>NC_080785.1:30204522-32704522 GCF_028018385.1 Neofelis nebulosa
GTGGTATATACAATGGGACTAAAATCCATTAACAATGTTTTTTTCTTGCTTTGTTAACACTAGTGTTCTTAACTTAATGGTTTAGTTATTCTATGTCTATCTTCACTAGGTTTTTGGCAGAACAAAAATGTCTAAAGTAATATTTAGCACTGAGAACATAAATAAATTCAGTTGCAGTATATCTCTAACATAGTTAACACAAAATAAGATCTAGCAGCAGATAAAAAGCTATGACATTAAAAAAAATGTTTGCGTGAGCATTGTCAACTCAACTAAAAATGGGTATTAATTACCTGTTTTGTACCTTGTGCTACGTACCCTAGGGATGAGGAGAGAAGGTAGGTACGAAGAACCACAAGAGAGGTCTGTCCTTGCCCTCAAGGAGCTAGCAAGCTCTATTTTAATGAGTACTACTAGCCATATGGACATTAGGGGAAATATATATTGTGTATGCATGCGTGTGTCGCAGTTTTGCTGTCTGTAAATATGGTGTGGAAGCGCTGAAGTCTCTACTGCCAACGTGTAAGTACATGAGCAAATGAGACGCCTCTTCAGCTACCGTTCTTGTGCTTATGTTTAACACATTTTTAAAAAGTGGTTATTGGATATACCCAAGCTCTTTTTTATTATGGAAATAGATATCTTATTAGGAATTACGGGCCCTCCATTCTGTCTGATGTGTTGAGTTTTCAAGCTGTCCTTCAGGATTAGTGAGTTGCAAAATATAATGATGCATGCCTGTGTTGGAGGTGAACAAGAACAAGTTTCAATGTATGTTGAAGTTATTTTAGAGCAAATTTCACAATGCTAATTGTCCTTCAAAGTAATCTGTCTTAGAAGTCAAATCTAACCAAAGAATTGAATGCCATCTACTATAACAAATGTAAAACTCAATCATAATTTATTACTGTGACATAGGATAACACTACATAAGTATAAACATTTTTTGATAGATATGAAAAATTGGGCAAAAAATTCGTAATAATCCTTCAATATACACTCAGTCTCATAAAGATAGGTCCACGTTTTTAATATATATTATCCTTAAGTAAGATACAAAGAAACATTTGGTACTTTCATCACACATGTAGAGGAAACGATATTATCTAAAATTTTGGTTATTATATGTCGCTATATCTTATACAGATGAGATACCTCATATGGTAAAATTATATGTTTATAAAATAGCTGTTATTTTGTTTTACAGAGTTTATTTGGGAAATTATCAATTAACTGTGTCAATTTGATATTCATTAAAATGTTTATTCTGGAATTGTCTAAAATATCCATTGAACATAAACATGCCATCTCCAAAATAGACAGCATTCCTTTTAATTCATTTAGCTGCTTTTTCTGACAAATATAATGACCTTTTAAACTATCCTTAATATAATATGTTTTATCGTGTAAGGCTTCATTTTTTCAGCAATATGATGAATTAAAAGCAATACTTGAGCAGGAATTATATTGCACCTGATTAATTATCCCTAAAATTTTCAATTTATTTTTGGGTTTATTATTATTGAAGCTTAAATTGCTTAGAATTAAAAATGGAATGAATAAACTAAGTTTTAGTGGAGTCATCCTATGCTGAAAGTGGATTTTGTGGCTTGTGTCAATTATGGCTTATACTGACTTGCTTTTGCTTCTGAGAAGAACTGAAGAAGATGCCAAATATGGCAATAAATCAGCGCGGGTTGGGAAATCATTGAAATTTCAAAAGTCTTTACACCTTTTGTAGCAGCCTGTATAATCTCACAAAATGAGAAAATAAGTCATTGTGCCATAACATAGTGGTATTTTATGTCTTTAAACATAAAATTTGTACTCATGTGACATTTTATTGCTAAGGTAGAAGTACCAGACTCTTGAAACTATTATAATACATAGTAAAAAGAGGAGACATTGTTTATGATTCTGTGCACAAATAGGAAGAAATGTAAATTATGTACTGAGACTAGGGAACAATTGTTTTTTCCTGATTCTTCCACGCACCTACAGGCTGAAAAGACTCCTCTTCCTAAAATGATACCAATCAAAAGTAGGGGCCCGAGGATGGTGGAAGTTTGGGGAACCCTTCATCTGGATGGAGTAAGAGTGGAGAACAAATCGTGAAATGTTCTGTGAAAATAGCTTACCATCTGCATTTAGCTATGTATTGCTGCATAACAAAATACTTCAAAAATTAACAGCTTTAAGAAACTAACATAACTATCTCACACAGTTTCTGAGGATTAAGAATTTAGGAATGGCTTTGCTGGGTGATTCTGGCTCAGGATCTCTTACAAGATTGTAATCAAACTGTTGGCTGAGACTCCAGTCTTTGAAGACTTGAGTGGCATTTGGATTAGCTTCCAAGTGCATTCATATGGATGTGGCAGGAAACTTCAGTTTCTCACCATGTGCTGCTCATGATGTGTCTTCTGTCAGCAGAAGTAATCCAAGATGGAGGCTATAGGCTTTATACACTACTCTCAGAATGGACACACTTTCTCTTCTACCATAGTCTACTGGTCACACGAATCAGCCTTGATAAAATATGGGACATAAGTACATAAGGATATGAACACTAGGAGCCAAAGCTCATTGGTAGTTATCTTGGAAAGTGGCTACAGTCACCTTTCACAGCATCCTTTTTTCCATCATTTATTTACGCATTCACTCATCTGTAAATACTTATTAAGCCTCTGTGTTCCAGGAACTGTGTTAGATCTTGGAGATAACCAAGGTAGACATAGTTTCTATGCTCATGGAGACAAAGAAGCACCAGATATTTATAGTGATTAAAGCTATGTTAAGGAAGCCCACAGATTATCTCATAGTCTCCCATAGTATTTTGTATTTCCTTAACATAGCTCTGGTTCTTGTCCGACTCCATGAGTGTAGGGAGTATTCCTACCCCAACTGATAATGCTCTTCTCTGATTATTTTCACTTCTATTCCATCTTACTACATGTTCACTTCATGCACAGCAATGGAACTTTTCTTCACCTAAAGCGTCTTTGCCTTCAAAAGTGCTGATTTAAATAGTCCACTCTTTAATCCCAGTTGATATTTCCAACTTCCTTATTTAACTAATTGTACTGAGATTGTACTTAAACACTATTGTGATTTCTGGGCCATTTATCCTCATATTTTCTTCCCATCTGTCAGATTGCTCCTGTCTCCACTTCCCTTTCTAGCCTCATCATTTCTACAGTTCATCATTTTAATTTTCCTGTTGCCAATATCCCAAATTCACTTCCCCTTGTTTGACAGAATGCCAAACTAGAATGAACCCAATTATCTATTTATTTATGCCTTTGGATGACAGCTAGAGTACTGGAAGAAAAATCCAAAATAAAGTATATGGATTTCATTATAAATTTATAATTATTAAGCTGAAAATGTATTCCAAGTATGCCAGAAACCTGATCTCATTTTCCAAGTCAGCTTGTTCTTCAACTACACACTATTCTATTCCTTTTCTCCTCTCCTTAAATATCTGACCTGTCTGTACCCTTACACTCTCAACTCTCAGCAGAAAACTTCTAAGGAGGAAATAGAAGCCACCATCTGGAGGTGACTCAACTTCTCTCTACTATATTTCCAAAAGTAATTCTGGTTGCACTCATTCTGTCTTCCATCCCTCCTCTTTTAGTCACTGGAGAAAAAGAAGTTTAACATTTCAACAGAGAATGAGTATTCAATGAAGCAAGTATCTGGCGGAGAGGAATCAGAAAACCTTTGAGTTTTAGGTAAAGATTAAAATGGCATAGGTTTAAAGCTCCTATTTTGAATTAGAGATGACAAAATCTATGATTGAACCTAAAGAGTTACAACTACATAGGTTCTTCTGCTGTGCTTTCATGGCGTCCCACCACACAAACTCCCTTCCTTCTCCTCTATCACTGTAACTATTTACAAACCTATCTCCCCAGCTTCTTGTGTCCCCTGTTGAGGAGAGGGCCCAACTAAGAAAGAATGGCAATCCTTACGGCAATCCTTACAAGCCCTTAGCAAGTGCAACTTACAAGGCCAGGTTTTATGAGTGGGGTAAAGTGGTAAAGGCTGTGGGAGAAGTCAAGCAGAATGATGCAGTTTGAGAAAATAGAACCCAAGTATGATTAAAAATATTTTTAAACTTTTTTGGTAATGTTTGTATTTATTTTTGAGAGATAGAGACAGAGCACGAGTGAGGGAGGGGCAGAGAGAGAGGGAGACAGAATCTGAAGCAGTCTCCAGGCTCCGAGCTGCCAGTACAGAGCCTGACGCAGGGCTCGAACTTGCAGACCGGGAGATCATGACCTGAGCCGAAGTAAGATGCTTAACTGACTGAGCCACCCAGGCACCCCTAAAAAATAATTCTAACAGCCCCCCTCAACCTAACAATGAAATGAGAGAGAAATAAGTGGGAAAATAAGGAAATAAGTTGGATCATATACGAGAAATTATTAAATATAAAGGCTTCGTTTCCAGAAAGACAGTGGATTCAAATGCGTGGCCTCTCAGGAAATATTTTCCAAATTATTAAAAACTTTGCCCTTCATCTCAGCATGAGGGTTCCTCACCTTCTTCAGTGGAAGACCCATGTGGATAATTGCTACAACTGTCCACACCACACATGATTTCATAACATTGGAGTCAGTTTCAAGAAATTTCATGGGTCCCATTTATTTTCTGATTGTATGACTAACTATTGATGGTCTCCCCATAAGCCCCGGAGACATATGAAAGATAAATATTTGATGATTTATAGTTATCTGTGGTGTTAAATTTGTTTTAATTTTTTATTGCCTTTATTGTTGTTTCTTATCTTTGAGTGAATCAGACAAGAAAACGATTTGAGGGGAGCAGCTCTCTTTTATGTTCTTCTATTTAGGACTGGCTACACATGGGTGCCTGTGCAGGTGTATGTATGTGCTGAGAGGACAGGTTTGGTTACCTCTTGCTCCCACATTTCTCCCACCATTGCCTCACTTTCAGGATTTCTTACATAAGAGGGTTGGTCAGTGTTACAATACAGAGTTAACAGAGATGCAATATTAAGAACTATTAGGTCCACTTAAAAGTGAATCATAGTCACTAAAGGCTGATAAGATTCATAGTTGAAAAAGGCATCATGGGGCGCCTGGGTGGCGCAGTCGGTTAAGCGTCCGACTTCAGCCAGGTCACGATCTCACGGTCCGTGAGTTCGAGCCCCGCGTCAGGCTCTGGGCTGATGGCTCGGAGCCTGGAGCCTGTTTCCGATTCTGTGTCTCCCTCTCTCTCTGCTCCTCCCCCGTTCATGCTCTGTCTCTCTCTGTCCCAAAAATAAAATAAAAAACGTTGAAAAAAAAAATTTAAAAAAAAAAAAAAAAGAAAAAGGCATCATGATGAAGAAACATGATAAATAATGAAAAAAAGTAAAAAACCTGGAGAAGTACTTAAAATAAGACAATGGCAGCCTAATTGGTGAGGGTTCTTTGAAAATAATTGAAATCCAGATCAAATCTCATGCTCAGGGGTAATAATCCTAAAATGATTGATACGGTACCAGTTTTATTCATTAAAATTTTTAAAGAACTCTATTATAAACAAAAGAGAGTATTTTGTAATGTTTACCTATTTTGAGAGAGAGAAGAGAGCATGCAAGCACAGGTGTGCGTTAGTAGGGGAGGGGCAGAGAGAGAGGGAGAGAAAATCTTAACAGGCCCTGCTCTGTCAGCGCAGAGGCTAATGCAGGGCTTGATCCCACAACCATGAGATCATGACCTCAGCCAAAATCAAGACTCAGAGGCTTCACTGACTAAGCCACCCAGGAGCCCCCAAAGAGAGTATTTAATTGAATTATAAATGATGACAGTTTGTAATGCTTGATTTTATTTTTAACTGATTTTACCTTTTCCCTTTACTGTCTACATTTTGAATCCTGAAAACTTTGTTCTCTGTCAATAAATCCATAATCAATGCTAAAAGATTTGTCACACACAAAATCAGTTATATAGTAAGTAATGAATAATTTTGGAAACATTATTAGTACAATTTTAAAACTAAAAAAATCCGTTCATCAGTTGATGGACATTTGGGCTCTTTGTGTAATTTGGCTGTTGTTGATATTGCTGCTGTAAACATTGGGGTGCTTGTGCCCCTTTGAGTCAGCAGTCCTGTATCCTTTGAATAAATTCCAAGCAGTGTAATGGCTGAATTGTAGGTAATTCTTTTTTTAATTTTTTGAGGAACTTCTGCACTGTTTTCCAGAGTGGCTGCACCAGTTTGCATTCTTACCAACAGTGCAAGAGGAACGGTTCCCATTTCTCCACATCTTGCCAACATCTGTTGTTTCCTGAGTTGTTAATTTTAGCCACCCTGACTGGTGTAAGGTGGTATCTCAGTGTGGTTTTGATTTGTACTTCCCTGATGTTGAGTGATGTTGAGCATCTTTTCGTGTCTCTATTAGCCATCTTCTCATTTCTTCTCTTTTTCTCATTGGATTGTTTTTCAGGTGTTGAGTTTGGGAAGTTGTTTATACATTTTTGATACTAACTCTTTATCGATATGTCATTTGGAAATATCTTCTCCAATTCTCTTGGTTGCCTTTTAGTTTTGTTGATTGTTTCTTTTGTTGTGAAGAAGCTTTTTATCTTGATGAGGTCCCAGTTCAGTTTTGCTTTTATTTCTCTTGCCTTTGGAGACATGTCAAGTAAGAAGTTGCTGTGGCTGAGGTCAAAAATGTCTTTGCCTGTTTTCTCCTATAGGATTTTGATGGTTTCCTGTTTCACATTTAGGTCTTTCATCCATTTTGGATTTATTTTTGTAGATGGTGTAAGAAAGTAGTCTAGTTTCATTCTTTCTACATATTGCTGTCCAGTTCTCCCAGCACCGTTTGCTAAAGAGACTGTCTTTTTTCTATTGGATACTCTTTCCGCTTTATGGAAGATTAGTTGGCCATGTATTTTTGGGTCCATTTCTCAGTTCTCTATTCTATTCCATTGATCTCTGTGTCTCTTTTTATACCAATACCACATTGTCTTGATGATTGCAGCTTTGTAATACAAGCTAAAGTCTAGGATTGTGATGCCTCCAGCTTTGGTTTTCTTTTTCAACATTACTTTGACTATTGGTTTTTGTTTTTTTTTTTTTTGTGGTTCCATACAAATTTTAGGATTGTTTGTTCTAGCTCTGTGGAGAATGCCGGTCCTATTTTGATTGGGATCGCATTGAATGTGTAGATTGCTTTGGGTAGTATTGATATTTTAACAATATTTGTCCTTGCAATCCATGAACATGGAATGTTTTTCCATTTCTATGTGACTTCTTCAATTTCTTTCATAAGCTTTGTATAGTTTTCAGCATAGAAATTTTTTATGTCTTTGGTTAGGTTTATTCCTAGGTATTTTATGGTTTTTGATGAAATTGTAAATAGGATCAATTCCCTGATACCTCTTTCTGTTACTTCATTATAGGTGTATGGAAATAAGACCACTTTCTGTGCATTGCTTTTACATCCTGTGACTTTGCTGAATTCATGTATCAGTTCTAGCAGTTTTTTGGTGGAGTCTTTCAGGTTTTCCATGTAGAGTATCATGTCATCTACAAAGAGTGAAAGTTTGACTTCTTCTTTGACAATTTGGATGCCTTTTATTTCATTTTGTTGTCTGATTGCTGAGGTTAGGACTTCCAACACTATGTGAAACAACCGTGGTGAGAGTGGACATCCCTGCTGTGTTCCTGATCTTAGGGGGAAAGATCAGTTTTTCCCCATTGAGGATGATATTAGCTGTGGGCCTTTCATATATGGTTTTTATGATGTTAAGGTATGTTCCTTCAATCTCAACTTTCTTGAGGGTTTTTATTAAGAATGCATGTTGCATTTTGTCAAATGCTTTTTCTGCATCTATTGACAGATCATATGGTTCTTGTCCTTTCTTCTATTAATGTGATAAATCATGTTGATTGATTTGTGAATCTTGAACCAGCCCTGTACCCAGGAATGAATCCCACTTGATCATGGTGAATAATTCTTTTAATGCACTGTTGAATTTGATTTGCTAGTATCTTGTTGAGAATTTTTGCATTCATGTTCATCAAGGATAAGAAGATGTGGTATATACAATGGAATACTACTCAACAATGGAAAAGAATGAAATCTTGCCATTTGCAACAATGTGGATGGAGCTGAAGGGTATTATGCCAAGCAAAATAAGTCAGTCAGAGAAAGACAGGTATCACATGATTTTACTCACGTGGAATTTGAGAAACACAACAGATTGACATAGGGCTAAGGGTAGGAAAAATAAGATAAAAACAGAGAGGGAGGCAAACCATAAGAGATTTGTAAATATAGAGAACAAACTGAGGGTTGATGGGGCTGGAGGAAATGGGCGATGGGCATTAAGGAGGGAACTTGTTGAGATGAGCACTGGGTGTCATATGTAAGTGATGAATCCCTGGATTCTACTCCTGAAGCCAAGATTTTACTGTATGTTAACTAACTTTAGAATAAATAAAATAAAAAAATAAAGGGAGAGAAGAAACAAAAAAAAATTTAAATAATTCATATTAAAAAAACCTAAAAACTAAAAAAAACCCCAACATACAGTTGAACTCAACGGAGACAGGTAAATTTCAGGTGCCAAAATAAAAAGGGGCTGGGGAGATCAAAGCAAAGCAATAAACATGTGTTGATAACGACATGACTTATGGGATTTGGAAGGTGGAGCTAGAGTTTTAATTCTTAGGTGGGGAAAAGAGATCGGGCCAGGGAAGAAGGTGAGTTGGAGACTGAAGACTGACTTATTCTCTAAAGCTCACAATCTCTAAAAACCAGCCTCCTACTATCTCTTTCTTGTATCCAGGAGAAATCTAGTACCTATTACTTACGATAAATCAGTGACTGTTATTGAGTAGATCTTTTCTTTCCAGAGAAAAGGGAACTAGTTCAATTATATGGTCCTCATAACAAGGGTAGATCTTAATGTAACGCCATATTTGTCCAATGAAAAATCATTGAGTCCTTTTTTCCTTCCTTCTTCCCTACCTTCCTCCCTTTCTTCATTCCTATCACTTTCCATTATTTTGCTCCTTTTCAGAATAGTACATATTCCTGATTGATGATTACAGTCCCAGCTCAATTCCCATATGGCACAAACTTGAACATAATTTATGATTAAAACCAAATGTGGAGATAGTGATGTTTTGTACTTAACAATTTAAGTTGCCAAGCAGGAGTGGCCCCAGTAGAAGATTCAAAATCAGAAGGAAATTAATATAAAAACTGGTACAGGATTTATGAAAACCATGGTATATGGACATTTGCATAATTCAGGTTCTACCAAAAAGTCGGATTGTTATGCCGGAAGTGTCTGCAAAAAATGTAGTGCCTCAGGATTCCCGCCACAGCATCAAAGTGGCAGTGAACTCCACCCACTGAATAGTGTAGGCCATACAGCAATGAGTAAAAGAAATTGGTGTTACAAAACAGGTAAGTAAGACATTATTTATTGCTTTCTGAGAGACTGTGAAATTCAGTCATACATGCACTTGGGAAAGAAAGATTATTTCATTTTAATTCTGAACATTTAAAATTTCCGGAGATAAAGCTGTCAACAAGATGGAGGATAACAAAATGAGAGTTTCTAGAGGTCATTCCATATAAATGGAATCCTTTAATATCATTTTACAGGAGGTTTTTAGAAGTATTATTTTGAATGGCTACAGAAGGTATGATGGTTGAGATATGACTGCACTTAAAAATATAAATTGTAAGGTTGATGTGTTAAAACTCTTCATGGATCAGCACTACTTTAAAAAAGGACAGTTGCTGGCACTCTGTGCGGTCACATGAAAATTCACCGTGAAGCCTGACTTTATTATAGTAGCTGTAAATGGGATAAGAGGTACAAGTTTTATGTTGCACTATGAGGTTCCTACCTACACCACTAATAAAATTGATGAAGTCATTCACATAAGTAGAAAGGAACTTGGTGCTCTCACAGATTAAAGCTCTATACACTGTTATTTACAAAGATTTTGTTTTCACTGTGAGAGTCTCAGTTGAAGTCCTTGAATAAAATGGTTCATCTTCTACAGTAGTGTTCTCTAGTAGAACTCTTGGTGATGCTTAAAATATTCCATACCTGCATTGTCCATCATGGTAGCCATCAGCCATGTGTGGTTCCTGAGCTTTCAGAATGTGGCTAGAATATCTGAGAAACTGAATTTTTAATTTAATTTAAGTTTAAATTTGAATTCAAATAGCTGCATGTGATCAATGATTACATTATCAGGCTCTCCATCTCTACAGCACTGATTGGTGTCGAATGAATGTAAGGGTTCCAGCTTTGTCTGCTCTTGCGTACGTGGCAATGTGATTAATTACCAAAAACAATCCTGAGGGTAAAATAGTTTATCATTTGTTCAGAATTAATGGACATTGAAGTTTAAAATGAAATGATGTGGATTTTAAGATAGCTGACACCCATAAGGGAATAGTTGAAATTCAAGCCAATATTAAATTTCCAGGGGCACCAATACAAATTTAAGGGAGGCCATTTAACAAGCCTCAGTAGTAAAGAAGATATAACAGGTAACGAACAAACAATTCGAAGCCTCGAGCATCTAAAAAGTAAAACAGGCCTGTTGTGAAAACTGTCCAGATTCCATTATCAAAAATGATCCAAGCTTTTTGGACCAGGAGATAGAATTTTTAAAAGTTCAGGTAAAAAAGGAGAATAAGTATCAGTTAGATAAAGAAACATTTTCTGTATTTGCATCCCCCTATTGTGCTATGCCTGAAGTGAAAGACTTCATTCCTCGTGTCCGCAAAGATAACGAGGGGCTGCAGTTAGAATCTGAGGCAGTCTCCACTGACACAGTAACTGCCACCAGAGACACTGGAACAGTGACAGAGGTGTATCCATTCATGATGGTAGTACTGTTCCACAGGGTCCAGTGTGGTTGGAGAAAGATTAAATATCCCACTGTTCTGCAGTCAGAAATCAAGGTGAAAGGTTGTGGGCGTTATCTGGCTGGTGATGAAAATATGCACGCTTATAAAGTGATTGCTGTAACTCTTGTCAAAACACTAAAGGATAGAAGCAAGATAGTAATAGAAGATGCAATTCCTCAGTTATTATAAACTTTTCTTTCTCATGATTTCTTAAATAATTACAGGGTAGAATTTGCCACACCAACAACGATTTTAACATTTCAGGAATACTTTCTAGTGTATGGATTTATATACAAAACAAATATGTACTAGTATTTTATTAAAAGTGAAGTAGAAGGAATTTAAAAAAAGAAACAAAGGAAAGCCTTGGGCAGTGTGAAAATAGAACAGGAATATGTGAAGCACAGTGGTGACTTTCTGTAAATGAAGAATAATTATTTAACTAAAAATAAACAATGAGTGATTTAGAGAGCAAATAACTGAAAAAAAGTGTTAGTAAATTGGAAAATAGGCCTAAGGACATTTCTGGGGAAAAAGTACAGAGAAACAGAAGGAAAAATTTGAAACACAGGTCAAGAGAAAGATAGGTTTGAAATGACGTGTCTTCATCTACTGTCCAACACTATTTTCTATTTTTTTTTTTAATTTTTAACATTTATTTGTTTTTGAGGTGGGGGGAAGGGCAGAGAGAGAAGGAGACACAGAATCCAAAGTGGGCTCCAGGCTCTGAGCTATCAGCACAGAGCCTGACATGGGGCTCGAACCCACAAAATGTGAGATTATGACTGAGCCGAGGTTGGACGTTCAACCGACTGAGCCACCGAGGCACCCCTATTTTCTTAGATGAAAGCCAGAAGAAAAAATGATCTAATAAATCAACATTTCAAAACAGAAGAGGAAACAAGCTACTATGAACAAGTGTCAGTAGAAACAATAAATAACAAAATTAGACCCTCAAGGATCCAAACATAGTAATGATCAGAAATATAAAACAATTTATGAATATATGTTTAAGGGAATAAAAATAGGAAACCACAAACATAAGTAAGTGATAAGATTTAAAATAGCAAAGCAAACCTGGAGAACAAACCAGAAATTCAAAAAATGAAAAAAATATATAACCATTGAAACTACAAGATGGATTTAAAGAAATTATTAAGGATTCAGCAAAGAGGAGGAAATGGAAAAGACAAGTTAGGACATGTAGATAATAGAATGTGAAAGGGTTACATACATCTAATCAGAGTCCCCAAAGGGTAGAATTGCAAGAGTGGAAAGAAATAATATTTGAAGAGATAATGGCTGATTATTCCCAAATTGAGGAGACATAAATTATCAGGCTCGGAATGCATCTCAAATCGCGTAAGGATAAATAAAAATAAATCCAATTCAAGATATATTTATTAAACTGCAAAACTCCAAAGGTAAAGAGAAGATACGAAAATGCATGGAAAAACAGCCTACCTATAATGCAATGTAGTTTGATTCACTGCAGGTCTCTTAAAAACATCAGCAAAAAACCAGAAGATGATAAAGTAATATCTTGATAAAGCTTAGGAAAAAACTATCAACAGAATCATATACATAGCAAACTATTTCTCAAGATTGAGGAATATTTCTTCAAGCAAGCAAGACACAGAGTTAATTACAAGTACACATTCTTAAGAGGAAATAATACAGAAAGAAGGGAAAAAATCTATCTCAGACTAAACAAAGTCTAAGATGCAATTAGGAATGAAAACTAAGACATTTTAAAACATGTGAGTTAGCCACAAATCATCAGCCATAATAATGTCTAATTTGTGGGGTTAGTAAACAACCAGATAAAACTTATTTCTGGGCAAAAGAATTGTATTACATAGGAATTGTGCTATAGGAGTTAAAGCCCTGTATGTTAAGCGTATGTTAAAAAGAAGGTTGGTACTGATTAATTTTTGTCTTAAGTTAAATATACATGTTACTTGTAGAATACCCATTAATAATAAAAATAGAGTAACATTCAAATCAGTAGTGGAGGGAAAAAACGCGATATAGAAAATGCCACTGGAAGGCAAGAAGACAGGAAAGAAAGGTTAAATATATCAGTATTTATATTGGTAAATATAAAAAGTAAGAAGGTTAAATATATCAGTAAAAGTAAATGTAAGTGGATTAACCACCCCTTAACTCCCACACACAGAGCTAAAAGACAGACAGTTGGTTTACATGTTACCTTCAGAAAATATATATAAACCATGAAGTTACAGAAAGTTGATATACTTTTAAAAATGGCCATGTAAATTCACATATACCTGTTTTTCCCCTATAAACCATTCAAAAGCAATAAGGAGAATAAAAACCAAAACTACAAATACAAATCTGTTTGTTTCTCTTTTAATTTTTATTTTTTTTTTTTTATTTTTGGGACAGAGAGAGACAGAGCATGAACGGGGGAGGGGCAGAGAGCGAGGGAGACACAGAATCGGAAACAGGCTCCAGGCTCCGAGCCATCAGCCCAGAGCCTGACGCGGGGCTCGAACTCACAGAACGCGAGATCGTGACCTGGCTGAAGTCGGACGCTTAACCGACTGCGCCACCCAGGCGCCCCTGTTTGTTTCTCTTAAATTGGGTAGCAACAAAGACATTAAGTTCCCAAAGTTCTGGA
This sequence comes from Neofelis nebulosa, assembly GCF_028018385.1. Classification (NCBI taxonomy): domain Eukaryota; kingdom Metazoa; phylum Chordata; class Mammalia; order Carnivora; family Felidae; genus Neofelis; species Neofelis nebulosa. The sequence continues at coordinate 30,218,076 of NC_080785.1, forward strand.
GAGAGGGCTGGCAAAGCAGTAGTCAGAACAGGGATAGGAAGCAGGACTTCATATCCACCAACTTCAGGAGTTTCAGAAGACATAGTCTATCCTAAATTCCTTGTTGGCAGCAATTGAAATGTGCTACCCAAATTGTTTTATGACTTTCCTTTGATTCTCTTCTAAGAGTTCAAGGAGTCAAGGCTAAACCAGGAACCACTTGATGAAGAAGCCACATTTGTAGGAATTAGGGCTCTCTTTAGCCCTAGTGGGAAGGCAAGTATTATAAAAATCCTATATTGCCCATCTCCATTAGGGTCATAGGGAAAATTCTTACTAGCCTGAAACTCTTTCCTTTCCCTTCCCTCAGTACAGGACTGGTTAAGGTAGTTTTCAGAGCCCAACGCAAAATGAAAACGTGGAGCCTTTTGTTTGCAATTATTAAAAATTTTAAGATGGTGACAAGCAAAACATTAAACCAAGCACAGAGCCTTTCTGTGCAAAGGATGTTGTGCTACTGTATATGTTATATGTCTGTGAAACCTTGATCAATGGAACTCTCTTTCCTAGAAAAAACTCCTCTCCTTAAAATACGAAATAAAGAACAGTCAGCCGAGGGTTTAATTGGAAATATGGAAGGAAGGGAACAGGAAAACAAATTCACAGAAACAAAACCTGCAACAGAAAATGCCATAGGTCTCCTGGGTGGCTCAGTTGGTTAAGCGTCTGACTCTTCATTTCGGCTCAGGTTGTGATCTTGCTGTTCGTGGGTTTGAGCCCCAGCTGGGCTCTGCACTGAGCAGAGTGTGCAGCCTGCTTGAGATTCTCTCTCTCTCTGTCTCTCTCTCTCTCTCTCTCTCTCTGCCCCTCCCATGCACTCTTTCTTTCAAAATAAATAAACTTAAAAAAAAAAGAAAGAAAGAAAATGGTGTTATGAAATGCTGGAAAATTGTCAAGCTTTCACCATGAAAACCATACAAAAGGAAAACTGCCTCTTTGTGGAGGAGTATGGAAAGATATGATGAGGCATCAGATAACGGAAACTGAATTGGCAGAGTAAATGAAAACAGTAAAATAATATCATCATGTGAATCAGCAGTTCTCAAGCCTGGCTGCCTATTAGAACCACTTGTAGAACTCTGAAGTCATACCAGTGCCCCAAACCCATGTCTGTGGGTGTTTTCTTTAATAGTTCTGGGCTGGAGCCCAGTCATTGGTATGTTTCAAAATTTTCACAGGTGACTTTAAAGGGAATTCAGTGTTGATAGCCACAACATAACCAAAGGAAAAATTAGAAGGCAAAGAAGGTGATAATATAATAAAAAACAGTAGGAGGCAAAGGAGAAAGAAAATGGAACCTGCTGTAAATGCACCAATTTACTTATTTTTATTGCCTAAAGATAACAAATGTAAGCCTATAAACCAATTAATGTATATATAACTGTATCGGCACAAATGCAAAATCTAAGAAAAATATTAAGGTATTAAAATTACCTAAAATGAGGTGCAGAAGGAAATGGAAGGGGGTACAGATAAAATATACTAATAATTTTCAGAAGGAAATTTGGAAATATATTGCCCAAAATGAAAATGATTATTTTAGGGGCGTCTGGGTGGCTTAGTCAGTTAAGCGGCCGACTTCGGCTCAGGTCATGATCTCGCGGTCTGTGAGTTCGAGCCCCGCGTCGGGCTCTGCGCTGACAGCTCAGAGCCTGGAGCCTGTTTCAGATTCTGTGTCTCCCTCTCTCTGACCCTCCCCCGTTCATGCTCTGTCTCTCTCTGTCTCAAAAATAAATAAATGTTAAAAAAAATTAAAATAAAATGATTATTTTAATAATAAAGTTATGTAGGTAATGAGTAGAATATAACACTACTCAGTTTTCAGGAGAAGCATATACCAAAAACTAAGAAAACAGACAACAGAATGAATAATTAAGATATACAGAGAACGTATCAAATAATTTAACAGACCACCCATATCTGTCATATTGACAAATGTAAAATATTATAAGTCATCTATTAAAATAGAAATAATTGCTATTTTGATCATACTGCTACCCCCAACTCTGTGATGTGATGTGTGATGTGTGTGTGTGTGTGCATATATATATATATATATATATATATATATATACACACATATATATATATGTGTGTGTGTGTATATATATATATATATATATAAAATAAAGTGGTTAAAAATTAAAAGGATGGGTAAAGAAAATCTAGGCAACTACAAACAAAACAAAAAAAGATTTTCAATAACAGCTGAAAAATATATTGTAGGTAGGAATATACTTAGTATAAAATGTGTGTATCTGAAGACTTATAAAACATTCTTTAAGAGACACACATATCGGGGCGCCTGGGTGGCGCAGTCGGTTAAGCGTCCGACTTCAGCCAGGTCACGATCTCGCGGTCCGTGAGTTCGAGCCCCGCGTCAGGCTCTGGGCTGATGGCTCGGAGCCTGGAGCCTGTTTCCGATTCTGTGTCTCCCTCTCTCTCTGCCCCTCCCCCGTTCATGCTCTGTCTCTCTCTGTCCCAAAAATAAAAAAAAAAAAAAAAAAAAAACGTTGAAAAAAAAAAAAGAGACACACATATCCGCAAAGTCTGGAAAACTTGAACAAATGGAAATGCACTACACCATGCTCTAGGTTACAAGGATGCAATTCATAAAGATGCTAATTCTTCCCGAGTTAATAATAACCTAAATAGTAAAATTCTCGTAAGAAATACAAATAGATCTGTGTTCACTCATGATAAATGGAGCCTCCATTTGCCCATCACAGCCATTCTCTTCACCCCCCACCTCTAAATCCCAAGGATAAAAAATACCCAAGGATAAAAAACCCCAAGAATTAAAAATACCTAAAGATCCAATATTTAAAAATACAGACACTTTATGAGGCCACTATTATGTGGGGAAAAAATAAAGCATAAAAGACTAAATAATGAGTAATATTGAATAACAACAAGTCTACTTCTTTACCTTCAATCCAGACTAGGAAGATGAGGGCATTTTATGCCATTCTTTTCCTAAAGTTGGGTCAGGTCTCTGTAGAGAGCATTCCAAAGACAAGTAAAAATACTAAGATAATTCAGAATATGCAAAAGTAGGTAAATATTTTTTTAAAGTAGGTAAATATTTTAATACATTAATACCTTAACATATTATTTTATATGCTAGGTTATAAAAATTGTATTTGTGTGAGGCCCTAAGAATCAACAGACCTCTCTGTAAGAGGAGTGAAGGAAAAAAATTAACAGCTGGTCAGTGCATGACACAATAACATAATAACAAGTTTCACCCACAAACTAACAGATTGCATTTTAGGTACTAAAAAACGGCAAATTTACTCATTAATTCTTCAAAAAAGAAACTTTTAGCATTTTTTTAAAGATTGGATTAAATATACCTTAAATGTAAATAAAATTAAGTTGGACACATAAATTTTAATGTATGTGCATATTAATTGAAAGAGTACGCTCCTTCTGGATTCTAAATTGTTTCCTCACTTCAGACACCACTTGAAAGTTCAGACCTCTGGTACATCTGACCAACTGGCTGTAAATGAGGGGTTCGCACGGCCCCCTTCCTGGATTTGATAATTTGCTAGAATAGTTCACAGAACTCAGGAAATGCTTTACTTACTTACTATTACTCACTTATTAAAAAGGATGTAACTTAGGAGCAACCAAATGGAAGAGATGTATACAGCAAGATATGGGGAAGGGGCATGGAGCTTCTATGTCCTTTTCTGCTCTGCCACCTTTCCAGCACCTCCATATGTTCACCTACCCAGAAGCTCTCCAAAGCACTTAATTTAGGATTTTTATGGAAGTTGCATTACATAGGCATGACTGATTAAATGATTGACCACTGGGGATTAAGTTAATCTCCAGCCCCTCTCCTCTCCCTAGAGATGAAGATTTGGGGCTGAAAGATCCAACTTTCAATAGTTGGTCCCTTTGGCAACCAGTCTCCTTCCACAAGAATCACCTCGTTAGCATACACTCAGGTATCATTAAACAAGACTTCTCGTAATTAACAAAGGTACCCCTCTCATCCTTATTACTCAGGAAATTTTAAGGGTTTTAGGAGATCTGTGCCATGAACAGGGGCAGAGACTATATATATATATATATATATATATATATATATATATATATATGTCTTAGTATGTCACAGATTGTTAAAAAATAAAAGAAGGTATGGCTTATATATTAAAGGAACATAAAATTTTATGGCAGAAGATGGGATAGATGGAGAGGAGAGGACTATCTTAAACTACCGGAAACAATTCAGAATCCAGAAGGCATGTACTCTTTCAATTAATATGTACATACATTAAAATTTATGTGTCCAATTTAATTTTATTTACATTTAAGGTATATTTAATCCAATCTTAAAAAAAAAAAACGTGCTAGAAGTTTTCTTTCATGTCACTGAAAAATTAATGAGTAAATTTGACTGCCTTTTTTTTTTGGTACCTGAAATGCAATCTGTTAGTTTGTGGGTGAAACTTGTTATTATGTTATTGTGTCATGCACTGACCAGCTGTTAATTTATATTAAGCCAGGTATATTTGTTGAAAAAGAGCACATTATTCAAAAAATGATCAGAAATATTCCCTACTTGTTCCAGTGAAATTCTATCCCAGTCTTCTGTTAATTGCCCTTGGCTTTGTACATAACAACAGATGGATTTCATGGCTGAAAGGAAAAATCCCTGCATTCTAAAAGCAATTTTAGTAGAAATTCTCAAAGAAAAAAAGGCACAAAAAAGTAATTGAAAGCAAAATCATATGAAATGTATACATTGCTTTTTTTGTGAGTCAAACATAAATATTTAAAAAGTGTAGAGATACAAATGAATACTTTTCAAAGCACTTGGTACTAAGTAGGAAAGGACAAATTTTTCAGTTGATAACTTATCTATAATTCTCTGCTTTTTAACTATATTATATTCTCTTGGTTTTTAGATTTGTTATTCTATTATAAATCCATGTTTGAGCTATATATTTCAAGTTTCTTGTTCTATGTTGAGGGAAAGGATGCCCCTTGTACAATCCAATATTTTTATATTAAAGGATGACTAACTATGTCCTCCTCTTCTTGTTCACACTTTTCACTAGGCAGATGAAATGTTTTGCAAATTTAGAACATATGCACCATCTGGCTTTGGTGTGCATAATTCATACACTGAAAGGCAGTGCAGTCATGACTAAAGGGAACCAATTTAGAGTCAGATAGACCTTCATTTGTCACAGGCTGTGTGAATATGGATGAATTATTTACCAACTTGGTCTTTAGTTTCCTCATCTGTAAAATGAGGACAACAGTCCTTATTACAAAGTTGTGATATGGATTAAATGAAATAAGTATAGTAAGGTGTTAGCTTAAAAAAACATGACATACATCTTTTAGAATTGAACATAAACTGGTATTTGGCTAAGTTTTTACTTCTATGTAAAGAAAATATCATTGATGTATGAAAAAATGATTAAAGTTGATAGTTTAGGTGATAAAAACAAACTTCATTTAACATTTCATGAAGCTGATAGTCTCCTTTTGGAGAAGTGCAAAATGAGGCCAAAGGCAGGAAGCTATTATAGAGTAAAGAATAAAGAACAAGGAAAAGAAAAATAGAATATACCTGATTGGCTGGGCCCCATACTCAATCTTGTTTGTGATGTGGCATCCTGAGAGGAGTGACTTCATCTTAGGCCTAAAAAAGTTATTGCAACAAATCGAAATCAGTCTTATGAAAAGAGAATTTTTTCCCTAGTCTAATACCTTTCATGACTTGTACTGGTTCCTACAGTGACCAGGAGGGAACAAGTGCTGTGGGACACATAGGGAATGCCAGTTTGATTTTGGAGACAATAAAAGACCTAAGGAAATGTAGAGGTGTTTCAACTAAAACTGAAAAATTGTTTGAAAAATTTACATAATTTACCAAATATTTGAAGATGTAGGCACCAAACCAGTAGAAAGGCCAATTTGCCCTTTTAAATGGTGGAAACCAGAACTAGAGCTGTCTGATGAGAATAAGAAATGGTAAGTTCAGTGTTGAGATAATTTTGTAGTTTTGTGTGTGTCTTTCAAAGGGAATGTTTTCATACGATGAATTCTATTCCCGTTTTGAGTTGTGCTTGTGATCGTTATCTGGATAAGTCAATGATTATGTCCATCACCTCTGTTATTAAGGACCCTTCTTTCCTGAAGATCATAACCGTACTGCTGATTTGAGGGGCATCTTCTGTATAAATGGTTCTGCCTAACATGATCCTCACAGATTTTCCTAGACAAAATATCTCTGTAGGCTGCATAAAAGGTACAAACTAGGCTGGGCAAAAGATATGAAGTGATTTAGTCAGGATTTGCAGCTATATTAACTATTAGTACCATCTAATAATACACAATGTGAGGCACACTGTAATTTCAAATTTTCTAGCCACCGTATTTCTAAAAGTAAAAATGACCAATTGAAATTAATTTTATTTAGCATGACATATCTAAAATATCATTTCAACATGTAACCAGTATAAAAACTATATTGAGATACCTTCATTCTTTTTTCACATGACATTTTCAAAATCTGGTATGTATTTTACATTCACATTGTAAGTCAACTCAGACTAGCCACAGTTCAAGTGCTAAATAGCCTCTTGTGGCTGTCACCTTCCATATTGGACAATAGGGAGGACACATGACCAATGTGACTTAAAGAAAAATGTGGTTGCATAGAGAAAGATATTCTCATTCTGGAATTCATGATTGGTGATGACTCTTATTTTCAAACGACTTTACAAAATATACAAACTGGGCAAAGAGTACTTAATCTAGCACATGATATTTTACCTCCTTAAAATTCAAATTGGACCACCTAGAGATTCATAACATTAGGACCAAATATCAAATATCAATGTAATTTCCAATTGACATTGACCCGAAAGGAAAATTGATATCCTAGACTAGAGAAGATTACAGAAAACAGCATTATCTTTAAATATCTTAAGAAGTCTCAGAAGACAACCAACACGAATACTCTTTTTTTGAAAGAAAGGTATATATATATATGTATACATATATGCATACATATATACACATATGTATGTATATGTATATATATGTGTATATATGTATACATACATATGTGTATATATGTATGCATATATATACGTATATATATATATGCATACATATATACATATATATAAAGTTTGTTTATTTTGAGAGAGAATGTGAATGGGGGAGGAGGAGAGAGAGAGGGAGAGAAAGGTGTGTGTGTATATATATATATATATATATATGCATATATACGTATATATAAAGTTTATTTGTTTATTTTGAGAGAGAGTGTGAATGGGGGAGGAGTAGAGAGAGAGAGAGGGAGAGAATCCCAAACAGGGTCCATGCCATCAGTGCGGAACCCATCATGGGGCTCCATCTTACAAACTGTGAGATCATGACCTAAGCCAAAATCAAGAGTCAGATGCTTAACCAACTGAGCCACCCAGGTGCCCCAAAAGAAACTAATATTTTAAATGTATATTGAGAACTCCCTTGTTTACAGTTAAATCTAATGGCAGAATCATATGTCTGCTGACAATTGACTTCTATTTCCATCCTAAGGAGAAGCCTCAAAGTACCCAATTCCCTCATTCTGTAATTGTAATTCATGTGTCTCAATCTCCTTCTGGAGCGAGCCACCCCCACCTAAATGTTAGGAAGTCATTAAGAATTCGTCTCTATTCAGTCTTTCAAATTTCTGCCGAGATTGCCCAGTGCCAAACGGCTCTTAGTTGTTTGTAGATTTGGACTGAGTTGACAGGCAGGCTTACACTAAGTCTTTATTTCCCTCACAGATTCTGAGCGATCTGACTTCCCATCAGATTTAATTTTGATGGCTTTTGTTGGTTTCATTAGTGAAAACAGTGGGAAGAATGAATAACAACTATGAAAAATGTCCATAGTGGAATCACATTACTAACATGGATATTTCGTTTCTCAATGGTTGTCCTTGTCACAGTTTGAAACTCAGTGTCAGCTGAATTTTCAACAAATACATTTCCCTCTTGTGTGACATTACCTTACTTTGATTTTTTTTGATAACTATCATAAATATGGAAACATATATTAAACAGGACTATTTTTGGTAGTTTTACTTCATTAAGAAGATGTGTGACATCAGGAAGAGAAAAATTAGACATAGTTTATGTTTTAGCACAATATAGACAATTGATATTAAAATATACTATGGGGGTGGGGGTGCCTGGGTGGCTCAGTCAGTTAAATGTCTGACACTTGATTTGGGATCATGTTATGATCTCACAGTTTGTGAGATCAAGCCCCGCATCGGGCTTTTTGCTGACAGCACAAAACCTGCTTGGAATTCTCTCTCTGTCCCTCCCGCACTTGTGCTCTCTCTCAAAATAAATAAATAAACTTAAATATATATATATATATATATATATATATATATATATATATATGTATACACATATAGAATGCTTTTTGTTGTAAGCAACTGTTTTCCAGGGTGTTGAAGAATTGTACCTATGAATGTGTGTTATTCAAAATATAACTTTGAAACCTTTCCTTCTGCCATGTCAAAACAAATCATTACAATCAAGCAGTGTTTGCCCTGTGAGTTTATCAAGCCACATGCACCTTAATGACAGATGACTTAAAGATGTGTGACAGTTCACCTTATAGAGCTGTTTAGAGTAAAAAAAGACACAGCTTACTACAAGCAATGATCTAATCTCACTTTAATTTCTGTTAAGTCTCAGCGTAAAAATAATTTAAATAAATGCCCAAAGGGTCGCCGTTAGAGATGACATATGCTAAAAATTTTTACATTTGAGGACTGTAGAAACTAATACAATATGCAAGTAACTATGGAGCTGTCTTGTATATTAGAGGAATATCTTTGAACATTTATATGCGTCTTTTGAATGGCTCCTTTCATCTTATATGGAAAAATAAATGAAATATGTGTATCATATTATATCTTAGAAATCAGTTATTAAGTGGTCTGAATATACTAGAGAAAGATTTAAAAAATGGAACAGCTAGTTTTAAGTTGCCCTTTTCTGTGGTTCTTAAAAAAAGAGAAAAAATAAGTCATTGCATAAAAAAGACAAAGCTGTTTGACACACTCAACCAATAAATTGAAATAAAAACATATACATGTACATATATATGTTAAGGGGAAAATATATATGTAATATGTACATATATATTTTCATAATACATGTAGTTGTGTGTGTGTGTGTGTGTGTGTGTGTGTGTATTCCTCCCGTCCTTTAAAATAGCATCATGAGCCAAGATGAACACTTTATGCCTTGTAAGGTCACTATTTATGTAGATTGCTTGGAAAATTACTGTTTGTCTCTCTTGTGTGACTTCCATGAAATCAGCATTCAGCAAGCCTGGCTTCCTGGCAAACAACGGAACATTCAGCTCATATGTGAGGAAAGAGATGCTCCAATGAGAAGGGAGGGCAGAGAGTGGGAAAAGTGGCAACTCTGGTACAAAGGAGCAAAGAACGGTGATTCATAAGGAGGGCGGGAGAGCGCAGCCTGCCTCCATGACTGCCACAGTATAGATCCCACAACTGGCACTTACTTGGCAGATAATCCACCAGGGCGCTGACCTTGGCAGCCTTACAGAGGTAACCTTTATGTGAAGAGGAACTGTTCTTCAACAATGTCTCCAATATGCTTGCCACAAAAATTCTCTCTCTGTCTCTGTCTCTGTCTCTGTCTCTGTCTCTCTTTTTTTTTTTTAGAAAAAGGGAGGAATGCATGGAAAAGCATATTTTATTTTTCCATTCCCCCTTTACCCTTTGTTGCAGAGGCAACATTCATGGCTCTTTGTGGGAAATTTCCTGTATGCCCTGTGTGTTCATCATAGTTCTTAGGTTCATGTAAATGACATTTAATTATAGGACACAACAGCAATGGCTTTATTCACTACATTTTCCTTTCAGTTCATGGCCATAGAATAACTAGTTCTCCCTAGTAACTGACCTTTCGTGTGTGTAATTCTGCTAGGCAGTCTCATACCCAATGGGGCAGCCTCTACCGGGAATGTTGCCTTCTGTCCTAGCGTCCCTTCTTTCACCCACATGCCACATGATAAAAGTGGCCGTGATGGTGGCCTTCTTGCTCCATTTATATGTCTATCAGTTGCCTGTTATTGGTCTTCTCAGTACTCATGTACTGACACTCAGAGGTGCCAAAATCTATCTAGTACCTTATGTTTGAGAAAGAGAAAGCCCTTGTTTAAGAGAGCCGAAGGTAACTTCATATTCTCACTGTTAGAAGCATTAATGCAGAAGGAGAATGCAAAAATGAAAATCTAACCTTGTTTTTTTAATGATTATACAAATACCAGGAAAGGTCCCAACACTGGGAGAAAAAGTACATTTGAAGAGTTTTCATGCCTGGGCTGCCAGCTGAGACTGGTGGTGAGCCCATTCAGAAATTTCAAGTCATAGTTCCTTTGGGAATAATGTGCTATTGTGCCTGCGAGCTCTAAGTCAGAAAGGGCCTTTTCCTTTACACCCGGCATCAGGCTTAGTGATGAATCACTTGCCTCTTTAAATTTTTGCTCTTCTTATTTTGTTGGGGATTACTGGCCATGATTGATAGCTCCATGCAACTAGTGAAAGCAGAAAATAACTACTTTCGAGTAAAACAACAGGAAGAAAAAAAGCAATATTACACTTCTGCCTTAGGTTTGCAACTAAATTAGTCAGTTATGCTTGCCCCAGAATGGGAATTTTGTTTCCTATTTTGTCCCTCAGATATTATTGTCTTTACTCGTAATGGCCATATCATGCTGTAAATCAAGGAAAATAGTTTCTACTAAACTAGCAAACACTTTTAAGCTAGACTAAATATGGCTCCATTTTGAAAAGGTGTTTTGCGGTATAAAGCAAAATTATTGTATATGTGCACTTTCTATATAGTCATATAGCCTCTTATACTTTTTATGTTTAGCATTTATCATAATTTTATTTAGTGGGCTACTTATTAGTCATTTGTTTACTGACAGTCTTCCATGCTGAATGAAGTCCTGAGGAAATAGGGACAAAGCCATGTTGTTTATTATCCCCATCACCTAGTACATATGAAGTGCTCAATAACCATTTCAAATCATTGGGTGAATAACTAATACAAGGATGTATTATGTAAGGCCTCACTATATCATATGTTTTTATGAAAAACCAGCTACATTTTTGCATCCCTATGAAAATATGAGGAAGCGGTAGGAGTAACAAGAGAGAAAGAAAGTGATACAGAAGTTTGGAGGAGGAGAAACTACCTTTTTTGACTCAAAGGATGGGAGATTAGAATAGGCTACAAGTCGGGGGGATGGTGTTTGAAGTGGGGCTTGAAAATAGGAGAGCTATAAGAAAGTTGGGGGGCTGAGAAGCATGAAACATATTTAGATAGAACAAATTGTTTGAAGCAGAGGTTGATTTATGGAAGTTGTTGGAAATCATGATGGAAAAGAGATTAGGGCCAGCTTGTCAAAAACTTTGTGTGACAAACCAGAGGATTAAGATTCTATTTAGTCAGAAAGGGAGCCAGTAAGGCATCTGTTACTCTCAGTCTGATCTTCTCAATTCCTCACTTTAATCGTGGTATTACTCACTGAAAAGCCAGTGAAGCATTGGGAAGACCAGTCTGAGACCGATAGGAAAGATTTTTGGTGTGGAGAAAGAGAAGTAAGGAGTCGAATCAGAATGCTATTGTTATATTCCAGAATGCAGATTCAAGGCGTATGGTGAAGGAGGAGCATTTGCATTGGGCAGAGTGATAACTTGGAGGATTTAAATATTAGTTAATAGGGCACTAATGGCACTGCTACCAGAAACATGGAAAACCGTATGATGAACAAGTTTGGATGACAAGATGATGAATGTAGTCTTAATCATGTTAGTCAGAGGCACTGATAGGCCTCTGTTTGGAAGTTTGACAATGCAATTGGCATTTCAGAGTTTAAAATCTTGATACAGCTAGTAGATAACGGACAATACCGACATGAGGAGCAGTGGATGGATCAACTGGATTGGAGGTGAAGGTCATTGGAGATAAGATGAAATTTTTAGTGCTCCATAGTCTGGAGGTAAAGGATGAGCTGGAAGAGAAGGCAGATAAAAAAGTATTTCTTACTTGTCTCCCAGATCCTAGAATCTGCTTCTAGCTATATATCTAAACTATGGTGGGGACTACAAATTAAATATAATCCACCACTAAATATTTACTGAGCCCTCACCGTAAACAAAGCATGGTAATAGGCTCTGAAGGGATAGAGGAAAGTATAATTCCTAATTTCCTCTCATAAGAATCTTATAATCTAGTTAGCCATAATCTAGTTATAAATCTAAATGGCATTTATTTAATTACTGATTATTTATGAGCATGAAATAAGCACCTATGTTGTGCTTAAGTACAGCTGCTCTTTTCTACGTTCAGAAGTCTCTTGTCCAGGCTGGTTATTTCAGTTACTTCAACTGCTCCTCTTAAAAATGTGGTGTCAAGTCCTTTTTCCTACTCCCACTCTCCCTCTAATTTATCAATGTTGCCCTTAAAGTGTGATATCAAAATCATATGTACAGGCAAGCTGACCAGCAAAGGTTAGAGTATGGCCATGATTTGTAGTGGTAGAATTCCTTGGAATTATCTTTTTATTAATGCAAGCAAAGACCTCTTTTTTTGCCATTTTATGAAAAAATATATATAACCTTTTAAATTACACATTTATGGTCATTATGGAAACATTAGGAAATAAATAGAAGGAAAAAAAGAAGAAAGTAACACAGAATTCCATATTCCCGAATTCCAGTTTTTAGATACAGAGCAGTCACTTAGCCATTTAGCTCAGATATTTGTTAGCTTCTGTGGCCAGCAGCTGCATGACTGCAGGACGGATGTTCCTACTCCTTCATAAGATATTGAGACCCCTGGCTGGCAACTCCCACTCTTCACAGTCCTTCAGCTGCTATGTGTGCATTTGCTTTTACCTTGCCCCGGCTCTTAGATCTTAGCCCTCCTCTCAGATCTAGGCTGCTGCCACTGTCTGCACTGACCTGCTGCTTGGAGATCATCATACTGTTGCTGCTTGTTCCTGTACCGGCGTCATTTCCCTGCATTGAAGAAGCTGCCTGCAGCCCTTTCCGGGGTCTGTGGGCAGTTGCTCCTTCTTCATCAGGATTTGGCACCACTGCCATTCTTTTCTGGTTTTTAGTGGATTTCCTGTCTACATCATATGCTACCCACATGGCTGTCAGAGTCGTATGGTGATGCCCACACCATGAGAAAGTGTTCCTCGCTGTAGTGATTGCCATCGCACAGGTGGCTTTGATGCCTGATATATGACTCCTTTTGACATTTCTAATTAATGCCAATTTGAAACCCAAATCACTCTTCTAGGAGACTTTGAGTTTTTCCTCTGATCACTTTCCTGTCTCAGGGTCTTCCCATTGCACTTGCCTCCACTCCCAGGAAAGTTGGTAGAGGCATGAGCTGTGAAGGCCACCTTGATATTTCTCTTTCACCCACATACTGGAGAAATGTCTACCTCATTGGAGTTTCAGATGACTCTGACTCTCCAGTGGGTAGGGCTGGTCAGAGGGGGCACATCAGTATCCTCGATAGTAAGCTCTAGATTTATTGTCACTTTGCCCCACAATACCATTAGAATACTTAGGGTTATAAGAACCTGAAGACCCCATTCAGATAGGCAAAGCCAAATAGGAATTTATCAGCAGAAAATTGTGGAGTGTGAGACAAACTTATTCCAGGTAGAGCTGTAGACAGGGGCTCAAATGATAGCTTCCAGGATCTGGATTCTCTCTGTACGTCTGAGCTCTACTTTCTCTGTTGTTCCATGGAAATATGGCTACTGTATAGATTGAACCAACATCCTTCCAGTTTCAAATTCAGGGAAAAATAGGTCTCTCAGCTTCATTCAGAAAGTTATTATTAGGCTCAAATCTGTCCTTTGACAATTCCTGAATTGATTATTACAGGAGAATGAAAGGTACTGGGTCATATGCCAACCTCTAGATCTGTGGATAGGGCTAGCCCCAGAAGGAACTGGATCACTCTTACAAAAAAATAAGTGGATGCCAAACTGCGTGAAGCCAACAAATATCTACTACAATTACTACTTGCCATTGTCCTTTGGTATACTAGTGAAAACACGAACGAGTGGGATATTGTCCATCTATACCTGGAAAGGTGTACTATGTATATATATACTTGGAATTCTGAGACAGTCTGTTATGTATCATTTTTATTTATCAAAAATAAGTGCATACTAGGTACATTGTCTGGTAAACCTGTTTTTACTTTTTTATTTCAATAGTATGTCATGACTACTTTTCGTATGGGTATCTATAATTATATATAAACACAGTTTTGGTTTTGTCAAAATCTGTTGAAATGATTGTCACCAACTTACTCAACCATACCCTCTTCTTATTGTTGAATATATTTTTAAAAATTTTGAGTAAGTACAAATAATTCAGCAATAAATATTTGTGTAACTGATATTTAGGGATATATTCTTCATTGCCTCCCTAGAATGAACTTTATTAGAAGTGGAAACTTATGGCTAAGGTACTCTTTTAAGGCTTTTGATACATATTGACAATATGGTGCAATGCTTGCTCTCTCTCTCTCTCTCTCTCTCTCTCTCTCTCACACACATGTACACATACACACACATCTGTATTACACTGTTCATACTAAATTTGAGGTCATTATTGCACTTTTCTACATATAAAATAGATATTCTCATCGGCATACAAAAGCAATTATAAGTTTTAATCTCTTAAAACTTTTTTGAAATCCTATTTCTGCACCATATCATTTTAGTTACCGAATCCAAATTTTGTGTTATCTGTAGATTCCAAGCAAGTCTTCAGTATCTTCAAGCAAGTTTCTGATAAAAATCCTGGGCAATGCAAAACCAAGTCAAGGTCTTGTTACAGTCTAGTAAGGTCATCTTATGTGTTGATATCAAATTATTAGAACTTTAGAATCTTGGAATTTTAGAATAGGAAATCAGCTCAGAATTAAATAACCCAAGTGCTTATTTTTTCTTTTTTTTAAAAAAATTATTTATTTATTTTGAGAGAGAGAGAGAGCATGAAGCAGGGAGGAGCAGACAGAGGTAGAGAGAGAATCCCAAGTAGGCTCTGCACTGACAGTGCAGAGCCAGATGCAGGGCTTGAATTATGAACCATGAGATCATGAGTAGGCCCCTTAACAGACTAAGCTGTCCAGGTGCCCCAAGTGCTTATTTTTTTTAACCAGTTAGGAAACAGACCCAGAGAAATTTAATAATGTTTACAAAGTCACACAGGTAAAACAATAAAAATACATACTCTTACTATTGTTCGTATTTAATTCCACTCTTATTTTTCTCTCTACTCTCTAATTGTTTTATCCAAAATTATATAATTGGGGGATTCATCACACACTGAATTCATCACACGTTAAAATCAAGAAATTTTATGTCAGTGACTTTTTCCTCTCAGTACATCAGCAGAAATGAAGTCAGTATGACATGCCTTATTTTCTAGTGTACTTACAGTAGCTGTTTGATTTATTGATTCAACCTATATTTTCTCACTATGCTATGAATATAATTAAAGCTCTTTGGTATATATACTCTCTTTCTTAGCTTGTAGATAATTCTCCTTTTTGAACACTGGAAACAAAATTAATTTGAATCGGACCTTGGTGTCCAACAGCTTTTCACCTGTTGAGGAGGCAGGAAACTGTGTCATGGAAAGATGAAATGACTTGCCCAAAAAGGAATATTGAGTCAGTTGCCTATTCTTTGTCATCTGTGAGCATTACATCATATTCCTGAGTCTTTTTCTCTGTATTTTTATTTGGAACACATCTTTGAAGTTTTCTTTGTTGTGTTTAGAATTTTTGAGCCTCCTGTTGTTCAGTGAGGACTTTAGTGTTCCTGATACTATTCATACAAGTTCACATTGATCTTTTGCCTTAGCCTTGGCTGTGGGGCCACATTCCATGGTTTGTCCTAGTCCCTTTTAGGAGGTTTCTTTCTGTAGAAGTTGCTTCCCTCCTTAAAATTTTAGAGCATTTTAAATGAATTCTTAGTTAAGATTCTTTCCTTCTAGATCATTCCAGATTATCCCTATTATCACAAGTCCTGTCCTTTTATAACAGCATTTTTTTTTCTATCAACTTTGGAAATACATTTTCTTAAAGTCAGGCAGAATTTTCCATTCCTATACCATATTGTTATTTGGCAAGAATCATTGTTACCAAGTCCTGTGTAGCATCTCAGCCTCTACCCAACATTATTGCATTTCCACATCATCAATTTGTTCTTCATTGATGATTAAGATTGGCTAGAGGGTCTTTCTTCCTCTGAGTAGACTCACAGTTGTATGAGGGATTCCTTTTCATTTCTGGTATTTCCCGGCAGTGCCTGTGACTGTGGAAATCTGTCCAAATCAGCAGTTCAGTATTGCAAAGCCTATTTAGTTACTGACATACCCTACCCTCTCCACAGTCAGCCTTATTGGTAAAAAAGAGGATATATATATTTTTTCCTTTTATGTTTGTGATCTCTCAGTCTAGCTCTTCTGTTAACTCAGGAAGGGAAAAATGGATGTCACTTCTTGAGCTCCACCTAACTGCACAACCTGGGAACCATGTCTGGGTACACTGAATACAACTCTAATACCTGAAGTAAAAGCATGTTAACCTTACACTATGCCATTTCCTAGTGATGGCTCTGAACAGAGTTGGAGGAACTCACTGAAAGTAAGGGACTTTATGGCAGTAAATTGAAAAGAGAAGGTCTTCTGTTGGATGAAAAGAAAATTAAAAGGAGATAAGAAAGGAAATAAAGAGGGAAAAAATAGATGGAAAGTGAGAGGTGATAACAGGAATGTACAGATATAATAATCATACAATAAATTCCCCCAAAATAGCTTCAGATGTGTTATAGATTGCACATAGGAGGTGTTTCATGGTAAAAGTAAAAAAGGTAGCCAGAAGGTATATTAGGACAATAGAAGTGCTAATCTTTTTTAAGATAAAGGATACTGAAAGGGGGAAGGAGTCTGTGAAAAAAAAGATTGAAAAATGGTAGATAGGAAGGATGCCTGTGTGTATGTGTGTTTTTTTGAGAGAGAGAGAAAGAGAGAGAAATTGGAGAATATTATGTCAATATTTCTTAAAGTAATTGTTAAAATTCAGATTTCTCATTGGGCTCAGGGATCTATATTTTAACACTGAGATGCTTTTTGAGCAAACTGAAGATTAAGAACTATTATGTAAGCAGGTTGAAAAGGGATTGGATTTAATATCTACAGGCAAGAGAGCAGCTTTAGATAAGGGGTAAATCTCCTCTGAAGCCAGTTGGAATGACAAGAAGATAGGCATATTTAGTATATGATGAAGTACAAAAGGCATGTGAAAAGGAAGGTAAGAAGACTTGCGTTGCTTTATGTTGCATGGTTCTTCACCTCCATTATTTGCTTAAGGACAGAAATAATTTTCCATGTGTATTAGTCTCTAGGCTAGACACTTCACTTCTTTTCCAGGACTTATCCTCAACAGTCACTCTATATAGTAGACATTGTCATCCCCCCCTCTTTTTTTATAATCCTCTTTTTGGAAAAACAACAGCAACAACAACCTACAAACCAAAGCTCACAGAAATTGAGTATGTCAGGAGAACACATCCAAGTAGTGGTAGAGCAAAGGTCTGGTCTCAGGTAAATTTGTCTCTAATTTCCAGCTTCTTTAGTGAAGGGTAGAGGTCATCAGTTTTTTTCTGTAAAGAGCCAGGAAGTAAAGATTTTCAGTTTTGTGGACAACTGCTCAACTCTCTGCCATTGTAGTGTAAAAGCAGCCACAGGAAATATGTAAATGATGGGCCCTCTTGGTTCCAGTAAAACTTTATTTGTGGACACTGAAATTTGGATTGCATGTAATACCCATGCGTAACAAAATCTTCTTTTGAGATTTTTTTAACCATTTAAAATTGTAGAAACCGGGGCACCTTGGGATCAGTTGGTTCAGCATCCAAATCTTAATTTTGGCTGAGGTCATGATTCCAGGGTTGTGGGATTGAGCCCCGTGTTGGGCTCTGTGCTGAGCATGGAGCCTGCTTGGGATTCTCTCTCTTTCTCTCTCTCTCTCTTTCTCTCTTTCTCTCTCTCTCCCTCTGCCCCTCAACCCCCCTCCAAAAAAAAAAATTAAAAACAAAAATACCCAAAGCACACACGCGCGCGCGCGCGCACACACACACACACACACACACACACACGCAGAAACCATTCATACATTATGGGCTGTGCAAAATAGGTGGTAGGGCAGATTTAGCTCACAAACCATAGTTGGCTTGTCAGTTCCTGGCATAGGGAGGGCACTGCTTGTCAGACTCATGCTCTCCACAACTGCCCAAATGTCAGAACTGAGATTATCCAATGAGCGTAAACACTAAGGCTTATAGTGTGAAGTCAAAGTCTGAAGTAATTGTTCTCCAGAGAAAAACTGTGATTCTGTATAACCTCTATATAATTTTATATCTTTAGATCCTGGAACAGAAAATGAGAAAGCAGGCTACAATGAGGATTATAGTGCGTGTCATCGATTTGTCTTTTCAGATTCATTTTCTATGCTATTCTGAGACTGAGGAGGCTGACCTGAATGGATGCCTCCTTATTCTTTTGTTTTTGGTTGGGGTTGGACAGTGAAGAGCACCAGGAGAAAATGAAAGGAAGGTAGAAGTACAGTTGGGGTCTGTCTTTCTTGCTGTGTTCCTTTCCTAAAAGGTCCATGCAGGTTGGATGTTTTCTCTAAGGTCTTTGCTCCCTTTTAAGTGACCTTCTTTGCAGGACACCTACCCCCCAGGTTCCAGGAACCACTTCTCTTCACTTCCAGTCTAGGGAAATTAAGCATGCCTTGTGCTACTAGCCACAGGATCCCTCATATTTTCCCACACCTTCTTCACACCTTTGTATATAGTCCTTTCATTGATTTCTTCCAAATCACACAATTTGAATGTGCCCTCTGTTTCCTGTGAAGACCCTGTCTGATACAGAGAGCTGCAACTGGGTATATATCAATATCCGTTTAGGAGGCTTCTCCAGAGTATCTCATCCTTTGCATCCACCTGTGTGTACCCTATGATATATTCTTAACAGCTTCACTGAGGTTTAACTGATGTGCAATAAGCTGCACGAACTGAAAGTGCACATTTTAAAAGGTTTTAATATAAATGTATATACCCATGAAACATCACCAGAATTAAGATAATGGACATATTCATCACCCCTCAAAAGTTTCCTTGTGCCCCTTTGTAATCTCTTCCAGCTCCTCTCCTTACTCCCCTTGGCCCCATGACCCCATCCCTAAGTAGTCACTTATCTACTTTCTGTCCTTAGACATTAACTACATTTTGTATAATGTATATATGTATGTGTATATATATGTATATTATATACATATATATCAGGAGAATTATTCAGTATGAACTTTTTTTTGTCTGGCTACCTTTCTTTAATTTTTCTTTTAGAGAGAGAGAGAGTGGGGGAAAGGGGCAAAGGGAGAGAGAGACAGAATCCCAAGCAGGCTCCATGCTCAGTGCAGACCCAAAGTGGGGCTCAGTCCCATGACCTCGCAGTCACCACCGGAGCCAAAATTAAGAGTCAGAGGCTCAACCAGCTGAGCTACCCAGGAGCCCTTTTGCTTCTTTTTCTTAGCATAGTTTATTTCTTGTGAGATTTTCAATAATAGCATTAGTATTTATTGCCTGTACATGTCATGATATCTGTTTGCCTCTGTTTAGACTTCAGGTTCTTCAAAGCATGCTACACTTGTCATTGTAACCCTAGAACCTAGCATAGTACCTGTCATATGGGAGATGTCGTATGGCAAGTAGCCTCTATCCCCTGAGCTGTTTGCCTCTTTGGCAGTGAAACTTTTTTTTTTTTTTAAGATTTTGCTTTGAAGTAATCTCTATACCCAGTGAGGGGCTTGAACTCACAACTCAGAGGTCAAAGGTCGTGCACTTTACCGACTGAGCCAGCCAGGTGCCCCTGGCAATGAAACTTCTCAAGTACTTTCTGCAGACAGTGTATTCATAGTTCATAGTTCAGACTGCAGACAGTCTGTTCATAGTTGAAACCTGTCAGTAGGACTCGGTCAGAAGACGAAGCAGATGAGTTTCTTACTCTTTTCCATGGGATTTATGGTTCTGCACCCGCCTCATCCTCCCTCTCATCTCCTCTGTCTATAAGTTCCAGAAATCTACCTCAGTTTATTGTGGTATATAAATGATACACCCAACACCAGTTTCCCACTGTCCATGTCAGCAGTGGGGAGCAGAGAAGGGACTTCTGGGGAAGAGTGAAGAGGTTAGACAGTGCTGAAGCAGAAATAGTCTTGCATTTGTGCATGTGAGTTTTCGTAGGGGTGTAGATCACATACTTATATATAAGCACTTACCTAAGAGACATAAACAGGAAATGTCCCTTCATAGTGTTTTTTTCTCTTTTATTCTGAACTGCTTCTGTGCAGTCTCAAGGATTATGGGAGCCTTTATTATTGAGAGCTAAATTGTATGATTCCTTTCATTTAGGTTTCTGACTTGCAAGACAATAGATTCTTCAGGACAGAGCAGGCCTTGAGCAGCGATCAGCTTTGACTTCAGGCTACAGCGAGTACAAGACCTGTTTTGGTTAATGGGATGAAAATCCTGTGGAGGGAATCTTCTTCCCTCCTTCAGATCTATGATATCTATAGATCTTAGCCCGCTCAAGTTTGGTGTGGCCTGGATAAGTCCTCTTCCTCCGTAATGTCTTCTCCCATGGGTTTTCAATATGTATTAAAACCTTGCCTTTATTCTGGGAGAGAGGTGGACAAGGAGAACCTTTAATAGGATTAAAAAGGGAAGCAATTCCAAACTGCTCCTTCCATCTCCTCTGTAGTGTTACATGGTCTTCTGTTTTCATCCCTTTAATAGAGTCAAGACTGAGCTGGCACTAATTATTTACACTTTAATGTCACTGAGTTTCATAGGCAAGCCCAGGCTTGCTGGGACAGCAGCCAGCTTATCCCCAAAGGACCCTGGTGCTGAAGGAATATGTGTAACTGAAATATCAGGCTATAGATTTCAGCAGAGTTGTATCCAATTCTTTATAACTGCAATAGATATAATAATTTATACAAGGACAAAATATATTTGTGAGGTACCTTAGAAATTTAACCACCACGTATAGCATGCTTTAGAAATTTCCTTCTATTCTGCTTTGGTACGAGTTGTGTGTGTGTGTGTGTGTGTGTGTGTGTGTGTGTGTGTGTGTTTCTCCAATCAGGAATGGATATTGCATTCTTTCAGTTCTTTCAAATGCATTCTTTCAAATGCATTTTCTGTCTATTGAGACAACCATGTATTTTTTTTCTCTTTTGGTTTTTGTTACGGGAAATACCTTTGATGGATTTTTGAATGTTAAATCAACCTTGCATTTCTGGAATAAACTCCCATTTGGTCATCATGCATTCTCTTTATGCTTTGTTCTGTTTGATTTGCTACTATGTTGTCATAGAGTTTTGTATCTAAGTTTATGAGGAATAACTATGTGTGATTTCTTCTCTGGTAGTTCTTATCTAGTTTTGGTATCAGAGTAATACTGGCCTTATTTAAAAGAGTTGGGAATATTTACCCCCCTTCAAATTTCTGAAAAAAAAATTGTGTAGAGTAGTAATTTTCCTTCAGTGTTTGGGAAGATTTACCAGTGAAGCTGTATGTATGTGGAGTTTTCATCGTGGGAAGGTTTGTAACTATGAACTCAATTTCTTTAATAGACATAAGGAAGCTATTCAGGATAGTCAAGCCTATTTTTGAATGAGCTTTGTTAGTTTGTCTTTCAAGTTGCTACTTTATCCAAATTGTTGAATTTAATGGCATAAACTTTTCCATAATATGCCTGTATTGTAATATATATAATTATATATAATAGATAAAAAAGCTATATTATATATCCTTTTAATATCTTCAGAATGTGTAGTGATCTCACTTCTCTTATTCTTAATGTTGGTAATATGTGTTACCTCATTTTGTCCCTTGTAAGCCTGGCTAGAGGTTTATCAATTTTAACAACCTCAAAAACCAGCTTTTGACTTCATTTTCCTTATTGGTTTTGTTTATTGGTTTCCTCTCTGGTATTATTCTTCTCTGGTTATTATTTCCTTCCTTCTGTTTAGTTTGTTTAACTTGCTCTTCATTTATGTTTTTTTTTTTAATTGGAAGCTGAGGTCATTGTTTTGAGACTTTTCTAATACAGAATTTAGTGCTATAAATTATCTTCTAAATACAGGCGCCCACAAATTTTTATGTGGTATATTTTCTTTTTAATCAGTTTAAAATTTCTAATTTCCCCTTTGACTTCTTTTTTTGACCTATGGGTTATTTAGAAGTATGTTTAATTTTAAAATATTTGGGGATTTTTCCAGAGATCTTTCTGTTACTGATTTTTAATTGATTGCTATTATGGTCAGAAAACATACGTGTATAATTGAATTCTTTTGAATTTGGGGGACATTTATTATAACCTAGTATATGGTCTACGTTGGTAAAATATAATGTATGTATGTGATAAGAATCTGTATTCTGTGGTTGCACATCATGTTCTATAAATATTAGTTGTACCAGTTTGGTTAATAATGTTCAAATTTTCTATATCCTTATGGATCTTTTTTCTACTTATTCTACCAATTATTGAGGGAAGGCTATTGAAATCTCCAACTACCATTATGTTTGCATCTATTTCTCTATGTGGTTCTTTCAGTTTTTGTTTCATGTGATTTATTATTTATTTATTATTCAATGTGATTTATTAATCCTATGTCTAGGATTATTATGTCCTCTTTATGGATAGACCTATTTACCTTATGAAATGATTTTCTTTATACCTGGTAGTATTCTTTGGTCTGCATTCTTTGGGATTAATTGAATACTTTTTTTGTGATTTAATTTTGTTGTATTCGTTGGCTTATAATCTATGATTTTTTTTTTTGTTCTATCATCTTAGTAGATGCTTTAGGGTCTATAGTATATATCTGCAGCTCGTAACACTCTACCTTCAAATGGTATACAATTTTTTCAGTAGTATAAGAATCCTATGATAATATTCTTCCATTTCTTCTGTTCCAGCCTTTGAGTTAACACTGGCATACATTTACTTTCACGTGTTATAAACCCCATAATACATTGTTTTTATTTTATTCAAATAATCACTATCTTTTAAAGAACTTTCCATAATAGGAAAAAAATCTTATTTTTTACCCATGAAGTTATAGTTTCTGATGCTTTTCATTCCTTGATACAGATTAGGTTCACCCTAGGTAACATTTTGTTTTGCCTGAAGGTCTTTCTTTAACATGTCATGTAGTGCAGGTGTGCTTGTGATGAGTTCTTTCATCTTTTTTGTGTCTGAAAAAGTCTTTATTTTGCCTTGCTTCTTGAAAGGTATTATCTGAGTTTTTTCTTTCAATATAGTACAGATATTGCTCCACTGTCTTCTCACATGCGTTGTGTCTGATGAGAGATCTGTTGTTATTCTCACATTTATTCCTCTTACATAGTGTGGCATTTTTTTTCTCTGACTACTTTTAAGTTTTTCTGTTTCTCACTGGTTTTGAACCATTTAATTACAATGTGGTTTGATGTAGTTTTCCTCATGCATATCATACCTTGGGCTTATTGAGTTCTTCAGTGTGTTAGATTATAATTTTCATCAAATTTGGAATATTTTTAGGCATTATTTGTTCAACAGATTTTCATCCCCATTCTCCCTCTCTTCTCCATCTATGACTCAAATTACATATATATTAAGCTGCTTGAAATTGTCCCAGAGCTCACTGATGCATTTTTTTTCTCTATTTAATGTTTGATAGTTTCTGTTGCGTGTCTTTAGTGTATTAATCTTTGCTTCTGCCATTTATTCCCTCTGGTGTTTTTTAAATCACTAAAAATCTGACTGGGGTTTTCTTTTTGTATCTTCCATGTCTATGCATAACTTTTTGAATACAAGAATATTGTTATGACTCTGTTACTATTTATGTTTGATAATTCTAATGTATGTGTCCATTCTTGGTTGTTTTTCTTTAATTAATTTATTTCCTTTTTATTAGTTATATCTTCTTGCATCTTTGCATGCCTGGTAATTTTTGACTGGATGTGAGACATTTTAGTTTTACCTTGTTGGCTGTTAGATATACTTGTATTTTTATAAGTATTCTTGAGCTCTGTTCTGTGATACAGTTACATTTTTTTTGAGAAATTGGTTGTTTCAGGTGTTTGCTTTTAAGATTTGTTAGGGCCTAGAAGAGTACTCATTCTTAGGCTAATTATTTTCCATCACCAAGGCAAAAGCAAAACAAAACAGCTGCGTATATTCTACCAATGTTTCTAAATTTTTGAAAACTCAGAGCTCAGTACATCTTCTTAATCAAGACTCCAGAAAAAGTGTCAAATAAAATAAGGCTTATGTCTTCTCTTCATCTTTACCACAAATAAACACACACACACACACACACACACACACACACACGCACTCCTTTGGTGGTGTATGCAAAAAATAATGTATAAACAAATATCATACTTGCATAAAAGTTTCATTTAAGGATTAAATAGAATGAGTAGAAGAGAAAGCCAAAGCTATTATGAGTTTTAAGTGGGAAAACTTTGGGATATCAGATATATCTGTAAATTGTGAGGATGGCTGGCAAATATCAAAGGTTTCTGCAGACTAATACAGAGGCTATTATGTAGTGAACGGGATGGTTAGGAGGGAGTTCCCGTTCAATTATTGCCTTGTGCATCTTCAATGATCTTTGAGATCCAGGGAGAGATAAATATCTTAGAAAGAGTACATAGAAAAATAACATCTAACCTCAACATTATAACTTATTAGAAAAATTACTTCTTTTTGTAGAAAGAAAATAAATCTATGACAAAATTGCTAGAATGGGTTGGCTACAAGCTTGGAACATATTTTTGGGTCAAAAGCCTGGAACATATTATATATAGGGATGAGTAAGTGGTACTCTTTGACCTGATGTACTACTAAAAGCTAAGTTTTGTTTTTAGAGGTTGTTTGCTGCCATATTATGAGGAACAGCTCTTAAACTTTGGCTGGAGAAAATTGCAGAATTGGGAAGGAGCAATGCTTGTTGGAATGTTTGGGAAGCTTGCCTCCTGTAGTTTCATGTTTTAAACATTGATAAGCCTTTTATCACTGTGCATGGTCACTTTTGGCAATTGGACCCTAAGGTTAGAAGCATGAAGAAATATGAGCAGTTCTGTGTGGTATGTTCTTAACTACAATTCCAAATGAGGATTGAGATGACTTCAGATATCTATAGTCTGCAAACGATATCCCAGAAATTGGTGAGTGTAACAGTGATTCTCGAAACTGTGTTGCACGGAATCCTAAGAAGCTCCTCTTAGTGCTTCCTGGAGATGAGGGTTGGGGGTAGAAAAAGTTTCAGTCCCTCTGATTTTACTCCAGTTAGTAGACTATACTTTTATATATTTCAAATATGGAGATTCTGTGAAAACTTTCATTTCAGAAAAACTTGAGCCTTTCCTGGGATTAATCTGAGAATTATTCTTTCAGAGTTAGAGAGCCAAAATAAGTGCTTGAACTAATTCTTAATTAATGGAATTATTATGGAACCCTGTAGCTCTTATATATTACCCAATGTTGGTTGATGTAAAAGAAGACAAGAAATAGCTAGAAGGTAGATAAATATCTGTGCTTTGAATTTATAGATTAAAAGAAATTACTAAATCATTCTGTAAATTCAAGATAATTCTTGAATTCTATGTGGATTAATTTTGATTCTCACCTTAACAAGAAAATAAAGATAAGAGTACACTTATTTCCTTGTTGGCTTTTACCAATTTAAATGTGTACATCAAACTATTTTTGGGCCACCAGTTGGTCATTTTCTTTCTTTCTTTTTTTTAAAATATAATTTATTGTCAAATTGGATTCCATACAACACTCAGGGCGCATCCTAACAAGTGCCCTCCTCAGTGCCCATCATCCACTTCCTCTCCCCAGCCCCCCATCAACCCCCATTTTGTTCCCTGTATTTAAGAGTCTCTTATGGGGGCGCCTGGGTGGCGCAGTCGGTTAAGCGTCCGACTTCAGCCAGGTCACGATCTCGCAGTCCGTGAGTTCGAGCCCCGCGTCAGGCTCTGGGCTGATGGCTCGGAGCCTGGAGCCTGTTTCCGATTCTGTGTCTCCCTCTCTCTCTGCCCCTCCCCCGTTCATGCTCTGTCTCTCTCTGTCCCAAAAATAAATAAAAAAAAAAAAAAAAAAAAAAAAAAAAAAAGAGTCTCTTATGGTTTGCCTCCCTTTCTGTAATTTTTCTCCTTCCCCTCCCCCACGGTCTTCTATTAAGTTTCTCAAGATCCACATATGAGTGAAAACATATGGTATCTGTCTTTCTCTGACTGACTTATTTCACTTAGCATAATACCCTCCAGTTCCATCCATGTTGCTACAAAAGGCCACATTTCATTCTTTCTCATTGCCAAGTAGTATTCCATTGTATATATAAACCATATCTTCTTTATCCATTCATCAGTTGATGAACATTTAGGCTCTTTCTATAATTTGGCTATTGTTGAAAGTGCTGCTATTAACATTGGGGTACAAGTGCCCCTATACATCAGCACTCCTGTATCCCTTGGGTAAATTCCTAGCAGTGCTATTGCTGGGTCATAGGGTAGTTCTATTTTTAATTTTTTGGGGAACCTCCACACTGTTTTCTTGAGTGGCTGCACCAGTTTGCATTCCCACCAACAGTGCAAGAGGGTTCCCATTTCTCCACATCCTCGCCAGCTTCTGTAGTCTCCTGATTTGTTCATTTTAGCCACTCTGACCAGTGTGAGGTGGTATCTCAGTGTGCCTTTGATTTGTATTTCCCTGATGGTGAGTGACGTTGAGCATCATTTCATATGTCTGTCGGCCATCTGGATGTCTTCTTTGGAAAAGTGTCTAATTCATGTCTTCTGCCCATTTCTTCACTGGATTATTTGTTTCTTGGGTGTGGAGTTTGGTCAGTTCTTTATAGATTTTGGATACTAGCCCTTTGTCCGATATGTCATTTGCAAATATCTTTTCCCATTCTGTCGGTTGCCTTCTAGTTTTGTTCATTGTTTCCTTTGCAGTGCAGACGCTTTTTATCTTGGTGAGGTCTCAGTAGTTCATTTTTGCTTTTAATTCCCTTGCCTTTGGAGATGTGTCGAGTAAGAAATTGCTGTGGCTGAGGTCAAAGAGGTTGTTACCTGCTTTCTCCTCTATAGCTCGTCATTTTCTAATTACTCATATAAAAAAGCTATATTGACTATGAACAACCTGAAGTATTTTGGCCTGCTTGAAACACCTAATTGTGTTTGGGAATGACAATACTAATTCCAGAGAAGATATCACATGACTGACATAATCTAGCATTTTGCTCCTGTTTAAATGAGACAGGTATGAAAAAATTTTTAAGTAGGTTCCATGTGGAGCCCAACATGGGACTTGAACTCACAACCCTGAGATCAAGACCTGAGCTGAGATCAAAAGTTGGACACTTAACTGACTGAACCACCCAGGAGCCTTATGTAGTGTAGGACCATGCTGCTTTATGTGCCAATTCATGATGAAGTAAAAAGCTTGTAAGAGAATGTAAATCAATTCGCTACATCCCTCATTGAGAAAGTCTCAATGTGGAAAAAAATGTCAGCTAAACTAGATAGTGTGCTTATTGATTGCAATGGACTGAATGTTTGTATCCCCCTTCCCCAATTCATATATTGAAATCCTAACCCCTAAGGTGATAGCAGTAGGAAGTGAGTCTTCAGGAAGTACTTAGATCATGAGGACAGAGCTCTCATGAATGGGATTTGTGGTCCTAAAAAAGAGGCCCAAGGAAGCTCCTTTGCCCCTCTAGCCATGTGAGGTCACAGCAGAAAGACAGTTGTCTAGAAGTGGGATCCCACCAAATCTCCCACATCTCGAACTCAGACTTCCAGTCTCCAGAACTGTGAGACATAAACTTCTATTGTTTATAGGTTACCCTAGTCTATGGTATTTCATTATAGCGACCTGAACTGACTGAGACAGTGATATAGTTGATTTACCTTCTAACACAAACTCCTTATCTCATCGCATAGTGATAACAAAACACTTCATAGATGGGAAGCTGGTCTTCAGACTGCACTTTGAATAACACTAATATAGGAAATACTATAGAAACTACCTCTGTCCCTCAAGTTTTCCTTAGGTTTATATATTGCTACTTTGAGCAATGACCTTATTAACAATATTAAGGAATGAAGGGTTTCTTCTCCATAAATTATGTGAAGTTAGATGCTACAGAAAAAAAATATAAATCAGGTCACAATGGTAGAAGTGATGTGTGATTGGAGAAACGGGCCTGGTGTGAGTCAGAGCCCACTTAGGTCACATGGACCTGCTGCCATAGGAGAGAATATGATAGTATGAAGAGGTTAAAGTGCCAGACGTTACACAACGTGTATGTGTGAAAGTTCCAGAGGTTCAGAATTTAGGTGGGGCACTATTTAAAGGGAAGCGGTATGGCATGACGGTTATATGTGTGAGTGTGGTGGTATACTGCCCAGGTTGAAAAACTAGTGACTGTACTTCTCAGTTGTGCAAATTCCGGTAATCACTGTAACCTCACCATGCCTCATTTTCTTCATAAGATCGGAGAGATAATAATCGTACCTACCTAATAGGGTTGTTGTGAGGATTAAATAAAATATTCATGTAGAATAAATAATAAATATTATTAAATAAAATAATATTTATATATTATATATTATATTACATGTAATATATATTATAAAATATTATATGTTTTATATTAAAATATTCACCTGGAATAAACTAAGTATATATCATGCTTACTACATGTTAGCTATTGGTATTCTTTCGTATCAAACTAAAGTACATTTTGTACTACTTGATTAAACACTAAAATGAATCATAATATTCTAAGTATTATTGAATAAGCAAGAGGACAGTGCACTCTATGGAGGGTATCATACCAAGATTTAAAGTTTATACCTTGCAATGATATACATTTATTAAAGGTGATAAAATTCTGTACCTAGCTTTGGTAAGCTGAAACCTGGAGAGAAGTAAACTAATGTATTCCAGACTCAAAAAATCCTGAACATTTCCAGAAACAAATATAGATTATTCCTTTGAAGTTTTCTGTTTGATCATAACTGGAGTCACCTAGGAAAAATCATTCATAGGACACTCATCCAAATCCACTCCTGCATGCTTTCCTAAAGGTTGCAATTTCAGGAAAATGGTCTGTTTATTTGTAATAACAATTTCCTCTGCATCAGAAGAGACTCTTACCTTAGATGCTAGTAAAGCAACACTCACTGGTAGAGTATATTATAGAGTATATAATGTCATTTAAGTCAAGAGCTTACACCATGGAAAATATAAACCCCATGGCATCAGAGCAGTGCTTGGTAACCCTGGAAGGATACTCACTCAAGGGCTGAGCTTGAAATGAATAATTGCTGAACCACTAAAGAAGAAAATACCAAAAACATTAACTAACTTTTGCTTGGTTCCATTGGGAGGAGTCTAATTGGAACCAGCCTTAGGCAGGTATGACAGGTGCACTAAGATCCTGACTACCACACCTATTCCCACAAAGAGAAAAAAGTGGTGCCCTCTTCCCACCATTCGGGCACTCCCATGACTAGGTCTGGTGATAAAGGGCTAATGCTTACAGGGATCAGTTCTTGGGGGGAGCACTTGGAAACCAGGGTATCAGGGACATTCATAATGACTTGGATCCAAGCTCTAGCCATGTCCTAATGCTGGGTGGGAGGGAGGCTGCTGTAGTTTGGAGGAGTGTCATCACATATCGACATCTCTCCTTAGTTACTACCTTTTACTGTGACTTACCATGTGACCTCCAGTTATTACCTCCATACATTCCTCCCATTAAGTATTTTACCCTGCTTCCTCTATTAGCTTTTTACTATAGTCTTCTGTGTGTTTAAAAGGTTCCACTTTGGAAGAGTGTGCTCAGGGAGATTTGCTCTCTCACTTTATTACACTCTGCCTACATGTCCCCTCTTCAAGGACTTCCCTGGCTACTCCCCTTGAATATCACTCCCCCACCTCCTCACTGACTCACACTTTTCCTAGTTTCTGTTTCTTCTTAAAATTTTATCAGTACCCTATGTTATTTCTGGTCTATCCATACAACTTAAGTCAGCTCCTCAAAAGTACCGATTGTACAAAACAAAGATCTATGATTTCAAGATCGAGTGCTTTTAAATCTTCTCTGAATTCTGATTCTTCCTCAGATGTGTTTCTTCTGTGAGCTGTATTTCTTCCTCAAATTTACTTGTGGGACTATTCCTCTACTGCATCCTTACAGCAGATGTCTTGCTATAAATGGGATCAGAGGGGCCTTGGCCGGACACTCCTTGGGTTTCTGTGTCAAGCTCTAGATCTGCTCCTAGTGTTTAAGGTGTCTGCCCCATTGCTAAAGAGCTGTTAGATCCCCAGTTACATAATATTTAGAGGCACATGTCTTCTAAATCCGGTTCTACAGCTACTGACAGTAAAGGGTGGGCAAGAGTTGGCCTGGGAGCTGGCTGCTTGCCTCAACTAAAATTGTCCAAATGGCTCTTTATGATGAGTCATGGAGAGTCTATGGACAGGGTGTTCACATGTCATTACCAAGGTTACTGAAGCACCCTGCCCTCTGAGCATATTTTCAGCAGGGCTGGTTCCATAAAGAAACCGATGAGGCAGCTACTTTGTTTAATCTGAAGGCCCTCAAAAGGCCAGTTTGAATACAAATTTGATTCATATTTACTTGATCTGAAATTCCTGCCATAGTCACCTTCCGGAGATACACATCTCCTAAATAAATAAATGAATACTTTTCCCCCTTCCAAATGCTAGAGTTACAAATTAGCTAGCTGACACATTAGCAGGGGTTAGTCACCTGATCAATATTTCATCACATCTCTCTTTAATCAGGGGAGCTCAGGTATCTGACATATGAATGAAGAGAGATGGTTTATTATGAGAATTAAATAAGACCTTGTATGCAGAGCATGTGGCACTTAGAAGGTGCTGAAAAAATAGTAGTTTTTATAATAGAGGAAAAAACAGCTAGAGTAAATGATCGTTATGTGTCTACAGCCAGCTGAAAACCTCCTTCTGACATTGTTCTTCAGATTCTATGTAATTGTTATAAGAACCAGAGAAACATTCCTGCCACATACATGCTCCTGCAGTCCCAGGAACTCTTAAAAAGAAGCCTCAGGTAGTTCTCCTTACCATTTCTGAATCTAAAACTACTCATACTGAGATATCAATGATTAATATCAGATTGGACTTTGAGATTGAGAGGAGAACACATAAATACCAGGAACCCTTCAGGAGGTGGGTGTGCAGCAGTGAAAACAAGGCTGATGATTTTCTCTCACTTCAGCCTAAGCCATTCTTCCTTCCCTTTTGACTTAGCCTCAGGTCTTCACTCGCCAAAGGCCCTGCCCAGTGACTCCTTAAACTCTGGATTTCCTGAATGCTAACATTTCCTCAGATGCTTGCCAACTGAAGACTCCAATTTACTTCTTTTTTAATATTTATTTATTTTGAGAGAGAGAGAGAGTGCACGTGCACACAAGTGTGCAAGTGGGGGAGGGGCAGAGAGAGAGGAAAGAGAGAAGCCCAAGCAGGCTTTGACTCGGGGTTCAATCCCACAAACCCTGAGATCATGACCTGAGCCAAAACCAAGAGTCAGACACTTTACCTACTGAGCCACCCAGGCGCTGTTCCAATTTACTTCTTATTTCAGATGACTTTTGAAGTTCCTCAATACCATTATCATTTCTTCCCATGCTATTTTCTTAAGACCCAGGTAGAATGAGTAAAGCAAATGTGTGAACAACTTTCAGATGATTTGTGGGTTATCAAAGGAGAGTTGATTTTCCTTTTGGCTTTTGGAGACTTGGGGCAACAATAGTCATCCATAGGTTGTAACCTTTCTGGAACTGTGATGTACATGCCCAGTTGACTCCCCTTATGTAGACTTTGTGACCAAAAGGGTTAACAAACACATGCTTTTCCATAAGACTGACTAGAGAAGGAAAAATAGTTCTATATAGGACACTGAATAGGTCTCACTTCCTATGAGAGACAAGATTCAGCTTCTCTGGAAAATCACAAAAGCAAACTTCCTTGATCAAACTTATTGATGCCATAAGCTCTTTGGAGTTCTGGCCAGGACACAAAAGCCTAGGTTTCTTTTACATCAAACTCTTGCCCCTGAGCAAGTCAACCTTTGAAACTTGGTTTCCTCCTTTGTAAAATGAGTATAATATCTACATTAGCTATTTTACCAATTATTATAAAAATCAACTAAGATAATACATGACCTTTTATTCAAGAAACATATGGAACAAGGTGTGTCAGGTAATCTCCTGGGCATTAAGGGTGTAATGATGAATAAAGCACAGTCCCTTTCCACAGATAGGAAGTCAGGCAATAAATAATGGCTGCTTATGGGGCGTCTGGGTGGCTCAGTCGGTCAGGTAGATACGACTTTGGCTCAGGTCATGATCTCGTGGTTTGTAGGTTTGAGCCCCGCATCAGGCTCTGTGCTGACAGCTCAGAACTTGGAGCCTGCTTCAGATTCTGTGTCTCCCTCTTGCTCTGCCCCTCCCCTGCTCACTTTCTCTCTCTCTGTCTCTCTCTCTCAAAAATAAATAAACATTAAAAAATCATGGCTGCTTATCATAATAAATACATAATTAGAGATACAACAGAAACCCATTTATCTACCCATTAGATTCATACTGATAAAAGATTGGTTATATATAAAAAGTGATTTTAAGTAAAATATCATATAAGTGATACATATATAACTTTAACTCAACCCATATAAATATACATTTATGATCAATATTTTAATATTTTGTGTAATTCCTTTGAGTATGGCTCAACTGATTGAAGTCTGACTTACCTTTCTTCCATAAACCATAACCTGTAAGACATGCTGTGTAACTCCTAGTAATTACAGTTTTCTTAGTGTAGAATGAGATCTCCAAGACTCTTGGAAAACAGATAAACATACAAAGCGCTTCTAGAATCCTGTCATTTTTTAATGATTTTTCCCCTTTTCTTTTATTATTGCCTAACCCACATCTAACTCAATAGAAGTTTTTCTTAGAGGCTTGCCCACCAGATGACTTGGTTTTCATTTCATTCATATTTTACTGGCGCATATAATATATAAATATAGTATTAAATACAAGTGGCATAAAGAAGTATGGGAATAAATCAACTGCTTCTTGGTAGCATACACCTCCTAGCAGAGGCAGAAGGATGCAAGCATACTGGACAGAGATTACTCATTAGGATCTTTGATTAGGCAGTGGACAACTGTCCATATGCTTTCAGAGGGAATGGAGAGGATGTCGGTGAATTCAGCATGCTGCCGCAAGTTCGTCAAGTATGGTTAAGAGATTCTCACAATGCGTACACAGTGCTTTGAGAGCACAGTGGAGCTACTGAATATTTCTGCTTGGGTCTGGTGAGAGATAGACGCCACAGAGAACATGTCATTTGCATAGAGATCTTAAAGGAGCTCAAGTTACAGAAAACAAGCAGCTGAGGGGTTGGAGAAGGGCAGGAGGACTTTCACAGCACAGAAACAGTATGTGGAAACGAGAGGCATAAATACATTTCAGAAAATACATTTCAGAAAATACATTTCAGCCACCCTTTCCTAATGCCCACTTGGGAAATGTAGCCAAAGAAGAGGATACCTGAGGAGTGAGCAGATAAGTGTGCTTTTAATCACTATGTTCAATTTTTCAACGACTGAACTATTCACACTGGATCATCTAACCTCTCTGAACATTCAGCTCATTTTTGTGTCATCTTGGTAAAAACTTCCAAACAAATTCATCTACCAAAGCTCCTTTGATGGGAAAGGAGGGATATCAATAAAAACAGTAAAGACATATACCTAGGATGCAAGGAGACCCACTGATGGGCTGAGAAGGTCAAGGACCCACTTGTCCCTAGGCAAAGTGCACCTGTAAGCTTCTGCCAGTCATCCTGCTGAGAAAGTACGGTTGCATAAAAGGTGTCCTATAACACTTTGGAATGTTAGAAGGCTGACCTTTACCCACCAATCCTTCCTGTAGGGATCATTCATTACCTAAGTAAAATCTGGCTCCTTTTCCAATACAGGCTCATACCACTTATCCGTAGGCCCTGTTTCCTGAACTGTATCCCTTGGCCCTAAGTCCAGTGTCATTACTCATTTCTTTTGCCCACCCATGGCATATTTCTCGAAACTCTATTAGAACAGTTATTTCATTATGTCTTAAATCAGGGCCTATTTGGTACACATCTGTGTCTGTTAAGGGATTGTGAACGTACCCTGGATCTTTACTTTCAAGACTTTATTTCCCTCAACCGCTTCTTCCACAGTTAATCAGAAGTTTCACAGTAGGTACTTATTTGCTCAACTGCAGAGAGGAAGCTACGAAAATCTTGTAGTATGGAGGGAAAAACCAGTTGCATTGATGAAACACGCTCCTAGAAATGATGGAAAGAAGAAAGAATTTGGAGGATTTCTAGTATTCAGATACAAGGAGATTACAGGTCCGGGAAATAAACACTCAGAGAAAGATCAGAGGAACTGGGATGGTTTAGCATGGAAACAAAAGGATATAGGAGAATTAAAAAAAACAGGCTTTAGTTATTTACATCAAGTGATTAAGCAAAAGAAGGTTCCCAGCTGGGCTTTAGTTCTACTGAGGATGCAACTAAGGAGAACACAATATAGTTTGCCTAATTATTTTTCACGCATTTTTCAACATCAGGGTCTTTTCTTTGTCCACCATGTTTCTGTGTAACTTTATAGAAACAAAGGGAGCAATGATACTTTCAAGGCCATTAAGATTTTTATTAAGCCGGTAGGTGAGAATACAGAGTGGCCAGTGTCTGGGCCATTGTCCATGTGTCTGAAATTCATTTAAACATTAGTTGGTGTTGACTGTTGCCTTACAAGGGTCTCCTAGAGTGCTCTTCTCTTGTCTGTTTCATGTGCCGGGCCCCCTCCCAAATGTGTGCTCTTTATGTAATTGTGTCTAATGACCATGGTTAGACTAGGCCTGGGGTGGTGGTACTCTCTCCTGATGACACTTTATGGCAGTGCTGGTCTAGATGAGGAAAAGAGAAATCCAAGAATGTATTGCCCAATTATCTGGGATATGACAAAAGAAGCCTCAGAACTTTTTCCACCTGTCAGAATGAGAAGACTGGCCAATCTTTTAGAGATTTAAGAGACTGGGGAAGAAGGAATGGTCACCATCTATTAGCTGTTCAATCACCCTGTACTGGTATGCATTGAATTAGATGGTACTTAAAAAATCACTTACACTGTAATGTGAGAGTTATTCTTCACAGGAGCATTGATTCTGTCTTAAGGAGCAAGAACTGTTAACAAACACAGTTTTGCTATTAAAATGGGAGCGGGGAGGGTAGATTTATTTGTGTGGTTGTGTGTTTGCATGTATGTGAATTTCATATTTACTTGTTTGTCAGAAGACAAAACCTCATAACTGCAAAAGAGATAGACCCCAGAGTTAGCTGAGTGCAGAGAGAAAGAAATCATTTCCATAAATACTTTTCCCTACCCTGGGGCAGATCTGCACCTCCTCATTGAGGAGCTGTAGTGGGAGGATGAGGAGGGAGAGGATTATTTCTTTCCCTTCCTCAATAGCTTGACCTCACTTTTCTTTTGAATAAGTGACTCTGTGGTGGTGCCAGCATTCATTGCTTTCCACAACCTGAGTTGTGCAGAGAACCACAGCTATTTTCAGTAGAATCAGATCCCAGCTCAGTGGCATTCTGCCCTTTCACTTTTTTCCCAGAACCAAAGAAATACAAAATGGCCTGGCACTAGACATTAAGAGCAAATGCACTTCTCCACCATTCCTGTTCCTCCCAGAAGCATATTAAAGATAACAACAGAGACAACATGTTATTTCTCCCCTCACTTAAGACTCACAGAAGCATACCATTTACCAACTGAATGATTTCCAGATCATTTTGGTTTCTCAGATGGCATTTAAAGTCAACAGTTCTGGTAGTTATTCCCTTTAATGGAAGTAGCCCTATATTTTTAGATCTCAACAACAATCAGAAAACAAATCAAAACAAAACAAAAACCCTCTCAAACAACCTGGGAATGATGAACTTAAAACAAACGAAAATTAGCAGAGTCCTTCTTGATTCAATTTACGTTTTCAAATTGGTGAATAGTATTCATGAGTGTTTTAAGGTTCACTTTAATGCATATTTTATCAGTTTTGACTACATCACAAATTTCTGTTTTGGCCATTTAAAAATAGTAAAACTGAAACTGTCCTGCCAATATTTAAAGGGATATTAGTTCTCTCCTCACATATTCTGTCTAGTCTTGTGAGAGTGGCCCATTGTGCCCAAGGACAACGGTTTCTTTGCAGTGCTGAATCTTAGACACTAAAGACAGCCTCTCTTCAATGGGGTTACTACAGGGGAAAAAGGAAAATTTCAGTGCATCATAGAAGGGACAATCTAATCCTCTTTGCTAGTACATCTGCTCTGGCAGTTTTGCTCTGCAAATCAAAAGACATCCCATTAATTAAAGTTCCTTTCCCTTTCATTTTTATTCAGTTTGTGAAATGTGACCAGTATTCACAAAAAAAAAAAAAAAGTTTCAGGCCACTTTAGTCACAAATATCCACCCGAAGGGTGAGCACTTTGATTTGTTGTCTGGTTTCCGCTTACTGTTCTTCTTCATTTTTTTTTTTTTTTTTTTTAAGAAGGAGCCCTTCTCCTTTGGCAGAGTGCAATACATTCAGAGAGCTTTACAAAACAAAGCTTTCAGCTCTGAGTCAGCAACAAACTCATCTTTGTTCATGTGGCTCTATTAAGGAAAGAAGGCCAATTTTATGCAGGTTTCTATGCCTGGCTTCACAAAGGCATCTCTCTGTGTGCAAGCTCTCTGGCAGGAACAGCCGACTCTGAGATCATCGTTTTCAGTAATGACCAGCTGCAATGATCGGAGAAAGAAAATCATAAACTGGTTTATATAGTGATTTTATTAAGGAACCTGAAATATAGATTCATTCACTGGTAGGCACTTAAGAAAGGAAGCTCATTGGATGTGTTTAAATGTATGGCCCAAGGCCTCCCCATTTTCCTTTATCACCAAACACGCTTTGATTGGGTATTCACGTCATTTGTCTTGAAGAGGAAGTGAAGCTTATTTGCATTTCCCTGGGTTTCCCAGGAAATTCCCAGGAATTCTTGTCCTTCATTCCATGGTATTTTCCTGTGTTTGGGATCACATTAAATTATAATCTCACACTGTGTCTCCAGGTACTGAACATTTGTTTAACAATAGAGCTAGGACATGTTAACGTTTCCAGTTTGCCCACAGAGAGATGGCTTCAGACTCCTAGAACATGTGGCAAACATTTAGAATAAACAAAATAGTCTCATACTCCTAGTGCAAGCATTAAAACAAAAACATCAACATAACACTATTTGTCAGAAAGTTTAACAAGATGAAGTTTGGAGATACAGAACTGCATGAAGCAATTTGTGTTAGAGCTACTTCCTTAACAGTGTTCCATGATAGGTACATACATGTTTTGACTTAAATGAGAATTTCCAGCTTGCATAAATTTGGGTGGGAAATGCTGGTCTTGACAAAATGAAACTCCTTTTAACTGCATGACTTCTCAGAATCTTAATATGCTAATGTTCATTGCCATTTTTAAAAGAAAGATTCTTTCTTCTCCCCCTACCCCCATGGGAACATCTGCTTGGACGAGTACCCCAAAGATCTCACTTCTGGGGAAATGCTGCCCAAAACAGATGGGGTGATTGACAACCAAAGGCTTCAAAAGCTTAGGATCCTGGATAAAGTTTGCAAGAGAAACTTCAGACATTTGTGTTAATATGGATATATTAAATATTTATAGTCAGATGTTACCTGAAACTAGCTATTCAGAAATCAATTACGGTGTGAAATAGGAGAGCACTGTACCTTTTTTTGCCCAAAATGCTGGCTTTCTTTTTACAGATAAAGCTTTAGGAGATTTCTGTTGGTTTACAGATACACTGGTTGTATGATTCTCATTTTCGAGGCTTTATGACATAGAAAAAGAACTGTGATGGACTGCAAATGAGAAGCTGGAGCTAAGTGCATGGAAACCTAGCAGGTACCATGCTTCTCCTTCTTAATCCATGGCTACCAATTAAAGATGCCAGAAAGCATATTTTTGCCATATTTATGTGTGAGTTAAGTAAGTATCTTTGTTGTTGTTGTTGTTGTTTAAAGAGAACTGCTAGCAAAGACTTTTGTTCATTCATCCTTTTAATTAATTCAAACAAGAAACATTTATCTACTGCCTGATTTGTACCAGGTACATTGTAAATAAGACAGGACATGTTCCCTGCTTTCTTGGAACTTCCTGGCTAGAGGGGAGAAAGGAGAAAGGCCATGTTTTATAATTTCTAATCATGCTGTGGCTTGTTCATTTTCCCAAAGGGATTTCTGTGCACTTAGAACTGAATAGGTGGGCAAAAATTACTAATATTTTGAAAAATGAATGCACTGGAACCCAAAGCTTGCCTGATCCTGGGGGTCATTCTCATAGGCACTAGGCGTATACTTTGTTGTTGCGAACATCTTGTGTAAATTATGACTATACTTTGGGGCAGAAATTGATAATGGTTAAGGATGGGTCTTTTGAATTATCTGCCAGAACTTCTGAGCAACTGTTCCTGTTTTTTAGTCACTGATGAGTCACAGTTCAGGGGAGATACAATCAGTGTGCCAATTGATGTAAAAAAAAAAATATGGGTGATTTCTACCTTGGAATCCCTGATACAAGTCTAAACTTATCTCACATTGGAAAATAAATCCTCAAGGCACATACCTCTGTACTTGATATACTGCAACACATAAAGGATCTCTCTGCACTCTTGAAGCAAGTTGGGGCCTGGTTTAAGGGTGTTTTTCTTATAAAAGAAGGAAAGATAATGGCTGAACTCTGGAATAAGACAGTGATAGGGAAGCTGTGATAAAATGGCTCCAAGATATAATATTTGCAAAAGTTTTAATCTACAGTGGTTGAATGTAGCCACCTCATAGGGAACTTAGATAACCTAATTAAGCAGTGTAAACTTTAAAAAGTCAAGGAAATGACTTGGTATTAATTCAGAACACAATTTAGAAAAATGTAACCTAGGCTTCTAGCTCCTAACTATGTGTGTGTTAATGTGTTCCTCTTCATACTTTTCTATTGTTTTAATAAATAAAGCAGTTATTTGTGTATTTTCTACTGTGGTTTTCGGTGTTTGTCTCTGCTCTGTTTCTGTGCATTTGTCTCTTCTTTCGAATCCAGATTGATCTAAGTCAATTTAAGTTCATTTATTTAATTAAGAAATATTTATGAAATGCCTGCTAGTGAGTAAGCACTAAGAATAAATGTTAAAAAAGGAAAGGGTGTGTGTGTGTGTGTGTGTGTGTGTGTATCTGAGAAGCACTACTTGAAAAACCAGAGGCAGCTTCATATTATCTGTAATAGGTTATCAAAGGGGATGGAAAGAAATTTGATATTCCTTTATGTCAAACTGCCATATATATATACTTTATATTTTAAAGTCCTGTGCCAAATAGGGGTGCCTGGGTGGCTCAGTTGGTTAAGCATTGACTTTGGCTCAGGTCATGATCTCGCAGCCCATGAGATCAAGCCCCACATCGGGCTCTATGCTGACAACTCAAAGCCTGGAGCCTGCTTTGGATCCTTTGTCTCTCTCTTTCTCTGCCCCTCCCCTGCTCATGCTTTGTCTCTGTCTCTCAAAATAAATAAACATTAAATAAAATTTAGAAAAGAAAAATAAATAAAGTCCTGTGCCAAATATCTAAATCATTTCCATTGTTTATATGCATATTCTGAATATTATGAGTAATGGAAATATCATAAATATTATAAATAATATCATAAAATAAATAACATCATGACTTCAGATTTTAAATATATTATTATATTTCAAAGTTTGATCTCATGTAAAATGTATCTTCTATTAAATTTATAACGTAGGAATTAAAAAATGAATATGAAAGACAACAGCCTCTTATTGTGTTTCCTGTTTTTGTTTTATATACAGGTATATATTATGAAATATATTTATATGATATATAAAATATGTATTTTATATTATATATCAAAGACTATTTCTTCTCTTTAGCTTTTATGGCTTAATTCCACTCACATACTATTTATTAAGTGATGACACGTACTTAAGACTCTAGTGCATGCAAATGGCTTCTCCCCCTCACTTACAAATCTGTGTAAATCTCTGAGAAACTTTACACTGTCAGTTGTTTGAGAGATTAAAAAAAATTGTTTAATGTTTATTTTTGAGAGGCAGAGTATGAGTGGGGGAGGGGCAGAGAGAGAGAAGGAGACACAGAATCTGAAGCGGGCTCCACGCTCTGAGCTGTCAGCGCAGAGCCCGATGCGGGGATCGAGCTCACAGACCGCGAGATCATGACCTGAGCTGAAGTTGGACACTTTGAAGTTGGACAAGTACAGAGACCGATGCGGGGCTTAAATCTACAAAGTGCTAGATAATGACCTGAGCTGAAGTCAGATGCTTAACCGACTGAGCCACGCAGGTATTCCTAGTTCACCTTTTAATTGCTGAAAGAGGAACACTTTATTTTTTATTAAAAATTTTTTTTAAGTTTTTTAAAAGTTTGTTCATTTATTATTTCAGAGAGAGAGAGAGAGAGAGAGAGAGAGAACGCAAATGGGGGAGGGACGGAGAGAGAGGAAGACACAGAATCTGAATCAGGCTTCAAGCTCTGAGCTGTCAGCACAGAGCCCAACATAGGCCTGAACTCACAAACCGTGAGAGTGAGACCTGAACTCACAAACCCGAGCTGAAGTCAGAGGCTTAACCAGCTGAGCCACCCAAGTGCTCCAAGATGAAACACTTTTAAAAAGTTAAAACTTGTGGCATCTTCCTTCTGCTTAGCTAAAATTCTCATCTTGAGCAAACTGGAGATTAATTCATTCACTTGTATTTTCTGTATGTGGGAGGTACGTGTGTGTGTGTGTGTGTGTGTGTGTGTGTGTGTGTGTGTGATGGAGAGCCTAGTACTTGTCAAGAAGTGTATTAGCAGCTAGGTTTACGGCAGTAAATAAAACAGATAAACTGCCTGGCTTTGTGGAGCTTAATTCTAGTGGAGGGAAGACCTTTTATTTAATAAGAGGCCAGGCAGTGTTCAAAAAATGCTATGAAGAGAATTAAAGTAGTGTACAGAAATAGAGGACAATGGAGAGCAGATTTCTAATATGGTGAAGGAGGATGGCCTCTCTGAGGAGGCCATATTTGAGGAGAGATTTAAATAAAGTCTGGGACCAAGTCTGCTTTTGGTTTTCTGGGGAAGAGCATTCTAGACACAAGCACCTATAAATGCAAAGCCTCCCAGGCAGAGGCAGGCCAGTTGTGGTTGAGTAACGGAAAGGCAGCCCACAGAAGCAGGGTGAAGGAGGTAGAGGGTAGTAGGAGATGCACTAACTGTGAGGCAGCTCACACTTAACAAATGTGAGAACCAGGGAAGAAGCCAATGGAGGCCCATGTATGACATGTCTGAATATTTAAAAGCTATAAATCAAGCTAACATACTGTTAAATAAAACATGTTCTATCTTATTTTTTTAACCTTTGTAACACCCAGGAGTCCAAGTTTAAATACAACATTCTTGGATTCATTATTCCAGGTCAATGAATAAGGAACTGACCCTGGTCCTCGGTCTTCCCCCTTCTCTTTCCATTTTCAGCTCTGTTCTATATTTTGTGATATTATACATACACATGGATATCCAGATCATTGCTTCCAAGATCCACTCTCACTCCTGCAAACAACTGCCTCTGAGTTACCTCTTGGTTCTGTGTCTTGGATCATATACAGAATAGATTGCAGACTGGGAAGCAGGCTTGCAGACCCCTGGGCAGGGAATTCTGGACCCCTGGGAAACCAGGGCATATTCTGTAAGTGGTCTGTAGATTCCAGTTGTGCACATTCCACTGACTTGTAGACTCCTTACCTGGTGGCGGGTGGGTGGTTGCAATTGGTAGTGTATCCGGAGGGAAACCAACACTGGGCCCTCTGAAGCACATACTCCAGACTGTGTTCTAAGGATGGTACCAGTAGGCTTTGTTGGTCTTGGCAAGGATTTGGCTTTTAATGTTAACAGAGATAAGAAAACATTGAAGTGTTTCGCTTTTCATTTTCAATCTCACTCTGGCTGCTGTGTGGAGAGCAGCCTGGAGTGGGTCAAGAATGGAAGGAGGGAGCTCAGTGAAGACACTGTTGTAGAGTTTTCAACAAGAGATGGTATCTCTACGGGTTCCTATGAGCAACCAATAGTTAGTGATAAACAAAATGCCCTCCCACTCTTCAATACTCTTGGAGACTATAGAAAGCAGATTCTTTTGTTGGGGGAGAATAAAAGTGAGAAATGAAAGCTTTTATACCCACACAGTTTACCATTACTTTAGCATGTCTTTTATTCAGCTGTCTTCACTAACATAATTTTAT
The DNA here is from genome assembly GCF_028018385.1 of Neofelis nebulosa. Lineage (NCBI taxonomy): Eukaryota > Metazoa > Chordata > Mammalia > Carnivora > Felidae > Neofelis > Neofelis nebulosa. The sequence goes on from NC_080785.1 coordinate 30,260,842, forward strand.
TATTCCACTATTCTTATCAACATGACTTTATTATTTCAGGAAACTCTTGCCCAAGAAATATAAATTGCAAATAGCTTTATTGTTTGCTCCAGGAGCTACCTAAAAAAAAAAAAAAAAAAATTAAGTGACTATCAGATTGCTCAACTTTTATATAAATTTTTTTTTTTCAACATTTTTTATTTATTTTTGGGACAGAGAGAGACAGAGCATGAACGGGGGAGGGGCAGAGAGAGAGGGAGACACAGAATCGGAAACAGGCTCCGGGCTCCGAGCCATCAGCCCAGAGCCTGACGCGGGGCTCGAACTCACCGACTGCGAGATCGTGACCTGGCTGAAGTCGGACGCTTAACCGACTGCACCACCCAGGCGCCCCGCTCAACTTTTATATAGATAGCATCAAACGATTCTTACTTGTAAGACTCTTTGCACACTTTTTAAAAAATTTATTTTTATTTTTGAGATTTTGTGTGAGTGGGGGATGGGGCAGAGGGGGAAGGGAGAGAGAGAGAGAGAAAGAAAGAGAGTGAGAGAGAGAATCTTAAGCAGTCTCTACGCTTGGTACGGAGCCCAATGCAGGGCTTGATTCCATGACCCTGGGATCATGACCTGAGCCAAAATCAGGAGTCAGATGCTCAACCAACCGAGCCACTCAGATGCCTCTTCAAGACTCTTTGAAACCATCCTCTAGAAAACCTCATCTTACCATGTTCACCAATTCTAATCATGATCCTTATACAATATCAGTAAAGTTCTCTGTGTTGAAAGACTGTCTTAAACCAATCTCAAAATCTCATGTATTGCCCAACTTTGTAGTTCCCCCTTGGAAAGGCTATGAAAACACTGATAAAATAGTGTTCTCCTTTATCTTTATTTTTTCCATGAGGAATAAATTCAACTTTGTCTCATCAAGAGTTTAGGAGCACCAGGGTGGCTCAGTTGGTTAAGTGTCTGACTCTGGATTTTGGCTCAGGTCATGATCTCATGGTTGTGAGATTGAGCCCTGTGTCAGGCTGTGCAGAGTGTGGAGTCTGCTTAGGATTCTCTCTCTCTTTGTCTCTCTTTATCCCTCTGCCCCTCTCCCCTACTTGTGTGCTCTAAATAAATAAGTAAATAAATAAACATAAAAAAGGGGTTGTTTTGGTGATGTTTATAGCAAGCCACTCTTTGACAATCTTGGAGGCCCACTGAGATCTGATAAAGACATCAAACTTCTACAACCCAAGACTCTCAATCTGGAAATAGAGCAATCTTCTGAGACCTCTTGAGTTTTCAACTCAGGGATATTGCATTGGGTCCAACTTCCTATTTCAATCTTTTTCTTTTCTTTCTTTTTTTCTTTTCCTTAGCTCCCCAGATAGTGACTTGATTTTGTCTTCTAGGAATAAACAAAATATCCTCCTACTCTTCGTAAGCCTTTTAAGGAATTCTCTGATGAAATAATCAGACTTGTAAACCTCCTACTCTTTCTAGAAATCTGCCTTATTATTGCAACCTTGTGATATATAAGAAATACATGTTTTGTCATTTCTTACGTATATTTGGTCATTTCTCATATATATTTGGTCTTCACCCACAGTTCCTGGCTCACAGCAAACCAAACTCTTGGAATTTCCTGAGAGATAGGAGCAATGGGAACAACAGTTGTTATATTTGGTCTCTTGTCCTCAGTTCCTGAAAATACTTCAGAGCCATAAAGGTGAAATGAGTGTCCTGTTATTCATAACAAGCACTTTTCACCACTGGTTTATGCTAATGAGGTGACTTTCTAAAGCACCTATAGATGGGGTCTGATTGCCAAGGGGATCAACAATGAATAGGTGTATGATTGACCTACATATAGAACCAAACCAAATTGACAGAAGCCTCCATTAGTTTATCTACAGTGGTTAGTGCCCTTAGACATCATAGGTAGGCTTTTGCCATTGCGTTTATAGGGACTATAGTAAGCTATTAATTCTGATGATTTTGATGAAGTTGAATCAGAATAACAGGCCAACTGTAGCCCCTCACCCCTTTCTAGAAATCAGGGGTAGGACTTAAAGTTGCAACCTTCTATTCATGGTTGAGGTATAATTGACATACATATAGATGGACATACTCAATGTATACAATTTGATGAATTTGGAGATAAGTATAAAACAGTAAAACATCACCATAATCTATGCCATAAACATATCAGTCTCCTCCAAAAGTTTCTTCCTGCTTTTTTTTCTTGTGATAAGAATACTACATTAGATCTATCTTCTTAGAGAAATTTTAAGAATATGTTAGCTATAGGCATGATGCTATAGAGTAAATCTCTAGGACTTCTTCATTTCACAGAACTGAAACTTAGTACCTTTGACCAATATCCCCTCTACCCTACCCTTGGTAACTAGCACTCTATGAGTTTGACTATTTTAGGTTCCTAGTATAAGTGGGATCCTGTATACTAGTGTCAGAACTGAACTGAATTGTAGAATATCCAGCTGATACTAGAAAATTTCTTGGTGTAGGGAAAAAAACCCCACACTTCAGAATTGGTGATCAGAATCAAAGTCCTTGTCTCAGTCAGTTTAAGCTCCTATAACAAAAATAACATAGACTGGGTGGCTTAAACAATAGAAATGTGTTTCTCACATATTTGGGAGCTAGAAAGTATGAGATTAGTTATGGTGCCAGCATGGACACTTCTGTTGAGGGCTCTCTTCCTGCTTGCACACTGCTGCTTCTGGTTGTATCCTCACATGGTGGAAAGCAGAGAGCTTTTCCCAACACCATTCATTGAAGAGACTATTCTTTCCCAATTGTGTGTTCTTGGCACTTTTGTTGAAGATCAGTTGATTGTGTATGCATGAGTTTATTTCTGAGCTTTCTGTTTTATTGCATTCGCCCAGCAGATTTTTGGTATGTTCTGGTCATTGCTTTTTTCTTAGGATTTTTGAAGCATTTTCTGCCTGGAGAGCTAGAAACAGTATCAAAAATATTACTTAATTTTGTGTTCCCAAACTAGGAATTTCTAACCTATGTTTCTAATGACAAGAGTACCCATTTTACTGTGACTGTTAAAAAGCTTTGCAAAATCCTGCCACTCAGAAACTTTACTGCTCATATTGCCCCCAGTCTCTAGAAAAGGAAGAGAGAACAAACAGAACTGGAGAACTCAGACTGGCAAAATTCTCAGACTCTCAAACTTCTGAGGCTGAAGATACTGCCATTGAGATCATCTCCCTTTGGCATTCATTGACTCTCCCGTTTCAATTGATAATGGTTGACTTATAGAAACATCACTTGCAATTATGGACTCCATTTACTAAAAACAGACATAGTCCAATATTGCAGGAGATTCTAGGAATGCATGCAGTATTTTTTTCAAGAGGTTTGAGCAGCCTTTCTTATAGTCCTTCTAAGCAACCTTTGAAGGATCTAAAACCTGAGACCAGGTCTTCTAGAAAGAGCCCATTAAGTACTGTTCACAACTAGAACAGCAATAAAATTCCAAGCAGTTGTTCCTTGGATTCATGCCTCTCAAATAAAGAGGCACAAACTATCTTTGAATCACTAGAAGGTGGTTCTTAGAGATCTCAAGATGAGGATTCTCTGAATATCTCAAGAGTCAGACCATCTTCAGAAGGAGATAAGTGTTACACAGACAGCTTTCACCCAGGATTCACAAAATAATACTGTAGATTATAATGCTTTAGTAGGCATTATTTTGTTGTTTATTTTTCTGGACATTTTATTTCCTTTGTTGCTTATGTAAGGCTATCTTTAACTAAGTTATTGTAAGAACTCCATTCCTAATTTCAGTGTTATGCCATCTCAGTCACTCCATTGTATGAATCCCATGAATGGCTACAATTTGTTAATAAATGTATGCATATGACTAAACATCAGAAAACATACTTCCATTTGGAGCCACCCAGCTTCCTTTGGTACCAGTTCCTTATAATAAATCTCTTGGTTTCCAGGGTAACTGTACTTGACTGTCAGCTAACATTGGATGTAGAAAACCCCACAATAGACCAGACAGAGAGAAATCTGAAACCCCATTATCACATTGCACTTAGAAAAGAAAGTTCCTGTCTTCACTGAAACACCGTTCAGTGATTTTTTGTTGGGCCTCAGTTTTGAAATTGAGCTTGCACAAAAATAGAACTGAGAAGAGGACTAGAGTAGAGATGGTATTCACTGGAAGACCAACTAACTTTCAAAGGAAAGACACACTATTTTTCTTTGGTCTTAGGTCTACCTAAGGATCTCATCTCAGTCCTGCAAACTCGTTGCCTGGTACTGGGCCATGCTTGATGAGTAGTTCCACATTTTACAACACTGCAATCTGTTGGGGTATATTATCTAAAAACAGATCATTGAATGGCTCCTAATGACTGGTATTGGATTTGTGTACAAATGACTACTCATTTCTAACTGCCAAATGGGAAGAGACTTGTTATATGTTGGTAATCTGATTCCTTTCTTTAGGATAGTCTCTGCATCACTTAGGGACAATTTTGGCCCTCAGTTTTCCCTTTTAGAAAAATTTCACCCTGTGCCTTAAAATAGGCCTGGAGAGTAGGAAGAATCCAATATGCCATTATTTACAGACTAGCTAAAGAACTAGAGAATGCCACCAAGGGAAGTGACACTTGAGACCTTCATTAAATTGGGCAGATGCTGGTCCAGAAGAGAGCCTCTTTAGATATAACATTGGCCTCTTGAGAGGGAATATGTGATGTTTTAGGGGAGGTGTGTTGTGCTTAGATTCTTACAGGCCTCTTTGGTATCTTTAATGTCGTGAAAGAGATTTGGGAAGGAACAAACCATAGGATTGTCAGTTTAGCTAAGAAACTTCTATCTGGTATGTGGGTTTTTTGCTTTAGGGATGAGATCTATTTTCTGTCTAATTTGGGCACCTTGTCTCCTGGCTGACAAGTGAAATATAAACTCTAATCATAATTATACCTTTAACAACTGCCTGGTTGTAACGTTCAGATGTGTGATCACCAGACATTTGAATATTGCTGAACAGCCGCCGTGCCATCAAATGATCCAACAGGTGATCTTCCAACAAAAAGAATAGGAAAACCTTATCCTTGTGGAGGTTGAAACAACCATCTCTGGAAACATGATACAATATCCTGGCAACTCAAATATTAATGAGAATTTGGACTGAACACATCCCCAGATGTTAAGGAACCCTCTTGGGGCACCTGGTGGCTCAGTCGGCTAAGCATCTCTTGTTTTGGCTCAGGTCATCATCTCATGGTTCGTGAGTTCAAGCCCTGCATTGGGCGTGCTGACAGCATGGTGCCTCCTTGGGATTCTCTCTCTCCCTCTCTTTCTGTCCCTCCTCTGCTTGTTCTCTGTCTATCCCTCTCTCTCTCTCTTTCTCTCTCTGTCTTTTAAAATAAATAAACTTTTAAAAATGAACCTTCTCATAGGTCAGGTTGGAAGAATGACCACACGGTGGGACAGTGATACTGAAAGCATCTACATGCATATAGCTTATGGTCTACATGAACCTGACTTTGTTTCGCTGTCTTAATTAACTTGATTTTATTGTTCTTCATCAATATGAATTTACTATTCCAGGAAGCTCTTGTGTAGAAAAATAAAAGATACAAATATCTTTATAGATTGTTCCAGGGACTTTTTGAAAAAAACACAAAACACAAAACAAACAAAAAAAACCCCATTTAAATAAGCACCAAACTGTTCAAATGCTTAACAGATAGCATCAAACAACTGTGAACTTCCCGAAACTCTTCAAAACTCATGCTTCAAAATTCTCACCTTGTGTGTCCACCAGTACTAAATTATAATGATCCATACCGATCCTAAAGACCCTGAATTGAATATCCACCTTAAACCTGGCTCCCGATCCTCGCAAATACCCTGATTTTTCTGTCCCCTTTCTGAGATACTACTAAAACTCTTGACAGTGTGCTCTCCCTAACTCTGGTAGGAATACATTCAACTTTATGGTATACATGAGAGATTATATAGATATAGATATAGATGATATAGATATAGATATAGATATAAATTTACTCTTTTTATTTTTAGCCATACTAGTAAGCTCAATGTTACCCCCTTTTTATTTTAATTTGTACTTCTCTGATGACTGTTGAAGTTGAGACCTTTTCCTTTAAAAAAAATTTTTTTTAATGTGCATTTATTTTTGAGAGAGAAACAGAGTGAAAGTGGGGGAGGGGCAGAGAGAGAGGGAGACACAGAATCTGAAGAAGGCTCCAGGCTCCAAGCAAGTGTTCAGCACAGAGCCCGACGTGGGGCTCGAACCCACAAACTGAGATCATGACCTGAGCCGAAGTCAGACATTTAACCGACTGAGCCACCCAGGCGCCCCGAGACCTTTTAACATGCTTAAGAAAATCTGTATCAATACAAACTAAAGGAGAAAAAAACAAAAACAATCTATAACAAAAAAATGATAAAGATGAATAATGATATGGAATTAAAGTCAAAGAAAGAATAGCAGCAAGTGAATGCTGTAATTGACTAAAAGCAGTGTACTGATGATACACTGATAAAAATTTTTTTTTTACGTTTATTTTTTGGGAGACATAGAGAGAGCACAAGTTGGGGAGGGGCAGAGAGAGAAGGAGACACAGAGTCTGAAGCAGACTCCAGGCTCCGAGGTATCAGCACAGAGCCCGACACGGGGCTCGAACTCACAAACCATGAGATCATGACCTGAGGTGAAGTCGGACGCTTAACCAACTGAGCCACCCAGGTGCCCCTGATGATACACTGATAATAGTGTAAAATTTTAGGAATCTTAACTCTATGAAGCAATCTGCCCAGTGGGACTTTACAACATTATCAAGCAGAACACAGCAGCCAGGCTTCTGAACAGAATGCTGCATTAAAGCCTTAAGAAAAATTTTCTAACAAAGTAATTTTGGTTTATGAATGGAAAATATGAATAAACTTTATAGCTCACTTAATAAGTTTCTAAATAATGAAGAGAGCCTTCATGTCAGTCCTCAGGTCATACTCTGAAGGTCACTGATCTAAGGCTTGGTTCCAAAAGGAAAACCACTGGGATATAAGGGAAGATTTATTAATGTGCTTTCCATATCTATATTAATAAAGTTGAATCTCAAAATACTCACCTTGGAAAAATGTCCTATGTTATCTGATACCAATATATGTTCAGAAGGTATTAGCTATTCATATCCTATATGTGCTAATAGAAATGACACGGTTTTATATTTAGGGGACTTATTTAAAAACTGCTACAAAGAAAATAGCAATAACAAGCACATTATCAGTTATGTATAAATTTCTGTTAACAGATACTGAGAAGGGATTGATCCACTCAGAAACATACCAGAATGTACCTGCCAAAATGAGCATTATTCTCTTGGGAGGTTATTTTTTCTAGCAAATTTGGCTGCTGATTTTGATTAGCAATATATTTATATAAGAGAAAATTTTCTTCTACCCATTAAACAGTTTCCACAACACTGCTGCAGACTCTACAGCTTGGCCTCTAACAAAGGCAGCTTGGTATTATTTTGAATTTACTTTAGAATTGCTAAAATTGAGGCAAACCAATTTTTTCCTTAAGTGGAAAAGCAGCTCAACAACGTTTAAATGAACCATAACAAAAATGTCCAGTAGCTTCTTAATGAGCTTCAATAGAGTTGTGTAAAGTGAACTGCCAAAGACATTTTTTCCCCAGAAACTAGAAATAGACCTGTAGGGGCCAAACTCCCAGTCCAAGGCTCTGCCCCAGCTAGTGTTCCTAAAAGCCTGATCTGAAATATCAAAGCAAAATTTATTATCGTTATCCTTATGAGATAATCCCCATAGCAGCCTAGCATTACTATTGTAGCTCACTAAGGGCTCAAGATCTCCCAGTGAATAGTGTGCTTAAATATGCTATTTATAACCAGAAAATATACTTTCAGTATAAGCCATTTTGTAAATCTGTAGATGCAAGAAAAAGGCAATATAGATTTGTGTGTGTGTGAAACTGGGGTATTTTATAAACTGCACCATAGATCTCTAGAGTATGTAGGGAAATTTCGCTTTATTTTGTTTCATTATGTGAAATATCTTTTGGAAATGTTTCTCTTTGGCTTCAGCAAATGTCCTGGCTTAGCCGCTGTGTTACAGGTGCTCCAGGAAACTGGAAGACCTGTCTAAGAACTTAGTACCCTTAGCTTGCCTAGTCCTGAGGGTATGTGGCCCTGAATGTCATGCTGATGGTGGACATGGAGAAACTCAAGAGAATAAACAAGGCAAACAAAGAGTTGAAATGTTTGGATGTTTGTCTGGAAAACACAGACAGAATCTGGGGGAGCAAAAATGAAGGCTGCACAGTTACCATGCTGATCTCCTCTGCGCGATGAGGGATGACGGAGAGTGGTCACAGCTTTGTCGAGATGTGAATCTAGCGGTCCCTGGATACCATGTTCTGTAGCATAAAAATTGGCTTGTTCAATAAAGATGACGATCATATCATAGGAGACCCAGAAAAGGCCAGAAGCTTAGTAGAAGGCTGAGACTAGGATCCAAGGAACCATCTAAAAGAGTATTAAGGTTTTGTTTGGTCATTTGCTTGTTTCAACTATTCAGAAGCAAATTTACTGTGCAGCTTGTGAATCGAAACTTCAGGGTGCCTCACCTGGTGTGTGCTGAGAGTTTCTGAGAGTTTTTGTGAGTCTCAGGTAGAGAGGAGAAGCCAGGTTGCCATCAAGAAGCATTTCTCTGTCGATACCTCTGGTAAATGGCTCAAGAGCTCTCACAAGAAAAGGACCTGGATCTGCATTAATTTTTGGTGGTTTATTTTCTCATTCTAACTAAATGCATACTCTCTTTTATTATTGATACAGTATCTATTTGTCTTCCCTCTGTCAAACCCTGAGCCAGCCACGTTCCCCAGCCTGCCTGGGGAGATATAGGAAAAGGAGCAAACAGGGCAGAGGAGACACTGGAAAAAGACCTATGGGAAGTAGAGACAGCTCTGTCACATGGAAAAGAGGATGAGAAAGGCCACCACCATGCAAAAGAGTCCCATGGCCTCTGGGAGGGCAAAGCCCAGAATGGTGTAGGAGAAGAGCTGTTCAGGGAGGGGCTCCTGGCATAACCAATGATGAGGCTCCCACATGCAGTCCCTGTCCCAGCCCTGGAGCCAGCCACCCCCACCGTGGCAGCCCCAGCCCCAGTGCAGTTGGCTGCTGTGTCCTGTCCCTTGAAATGGCGCTGGTTCGGAAGCTGCGGCTGGGAATATGTGAGGTCGGGGGGTGTGGGACTGCCAAGCTGCCAAGGTTCCATCTGTCAGTGTCTCCAGTGGTTTTAGCAACACTGCAGACAGTGACTGGCTCAGCAGCTGAGAGGTGCTCCTGACCAAGAAGGGGCGGAGACTAACTTTAGGCAGGCAGACATTTTCAGAGGATGAGGGGCTGTGGCAGGAGAGCTGCTCCCAGTGCAGAGATGACAGAGTGAAATGTCCACTTTTGTACCTAATGTTGTCTTTGTACTTCTGTATTTCTTTGTGGAAGTTCTCCCAATATTGTATAAGCTTCAGGCCAAACAAAATCTGGATTGCCCTTACTTTGTGGTTTGTTCACAATGTCAGACAGGTAGCTGGATTCTTTCTTGACACTTTAGAAATACATATCCTGTAAACAGATAGTTTATGGAACAACTGTAGTGTTTGCTACTCATGTCAGAGTGATAGCCTTAGAAAGACCCATCTCAGAGACAAGGTCAGGAACAGAGAAGAGGTTTTCCGTACGACACTGCTTTCTAACAGTTTTGATTGCACAAATGCTGTTATTTAGTTTTCTAATACATAGCTATTAAGAGATAAAAAAAGAACCTGTTCATCATATATATTATGTAAGAAAAATGAGACACCACACTAACAGGCAGCAGCTGGACACATCCAGGTCATTGACACTTGGATGTATGATGGAAACCTTTGGGGTCAATGTGGAGTTCATAGGTTTATGAACTCCTGGATGACTACATAGCAGAGCTGATAAAGGGAATAATGTAAGGGAAACCAACAGACCTGTACCAAAAAAGTATAAAGGAAAGAGTCTAGAAATTTAACAGGGTAATTAATACGTACAAAATACAAATTATTTTGCATTCACTGAGGAATTGTGATAATTTTATTTTAAGAACATGTTTTAGTACCCAAAGGATTTCTTTCCATAACAATTTGTTGGAATCGTAATTGGTTTAATTATGTAAACAGTTCAACTGTATAAGATAAATAAGGCATTCCTGTTTTTGGCTTAAACTATCTTTTTCTTTCAGAAGTTAAGAAAAACATACTTGCATGTTCCTAGAGAATTTTACAATGAAGAGTGGGTAAAGTTTTGGTCTGCCTTTGAAGGTAGAACAGTTGATATATAGATCATTGATGTAATTATAAGGATGTTTGGAGTTTTCATTTAGCGTGATATTATTAAATATGGAGAGTAATTTTTAGTGCTCCTAAAAGCAAGTATTCTACATTCTTATGTATTTTGTCAGTATATTTTAAAATGTAAAATGTATTTCCTCTGACAAAGGATAGAATAAGATAATAAAAAAAAAATCCCCCTCATTAAGGAACTAACTCAATTGATGCATCTGGTAGATACTCAATAAATATTTGTTGAATGAAGGAATTATTTTAACTATTATATAAATGCTTTCTAGAAATAAAGTGCGTATATTTTTAAATGACCCAATGATAACTAAACTCTAAAAATGACTAGTGCTTGCTAATGGATGGGAAAATAATTTTTAAGAGGAGCTTTTCAAACTATTGAGCACATTTTTATTTGAGTTTTTTTTAAATATATCTTTTTATTCCTAGCTGTTGGTATAGTTGCTGCCATGAGTAGATACTAAATAAATGTTTGTTGATTTCACGGATAAATGAGGCATTTTAAGGGTTAGTCCTCTCATCTGAAATTATACATAGTTTGTTTATATTCAGGTTGACAATTTATTTATGTAATGATATGAGATTGTGATTGTCAGCAACATATAGAAAGTGCTAAGCATGAGACCCTCCAGGAAAATTAAAAAAAAAATAGACTAGATGAGAAGTAGAGGAAATTTTATAGTCTCAGGAATGACAATGCTTCAGTAATTATACGGCCAAAGATAGTAAGTATGGCAAGTAATAAGCATGGGCCAGTAAAAAGGACAAAAGAGGGAATTTGAGGTTGTGAAAAAAACACAAAGGGGATGATTAAGATATATATGGGAAGTGAGAGTTTACTTAATGAAGCTAAAGCAATGGTATGTTGAGGAGTAATGAGGTATTTGGCTAGAAAATATGAGAATTGTGGATTCCATTGATGAAGGGCCTTAGATGCCAGACTCAAGAATTTAGATGTCATAGACAAGAGATTCTAAGAGACTAGCATGATAAGAGAAGTGTTTGAAAGACATAATGCTGGCAGCTGTGTGCAGCATAGAATGACAGGTTCAGAAGCTAGAGGCTTAGCATATCCTAGTAAGATGAAGGTCTGCTCTTGAGAGGTTTCTAGGGTAAGGAAAAGGAAGCTATAAATGTAGGAGAGGTGGGGGCAGAACAGCATTGACTAAGGGCAAATTCAGGGTGCCAGTTAAAGGAGTAGGGTCAGTTGGCTGGGTTTAAGGCTTATTTACATTTCAGATGTCACAGACTCCCTAAGACATGCCCTCTGACATAGATGATGGGAAAGGATGAAATGTTAAGACATAAATTGTAAACTTCAGGAATTACCAACATGAGTGTGATAGCTGAAAACTGCAAGAATGGGCAATATAGAGAATCCATAGAAAGAGGAGAACAAAATATTAAGTAAGCTTTGACCTCACAGGTGGGTCAAGAAGAGAGGAGGAGATGGGAAACAGTGAAACTATAGCTGAGGAAAGAGGATATCATGTTTTCAGAGGAGAAGGAAGATTTCAAGGAAACAGTGACCAATTGGGTCAACTGTAGTCAAGGAAACCAAAAAGTTGGACACGTGAAAGCTCAGGGGAAAATTCATTCATTTAGGGGCAGAGGAGGGGAAAATTTTTTTTTCTTTTTTTTTTTTAACAACCTTTTTGATATTTCATTGAAAAATTTGAGGGTGGACGTTGTATTATTAATGTTTTCAAGGAGATTAATACTAATCTTAATATGGGGAGATAAATAGTGATTCTAAATAAATAGTGACTTGATTCTTAGAATTTTGCTGCTGAAAGCTGTATGGTTCAAAAAAATCAGGTAATTCTAATCCTGAGATGCTGAAGATAAGCAGTTCAACTCAACTTCCAGCTGGAAGAATTGACTACATGTTAGGGGAATGAATCATTTTAAAAGGGTTGGATTGTTCTTAGTAACTTGTTACCAAGGCTTCTGGATATGTTTCTGTTGCTTTGCTTGCTTTTCAAAGGGCTGGAAGTGGAAAACAGTAAAGAATTTAATCCTGTGGAAAACAGAAAAATAAAGCTCATTTCTATGCTCACTCAAAATACATAGGAGAAGGACATGAAAATAAGTCGGAAGTTGAAGTTGACAATTAGGCTCCTGGCTCTGTGACTTTGTCATTCACAGAGGAAGTGAAACAGAAATGAACCTTGTTTTTTGTTTTTGTTTGTTTGTTTGTTTTAATAGGAGTCTATATGCATTTGATGACAAACAGTAGATCATGTTTAAATAAATTTTTGTGATACATGGTGAAACATGACTTCCTACTAACCTGAAGATTTATGGTCAATTTTCTTACCCAAGCTTATTGGTAATGTAAAGCTAACAAGGCTGAACGTTATTTGCACTTAACTCTTTGCAGTACCACTGTCAAATAGATATTTCATGGTGGTCACTGCTTACAGAGTCGACTGGTTTATTAAACAATTTTATCCTGGTGAAGTATAAGCATAAAATGATTATATTTTTTCTCCAATTGCTATTTTCAACCATGCTCTGTTAAATCACTCTTTCTAGTCCTCTTAAGATTATCTCAGGTTGTTTTCATAACTTTTCATCCATTCCAAGATATTAAAAAAATCAATTCCATTCTGGAATGACGTAAGTTCAGCAACATGCCAAATTAACCCAGTTCCTCTCTTTATGTTTTGTGCCTAGTAGTCTAAGGAAACTGCATTGTGGGTCCTGTTCTTTCATTTCTTCTCCCTTTCTAATTCTGTCCTATCCCTTTCTGGGTTTCTTTTCTCCTCCTACATTGGAGCCTGGGAAGAGAATTATGAGAAAGGCCAAATGTTCATACCTGCATTCCAGAAGGCTGGCTCTCTTACATGGAATGCAAGTATGAGTTTTTAAAGAGTTCTACGCAGGTTCCTACTCAAGGGTGCCTCTCATATTCTCTTGTTGCTGTGGTCCTCCTGGTCATAATATTAGTAAGACAACTCGAGCATGGATACCCTCCTAGGAGTTTGTATCTGAGAAGTATAGACTGCTCCAGTAGAGTCCCCGTACTGCTGTACTTCTCCAATTCAATTTTTTTTTAACTAATTAGGCACTGAAGGCAGATCCCAATCCTGCTCCCCAAGGGGAAATTAGATGGATTCCCCACTTTTTTCTCATCACTTGGCTTATTATGGTGGCTGAAAGAGTGGAATCACCATCTTTTCTCTTTTGCCCTTCAGGCAAGAGATGGCAATATCTCTCCACCCACTGTGGCTAGCTCCCTAGACCTTAGAACCTGTTGGCTTCTCTTCATCCTGTTTACACTCTTGTACACTGTTCTTTTATTAAGCCTCCTTCAACACCTATTAGAATGTATCATGTGTGCAGTGTCATGGCTCCGACTGAAACGGATAATAAACAATCTCAACAACTCTGTACTATAAATATTTTAAGGCAAGATGTGATTTACACAAAATAGTTCTTATGAAATTTGCATCTCTGAATGTTACTAGAGAGAAAGAAAACTTGAGTAGGATAAATTGAATTAAAATCTCAGCTCTGACATATACAAGCTCATTTGTAAAGTGGACATATACATCCCTACTTCATGAAGTTGACATGAAGATTCAATGAGATACAGGAATCACGATTCCACACAGGTCGTAGTCGATAAATATTCATTCAACATCTACATGATTCAAGACACTAAGTGCTTTCTATACAACACTAAGTGCTTTCTATACAATAAAGTGTTCTATAAATACAAGTTGATTTAATTCTTAATCTGATACAGGAGAAATATCTTGAAGTCATGAAAACATTCTTCTTTGTATAGAATGAGGAAGACCAGAGTGGACAAAGTGTAACTAGCTCTTCTTGGTGTCCTTCACTTGATTCTCTGACTGTGAAACATCAGCATAAAATCTGATTTATACTCTCTGGTAATAAGATTAGCAACACAATATGTTTTAAAACATTAAACTTGCTGGAACTTATTTAAAAAGTTTCTTTAAATGTTTATTTTTGAAAGAGAGAGAGACAGAAGGCATGAAGGGGAGAGGCAGAGAGACAGGTAGACACAGAACTTGAAGCGGGCTCTAGGCTCTGCACTGTCAGCACAAAGCCCGACGCAGGGCTCGAACTCACAAACTGTGAGATCATGACCTGAGCCGAATTCGGACACTCAACCGACTGAGCCAGCCAGGTGCCCCGCTGGAACTTATTTTTTTATATATGAGAACAACAAAAGTAAAGCAAGGGTACCAAACAACCCAATATAGACTGTTCCTTTTTTTTAATGTTTATTTATTTTGAGAGAGAGAGAGAGAGAGAGAGAGAGAGAGAGAGAGAGAGAGAAGGGACAAAGAGAGAGGGAGACAGAGAATCTGAAGTGGGCTCTGCATTGACAGCAGAGACCCTGATGCAGGGCTCAAACCCATGAACTGCAAGATTGTGACCTGAGCTGGTCGGGCACTGAACCAACTGAGCCACCAAGGCACCCCTAGACTATTTTTAAATGCCACTATTAATAAGTGAAAATACGGCAATTATATTGAGTATCCATAACTTAAAAATTTTTTAAGCAAATTTCAAATGGTAAATTTTAATTTTTAATTAATATTTGAATAAATATTCAAGAAACTTTGGTTAAAGAAAGAATCTTGTACAGAGCATTAGAAGGCTTGGGATTTAGATAGATATTTGCCATTAACAGGGTATTGACTTTTAATAATTTAACTCTCTGAGGTCTAATTTCTAGTTCTGTGGTTCAATTAATATATTTTTATGACTTATTAATTTATAAATAATATATTTGATATTCCAAAATTCCTAATTCAATGCAGGTGAAAAATGTGTTAAACTCAGCGCTGCTCTGGGGAGAGAATGGGATAAAGAAGGTCCAGTCCTGTCCTCAATGAGTTAGAAGGAATAAAATGTCAGTGCCAGTAAGAAATAAATTCTGTAACTGAGATTAATAAAGTGCTTAATGAAACTGCCAAAAGGAGCAATTTTTTTCCTACTTGAGGGAAATGACATTGCAGGGTAGATAGCTTTTATATATATCAGTATTCTAGCTGAAAATTGTCTTACAGAAAAACCTTGCATTAAAAAAAATATTTCCTCAAAACCATTTGCATCTTTTAGGGTGGGGGGGTGAAAAGAAAATTTTAACTTGATAATTTTTGATATCTGGTAAAAATGAATATTTGCTTTCCTTTTAATAGATTTTGACCTAATGCCTGACAAGTGCATTACTTCATTAAAATAGTTCTTTAGAATTAACACCAAAGTGGAGACTTCTGCTTTTCCTATTCAATATTTCATCAAGGATCCTAGCTCTGCACTTTAAACATAGGGAAATACACAGTTTGTGCATAGTCACCTGAGGACCCCTACTTGATGAGCTTGGAGATATACCAAAACCTGCAATAATAATAATTACAAATTTAAAAACAATATTTATTTATGTATTTATTTTGAGAGAGAAAACATGTGAGCAGGGGAGGGGCAGAGAGAGAGGCTGAGAGAGAATCCCAAGCAGGCTCCAAGCTGTCAACGCAGAGTCCGACGTGGGGCTCAAACCCACGAACCCATGACCTGAGCCAAAATCAAGAGTCAGACGCTTAATCAACTGAGCCAGCCAGGCATCCCTGCAATAATAATAATTTTTTAATGGGGCACTTGGGTGGCTCAGTCACTTAAGCATCCAACTTTAGCTCAGGTCATGATCTCATAGTCCGTGAGTTTGAGCCCTGCGTTGGGCTCTGTGCTGACAGCTTGGTGCCTGGGACCTGCTTCAGATTCTGCGTCGTCTTCTCTCTCTGCTCCTCCCCTGCTCACATGCTCTCTCTTGAAAATAAATAAACATTAATTTTTTTTAAATAATAATTAAAAAATGCTCAAATGTTACTGTACCACTGTAGTAAGACTCTAAATTTAAATTATAACCACAGGCATCAGGGTGTTCTATATTCAAATATGTGCTGAAATTTCAGCGTTTGGAAAATTTTTAATTCCAGAAGGGAAGATGATCTTTTTGTTACCTGAAGTATAATTACAATACAATATTATATTAGCTTCACTTGTACAACATACTGATTTAAAAAAATTTTTTTAACGTTTAATTTATTATTGAGAGACAGAGAGAAACAGAGCATGAGCATGGGAGGGTCAGAGAGAGGTGGAGACACAGAATCCGAAGCAGGCTCCAGGCTCCAGGCTGTCAGCACAGAGCCGGATGTGGGGCTCAAACCCACAAACTGTGAGATTATGATCTGCGACGAAGTTGGTTGCCCAACCGACTAAACCACCCAGGCGCCCCTATATTGATTTCATAATTCTTTTTTTTTTTTTTTTTAATTTTTTTTTCAACGTTTTTTATTTATTTTTGGGACAGAGAGAGACAGAGCTGAACGGGGGAGGGGCAGAGAGAGAGGGAGACACAGAATCAGAAACAGGCTCCAGGCTCCGAGCCATCAGCCCAGAGCCCGACGCGGGGCTCGAACTCACGGACCGCGAGATCGTGACCTGGCTGAAGTCGGACGCTTAACCGACTGCGCCACCCAGGCGCCCCTTGATTTCATAATTCTATACGTTACTCAGTGCCCACCATGGTAAGTGTAGTCACCATTGTCACCATATGACATTTTTACAATATTATTGACAATATTCCCTATGCTGCATCTTTTTTCATCTCTGTGACTTATTTCTTTTATAACTGAAATTTTGTATTTCTTAAATCCCTTTCTGTTTTTCCTATCCCCTCTCCCAGATTATCCTTTAACTATAAGAATTCTTCAGGGTCCCACTTATATTGGTCAAATATATGATGTAATTGTATGTAATACGTATAAATACATATATTTATAAATTAATTTTTAGACTTGCAACTCAACTTTGTTATGTTATTACCAGTGTTTCTAAAATCACGGGTGTATTTATTCTATATCTGGACTTACATTACAATTGTACCAGAACAGCTACCAACGTAAAAGAAATATGTGAAGTACCCTTGTATAAAGTGAAACATAATAGCTAATTTAATTTTGAGTAAGTGCATATTTTATACATTGCTCCTTGCTTAAAACAAAGACACACTTACATGATCATTAAATTTCAAGGTCTTGAAAAGCCCTAATAAGAAGTTTCTTCTTTGGTGTATAAGGTGGCTGGGCAAAAGTGGTGGTGGTGGTCAAGTGTGTGTGTTTTGGAGGGGAAGTAGGAGTTCACAGCCTTCCTTCTCCCTCCCCTCGGGAAAGAACAGGTATTGCCAATTTATCGTGTCTCCCTCTCCTGCCCTCTAAAAAGAAGAGTGCAATTCTCTTGAGTAAAGCTATCATAGAGCCCCTAACTGCATTCCCCCAGAGGGATGTGCAGGTAGAAGGAAATGTGACGTGCCGGAAGAGGCTCTCTGGTGGAGAGGAGAAAAGTGGTTGAGGGAACTAGATCATGGAGAGAAGTGAGTCCTTTTGCACTAAGAATGTCAGAGGTATCTGGGCATTTCAAGGTGTTAAAAAAAGAAACAGGATTATAATTGGCATCATCTCGAACCATGTTCTGGATTGCTTAATGTTTTCAAAATGAGCTACTCATGATTAGAGTTTGTGTTTAGGGCATGCTGTACTCAATCACATGGAGCATAGCAACAGGTTATATATGTAAGACAGACTCCCTTATAATAAAGGAAGAAAAGTCCTTCAAGATGCTTAGCATACAGTAGATGCTGTATAAATATTAGAAATTACGAAGAATTTTCTTCAAGAAGACAGGCTTACAAATTGCAGGGTACTTGAAGAAAGAATCTCTTTGAAAAAGGATTATTTCATTTTCATTATAACAACACTACAAATTCCTTGTATTTTTCCTTTCTTTCTTTCTTTCTTTCTTTCTTTCTTTCTTTCTTTCTTTCTTTCTTTCTTTCTTTCTTTCCTTCTTTCTTTCTTTCCTTCTTTCTTTCTTTCTGAGAGAAAGAGAGAGACAGAGAGACAGAGGGAGAGAGAATCCCAAGCAGATTCCATGCCCAACTTGGACCCTGATGCAGGGCTCGGTCTCACCACTGGTGAGATCATGACCTAAGCTGAAATCAAGAGTCGGACTCTTGAACAACTGAACCACCCGATGCCCTTGTATTTTCTAATCTGTTTAATTTCCTGTTACTTCAAGTAGTATTCTGTACGATAATATTCTAGCACATTAAATAATTTGGGCAACCTCATGGAATTTCCTAATTTACAATTTGGCCTAAAGCAAAACTCTTATGTACATTTACATTCTTTTTTAAAAAGCATAATTATTAATTAATTATTAGTTTCTCCAGAATGTATTCTCTTCATGTGAAAGACCTAAATTATTAAAACTATAAAAACTACTGCAGATATAGCACATTTATAAAATCCAGTGTTATAGAAAGTGTGGGGGAAATTTGCATACTGTTGGGAATATTAATAGGAGGATATGAACAATATATACCAAAAGCTTTAAAATGGTACAAATCCTTTGGCATAACAATTAAGTTCTAGAAATTTATCCTAAGGAAATAATTAAGCATGAACTTAGAGATTCACCTACAAGATGTTCTGTATTTATTACTTATTAAAAAATTATGACAAAAAAATTAAAACATTAATAAATAAGCCAAAATTTATCTACTATACAGTGGAATTCAGCCACTAAAAAGTATATTACAGGTAACTTTGGTATTTTTTAGCATGTAAATAACACATGAATAAATGTTTAAATGGTATTTAAATAGAGTAAAAAGTTAAAGGGTCAAATTGCTATTTTCAGTAATGAAAATTATGAACAACCCTCCCACTAGGGACATCTATGAAGCTGACAAAAAAATTTTTTAAACATCTTCAAAGTATGAAAGCCTTCACAAAATGGTAAGAATTTATGGAACTAGTTTCTAATATAGCTCGTAATAAAGAAAGCCAAACGACAGTGAAATAAAAATATCAGTGTACTGGCAGAAAATAATTTCCAACTTTGAGTTCCATACTGAGAAAAGTATTTTCCACAATGGAGGCAAGAAAAACAAACAACCCAACAGACAATTTCAAGAGAAATTTAAAAATCTGCTTTGGGCAGAAGGAAAATTATCTCAGATGGAAGTCAGAAATCTAAGAATAGGAAAGAACACAGCAGTGATGGTAAATATGTTGACATATATAAATGAATATTAACTGTATGTAAAAATAATGATGACCTGAAGTTTCTTAAAAAAGAACTAAAATAAATTAAAAAATAACAATTAGTTGAGAAGGGAATACAAAGAAACTGTTGTTAGGAATTTGTCCAAGAATAGGGCCAACATACTGATTAACATTAAACTTTATAAATTAGGAATACATGTAGGAATTCATAGACTATGAATCAAAAGCAGGTGAATTGCATATATAACTTCCAAAAAGAGAACAAATTTAAAATATTAAAAATGTATTTAAAAGAAGAGCAGAGGAAATAGAAAAGTGTGATAAATGGAAAGCACAAAATAGGTTAGCAGACTAAAAGCCACATGATGTACTCTATATTAAAAGAAAGAGGATTGAGTGCTCCAGTTAAAAGACAAATATTGTCTAATTGTATAGTAAAAAAAAAAAAATACAAAAATGAGATTAAATCATATGAAGTTGCTAATGGTTGATAATTTTCAGACCATAGGCATTGCAATTTCATTTGATTCAGCTAAAATATTATTTGGAGGGGCACCTGACTGGCTCAGGTCACAAACTCACGAGCTGATGAGTTTGAGCCTGGCGTCAGGCTCTGTGCTGACAGCTCAGAGCCTGGAGCCTGCTTCGGATTCTGTGTCTCCCTCTCTTTATGCCCCTCCCCACTCACACTCTGCCTCTCTCTTTCTCTTAAAAATGAATAAATATTGACAGAAAACGTTACAAAATAAATAAAATGTTATTTGGAAGAGACACATATAAACTGTCAGGACAGAGAAACATTTAAGTTAAAAGAATGGAAAAGATAGCTGTGCAAACTAAACTAACTAAAATAAAGCCGATTTATCTAGATTCATAGACAAAATAGAATTAAAACCAGAGAGCATTATCAGAGATGAAGAGAGTCAATAATGATCGAATTTCATTTCAGTGAGTCATCACAATTTATAATTTGTCAGCACCTAATTACAGTAGTCTCAAAATATAGAAAACACAATGGACAAAAATACAAAATTGACGAATCTAAATCAGAATAGGGTAGGTTAGCATGAATTTCTCAGTGATTGAAAAGACAAAGAAAAAGCCAGTAAAGAAATCTGACGTTTAAATTTTCTGATTTGAACAACATGATTAACAACAAATTAAGGGGTGACTATAGAACATTATCTGCAACAACTTCTATATAAGCCCTAGTGGTGCACGCCAAAGGAAGAGATAGTGAACTTGAAACGGATCAACAGGATTCCATAGGAATTTAAGAAACAAAGACAAAATTAAAAATAAAGGAAGCCAAATGTTGACATGTGAAACTGGAAACAACCCAAAAGAATACACAAATAGTAGAATATAGAATATACTATAAATGTAGAATACATAAATAATCATATCATATATTAATAGAAGAAAGCTCCAGAAACGTATTTACCAGGGAGTTAACAGATAATAGGTAACAATTATTGTCTCTTTTTCTTTTATTTTTATATATTGTCAGTTTTTCATTAAATATTTGTTGAATAATCTTTGTAAATAAAAGCTTATTTTTCATTTACCAAAAACAAAATAAGGGACAGATTATTCCAATATTTAAATGAGGCACTATCTTTTCAAGTGTGAGGCAGAGATAAGCTGTATGAGAATCATTTCGGCTATTTTAAGAATTATCTCGGCTATTTATCAAAGCTTCATGCCAGACCTACAATCAGAATATTTGGGGGTTGTGCCTGGGAATCTGTAGGTTAATATTTTGACATTCAAGTTAGAGAACCATGGAAATAGAAGAAAAGTGACAATGGTTAAATATGGGAAAGCTAGCAATAATCTCAATGATTGATGGTTGTAATAAATGCCACATAGATCTCCTTCACTTTAATCCACTGATATGGCAAGATGAATCAATTGTGGATATAAAATCTATTATTTTGCTGTCATATTCTCAGAGGATGGTTCTGTGATTTCAGAAATAGAACACCATAATGGAATTAATTTTGATATTCACAAATAGTGACGATGTATTTAGCTTTAACTTATGTACCTCTGAAACCATGATTTTGAGGGGTTATTTTGTTATTACTTCAGGCATACAGGGCTCGACATTTTATCAAATTCTTAACTGTAATTAATTTAGATATACACTTCTGTATTCCTGCATATGCCTAGCTAAAGACTAAATACTATGATTTGGAATATATATTTTGAGTGGGTTGGAGGGGATGGTATTTTTAACAGAGGCTCTAAATAATAGGCACTAAAAGAATTGTTTCCAATTTCTAAAAACAAATAAAGTAAAGCTCAGTAGTTTGATAGATGTCTATGAAGTATTACCAAGATTTCCTTACACTGCATACTAAGGAAACTTAGCCAAAGTTCAAAGGGGTAATAGCCTTTATTTTGCCAGAAAGTTCTATAATTCGGGTGAATAGATGCAGATAGTCTCAAGTATAGGGGATTGCATCATGCACAATGCAGTTTAGTAGAAATAGTGTGACATAGTGCTTAGAAACATTAGTTCTGGGATGCAAACTGGTGCAAGCCACTATGGAAAACAGTATAGAGATTGATCAAAAAATTAAAAATAGAATTACCATATGATACCACTACTGGGTATACACAAAGAAAATGGAAGCACGAATTTGAGAAGATATATGCACCCCTATGTTTATTGCAGCATTATTTATAAGAGCCAAGATATGGAAGCAACCCATGTGTCCATCTATAGATGAATGGATAAAAAAGAGGTAGTGTCTATATATAGTGGAATAAATGGATTATTACCAATATCACTAAGTTGTAGCACATCTGTATTAGCCAAGTTTCACTAGAGAAACAACCAATAGGAACCTACACAGAATAGTTATACACAAATATAAATGTAGATACAGATACAGATATAGTTGTGACATATGTATAATGTATACAGATGCATGTGTGTATGCATTTATGGGTGGGGGAGAGATTATAGGAATTGCATCATGCAGTTACGGAAGCTGAGGAGTTCCATAATCTGCCATCTGCGAGCTGGAGAAACAGGAAAGCCAGTTGTGTAATTCAGTGATGTCCTAGAGCAGGAAAGGTGATGTCCCGCTCAAGCAAACAGCAGATTCACCCTTCCTACACCCTTGTGTTCTATTCAGGGCCACAAGGGGTTGGATGATGTCCACCTGCCCTGGTGAGAGTGATCTTCTTTACTCAGTCAATGGATTCTAATGCTGATCTCTTTTGGAAACACCCTCACAGACATGCCCAGAAATAATGTTGTATCAACTATATAGGCATCCCTTAGCCTAGTCAATAAACACATAAAACTAACAATCACAACATCACATTTGCATTTTCCTGTTAATGAAAGTGTATTTGTATCTGTGATTGTTTTTCTTACATATTTGTCTTAAAAGTTCATTTGTTAGAACTCTTCACCGGGAGGCTTTTATACATGTCGGAAGAAATATTTTGATATGCAGCTTGGGGTGAGGGCATGACATCCACACGGGGCATTTCTGAGAACTGTCTTGTCTTTCCTTAGAATTCTATTCCAGTACCAGTCACTTTAACCCTCTTCTGTTAGTTTCTTTAGCCATGTCAGCTCCATCATTTTCCTTTTGTAAGCTTCCCCTCCACATCTCCTCTCTTGGCATCTGACTCTACATTGAACTAAAATTTGATTTTCTTTTGGTGTCTTTAAATTTCACTTTCATACTCATTACCAAACTTGACAAATGTTCTTGGATGCTGCTCCTTTTAGAGGAACTAGAAGTAGTCTAAATTTTAAATAATTCCCCTGATACATGGGGTGTATAAAATATACATATCGATGTGTACATCTACATATGCAGATGGTCCCCAACTTACAGTGTCTCAACTTAACGATTTTTTGACTTTATGATGGTGCAAAAGTGATACGAATTCCATTGAAATCATTCTTCCAGTTTTTGATTTTGGTCTTTTTCCTGGCTAGCAATATGCAGTATGATGCTCTGTTGTGATGCTGGGCAGTGGCATCAAGCCACAGCTCCCAATCAGCCACACAGCCATGAGAGTAAGCTATGATCCACTTATAGCCCATACATTCTGTAGCCATACAGCCATTCTGCTTTTCACTTTCAATACAGTATTCAGTAAATTACAGGAAATATTCAACACTCTATTATAAAATAGACTTTGTGTTAGGTGATTTTTGTCCAACTACAGGCTAATGAGGGTTTATCTGAATGTAGCCCCACCATTAATCAAGAAAGGTCTGTGTATAAAATCCTATACATGTACCCCCTATACATATATACTCACTTGGCTTTATAGTCGTGGATAAGATAGGTAAATTTAAGGATACTCTATAGGATTGAGACACTGCTTTGAACATCCTGATAGAACCCCTTGATAAAGGGTGCTGGGACTATAGCAATCCAAGGGGAAAATGACATGTCATAAAAACAACAGCAACAACAGTGTCTGAAAACATCCTTTTTGTTTTAGTTCTCTTTCCTTACCACTCTTCACTGTATAAAGTTTAAGAGCTTACATTAAAATTGATTCTGACTGACCATGAGAGAGTGAAACAATTCTGAGTGACTGTGAGAGAAAATCAGTCAGGATTTTCTTCCCCACCAAGAGTGACGTGAGATGGCATCACTAGACAGGGACACTTGAAAGACCCATGTGGTTGATGAATTAATAAAGAAACAGTAATTACTACCTCTATCAAAATATGGCTCTTTATTGTCCAGCCCATTCATGCAAGTCATGACACTTGTCACTATCAATTACTGCCAATTGCAGAGGAATAACAAGGTTTTGTTGTTAGCATCTCCTAATCGGTGGGACATATTACAAATATTAACATCAAAAATATCACTTCAGGAATTAAAAATGCTCCTTTATTCTGGTCCTCTGCAGGCTCCAGAAGGGCCGTTCTGGGGAGGACATGAGGCACAAGGTATAAGGCCACAGAGAGGAGCCACGAACCATCAAGGAGATGTGAATGTAGAGGTAAGAAGTTAACAAAACACTTCATACTCCCTGTGACCAGCCTTACCCAAGAATGTGCAAATACCGTCGTTCTTGGGAAGAATTAGTCCCGCTCAAGGCTTCTGTCAAGAAAGTGTATCCCCAACTGAAATTACCAAGGCCTCACCCACCATAGCAGGATCTTAAGGAGCTCTGGGGTATCCGCCATGGGAGATTACATCCTTGATATCAAGGTCTTTCCTGCTGGTGTTCCTCTGATCATACCTCTTCCTGTAACACAATGTCTACTAAGTGGTACACTCATGGTCTCTTCAAGTGTGCACTAAGCGTTACTAAAAACTGAGAGGGTTTAGGGTTGGTAAGCAGACCGGTTTATGACATCAATTGCTCATTGTCTATTTACATGTGTCTCAAAAGTACCCCCTTTGCATCTGATGACCTTTGGACACATTTCCCAATCCTGCTCATTATGACTTGCCTGCTGTCCATTTTAATCCTTTACTGTAGATATGCTTGTCATGGCCCTGCAAATCCTGGGACAAGGATTTGGACTTCAGTGCCCCTTTACTTGAGAGCAGGGATCAACAGGGGCACCTGGGTGGCTCAGTTGGTTAAGCATCGACTTCGGCTCGGGTCATGATCTCGCGGTTTGTGGGTTCGAGCCCCGCATTGGGCTCTGTGCTGACAGCTCGGAGCCTGGAGCCTGCTATGGATTCTGTGTCTCCATCTCTCTCTGCCCCTCCCCCACTTGTGTTCTGTCTATCAAAAATAAATAAAATGTAAAAAAAATTTTTTTTAAAGAGCAGGGATCAACAGAATCCACTCTATACATAGTCCTACTCTACAGACTCCAATCTGGGCAAAACTCTGGGTTCTAATCACACTGTTAATCTAACCCAAATTCTCATGCTATTTTATTTATTTGGCTCAGATATATTACTATGGACAGGAACCTCCTTCCATACTCATTTTATTCATCTTTCTGTCCCCGAAGATCACTACATACTCACATTTGTTTCTAGATGAACCTTCCTTCCTTCTCTTGACCTCACACCTTGGAGAAGCAGTATCATATTGAGTCAGGGATTCAAATGCCCTTTTCTCAGTACTAGGTCTCCTATGTTAATAGGTTGTATCAAAGCCTTAAGATGAGGAAAGATGCAGGAGATGAAGCTGAAACCTGTAGTGGAGTTTTGCTCTATAGCACCTCGCCTGTTGAAATCGACAAACTCATCTTTTTTACGTATAGGACCCTGTCTCGGACTCTGTCTCGCCTCCAGATGACCTAGTTTGACCTTGGCTAGTAGCCCTTTTCTTTCATTTGTTCTTGGCTCTGACAGTCAGGCTGCCTCTTGAGTTCCTGTCCTGGTTTTTAGACCACAAATAATAATAACTTGTTTTGTATTGGTCTTTTTACCCCATAGTTAAAATATTTTGTAAGATTCAGACTGATCTGTGTTCAGATCCACTTTGTGCTTTTTACTAGCTCGGGGAATGTAGATAACCTAACCCTTATGAACTTTAGTTATCTCCTGTGTAAAATAAGAGTGGGAATGGGTAAGTTTCAGGGTTTTTGAGGCATTAGCAGAAACTCAATAAATGGCAGACATTTATGTTATTGTAATCGTTTTTATTATAATACTCCGCATCTCCATTTACTACCTGTCTCCAGAAACAATGTTCAATTCTTTTTGGCTGTCTGCTCTTTCCTCCTCTCACTATTTGTTCCTTACTGACCTCCAACAACTTTAAGTTATAGTGAACAGTTTTGGGTTCCCATTTTGGAAATTTTGTCCTCAAATACCCTAACTTATCTGTGAGAGTTCACTCACAGTAATCTTGTAGCTTGGAGTGATTTGTTTCCCATTTCCTGGTAAGCACCTTTTGTCTTGGCATATTATTAACATACCTTTTTTGAGTTCCTGTACTCAATTTCCAAAGTGTAGAGTGGGGGCTTCCACACACATTCAAGCAGTACTCTGACACCAATTGGACGTCCTACAATTCACCTCGATTCTGACACTACCTACCCAGAGATGGCATCAGATTCCACAGGTTGAAGACTGCCTCACCCCTTAAACACCAGTCACAAATGCAAATTGTCACTTGTGCTTCTGACCAACTGACTATGAATCAGGTTCCCACAAACGCCTCCTCAGATTTGATTAATTTGTCAGCGTGGCTCAGAGAATTCAGAGAAACTTTTTACTTACTAGATCATCAGTCTATTATAAAAGGATATAACTCAGGAACAGCAAGATGGAGGAGATGCATCTTGTAAGGCATGTGGGAAGGGGCCCAAACTTGTACCCTCTCCAGGCACGCCACTTGCCCCACACGTCCCCATCTTCGCCAACCCAGAAGCTCTCCAAACTCCATCCTTTTGGGTTTTTATGGAGACTTTACTACGTAGGCAAGATTAATTAATTCAGTGGCTGTTGGTGATTAATTCAACCCCCAGCCACTGTCTTCCCTCCCTGGAGGTTGGGAGGTGTGAGTGAAAGTTCCAACCCTCTGATCACATGGTTGGCCCCACTGGCAACTAGCCCCCATCTTTAAGTGCTTTCCCAAAGTCACCTCATTAACATAACAAAAGACACCTTTATTACTCTTCATCAGAGGGAATTCCAAGGGTTTTAGGAACTTTGTGTATGAAATGGGGACAAAGACCAAATACATATTTCTTATAAACAATAATCATAATATTGCAATATCCCTCTTACTGTCAAAATACTTTAAAATATATGATCATCCAACGCTGACCAGACCATGCCTTGCTTTTGAGCTCTGTGCTTTTTAATATTTCCCTGACTTAAGCCTACCATTTTGATAAACACGTCCTGCTGTCTCTTTAGTTCATGCTTGTTTGTGTGACTTACAGAACCATCCTTGAATCTTGACAAATGAGATGTGGGTTCTAGTCCTGTGTCTTCACACTCACCATCCCTGAGACCTAAGGAAACAATGTCTTAAGCTTCAATTTCTGCATCTCCTTAAAATAAAGTGATGGTAACGTTGCCTTGTTCCTCACAGGGTTGTTATGAAGCTAAAGCTAAGTATGTGTGAAAGAATTTGGTAACTGGTAAAACATGTACAATTATAAGGACGATTCTGGCGGGCTGCTTCCCAGACATTCTTGGACTCCTACTAAAAAAGGCAATGCTGCACACCAAGGAAACACATAGTTTGTTGATACATGATGCTGTTATTAAGGTGTGCAATAAAAACCTAAAGTGAAGCTCAGGTAAATACTTCTGGTTGTTATATGTTTGTGAAGTTCAGCCATTTTCATTCTAGAAAAAAATTCTCCTTTCCTGTAAGGAACTATTTTTGTTGGTGGAATCATGAGCAATGAAGAAAAAAGATGGGAATTTGTAGAAAGCTGAGAATGAAAGAGTATCTGGAAACGGTGATACTATGATCCTCTTCAGTCGCATTGTTTAACTGAGTCATGTCCCTGGAAGATGACAGGCTGTTGGAGGTTCACACTTGATGGGAGTCACGTCAGGATCACAATCTTGTGCAAATGTGTATAGTTTCATCCCCTCGCTTCTCTCACAGGGATTGAATATTAAGTTATGCTGAAGCCATCGTATTGCAGGACTGGATTAAACCTCTGTCTCTTCATTCCATTTCCCTTCACTGAAAATCTGGGGCACAACTCGTGCCTCCATTAGTGCCTGATGGAAGAGTTGAAACTCCCTGGGCTTTCTTTAAAAAATGCCATGTCTAATGTTCTGCTACGGACGTTTGCCTTGAGTCAAATACGGAACTTATGTAGAATTATATGTGGGCTAGTGGTGAGCATTGCTTTTATAAGATAAGGAATCATTTCACATTATTCTTATTTTACTTTAATGCTTGGGGTCCTTTTAGCCAAGCACTAGCATTTAACTCTGAAGAAGCAGTGGTAAAAATGCAAATAAATGACCCCCCAAAATTATGTTTTGACCTCCAGGAAATTCATCTAAGAGTAGAAAACTATATTCAGAATCAAACATTTCCTTAAGCATCTGTATTATCATAATGTTTTGTAAAATTTCAAACTTACTTTTACTTTGAAATGGCCTGTGCAGTAGTATTTGTTAAATATACATTTAGTGTAGCATATGATTTAGAAATTTTTATTTATTTTTATTATTAAAAAAATTTTTAACGTTTAATTTTGAGAGACAGAGAGAGACAGAACACGAGTGGGGGAGGAGCAGAGAGAGGCACTCACAGAATCGAAAGCAGGCTCCAGGCTCTGAGCTCTCAGCACTGAGCCCACCAGTGGGCTCAGACCCAGGTACCGCAAGATCATGACCTGAGTCGAAGTTGGAGGCTTAACAAACTGAGCCACTCAGGTGCCCCAGAAATTTTTATTTTAAAACAGCACGAATATGTTGAACAATTGGCAATGGAAATCATTGGTGGGTTTCTTAACTACAGCAACACCGATTACTTGAAGAAATTTGGTGGAAAAAAATCAATAAAATATGATGTGATTCTTCTATATTATTCTTTTTTTTCAGACCCTTTTGTTGTTGATTACGATCTTTAAGACATTGGAAAAATTATTAGTATGTCCACATCTTAAATGAGTTTGCTCATTTGTTGAATGAGATGGTTTTAAAGATCAAATAATTGAATCTATGTGCATGGCACATAGAGAGCATTTCATAAATGTCAGTCATTATGATTATTTAAGATAAGTACATAAAATCTCATATCTGATAGGATACTTTTGTTTCTAAGACTTAAATATCAGTGTGAACAATTATATTTTTTAGAATCATTGTTTTACTTTCACCAAAAAAATCTACTTTTCTGTTGGAAACCATATTTCCTATTGTCTTTAGTTTTAAACCACTTTGGTGTTAAAAGTGTAAGTAATCAATGGTTTTTGGATGCCTGCTATGAGCCAAGTACTTTCCAAAGCTCTCTGAGGGATTTAAACGTAAAAAACACCATCATTTCCCTTAACTACTTAGAATTTATTGGCAGGGGTAAGTATATTAAAAAGCAAGTATATTATAAAGTAGAGTGGAAAAAATGGTTTAAGAGAAACATAGATCAAAATGATTAAGAAAGCAGACAAAATACAGATTACACTCTTAGAACATGGAAGAACTTCAGATATTAGTAGAAGTTTGGTTCAGGAAGAACATTTCAGGCAGAGGAACAATGAAAGCAAAGGCATTGATGCATGAACGTGCATAGCATGTGTAGGGAAAACGTGAGGTGCTTGATACTGACGCATGGCAAGGAAAGGGGTATAATGCTGAAAAGTTGGAGCATGTCTCAGGACCGGTCAGGTCCAGATCCAAAAGGACAAGGGCAGGAATAATATGATCATGGAAGCAGTGGGGGTGGGGAGTTAGGGGCAGCTAACGGAAAGTTTGTAGAGACAGAAGTAGTAGGGCTTCGGAACTAATTGAATGTGAAGAAAAAAGAGAAGGTGAAGTTGACCCTGATTCTGTAGCCTTATATGCCTGAAATATTAATGATGCCATTACAATGAAGGTTTGGTGCGGCAGGTGATAACCATGTCAGCTTTAGCCATATTAAGTTTAAAAAAACACTGGTAGGATTTTCTGGGGAAGGCATCTGAGGGTTGAAACCCTGGTCCTGATATCCAGAGGAGTGTTCAGGCTTCAGTGATTTGGGAGTAATACACACAGTAGTGATAGTAATGCTTTAAGAATAAATGAATGAAAGCCCTTCAATAATTCCAACAACCTCTACCATAGATAAAGCCAGTTTTAAAAATTGGTTTAAGTTTAACTTATAAAATCATATTATTATTTCAGTCCCTGCTTAACAATTTATGAGTTTTTATTTTATGTATATTTTATTTGTAGTCCATGATTTTTAACTTTTTATTTCTCTTTGTCTCTTCTCTTTCTCCATTCCTTCACACTAAATTTCTTTGTTCTTTCTGATTCCCTTTGTCTTTCATCTTCTAATGTAATAAGAGATAAATTTCTAATTTTGGACCATAAGTCCATGATATCCTGTATGATTCACTATAATGTTTTGAACATCAGTTATGAAAATATGGAAATGTGTTAGTATATTTTTGAAGGATGTTTCCAAAAGCCTACAATCTACAACCTCGGCCAAAGTTGGACTTAGGAGATTTTCCTATTTCTAGATACACAAAACCTAGCTTTTCTCCTTAGAGATAACAGATATTGAGCAAACATTGGGTACTATGTTCCAGGTACTAAGGATATAAGCTGAATAGCTCATGGTCCCCTTTTATTAGCAGCTCACTTTGTAATGGGCTTTCAAGACAGAATTTGCTCGAAACTTTTTTCTTCCCCAGAGCCCTCATTTCAAGCATTGGTGTTTGCCATTTCATTGTATACGAATGCATTTAATTCCACAGTTTAAATTGTCTTTATCACCTGTGGTTTGTTGCCTCTTTGTTCTATGCCAGATTATTCTTGAAATGGATGATACACTCTCTTTATGTTTTAAATGTCCCAGCAAGTATATAATAGTATGAAAGAATCATGAAAATGATCAAAATCTAGACATTTAAAATTATTGAAAAATTTTCTCTTGTATCTTTTTATCTTAACCACAGTATTTCTGGAGCTTATTCTTTGTACCTGACACTAAAGTATTTAGTATCAATTTGTTTGATTATCTAAATCTTTTAAACTCATCTTATTGGTGGGGCACCTGGCTGGCTCAGTTGGTAGAACATGCAACTTTTAATCTCAGGATCGTGAGTTCAACCATGGAGCCTACTTAAAAAATAAAGAAATAAATAAAGTCATTTTACTGGTATATGAGAAAGAGAAAGAAAAATTTTGATTATCTGCCCTTTTGAAATCTTTACTAGAAATACAGTCAGTGTACAGAAAAGCAGATTTTAATTTATTGAAAAAGGTCAGTGTGAAATGTTTAGAGCAGGGTTTTTCCTCTTTAGCTCTTATGCGTCCTGGAGGCAATGCTGTTGCAGTGTTCATTGTGGGAGACTGGAAACACAGAGTCCTGCCAGGGTGAAGTGTTCGGGCCCTTCTGTTTGACACTTGGCTACATATACCCTAAGATTCTCTTCTGGCTGAGAGTCTCTCTCTCACAGGTGCAAGAGAGTGTTCAGCATGACATCCTGACTTGGTGTAAAGAAGTATAGGGTTTAAAACATTGCATTTTCAGGGTGCCTGGAAGGCTCAGTCAGTCAGTCAAGCATCTGACTTCAGCTCAGGTCATGATCTCAAAGCTTGAGTTCGAGCCCCGCGTAGGGTTCTGTGCTGACAGCTCAGAGCCTGGAACCTGTTTGGGATTCTGTGTCCCCCCCCTCTCTCTACCCCTCCCCCACTCACACTCTGTTTCTGTCTCTCAAAAATAAATACACATAAAAAAAAACATTGCATTTCATTTATAACTGTTTTATTAAAAATCTTGGTTTGTTTGTTTTCTCTTAAATCCCTGTTAAATCCTTTTGACTTGAGGATAGCCATAAAGAAAATGAGCAGAATAAAAAATTATGTGAAACTATAATAGTTTGTAACATTCATTAAAATACATAAAATTTAAGGATCACAAACTATGCTGTGAAATGATATTTGGAAAAGAAAATAGCTTTTCACAGCATGGTACTAACCTCTGCGGCTGGAAGACTTTGTTATTAATTTCAGCTAAGTCACTGCATTGTTTCTCTGCCCATCTTATGGAGAAAGATCTCAGCCTCTTTCGGGTCCCCTCCAAGACAGCCAGCCTTGCTCGGCTATGAAATTTGAGAATGGATCCATGGATGTTGGCTTGATTAGAACTGACTTTTCATTTTTTTCTAGCTTGCTACATGCCTTTCTCCATTACTAATTGGTAAAATATTCTTCTCTGGTCGTTTTCAACTTGAATTTAATTGTACATTGATGTGATCCATAGTAAGAAGTAATTTTAAATTGACAGTCAAGGTGGTATATTTGAAAGAGAATAGAATTTAAAGCCCAGAGATCTAGTTCCTGATTTAATTTACTCCATTTACTGTCTGTATAACCATGGACACATCTCTTAAACTTTTTGAATATGAATTATATTTTTAAAAATAAGGATTATAATTGTTATCCTACTTTCCACGTAGAACTCTTCTTTTCCTTGTCTATAAAAATGATTAGCTCTTCTAAACATTCCATTAACTCAGTGTTTCATGGCTTTGGTACCTGGGATACTGACTGAGAATGATGTGAAATATTTATTTAATTGCACTTTGTTCAGACTTATTTAATCAGAATCCCTGGAGGTGGTGGTAAGAATACCAGCATTTTTTTTTTTGAAATTGCAGGATTTCTTTCTTTTTTAAAAGCTGAATAATATTCCATTGTATGTACAACCCACTCTTAAAAATCTGTTCATCTGATGATGGACACATGTAGGGTGGATGTAGAACATAGTGTCTATAGTTAACAATATTTTATTAGGCACTTAAACAATTTTAAGAGGGTATATCTCATGTTAAACATCCTTACCACAAAGAAAACAAAAAAAACATGTACAAGGAAACTTTTGGATATGACAGATGTGTCTATTGTGTCTATGACTGATTGTGATGATAGTTTCATGGGTGTATGCCTATGTCCAAACTCATCAAACTGTGTACGTTAAATATATGCAATTTTAAGTGTGTTCATTGTACCCGCCAGCAAAGCTTTTTTTTTTTTTTAAAGAATTACTATATCTGAAAATTAAATATGCCAAATGAAGTCTTTGGCACATTGATTTTTTTAATATTTATTTATTTATTTATTTATTTATTTATTTATTGTGAGAGAGAGACAGAGTGTGAGCAGAGGAGAGGCAAAGAGAGAGGGAGACACACAATCTGAAGGAGGCTCCAGGCTCTGAACCATCAGCACAAAGCCCAATGCAGGGCTCAAACTCACAAACCATGAGATCATGACCTAAGCCGAAGTCGGACGCTTAACTGGCTAAGCCACCCAGGAGCCTCTCTTTGGCACATTAAAATTTGCTCCACATTGACACAATCACCACCTTGGTCTGAAAATCTACGTAAATGTGTATTTTACGTGCTCCACTTTTATTCCAATGCATATGCAACCTAGAAAGGCACCAATGAGTGGTATGGGGACCATATATTAATTTAATGTTTCTAAGACACACATTGTGTTGAAAGGTTCATCATTTAAAATAAATAGTTCATCATTTTAACTTGAAGAATTTAAAATTAAGTCAATTAGTAGTAACATATAAGGAGTGTTATAAATTAATTTTTACTTGCTTTTGTATGTTAACTATTTGCATTTGAGTACACTTGATAATGGGGCAAGTTGCCATAGATTACAATTTATCATTAACAGAAGGGTAGAAAAATCCTCTATTTGGCCATATTCTTTTAAGAATATCCTGTGGTAAAGATTTTTCACTCTTCTAGGTAGACTTTGCTCTCATTCTATGTCTAAGTTAAATATGTTACATCTTGGAAGCTTGACTTTGCCCTCTGATTAATGGTGCTTCCCTTTCTTTGCATTCCTAATTTTGATCCCCAGGACACTGATTAGGTAACTTGCTGCACATTATGCGTCATGTCAGAGTCCGCTTCCAGGAGAACTCAGCCTGCAACAGTGTCCTGCTAGTATCCCTTTGGCACACCCCAGAGGTCTCCTGCAGACAGCTCCTGACCCTGTAGGCAGCTTCTGGTGTCTCTGCCTGCAGGTGTTCTCTAGCTGTGGAAGCGTGCTCAGTTCTTTTCGGTTCAGACAGAAACGGTCAATAGCCAGGAGCAGTGCCCAACCTAAAGGGGACGAGGATGGTGGGGGACTGGTGGACAAATATCCCAGCCCTCTCACATCTCAGAGGGAAAACTGGAAGGAAGGCACTGCAGTCTCTCAGAGGGTTCTCAGATTTACTTCCAGTTGCCTTCAGTAACAACGGTTCATTCACATGGCCGGTTTATGACCACTCTCCCGTTCGTGTCTTAACCTCCTAACTCCCTCACTGCCTTCCTCGGCTCATGCCCAAATGAATTAACTGCATCCAAGCCTTTCTGGGGTCTGCTTTGGGGACTCCAAACTAAGACAAGATCTAAGGATTTGTGGTTCATAATTCACTCCCTTTTGATCCGTGCATATTGTTACTGTGTCTCTCTCACCTTCCTTTATTATTGTTGGAAGTTTAAATAATTTAAGTCATAAATAATATACAACATTCAAAAAAGAATGGTATAGGACTCCACATACTGACTATGAAAATAACACTCAGGGGCTGTAGGAGGATTGTATTAATACTTTTATTGCACCTGGTCTCAGTTCATCTGTAGAGAACATTGTGAATAGTAATATTTAAAGAAAACCCATTGTGTCAACTATAGTTAAATAAAAAAAAAATAAGAAAACCCATTGTAGATGTTTCCATTTAAAACCATCTAATCAAGATACCAAAGAAAGCACTCACTTCCTTTGCTGATTGCAGTGAAATGTGTTTTTACTGTGAATATTTTTATAACTTTTATTAGTAAGGGAGATAAGATGTATAAAAGTTACAAGTTTTCAGTTTGTATGCCATTACATTTGTTTTCCTTGAATCATTTTATTTTACTTTTACTTTCACTCTAACAAAAGAAAGGACAAAAAGAAAAATTACTTTTTCTTTGGCTTGCTAACGAAACAAAACTAAACAAATGGAAGATGTGTGACATGCCAAGAAATCTAAGATACTAGGCTTTCTATCATCTTAATTTAAACTACATCAAAAATCTCCTGATTCTGTGGGTTAAAAGAAATATAATTTGTCAACGAGCCATTCAATTAATAAAGGAAGACCTAACTATGCAATTAAAATATTTAAATTAGCTTCTTTAATCATGTATTTATTTCAAGATGATGGAAGCATTTAAAATTTTACTATCATATAAGGCATAATAACTGAGTTATTGACTCTAAATGAAGTTTGGGAAAGAAGGAAGATTCTGTTGATTATCTTCTTGGTCTTATATGATACCAGTGGTTTTGTTTTTTTTTAATTGAGGTAAAATTCACATAAAATAAAATTAACCATTTAAAGTGTACATTCAGTGGCCTTCAGTATATTCACAGTGTTGTACAAACCATCACCTATGTCTAGTTCCAAAATATTTTCATCATCTCATAAGAAAACCCATACCTATTAAGCTGTCATTCCCTATTGCCGCCCTCCCAGCCCCTGGCAACCACCATGCTGCTTTCTGTCTCTAAGCACTTATCTATTCTGGATATTTAATATGAGTAGAATCATGCAATAAGCAATCTTTTGTGTCTGGCTTCTTTCACTTAGCAAAATGTTTTCAAGGTTCCATTATGTTGTAGCATGTATCGGTACTTTATTCATGTAATTACTCTATTGCGTGTATACACCACAATTCACTTATTCATTCATCTGTTGATGGGCATTGGGTTGTTTCTACCTTTAATCTATTGTGAATAGAGCTGCTATGAACATAGGTGGGTAAGTATTTGTTTGAGAATGGTTTGCAATTCTGTGAGCATATATCTAGGGATGGAGTATCTGTCACATGGTAAGTTTATGTTTAACCTTTTGAGGAACTGCCAGTTTTCCACAGCAGCAGCATCATTTTATATATTTTTAAAAAAATTTTTTTAACATTTATTTATTATTGAGAGACAGAGCATGAGCATGGGAGGAGAGGAGAGAGGAGACACAGAATCTGAAGCAGGCTCCAGGCTCTGAGCTGTTAGCACAGAGTCTGACGTGGAGCTCGAACTCACAAACCACGAGATCATGACCTGAGCTGCAGTTGGACTCTTAACCGACTGAGCCACCCAGGTGTCCTAGCAGGATCATTTTACATTCCCACCAACAATATATGAAGGTTCCAGTTTCTCTTCATGCTCCCCAATGCTTATTTTCCTTTTCTCAAGTGGTATCTCATTGTGGTTCTGATTTGCATTTCCTTAATGACTAATAATGTTGACCATCTTTTTGTGTGCTTCTTGGGCATTATATATCTTTGGAAAAAAGTCTCAATTCTTTTGCCCATTTTTAAATTGGGTTCTTTATCTTTTTGTTGTTGAATTGTAAGAGTTCTTTATATATTCAGGACACTTGACCCTTATCAAATGTATGATTTGAAAATGTTTTCTCCCATTTGGTTGGTTATCTTTTCACTTTCCTGATTATGTCCTTTGATGCATAAAAGTTTTTAATTTTGACAAAGCCCAATTTATGGTTTTTTTTTCTTTTGTT
Organism: Neofelis nebulosa; assembly: GCF_028018385.1. Classification (NCBI taxonomy): domain Eukaryota; kingdom Metazoa; phylum Chordata; class Mammalia; order Carnivora; family Felidae; genus Neofelis; species Neofelis nebulosa. Next base: position 30,297,526 of record NC_080785.1, read on the forward strand.
GCTTTTGGTTTCATAACCAAGAATCTATTGCCAAATCCAAAGTGATAAATATTTACTTCTGTGTTTTCTTTTAGGAGTTTTATGTTATTAGTTCTTGTATTTAGGTCACTGATGCATCCTTTTTTTTTTAAAGCATTTTTTTAAATGTTTATTTTTGAGAGAGGGAGAGAGAGAAAGAGAGAGAGAAAGGGAGGGGCAGAGAGAGAGGGAGACAGAATCTGAATCAGACTCCAGGCTTCTGAGTTGTCAGCACAGAGCCTGACATGGGGCTCAAACTCACGAACTGTGAGTTCATGACCTGAGCTGAAGTTGGCCACTTAACCGACTGAGCCACCCAGGAGCCCCAGGTTACTGATGCATCTTGAGTTAATTTTTATGGTTTTCAGCTTTATTGACATATAATTGATGAAAATTGTATATATGTGAGATATTCAACTTAGTGTTCTGCTAATACATATATAGGGAAATGATTGCCAAAATCAAGCTAACTAACATCCCTGTCACTTCACATAGTTACTATTTTCTCTCCTTTTTTTAAAAAAAAAATTAAATGCCTTTTTAAGAGCAGTTTTAAGTTTTACTGCAAAATTAAGAGGAAGGTATAGGGATTTCCTATATATCCCTTGCTCCCACACATACATAACCTTCCTATTGTCATCATTTCACCACCAAAGTGGTACATTTGTTATAATTGATGAACCTGCATTGACACATCATAATCACCCAAAGCCCATAGCTTACATTACTCTTGTAATGTTCTATGGGTTTGAACAAATGTATAATGAAATGTATTCATCATTATAGCATCATATAGAGTATTTTCAGTGCCCTAAAAATCTACATTCTACCTACTCATTCCCACCTCTTCCCCTCAAAACCCTGGCATCCACTGATCTTTTTACTTTCTCGATATTTCCGCCTTTTCCAGAATGCTGTATATTTGGAATCATATAGGGTGTAGCTTTTTCAGATTGGCTTCTTTCATTTAATAATATGCATTTAAGGTTCTTTTATGTCTTTTCCTACTATAATAGTTCATGATTTATGTGTACATTAATATCTGTATACATTGTGAAATGATTACTACAATCAGGCTAATTAACACATTCACGTAGTTACTCTTTCTTTCTTTCTTTCTTTCTTTCTTTCTTTCTTTCTCTCTTTCCTTATTTCTTTTTCTGTTGTGAGAACACTTTGGATCTACCCTCTTAGCAAATTTCAAGTATATGATACAATGTCACTAACTATAATTACCATATTGTGCATTAGATCTCCAGAACTTATTCATTTTGCATAGCTGAAATGTCCAACTTCATTCCTTTGCATACGGCTATCCAGTTGTCTCAGCACCATTTATTGAGGAGATTATTCATTCTCCATTGAATGGTCTTGGCCTTCTAAAAAAATCAGTTGGCCATAGATATACAGGTTTGTCATGCCAGGAGGTACGGGCTGACCCTTGCTTTTGGAGTTACAGTTCGTAGAGGAAAGGCATCACATCTGCCTCACTCAGGAACTATGGATACTTTCCAGCTGAGTAGAGGCCAGAGTGCCAGCCTCTTTTACGAAGCAATGGTGTTTCTCCTCAGTCAACCTCCAGAGGCAGGATCAAGGCCTTGTGCTGGCCTCATTCTGTAAGCCAACTGGCATTTTCTCAAAGCTGTCTCAGGAACAGAGACTGTGATAGATGGTGTTCCTTTAACCCTTTAGGGCCATCCAGAAAGACAGAAATGTAGATGAAACTGTAGATCTCACTGGAATTTTTTTTATTCAGTCTTTTAATTATTATAGGTCTTTTTATAGGTCTATTTCTTCTTATGTCAGTTTTGGTAATTTGTGTATTTCTAGGAATTTTTCCATTTCATCTAGGTTATCTATTTTGTTGTTATCTAATTTGTTGGTGAGCAATTGTTCATAGCCTTCTTTTATAATCCTTTTTATTTCTGTAGGACTATAGTAATGTCCTCACTTTCACTTCTGATTTAGGTTATTTATATGTTCTCTTTTTTTCTTAGTTCAGCTAAAGATGTGTTAATTTTATTAATCTATTCAAAGAACTAACTTTTGGTTTTGTCAGTTCAGTCTATTGTTTTCCTATATGCTATTTCATTTATTTCTGTTCTAATCTTCATTTTTTCCTTCCTTCTGATAGTTTTGGGTTTAATTAACTCTTCTTTTTCTAGTTCCTTACGGTATAAATTAGGTTGTTGTTCTGAGATCCTTCTTTTTGTTTAATTTTCAGCTAATACTTTCCTCTGAGCACTGCTTTCACTGCATCCATGTTTCAGAATGCTGCATTTTTCATTTTCATTTGTGGGGGAAGGCAGAAAGAAAGAATCTGAATTCATCTTAGAATACATTGAGTTGAGGCACCTGGGAGACATTAAAGTAGAGGTGCTGATTAGGGAAATGTATTTGTACCTGGAATTCAGGAAAAACAGGGTATGAACTCCAAATACAAATTTGGAAATATTTTGCCTATGGCTAGAGGTCATATAAGTGGGTAATAATTAAACGCATCTGTGTAGCTGAAAGGTAGAAAGAATATACAAGAAGAGAAAAGTCTCTTAGCAATGTCAACATTTGAAAATTGGTTAGGGTAGAAGCCAGCAAAAGAAGTTGCGAAGATGTCAAAGAACGGAGAGTGGGATGGGAGCAAAAAAAGTGTACCATACAAAAGTCACCATATATAATTGATACTTCATAAGCATTTGCTTCTTGCTTGATGGTCCAAAATATTTAAAGGCTAGTGACCTATGAAAGACACTTCTCAGGGATTCTGCCAATAGCGTTCTCTTCTATTGTAATAGAAAATGATAAACCATGTTCTCATTTCCTCATTATTCAGCAGCAAGAGATGAATACTAAATCCTCACTGAATAATTTAGCTTGATATGTTTACCCTTTGATGTACAAGTACAACATAACTCGAAAATACCATGTACTGAATCTATTCTTAGAAGCTATTATTTTAGTATATTTAACACTTTAAATGCCAGTTGAGACTGAGAAACAAGCACAAAAAGCTTCAAAGAGTTTCATATTCCTGTTGATGCATTTTCTGTAGTCTCCCTAGTCCTTCCTTCCACCCTCACCCCATCTCCATTTGACACTTGCTATTGAAAGCCTGAGTATTCCTCTTTATCATCGTCTCAGATATTGGTGGTCAAGAAGTTTTTATTATTTATTTTCTAACTCCAGCTATATTTTTTAAGACCCTGTAATTGTCTGAGCACTAGGATTCACCACCAAGGAGGCACTGGTAGAGGCATTGCAATTCATAGGAAGAGAATGAACAAAAACAGATCCAGGTTCAAATCCTGCCCATGCCATTTAAAAACTCAAACTTGGACAAGATGCTTAATTGAGCCAACATGTCCTTGTTTTTAAAGTGAGAAAAGGTTTACTTACCTTAACTGTTTAAGTAACTGTTTAAGTTACTATTTAACTGTTGTCCGGATTCATTATAAGTGGCCTGGTGCACTGTGAGCCCTCAATGAATAGTTGCATTTTACGAGAGCAATGAGCAGTTTCTTTCATCTTGTTCCTGCCTTGACCTTCATCAGGAAAATTATGTGATTTCAGTTCCCTCTGTCTCCTGGATTTCTCATTTGGGCCAATTTAATGCTCAGAACTGTGATGTGCTGATGGAAGGTCCTGGACATTTTTTTTTCCTGTTCTTATATATGGTGATAAATGGAACATATTATTGAAATTCACTGACTGTTATTATGGCAACTTTACTTGGCAGCTGACCCTTCTTCTGTTCTTTTATGTCTTAGAAAGTAACATTTATTAATATTTAACATTTATTTATGTGCCTACCTAGTGGTGTGTGCTCTACAGATAATGCAAAAATGCCCACTTTCTGGGCTTTGGGAACTTATTCTCTATAATGATGGACAGCTCTATTCATGCCCTTGAAGAGTAAAAAGTAGAGAACAGTTGTGTGCTGGCAGGGGGTGCTACTCTCTGACCCAATGTGCTTTCTATCCCTGTCCTGTATATACTCTCAGTCTGTTTCATGCACACATTTGAGATTCCAAGAGGTCTGCATGAAAGCATTTGGTCAGCCCACAGTGCAGTGTGATGGCCTGCAGTGTTTCTTCGAGGTTCCAAACACAGGGGCAGATGTCCTGTTAAGTTTTCTCCCACCTGTGATTCCTAAGGGTCATAGCTCTGTTGGGCAGGCTGTCAGTGAGGGATCCTGCTAGGATCCCAGAATCAGGCAGTCTCCAAAAAAAAAAAAAAAAAGTGACCAGGAGGTAGAAGAGACAGGAGTCCTAGCTGAGGACTCTTAGGGACTTAAGAGACACAAGCCTGACTCCTAAGATCCTGGCTGCAGACACAAGCCAAGAGCTAGTGAGAGCTTGTCGCCTAGCAACATGACATCAGCTAATAAAAGGGAGTCGGAGGCTTTTTATTTTCCTAGACTGCAGGTAATTTTTCCAGCGGGAGTTTGGAAAGTGTGTTCCTGTACCTTTTATTTCTGGAGTCTTTCATTTTCTCTGCATGTCAATTAGACAACAAACTTTAGTGAGTTCTTCCTGTATGCAGAGTGATACCCTTTGGGGGTTCTGTTCCTTCAGCAGTGTGAGCATGGATACTATATTTAAAATTGAAAGCTCAGGAGTAAGTTAGTGAGCACCACTTAATGCAAAGTAGCAGTGTTGGCTGCATACATTTCTGAAATGAGAAGGCAGATGGAAACTAGCAGCTGTGATGAGAAAGTGGTAAATAAAACATCAGCTGAAGTTCTTGAAAGAAGTATCTTACCAAAGAGTGATGGCATCCTATACCGAGGAAACATTTATAATTCCTAGGTTTCGTTGTCGTGCAACTAAACAAGCTGTCCGAAGGCAGGTTGGGAGAGCTACTATGGAAATGCCAGAAGCTGACTGTGCACCTCTAACCCTCAAGCTTCTCAAAGCGCCGTCCACAGGCTCGATAGAGCACATCTGCAAATAGGACTCAGTCTGCAGTAGGTACAGACATCAAGAGTAAGCACTTGAAAGACGTCCTTAGCAATTTGACAGAGTAATTTTGTTTGTGGAACCTAACATTTAAAGAAAATCAGGCCTCATACTTTTGTATTTTTATGTTTTATAAAAATTCATTTCTATTGTGCTTAAAAGCATTGTCCCATTACAGATTGGGAATTAGAAACAAAGAAAGAAAAAACAAGCCCTCTAACAGAGAGCTTGAAAAGCTTTAGACAAGGGGTCAACATGTTTTTTTTGTAAAGATCTGATACTAAATATTTTAGGATTTGTGGGTGTCCTGTCTTTGTTGTAACTAGTAACTCAGCTGTCGGAGGGCTTAGATTTAGGGGATCACAGTCTCTGGCAGCAGTGGTGAGAACATCAGCTTCTTTCACAAATGGAAGGATTTTCTTCTTTTCTTTCTTTCTTTCTTTCTTTCTTTCTTTCTTTCTTTCTTTCTTTCTTTCTTTCTTTCTTCCTTCCTTCCTTCCTTCCTTCCTTCCTTCCTTCCTTCCTTTCTTTCTTTCTTTCTTCTTTCTTTCTTTCTTTCTTTCTTTTTTCTTTCTTTTTCTTTCTTTCTTTCTTTTTCTTTCTTTCTTTCTTTCTTTCTTTCTTTCTTTCTTTCTTTCTTTCTTTCTTTCTTTCCTTCCTTCCTTCCTTCCTTCCTTCCTTCCTTCCTTCCTTCCTTCCTTCTTTCTTTCTTTCTTTCTTTCTTTCTTTCTTTCTTTCTTTCTTTCTTTCTTTCTTTCTTTCTTTCTTGCCAAGTTTTGTCAGAGTCCCTGCAAGGACAGGACTAGGACTTCACCTAGCTTACAGAACAGGCTGTATGATGTTTTTAGTGTCTGCCTGCTAATAAATATTTGCATAAAGGGCAAGATATAGTGCAAGACTTATTTTCCATTGCCTAGTGAAGTTGTGGGGAAAGAGACACATAACTCCATCCGCTTCCAATTTCCCAAACTTAACAGTTTGAGTGGCCAAACTGGCTTCAGACAGTTTGCCACACATAAAGAAACATTGTTATCTTTACAGCACAAGGGGCCCTGCTAAAATAGGAGGAAGCCATCTGAAATTTAAGGAGAGAAGCTACCTCCACTCCATTAGAATATGGAGAAGAACATTTTGGGTCATTTTGGGTTGCTGTGTTCAGAAGGGCAGGAATAGGGCAACTAGTTCTTTTGTTGACAGTGTGGACATATAATGAGACCCTTTGTAGCTGGCAATTACAGAATATAACTTTATAGAGTATGGAAAGGTTCTCCAGGAACCTTTCCTAAAAGGAAAAATTGGCAGATCTGAGGAAGAAAGATATCCTTGGGGAAATAGGAATGAGATCCAGGATCCTAAAAGTGGAGAACTGCTGAGCCAATTCTTACACAGCCCTCTCAAAGCCCATGGGAGGTTCAGCATGTGACTTTGAGAGTGAACAGAAAGCAAGGTGGCACAGGGCAGGGCTTTAGTTGAGGACGGGGCTTCCATCTGTGCATTCCAAGTCCAGATTCCTAGGTTTCTTTATGATACACTCTCCAAACCCTTCTTTGTGTCTTTGAGCAGGATGAGTCCAAGAAACCTTAACCTTGGAGACAAGGTGACCTGTGAAGACTGAGCAAAGCATCTCCAAGGAGGGAGGGGAAGGCAAGGGTTCTGGATGAATGCATTGTTAGGCTCAACAACCTTCTTGGGACCAGATTATAGCCTGAGAATGATGGTAGGGCCTGAAAATTAAGGCTCAGTGATGCAAACTTGCTCAACTGCAGAGTCCTCTAGGCTAACTGGGTCTAAGAGAAGAGACCTTCCATCTACAAAGATCCACGAGGTTCTGGGGGGGGGGGGGGGTCAGCATCACCAGTTAGAGTAGCACCAATTCTCAACAGTGACACCGTGTGGCAGAAAGAAGAAAAAACCTTGCTTGAAGCCTCCAGTATTCTCCCCACTTCCATATAAGAGTTGGATTGACCCCTTCCTTTCAAATACTGTCAACTGTGTGGCGTTTGACAATTCATGGGCGAGAAGGACATAACCCTGAAAAGCGAGATGTCTGATTATTAATAAAGTAGACAGAACCTTTTGTCATTACTAAGAAAATAAAAGACACGATCATATTGGCCTCCCTTATTTGTAAGAGTTCATGGTTTGTTGTAGGAGTCAAATGAAATAACAGATTTCTTGAGAAAAAACAAAATAAAATAATATTAATAAAGGTATTATAAGTAGTACACATTAAAATTATTATCATAGGCTGGCAATTTGAAGTTAGATAAATTAAGTGTCTTAGGCAACTATTTTCCTTCTTGCCTCACTTTCTGCTTCTTAAATTTCCATATCTGGAGGACGATTAACACTCCAAAACCCCAGTATTTGTGAATGACTTTATTTGGAAGAAGGATCTTGGAAGATGTCATCAATTTAAGATAAGATCATTAGAGTGGGACAGAATCCAATATAACTGATGACTTTATAAGAAGAAAAGAGACACAGAAATACACAGAGGAAAAGCATGTGACACTGGAAGCAAATTCTGAGGTTATGCTGCCAAAGCCTAGGAATGCTGGAGCTCTCAGGGGCTAGAAAAGGCAAGAAGGATCCTCTGCTAAAAAAGTCACAGGAGGTATGGCCCCACCAACAACTTGAAAGAATAAATTTCTGTTGCTCTAAACCATCACATCTTGTTGCTTTGCTACAGCAGCCCTAGAAAATTAGGACGGAAACTAAAAAAAATTGAAAACTGGAGAATTTTCTTACTGCTCCTAGAGAATGGTGCCAAGAAAATACAGACAATGTACTGATAAATGTAAACATGTAAAGACTTTTACCTGTGGATTGAAGTTGACTACAGAGCTTAATGGAGGCTGGAATCTCCTTGAGGAAGGTGCATATGGTAGCTGAAGGAGCCCAACAGCTGGGACTCTTTTCAGGCCCTTGGGGGGGGAGGGAGTGGAAATGGGACATTGTTCAGTTCCTGCCTCCTCGGCTTTCTAATCTTTCTGTCTCCTGTCTTTTCCCTGCTTTTCCTCTTCTCTTTTTCTTCCTCCTTGTCTTAGTAACCTCTGAAAAGGTTTCTACTGATCTCCAATATCTTTAGTAGAAATGAAAAAGAAAAAAGAAAAGAAAAGAAAAAGAAATGAAGTGAAATGAAATGAAATGAAAAAGCTAATTAAAAAACCTTGCTAGCTGAAAGTTGGCCAACAGTTCCCTAGAAAGCTGTTCTGGGACTTTTCTTACCTTGGGAACTGAAGTGTAAGCAAACAAAGAAAGTCCCCAAGACCCAGTGATTCTTTGGGAGTTCAGCTAATAAGCTGAATCCCTTGTTGTTTGTCAAGGTTAGTTAATGAATGTACTAAACGGTTGGTTTCTTTCCCTGAAGAAGGGCCTAGTTATGAGCCTGGATGCCTTTTAAAGAAAGGGAATTGAGTAACAGATGTGTCCGTATCCACCCTGTTCTTCTTGGGAAGGGGATTTGAGACAGGTCAATGAAAGAAATGTTAAGCCTCCTGGAAAGAAACATAAGCCCCCCACCTCCAACACACACCCCTCACAAAGCTGTTAGAAGAGAGATGAGATTCTCTGAGGGAGAGAGAAACTAAGACACCCAAATTCTGTGGTCTGAGATGGAAGCACCAGCAAGCGAATCTTTTGAGTTAGTTTCCTAGCAACACAAAGTCAATGGAGCTTTAGCATTTTGTTTTCATTCCTTGAAAATAATAACTCCTGAAAAGAGTCCGAGCAATAAAAAATGAGAGGAGGAAAAACTTCCTGGTGCCTACCATGTTACTCAACTCTGTATCTTAGCAGCAAAAAATAAATTATAAGAATGCCTAGATGCTTACTAATATGTGTCTTTTCAGTGATTAATTGGGGCAAATTCTGGCTCTACAGTTAAACTTGGAAAATGGGTATATTCTCATTTGGAGCCAAAGTGTTAAGACCTGACCTGAACCCATTTGGCTACTCGCCACTGTGAGATACAGAAGAACCTAACCTTAGAAATGGGAAGGTCTATAAATCTCCTCTTCCATGCCTTCATGTAGAATGTCAAATCAAGGCAAGTGTCAGAACAAATCTGCCCTAGTGCAAAGATATATGAGTCAGCAGACCCCAACATATTACGCTGTTTTTTTCCACTCCAGGAAATTCCCAGGTCTCAGACCTTTCATGCATACTTGGGTATGTTGTCTGAAACATTCATTAGAGACACATGTGATACTATTCTAGAAGCAGGATGTAGCTAGCCTTTTGGTTAGAACTGAGGTCCAGGAACCTCAGTGAGATCTGCAGTATCCTTTGGTGGCAAGACCCAGCACTAAAAACTGAAATCCTTAATCTCAGGCATTTTATAGTTTGTGCAGTGCTTATACACTATTTCACTCCAATTCACAAATCTCAGACACCAATTATTTCACCAGTTAAAACCTATTTCTGATACCCTTCATGCAGTTTAGAACCCTCTAGTGAATACCTGGATATGGAGTGTTGGAACTTTTTGAAGCTGCCTCTGGAATCTGATCAGAGTTTTACAGTTTTACAGTTCAACAAACCATGCTTGAAGTGTGTCTATCTGATGAGAGTCCTTAAAATGTTTGCTAACTTACCCCCCCACCCTCGCCACCCCCAGGATAGCCATAAAATGAACTTATGTACATATACATCACGCTGTTCAAAATCTTTTAAAGTGAATGCAGATAATTCAACATCTAGCCTCCTTGTTCCATCAAAATGCTCATTTTCATGAGTCATTAAAACCTGCTCTCAAATTTTTATTCACACAATAGAATAATAACAGCTTTGAATGTGTGCATGTGGGAGGAGATAAAAATAGAAATCTTTGTTTTTTTCAATTTTTTTTTTAAATGCAGACCTGATCTTACAGAGTCAATTCCTTTATGTCATGTAGCACCCTCCTCTGCCACCCTCAGTTAACCAGCGATTTGTGCCACTATCCCACTTGCCACACCTCTAAGTTTGGTATTAGTGTTTAAAAAGCACATTAAGCAATGAGACTAAGATATCACAAGTGGTGGCCACTGCTGGATCTAATAAGGAAATATTTATCATGTTGAACTCAATGAAGACCGGAGACTAGCTTTTAAGCTAAGAGGCTCAGAATTTGAATTTGCCCATGTTCTGGAATGGATTGGATTTAGGGACAATCACTGTTGCTAAATAACCAACCAAGTAACTGAGAAATGCTGGAAAAGTTTAATTCGCAGTGAAAACCACAACTGCAAGTGGACCTAATGCTAACATTAAGTTGACCAGAGTATCTTCTCCCTTGGGGAAAATCAGATTGAACAAGGAACCAAAACAGGAGTTTAGCTGTATGATGTAAATGTTTATACCATTGAGTTCTGCCAAGCTGATGGGTTTCTCTCATAGGTATATAGCTGCCAAGGGGACTATTTCTTCATCTTGATCCAACAGATAGCTTAATGCCCACCCCTATGGAACTTGGATGAAAAATGATTTCCTCTCTGGAAATCTCTTTTTTTAATGCTTTCGTGACTGAGAAACCTTCCTTCTACAAGACACATCCCTTCTTTAGAAATAAGAACATCTTCACTGTGGTTAAGATAAAGTCTGATGGTTCTTAGAGCCCAGTGACTTTGCATATCTGTTTTGAGCTATTTATCGATTTTATGGTTCAATTCACATGGCAACTTTATGTCTGACAGAATGTATTATTGTAGGCCCCTCTTGTTGCATATACCACTGATAGCTGGTGATATTCTTCTAATCAACACAAAAGAAAAGCATAAATATCTTGTGATATTAGAAGTGAAATTTTAGGGGAGGATAGCATTTACAATAGTGACATGTATAGACATTGGCAAATAGCTGTTGAATTAATAAGTGAGCGAATGCTTCTTATGCTAGTTCTGGAAAGAACTTCTTTTTAAAGTGGTCAAAGAAAGGCAGGGGTGTCTTTAGAAACCAAGATAACTTGGCACCACCATCAAAGGCTTGGAGCCCATGCAGTAGTCCACGCTTGATGTTCTGAGTGGGTTTCCTTACTGTCAGAGGGGAGAGATTATACCCAACAGCCAAGTGTGAATCAAGGAGTAGTCATGGGAAAGAATCTAGGGACCTGGAAGCCATATGCGGTGTTTCCAATGGTCTCAATCCTGTCCTGCAGGAAGAAACGCTTTGCCTCTCCCCACTTCCCCTGAACTCCAGCACTAGGCTCCCTGCTTTTGTTCTCCTTCCACAGGAGACATCATAACTAGAGATAAAAGGGGACGAAAATGTAGTGGAAAGAGCTTTGAAAATTAATTAGAAAAGGAGGGTAAATAATTTTGTTAAATCCCAGAGCTGTTCAGCAGCCCACTTTTGAGAAGCATGCATGCATCTAAAAAACCTCTGTTAAATCAGTTTCATTCTAGCATGCTCTGATTAGCTGCTTATTCTTTGAAATACGATATCCTCTTTAGAGGTTTTAGCCTCTAAACTTAACTATGTTTTCAAGATGCGTTGTGATACTGTTCTGCTTTCTTTACTTTGTTTCAAGAAAGAACCATAGTAAAAAAGGAACAAATCATTTTTATTGTTTTGTTTTTGTACCCCATTTTGTTTGTTTTAGGATGCTCTTTCTTCTTTATCAAGAGCATGCTTGCCCAAGATAAAAGTCTTTTTGTTTTGCACTAAGGAGTCAGTTGTATTGAGTTGGAGTTATTTGGAGTTAAACATTAATAACAAAATTTGAAATATTATAAAAATAATGCTCTAGAAAAAGATCAAAGTGACAGCTTTCTCTGTAATTCAAAATTAAGCCAGTGGGATGTTTTTAAATGCGTATCTTATTATCGCTTTCTCCTGTTTTAAAGGCTTCAGTGGCCACCCAGGTGGTCCCAAATCAAAACTACTTTTCTGCTCGCCTGGTCCCCTCACCTTCTTCCTCAACATCCCTTGTTCCTGCTACTTTCTGTGCTCAAGCCGTACTGAAAACTTGCAGCCTTGAGAATGAGCCACCCTTTCTGTCCCCCTCTACTCTGTCATTCCCTTCGCCTCTGATGCTAGCTCCCAATACTCTACCTCCCTCCACCTGGTTAAATGGTACTTTTCCTTCATGCCTCATAGGACTCTGCCAACCAGGGCATGGTCACTGATCTCATAGGACTGAAATTGCCTGTAAACTCCATCCTTTAAAAATACTTGTTGAATGATCATAAAAATGAGTGAGTAAAGAAACACTTCATTAATTCTGTTTTAATGCATGGGACTAGGAGTTTCTTCTCACCTCTTCTTATTTCACAAACTTCACTCTTGCTGTCTATGTTTTGGCACAGGTAATTTCTTTATAAATATTTAGAGTTTTGCTGCTCTGAAAATATCGTTTATATATAATTATGGTCTTAAATTCAGGGGCTTAAGTTCCTCCTTTGTGGGGGCACCTGGGCGGTTCAGTCAGTTGAGCGTCCACCTTTGGCTCAGGTCATGATCTCACGATCTCCCTGTGCTGTCAGCTCAGAGCCTGCTTGGGAGTCTCTCTTTCTCTCTTCCCCTCTCTGTCTCTTTCTCTCTCTCTTAAAATAAATAAATAAACTTTAAAAAAATTCTCCTTTTAAACATAACTTTTAAGCGTTCATTCATTCATTCATTCATTCATTCATCCATCAACTGCTTAACAAAACTCTTATGTAGCTCAATGATTCACTGGTGATTTTTCAGAACCATATTTAGAGAATGTCTTGTCCTCATTGTCTCTTTCTTTTCTTTCTTATTGTTCTTTATTTCAACTTAGTTCGTATTGGGACTCATCCAAAAATCAAAAAGTACAAACAAGAGAAAAAATACATATCTATTAATATCACTACTTATTTTCTCTGGTAAAACATGTTCCAGGGAGCATCTACTATACAGCTTTGCAGAGAGGTGCAGGGGGTGGAGAGAGAATGTGAGAAAGAAGTGATTAACAGTTTGTAAGTGGCCATCATCAGAAACATTTCAATTGCTTTAAATAAAGAGCTCATTCTTAGACAAGTTATCCTAATTTTGAAATTTGAATCTTGCTCTGTATGTTTAAAAACACTGGATTTATTTGACTTAAAAAAAATAGTAGGGGCACCTGGGTGGCCCAGTTGCTTTGGTGTTCACCTCTTGATTTCAGCTCAGGTCATGATCTCACAGTTCGTGAGATCAAGCCCCACGTTGGGCTTGGTGCTGACGGCGTAGAGCCTGCTTGAGATTCTCTCTCCCCCTCTCTCTCTGCCCCTCCTCCCATGCTCACTCTCTCTCTTAAAATAAACTTAAAAAATAGTAGTTACAAACCATTTTCTTTGATTACAACTTAAAGTTAACGTTATTACTTAAAGCATACATATATGTATACATATGTATTGTAATCTGTACCATCTAAAAACTGATTCAATAGTAAGTGACTATATTTCTTCAATTCTAAGGTCCCATTTTGGATAGAGAGGTAAAATTACTACCTCATTTAGTGAATATGCTGATTGTAAGATATATTCCTAGTTTTAGAATATTAAATACATAAAAATGAGCACTTTGGCATCAAAGATATACCAGGTGTTTTTTCATTCTGCCAGAAATCAAGCTTGATTATGTGGTCCATGCTATACAAGTATACTGTATCTTTTTCTATTTAAATGTGTCAAACGGACACAGAGAATTTCAGCTGCCTTCTAAAGATGACTAAATGAAAGGCTTAATTTCTTTACAATGAAGAAATGGTAGTACTTCAGATGACTTTTGTCCAAGCTGAACTGCTTTTCTGTCTGCACATGCACAGGTGCACTGTCTCATGGCTGAGCATTTCAGTCTTGGTATTTTGCTACCAGTCTGTGATTTGACTCTGGTGCATTTTGTTGTATCTCTTATTTTATCCACAAGTGTGACAAAGCCCAGACTTCATTCCAAAATGGAGCAAAAGTATTATTTTGAGTTCAGTGGTATTATTTAAGTATCACGTTGATCAAAAGGTTGACTTATTCTCAGTCCTGTCATTTATTTAATGTAGTGGCCAGTTAATCACATTGTTTTGTCATCACTATGGTCCAGTATTTTTTTAAGTGTGAGCTAGGGATCACCTGCACCAGAGACTCCCAGGTGCTGGTGGAAATGGTCATTTCTGGATCCCACCTTCAATCGTATATGCTTGAATATCAAAGATGGGGCTCTGGAATCTGTATTTTTTAACAAGTTCTCCAGGAGACTGTGACACACTGAAGCCTGAGAGTTCTGTGTGCAGAAGTGCAGCATGGACTTAGGGGCTAGACTGAGTTTAAATCCCTAGTAAGAGCAGGGCAACTCAGGCAAGTTACCTATACTATGTCTCAGTTTCCTCCTCTGAAAAAATAGGATAATATTAGTGCCTCCCTTCTGGGGATGTTTTGAGAATTTCATGAGTGAATATTCATACAACACCTAGAACAGTGTTTAGCATGTAATAAATACTATATAAATGTCTTTCTGCATATATATAGAGACCATAGAAAAGTAACAGATAGTCATTTAACAAATACTTAGCAAACACCCACTGTGTGCTGGGCAGAAGCCCTAATCTGCAAGATGCTTGCTTCTGCTGGAGGGATTTCATATCGGCACACGTGCGCTTGGCATGCACATGTGCTAAGACCTTTAACAAAGATGACCTGATTAATCCGTATAGTCCTAAGTGGTAGGTGATGTTATCCTCCTCCTTTTGCAAATGAATTTAAGGTTAAGTAATTTGGCCAAGTAATGAACATGGACAGCTGGACCCCATTACGTGCTCATTTAACATCACTATCCAGACAGGTGTATGGTTCCATGAAAAAGAATGCTCAACTGACCAAGCCTGAGTTGGCTCTTAGTTGAATGACGATTTATCTGAAGGCCAGAAAAGAACTGGACTACAAAGGATTTACTTCCCAGTAGGTGTGGGGTGAGGTGGGCTGTTAATTCTCTCTTGGCTGGTAGGCACAGATGTTACTATATTCATAGTAAGTGAAGAGTCTCAAAAGTTGTATTTTAAATAGATACAAGTTTAACTCAGAGTTAAATCTTGTTGAACTCTTCACTGAATGATGAAAACCCTAATGGTTCCAAATAGCTATGTTAACCCTCCTAAGTCTATAATCAGTGTCACGTTGTAGTCAAGTTGATCAGCAGGCTTTTCGGGGGTTGGGCTGTATTTCATTTTCTTTTCTATTGAAAGGAGAAAGTTATTTAAGGTGTGGTATCTATGAATAGTACCTTGTATTTACATGAAACCTCTCTCTAAGATGTTGAAAGGCTTTTATTTATGCCTACTTTTCTTTCAGTTTTTTGATGGGTGGTTAGAGGTCATGATTAAGAATCAAGACTAAGAATTATTTTCTGGTTGATTATCCAAGTTCTAGGATGACTTTTGTTCACATGGGGAATGGGTTTCTCAATAATAGACAAGAAGAGATTACATGGGGTAATTCACTCCTTTGCTTCCAAAGAGAACTTTTTCTTTCATAGCTACATTTGAAATGATTTGGTTAGGAGAAGGGAGGAGTGTGTCCTTAGTAACATTTTTGGTGTATGGTAGTTGGAAAGGAAGGTGCTTGAAAACCAGATGGGGCCAGAAGACAAGAACACTACAATATCTATTTGCAATTAAATATAGGGAATAAAGTATACATTTAGTAATCTTAACATTTCTTTTAGCATAAATGGTACTAAGTTTAAGAACTCATAAAATAAGTATTAGTAGTTTGGCCCCACTGCCCAGGGTCTTTACTGCTCTGGGCTGCTGCTTCCTCAAGAATGTTGCCATGTGGACATGTGAACAAAGCATCACCAAATCAACACGGTTTTAAAGAAGTTTCAGAAATCTGGATTTTCATGTGAAATTCTCTGAATTTTAAATTTGCTGTACATTATTTTAAACACTGGGTAGGGTAGCCATTGCTGGATGTGGCTCCATGGTCTCCAGTGGTGATCTGGTTTGGTCTTCCTATAATTTATTCAAGATGAACACTTTTTAAAAAGTGAACATCATCTTTTCTGCTAATCATGCTCTTCCTCTACTAACCTCTGCCATTTTATTTTTCACATAAATGAATATCCACTCAACTCTTCAGTGGCTTGTCAGTGCCCACAGTCAAATCCAGATTCCTTTAATGAAATTCAAGATCTATTTCCTGCTCCATGCTCCGCCTCCGCCTCTTAATGTGATAGTCTTTTCACCAGCTTGCTCTTCCTCTCCTTGTCCTGCTGGTGAACCCCTCCCCATTATCAACACCTGCTGAAATGGTGCCTGCTGTGTGGCGCCTGCTCGGTGAATGATACGGTGGCTGTACAGTTCACCAGAAGAGAGTGCAAGGGGAAGTACATAAATACAAAACTAGTTTTGTGATTTGATACCTAGTTCACCTGGTTTGACTCACTTTTGATATTTTATTTTATTTTACTTTATTTTTTAATTTTATTATTATTATTTTGTTTTATTTTTGAGAGAGAGAGAGAGAGAGAGACAGAGCAGGATCAGGGCAGGGGCAGAGACAGAGGTTCTAGGTTCTGAATCTAAAACAGGTTCCAGGTTCTGAGCTGTCAGCACAGAGCCCTACGCGGGGCTCGAACTCCCGAGCCCTGAGATCATGACCTGAACTGAAGTCGGATGCTTAACTGACTGAGCCACCCAGGTGCCCCAGTATTTTATTTTATTTTTATTTATTTATTTTGAGAGAGAGACAGAGTGTGTGCACATGTGCACGAGTGGGGAAGGGGCAGAGAGAGAGGGAGGGAGGATACCAAGCAGGCTCTGAACTGTCAAATACTGTGCTCCATTCCAGAAACTGTGAGATCATGACCTGAGCTGAAGTCAGGAGTTGAATGCTTAAATGACTGAGCCTCTCAGGTAACGCAGACTCACTTTTGATATTTTAAAAATCAATTCAGTAAATATATATTGGGCCACTCCTATGTGCCAGGCACTCTAGAGGCACTGCAGTTATGAAAATTGAAAGCGTGGTTTGTCTCTGTCTTCACCTTGCTCACAGCCTAGATCTGATATGCCATCAAACAACTGAAATATGGCATTAAAAGTGCTTTAATGGAGTTTGTTAGAAGATGCCTAGGAGAATAGACAAAGGCCGAGGAACACTTTTCAGAGGAGATACATAACATGAAATGGAAGTCTGAGAAGGATGGGGCAGGAGGAAGGGAAGCCATTTCAGGCAGAAGGAAGAGGAATTTCAAGCGGAGGAATCAACATATTTATATAAAAAAGCCTGGCAAATTCAGAGAAAGGCATATTGTTCCCTACAATATAGATTCATAACAATGTTTAGGTGACAACTAGTGTTGGGTTATTACTGTTACCCCATGCTGTAGCGTCTATGGAACTTGGCCATGAAATCATTTTCCTGAGTATTCCTGGGATGTGTTATGAGCCTTTTAGCAGAATTCCTTACTGACTTAGTAGATAAATAATGCTTTTCTCATCTCTAGTCTGTATACACATAAAAGGCCCATCACCACAAACCAAGGTCTTGTGTTAGAACAAGAATGAACCTTTGTTTACAAGTTCTCTCTTGACCCATTCCTTGGCTCAATCTATGAAAATTTTCACACTACACTCCCACATTCTCCTGGGTCAAACCCCAACATTTCTTTTAGAAATTTGATATAAACTCAATGAAATTTCATTACGGATATTTTGTGGAATTAGGATCTTTTTTTGATGTTTTAAGGATTTTTGCAATATTTAAATTTAAAATCACTAAATTGATAACGATCCCTGGTCGCTTAATCTCTAAGAACCTCATTGCAGTATTAAATGGTTTGTCCTTAGGAATGTGAAATACCCCAAAGCATTAATAACAGCCCCCGTCAATGAGTTTTGTTGCATTGTGGAAAAATAAATATCCTCCTTCTTGTTCTCCTTAAATAATTGAATGAGAATATTGCTGTTAAGTATAACATTTTTGAATTATAAGATTGTGAGATTATGTTCAATTTAGAAAATCAAAACAAAAACTTGGACTAGCTTTTAGTATCTAGTGTTACAAGCAGCAAAAGCCTGGAATATACTTAGTGCTCCAGAGATGTGTGTGGTTTCATGAGCAAAGCAACTCTCCTTGGGGCATATTGAGTCAGCTCATGAAGAGGCAGTGAGCCATGCTATTGCCATTCATAGTTTCAACCCCATTAAACTCCTTTTCAGAATTAGGTCAAGCCTGAGCATTGGCAGTGTGAAGTTTAAAATGTCCTTGAATGATGGTTGGGATAATTGTTGATGACGTGCTATCTTATCTACACCTTTGCCTCTCTTCTTTTCATATAATTTCTTCCTCACTGATATACTTTAGGCTTGCCAGTACACCCAGAGGCATTAATTCAATCTGATGGTCAACTTGAATTAATTCTCCCCATCTGCAGTGTTACGAACTACTGTAGTCAAGGACATGCCACTGTGCCTGCCCACCTGTCTCTATGTCTAGCAGATAGCCTGCCATATGACATTCAATAACCCAACAAATATTTGTTATGTGTGAATGGGATGGGGGCGGGGGTACGGTCAAAAGGTATAAACTTACAGTTACAAGATAAATAAGTTCTGGGGATGTAATGCACAGCATGGCAGCTAATAGTCAACAGTACTGTATTGCATATTTGAAATTTGCTAAGAGTAGATTTTAAAGGTTTCCATCACAGGAAAAAAATGTAACTATATGAGGTGATGGATGCTAACTAAACTTATTGTGATGATCATTTCACAATATATACATCTATCAAATCATTATGTTGTACACCTTAAACTTATACAGTGTTATATGTCAAGTAGATCTCAATAATACTGAAAAAAATGTGAATGAAAAATGCTTTCTTAGGTGTTTAACAAATATTTTAAATATATGAAATATTGGCTGGGGGCGCTTAGGTGACTCAGTTGGTTAAGCATCCCACTTTGGCTCTGGTCATGATCCCACAGTTCATGAGTTCAAGCCCTATGTCTGACAGCAGGAGCCTGGAGCCTGCTTTGGATTCTGTGTCTCCCCCTGTCTCTGGCCCTCCCCCACTCACGCATTGTGTCTCTCTCAGAAATGAATAAACATTAAAAAAAAAAACCAAAGCAGAAGAAAAAAGAAATATTGGCTGGGCTTTGCTTGCACTTTTTAAGGTTGGAAATTTATACCTGTAACTCAGTGCCAAAATGTATATCCTTCTGAAAATGTTCCATAACTGATTTTACCTTCTTTGTGGGCCTCAAACTGTAGTGGGGAGGGGAATAGAGATAATTTATCAAAAAAAATCAGTCTTTTCTAGTACATTCCCATCCTCCTTCATGGACAGTATAAATATTTTATACTGCATAGTTTCTTCCATCTCATCCTTTTCAAGATGGCCTCCAGATAAAGAAGGAAGTTAAGTTTTATGTGCCTTCTTGTGATGGGGATGGGAACTCATATTGGTGAGGAGGCACTTATAAGCTTTAAGGCATCGTGGGCTGTGGTGCTGAAAGTCCGTGGTGGTGAAATATTGGCAAAGTTCTCAGGTTCTTTGGCCATCCGTCTCCTCTGCTGCCTCAGCCTAATCTTGACTTTCACTGTGTCTAGAATCTTCCCATGGCTTGGATGAATGTCTCATTCAGTGCATTCATTTCAGGCATCTTATCATCTGGCCACCATTTTTTATTCTGAGGTACTGCCCCATTTTGGTTTCCCATGAGGTGAACTCCTTTCAGAGTCTGAACAAGGAAGTTGGATTGAAGCTTTACCCTATATACCCCTCCATGCTTCTTTTTGAAATGAATCACCGCTTTCCCATACATACTTGAGGACTGAACTTGGCAGTACACATGGGGTGGGGACAGTGGTTTGGAATTTAGTTGACTGCCTGATCCCTTCTCTCACAACCTGTTCGCTTTCCCACCTCCTCCTCTAGAGCCAGAAAAGCTTTCTTTTCTTTCCCATTATTATATGTCAGGGTTTCCCCCCCAGTGTCCTAGCCTCTTCCTAATGGAGGTGGCATCAAGGGAACTTGATTTATAGAAAGAAATAAAAGCACATTGATTTAATATTTTCCAAGTAGTGTATTCATTTTACCCAAGAGAAAGCTAAAGCTCAAAGAGATTCAAGTAACTTGATTGCAGAGTAGCAGAGCCTAGCCTCAAAGCCCAGCTGTAAAGCTTAATGATAGCATGATGCAACTTGAAGTTTTGAGTATTTTAATTCAAAGTTAGCAGCTTCTTATTTGTCTTTGCAAGTTTTTCACCAGATATTGCTTCTTAACAAATTAAAAACATAATTTGATAGCATTTCTCCAACCTCATATAATGTTTGACACATGAGACCAGAAGCAATTGCCCTAATTAGTTAATTTGACAAAACATACTTTATGTGTGAAAATGAATTAATGATCAGGTGAAATTAAAATCTAAATTAGAGAAGCACATTCTTTACTTTTCACTCATGGTGGGGAGACTTGTTTCAGTTGAGTATTATCCCTGATATAAAATATAATCACATAAATATAATTAACAAAATTCCTTCTATTTGACTGTAAAGAGAAGCTGGAACACACTTTTCCATTTAAAACCACTGATCTAGGGGGATAATGAAATATCGGATCCATGTTGTTTAAAAAGCAATTGACTGGGTTATTAAAATAGAAATATAAGACATAAAACTCATCTTTAAAAACACATTTAAAATCACAACTTTCCAATATGTACCACAGATAATGCAACAAGTAGGTTGTACCACCCCTCCTTAGTTGCCCCAGCTTGGTGTTAAAAAAACATAAGGTCCTCAAAACAGTAAAAAGAGAGTGTCTCTGGCTCTATCACCACCACATCCAGAGAGCATGCCAACTCTCTGTTAAATTAGTTCTACATACCCAATTTCACATGTCCTTCACCAATCAGTCATCATAGTGACTGTGTAGCACTTGCTATTTTCTTGGTGGTAGTTCCAGTCGAAGCTACCCATGTCTGCCAAGGCTCTGCCATCCCTGAAGCTCTCCGTAAAGATACCCCTCTGCTGGTGATGCCTATGGGTATGTGAGCCTAGATCTGCTAATACCATGTTTCAGGGATTTATGCTAGGTCTCATGAAGTCTTCCATTTGTCAGCACAGCCTACTCAACTTTCACCAAGGCTGCTGACACCCTGATTTCAAGGTATCATGAAACGTTTATTAAAATCACCCTTTTTAGCTATTACATTTTTTTGAGACAGGAAGGGAGTGATAGAGAGAGAGGGAGAGAGAAAATATCAAGCAGCCTCCACCCCCAGCACGTTGCCCAATGTCGGGTTCAATCTCACAATCCTGAAATCAGAACCTGAGCCAAAATCAAGAGTCAGATGCTTATCCGACTGAGCCACCCAGGTGCCCCAGCCATTACATTTTTAAGGTTGACTTTTTAATGTAAAACTTATGAGAGCTTAGCCAAGAGCTCTGTTGAAAGTAGACAACATACGGTGGAAAGGACTGTTCCTTCCCTACGATACTTATCTCAGGTCCATTATCCAAAATCACTTTATCTCTTTCTTTTCTGAGTTGAGTACTTTCCTCGGACGTTTTCCATTCCTTTATTCAAAATGGCTGTAGTGAGCACATCTTAGGCTCCAGTCTTTCTTCCTGACCTTCTACTTATATTTGCAACTGCCTACTAGATATTTCTATTAGATATCCCACATCTTCTTTGAATTCCGAATGTCTAAATTGAACTCATCATCTCCCCTGATCTCCCATCTACGCAGCCACCCACGTGCCCCTCTAAATATCTTTTAAAGTGATCCACTTGTTTTCATTTCCACCATCTTATGTCGGGGCATCACCCCTTGCTAGATTTCTGTAATAACCTCCTAGTGGTTCTCTCCACATTTTTTCCTTCTCCTCCCCTCCAGTATACTTCTACATTGTGTACCAAAGTAATATACCAGAAAATGCAGTATGATAAGCAATTCCTTGTTTAAAACTAGTAAATTTCTTCTTCTTCTTCTTCGTCCCAATCTGGTTTTGCCATAATTACCTCTTTTCCTTCTTGAAATTGCCATATCCTTTCTCATTTCCAGGCCCTTTCAAATACCGTTCTTTTTGCATGGAATGAAATTGCTAAATATTTGTTAAATTAATGACTAAATGAGTAATATTTTCCCAGAACAGAGTACATTAAAGATCCATCAACAAGCAGATTCCTTGAATGTATTTGCTTTCGATTGAACAATTTCACTACATTTTAAAATATGTTCAACGTTTCACAAACTAAAACTTAAATTGTCAGTTCAATATGAATCTTGCAGACCTATTTGGAGGTTTTAGCAGGAGTGTTCAGCTAATTCTATTGCTTGGACTACACACTGGTCCTCCTCCATCTGGGAGTATCACCCTCTTTGACTTGAGTGATATCCTGAGGATGCGGCCAGTGCCAAAGGCAGAATGACAAATATAGCATGGTGAGGGAATCACTGGACATTTTCCTGCTAGCCAAATCCCTCGAATCAAACCTGGCATACAATGGAGTGACAGATGTCACTGTCAGATTGCTCTAACATCCTTGATGTGACCTACCACTAGCTGCTCTAATTTCATTTCAAAAACCCTAAGTAATCTTTACAAGTTTGCATAATGAAAAAAAAATCATTTTATGATTCTGCAAGACCAATGGCATGCAGTCCATCTAGCAACAAGCCTAGCAACCCCATCATTCATAAGAGCATCTGGCTGTCATTTACAGGATGCTGGGCACATGCCATCTTTGGTAATTACATTCAGCTTGCCCACCTTCCCCCATCACTTCAGTTGGATGACACCCATTCAATTCTGTTCACAAGATACCATGTATTATTGATAGTAAATCCCACAAGGCAACTATCTTACTGTAGAAACTGTAGCATTTTATGGGTAAATGAAGTGAAATAATTGCATAATAAATTCAGAACTGTGGTTTTAAAACGGCAAATTATGAGATAATAAAATTGCTAATTATATTACCCAAGAAAATTTAGATATGCTAACGGACATTGCCTTTCTGGTTTATTAGCCAGAGAAAAACAATTTTTAAAGGAGAAAAACAATTTTTTTTTACCTAATCTGACATTTCAACTTGATTTTATGATACTTAGATATTATAAGATCACTATGATAGTAGACACACAGGCACATGCACATAAAAGAGGTTTCACTGGTGCGAGCTAGATCTGTGGAGTTTAAGATATAACTTATATAAAAGACGAGTGTTATAACTTAGATAGCAGACGAATGTTATAACTTAGATAGCAGAAAAGTGTTAATTGCACTAGGGTATAACAATAATTATGAAATAATGACACCCCTTTTGTACATTTCCCTGAGCCTTAAAACTTTTTTTAATGTTTATTTTTGAGAGGTAGAGTATGAACGGGGGAGGGGCAGAGAGAGAGAGAGGGAGACACAGAATCTGAAGCAGGCTCCAGGCTCTGATTTGTCAGCACAGAGCCTGACGCGGGGCTTGAACTCATGGACCACGAGATCATGACCTGAGCCAAAATCCGACACTCAACCGACTGAGCCACCCAGGTGCGCCTTTTTTTTTTTTTTCACACTTTTTATGTTTATAGGACTTGCATAGTTTTGTTAGGTCTGACATTTTATTTGAAATCGCTTGTGTTTCCAAAAGTCAGATATTTTAAGAAATAGTTATATTCTTTCATGCTATTCTGCGAGTTTTTTAAAGTAGAAGAATGTTTTATAGTTGGCTGCTGTTTCAAAAGAATTTACCATTTAAGAGAAGGGAAACTTAGGAAAGTATGCTAACCATCATCAATAGTTAGGGGTGCCTGTTTGGCTCAGTTGGTTAAGCACTGGACTTCAGCTCAGGACATGATCTCATGGTTGATGAGTTTGAGCCCCACATCAGGCTCTCATCAGGCTTTCTGCTGTGGGCATGGAGCCCGCTTTCCCTCTCTCTGCCCCTCCCCTGCAAGTGTGTATGCTCTCTTTCTTTCTCTTTCTCTTAAAAATAAATAAACATTTAAAAAGCTTTAAAAAACCCATCAGTAATAGCCAATACTTGCATATGCTTTATCACATCAGGGAAATGTTCAGTGTGATTTGCTTATATTCACCCATTCAATCCTCATATAAATTCAATTAGGTGGGTATTTTGAATATCCCTTTACAAATGAAGAAATTAAGGCACTGATAAGTTTCCCAAGGTTACGTGACTAGCAAACGGCAGAGCCAGGATTCAGACCCAGAGAGTTGGGCTCTAAAGTTCATGCTTTTACCCACCATGCTCTACTGCTTGTCACGAAAACACCATGAGAACCAATTATTCTTCTTAAAAAGCATTAAATATTCCCAGTGAAATGAATTTGATGTCAGGACATTGAGAATGTCCTTTGAGTAACATCATTAACTCCAGAAATGAGATTGGGGTGGAGTTGACCCACAGAAGACTCTTTTTTCCAGTAAACTTCATTTCCAGTTGATCAGAGAAGCACTACCAAATCAGTACAACTAGCCCACATGAACTAGTTGTAAAATAACATGACCTGCACATATAAACACCTAGTTCACTTACTGAAAAGTCTTGGGAAATTTGGGAGCTTAGTAGAACACACACTTATTTGGAGCCTACTATGAACAAAGTTTTATGGTAAAGCTGGAAAAAATGAGTGAAGTCTAATCGCACTCTTGAAGGACTTCATAGACTGTTGGAAACACGAGGAAGGTACATGATTACCTCTAATGAGAGCTATACTGTGAAAAGAGGAGTAAAATAGAAATACGAAGGGAGTACCAAGAGAAAGGTTAGGTGGAACTGAAAGACTGGCTGTCAGCAGGTTGCAGCCGGCAGTAGAATTTTAGGCTAAGGTTACTGGGATGAGACTCCAGACAGATGATATAAAATGACTGAAGTAATAAGGTATAAGGGTGTTGGAGATGAAATTGGAGAGGTATGTTGGTAATAGATTATGGAGAGCATTGTGTATGTGTGTTTTACACACAAAACACATATGTGTATTCCTGATTAATATCTTGGGGTGCCTTGGTGGCTCAGTCAGTTAAGCCTCTGACCAGCTCAGGTCATGATCTCACAGTTTGTGAGTTCAAGCCCACATCGGGCTCTGTCCTGACAGCTCAGAGCCTGGAGCCTGCTTCAGATTCTGTGTCTCCCTGTGTGTGTGTGTGTGTGTGTGTGTATTCCCTTGTTCATGCTCTGTCTCTCTCTCTCCCAAAAATAAAATAAAAACATTAAAAAAATTAAAAACAAATATCTCAATTTGTGTACAGTATTGCATATCCATAGTCTTCATGGAAGACAAATCTTTGGGTCTGTTTATTTAGAAAAATATTGTGCTTAATGTAGTTAGCTCCTTACTTCAAAATAGTGTGGCAAAAAGGTTGAAATCCCTGTTCAGACATGCAGTCATTCTGTGACCTCAGTTTCCTGATTTAGAACAAGGAATAATAGTATTATCTCATTTGGATCCCTGTAAGGCATGCCACATTCACATGGATTATTTTACAGGAATCCTAATGAGATAGATATTATTATCCCCATGTTCTAAATCAGGAAACCGAGGTCACAGAACTACACCATGGATGTGAGCTGAGCACTGCAACATGTGGACTGTGTTTGTTTCCCTCGATGTTGAAGATGTAGTTGGCAAACAAACTTCAACCATTGCCTCAGCTATAGAGAACCATCTTTCCCAAGGTCACGCCCCTTCTCTGTGTAGCGCATATCCAATGATTGTTTGATACAAGGATAATTCTTTTTATATGCTGTTGAATTTGATTTCCTAGTATCTTAAAAATCTTGCCATTTTGGCCCAACTAGGAACAACCTTTAGCCCCAAAGGTTGCCATAGTATCAGCTGAGGTCTACTTTGAGTTTATATGATAGCCTGACTTCTGGCCTTGGCTAGTCCTAATTCTTTCCCTTCTCTTGCACAGGGGAGATCCTGCATGTTAAGCTCTTATCTTAGAGGAAACTCAACTTGGGACATCCCTTGGTGGCAGTGGTTCCGGGGGTGACCATGGTGGGAGTGGGAGTGATTTCCCAGTGTGTGAAAGGTCATTTTGCTCTTGCAGAATTTGCACTGGTGGGCAGCAACATTAGTAGCAGTTTTGTGTAATGTTTTGTGGGTTAGCACTATTGTGGCAGATTTTCATTAGCTCAATTCTGAGACAGTCTTGACCATTCTGCCTAGAAGCGTAACCTCAAGTCTTGTTCTCTAGTTCCTCCAACAATTCTGTGACCTATCCAATATTCTTTTAACAAACTTCTGCTGAATCAGCCTAAATCAGCTTCTCTTATATAGTAATGTATCTTAAGTTAATATTAAACAAAGTTCCCAAACATTAGGCCCCTAATAGCTGATTGATACATTCTCCAGGACAGAACAGTGATATGAGTATTGTATGTATAAATGATATAACACTCTCCTGAAGAGCGTTTGAGACTACACTGGCAATAGTGAAAGAGGATTGGTATGTTGGAGATGGAAAACAAAGACAAGCAAGTTCGATGATGCATATGAAAAGCAGAGTGAGGTAGCTGGAAAGAAAGGGAATGACAAATAAGAATGATGAGAGAGAGACTCTGACCCAATGGAATTTTATTTATATTTTGAAACAGATGAAATTAAAACTAAATATATGGGAATATATTGACATATATCTGCATATATGGGAAATTTTAATTTCACTAAATGGACATGGTCTTTAAAATATATACATTTAATTAATTTATTTATTTACTTAGAGTGTACACACACACACACACACACACACACACACAAGTAAGGGAGGGACAGAGGGAGAAAGAAACAGAGAATCTTAAGCAGGCTCCATGCCCAGCATGGAGCCCAATGCGGGGCCAATGCAGGGCTTGATCTCATGACTGTGAGATCATGACCTGAGCCAAAATCAAGAGTCAGATGCTTAACCAACTGAACCACCCAGGTGCCCCTGAAATACATACATTTTAGACTGACAAATTTCTGTAGTGGGTTTGAGAGATTGCCTACAGTTGTCTAATGCTAAAAATTGGCAATGAACAGTATATGTGAATAAATAGCGTCTTCTGCTTTTCATTTATCAAAATGCCCTAAGAGTAAAAATAAAAGATGCTGTCATACACAGTAGAGTTCTGAGCTTAGCTAAACACTGGATAATAATTGTGCTTTTACATTTTATTAAAATATGATTAGGATACAAAGATAACGAGATTGTTAAAAGGAAAGTTCATAAGGTCAAACCACACTGTGTCATTTCTGTACTTACTGTTTTTACTATGTGTTATATTTAAATGCCCGCCCCACAGACTCAGCCATTTTGGGAGAAATTTTCTGTTTGTTCACTTGAAATGTTTTCTTTTTCTGGTTCATAGACCAGTATTTTAATGGCATCCATAGAAATAAAATAGCAGTGTTAAAAAGTCCTATATTAGGTGGTTTCCTAGGGAAATGGCTATGTGCTTGGGTGAGTCTGGCACCCCGCCCTGGGTGTCAGCAGCACTCAGGTTGTGTCAGAGACGCTGGGAGAAGATGTGTTCCGGACTACGAAGGATGACTTGGCTTCCATTACTCTGCAGTTCAGACCTGGAGACTGTCAACAGAGATGGCCCAGCTATCCTTGCTTGCACGAATGAAGTAGAGGAACAGAAGTCAATTTCTAAACGAGCCAAGAATCGGAGCCTGCATAATTTCATATCATAAGTTCAGAAACTTGAGTTATACACAGAGATGAGCCAGTGGCTAGTATCAGCTATAGGGCAGGTGCAACATGTCTGTCTTGGCAATGGCTAGAAACAGCCAACCCCCAAAGAGTCTATATGGCTCTGGGCCCCTGAAAGGCAGAAGGACACAGGCTCTTGGGAAGGAAATAATACAGAAAAGAAACGGAAGCGAGATTTGCTTTTGTGCCCATGGTACTGATGTAACATGAACCATAAAAGAGAAGGGAACTGTGATTATCAAAAACAGTGATGTGAAACTAGAAATAGACTCTGGTTTTTTTTTTCTGGTTGTTTTTGTATTGCTCTCCACAGTTCTCTGAAAATCACAAAACTCAGAGAAAGACAGGCAAGTTGTAATGCTTTAATGTCCTTTACCACTTGGGATGGATAAGTGAGAAAAAGATTTACAAGACAAATGTAGCTGCAGAAACTAAGCCTTCTTTCTTCTCCCAAAATAACCAGGAGAACTGATGACAAAAGTAAAAATTCTATTTGTAGTGAAATTTGAAGACAAACTACAAGATACTTTGAAGAGTATCTAAGACTTCCAGTGGAATGCAGGAAATTAGCAGATAGATAAGGAAAAGCTGAGGAGAAAACCTAGCATCTGAAGATTTCAGAAAGCCCCTCAAAGAATGCATTTCCTAAAGAAATTGGACATGCTTTTATACATGTCATGTATAAAAACTATGCTGTGTACTGGAATAGCAGGTGAGAGAAATGGGGTGAGAGCTTCGTGCCGAATGTCCCTCAGGAACAAGTTCCATTCAGAGAAGCAGAGGAGATGTGTTACATGAAAATCACATTTTCAGAAAGAAGTTTGTCTTTGTGGCAGCTTAGAAGAAAGCCCTTAGGTTTTGAAATATAAGTATACTACAATTCTGTTCCACCCCAGCAGGTAAGAATTTCTGGGAATAGCTGCCCAGCTCGTCAAAAGACAAGTAATAATAACAGTTTGCAAAGAACTAGTGCAACTCATTTAAAGGCAAATATAAAAAATGATTAGCATGTTATTCATATAAAGATGCTAAAAGGGAAAAAGAAAGGAAAATGTCAGAAAATGTAAAAACAAATGGATGCTCCCCCCCAAAAAAAAATCCCAAACAAAAAAATGTTGATGTGGAACCTATTAAAAGGTGGACCAAAAATTTTCCCTGAATTAAAACAAAACAACAAACAACATTTAGTGAAGAAGTTGTTTCTAGAACAGAAATGCAGATCTCAGGGAAAAGATGGCAAAAGAGCAGAAGAGATGACAGTGTGCTCAGTGAACTTATGTTAAATAAGAAAAAAATCAGCGAATAAATAAAAAGGATATTAGAAGGAATAAGCAAATAAACACTGTAGAAAATGTCAGAAACAGAGAATAGAAATGAGAAAAGTAAAGAAAATGAGATAAAACTAATGATAAAGTTAAATAGAAAATAATTAAGTAAAAAAAAGACAAAGATGATGCAACATACAGATAATTGGAGTTCCTGAAGAAAAACCAAGATAAAATCACAAAACAAATATTTAGAGATATAATTCAAGAAAATTTTTTGAAATTATTTTAAAGAACGACTTACACATCTGTATTGAAAGGACATATCACCTTCTAGGGGAAAGTAATCTTAAAAAAGTCAATACTGAAATATAATCTAGGAAATATACCTGATTACAAAGATAAAGAGCTTTCTGCATAGTCAGGCAAACTGATGTCACTTAAAAGGTGGCAAAAATTAGGCTCTCTCAGCCTCCACTAGTGTGTACTATCAGAAGACAATGATCTAATCAAGCCTCTAAAGAAAAAAAACGTGAGTCAAAGATTCTTCATATGGCCAAACTGACTTCCAGGTATAAAGCCCACAGAGAAGTAGTTTGCAACGTGCAAGAAACCAGAGATTTTTATTCCCATGATCCC
Source organism: Neofelis nebulosa (assembly GCF_028018385.1). Classification (NCBI taxonomy): domain Eukaryota; kingdom Metazoa; phylum Chordata; class Mammalia; order Carnivora; family Felidae; genus Neofelis; species Neofelis nebulosa. Next base: position 30,327,049 of record NC_080785.1, read on the forward strand.
TCCTTAAGGAAACTACAGGAGGATAAATTTAGGCACTGTGAGATAAGGCACATTGAATATACTTAACAATAGAACTAAGGGTTTATGGTGAGACATCAGAATATAAGTATTATATGTGCTATAGATTAGAAATATCACTGACAAAAATTGGAAGGGTAAAGAAGGAAGTAGACACTAAATTTACTGATTGCCTCATTCCTAATCACTGGATGACAAAGTAATAGAATTATAGGTATATCATAATGTGATATGCATTACATGAAAGTGAAAACAAATAATATTACTGACTAATATAAAGTTGTGCAAGGGAGAGGGAAGATGAATAGGAAGGACAAAATTTGCAACTTTATTATTTTTTTCTTACTGGGGAACTAATGAAACACACACACACACACACACACACACACACACACACCCCATGAAAGAAAACAAGCCACATATTGAAAGATAAAATGATGATGATGATGATGATGATGATGATGATGATGATAATTATGATTGCAGAAAATATAATTCAAAGTAACATAATAAATGTAAGGCTAAACATATCTGTGTTTTGGACAAGTGGATTCACTTATTAAGGAAAGTAATTTCAGATTAGATCACAAAACAAAGCCCAATTCTATTCTGAATAGGGCTTAAGTAGACAAAAGTATGTGTGCACTGAACTACTCTAAAGATACCAGTAGTCTATGCGAATGAAATCCAAGATTGTGTGGTATACAGCCATCATTAATGTAGATGAAGTACAAGGTTCTAATACACAGAACACACAGAAAAAGCTGAAAATAAAAGGATGGGCAAAGCTGTATTACACAAATGCAAACAAAAAAAGCAAAGGTCATGATCTTAATGTCAGACCAAGTTGAATTCATGACAAAAAGCATTAAACAAGTGAAGAAAGATGTGTTATGATGCTAAAGTATGCAGTTAAAAATGAAAAGACACATTATAATGCTCGAGCATGCAGTTCAAAATGAAAATAAAATATTGATGAATATCTACCAACCAGACAACAGGGCATCATCATTTCATCATTCGTCAAAACAAGGATAAATAGAAACATACTAGTAATAGGAGAAAAATTTACTACTGCTTTTCCATGACAGATCAATTAGACAAGCAAAAAGCTGGTGTATGTGTCTGTATATGTGTGTATATGTGCGTGTGTAATAAATAATACAACTATGTAAATTTTGTGATTTATCAATTTATAATTTACAAATTATTTTTAACAGTCCAAAATTAGTATATATATATATGCTAAATGATATAATTAACAGATAAATATCAAATACTGTATCTTTAAAATCGATACTATTCCCTTTTCTCAAATGCCTAAGGAATATTCACCATGAATAAAATAGCAGTAGTTTCCTAAAAGTAGCAATTAAAATCCTAGGGCACTAAAACTAGATCCTAATATCAAAATCAAAAATCCCTACCTACAAATGGCTCTTGAACATATAATAAAATATTTTTCATTCATAAGAAGTATGTAATTGAAAACTATATTAGGATCTCCTATTTTAGCTATAAGATTTGCAAAATAAAATTTCAAAATTTGATAACACAGAATTGGTGAAAATGTAGAAAACAGGTATTTTCCCGCATTGATTAAGAGATGGCAAATTGGCACGGTATCCATGAGTAGTTAGCACTTCGACAGCATATAACAATATTGTAATGGTTTAAGAAAAACAAACAAGTCCAGCAAATTCACTTCCAGGAATTTACCTAAGAGGTTTACTTGCATTTATATAAATGAAATATGTGCAAAGATATATATGTGAAACAGAGCAGCTCTGTTTGTGACAGCAAACATTATATAACAACCTAATTTTCCTCTATACAGAACAAGTTAAATAAACTGTACTGCATCCCTAATGGAATATTGTCCAAATCTTAAAAACTAATAAGGAAACCCATGTATTGATGGGAAAAGTCTTCAAGAGGCATTTAACAGGGAAGAAATCCTTAACAGTATAGTACATGACCATCATGTCAAAATATGTGTATGTTTTCCTTACTTAAAGAAAAATACCTCAAAAAAAAGATGAAGAAATAAGTAGAGCAGTTACTCAAAAGAAAAGATGGGAACAGTGCAGATGGTGAATGCGGAAGGGAAGAAGACTTTGCACTGCTTACTTTTTTAAACCTTTTGATACTTGTTCCATGCTTATTAAGCAGTAACAGCTTATTAAAGAAACAATTTTTAAACTAAAATAAATATTCTCAGTCTGACTGTTGCAAAGGTGAACTTTCTGAAATGTAATCCAGTTTTGTTACACATTTATAAACTGGAGGGGTGCATGCAGCATACATTTACCTCTTCATGTGCATTCCCTGGCCTTCTGCAATCTAGGTTCCAGTGAAATTGCTCTCTCAAAACTCACTGACGGCCCCAATCCAAAAACCACTTTCCAATCCCACTCTTCGTTGAATTTCCTGCAGTGTTTGATGTGTCCACCTCCTTCATTACTGAAACACAGCATCTTTGTTTACACTTTGCCATCTTCTAGAGTCCTCATTCTCAATGTCCTAATGTTCAGGTTTTCCTTCACAGAATTCACTCTCCCTTGGGTCCTGGGAACAGTGGAATAAGAAAGATTTTTTTTTTTTCAGTTTGTTTTTCCTGGTTGAATGCCCTACTACTCTCAACACTGACTGGAGTCTGTAATAGTAATTGCCTCGGGCTTTTAATGATCAAATAACCTCTTGCCAAAAACTACAGATTATCTTTGGTTGAAAAGGCAGAACATGGGGGCGCCTGGGTGGCTCAGTCGGTTAAGCGTCCAACTTCGGCTCAGGTCATGATCTCGCGGTTTATGAATTCGATTTCCCCATTGGGCTCTGTGCTGACAGCTCATAGCCTAGAGCCTGCTTCAGATTCTGTGTCTCCCTCTTTCTCTGTTCCTACCCTGCTCGTGCTCTGTCTCTCTTTCTCTCAAGAATAAACATTTTTTTTTAAAGGTTTTTTTTTTTTTTAAGAAAAAACAGAAAAGGCAGAACATGGTTGGGAGTTCCCATTATTTCATTTCCTTATACTTACTATTCTCTGTTTGCAAGTTGGCACATATAACATTTGGAAAGAATAGAGTTGGGGCTGAGGCTTGGGAAGCAGCAAGGGTGCAGCCTGTGGAACCAGATTACCTGGCTTCAAATTCCAGCTTCATTAGGATGTAATCTTGCGTAAGTGAATCAGACTTTACTCCACCTGTACACATCTCATTTGCCCTTCTTGGAAAGGAAGGTGTCATAATTGTATCCAATTCATTGGGCTGTTGTGTAGTATTTCTCAGGTAATAGATATAAATTTCGAACTATTCCTGGCATCCAAGTTCTCACATTTATTGTTAATGTTCTACAAAGAATATTCTAGAATACTGAATCCAGAGTCAAAAACCTAAATCCCAGTCCATCTCTGCTACTAATTGGATCTGTGTTTTGGATAAATTCTATTTTACCATCTGTAAAATTGGAGGCTGAAATATAATCTCTAAAAATTTTTTGTGTTTCTATAAATACCAGCTGTTTTGAAGAACAATGTCTTAAGCGTGTTTACTTCAAAGTCCAATAGCCAAAGTCCTGTTTTGTGTATAAATTGGCAAGCTATTCTAAAGGTCAGAATTAATAGCTTCACAGTATGAACAACATACAGGCTTGTTCTATGAAGACATTTAGTATTTGACTTATTTTTGACACAGTAGTCACAGCAGGAAGGTAAAATAATCCTGTTCTTATTTTTATTATTATAATTATTTTTGAGAGAGAGAGCTAGCAGGAAAGGTGCAAGGGGCAGCAGTGGGGGGTGGGGGTGGGGGTGGGGGATGGGGATAGAGGATCCAAAGGAAGCTCTGTGCTGACAGCAGAGAGCTCAGTGCAGGGCTCAAACTCACAAACTGTGAGATGATGACCTAAGCTGAAGTCAGAGCTCAACTGACTGAGCCACCCAGACACCCCAAAGAATCCTATTCTTAAGAGATAAAGTGACAGGGTGCGTGGATGGCTTGGTTGGTTAAGTGACTGACTCTTGATTTCAGCTCAGGTCATGATCTCCCGGTTTATGGGGTCGAGCCCTGCATGGGGCCCTGTGCTGACAGCGAGGAGCCTGCTTGGGATTCTCTCTGTTCCTTTCTCTCTGTGCCTCCCATACCCACGCACATACACATGCATCCTCTCTCAGTCTCTCTCGCTCAAAAGAAATAAACTTTTAAAAAAGAGATAAAGGGGCTCTGTTGTTAAATATTTATCTAATAAACAGTCTCTTTGAAATTTCTAATACTGGGGAATTAAATCAAAATTGCATAGCTTAGAAATATGACAATCAACAGAAAAGCACTTACATTAGAGGGAGCCCGAGTGGTTCAGTCGGTTCAGCATCCGACTCTTGATTTGAGCTCAGTCACGATCCCAGGGTTACGGGATTGAGCCCCTGTTGGGCTCCGTGCTGAGCATGGAGTCTGCTTAAGATTCATTCTCTCTCTCTCTCTCTCTCTCTCTCTCTCTCTCTCTCTCTCTCTCTCTCTCTCTCTCTCCCCCTGTGCCCTCTCCCCTGCTCACTTTCTCTAATAAGAAAATAAATAAGAAAAGCACTTACATTAGAAAAGAGGTATTTATTTTGACATCAATAAGTTGTAATTTGACAACTAGACTTAGATTATCTCACCATTATTTTTGAAAACAGGTTATTCCTGAATTCCACATTCTTCCAGTCTTCCTTGGTTAAAACCTTAAAGCTTTATCTTTAACAATTTATTCTTTTTGCCCAATGTAGCCCTGAGCCGTGGCCTCTGTTTTGTTTCACACTTCATTGCCACCGGCTCCAAATCTTTTTCACATCTTGATCTGGCAGCAACAGATTGACTGACTTCAGCTTTTCTGTTTTCAAGCTATCAGGCAGTCTTCTGCCAAATATCTCCTTCTGTAAAGCACTTTCTCCTAATATTTCTATCTCATGAAATCACATTGGTTCATGTCACCCTGTTAGTCAAGTCTAAATTTCTCTGCCAGACTTTCAAAGCTCTTCAGATTTAGGCCTTCTTAGCTGATCTAACTAGCCTCTTTCCTTATCACTCTTCTCCCCCTCCCCCCAACCCCCTCTCACCATATATTTCAGTGTCCCCATAGTGTGTGTACACAGCCTCTCTTTCCTGATTTTATGCAAGAATCACCTCCTCTTCCTGAATAGCTCTTTCTTATCTTCTCTACCCACTCAACCCACTCATCCATTCATTCTCTCCACCCTTTATGACATGTGAACTCATAGTTTTGCATATTTACATATTACCAATATTTACAAATATAGTTACATATATTTTGAAGCTTTACATATTGATACCTTTCTATGCACTTACTATCAATAACATAGTTTCATGACTCTCAGATTATTTCAGTTTCATGCATTGTAATAAATTTAAATGGGCATCATCATGTAGTAGCAAATCTAATGACTTAATTTAAAAATCATTTCTGCTGTTGATCAGCTGTGTTTCCTTTGGCAAATCATTCTCTGAGTCTCACAAAGTTGTTTTAAATATTAAACGAATAAGGTAGAAAGTAGTTTTGTAAGCTCTAAATGCAATGCCAGTATTATTGTTGTTAATATGTCATTTCTGTATATAAAAACACATCCTTTACATGGTTAGATAAAGGAGAGGCCTATTAGAAGGTATCAAATAAGTATGTGGAATATGCCTCAAGAAGCCACACAGCAAAGTTTACATTAAAAAAAGAAGAAATTAGAATTCAGTGTAAAGCCATTGGAATTAAAATAGTTCAGTCCTAAGTATTGAATTGGAAGACAACTCTCATGCTACGGAATTCTCACATAAAAATGATGAGACATCATTTATTCAAGTGCTTCCCAAAGAAACATTAGTATCAACTGACTGCACCCATGGCAAGTTATAGGAGACCTTCCCTAATTGCACTGAATTGTCGTTGATGAAAGATCTATTTCTATGAAAGGGAGAACCCAATTAGGGCCCCTTTGCAGAATAATTCAGAGTCTATATATTTTTCCCTGTGACCGTTCTGTGTGGTATCCACAGACAACCACAATGAAAGCCCTGGGGACTTGACCTACTGGGAAAGGAAGTTGAATGGGAAATACTTTAAAATCAGGAAATGTTAATGAGCTGAGAACATGTGTCATATTCTAGCTGAGATGAACATTATATGAAAATAATTAAAATGGCAAATTACAATTTGGTTGCCAAACTATTATACAAAAATCTAAGATTATAGGACCAAAATGCAGAATATGAGGTACTTTCAAAGACTGTTTACTTGTTGAAGTGTCTTTTTAAAGAAATGGATAAATTCTAAGGATTCTTGAATATTTTCCTCTAAATTTTCCACATTGTATATCTATAGAAAGCTAACACTTTTGGTAAGTATGCTGGAGATAGCTAACTATCCATCAAAACTGGTGCTTCCCATAGTTTGAGTTGTGGGAAAACAGTTGCCCAGACAAAAATTACATTCCTAAGCTTCCCTTCCATTTAAGTAGGGCTGTGTGACCAATTCTTCCTAATGGATTGTGAACAGTAGTGATCAATTTCTGGCCAAGATTTTGATGAGGTTGGTATGTCTTCTCTTGTCCCACCTGTTAAGAGACACTAAGGGAATGGTGCAGGTGCCAGATGGAAGGATCCACATACCTAAATCTCAAGATGAACAAAAACCACCTAATTGCCAACTAGGAGCCCTGGAATTGGCCTGGAATATGAGTGAAAAATAAATCTGTATTGTGGTAAATCTCTGAAATCTGGGGTTAACAGATAAACATAATGTAAACTAACAAATTAAACATAACTACGCAGTGAATAGCCTAAGAAAGTAGGTAAACAGTAATATATTGGGAATCAGTGTAGCAAGATTTCTAAATATGTCTCAACCACTGGTAAGAGATTCCTTTAATACATTTATGGAAATTGCCCCAAACACAAACACTCTGAAAAGGAAGTATAGGTAATATTTCATTGCTATCTTTGCTATATCTGTTCCCCTTCCTGATAATGGTTCCTTATCTTCTCCTCCACCCATCCACCCCTTCATCCAAATTCTAAGCACTCTTTATTCTTCACATTAAGTCTTACCGTCTGAGTGAAGCCCTGCACATCTGCTGATATTCTGGTCTCTCTTTGTTTGCTATGCATTATCAAAAGTTTCATGCCTTTCTAATTATTTCAGGCTCATGCAGGGTAGAGGTTTTAGTGAAGTTACACATTTTTCTAACAGAAATTAAGGGAAAATGTGTTAAACCACTGAAAAGTAAAGTACACAAAGTGTAGATTAAAAAAATCACAAGTGCTTTAAATTTTTCATAGAATCTCATTATCGAACCATTAGTTTTTTAATAAAATGAGGGGAAATTTCCTTATTTTGGTCCACTTTGGAAGATTTATTTGGAATTATTTTTGACGCACGGCTAATTATTTTGAGAAACTATCCTATTCCATTCATTAATGTTTAGAAAGCCAGTTAGCAAAATATAATAAAAAGAGAGTGCAATGAGGCAAAGAGGGAGGAAAGGGGGGAAGGAGGAAGGAAGGGAAAAGTGAGAGAAGGAAGGGAGAAAGAAAGCGATAGAGAAAAGAAAGGAGGGAGGGAGGAAGAAAAAAGAGAAATTAATTATTTAAAAAATCTAAATTCAGAGTTGCTTTATTTTTTCAGTAGTATGAGATAGATTACTTAACCAAATTGTTATTTAATTCAGTAAAACTGGCTTAAAGAAAGATGAGGGCATACCTTAAGGACATGTCTTAATTACAACCCCTGGATATCCTGGCCATTGAAGATAGTAGCTTTTTTTGCTAAATCAACCACAATTAGTGCTACATTTCCTTACCAGGGAGAAGTTTGTCGCAGTTCAGCCTAACAAAAAAAGTGGAGAGCAAAGAACTAAGCAATGAAAAATAAAGGAGCCAAATACTTGAGTAGGTATCATTGCAATTGGAACTCTGACCCCTCAAAATTAGTGTTCGGTGTGTATAATGTCCATAGTAGGATTGGCGTTGTGGTGATCTGAGGTTGCTGAAAGAGGAACCAGAGTGTTAGAAACTCAGAAATGTTCTACTTAAACCTTAAGTCCCAGTGAGTGCTAAGAGTGAGCTTGATGACTTCAAAGAAGCTATCAATGAGAAAATAGGCAAGCAACCTCCAGCAAGGAGGGCTTTGAATAGGGAGGTCAGAATTGCACCTTTTAAAATTTGGGCCCTTAGATAACTTGAGTGTTAGAGTGGATCCCGAAAGATAGATACCAAATTTACCAGGAAATATTTTTTTTTGTAAATGACAACGATTATTTTCAAAATTATGGGTTATAGTAGATATATATTGTGTACTTTCTCAACCCAGATAATTCATTTAATTAACAAGAATAGTGCACATTGATTTAATGTAATTCAATATCATTCTAATGTTATTAGGTATAGCCAGAAATACTTTACTTACTCAAATATAGGAGATGGAATTGGAATTCTTAAGTTATTTTGTCACAAGCTTCTAGGCTTTGAATGTAAGTTGTTAATATTAACAGTATAATTAAATATTTTTGAAGTTGATGTAACACACTTCACATTTACTTCTGATGTAAAAGGTAAAGACTTTTGAGAAAAACCATGCTTATTTCACCCAAGAACAAGCCTCTTGTAACACTATATATGTGTGAGTGTGTGTGTGTGTGTGTGTATGTGTGTGTATATATATATGTATACATATATACGTATATATATGTATATATATGTATATATACGTATGTGTGTGTGTGTGTGTGTGTGTGTGTGTATATCTCATACCTACTTGCCCCAATCTCCAGCTAAAAGACTTCCATGTGTGCCAGATAGTGGTCACCCTATTTTGATTAATATTTGTAAGCATGACATTTCAATGCAGTTGAAAACATAAATTAGAAATATGACCAATAGTGAAATACAAATTTAGCAGAGGCTTGAAAAGATTGACATTTGACTAGCTGTACTTTCAATGTATAAGAATGATAATAAAGCCTGTATAAGGCTTTGTGGTTTGTAAAATATATTCTCATACTGTGTTCTTTTCTACGTGATTGTGGGAAATGTACTCCTATCCCACTCTGTTTTACCCACTAATGCGTCAGCTTTTGAGGAGTGGCCCTTTTCAAAATTAATCATCGTAACTCTGAATGTTACCCAGGGGATCTGCTCTTCTTCTGACCTTTCTTAACAGTTTACAAATAATCTACACCATTTACAGTTATCTCTCAGTATGTCCCTGCCATGTTACTTTTACTATTTTATTTATTTACTTATTTATTTATTTGAGAAAAAGAAAGAGTGAGAGCAGAGGAGAGGAGCAGAGGGAGAGCAAGAGAAAATCTTAAGCAGGCTCCGTGCTTAGCACCCAACGCAGGGTTCAATCCCATGACTCTGGGATCATGACCTGAGCCGGATGCTCAACCAACTGAGCCAGCCAGGCTTACCCAGGCAGCCTATCCCGCAGATGTAGTTATAGCATCTGCCTCAGCTGACCCACAGCTATTGTTTGGGATCCTGCCATTCACTTGCTGCACACATTAGCTGGGCAAGGCATAGGAAGCCTTGCTGGTTGTGGTAAAGTACTCCGTTGGTAGCGATAATCTCTGGCTTCCGAGCTAATTTTAACTATGGCTGAGCAAGAATGAAATTATGTTGGTAGTGTAATACGCAATGGGAGACATGAATCTGGTGGGACGCTATTCTGCTCAAAATACCTTTCAACATTTCAAAAAACGTTTTAAAGTTTCCTCGGAAGCACACTAGGAGGTTGAAATCTGGATTTAAGACACGTGTAGAACACAGGTTATGAAACATTTAGAGCCAGTGCTTAGCGAAGAATTGACTCAAGGTAAATTAACATTTTTTTAAAGAAACACTTAAAGGAGGAAAGTATAAATGATGTATCTGCTAATAAGGCAGTGAGGGAAACATGTTCACTTAGTAGGGACTGGATAATCAGGGACACATGCTTGTGAGTTTTCTTTATTTCTCTTTGCGATCTGTGTAGGAGAGATCAAGGCTGTGCAAACAACTTAAAAGAAATTATATTTCTTAGATATCTAATTAAGACTGGAGAGTGGATAGTCTGTATATTCTAACTAATTAGTCTGAATTGGAGCAGGCTAAAAGTGATAAACTGAGAGCTGGCCAGGAAACTCTGAGTTTCCAACACAAATTCTAGAAACGTTGAACGTGTCAGAGGAGCTTGTAAAACTACAGATTCCTAAGCCCTACCCCAGACCCTGATGCAGAAAGTTTGGGGTAAAAACCTTGAATCTGAAAATTTGATTTGGATACAGATGCTCCATGGAACACACTTTTAAAAAACACTGCTAAATAGTATGGCGCTTTTATCATTTCCTGTTAAAACAAGAAAGGGAGCTGGTTTGGAGAATAAAATGAATGAAAATTATCATGAAATGTGAAATGTAGCATTGCTTTATTTGCCAGAATCGCCAAAGTTCTACAAGCAAAGCAGCTGTGCTTTGAGTATTTATAAGCAGATTTTTGCATATGTTGTACAGCACATATATTCCCGTTTCTTTAATAGCCAACTTGAGTGTTGGAATCATTGAGACAATTTCTGTATGTACATATATGACATGTGCATGGCTATAGTGTTGAGTGTGGCCTCTGATGACAGACCTTCTGGGTTCAGGTCCTGGCTCCATCATGTAATGGATGTGTGAATTTGGGCAAGTTTCTTAACTTCATTGTATCTCAGATGGGTTCTCTGTAAAATGAGAATGATGATAATATTTACATCATGGAGATTATTGAACAGTGAATTATATAATACATATAAAACTCCTAGAAAAGTTTCTGGAATATCATAAGCCCTCAACCACTTACTTACTATAGTCATTGCCTAATCGAGATCTGCTGAAATAAATTGAACTGATGGTTTACAATGACAGATTTAGGGTGAAGTAAGGTAGTTACTACTCAGCCTAAAATGTGAACCCGTAAGGAGAGTGAAGGGGACAGAATAATATTAAGATTAGAATGAAGGCTGTACTCTGATCCTAAGTGTCATCTGTCTCCCAAGTTGTTTATTGGTTTATTTTCTCTTAGAGTTAAGTTTTTTTTATTTTTATTTCTTAAATTTTTTAAACTTTGAAAAAAAAATATTTTGGGAGAGAGAAAGCACAAGCAGGGGAGGAGCAGAGAGGGAGAGAGGGAAAGAGAGAATCCCAAGCAGGCTCCGTGCCGTCAGCACAACACAAGGCTCAATCCCATGAACTGTGAGATCATGACCTGAGTCAAAATCAAGAGTTGGATGCTTAATCCACTGAGCCACCCAGGCAATCCCTAGGGTTAGGGTTTTGTTTTGTTTTGTTTTTTATTCTTAATTATTTATTTTTAAGGGAAAAAAGAATTGACTAGAAATCATTCAGAGATACTGAAACAGTCCTCTAATTTGGCCCCCTTTTTCTTTTCTCTGGAATCCATGCTTCTCCTATTTCCTATTCTTCTCCCCAGTGAGAGCCATGGAGAGTCTGGAGCAGAAGACCCCTCAGCCATGAATCCAGGATTCAGAGAGAGGCGGTGGGTTGAAACTCAAGAAGTGGAACCAGGATTTCTTTCTTTTTCCTTTTTTTTCCCCTCTCATAAATGTTTGTTTTTGAGAGAGAGAGAGAGAGATTGAGAGAGAGAGAGAGCAAGGAAGGGGCAGAAAGACAAGAGGACAGAGGGTCCAAAGCCAGCTCCATGCAGCCCGATGTAGGGCTCGAGCTTACAAACTGTGAGGTCATGACTTGAGCCAAATTTTGATGTTTAACCAACTGAGCCACCCAGGTGCCCAAACCAGGCTTTCTTTTAACAACATAAGGCAGTGGGAAGACCAAAAACAAAGACTTGCAGAAGTCATCTTTAGACAATGGGATTCCAGATCTGGCAGAGGAAACTAATTGCAAGCCCTGTTGTATGAGGCATCAGTAGCTGTTACTTCCTACCTGAATCAAAATTAGCTCAGGAACCAGAATTGGATAGAGCCTTATTCATTGGACCTTTCAAACAATGGGTGGGTCCAAATAACTATGTTGAATGGAATAGGATAAAAGATTATTTCTGCAGTGCCACACTGCTGTGCCACGTTGTGATTTCGGTGATAACAAATCAACCATGCCAAGTAGAATGGCAAACAATTCTGGGGAGGATATTGCCAGCAAAGGACGGCAGGTGTAGAGATAAGGCCTCAGCAGTGGCAGGGTAACGTGCACCTTGACAACATGTGTTTTATGCCATGTGACTGTGAACAATCTTAAAAACTGCTTTTATTTGCTTAATAGAATAATGTTTAACTGTTTCTAGAAAAAAGAATTGTTGAGTGAGATTTAAAAAAAGATATACATTGTATACGGTATTTATTAGGAAGGAGATAAAAAAATCAGATTGATGCCCCAAAAGACTTCTTATTTTAAGTATTCTGGTTTAGGTGTCCAGTTTCATTTTAGCTTTGTGTCAGTTAAGCATTGAAGCCCTTTTCTTAGAGTATAATCATTCTGCATACAAAGAAAATGGGCATTATATTACTAATGGGGAATAACTCTAGACGGACATCTTACATGGTGAAGAGATCTTTCCTCGCTTTCTTGATTTCTTTCTCAAATTTCAGTATTTCTCTAAAAACTTTTCTTTTACATGAACTGAGCACCTAGGAAAGAATTTTGACTATAACAATTCAAGGAGAGCACTAAACTTTATGATATATTACTGCAGGGCTTGTCTGTTGGCAAGAAGCAAGAATGGTTGGTATTAATGGGAGCATGACGGTTCTGAAAGAAGACCAGCTCATGGCACTATGAATCATAGGGCTTTAAAACATTTATAAATGAATGAAAAGGCTCTGGGCTGACATGAATTATGAGTCTCATTATGGCACTGTAATATCTCCAGCAATGCCTCAGAGGGGCATGACACCTCCCAAGAAAAGTGGTGAGACTTCCATTACATTATTTTTCTACTGGTAATTGGCTATGGTCAAGGTGGGGTATGATCTGTATCCCTGGAGTACACATGGCAACATATCTCTGCATATAAATGTTTCCATCAGTCAAGATCCTGCAAGACTCCTCTCTTCAAAGTGCCAAGCATTACTTTTGACCTTCAAGAAGTAATAGCGGGCCCTAGCATGAGGACAGAATTTCTAATCTTTCCATTTCTTTAAATAGCATTCAGGTGGGCTGTAATGGTCCTGTTACTTTCCACATGCTGACACAAACTTAGTGAAATATTAACAAAGATACTTCCCCCCAAAATACATTATTTAATTACTTACAAGGGTTATGAAAGGGAAAAAATAGGGTGAGCTGTGTATTAGTGCAAATATAAATGCTCTTAGAAATAGTATATCCTTGATTTTTACTATCTCAATAGAACCCAGGCTAATAGAACTTCACTAACTGTGAACTGAGCAACTGGGGAGAAGTCTGCCTGAAATAACTAGAGCCTGCGTTATCAATCATCCCAAGAAATATTTGCATTATTTTCAAGTGCATAGGCTTATCAAAGCATGGACTTAACCGATGGCAAGCCTCTTTGTTTTCAGTTTTCTGTTACATTTTTTATGCATGCAATTATTTCTGATACCTGAGTGAATTTGTTAGCTTAAGGAGGCAAAGATTCTATCTGGAATTTCAGTTACACTGTCAATGCGTTAAGAGTCCCTACACACACATTATCTATCTACCTCTCACCTATTTTGATAATGACAGATTAGAATTATTGTGTTCCAGCGTGTGGCAGGGCACTGCTATATGGCTGTTAAACTTCTTTTTCTTTCTAAAGACAAGAGGTACAGTTTAGAAACTAACCTCCCCTGACATGGGGTCGTGTTGCCAATTTCTGGTCCACGAATGAGTGGGGTGATATTTGCCATTTCTAGCCTGGCCTATAAGAACATCCTGGGTGAGGGGCCCTTGGGTGGCTCAGTTGGTTAAGTGTCTGACTCTTGATTTCAGCTCAAGTCATAATCTCATGGTTTGTGGGGTAGAGCCCCATGTCAGGCTCTGTGCCAACAGCATGAAGGCTGCTTGGGATTCTCTCTCTCTTCCCCTCCCCTACTGGCTCTCTCTTTCTCTCAAAATAAGTAAATAAACATTTTTTTAAAAAAGAAAACATCCTGGGTGATACTTTTCGCTCACTCTCTTGTCTTACCACCTGAACAGGATCTGGTAGAGGACTCTGAGAAAGAAATGAGGAAACTACCAGATTAAAAAGATTAAACGTGTTTGAATAATGACACAACTCCTTGCTGACCCAGATCTGATACAACATAAGTGACAAACATTGGTTATATTAAATCACTGAGATTTAGGACGTATTCGCTACAGTTGTTAGTCTGCCCTCAAAGATTAATTAATAATTAATATAGTTTCTTTAAAATGTGCAAAAAATGAAATTAAAATACCTATTTAAGTCCTACAGCAATATTGAAGATATATTTTCCTTCTTTGGCCATGTGTTAAAAGAATGTCTTCTCAGAGATCTGTGGATTCTATTTATTAGAAAATTGTGTTATTAGAAAGATAAATTGTTGGACTAAATTAAGAAATTCCTAGAAGAAAGCATATCCAGGAACATGGTCTCGGCAGATTCTAGGGGCACAAGGCCAATCGCTATTTGGATCCTACCCTCCCTCACTGTATTTATTTCTGGATCCTGGTTTTCTGCTGCTGTCCCAGCTTCTTGGTCTTCCAATTGCATTACTGTTCCTACATATCAATAGTCACACCATCAGAGAAGCCTTGCTCTCCTTTTTCCGTTCTCTTTCTATCGCAATTAGAAAAGGAGTTTGGCTCATTTGCTGAATGACAGCTGCAATTATTGTGTGGGCCTTTGCATGTTCATTTGGATTTGTTACACTAACCAGACTAACTTACAGTTTGCAGACTATGAAAGGCTTTTTTGGTGATGATTAACACCTACATTTTCTTTTCTCTGTGTGACTTCTGAGTATAGATCCAAATCATTGTAGTAATTACAAAAGAAGTTAAAGAGAAGGGCAAAATAACATTTTTACTTTAAAACAGCTGTAGAATATGAAGCTCATTGGGTATCTTGAAATCATAAGATATGAATATATAAAGCACATACACATATAATTAAGAAATTCATCTATAATATTTCCAATGATTTCACAAAATAAAGTAAGCTCATTTTCTTAAATCCTAGTTTCCTACACTTTAGGAAGAACTCTACTTGTTTTCCAGGAAGCTCCACATCCCCCTAAAATTCATGTTGAAGTCTTAACCAGCAGTACCTTACAATGTGAGCTTATTTGTACATAAGGTCGTTGCAGATCAAAGTGGTTGAAATGAAGTCATACTGCAGTAGGATGGGCTTGTATTCTAATACAACTGGTGTCGTAATAAAAAGGGAAAATTTGGAGACACACACGCACATACACACAGAAAAACAGCTACGTGAACCTGAGGGCAGAGGTCAGCCAAGGGACATCAAAGATTGCCAGAAACCCATCAAAAGCTAGGATAGAGAGGTAGAGATGTTGATTCTCTCACAAGCCATCTGAGAGAATCAACCTTGCAGTAATATCAGTAGACAGTGTAACGGGAGGTCTCTTGCTCATATCCCCTGCCAGCAACAATAATTTGGCAACTGCCCATGGACAAAAGTGCCTTTGTGGGAGCTTGGAGATCCAGGTAAGAGACTGTGAAACCCTAGTGGAGCCAAACCAAAGAGGGCTGTTTTGAGATGGCAGGCCCATGCCCAGGTGACAGACAGGCCAACCCAGGGTTCCAGCAACAGACCCGGAAACAGTCCTTGTTGACATCGGTGCTGCCATCAGCACCATCCAGCAGGGACTCAGCAGGAGTGTGCCTGCCTCTGCTCTGTGTAATGGGCCAGCCAACCTCAGCCCTGGCTGGAGACCCTGAATTGGCCTGTGACCTGGCTCCAGCCCCTCTCAGCTGCAGATCAGGAATACTCCTGTCCAGCTAGGGGATACACGTCCTTCTGATTACCCAGTGGTAGACCCACTGACCTCAGTCCAACAGTACAGATGGAAGTGGCCCTGACATTGGCCTCGATAGTCTGGGAGCAGTCACATCTGCCCAGGGACTGCTTCCAGCTTCTGGCAGCTCCTCACATTCCTTGGCTTGTACCAGCATAACTCCGATCTCTACCTCTGTCTTCACCCATGGTCTTTCTCCTTGTGTCTCAAATCCCCATCTCCTTTTCTCTTTTAAGGACACTAGTCATTGGATTTAGGGCCCATGTTAAATCCTGGATAATCTTGTCTCTAGATTCTTAACATATCACCTCCAGCAAGACCCTATTTGCAAATAAGGTCACATTCACAGGGAATGGGGATTAGGATTTGGACATATCTTTTGGGAGGTCACTGTTAAACCCACTACATCTTCAAATAGGAGGTGAAAAGTGGTGAGCCATAAACCTTGGATACTTGTAGAGTGCTGAAAATATGTAGTGTAACTGCTAAACAAGGACTTTTGAAATAGAAGATAATTTCTGGAATACTGCAAGGGAAATTCTAATAATAGTCTAGAACTAAAAATACTAGTCTATCTCAGCAACACTTGGGAGGAGAGGGGAGGGGGAGTTGAAGGAAATGAAAGTGTTTCAAACTGCTTACTAGTTGGAGGGAGGATAAAAGCAGTGGAAAAGAAGGACATCTCACTGGAAAAGTAGTTGGAGCCTGGTTTTCTTGTATCAGAGAACTAAGTGCTAACCTATGAGATCCAGAAAAGGGAAGGGAATTTTCTAGGCTTTAATACAGAGAAAGAGGAAAAGTAGTGATTCAATCAACCTTCCCCACAAAAGGAAAAAATAAAACAGGAAAGCTACACTCCAAAACCAATAATAACATAATAAAAACAGAAGAAATAAAGTATATCAAGTAAATCATTAAAAAGACACTTTTACCAAAGTTATTGCATAAATCTAATACATGTACAATTCAATTTTGAACAAGAGTTTTTAAAAATATTGAATTAAAATAATCTTAGAGTTCATATGAAAAAACAAATGTCCAGAAAATCTAGACAAATACAGAAACTAAGAAAGAGAGAAAGGGAGAAAGGCACTCAACTACTCAACTGAATTGAGTTGACAGGAAGGAGTGAAGGCCTTACACTGCAATCAAATAAGTGAAAAGCTGTTGTTGGAAAAAAAATAAATCAGAAAAACAATATTGGAAAGCCAGATATAAATCCCAGAATATATGAGAAGTTAACATGCATGCAACAAAATTGGTGCTTCAGTTTAGGTGAGAAAGGTGGTTTATTTATTAAAAGAATGCATATAAGTGCCTGCTATCTAAAAGAAAATATAGTGGAATTTCTATCATATAATATATTCATAAATAAATCCCAGATTTAAAAATATAGGGATAAGAGACACTTTATTAATCAAGACTATAGAACCCAAGTTACGATGGACATATTTGATTATGTAGTTTTTAACTATGTGGCAACAGTCCTAAAAACAAAGGCAGTGGACAAATGATAGGGAAAATTATTTCCAGGATAGAGGAATTATAAAGGGTAATGCCAGACATAATATAAACAGAACTATACATTGGCCAGAAAAGCAAACAACTCAATAGAAAAAGGATATAAATAACAATTCCAGTGCTGGTGGGGATGAGATGAAAAAATTACTCTCCTATATTCTCATGTATAGTGGCAAAAATGTGAATTGTTACAACATCTGTGGATATCGACCTGGTACTATTTACTAGATAATTCCACATAGCTGCTGCACTCTTGGAAATCTATCCCATTCAATAAAAACCGTTATGTTAAGTACTGTGGACGGAATTATGTGCCCCCAAAATTCATATTTTGGAGTCCTAACAACTCAGTGTGATGGTATTTGGAAATGGAACCTTTGAGAGGTAATTAGAGTTAAGGCTTGTTAAAACCAATTGCTGGTTCCTCATCCCCAGAATTTCTGAATCAGTAGATCTTGGTAGAGACCTAAAATTCCATGTCTAACCTGTTTCTAGGATACTGCTGACGTGGATGGTTCAAGGTGGACACTCTGAGTACCACTGCTGTAAAGTAATAAAAGTGAACATCTGCAGGTGGAAACAGTAATAATGATTCTCACAAACTAATGAATAGGAGATACAAGACACACCCCTAAGCTGCATACATTATGAAGCGATTAATATATTCAAATATGCATAACTATACTATATTTAGGAATGTAATCATAAGTGCCAAAACTTCTTTAAAAAGCATACAAATGATTATTACAAAAGTTAGGATAGGGGTGCCTGAGTGGCTCAATGGGTTAAGTGTTCCAACTTTGGCTCAGGTCACGATCTCATGGTTCACTCGTGGGTTTGAGCTTTGTTGGTCTCTGTGCCAACAGCTCAGAGCCTGGAGCCTGGTTTGGATTCTGTGTCTTCCTCTCTCTCTGCCCCTCTCCCACTTGCGCTCTGTCTCTCTGTTTCTCAAAAATAAAAAAAGTTAACTTTTTTTTTTTTTAAACTTAGGATAATGGTTATCTCAGGATAGAAAAAGGCATACTGGGATTGCTTAGTTCTGAAAGCATCTTTGATCTTTATGTGGATAATTTTTACATTGGTTTTGACTTTATTATTATTATTTTATTCAAATTATTTTTATTCTATATGTTTTATGTAGTTTTATTTTTATAGCTTGTAATAAAAATTTAAAATACAAACCAATAATATCATATGTCTCTATATCTATATCTGTATCTACATCCATATCCATATCTGTATCTGTAGGCCTATATGTGGTTGTATGAGCAAGGACCAAAGCATATAAGGGTACAGATGCCACACTATTAATACTGACTTTTACAATAGGTGGGAATAGGAAGGAGAGGAAGAAAGAATTATTTTTGCCTCAAACGTGATTTATTGTATTGTTTACTTTGTTGCAACAAACACTTGCTTTTTAATTTTGAAAATATATCAAGTAAGGAACAAGTCAAGAAAATGGGAAAATTTCCTAGTAAGTTAACCTGTCAGGCACTCTCTGGTTTATTCTCTTGATTCTCTTCTTTTGTTGTGCAAGTTGTGTAGTGTATTTTAAAAACTAAATTAACCTCTGCTGTTATTCTTTGTTTCCTTTTTCTTTCTTTCTTTTTTCCTAGAGATATAATTATGACTGGAATCAGTAAAATAAAAAAAAATATGTGTGTGTGTGTGTGTGTGTGTGTGTGTATATATATATATATATATATATATATATATATATATATGTAGTCCAAGTACTCACTTCTGCTTAACAATAACAGCTTCATAAATTCAGCACATATTTTGAGCAGAACCATGAGCTAGTCCCTCTGCTGAGATCTGGAACATAAGTGGGCAAAAAAGAGCAGGGTCCTGACCCTCAGAGCATGAGCAGATCAGTGGGGGAGACAGGCTTTAATCAAATGGCCACCCAAATAAAGGTAGAATTATGACGTCTAAAATTGCACCACATTTGACTGTGAATAACCTGGAACCTGGCCAGGCATGCTGGGAAGCACTTTATAAGCAAGTTCTCCAATGATTTTCACACAAACCCTGTGAAGTGGAGACAGTTATATCCCTTTTGCTGAAACCTAGAAGCATTAAAAACCTTACCCAAATCTGTGTAGCTAATAAGTGGTTGCAAGGATCCAGAGTTTCATCTGACTCTGGCCCTTTTGCTATCATCTATGATATGTACCAACACAAATGTTTATGTCTTACCCAACACTCAATCCATTCAGGTAGTAAGAATCATAGAACTGTGGTTAGCAAATAAGTCTATATTTTCCTAGATAAGCACTTCCTGCTCAGTTTTCTTGTAGCTTCTAGCCTTTTTGGCTCCTTCTTCAGATGGTGGTCAGAGTTGAGTTACCTATGCAGGGTGAAGATCAAACTGTACCTTGACTTGGGCCCTTATAAACTAAAATGAGCAAATAAAATTAGATGGACATAATTATGGAACCAGTAATCAATAAATGTTCATTTTCTTTTCTGTCCTCTTCTGTAAACCACTATTTCCTAGAAAATAAAAACAAAGTTCTTTGGATTGATATTTAAGGTCTTTAGATGCTTTGACCCCAACATACCTTTCTTTTTTTTAATGTTTTTACTTATTTTTGAGGGGGGAGCAGGAGAGAAAGAGAGGGAGACAGAATTTGAAGCACCAACCTACCTTTGTAAGTTCAGTTCTTTGTTGTTTTTGTTTTAATATTCAATGTTGCCCTCTCAACCAGATTATAAGTGGTATCCATTCATTCCGCAAGCCTCCCTAGAACATCTGTCCCGTGCCAAGTACTATATTAGATGTTCAATATAAAAGTATATGTAAAACAGAGTCCTTGAGTTTTAGAAAATCTCAGTCTAGAGAAGGAAAATTCAGATCTATAATTATTTCAAGGCATTATGTGTGCTGTTCTTGAATTATTTAACCATCATAGATCATATATTTTTTTAAATTTTGTAAATGTTTATTGTTGAGAGAGAGAGAGAGGGAGGGAGAGAGAGAGAGGAGGCGTAGAGAGAGAGAGAGAGAGAATCCCAAACTGCCAGTGCAGAGCCTGATGCGGGGCTCGATCTCACAAACCGTGAGATCATGACCTGAGCTGAAATCAAGAGTTGGATGCTTAACCGACTGAGCTACCCAGATGCCCCAGAGGTCATATCTTTTTGACATGGGTATATCATTCAAACTAATATACTGATAGGCACATAGTACTTGTTGATATCAAGATAACTTTGAATTCGTGAATAATTCTTAAATTATTACTAATTTAAAGGCTTAATGAAGATAAAATATTTATAGCTATATAAAAGTATCCTATTACCTAAAGACATTTTACTTGATTTACAAGGTAGCATAAAAGTCACTGAATTGAGAAAGCAAAGGCACTCTTAATGCCAGATGGAGTAACAAAAGTTACGTGAATACCTTTGAGAAAATAATCTTGAGTAGACTGTTATGGAATCAGTACATATTGTAAGTAGGTTTTAACTTTCCGTATTGACTAAACTTTCTACTAAATTGTAGCCACTTTTACAGTAGAATAATACTAAGTAGGAAAATAACCTGTTGAATTTTTTTTTAGTTCTGCTCTATACATGGTGGGTGTAACAATAAGTATTGGTTAATGACAATGGTGGATATTTGACGTACAGATTTCTAGCAGTGATGGGGAACAGATTTGGAATTTTCATAAAGATTCTAAGGTAACACCTTTTAATTATAAGAATGACACTGGGCCCCTGAGTGATACACACTTTAAAAATATTTATTGTACTCTTAAGATACTTACTGTCCATCCTATATTCTGGGAGAAGCTCTTTTATTCACTTCAGAGCAGCTAAGTCATAGGCTTAATTTCATTGAAGTCACTGCAAGTAATCTAAGCATGTAGTGGTATGAACATATCACTCTTTGATTCACACCAGAAATTAAGCCTCACTTCTTCCTTTTGTGAAGATATATGTGTATACATTCCCATCTACCAGAAGATAGGGATTGTAGAGATACAATTCCGTTACTGGTTGTGACAAATTCTAAGGGTATGGGGGAAAATTAGAATAAGAAAGCTTCTAACTAACCTGATTTTACTCATTATAATCTCCAGTCTACTAAAAATGAGCTTCAGAGTATGGGAAAAATGGTTGAGAAGCCCATAGAAGATGCAATATGGACTATGAGTTTTGGCTCATATCACATATGTATTTTAATATGTTATAATAAATACAAATAATACTTAAGTATACTCATACTTTCATTTACACATTTTTTCTCTGGGATTTTTTTGAAAATGAAGTAATTTTCTGGAAACCCAGAACTCCTCTATAAAATTGGAAAACCGTATGAATATTTTTAATTTTAGAGAGACAGCAAGAAACCATGTATGTGAGTGAGGGAGGGGCTGAGGAAGAGAGAGAGAGAGAGAGAGAGAGAACCGAAATCAGGAGTCAGATGCTCAACCGACTGAACCACCCAGGTGCCCCCAAAAAGCTCTATTCTTGAACTAGTATTAACTTTGGCCGTAGTGACCCTCATCATGCCCAGTGAAAATACTCAAGTGATCTCTAACCACTCCTAGAATATCCACCTTTGTAACAAGTGAAAATGGGAGACACGTATAAAATAATTTCCTTATATATCTCCCTCAGGAACTTTTTTATATTTAGTACTATTACTTTGTTTGTTTTGGAACTCAGCTGCAGAGACTGGAGCAATCAAAGTCCTTACTCCACAGTGCACTATCACCATTGGTCCTTGCAGGGCTTGTCAATGTGCTCTCTTCGTTTAATCTCCCACCAGCCAGGTGAGAGCTCCCTTCTATCCACACCCTCACCATCACTCACTATTATCCACCTCTCTACATTTGTGAAATAGGAAAAGAGCAAGTTTTACCTGAAAGTGAGATGATGAACCTTGATCCTGAGTGGGTCTATGGCACCTGGAATATGAAGGTGATCAACTAATAGGAGGAAGTTTTTTGTATTCCCCTAAAAATATTTTCATGGAATATTCTCCCATTACACATGGAGAAGATATATAGAAAAAATTGGAATTTATTTCCTAGAAAACATATACCTTTCATTATTTGGTCAGATCTCGTCATTGGGAATATATCTGAAGACTCATTTTCACATGAGTGAATTTCCCCTTTATAAATTCTAGTGATCATCTGAAAATAAATAGAAGAATAATTATGTTATAGAAAGGAAAACCATGTTAATATAATGAAGGTCCTTTTCTTTCCTAAAGTTATTTTCTTTACAGACTCTGGCCTTAAAAGCCAAAAAAAAAAAGAGGAAAAGTCTTTTATTTTAAAAATTACATATGAGTGGCAGGTGGTTTTAATACATTAAGACTGCCAGCTAGAAAAAAAGTGTCTATATCACAAGACAGCTACTGTATGGCAAGTAATTAGGAAAAATACTTTGCAAAGAATTATAGATTAAGGACACTTATTTAGTAATGAATAGAAACAACTGTCTAAAATGACTCATATAATTGGCTTGACATTTGAAACCAAAACTCTAAAGAAGGAGAATGTAAATCACTCTGTGATTAAAATAGAATTTAGGCTTCTGAACTAATTTAGCTGGAAATTATTAGAAGTGGCTAATGGCTATAGCGCATAATGAAGTTGGGTTTTGTATTTTCGTGAATGGAGAGGGAATAAGGAATGGGTTGGTGCCAAGAACGGTTTACTGTGTAACTGTGATCAGCTCTGCCTGTCCAATGACTCTGAAAGCCAATATTGAAAGCTTGATATATTATTTGACCCATGAGAGCAAATAGTAAGCTGTTCTGAACCTGTTTCATGGCATAGGGAGAAAAGAAATCCTGAAATCCTTCAGATTTCTTTTCTCAGGTTCCTATAAATTAACAATGATCCAAAGAATTTTAGGCAAGTATGACTAATGTCTGTATGGTGGAGTTTCCAGTATTCTACTAATGCTTCAGGAAAAATGCTAGAGGTAAGAATGGCAATAGGCTGAGTTGTGTTATGCTAATGTAGTTATAGGCAAATTTTACTTCAGACTGAGGCCAAAGTGCCAGATCTATGAGGAAAAATCCTCGAGCCGGGCAAGAATCATGACTTTGTACTTTCTTTTACATAAAATCAACACCAGTGAGCCGAGGGCTCTCCTTACTCTTCAGCCATTATGAAATATAGCAAAGGGGAAATTGCCTTTCTTTCTGCTAGTGCTGTTTCAGGTCTTTTCTCCTCCTTCTCTGACCTCACATGGAAGGAGGAGCTAGAGTCCTATTGGGACTGATCCCTTTCCCTCTTCTCATATTAACTAAAGGGAGTAGAGAGGACAGTTGTCTGACACTTCCCAATTTGGGCCTTAATTGGACACTTCCCAATTTGGGCCTTAATGTCAATTCCAGGACAGGAGCAAAAGTCCTATTTCACATCTTTTTATAAGAGAGACATCAGGTGGATGTGAGAATGAAAGTGGTTTGAGCCAGCAAGACCAATCAATGATGCTAAGAGTACAGATTTGTGTAGTTTGTAATAGGAAGGGTAGGGGAAAAGGAAAAGTCATAGAGAGACCCATCAGCATTCTAACCCTTTACTATAAGAAGTAGGAGATATCACCCTTGTCCATTTCCTAGTGAGGGATGTATGTTAAATCCAGAGTCCCTTATATGTTAATGGGAATGGGTTTTTTTGTTTGAAATGACAGTGATATACTGCAGTGGACACTTAGGGGTAAGGTTACCCAGAGAAGAGAAGATGGGATCATTTAGTGAATCTTAAATACGAGGTATTTAGAGTAGAAGCCACTTATACTCTCCCAGTAAAATAAGCTGGAGAAGCAGCAGTGCAAGCCCCATGGTATAGACTAGGGTCCTGCAACCATCAAGGTGTGCCATTCATATCTCCCTTCAAGGGAGAAGCTACTGTGAGGAGTGTAGTTAGCTGACAGCAGCCAGCTGCTGTCCCATCAGGATCTGCTGCAGCACAAACGCTGAGGCCATGTTCTCCCAGATGATCCCAGATGACTGAGTACGGCGACCACTTCTGCCCAGTACAGCACTCCTCTGGTGGAAAATCATGTTAGCGTTCCCTCCCGCCTAACCTGGCTGAGACTCTCTAAGAGATGCAATGCAGTCTAAGCTTTTTCTTACCAAATCTTGCTTCCTTCCCTCTTTTCACAAGTGCCTCACCTGCGTTGTTATCTGAAGACCCTCCTTGCTTGCTCCTGCTTGCTCTCCCTCTTTTTCTACTTAAATCTCTGGCACTTCTCGTTCTGTCCTAGTGTCTTCTTCTGGAGAATTTTAAGTGACAGAGGAGATGATCTGATAGTACTTATTTGCCAGAGGGGAAAATAGTAAAAAAGCTCTTAGAGGTAGTATTAAAACAAGTACCTATCATTTCAGTGCCCAATCATAAACCCATGTCTGAAATTTTCCTATCTTTTACTGTGGCCAGACTAGATATATCGCCACCTTTTCTGCTAAAAAATAGAAGTGACATATAAAATATTTTAAAATATGTTTTAATTCCATCAGTGACCTGACATTAGTATAGAAACTCAGAGACCAAAATCAAAGGTTAAGATCTGGGTTCATGCTTGGGGTGCCTGGGTGCCTCAGTCGGTTAAGCTGACTTCGGCTCCGGTCATGATCTCATGGTTTGTGAGTTCGAGCCCTGCATCGGGTTCTGTGTTGACAGCTCAGAGCCTGGAGCCTGCTTCAGATTCTGTGGCTCCCTCTTTCTCTCTCCCTTCCTCGCTCTCTCTCTCTCTCCCCCCCTCTCAAAAATAAATATTTTTTAAAAAATTAAAAAAAAAAGATCTGGGTTCATTCAGATCCACCAAGTCATGAGACTGCATGGATCCAACAACAACTGATCATATGATGGAAATGGTACATCAATATTTGGGTAAGAACAGAACCAAATGCTGCAATAAACTTCAGGTTCAGGTGGTTCAATAGCATCAGTTACCACTATTGCACCCGGGGGTGATACATAGCCAGTGTTTGACTGATGGCTTCAATTTGGTACAGTTCTGAAAAGCCATTCTAGTCCCATAGTCCCTGTCAACACAGGACATAAGCCTCAATGCCACAAAGGTCTTAAATACAACCTCAGATTGAACACTGGCTGAAAATGAGGTCACTCTGATCCAAGAGTGAAAGCCAGGCTCAAAACTTAAATAATAGCCCTCCCTAGCACTCTGGAAGAATGTATGCATACCTAAGACTGTGGACTCTAAGGAAGGGTCAGAAAGGGAACCTCCAAGATACTAGGTCCTGGAGGAACACGGAAAAACACACATAAAATCCCTGAACTATAATAGCAGCTTCCAAGCCTTACATCTACATCCAACGTTAAAGGATAAAAATATAACAAACTAAGGGAGCTTAAGCACAAACTTTAGTCAATGAGTGGCTCATGCCAGCACAGACACAAATCTTAGTTTACCGGACTAAAATATAAAAACAAGAAAAGAAATCTGAGCAGGAGCATCAAAGTTTGCACACAGCAGGGGAAATAGATTTCATAAAATTAGTTCAGCCAGGTCACTCAGAAAGTAAACAATCAACCAAACAACAACAAAAACAACCTTGGTGTGGGGGTGGTAGGAATCAGCATCCAGAGTTGCTTAAATATGTTTTCTAAAGTGTCCATTTTCAATAAAAAAATTATGAGACATGCAAATAAATGGGAAAATATTACCTACATACAGAGAAAAAAGCAGGCGACAGAAACTGCCTTTAAAGGACCCCAGATGATTGATCCAGCAAACAATAACTTCAAACTATTGAAGATACATTCAAAAAAGCAAAAGAAAGTATGCTTAAAAACTCAAAGGAAGATTACAATGTTTCATCAAGTAGAGAATGTCAATAAAGAGATAGAAATTATTTAAAAGAGCCAAATAGAAATTCTGGAGTTGGAAAGATCAGTAATCGAAATGAAAAATTCACTAGAGACTCAATAACAGACTTGATGTGGCAGAAAAAAACATCAGTAAACTTAAAGATAGATCAAGAAGCTTCATAGAGATTGTAAATCTAAAGAATAGTGCGAAAGAAGAATGGATAAAAAGGAACAGAATCTCAGAGAAATGGAAGAAACCTCTAAGTCCAGCATAATATATAAATGAGAGTACCAATAGAAGAAACGGACAGAAAAAATGATCAGAAAACTTTCCAGGTTCGATGAAAAACATTAATGTATACATCCCAAAAGTGAAAACAATTTCAACTATGTTAAATCCACAGAGGTCCACATGAAGACCCTTCATAGTCAGAATGTTAAAAGACTAAGAGTAAATCTGGAAAGCACATACAAGGAAACTGATAAGATTAATAGTTGATTGTTTTTCTTTTTTTAAGTTTTTTATTTTTTTTTTTTTGAGACATCAAGAGTACAAGTGGGGGAGGAACAGAGGAGAGGAAGAATGAGGATCCAAGGCAGTTTCTGCACTGATGGCAGAGTCCCCAAAGTGGAGCTCAAACTCATAAACCACAAGATCATGACCTGAACCAAAGTCAGATGCTTAACCGACTGAACTGCCCAGGTGGCCCAACAGTTGACTTTCTATAGGAAGCAGTGAAGACAGAAGGCAGTGGGATAATACGCTCAAAGTGCTGGAAGGGAAATAGCTGTCAACCAAGAATCCTATGTCTAGCAAAAGTATCTTTTATAAAAGAGGGTAAGTAAAGACATTGACAGATTTTAAAAAACAAACTAAGAGGGTTTGTTGATATCACACATGTCTTAGAACAAATACTAAAAGAATTTTTTCAGACATAAAGCAAGCAACACCGGAAAATAATTCAAATCCACATGAAAAAAATAGTGCAAATATGAAAGTAAGGGAATGAAAAGCATCAGTCTTAGACTGAGACAGGGTAAGCACTTAATAAATCTTAGTATTGCTTTTAAAGAAACAGGGGAAATGAGTCAGAAATTCTAGGTGAATAGCCTTTGAAAATTAAGTAAGGATCTTATAAAACAACAAAAAATGTGGGAAATTTTAAGAAATGAGAGGATATTCGCAGAGATAATGGGTATTATGCCATATATTACTCATAGACATTATTCTTTTAAAAAATAACCAGGGAGTTAGTGTTAATAACAAAGCACTTAAAAAATAGTTCTTGACTTATGGTAATTGTTTCATAAATATTTTTTAAATTTATAAAATCAAGCAATTTAATTCTATGATTCTTGGGGAAAAAAACCCAAATTGACATACTTTTATATTTGCTGAGATGGTAAAAAGAACACACAGGTTTGAACTGCATGGGTCCACTTATCTAGGGATTATTTTTTTTTTTTGAGGATGATGGATACATTCTATATTTCATTTGTTGTGGTATTTACATGACTGTATATATTTTATATGCATGATTGTTAAAACATATCAAACTGTGTACTTAAAATGGCAAAATTTCATTGAATGTAAACTATGCTTCAATAAAGTGGATTAGAACAAACAAACAGCACTTGCAGCTAAGGATAGATACGTGGGGATGTTTTTGTTTTCGTTTTTTTAATTTATATCCAAATTAGTTAGCATATAGTGCAACAATGATTTCAGGAGTAGATTCCTTAGTACCCCTTACCCATTTAGCCCATCCCCCCTCCCCCAACCCCTCCAGTAACCATCAGTTTCTTCTCCATGTTTATGAGTTTTTTCTGTTTTGTCCCCCTCCCTGTTTTATATTATTTTTGTTTTCCTTCCCTTATGTTCATCTGTTTTGTCTCTTAAAGTCCTCATATGAGTGAAGTCATATGATTTTTGTCTTTCTCTGACTAATTTCACTTAGCATAATACCCTCCAGTTCCATCCACGTAGTTGCAAATGGCAAGATTTCATTCTTTTTGATTGCCGAGTAATTCTCTCTCTCTCTCTCTCTCTCTCTCTCTCTCTCTCTCTATATATATATATATATATATATATGTGATATATATATATATATATATATATATATATATATATAAAGATGTGATATATATATATATATATATATATCACATCTTTATCCATTCATTGATGGATGGACATTTGGGCTCTTTCCATACTTTGGCTGTTGTTGATAGTGCTGCTATAAACATGGAGGCGCATGTGTCCCTTTGAAACAGCACACCTGTATCCTGTGGGCAGATGCCTAGTAGTGCAATTGCTGGGTCGTAGGGTAGTTCTATTTTTAGTTTTTTGAGGAACCTCCATACTACTTTCCAGAGTGGCTGCACAAGTTTGCATTCCCACCAACAATGCAAAAGAGATCCTCTTTCTCTGCATCCTCGCCAACATCTGCTGTTGCCTGAGTTGTTAATGTTAGCCATTCTGACAGGTGTAAGGTGGTATCTCATTGTGGTTTTGATTTGCATTTCCCTGATGACGAGTGATGTTGAGCATTTTTTCATGTGTCATTTGGCCATCTGGATGTCTTCTTTGGAGAAGTGTCTATTCATGTCTTTTGCCCATTTCTTCACTAGATTGTTTTTTGGGTGTTGAGTTTGATAAGTTCTTTATAGATTTTGGATACTAACCCTTTATCTGATATGTCATTTGCAAGTATCTGCTCCCATTCTGTCAGTTGCCTTTTAGTTTTGTTGATTGTTTCCTTCACTGTGCAGAAACTTTTTATTTTGATGAGGTCCCAGTAGTTCATTTTTGCTTTTGTTTCCCTTGCCTCCAGAGATGTGTTGAGTAAGAAGTTGCTGTGGGCGAGGTCAAAGAGTTTTGCCTGCTTTCTCCTCGAGGATTTTGATGGCTTCCTGTCTTACATTAAGGTCTTTCATCCATTTTGAGTTTATTTTTGTGTATGGTGTAAGAAAGTGGTCCAGGTTCAGTATTTTGCATGTCGCTGTCCAGTTTTCCCAGCACCACTTGCTGAAGAGACTGTCTTTATTCCATTGGATGTTCTTTCCTGCTTTGTCAAAGATGAGTTGGCCATACATTTGTGGGTCCATTTCTGGGTTCTCTATTCTGTTCCATTGATCTGAGTGTCTGTTCTTATGCCAGTGCCATACTATCTTGATGATTACAGCTTTGTAGTATAGCTTGAAGTCAGGGATTGTGATGCCTCCTGCTTTGGTTTTCTTTTTCAAGATTGCTTTGGCTATTTGGGTCTTTTCTGGCTCCATACAAATTTTAGGATTATTTGTTCTATCTCTGTGAAGAATGCTGGTGTTATTTTGATAGGGATTGCATTGAATATGTGGATTGCTTTGGGTAGTATCAACATTTTAACAATATTTGTTCTTCCTATCCAAGAGCATGGAATCTTTTTCCATTTTTGTGTGTGTGTGTCTTCTTCAATTTCTTTCATAAGCTTTCTATAGTTTTCAGTGTATAGACTTTTCACCTCTTTGGTTAGATTTATTCCTGGGTATTTTATGGGTTTTGGTGCAACTGTAAATGGGATCGATTCCTTGATTTCTCTTTCTGTCACTTCATTGTTTGTGTATAGGAATGCAACCGATTTCTGTGTGTTGATTTTATATCCTGCAACTTTGCTGAAGTCACGAATCAATTATAGCAGTTTTTTGGTGGAATCTTTTGGGTTTTCCATACAGGGAGTATCATGTCATCTGCGAAGAGTGAAAATTTGACCTCCTCCTGGTTGATTTGGATGCCTTTTATTTCTTTGTGCTGTCTGAGTGCAGAGGCTAAGACTTCTAATACTATGTTGAATAATAGTGGTGAGAGTGGACATCCCTGTCTTGTTCCTGACCTTAGGGGGAAATCTGTCAGTTTTTCCCCATTGAGGATGATATTAGTGTTGGGTCGTTCCTATATGGCTTTTATGATCTTGAGGTATGCTCCTTCCACCTCTACTTTCTTGAGGGTTCTTATCAAGAAAGGATGCTGTATTTTGTCAAATGCTTTCTCTGCATCTATTGAGAGGATCATATGGTTCTTGTCCTTTCTTTTATTGATGTGATGAATCACGTTAATTGTTTTGCGGATATTGAACCAGCCCTGCATCCCAGGTATAAATCCCACTTGGTCATGGTGAATAATTTTTTTGACGTATTGTTGGAGCTGGTTGGCTAATATCTTGTTGAGGATTTTTGCATCCATGTTCATCAGGGAAATTGGTCTTTAGTTCTGCTTTCTAGTGGGGTCTCTGTCTGGTTTTGGAATCAAGGTAATGCTGGCTTCATAGAAAGAGTTTGGAAGTTTTCCTTCCGTTTCTATTTTTTGGAACAGCTTCAAGAGAATAGGTGTTAACTCTTCCTTAAATGTTTGGTAGAATTCCCCTGGAAAGCCATCTGTCCCTGGATTCTTGTTTTTTGGCAGATTTTTGGTTACTAATTGTGTTTCCTTACTGGTTATGGGTCTGTTCAAATTTTCTGTTTCTTCCTGTTTCACTTTTAGTAATGTGTATGTTTCTAGGAATTTGTCCATTTCTTCCAGATTGCCCATTTTATTGGCATATAATTGCTCATAATATTCTCTTACTATTATTTGTATTTCTGCTGTGTTGGTTGTGATCCCTCCTCTTTCATTCTTGATTTTATTTATTTGGGTCCTTTCCTTTTTCTTTTTGGTCAAACTGGTTAGTGGTTTATCAATTTTGTTAGTTATTTCAAAGAACCAGCTTCCGGTTTCATTGATCTGTTTTTTTTGGTTTCGATAGCATTAATTTCTGCTCTAATCTTTATTATTTCCTGTCTTCTGCTGGTTTTGGATTTTATTTGTTGTTCCTTTTTCATCTCCTTAGGACGTAAGGTTAGGTTGTGTATCTGAGATCTTTCTTCCTTCTTTAGGAAGGCCTGGATGGCTTTATACTTTCCTCTTATAACTGCCTTTGCTGCGTCCCAGCAGTTTTGGGTTGTGGTGTTATCATTGTCATTGACTTCCATATACTTTTTAATTTCCTCTTTAACTGCTTGGTTAGCCCATTCATTCTTTAGTAGGATGTTCTTCAGTCTTCAAGTATTTGTTACCTTTCCAAATTTTTTCTTGTGGTTGACTTCGAGTTTCATAGTGTTCTAGTCTGAAAATATGCATGGTATGATCTCAATCTTTTTGTTCTTACTTAGGGCTGATTTGTGTCCCAGTATATAGTCTATTCTGGAGAACATTCCATGTGCATTGGAGAAGAATGTATATTCTGCTGCTTTAGGATGAAATGTTCTGAATATATCTGTTAAGTCCATCTGGTCCAGTGTGTCATTCAAAGCCATTGTTTCCTTGTTGGTTTTTTGATTAGATGGTCTGTCCATTGCTGTGAGTGGGGTGTTGAAGTCTCCTACTATTATGGTACTACTATCGATGAGTTTATTTATGTTTGTGATTAATTGATTTATATATTTGGGTTCTCTTCATTGGGGACATAAATATTCATAATTTTTAGATCTTCTTGGTGGATAGATCCCTTGATTATGATATAATGCCTTTCTGCATCTCTGGATACAGTCTTTATTTTAAAGTCTAGATTGTCTGATATAAGTATGGCTACTCCAACTTTCTTTTGTTGACCATTAGCATGATAGATGGTATTCCATCCCCTTATTTTCAATCTGAAGGTGTCTTTAGGTCTAAAGTGGGTCTGTTGTAAACAGCATATAGATGGATCTTGTTTTCTTTTCAATTCTGTTACCCTATGTCTTTTGATTGGAGCATTGAGTCCATTGACGTTTAGAGTGAGTACTGAAAGATATGAATTTATTGCCATTATGATGCTTGTAGAGTTGGAGTTTCTGGTGGTGTTCTCTGGTCCTTTCTAATCTTTTTTTGCTTTTGGTATATATATATATTCATCTTTTCTCCCCTCAGAGAGTGCCCCTTAACATTTCTTGCAGGGCTGGTTTAGTGGTCACCAACTCCTCTAATTTTTGTTTGTCTGGGAAACTTTTTATCTCTCCTTCTATTTTGAAGACAGCTTTGCTGGATAAAGAATTCTTGGCTGCATATTTTTCTGATTCAGCACACTGAGTATATCCTGCCACTCCTTTCTGGCCTGGCAAGTTTTTGTGGATAGGTCTGCTGCAAGCCTGATATGTCTTCTCTTGTAGGTTAGCGACTTTTTTTCCCTTGCTGCTTTCATGATTCTCTCCTTGCTTGCGTATTTTGTGAATTTGATTATGATATGCCTTGTTGATGGTCGGTTTTTGTTGAATCTAATGGGGATCCTCTGTGCTTCCTGTATTTTGATGTCTGTGTCTTTCTCCAGGTTAGGAAAGTTTTCCGCTATGATTTGCTCACATAACCCTTCTACCCCCATTTCTCTTCCTTCCTCTTCTGGGACCCCTATGATTCTGATGCTGTTTCCTTTTAATGAGTCACTGATTTCTCTAATTCTTAGATTGTGCTCTTTTGCCTTAATCTCCCTCTTTTTCTGCTTCATTATTCTCCATAAGTTTGTCTTCTATGTCGCTGATTCTCTGTTCTGCATCTTCCATCCTTGCTGTCGCTGCATCTGTCCGTGATTGCAGCTCAGTGATAGCATTTTTAATTTCATTCTGGCTATTTTTTATTTCTTTTATCTGTGCAGAAAGGGATTCTAATCTATTTTCGACTCCAGCTAGTATTCTTATTATCATGATTCTAAATTCTGGTTCAGACATCTTGCTTGTATCTGTCTTGGTTAAATCCCTGGCTGTCGTTTCTTTGTGTTCTTTCTTTAGGGGTGAATTCCTTTGTTTTGTCATTTTGAAGGGAGAAAAGTAATTAATGAGGTAGAAAAATTAAAATTAAAAACATTAAAAGTAAAAAAGTATTAAAAGTAAAAAATTTAAAAAAACACACACAAATCGAATAAATGATGCAAGATCCTAGGTATGTTTTGGTCTGGGTGTTGAAAGTGGTTTGACAGATTAGAGAAAAAAAGGGGGGAGAAAGAAAGGAAATTGTTTGAGAATTTGAAAAAATGAATACACTGAAGTAGACTAAAATGAGATGATGGGAGTAAAATAGAATTTGAAAAAATATACACAAAAGTAAAGAATATAGTAGAATATGTTTTAATGGATATTATAAGGATGTGTATGTTTGTTGTAATTTATAAGCTAAATGCTTTATACCATTTATAGGAAAAAAATTCCAAAGGAGTGAATGTTATTCTCACAAAAGTTAGTAATAATCAATATTTTGTGAAGCAGCTTAATGTATAGCAAAAAATATGAGTAGAGAATCAACATGGAAAATGAAAATACTGGTGAATTAAATCTATTTCCTTTGCATTTCTTAAGGGTACGTATTTCAAAGCTGAGTCCCCTCACTTAGGCATATACAACTGGATGAGAAACACTACATTTTATCTCCTTCCCCAAATGCATACAAGTCGATATTTTTCTCCAGGCCTATGGATCTGACTTGGGTTAAGCAAGCAAACAAATTCAAAAACACAATAAAACAAAACAAAAAATATCCTTCCTTACTGAAACCTGATCTTGATGCCTTTATAACATCAAAACAAATTTCTTAAAGCCAACATGCCTCCAAATCATCTTTTGATTGAATCTTTTCTCTGTTTTCTAGAATTTAATTTAGGATTTTAAGTACTATTTAAATCTGTTGATAATTTAATTCCTTTGAATTTCCCTAAAATGATATGTATGTTGGGATGCTTGGGTGATTTAGTCAGTTAAGCATCTGACTTCTGCTTAGGTCGTGATCTCACAGTTCATGAATTCAAGCCCCATGTTGGGCTCTATGCTGATAGGTTGGAGCCTGCTTCGAATTCTGTGTCTCCCTCTCTCTCTCTCTCTGCCCTCCACCACTCACACTGTCTCTCTCTCAAAAATAAATAAATCATTAAATTTTTTTAACAATAAAATAAAATGATATGTATGTTTATGAATACACAGATTCCTACATGCAATAAAAAAATATCATTAGTGCTATATAGTAACCATCCAAAGGAACTAATTAATTCTTTAAATTATAAGAAGGCAAATATTTAGCATGAACTTTACATTAGGAAACTTTCTTTGAGAAGGAATTTAATAGCTTGCATATTCTTCACAATCTAATATTGCTTCTGCTTCAAATCATTTTAAATCTTAAGAAACATGTTTTAAATGATTTAAGTATAGGTATCCAGGAGACATTCCCTCCTCTTATTTCTCTGAGTTTTATCGTTTAATTTCAAAAGTTGTGAATGGTGGAAAAGACATAGTTTTTATCCTTAGGCCCTTGGTCATCTTTTCTCTCATCTCTTAGAGCCACAGCCCTGTGATTTATAAATCTTGACTAACAGAATGGTTTCTGCATGAATCATTATCTTCTGAAAGCTAAGGAATGATATCATAAGGAAAAAAATTACT
Source organism: Neofelis nebulosa (assembly GCF_028018385.1). Classification (NCBI taxonomy): domain Eukaryota; kingdom Metazoa; phylum Chordata; class Mammalia; order Carnivora; family Felidae; genus Neofelis; species Neofelis nebulosa. The sequence goes on from NC_080785.1 coordinate 30,361,794, forward strand.
ATATGCAGTGTCAGGAAATTAACCATCAGGAAAAGCAGACACTTTTTGACATATTTGGACTCTCAAAAACTGAGGTATTTTAACTCTTACATTTTGTCCTTCTGTTTCCCACATCCAATTTAGATTAGACAGGTTTCCTGACAAAGGTCATGTCAAATTCTCCCCTATTTGGTTTGTAGGAATACAGTGGTTATCACTTTTAAAATGGAAATCTGTTTTGCTGATAATAAAAGTCACATAATAATTTTAACATTTATAGTTGTATAAAGTCAAAAGTGAATTCCTCAACATAGTTTACATTTAATAAAAATACTCCCCAAAATACAAGTATTGTAATATTCTTAATAAAGGGTTTCTCTTCAATATATACAGACATAGTGAACTTTGGAAAAAGTAAATTGATATTATTCTTAAATGTCTATGCTGGTTGTTTAAAAGTATTGCAATCTATTGATCGATTGTTGTAATAATTAGAATTGTCGTTCACTCTAATGTTCTTATGTAACATATAGTAAAGATTATATCTCTATATACTACATAGGATTTTGAGTGGTAGTTCAGAGACTAGTACTGTAGTTCAGGTTATTTGATTCAAAGCTTGAAACTCAAAATTTTCTATTTTTTCTTGTGTTTCTTGCCAAATCAAAGGCATTATCATTATACGATGACATTGATGCTTCTGCTCAGGAAAAATAATTGAACCAAGGCTCAAAATGATGTTAGGTAACAAGATTTAGCCTCACATAAATTTTCCCATGATCCTTCTTACCCCTCAGAGAAATGACTACACATGACCATTAACATCAAAAAGTGGGGATAAAGGACCAAAACCCTATTTTTGGAAGATCCTGGCATGATTAGGTTGAGTTATGTCAAAAATAGTTTTGAAACACAATATATATGACACTAGCTGGAGAGATGGAATTGATAGTATGGGTTGGACCAAACTTTAAAACTGTGGAGAAAATTGGATTGTAGTGGTTATAACCTGCCAGCCGAGTGAGCTAATAGATACATCCGTATAGCTGCTTAGACTGAACTCACTTAAAAGTATTTCTCTAATACCGAGCTCAGCATCAAATCACTTTTGCTGCAAAACTCACTCATGTTCTGGGGCGCCTGGGTGGCGCAGTCGGTTAAGCGTCCGACTTCAGCCAGGTCACGATCTCGCGGTCCGTGAGTTCGAGCCCCGCGTCAGGCTCTGGGCTGATGGCTCGGAGCCTGGAGCGTGTTTCCGATTCTGTGTCTCCCTCTCTCTCTGCCCCTCCCCCGTTCATGCTCTGTCTCTCTCTGTCCCAAAAATAAATTAAAAAAAAAAAAAAAAAAAAAAAACGTTGGAAAAAAAAAAACTCACTCATGTTCCATAATTCTTCAATTAGTGAAGCCCCTGACTGATTCCAGTTCCTGTAGCAGAAGAATATTCCCAGTGACTGGTATTCCTGACCCTAAATCTCAATTAACCAGTGACTTTGGCACATTTGTCTGACGTTCTAGACCATTCACTGCCTGGATCTCCACTTACATCCTTTACTCGATGATGACTTACTCTTGTCTCACATATGTAGATGGTCTGAATCCTAGACTCAGTTTTGCCCATGTATCACTCATTGTATCCCAGTTTCATTCTTCTTGCCTGTGTCCCCATCCCAGTCTCATACATGGCTCAAATAAAGATCTCATCTTTTGTTCCCATATTTATATTCCCAAGGTATAACCCAAATCTTTAATTTAACACTCCCCAGGCTGACTCCCAGGCATAATCTCTTGATTACCCATTAGAAAAAATGTCTATTTTTTCTTTTGCCCAGAATTCTTTGTATGCTCCATAATGACTCTGTTGTTGATAAAGTACCTCATTTCCATTTATACTGAATTTCTATTTAAAAAGTATTGTTAAATCTATCATTATCAAAAAAAGACTAAAGCACTCAGTTGTATATGGCATTGTCAGATGCTTTAAGAAAGTAAATTTGACAGCATAGGTTCCTGTCCTTCAGGAAGTTATTTTATGATGTAAAAAGGAGATATAGGCACACATATTTTAAAATAAGATTCTACATTAGTTGAGGGGAGTAATTTGTTATATTTATAGTCTAAGGGCTTTAGTAGGCCCCACCAGAGATGACGGATGATGATTCAGTATCATCCTATTTCAAGGAATTTATTAAATGTATCTATCAATGTTTTTATGAGGACAGTGATTCATAGCAGAGTAATAAAATAGAACTTTGCAATGAGTTCCTAAATCTGCCATACTGTCTATCATTATCCTCACTATGTTTCTCTTCCCCCTTTCTCATGTTTCTCATGTTTGGAAAGTTTATTTCCTCAGTTAGTGGTTGCAGAATTTAAAATATGTGATTAAAAACAGCAATCTTACATACATATATTATATATATATATACATACATATATATAATATACATATTATGGTTTAATATATATAATTATATATTATATTTTATAATTATATATTATAATATACTATGGTTTATATATATAGAAATATATATTCTATATATAATAAAATATTATATTTTATAATTATATATTATCATATATATATTATGGTTTCTTAGGTGCAAAGGAAAAGACTCATTCAATGTTATAGAGATGTTGGAGGATTAATATGGCTAGAGTTTCCCTAGCCTGTCATTCTCCAGCCGATGTCACTGCCAGTAAAGCCAGGAGCACAGGGAAGAACATACTTCTTTCCCCTCACCTAAGGCTTATATGGTAAATTAAAGTAACAGGCTGGCCTGAAAAGAATCAAATTAGTTACAGAGTGAATAAGTCATAGGTTCCATTAATCAACAGGAAACAGATGAAAACTTCTGTTACTGTAACATGAAAAGGTCATCAAATCCTCTCCATAAAAAATAAGAATAAAACTAGAAAAAAATCTGACGAAAATAACCAAATGTCTTGAAATCAACCAAACGCAGATAAATTGAGTTTTTATTCTTGACAAACTGCTAGAGCTTCAAGTAAGAGTAGCACAAGATTTCAGCAGCCATTATAAATATGTGCAAAAGAATTAAAGGCAATTATATTCAAAAAATAAAAATTAACATATAAGGAATTTCAATAGTGAAATAAAAATATAAAAGAAAACCAAACTGAAATTTAGATTTAAAAGTATAATGATTTAAATAGAAGTTTCACAAGATGGGTTTGATAGCAGATCAGATAATATAGGACGAGATAAAAACAGGAGTGGAAAGTAGGTTTATTATCCAATTTAAAGAACAGTTAGAAAAGATTGAAGAAAAATGAAAAAAGTCTCAGAAACCTGTTGGATTCCATGAAGCACATAAATATACCTGTAATTGCAACTCCAGGAGGAGAGAATAAAAAAAAAAAAAAAAAAAAAAACAGAATAAATATTTAAAGAAATGATGCCTGAAAACATCCTTAATTTGTTGGAAACCATTAATGTACACATTAAACTAGCTCATCACACTCTAAGTTTTATAAACACAAAGACATCCACACATCATAGTAAGCTACTGAAAGCTAGACACAAAAAGAAAATCTTGAAGGCAGCAATAACAAAATAACTCATCATGTGCAAGGAACGGCCATATGATTAACAGCTGACTTCTCATCAGAAACCATAGAAATCAGAAGGCAGTAAAACGACATAGGTGAAGTATTCAAAGAAGACAAACTGGTTAAAAAAAAAAAGACAAACTGCTCATGGATTAGTAGTTTCAATAATGGTAATATGGCAATTCCTTTCAAAGAGAAATGAAGATTCAGTTAAGTCCTTATCAAAGTCCCATCCAATTTTTTAAATAAATTAACAAGCTAAAATCAAAACTTATATGAACACTCAAAGTACTTAAAGCAATTTCGAAAAAGTAGAATAAAGAAAAAGAACTCGTTACCTAACTTCAAAACTTCCTATGAAGCTACAGCCATCAAAACAGAATTGTATTGTTATGAGGGTAAGAATACAGATCATTGTAATAGAATAGAGAATCTAGAAATGAACCTACACATTCATGGTCAATTGGATTTTGATGTAGGTGCTAAGCTGATTCAATGGAAAGGATTATTTTTTCAACAAAACATGCTATCACAGATATTCATTATAAAAAGTGAACTTAGTACATTTCAAGCACCATAATAAATTTTTACTCAAAATGAATCATAGACATTAGTTAAAACTATAAAACTCCTAGAAGGAAACATTGAAGAAAAATTTTTGACCTTGAGTTAGTCAAAGATTTTTTAGATAGGGCACCAAGAACATAAGGTTCTACAGACGACAAAATCAAGGAGTTAGATCTTCCAAAATTTAAAATGTTTGCTATTCTAAAGACTTTATTAAGAAAATAAAAAGGGTGGCTCAGTCAGTTACATGTCCAACTTCGGCTCAGGTCATGATCTCATGGTTCATGAGTTTGAGCCCCCATTAGGCTGTCAGCACAGAGCCGGCTTCAGATCCTCTTTCTCCTTCTCTCTCTACCCCTCCCCCACTCATTCTCTCTCTCTTTCTCTCTCTCAAAAATACTAAAAAAATTTTTTAAAAGAGAAAGACAAGTCAGAGTCTGGGAGAAATTGTTTGCAAATCGCATATTTGATAAAGACTTGTATCTGAAATATATAAGGAGCACATCAATTAATAATAACAAAAAAGGGGGTGTGTGTCTGGGTGGCTCAGTCAGACTCTTGATTTCAGCTCAGGTCATGATCTCATAGTTCCTAGGATCGAGCCCCACGTCAGGCTCTGTGATGACAGTAAGAAGCCTGCTTGGGATTCTCTTTCTCCTTGGCTCTCTGTCTCTCCCCTGTGTATGTGCTCTCTCTCTCTCGAAATAAATAAATAAACATTTTTTTAATAACAAAAAAAACCAATGAAAATCAACAAGGTATTTAAATAGACATTTTATCAAAAAATATACATGAGGTTAATAAGCAAATGAAAATATGTTCAATCTCATTAGTCACTAAATGACAAAATGACAATGAAGTCAGAATGGGTCTGGCAGCCATTCAAAAAGATTGACAATACCAAGTGTTAGGATGTTGTGATAGGCAGAGTAATGACCTCCGCACCCCTAGGGATGTTCTTGCCTAATCCCCCAAACCTGCAGATATGTTACGTTGTGTGGCAAAAGAGACTTTACAGATACGGACAAGTTAAGGATCTTAAAATGGGAAAATTATCCTGGGTCAAGGTGGGCCCAATATAATCACAAATGTCCTTATAAGAAGGAGGTGGGAGGGTTAGAGTCAAAGAGTAGTGATAACAGAAGGAGAGGTTGGAATGATGTGAGTCCAGGAGCCAAGGAACATGGGCAGCCTGACAAGGAACACATTTTCACCTGGAGCCTACAGAAGGAAGGCAGCTTTGCTGACACCTTGATTTTAGCCTCATAAGACTCATTTCATCTTCTGACCTCCAGAACTGTAAGATAATACGTCTGTGTTGTGGAAAGCCACTAAGTTTATGGTAATTTGCTATGGTAGTAATAGGAAGCTAATATACGTGTGGTAAAACTAATTTGAAATGGGAATTTGTAATTCCCATTTCTAGTTCTTAATGGGAATATAAAATGAGTCATTTTGACAAAAGTTTGATAGTTACAACCCATAAATTTCACTCTTCAGTATCTACCAAAGAGCAGTGGTAACATATGTCCAAGTCTTTGGACCTGTGCACAAATGTTCGGCACTGCATTATTCATCATGGCCAAAAACTAGGGAAAAATATCCAAACATCCTTCAGTTTGTGAAAGGATAAACACAATACGGTATAATGACTGCAGTATAACCATTATAAAGTGGAATAATAGCAGTGAAGAAGAAACTGACCATATGGCCACAGACTGAACTTCAAAAATCATGTTAAGTAAAAGAAGGCAGACCCCCAAATCTATATGCTGCATGATTCCATTTGCATACAATTTCTAGAAGAGTCAAATCCAAACTCTGTACAAAGAAAAACAACCTTTGCCTGGTAATTGGAGCTGCAATTGATTGTAAACAAGTACAAAGGATCTTCTAAGTGGTGATGAAAGTGTTCTGCAATGTGGCTGTGATTATTGTTGTACAAGTGTATAACCTTACCAAGAATTATCAAACTGTGTATTTACAGTGGGAGAATTGTTTGGTATATAATAGCCCTATAAAGCCATTAAAAGTGAAAAAAAAAGAAACAGAAAAATAGATTGTTAAATTCTTGCTCCAAAATTTTTTAATATAATTTATTGTCAAATTGGTTTCCATACAACACCCAGTGCTCATCCCAACAAGTTCCATCCTCAGTGCCCATCACCCACTTTCCCCTCTCCCCAACCCCCATCAATCCTGTTTGTTCTCTGTATTTAAGAGTCTCTTATGGTTTGCCTCCCTCCCTCTTTGTTTGTAACTATTTTTTCCCCTTCCCTTCTCCCATGATCTTCTGATAAGTTTCTCAAGATCCACATATGAGTGAAAACATATGGTATCTGTCTTTCTCTGACTGACTTATTTCACTTAGCATAATACCCTCCAGTTCCATCCATGTTGCTACATATGGCCAGATTTCATTTTTTCTCATTGCCAAGTAGTATTCCATTGTATATAGAAACCACATCTTCTTTATCCATTCATCACAGATGGCCAACAGACACATGAAGTGATGATCTCGCTCCAAAATTTAAAAAGGAGCTCCTATTCAGAAGAGATTGCATGAGAAAATTCCTAAACCATGTTTTTCTCCTTAATTATGGCTTAGGTTTATTACATTTATTCCTGTATTTACATACTGGTTGTCTGCTTTTCTCATCTTATGAGAAAGTGCTGAACTTCTTGAAAACAAAATAATAGTTAATATTGAATCTATACCACTTCCCCTCTCCAGGAATCTTCCATATGTCTGGAACACATTTGCTGAACCACTGAGTAAGCAATGCTCCCAGCTCACATACTAGCATCTGTTCTAACTACATAGGGGAAACATCCTTCCTCATGAATTTTCTCAACGTTAACCCTTAGTGTCATTCTAGATTTTAGATACTGTTTTATTGAAGCTTCTGTGAGCACACAAGGAGGAAAGAGTTGGGGCAGGGAGAGTTTATCCTTTTTTTGCAGAAGGAATTCTGTTCCTCCATTTTTCAAAAAGCACATTATCACTCTTAGATTTTCTTCAAAATGTTTCACTTTGTATCATTTTATTCCCCCCCCCTTTATTGTGTGTGTTTTTTTCTAGCTTTTCTCTTCTAATAATACCCCTTCCTTTGAAAGGAAAGTTACCATATGACCAGGCATTCAAGGTCATAGTTGGAGAATTTTCCCCATCCAGTACTTCCTGCCCTAAATTTATTTCATCAAGATTCCAAATAGAATCATTTAATCTATTCCTTTTTTTTATTATCCATAAAAAAAATCTTGATGGTCACATCTAAATCAGCCATGTGGTAAGTCATATCAATTTTTAAATGATCCGAAGTGAATGAATTGGTTAAAATGAAATTGATGCACGTCAGCATGTATTGGTACTATCAATTGCCATCAAGCAGCTTTTTAAAAAATGACAACTGGGGGTTCCTGGGTGGCTCAGTCGGTTAAGCGTCCGACTCTTGATTTCAGCTCAAGTCATGATCTAATGGTTCTTGAGATCAAGCCCCACATTGGGCTCTGTGCTGACAACACAGAGCCTGCTTCAGATTCTGTCTCTCAGTCCTCTCTCTCTGCCTCTCCCCATGCTGGCTGGCTCTCCCTCTGCCTCAAAATAAATAAATAAACATTACAATAAAATAAAACAGAATAGAATAAAATAAAATAAAATAAAATAAAATAAAATAAAATAAAATATAAAAAAATGACAACTGTCCAGTCCTGCAAGCGATATATTTGGGGATGCTAGATATTCAGTCTTTTTCTTTTTTTAAGCTTTTATTTAAGATCCTGTTAGTTAACATACAGGGTGACATTAGTTTCAGGTGTACAATATAGTGATTCAGCACTTCCATACGACACCCAGTGCCCATCACAGCAAGTGCCCTCCTTAATCCCCATCATCCCATTTCACCCATCCCCACCCATCTCCTCTCTGGTAACCATCAGTTGATTTTCTGTAGTTAAGTATTCAGTCTTTTTCGATCAGCATGATTCAGTGTGCTCCAACCTCCTGGTAAGTAGTGTGCAAGATTCAGGAGACTCAAAATTGGAAGAAAAAGTCCCCCAACCTTGGAGAAGCTCTCATTCAACTAGAAACAGACATGATAAAACTAATTTGCTCTACAGTGTGATCAGAGCTGTAATGTGGTATAAACAAATGCTGGAACAATTTAGAGATGATGGAATATGTTTTCCTTGTTTCTTCTACTGATCCGCCTCAAAACTCCGCAAATTTTAACCAAAATTTTTTCATGCTTTCTTTGAAACTGAGCAGAAATCAAGAGAAGGATTATCATAAATGTACCCCAGCAGGATGCTGTTTATGTTTATGGCAGTAGCAGCTGTATATCCTTATTTTATCTGTATCTATATTTGTCTTTATCTATCTATAGGTAAATATTTTTTTTATCATACCTCAAACAATATCAACATTTATGTTATTTATTTATGTTCACATAACATATATTATTGTATATATACATACATATACACACATAATATATCCTTATAATACATAGTATGGTACATATAAATATAGTACATATACATCCTCAGGTTCTATAATGTGAAAATATCTGAAAAAGAATGGCTGGGCTCAAATCACTCAGATTGGTGTCAGTTTTTTCATTAAGAGAGACTATTCAGGAACTATTGGATAAAAAAAGTGATTGAATGCAAGTATCTACTTTTATTTCCTCCTAATCCCATGGAAACAATAATAAAGGGACTTTTAGCAGGTATATACTCACAAAGATGTGAAGAACAGAAGAAAAAGGAACAGCAACAAAATTTTGGAAGGCCTAGAGAAGTTGAATAAGTAGATTTAGCAAACTCTTCAAAAATGAATTTTAGGGGCGCCTGGGTGGCTCAGTCGGTTGAGCGACCGACTTCGGCCCAGGTCATGATCTCACGGTTTGTGGGTTTGAGCCCCGCATCGGGCTCTGTGCCGACAGCTCGGAGCCTGGAGCCTGCTTCCGATTCTGTGTCTCCCTCCCTCTCTCTGCCCCTCCCCCACTCATGCTCTGTCTCTCTGTCTCAGAAATAAACATTAAAAAAAATTAAAAAGAATGAATTCTAAACTGGCTATAAGGAGAGCCAAGAACAATCTTTGAATCCTTTAAAGTTTTAGGAATTAGTGATACCATCCTCTGAAAGTGGAAAATGGTCAGGAGTCTATGTGAGTAATACATAGGTCCTCACATCCGTCATCTCCAGCCAAGTAAATAAATAAGCAAATAAATAGTTGAATTTTATTTCCAAATATAGGCTCTTTAGACTGCCAAACATGAGAAAAAATAACAGCTATACTTGCATAGAACTTACTGTGTTCCCGGTATTTTGTAAGCATTTACATTTATTGACTCATTTCGACCTTACCCCAGCCCTATGATAAACATGTAATTATCCCCCAAATTACTCATGCAAACAGATAGAACCAAAAAGAGGAGTAAGAGGTGACTGTCAACATACTGGGATGCTGAGACAAATGTCCCTTCCCATCCAACCCCCTTTCATCTCTAAGACTCAATAATGCAGCAAAAGCTCCACTCTCTAGACAGGAGATGGAAAGACTCTTCTCTGAGGATCCCGATACAGTCGGTGGGAAAAACTTAAGAGCTATTGAAATCAGGGTTTTCCCAACTACGTGGCCCAGCCAGTTGCCTGCAGTAAAACCCGCTGTTTCCCACCATAAACTCAGGGTCTCCAATCAACTCCTTAGTACCCTATCAGTAAATATAAACAAATAGATGAGGATTATCAGGCATGAGGAAAACTGCTGAAATGAAAGTTTGAGAAGCAAATAAGCAAATTTTTTTAAATTACGATTTTAAAAATCAATTAGAGAATAAAGGTCTTGCAGATATAAGGAGACAAAATAATCCCCACAACTCATTTATTACCTATCCATCAATAGGTAATAAAAGATATTTTAATCATGAAACGATAATACTATTTTAAAAAGTAATACTCAGACAAATAAAGAGGCATTTGAAATGTATCTATATATTTTTTAAATAAATAAAAACTCAATAGAAAGGTTGGGATATAAAAATGTAGGAAATCCAACTTAAGGGTACATGACAACTAAATAAAACCTGGATGGGATCCTGGGACATGAAAAGGGCATTAAGTAAAAACTAAGGAAGTCTGAATAAAGTATGGACTTTAGTTAACAATAATGCACCAATATTGGCTTATTATTATAACAAATGTGCCATACTAATATAAAATATTTATAATAGTGGAATATGGAATATATGGGGTATACTGGAAAAAAATAGGAAATATTTTAAGAAATGATGCTAACAAATAATACTGTGAACTGTAAGAACAGAGATAAGAAAATCTGACAACCAGTTCAGAAAGTCAAACATTTATATAATAGGAAGACCCAAGAGAGAACAAGATTGAAAAGGAAATAAATTAGAAATGAAATAATTCAAACAAATTTCCAGCTATGTGGTCCATGTAACTTTTCAGACTGTTAGAGCCCACTAGTTGAGCTATATGAATGAAAACAGACCCACACCGAAACATATAATTTGAAAATTTCAGAGAACTTCAGACAAAGATAAGAGCTAAGCTTTTGAAAAGGAAGATGAATCCTTTGAGGCCAGTAATGGACTGGGAATCAGAATATCTTTAAACTTCTCGGCATCAACCTCAGAAGCTAGAAGGCACCAAAGCATGCTCAGGATAGAATAAAGATATTTTCAGGAAAGCAAATTTCAGAAAATTTACCTCCTGTGAATTCTATCTCAGGAAGCTCCTGAAATGTGCCCTACCAAAATGAGAGCGTGAACAAGTACAGAGAAAAGAATGCAATGTGGAGAATAGGAGAGCCAATAGGAGACATGAAGAGGGGTCTGGTATAAGAAAGGTGCACTGAACACAGGGGCACCCAGTCTCATTTGGAGCATGTCAGAAGGTTCCTGAAGTGATGTCTTCAGGAAGATAAAATTGACAGAATACCTGACACTGAGTGCATTTAGAGCAGAGTGAGACATTTGCTGAGGAGATTGGGGTTGAAACAGGGAAAAGTCCCTAGAAATCCGAACAAAGAGTTAGTAACAGAACATAATAAACCATAAATACCGGGGAACAAAAGATGTGCAGGAAAGACAAAAATGATCATGGCTTACCAAATGGCTTTAAGGAAATTGTATTTGCATTGTTATGCTCATATAAACACAAAATATTTATCTAAAATTAAACTTAAACCGAGGAATGTCTACCATTAGGAGGTAAGGGCAAGGAAAGCAAAGACAGTTAAAACCTTCTTTCTTTTCCAAGACAGAAGTTAATGAGCCCAGCCTAAAACTAAAACACCACGAAATGACAAAGCAAGCATGTTATTTAGGAATGTGGAGCTAAACACCAAAATAATTACTTAAATTGGTGAAGGAGAGATAGGTGTTTTGGGGTAGGGGGATTCTGTTGTTATTTTTAATAAAACGTTTTTTTTTTATAAAACTTGCAAAGTATTTGACCCTTAACCTATGTCTTTGTGTAACTATGACAAAAATAATAATTTAACAAAAAACAAAAAAAAGAAGCTCTGTAATATCCACGCTGTTCATTTGTCATTTGATTTATTCTTGATATTGCCTATTCTTTCTAATGAGAGGAAAAGCCTACTGATTTTTTTTTTCTTCATCATTCTTAACTAGCTTAAAGGGATTATTGAATTTTAGGAACTTGAAGTATGGTGCTAGCTATAATAGAGATTTAAAATTCATTCCTAAACAGTTATATATATGTGGGAAGATTTCAAGTGACAGATATTAATAATCCAACAACCTGCAGGAGAAAAAAAGTACCAAGATTTTGATGTCCCCAAGAGATGCTGAAGGTCACAAACTAACTATATAAATATCTAGTGTACTGATGCTTTGATACCAAAACTCTACCTCTTAAAATCTTTTACTTCTGGAAGCTATCTGGGGGTCAGGGGAGGAGGGACACATACAGTAGGAGAAGATAATGAGAGAATGAAAAAGAGCAGTCAACCTAAAAATCCACAAGGAACCCAATGAAGACAGTACCTTCACTATTTATGGTCACTTGTTGGGCTAGGAAACATTTAATTTGTATTCAGAATGATTTGTTTATCCTGAAATCAAGCTGCAAAAATTCCTTACCTATCCAAAGCCTCAAGTATATGTCATAAAACCAAGCAATTTACGGCAAAGGGATGGTAGTAAGTTTAGACACAGAAAGTCGAAGATGACTTCCAGAATTCTTGCAGCAAAGTCACTGAGTGCTCTAGCCTGAGTGTGTCCGCCAAATTCACTGGCTTTAATCCTAACACCCAGTGTGATGGAGGTGGGAGGTCGGGCTTTTGGGAGGTGATTAGGTGATGATGTGGAGCCCTCATGAATGGGAGTAGTGCCCCCAGACGTCCCCCAGAGATCCTGTCCCTTTCTGCCATGTGAGGTTACAGTGAAAAGACTGCTCCCCGGAAGAGGGTCCTCACCTGATCATGCAGGCATGTTTATCTTAGACTTTCAGCTTCAGAGCTGTGAGAACAAATTTTTGTTGTTTGTAAGCCAACCAAGCTATGGTTTTCTGTTATAGCAGCCCAGTTGGACTAAGATACTGGGACTTTATATCAGTGGAGATATTATTCAGTGCACTGAAAAATAATTAAAGGCAGGTGGGACTCTGGCCTTACGTAAAAAGCCATTATAAGTATCAAGAATACCTTAAGAACGTGATCTTGCAATACACTGATATGTGCACTACAAAATGTCACTATTCTCTCTCATTTGTAATCTGACACCGATACATGAGCAAGAGAGTGAAAGGGCATCTCAGGTAAACCATTGAATAACACATATTATTGATGGTGTTGTATTTATATTGTGTGTGATCAGAATACAGCATTTCAGGGAGGAGAAAAATAAGCTCTGAAACACTGCCATACATACCTTTTGATCCAACAGGTTCACCACTAGGAATCTTTCCCCCCCCCCAATCCCGCCTATGTACAAAGATTTTTCAGAAGGATGTACACTGCAGTATTTTATATATGAGTGGAAATAGGGAACCATTTAAAATGCCAAATGGTACATCTGAATTATGGAATATTAAAAATCCATCTAAATATACACACACAATCTTGAATGTATATATGGTAATACAACCATATTTTTTAATGAAACAATTTTTAAATGTTACTGTGATCCCATTTATATTTTTAAAAGATATGCATGTATGTACAATATGTATTCAATGCATAGAATGGGCCCTAGAAGAATAAACACCCCTTGTTGGTAGTGATTACATCTGGGAGGATTATTTGAAAAGGACCATATGGAGTAGTGTGGTTAAGGGAACAGTAGCCCCTCCTTATCTGCAAGGAACACGTTTCAAGACACCCAGTGGGTGACTGTAACTATAAGTAGTATCAAACCCTGTATATATTATGTTTCTTCCTATAGGTACACACCTGTGATAAAGTTTAATTTATATATTAGGCACAGTAAGACATTAACAGAAGTAAGCAATAATAAAATAGAACAATTATGCCCATATACTCTAATAACAGTTATGTGAATGTTGTCTCTCTCTCAAAATACCTTATCGCGCTGCACTCACTCTTATTGTGATGTGACGATACAACGCCTATGTGATGAGATACTAGTTGGTGAATGACACAGCATTAGGCTACCACTGATCATCTGACCATATGTCAGCAGGAGGATCATCTGCTTCTGGATGGCAGTTGACTGTGGGTAACTGAAACTGTGGATACGGGGGGACTGCTGTATAGATTGTGGTGTAGACCTCCTAAATTTGGATCTTGACCACTTAGTGTATGTCCTCTCTAGATCCTTCAGTTTCCTCATCTGTAAAGTGTATGAATGCATGTGAATATTGCTTAGAATAGAGTTGGCACTTAATAAATATTACATAAGTTAGCAATCATGAAACAAATGTTCATCATTATAATTAAGAGTTTTAGTTTTTAGTCTGTAACTGCTGTTTTGTTTAACTCTTGTGCAATACACCAATGCATTTTTTTTATTTTTTAATGTTCATCCATCTTTGAGAGAAAGAGAGAGAGAGAGAGAGAGAGAGAGAGAGAGAGAGAGAGAGAGATGCGAGTCAGGAGGGTCAGAGAGAGAGGGAGACACAGAATCTGAAGCAAGCTCCAGGCTCTGAGGTGTCAGTACAGAGCCCAACATGGGGCTTGAACTCACAAACCAGGAGGTCATGGCCTGAGCTGAAGTCAGACGCCCTACCGACTCAGCCACCCAGGTGCCCCTATTTTATGATCTAAAATAAGGAAGACCAAATCCAGAAAATTTAATGTTATTGCTGTAGTGGTGATAAAACTGTATAAAGACGTTAGGGCGTTCAGTTCCAAGACCTCCTGCTCCTTCACTGCTAAATGAACTAGACTACTCAGAATAAACAATTACCCCTCTACTATCTCAAGGGCAAGGAATAACAGCTCTTTCTCTTTAACGAATCCTACGGTGCTGTGTACCCAGCGGGTGTGCACTAAATGTTTGCGGGTAATGATAATGGTGAGGATGCTGACAGCTGTGACAGACTATAAAACTTAATTTAAAAGCCATCAAGAAAATGTAACACAAAATACATTCCTGAATTTTGTCTGTATGGGAAACAAATTCGGTTTGATTATTAATAAAGTAATTTAGTGTACATGGTACTATTGATTATTTTGGTAGCATCCTGAGTCTTGCTCATTAGCATGACCTAATTATTATTTCAAAGGAGTCAAAGAGCATAGCAAGGTCCATTTCTATCATTTTAGTATTAAAACTTGGTTTCCTGTAAGGACTTTATAAATTAAATGCACAAAATGGATGTTAGCAACTAAATTATCTTTAATCCCTGCAGCAAGATTTGCAGTAGTATGACTGTTTTCTGTTTCCTTAAATTGCAATGTTACTTTGTTTCTACAATGACATACTCCTCTTCTATGTGTTTAAGTAGCTCATGCATGGAAAGAATTACTTTATTGGAAAGATGATGATGTGTGTCCATTCTAGCTCCATCCCAGTTTCGGGGGGTGAGGCTCTAACCATTTATTAATAGGTGGCACACTGCCTCTCTTCTGCAATCACTGAAGCATCAGCCAGGCAGTATATCAATGGCATTTACCCCGCCAATCAGCAGATCTGAAACTAATCTTTATTAATGGATCTCTATCTCCTTGAGGCTGATATGATGGTGACTTGAGTGATTGGAAGAGATTCTACAGGGCAGATGCACTGCAAGGAACAAGAGCCAGGACTATGGGGCATAGGTGACCTCCTATGGTGGTGGGAGATTCTATAATCCCCTCCATGGCTATAACCATTGGCATCCTGCCAGGAAAGAAAAGCTACACTAGTTATCTGAACAGAGAGATTTAATACAAATAATTGTGAACTAGTAACAGGATATTAACTACCTACAGAGGCAAGGAGAACTCTCAAGATTACAGGAATAACCGATATAGGGAGTAGCTACCACAATACCCAGGAAGGAAATAACTGAGAAGAGAGCCCTATCCATGGTGGAGAATTTGACCTCATTGGAAACGGTGCCCATGTGGCCCACTAGATGGCAGAGAATTTTGCTGAACGGCCTCAGCATGGCCAGGCACCCAGGGTTCCACTCAACAATAAGCTGCCACTGGAGCTTTAATTAGCCTCTTTGGAAAGTCAGCCAGGGTACCAGCAAGGACTGAAAACTTGCATGGAAGCCACTTACCGGGGTGATGGAGAGTTTTGCAAAAAATCCACCCTCTGGGCACAAAAAAGCGCCCATGAAGCTTTCCAATAGGAAAGCCAAGCACGGCGTGCCTGCCTAACTCACTGGATGGCCACTGACTGGAGTGGTGGGAAGATTCACTGGGGAGGTGACTGCCACTTGCAGCTGCACACTGAAAGACACAGAAAAAACAAGCAGACAAAACCAAAAACACACCATATCCAGGACAAGAAGCACCCTGCCTCCTCATTGTTCCTCCAGGGCTCTCTATTTGCAACGCCAATAGTGCACTTGCTGGCAAAGAAGTATTTGCAAGTTTGAGTTTCAGTACCACAAAGCAGGGTGGAGAAGGGTGGGCTTGGGGCTCAGAGGCAATACTTTAACAACTGGTGCAGTAGCCAAGCCTGGAATATTGAAACTTGGTTTTATTAAAGGACGTTATAGAAACAACCTCCCTATTTTCTTGACCATTTATTCATTTATTAACTCAATCAAGAAATATTGATTGATCACTTACCATATGACAGGTACTATCTTACGGACCAAAGATAGAGCCATAAATGAACAATGCGGTTCCTGGACTTGATCTCTGATGGCTGGTCTTCTCTCTAGGTTTTTTTTATTTGTTGTGGGGGTTTTTTGTTTTTGTTTCGTGGTTTTTTTTTTGGTTTTGTTTTTTGTTTTTGGGTTTTTTTTGGTGAAAAAAATGTATATTTAGATTTAGCCAGCTGGGCTTAGTTTAGATGATTCCAATTTTGCTGGCAACATCCAAAGCATCATAGTCGGGAGCCAGGTAAACATAAGCTTTCTTTTCTCTATCATGCCTGATCAGGAAGTTGACCTTGGCCACGTCAGTATTGTAGAGCTTCTTCACATCCTGTTTGATCTGGGGCTTGTTGGCCTTGGCATCCACAATGAACACAAGTGTGTTGTTGTCATCTATTTTCTTCCTGGTTGATTCAGTTGTCAGGGGGAACTTGATGATGGCATAGGTCAAGCTTGTTTCTCCTGGGGTGCTCTTTGAGGATATTTGTGCTGCCTATGGAGAACTAGTGTCCTGGACTGCCAGAATGTAGGTGACCTGTGGATCTTCATTTTTTATAACTGAATGCCTTTCAGCACCCCTTTCTTGGCCTTCGAAGCCTTTGCTTTGGCTTTGGCTTTGGGAGGGGTAGGGGCTTCCTTATTTGTCTTCAGTGCCATCTTCATGAAAGGGCTCCCTAGGGTTCCTAATTCTACCTCCAATTGGCTCAATATTCCTGTTGGCGTCTTGATCAGCCCCTTCCCCCTGGCTTTGCCCTGCTTTGTTCCCAAGATGCTTCTCAGCCCTTGATGGCTACCCCCCCCAAAAAAAAACCCCAAATAACACAGTATTAAAAACTATACTTCCTTCATTATTTAGTCAAATATGTTTATGTAAGAAACTAGAAATATGGTCAGGGTGCCTAGGTGGCTTAGTCATTTAAGCATCAGACTCTTGATTTTGGCTCAGGTCATGATCTCACAGTTCATGAGATTAAGCTCCCAGTTGGGCTCTGTGCTGAGCATGGAGTCTACTTAAGATATTCTCTCTCTCTCTCTCTCTCTCTCTCTCTCTCTCTCTCTCTCTCTCCCTCCCTCCCTCCCTCCCTCTCTCCCTCTCCCTCTCCCTCTCCCTCTCCCTCTCCCTCCCCCCCCCTCTCTGACCTTCCCCCACGCCACCTCTAATGCTCTTTCTCTTAAAAAAAAAAAAAAGAGAGAGAGCGAGAGAAAAGAAAAGAAAAAGAAACTAGTAAGATGGTGATATCCTAAACTAGAACTTTGGCAATTAGAGATAGGAAATGAAGGAAAATGGGAAGGATGCATAGGAGGTAGAATAGACAACTCCTAGTGAACCCTTGAATGGGGGGCCAAAGCAAAATCTGGGTTTTCACCAAGAAAGAGTCTACTCAATTATCCTCTGGCTCAGCCTCCTCTGGAACCCACTCTGTGTTCTTGGGTAAAAGGCTTTTAAAAGACAATGAATAAAATCTAAATGTGCTTCCCCTCCATAACTTCAGTCAATATGAAAGGAGAGACATTGGTAGCAGTCATCTCCAGGGACATAAATGCCATTCTTTGTGTTCAAAGTACAGCAGCACAATGGTGGTGCTTTTAGGATCCGCTGCACTAGATAAAGAGCCCTGGACCAGAGATTCTAGGAAAATTGGTAGTGTATTTAATGGGCATTGGTGAAGAATGGCCATGTTGATGTTTATCACACAAAGGAGCCTTAGAAACACATCCCACTGATGCCAATTTGTGTAAATAGAAGAGAATCTTACTGGAAGGAAACTTACAGTCAAATAGCAGAGCACATGTGATCCTTTCAGCCATCACGGTCCCATCTAGAGCTGTGCTTAAGCCAGGTATAATTGGATGAACATCATGAGGAAGTCTTCTTTTTTTTTTTTTTTTTTTTAATTTTTTTTTTTTCAACATTTTTTATTTATTTTTGGGACAGAGAGAGACAGAGCATGAACGGGGGAGGGGCAGAGAGAGAGGGAGACACAGAATCGGAAACAGGCTCCAGGCTCTGAGCCATCAGCCCAGAGCCTGACGCGGGGCTCGAACTCACGGACCGCGAGATCGTGACCTGGCTGAAGTCGGACGCTTAACCGACTGCGCCACCCAGGCGCCCCATGAGGAAGTCTTCTTGAGGGAACTACCCAGTCAAACGCTGCATATTTATAGGACTGGAATAGATCTGGACCAGTATGTTACAACAGAAGCTTTCTGACCCCAAAAAAGGGCTTGTTAGAAAAAGAAAGTCTCTGGAGTTCAGTAGCTGGTTTCAGCCTGTTTATCAGTTGAGCTGACTCATATCATACCTGCTGTGCTAGCTTTTTTCTAGGCTATTAGAAAGTGAGAGAAAATGAGCCTCCAGAGTCCTCCGGGTTCATCTTTCCTTAATGATAGTCTATGAAAGATACACTTGCCACTGCAAACCTTTGCTTTTACAGGGAAGAAAATAATTGGTGCTGTATGCAGACTAGTTAGAAGAGGACAGGAACAATCTTTTAGGAGAGGGCACACTTCAAAAATTTCCATTAAAGAAAGGCTTAGATGCATTGTCAATGCTTTAAAAACTCCCAGAAGCACTGGAAAGAAATGTAAGGTAGACTGGTGATAAAACAAACAAACAAACAAACAAACAAACAAACAAACAAAAAAAGGCATGTAAGTGAGGAGCCAGAGAAATACTTCATTGTATTTCAGAAACACATAGCTTGGGAGAAATGGATTATTTGTAAACATACATAGATTGTATGCAAAGATACTTAGTTGATCCAACAAAATCAGTTACAGGACAGACACACAAGCAAACACACACACACACACACACACACACACACACACACGCACATATACATATAGAGAGAGAAAGGAAAGGATTAATTATCATATGGTCCCTCTACCAACACGTCAGTAAATTTAAATCTGACACCATTTTGCTTAAAGTAGGTGATAGCTTGATCGTCAAAAGTGGCCAGTATTTGAGTTTTATTATAAAGGAGAAAATTCGGATACCATGGAAACATTTTTACTGACCTAGTTTTGTTTCTGTATTGAGCTGAAGATGAGGAGTGAATGTGGAAAACAGGAAGAAGAGAGGAGAGAAAAATTCATTTTTGTTTCTTTCCATTTTTGTGTCTTATTTGACTCTACCTCAAGCTCTTATGTCAACTTGTTCTCTACTTTCCTTTAAAAGTTAAATTATCTCTACGGGTTAGCAACATAGTCCCTTTTACTTAAAACTGGTGGAAATAAGCCCCCAATTTATTTGTGTGCGTTTGTGTGCGCATGCACATGTGTGTATTCTTAAATCCTGAATTCTTTATGAATATTATAACAAACACCATCAATTGGACCCTCGAACCATTCTCTGCTCTTCCTTTTATTAGTAAATCACACAGAGTCCTTACAGAAGTCTGAGCAGCACAAGGCCACCCAGCTAGACTACATTCCCTGGCCTCACTTGCATTTAGCTGTGGCATTATTACCAAATTCCCACCACGCAGGAATCTGCGCACTGCCATGCTACCTCCAGGACCTCCAGTTCCTCTCTTTTTTTTTCCCTTTTCCTATGGACTGGGCTGGAGATGGACTGGAGACGGGGACAACTGGAAGAACCACCTCCTGGAGCCAGAAGCCACATTTTGACGAGGGCAAAGGCCAACATCCCATCCGTCCTTGGGGGACCTCATGGAGCAGAGATGTTACATAAAAAAGAATCAAACATCTATTTTATTAAGCTCCTTCATTTGTAGGCGTCTGTTAAAGCAGCTTAACCTGTATGTTAACTACAAATATCAAACTATAGAGAATTGCCAGCCTATCATAGCACAGCAGTAGAGGTACACAGTTCTGAAGTCCATAAGATATATTTTCATCTAATTCAGTCTTAACTTTTACGTCTCTTCATATCTACTTCATTAGGTAAAATTTCAGTTGCTTCTCAGATATCTGGTTTTTGGTTAACACTTAAATCTGGCTGCTTTAACGACATAATCATTAGACTGTAGAACACTTCTCCCCACACATCCCTTTCTACCACATTAGCAAAGGCCACCTTACAGCAGTTCCTTTTAGCAGTATATCCTGTCCAACTATCAGGAAGAAATTGCAAGACACACTCAAAAGCAAAAACATAGTTTGAACTAAGCTAAGCATCCTATTAAGTAAGCTAACAAAAAAAAAAAAAAAACAAGTAATAAAGTAGAAGGAAGGAAGAAACAAAAGTACAAAAATCAATGCTGCAGAAATAGGAAAAAATGACCAACAGAGGAAAAAGCTAGCACTTTGTAGAAGTCAGTCTTTTACCACAAAAGACACAAGGCCAAGATATTTTTATAGATAAATTTCAGCAACTGTCATGAATCAAATAATTCCTATATTAAATTAAAGAATCTCAAAGCCTAGAACAAGAGGGCCAATGACCAGATTTATTTAAGTCTAGTCGTTAACACCCACACCACTCAAGGAAGGAAAGAAAAATCTAAACCGATTTCGCTTGCGAATATAGGTAAAAAAAAAAATCCTACAAAAAATAGCAGTGATAACTAAATTGAATACATGATCCTGAGCTGGGTCCTTTTGCTAAGAAGGACATTACTGGCAGAATTTGAATGGAGTCTAGGAAATATAGTCGGAGTGCATTTCTGCATCCAACTGTTTCACTTAATTTGATGACTGTATTGTACATATGGTGGAGAATGAAGGAAGTAGACACTAAGTTATTCAGGGATGGTAGGACATCAGGTCCCAATTCAAATGGTTCAGGGAAAAAAATAAAACTCTTTGTACTAGACTTGCAGCTATTCTGTAACCTTGTCAACGGTTCAAAATAAAAATCTGATGGTAGCCAGAGGGGAAGCGGGGCGGGGGGAGGGGGGTGCAAAATGGGGGAAGGAAAGTGGGAGATAATAGCCTTCCAGTTATGGAATGAATAAATCATAGGAATAACAGGCACGGCATAAGGAATACAGTCGGTGGTATTTTAATAACTCTCTAACGAGACAGATGGTAGCTACACTTGTGGTGAACATAGCGTGATGTTTAAGCTTGTCATTTCACTAAATTGTACACCTGAAACGAATGTAACATTGTGTGTCAACTGTACTCAAATAAAAAAGGGGAGTGGGAATGTTAAAAAATCAACATCGAAAGAAAATATTAAAGAGAATGTCAGTATCATTAGTGTTATTTAAAGTCACTTGTACTTCTCAAATAACTTACTACTTTCTTTGTGTTATGCAATCTGTGTATGCTGAACTTTGACTCAGTATTATCACAGAGATTGAGTACAGAATCCAGAACTAGATTATCTGAGTTCAAATTCCATTCTGCTACTTACAATTTGTGGGATATAGGCAGATTACCTCACCAATCTGTTTGTCAGGGTCCTCATTTATAAAAAGTAAGAATAAAATGAGTTAACATATATAAAGTATTAAAGTATTGGCTGGTATGTATTTATTGATAAAATCATAATAGCTACAGTCAGTCAACCTTGTTGCAAAAAGGATTTTGAGTTGTTCTACATATACCCACAACATGATACTGATACAGCAATGGTAATCACAATAATGCTAATAATGTATTCTAAATCCATGCA
The DNA here is from genome assembly GCF_028018385.1 of Neofelis nebulosa. NCBI lineage: Eukaryota > Metazoa > Chordata > Mammalia > Carnivora > Felidae > Neofelis > Neofelis nebulosa. Next base: position 30,383,773 of record NC_080785.1, read on the forward strand.
TGACTGATAATATATTTTTCACACAGTGTCACAGTTTTCATTTTACCTGCATTAAATATTTGGCTATTTCTCACAGGATTAGCAACTCTGTTTCCCCGAATTCAGGGCCTTATAGGTGATGTACAGTAGACATAGACACAGCAACATTTTTCTAGGGAAGAATTTGAAAACTGCTTGAAACTGCAGGTGAAGGGCTGTATGCTTTAGATAATGACTCCCGTGGGACAATACTTCATACGGGTTATACGAGCTTAGACCATAAAAGCAACAGGAGTGGTTGCCTCACATCACACTGTTTTCTGGGAAGCTGTGTTAATGAAATGCAGTCTCAATTTCTTGGGCCGGTGATTTTTGGTTCATTATCAGGGAAATATAGAAGGTTTCCTGCCCGGAACCCTTTTGCCAAGAATTAGATGACCTCCACAAACAGGCTCAGTACATTCCCATGATGTCAGTCCACTGGGCAGTTTTCCGAGGTGGCAGGTCACGGCTGTGCCTTCTTAGCAATATTCCCACAAAGTGAGGAAAAGGTTGGGGGTAGTGGGGGGAGAACAACTGTGTCCCCTCTGTCCACAGAATAAATAAGTGAGTCACACTGAGTGTCTAAGTCCTGCCACGGACCTTTCTCTAATTAAAGAATCCCTACGTATAGGGATATAAAAGTATATAATACTTTTTTTTTTCAGTAGAAATAGATTTCTCGGTTTTCTTTCTAGATCAACCTTATTCTGACTCAGTTCAGAAACCAAAGCAAGAGTGTAAGAAGTCAGGTGAAAGGCCCCAGAGCATCATTTCTTCTGAAGGCGTGCCTTGTTAGAACTGGATTAAGCTCAAAAAGAAACAGTGGATGAGAGACAGAATGCTAGCAGCTCTAACACTCTGGGTTATTATACACACAGCTAATGGGTTTGCCCAGTATGATTTGTTCTCTTGCCTCGATTGTTAAACTTGAAGATTAGCAGAAAATAGGCCCAGAAAATTGCGTAGGAACCCAAACTTGGTTTCATGTGGAGAGGAGAGGATTTTGGACTTAGTGGATACAAAAAGTAAGAATTTTCTTCTTATGGTAGACCATTGCTGTTTCAGATTCTGTTTGTACTTATCTCTATTAAGCTCCTTGTTGAAATGATCTCCTTCTTAGATGGTGGGAATTAAGGTTAATGTTCATTTTTAATATTCTATACTTAGAGCACCTTGCACAAGTGACTGACATATTGTAGATATTCATTTGCACAGTTACTACAATTTTTTATTTCAAGTAATTAGTTCTGGTCAGTCATGGAAGTGGTCATCAGCCTAAAAATGTTTTCTTCCCTGCCCTGTGGGATTATTGGCCCTTTTTTGATCTCCCTGGAAAAATACCATTCAACTCATCAAAGACCTGCTGTAAGCATACCTGCCCTTGAGGCTCTCTCTCAAAGCAGAATAACCAATTAGGGAGGCACTGAGTCAATGGAGGTGTCATAGCCAAAGTATCCCAAGGATTTTGGTATCATTCCCAAGACCATCTCTACGGTGCGGCCAAGTGCATGAGACTACTTGCCCATGATTCTGTTGAATAGCCTTTTCGCTTAGCCAGCTTTCTTTGCTTTGATCTGTATTTACTAAGCAGACTTTTAATTATTATTTTTAGCTTTCCTACCAGAAAAGAATGTGTTTGCTATTCACAATTAATTTTTTTGGTCCCTGTATTAGTTATTTCTCTCCCCAAAGTAAAAAGTTAATGTTCAGGTCTTATATGTTGGTTTTGAAGTTTTAATATGGGTCTGCCCCTGACATGTGGGCAGGAGTGTTAAAGAGTCAAGTTTCTGAGACTTCAAAGCTGAGAAACAAATCTAGACTTCAGAGGTAAACAGTAGCTACTAACTGAGGTCTTCTAAGGCTGCAACGAGATTTCAATAAGCCTGGGAGAAGTGCTATTGGAGACTGGTACATTCCTGAGGATAACATTTTGGAGTCGGATATTGCAGTAAAGAATTTGTTGTCCTAGGGCAACATGAAAAACTTGGGAAAATTTGACATTTTGCTTCATTATTCTAGAATGCCCTGAAAACTGTTTTCTCTGTCTTCATTTTTTATCACTCTAAAGGCAAGAGTAAAAGCTGAAAATGATCTCCCTTTCTCCCTGTCTTGTATTACTCCACACTCCAAGCCCCACCCCCAACTAGAATACACATCCTTTTGTTTCCTGTATAAAGTACTTTCCAGACATGAAGTATCAAATATCCAGCAGCATAGAAAGTGAGGAGATTTTTTTCAATCAATCAAATGCATTTTTCTAATATTTAAGATACTGTCATGTTGAAGCAATTTTTGTCTCACTTCCTGCGTTTAAATGCGAATGAATGGGCTAATGTGTAACTTGTATTCTATCTTTGCATAGTGGCTGCAGATATTTATAGCTAACCTTTTAAACAATAACACTGTTCCCAAACCTAACAATCCCATTCTGTTTTCCACAGCCTTTTTCATACCAGATGCATAGGACCTGAAAATAGAATTTCCTTAATTCTAGTCATTTCCCCCATTTTCTCCATTTTCCATTTTGCCATTGAGTCTTTCTTTGCTCTTTTCTCCCACAAAGTAATTTTGCTCATATTCTTTCCCAGTAATTCCAAATAATTGAAGTATTATCTTTTAAAAATAAATTTTATCTGCACAGATTGAAAATATAATTGTGTCAATGACAGTATTACTTTGGTTATTGCAGGAAAAGGAAGTAAACACCCTCTATATTCTTGGTCCAGTATACATCGAACTTATTTTTGTTTAATTCCATATTTTCATTTTATATCACAATAATAATAGATTCCTTTCAATGTGCATGCAACACATTTTTGTATTGAGGGCTCTGAGTATAATAATTTATGGTAATAAGCTTACCTGAAAACCAAGCTTATTGCTACCAAAAGGACATACATTTAAATAGTTGTGAGTGCAAAATAACCTGATTGTTTTTAACATAATAGACTCATATTTTTAAAATACAGATGACTAAACTAGAAAATAATATTAAAATAGATATTATCAAATTAACTGCTTTTGAAAACTTCATTTCCCTTATGTAAAATATAATTGTAAACTCACTTTGGTTAAAAACGTAAAGAAGTTTAAACAGGCCCTGATACACCAACAAAATATTTCACCATTAAAGATCATCTGAGAATTTGAGGAAATTTCATCTTGCTGGTAACTAGCAGTAGAACATAATTTCTTCACTAAAAACAAGTCAAGTTGTACAAATTCAGATGATTAACTTTTAAAAGGATCCTCAGTATGGAAATAATTTGCTAATATTTTCTCAAACTTACTAGAATACTGTTCTACATTTATGCCCGATATTTAATATATTTAAGCATAAGAACTTCCTGCTCACCACATCCTTTTGCTTGTAACAGCAATATGTGGGAAAAAAGTAAATTAATTATTATGAATCATTTCTCTTGAGTTTACTTCAGCCTATATGAATGTCTTTCACCTTCTTGTTTCATGTCCTATTTTCCATGTCACTTTCCAAATGAGAAATGTCAGCTCTGTTTTAGCTTTAACAATGTGTGGCTTTTAGATAGCACTTAGGGTTAATTGGAATTTTCTGTTTGGTTACATTCTGAAAATTAAAGAGTTTATCAATAAACCAATGCCATCATTTCCATTTCTGCTGTTCCTCAAATTCAGTCTGGGAGGCTGACTTTCATCTTTTATGAGAGTAACTGCCAAATATAAATTTCTTAACTATAGTGATTTTCTGGGCCATAATTTCCTTTTTTTAAATAAGAAAATATGGCATCTTTAAATGTTTCTTATCATTTCATGGCACTTTAAAAAATAAATCGTATGTGACTATATAAATTAAATGGAACAATTTTCATAATTAAATAATTAAATGACCTAGAATATTATAAGTGTGTTGTTCATCTTTAGTTTAATGTGTATGTATGTGACTGAGGTAAAGAATCGACTAAGTTTAGTAGACTGGAATTTAACAGGAATGAAGGTCATATTTTCTGCTTATCTGTTTACGGTTATTTAACAAGAACCACACAGTACAACCTGTGAAAGAAAAGACATGGAAGTTGTATTAGACACTACGCTTAGTACAAGCCAACCACGGCATGGAAAAGTGAATATGTTATTTTGCTACATTAATAGAATTGTGTCTTAAATAATCCACTCTTTTTACTGACTAGGTCACACCTGCTGTATTGCTTAATCTAATTTTACAATTTATGGGTTTTTTTAAATTTTTTAAATTTTTGATTTTTTATTTTGAGAGAAAGAGAGAGAACATGAGCAGGGGAGGAGCAGAGAGAGAGAGAGAGAGAGAGAGAGAATATCTCAAGAAGGTTCCATGCCATCAGTGCAGAGCCTGATGCAGGGCTTGATCTCACAAATCATAATATCTTGACCTGAGTCAAGTTCAAGAGTTGGATGCTTAACTGACTGAGCCACCCAGGAACCCAGCAATTTATGTTTTTAAAAGAAGATGCAGGCTGGGGTTCCTATGCAGTATTCCATAGAATATATATTATTAATAGCTATGGGGCCGGGGCGGGGGTGGTTAAGAGATTCTGTGGTCAACCAGTGGATTAGACAGATTTCTTTGCTGCAGGATTTTCCAGTGCTTTTAATATGCCAAGGACATTTTGCCTCTGTGTGAGGATAAAGTATGCACATTTGTTTAAAAATAAACAATAGAAATATTTTTTCCTCATGAAATACCTGTTAACATCCAGGAAAATAACCTGGACAATTAATGTGGACAATAATGTGGACAATTTCTATTGGGACTATCACGTAGTGTATTGAATATCCCATAGCTTCAGACCTCTATGAATGTAAATGTTTTGGTGACATTTTCTTTGGGAGTATGTAGCATAGCAGAATACCATCATTAGTAATGATGTTCAGCAGATGCCAGATAGCCTTTCAATTAGTAAAGTTCCTATACGAAATGCAAAAGATACGAAAGCAGATTCCAGGGCAGTAGAGCACCCCAAAAGCCAGCCAATCCAGTCATTCATCTGATGATTGAATTCCTTCTATCTGTTGTACATGAGTTGGCGGCTGGGAAGATGACGATTGCCCTCATGGTGATTGTGACCAAGCAGAGGCTGTAAGGTCAAAGCAGAAGTGCGGTAAGATGCTGTGGAGGGCACTGAGTTAAGTGGCCCTCGCAGTCAGTCCCCTCTTTTCCAAAATGTTATAAACTCTAGAAGGATTAGAATTAATCCAAAATATGAAGTAGATAGGAAATATGAAACTTTACATATTCCATTTAAATAACCTTAGAGACTGTGGAAGGCAATTACTGCCATCATTGCCTCCATTTTTTTTAAGTAACTGTTTATATGACGGTTGTTCCATTCACACTGTCCATATACACCACAGAGGGGAAGTGCTTCAGGGAGGAAATGGGGAAGGGTTCATATTTGAGGAAGGCCTTAAAAATCAATAGGGGATATATTTCACTTTTTATTATTTCTTAGCGTCCGATCAGTATTCGGTCTGATCAGGGCATTTGTAACATTGAGGGATTCCTGCCTGAAGCTGATGCCGCCTGCAGTGTAGCCATTGTAGCCTATGTAGCTCCTTCCTTCCCAGCTTGCACTTCTCAGATATAGTTAACAACTCTCGAGAGTGCTCAGGACTTCCACTTCCACTGGAAAAGCGTGAACATAGAACTTCCAGAAAGTTTGAGGAATCTTGAGCAGAGAGGACGTGTGCCCTACGCAACAGGATATTAAAATGACTTCCATGTCAATGGGTCCTTTCTTTCAAAGTGAAGTGCAAGGTTGTGATACAGGAATTGTAAAAGGGGAGTTCTGAAAGTCATATGTGACCCTCAACCCGTCACTCTTATCAAGGTTGTAGAGAAAACCAGAAGACTCTGGATCTTGAGAGAGGTGTTAGCGTGTTAGCAGAATCTTTTCCTGCTCCCCAAGTCAGGAAGGTGAGGGTGCTTTCCCTTCAAACACATTACACATCATTTCTTCCAGTTACAGGAGAGAAAACGGTTTTCCTGATGATTATCCACGTTCCCTTACATTTTCAGGCACTACCCTAGGTATCTTAGTTTGGATTCCCCCAGAAGCAGGCCCTGGAAATGAAGATTTAAGTGGATGTTAATTAATTTTGAGGTAACCCAGGAACATTGGAGGGGAGCGAGTGGTGAGACAGAGAAGGGAAGGAATCCAATAAAGGTGTGTTCTCCAGTGCCTTTTGCCATGTGGGCATCTGAGGCCCAGCCCCGCTGGGCAACTTTGAAGGAGAGTGTGACACCAGACCCAGAACTGCATCCTCCATTGGGGGAGGAGGCTGGAGTATTTAATCTCCAGTTCTCTTCATTATCACCCGAGGCCCACCCCCAGAGATAGTAACGTTTTGGCATTCGCACTGAGAGAAAGTGCTTGGGTAAAAGTTGCAGAGGTTTGCAGAAGGAACCCTTGGACATAAACTCTAAAAGTGAGTGCCAAGGTATATGTGTGGGACAGTGACAACATCTGCCAAAGTAGGTGAGCTGGAATATAAATAAAGTAGCATGTTCAGGGAGGTTCCGTAATTTAAAGATAGTCACACAGCAAGTAAGGAGCAGAGCCTCTGGCTACAAAATGTGTTCTCCAGTCACATTCCAGCTGTTCCAAATGACCAGAAGATAATTTTCACCTTATGATTTGACTCTAGAACAACGTTTAAGTAAGGATGTTGAGTGCTGAAGAAAGGGCATTTAAGTAAAGGATCAAGAGGAAAAGGTCTATGCTGAAAAGATGACTTAGTAAAAAGGATGTCCTTGATGAAGGAGTTTAGAAAGTTCAGAATGAAGAAGTCAATGTAGAGAGAGCATCATCAAATTCATGAATGACTGCCACTTGTACAGACAGATCTCTTTGGGCTCAAAATATAGAACAAGGACCTAATGTGAACGAAACCAGAGTTTAGATACCTCAAGTTGGGGTGCACGGTGTCTCCCACCCACCCTTCCCACCCTCCATCGCCAGATGTATCCCATAATGTACTGAAATCCCTTAGTGCCCAGATTAGTGCTTTCCTCTTGGTTCTAAAGCTCATCAGAAACAAGTTCTGGAATAAATAGCTCCCAGACCCAGGGCGTCCATTCCCAGTCCTCACCTACCTAACCATATGCACAGGTTGGCTCTTTCCATTATGGTAACTTTTTCAGGAGGATCATTACCATACTCTGCCCCTAGGTCTTGATCTGAGCCATTCGAATCCACATTTAAAAAATTTCCCTAACTTTAAACCTTAAGAAGAAGCTGTTGGATATTTTAGACCTTTTTCCTTACAGAAAACCCTGAAGTTTACTCTGTCCCAAACTTTCCTCAGAACATTCATATCAAGGAAAAGAGGACTTTTTCCTAAATCATGGAGGGTGAAAAGGGGGTGGTGATGGATTTCCTGTTACCCTGTTTCTCCTGGAGCATTTATTTGAAGTGGTTGTTGCCATCATGATTACTTCCCTTTCCAAATATACCTCTAACAAAAAAAGAAGGACTGCTTGTGTTTCTATCACCGAGGAGTTTCAAACTGAGACTAAATAACACTTGTCAGGAATGTTCTAGAAGTGATTTATATATCAGAGGAATTGAACCAAATGACCATTAATCTTCTCTTCCAATTTGGAGATCGTATCTTTCTATGAGTATTTTCCAGCTTAAGAATGTATTTTCTTTGGGGGAAATTGTCTCTGTGTTAAATTTTATAAGCGATATTTCCATTAGGCCAAAACAGTACTTTCTCATCACAACATTTTTGTAAAACTAAGATATCTGAGAGGAAGTGGTGCCTCATTATCTGAGCTCATTATCTTAGTACTGGCCTCCGCATTAGCCTCGGAAATACTTGTGTGATTTAGCTAGGGGTTGGCAGATGGACTAATAGACAAATGCCCAGCTGCTTGTCCCAATTCTGATAAAGGAAGCCTGGCCCACACATTCACACAGCCAACTCCTGACAGCAGGGACCACAGAGCAATGGACATGGCATCTGCCTTTTCTAACCGCCACGTATTGCAAACAAGAAAGTGGAATGGAATGTTACACAAAATATTAACCAAATGCCCAGGTGAAATATAGCAAATTCATTAAATTAGTTTTAATGCACATTCACTAAAATTAAAGAAAGAGAGATGGTGTGAGGAGGGGGATGAAGAGACAGAAATAGAGACAGAGACAGACCATGAGTCAGTTGTTTTGGAAACAGTGGGTCGTGGTGATTTTAATTAATGCAGTCCATTTTGTTTTGAGTCTAAGTACTCATAAACTTAGCCTTCATGTTGCTAAAACCAAGCTTATTCCTGCATCTTATGAGATAAATCCATACCGTTCAGAGTTTAGTTAGGCAGGCTGTCCAGAGTTTGTTAGAAAAGCTATGCTGTGTGTCTAATTAATACCAAACACTTCTGATGCTAGCCTCTACTCACAGTCTCCCAAACACATGAAATTTAGTAATTGGTATAAATATGGCTTTGTCCAGAATTTTTAGTAACTGGTACAAATGTTGCCTTGTCTAGACTGATTTTAGCAGTCTACAATGATTTTTCCCTGATGTATATATATCTCATTTAAAATTACCCAGTACGCATTCCTCTTGCTACTAAAATAATTGAGTGTTACAGCATTGAACATGGGCTGCGTCTTCCATTTTACTAATTAACACATTAATTTAAAACTTAGAAATATTTAACAAAACACTTGCATCAGTATTTTTTAAAGCCTGATATTCCAAAAATTTGTGCCATAAATAAATAAATCTGCAGTTTACTTCTTCTGTGGTAAGGTGTTGCCTAACTTCAGGAACTCCTAACAAAACCATCTACATGTAAACACATGATTGAAGTTTTGAAACACTTTTTGAAAAGCATAAATTGAGTTCATGTACATTTAAATGAATTCCCAGGAAAATACAATTAAAGTAGTGGCTACCCAGCAAAATGACAAAATTAGGAAAGCAAAACCACGCAGAAAAATTTAACCCTTGAAATTGTGTTGCTTAAAACAGGAGAGGAAAAGCCCTCTCAATAGAAGGAATGCCCGCATTGGAAACCCCCCTCTTCAGGGGCTTTGTCCTCTGTGCAGATTAATCTTTAATTTATGGACTCAGGTAGACTAAGTAACATTACCACTGAGTCAAAGTTAAGTTACCTTATACAGAGGTTTCTGAGCCCCCCCCTCCTGCTGAGAGCACCCATTGTTTTACCCTCCACCCCTCCACCTTACTGTTTACCTGTATTTTTTCCAGGGTTACCACTGCCATTATATGATCTTGGTGCCCTAGCCATACAGGCACAAAACTCAAGCTTCCTTGAGGTTTTAAAAATTAGAAGTAGGATGGAGCACCTAGGTGGTTGAGTTGGTTAAGCGTCCAACTCTTGATATTGGCTCAGAACGTGATCTCACGGTTCATGGGTTTGAGCCCCCACATTGGGCTCTGCGCTGAAAGCAGGGAGCCTGCTTGGGATTCTCTCTCTGCCCCTCCTCTGTTCATGTGCACATGCGTGTGCAAGCGTTCTCTCTCTCTCTCTCTCTGTCTCTCTCTGTATCAATAAGTGAATAAACATTAAAAAAAAACAGAACTAAGAAAAACAGATTTCTTTTCCTGTGGTGGGAAAGCTGGGATGCTGTGAGTTCTGAATCTATGGGCAGCCACGCCTTCATGTGTAAAGAAGGCTGCTGAGGAAAACACAGAGAAAAGAGAGAGAGAGAAATATAGGTAGTGCCTGTGATGTTCAGTCCTGGATTCCTATATTCTCAGAAGTCCTACCTTTAATTTGGCTGCCTGATAAACATTTCCACTTTTGAGTCAAGCTAGTTTAAGTTAGTTTGTCGTTATTTGGGATCAAAAAGTTCGGAGCAGTATTCTTTGTGTGTGATGATGACTGATTGGAGCATGCCACAGTTTGGTCAGAAAAAATAGATACAAACCCCAAACATGTGCTATACTCACCTTTCGGATACCTTATCATCTGGGAGCCACACAGTTCCTCCATCCGCCGTGGCAGCAATTACCTGTGTATCCCAGTTACCATCTTTCCGTCTATATCCACATTTAGTTCAAAGAAAAACTCAAATCAAACTCACACAATGATTTCCCTGTCCCGGCTTCTGTACATGGTATACAACAATAGAAAGTACAGAACTACCCCCTCCCCTCCCCACACAAAAACCATTTACCTCTGTTGTGCAATCTTTTGTAAGTCTGACCATTCTGTTAATCACCTCTTAAGCGTAGTTAAAATAGCATGATCACTAATGTTCCCAAACAGGCGGTCTGATGCAACACTCCAGATTGTGTGACAATCACTGAGACACTCTTGGGTTCCCTGGACAATGAACTATCCAAGGCTTTGGGCAGTCGGTGCGAAGAATGAAACCAAACTCCGCTTTCTATGTGATTGGTAGGGCTTCCTCCTCCCGCACCAGGAACTACACCTTGGAAGCCTCGAGCTCTTTGAGCCCAGGCAGCTGGCTCTCCCAGAGAGCACTTATGAACAACCAGCACCAAACCTCTGCTTGCCTGCCACCCCAGCGGACTCCAGATCCTCACAATGGTGAGACTGCTCTCATAGTCACCCTTTCGGGAGAGCAAGTACAGAGGGGCAATGTTTCTTTTCTGCAACATATACTCGTGGGAGGTCCTGCAGAGCTTTGACCTCACCAGGCTCTCTCAGAGATAATAAAAGACAGACTGCCATGTGGCCTTTCTTTCTGATGAGCATGCTTCGTAAATTTTGAAAATCTGTTCCTTCACAGTGTGCGACCTTGTGGAATTCACCTCAAGCCTTGTTGCGATACAAGCGGGAACCAGGAGAAGACCCACCTTGCTCTACGTTTCATAGAGTGAGGTGGCATACCCTTGACAGACATCGGTAGTGCTTCTTCTTAACCACTCATTCTCTCTGAAGTGCATGCAAAGAATGAACATTGGCTGAGCTGATTTTTATGCCCAAACTAGAGCAGAGAAAGCTCAAGGACTATGTCATAGCTAAACTGTGAAAATATGGTTTGAACTAAAGAGAAATGCTCACATCTGCCATCTCTTGGCAATACTGAGCATCAGCTCTGATGAATTCAATTCAGCAACTATACATCCCTGCTTTGCCATGCGGTCCCACGCACTTCACAGGATTAGAAAATGAGTCACATTCTCTAGCTGTAAACAGACCTCTGTGTGATCACAGATATTACATTCTTGCAGCAGCTGGCTTGTTTTATGGCTTGAACTTTTTTCACATCAGAAAGACTACTGCCTGGCCTTTTGCAGATGAACAGCTCTGTATGTGGGGTAAACATACAAACCTACCAGTTCAGTAGTTACCTAACACTCCTCAGAGAGGAACCAAATGGGCGCTGGTTGGACACAATGGAAAGTCTGGATCTTGGGAGCTGAACCAACCAGGGGCACTGTATTGTGTTCAGAGAACTAAACTTAGGAGAAACCTGACATTGAATATGAGCCAAGTCTACACAGAGGATACCCAAAGTCCAGATTCCTTTAAGTCACTCAGTCTTCAAAGCCAAAGGTGAGCCTGAAACCAGAAAAAGCTTTGCTTTTTAACAAAGCAAAAGGGGTCAGCAGAACTCATGCTCAGTGGGGACGGTAGGTGGGAGTTAGGGCATAGGGGGTGGGGGGAGCAGAGAGATGAGGTCCAAGGCATACACTGCAAATAGAATGGCTTTTATTTCCCAGGGGACTTAGGGGTACGTGAGTCAGACCAGTTTAAAAGTTCAGGGCAAGGGCAGACAGCAGTAAATGAAAACAATTATCATTCATGGATTTATAGTGTACCTGAATTATTAAATTTTCTTGAGGCTAATTCCAATACTGTTGAAAACACAAAGAGGTGCTTTCTGGTTGGTTTCATCACCTTGAAAAGTACGGAAACTACAGCACAAAGCGTTTCAAAAAAGTCTTTCTGGCAACATAAATGAAAGCTGTAAAGCAAATACCTTTGCTGAATGGCAAGATGAGAGAGTTATTTCTGAATTGGAACCTAGAAGCTAAAGGGGAACACTTCAAACTTTGAAATGATAAAGCAATTTTCTGATAAAAGTTTTTACAAAGCATTTTCCAGTAAAGTGACCTTCCGTGTCTCTGGTCAAAGCCCAATTACTCATTTTCTTGCTCTTGCTGTGAAATGTTTTGAACTGATGTCAGCTTATGAGCTCCCACTTGGGGCAAAAATTTTCAACTTCTGTTTTTAAAATATGTCTCACATATTTTATCCGACATTTATTCTTCCTCCTGGTGTCCATCATCTAATCTTCTATTAACATTAAAAGTAAAGTTAGTAAGTTAAAAAAAAATCTGCAGTAGCTAAAATTAATACAAATCATGGCTAAAGAAAAAATATCCAATTATGAAAGAAAATAGAACTGCAGCGACACTCATTTGAACAAATTGCTATTTGCAGTTGTATCCAACAAATATGTATTGGCACTCACACTGTGCCAGGCACTGGTCAAAGCCCGGGAGATCATCAGCAGACAAAATATGGAGACAGACAGAGTAGAAGAGGTAGGAATTAACAATACATATACAATAACAGCAAACAGTACATAATAATATATGTAATCACGTAAAGTATCTGGTATCACATTAGCACATAGTAGTGGTAAATGGAGTGAAAGGAAAAATAAAGAAAGCTAAGGACGATGGCAAGTGATGGAAATGTCATTTTAGGTACAGGTTCTCTGGAAAGCAAACCTAGAACGAGTATCCTATAAATGTTAAGGTCTAGAGATCTAGAGGCCAACAGACTTGGATTTTGAATTGCAACTTGACAGTTCATTAGCATTGTGTTCCCAGGCAGGTGGGTTGTCTTCCTAAATTTCAGTGCCCTAATCTGTGAAGTGGGGATAAGGGAACCTTCTTCAAATAACTGGTCTGAGTGCTTAGCCCAATACTTGGCATAAATGTTCATTCTTACTGTCTGACGTGTGTGTGTGTGTGTGTGTGTGTGTGTGCACATGTGTGTAAAGCATTCATGCTCTATGTATCTGTGCTAATTTAAGGAAGCTTCTTCAGCTATCATGGCACCATGGTTACATCTGTGGCTTTAACAGATTAGAAGCACAGTGCCTGGATCTCTCTTATATCCCTGTGCATTTCTCCAGTTGTCAGTAGACCCACACTGTTTCTGATTAACTTATTTTCCTTGGGGTGCTCCGAAGTCATTTTTACTGTCTGTCTCTACTTTAACAAAAGGAAATGTATAATTGTTGAACTGCCAGAGGGTATAGTTACTGTTGTATTTTCCTATATCATTTCCAAAAGGTGAACATTTCCTACCAGCTTTTGAATCTGTCTTCCAACTGGGTAATGCTATATCCATCTTACACCCAGTGGAGGTGATTATGATAGGTATGAAAAGAAACAAACTGGCTTACATATAAAAAGACAGCTCCATACTTCCAGACTGGATTCTTAGCAACATTGCCACAGATAATAGATGTGACCTTTCTAAACTGAGGAAGGTTTTTTTCTTTTTTTCTGCTTTCATAGACAAGAACGTCTGATAATGATGGCAGATTGGCCTGTACTCTGACTGATTTCCCTAGCACTTCAGCACATCACCCAGAAATTTTTTTAAATTTTTATTTCCTTATTACTTAGCTTGACTGCATACTCCTCAAATCCCTTTCCACACAACCTGGTTATTCAGGTTACTTGGGGGATCAGCCAGAAAACTACTTTACCAGAGGAGTTTATGAGACAGACAGGTGACTGGGAACAAATTGTAATTGGTGGCAGACCCAGAGCTAAATACCAAGGCCTCTGACTCCTGGACCCCTGTGTCCATTCACTTACCCTCAGCTTCCCTGCCCTGAGTGAATATGCCAAGATTCCCGCAAGATTAACAAGCAGGAATATTAACAGAGAAGGAGTTGATTTTTTGCCCTGAGTATGAATTTTTCTACAAACCAGCCACAAATGCCATCAACACGGGCCATGTATAACCATAATATTATTTAAATTTATTCTACTTTCATAAAAATGTGTAGTAATACAAAACACTAGTCTTAATGTTTTGATCAATTTAACAGATAATGAGATTATGTGTCCTGAATAATAGCACCAAAGACTACAACACATCCTATGAAAACCGGAGCTCTAGCAAAGAAATTGGAATGTGTCACTACATTTTAGGTAGTTGTATCGTTCCAAAATCAGTCATGTATGGGATGAGGTTTCATATAGAATCCATCTGGTGCTTGAATTCACAATGGCTTTTTCTTTTATGTTAACTCACATGTGTGCATAAGTTGTTATATATCTGTTTCTATCAAGAGAACCCTTTATGAATTCCTGGTAATCATGTCAAAAGGGTAAACATATACAGGAGGCATCAGTCATCACAAATAAAAGCAAACAAAGAATTTAAACTCCTTGTGCCTCCACACACATACAGTTATTGACAAAATTCTTTAAGTTAAATATTACTTGAAAACTATAAGTTAAAATTGTCATTTTTCTTTATTTGGAAACAAGGAGTGGCCTTTATGCAACAGCATACTTAACTAAGCATTTCCCTGGACCCTGTACTTCAGGTGACCCCACATCACACAAACACAAACAAACACTAAATGTATTAAAGAGCACCTGGGTGCCACTGTCCCTGGGAACTGTTCAGTGCTGCTACAGCACAACCGGGGGCTCTAAACACTTGTTCTAATGATTGACACCATCCAGGCCTCTGAGACACAATTATCTATGTCTCTTGCCCTGCGTCCTGGCTGCTGTCATGAGGACCGTGCAGGTTTACGGGCTGTGCCACTGCAGATGCTGGCGATGAACGTGACTTCAGAGAGGAGAGTATGAGCAAGGCATGTTTAAGCAGGAGAAGAGACAAATCAGTCTACTACTCAGATTCTTCCTCTCGAACAGCATGAACGCAATAGGGTCTTACATTACGAAGAACAGAGCATCCCCTTCTAGGAATATATCGTAAAGCAAAAATTTAGTCTTATTAAAAAAAATAGATGCAAGGATGTTTTTTAAATCAGAATATTTATTATAAAAAGATTATTATTTTCTTCAAAAAAATGTCCCTAAACATTGTAAAGCTCCTAAAGAATTCCTTCAGCTTGATGACAAATGTAATGAATTAGCTGGTCTGAGAACCCTCAGTGGTCACAAAACATAATGCAGTACATTTGCAAAAACTTATTATGACTGCGTTGCCTTTTATGACCTCAAATCAAATTGACCTGCTCGATATGATTTAGGGTATAGCTAGGGGAAATGTTTGTCTTGCTAAATTTAAGGAACAATAAAAAGGACAGGATAAATCTGAATCCAAGCCTGGTCAGGCAAGACCACTATTTACACAACAGAGGCCCCAGTTCATGTACATTACTTCTCACTCAGATGCTCATTTCCTCTTTCTTTGGGGGCTGATATCTCTGGGTTCCAGATTTCCAAGGCAATGTAGCCAATTTTAAAGTCCAATGAATATTTTAAAATACAGCCTTAAGGAAAAATGGAAAGAGAAAATCCCAGGACAGAATTTCAGGCAGTTTTAAAGCAGGACTCCAACTCTAGTTCCAAGATCTTTGCTGCCTTTGGAATAATGGATTTGTCACTGCCATTACCGAGAGCAAGGGGAAGCTACAAAGGCAATTAAGATCTCATTTTGAAAAGATCCACTTAAGCTTCTCATTACATTGTTAAATAAAATTAGAGATATGATAGTATTCCTATTTTTAAATTTAGATACCACAGCACACAAAATTAGAAGTTAGTATACAGTTTCTGCCAGGGTTAATATTTACTCCTTAAATTCATCTGCCTATTGCTGTGGAATGTGAATTTTAGGTCATAAATATGGATTGAAAACCAAAGTGAGGTAAAGCAGTTTAGACTTTAGAAGGACACTGTATTACAGTACACTGTTCTTTCAGAAAGACTAAGAAAAAAAAAGCTTTGTATTAGTCAGTAGTGTTCAGTGTGCTATTTATAAGGGGAAGTCAATTATGTATACATATATAATTAATTAAAAAACATCTGAAGTGGGACGCCTGGCTGGCTCAGTCGGTTGAGTGCCCAACTCTTGATTTTGGCTTAGGTCATGATCTCATCATTCATGGGTTTGAGCACTGCATCCTGCTTGGGATTCTCTCTCTCTCTCTCTCTCTCTCAACCTCTCTCTCTCTCTCAACCTCTCTCTCTCTCTCTCTCTCTCTCTCTCCGTCTGCCGCTCCCCTCCTTGTGTTCTCTCTCTCTCTCCCTTTCTCTCTCTCTCTCAAAATAAATAAACATTAAAAAATTTTTTAATCTGAAGTAATGCTAAATTGTTTACAGTGGTTATCTCTGGTAAGGGAATGGGGTAAAAAGCAGCTAACTTGAGTTTTTGCAAGAAGTATATGTTCATGTATTAAGTATGTGACTTGAAAGTGAGAAACACTTTTGTAAGAGAGCGGGTGTTGCATATTGTTTGCTCTCGTTTCCTACACTTACATAGCATGTATCTCGTGCCTGGCTTTTCAAATTGCGGTGGATAGCAGGGTTCCAGAGAGCGCTCTAAGACACAGAAGAAACATGGTGGATTTTCTCCATGGTCAGTTATTTAAAGCCTTATTTTTTTTTTATGTTAAAGCAAAACTTAAAACGTAAAGTAAATAGGATACAAAATTTGCTCAAATTATTCCTGTAAAACACAAAGCCTCAGTCGATGTCGTACTTGCCATGCACCACTCAGGGGCTCCGATTTGTGGGGAAATGAGAGGTGCAAAGTGAAGCTTGGAGAGGTTTAATGACTTGCCCAAGTCATAAGCTACTCGTATCCATTTGTTTAAATATACAAATAAACTTTTTTACCAAGGCATGATTGACATATAACATTAGTTTCAGGTGTACAACAGAATGATTCAAAATGCAAAATGATCACCACAGTAAGTCTAGTTAACAAAAAAAAAGTTTTTTTAAGAGAGGGAGAATGCAAATGGGGAGAGAGGGGCAGAGAGAGAGAGAGAGAGAGAGAGAGAGAGAGAGAGAGAGAGAGAGAGAGAGAATCCCTAGCAGGCTCTACACTCAGCACAAAGCTGACACAGGGCTTAATCCCACAACCATGAGATTATGACCTGAGCTGAAATCAAGAGTCAGATGCTCAGCTGACTGAGGCACCCAGGTGCCCCAACAAAAGAAACTTTTTAAAGAAAAAATGACTTTATTTGTTCATCCTTACTTAACTGCTTTTTTTCTTTCTTCTTTTCTTTATTGTAATCATGCACACATATTTTTGCGTACATGTAACTGAATGTAATTTTTTTGTTATATTTTTAGACAAGAGGTGAAAATGGTTAATTGCAAAAAGTGTGCGAGAGTTATACCAGCAAGTGTTGTCATACTCGGGATGGCAGTGGAATGTGCAGAAATACGAAGACATCATAGGTAAGTGATTTTTTTTAAATACTAAATATTAGAAAACATTAATTTTAAGGTTCAAATAACCTTCAAAGGTTGTTTAGGGAATATTTATTTGGATGAGCATTTGTAGTTTTGGGACCTTTAAATTCCTGATGTTTTTTCCAGTCTTAATTCCTACTCATATCCCTTGTTAAAGAAAAATCATTCTGACACTTGTTAAAAATGGCAAGGAAGGCTTTGTGCAAGACTATTACAATAGGGAGAGGAGTCGAGTTGAACTCTGAATATAGCAAAGGCAGACAGCAATAGAAAATTACTCAGAAATCAAGGGTGGGGAATTGTTGTTAAAGCAGGCTTACCAAGATTCCTGCTAAAGGGAGGCCAAATATTTAATGCCAAGGACAAGGGATGAGGAGTTTGATCAAATATCAAGGGGAGGGATTCTCACTAAAATGATTTAGTAGGATGCTTGCTAAAGGCAGGCCAAGGAGGAAGCCTCGTCATGAAGCAGGCTCAGAGGAATCCGACCACAGTTTGGTCAAGGAGGGGTCTTTGTCACTTTGGGTTCTGTTTTCTATTTTGTTTTACTCTGTTCTTCCAACCAATAGCATCTGTCCCCACGAATTTGTTCTGGCTAAATGCCAAAACCAGTCTTCGGTGGCAAGAGTGAAAACGGTAAGATATGACCAATTTTAAAATAGTTTTGTGGATTTTGGAAGCTTTTCGACAGTTAAAACACACAAAAATCGTTCTCTGACTTCTAAAGTATTTGTAGGAAAACAAAAAGCACACTTCTCATCAAGTGGTTAAACAGGCTTTTTTGAAATGATTGTCCTTGCACATTTGTCAGGAAATTATACAAGTTTTGGCCTTACCCCAGCCACTTCCTCCCTAAACAGAAGGCATGAAATAAATGATGCTTCTGCTAAAGATGCATCCCTCCTCTCCCAATTTTAAAAACAAATTCCCAGGGGCCAAAGAAAACATTTTATTTTGAAAGTGTACTTCATTTTTCAAAGTTGTTGTTATCTCCTGCATCACACAGTATGAGGTTTCATGTGGTAGCTCATGTAGCCTTTACAGCTAAACATAAGGTCCACGAACAAAACAATCATGGCCCGTAGAAAGCCTGGAGGCTTAACATCATGGCGTCTACTGCTTCACTTAGATGGGCTGGTACTGATTTTCTTATATATCAGGGGACGTCTCCATAAGAGTCTCCATGATTTAAATATCTTGGGGAGCTGTTCTTCATAGGAACCAAGTGAAAAAGAGTAAATTCATGTGAAGTTTATCTTTAAAAAGATTTAGTGTTAAAACTCTGATTGCCAATTTGCACCATATTTATGTTTAGTTTTTGAAGGGTTCAGTTCTCTCTTTATGCACCTTGGCTTCTGGCCGTAAGGCGGATACCCATTTTTTTTTCCCTTGGAAGAGAGGTTGGGATTTGAGGCTGGGCCAAGAAAAGCCAAAGAGGCTAGGAAGCACTTACAGATGGAGATAATTAGCATATTAAAAATAGGCCAGCCAAATTTTGTGTGTGTGTGTGTGTGTGTGTGTGTGTGTTTTAATCAGGAAGTGGAGGGGTAAATGCTCTCTCTGGCAAGACTATAGAAGCTGTGTGGACGGAGGAAATGTGATTCACACTCTGGTATGAGAATGGTATTTTACTTGAACCAGGTTTCAAAAGACTGGAGCAGGAGGTCCTTTTACTGGAAACCATGGAGTTGGCGGGCTTTGTAGGGGCCTCCCTTGAAATTCTGCTCCAAGGCCACTGTTTTGAATTTTGTTTGAAAGTCTTAGAATGGGAGACGCTTGGTTTCGGAAGACACAGGACAAACATCATGAGCTCTGTTGCTTTCTAATGTGGTAGCGGAAATGGTATTTCTGATACCACCTCCCACTGAAAGGGGATTAGAGAAGAAGGCAGTAGGTGGGAACCATGGCCCGAGAACAAAACTGTTTGGGCTTCCAGGGGCCGTTTTGCCAATCCTAAAGCAAAGGGCCGAGGCTGATCTGGATTCAGGCTCTATCAATGGGGTATGCTTAATTGCCAGATAATTCACTGTGGTTTCCTGAAGTTCTGATTCACAGAGTCAGCCCTTCAAATCATATGTTCCACCCATTCTCTGAAGTCTACTGTTATTCAAAACAGACTTAAGGGGTGTCTGTCCTGGAACAGGGCTTCTCAGTGGGTGCTATGGGCACCGAGGACTGAATACAGAACTATCCATTTGCGCCGAGAGACTTGTAACAATGACACAGAATTAGCAGTCCCTCGATTCTCATGGCCACCTCAAAGCGTAGTTAGCCATCTCCTACCGACTCTACTTACCACGGATTTTACAAACAGGGCATGTTCACAATCACTATTTTCTAAAGCTTCTTTTTTCTTCTTCAGGTAATAAAATACTGCAAAAACATGTAGAAAGAGATTATGGAATTTCCGTAAAAAAACTAAAAAAATAGAAGGGAATATTTTCAGTCTGAGTAATTTCATTGATGACCTACTTAGAGGAAAGAGACCAGAGCGGCCTCTTGCCCACTTCAACGCCCCTGGCTCTGTAGTTGCATAAGTAGCTGGTCCTCCCGTTGTCAAGATTCGGTCTTGGGTTTGCTTCATTGGTGAACAAAAGCAGAATAGGGAAAAGGGCCAGCAAGGCACTGCTTATTTTTAATATGCCTCATTTGACTTTACAAATGGTGTACGTGTTTCTAAATTTTCATAAAATTGAAAACTTTAATTTAAAAATAGGAAATAACAACAAGCCAAAATTGTGGATACATATTGTCCTGCATGAAGAGCTCTGGCCATTTAAGGAAGATACATTCTTTTTTTTTTTCTTTAAATTGAGAGAGAAAGAGCAAGTGCATGCAGGGGACGGGCAGAGGAGAGAGGGAAAGAGAATCTTAAGCAGGCTCCACACTCACGGATCCTGATGCAGGGCTTGATCTCACAACTCTGGGATTGTGAACTGAGCTGAAGTCAAGAGTCAGATGCTCAACCGACTGAGTCAGCCAGGTGCCTGGGGAATATACATTCTTACTTCATTAGGTGATCCTATGGCAAAAGGATAGAAGCAGTGTCTTCAAATGTAAACTAGTCTGCCTGCTACTTGTCTTATAGTCTCAGGGTTTGGAAGAAGCAATTTACAAAGGAAAGAAAGACTGGCTGGTTCTATAAACTATTGAAAAGGTGTGAAATGTGGAACTTGGTTTTGCTTGCATCTGAAGTGCATTTAATTTTTCGTTTTTCATTTGAATATTGACCTGGTATAGTGTGTGTAGAAATACATGTTATACACTTAAAATTACTTCAACTTGACCTTGGTTAAAATTTTTTTAAAAACATAGCTCTTAAAATCCCAATGATAGTTAATGAGAAAGCTTGAATGGGAAATGGGAGAATTCCAAGTATCGAGCTGGTCACGACACTGGAGTCAGGATGGAGGAATGGATAATATTTTATTACCAGTTACCATAGTTATAAGCAACATAAAAAGCACTAGTAGGAGGGCCTAAGACCCAGTTTCATTAAAATTTACTTAGCCTATGTATCCTGTCATCCTGCAACAAGTTTCTAACTAGCTTGTTTTACTGAGAAGAATGCAGGGAAAGACTCCATGATGACACCCTGGTGACTTCGGGGTGTCTTTGTAGGGGAAGGCTGAACCTCAGCTTATCGGAGTCTAGATGGAGCACCTTGTGACCCTCTTGTGACAGGAGAGGGTGGGGGTCTGTGGGGAGTTGCTGTGAGGCCACCTCCTGCTCACCCCCTCTTGGCTCCCCTGGGAGACTCTCATGGCATAGGGAAATTTTCTCTAGACTCCCCTCTCTGAGGCCTGAACAAATAAAATAAAATGATTTTGCCACAAATCAGCTTTTGAAAACACCATAGAAATTCTCTTTCTTCCTCATGTCTGCTTGACTAAACACATTTTGAATTGAATATATTTTGGACAGTGGGAGGAAGCAGTCGAAGGGATAGAAACATTGCATATTAATGAGTTTTCTTGCTGCGAAGTGTGGCAGATGAGAAAGAGTAACAAAAACTGCAAGTCAGTTAACCCAAAACTATTTGAATAAAATATTAAGTATGGGAACTTTTTAAACTTTTATCATCATTAATCTATATTTGTTAAATTTATTATTTTTTTCCCTCCGAAGTAGAACTTAAACCATGGGCTAAGAAACACACAGTGCCCTGGCTTAATGCAGGAAAACATTGTAAAGATTTCTCCAACTGCCTACAATTTCCCTGACAGCTGCTCATCAAAGCGATAAAATATTTGTATCCATTCATCAAGCAGGCAACTTAACCACCCTGCTTTGAAATATGTATATCTCATTTAAAAAGTAAGGTTATTACTGGGTGGCTCAGTCAGTTAAGCATCGAACTTTGGCTCAAGTCATGATGTCACGGCTCGAGAGTTATGTATTTTTTTTAATGGTTATTTATTTTTGAAGGAGAAAGACAGCAAGCAGAGGAGGGGCAGAGAGAGAGGGAGACAGAGAATCCGAAGCAGGCTCCAGGCTCTGAGCTGTCAGCACAGAGCCTGATGTGGGGCTCAAACCCACAGACTACGAGGTCATGACCTGAGCTGAAGTGGGATGGTTAACTGACTGAGCCACTCGCGCGCCCCACAGCTAGAGAGTTTGAGCCCCTTGTTGGGCTCTGTGCTGCCAGCCTGGAGCCTGCGTTGGATTATCTGTGTCCCTCTCTCTCTGCCCCTCCCCCACTCATCCTCCCTCTCTCTCTCTCTCTCTCTCTCTCTCTCAAAAATAAATAAATATTTTAAAAACATTTTTTAAAAGTAAAATTATTACTATTTCAAAGGGTTTCCAAACCGTAATAGATCTTATTTTGCTTTATAAGAAATTCTGCTTTAACCCCGCGAAATAAAGCATAACTGACGTGATGACAGAACCAGGTAGCATTCAGAAAGGTTGATGAGCTGTGTACTTGCCTTCACCTCTGGGAGGGGCTCTGTTCTTGAATCCTCTTGAGGTACGTGGTGTATCTTCTTCTTTCCATCCATCTATCCATCCATCCATCAAGCCCACCATGAAGGTCCTCAGGGATCAAATCTTCTTCCAAATGCTGTTTTTTTCTTTCTCCACCAGTTACTAGGGAGAAAAAATATCAATAGTATGCAAATTGAGATCCTGATTCTACCTGGAATGAAGAGATGTGTAGTCTTCCCATGAGCCAAAAAATTTCTAGTGCTACATGGCTATGAGAAGGGGATATACTGAGGATTCCAACGTCAATGGAGACTTAGAAATGACAGTCCAAAGCAGCTGTCATGTCAAGAAGTATTTTTTAAACCTCTCCATGTGCTCAGCAGTGAACCAATAAGAAAGGAAGACAAAATGGGAAACATCAACCAAGAGAAGCGGAAGTTTTAAGAAATCCTATTGAACTATGGGGCGGGGCGCCTGGGTGGCGCAGTCGGTTAAGCGTCCGACTTCAGCCAGGTCACGATCTCGCGGTCTGTGAGTTCGAGCCCCGCGTCAGGCTCTGGGCTGATGGCTCGGAGCCTGGAGCCTGTTTCCGATTCTGTGTCTCCCTCTCTCTCTGCCCCTCCCCCGTTCATGCTATGTCTCTCTCTGTCCCAAAAATAAATAAAAACCGTTGAAAAAAAAATTAAAAAAAAAAAAAAAAGAAATCCTATTGAACTAATATTTTATAATTTAACCACACCCTTTCCCATCTTACAGCTTTAGTCTTAAGGTAGGTTGGAAGGGGAAATCAATTCTGTGTGCAACAAGGACACAGTTTTCTGGATTACTATTTGCAAGTCATTTAAACTTCCTGTACATACAGATCATTAAGAAGTCCCTGGCCTTGAAGGAAAAACCTATTTAAATGAAAGTGCTATTGACCAAAAAGGAAAGAAAGAAAGAAAGAAAGAAAGAAAGAAAGAAAGAAAGAAGAGAAGAAAAGAAGGAAGAAAGAGAGAAGAAAGGAAAGAAGGAAGGAAGGAGGAAGAAAGGAAGGAAGGAGGGAAGGAAGGAAGGAAGGAAAAAGAAAGGAAAGAAAGAGAAGAGGAAGAAGTAACTAAGAGCCTGGGAATACAGGAGTTGGATAAATCTGGGATTAATAAAATGAGTCAGGATTATAAATATAATAGTTAATACCTAACCTGGGGCACCTGGGTGGCTCAGTCGGTTAAGTGTCTGACTTCAGCTCAGGTCATGATCTCACTGTGTGTGGGTTTGAGCCCTGCGTCGGGCTCTGTGCTGACAGCTCACGGCCTGGAGCCTGCTTTGGATTCTGTTTCTCCCTTTCTCTGCCCTCCCCCACTCATGCTCTCTCTCTCTCTCTCTCTCTCTCTCTCTCTCTCTCTCTCTCTCTCAAAAATAAATAAGTATTTAAAAAACATTTTTAAATACCTAGCAAATGCTTCCTTATCACTAGCATTTTGGCACTAAACATGCCATGCTTATTATCTCATTTAATGGACAGTGGTATCACTATCCTCCTTATTCAGAGAAGTAATCATCTCAGGCCTGCACAAATACATATCGCAGTGGATATAGAAGTTGAAGCTCATTTCCCTGCCTCCAGAGCCAGTAGTCTGGTGTTCATACCTCTGCAGGTGTTTATAAGCTAGAGCCTTAAGTCTGCCAAAATGATGGCCTGATTTAAATTGTTGCAAGGATCCACAGTGATTGCTGTTAGACACAGCTAACTACGGGTATTTCACTTTCAACAAGTAGCCAGATACCTCGAGTGAATTGTGAGGTGTTGACCTGTCTCTGGCAGTCATTGTGCCACTACCCTAGCTCTTGAGTGCTCACAGGCGCTAAAGGGCAATATCCTTGGGATGTTCCCTCTAAAGGAAGAGAATGAAAATGCCAGTGTTGTCACTGTGGGGAGTGAACATATCATCCTGAGAAGAGAGCTAATAGCTCTCAGGGCATTGCCGGAGACAATGAAAGAAAGCCTGAGAGAATAAAAGGAGGAAAGAAATGATACGAAAGCCATGACAGGAAGTGTTAGTGCCCTCGCAAAAAAGAAATTCATGCAAAGGAAGTAAAACTTGAAGAACCTCCAGAAGATAGGAAGAGAAAATGCAGAAGTCAAGAATGTCTTCTACATTTTGCCCCACTTCTACAGGTGAGTATTATCAGCCATAAACACACCGCGTGTGGAGTGAGATCGTGCAGCACTGCATCCTTGTATATCTAGTAGAGCAGTTTATCCTCTGCCCTTGAATGAAATGGAAATATGTGGTCACTACAGTTACTGTTAGTTACTAAACAGTCTCGCTTCAGTTAACATGTTCCGTCATGCGTCATGCGGTAATCAAGATTCAGAACACGATTAAAAGCGGAAGCCTCCCTCCACCCCTGGAGTATG
This sequence comes from Neofelis nebulosa, assembly GCF_028018385.1. Lineage (NCBI taxonomy): Eukaryota > Metazoa > Chordata > Mammalia > Carnivora > Felidae > Neofelis > Neofelis nebulosa. The sequence continues at coordinate 30,408,521 of NC_080785.1, forward strand.
GTCAGTCAGCTTCTCCTCTCCTCCAGTTCTATTCTTCCTCCCCACTTGCTTGTCCAAGCATGGAGTGGATGTTGCTGGAGAGCAGGGGAGAGTCAAGGGGAACAAGAGTCCTCTGACCAGGCATGTGGTAGCAGCACCATCTGGACTCGGTTGCTGCTTAAAGCTGATTCTGTTGAGGAACACATTTATGGGTTATTTTGAAAACCCACTCATTTGCTAGGAATCAGCCACCTGAAGTTCTCTGGATCTGGGTCTTTCCGTGCTGACTGGCTTCTTATGCTTTCCTTAGCCCCTAGCAATCCGGCAATACCCACCTCTAATTTCTCTCTGCAGCCCTTCTGGAAAGAACCTAGGATGCCTCCAGGGTCAAACTTTCTCACCAATGGCCCACAGCACACCCACAAGAAGTACACACCTGTTGTTAGCCCCAGTGAACTCCAGGAGGCTGATGGCTCCTACTACACCACTTCTTCCGCTTGTCTGTTGCAGCCAATCTCACCCAGGAGACTTCTCTGGACAGTTATATGCCCACTATGTCTTTCAACCGTGGGGAACATCTGTCAGATTCTCCTGCTGGTCTGATTAAAGACGTGGCGTAAGGTGAGGGGCAGGCATCCCTCAGAACCTGCCCTTGTAGAGGACACAGACTCTCAGTAATGCTCTCCTAAGATACCCTCCTAAAAAGTTATATGTCAGCGGCCAACAGACACATGAAAAGATGCTCAACATCATTCATCATCAGGGAAAAACAAATCAAAACTACAATGAGATATCACCTCACACCTGTCAGAATGGCTAAAGTCAAAAACACAAGAAAGAAAAAGTGTTGGCAAGGGTGTGGAGAAAAAGGCATCTTTATGGTCCATGGGTGGGAATGCAAACTGGTATAGCCACTGTCAAAAACTGGCTCAGAAAGTTAAAAATGGAACTACCCTGTGATCTAATAATCATGCAACTGGGTGTCTATCCAAAACATTCAAAAACACTGATTCAAAGGGATAAATGTTTACTTCTATGTTTATAAGAGCATTATTTACAATAGCCAAGATACGGAAGTAGCCCAAGTGTCCATTGATAGATGAATAGATAAAGAAGATGTGGCACACACACACACACACACACACACACACACACACACACAATGGAATATTACTCAGACATAAAAAAAATGAAATCTGGCTATTTGCAACAACCTGGATGGAGCCAGAGAGTATAATGCTAAGTGAAATAAGTCAGTCAGAGAAAGACAAATACCAAATGATTTCACTCATGTGTGAAATTTAAGAAACAAAACAAATGAGCAAAGGGAATAAAGAGAGAGAGAGAGGCAAACCAAGAAATAGATTCTTACCCATAGAGAACAAACTGATGGTTACCAAAGGGGAGGTGGGTTGGGCGGACAGGTAAAATAGGTGGTGGGGATTAAGGAGTGCACTTGTCATGATGAACACAGGGTGATGTATGGAAGTGTCGAATCACTGTATTGTCTACTGGAAACTAATATAACACTGTATGTTAACTCGGCTGGAATTAAAAAAAAAAACTTAATAAAAAAGAAGTTATATTTCAAACTCTTCTCTACATTTCCACATTCCTGATAAGAGTGAGGAGTATAAAAATTATCTACTAGTTCTCAATCTCTTACTTTTCAATCCTGGCTCAGCACTTCAACTTGGAATAGGTAGCTGTTGTTTTGAAATCAAAATTTCTATCCCACCATTCTGTTACAAGGTATTGCATATGTTGTATATTTAGTATTTTCATGTTTTACATATAATCCAAGCCTCCTGAGCCTCACCAGATTGGGAGTATAAAATAAAGTTGCAGTCTATTTTTATGCGCAAAATATGACGGTAAGAGTTCCAACTGTTTTGATGACTAGTAATTAGCACATCTCCAAGTGTCCCCAAGTTATTTTTGGGAGTTCCCCAAAAGGATGCCACACAAATGCCCACAAACCAGTCTGTAACTGCGTGGTGTCTGCTTTTTCCTTCCCTTCCTACTCTGGCTTATAATTTTCCACATTGTCTGCCTGCAGATTTGAGGAGTGTCAGATTATTGCTGGTTTCCAAGGGGAAGTGGGGGGAATGGCCTCCTCTCCAATTGTGTGTGGCCTTTGGTCTCCAGGACTCGAAATGGCTCTCATTCCCAGAAATTAACTTTTGACCATCTCCTACTTCCCATAAATCCTTTGCTTTTCTGACCTTGGGCATATTACCCAGTCTAAGGTTATAAAATAACTCTCCTCCTTAACTCTGCACCAGCCACAGACACTCCTTGCCCCAAATTCCTTCCTGCTCTTCCCTCGTGCCTCAGTCCAAAACAGAAGCCTCCATGCATGTTAATGCCTGGAAGGGAAGGGGAGGTGGAGATCTTACTGGTCCTTTATGGGCCAGTGCTCTTTGCTGGTGAGGATGTCTGGTAGTATTTTTCTTATACTTTTCTAGTTCAAGGACCATTCAGAAAAAAAAGCTACATAGGTGACAGTGTATATAGCCTGCTACTAATGGAGGGAAACATGTAAATATGTGCAAGTGTAAGGGCAGAGAATATGTCCCGAAGAACCCACAAAAGACCAATAACAGTGGTTACCTCTAGGTTGGAGACTTGGTGAGTGGGAGTCAGAAGACTTACTTTTCACTCTATTTCATTTGGCACTTTGTGAATATTTTACATGTGCATGGTTTCCAAGGGGAAGTGGGGGGAAGTTTCTTTAATGAATATTTTTAATGTTTATTTTATGAGAGAGAGAGAGAGAGAGACAAAGGGCGAGTGGGGGAGGAGCAGAGAAGGAGACACAGAATACAAAGCAGGCTCCAGGCTCTGAGCTGTCAGCACAGAGCCCGATGTGGGGCTGGAACCCACGAACCGTGAGATCATGACCCGAGCCAAAGTTGGACGCTTAACCGACTGAGCCACCCAGGCACCCTTCAAAATGAAGTTTTAAAGAGTACTCAGCAAAAATATTTTCTTTCAAGTTCAAGCATTATTTTTTAAATTAAGGCCAGAATATTTCTGATAGCTCCTTTGAAAAAGGATTTGCTGTGAAAATAAAAGATAAAAACCTTTCTCTTTTCTGTGTGTGATATTTTTCAAAGCAAAAACATTTTCTTGAAAACATTGCTCAAAGTTTTCCCTCTTTTCTAGCATTCTAAGAAAATAAAATTTTTTTCAGTAAGTCTCATGTCACAGGAATTTAGACAGCGAAAAATCGCAAACAGTGGCTGACTCATTTACTTGTCCTTGGTACTCTTTGTAATATGAATTCAACATCCCCTGCTGAATCCTGCCAATGTCCTTTTGAATGAACAAATATCAAAAGTTTCAAAACCAGAAGCAGAGGCTTAAACAATATTATCCCCTGCATTTTTAATTCAGAAGTTCTAAATCTATGTATAGCATATCTAGAATATGCTAATACTTCCAACGAATAAATGCATCCCTTGTTAATTTGCTTTCAGGCTCTGTCTATATGATAGCACAAAAAGTGTTTTATAAGTAAAAATGGAGACGATGATTGGTTGTCTTAGGGGCACTCAAGTATTTTCACTGACAGGGAAATGTAACCGGGTTTTCCCAGACCCATGTCGACTGGAAAGGGGTGGTGGGAGGGAGAGATAAGGACAGTAATTAGGGAAACAATATACACAATCAAAGTGTGTGGGCTATAGGGGTGCCTGGGTGGCTCAGTCGGTTCAGCATCTGACTTTGGCTCAGGTCGTGATCTCACAGTTCTTGAGTTCGAGCCACACGTCGGGCTCTGTGCTGACAGCTCAGAGCCTGAAGCCTGCTGGAGATTCCGTGTCTCTGTCTCTCTCTGCCCCTCCCCCACTCATACTCTGTCTCTCTGTCTCTCAAAAATGAATAAACATTTAAAAAAATTTTTTTAAGTGTGTGGGTTATAATAAAACCAAGTAAAAAGAAATCCTCACAGGCAAAACTCACAGAAACCTCAGCCCTCCGAGCTTCTTCTCTGGTCACATCCTGAGGCTGAACAGGTTTTCTGGTGACTTCTCGCTTCCCACTGACCCTTCCTCCTCACCCGGGGAACACCTTCAAGTCTGTTCCGCCTTACACACCCTACCCTGTCACAAACACACATATACACCACACTTCGGGAGAGACACACAGACGTACCTTTACCCACAGCTACACGTAGACACAGCTGGACAGACACAGACACACACGCGTTGTCTGTCTCACATACACACGCAGGCACACCCCCCAGAGTTACGGCCTCATGCGCACATACTCTGTCTCCAGGTGCTCCACTCTCCCTGGCTTCCCTTTTGCTTCACAGCCAAGCTTTTAGGAAACCGCTGCTCCAGTTTCTCCTCTCCCTTTCATTGCTCCTCCCTCTGCAGGCTGCTCCCTGCTCCACCACATCGTTCAATTGCTCTCTCTTAGGTCACTACTAATTTCCTAATGGCCCAACTCCACATATACCTTTCAATCCTTTGCTTCCCTGACATGTCTACCAGCATCTGGCACTGTTTAATTATCCCTTGTTGAAACACATTTGCCCATTGAATTTCATGGAATTACTCTATCCTGGTTTTCTCTTATTTTTTTCAACAAGTTTACTATTGTCATTATTGTCACTGACTTAATGTAGGTTATATATCAGGAACTACGCAGCTTCTCTCACATTGCCTATTGACAAGTAGGGAGGAAGGACAATGAAATCAGCAATTACTGGAAAGGGTAATAAATACAGTAGTTTCTACCCTTATCCACAGGGGATAACTTCTAAGACCCCCAGAGAGTACCTGAAGCCACAGATCGTGCTGAACCCTATACATACTATGTTTTTTCATCTACATACACAATTATGATGAAGTTTAATTGATAATTAGGCGCAGTAAGAGATTAACAATAAGTAATAATAAAATAGAACAGTTATAGCAATATATTGTAATAAAAGTTGTGTGAAGATGGTCTCTCTTTCTCTTTCAAGATATCTGAATATCTTACTGTACTGTACTCACCCTTCTTGTGATGACGTGAGATGATAAAATGCCTACGTGATGAGACGCAGTGAAGTGAATGATGTAGGCACCGTGTTGTAATGTTAGGCAGGCACTGGTCTTCTGACAAGAAGTCCGAAGGAGGATCATGTACTTCTAGACTGTGTTGATTGTGGGTAACTGAGACTGTGGAAAGCAGAACCACGGACAAGAGAGGCAGGGCACACTACTGTACCGTGAGAAGGTGCTAGAGCAGGACGGGGAGGCCATAGCAAGGACATCTACCCCCTCTGCGCTGTTGACGAAGACAGTTTCCCAGAGAAGCAATGTGTAAGCAAAAACCTCAAGTATGAGTAGGAGTTACCATAGTGGAACAGTCTTCCAGACAGAGGGAACAGAGTATCCAGAGATCTGGAGGTGAGAGAGTGTCACTCATTTGAGAAACTGAAACAATTTCACTACAGGTAGAACACAGATTATTACACAACTATCATCATTGAGGGCTACTTGGTCCCAGGCCCAAGATTAAGTGCTTTTAGATATAATATCTCATTTGATACTGGTGTGATTCATAGTTATTAATTTTATTTTTACAGAAAATACGAAAAATAATAGCTAATGTATAAGTGCTTACTATCAGTTATTTTTATGAGTGCTTAATAATATCTCAATTCAGCGAATCTTCATAGCAACGTTAGATTGTATGCATTAAATATAACCTTATGTATGTATTATATATAACCTTAAATTATATATATACAAATATAATAGGTACTATTATTATCATCCCCATTTTACCAGATCACACTGCTTTCCGTGGGCAGAACCAAAGGCGAGCCCAGGCAATTTGTACCTTTGCAGGAGTTAGGGGCTCTTATCACAGGCGAGGAGGATGAGACTGAAGGAGGGTGTGTTAGCAATGGAGCTTCACGGTCAAGAGGCAGGCAACAGTGGGAGCTGAGGGAGGAAGGGGAAGGGCAAAGAAAAATGGGCAGAGAGCACTGGAGAGGGTAGATGCACTGAGGGACTGTCATCTTGGGGAATGATCCTCAAGGGACACTGGCTTCACTAAATCCATATTTTCCCCTCTAAAATAAGTTCTCATACTTGTTACTTTATATTTGACTGGAGGCTAAAACCGATGGAAAAAATTTCAACCCCTCAATCCTGTGAACAACTCTATATGAGGGAAATAATAAATACGTGAAAAGTTCTCACTTCTAAGAAATACTATCCCTTTTATTGACCTCGACAAGTTGATTCTCAAATTTATTTTCAAAACTGGAAAAGAAAATGTGTAAAAAATTAAAAGGAACATAAAAATTGAAAAGAAATAGAAATAGTATCCTTGACGGACCCATTAACATAATTGAATTTGAGGGGTGGTGGACGAGGAACCCATGATCTTTCCCTCTATAACCTAACTTTGAAAATAAGAATGGAACAATTTAATGAGCACCTAATACATGCCAGCACAAAGCCTCAAGCTTTACATGCATTACCTCCTTTAATCTTCAGTATAAGCTATATACGATTGTCTTCACTCTACAGATGAAGAAACCAAGGTATGACATAACTTATCTTGGTAGCATTATCAGGTAGGTTCAGGTGGCAGAATTGAATCCCAAATGGCTGAGTCCAAAGTGCTTGCTCTACTCCACTGCACTCCCTTTAGGAAGAATAAAACCTTGGGTATCCCAGGTTATCCTGCTCAACTCTTCCACTCACTCTGTTTTAGAGAGGTGGGATCAATGACTTCCTGCTCATGCTACACGGTAATTTCTGACATCCTGGCCCACTGTAGCATGGCCTGTAAGATCCTCGCTACTTTGTGAATCAGCCCAGGAACACTTCCCAATTCATCTGTCACCACTTTCAGTTTTTTCTCTTTGTCCCCTCCACCTTTACCTCACCCCTACAACCATATTCCCAAAGAACATTTTCATGGAAAACTTTCATGATATTGTTTTAATTATTTTTTAAATGTCAACTAATAGGAATATTATCCCAATTTGGGAGATTACATACATGCACATAAAAAAAGACTGAAAGGGTGTACATAAAATATTATCCATGAGCTATTTCAGGAAGATTCTATTACAGGTGGTTTTTATTTTCTTGTTGATGCTTTATATGTTCCCCTAATCATCATCAATAAAAAATATATTTCAACAATAAAAATTGACCAAAATATTTACAACAGCTGTTATGGCAATGTACCTTTTTTTAATAGCATAGTTATCAAATTCTCTGCAATTTTCTCTAACATAGAAAATAAAGGAGGTAGTTGCATTCATAGCCATATTCTGAGGTTGGCTGCATTATAGGTACTGTGTATGTTAGTATTTAAGATGAAAATTGAAAAACGGATCCATTTTCATTGAGGTAGCAACAGCGTCTTTGGCAGGCAGCTTGTGCAGTGGTGGACTGGTCTGAAACCAGTCATTTCTCAGTACATTTTGGTCCTACAGGGCTGAAATCACAGCACATATCTTAATGCTTTATCTCCCAGCAGGGACTCTGGTAAGTCTGTCTCAGCTTGAAGTAGCTCTTTGCACATGTTTCAGAATCATAATGAAGATAATCTCTCTCCCGGAAAATAGACGCATCTAATGTAGAGGTCATAAGTACAAAAGGAAAAAAATAGTGTCATTGACCACCTTGACCCCAACCAATTGAATCCCTCTTACACTCATAACATCTTTTCTTCCTTCTTTGAATCTATTGCTCTCTGGTTCAAAGATTTGGGCCTCTTGATGCCATTAGAAGCAGTCTTAGAAACATGTAGTTTACATGCATCAAGGGTTTTAATGTCAATGAGCTCTATAAAATACCCTGTGAGAACCCAAATTTCCAAAATACATTAAAAGAACAATGACTTTGTTTCTCTTTTTGAACTTAGTTTTACCGATGGGATTATCTTTTTCTGTCTCTGTCTCAGATTGTCCTGGACCTATATACCTCAGGGAGCTGCTTTCACAATTACTCTCATCTGCTGTCACTACCTCTCATAGTCTGCCCTTAGCTCTTCAAGAGAGAGAATGTTAGGATCACAACATTATTTTATTTTATTTTATTTTATTTCATTTCATTTCATTTCATTTCATTTCATTTCATTTTATTTTATTTTAGATCACAAAAAATTTTAAAGGGATCTTCGGATCCTCTATCCAACCTGATTTTATTATAAATGAGGAAACTGTAGCCCACATATTTTAAGGGACCTGCTCAGGGTTATAGAGATAATTAGCAGAAGAGAAGGGTGAAGACTTAAGTCTCCTGATTCCAAAGTGGGGGCTGCTTTCATCATGCCACACGTTGTCTCAAATGAATCAGTAAATTCTGTGTAAGGCAGAGACTTTTCAAACAATACAAGGGCATCAAGGCAAACTTCCCTCTCGAGAAAGCCAAAGCCCTTTTGCCAGAGTTCTCTCTGAAGCTCAAGGTCTCAGTGACATTAATGGCAGCATTTGTGAAGGGGCTACTGAATGCGAAGTTATTACATACATTATCTTCAATCTTCAAAGTTGCAAAACTCTCATTTTGCTGATGAGGAGACTACCTTATTGAGAGACTTACAGAATTTGCCTAAGATCATGTAGCTGAAACTAACAGAGCGAGGATTCAAACCCAAGTCTTAAATGCTTTGTACAATAGGCTAGATTGCTTCTCCTTCCATGAGGTCTTAACTTCAGGGACAAAACGACGGCTCTATGCTTCTTTTTAAAAGACAGAAAGAGGCTCCTGGGTCGTGCAGTTGGTTGAGCATCTGGCTCTTGGTTTCAGCCAGGTCACCATCTCACAGCTCCTGAGCTCAAGCCCCCCCATCCGGCTCAGCGCTGATGGTGCGAGCCTGCTTGTGATTATCTCCCCCTCTCTTGCTGCCCCTCCCCTACTTGTGCACACGCGTGTGTGCACTCTCTCTCTCTCTCTCAAATAAACTGTAAATAAATAAATAAATAAATAAATAAATAAATAAATAAGTACATGACAGAATTGTATATGTACATCATGTCAATCATACATCAATAAAGTGATTCAAAAAAATAAGTTACTCTTGCGCTGACAGCATGGAGCCTGCTTAGGATTCTCTCTCTCCCTCTGTCTACCTCTCTCCTGCTCACGCACACTCTCACACTCTCTCAAAAAAAAATAAATTAATAAAACATTTTTAAATACAAAAAATAAGTTACTCTTTTGGATAATCTCAGTTGCTGGAATCTCAGGGCAAAAACAGAATTAGGGAAGGAAAGGAAAGGCAACACACCAAGACCCCGCTGTGATATGGGGTGGTGACAAATCTCTATGAACAGCACCATGTACTCGGGACTTTCTGAGACATACTGAAAGGAAGTCAAGGAGCGGGCACTGAGTCTGGAGAAACATTCTTAACTCTTTGTACCCTATTTTACTGTTTCTTCTGACATGAGAGTTTGCACAAAGGCAGGACTCGGGCCCAAGGATATTGAGGATATAGAAAAGCCCATATTGGAAGTGGAATAACTGCCCAGCCACAGGCCGCCCGTCTCTAATCCTCTTCCACATACTAAAGAAGAGAACTCCTTGATTCAGCTGTTTATAACAAAGCTATTTTTCGTGTTTCAGATTCTATACACCTTCCAACTTTCAATCTGCCATTCATTTATTTCAGTGGTCTTACTTCTGATGAATTTGTTTCTCTTGAATAATTATATTCTGAACAATGTCTGGCTTTTCAAAAAAAATCTTAAGTGAACTGTCCCCAGAGCACCTGAAAAATTGCCTATCTGATGGAAAAAAATTATCGTTTTTATGCTCCAGTAACTCAAAATTGGGCACATAGAAATTTTATCAAACATTTCAAGAGGGAAAAAAAAAATCAGTTTTGCTTTGAAAGTAAGAATAGGAAACTTAGAGCCCGGAAGGGACAAGAAACTTAGAATGAAAAGTGCTTTCTCAACCAGAGCACTCCTGTTGAGACATGATAATAAAATGTTCACAGTAATGGAGACACTGTTCCTACTTGGCACAATCTGAACCAAAGAAAAACAAAACCTTTATATTTCTAGAAATATATCTGTTTGTCCAGGCATTTAGGTCTTTCGTTAGACAAACACATGTCATTTTTTTATTGCTCATCCAATATTGAATTGCTTGGATTAAATATTTTAGTTTGATCGTGTTTGACAACACATTAGACCATTTTCCTACAGTTGAGTAAGCCCGTGGATAGATGACATGTATAATTTGATATTGTACTTCTTTTACAATGTAGCTGCGTTAACTGGCATGCAGTATCTAATCCATTTCCCCATTGTGTTTAAATTTAAATAAGAAAAAAATTGAAAAGATTTAAAGCCATCTGCAAACCTAATTAGCATGAACTCTAAGGGATTGTTTCAATTCTATTGTCATACTAGAATGCCATTATATTAAGTATTGTTTGAAATAAGTGGGCCATAGCTAGAGCTAAGAACAGTTTTTGGTATTTGGAAATTTTCATTGCTCTAGTGGAATTTAACTTGCAATGAAAATATTATTTAGTGTAAAGTTTGCTGTTTTTTGTTAGCCAGGAAACCATTCTTTACACAGCTACTATATTAAATTTACAGTGGCAGATCAATAGAGGATCGCAGAAATAATATACCATAATCAGAGTATATGTAATTTTTAAAAGATAATGGCATTTCTTGGGCAATTTTCACTTATTCTTTTAAGTTTTTTTTATTTATTTTGAGAAACAGAGAGAAAGAGAGAGAAAGAGTGTGAGTGGTGGAGGGGCAGAGAGAGACAGAGAGAAAGAGAGAATCCCAAGCAGACTCCACACTATAAATGCAGAGCCTAACACAGGGCTGCAACCCATGAACCTTGAGATCATGACCTGAACCGAAGTGAAGAGTAGGACACTTAACCAACTGAGCCACCCCAGCACCCCAATTTTCACTTATTTAAAAAAATCTTTCCAAAATGAGGAGGGGAAGCTTAGGCTGTCATTGAAAAGCTAAAACAAATATATAATATACAATGTAGTTGGGAAAAATATATACATATATATGCTATTTCATAGCTGTATGTGATAAATGCCAACTAGATAGCCAGATAATAAAATAGAAGTTCAGAAGAGATCCCTTTGCATTCAGATGGGAACAGTGTTCTCTTCCCTCTAGGAAATGCTTACCTAAAAAGATGGAATTGATTGGGACTTTAAAATGAGTGATCAAAATGGTAGAGAGAATCCTCAGTCTCTAGATAAATTTAGACATTCCTAAAGCAGAGAGAAAGTGTGGTTTGTTTCCTGGGTATAACCCAGAGAGAGTAGAAGTATGGAGTCAGAATAGCAGTCTCTAGGAATGATTAGTGTGGTGCCCAAGGAAGGGCTCAGTGTGCATAACATAGAGGTGGGCAGGGAGAACAGCCAACGATCTCTTGGCTCCTAAAAGGGCACAAAAGACACAGAAAGCAGAGGAGTCTAATTAGGGGAGGAAGAGAATGCAGAGTAATTCACTGGACATATGTGAGGCCACACTGGGACTGCAATTGTCTCACCATATTAGGTATAAACACCAATGCCCAAAGATCACACATTCCATAGCAACTCAATGGTGGTCATCAGATGTCATGGGATGGTTGAAGAACTGAGTTTCCTTTACCAGAATGACACTTAAGCTTCTCATTACTCAAATCTTGAGAAGGGTTAAGGAAAGAAAGAAAAGCAGAAATCAAACTGTTTCTTTGCATAGTGAGTTTTGTGGCTATAAAATCCATGTTGGCTAGACACAGTTGCACAATGATACATTCATTCCTTTAACAGCATGTATTAAACTAGAATTTTGGAACAATGCCATCATCTGATGCTAGCCACTATGGTTAAGTTCCAGGAAGCATAAGCATTAATAAGAAAAAAACCAACCCTATCCTTAAGCTAGTTATAGCTAATAAAAGAAAAAAGTATATAAACAAATAATTGCATTGTGGATTAATAGGGGCTTTAGTGATGTGTAAACAGTGCAGTGAGAATATAAAGGAAGTCATAAACATAGCTTTTTGGTGGGGTGTATAGGAAAGCCTCATTGTGGAGGAGATATGGAGTTGTGTTTTTAGGAGTTGAATAAGAGATGAGAGAGATGTTTTACCAGACATAAGAAACAACAAAGAGTAAAATCATGGCTATTTTTCACAACATAGAGAGTTAAAAAACAATATAAATGGTTAGAATGGATGGAGGTAGACTCTTGCTGTGAAAAATAATATTGGAGAGGTGGGCACAAACTAAGATTAGGAAATTTCTTACATATCTAAGGAGTTCACCCTTTGTTTTTTGTTTGTTTGCATTTGCTTTTGTTTTTTAATTAAGGACATTTTAAAGATTTTTAAGCAAATTGCTAAATTGTCAAGTTCATGTTAGATTATTATTTTTAATTATTCATGACCTGTTTTTAATCATACCCTAATCACTCTGTTGGTGAGGAAAGGACTCCCACCCTAGGATTATGAGATGGCCAGATACAGACACCTAACACTGGACAGATGAGATCAACAGCAGTTTATTTGTCACACACACTTACAGCCTGGGGGAGCAGAGAATCATACACCACATAGGGCCAGGGTTGCATTCAGGAAGAGTGTGAACAAGCAGAAATCCCTACTCAGAGAAAAGCAAAAAGGGCACCTGGTCCTCTTGATAAGGATGGTTGTTTGAGTAAGGGAACTTCTTCACAGTAGCAGAGTGGGGAGGAGAACTTGCAGTTAGACCAAAGGCCTCCTGGCTCCACCAGGTATGAAGACAGAACAAAATATTGAGCCTTATTTTAGGCTTCACACCACATGCCCTATTTAACTAAATTTAGTAAGTAGTTAAAATTAGGTGCACCTGGGTGGCTCAGTTGGCTAAACATCCAACTTAGGCTCAGGTCATGATCTCGCAGTCTGTGAGTTCGAGCCACGTGGCGGGCTCTGTGTTGACAGCTCAGAGCCTGGAGCCTGCTTCGGATTCTGTGTCTCCCTCTCTCTCTGCCCCTCGCCTGCTCACACTCTCTCTCTGTCCTGTCTCTCTCTCAAAAATAAATAAACATTAAAAAAATGATAATTAGTTAAAATTAAACTCATACCAAACAGTGCTGGTTTTAGATGGAATGTTCTAAAATTCTAGTATATTATTTAGAAAGAAACAGAGCACATAATACGTACTCAATCCCTTCCCTTGCCATCTTTTTCTCTCTTCTTTAAAATTTTATAACAACCCTGTATTCGCCCCCACCCATTTTTTTGCACTTATCCTATTCTGCTTTGTCATATGATTGTGCCCAAGTCATTTATATCTCTGGGGTATGCAGAGATAAGCTCCTTATAAGCTTAGAGTATAAGGGTATACAATTAGAGTATAAGCTTTTTAAGAGAACAGGTAGCATTACATACATCTCAGGATACCCTATACTGCTGGCAGAGTGCTATGTACATAGTAGTTAGTCAGTAAATTCATCGAATGAACTCCAAAGCAAGCAAGTAATTCGACCAAAACAAGAAATAGCAGAGCCAAGTCTCTTTACATCAACCACTTCTTTTTTCAACTCTACCAATAATAGGCTGCTTGTATTAGAGATTTAAATATGTGTTGTAGAATTAAAGAAATTATTTTGTTTTTGGAGATCCCATGGTCTCTAGCAAAAAATTCCAAATAATATGTTTTAATCATGTTCAGATAACTCTCTAGTAGAAGATAAAATGAAATAAACGTGTACAAAGTTAAATACTAAATTATGATAGAATATTTTTAATCTGAAGAACGTAAGAATTTGATGCTTTAGATTCTGTGTCTCCCTCTCTCTCTGCCCCTCTCCCACTTGTGCTCTGTCTGTCTCTCTCAAAAATAAATATTAAAAAAAATTAAAAAAAACAAACAGTCGGTTAAGTGTCCGACTTCAGCTCAGGTCATGATCTTGAGGTTCATGAGTTCGAGCCCTGCATCAGACTCTGTGCTGACAGCTCAGAGCCTGGAGCCTGCTCTAGATTCTGTGTCTCCCTCCAGAGGCCCCTCTCCCAATTGCACTCTGTCTCTCTCAAAAATAAACACTAAAAAATTTAAAAAAAAAATTTGATTAGCCCTTGTATAGCCTTAACTCATTAGTCTTCCCCTTCCCATTGTAAAAAAATATTGCCATATACTACCTCTCCTCTCTTAGATACTCCTTAATATATTTCTCTCAAGTTGTACAATATAAGACTGATTCAATGGGAACCATATGGGCCCATTTCCAGAAATTGATTTGGTTGGTCTAGGGTAGGATCTAGACACACATCTATATTTCTAGGACAGACTTCACTGAGATTTAGAGCTATCTATCCAGATGTCTCCTGGGAATTTCCACCTTCTGTCCCACAGACATCTACAATAGATACACACAAGACTTTTTAAATTCATTTTTTTTCCTCCTATACCTGTCCTTTCTCTATATTTCCAATCCAGGAAATCACTATCACATGATCCAACTACCCAACCCCCAAACTACCCAAGCAGGAAACCTTGGAGACATGCTTGATTTCTCCTGTTTCCTTACCCACACTCCCACGAGGGTCTTTCAGGACCAAGTCTCATGCATATTTACTCTTGAAAATCTCAAAGTTCCCCAGGTTCTTTATATTCACTACTAATGGCTTAGTTTACACTTATCACTTTCATCATCAAAAAATTCTTCGATTCAGCTTGTATCCTTGACACTATCTTCCATAGGGCTTTTGGAGAGTTTAGAAAATTTTTCTGGAAATTCAAATCTGAGTATGTTACTTATTTCTGAAGACTCAATGACTGCTTTTTGCCTGAAGAATCAATTATGAGGCCCTCAGTTTCCACGTTTCCCCTCTAGTCCTTTCTTTTGGGTCCCTATTCCATGCTTTTATACACATCCTAAGCTCCAGTCATGAAGAAATATCTGGAGTTCCTGGAAATTCCTCCATAGTTCCATATTTTTTCATGTTGCTTCTTCTACTAAGTGTGTCCTCCACCAGATACCATGTGAATGGAAAACATCTCATGCTCAGAAATCACACGAATAGATCTGCTCCTTACTAGTTACGTATCATTTAACTTCTCCAAGCCCTATTTTACTCTTATGTAATACGGGGTAATAGAACCTAGAACAAACATGAACTGTAAAATGCTTAGATAGATTTTCCCAAGATTAAATAGACCGTGGTTTCCCTGTTTCTCTAAGGTTGAGCCAGGTGTGACTTTTATGTAAACATTCCTTCCAATAAACACACAAACATCAGATTAAAACACACACACACACACACACACACAGCACCTTGGGAAAACATACCTGTGTATTTTTTTTATATTTGAAGAAAGTGAAGCTGAGCAAAAGCAGAGGTGGCTGAAGACAACAAACAGAATGATGATACACGGGCAAGACTTGAGCCTCAGATGCAAGCCGACTGTAGGCTGACCGCTCTGATCAGCCTTACTCTCTTCACATACTACTGGTACAGACGTCCTGATGACATCTGCTTCCACCTACTACCTTCCCTTCTGGTTTCACTCGATGGAGCGAGGTTGGGGAGGGGTGGGTGGGGGTGAACAGTGCCGAGGTTACTTGAAGCCTTCAGAAAGTCATCTACTGTCTTAAGTAGTTTTCCCAAGTTTCTTTCGAGCTGTTTTACTAAAGTACCTGCACAGCACCGACCCCATAGGCAAGGCATGCATTGTACTGATTAATAGTGTTGCTTTGTAATCATGGACCTGAGGAAAGTGTGTACCAACTCATCAACATCATTGTTTGGTAAATAGTGAAATGGATGATTTATGCCTATTCTTGTTGAGACCCCAGAAGACCCTGTCACTGGTTACTCTGTCTAGGGGCGCCTCGGTGGCTCAGTCAGTTAGGCATCTGACTCTTGATGTGGGCTCAGGTCATGATCTCACGGCTGTGAGATTGAACAGTGCAGCAGGTAATGTGCTGACAGTGTGGAGCCTGCTTGGGATTTTCTCTCCCTTAATCTCTCTCTCTCTCTCTGTCTCTCTCTCTGTCTCTCCAAAAATAAATAAATAAATATTTAAAAATTTGAGAAAAAAAAAAGAAGGAGAAAAATGATGCCTATGTGACCATCCTACACTCCTTTTGGCCTCCTAGTTCTGAGGTATAAAATGCACGTATTGGACATTCCTGATCAGAGAGAAAAAGTGCATCTTGATACAGCCCTGCAGAGGGAGGACAACTACACTTGTTCCCAGGCTCCTCAGATACCTTTCCCTGAGGCTGCTTTTGGTTGAGATGCACGGTCTTATTTCATGCTGTTGCCTTTTCCCTGCAGTAAACCATAAAGCCGTAAGCTTTGACATTTTTGGACCTACACATCTTCCTTTTTTTCTCTTTTGTTTTTAAACAGATTTTTTTTAAGTTTATTTATTCAGTTCGAAAGGTGGGGAGAGGGGCAGAGGGAAAGAAAGAATCTCAAGCAGGCTCCACGCTGTCAGCACAATGCCCCATGCAGGGCTCGATCTCATGAACCATAAGATCAAATCAAGTTGACACTCAACCAGCTGAGCCACCCAAGTGTCCCCTATGAATCATTAGTAGCTAAATACTGTCTCACTTGCCACCATTTGTGCAGGTGGGTTTCAAATGATCATCCCAGCTAATAAAATATGCAAATATCTAACAAACACATTTTAAAAAATACCTAGAAATTTATAAATGTTATCAATGTACAGAGATAACCACTTCTTGTATTAAAAAATACTATTAGGTTGAAAACATCACCTCATACACATGACAAATATTGTGAACTTGGTTGCTGTGCAAAAAGTGTTTATAAAGACTGAATGGAAAAATATTCCACCACGTGGAATAAAATAAGGCATGGTATTCAAAAGTGAATACCACAAGAGTCAAAGACCAAACTGGGAAAGTTAAAACTTAAAGAAGATTTTTTTAAAAATGTAAGAGATATTTTTATGAACCAGGAGTACAGGAGAGCTTCTGAAAATGCATAAATAATGAAGTGAAAGGGGCCATATTTCATTGTATCAATATTAAGGTTAGGTGAAGTTAATATAAAACAGAAAACTGAAAGAATATAGCCAGACCTAAACCAATAAAAAGATTTTATCTCTAAATACATAGGAAACATGTATAAATCAGTTAGAAAAAGAAGGGAAAACAGAGGCTTAAACCTACTTGTAATCATATTAATGAACACTGAAATAATACTGACCTATTTTATACCTATCAGATTGGTAAAGCATAAATTACAAAAATACCAAATGTGGAGAATTATGTGGAGAATATTGCTAGTGATAATATACTTGGGTATAAATTTCAAGAGTAATAACCTACAGGGCACCTGGGTGGCTCAGTCGGTTAAGCATCCGACTCTTGATTTTGGCTCAGTCCATGATCTCACAGTTCTGTGAATTTGAGCCCCACATTGGGCTCTGTGATGATAGCATGGAGACTGCTTGGGATTCTGTCTCCTTCTCTCTGCACCTCCTCTGCTGTCTTTCTCTGGCTCTCAAAAAGAAATAAACTTAAAAAATAATAATAACCAGCATTACTCAGAGAACTTATGATCCGGCAAACCCATTCTTGCATTTATATCACAGAGAAATCCCCACACATGTCAGTGAGGGTAGTGAGCAAGGATGATCATCAATTTATTTGCATAGTTGAGAGTTTGAGGCAATGATGGTGTCCATCCCTAGAGCACTGTATAATAAAGTGCAATGGATACACTAGGTAGCAACTCAAAACGAAGGATCAGATATATAAATATAGTCACATGGATAGACCTTAAGATATATGGCATGGAAATGTAAAAAAGAGATTTAATGTTATGGTACAAAGCCATTAATGTAAATTAAAAATAAATATATACTTAAAATACTACATGTTTACCAAGATTCAAAGATCTCAAGGATATATATCAAATTTATGTGAAGGGGAATAAGAGGAACAGGATGAAAAAAATAACAGAGTAAAACAAGAGGAATGTAGCAAGCATATATATTAGTGAAATAAACTGATTAGTATATATTTAACTGAAATTTTTGCACATCAGGTTTAAAAAAAATAACATGGAATCCTGAATTCTGCCTCAGTGCCAGGCTTTTGACAGAATCCTCTTAAATTTTGAAAGCTTTGTTTAATCAGAGATAATTATATAGTGTTATTTCAAAGTTTAATCAATGGGCTCATTAATTAATGCATGTGAAGGAAATTAAGGTGTTGACACACTTTCTAATTTTATTTAAATTAAAACATATAATCCAAAATTTTATGAGTGAATTTAGTACTGAACATCAACAAATATTGTTAAAATACTAGAATTAGTTACCAGATAACTTTTCATCCAAGCTGATACATGTTTGTGAGTATAAGGAAACATAAAAATAGCAAAGTATATACCATCTGCAATATTTATTTACTGACTGATAACTCAATGTTATATTGGTGGACATAAGTAATGATTCTATTCACAATCCATTTTCAGGGATTTCTGTTTCTAGCCTTGATAAAGTAATAATGACTGGATTTACCCTCTTAAGCAATCTTAAAATGGACAAAATATATGCAACAACAGATTTCGGACACTGGACAACAGGTGGGCAGGAGAAGGATCCGGGAACAAATGAGGTAAGCCAACAGTTGTCCCAGCTTGCTACCCACAGGGTTTCCAGAGGAGGGGATCCCAACCTAGAGGCTAGCAGACTTGCCCAGCTGAAAAGACAGAACTGAGAGTTTGGGGAGGGTGAGGAAATGGAATTTACAGCCCTCTATCCATTAAATAATTGGATTAAGTGTTTACAATAGATTTTGAACAGAATGTTAAAAAAAAGAAAATTGAAAGTACTCGTTTTATAAAAATTTGATACCTTTATAAAATATTAAAGGATATTTATAAGGTGGATCATCAAAGGTCAACATTTCAAAAACCTAAGGGCAGCTAAAAAGAAAGCATGTCCTTCTATCATGACATGTTTTTCTCATTCAACATTAACCTTGTCACAAGAAGTTTATACTTCAGTTATTTGATTGTGCATATATAAAAATGGGTAAATTTCATCAACTATAGGTTTTGTGTAATACAATATAGATACTTATTTAGAGACAACTATGAGTTGAATGTTCATGGTGATTAGTTCCAAGTATTTCTGCTCCATAAATTTCCTACTTTAATGACAACATTGTTTGTACCATGACTTTATTCTCCACAAATATGGTATTGTGTTATCATGTTAACACATATAATTTGTTCAATGCTAAACCTTTGATTACTCTATAGTACCAGTCATGGTAGCATCAGATGTGTCACTTTCAACTCAATGACAATTTAAAAGTATTTCATTGGTTCCTTGAGTTGAATTAAAAAGTTGAATGGTTGGAGGGGAGCCTGGCTGGCTCAGTTGGAAGAGCATGTGATTCTTGATCTTGGGGTTGTGAGTTCGAGCCCCACGTGGGGTGTAGAGATTACTTAAATAATAATAAAACTTAAAAAAATCAAACCATTAGAATTAATTTACCTGACTTTCTGTTTGAAGCATCTGATGTCACAGATGTAAAACAGGCTTTATTTAAGTGTTTGAAAAGTTCTGATGGGGCCAACACCTTAATTCCTATTGTTTTATTTTTTGTACATGCTTAGAAATAATGGAAATCAGAAATGAGTGAAATTAATTAAAAGACTCATGCGATTTTTAATGAAAAGTTATTTATAGTCTTCCTAAAATAACTACCTAGTGCCACCTTTCAAGTAGATGCTAATGTATCTGAAGCATATATTTGTTTTTCAGTGATATCACTATAGTTTCCATGTTTAGACAGTAAACATCATCAAACTTTTTTTAGTGCATTGCTGTTGAAAGGGTTTATTACAAAATTCAAGAGACTAACCCCAAAATATAGTTTTGTATTTATTATGTTATATATATATTACACAATATTATAAATAAATACTGTTATATCCTACATAATAAAAGACTAAAAACACTGTAGGAAGAACATTCGGGTCACTCATAGACTCTGCAGAATGACTGCCCAGGCTCCTTTTCTGCCAAGTATTTCGGTCACATCTAATTTATAGTTTCCCATGGTTCCCAGTAATGCTACAGATGCGTAGCTTCGTGGGTTTGTAGATCTCAAAGTCTAAAGTGTTTCGTGGGTTTGTAGATCTCAAAGACTAAAGCAGAGGCTGTGGCTCCGTGGACTCATTTGCCATGTGTCCAGCAGAGGCAGAAGCTTTGAATATTTTTTCCATACCACTCTACACCGGAAGGAGTTACCTGTTCTATGTTGCTTACCCCCTAACACACTTTATTCTGTTAGTGAGTATCTCTCATGCTGTCCTTGAAAGGAAGGCAATCATTGTGTTCTTCTGGAAAGAGATGGGAAAAGAAATCTTCTGATTTAAGCCCAAGCTGAAGTAAGAATTCTGCTCCCTGCACACCAGAACCTGGAATTACAGCATGAAGTCTACCAAATCCACCCCAGCTTATTTTAATGCAGCTATTAGTGCCAATACTTCATTTTAAAAATAAATAAATAACCCCACAAAATGTAAGATATATGCTAAAATAGAAAGGATATCAGGACAACCAGGAATAAATGAGAATTGTTCTAGGCAAACCACGTCATGAGCTTACCCTAACTAGAATGCTGGATACCACACCAGTACAATGAATTGTGTTTTGCTTTTACTACTTCTGCTCACATGTTTTAAGTTAAGCACTGATTTATTGCCTACTTTGTGCCAACAGTGTAAAAGAACACTGTCAATCATGATCTCATAACACTTACAACAAATCCATTACAGGGGTGCGTGGGTGGCTCAGTTGGTTAAGCATCCAACTGTTGATCTTAGCTCAGGTCTTGATCTCAGGGTTCTGCGTTCAAGCCCAGCATTGGGCCCAGTGCTGGGTGTGACGCCTACTTAAAAAAAAAAATTTAGAATTTACCTAAATGGCACAGTTATTTCATCACAGAATTGAGATTTTTACCCTGCTTTAACACGAGGAGTCTGTAGGAGTGATTATGTTTCATTGAAGTGTTATGTATTCTATAAAGCCTTCCCTGAAATTCTCCTGTTCTGATTATCTATTGCTGCAACAAACAGCCATAAACTTAGTGGCATAAAACAGCCACGATTTTATGAGGCTCCTGGATTCCACAAGTCAGAAATTTCTTTTTTCTTTAATATACTTTATTTTATTTTTTAAATACGGTTTGTTTTATTGTGGTAAGAACATTTAAAATGAGATCTACCCTCTTAACAAAATTGTGAGTGTACAATACATTATTGTTAACTATACATTACATCTGATGTTGTACAACAGATCTCCAGGGCTTGTTCACCCTATTTACCTGGACCTTTGTGCCCACGGATTAGTAACTCTGTAGATCCTCCTCCTTGCATCCCTCGGCGACCACCATTCCACTCTTTCATTCTGTGGATCTGACTAGATTAGATACCTCATGTAGGTGGAATCCTGCAATATTTGCCTGTTGGTGACTGGCCTGTTTTACTCAGCATAATGTCCTCAAGGTTAATCCATGTTGTCACGTACTGCAGGATATTTTGACAGGGCATAAACAGCACAGATGGTTTGCTTTTGTTTAAGACTGAGGTTCAACTAAGATAGATACAGGTGGCTCAGTCTGGATCATCTGAAGGCTTATTCATGTGCATTTCCAGTGATGGGACTCAATGAGGCCAAAGCTGGGTTCAGTAGGAAACAGAAAGCCTGCATGTGGCCTCTCCAAGTGGTTTAGTCTTCTTACTAAATGGCAATTGGTTCCGAGAGGAAGTGTAACAAAAGGGAGTGTATGGAGACATTACAAAAGAAACAGGAGGAAGCCTCCTGGCTTTTTAAGACTAGACTCAGAAGTTACATAACTCCATTTACACCGTGCTCTGTTGGTCAAGGCAAGCACAAAACTGCCCAGGTTCAAGGGGAGAGGTATAGACCCCACCTCTCAACGGGAAGAATATCAAAGAATTTAAAGCTATATTTTAAATGACTACATTCCCGGGGCGCCTGGGTGGCTCAGTCAGTTAAGCGTCCGACTTTGGCTCAGGTCATGATCTCACGGTCTGTGAGTTCGAGCCCCACGTCGAGCTCTGTGCTGACAGCTTGGAGCCTAGAGCCTGCTTCCGATTCTGTGTCTCCGTCTCTCTCTGACCCTCCGCTGTTCATGCTCTCTCTCTGTCTCAAAAATAAATAAACATTAAAAAAAAAATTTTAAATAAATGACTACATTCCCTTTCTCTCTCCCATCCACCCACAGATAGATTTGACCACTCCTTTGTGTTCCCATAGTACCTTGTACAGACAACTGCTTAATCACTTGACCTATTTTAGCACTTATCTGTTTATATAGAGACTCTCTCTATGGGCTAGAAGTTTCTTAAGGTGCAGGTCTCTTTTATCCCAAGAACTTAGCATAAGGCATGGCACATAGTAGTTGCTCAATAAATGTGTGTTGAAAAATTGGTTGATGGATGGATTGGTTAAAACAAACAAACCAAAACATACACTTCTTCCAGTTCCCAACTATAGTTAGATTTTGTGCATTAAAATATCAGCTGCCTCCATCCTTCC
Source organism: Neofelis nebulosa (assembly GCF_028018385.1). NCBI lineage: Eukaryota > Metazoa > Chordata > Mammalia > Carnivora > Felidae > Neofelis > Neofelis nebulosa. The sequence continues at coordinate 30,431,057 of NC_080785.1, forward strand.
TCTATTCCAGAAGGATGCCCTAAAATCTCCCTTAGTGAGGAGCATATGAACAAATAATCTACCTTCCTGTCAGAGATTTCATTTCTGAAGGTGAAAATCATGTAGTAAGCTAGTTACAGGCTTCCAGAGGAGGTTTTGACATCTCCTTTCTCCTTCCCTTCCTTTCAGGTAAAGAGCAACTGAGGCCTCCATATTTCCCTCCAAATATCTTTTGGTTTTGGGACTCAGAGGCGTGACAGGGCCCTAACAGGACTGCCTTGTGACCTAGGCATCTGGCCCTGGAAAATGTGGCTTTTGGTTCAGCTATACTTGGTGCTGTGGTTTCCTCTATGAAAGCATTTAGTAAACATCCCTGCTTTCCTGTCCTCTACTTTCTTAGTTTTCAATACCACCCCAAGATCTAAACTCTGTTCAAAATTTTCTGGTCTTCACTGAATTTTAAGAGTTGATAGTGCTGTAAGCCCTATATACAGGAAAATGCATACTTATGTTAGTGAGATGAAAATGATAGTCTTTATTCCATGTTTTCTATCTTGACATTTTTTCTGATTTATGAAATGTATTTGTTTTATAATACTTTGGTATTTCAGATTTTTTTTCCCTCTTTACCAAAAAAAAAAAAAAAAAAAAAAAAAAGAAGCCTGCGTCAAAAATACAATGGAATGTTTTCCTGGATTTGTTTGGTGTCATTCAGCCGCTCCACAAGTTTTATTTTCTGGATCAACAAATATGTCTAAATTTAATTATATTGCTGCTCAGTTGAATATCTTGTAATACCTTGAAAATACAAAATAGATGCAAGATTTCCGCTTCCAGAGAGAACACTACTGAGCGGCTTTTCTAGATCAGTTTGGCTCGAGTGTGACAATTGGAGGCCACCTCCTCAGCCTGGAGCCCCTCACCTGGCTCACATCCTCTGTGGAGGCTTCCCATGAAGGCCGGAACGGGCCTGAAGGGAGATGGGTCCAGGACTGTGATCCCATGGTTATATGTAAAATTTGCAGAAGTAAAATATTTACCTGCAATTTGAGTTTAATTGAACCGTCTCTTTTTACTGTGACCGCCTCTGTAACATTACTCACCTTCCTGCTGAAGGGGCTGCAAAGGCAATGGCATTTTTTAGGTTCAACAAAGCAGAGGCTGAATTGGGAGTGTGCCATTTCAACCGCAACTTGAAAATGCGTTCTAGAACACGTTAGTAAATCAGATTATAAATGACAGATTCTCAATATTCTTATATATGCGGAGTAACTTCCTTACACATCTTTAAATCTAAATTATTTATTTAAATTAAATACATGAGAAAAAAATTTAAAGTAATGTAAAGCAATGGCCATAAAGATAAGTAGGGGTGAAATCAAGAATAACTAAACTGTCCTTAAAAAGTGAATTGTAGGGGCGCCTGGGTGGCGCAGTCGGTTAAGCGTCCGACTTCAGCCAGGTCACGATCTCGCGGTCCGTGAGTTCGAGCCCCGCGTCAGGCTCTGGGCTGATGGCTCAGAGCCTGGAGCCTGTTTCCGATTCTGTGTCTCCCTCTCTCTCTGCTCCTCCCCCGTTCATGCTCTGTCTCTCTCTGTCCCAAAAATAAATAAAAAAAACGTTGAAAAAAAAAAATAAAAAAAAATAAAAAAATTTAAAAAAAAAGTGAATTGTAACCAAAACCTCAGACTGTATCAAAAACAATAATTCCTGGGGCACCTGGGTGGCTCAGTTGGTTAAGTGTCTGACTTTGGCTCAGGTCATGATCTCATGGTTCATGGGTTCAAGCCCCGTGTCCTGTTCTGTGCTGACAGCTCAGAGCGTGGAGCCTCTTAAGATTTCTTTGTCTGTCTGTCTGTCTGTCTGTCTGTCTGTCTCTGTGGCCCACCCTTGCTTGCGCTCTGTCTCTATCTCTCTCAAAAATAAACATTAAAAAAACATTTTTTTAAAGTCTCTAGGAAGCAAACATGCTGAGAAGTTCAAAGTTCATTAAAAAAAAAAAAGCGCAGAGAACACAGGGGCACCTGGGTAGCTCAGTCCGTTAAGTGTCCAACTTTGGCTCAGGCCATGATCTCACAGCTCGTGAGTTCATGGGCTCTGTGTTGACAGCTCAGAGCCTGGAGCCTGCTTCCGATTCTGTGTCTCCCTCTCTCTCTGCCCCTCCTCCGCGCTCTCTCTCTCTCTCTCTCTCTCTCTCTCTCTCTGTATCTCAAAAATAAATAAATGCAAAAAAATAAAACAAACACAATAATTCATTAAGAAAAAGAGATACATTTACAGGAAAAGTCATGAATAGACTCTTGGATTTTTTGATAATCCAGATACTGAAGAAGACAAAATTATATGAACACATTGAGAAAATATTTGAAATTCTCCCTTGCTTGACATGACATATTAATATCAATGAATGTACATATATGTAAAATCACCTGTAGGGCTTTTTAAACTACAAATTGCTGGGTCCCACCCCCAGAGATTCTGAATCTGCAACTCTGGGCTGGTGGAACAGGCAGAGATAATTTACATTTCTGATTGGTCCTAGTAATGCAGATGCTGCTGATTCAGGGGCCACAGAGAACCACTGATACTTTTTAGTATACTAGAAAGATACTTTTTAGTGATAATTATCTTGGTTTTTTTCTTTCTTTCTTCCTTTTGCCTTTATTGTAACAAATTTAGTAGTCTGTTCCATACTTTAAAAAAAACAAGTGGTTACCCGTAAATATCATCTTACATTCCTAGTGATAATATTCTGATCATTTCTGCTTACATTCTCTTTGTTTTCTTGTATAGAAATCTTTGTCATCAGAATATGTTTACCACCACATGTTGTGCTATATCAATTAATTTCAGACCTCATTGCATACATAATTGGAATTCTGAACAATGCAAATGAAAAATTATGCCCATGTTCAACATTCTCAAGAATTTGTAGAAAGCCTTTAAAGCTGTTTTGGTTCAATAGATAAAACAAAACCTGAAACTCATTGCATAATGAAAAACTGTTGTTTTCAATATGGTAAAAATGATCGTATGACTGGGTGTGGCTATTATGATTATGAAAGGGGTACTTATGTTTTGTGAAATTGAGGTTTTGGTTAACTGCTCCAGAGAACCCACAGGAACGAGTGACTTTGGGGCATTCGGGTCATCTTTACTTAGTTGGCAAGGTGATAATTGATTCTAGATTGCTTGGCACATGTAAGTGTCCTTGGCAAGTTTCAAGTTCTACCAGATGTTGGGTACTGCTTTTAGAATGCTTGTGAATAGTTTCTCGTGTCACTCCCCTGCTACAAGGAAACAAAAGCTTTGTGTTTCGTCCCATCAAAAGTGATTCCTTGGGCATTACTGTCTTGTATTGTACATTTCTTACTCTCTGATGGAGACAGAAACCAATTTGATCTGTGCAGTGATTGATGGTGTTGGTTTAAACCCAGAACTCTACTGATGTCCCAAAGCTAGACTCTCAAAAACAAAACAAAACAAAACAAAACAAACTCCAAACTATAATCTAAGCAGATTTAAGTGAAAACTCCTCTTCCATGGCAGACTGATTTCTTACTGTTCATCTTTAAAGTTTATATGTGAAATACAACATAGAGGTTTTCATATGTTTTACAAAAGAAGATGATAAATATTTAGTGACTCTTTCACTGGAAAAAGCACACAGTGCCACCTACAAAAAAGTAACTTCTGGTATGGTATTTAATTTGATTATTACTTCCAAAAAGGACTTTTAGGAAGCAAGTGTGGGACTTCCGCTTCTTGGAAGATAAAGTGCACATATTCCTCCTGCTAAAAACAACCAAACTCTTGGTGGTTAGTTATTTGAAAAAGAAAAAGAAAGAAAAAGAAAGAAAGAAAGAAAGAAAGAACGAAAGAAAGAAATGAAAGAAAGAAATGAAAGAAAGAAAGAAAGAAAGAAAGAAAGAAAGAAAGAAAGAAATGAAAGAAAGAAAGAAAGAAAGAAAGAAAGAAAGAAAGAAAGAAAGAAAGAAAAAAGAAAAGAAAACTCTGAAAGGTAGAGAGAAGGCAGACCAGATAGGCACCTCAGGACACAAAGAACAATATGGTGATGAGTTCCTTGGGATTTTTCTGTTTTCTGAGTTTTTTGGAAGGGGGTGGTTCTCCTATATCCATGGACTTAGAGGTAAAGAAGCTAGTTACCTGGAAATGCCAATAGATGCAGACTAAATAAATAAATAACAACAAGAAGCTTCTTCTCTTCAGCCAAAATACTAAAAAAGGAATATCCTAGAAAGATAGAAAATTTTAAGACAACAACCACTTGATTTCAGTCAAAGACCACAACAAAACTTTGGCTCTATCACTACCCATGCTGACAAAGGCCAACAGGGGAGCCTAGACTTGCACTCCTGTCCAGCAGTGATGAAGTGCCTCCCTCTCCCCACTGGGCTGGGTCAGAGGAATGGAAATTCAGGACTTGCCCCACTACTCAGTGGTAAAGAAGGCACTACTCTCCTCCCAGGTAGTGGAGACCATTTTCGAGGCGCTGGGATCCTGTAGTTCCAGAAAATAAGAAAATAAACAACAACAAAAAGGAGAAAAAAAAAAACAAACACTGATGGAGGTATGTGAAAGGGCCTTTGCCCCTTTGAGCCAACTAACTGAAAGAATTCTGGTGACCAAAACTGGAAAAATTTGAGGAACAAAAATTTCTTAAAATAAGTTGAATTGTAACCCAAAATATAAAACAAATATCAGTGAGTCAAAACTGATACACATAAATGAGTAAATTAATAAATGGGGATGAAAGGCAAATTTCCCATACAGAAGAATTCCAGATAATTTATGTAGTTATTTTACCCTCAAGGAAGGAGCGTAACTCTTCACTCTTTATGTGTGGGCTACATCTAGTGACTTGTTTCTAAAGATTGCAATATGGAAAGGGGAACAAAACCATAAAACTTCACAGCCAGAAAGCTCACAAACACTAACTTAGCCAGGTGATCAAGGTCAGCATCAATATAAATAAACTGTGTTGTACCCTTGATATGTACTCTGATACGGTGTGGTGAATATGTCAGTTTTCCTCTGTGTGGTCTTCCTCCTCAAAATACATAACCCCAGTCTAATCATGAGGAAGACATCAGACAAATGCCCATAGAGGCATATCCTGCAAAAATACCCGGCTGTTACTACTTTAAAATTTTTTTTTATAAAAAATGTTTAAGGTTTTTATTTCTTCTGGAGAGACAGAGAGCATGAGCAGGGGAGGGGCAGAGAGAGAGGGGGACACAGAATCCGAAGCAGGCTCCAGGCTCCGAGCCGTCAGCACGGAGCCCAATGTAGGGCTCAAACTCACGATCTGCAAAATCATGACCTGAGCCAAAGTTGGATGCCCAACCAACTGAACCACCCAGGCACCCCCTTTTTTCATTATTAATAATTTTTTTAACGTTTTTACCTGGCTGTTACTTCTTAAGAACTGTCAAGGTCATCAAAACAAGAGAAATAATCTGAGAAACTGTTGCAGCCAATGAGAAATGATGCCTTACTGTACTGTGGTGTCCTCAGTGGGAGCCTTGGAGAGAAAAAGGACATTAGGTAAAAGCTAAGGAAGTCTGAATGAAGTGTGGACTTCTGGTAATTGGATTAATTGTAACAAATGTACCATACTAATGTAAAATGCTAACAATAGGGGAAACTGGGTGTATGGTAGCTCTGTATTAATCTTCTTAAGTATAAAATGTTCTATAAAATGAAGACTACTTTATAAAAGGAGAAGAGAGGGGTGCCTGGGTGGCTTAGTCAGTTAAGCATCCAGCTTTGACTCAGGTCACGATCTCGCGGTTCGTGTGTTCGAGCCCCGTGCTGGCCTCTGTGCTGACAGCTCAGAGCCTGGAGCCTGCTTCGTCAGATTCTGTATCTCCCTCTCTCTGCCCCTCCGCTGCTTATGCTCTGTCTCTCTCAAAATAATAAAGAAACACTAAAAAATAAAAGTGAGAAGAGAGTTGATGTTACTAATTAAAACCTAATTAAAAGTCAGATCTAGAGTTCTTAATGGTAACTCCTAGTGAAGCAAATTTAAGGTCTATGTGGTAAATTACTGTCCCGTTGCACCTATGTAAACAAGCCAAATATAATAAAATCGAGATGACCATATTTTGAACAAGAATAATCTCTCTCTCTCTCTCTCTCTCTCTCTCTCTCTCTCTCTCTCTCTCTCTCTCTCTTTTAAGATTATCTTTGGCCAGTGGTTGGTGACTATAGAGAGAAATTCTATCTCAGTAGGAAACTATATACATCTGGGTCATCAGATTCTGGTCCTGCTTATTGTCTTTGAACTAATTTGTACCTCTTTATAAACTGCAGGTAGGCAAACTGTTTTGTGTTTGTTTGAAATTTAATTGACTTCCTTCCCAACTGTAGAAAAACTAGTTCTGTTACTTACCTGTAAATTGGACTAGATGCTGTTACCTTGCACAAATGGTCAACCCTTACCAAACTTGAAATTCTTCCAGTCTCCTTCACTATTTGGCTACAGCCCTCCAATTAATGTTTCCAGTTTTCCTCCCTTTCTCCTGACTTGGCATCACTGAGAACAAAAACCCGATATCGGCACAGATCGTTATGGAGACTCTAGGTTGCCTTGTTGCTGGCTGTTCCCCATAGGATCTGAAGAAGCAGTGTGAGCTAAACCTAATGACATGATATCAACCTCGAAGGACTCATCACCACAGCAGACCATGCATGGGCCAGATTTCTCCCTAGACAGGTTGCCATCTGGGTGTGTGACCTGGGTAGTCACAGGGGACGCTGCACTCAGGAAGGCTCCACACTTGGTTTAATGCTCTGCTGTTTGCATCTTGAAATTCTTAATTTTTGAAAAAGAGACCTGCATTGCCATTGTGCACTGGGCATTGTGTAACTAGTTCTGACTGTGAATACTACAGTGGTATTTGTAGTGTCAGGGAGCAAGAATTCCTGTCCCCATCAAAGTCTTTCTAGCTGGACTAAGAACCAAATTGAAACGAGACAGATTAACAGGAGAAAGTCAAATTTAATAGTGTTGAGTATGGGGAATACACACACACACGCACGCACACACACAGAAATTCCAAAGAAGGTCAGGCAAAGTGAGGTATGTAGATGTCACCCTGAGCTAAGGAGAAGGAGGTGGAGGTCTGGTACTTCAGAGGGGAGGAATGCATTCGTAGGGCCATAAGAGGAGCAGATGCTTGGTAATTAGACATTTGCACTGCCACACTGATGGATTATCCAGAAAAAATTTATCTCTGCTGGTATTCCCAATTTCAGAAAAGACCGCCAATTGAGATTTTTCTGTGTCTTTCAGGGATTGAGTCTATAGGGTCTTGACTGCCTTCAGCTCAGGGTAATCTTTATGCCAAAGTGGCCCATCTTGTGGAGGCCTGCCCTCGGCCCCTACAGTGGTATTAGCTATTCTGTGTTGATCTTCACCATTACTCCGTCAGAAAAGTGAGTAAATGTTTATCAAATAAAGTCTTGTCATAATTCTTGATCATCAGCTTGTTAAACTTGCAATACGCATCGCATGTAGACTGCTATTGCTGTAATGTTACGAACTTAAATGTGAACAGGACTGTAGCGAACTGTGCATCATGAAAGGACCCGATCAAAGGGCACAAGTCCGGTTCACTCACTTTCATAAACGATGTGCACAAAATCTCTGCTCATGGAGAATATTGTCAATCAGGTAAAGTTTATCTTGGAATCCTCCACATTCCTTTTCTGCCACTTAGCCCTTCGTGCTTTCTGGCAGGAACTCAGCCCCTCCCATTTCAGATCCCTTCTCATAATAACGTCTTCCATGTCATTTTCATCTTGCAATAAATTTTCACCAATTAGTAGCTCATTCTGAAATGTTTTTATTTTGTTAATCCACTTCTAATTTTGGAATGCAACATCCTCCCCAATAAAGAATTTTAAACATCAGATCTGAAAATAACAAAAAAGACTGTCTTGAAGCCACTAACATTTTGCATGTTGGTAAGGTTCAGCCTCCTATTAAATGACATATTTACCAGATGGCAGACCTTTTCCAAAGGGAAGGGATATTTTCCCTGATTATTTTATTTTTTTAAATGACTTGTTTGTTTATTTATTTTATTTATTTTTTTATTTTAGAGAGAGAGCAAGTGGGGGAGAGGGGCAGAGAGAAAGAGAGAATCTTAAGCAGGCTTCCCACACAGCACGGAGCCCAACATGGGGCTCTATCCCAAGACCCTGGGGTCATGACCTGAGCTGAAATCAAGAGTCAGTCGCTAAACTGACTTGAGTTGCCCAGGCCCCCCGCCCTGATTATTTTAAATTCAAAATTTTGTAAGTTACAAAGTAAGCTGAATTCATATGTTAGTAATACAGTTTGACTTAAATAAATAGAAAAATTATTCTCTGGTTTCCAAAGTTCTAAAATAGTTTTTCTTTAGAAGTTTCATTTGTTTGTTTGTTTTAGAGATAGAGCACGTGTGCACACACACATGCTCGAGCCAGGGGAAGGGTAGAGGGCGAGAGAGAGAGAGAGAGAGAGAGAGAGAGAGAGAGAGAGAAAATCTTAAGCAGGCTCCATACTCAGCATGGATCCAAATGAGGGCTTGTTCTGAAAGACCCTGTGCTTATGATCAGAGCTGAATTCAAGAGTCAGACGCTTAACCTACTAAGCCACCTAGGCACCCCTGTTTGTTTGTTTTTATAAACCACAAGTATTGCAAGGATTTGATTATAAATATCTGTCTCTAATGGATTTCTTTACCCAATTCACATAGGTTTACTTTACTCCACTCCCAGGTACTTCTAAAACAAGGGGGAGGGGATGTCTAAATTTACAGGATAGCTGTTGGCATGGTGTCCCTATCAGATCAAATTTTTACCAGGAAAAAAATGCTACATTTGTGCTAAAATAAGTAAACCATCAATAAGTGCCTAAATGTGTCAGATAGCACTTCACTTGCAACCTATTCTGGGAGATGGAACAAGTGGAAGGTCTTTGATGCTCAGGTAATTTGCCATTCCTAGAGCAGCTCAGGGCCACCCATCCATGGGCCCTGCTTTGTGACAGAGCTGACCTAAGAAAGAACTGAAGGCATTTTATACTTTTCTTTATTGCTGTCTTAGGTAAGTTCACATACTGTATTTCCACATGTCTCTGAGAAAAGATACTAGAAATCAAAACACAATGTTTTTACACCCAGCACCTCTTCTCCAACCCTCATGTTTTCAACCCTTTCAAAGCCAACTTCACTGTACTTTTTGATTTGCTTGTCCTCTAACAGAAATATCATTTACACATACGAAGGGGCTGTTTTCTAGAAGAAAACATCCTGTCTTTTTCTTCCACAAGAAAGTATTACAGCATGAGAGTCCTAAAGAGTTAAGTGAAACAATTTCCTCCTGTTTTCCATGTTACAACGTGCATGCTGGTTCAATTTCTTATGTCAAATATGTGTTCTAGCCTTCCATGGATTCAGTGGGAAAGGTGGACAAAATGTATTTCAAGAGAAAATTGTACCAGAGGTTGATAAACATTTCAAGGATACAGGTACAATTGAAGTGCTCAATGAGATACATATTTTCACTGTTCAAAAAACATTAAATGCCCATCAAGGTTATGCAATGGTTTTTCTTAGTGCCTCAGATACTTGATCATGTAAGAGTTACACTATCCTTTTCAGAGTAAGGTGGGGATGTACCAAGCGTGTGGTTAGACATTGGTGATATGGCTTGTAGGTGTCACTAGATGGCGCCAGGAGCATCTAAAATAGCTGAGCACCGCACACTAGGGTCCTCAGTCCTTCAGCGTCTCCTAAAATTGTAGAATATTCCATTTCTGAAAAAAAAACAAAAACCCTATTTTTAAAATTACTTTGCACATTCTTTACACCTCCTTATACCCAAACAAATTCTTTTCCTTCAATGTTGAAAAACCACAGAATTTCATAGGAAATTGTGCATTTTTTTTACCTATTTAAGCACTGACTTTCCCCCCCCCCCCAGAACTGGTTTCCCTTCCTTGCTTACGAACCATTTATGATAATCACTCTAGTTGGTAGCATTCTGCCAAGCTTCCAGGGCTGCACTTGTCATCCCTTAAAAGCTTCTTTCTCCAGAATGTCTAAAAGTCTACAGGAAAATTAGAAATAGTGGTTGATGGAAGGGGAAGTGCCTTATCTAAAGTCAGATAAACAAGCTAATGGTCACACTGAACTCAGCTTTTCAGCCTACATAATCAGGAATCATTACATTCTAGTTTTTCTAACTCTAAGACTTACTGCATGAAGCAAGCAGTGGAAGTGGGTTGGAGAATGAGGGCCTCAAGCAAAGAGAGCGGAATCCTTCATTTTGCTGATGTCGGAAAACAGTTTCTAATTTCCAAACTGCTGACCCGCCATTAAGTAGTTGAAGTTTGTCGGTATATAACTTCCAGTAGAATATAGGACAAGTTTTTTTTCCCCCTGCTTATTTGTTATTTAAAGTATCAATGTTATGGATAAAGTTTAGTGTTCACAGGTCTGGCGTGGACTTTCCTTTCCGGCAGGACAGGACTGAGGGGTGGGAAAAGAAAGAGGGAGTGTGGAGACACACATCCAGGGTCAAGCCCAGAAGAATGCTCAAGAAGACAGTTAGAAAGCTAACAGTATCTTAAAGATGATTATACCAGGTGATCTCTCATAGTTGACCCCAGGGATTTGTGCAATGCCTTAATGCCAAATTCTTTGGACACGAACATGTTTTTATTCGTGTTTCACAGTCTGGAAGGAGATCTTTTCTGATTAAATAGGTCAAAATTTAAAACCTTATTTTTGTTATCAATCGAAGATTTTTGTTTTGATCAAAGTGCCCATTTATATTTACTTAATAATCTGAAAGCTGGTTTGTGCAAAGAATATTCAAAACAGTGAAAAGTATTTTTTAATAGTTTGTATGCAGTAAGTTTGACTTCTGAAAAAAATCTGCCATCTTGGATCAAAAAAGGCAAATGAATGGACGTCTTCGGGGATATTGAATATACACCATACGGGTAGAAGGCACAGCTGTGTGTTTATCTTAAGGAGTGAGTTCTAGATCCACAGATTGTTTACTGATTTCTGAAGAGTTAGCTCGGACGGTATGTCAGATACTGAGAAAGCCTGAAACTCTACCAGTTACTAGATGTGTGATCCTGAGTGGAATAGTAACACCTATGAGCCTCAACTCTGTGTCTCTAAAATGAGGATATTTAACTTACACAGGTCATTGAAAGGATTAGGTGAATTTACATGTCTAGCCCAGGTTGACACTTACTGGATGCTCAACCAGTATCATTTTCTCCCTTTCCCCAGTATGGGTGGGTGTGACAAGGTGTTTTTTTAAATCAGCAGGCACACACTGAATCAACTGTATTTAAAAATAACGTAACGGTCTCTATCTTGTCAGTGGGTAGATTCATTATAAGTGAGCAATGTAAATTTCTTTAAAAACTGATTGCTTGCTATCCGTATCTCTAAAGTAGAAATTATGCAAGCAGAATATATCAGTATCTCTCTCATAGTCTTATCTGACAGCACTGTAAGCTGATAGTTTTTGCCTTTATTTCTTTTACTGTCTGGAAAGTGAAAGGACAGCAGTACAACTGACACTGACACCCAGTCCCCCATGCCACACAGGCAGTGCCCTTGTAACTGTGTAAGACAAAACAAACAAGAGGGTTAATGGGATTATTTCACTGACGCTATTGCAATAGGGAAAGCCCCCCAGATGAGAAGATCAGAGTGTCTTGGAAGGGAGGTTTGCCTTAGACTTTTATAGGGAGGAGCAGACATGTTATAGGTCAGGAGGTTTATAGTTGCTATTGGTTTGCAGTAAGGAGAACAGTCGATCGTTAGCTGGACAGGAAATGTTTGTCTCTGTGTCTGGCTAGTTTCAGGAGGACAAACAGTTCTCATCTTAGCTAATCACCTATGAGACAAAGAACAGGAAGTTGGATAGGGGCTGAGGGGGAAGCATGTGTCTGGCTTTATCAGCACTCTCAGGCAAGAGGGAAAAGAAAGTTCTGTTTGGCTTTGTCACAGGTAAACAAGAGTAAACGTCTTTGAGTCTTACTGGAATCATGAGAAATAGTGGACAGCAAACCTTATCTAAATCGTATGTGGAGGGTGGTTCTCTTCAGCAAGTTGTTTTTCTAGAAGAAAAATGATGAGGGATTTCAGAAAACAAAAAATTGGGAAAATTCTCAATGATCACTATTTTCTAGAAGCACCAGGCTCAATCAGGTAAAATTCAACATTGGCAGTCCCTTCTCCCCTTTCTGTTCAGGACAAATGAATATCATTAATTGCTGAACAACTCAGAGGTGACTATAAATCTCCTGAGAAAGGTGAACCAGGAACTAAGTAACACTCTTGTGTAGACTCTTGCTAGAGTTGTACTTGCAAAATTAATTGGATCATTTATTGAGAGGTAGTGGCACAGGTCAGTTCTTTTATAATTGTGGCGATCAGTCATCTTAAAAGAGGGATGCCTTAAATGAAAAACGGAAATAATGGCATAAAAGGTTAAAGTGAAGAGCCAGGGGCTAAAGCCTGAGAATATTTGATCCAGTGGATTCCAAGAGTTGCTGGTTAGAAATCTTTTGATTATGCAGCACTGCTCATTCAGGTTAAGACGTCAGTGCTCTTCGTGATATTGTCCAGTCTTGGCTACTTCTCACTTAAGGACAAGCATGATGCAGGCATTTCACTGGACTTCCTCAGTGGCTCAGGCAGCAACTTGTCCAGGGAGAATTCATGATCTGCTGTGGTGATGAGTCCTTCAAGGTTGGTTATCATGTCATTAGGCTCTAGCTCACAGTGCTTCCTCAGATCCTGAGGGAAAGAGCAAGGCACCTAGATTCTCCATAAGGTTTTTGTTTTCAGTGATGCCACATCATGAGGGAGAAAAGTTGGAAACATTAATTGGAGGACTGCAGCCACATAGTGAAGGAAACTGGAACAATCACAACTTTGGTAAGAGTTGACAATCCGTGCAAACTGACAGCATCCAGTCCAGTTAACAGTAGGTAACAGTTTTTCCAAGTGGGGAAGGAAGTCCGTTAAATCTCAAACACAAGACAGAGCTTGCATATCCATCCACCTGAAACTTAACAAAAGGAACAAAATAGTTCACAGACAATGAGCATACTGTTGTGTCATAATTCTTATCCATCCTAATCAAGCCTCCACATTGAAAGACTCACTTGGAACCAAACTTCATATTTTCAGTTAACAGTAGACCTTCACTTTGCCTTTTGAAAGACAACCAAAACTATAAAAGTGGTATTCTTTCTCTCACCGTGATAAACAGTAAACCCAGGTTAGTTTGTCAAAGTCTGTGTTAGTGATACAATTGGAAAGGTGGTATTGGACAATTGAATCCCAGACTCTGTTAGGTTGAAGAGTTGGGTGGCTTCAGATACAAAAATGAAGAGTCTAGGGTAGGGGACTGGGTCAGATGTTCAACTGAAACTTCTTCCAGATATTGGTCCTAATAAGTCTTAGAATTAGCAAATTAGAGGCTAGTCCCAACCTGGAAAACAGGTAAGGTATTGGGTATTTGTATATCAAACAAAATTTACCAAAGTCTTGTAAGTGGCTGATTCAGTTAAGTCTGTTTTATGTAATGGTATCCTCTATAAAACATGCTCTGTGAACCTTTTATATCATGGTTATGAGAAGGAAATCTTCAGTTTGGGACTATTCACAACATTCAAACAAATAAAATGCTGATTTTTAGGGTAGCCGTTTGTGTTGCATTTAATTATGTTTAAAATCAACATATTTCTCACCAAAGTTAATTTGTTACCATAAATTACCATGACATTTCAGAGGAGTAGCCTCTAAATAATAATTTTTAGAAAATACTTTCTGACACTTTCAGGTATAGGACATTCTCTAAAAATTAGTATTTATGCAAACATAAATACTTCCTAATTTCTGCATCTGGAAATTCCTTTAGCTAAGGTTTTTATTCCAAATTTTGTTGAAAAGGGGTTTAGGCAATTCCTAATAAAGGGGAATATTTATTATTTATGTGAATAGATGTTCCTTATAGAATAGACAAGAGCGTAAATGAAACTCTGTCATATGATCATTGGATCTCTGGGTATAGCATTTCTTCATATTCTCAGTTTCTTTGGGTTCATGTGTCCATAATGATATCATCTTTACACTCTAGTCATTTCCACCTAGTTCCAAGCTGATCTCTTCATAGCTGGCATGCTCTTGTATTAGCTTAATTTAGTAGCTTTAGTCACAACTCCATTTGCATAGAAAATATTTATGGCATAGAGAGAGGAAGAAGTAATTTTGAAAAGATGAAGAAAAGGGTAATAAACTAGATATATCAGCATGTAGCTCTGAAATGAAGATATTTTCCAAGAATATTATAAATGAGAACTAAAATTAGTGCTTCTTGGGATAATCATAAGCTAGGAAAATCCTTAGCCATTAATTTGTTTCTTTTGTTCCCGGTGTCAATATAGGAAAAAAAAATGCAATAAAATAAAAACAATTTTAAGAACACAAAGTACAGCCAGGGGAAAACAATTCAGTAAGCATATCCAGAAAGTAAAACCTGTTTTCTGTGATGGTTGGACATTTAAAAACAAGAGTATGTTACAAGAATATAATTCCCCTCCACCTCAGGCTTTAATTTTTGTAGCTGTGTCTGTAGCTAAACAGATACAATTCACTTTGGCTTTAAAGCTGTCAGTGAGGTACACCTCGGGCTGAGCTCATGGGAATTATTGAGTAACATCTATGAGACTTATCTAACCACTGTGCTTATCTTTAAATGTCAGAATGAGTTATTCATTAGTATTTCATGAGTACAATCAATACCACTAAAGGAAGTTAAACAAATTTGATTGTTAATTGTTTAAAAACATACCTCAAAGGTATTTATGATCAGAACTGGCAACGCTTCTGCAAAATAATCATCAGAACTTACTTCAAAGAGGTTATTCTACTCTGACATCCTTCTTTGCACTGGGTGGGATTTTTCTTTCATTCTAATTCTTCTAACTGCATGCAGTAATGTATACCTGTATGTGTATACATAGCCATTCATTCCGAGAATATTCTTTGAGTGTCTCCTATGCTGCTCCCCACGGTGTTGGGTGCTGGAGACTTAAAGGAGGTGACGGACATCTGCTTCTACCCTCATGGAGCTTCTAGCCTAGAGAAGGACACAACTTCAATATACTGTAGGGAAGTGTGATAAAATGCGGGAAGTTCAGTGTGATCTGGGAGCCTCCAGGAGGTGCACCAAACAACTTTGGGAATGGAGATAAGAGGAGTCAGAAAGGATTCTTGGAAAATGCAGCAAATAAGGTGAAAAAAATAAGTAGGAATAAGCTATGCAAGGGTAGACAGAGAGGACAGTCACCAACAGAGATTTTCATGAGTTGTGTGTATATATATATATATATATATATATGTAGGTTGTCACTAAAATCAATCATTACTCAATTGTGAGCACATTCAGAGCAAGGACTCTGCCTTATTTGTATATGTAACTTTGCTGCCTAGTTCAGGGGTCGGCATTTAATAAATGCACTATAAATGTTTGATCAAAGAAATAGAGGAAAAGATGCAGAGAGTTCTAATGTGTCCCCAAAGCAGACAAACCTGCTAGGGGATGAGATTTCCTCACATCTTCGTACAAGTGAACCTAGTAGGTCATGCAAGTGAAGTAACTCGGGTCACGAATGCCAACAACACAGGCAAGGAGACCCCTCCTTAAGCATCATGTCTTCCATTTAGACAGGTGTAAATCATGACTCCCGTGAGAGATGCTTCTTGTGCTAAGATGGTACCCAAGGCCAGAACAGATCAAGATGAGACAGTTAGGTGTATGAATCCAAGAGAAATCATGGACAGGCAGGAAGGAAGGCAGGAAAGCAGGAAAGAGTACAAACAATAGGTTGTAAAAGAGAGGGGAAAGGAAAATAAAAGTCTTTGAGTTAGACATTTAAGGAAAACTGGGAATAAAAGGATAAACAAGTGAGTGAAGAACAAAATACAAAGCAACCGGAATTATGGTTTGAGAATCCATCCCAATGTCAACTCATGGGAAAGAGTACAAAGAAAGAGCAATCGAACTTTTTTGGCTGTGTTATCAAGGACCTAAAGTCCTTTGACTAGAAGAAAATACACCTTTTATTATGACAGGAACCAAGGGTTTCTACAATACTATTGAATCACATATTTGTCAGATAAGTAGATGTTGATAATTGTTGGAAACTATTGCCCTACTTTTTCTCCTTCAAAAAAGATTTTTTTCCTAACATATATTTATGCCATTTGTTTAACCACAAATAAACAGTCAGATTATTTTGTTTATAACCTCAAACCCAAAAGCTTGTTCAGAACAGAAATATGAACCAGAAATAAATTACATGGTAAATCAAACCCTCATTTTGGGGCTGGGACACTATGCAAAGTGGTTTACAATTTGTTCTTTGCACTGTAAATGAAAACCCCAAGATATTGGCAAGAGAGGAAACTTTTCTTTCTCTTTAAATCATGTTTTTGTGTACGTGAGATGCAGACTTCACAAATAGAAATTTTCCCTTTTTCTACAAATGTGAAAGAAAAATGACCCTTGAGAAAATAGTAATTTTTAAATATAAAAAATATCACTTAAGAGATATGCAAATTAAAGCTACATGAAGATACTACTTCTCACCATCAGATGGCAAAAATCCAAAGGTTTGAAAATCTACTTTGTTGGTGAAATTACAGGGGAAACAGGTCCCCAAATTTAGAGCTGGTGGGACTGCTACATGTCACAGGGAAATCTGACAGTATCTAATAAAATGACATATGCATTTACTTTGTGACCCAATGACTCACTTCCAGGAAACGACTCCAAAGATACGCTGGCAAAATATGAAAATCAGTATGCATAAATGATTCATTGCCATTTTCCTATAACAGCTGAAGAATGGAAATAACCTAGGTGTTTGGTGATGTGACTGGTTGAATAAACTCTGGTGTATTCACATGACAGAGTGTTGTGTATAAGTAAATACAATAGTAACAGTATGTTAAAATAGGATTTTCTATATAGTACAGAGCTATCTCTAGGATGCATTGAATTAAAATAGTAAAATAAAGGAAAAGGATTCATAGTACGCTGTTTAGCTTAAAGGAGATATATGAGAATACCTCTACATTCTATTATATTTTAGACTGTGGAAAGACTATATATATTATATATTATATTTTGAATTATCTATAAATAAAGTAAGGAAATAGGATGAAAGAGATAAGGAAACTAGATTTCTTAGTATAGACAATATTTTGTAGGGTTGACTGAAACCGTGTACTTTATTTAATTTTATTTTTTTTTCATTTTTTAAGATTTATTTTATTTTTATTTTATTTTTTTTTAATTTACATCCAAATTAGTTAGCATATAGTGCAACAATGATTTCAGGAGTAGATTCCTTTGTGCCCCTTGCCCATTTAGCCCATGCCCCCTCCTGCAACCCCTCCTGTAACCCTCAGTTTGTTCTCCACATTTATGAGTCTCCTCTGTTTTGTCCCCCTCCCTGTTTTTATATTATTTTTGTTTTCCTTCCCTTATGTTCATCTGTTTTGTCTCTTAAAGTCCTCATATGAGTGAAGTCATATGGTTTTTGTCTTTCTCTGACTGACTAATTTCACTTAGCATAATACCCTCCAGTTCCATCCACATAGTTGCAAATGGCAAGATTTTGTTCTTTTTGATTGCCAAGTAATACTCCATTGTATATATATACACCACATCTTCTTTATCCATTCATCCATCGATGGACATTTGGGCTCTTTCCACACTTTGGCTGTTGTTGATAGTGCTGCTATAAACACGGGGGTGCATGTGTCCCTTCGAAACAGCACACCTGTATCCCTTGGATAAATGCCTAGTAGTGCAATTGCTGGGTCGTAGAGTAGTTCTATTTTTAGTTTTTTGAGGAACCTCCATACTGTTTTTCCAGAGTGGCTGCACCAGCTTGCTTTCCCATACTTTATTTAATTTTAAAACATACTTCTTTTTTTAATCCCTGAATATTTAAAGTGTAACAAATGAAACTGTGAATCTGTTGGTGACATCACCACACTAGTCGCTCTAAAGCATAGTGATTTAACTGTACATACCTAGTTGTATGCACCCAAAGAACAAAAAAGTTCTGTGAAATAATAGGAAACTGTGTTTAAGGAACATCTTATTGTCATGGTAGCATTTGTATTGTACTTTGGAGAGTAGTATGTGTATTGTGGGACAAAGTAAATACTTTTATTGACAGAGATTGTCACCATAAGAAAAAGGAGGTCCATATATAAGATCACAACAATTAAGTAAAAAAAGTCTCTATTCCTGAATTCTGTTGGAAGTATCATGAGTCACTGTAAGCCATAATGTATTTTACATATAAAGGTTAACGAGCTTAAAGTTGAGTTTAGAGAAACCATGCAAATTGAAATATAGAGAGGAAAAAAAAGACTAAAAATATAAACAGAGCCTAAATGTCAACTGGGAAAACATAAAGCAGTCTAACATCAAACACATGTCTAATTGGAATCTGAAGTGGAAAGGAGAGAATAGAGCAGGAAAAAAATTTTTAATTAAAGGCAAACATCTTTCCAAATTCAATTAAAAAAAAATCTAGCCAGAAATCCAAAAGCTTGCCTATCCCCAAGCCAAGGGAGCCACATGTAGGCATATCACAGTCAAATTGCTGAGCCCCAAAGATAAACAGAAAAGCTTAAAAGCAGACAGAGAAAAAAACACACACTGTTTTTGTGAGGCAATAATAAGAATGCCACTTGTTCTCAGACACTATGCAGGCTAGAAGATAATTGAATGACATCTTTAAAGTATTCTAAAACCAAAAAGAAGGCATAGTCAAAGAAAATAGTCTTCCAAAATGAAGGCAAAGTGAAGATATATACAGATAAAAGCTGAGAGAATTTATCACTCAAAGACCAACATTACAAGATAATTTAAATGAAGTCCTTTAGGCTGAAGGGACATAATCCTGATGATAAACTATAGGAGAACATTACAAACCAAAGCAAAAACAAACAAAGGAAAACCACCAGGAAATTAGAAACAATATCACTCATAAACATAGACATTAAAATATTTTTTAAATATATTCATAAATCAAATCCATTAATTTATAAAAAGGATATGACATTGTGCTAACTAGGGTTTATTCTAGTAATACAAGATTGGTTTGATATTAAAAAACTACAAACTTTAACAAATATAAAAGGAAAAAATCTTATCATTTCCATAGATGCAAAAAAAAAAGTTTAACACAATTCAATACCAATTAATGACTTTTTAGAAACTCCCAGCAAACTACAGAGAGCAGTTTTCTCAATCCATTCAAAGGAATCTTCAAACAAACAAGGCCCCAAAACTATGAAAATTTTTCATATCTAACTGCAAAAGGATAAACACTTTCTTTCCAATGTTAGAAACAAGGACAGGATGGCCACTCTTACCATTTATATTCAGTGTGATACTCTTCATGATGTGAGATACTCTTCATGATGTGAGTGCAGAGCTCTTTCTTCCTGAAGTACTTCGTCTGGCCTGCTGCCCCAGGTAGATCCCTCTCTGCTGAAACGTTAGCCAGTGTGCATTCAGAACACCAATACCCAGCTCGTACTTCAGAACAATGAGACTTTGGGGGACTGTATGTACTGTACCACCTCTCTGTTTTCGAGTTATCACCAATGGAGCCTATGTTGTATCTACACTACATAGTGCTCCTCGTGTATATCTGTGATCCCTTTGCATGGGTACTGAATATATCTTGGAATTTATCCATTCATGTTTCTTCCATACATGCTCTAAATAATACTTATGAAAAGTTGCTGCATCATTATTTTTAGTAATAGCATAACATTGAAAACAGCTAATTACCCAAGAATAGAATAGTGGTGAAATAAATCACAGACATCTAGAAAATAGACGCCCTGACAGTTATAAAAAAAAAAAAAAAAGAATTAAGAAATTCATTCTGCAGTAACATGTAATTATCTCCAAGATATAATGTTAAGTGAAAAGGCAATGCAGAGAAAATGTGTATAATAAAAGAAAGTAAGATAGATAGATAGATAGATAGATAGATATGCATTTACTTGTATACGTATAAATATCTCTGTGAAGATACACAAAAAATCTTTAATATTAGTTAATTCTGGAGAAGGGAACTTGTTGGCAAGGTAACAAGAATGAAAGGGAAATGTTTACTATAATAGTCTTCTCTTCCTTTTGAATGTTGAACCATCTTATTGTATCAATCCAATACTAAATCAAGTTGATCCCAAACTAAATCAAATTGGAATTTTAAAAATTTAGAAAAACTCCCTTCTCTAAATCAAAGTATTATGTGTTGCTATTCCTAGCACACGAGGTGTCTCCTGCTATGATGCATAGGACAGGTTGAGATGTGGTAACGGGATCAGAATCTAGACAAGGAGATAAAACAGTGAGAGAAATATGGGAATGAATATTATCTTCCAAGTTCCATGACACTGTTAAGGTAATCCTCAGTGTCTATGAGCCAAACTGAGGTCTCTGACATGAAAGGCTGTGCCAGATAAGCACGTAGGATTCCCCTTCACCCCCTACCCTCTTCTTCATTGCCACTACAATCCCATCTTCCAGCGTGATACTACTGCCATGTAAACACAGCTGTCTCTCACCCCTCCCCCCTTGACCTCATTTCATTCGATGCTTCAGAATCTCAACTAACGCAGTCAAAGCTAGCAAAAAAGATAAAGTCAGATTTGGAAGGAGATGGATAATAGAAGGGAGAGAAGAGAGTTCCCGTGATCAAATCTGGAAATCTAAGCTCCAAATTATAACATAATTTATATGAGAAAATTGATTTCCATTTTTGACACAACCAGCGTATATCTAAAACACTTTGGAGATAAATTTATGGATTTGGTATTACACGCAATGGCAGCAAAGGCAAAATAAACAAATGTGGCCACATCAAACTAAAAAGCTTCTACACAGCAAAGGAATCCATCAACAAAATGAAAAGGCAACCTATGGGATGGGAGAAAATACGTGTAAACCACGTATCTAATGAGGGTTTAATATCTGAAATACATAAGGAACTCCTATAACTCAATAGCACTGTGGAAAACAGTATGGAAGTTTCTCAAGAAATTAAAAATAGGAGCACCATATGATCCAGCAATCCTACTTCTGGTATTTACCCAAAGGAAAAGAAATTGCTATCTAAAAGAGATATCTGCACTCCCATGTTCATTGCACCATTTTATGTATATATATAAAAAAGAATATTATTCAGTTTTAATAAAGAAGGAAATCTTGCTATTTGTGACAACATGGATGACCTTGGAGGGCATTATGCTGAATGAAATAAGCCAGACAGAGAAAGCCAAATACTGCATGGAATCTCTTATATGGAATCTAAAGAGGAAGGAAGGAAGGAAGGAAGGAAGGAAGGAAGGAAGGAAGGAAGGAAGAAGTGAGTGAGTAAGAGTGGTGGGTGCCTAGGGCTGGAGGGTAGGGGTCAGGGGAATGGGGAGGAGTTGGTAAAGGGTACAACTTTCAGTTGTAAGATAAGTATTTCTGAGGATCTAATATATAGTTGATAAGACTGTATTATATAATTGAAATTTGCTAAGAGAGTAGATCTTTTTTTTCCCAATGTTTTATTTATTTTTAAGATAGAGAGAGACAGAGCATGAGTGGGGATGGGGCAGAGAGAGAGGGAGACACAGAATCTGAAGCAGGCTCCAGGCTCTGAGCTGTCAGCACAGAGCCCAACACAGGGCTCAAACTCATAAACTGTGAGATCATGACCTGAGCCGAAGTCAGGCGCTCAACTGACTGAGCCACCCGGGCGCCCCTAAAGAGTAGGTCTTAAGCATTCTCACCCAAAAAAACAAAACAAAAGTAACTATGTGAGATAATGGATATGTTAATTAGCTTCAACATGGGAATTCTTTCATAATGTATATGTATATCAAATTATTATGTTGTACACTTTGAACATATTCCAATTTTTATTTGTCAGTTATACCTCTAATAAAGCTGGTGGGGGTTGGGCAACATTTTGAAAGATAGCCTGTTCGTAAATTAGGTTTTCATCTCTATGTTTATACTCCCATACAGAGACATAAAAGACTGAAGGTTGTAACACCAAATAAAAGTCAGGGTTGATATTTAGACCCAATTAGTAAGGTTGCATGCATTTTCTTCTTAAAAAATAAAGCTTATATTGACTCACTTATGCATAGATAATGGTAGTTGATTGATGGAGATCTTGGCAGCAGCAAAAGATATAATAGCACAGGTCTCAAGGGCCAGCAGACAATTCTGAAGAGCGTCACGTTGGCAACTTTAAGTCACTTTCTTCCCTCATATATCACCGACACAAAAATATGTGAAACAGATGGCACTGTGTGGCTATTTATAGTTTGTGTTGAAACTTGTTAAAGACAGTTTGGATCATGATTAAGAAATCTTATCACCCCTTAACTGAAACATAGCACAGAGTTTTTCTTAGAAGGTGTTAGAAAGACAGCTGATGATTATAGTCAATGTTTCTTCTTTCTACAGATAAAAAATCTAAAATCACCAATGGCCTTGTGGATGCAAGGAAATATACACAGAAAGTCAAATACAGAAGTATTTGTATCTACAGAATAAGCAGGCATACCTTGGGTCCTTGATACATGATAGATTAGATAGATGATAGATAGGTAGGTAGATGATAGATAGATATATAGATAGGTAGGCAGGTGGGGGGGGGTAGATGAATATAGGTACATATTCTATTTCATTGTATCTTCTTTTGTGAATTAAGGGACTAGTCATTATAGCAGAGCAACAACTGTTTCCTGTTCTTGCCCTTCTGGGCACTTTGTACATTTATGCTTCTTTGCTTCTTTGTGTTTGGATGAGGCTATGACCACATCTGGCCAACGAGTTGTTGACAGATGTACGATGTGATAGCTGTGGGCTGTGTGACAATGCCAGACCTCAAAAAAAAATTTTTTTTTCCTTTCGGTTCTTGAGTGACCACAATAAGCAAAGCCATTACCAACCTGTGATGGACATGTGGGAGAAAGCAGTAAAGCTGTGTTACTTTGGGGTTCTGCTATTTTTCAGGTTGTTTTATAACTAAAGTTTCATCTAGCCTATCCTGACTGATTCAGGTCATGCTGAAGTCAGTACGCAATATAAAGCAGCCGCTGATGACTTACCGATGGAAATGGAGAGAAAGAAAAAGCGTATTCTTAGAGGAAGCATTCCTTTCTGTACATGAAGTAAGACAAAGACCAAACACTACAACAGCAAACAACCGATACTCCTAGGCAAATACCTACAATGCAACAGCTGCCCTATAACTCTCTTAGTTCTCTTGGCTGCCAAAGCATAGAAACTACTAGAACTTGTTTGAGCACAGGTGACTGAGGAGTCATTAGTATCTCTTAAGCAAAGGAAAAGGTAGAGGAAAAAAAGAAGTAGACGTTAGAAGAAACACAAGAAAATTAGAGAATGAGTTTAGGAGTTTGATTGGGATTTCCACAAGAAAGGAAAAAAGATATTAAACTAGAAATGAAATAGTTCATTTTCTAGAAATGAAAGAAATAACTTTTCATAAATGAAAGAAATTCAGAATCCTCTGCATAAAGATTGAAAACCTGCCAAGCATACCATACTAAAATTTCAGAATACTGGGAACACTGAGAAGATCCTAAAAGGTCCAAGAGAAAAGGGATAGAATGAGGCGTTGGGTGGGGGGTGGGGGGAGAGAAAAGAAGGAGGAGGAGGAAGAAGAGAGAGAAAGAAAAAGAAGGAAGGAAGGAAGGGAAGAAAGGAAGAAATAAAGGGAGGAAGGGAGGGAGGGAGGGAGGGCAGGCGGGCAGGCTGGGAGGAGTGAGGGAAAACAGATTTCTGATAAAGCAACAAGAATCAGAACACTGTGTTAGAATAACATTAAGTGCTGTATAAAATAGACCCCAAATATAAAATGACTCAAATATATGAATTTATTTTTCAGTAGCTCCTCCATATTTCATAATTCGGGAACTAAGGCTTTTCTTTTTTCTTTTTTTTTAAAAAAATTTTTTTTTAATGTTTATTTTTGAGACAGAGAGAGACAGAACATGAACAGGGGAGGGTCAGAGAGAGAGGGAGACACAGAATCTGAAACAGGCTCCAGGCTCTGAGCCATCAGCACAGAGCCCGACGCGGGGCTGGAACTCACGGACCGTGAGATCATGACCTGAGCCGAAGTCGGACGCTCAACCGACTGAGCCACCCAGGCGCCCCAAGGCTTTTCATTATATTGGGAGTTTCTGTTCTCTAGAACCCATTCTCCGCTGAATCCAGCAGGCAAAATAGGAAAGAAAGTGTGTAGGAAGCATACCCTTTTCTTAAAAGACTTCTCCAGAAAAGAAAACACATTGTGTGTACCGATACTGCATTACTACCAGGACAATCGTAACTACAAGAAATGCTGGGGTGTAGCATAGCTGCACAAGGCATAAGGGTGACAGAATTTTTGGTGACCAGCTGGCAGCATAGAGGGAGCAGTAGGGCTCATGAGGCCACTAGCATTAAAAAGCCTGGTTTCCTTCTGGATCTAAGGAAATGAAATGATGCTTCTGTGCATCATTTTTGCAGATATTACTATACTATGATTCTTAACCTTGGTAAAGGCATGCTTTAAATATTCATTTGTTCCAGCCTCTAAATCTCTATATGTTAAATGGAAGATGATCCAGGTATTAGGAAGGAGTAGAACATGCACATAATAAAAGAGTTGGTGAATCCAAGAGACTCAGAGGAAGAATCTAGAAGGGAGAGAAGGGTGGGGGAGGAAGATGCTACACAGAGTAACTAAAATAACCAGAATTCTGCTTGGCCGAAGTCTGAAGGCTGTGCTTCTCAAAGCAAACAGAGGGAGCCTTGTGCCCACAGAGAACACGAGAGAGTAGCATGATAGCTTGATTGAGGTTACAAGCAGGGTTAAATTGAAGGGGAAAAAAAAAGACTCAAGAAAAGTCCGACAAGAAAAACCCATGTTCAGGAGGACTGAAATTAGAAACCCAGTTAGAACCGCTGGAACCTAAGAATGGCCTGAGTCAGACCAGGGGATTCAGCAGCCCACTTTTCTTTTGCCATCATTGACCTCAAACATGTGCGTTCTTTGCCTTTTCTGGTTTTATTACACTTTTTAAAATGTGCAGCAACAAAATGTACAAAAAAATAGAAACCAAGTTTCCTAAGAACATAAACAGTGGTTTTATAGAGAAATGGAATAATGGTTCCAGTTTGTTTCCAAAAGCATTTGCTTTATCTCAAAGGGGCTGAGAAATAGAGAAGGAGGATGTTAACCAGTACAGACAGTGAGCTTTGGTGGCAGAAGCTATCAGAGAGAAAGTTAAAGGCAGAGGATCTTGCAAGGAATCAAAGGACCAAGGTCTACAACCAACCATTTGAGATGCACTAATAAGCAGATCACTTTCTTGAGCCTACTATGTGCTAGACACTATGAAGTGGACTTTTCGTGGACTTTTTCGTACCTTCCCTCCCCACCCCAATAACTTCATCCCATTTCACAGATTTGAAAACTGAGCTACAGAATAACTAGAGCAGTAAGTGGCATGAAGTTCCAACTCACTCTGTCTTATTTCACTACTTGGATTAGCTGCGTTAGATTGGTAACCAAAATGGGTGCCGAGGATTAAAAATCAAGTGTCTCTATGAGAATCACAGAGGATGACATGATCTGTTATGTGCATTTCAAAAATCAGTCTGGCTGTTGAGCTGAGATGTAAGTGGGGGAAATGGTACAGGTGAAGAGAACCTTGGGAAACTATTGAGTAGCCTTGGAGAGAGAATGGGGGATGGTAAGCAGAGGTCAAATGGGGACCTCATTGAAGTGACTTGCTAATGCATTGAATGTAGGCCTGAAGGAAAGAAAGTAATCAAGAATGAGTCCCCTGTTTCTGTGTTGAGAGACTGAGTGGAAGCTAGTGCTATTTAATATGTTGGGGAAGGCTGAGGGGATAACAAGTTGTTGTTGTTGTTGTTAATGTTTTTAATGTATATTTACTTTTGAGAGAGAGGGACAGAGTGTGAGTGGGGAGGGTAGAGAGAGGGAGACACAGAATCTGAAGCAGGTTGCAGGCTCCGAGTTGTCCACACAGAGCCCACCAACACAGGGCTTGAACCCATGAACCGTGAGATCATAACCTGAGCTGAAGTCAGACGCTCAACCAACTAAGCCACCCAGGTGCCCCCAAAACAAGTTGTTTTGATGGGAAAGAAGGTCAAGAGTTGTATTTCACCTATTAAGTTTTGAACACATTAGACACTTATACTTTGTTTGTTTGTTTGTTCGTTTTTAGAGAGGGGGGATAGGGGCAGAGAGAAAGAGGGAGAGAGAATGTTAAGCAGGCTCCACACTCAGCACAGAGCCCAATGCAGGGCTTGATCCCATGATCCAGGGATCATGACCTGAGCCAAAATTAAGAATTGATGCTCAACTGACTGAACAACCCAGGCGTCTCCATACTAGATATTTTTAATCCTCACAAAAGTTTTCAAAATAGATATTATTATCATCCCATTTTACAAGCAAGAGAGTTGGATGTCCAGGGGTATATTCAATTCCATTATCCTAAGTAGTGAAGCTAGAATTCCTTCTCAGGTCTTTTTGAAGGTCATGAAACTTGAAGAGTTCCAGAAGTGTCCCACTGCCCCTCTAAAATGTATCCAATAAATTTCTGGATCTTTGAGGGCAGAGACTACTCAATTTCAGTCTCCCACATCAGTCAGCATCAGTCCTAGAAAAGCAATAATTTCAGAATGCTCAGGGTTTTAAACATATATAAGCATTATTTGAAAGTGAAATCGCTTTCCCATCCCAAGAAGGATGAGAAATATATTCTTGGGAATATCCTTCCTTCAGTATCCTGACTAAGGAGGTGAACTTGGGAGGTGGGAGGACTGCCTCCCATGTATATATAAGTACTTGAGAACTGCTTTATTATCGTACCTTCTACTTCCAAGGAAAACCTAAACTGCTCTGTTAGTAAACAAAATAAAAGAACCAAAACAGAAAGGCAGACTTTACAAACACAGAAGTTACAGAATAAAAGCCTGCTTAATAATCTCCACATCATCTTTTGGAATTCCTTTTGACTATAGCCATCTTAAAAGCTGTGGTCTTATTAATAATTTAAATGACTGTAACAAAAAGTATGGCTTAAGTAAATGTCACATTTTTAAACACGCATTTGTGTATTACTAAAAGCCTTTATGAATCAGATAATAACCTTTCTGAATCTAATAGCTAGAACCTCCCTATTCATTCATTAGTCCTGTGATTTATACCTAAGGCTTGAGTTTCCACTGTACTTGGAGAGCTTCCCTCTGTATTAATTGGGGTGTGTGTGTGTGTGTGTGCGTGTGTGTGTGTGTGTAACCAGAATAACCCTTTAGTTCTCTTAAACTTTCTAATAGTTGGTATTTTGTTCCACAGACATAACCATATTTCTAAGAATATATTTACGATTTCAGTTGATCCAATCTGCTCTCTAAGACTATTAAACTGAATATAGAGCTTTGATCTTTTACAGTATTCTACGTGAATGAACTTTGCATGAAGCAAATGATTCTTTTTATTTTTTTTTTAATCTTTATTTTTGACAGAGAGAGAAAGACAGAGTATGAGCGGGGGAGGGGCAGAAAGACAGAAGCACAGAATCCAAAGCAGGCTCCAGGCTCTGAGCTGTCAGCACAGAGCCCGATGAAAGGCTGAAACCCCCAAACCTTGTGATCGTGACCAGAGCCGAAGTTGGACACTTAACTGACTGAGTCACCCAGGCACCCCTGAGAGCAAATTATTCTTGAATAACAATGACTGTAGGAGAGGTGAAGCGCATATGACGAAAGTCCCCCATAAACATTCCTTTGGCTCTGTGAGACATGTTTTACTCAGTATTAGTCTTTTTCTCCTTAAAACAATTGTCATCCATCAGTGAAAGATAAACATCAGAGTTCTTGGCCTTGTTGTAGAAATTAATAAATACAAATTTGGGCTAATTAAGACCTGTGAATCAATAATATACCTCAAAAAACTAGAAACATCTATGAACTTCAACTGAGGATTTAAGATAATAAATGTGAGAGTTGTTACCTATAACATGTTTGGCATATAAAAAATAATGCTTGGGTAGTAGAAACTGTTACACATTCCCAACTGAATGACACTACTTAATTATGCACTGGAAAACCAAGCAGAATTTGAATCAGTATTGGGGCTCCTGGGTGGCTCAGTAGGTTAAGCATCTGACCTCAGCTCAGGTCATGATCCCATGGTTCATGGGTTCAAGCCCCGCATCCAGCTGTATGCTGACAGCTCAGAGCCTGGAACCTGTTTCGGATTCTGTGTCTCCCTCTCTCTCTGCCCCTCTCCTGCTCATGCTCTGTCTGTCTGTCTGTCTCTCTATCTGTCTCTCTCTCAAAAATAAATGGATATTAAAAAAATTTTTTTTAAAGAATTTGTATCAGTATCTTTTTTCAGGAAAGTATAAAGCAGAAAATGAATCAGTGCACTATTACACTGGTCTGGAGACACGGCTATTTCATGCTCAACATATGATGACCCTTCTACGTGCACCTAAATGTAGCAACAGCTTTCAACTGTTGCCCAAGACTTCGCTAAGACCTGGCTCCTGAGTTACCAGAAAACATTTTGTAGAGTCACCAATATAAGAGAGAATGATAGTGTGCTTACTATTTCCTTTGCCTGGGTTCTTTCCTTCAGACATCTGCATTTCTGTGTTCAATGTCACCTTACAGATAGGCTCTCAGAGACAATACTGTAGAAAACAGAATCCCATTCCCCACTCAGAACTCTGTATCTTGCAGCTCTGCTTTTCTTCTCAGCTTTTGTGATCACTAGACATATGTTGAATTTATTTATGAGCATTGAGACTTTTTTGTTCGCTGTCTGGTGCTTAACAAATAGGTGAGGCTCAATAAATAAATATCTGTTAAGCAAATGAATAAATCTTTCTATGCATTTAAATATGTATACCTGTTACATATGATACATAAGGTGGTCTTCATTCTGCCCAAGGTGAGGAGCCATCATCATGACTGTGCAAAAGCTGAAACCTTGAGAAGCAATCTTAATAATGGATGAGAAATTTTTTTTTATTTTTCTGGAATCTTTCAAATTTTTTGTTAAAACATTAAAAAATTATCTTACTGTCAGCTCTAGATGTATAGGTAACATCAACAACACAGGAAAACTTACATATATATAATGTTTATTTTAATTTTGAGAGAGAGGGTGAGCGAGAGAGGGACAGAGAGAGAGCGGGGGCAGGGAAGGGGGGACAGAAGAGCCAAAGAAGGCTCCCAGCTAACAGCAGTGAGCCTGATACGGGGCTCAAACTCATGAACCAGGAGATCATGATCATCAGGGAGGCCAGAACTGGGCACTCAACCCACTGAGCCACCCAGGCACCCCTAAAACTAATACTTATTTAGCACGCTGTAATTTAAAGCATCAGAAACACTGAAAACCAAACTGTTTTCTTTCTTTGTAAAAATATGAATCAAGAGTAGTTTGAACATTACTGGCCTTCATCTCGTCATAGAACATGGAGTGAGCATCTTTATTACACCTTGGTGAACTGTCATAACTCCTCTCTAAGTTAAGATCAACTGAACCAACATTTTATTCATTGTGTTTTTCACATCGTGAAATGCCTCTGATAATTCTTTTAATGTGATTGTCGTTGTTGTTGTTTTGTTTTGGTTTTTTGCCAGTGTCACTTCTGGGACCTCTTCGTTTTCTTTTCCCTTTGCAGTCCTCCCTCATTTATGTTCATGTATGAGGTCACCTTCGCTAAGTTCTTCTGGCCCCAAATCTAGAGCCCCTGGAACCAATGCAACTTCACCGTTTCCTCAGTAGGGTCTTTTAACTCCATTTACATTTGATTTGAATCCTGCCCTGTTATTTGCACAATGTGGTAAATGTTTCTGTCGTACTGCACAGATACTGCCTGCTTTTACCTCCTGCCGTAATACTTAGATGTTTTCAGTTGCATGCTTTATGACACATTTCTCCCCAAACTCAGTTAAAGTTACATGATCTCTAGTTATAGTATCAACAGCCTGTCCTGACGTCCATATACAAAAATGGGCTTTTTAAGTTAAAACACCCTCATGGCCCATTGGCTGGATTAATGAAGTTGTGTTTGGTGGTAAAAAGCAAATTTTCACATTTTCCAGTCCCCAAGGGAAACAGAATGACAGTCATCGTGCTTTAAAAGTTAAACTACTTGGCCTACATCATCTCTTTACAGCTGGGAAACCAGGAGTCAACACAATTACACACTTTCCTTTCTGTGCGTGGGCTGAGTAACATCTGTGTGGTCACCAGTTACCGATAGCCTTTGGAAAAGGTGATGTGAAGGTCATCGATCATGATTGGCATTTCCTATTTACGTAACGATTTGCGGGCCAGGGAGCTAGCAGCAAACTTTACACTTTATGCAATTGCTCAGTAAATATACTGTGAACACTGAAATTTAAACTGTGTCGTTGAGGGAAGTCAGTTGTGTTGTTTCACTAAGGTAACTGAAATTCATGCATGTTGGAACTGTGCGAAGTGAGGAATTCATATACTTCATATATATAGATATGAAAGTATGTGTTTCTGGAACCCAAATTTGTATTGTCCTGAAAGAGAAAAGCAACTTAATAAAGTGTAGAGCAGAGAATATAAACCTAGCCAAGTGATAACAGAGAGAAAGAGCTAGAAAGAAGAGAGTAAAGGAGAAAATCATGTCTTGTCTCCGTAAGAAGCAGGAATTTGCTTAGACTGCATTCTTCAGCTAATTCAAGGAATTTATGGACACAGGAACCAGGAAGGATAGACTGAGTCATCCTGTCCCAGCATCAGGAGACTGTCTGGAAGAACATTCGGCTTGATTTCAGTTTGAACGGACTTTGTCTCCAGAGACTGCTTTCAGGCAAATATCCAGCAGGCATCAGGTAGCGGAGCCAGGGGGACTTCAAGCCCCAGAGCTCCTACCGCCCAGGGAGTAATCAGTAGACCGGCCATGCCTTGATGCTATGAAATAGGAAATCCACACTGAGACTGAAAACAAGGGCCTGAGCAGGTGACACTGTTCTCTCAGGGAAAGGAGAAACATACCTTATTTTCCTTTCAAAGGTGGAAAACTGGCTCCTGAGCTCCACTCCACCTGGCCAGACAAGCCTAGTCTCACTCCACCAGCATCTTTCCTTATCAGCACAGCTTTCCAGCCTCATTTCAGGCATTGAGTCTCACAGACTCTTACCTTCCCCCCACTCACATCTGCCAGCTAGAAGCCTTGGCCAACCCCATCCTCCCTGGGCTGTGTTACTGTCTTTGCTTTCCCAGTTGGTAAGGAAAAATTTAACCTCCTAGTCATTTCCTAGATCCAGCTCTAGAAAGCTGTGATCAATCATTTCTTTCCCTTTCCCTAAAGAGAACAATGTTCATCACCCAAGTTCCCCCTCCATGGTTACTTTCCATCCCCAAGCTATCAGTTAGATGTCCCCACATATCTCCACTGATTTCTTATTTGGAATCTTTCATTACAAACTATAAAATGGTGAAGGCTATAAAACTATAAAATGTATTTAGTTTTTGTCCCAGAGAATGGAGTCAGTTATTCTCATTTACCTTTCTTATCTTACCTTATCTTCTTACCTTATCTTCATGCAATGGAATACTATAGGTAATACCCATAGACCCCTGGGTGGGCTGCAGTCAATTGACTTCTACAATGAAAAATGCAATACTCAAGTAAGCAAAATGTACTTGACCTTTACTTAACCATATGACCTCATGTGACCAGGTGACCTTGAGCAATTTATTTAGGCTCTAAATGCTTTGGTTTTATCATTTGCAAAATGGGAATACTAACAAAGCCTACCTCAGAGAAATGTAATAAATGAGTTACTATGTACAAAGCTCTGAAATAATGTCTAGCCTATAGTGTGTGCTCCATATGTTAGATTTATGGTTTTTGGCAAAATATGTCATTTAATCCTAACAACACTACAATGTGGGCGCTATCATCATCTGTTTTAAAGAGGAAAAAACTGAAGCACAGAGGGTTTAAATAAGTTTTCCAAAGTCACAATGTACGTAACCGTTCACCTCTATGAACTCATGCAGTCTGACTTCAGAACTCATTTTCTTAATCTCAGTGTTACGCTGCCTCTTGAGAGAATTGGTTTTGAGAAGACAGGGCTCATAATAGAATATATATTATATGGAAATATACTTGGGGCATATAACTCAACCGCAGGTCAGGTACTTATTAAAAACATTTCCAGCAGATCCACACTCTCTTCAGACTAATGAGGGGATTAGGCCATTATTGTAATTATTCTTTTCAGAATTGAGGTCTCTGTAAAGGAAACAGTGCAGTTTTATAGAAAGAGTATTCCCTTTAAAGTCTGACCCAGCTCTATATCTATCTACAGGCAAGTGATATAAATTCTCTGACTCTGTCTGATCGTCTGTAAAATGTTAGTGTCAGTGCCAACATCATGGCATTGTCCTGTGTATTAAATGAAAACATATGGAAAGCAGTTAGCACAGTCTCGTGCACATGGTGGATACCAAAATTATTAATTGTTTCCTCCTCTAAAAATTACATATTAGAGTTTTTCCAGTGATAAAAATAGTAATGCCCTCCACAATAACGTTGTTCTCATAGGGAAGAGAGCCCGTGCCCCCCTTTCATACACACAGTCAATCGCCAAGTGTGAGGCTCAACCTAGGAACAGATCCTCCTATCTTTTGCTTCCCGGTGGGGGAGCCTTCATCCTGAAGTGGCTGCTGTGGGAGGGGGAGTACAGGCAGAAGAGTGTCTTCCTTTCCCTTTTATCCAGGGAGCAGAAGTGAGAGTCTTGTTGAAACCTTGCCTTTCCCTCTCTCCTTAAACACTTGACATTTTCAGTATCTTTCCTCCTTTTAATGTCATTTTGATACCATCATTTCATTATCGGGCTTCCCTTACAAGAGTACTTAGATTTCAGCCCTGGAGAATTACAGTACAATAGCTATTTCCTTTGTAAGCATTACCAGGTAAAAAGACATAAAACTGGAGTTGGGAGGACCAGAAGTGAGAAAAAATGAACAATTCTATGAACTATAAACCTGACACCAAATATTACGTCTACCTTCCTGATGATGGATCTGAGTGACCCCATATAGCCAGGACCAGGTGTATCTATCTATACACATGTATGTACACACACACACACACTTAAACACATACACATGTATACATACATGTGTGTGTACACATAGGAATTTGTTATAAAGATTTGATCTTACTCAGCTGGGTAAACTGGCTAGCAGTCTTTGGAAGGCTGTTCTCTTCACATCTGAAGCCGGGGCTTGAAGTGCATAAGCAGACAGTTAGGAAGGACGGATGAATGCAAAGTGGATGAAAGCGAGGACAACCTGGAATCCGAACGCACGAGCTGGAGCCCATGAGGACAGACTGAAACCTAAATCAGTTCACGCTGCCTTTGACCTTGGTAACGTGGATATCCTACAGAAACCAGGTTCTTCCTCACAGAACTAAACACACACACCTTATCTCAGGCAGCAGAGAGGCTGGAGAAAGATCCAGGACACCGTGGAGCGGTTACGGGCCCAGCCACTGCCATACTCCAACAAGGTGAGCCAGCAGGTAGGAGACAAGGTGTGTGTGCCCTCCAAAATGGCAGCCACCTCACTTCCACCCTCAGAATCTTCTGCAAGAATTTCTTTTGGGTCAGTGTAACCAGAAACATACAGAAAAGGGAATTCTGGTAAATGTAGTTTGGCTTGGCCAAGTCGATACATTACTAACCTATTTTATATATATATATATATATATATATATATATATATATATGCACGCATATATATATATGTGCATATATATATATATATATATGCTTGAAATATATACTTATGAGTGTGTATATATACATGTGTGTATATATATATCCCCAAATTTAGCATCTTAAACAAGAAGCATCTCTTATCTTGAAAAGTGTCTGAGGTCACGAATCCAGGAATAGCTTAGCTAGGTGGTTCTGCCTCAGTGTCTCTCACAAGGCTGCACTTAGCTGTGGCTGAAGTCGTCTGAAGGCTTGACTGGGTTGAGGGTCTACTTTTCCCAGCTCCGTCATGTAGCTGTTAGCCAGAGGCCCGGGTTCTTTACTGTGTAGACTTTCCACAGGGCGGCTTACAACACACCCGCAGCCTGCTATGGAGGGAAGGATTGGAGACAGAGACTGAGAGGCTGTCATGTCTTAACCGAGTCTTGGACCCGACACACTAGCACTTCTGCCGTATTTTATTGGTCACACCGTCCGTCCCCAGTACTGTGTAGGAGGGAACTACACAGAATGTGAATACTGGAAGATAGAAATCATTAGGAAACATCTTTTTTTTTAATGTTTATTTATTTATTTCTGAGAGAGAGAGAGCAGTGGAGGGGCAGAGTGAGAGATAGAGAAAGAACCCCAAGCAGACTCTGTGTGTCAACACCGACCCCAATACAGGGCTCAAACCCACCATCTGCGAGATCGTGACCTGAGCCAAAATCAAGAGTCAGCTGCTCAGCTGACTGAGTCACCCAGGTGCCCCTAGGGAACATGTTAAAGGCTGCCTGCCACAATGTCACATCTGCATGGTTCTATAACACCGCTAAAAAAAAAAAAAAAAATGCCTTCAGGGTGGCTCAGTCGGTTAAGCATCTAACTTGATTTCGGATCAGGTCACGATCTCAAGGATTGTGAGTTCGAGCCCTGAATCGGGTTCTGCCCTGGCAGTGCAGAGCCTGCTTGGAATTCTTTTCGTCTCTCTCTCTCTCTCTGTCCCTCCCCTGCTTGTGCTCACTCTCTCAAAATAAGTAAATAAACATTAAAAAAAAAAAAGTGCCTTCAATTTCAGGGTAGAAAATTGGTTCTCTTCTGATTAAGGAGTGGTATCCTGTATTCATTTTATCTATGAACTCCATCCACTTCTCTGGAAACAACGCCTTTAATACTAATGTTCTTCTTTTGTATTGGCTTCTCTTTTACAGTACATTTTTACAAACATTGTCACATTTGAGCCTCAGACAGATAGTAAGAGGACAAAGCTGGGGTTCAAATTCAAGTCATTCTGTTTCCAAGGTGAACGTTAATTTTACATGTCCACAGCTAACTTTACAATATTTGCCTTGTCAAAATAGCCATTCTGTATTATTAATATTACTGAAAGTTTCATAACCAACTGACATAGTTTAGAAAAGTTTCTCCTTCTCTCCCATTACAAGTAATTTTTTTTAAGCCTGACTAGATATATTCAGTACTATGTTCCTACTTGCCATTTTAAAATCTAATTACATGCTTTATGCTAGTTTGTATTTTCGTATCTGTGAAGTATATGGGGCATAGCTTTCTCAACTACAAAACATCTTGCTTAAATATAGTTGCATACATTTTAATGTTTTCATCTTTTTTTTTTTTTTTAAGCTAGTGAGTCTCCTTACGTAAATTATTTCTTGGATGTAAACTTGACAACTTAAAGTGACAAACTACTTTCCCAATTATAGCTGGTAGTATTTAGCTACTCAGTATCTTTTTGTTATGGATACAACCTGTGTAGCTACAAAGTGGCTTCTCTGAACCACAGAACCATGGTTGGATTTCCAGATTTTAGCCTCTTTCCCTATTTGGTGAATTGACCCAGTAATTCAACGGGAAGTGAAAAAGGAATCCTAACAGCCTGCCTTCCTCTCACCTCTGAGCAGTATGCGCCTTCTCATCTGGCTCCTGCTTCTTCCTTATAATTCTCTATAGCCCAATTTACCCCTAAATAAAGATATTTCCATGTCTTGAAGGCACAGAGGAGTCCCCAAAGTGTTTTTTCCTTTGCCAAAACGGCATCCCCCTTTCCTAGTCCTGAGAGAAAATATATTAATACTCTAGCATTTTGAGTAATAATGTCTCTGTTCCATCTCCAGTCCTGCCTCCACTCTGCTACAGATGCACTTTGCACCTGAGCCATTAGGATGGAACATAGTTTCATCTCTCTCCAGCATTTTCCTGTTTACTTTTCTACCATTATCCCACTGAATATGCTCCTTAAGCAACTGGTTAACTCCTTACAGGACTCACAAAGTTGTGTGTTCTTGAAGCAATCTACCAACCCTTCTAGAAGTTTCTGGGTAAATAGGGTAGAACGATCTCACTTTATGGTTTTAGTGTTTCATAAAAAATATATTTGTAAGTGGCCACTTATATTTTGTGGGTTTATCTTAAGGTATGTTCTTACCTAGCACTTTAAGTACTTTAATTCCTCCTACTGTGTTATGCTGTGATTTATCTATACTTTCTCCAAGTCACTTTCCCTGCATTTTTATTTCCAGAGTGCAGCAAAGGGTCTGGCAGATAGTAATCATTTACTCAGCGATGACTGGAATAAATGTGCTCTTCAATGACCAAAGTCTTCTGCCAGGTTTTATGTAATATCTGTCCCCCTTGTCATCCTGGGGTGGTAGTCGCTGAATCAAGGGGGTTGTTGACCCCATCCCGTGATTTCCATGTAGCTCTACCCTTCTACACCCCAATGAGAAACAAACACTGAGACAATCTTCGGGGAAAAGGATTTGCGCAGAAATGCCATCTGGAGGTCCTTGTGATATCCCCGCCCTAATATGAAACGTTTGTCAGGGTTCCTAGTTGCAATCAACAGATAATGGCTAGGGCTGATTAAGCAAAAAGAGAGTTTATTCAAAGCATATTCAACGGTCTTAAAATTGCTGGGAAGGCTGGCGAACCAGACTTCAGGCTAATTCTCAGGAAGAAAGCCCAAAACCTCACAACAGAATTGGCCTGATGGAAAAACCTGCTGTCACTGCTGCTTTCCTTCCCACTGAGTACTAGAGAAAACTTGGCAATGCTCCCCTTCATGCTACTTCTGTGCCAGGAACTCTGCCTGAAACCCTCTGGGAAACTGCCCCTGCCACCACCAAGGCTCAAAGTTTAATGCATCTGTTGCCACACGCCCAAGCCAAAATGGAAGCTCCAGTCAAGGCCAATACCGTCCTGTTGCTTCTTGACTGACCCCCAGTGCCTGCACTTTATCGACTGGCCGTACTGGGAATTTAAATTAGGACACATGAAGAAGCAGGGTGCACTGTAAGAATTGTGTAGGAATTTACTCAAAGCCTTAAAAATCTTTCAAAGGAGATGGTTCAATCTTAAAATTACAGCTACACTATCAGAGACCAATTCAGACTTGCTGCTATGACTTATTAACATTTTCTTTTCAACACTCAGGTTTGAAACATTAGTTTCCCTAAATCTAGGTGAGAGTTTTACTCCAACACCCAGGAGGATGAACACTGGCCAAAACAGCCCATCTAATTTCTCTTTGTAGAATCATGAGACTAGATTATGACAGAAACTATGACTTTATGTCCCAATGGATAACCAACTTCAGATGACCTGTTTATGGTACCTGTTCATGAATCATTTGGTTGAAATCAATTAAATGTGACATGATGGAGATGCTAAAGGAAGGATATACTATTCATCTTAGGGCAAATATTATTTGTATTTCTTAAATTGGAAAGGATTCAGGACACAGGTTATAATTTCCTTTGTTATTTTTTCAATAGAATGATAGGATGTATTTTGACAATATCAATTTAGATGTGCCACATTAAAAAAAAAATTTCAGAAGTGAAAAGTAGGCAGGATCATACTGATGGAAAATGTCTAATTCACAGTCATCTTTCAATGCCTTATCCTTACAGCCATATTCTATAACTTCAAAAATTATTCGTGAAAATTTTGAGAACCTGGTGTCATAATTTTTGCTTTAAATTTCAATGAGTTTTCTTTTAATTACATTTCAACCACATGTTTCTATGGCCAAAATCAACTCATTGTTTTCCCACAAAAGTATTCCGCTTCTGAGATCTGAAACTCACCAATCCCTTCTCGGACGATGCCATTTCCCCCCCTCTCTTCTTTGATATCTCCTGAACCCCATCTCACTGCAACTTCCAGACCCCACATATCTCCCTATTATCCTATTGTATATCATCTTTTTATAACTTGCCTTGCCATCCAGCTGGGCCAAAATCCCATAGTCACATCATAAATCTTTACTGTTAGGTGGCCTTCACATTTCTCTGTCTCAGCTTCCAAACCAAAGCTGCCACACTTTGCTGAAGACAGTAATAAAATCATACTGATGGGATTATTAAATGTGTGCTCTCTGTGGGTGACTGCCCTAGTGTATGTCTATCATTTCTTGTCGAAGTCCTAATTCTCAAAAATGGTTCAAAGAAATATCTTCTCTCCTTAAACTACCCCCTACCTCTTACCTTTGGCAGGTGTTTTGTTTTGTTTTGTTTTGTTTTGTTTTTCTTTTACTCAATTGAACAATCACCTCCAACAAACCCATGCTGCCTGCCCAGGGATAAAATGCTGCACATAT
Organism: Neofelis nebulosa; assembly: GCF_028018385.1. Taxonomy (NCBI): domain Eukaryota; kingdom Metazoa; phylum Chordata; class Mammalia; order Carnivora; family Felidae; genus Neofelis; species Neofelis nebulosa. Next base: position 30,469,626 of record NC_080785.1, read on the forward strand.
TGGTAAAGTCTATAGCATGAGTATGTGAGATTTTAGTGTACTGTCCCCAAGGCCGCAACTCTGGTTTAGGCTCATATTCAAAGGCAGATTTACATGAAGCAAATGCATTAAGCTTTGAGGCCCTTCCTTTATACCAATCCCAAGACCCTGGAAGGGATCTGTGTTCATTTTCTATTACAATGTAATAAATTGCTTCACAATTTAGGAGCTTAAAACAACATACATTTGATCTCACATTTTCTTTGGTTCAGGAATCAAGGCACAGCTTAGCTGGATCCTGTCATAAGGCTTCAATCAAGGAGTTGACCAAAGCTAGGATCTCATCTAAAAGCTCAACGAGGAAAGGATTGATGTCCAAATTTATGTGGTAGTTGACAGATTTTCAGTTCCTCAAAGGCTGTTGGACTGCTTCAGTTTCTAACTGGCTATTGGCCAGAAAACACTCAGTTTCTTGCCACATGGACCTCCCTAGTACCATGCTTTATAAAAGCCAGCAAGGGAGTATGCTAGTAAGATGGCAATGACTGTCTTATGTAACTTAATCCCATTACCTTTGTCACATTCTGTTGGTTAAAAGCAAATCTCCAGGCCAGCCTAACTCAAGGAGAAGAGATTACACAGGATTATTAATTCCAGGAGACAGGGACCACTGGAGCCATATTAGAGCATGCCTAGTGTCACAGGGCTCTACGAATTTGTTCAGTAGGTCATATATTTTCATAAAATTGGAAAAAAATAAGATATACTAACTACAGTTGGTTAAGACTAAATCTGTTTCCACCTCAACAGGCCTTCCATCTCATGTCCCCCAGCAACACCCACACCCCTTTGTCAAGCAGCATGGAAATGATCACAGGAATTTTGTATAGAGACAAGAGGTAATTGAGTTGGAGATTATTTGTGGTGAGTTTAGTGTGGTCTGTTAAGTGGTTCATACTCACTTCCTTGGGCAGCTAACTTGTTGCTAGTTTCTCAGGCATAGGAACGGTTTCAAGGAATATGCCAATTACTTACTATGCTGACTCAGTCAGCCTTGCCATACAAAGCAGAGGTCGTATGTTAATATGAAGGTATTCTCAGGTGTTCAACACTGTCACAGTTAGGAAATGAATTACAAGATTTGAAGGGTATAGAGCCTGAAGCTTGTGTGTGGGAAATTCAATCATTGGTGTTCAGTACAGTGGAGGATTCAGTTCTCATCAATGTCTAGTCAAAACAAGTTCTGCCTTGTCAAGAATATATTCAATGATGTAACATATATAATTATAAGTGTACCATTTATTTTGTTTTCTTTTCTGACAGTTAATGTGTGAAGTAGAATTATTAGATGTCCTGTGTGTAAAACAACAGCACATACATCTCTGGACAAAGTTTCGTATATTCCATCATATCGGAATCCACATGTTAGTGTGACATTACCAATAGCAAATTGTAAAATTAGAAGCAAATTTTCTAAATTATCAATGATTTCTTTAAAGCTGTGGTGAATCATACCACAGGACAGAAAATTATCTTTCCATTCTCCCTATAGACTCATGACTTTTTTCCTTTAAATTAATATTTGATACTTGGTTTTGTATTACTTTTCTTAAACTGTCTAATTGTGTAGGCATCAGGCCCCACAAAAACTAGATCTCCCTCATTTCTGACCACCATTGTTCTACACTCGCACACACAACTTCCTAAATGACCCATTGCCATCCCAAAGTCTTCCCAAGGAAACACTCCAATCACATCACTGCCCTGCTGAAAAGTCTTTACTCTCTTCCCATCACAGAAGTCATCTAAACTCTTCAGTTTGGCAAGCTAGGGTCCCAGTCTAATGTTTAGTTGTATTGTCAACAGCTCCCTGGTTTGGTTTGGTTTGGTTTGGTTTTCCTGCAATATAGATACTCGTTACCACAAAAACATCACTTGGGTGCCTTCTCTCCCTATTTCCCCTTTTCTCTCATTTTTATTTTCCATGGTCTTGTTCATTCATTAAGACCTACCTCACATACTTCCTTTCTAAACCACCTCTGCTCTCAGAATGTGACAGTCTTTACCCCCTTCTATGTGTCTGTTAGTGTTTTAATCTGTGGGGAATAGGCTTAGGAATTCCCTGAACTTGCACCGATGGGTTAACAAGGCATAAAGAATTAGAAAGCCACAGGATGAACACACCCAAGTTTGGGTAAACAAGATTAGGTAAATGGGGCAAAGTCCCTCAGTATAGGATCAAGGCATAGGAATAGGAACTTTCAGGATGAAAACATCCAAGATTAGGTAAACAAGATTAGGTAAATAAGATTAGGTAAACAGGGCAAAGGCCCCAGTATAGGACAAAAGTATAGGAATAGGAAATCTCAGGATGAAAACATCCAAGATGGGGTAAACAAGATTAGGTACTCAGGGTGAAAATGCCCCCCCCCCCAATTTAGAAAGCTGCTTTCACAGGAGGGAAGGACCAAAATAGGTAAACCGGTAAATAGGACTTTAGACACAGCAGGGTGAAGTTGCTCAGAGAGGAGCTAATTAGCAAAAGAAAGGTACCTTGATGACCCTGAGGTGCATGCCCTGTCTTTCTTGTCCCCTAAGCCAATTCAGGTAAACAGACTTGGCACCTCATGTATGCTGTAAACAACCTTCCACCCAGCACCAGAATTTTGTTTTGTGTTGGTCTGAACCCCTAACACTGCATATCTTCAAAACCCCTTTTCCCCACGCCCATGAGTTAATGTTCACAGTTTCATTGTCTTTTTGTGCACACCCATCATGCTGTGAGCCTTCTGATCCTAATAAAAACGGAGCAACGACCTTACTCGGGACTCTTGTCTCCTCCCGGACATTAGCTTCACTTGCATTTTCAGTCCCATGTCCCACTCTCTTGCTGGACAAGAGGGAACTTCAGACCCAGAGTCTGTGACATTAGTCTACTCTCAATGGACTTAGTTTTATCATTGCATATTGTATCTCCTGATTGTTGTAAATCCTAAACTCTTTGAGAAGAAATGTTACTTTTTTTTCATCATTTGTAACCTCTCTAGTGCCTCATAAGCTATATTTGCAGAACAATAAATATTATTGGCTATGAATGATTGGATGAACAAATAATGACTCATTTAACAAATGAACCTGTTCAAATGCTATCTCATCCATTCATTCATAACAAACAAATATTTATTGAAGCCATACTATGACCCAATACCTGTGCATTTCTGAGATTCTAAAAACATGACAAAACAACAACAATAAAAATGCAATCCTTGCCCAGAAGGAAGTAACATTCTAGTGAGGCAGACAAACATTGATCAAAAAATCCCACAAGTTAATATAAAATTTAATTTTCAATGGGGTTTATGCAATAAAGCTAACTGGGACTATGGAATTGTACATGTCGGATTTCAACCAGTCAGGACAGTTTCACATATATTTCCCATAATGAACAAGAAGATTACAGTTCTGTTTATTTTTAAATTACCTTCTCTAAGGAAATAGCTACATTGCATGGTATTTCATTTAACCACTTTCATAATGTTTAATTCCTTAACTAATAATTAATTTGATCTTGCAAATTTTACAAGATTAGAGCAATAGTTTGTCCCTTGTTTCCGAAAATTGGCGCGTTCTTGGTGCTGCTATCTGAGGGCATGAATGAAACTGAGAAGCCCCAAGGGCAGGCTCAGTCTTTTCTTTGGGTACAATACTCCTTTTGTCAGAGACCCTGGCTACTGGTGGCTGAGCTTATTGTCTGTGATGCTCTTGCTTAGTCTGTCAGCCCCTGGCCAGTGCCTTAGCTTGCATGAATCTGCCTTATCCTGCAGCCTATATTACAAATTGTCTGCTGCTGGGATTCCCACATTAGAGTGTTATGGGTTCAGTTCTTTCCCCCTAAGATAAAAGTGTTGGAGTCCTAAGCTCCAATATGTCAGAATTAGCTTTATTTAGAGATAGAGATATTTATTTACAGAGGTAATCAGGTTAAAATGAGGTAATTAGGGTGACTCTTAATATTACTGGTGTTCTTATAAAGGGACATTTGGACACGGAAACAGAGCAGTACAGAGGAAAAATATGTGGAGACACAGAGAGAATGCCATCTACAAGCAAGGAGTGCCTGAGGCTTCCAGAAACTCTGAAGTAGACACAGTCCTCATAAAGAACAGACCCTGCAGATGCCTGATCTTGAACTTCTAACCTCCAGAACTGAGACAATACATATCTGTTGTAAGCCACTTAGTTTGTGGTACTTTGTTGAAGCAGCTTTAGCAAACTAAAAGGTTATATTTCCTTAGAAAAAAAGTTATGCCAAACTAATGTCTTCTGGATATTTATTCTCTAGAGTTTTTATCTCTCTGTGATTATTTACATTTAAGCCTAAATGCAAATTCAGAAACAGTCCCTAGAGTCAAAATTGTATATGGACACTAAAAAAAAAATAACAACTGAAAGCTCTCTTGATACGAACACTTCTTTTCTGGAACTGTCTTCAACATCTCCAGGCCAACTTGGTGGGGGCTTCCTCCTCAGTATGCTGCTACCTCTGGCAGTATTAAGAGGGAGCTTAGCCATGACACCCTACGGGGTGCAATGAATGACAGCAAAAATGCTCCCGAGCAAGCAATCAGAGGGGAACACAGGGAGCACAATGTCGTTTTGCAGTAAAGTCTCTTGATGCTCAGGCTGCTACCATATTAACTTTAGAAATAGAAGAGACCATTGTATGTCCTGGCTCAGTGTGAAAGGTATTTTAAAATTCATCCAAATGGCTGTTCCCTGTGAAGGAGTGGCTGCAAACTTCTGTTCCTTTCATAATAGGACAGCGGGAGGGTGCTTTCCCATCTGGGCTGAAAAGGGGGACAGAGAGTCACTAAATATATTCACCAAATAAGAGTAATTGTTATTTGTATTTAACCTATTTGGGTAAAAATGAATTTTTGTAGGTTAATGATTCCTTTCAAGAAATATCTTTTGATGGGGCGCCTGGGTGGCGCAGTCGGTTAAGCGTCCGACTTCAGCCAGGTCACGATCTCGCGGTCCGTGAGTTCGAGCCCCGCGTCAGGCTCTGGGCTGATGGCTCGGAGCCTGGAGCCTGTTTCCGATTCTGTGTCTCCCTCTCTCTCTGCCCCTCCCCTGTTCATGCTCTGTCTCTCTCTGTCCCAAAAATAAATAAAAAACGTTGAAAAAAAAATTAAAAAAAAAAAAAAAAAAAAGAAATATCTTTTGAGTACCTACAATGTATCAAATGTTGGGAGTGCACAGGTGGGCAAAAATAGGCACAATGCCATTCTACGGGAGTCGGCAGACTATTAAAGAAAATAGATAATCTTCTGTGTATGTAATCTCTCTCTGCCTCTTTTTATAGGGATGTTTGTGATGGCATTTAGGGCTCGCCTGGGTAGTGAAGGATAATCTCCCAATCCCACGACCCTTAATTTAATCACAAAGTCTCTGCCGTATGCAGTGGGTTAAACAATGTCCTAGAAAAATTCTTGTCCACCTGAAAACTCAGAATTGACTTTATTTGGAAATAGGATTTTTGCAGATACAATTAAGCAAAGGATTGAGATGAGAGCATACTGGATTAGGGTGGGCCCTAAATCTAATGAAAGTGTGCTTGTGAGAGACAGAAAAAGACAGAGTCACAGGGAAGCAGGCCACATGAAGACGGAGACAGGGATTGGAGTGATGTCACGAGCCAAGGAACAGAAGGATCCACCGAAAACTGGAAGAGGCAAGGAAGGATTATCTCCCAGAGGCTTCTGAGAGAGCACAGCCCTGCCAGTGACTTGACTGCCAACTTCTGGCTTCCAGAACTGTGACAGAATGAATTTCTGTTGTGGAAGCCACCAAGTTTATGGTAATTTCTTGAGCAGCCCTAGGAAACAAATACGCCATATAAGATAATAAGCAGAGGACCCAGGAATTAGGATATGGACATTTTGGGAGGCCACTATTCAGCCTGCCACACCTATTTCACTATGTCAAAAGGGCAAGTGCCCTCAAGCAGGCCCTGCTTGGTGCAAGCAGCTCTCCTAGCCTTTTATCACACTTGATGAGACAAAGAGGCAATCACAAATCTGATAGTGTGCCATGATCAAATAAGCAACTCGGGAGTACAATAAGTCAATGGACCTCCCTCCCCAACGTACTCAGGAGGTGACAAGTAAAGGGAAGGAAAAGATTTGAGCAATACATGAGCGCCCATTTTTAAATGATAAATGAAATACACCACGAGACACGTACAGGAGAGGACATATCATCAGATGTTATTTCTGTGATTCAAACAGTAAGACTCAAAGAAACTTACAAAGAAAAGAAATTTTGACTTGAGGCAAGCAGTGGAAGTTTAATGAAAGAAACAAGACTTGAAGTGGGTCTTCCCTCCTCGCTGCCAGGAGACAGGAAACCATTCTGCCATCACTCAGCAGACTTGAACTAGAGTACCCCACTCTCTGAGCCTTACGATTTGCTAACCTTAGAGTTTCCAACCCTTGCCCCTGTGTTTCCTCAATCGGTCCACAAATCTCATCTTCCCTTTCTTACCTATCACCTGACCCATTCTATTACTATGGCTCCAATCCCACCCATTTCATTATTTCTTTCCACCCCCTTGCCTACTTGGTCTTTCACCACACAGCTCCTGAAACCTCCCACTCAGGAATTAGTCTACACATCTCCTCTCGCCTCCTCTACCTTGTAGGAAAATCACGAACTAGGACAGATTGAAATAGTTCCAAATTCCACGCTCAGCTGGGCCCTCGGTGCTGCTCGTTGTCTTTTTAAGAGTCTCCTGGTTACAGGAGACTAATGTTTACAGTAGCCAACATCACCACACTCTCAAACACCTATCCTAGCACTGTTAACGTCTGCCCTCCTCGGATGATTTTACCTCCTATTTCAGAGAGAGAACTGAGGCTAAATTCCTTCCTCTTCCTGCTTCTTCCATTAGTTTTCATCCATTCTTTTCTGAACATACACTTTCTCTTTCACAACAGTTTCAGTAGAAAATGTGCTAAGTCAAGATGAGTACCTCCGCCTGTTCTTCTCAGACAGCTCTGTTAATCTCTGCTGATGGCTCAGACTGAAGGGAGGAACACTGAGAAGCTGTTCAGATACTCTGTGCCCAGGAGTGGGGTTTGTTGACAGTCACCTTCACTACAAGGAGTCCTCTTGTGTCAGATTCTTTTTTCTTGGGCTGGTCAAGTTAAAGAAGGATCTCCTAGCTACTGCCTGGAATGGAGAAGCCTTGCTGCCACTAGCCGAGAATCAGTAGGGGAAGAGAGCTGGGAATCCCAGCATCCAGGATGGACACTTTCATTCAGTCTCCCTGTGTTCAGCGTGGTATCCTTGTCCCGAACTCTACCTCTCTCTGATTTACTCTCTCCAGAGAATCAGTCCACCAGCTGCGTATGACTGAGGGGCATATTTGGGGAACTCACTGCTTCTGAGACTTCACTTTCAGCCAACACTCTTCTTTTCAGCCCTTGCCCCACTTCTGGAGCAATGAGGGACTACTGTGGCCAATCAGTCCCTCAGCTGTTCCCTCTGCTGACTTGACATTCAGTTTTCTCAGATCTGCTAAGTCACTTACCACTGACCACTGACTACATTCCAACTTCCCAAATTTTGTTCCTGTCATCTCCTCTCACATAAATTATTTGCTCTTAGGGTTTTATGTGCTCTTGAAAAAATCTGTTTACACTCATTAGCAGAGTCTCAAGGATGAAGGGAGGCAAACATATGCTCTCTAAATACATTTCTGGCCTGCAGTCAGAACATACGGATTAATATTTCATTCCTGACCCTGGTAGTATATTTTTAAAAATTTTTAATGTTTATTTCTTTTTGAGAGAGAGAGGCAGACAGAACATGAGCAGAGGAGGGGCTGAAAGAGAGGGAGAAGAGGGAGACACAGAGGCCAAAGCAGGCTCCAGGCTCTGAGCTGTCAGCACAGAGCCTGACACGGGGCTCGAACTAACCAGCCATGAGATCATGACCTGAGCCTAAGTCAGACACTTCACCGACTGAGCCACCCAGGCACCCCCTGACCCTGGTGGTATATTAAGGAGCATTCTGCCATATTTAACTATTTTTATCCATTTTGTCTTCAGCTTTACTGTCAACCTTTCCCCAGTCCTGTATACACAGATTAATTACACTGTATCATGTCCAGAAAGTTCAAAGTATAAACTATGAAATGATGAGGTATATTACAGGAAAAGTTTTCTCCTTGGGAAAGGATTAAATCTTGCAATTGTTCTTTCCAGGCATTCCCAAGGGCCATTCCCAAGGCTCCCTTCTCTGTGTTCTTATCCTACCTTCCAGGCTTGAGTTTGCTAAACTCCACATGTGATTATGCTGCAGCCCTGTCTGCAGATTACAGCTGACCAGCCTATTTCACTAATGGATACTCTTGGGATGTTTCTGATCAGCCATCTTCCTAAGAGTCCCGAAGTCTTCATACATTTTTTATTTTGACTATTTGTAATGAAAATTATATCTTTTCCTGCTTTGGGAAATTGGAAAATTTCAAACAATTTTTTTTCCCCCTGGGAAGCTCAAGGTCATCATTACAAGCATCAGTTAAAGTACAGTTGATGCTTGAACAAGAATGGTTTGAAAGCAGATTTTTGACCACACAGGGGCTGGGTGCCTCTAACCACCTCGTTGTTCAAGGGGCAAGTATATTCTCCTCTTGTGATAGCTGCACTTGCCCTGCCAGACAGACATGGTCTCTCCTCTGTGCCCAACACTGCATCTTACCCTTATTACTCTTTGTCATTACTACCCTTCTGAGATTATAATTCCTTTTTTTTTTTTTTAATTTGTCCATCTTTGTTGACTTTGAACTCCCTGGAGGCAGGAGGCAGGAAGGGAGAGACCATCCCTTTTTCATATGAGTATTCCCCACTCCTAGCTTAGTACCTTTGTTTAGTAAATGCTTGACAACTGTGTATTAAATGAATGAATGGGACTGTAAATTATATTAAACAAAGAGCCAAATAAATAATGATACTATTCACATAACCGTGACCATGTAAATTTAGTTCAAGTAAGTACATGAATAAGTTTTCCTGTATGGAAAACATTTATGTTTTTTTTTTTTTTTCCTGAAGTTAACAATTGTCCTTTTTTATTCCATTTGCTTAAATTATCTATTTACGTATTACTAAATATTCTTAAGGGATGCTTTACCAAGTCTATAATCCATCACATAGTATGTCCGTTGCATTTTCCCCCCAAACCTGTCTCCGGCTCAATTCAGGACTGTGGATCTTCTAGCTCCACAGCAAAGCCTTGCTTCCTGCTCCTTCACCTTGCTTCCTGCTCCTTACCTTTTCTGTGCCGAGTATCCTGTCGCCTGCATCCCACATCTTTTTCTTTCCTTTCCTTTCCTTTCCTTTTTTTTTTTTTTTTTTTTTTTTGTCTTTCTTAAAAATTTTGCTCTCTGTTGAAAGAGCACCTGTCTCTATATTATTTTAAGAAAGGGGCAGAAGTTGGGGCACCTGAGTGGCTCAGTCAGGTAAGCGTCAGACTTCAGCTCTGGTCACGATCTCGTGGTTCATGGGTTCGAGTCCTTCCTTGGGCTCTGTGCTGACAGATCAGAGTCTGGAGCTTGCTTCGGATTTTGTGTCTCTCTCTGCCCCCCCACCCATGTTCTGTCTCTCTCTCTCAAAATAATAATAATAATAATAATAAAACATTTAAAAAAATTTTTAAAAGGGGGGCAGAAGTGTATTTAATGTGACCTTTAACTGCATGAAAATGCCTTCATTTTACCTTCATGTTTGATTGACAGTTGGCCTGGCAAAAAGTTTCTACGTCCAATATTATTTGTCAGAATGTTGCAGGAATTGCCCCACTGTCATCTAGCTTGCAGAGGGTCTAATGTCATTCCATTTCTTCATCTTTTGTGTACAACCTATTTTTCCTCCCTTTGGAAGCTTTCAACATACATACTTTGCCCAAGCATGCTGAAATTTTACAATTATTTTCTTTATTACAGTTCTTTTCAACTTTACCATGCGAGGCTTTCAGTGGACACTTTCCGTATGAAAATACATGTATTTTATTAAGTGCTGGGGAACTTCCTTGTACATATTTGTTGATAGTTGTTGATAGCTTGCTCATCTCCCTTTTCTCTTTTCCCTTCCTTCCTTTGATGTCGGTTGGTCAGATATCGCATCTTTTGCATTGTTCCCTTCATTTGCATATATTTTCTTCCATTCATTATTATTCTTCTACTTCCTATGTAATTTTCTAAAAGGTACCCTTCACTCTTAAATGTTAATTGAAATTTTTATTCTATTCTCTTAATTTTAATATCTAACGACTCAGTTTTCTGATGTTCTTCTCTTATGCCTTCTTATTCTCTTTCTGTGATGTAATATCACATGTTACGTCTCTGAGGCTCTATGTTACAGGGGTTTTTTTTTTGTTTGTTTTTTTGTTTTTTGTTTTTGTTTTTTGAAGTTGTCTTTTACATTCTAGAGTGGCTGTTATATTCCTTTATTTATTTATCACCTGTTTTCTGTGTTTGGTCTCTTTTATACTGGAGGCTTCCCTGAAATGTTTAACTCTTGGCCATCCATTGGTGTCAAATATAAAGCAGTTAAAATAACTGAAAATTCTGTGTACAAGGGCAGAGCCGGCACAGGGTGGACCTCTCTGAGGCATAATCAGCAGTGAGCGGGGTCTTCCATTGGGTGACTCCATAGTGTCAGCAAAGGAAGGCATTTCTCCTCGGGGTGTCAGTCCTGTCCTGCCTGGGAGAATTATGCCTGAATCCTGGAGTTCCGGGAGAGTGTGGGGTGGGGGGACGGAGGGAACTAGGGGCTTTCAATTCCATTCGCTGACATTCACTGTATTCCCTATTTTTAGGCTGCTCTGTTTGCCTGAATGAGTAGAGTTTCAGTTTCAATTTCCCCAACCTCCTTCTCCTTCAGTGGGGGGAGGGTTGAGGCAAGGTGGTTGCCTGGCCCTGTGACCGGCAGAGGGGCCCCACTCTGCCTCCAGCTTCTCCTCTCTAGGTCCTCCCCTACGCTTGGTGCCCCGAATCCTGGGGTGTTCCAGGTCTTGCGTCCTGCTGACACACTCCTGTGTGACCAGTAAGTGACAGCCAACTTTTATCATCTCAGTCAGCAGCCATTCCCCTCCTTCTGTCTTCTAACCAGGACCTAACATTTCTTGTCCCGTGTTCACTTCTCCTCTAGTCTCCTCCTTTGCTCTTTGTGCCCTTATCCTCTCCTCTTCACTTCCTGTCATTTTAGAAGAGATTGAGCTAAAAGGAATATTAACAGACAGGAACTGAACTAAAAACTCTTTAACACTGATCTTTCTCTACTGGCTTGGATTCTACATTATTTAGAAATAATGTACCTCAGTAAGGTTGTGGCTGTGAGATCATTCTCCACTGAATCAAAGCACCACAAACACTTCCGTGGCCTTTCAGACACCAGAGGTCCCCTCTCAAGGTAATAAAGTATGTCGTACTGGAAAGCTCAAGTGTGTCTAAATTTCCTAGTCAAGAGTTTCTAGATCTTTAAAGAAAAACTTTAAGAAATGAGTACTTACCAAGTGTTAATGGTGTGCATGTCACTAACAGAGGTCTCTAATTTACCCTCACAGAAACTTTAGAGATTGGTTCTGCTGTATACCCATGACTATTTTTATAGGTGAGAAACCCCAAATCAGAGGTTAAAAGAAATTTCTTAGTATTCTACACAGCCAGTAAATAGTAGGGTGAGGGCCCATTTCACAATTGACTTCTAAATCCACATTCTCTCACAAATTAATTCATGTGGTGCCTCAGTTTGAGGTTGAAACATCTGCCAAAATTCATAGGCTTCATCAGCATTTAAGTGATAGATTATGTTCAGTTATGATCTCTTCTGAAGTTGTCCTAGAAGTCATGGCTTACAAATTTTTTTTTTAGGTATTATATGTATCTCTAAAATTATGCATTCACATTGGAAAGTCAAAAGCACATTTCAAAAAACACACAAGTCAGTTAAACTCATTTTTCCTATTGAAATATTTTACGTTTCAAAGTAGTTTTGGGCTAAAGTTAAGAACACTTCCTTTCTTTTCTCTTTTCTCTTTTCTCTTTTTCCTTTTCTCTCTCTCTCTTTTTTAGCTAAGATTCCCATCTATTAAAACTACCTAAATGAAAAAAATCAACCAATCAATCAGTCAATCTACTTGAATATGGAACTTTGGCATATGCGGAAGACAATGGCATTTACCCGCTTTGAGCAAAGGGGTTTTTTAAATTCATTTTGTTGCACTTGTTTTGTATCTTCTTATTTATTTATGTATTTAATTTATTTTTTGTATCTTCTTTTTAAAAAGAAGAATGGTAAAAAGAGCTTTGGCACTTAAGGGCCAGATAGTCCTGGGTTCATTGGATTTTCAGCTTTGACACTTAGTAGCTGTGTGAATTTAAACAAATTTCTTAAGTCTGCTTTATCTCCATATTCCAAGTTGGTGGTAATTATAACTAACTTGCAAGTTTGTTAACAGGGTTAAAAAAGACAATGCCTTAAAAGACCTAGTAGAGTGTGTCCTTAGCCCCTTATCTCAGCCAGATTTGTTTGTTGCAAAAAAAAAAAAAAAAGTCAGATTCAAGCTAGTTCAAGTAAAAGAAATTATTGTGGAGGCGTGTGTAAATAGAAATTTCACCAAAGGCACATTAGAATGAAGGCAACTTGCAAAACAAGCTTTGCCTGCTTTCCTGTGTACAATGCGTGGGCTCTGCCTGCAATGTTACGTCTGCTTCCCTCTGGACTCCTGTTCATTCTCCTCTCCCTCTACTAACCTGCTTCCTCTACTGATTTGTCATTCTGCTCTTTAAAACTGCTGCTTGTACGTAGATTGGACTTAACCACACTCTCAACTCTTTTATTTATTTATTTATTTATTTATTTATTTATTTATGAGAGAGACAGAGACAGAGAGTGAACATATGAGTGGGAGAGAGGGGCAGAGGGAGAGAGGAAGAGAATCGTAAGCAGGCTCCATGCTCAATGCAGAGCCTGATGCAGCGCTCAATCCCATGACCCTGGGACCGTGACCTGAACCGAAATCAAGAGTTGTGCACTCAACTAACTGAGCCACCTGGATGCTCCCCAGCTTTTTCTTAGGATATTTCCCAATGTATCCTTTTGTTTCTGCCTATACTAATAATCCATTGACAGATTACTTCTGTTTTAGTTTAGAGTTTCAAGAGTAATTATCTTTAAAAAAAACAATTTGTTTGATTGATATTCAGAGTTTACACTAATTCAAAGGGATACATGCACCCCTCTACAATAGCCAAATTATGGAAACAGACCAGTGTCCATGGAACATATAAAGAATATATAAAGAAGATGTGGAATGTTACTCAGCCATAAAAAAAGAATGCCGTCTTGCCTTTTGCAGTGACATTGATGCAGTAGAGGGTATTATGCTATGAGAAATAAATCAGAGAAAAAAACACCAAATGATTTCAATCATATATGGAATTTAAGAAACAAAACAAATGAGCAAAGGGAAAAAGAGAAGTCAAGAGACAAACTCTTAATTATAGAAAACAAACTTACGGGAGGTGGGTGGGGGATGGGTGAAATAGGTGATGAGGATTAAGGCGTGCACTTGTCATGATGAGCACTGGGTGATGAATGGAAGTGTTGAATCACTATATTGTACCCCTGAAACTAATATAGCACTATGTGTTAACCAACAGGAGTTAAAATAAAAACTTAAAATTTTTTTCGTTTGATTTGTATTCAGGGTTTACATTACCGTAACTAGGTAAATGCCATTCATGCAATAATGTTTACATTTTTTTATACCATTTTCATTTTCCTGAAGTTAATAGATACAATTTTTGTTTACTTACTCTTTTATGTACCTATCACTCATTGAGCTCCACACTTTCTAGCAGAGACAGAAAGTCCTCAGTTTAATTAAACAAATTAAACAGATCACATAATCTCTTGCTTATTCTTCTGGAAACTTATGGCCCCTTTATGTTGGCTTTGCTGGGATTGGAGGTGGGGTGGTTGCCTAGCTGGTCCACCAGGAAGGATTTGAGAGTTTAATTGTTGCTTATACAGATTTTCAATCTTTCTTTGTTCAGTCCCATTATGTGCCCTGAACTACAAGGGTACATTTGTGGGGCTCTCGTGTGGAATTTCCTGTTTCCCCTCAGCTCCCCCTTCATGCTCATCAACTAACCCCCCCCCCCCCCCCCGACCACACGCTGTTAGGTGTACTACTCTGACAGTTCCTGGGTAACCAACTTCTTTCCGTCTCCTCAAAACATTTGCTTATCCTTTGCCTTCTGTTACTTTTAGCTCATATTCTTCTGGCCCCTGTGGGTTTACACTGATTTTTTTAAATGTTTTATTCTTATGTTAGCAGGGTTTCTAGAGGGAGCAAGGAAAAATGTGTACATTTAATCTACCCATGTTTAAAATAAAGTTTTCCACTTTCCAATGTGGAATAACTCACTGCTTCACAGCCCTGTCCCAAGTTCAGATGATTGCCTTTCTTTGTGTCCTCAAAGGACCCAGCAGAAACTTTCCAACGTGGGAGTAGCTTCTTTTTTAGTCTTTGGACCTTCAGCTGGAGTAGAAAGACGAGTCTTTATCTCACAACCTGTTTCAGGGATAACTAGGAAGGAGGAGACGTAGCCTCTCCCTTTAAGGCACTTACATTCTAAGAAACATAAAATATGTTGACCTGAGGCAGTATGCTAATACAATCACATGATGGTTTTCCACTCTGCTTAAATCCAGAATGGAAGTTTAACATTTTGGAAGATACATCTCAGATCACTAAGGGATTATTGAATGTATCAATTTATATAGAGTTGCTAAGAATTACTTCCCTGAGTGTCTAATTTACCATCTCTAAGACTTTAGACTCTAGTTTAAATATACATATGTGCCACCATGAACTGAGCCTAAAACAATGAAAGGAAATGACTGAACATCCAGTTGGTATGTAAGTGCTTTGGCAATAGTATGTGGAGGACATTTGTTTTACTTTTCCTGCAAGTGAGACACACACACACACACACACACACACACACACACACACACACACTGAGAGGGAGGGAACAGGGGATGATATGAAACTTCCCTAGGTAATAAATAAGTAGAATTACTTTGATAGTGATTACCCTGTAACTTACTTGGTTCTAACTGATACATATTTCTAAGTCCTTTCTTTGCTAGTTTTCCTTTGAGCTGGAGCTTGGAGTTGATCTCAACCTCTTATTCTTCTTTTCCCATCTGTTGTCTTCAAATGAACTCATTTTCTTGCCCTACTAAAAACACAAGAAGCCCTTATTCATTCTGTATCTCTTTATGGTGATTAAAGGGAATTAACCTAGATTGCTGGGAATCATTCATCCCCTCCCTCCTCTTTCTCTCCATTTCCAAATTGCTACCAAATCCTTTTATTTCTACTATCTGATTGTATATTGAAGCCATACGCTGCTCTCCACAACTGAATTCAGACCTTCTTTCCCAGCTGGCCTACGGCTAGCCCCTCTTAAGTGGTCTCCCTGACCCTAGACTCTGCTTTAGCCCCCACACTGCCAAGGTTTTCTTCCTGAAACACAGGTGTGATCATGGATTTCCTTGGTTTCAGATATTTAAAAAGCTTTCCATGCCCTATGAAATCAATCCCAAATTCCATAGACAAGAATTCTAAGAGCTTTCTAATTTGACAATACTTTTCTAACTTTCCATCAGGTTGTTTCCTCCATGCAGCCTCTGATCCCAGTCACGTTACTTGACCTTTAATGCGTCCGTGCCTAGCACTTGGCTGTTCTCTCTGCCGTGAACACAGTTTCCTGTCTTGTCTGCCACATAAAATCATGTAGCCCCATCTCAGATACTACATTTCAAGACATCCCTTCCCTTACTAATCAATTTAGCGTCTATGGTCTCATGGTTCTTTGCTTACCCTTCTATTTTGCAACATCTCACATTGTACAATAACCTTCTGCTTGTAAGTCTTTTCCTCCAATAGACCACAGGAAAAAATATTTTACTTATTTTTGCATCCCTAGCATCTAGTACCTGAGACAAAGTATGCACTCACTTAATCTTGACTGAATGATTAAAGAACTTTTTGCTATAAGTGTTTTTGGGAGAAATGCAGTTATTTTCTTTGCAGCAGGAAGTATCTCCGAAAAGAAGTTTTCACTGCTGCAAACCAAACACAATGATTTCAGGACATATGTCTGTGGTCAGAGATCTAAGAACATAGCCCTCATTCTTTGATATCTTCCAATACATTTCTTCTGAAGGAAATGATTAGGGATATCATGCTCAAGCATTCTCGTAAAGTATATGAATCCACTTTGCCCAATGAGAGGATTATGAAATCTTAGTGTCCACAGGGATGTTAGTAGCAATACAACTCTTATGGGTTGAATTGTGTTCCCCCCAAAAGACATGGAGAAGTCATAACCCCCATTACCTATGAACGTGACCTTATTTGGAAATAGGGTCTTTGCAGGTGCAATCAAGTTAAGATGAGGTCACAATAAAGTGGAGTCTATTCCAATATGTATGGGGAGATGAGGCAGAAACACACAGGGAGAATGCCGTGAGGTGACAGAGGTAGAGACTGGAGTCCTGCAGCCACAAGCCAAGGAAGGCCAAGGATTAGCACCCATCACCAGAACCCAGCAAGAAGCAAGGAAGGACTGTACCCAGAGTCTCAGCGGGAGTATGGCCCTGCTGACACCACTGACTGTGTACTTCAGCCTTCTGAACTGTGAGAGGATGCATTTCTGCTATTTAAACCACCAAGCAGGTGCTTGTGCCCTAAGAAGCTAATATAATGCAGGCCTTACCTGACGTCTTCAGGATCCCAGAGTTATGTTTGAATAACTCTTAAAATGGGAGACTTACTTCCTCCAAAAGGGGTGTCTTCCATAATAGTAAAGCCCAATGTGCTGGAATGTGTGAGAAGGATTTTCAGTTGACTCCCTGGGCCTTTTGCTTATTCTCAAACTGAAGATCATGACATATCTAGGTCCCATATTTTCAATAGCTTTTAATGACAGTTTACATATGGGTATTTCTACATGAAATGACCGAGAATTGAAAAATAAGGTCTTCACTTTTCAAGTATATGGGGCATAGCAGCTATTTTCCCTGGATTGACAAGAGACACTGGTATTTTTTTAGTGCGACCATACTCTGATTGACTGATGGTTTCTGTTTCTAATCACATCCTTTCAGGAAAGGGAAAATTATGTGGCTTCCTTCCTCCTACCTAGGCCTGATTAATCATAAGGGAGGTAAGATTTGCCAGTTTTCTGTTTCCTTGGTTGCTCAGGCACCCAGCTGGGTGGAAGACAGGTATAGGTATCAAGAAGTACTAAACCAGATTAAAGGAATTAGAAGTCAAAGCAGCTAAAATTCTAGTAAATATTATAGGATTAAGGGGAAAAGCAGGCTGCCTATAAAGTAAGTAAGCATCCCATGGATATAAAAGAAGAGGGGAAAGCATTGCTCAAGTTTGGGATTGCCATCCCTCAAAGTGCAATGAAAGGTTTGTGTCCGTGTTTACTCTCAAATGGCCCGTGACATTGATGTAAGCTGTGATTTGAAGATCATTTCCACCTTTTTAGTTATCAGAGCTTTGGGGAAAACTGAAAACCAGGACCAGGAAGGTAAATAAATTCTACAGACCGCTGCCAACTGAGGAAAATAAATGTTATCTGTACCGGAGGTGTGAACAAAGGTAGTAGTAGGTACAGGATGCTCAGATAACCACTGAAGATGTTAATCAACAGCAACTCTGGGCACGTCTGTAAACAGAAGGGCCGCGTGGCTATTCTCTTCCCTCTCTGGCTTCTCCACCGGCACCATCCTCCCCACCCCCACCACAATACAAGTGATACATTTCTCAGACAATCCAGGCAATTAAAGGAAGCAAAACCTCATTGCCAGCCTTACCTTTTATACAAAATAACAGAGAAGAAAACGGCTCATTGGTTTGTTGTGGAGTTTTGACCTAGAACACTACTTTATCGTATTCAAAGTTCGACACTTGGCTTTGCGATCCGTGGTGTGGTCAGCACCTGTGCCACCGTGACCCCCGGGGGGTTGTTTTTGTGGGAGGGCCTCACTCTTCTTGAAGTAGTTTCCTACTGCTCTACAGAGGTCTCTCAGGTCGCCGGGTCTTCGGTATTACGCTCACTTTGGGTTCTCTGCATAACATTCCTTCGGGATACTTTTCAATAAACTTATCTGGCTAAAGCAGAAATTAAATTTAGCATTTCTTAATTCAGAGAAAGGCTCTGTCTCTACTTGGGTTCAGCCAGGCCTGCACAGAACTGGCGGCAGGGAAGGGTTGGGCTGGTGCCACCTATCACAGGGTCCCTGATTCCTACCCTGCAAAAAACGATGCCGCAGCCTCTGCCTCTGGGTCCCACAATTCAAGAGTAGAAAGATGCACGGGGCACCTGGGTGGCTTAGTCGGTTAAGTGTCCGACTTTGGCTCAGGTCAAGATTTCACGGTTTGTGGGTTCAAGCCCTGCATTGGGCTTCGTGTTGACAGCTCAGAGTCTGGAGCTTGCTTCGGATTCCATGTCTTCCTCTCTCTCTGCCCCTGTCCCACTCGCACTCTGTCTCTGTCTCTCAAAAATAAACATCAAAAAAGATTTTAGAAAAATTAAAAAGAGTAGAAAGAGGCACACCAAATCTAAATCTAGGAAACTGGGGGACACTTAAAGGTATTCAATTTTTTCCTTCTATATCTTCCTTGACTTGGCCGTATACCTCTTTCATTGTGCCTACTTATTTATATCTCCTCATCTTCCTGATCAGCTGTTGTCTAGCCATCCCTCCAGTCCTCTTGTGGCAACCAGGCCTTCTAGCTTACCTGGATTGTATGGGAGCAGGAGCCACTCAGATCGCACCTCCACGTAGATCTCTTCCAAAGAGATACTTGCTTTTCAGTTGACCTTCTGGACTGGAGGCCAAACATTCCCAGACCTAGAGAGGTCTTACCCTACTGTTCTACAGTCATGCTGAATATTCTGCAGGGACATAAGCAAATGAGTTGCTGACAGCCCTCCATCCAGGGAGACCATGGTGTAAAGAAGATTTAAAACCAATACTAAAAGAACCTAAAAATTGGGTCTGCCTCACCTTATCATCATAAAGCAGAAATTCAATACAATACTGCAGGGGTAGGGGTAGGGGGTAGGGGATTGCCGCCTGAAGCCCCACTCTTAGCAAGCCATCCTCTTGGGTCCTGACATCATCTGTTGATCCCTGTAATAAAAAGGTGTTTAATTTGATGATTTTCAGACTCCTTATTGGTGTCCATCTGTGGCACTGGCCCTTCAGGCCTTCCACTGACTGTTTGTAGGTCTCTATGCCTTCCTCTGGGAGTTCTTTGCTTCTGTCCAGACACACTGTTCTCTGTCTTATCAGTCTTACTGAAAGTTGAAGTTCAAACTGGCTCAACCCTGAGGTGAACAAGGCTTCTTGCTCTTTGTTTCAAATGAGTTTGGGACCTACTTTTACCACATAAGCCACTGGCTTCAAGAATGAGTTTCATATAAAAGAAGCCTGCTTTATCTGGCCTGTCCCTACCAGCATACCAAATACAACTCTCTGGCCTTTCCTGCAATCTATTTCTAAACAATTTTCAGCTAAAATCCTAGTTTGGTCTCTCCTTTTCCATAGGAATCACCTTTTATTATTTAAAAATCCTAAAGCAGAGTTTCTCTGACCTCAGTCTTTTCACACACCACCTTTACACATTTCTCTGTAGCTAATTACGACTTAAATAATTACCCACTTCATTTCTAAGTGAAAAAAATAATTAAATAATCATTCGCTTAGCACCCAAATCCTGGTGCTTTCTATCACTAGCACAACATAACGTACTTTGGGAAACCCGGTTTTCAATAGCCAACATTTTTCCACCAATGAAGAGGAAATGTATTCCTTCATAGTAGAAGATCATTTTGTAGATAAATTATTTTTCTAGAAAAAAATCATAAATGTGTTAATTTTGCAATGATTAATATACACTTGCTGTTGATATTCATTAATGCGTTTATGACCACAGATAGCGAAGTCAGTGAATTAAGGAATATATTGTAAAGAATAGGAGACCAAATTAGCAACCTATCATGGCTTGGAGCCCTTCTGATTTCCCCCTTTCCTCAATACAAAATTTCTAGAAAACTCAGACCTCTGAGGCACCTAATCGTTTGATTAAATTATTGGCCAAGCTCTTGCATGACTGAAGTGCTTTTCTCTGCTTTGCTGGTATGGTTCGGAGTAAATTCTCAATGAGCCAAAGATAAAGTTGAGTAATCTGTAGGAGGATCTATTGAGTATTATATAGAGAATGGTTCTTATCTTCTCTGTGTAAGTGTCCTTCTTAATCTTCCATTTTGCTGAGTATCATTTACTAAAATGTTTATTTGTGTTTCAGGCTTTCAAGATGGCTCTCTTCATGAGCTCTAAAAGTTAGAAATAAATTTGTGTCATCTGTTTTTGTCTTCTTTAGATACATACAACCTTTGAATCACAGAATGATTGTAGGAAGTTATCAGAAAGCAGTAGCTTTCAATAAGTATTGCAAACAGTAGGAAATTGAGTTTTTCAGGTGTTCTGTAACCTGAGCAATGATCAAACACTGAAATACCCCATTCCAATTAGTTTACTCTTCTGAATCCAAGTAACATCTTTCAAAGACCTTAGTAAGTTGAGCAGTTTTTGTGGCAAAATGACTTGATTCCCCAAATTGTATTAGGGGAATCACTCTCATGAGACAGGATAATGCAGACTCTTGGCACCAAAGCCAAAGAGAGAACAACGTCCTGAATACATTTTCATTGGAGTGAGGAGATAATATGCAGGAAGCCCTGAGTTAACATGAGTTTCTCAAGCCACAGCCTCTCAACTTTGAGAAAACAACATTACTATACTATTTGTGTTGCTTAATTGTTTCCTTAGTACCTGAACACTGTCATGGCTAAGTCCAAAATCTGTTACATTTCATGAGAAGTAGCGTAATCTTATTACTTGGAATGTAAGTCAATCTGGATATAAAAAAATGAGAGATATTTGTGTGTAATGAGTAAAACACCCATTTGCCATTACCAAATCATAATGGTTGAAAACTAAGGGATTTTATAAAAAGACAGAACAGAATATTAAAGAATTAAATTAAACTTGAGTAACTTTGACATCAGCAAATATTTATAAAGAATGAATGTAAAACATTCTGAGAAATATCATAGTTTTGTGAACTGAAAAGGAAAAGTCTTGATCAACTGATGTGATAAATTCTAATCTTTTTAAAGGATACCATTTTCTTTTTTTAATGTTTATTTATTTATTTATTTATTTATTTATTTATTTATTTATTTATTTTGAGAGAGAGGGAGTATGAGCAGGGGAAGGGCAGAGAGAGAGAATCCAAAGCAGGCTCTGCAGCTGACAGCGCAGAGCCTGATGCAGGGGTTCATCTCATGCCCCATGAGATCATGACCTGAGCTGAAATCAAGAGTTTGAAACTTAACCAACTGAGCCACCCAGACACCCTATAAATTCCAGTTTTTATCTGATGAAAACTGTAGATTTGTCAGATGAACTGAACAATGACATTAGTAGAAAAACCTGGAATAGAAAGTGCCATATTACTCAGTAGATCCAGATTTCTGAGGAATTCAAAGCTGTGTGTGAAAGGGATAGGTACACTAGCAAGTGGGTTCCAGGTAAATAGGAATTATCTGATACAATGTTGCATCCATATATCATGTTTAGAGGTAAAAATGTACCCTTTATTTATCATATACTAATTAAAATATTTATTTTATTTTTATGTAAGAAATACATGTACCATAAAAAATTCTTATAACAAAAACAGGTAACAATGAAATGAGAACTGAATAGCAATAAAAATAAGTTAAAATCTTGGAAACAAACCAACAGACACATGAAAAGATGGTCTCGATATTACTGATCATCAGAGAAATAAAAATCAAAACTACAATGAGATATCATCTCACACGTGTCACAATCGCTAACATCAACAACACAAGAAACAACAAGTGTTGGCAAGGATGTGGAAAAAGGGAACCCTTTTCCACTATTGGCGGGAACGCCAACTGGTGCAGCCACTCTGGAAAACAATATGGCGGTTCCTCAAGAAGTTAAAAATAGAACTACCCTACCATGCAGCAATTGCACTACTAGGCACTTACCTAAAGAATACAAAAATACTAACTCAAAAGAATAGATGCACTCCAGTGTTTATAGCAACATTATTTACAATAGCCAAATTCTAGAAACAGCCCAAGTATCTATCAACTGATGAACGGCTTAGAAAAATGTGATATATATGTATATTACTACATACATATATATGTATATTATTCAGCTACAAAAAAGAATGAAATCTTGCCATTTGCAACAACCTGGAGGAAACTAGAGATATTATGCTAAGTGAAATAAATCAGTCAGGGAAAGACAAATACCATATGATTCCATTCATATGTGGACTTTAAGAAACAAAACAAAGGAGGAAAGGGGGAGAAAAGAGGGAGGCAAACCAGGAAACAGACTCTTAACTATAGAGAACAAACTGATGGTTACCAGGGGGGAGGTGGGTGGGGGGATGGGTTAAATAGGTGATGGGGATTAAGAAGGGCACTTACTGTGATAAGCACAGAGTGTTGTATGGCAGTGTTGAATCGCTGTATTGTACACCTGAAACTAACATTACACTGTATGTTAACTAACTGGAATTTAAGGAAAAACTTAAAAAAACACAGTAGAATTATGGAAATGGAAAACTTGAGAGCTGGGGAAAACTGTAGAATGCAGATATCAGTGAATTAGAAGATTGCGTTGAGATATTCACTCCTACCACAGAATGCAGAGACAAAGACGTTAAAGAACATGAAAGAGATGGATTAGAAATTAAGACGCTCCAACATTTGCCTGATAAGCATTATGGGAGAAGAAGAGGAAGTGGCAGAGAGGCGATATGTGAAGAGATGCCTAAGAATTTTCCTATACTGAGGAAAAGCATGAGTCAGATTAAAAGTACTCTCTGAGGGGCACCTGGATGGCGTCCGACTTCAGCTCAGGTCATGATCTCATGGTCCGTGGGTTTGAGCCCCACATCGGGCTCTGTGCTGACACTTCAGAGCCTGGACCCTGCCTCGGATTCTCGGTCTCCCTCTCTCTCTGCCCCTCCCCCGCTAGCACTGTCTCTGTCTCTCAAACACTGAATAAACGTTAAGAAAAAAATTTAGGGGCGCCGAGGTGGCTCAGTCGGTTAAGCGTCCGACTTCAGCTCAGGTCAGGATCTCGCGGTCCGCGAGTTCGAGCCCCGCGTCGGGCTCTGAGCTGACGGCTCAGAGCCTGGAGCCTGCTTCCGATTCTGTGTCTCCCTCTCTCTCAGCCCCTCCCCCATTCATGCTGTGTCTCTCTCTGTCTCAAAAATAAATAAACGTTAAAAAAAAAATTTCAAAAAAAAAAAAAAATTTAAAAAAAGAAAAGTACTCTTTGGGTGTCAAGAAATACAAAGAAAACTGAATCTATGCCTAGACCTTTTCAAATGTAACTGCACATCCATCAAGGATAAAGAGAAAATCTTAAAAGCTATTAGAGAGAAAGATCATTTTCGAAGGAACACAAATTAGACTGACAGAAGATTTTTGAACACTGTAATAGATGCCAGCAGAGAATTATATAAAATAAAGGGGAAAACCCACCCCAAAATTTGTGATAGCATTACACATTTATTCTTAAAGCATTCTTTCAAATATATAAAACAAAAACTGAAATTAAACACCAAGAGTGAGAAATTCACTGTCATTGTGGGATATTCATTGTAGCCTTTGTGGTTTTACAAACTTGGAAACAAAGAGAATGTATATCATCAGGGTGATGATTCAAAACACTGTATTCTACCCATACCATAGAATATTATTCAATCATTAAAAATATTGAGTGGAGGCATATCAGTTTCGGTTTTATTTCCACCTAAGCGAGAATATCGCAATGCAGAGAGATAGATGTGAAATGATGCCAGTGTGTAAAACAAACCCCACTCCACCCATGTGTGTACATATTTGTATATGGTTAAATGAGCATGAAGAAAGTCATGGAAAAATACATACAAGATTATTTAATTACTAACAGTTGAGGGGGAAGGTGGGGCACAGAAACTGTGGAGGGAATGGCAAACTTATTAAATTTCAATTATTACAGAAAAAAATAACTTTGATCCAGAGTACTCATCTAAAATTCCTCAAGAAAGGCAAGGAACAAAAACTAGTAGGTGGAGCCCAGCATTGGGGCACAAAGAAGATAGTTTGTTGTACCAGCATTAAGGGCACACAGGGTCTATCTGCTGCCTACATAGACAGACAGACAGTCACAATTTACCAAATGTGTTAGACGGCCAAACTTTGCCACACCTTCCTGTATTGAAGGCTTATGTCTTCATTTCCTCCTGTTATAATACCTTTGTCTTTAACGATACATTTCTGATTAGAAACAATTACTTTCTATTATGATTTGATCGAGAAACAGGAGACAGTCATTAAATGATTCCCCTTCATTTTGAACTTTTGGTTTTGGGGGGAAAAAAAGCAAAAATAAATAAATAAAGACCACACATTTTCCCAAATCAAAATTCCATTCTCATGTACGTGACAATCGAAGGTTAAACGTAGAGCCATTGAGTGTGGAGAACCCTTTCGTGGAATTTGCTCTAGAATGAAGCAGAGCTATGTGCCAGTAGCTGGAAATGCGGGAATTAACAAGGTTTGAATAAGTGCCATTGTTGTTTGAGTAAGAGTGATATCAAAGCAAGTATGATGGGGATGGGAGAAATCTAATGGAGAAGGAAAGGGCCATGAGAAAGATAATTTCAGAAGCAGCGCCCCTCAGCTGCCAAGTAGAGATGGGTTCTGATGTGTCTGTGAGGACTTGGCCTCAGATCACAGTACAGGCAGTTTATCCATCATAAAGGGACATGATGGGAGGGAAAGCAGAGTGTACTGGGTAAACATCCAAGTAGTTTAGCGGGGATGTGATGTTGGAAGAGAAGTGCTTTTCTGAAAGCTTATATTTTCTCAGTGAAATCAGAAGCAAGGCCATCAACTAAAACTGAGGAGAGGAACATAGAGTGTTGGCAATTTAAGGTTACTTCAAGGAAAAAACCAAAACTGTAAGAAAGAAAAGGTTAGAGTGGAAAGTCATAATGCAGCCAATAAATATATATTTATAAATGAAGCTACTTCTTTTGAAAAGGAAATAAAACTATATTTATTTATGATTATCAAAGGCCCATAAAAGGGAGGGAAACATAAGGCCAAAGCTGTCTACAAATTTACAACTTGGGGAGTTTCTATCTGCAAGAATAGAAGAGCGACTCCTCACTCCCTTCCTCACTGATCTATTGACTCCTTCTGGCTTTTAAGGTGCTTTAAACACTAAACTCAGCAAAAAATGTAACCCAGATACGTAGCAGAAGTTGAACTGAACAGGTCAAGTTTCATATTGTGTATATCCTTTAATATAATATTTTCATGCCAATAAATGTGTCATGCTTAAATGAAATGCTACACTGTCTTCTGGCTTAGCAATATTGGTCTGGGTCTCAGATGGATAGTCAGAACACAGCCTCTTTGAAGACTTCCTTCGCAAAAACGTGCTTATTTGCCATCTAGGTACTCCATGGTTTTGTTGCTGTGCCCGTATAAATTTACTTGAGAACAGAACTAAGTATCTAGTAACGCTTTTCTGAAGAAAACCATAAATTAGTCACATTCCTAGCATTCCTGTGGGGGGAAGAAGTGTATTTAATCAAATAACACTGAGATGCATAAAAATGAATATGGTGGAAAAACACTGGGATTCCACTAAGATGCTTCTCACCCATCAAATTGTTTCTAAAATACGAAGATCTACCAAAGTACCTTGCACTTCTGTCTCATAAACTCGTTCAACTTAGACCCAAATTTAGGGGTGGTCCAGAATTTATGCCACTAGCCACATGTAACTATTTAAATGTGAATTTACATAAAGTTAAAAAAAGTAAAAATTCTCTTCCTCAATTGCACTAGCCACATTTCCATGGGTGACTAGTAGCTAACATATTGGACAGCTCAGATAGAGAATATTTCATCATCATGGGAAGTTCTATTGGACAGTGCTTCTCCAGACCATGGAAGGCCTCTATGATTTATACCATCCTCAAAACTGTTTCTGGTCCAAGGAAATCATAAAGGAATATGAACTTCTGATGCAGTCTCTGACCCCAGACTGGAGCTCGAGCTTTCCTAGTCTGGACCAGACTCAACAGAGACCCACATCAACCATCAGAGTTTGAAGGAGGATAAGGCAACATTTATACCTCAAATGACATAATAATGCCTGGAAAGATTTTTTTAAAACTATGAAGCGCCCTGCAAAAATAAAATATTCTGTCTATTTCCCCATGCAATTGCCTTTACTTTGTTGTGGGAATCTCCCTAGATTATTACATTCAGTATTGGACTCTACAGCTGAGACAAATGCAGAAAATCTGGAGGCAGTTCAGAGGAGACCCACAAAGATGATGAAAGGTTTGGAAAACAAAATATGGTGGTTACAGACAAAAGTCATTCATTTCAGGAGAAAATTTTATAATTATCTTCAAGTGTAAGCATGTATAGCACAGAGAATTATGTCCAGCTACATTAAGAGATGCTTTGGACAGAATAGAGGAATTGGATCAAAGTAAGAGCACAGAGGCCATTTTCTGACAACGGTGTCTGTGCTGGAGTGGACCATTAAAGAAATTTAAGACGTCTTCCTTGGAAATATTTGAGAACAGAAAAAGGTCCATTTAAAATGCTTCCTGGTCACTGATTCCTTCTGAGGAAAGTAGTCAGACACATTTCATTATACATATGTTCCCATGTTTTGTATCATGTGCAAGTCTGGTCCCAGTTGTTTGGCCCAGAGATTGGTTCTGGCTCATATCAAGCTACCTATAGTCAGACCTGTGCACTTGATACTGGGATCGACACAGAGGATAACGTTGTTCCCTCCCCAGAATCCACTTCTTTTCTTATAACATAGCCCATTATTTTTCTTGTGGAATCGTCCCTGACCCATTCCATGTAGCCCGAGTCCAATTAATCGCTGTATCAGTCCTCCCTGGCCATAGTGATGCGTTCAGAAATAACAAATAACCCAAATCAATCTGATGAGACTCAATTCCAGGATTTTTTTTTTTAACCATTGGGTGTAGAGAATCTGACTTATGAACACGTTTGGAGGTGTGAGATAATAAGCCTCATTGTCATGACCTGGGATGGATTACCGCTGCATGGAGAGTAGAGAGCAGTAGTTTTCCTTATATCCAGTTGCATTTCTCCAGAGCAGAGGTATTCAAGCTCCTGCCAGGAAGCAAGCAGCCAGAGAGCCTTAGCTGCAGAGCTAGGGAAAAAGCAGAAGGAAGAGGTGAGCCACTTTTCAGTACACAGACCCTCAATCCAAGGCCCTCTTACAGCAACACACTCTGCCACCTCCAGCAGCCCTTGTCCTCTTTGAAGTTCTTTGGCTTCTTCTGAGGTTCTCTTGAACTTCCCCTCTGTCCCTTAATTCCGTTAACCACTGCACCGTGCTTACCCTTTGTTAAACATTGACTGAAATTTCCCAGTCACGTGTGTCCTATCTCTATTTTGTCTTTTTTGTCGTTTAAATATTTTTTTTTCTTTATCATCATATTAATATGGTCTTAGGAGGGAGATAAATATACTTGGTCAATCCATCATCTTTGAACTACTTGTCTGGTGAGAACAAGCCAAAATGCCTAAGAAGAATAAACAAGCATGAGGAGAAAGAAAGAATGAAAGCAAGACTTAAAGTGTGCTAGCTGTTGCTATGAACAAAGTGGCAAAGACTGGGATGCTTTTACTCAAGTGGCTCTGCAAACCTATTGTGTATGTGCGTAGCCTCAGAGTAACAGCTGATACTGCAGGGAGGTTGGAGATCAAATCTTGCTGAGTCCTACAAGAGACCAGTCTGTGGATGTTCGCAACGGCCATTTGCCCCTAGCTCTGTGAGAGCAATATAGAAGTTAATTTGGTTGGCTCTTTCCTTGTTTGGTTGTTGTTCATTTTGCTTTTTATTTTTGGATAGACCTCAGGTCTTCTTTGTTAGGCCTCTTTTTGTTGTTTATTTACCAAATATTGAATAACCAACGAATAGGTTCAGAGTATTATGGTACGTCCTAAGATACAGTGATAAAGACCCAAATCTTGCTTCGAAAGGTGTTTCAGTCTTTTTGAGAAAAGTCATCTGTATGCTAAAAAAATACACGGGGAGAAATATTTTGGGGGAAAGAGGAGAACAGGTGGGAAAGCAGATGGAGATGAGGTAGGTACGGCAGCAGTTACTTGAATCAAGAGGAAATATTTGGAAGTAGTCAGCCCTTTGGTGCCGAACTGGCATTGCCAGATGTCTCTTTAAAATCCCATCTCAGTAGCAGGATTAATATTGGAGAGACTTACCCAGATCTAAGGGCGGGGGGATTTGGTGAAGGCGCTATTGCTAAAACACACAATTTCACTCTACTCTTGAGCTATAATCTGCAATTTTTTTGCCGCTTAGTTTTCTCATTTAAAATGCCCAAGATTGGGGCACCCGGGTGGCTCAGTCAGTTAAGCGTCCGACTTTGGCTCAGGTTATGATCTCTCAGTCTGGGAGTTCGAGCCCCGTGCCAGGCTCTGTGCTGACAGCTCAGAGCCTGGAGCCTGCTTCAGACTCTGTGTCTCCCTCTCTCTCTGCCCCTCCCCCCGCTCGTGCTCTGTCTCTCTGTCTCTCAATAATAAATAAACGTTAAAAAAAAATTTTAGAATAAATAAATAAATAAAACGTCTAAGATTGTTTCAAGTTCTAAAATTTTAGTATTCAAACCCAGATTCTAGCTTCTCGACAATCTTACCATAGTCTTCCTATTTATACCACATCCTGTCCCCAAACCAATGAATTATTTTACTTTAACCCTGACTTGGAATTCTACATTAG
The DNA here is from genome assembly GCF_028018385.1 of Neofelis nebulosa. NCBI lineage: Eukaryota > Metazoa > Chordata > Mammalia > Carnivora > Felidae > Neofelis > Neofelis nebulosa. Next base: position 30,498,686 of record NC_080785.1, read on the forward strand.
TTATTTCAGTCCCCACCCTAAACATATTTCTTCTTCCCAATTTATTTTCAAGGTTGAAGTAAAGTTCAAGTGAAACCTAGCAACACATAAACCTAGAAAAGAGAGAGAAGCATATAATTTTTTTTTTTTTTGGTGTTTGCAGCTAAAAGCATACCAAATGCTCCCAAATCCATGAGTAGAGTTATATTAATTATATTTTCAGGGATGTCCTGAAATGGGATTTTTCTGACCTAAATGAATCACCCATAATAATAGCCTCCTAAGCTGAGAAGCCCAGGTTTTTTGATACTATAATGTACTGCAGAGCCATTTCTCTATCATATAATTTGGACAACAAACTCTAATTTTGTTTTCCTCCATAATTAAAAAGGATGTTTTAAAATTGGATGACTTTTGGAAATGGTTGGGAATTCTTCATTTTTGTTCTCTATTAGAATTATCCAAGTTTATGCCCAGAGAAACTCTAATTATACTATAAAATTCTCTGAAACGACAGTGCTACGTAAACAGTGCTTCCCACCTTTTTCTCATTTTGACACGCAGGAAAAATAATATTTGCATAGCATACAGAGATAAGCAAGTTGTGGAGGCTGCCGTCAGCCAGAATCAATAAATCCAGGGTTGTTTGGAGCCCTATAGACTGATGAGACCAATATTTCAGCACTGAGGTTCAATAACAAGGCACCCCAGTAGGGAAACTCTGGGGTGAAGCATGGACTTTGGTAAAAGAGTTGCTAAAAATTCCTTCTACTTCTCTTCCAAATCAGCCCACTTATCTCTGCCCCCACCTCACACTCCAAAAAACTGTTTTGCTCAAGGTGGGCTAAGCATATGTCGTGTTTGCAGTGGCTTAATAATTTTGAAAAATCAAAAGAAAATATAAGATGAAAATAGAATTGTGCTATTTTACCTTAAGGTAAGATTACTGCATTATACATTATGATTTTAGAGATAGACCTACTATGAGGGATCGTCAATAAAATTGTTGACCTTCGTAATCTATATTTAATAGTGATCGTATCAGCCGTCAGAAGTACATATTAGTTCTCATTGTGTTCTCATTTACATGACTTGAGTTGCATATCTAACCAAAAGCCCAGAAAGGTACTGAAAATTAAAAAAACAAAAAAAGAAGAATTGTTTCTGCTGTTACCTAGGAGATGAACAAAATCCCTTAAATTTTCTGTTCATTACCTCCTACTGACTTAGGTTTGTCAAAGATGCTATACAGATAATCAAGTTAGATGCCAATTTGTGATTGCCATTATACAGCACTATCACAAAACCACTCCTATTTTATAGAACAAAAGCGGAGAAGGAGAAAGAAAGGGAGAGTGAAGGAGAGAAGGAGAGTCTCAGTGGTGATCTTTTTTCCTTTTTCAGAAAGTAATTTTGTAATAAAAAAGAAATATATATTCATGATGGAATCTCTAGATAATAAGTAAAGAAATGCCTGTGGTAACTTTCTCAGGTGACTTATTTGAAGACTTCTTTCTTGCAAACAAGAAACATAGACTCAAAAATCTAGCAGAATATAATGATGGCTAGAATGTTACCAAGTTCTGGGTACCAGACTGTGCCACGCATGTCCCCAAACTTACCAAACTCATCTTATCCTCAGAACAACCCTATGAAGTAGGCGTGTTATCTTCATTCCATAAATGAGAAGACAAACTAAACCAAAATAGTTGGCCAGCCTGAGGCCATGCCTGGAGCCAGAAAAGATAGAGCAAGATCTCTCTGAGCTGTGCAAGCGCTTTGCTCTTGACCACATTGCCATAAGCCCAACCAGTGCAATAAAGGGGCTGTGCAGAAGCTACACCATCTCTCTTTATTAATTTACATCGTGGTTCTCAAACTTTGTCCCACAGTGGAATCACTTGGGCAGCTTTCACGATTCCTAACACCCAGGCCTTACCTCATACTACTTAAATCACAATGTTTGTTGGGGGTGGGAGGAACCAAGCATCCGTATTTTTAAAGACCTCTGGGTAATTTCAAATGCGGTAAAATTTGGGAACTTCTGGCTGATAGTCATTTTAGAAATCTCAGGCTATGCTTCCGATTCTGTGTCTCCCTCTCTCTCTGCCCCTTCCCTGCTCATGCTCCGTCTCTCTCTGTCTCAACAATAAATAAAAACATTAAGAAAAAAATTAAAAAAAAAAAAAAGAAATCTCAGGCTAAAGCTGGTTCTACAGTCCTAAGTGTAACTTTGGAGAGACCTTGTGCAGCGTTTGGGAGCTAGACATTTAGCTCCGGGCTATGACCACGCCCTATTTGTGGAAATCTCCCCTCCCATGCCAGCCCCTTCCAAACTACTCTATATGCATTACTTACACAGTGGGGCATGCCCAGGGGGTCTGAGCAACGGTAGCTCATGTTTTGATGTACTGGTACAGTTCTGGCTAAGTGGGCAGAAAAGTAAGAGAAAATCTGGGCAATTAGCAGTTATTTTGATACTGTCAGACAGCCAAACAGGAAAATTAGGCCAAAAAATCCACTTTGGGATTGAATTACCCCATTTGGCTGTCTACCATGAACAAACTAGTCACCAAATTGCCTGTTCACTTGTTCCGTGCACTCCGGCGTATTATAAACGAAAATGCTCATTTTAGAAACTTTTATTTTGGCTACCTTTTGTAGAAGGTAAGAAACGACGAAGATGTGACAGATCATCCAGGCCAGCGTCTTCATTTTACAGTTGAGGAAAATGAGACCCTGCATTCCTTGCCTTCTTCTCCCAGGAAACAGCTGGGGTTCTCCAGATGTCCTGCTACGGCCTGGGATTGACACTGTCAATCAATGTGGCCTTTCCAAACTTTTTCTGGTATAATTGGTTTGTTTGTGGATAGTCTGTATTGGCTCCATCTAAGTGTGCCATTTAGGATCTGGAATCAGGTAGGTTCTGTTTTCTGGGTCTGTAAGCATTTCTAAAACCGCGTACGTATAATCGATCCTCTTCTTTTTATTGCCATATATCCCCCACCCAACTGCAGAAGAAATCTTATCCACCTCCAGATTAAGAACTCCCATAATCTCTTCTCCATTCCCACTGCTCTAGGCAAAAGCCCATCACTCCAAAATCTTTCTGGCATTTTTTATCCATCCATCCATCCCAAACGCATGCCAAAACCTTCCCTTTGGCTGCAATGCAATTGTAACAGGAAAGAAAAATCGCTATTAAAAAAGATGACTCAAACTTGTTTCCATAACATGGGCAGCTGCGTAAATTTTGACTCTTTTCATCAGGTTTATTTATTTATATGAAAGTAGACCTTAGACCTCGGACAGAATTGGAAGAGTTGGAATGATGAAGACATAAATTCTCTGCATCATTAAGGGTTTTTTTTTCCCTCAGTTTTCCCTTGGAAGTCAGGAAGTCAAGGGAGAAAAAAGACTGGGAGTCCTGGAACTGGAAGAGAAGCTTCCAGAAAAAAAAAAAAAAAAGATTCAAATAGAAGGTGAGAAAAGGCTAGGTGATAAAAAGCACAAGTGAGACTATCCTTCTGCTGAGGATGTCTATGGATCTTGAATTAAAGTGACCTGTGATTGAGAGGGGCTTGGGAACTATCTTTATCTGGTCATTGACCAGAGACCCCTCCCCTCTTTTATCTACTCAGAGAACAGCCCTTTTCTGCACCATTTCATAATAAAACCTACAAATTTCAAAGCTATCTGTGTTAGTTACAACACAGAGAGAAATCTCACCTCTGTAAATTACTAAGATAATTAAAAGGAAGTATATTTGCTAAAAATATCAGGCCTAAATTGGGAACTGAGAGCATACCAGAAAAACAGGGCTGTCATAGTACTAAGAAAAAATCATCTGTCTGTGCACACATGTAGGGGAGGCTCATCATATAGATAAGGAGGAAAAGACCTCCATTCTGGAGGAAGGTTCCAGCTGATACTAATAGGGGGTAACTTCATATGTCAGACTACACCCGTTTAAGAAGCTAAAAACCCCAAGAGAGTACATCCATAGACTCTTTCCTCTTCAGAATACCTGTGAGGGGAGCCTTTCTTTACTCCTGGTTGTAGGAGCGCAGGAGAGCTGCTCAGAGGTGTCCTGTATCATTAACCATCTCCACCATATGATGTTTCTCTTCTTCTTCTGTTCTTCCTTCTTTTGTTCTTCAGAGAAACGCAGGGCTGTGGGAAAGAACAAGCAATGCTTTAAAGAAACCAAGCCCGGTCCCCCACCCCCTACCCCCGCCCCCACTTGTTTAACAAAAAGGAAGTGAATTGCAACCTTAATGTAGTTTTTTAAATTACTTATTGTCTGGGTCTCAGACAACATATAAGCATCATGAAGCCAGAAATGTTTGTCTTTATCGTTCAATGCTTTATGCCCAGCACCTAGAAAAAGGTTTAGATGATAGACGGTGCTAAAATCGATTTACTAAAGGGAATAAATGAATGTTGGTATGGCTCTGTTATCCTCAAACCCTGTGTGGATATCTGTTGCATAAAACAGCCTAGCGTTGGTGGTGGCCTTTGGTGAATGCAAGAGAAAGAGTAGTGCCCATGTGTGGCATGATGCCAGGCAAAGGTGACAGCCGCAGGAGTCAAGAGCATAAGCACAGATTGGGAATTCAGAGAGAACAGAAACTATGAGTAACAGATCAGAAAGATGTGAAAGTACAGGGAAGGGGGAAGGGTGCTTTCTTCCCCACAGCACATAAGATGGTGGTGGCCCAAGCCAATTATTTGGATGACGGGAAAGGTGACTCAGAAAGGCAGGACAAGTTAGGAACAACTGAATGGATCAATTGTGAAACCATTCTTTTATAGTGGGCAAATTTCCCTTCAGTTTTGACCTTTATCTCCACCTGAGATTTAGAACAAGAGACCAAACATCAATCGCTACTTATCAGATGAAGGCCCAAGAGTAAATTTCACTCTGTCCCATTGTTAGTTCTTAAAACTAGACCAACACCCCTGCACACCATGAATCAATGACAATGAACTGAAGTCTTACCAAGGTTCTGTCTCCATGAAACCTCATTTTTTCCCCAAATTGCTCTCTATCTCTGGTCCCGACTATCGAGTGTCTGACTGAGCAGAGATAATTTCAATCCTGTCTTTGACGTTTTGAATTTGAAACCAAAAGCAAAGGCAATCAAAGTAAAAATAAACAAAATAAAAATAAACATCAAGCTAAAAAACTTCTGTACTTCAAAGGAAATAATCAATACATTGAAAATGCAGCCTGTGGATTGGGAGAATATATCTGCAAACCACATATATAATGAGGGGTTAATATCCAAAATATACAATGAATTCATAAACTCAATAGCAAAAGAACAAATAACCAAATAAAAAATGGGAAAAGGACTTGGGTAGACAGTTTTCCAGTGATCCCATACAAATGGCAAACAGGTGCACAAAAAGGTGCTCAACAACACTAATTATTCAGGAAATGCCAATCAAATCCACAATAAAGTATCACCTCACAACTGTTAGGATGGCTATTACATTAAGGACCAAAGATAACTAATACTGGCAAGGATGTAGAAAAAAGGGAATCCTGCTGGTAGAAATGTTCATTGGTATGGCTACTATGGAAACAGTTTTGGGATTCCTCAACAAATTAACAGTAGAACTACCATATGATCCATATGACTTATAGTATATATCCATAGGACACAAATCATTATCTTGAAGAGATATCTTTATTCTCATGTTTTTAGCAGCATTATTCACAATAGCCAAGGTATGGAACCAACCCAACTGCCCACCAAAGAATAAATGGATAAAGAAAATATTTATATGTATATCAATAATGGAATATTATTCAGCCTTTAAAAAAGAAGAAAAAACTATCATTTGCAACATGGACGGATCTGGAGGGCGTTATGCTAAGTGAAATAAGCCAGACAGGGAAAAACAAACACTTACTCTTTTACTTACATGTGAAATTTTTAAAAAGAAGAAAAAAGTCAAACTCATAGATAAAAAGAGTAGAAAAATGGTTGCCAGGGGCCAGGGGATAGGGGAAATAGAGAGAGGTTGATAAAAGAGTACGAACTTTCAGTTATAAGATGAACAATATCTGAGAATCTAATGTATGAAATGGTGACTATAGTTGATAACACTTTATTGTATAATTAAAATTTGCTAAGAGGGTAGAACTTAAATGTTCTCCCACACAAAAGAGGTAAATGTGTTAGGTGATAGATGTGATAAGTAACTCAATGGGAGAAATCCTTTCATAATATACGTATATATCAAATCATCACCTTGTACACTTTAAATATCTTATGCGTTTGTCAATTATACCTCAATAAAGCTTAGGGGAGGGGAATCTGAGCAAGATTTTAACACACAAATTTAATAAATAGATCTTCCTATTGGAAACAAATAAGGCCATCGTCCTAATTGCCATTAACCTAATTCAGTCCTCCAGGTTGAGGACTGTGATTCTCAAGTGGTAGCTGTAAGTGCTAATTCCAACTTTCTGTTCTCCAGTCATGTGGAGAACTTCACTTCTCCACTCTCCCTTTGTTTGTAATTTTTTTTTTATTGTGACAAAATTCACATAACATAAAATTTACCATCTCAACCATCTTTACGTGTACATTTGAGTGGTATTACATATATTCATATTGTTGCGCAACCATCACCTCCATTTATCTCCAGAACCCTTTTTCATCTTGCGAGACTGAATTACACCCATTAAGCCATAGCCCTCCATTGTCCCTTCCCACTTGCCCCTGGCATCCACGATTCTACTTTCTGTCTCTCTGAATTTGACTACTTTAAGCCCTCCATGTAAGTGAAATCATACAGTATTTGTCCTTTTATGATTGGCTTATTTCACGTAGCATAACGTCTCCAAGGTTCATCGGTGTCATAGCATGTGTTAGAATTTCTTTCCTTTCTGAGACTGAATAATATTTCCTTGTATGCACCTACTATATTTCGCTTATCTATCCATCTGTTGATGGAACTGAGGCTGCTTCCACATTTTGTTTTTTGTGAATAATGCTGCTAGGAACATGGATGTACAATATCTCTTTGAGATCCTGCTTTCGATTCTTTTGGGTATATACGCAAAAATGGATTGCTGGATCATATGGTAAACCTATGATTAATTTTTTAAGAACTGCCACATGTTTTCCACGGTGGCTGTACTATTTTACATTCCCACCAACAGTGCCTAAGGGTTTCAATTTCTTCACATCCTTGTCAATACTTGTCATTTTCTGTTTCTATTTTTTGATAGTGGCCAGCTATCCTAATGTGTGGAAGGTGGCATCTCGCTGTAGTTTTGATTTGCATTCTCTTCATGACTATTGATGTTGAGCATCTTTCACATGATTATTGGCCATTTGATGTCTTCTCTGAAGAAATGTCTATTCAAGTTCTTTGCCCACTTTGGATTGTACTGTCCACTTTTTGTTGTTGCATTTTAGGAGTTCTGTATATATTCTGGATATTAATTCCTTATCAGATATGTAATTTGCTAATAGTTTCCCATTCTACGGGTTGTTTTTTATTCTGTTGGTAATGCCTTTTGATGCACAAAATTTTTAAATTTTTATGAAGTCCAGTTTGTCTATTTTTTCCCTTGTTGCCTATGCTTTTGATGTCATATCAAAGAAGTTATTGTTAAATCCAATGTCATGGAACTTTGCCTTGTGATTTCTTCTAATAGTTTTATAGTATTAGGTCTTATGTTTAGGTCTTTGGTCTATTTTGAAGTAATATTTCAATATGGTATTAGATAAGGATCCAACTTAATTCTCCTAGAAGTGGATATCCAGTTTTCCCAATACCATTTGTTTAAAAGACTATTCTTTCTCTTACTGAATGGTCTTGGCACACTTGTCAAAGTCATTTGACCATATACACGAGGGTTTTACTTCTGGACTCTTTATTCTATTCCATTGGTCTATATGTCTGTCTTTATGCCAGTGCCACACTGTTTTGATTACTGTAGCCTTGTAGTGAGTTTTAAAATCAGGGACTGTGAGTCTCCTAGCTTTTCTTTTTCTTTTTTTTTTTTTAATTTTTTTTTAACGTTTATATATTTTTGAGACAGAGAGAGAGCATGAACAGGGGAGGGTCAGAGAGAGGGAGACACAGAATCTGAAACAGGCTCCAGGCTCTGAGCTGTCAGCACAGAGCCTGACGCGGGGCTCGAACTCATAGACCGCGAGATCATGACCTGAGCCGAAGTTGGCCGCTTAGCCGACTGAGCCACCCAGGCGCCCCTCTCCTAGCTTTTCAAGATTGTTTTGGCTCTTTAGAGTTTCTTGCAGTTTCATTGAATTTTTAAAGTTAAATGTGCAAACAACCCAATTTAGAATTACCTTAGATCATTCAGTCCAATACATTCAACACTATAGATGAAGAAAGACCTAGAGAAGCTGGATGACTTTCCAAAGTCCTGAAATGAGCTGGTTGAAGACCCAAGACCAGAACCCAGTCACCTAATCTTCCAACCCCACCCCCCCAAATCCAACATTCTATTAGACCATGCTACTTTTCTAAGAGAAGAACATAACACCTCACGCTAAAAAAAAAAACAAACAAACAAAAAAACACAAAACAAAACAAAAAGCCTTGTTGACAACATTCTGCAATTAGAACTACTTAGCTGATTTTCTTCCCACCCTGAACCCCCAAATTTTGCTTTCATAATAAAAATTATTTTTAAGTATTTACTAGGCAAATGTGCTAAGCTATTTATATTCTGCATTATTATGGACCCTTTATTTACAAGCAATAGACAATGACAAGGCCAAACTTAAGCAAGAATGTTGTGCTCCTAACAGAATCAAAGGAAAAACTGAACAATAAAGTTTTAGAAAGAACAGGAAACAGAATGGCTTCCAAGATCTCAGTAACAACAATTCTCATAGAAATGCACTCATCTCCGTTTGTCCCCACTTAAGATTCAAATTTCTGGGAAGAGATTCTGATTACCCTAGCCTTGATCACCCATACTTGACAATACGGGGTGGGGTCCTATAAACAACAGACCTCTGGAATCAAATATAGTAGTGGAGAAGCATGACTTCAAAAGATGAGATGCTGCATGACCAAGAACACAAGTTCCCCATTATAAATACATTATCGCATTTCATTCTAACAATACTGTGGGGCAGGTAGTATTATTCCAGTTTTACTAAAGAAGAGATTGAGGGTCAAGGAAGTTAGTAATATACCCAATTGGACACAGAAAGTGGCACTCATATGTCTAATATTTCTCCTGGCTCAGCCCTGAAGCTCTTTTCTGAGTACTGTCTGTGTCTCTCCTACATATGTGTTTCCCTCTCTGGGTAGTGTTCTTTATCTTGTTGCCGAATTAGGAGACATTGTAATAGGCTCCCTTTGGTAGGAAAAGTCACTTCCTGTTGGTGTTCTGGGATCAAAATGGAATGCACAACTATGATACTCTGTTTCTAAAACAACAAAATCTTCCCTTGCAGTAGGATTATTATTTAACCCCTTCACATCCACTGCAGTGTGGGCACAGCAATTGGCAGTTTACCTGTTTTGCACAGTTCATTTCTATTACTGGTTGTGTTCTTACCTATCACTTCAACAGAAGGTGGTAAAATTTGATAGAGATAAAACTCTGTACTTTTATAAATTCAGAGTGATTGTTAACAGCTCCCATGAGACAAAAATAAACAGTGTAGGTTGGGGGAAAATATAGGTCTACCCACAATTTTGCAAGAATCTTTTCTTACGGCTTCTTCCCAAGTATTGATAATAGCCAGCTCATAATTGATGAGATTTAATAGATAAAAAAAATTATCTAGCAAAAACCAAAAAACAAACAGAAACACTTTCCTATAAGGAGTTTCTTGCTTCATGTTTTAATGGCATAGCTTTTTAATTGTTCACTTTGACTTGTATAAAAACTGAGAAGTAGGCAAGCTCCTTAAATAGATACTAAGGGTTTTTTTTTTAACCTCTAATTATTTGGTATAATTAATACTGATTATTTCACAGCATAAGTGAAAATTAAAGTTTTCATAAATCACTTTTACCTAGTATCAAGAATGCAACTAACAGTAATATCAAGATAAAATTACTTAGGACATAACTCATTATTATTATCATTATTATTATGATTATTATTATTACTATCTGTGATGGTTAATATTAGTGTCAACTTGGCTAGGCCACAGTACCCAGATAGTCGGTCAAACATTCTAGATGTTTCTGTGGAAGTATTTTTAGATGAGATTAATGTTTAAGTCCGTTAACTGAGTAAAGCAGATCACTCTCCATAATGTGAGTGTGAGTGGACCTCATCCAATCAGCTGAAGGCCAAAATAGGAAAAAGATTGACCTCTTCCCAGGAAGAGGACATTCTGTCAGTCCTGACTTACTTATCATGAGATTGATTTAGTTACTTGTTTCATGCATGAACTGGTGTTTTTTAATCTTGGTAAACTGAGTTGCGAATACAACGAATGGTATATAGAAGTTGCTCCCATATTTTTTTGTTGAAATGACTTATGAACTTTTATCATTAATTTTTTTTTTTTCTAGGGGTGCCTGAGTGGCTCAGTTGGTTAAGCCTCTGACTCTTGAGTGTTAGGCTCTGTGCAGTCAGCTTGGAGCCTGCTTCAGATACTGTGTCCCTCTCTCTGCCCTTCCCCTGCTTGCACTCTGTCTCTCTGTATCTCTCTCTCTCTCTCTCTCTCTCTCTCTCTCTCTCAAAAATAAACCTTAAAAAAAAATTAGGGGCACCTGGGTGGCTGAGTCGGTTAAGTGTCCAACTTTGGCTCATGTCATGATCTTGCAGTTCACGAGTTTGAGCCCCGTGTCAGGCTCTGTGCTGACAGCTCAGAGCCTGGAGCCTGCTTTGGATTCTGTGTCCCCCTCTCTCTCCGCACCACCCTTCCTTGTGCTCTGTCTCTCTCTGTCTTTCAAAAATGAATAAAACATTTTTTAAAAAGGGAAAAATTAAAAAAATTTTCTCTACATGTCATACATGTTGATGAAATTCATTTTCTACACATACTATAAATGACTTTTTACTAAACTATTTTATTTTTATCTACTTTTTATGTTTATTTTTGAGGGGGGGGGAGGGGCAGAGAGAGAGGGAGACAGAAGATTTAAAGCCGGTTCTGTGCTGATAGCAGAGACCCTGGTGGGGGGCTCAAGCTCACAAACTGTGAGATCATGACCTGAGCTAAAGTCATCAACTACGTGTTGATGAAGTTGGCTTCTCATGGGAGAAGAACACTTTAAAGGATATTTAACTTGAAAATTTAGAATAAAGTGTTTGAAAAATTACTTGGTTGTCATCTCCAATTATACTTTCTTTGTTGAAATACTTATTCTCCAGGGAAGATGTCAGTCGTGTTCCCTTTGAAGAAAAATTTATTGAGTGCTAGGGCAGTAGGCACTATTCTATGTTCTAAGGAAAGAGTGTTTGAACAAGACAAAGTGGAACTTAAATTCTCATGGCAGAGATAAACAATGAACAAGTAAACAAATAAATAATATAAGCTCACTATCAATACTAGGAAGAAAGTAAGGGAGAGTAAGGGGCTACTGAGTGTTGAGGTGGGGAGGTCAGGCAAAGCCTCCCTACTGAGAACTGATCAGAGGACAGAATGGTGAGATAAAGCAGTTGTGCAAAGGTCTGGGGGAAGAAAAGTCCAGGTAGGGAGAGCAGCCAGTGGAAAGTCCACGAGGCAGGAGGCAGCCTGGCACATTGAGTAACAGCCAGAAGGCCAATACTCATAGAGCAGAGTGAAGAGGAGAGAGGAAGGAACAAGGTCAGGGAAATAAGAAAGTGCCCATGATGTTGGGTTATGTAAACTTTGGACAGGGGTTTGGATAAAGTGGGAGTGAATTACAGATAGAGTATGGAAAATAAATATTTTGTGGTTGATATCATAGTCTACAAGTCAACCTAGAGCAAAGCTTCTAAACCTGGGATACTTAATTGCACTTACGACTTGGAAGCTTTGTAGTGGCCCACTCTTAAATATAAGCTGACAGCCAAAGCCTCCAGCAACTGGGGAAAGCCCTTACTAGAAAGGCAGAGATCAAAGCAAATATAGACAAAAAAGAGGACAGTGCAGAAGCAAGAGAAATGCTATTTTTAAAAACCTCATTGGGGGGCGCCTGGGTGGCTCAGTCGGTTAAGCGGCCGACTTCAGCTCAGGTCATGATCTCGCGGTCTGTGAGTTCGAGCCCCGCGTCAGGCTCTGTGCTGACAGCTCAGAGCCTGGAGCCTGTTTTAGATTCTGTGTCTCCCTCTCTCTCTGACCCTCCCCCATTCATGCTCTGTCTCTCTCTGTCTCAAAAATAAATAAATGTTTAAAAAAAATGTTTAAAAAAAAAAAAAACCTCATTGGAGGGGTGCCTGGGTGGCTTAGTCCTTAAGCTTCTGACTCTTGATTTTGGTTCAGGTCAAGATCTCACGGTTCATGAGATCGAGCCCTACGTTGGACTCTGCACTGACAGCACAGAGCCTATTTGGGATTCTCTCTCTCCCTCTCTCTCTACTCCTCTCCTGCTCATGTGCACTCTCTTTCTCAAAATAAATAGATACGTAAGTAAACATCTAAAAATAAAGAAAAACATCATTTGAGTCTTTAGGCTGGTGGCGAGGTGAACTCACACACACACACACACACACAAAATGGCAGTGGCCTGGGGTAGACAGAGATGGAAGGAATGAAGATTTCCATAAAAAACTGAAAGTGATCCATTATCCTATGTGTTGTACATTGTTAAGAGATTTGCACTCATCTAGGAAAGTTTGGAGTTGGATTAATTCTAAACAGAAACCAAGCAAATGAATAAAACAAGACAACTATTATGTAGAAAAAAAAATTAGAAAGAGTGCCTTGATGTCTCAGGCAGTTAAGCGGCCGACTCTTGATTTTGGCTCAGGTGGTTATCTCATGGTTCATAAGATTGAGCCCCATGTTGGGCTCTGCACTGACAGCATAGGGTCTGCTTAAGATTCTCTCTTTCTCTCTCTCTTTGCCTCTCTCCTCCCTCTCTTTCTCTCTCTCAAAATAAATAAACTTTAAAAAAAATAAAAAGAAAAATATAAAACTTGGCTGAGCTTCCAACAAAACTTACATAATCATAAACACTAAATGGTGACTCAGTTCTTTCAAAGTTGAGGAGGCATCTTTGATTTCAGTAAGTTTTGTCTTGAACAATTGGGAAATTAATACTATATGAAAAATACTTATATAAGAGAATGATATAGGGAAGTGAACTCGTGTCTGTGTGTGTGTGTGTGTGTGTGTTCAGGATGAGAGTGAGTTCATAATACTAGAAGAACTAGCTAAAAGTGTTGAAAATTTAATAATTAGTGGTGACACTATTTTTAAGAAGAATTAGTTATTGTTTATTGTATTTGAACTCTAAGGTTGCAACAAGCCTGTCAAAAATGTTTTCTGACAAAAAGAAAAGCCAGGATCATAGGCCAAATAGCCTAAAAACTAGCTGAGGTGATCACTATGTGCTCTTAACTGGGGGTGTTAAGAGCAATAGTAGGCAGAGAGACTAAAAATTATATTAGAAAAAAGAAAAGACTGGCCTTTAAAAGAAAGATTCAGAAAAGTACAGCGTCTATTTGTGCAGTCATTTAGAGCTGCCAAGAGCCCAAGACGTGCAAGGTCGAGCTACTGATAGACTCCAGGGAAAGCAGATCTTGATGGCAGATTGAAAGAGTGTTCTTTTAACCTTAAAAGCTTGACTCTGAGATACATTATATAAATATCAGGGTTTATCTATGAAACAAAAACTTCAATGGAAATTGAAGTGCAATGGGTTGAATGATATACCCATGTTCTAATCCCTAGACTCTGTAAATGTTACCTTATTTGGAAAAAGAGTTTTTACAGATGTAATTGAGTTAAGCATCTTGAGATGAAAAGATCAACCTAGATTATGTAGGGCTTCTTAATCCAATGACAAATGTCCTTATAAAGGCATGCAGAGGGGGAGATGTGAAGACAGAGGCAGAGATTGGAGTGATATGGCCACAAGCCAATAAAACCAAGGAATGCTATCCACTAGCAGGAGCTGGAAGGGACAAGGAAGGATTCTCTTCTAGAGCTTCTAGATGAAGTCCTGCCAAAACCTTGGTTTTGGACTTTTAGCTTCCAGAACTGTGAGAGAAAAAAATTGTTGTATTAAATCGTAAATTTAAACCATTAAGTGTGTAGTGATCTGTTAGGATAGTCACTGGAAACTAATAAAGTGCATTAGTTTCCAATGGTTATCTTTACAGATATTATGTATAAGATACGTAAGAGATTATATATCAGATACTGGCCAAAGAAATGAATATCAGGAGTAGAGGGCAACACACACACAGACACATAACTGGGATGGGCAGCGGGGAAGCAGGCTCTAAGCATGCCATGATAATTGTTCACACTCTTCAGGTATATATTAACATAATCCCCAGTCTTCTTTTCATGTGACCAGCTTCTGTGATTGTGAGGGGAGGGGAATTGTATACATCGATATTGATGTACGGACAATCGATACAAGCAGATTTACATCAGCGTACAATATATTTACAAAGGTCGGTTCTTCATATTTTCAGAGATCTCTAATTCAAACGCACCACCACCGCTGCCATGGTGCTTCTCTCCACCTATCTCAATACGGATTTGCTCTTTTTCTGAAGATAGGGCTAAAACAAATCTGATAGATCAACCTCACTAACAATTTAGTGGTGGTATTTCTCAGGAAGGATTTGAATTTTATCAAAGGACTATTGAAATAGAGAAAAGAAACTTTTTGAAAATTGTTTTGTGTAGTTTTGTTTGTTTCTTTTATTTCAACCTTGAAAGAACGGAAATTCAGGTCATCAGGGAGAGACCATCCTCAGATTATAGTAAAATGAAGGCTGCTGTTTCAATTCCCCCATGGCTGGTGTTTTTTAAAAAAGACCTGAGGGTTTATATGTGTAAACACAGTCTATAATTCTTCTCTTCGTAGAAGAGAAGCTGAAACAACTGAAAAAGACCTGGTTATTCCTTTCCCAGTCTCGAAGACCCACATACTCATTCCATCTATAATTCCTTCCTTGTTTCGCTTTCTCTTCCAGATTAAAGGTAGCATTTCGTGCTTATTCTTTCTTTACCACATTTCATCTGTTTAGAGCTCGACATATGGAAGCACACTTCCCTGAGAATGGTGTTGGTTCCACGCTCTTTAGAGAGGATTTGTGCGCCAGATTAGTCAAATAAACCCTCCTAAGTAGCTACCTGGTCATTAGGCACACTTTGGTTTCCTTTGGGTTGGTGCAAGCCATGGTGAGTAAATATAAAATCAGGGCAAGGAAATAAAAGATTTGTTTTACTTCTCTAAGTAAATGCCAAGTACTTCCCTAAGTAAGTGCTTTCAGGAATAGACCCAACATTATATAATATAATGATGAATCTAGTGCACTGGGAAAAAAAAAATACACGACCCTGTGATAATCAATTTATTTTTTTAAGACTGTGGATAAAAGTTTATCCACATTCCTTTCCATTGAACTTCTAAATAATTAAACTTCACATGAATAATTGACCACAAAAACTGTCCAAACATAAGAAACATTGTCAAGAACATAAACATCACACTACCTTGTTCGAGATCTTAGCAACATAAGTATGCTTGGTTAATCTTGTTAAGAGTTTATGAGAGAACTAGGCCAAATGTGTCTGTTTTCTAAATATTACTAACAAAGGCTAAATTCAGTGCACTTACTTCCCCACAAATTATAGGATCAGGAGTTAAACATATCTATTGAAGTATTTGAAGAGCGAATTGGAAGACATTTATAATTAAAAAGAAAATGTAGATGTTTTCTTTCTTTCTTTTCTATAATTAAAAAGAAAATGTAGATGTGTAAATATAGATGTCTGTTCTTCTTTTCTTCTCCTCCTCTTTTTTTAAAAATTTCCTCCAGGTGAAATATAAAACAAAACCATAGAAATCATAACTTCAAGTAGTTATAATATATTAGCATAGATCATGACTAGAGTAGGCCTTCTGATAGATTATATGCCTTGAACTGAATTTCATCTTTTCCTATAAGCACATACATGCTGTGAGATAGCATTTCTATTTGTTTCTGAAATCTGTTATTTTCTTATATAATCTCTCTCAATTTTGATTCATGATGGTTAGAAAGATACACAGAATCCAGTTAATCCATCATCTTTTTAAAAATTCTTAACTGTGTTCGGGGCGCCTGCATGGCTCAGTTGGTTGAGCGTCCGACTTCGGCTCAGGTCATGATCTCGTGGTTTTTGAGTTTGAGCCCCACGTTGGGCTCTGTGCTGACAGCTCAGAGCCTGGAGCCTGCTTCAGATTCTGTGTCTCCCTCTCTCTCTCTGCCCCTCCCCTACTGTGCTCTGTCTCTCTCAAAAATAAAAAACAAACATTAAAAAAAAAATTAAAAATTCTAACTGTGACCAACCAAGAGCAGACTTGGAATCCAGAGCCTTATACAAATTTATATTTACTCTTTCCTTGGGACGTACTTTAGTCAAGGCCAAGTTCACATTCTTTGAGTATCCAGAAGTCTGTTCTCTCCCTGAGCTACCCTTTTCTCTCATTTTCTATAGATTTCCTCCAGGTGTTGGCCTTGGCCTCTGGTCTGGAGCTTGCAAAATTGATAAAAGTTTCATGCCCTGGAACCTTGCCGTCTCAAGTTCCCTTTCCTCACATCCTCCTCAACCTTATTGTAAGTTACATACTCCTCTCCAAATCCCCAACTCTTACAACTGTGTCTGGCATACAATAGGTATTCAGTAAACATGCGTTCAGTGAATAAATTTTCACAGCATCATTGGAGTAACTAAAAGAACTTTCTCTTGCTATATTGGTGACTTTTTGTATTAAGGCCATGAGGGATCTGAATGGAAAAGACGAAGAAGGTGAAGGAAAAAGATGATCCTATCCTACTAGTAATAAACCACTTCTGGGAGGGGATCCATCAGACAGCATCTGGGAAGATAGATTGGATCCTTATTGGGTGTGGGCGCATTGACTGATCACAAACCAACTACAAAGAAGTTACACATCTGAAATCTGAAACCAGAACTCAGTGGGGAATGCATGAGCATATGGGCATTTGGGAAAGGGGGAAAAAAAAGTACTTTTATCATGGGCAGAGAGCAAGACAGACATGAGATGGATAGCCTTTTAAAAGATGACACCACCATCAGAGACCAGAGATGAGGTCAAGATATTATTCTGGGCCAGTGGTGAAAAAGCCATATCACAGAAAGGTGAGATCACAGCAGGGTCAACGATAGCAGTTCTGCACAAGAGGGACTCCTCCTCTCTCTAGGCTCGCAATTTGTTGGCATGTAGGAAAAGCATTTTGGTAGTGGGAGGCAAAAATAACTAAAGAGACGTCAAAAAAGTAAAGCATAGTTAGAAGTAAGGAGAAAAGGCAAAAACAGGGCAGCCTAACCCTTAGGTTAACTCTCTTCACCCGATTGGGCGCAGAGCTCTTAAGAGACTGAGAGTCCCTACACCGTGGGAGACCAGCCCAGGACCAGGTGACAGATAAAAGCATAAACTCAAAAAGAAAACTGAAAAGCAAAGTTTTGGAGGGACAGAGATTCCGCTTAGCTCACCCACCTTACCCTGGGAACAATACAAAGATACCAGACAGAGTTTAGGTGTCTCACTGCCTTATTTGCTTATAGGTTTGGAGATTTGTCCTGAAAATGTTTTCCAGTCAAGTCTATGTGTAGCTTCATTTTTCTTTACTTTAAAATATGCCATTTTGCTCTATGATGTCCTTCTTCCTATGTTCCTCTGCTACTTTTTATTTCTTTTTTTTCCCCTTAACCTCTTAACGAATTCACTTTGTCAAATTATAACTTGCTTAGAAGTAACAAAAGTGAGGGGCGCCTGGGTGGCGCAGTCGGTTAAGCGTCCGACTTCAGCCAGGTCACGATCTCTCGGTCCGTGAGTTCGAGCCCCGCGTCAGGCTCTGGGCCGATGGCTCGGAGCCTGGAGCCTGCTTCCGATTCTGTGTCTCCCTCTCTCTCTGCCCCTCCCCCGTTCATGCTCTGTCTCTCTCTGTCCCAAAAATAAATAAAAAACGTTGAAAAAAAAAATTAAAAAAAAAAAAAGAAGTAACAAAAGTGAAAGGATTGTTTCCCTCTCCTACCTAGACAGGTAAAAGGAGGGGGTCAAAATCTGCCTAAAGATTGGTTTACCGTAGTGCCACTAACGGGTAGAATCGATAGAGGGAAATGATGAGTGGAACTGGTGGAGGAATTAGCAGTTAACTGGTAAAATGAACCTCAGGAATTAGACCTGCGAGAGGAGACTCCAATAACTGTGTCCTTCCTGTTTACCCTCTTCCCTTTTTACATATAGGACAGGTTAAAAGCATATGCAATGTAATTCTAATGACCACTTAAGGTTATTGAAGTTTTGCAGTGAAAATACAGAAAGTACAAAGATGTTAAAGGATGACTTTTTTTTTAATGTTTCTTTACTTATTTGAGAGAGAGTGTATGTATGTGTGTGCATGAGAGCGCACACAAGTGGGGGAGGGACAGAGAGAGAGAATCCCAAGCAGGCTCCGTGCTGTCAGCACAGAGTCTGACTCCGGGCTCCATCCCACAAACCGTGAGATCATGACCTGAGCCAAAATCAAGAGTTGGACACTCAACCTACTGAGCCACCCAGGTGCCCCTGAAGGATGACTTTTAAAAGTCTTTAAGTTTATCTAACTTAAGAAACTAAACATGTCAGGTATGCTTAGTAATGTTTTTTCAGCACATAAGGCGATATGTATGTAAATAACCAACCACTTAGCCTTTGCAATGTGGCCTTTATAAAAGATCTCATAAAATGCTAACCCGATGCAATGAAATTCCAAACACAATTATTTCCTTTGCATTATATGTTGTGGAGAATGTTCTTTAATATTATATATCAAGGAGGCTATTTTAGTGTTTGGAGAGGAAGTAATGATATAGAGAAGGGGATCTGGCCAGTGGGGTGATTTGCTTAACAGCCTTTTGGCATTTGAAAGGGTAGTTCAGGAGATTGTAATCTTGTGTCCAGGGTTTCAGAAGGCGCATATACCTTCTGAAATCATAAGCATATCAAAGAGGAAAAAAATGTTTTGAACCATAACTTCCTTCTAAAGAAGTTGAAACTGTTAAAGAAAACTATGAGGTCTCAGAAAATGCTTGATGTTGCTACAGAGTAGGTGGGCCCTTTATTCAGCTAGGCACCTGGGTTCTTTCTTCCAACGTTTTCTTCTGGTAAGAGAATTCCATGATATGTAGCATATAATATCTATACACACAGGCAAAGGAATTGAAAAGGAAAGAAACTAATAGACAAGAAAGCTTTAAAAAAAATTTTTAATGTTTATTTTTGAGAGAGAGACAGAGCGTGAGCGGGGTGGGGAGTGGTCAGAGAGAGGGAGACACAGAATCTGAAGCAGGCTCCAGGCTCCGAGCTGTCAGCACAGAGCTCGACGCGGGGCTCGAACCCACAGATGGTGAAATCATGACCCGAGCCGAAGTCAGATGCCCAACCGACTGAGCCACCCAGGCACCCCAAGAAAACATTTTTTAAACAAAGAAATTTTATATTGCATATTTCTGTACTCCTTTTGTATTTTTTAAAATCTTCATGTGACTCTTTTTTATAAAGACATGTCGACATCTCCAGGAAATTAAGATTCATTTTGGCATTTCCTCTTTTCCTTCTTTCTAGATATGTGTACTTTGATCTCTCTGCAAAGACCTTTTTGGAGCTAAGATGATCCGTCGCTTTCCTTGGGTTTCTCTTTCAGATTTCAAAGACAAATTCTCAACCTTTTATTTCTAACACATCAACTTCTTATATTTTTGTAAATTTATTTATTTTTTTAGAGAGAGAGAGAGAGAGAGAGCACGATTGGTAGAGGAAGAGAGAAGAATCTTAAGCAGGCTCCATACCCAGCACAGATCCCAATGTGGGGCTAGATCTCACAACCATGAGAGTCATGTGCTCAACTAAGCCACCCAGGCACCCCTCAGCCTTTTCTTTTTGAAACTCATCTCACAAATTTCCGGTAGCTCTGGACTCAAAACACCCGCAAGTGAATAACAACTACCCTGTGAGAGTCTGTATGTAGCTGGTATGTGAGATCATGAAGCGTTTAAACCTGTCCAAGGCCAATTTGCTCATTACAAATTCTAGATTATTTGTGATAGATTAATGGTTGTTGCCAATACACGTGGTTGACAGTTAACTAATATCTACACACTTCCTAACAGATTCTAATGAAGATAAGTCTTGGGCCAAAGTCTGCCACATGAACGTTTATTAGGCAAACGGTCATGAGCGGTGGGCACAAAACAGAATAAAACCATTCATACAAACTCTTCTATGAGCTCTTTGAAATCCCAGTTCCCTGTACCCTGCAGAGGTTTGAACACAACTTGCAGAAGAGGTTCATTTGATACTGACACAACACTCTGGAGTCGGGGTCATTCTAGAGGCCATTCTAGAGGCCTCCACGGATAGTCCTTTGGGATACAAGCTTGCTAGATTCTCAAACCGTGTTCATACAATGCTGAGGGAATATTCTAATAAAAGTGTTACTTTAATATTTTTTCTAATGCATATATCACAAAACTAATTTCACCAGTGAGTGAACTCAATTTCTAAATTCTGTTACACTAATTAGCAAAACCTTTGGTGTTCACAGGAGATAAAAAGTATCCATAGCACTTGTAGTATAGCTGCTTCTGGCGTGAACATTAAAAAAAAAAAAAAGATTTTATTTTAAGTAATTTCTTTAGTTTTTTTTTAATGTTTATTTATTTTTGAGACAGAGAGAGACAGAACATGGATGGGGGAGGGGCAGAGAGAGAGGAAGACACAGAATCTGAAGCAGGCTCCAGGCTCTGAGCTCTCAGCACAGAGCCCGACACGGGGCTCGAACTCATGGACCATGAGATCATGACCTGAGCCGAAGTCGGACGCTCAACTGACTGAGCCACCCAGGAGCCCCTAAGTAATTTCTACACCCAATGTGGGTGTCACATATTTCATGTCATAGTCACATGCTCCACCGACAGCCCGTCAGGTGACCTGGGTGTAGCCTTTCTTAAATGTGAACAGATAGATAATCCCAAAATTGTTAATTTCTTTTTTTTAATTTTTGAAAAATATTTATTTATTTTTGAGAGAGAGACAGAGTGTGAGCGAGGGAGAGGCAGAGAGCAAGGGAGACACAGAATCCAAAGCAGGCTCCAGGCTCTGAGCTGTCAGCACAGAGCCTGACGCAGGGCTCAAACTCTTGAATTGTGAGATCATGACCTGAGCCAAAGTCAGATGCTTAGTGGACTGAGCCACCCAGGTGTCCCCCAAAATTGTGAATTTCTGATTAGGGCACTGACCACCCTTGAGCTGAGCTCAAACTAAAACAAAGGTATTATCACACTGTCAAGGCTGAAGTGCTTTACAAGAACATACTGATGTCACAACTGCCCCTTACGTTTTTCCCTTATTCTTGAGACATCTACACATGACCCCTACTAAGCTAAATCAGCTTCTTGCAAGGGGCAGCTGCGGGGGAGTTGGGAGAGTAGAATGCACAGAGTTAAGGTAGCAGCTCCACAGTTTGAAAGCCTAGAATAGGGAGCATACTGGGGTTCACTCAGCAGGCAAGGCCCTGAATGTTAGTCCTGGCAGGTCAATGGACACACAAGTTTACACTGTAACACACCTAACCTAACTGGTCACCTTCCTCAGAGATTAGCTCTGTTTCTGATTGTCAATTTCTAGTAACAGAGCTTTCCACTTGTTCTGTCATTGAAAATTATTAACTTGATGCATCTTATCTCTGCAATGTTGACATCCATTCAATAACCACGACTATTCTCCCTTCATGGTATTTCCAAACTAACTCCATAATTTGTGAGGCCAGTGCAAATGAAAATGCAGAACCCTTATTCAAAAAAAAAAAAAAAAGTATATATATATATATATATATATATATATATATATATATGTATATATATACTGTTAAAGGAACTAAATCATTTTTCCATGACCTTTCCCTCTCAATCTGACCTGGGTTTTTTGTTTGTTTGTGTTTTTGTGTGTGCGTGTGATTTAATGTGTGCTGCCTCAGGCATAGGGTCACTAGGCCCCTCCGCGTGACTATAGCAGCCAGGTTCCCTCTCCCACCAGCCGCTGGGTCACTTTCCAGGCCCTTTTTGGGATCAGGGAAGATCTGCCCAAATCTCCAGTGGATGGTGGCCGGTAAGATTGCAGCCTCCATGCCACGACGTGCTTAGCATCTGAATTGGGGAGGACAAGAGGTTTATCCCCATGGATTTGCCCACTGAATGCAGCTGGGCCCTGCCAGCTGGGGCTGGGCCTCCAGGCCCTTCCATGAGATGTTGTAGGGCATGCATGCCCGCCTTCAGTCCTCCTAAGCCTGCACCAGCCTACACTGGGGCCACTAGGCTGGGGCAGGGAGGAGGAAGTCAGGAAGGGCCTAGGACACCAGAGGTGGTGAGGCAGAGAACTCATCCTGGGGAGATGGGGAATCTGGGGGGATGGGCGGGGAATGCAGGGAGGGGGTAAAACTGCAGGTGAACATTGGCTCCAAGCCAATTACAGTTTCATTGTCCCACCAAACTTCACTTATAAAACACAGATTCAAAGGTAAAATGATTAAGAATGTTAAGACAGTAACCACAGAACATTAAACCCCAAGCAGGGTCCTTCTAAGTCCCCGTGATGGTTAGTTTTATGTGTCAGCCTGACTAGGCCACCAGGTGCCCAGATATTTGGTCAAATGTTGGTCTGGGTGTTTCTGCGAGGGCATTTTTGGATGAAATTAACATGTGAATCAGTGGACTGGGTCAAGCAGGTTGCCCTTTCTAATGTAAGTGGGCTTCATCCAACTTGTCAAAGCCTGAACTGAATAGAAAAACTTCCCTAAGAGAGGATTCCTCCTGCCTCATTGCCTTGGGCCGGGGACATCAGCTTTTGTCTGCCTTCAGACTCTTCCTGAGTTTTGGACCCACCGGTTTTGGGACTGGAAGTACACTATCGGCTCTCCTAGGTCTCTAGCTTGCTGTAGGTCTCTAGCAGCCTCCATAATGGCATGAGCCAATTCCTCATATTAACCTCTAGGTTCTGCTGCCCTGGAGAACCGCTACTAAAATAGGCCCTCTATGACTGGTTGCCTTGCTGTGAGGCCCGCCGTGGCTTCAGCTTCTTTCAGTCCCCACTGTCGCTGCCGGACGAGCTTGGAACTTTATTGCTTTTTGCCAGCTCTATGCCTGGAACTTCCCAGCTAGGTGATCTCTCCCGTTGGGCACTTCCCTGTCAGAGTCCTACAAATACAATCAATTGGCGTTACCTCTGTTAACAAACATTCCATGGTTCTCTTTTATCTTTAGCTTCTTTAATTACATCATGACCCTTTGGGTCTAGTCTCCGTGTAAATTTTATGTCATATACCTCAATGCCAGCCATTTGCCCCAGTCAGTTTTATTTCCTCACACTTATATTTGCAGTGGGCATTTCTACCACATGATTTTGCTCACATTATTCCTCAAGCCCGAAGTGCGACGCACAACCCTTTAATGACTATTTCAAGCTATTGTCCTTCATAAGGCCCGTGATAAGTCTACCTAAAGCCAGTTTACAATGGACCAGCCTTCTCAAATATCCTACACTTGACCCCTGCCCTCATTTGTCCTTATGCTGTGAAAATTAACAAAAGCTCTTTTAGCATGAAGTCCCAAGGCCAGAAAGAGGGAGCTCTCATGCCCTAGCACTCCTTGACCACTGCAGACCTAATAGAAAGAAACAGACCTTGGGCTTCAATACGACTTTACTGTGTTAATAGGAAGAAGAAGAGCTTTCCCCCACCTTGGCAACAGCCCAGCCAATGAGACACTGTCACATCTCAGCCAATGAAAAGCCACTGTACTTCTAACTCCCAGTTTACTCCAGGGGACTTTTTGTTTAGAACAGCCCTCCCCACTCCCCCCTTTCCTCTATAAAAGAGTGTTCCTCTCCTTTGTTCTACCCACGTGCCTATGGTGTGGCCATGATTTGCTTGTCCTGGATTTCAGTTCTCTGCTCTTCCTGAATCAACCCATTTTTGCTGGTTAAATAACCGGCAGTTTGATTTTTAAGATGAACAAGGCATCCCTTGTATCTACCACTGTCATTCCTCTTTGGCACGTGTTTTCTCTACAATGTGATTATAAGCTATTCATAGACGCCACGGGACACAGGCCATCTTCCCCAGCGTGCTATTGTGTTCCCATTAGGAACTCAAGGAATATTTCTTGAAAGAATGAATAAGTAAATTGATTACTGCTCGTTGGAGTAGGCTGAAAGGTGCCCTCAAAAGGATATGCCTGTCCCCTAACATCTGGAACTTATGAAGGTGAACTTTGTGGAAAAACGTTCTTTGTAAACATATTAAATTAAGTATCTTGAAGTGAGATCATACTGGTTTACCCAGTGGGTCCCAAATCCAATCACAAGTGTCTGTGTAAGACACAGAAGAGAAGACACAGAGAGAAGAGGAAATGGGCAGGTGAAGACAGAGGCATTGATTGGAGTGATACTTCCACAAGCCAAGGAATGAATGCCTAGAGGTACCAGGAGCTGGAGGAAGAAAGAGAGAATCCCTCCCCCCACCCCCAACAGAGCTACCAAAAGGAGCATAAGCCTGTCAACACCTTGAGTTCAGAATTCTGGCTCTAGAACTGTGAGAGAATAAATTTCTCTTGTTTCCGCCATCTGGGTCATGGTAATTTGTTATGGGCAACCCTAGGAAACTAATATATCCATCATTTCCTTGGGCTACTTGTAGAAATTAGTCTCTCATCACCTCTGTATACAATAGTAGAAACATTTTTCTCTTAGAAGCTGAAGAGACAGTTGCCCCAGGCTTCTAGTATAATATGTACCACTTGAATTCTTTTAAATGGCAGGTGCAAAAATTCCTTGAGCCCTCTCAAAAACTGACATCCCATTTACATGCTTCTCTAAGAATGCTGCCTTACTCTGATAGTCTAATTTTGAGATTAATGTAGATTCACACACAGTAGTAAGAAATAACAGGGAGATCCCATAGACCTCTTACCCGGTTTCTACAAATGGTTAACATCTGACAAAACTACAGTGCAATGTCACAACGAGGATATGGATATAAATACAATTCGACAACCTCGTTCTGATTTCTCCAGTTTTTAACCTTTATTTATTTTTTTGAGACAGAGACAGAGCATGAATGGGCGAGGGTCAGAGAGAGGGAGACACAGAATCTAAAACAGGCTCCAGGCTCTGAGCTGTTGGCACAGGGCCCGACGTGTGGCTCTAACCCATGAAACGTGAGATCATGACCTGAGCCGAAGTTGGCCGCTTAACCGACTGAGCCACCCAGGCGCCCCTATCTCTCCAGTTTTAATTGTACTCATTTGTATGTGTGTATTTAGTTTATGTACATTGATCACCTGTGTTGATTTATGTATCACGTGTCAAAAAAACAGTCAGAACACAGATCTATTCTATTGCCACAGCAATCCTTCGTGTTTTCTTTTTTAAAATTTCTTGAATTTTTTTTTTTTTTGAGGGAAACAGAGTGTAAGCAGGGGAGGGGGCAGAGAGAGAGGGAGACACAGAATTGAAAGCAGGCTCCAGGCTCTGAGCCGTCAGCACAGAGCCTTACATGGGACTTGAAACCATGAACCGTGAGATCATGACCTGAGCTGAAGTCAGACACTTAACTGACAGCCACACAGGCGCCCTTAGTGCCTTTTTATAACCACACCCACCTCCTTTTTTGTGTGCCTCATCCCCATCCTTGTCCTTGAGGATAACAAATTGGTGAATCTGAAGGGAATTATGCTGTATGGAAAAAGCCAATCCCCAAAGGTTACATATCATTTGATTGCATTTATATAACATTCTTGAGATGATGCAATTACAGAGAAGGATGTTGGTGGTTGGCAGCGGGTGTGTATTCTCTTCAAAGTGAAATTGATGTAAATATTGTCAGGGGACTCGAAGTCGTCCTATACAACAAGTTAAATTTTTTGTTCAATAAACATTTGGGGAAATCATTTTTTGTGCCTGATGCTATTCTCATGATGGGAATAATCAGTCTCTGCCTTAGGAAATGCACTAAGAGGCCAAGTGAGAAGCCTCTAAATGTAATTACATGTTAAGCCCCTTGGTTGGCAAAATGACCCACCATGTATGAAAGGCTCTAAAAGAGGTGACCGAACAACAAAAAACAAAGGGAGGTGGGACTGATGAGCAGATACAATGGTGTTCATGTAGGAAGTACATTAATGTTCTGTCTCCATTAAGGAACTGTGAGAAACTGTCAGAGGATTTGGAGTTAAGGATTTGAGAGAGTAAGCAGCTTAGGCTAAGAAAACAGTACAGACAGCTCATGATAAACCATCTGGCCTCTGGATTTCTGGAAGGGGAGAAATGGACCAGTGATGAGCCCAAGCCCCTAGGAGGATACCACTGGTATGGAGAGACAACCGTTCTCCTGGGTTGGACGGTGGCAAGAAGGGGGAGGAGGCATGAGGTGTCAGCTCCTAGGACAGCACAGGCTGTGTGTGATGGGTGGCACAAGAAACAGCTGAACAGACATCTCACCAAAGGTTTGCAGGGAGGTCAGGGGGAAGTGGGTGAGGACATTTAAGAATTCTTCAGGATCGTCTATGGCAAATGAGTTTCATCTCCTATTCTAAAAACTATACTAACTGTTCTGTACTACTAAAGAAAAAAAAAAACCCACAAAACCGGAACTCTGTGCGGGAATTGTTGTTGTTCCCGTTTACAGGGAGGAAACGGGCTTAGACAGACTAGAAAAGTTGTCTGGGGTCACTTAGCAGCTAGTAATAGACAGAGCCAGGATCTAAATTCATCTGTCTGACTCCAAATCCAACCCAACTCTGCCATCTCAGGCCTTTCAAAGAGTTAAACAATGATGGCATCGGGGAGGGGTGTCCTGGTGGGATAGAAGAGAAGGGAAATTTGGGCAGGTGACATTATTTGGGAATCTATAGAAGCTGAAGGTTAAATTTCCCACTCTTGGTTCTTTAAAGTGAAGTGAGCAATTTCCTTGGCTTTTGCTTCATGAATAGAGATGGAAAATTTGACTATTGGATAGAACTCTACAAAATACCAGATGCTCTATTTGAACAGGACTTCTCTGGGTAAATAAATTACACTTAAAAATATGCAGCAAACCTCAGTGAGGCCACAGCAGTTCTACAAGAAACATTTCAAAATAAAAGTGCAAAAAATGAACAGCTTAGGGACACATAAATAACCTTTCAAATTTAATCAAGATACAAATTCAGAATAGTTCAGATGTGGTATCTGTTAGAGGGAGTGAAGAAAGTGCAATGGAAATCGGCCTAAAATTGAAACCATAGGTCCTTATTGAAGCTGTAGGTATATCAGAGAAAGGCATTTTGCGCGTACAACCTTGCAGAGACCCTATGGCCTATATGACTTGACGATGTCCACGGCATTGTCTGGGTTCCAATGTTAACATATGCTTCCTTGGAATATTTACAAAGATGGCGATAGTGCATGGGCTAGGTTTTGTTTTGTTTTATTTTGTTTGTTCTGCTGCTTCTATATTTCTTAGATCTGCTGTAACCATTGGCCTCTTGGAGTGTTGCTGAACTGCCTTTAGTGACCATGAAATCCACTCGAGAATAGATCTTAATGCAATACTAATAATTGGATGATATTTTTGTTACTCATATTCCTATGGCCTTTCAAAGCAAACAATGCATCTCAGTTTGATGTAACTAGAGATCTTAAAGTTTAATAAAAATACCACAGTCATAGTGAATCCTTTTGTGCTTGGACTGAAGGGTTCCCAGATTCAGTTCTTAATCAAGAACTGAGGTTACAGACTGAAGCAATTATATTTTAGGGAAACACAAACTTTATTCCATATTTGTTCAGTTGCTTCTTCTCAGATGATTTTCTGGTGGACTCTTTTTTTTCTTTCTCTCTCTCTCTTTCTATTTCTCCTTCCTTCCTTCCTTCCTTCCTTCCTTCCTTCCTTCCTTCCTTCCTTCTTTCTTTATTTTAGTAGGACATGGAAAGAAGTGTTTTTGGATGACTTAATGCAAGGCTTATTCATTCATTTACTTAGAATTCTATGAATGTCAGGGGTGTAGTCACATTTTCCCATTCACTCTGTGGCAATAAAAAAAGAAGCTATTTGCTTTCAAGGTCTGATAAATATATATTTTGAAATACCTTACAGACTATGTGTAGACCATGCTTATGCAAGGGATGTGTGTGTGTATGTGTGTGTGTTTAGGCTGATCCATGGTTTCTTCATCTTTGCTTGGCATTACTAACAGGTAACATCACCATATAAGACTTTAAAAAATAGTTTTTACATTATGGTGCCGAGTCAGAAATTTTTCTAGGAGGTAATGTTTTATAAGACAGAATAATAAACTATTCTTCTGAAGAAACCACTAGTAATCTTAATAATTGTTTATAATACACACTTGCACATAATTTCAGGAAAAGTAAAGTTACTTTGTAGTTATGATTCCAAAACATATTTTAGATGTGGGTTACCATATTCAGTATATCATTTAATGTGATTTATCAACAAGACAAAAATGCCAAATTTTGCCACACTGAAAGATCTATTAAAAGATATAATCCAAACCAGAATCTCCCAGGGAGTAGAATCAAAAAGACATTTTAAAAACCCAATTTTTTATGGTCTCCAGAATTTCCTTATATGTTGCTAGAAAAGTAGTAATAGATGGAAAACTAGAGTCATTCTTTATGCAGATACATGTGTTATAATATGATTTCATTGTACCTTACATGTTTTATAACAAAAAATGCGCGTATTTTGTAGATACCATGTTGCTTACATATCAAATATGGTGTCATTAAATATACGAGTCTTTCAACTTTTTAACTATACTGTTTTGCCCATGTGAGGCAGATAAAGTCAAATTCATAGAAGGAGAAACTAGCATGGTAGTTGCCATGGACTGAAGGGACCATGGAATTGGTAATTATTGCTTAATAAATACAGAGCTTCAGTTTCTCAATGAAGAGAGTTCTGGAGATGGATGATAGTGTTGGTTGCACAGCAGTGTGAATGTACTTACTACCCCTGGGCTGTACATTTAAAAAATGGCTAAAATGTGTGTTAAAATGGTAAATGTATCAGATGTGCTATGAAATCTGTGAGTAGTCTATACTATTTTGCCCTTTTAGGTTCCTAGAAAATAGAAAAATTACTATTAACAAATAAAGTTATATTTGTAGCTGAACCAAAAAAAAAAAAGCATGTTAAAATGGGTCACGGTGACCCCCAAGCTGAGAACCCTTAACTGGTTCCAAAGCTAATTTGGGGATGCTAGCACAGAGGAGAATGAGAAGGATTTTTTCCTCCAAAGACCTAGTCCTTCATCATAACTCTTAGCCTTCTCTTTCACTGATGTACCCCTGCACACAGTATCCTTGTGCAGCCTGATTTTTAAGATGCAAAAAAATGATTATATGGTAGTCTCAAGGATACTCAGAAGAAAGCCTTTATTGCATAATTGAGTTTGAGTTCTCAATTATGCAATAAAGGCTTTCTTCTGAGTATCAACTGAGGTACTCAACTGAGTCATCACCAGTGGTACTCAACTGAGGAGGAGGTAATGTTGGTGATCCATTATACTTCATGCAACAACTTGGGTAAAGTAAGAGAAATGTTAGGGCTCCAACATAAAAGACAGTTAAGAGTGGGGATAGGCCTGGGAACAAGGATCTGGTATGGAATCTGTCTTTGGCAAAAACACACAGAGTGAGAAGAAAGGAGGGGAAAGTGGGGTGAGGCATTTAGCAAAGGTCCAGCCAGCTCACTCAGCCAACACAGGCTGTGAAAAGGAGAAATCAGGAAATTTGGAGTCTATGTAGATACCTGGGATTCAATTTGGCTCAAGTGATGACTGCCCTGGCTTGGCAGGAAAGGAGTTGGTGGGATGAAAGGAGTAACACTAGCGTCCTGAGACTTATACGAACAGGCTGGGTGACGTCTGAGAGTTCGAAATGCATGTATTTGAGGACATTCTGAAGAAAAGTTTTTCAACCACACTTGGGGGTGGTATTTTACCCAGTGTAGTTATCACATTTGACACTTTTACTCTTGTTTTTATTATTCTACTTCTGCTTTTTTTTCCTTAATATTTTTTAAAAAGCTAGGCAAGTTTCTGGCCATATCTCTACAGGATTGACTTTATGATCCAATATAAACACGCTTTAATATTTTAAAGTAACCCTACTCTCACAGCTGGTCGACTTTTTTTCCTTTTCCTTCCATGTTTCAGTTATCTGTTGCCATGTTAAAGACAACAACAACACAAAATTTAGCGACTTAAAAACACAACAAACAGTGATTTCTCAAGAGTCTATGGGACTGGCTGGTCTTAACTAGGAGGTTCCCAGGTGGCCAAGTGGTACTATCTGGGGTCACTCATGTGGTACATTCAGCTAGGAGCTTATCTGGGACTAAAACTTGTAAGATGATTTCACTCACACATCTGGTGCCTCGGGTAAGGTGGCTGGGATGGTTTGTGCCTAACTAGGTCTCAGTCTCTCTCTCTATAGTTTCTCCTCATCCAGCAGCCTGATCTGAATTTCTTTATAGGGTAATTGGATCCCAAGACAGTGAAAATGGAAGCTTCAAAGCTCAGAGGTCACAGGGCATCACTTCCAGGGCATTCTATGGATTAAAAAAAAAAAAAAAATCCCAGGGCCAGCCTAGGCTCAAGAGGAGGGGATACAGACTCCATCCCTTGATGGTAAAAGTGGCATGAATTTGCAAGGATGGGAGGAACTGTTGCGCAGAGCATTCTTGCAGGAAATTTACTAGTGCATATACAAGAAACAGATGCCAAGTGGAATATTCTGCTTGAGAATGGGTCCAATTAAAATTCTGACGCTTTTCATCAAGTTTTATATTTAACAACATTATGTAATCCTTATATGGAAAATACTGTAGTATGTTAGAGTTCTATATAAAATTCTGCACCCATTGAAGAGAAAATTAACTTTTCTCCTCAAGTATATGAAAGGTGGGGTTGGCTTTGAGGTTGAGCACGTGGGTTTGAATCTTGGCTCTGCCAGGTAATAGCAATAGGGTCTTGGGCAATTTTCCCTTTCAGTCTCGCGCTTTTCTCCTCTGTATTTAGAGGACTGTTGTGAAGATTATATGAGTCAATATAGCTAAACTGCTTAGCAAAGAGCCTGGCACATGGTAAATATGTAATAAATATTGGTTTTAAAAATACAAATTATTAATGCTTATTATCATGTAACACTTGTGTGGATTAAACCTCCTGGAAGTGCAAAGTTCCCTGTTCTCTGTAGTCTGATTAAACTTAATCATTTATCTTGATTACTTCCTCTGCCTCCCCTACCTCTTGCCAAGCGAAAAGGTAGGTGAAACGACTGATTGCTAAACAGGTGTTTTAAGAAAGTGACTTACCAACTTTTAAACATTGCAGTCCATATGAAGACATTGTAATTTACATTGTAACCCAGAACACTGTAACCAAGAAACTCATCCACCCTTAAATATTGTACAAATATTTTATGAAATAATACTCACCCTCATGTTCTGCTACGAGCACTGAAGTTTTTGTTCTATTCTATTCAAGTGTTTTGACAACAACAAAATGTTGGCTGTGACCCACTATAATTAATTTCATTACCTACTGAAGCATTCTAACCTATATATTATGGCCATTGGCAAATAGCATATTAAACACATTTTCAAACCACGAATTGTTTCAAGTGTAGTACTCTAAGAATATGACATACGTCATTTCTATACAGACTAATTCAGCTGCGGGTCAGAGAGCTCTTTCACAAATATGACCTGACCACTCTATTTGAGAGGTTTCGCAAATTCTTTCAGTGGGACATGGGGAACTAGGGGAAACACAGGCACACTAAATATTGTGGGTTTAGGTACCATAAGAAGCCAAGTGGCTCATTTGTTTGGAGCTAGAGGGACCTACGCTGGAATGCCAACTTCACAGCTTCCTATATTGTGGTTTTCTGCGAGCCATTTAAACTCAGCTGTGCAGTCTTGATTTTTGGTTTGTTAAAAGTAATATGCAAGTAATATCTATGTCAACTGAGTTGTGAGCATTAAATGAGAAGATATACCCAAAGGCCCAGCCAAGTATTGGGCACCAAGAAGCCTCTCAGAATGCATTTCTTGCCTCCTCCCCCTACGATAAAATACAAACTGCAGAATTCATAGCTATTATTTAGGTTCTGTGTTTTATACTTTTAGAGAAAAGCTAAGACTTGGTAGAAAACTATGGTCAAACCCTGTTACTTCTTCAGTGCAATTTAATTTCTACAACCATGCATTGTCTTGATTTTCTACTTAATAATATTTGATAGTTATTATTGTTCTGGAATGTGGATATGAACTATGAAACAATTTGGGGTTGTCAGGTCAGGTTTTGTATAATGGGGTTCAGACTGACTTCCAGTTATCAACCCGACTGCAGGGGAAAAAAAAATGTGTGTGGAGGAGATAAACAATTCTAACCCTGTGTTGCTAAGTAATTTAAACAAAAATGACGTGCAAAATACATGCACTACTTTTTTTCCGTTGGGCCAAATGTTTAAGGTTATCAGCGTTCTAGCGCTCCAGGCATGGAGTATTTTCACGGTAGGTTAGCTTGGCTTAGGTAATTGTCTAAGATCCTCGGTTGATCAAGACCCTTGCACAGAATCATCGGATCTCTAGAACGGGACTGGTTATTTTGAAATATCTGCCTTTAAGCTCAGAATTATGTCTGCGTGTGAAAGAGCGCAAAGAGGGCGTGACACATCTTTCCCACTCCCGGCTGCTAGCCTCCGCCTCCCGCCGCCGGGGCCGCTGCACCCACGTGGCAAGTCCAGAGAGCGCAGCGCCGGGCGGGGGACGGCTGGACGGCTGGACGGCCGGCCGACCCCTCCCTCGGCTCACGAACCCTTCCCGCCGGCCGGCCGGGCGCCCGCTCGGTCCTCCACCGCCAGGGGGCGTGCGCGGCTTCCCGGCGGCGTGGGCCCATTGGTCGCGGCGGGGAAGCGGGGAGGAGGCCCAGCGGCGAGCTGGCTTCCTCCTGGCCACTCGCGGGGGTGAGGGGAAGCCGGAGGAGCCCGGGAGGAAGCGGAGGAGGGAGCGGGAGGCGGCGGCGTTGGGTCCCGTCGGCCTCCGGCAGGACTGACAGCTGAGAAGCCGGAAGCCAGGCGCGCGCGGCGGAGAGGCGGGCGGGAGGCCGGTGAGATGGACGAGGAGGCGGAGGGAGCCGCGGCCGAGGGCGGGGAGGGATGCAGGGCGTCTGGGGGAAGCCGGGCACCCACCTTCACCTTCATCCTCCGCTCGCCCCGCCACCGCCGGCCGGGGGGCGGGCCCCAGAGCGCGCCGGGGCGTCGTGGCGCGTCCCGCGGAGGAGGGAGCGGGTGGGAGGCTGGGGGAGTGGGGGGGGAGCGCGGGCGGGACCGGAGTCCCCGGAGCGCGGTCGGCCGGGGTCCGGGCCGCCGCCCCGGCCGCGCATCCCCAGCTCGGCGTCTCCGTGCCCGGGTCCGCGGAGGGCGGGGCGGTGCCTGCACCTGGCGCTCGGTCTCGGCGCCCCAGCCTGGTGCTGGCGCCCGGAGCGCGCGTGCCACGCGGGGGCTCCGGCTCGCGGTGGGAAACCGGGGCCGAGTGCTCGAAGGAGGCGAGGGTGGAATTCGGTATTGCATTTGTATTCTGTGGAGGGCCGTCTTGGCTCACTTGTAAACTTTTAGCGTCTCCTAAACTGGAGGTACTTCTCATTTTTGAAATTTATCCAGCTCATTGATATTCGGTGCCATTGATGAATGTGCTCTTCCTTCTTTCTTTTTCTTTCTTTCTTTCTTTCTTTCTTTCTTTCTTTCTTTCTTTCTTTCTTTCTTTCTTTCTTTTTTTTTTTTTTTTTTTACCCCCGTCCCCTTTTTTGGCTACTATCCTCAAAATTCTTCACTATGGACAACAGTGAGTGACCCTAGATCTAAATAATATAAATGACAAATTGACGATTTGAGATTGAGATCTCCAGCTGTATTTCATCATCTTATCCCCCACCCTCGCTTTTTTAAGTTTCATATAATACAGAGCTGCTGTCTAATCGACAGAACCTTTTGTTTTTATTATATTTAGTCAGGAATATATGGATACAATATATGGATACAATATACTAGATGATATTAGATTGCTTACTAGGCACTGTACTAAATGCTTTCATATGTACATTTATTCCGCACAAGCCAAAAAGTAAGTCCTTTTATATTTCTTAATTTTGCAAATGAACATATGAACTCCTCTAGAGGTTAAGTAAAGGTTGATGACAGTAGATGCCGGACCCCTCGGACCCTTGACTACCTTGCAGGGCTAGTGGTATACTGCCAGATTTTCCAAGTTTTTGGAAACATTCCTGATACTCCTATGGTGCGCTACAGAGTACAGAGAGATCTCCATTTAACTTAGAAAATAAAGTTAATTGCTTATGCTCTTCAACAAGAAATTGGCAGAATTGGTATTGGTTTTGATCATATCACTAAATGTACCTCTTTCTAAAGGCTTCCGGTCTCTTGAATTCTCTAGCTGATTACTAAAGTTACATTCCTCCCCACCTCAATTTTATACAGGTGTTAGAAGCTTTGTTTCACAAATTCCATGTAATGTTTTCTCAGCTCACTAAAGACTGGCATTTCTTGACAGTGAGAAATAAAAAGAGTTCAACATAGTGATTCTTCACCTGGGGACTTCACAGAATCATACACAAATAAGACTCTTTAGAAAGGACACAGGCCCAGTTCCTCCAAAATCCGCATTGTTAGGAGATTTATGTTGCAAAAGGGAATCAAAATAAGACTGAGCACCACTGGATTAAAGTGACTTTCAAAATAGACTTAATGGGTGTTTTATTGGAATTACTAAAATTTGGATTGCTACCCTAAGCATGGGTAATTAACCAATCTTTCATAATTAATGAAGATACATTACAAAGGAAAGGTAATTGGAGAGAGGGTCAAAGGGCTAAGAGATTGTTGAATGGCAAAAAGTAATAATTTCAGTTTGGGCTCAGAAGAGTCTTATCTTTTTTTAACCACATATTTTAGATCTTAAATGGTGTCAGTGTTCAAGGATTTTTACATTCTTTCAAAAAAAAAATACTGAAGTACCTGGTAGGTGCCAGTTATAGGTATCAGGCATACTATGAATAAGACCACTAGCCCTTCACAAAGCTATTTTCTTTGAAACAGTGAATCTTTCTCTTTTCTTTCATTTTTGTACCCATTTCTTAAAGCTGAAAGGTGCGAGACCCAAGAACCAACCGCTTTTTTCCCAGGTGTCACAAAAATCAGTCTAGCTCAGAGCTTGGTACAATAGTAAACATTTGTCTTGAACTTAGTCCAGAACGGTTCCTGTCCTTGGGATCACATCATCTGGATTTTAAGTAGAAGTTCTGCATTTAGTTGCTTCGTGAATGTCATTGACCACATTAATTAACTATAGGCAGTGCCTTATTTTCTTAATTTGGGGATATTGAGTAAGATTCCCAAGATCTTTAAACTTTAAGAGGTTTTGTGATTTTTATTCAGCTCCTAAAATACAGCCAGCTGACTTACTCTCCAAGGAGGAAATTAAGTGTTCCAATTCCTCTAAATTTCCACTGTGTACCCCACTAGTATTCTTTCATTCTCTTCTTCATTGGCCTATTCCATTTGATTGAAGCTATTCTGAGATGACTTACCTTCTCCTTATTTCTAATCTAATTTTTTCATCTACTGTTTATGATTTTTTTCATTTTTTTGCTCATGAGTTTTTCCAATTTCCTTCCTTAGGAACTTAAATTTAATTCAAATAACATAAAATTTACCATTTTGAAGTGTACAATTCACTGGCATGTAGTACGTTCACAGTGATGTGCAATCATGACCTCTGTTTGGTCTGAAAACATTTTCCTCATTCCAAAAGGAAACCTCACATCCACTAAACGGTTATCCCCATTCCCCCTTCCCTTGAGCCCCTGGCAACCACTGGCCTGCTCTCTGCCCCTGTGGATTTACCTCTTTTGAATATTTCATACAAATGGAGTCATACGCGATGTGATCTCTTCTGTCTGGCTTCTTTCACTTAGCATCATGTCTTAGAGGTTCGTCCATACATACATAGTATGTGTCAGTACTTCATTCAGTTTATGGTGGAATGATACTCCATGCATGGTTACATTCCACATTTTGTGTAGTCGTTCATCCATTGATGGTCCCTGGTCAGTTCTTGTGCCCTAGTGAGAAAAAGTTCCGTGGACAGCTATAGCAGCCAGCCAGTTCCTGCACTGATTTTCATCAGAAGGTTTACAGGACCTCAGGCAGTATTGTGGCATCAGGTGTGCTATCGATACCATCCGTTATCTGCAGTCAAGTGATCATTAAATGTGTTTTTTGAAGGCCCCGTGATCAACAAAGATGAATTTCTTAAGTGGTTTGGGAAATTTTACCACTAGAAGCTACTTACTACCTGTTCTTTGCAAATAGCTGCTAACCCACATTGAGCTTTTGTGGTAGAAATGGTGCACCATGCAGGGTAGACCCAGCTGTTCTTCACGTGGAAAGTTTGAACCACAGAATTCTGTCCGCTCTGGTTCACTTAAACTCTGCAGATGCTTTAAAGACAGTGTAGGTGGAGAAGGTATGTGGGGTAATTCTTAAAACATTCATTCAGAATAGGAACTTGTAACTTCTCATCTGATACAATGCAAAATAGTTGCAGATGAAGATAGTTACACTGTATGTAAATGTGTGCCTTTCTATAATCTTTTTCATTGTTGCAACTTGTGAACCTGACACTTCTTTACCCTGCATATGTTCAACTTCTTACAGTTAAAATGTATTTTGTTTTGTTTTTGCCATTGTCCTCAATGATATCTATTTCTATCTATCTTTCTTTTCCTGGATGGTATAGTGAGGGATTAAGGTGGTTTACACTACAGCTGTTTAATCCACAGCTGTAGAACTCTGACGGAGTTGGGAGAACTAAATGTCATTTTCTTTTCTGTTTTTGGCATGTTGCTGGTGCTCTCAGTGGCAGAAATCTGATCACCATTTCATTTCTTGCACCGGATTAGAGGTTTTTAAGCAGAATTCTGCTTTGGTAGGTGAGGAAAAACTGCAAGAACACATTCAGGGAATTTTGAATCTAATACTGTTGTAATCATTGCAAACAGGATTTCTTTCCTCTGTTCCTCAGCACATTGTGTCCAGATTTATTCACTGCCCGCCTCTCCCTCCTCACCCCCACGGGAGGCCTGGCCCAGAGTCAGGTTGATTTCCATTCACTGTTAAGAAAGAATGAAATTCTTGTTCTGTGAGGTTTACCTTTGGGCTTTTTTGGCCTAGATTTGCCCTGCTCCCCATCCCCAAGCGTGTCTGTGTGTTCAGATTGCTGTACTGTAGATCCCAAGTTCTTAGACCGAGAGAAAGTGAGAACCACCTGGGGAGCTCCTTAAACTTGCAAGAGCTTTAATCCTTCTAGGGATTCTGGGCTCAGGAATTTGCATTTTAAAAAAAACCCACCTATAATCATGGTGTCCATACAGGGGGTTACATTGTAGTTAGGGCTTCAGAGAACCAGATAATGCTGTTTCATTGAATCTAAGATGTTTATAAGGTGCACCATTATTTTGTGTACTACTGTGGGAGAAAAATAGGGTTGTAAACCTCACCCCAGTTTAAGACCTGTTGAAATGAGGGAAGTAGTGTGCACCTTAGAATCAATAAAAATATCTTAGGATCAGAGGAACTACGGGCCCCTTTTAAGGTAAGTGATTATCGTGAGTCATAGAAGCTGTATGATAAATGAATTATAATGAAGCATTCTTCAGACTTTTTACTGTGTAAAATATTTGTTTATGGTAGAATTTAACGTAAGGTCCTTACTTGACGTTTATTTGTAATGAATGTCGTCCTGATGACTTGTTTTCAGATGTAAGGGAGCTGGATAGATGGGTGTAATGCAGTCTAGTTTGGCCCCCTCTCATTTTCATCCTAACCAGCCATTGATGTGTTGATAGTTCAGAAGCCTCATTTCTAATGTCTACAAAGACATTAGTGATTTCCATTTTGTAACTACAGTTCACTGAGATGATAATGTCACATTGACATCACGTGTGGCACGGTCATTTGATTTTTATCTTTTTTTTTTTTTTTAATAACCTTTTTTCTATTAGAGTGTCCTTAGCCCTCAGTGCCAGGAGTTGATATGCACAGACACCAGCCACCTATTGTCTTATCTTGGATAGTTCTAGGAGGGAGTGGCAGTACTATCAGGTTAAAAAGCAATCTGTGTCTGAGTAAACCTGAACTCTGTCTGCCAACTCATGAAGTGTCGTGGCATATTGGGGACTGTATGATAGAATGCCTGTGGGTTAGAACAAATCTTTGTCCACTAACGAGAATTCAGCGAAGAGCAACCCCACCTAGCTACGGTACTTCCTTCAGTGGTATCCTCTTGGAAAATGAAACATTTTTGTCAGGAAAACCTTGTTTAGTCCTGTTAGGTTTAGGAGGGGAAGCAGAACACGTGTCCATTTAGTCTTTAATAATCACCTGAAGTATTTACAGAAACCTTGGTTAAAAAGCTTGTTGATCAACTGAACTGTTTCTGGAACCTGATACCTCACCTGTCTGAAGAGGAAGAAGCTGTAGATCTCTAGCTGATTCACATTGGTTGGAGGAGTTGTGCTGTGGAACGCTTGATGTTGAGGTGAATCCTGTTGCAACACTTTTGTCTTCAGGATGTAGTGTGTGTGGTTTGTCTAGTTTGGTTACCTCCCCCTCCGTTGAGTCTTTGGGGTGAAGTCGGTGTAGGCGGGGCCCTTGTGTGATTTTACAGGACGTCTTCCCTTTTCTAAGTGGAGAGGCAGGTTGATATGATAGTTCTACTTTTTCATGTTTCATTCTTAGAAGAAAGGAGTTTTATCCAGCTGCTGTGGATCAGAGAGAAGTTTTCCAAAGCATGGCTCTCTCCATTCCCTGCCTGGAGAACCAAATAAAAACAAGGTGTAGGTATTTTTGGCAGACCGGGGTCGGGGAGAACAAGATTCACCCCGGAACAGTCCCAGGATGCTTCATATTAAGTGTTGGTTAACATTCTAGAGGGAAGCTAAGAGCACTTTGGCTCATGTGTGCATTTTCATAGTATGCTTTTAATTCTGTTTGTTTCTTAGCCGTAATTAGATACAAATCCTCTTTTGAATGTAATTTCACTATGATGCTGCATTAGAAAATAAGCCATTAGACAGTAGTTCACATGACTTAAAAAAATCTAGGCATAGATTGTGTATATTCCTCTCTTCCCAAGGTTTTCAACAGAAAATTAAAGTTCTGAAAGACTCATTGGTTCTGTTGAGCCATTATTTAAAAGTTTTTAAATAAGTTTTTTGGTCTGTTGCATTGTACTCTCATGTTTCTAAAAGCCCCTTTGCAGAAGAAGTAGAGACATTTATGTTTTCCTTGGGGACCATTTGAAAAAGTGGTTATTCTTGGCATTAGAGAATCATGCAGCTCTCTCCCCCTTCCCAAAGGAAAAACTATGTTGTGTTTTGTTTTTGGCTCCTTTTTTCTTCTAGTTAAAATGTAAGACTATTTTAGTTCCTTAAAAACCTGGAATACTTTTCTAGTTGTTACGTACTCATTTAAAATTTTTTTCCCTCAATTATTACCAGGTTATATCCAATTTTTAAAAGTTGTATAACGTGTGTATTAAAGTGGTAGGTTCTTCAATTTTTTTTTAAGTTTATTTGTTTATTTTGTGAGAGAGAGAGAGAGGGACAGAGGGGAGAGAGAGTGGGAGAGATAGAGAGAGAGAATCCCAAGCAAGCTCTGCATCACCAGCACAGAGCCTGATGTGGGGCTTGAACTCACGAACTGTGAGATCATGACCTGTGCCCGAACCGAGTCTGATGCTCAGCCGCCTGAGCTCCCCAGGCGCCCCATCAAGTGGTAATTCTTTTAAATGAATGCCTCTTCTAGGATTGAGAATCAGAGTGGCCTACTAGCACTAAAATATTTTCTGAAGTTGTAATTGGATTCTGTTCTATCAGGCGTTTAGTATTAATAACACCAAATCCTATTGAATTCACGCTATTTGTAACACGGTGAGAATAGCTCAGACATCATAATTAGTTTTCAGATGTTCAGACTTTTTTCACACGAGTGCAGCGTTTCACCCCTCTTCCTTTTGTTATTTCACGAATGTCTCCAGCGTGGCAAGGACGAGTGTGCGGTGGCACGCGTGTGAGCCGGGAGCCTCGACAGCCTGCAGCTGCTGTAGTCATAGGTGCTCTGTTTTGTTTTGGTTAAAGTAAAGGTTTTGGAAAGCTTAATATTTGCGATTTTAATAGTTGATCAAACATCAGGTGCACAGTAAACTCCCCCCCTTATGTCTATCACAAAAGTAATCATCACTTTTAATTGCGTGTGTAAAGAAAATAGTGTTCGTTTCTCCTCACTGACATAATTTTACAGTTAATGAAATGGGTTGTGAGAAGACTAATTTTTATCCAGTTTCTTTATACCTGCTAGGACCGCTTTGGAAAACGTTCCAAAGTCTAGATTATGCCTGTCTTTGCTATGGATGGGCTGCTTCATCTATAGGAACGGAAGGATTTGTTTTCCTTCCTTTGAAGAGAATCCCTGGTTTCTCATGGAGTATATGCTTCTTCCCATGGAGCGCAGCTGATTATGAAAGCGTGTGATTAGCATGTACAGAACACAATTTAGGGTTGTTTGATCCATCCTACTTCTAAAGTAGTACTTTCAAGGGGCGCCTGGGTGACTCAGTCGGTTAAGTGGCCGACTTCGGCTCAGGTCACGATCTCGCGGTCCGTGAGTTCGAGCCCCGCGTCGGGCTCTGGGCTGATGGCTCAGAGCCTGGAGCCTGCTTCCGATTCTGTGTCTCCCGCTCTCTCTGACCCTTCCCCGTTCATGCTCTGTCTCTCTCTGTCTCAAAAATAAATACACGTTAAAAAAAAAAATTTTTTTTTTAAATTAAAAAAAAAAAAAAAAAAGTAGTACTTTCAAGAGGACCAGTAGAAGCCTTGTGCGAGTTGCATATTCAGCAAACAACTGCAAGGAATGTTGGGATATTAGAGCATGGTCTGTTTTAAAAGTTGTTTTTAATTTAAATTTTATTTTTTATTCCTCTGTCTCGGTTGTCAAATGATGACCCATGGGTCCATGTGGCCCACAAACCAAGATAGGTTTTTACATTTTTAAGTGATTGGAAAAAAACCGGAAGAAAAATAATACTTGGTAACATGAAAACTTTATGAAATTTAAATTTCGGTGTTCATAAATAAAGTTTTATTATAACACAACTGGGCTCATTTGTTTACGTATTGTCTATGGCTGCTTTCCAGCTACAACTGCAGAGCACAGTAGTTGCCACGGAGACTGTATATATGGTCCACAAAGCCTAAAATATTTACCATCTGGCCCTTTTACAGAAGCGAGTTTGCCAACATTTTCTCTGTTTTGTTCACATGAATGCAGGTATTTTTTTCCGCAAATAGTGTTTTTAATACCATACTTCTGATTATAAACCACATCAGAATAACTCACCCTCATGACCTTTAGGTACAGCGTCCTTTTGTTTCCAGTGTTACCTCATTTCCCTCTTTAACTGCCGTAGGACTGAAATTTTAATCTACATTCTGATCTTGAGGGAGCCTGTTATTAGTCTGGGTTCTCCAGAAAATCAGAACTGATAGGAGAGAAGATATCTGTCTAGGATGAATAGAAAATCATAAGGAATTGGTCCATGGGGTTGTGGAGGCTGAAAAGTCCCAGGCAAGTGGGAGAGCCAGTGGTATAAGTTTCAGTCCAGATTTTTTTTTAAATTTTTTTTTTTTTTTTTAGCGTTTATTTATTTTTGAGAGACAGAGCATGAGCATGGGAGGGGCAGAGGGAGAGGGAGACACAGAATCTGAAGAGGCTCCAGGCTCTGAACTGTCAGCACAGAGCCCAATGCGGGGCTTGAACTCATGATCTGCGAGATCATGACCTGAGCCGAAGTCGGTCGCTCAACTGACAAAGCCACCCAGGCGCCCCAGTCCAGATTTAAAGACCGATGTTCCAGATGGAAGACTAGACAGAGGGAGTGAGTTCTCCCTTACTCAGACTTTTTGGTTTTATTCAGGCCTCCAGTTGAATGTGGCCCGTTCGTACTGAGGAGAGTAAACTGCTTTATGCAGACGTTAAGCTCATCCAGAAGCACCCTCAGACATTCCCATAATAATGTTTAACCAAATATCTGGGTATCCCATGGCCCAGTCAAGTTGACACATATAATTAGCCATTACAGGGCCTACATGTGCTTAAATCTATCTGCTTGCACTGACTTTTTTTTCCCTCTCAGTCCTCTTGAAAAGCCCCAGTTTGCATGAACATTACAGTCATCTGAACTTCACTTGGTTGATTCATTTGGAGTTGCCATTTGGCTAGCACCGAGTTAAAGTTGGATCAAATTGAGTGATGGTTTCTTTATATTTGTGGAGTAGGATTTATAGTATTTTCTCTTGGCTTAGTTGATTGTTGTTAATATTGAATACATCAGTGGGTGTTTTTGTGTGCTTCATTTTCTTCTATCCTTTCTGTCTGGGAGAGGTGTTCTAATATGTATTTGTAATCATTTTGGCAAAGTGTCACATCTCTGGAGTGGCTGGTTGGCGGCAGAGATTAGCAGTTCCTAGAGCACTTTGCAAAGGCCACACTGACCGGCATGGAATTGTGTCAGCGACTTGCTTGTATTAGAGTATGTCAGAGAGCTGCTGAGGTGAGAGGAAGTGTATGTGTTTGTATCTGCTTCTTCCTTACCCTTCGTGTGACCTGACACATTGACCTTGTCTATAATGCCATTGAAATACCCATGACTGGAGGGCTGTTAGGATGATTACATCAAATAAGAATGTGTACATAAAGTACTACTGAAAGCGTTATTACCTAGTTTATTTTAACTGGCAAGACCTTCCCCTCCTGGTAAATAATTGTTAATATGTCTTATTTTGTTGCTACAGAATGGTGGTCTTGTCATTGACCTGCTGTGGCTCAAGTCTGCTTCTCAAGGAGAGCGTGAAAGTTATCACTTGACCTGTGTTTTTATCTGTTGTACTGAAGTTGATTGATTCTAGGATGAGGCCTGATGATTCAGGCCTGATTTTAATAAAACTTCACCAAATTAGACCAAAGTAGGTAGTTGGGTTAAAGGAAATGTCTAAATTACAAGATACTCAAAGAAATTGAGTATGTCAGCCTGAGATCCTAATTTGGGCTCTCTTCTTCAGTGTGGGTCACATGCTTCATTAACGTTTCATTGCCCAGGGGCATCTTGGTGGGCATCTGTGTGGGGTAGACTCTAGAGGATTGTGCACTTTCACACGGCAGCAACCGGGTGGGTTTGAGCCTTTATCTGAAACACTGAAACTTGTTGTTTTGACTTATACTACACTTTGGGGGGCCAGTGTACTATCAGACTTTGTTTTCTTTTTTATTCTATCCTAAAAGTACTCTCTACCACCAGTATCTAATTTGGGTAAATAGCTCTAGTTTCCATATCTCTACCTTTTTAATGAATGTGTAAAAAAAAAAAAAATATTTCACCTGTGGATTCTGGATTAAAGAGCTATGAATTTCTAGCAGAGGACTTTTTACCCTTTTACCGTTGTGTTCATCTCGGAAGCTGTTTTACCTACTTAATTTCCGAGGTTCAATGCCTGAGGTTTATGCCAGGTTTATTCCATTATGTTTCT
The DNA here is from genome assembly GCF_028018385.1 of Neofelis nebulosa. Classification (NCBI taxonomy): domain Eukaryota; kingdom Metazoa; phylum Chordata; class Mammalia; order Carnivora; family Felidae; genus Neofelis; species Neofelis nebulosa. Next base: position 30,542,554 of record NC_080785.1, read on the forward strand.
GCTTTTTTCTCCCTAAGATGATTATATGTAGTGATTTTCTTTGCTTTTAAATGTCATCCTAAGAAGACAAGTTAGGAATGCTTTGGAATTAGCACATTGTAAACAAGTTCCCTGATTTGCTCTCAAATATATTCAGTACTTTTTCCTTATGCTGATCTACATTCTTGCATCATTAATTTGCTTCTTAAGCAAACTAATTAAAAATGTGTTATAGCTGAGGTTTTACAAGATTTTAATTTAAGAGATTTTATGACATGTTTGTTTTCTCAGAAATTTAATGGAAAACATGAATTCTACTAGACAATTATAATTGCTTATATTGTGGTCTTATTAGTATCAGCTTAGAAGCAGGCTTGCTGGGCAGTGCAGATAGGTGGCAGATACGTGAGGCAGTGACTGTGCTTGGACAGGTGTGGCCTCCCCAGCAGATAATGGAAATGGTGAAAAAGAACAGCAAAGTGTCTGCCCGACTGATCTTCCAACTTCGAAAGAAATTTTCCTATACCACATTCAGATAAGAGTGAAGGTAGTTTGGAATATTACTGGGAGGAAAGGTATGCGTGTGTTGTGAACGTAGTGTTCCATTTTACTAGAAGTCAACAAAGGATTTAAAACCAGTTGGAGATTTCATTTGAAAAAACAAGGATTTTTTTTTTCCTGCTTTTATGGGATGGCTTATGGATACATTATGATCTTTTATTTCCTTTTAGTATTTTTCTAGCCTGTGGATAAGTAGTTAGCTTAAATAGATTGATAACATTGGCTTTTTGTATTACGTGCAATGTGTTCAGATAACTAACAAGGAAAAGAAATCAATAGTGCTTAATTCACTATTGGTTTAAAAGTTGATACTTTCTTCATAGTAAATTGGGCAGAAGAAAGGGAGCTCGCACAAGAGCAGCGGTCCTTGGATGCGCCCCCCTCAACCCCCAACCCAGCCTATTTCTTACTAAATATGAAAAAAAACGGGTGTCTCATTTCCTTTCTGTGTCCTTCAGGGGCATGCTGCTATTTTTATTTGAAATATTAGGTGAATTACTACATCAGACATCAGCATTGAAACATCAGTATCAAAATACAATGTAAAATAAATGTATCAGTTATCAACGTGACTCATTCATCAAAATTTTCTTTTGAATTCCTTTCTTGTACAATAGATTGAGTAGACCATGGTAGCTGTCTCGTTAAACTTGAGCATAAATTTCCTATCAAACTCATTTACTTTTTCTTTGTAAGATTTCATCCATCTTGAGTTATTTCGTAGGAGGGAAGCATACATACCCGTACAAAGATTTTTTCCAGTATCTATTTCTTGTTGTTCTTAGAATAGTATCAAAGAGTAGTTTCTTTATTTGACATGTAACATATACTATGAATAACAGTAATTACTGGAATATTTAAAATTGTAATTCTGTACTTATGAATATATTCTTTTACAAACTTGAAAACATGAAGAGGAAAATGATCCTGTTATTAACATAAGCCTTTGCTCTAAGTGCTTGTCACAGGGACACCTGAATTCTGTCATCCTAAACATGAAACAGCATCACACACTGGACCGAGCCTTAGAGCAGGGCCAGCAGACCTGCCTCTTGGCTCCATTTCTGCAAATAGTTTGTTCCATGACCTGACAAGCACTTTGGTTAGGTCATTCACTAGTAAGAAATAGGCTGGGGTGGCGGCGGGTGGGGGGAAGCATCCAAGGACCAATGCTTTTGTGCGAGTTCCCTTTTGGGGTTGGGGGGGGGGCATCCAAAGATCAGTGCTCTTTGCAAGGTCCCTTTCGGGGTGGGGGGGGACATCCAAGGACCAGTGCTCTTGTGCGACCTCCTCTTGGGCTGAGGCGCAGCATCCAAGGACCGAAGCTCTTGTGTGAGTTCCCTTTCAGGGTTGGGGGGACATCCAAAGATCAGTGCTCTGTGCAAGGTCCCTTTCGGGGTGGGGGGGGACATCCAAGGACCAGTGCTCTTGTGTGAGCTCCTTTTGGGGTGGGGGGCAGCATCCAAGGACCAGTGGTCTTGTGTGAGTTCTCTTTTGGGGTGGGGGGGCAGCATCCGAGGACCGATGCTCTTGTGCGAGTTCCCTTTCAGGGTGGAGGGGTGGCATCCAAGGACCAGTGCTCTTGTGTGAGGTCCCTTTTGGGGTCAAGGGAGGGAACATCCAAGGACCAGTGCTCTTGTGCGAGTTCCCTTTTGGGGTCGGCGGGGGGGGGAGGGAACATCCAAGGACCAATGCTCTTGTGTGATCTCCTTTTGGGGTGGGGGGGCAGCATCCAAGGACCAGTGCTCTTGTGTGAGTTCCCTTTCGGGGTGGGGGGGCAACATCCAAGGACCGAAGCTTCTGTGTGAGTTCCCTTTCGGGGTGGGGGGGCAGCATCCAAAGACCGATGCCCTTGTGCGAGTTCCCTTTCGGGACGGGGAGTGGGGGCAGCATCCAAGGACCGATGCTCTTGTGCGAGTTCCCTTTCGGGGTGAGGGGGCAGCATCCAAGGACCAATGCTCTTGTGTGAGTTCCCTTTTGGGGTGGGGGGAGGGAGCATCCAAGGGCCAATGCTCTGTGCAAGCTCCCTTTTGGAAGTGGGGGGATCGTCCAAGGACCACCACTCTTGTGTGAGCTCTCTTTCTTCTGTCTACTCTGAAGAAAATATCAACTAATTATGAATTGAGCATTATTGATTTCTTTCCTTGTTAGTTACCAGAACACCTGGCACATAATATGAAAAGCCAATATTACCAGTCTGTTTAAGCTAACTACTTATTCACAGACTAGGAAAATACCTACAAACTGGAAGTTTGGAACTCAGTATCGAAAGTTCCTTATAAATGCAGAATCACTGAGAATAACAAGGGGCATTATCTTCTGTTCCCATGCTTGATGGCAGGATTTCTCACATCTGTTCACCAAAATTAGCAGAGCGAGGGACAGAAGAGTATAAAGCACAGGCCCTCCTTTCAGGGGCTTTTATGTTCCAGTGGGAGGAGCCAGGCCTGGTGATAAGAGGTTTTTCATTCAGTGTCCATGTTGGTAGAATACTTCGAAATGTCATGACGTTTATCTAATTAGTTTATTATATAGTATACTTCAAGTCAGACTCAATCTAGACAGGAATGCTCCTTCTAGACCTAATGATGTTTGCCTTCTCTTTTGATTTTAGGAGGTTGTTTAATGAGAAGTGCCATAGACTGAAAAACGAAACATGAGGGTAGCAGGTAAGATATTTAATTCAATAGAAATAATTTTACTTTTTGTGTAACTTACTTATTTAAGTGGCTTGAGAGAGTACGTTGTCTTTTTATGTAGTGCGTGAAAAGCTGGAGTGTAACAAACTAAATCACTGCTTTGCCTTTTTTACTTTTTTATGTAGTTGGTAAATCACAAATTGGATGAACTTGTTGAAATTATTTATGCTAGGTTTTTAAACTTATGGCTTTAATGTTTATGTTCTTATACATTAAGCTTATTTGCCTAATACTATATATAAAATGCCCATATAAAGAACAATTTTGACAAGCTAGGGAGACTGATTTTTATTTTTGCGAAGTTCTAACTTCTTGAGAAAAATGCATTGTGAAGTTCAAAAGCTTGAATCTTTGCTATATAGGTACTTCAAATGGAAACTAGTGTATGTGAACCATTCAGTAAAATGTATTTTTGCTTAAGTGGCTATTTGCTAGTTCGAGTTCAGTCTGCATAGTTGAGGTTCTGTGTAAGAACATCTGTTCTTAGGCAGCATATGGAGGCAACTGAAAAACACTGCTTGACGTTCATAGTATTAAGGTAGCTGTCTTTGAATGTTATGAAAAGATGCATAAATACCTGGAGAGGCTGATAACTGCTTCCTGCCTTAATAGTGAAAATAAGTGTGTTCTCCTACCCCCACCCCTCCTTCAGCACGGCCAAGGGTCTAGAAGAAGTGCACACTCTGTACATAGAAATTTTTACTACTTGTTCTTCCAACATAGAAGATAATTTGTAGTTTCTCAAAATCGAGATAGTCTTCCTCTTAATTATCATCTTCTCACCAGCAAACCGTATTTTCCTATGGGGGCGTCTCTTAGAAGTGCCTCAGTCATGGTGGGTGAACAAATGCGTCTTTGTGCTTCAAGCATCATTCTGTACAATAAGGTGCAGGTGATGAAACATCATGATTATTAAAAGACATAACAGGGTTGTGCGCAAATGCCTTTGTAGAACTTTGAAAATCTGGACCCTTTGATCATGAACTTACAAAATATCCTTTTTTGAGTAGCTATTCAACAAGTGAAGGAAAATATTGCCAGAAACGAAGAGCTTGTTTATGGTTTAAAAATCATATTACAATGTCTTTTTTTTTTTAATGATCTTTGAATACAACAGGACTATTGATGATCATGTATCCTTGACTTTAAAAGTACATTAATTAAACATAATGATTGAAATAATCAAAGCAAGTTTCTGTTCCTCACATAATTCTACATTCATTCTAGTTGAAATTAAATTTTCATTGAGTTCATTTCTCTGATTCTAACAATTAATATCGAGGTTAATTGTAAGTAATTATTCATTGAGAACTTATTTTATGGTTGGCACTGTGCCTAGTATAGGTCTTGAAGTGTTTGCTTTTAATGAAGAAGGAAGATTAATTTAATTTATTGCCTTTAGAGTGATTAATCTCTTCTAGTTTGAAAAAAGTTGATTGCTTTGAAATATTCTTATAGGCTTTATTCTTACAGTGAGGCAACAGTGTCTAAAGTTTATGCTTTTTGTTTTGTGAAGAATAAGGACACCTCAGATTAGCGCAGTCCGTGGCTAGGAGGAAGAGAGAATCTTGTGGGAAGTCAAGATGGGGACTGTGGGGTGGTATGGTCAGGCCCTTTATGTCCAGAATTGGCTGGTGACCCAACTCTGGAGAGGACTCCTCTGTTACAGAAGTTCTAGAACTCTACCATTATGGGGTCTCTGCCAGTCTTCACCTGCCTGCTCTCTGGGACCATCTGCTTGTTCTATTATTAGTTCATTTCGCCACGTATGACTTTTCTCTGTCTTAGAGGTTTTCTTTCCTCCTAGTTCCTCTGGGTCCAGTATCAGTGAATAGGCCTTGGTTGAAGACTCATTTCTGCCACTGACTAGTTACGTGACCTTAGGCAAGTGATCTAACATTTTTCAGCTTTGATATCTTATCTGTAAAATGAAAATAATTACCTGGAAAAGCTATGCAAATGAGATTATACTTGTAAAGCATTTAGCTGTATGGTAGGCAGTCAGTGAATGGAGTATGTGTGTGTATTGTATACGTATGTGTATATACGTACGTATGTGTATATATGATGTATATAGCTTATTTAGTGTAGGCTCAGGTCTAACTTGGTACTGAATTTAGTCTAGAACTTTCATATGTTATAACCTTGATATTTTATTCATTTTAATATTTTGATCTTAAACAGTGACGGTTTCGTATATCTGCTGTAAGTGGCAGGGAGAGGTTATCTCTGGTTGCACATGCCCGTGATTGCTAGAAAATGAGTGGTTAAGATTGTCATGTGATATAGAATCTTCAAGCCCTTGGTCTTAAGTGATCAAGAAAGAATGTGTCACCTCTTACCATTCATCTATGTAGCAAACACTTGTTGAGAGTATGACTATGTCCAGGAATTTTGCTAGATCCTGTGGGGGCAAGAGTTCAAAGCCTATTGGAATTTTGCTGTCTTATGCACTAAACACGTAGGCAATTTGTGGTTGCTCTTGAAAACAGGAAGTAATTTTCAGAGGAGAGAAGGTCGGACGCAGGAGGTGAGGGAACTGATTAGGTTAGCTGTGAGGCTTCCTCCTGCCATCTCATTTCTGTATTGTAGAGTGTTTCTAAATAGAAAAGAGTGGCTCCGTGAAATCAGCACTTCTCAGCATCACTGGCCTTTTCCGAGCATCAGTGGTTCATCCTCGTCCCTCCCCTTTACGGATGCAGTCCTGGTTCTTTAGGAAATTAGAATGAACATAGGTCTTTTTGACTCTTCCTTTCCCACGGAGTTTTGGTAGTTTTTTTTTAGGAGAATGTGGTAATCTGGTGTTAGAATGGAGTACTGTCCAGAGCACTGGGCTGTGTCAGGATTCCAGGATTCCAGGCCTCGTGCTGTTGCTGAGTTATTTGTAATCTTGGGAGTTGCCGCACCTCTGGGCTTTTGTCTCCTTAAGGATAGGAGGATCCTGCTGATCCAATCCACCTCCTATAGATCAATAGAAATTAAACTTTGGGTAAAAGAGGGGAATGCAGATTGTATAGGCAAATACTAATATTCTTCCCCAACAACCTAATGAGATGGCCCTGAAAGCCTAGGGGAAAGAGGAAGATGTTTCTTTCCTGTCATTTTCCATTTCCTTTCCTGTCTTGCAGTGTTTTTTGTCTTTCCTAGATTTGCTTAGCTATGGAGAAAAAGACAAATCCTCAATCCCTATGAAACAGTTAGCTAATACCTGGCAGTGCTAACTAATTGTGAGACACCCAGAAATAGTTAAAGTTAGAAAGGTATGAAAGGGTACGAGTGTGTCTTCACAGAGCTTATCATGGAACCACGTTACAAAGCGTGTGTCATAGCTGCCAAATTAAGTCCTCTAGGACTGGAGACGGCCTGTCTTAAACTGGTATTCAGTTTGAGGAGGAACACTCTTGTTTGCCATGTCAGGAGCACTTGTGTTGCTCTAAGAGATACGTTGGTTGGTGATAGGACAGTAAACTGGTACATTTCACTAGAGAGTTCCTTGCTTAGTGAGCATCCTGCTAGTTGCCTTGGATCTCCATAAGGTCTGGTGTTTTTGTATTATCCCTGTATAGTATTGCCCTTTATATGTGAACAGGATTAGGAATGTGTCGTCCAACATGCTTGGTGATGGTGTTCCATTAGCTGTGATACTTTGGTACTTTTGTATAGTCAGCCAGCACTTGGGAGCAGTTTTTTTTTTTTTTTTTTTTGGGCAGGAGAAAACTAGGCAGATGACTCAAGCAGTCCTATGTCTGGGTTGCTAGCCAATCTGATAATTCTTTGAACAGGAAAATCCCTTATCTCGGTGGATTGCTTATACAGTTTTTCTTGTAACTCAAGTAAAATTAAGATCCAATACATAAACTTTATTAGTTTAAGAAATTTCTTTATAAACTTAAATTTTGCATGCAATGCACTGAAGTTCTCTGGGCTCATAAGCTCATGCTGAATTATTTCTCTCCTTTATCTAGGTGCTGCAAAGTTGGTGGTAGCCGTGGCAGTATTTTTACTGACATTTTATGTTATTTCTCAAGTATTTGAAATAAAAATGGATGCAAGTTTAGGAAATCTATTTGGTAAGTTCCATTTTTTCCCCTTTCTTAAATTTTATTTTCGATTGGTTGTCTGTAAATTGTTACCAGTTATCAATATTGAGTCACTCTGCTGTTTGTCTAGAAAAGAAGATACAATTATATCAATAAGTGTGATCCCTTAGAATATTCTAAAATACACAGTGGAAAGCCTTAAAATTAATCCAATATAAAGTATGAATCTTCTGCTCAACATTCTGAATATATTAATGGGGTCTGTTTCATTCATGTATAGGACATTAATCATGGCATTCTGAGCGAACATTCTAGAAGCTATCACACAGTATTTGAATTAGCTGATAGAGAACTTGGAACCAAATCTAGCCCTCAGATGGCAAGTGGAGTCATGATAATGCATTGTAAATACTAGCCATTGAAATCCATCTTGTATTCCTACCCTTATTTAATTCCTTCTGCATTATTTTTCTCTTTACCCATTTATTTAATGCTATGTTGCAAACACACCATTGTAAGCCACCTTAACTCAGTGTTTAACAAAATTCTTAAGTCAATAAAATAAATTAACTGTTGAAATGTTACAGTAAGCTCTGGATGAAGCATTGTTTAAAGTATGAAAAAATTAGGTGTGGGGGCACCTGGGTGGCTCAGTCAGTTAAGCATCTGACTTCGACACAGGTCATGATGTCACCATTCCTGAGTTCGAGCCCTGTGTCAGGCTCTGTCCTGACAGCTCAGAGCCTGGAGCCTGTTGCAGATTCTGTTTCTCCCTCTCTGTTTCTGCCCCTCATCCACTCATGCTCTGTCTCTCTCTCAAAAATAAACATTAAAAAAAAATTAAAGGGGCACCTGGGTGGCTCAATCAGTTAGGCATCCGACTTCAGCTCAGGTCACGAACTTGTGGTTTGTGAGTTCAAGCCCTGCATCGGGCTCTGTGCTGACAGCTCAGAGCCTGGAGCCTGTCTTCGGATTCTGTGTCTCCCTCTCTCTCTGCCCCTCTCCTACTCACACTATGTCTCTCTCTATCAAAAATAAATAAACATTTTTTTAAAAAATTACAAAAATTATGTGTGAAAAGTGAGACTGTGAAACGCAAAAATAGTATTTTCACCCATTTGGCAGAAATCAGATGAAATAACTTTGAGATCTCTGGAATAATGAGTTTTGCTTTCCATAAATTAATATTTGAAAGGGATCCCAATACCTCATTCACTCCCTCTCACATCTAGTTTCAAGACTCCCTTAAACCGGTGGTTCTCCAGTTTTAATGTCAAAAGAACCTCCAGGGAGTCTTGGTATGCAGATTCAGATTCAGTGTCTGGGATGGGCCCTCTCAGGGCTGCGTTTCTCACAGGCTCCCAGGTGATGCTGAGGTTGGTACCCAGACACCACATACTGAGTAGTGAGGCTTTAGACAATTCTGATGTGTAATCATCAGTTTCTGTATAAACGTTTTCAGGTGACTTTTCTTCCAATAACTACTTAAAAGTACTTTTTGTATTGCACTGAGTTCTGTCTTGTAAACTCCCAAGTAGTTTCAATCCACTGATCTATGATCTGCTGGAGTTCTCTCCTACACTAATGATCTCTCAAAGAGATAATTATAGTCATACTCCTTCAGGCCATCTTTTTAAAAATCTTCATCTTCTCGGGGCGCCTGGGTGGCTCAGTCGGTTGGGCATCCGACGTCGGCTCAGGTCATGATCTCGCGGTCCGTGAGTTCGAGCCCCACATTGGGCTCTGTGCTGACAGCTCAGAGCCTGGAGCCTGTTTCAGATTCTGTGTCTCCCTCTCTCTCTCTGACCTTCCCCCATTCATGCTCTGTCTCTCTCTCTCTCTGTCTCTCTGTCTCTCTCTCTCTCTGTCTCAAAAATGAATAAACGTTAAAAAATTTTTTTTTAAAAATAAAATCTTCATCTTCTCCAGTTTTGGAATCCCCCCCACCCCTTTCAACATTCCTCTCAGTATATTGGCTATTTTCCTCTGGAACCATCTATTTTTCAGCACCTGTTTTAACATGAAGCATCCGGGATCCAGCATGGAGTAGTCATTACAGAGTACAATGACATTTGACTTTACTTCTGGTCTACTTCTGTTACTACTAAAAGGCCAGGCTGGTGTCCTTTGGGAGCACAGCTGGTTGTAGTTGAATAAGGGGCAGAAAAACACTGAAGGCCTTGAGGACTTGTTCAGTGTTGCTGGGGAAACAGTGTGTAACCAGTTCACATAAGAAAGGTTGATGGTAAGGGAAGAAGGTTTTGGGATGGTAGCTTGAGGCAGAAGCAAGTTAAGTGTTTTGTTTTGTTTTGTTTTTTGTGAAGTAATGTAGAGTCTCACTTGTCTCTAGGCTTTGGGGAAAGATTCAGGGAATTACAAATCAGTGGGATGAAAGTGAACAAGCAAGAAAAGGAGGATCCTTGAGAGAAGCAAGGCAGTGGGACCATTGGTACATGTGAAAAACTACTTTGGGGAAAGGCCCGCTGTTTTCAGAGGGAAGAGGCTTGGGTGAAGCCTAGCGCTTGCCCTAGTTTGGGTCTTCGTCTCTAGTCTGGACTGTCTATTCAAACATCACAGGGATGTTCCATGTCTATTTCTCATCCCAGGTATCTGCCCGTTTCATCCCTGCCGGAGCAGGTCCGGCACTCATGAACCTTTTCCGGCGCTCATGAAGGTTAATAACACTCATGAACCTTTAGTGCTTCTGACTCTGAGAGAGTAAAATCTAAGGCCCACTGAAACCCCCACCCTGCCTCTGCCCTTCTCACCTTCTCGTTCCCCCCACCACGAGCCGTGTCTCACTCTTGCTTGTGCCAGTCTGCACAGGATCTACAGACAACGTACCTTGTCCTTCCATATCCCCACCTTGCTCATGCTGGTTCCTCACAGAGCACGTTTTTCTTATCCCCTCCTTCGTCTGTTAATCCATCTCATTTTTCGAAACTGCATAAATGCCCCTTCTTGAGAGAAATTATAGTTGAACCTCCCTCTTTTCCTATTAGAATGTATTGCTTCTTTTTGTGAGCTGTGTGTTCTAATGCATAGTACTTGTATCTCAATTTGGCACTGATTTCATTCTGCCTTACATCAGAGAATTTCTTCTATTTTTCATGTATCTGTCTCCCCTTACTAGAGAATGAATCTTGAGGTCAATAATATCTTGGTGCTTCACCCAGCATCTAGCACTGGGTCGTACGTGTAGACCGTCCACGCTGATTGAATGGAGAATGAATGTAGGTGACCAAGGATTAGTACTTTGACATGGAGAGGAAGAGTGGGATTCATTCAAAGCTATATTAGTTGAAAAGCCACCAGCAGTCACCTATGACCAAATGCTGAGCTACTTTAGCTAGGATAGTTGTCTCTTCATTTTCATTTTGATTTTTCCTAATGTTGGGAACTGCAAGGTTTTATTGTGTGTGTTTTAGCTATTTGACTTGCTCATTCTTAGGGAAGATGGCTTATTTTGTTGTTGTGACTGAAGTTGTACACTGTATCCACAAAACCTCATTGGATTCCAGTTTATTGAGTTGGTGAAAATTTAATTTGTTTGTTGTATTTTAATTCTCATTTCAGAATAATTGAGTAAAGATGGAGATATGGTTGTCTTTTGCCATTTGCTTAGCATCTAAGTCCATTCACCGAAGGGTAACGAGTTTAACCCAACATTAGAATTATTTCTATAATCAGTATATTGGGAGGGGGGTCTCGTGACATGAACTGTACTTCTTTTGGTGGTGAATTTTTTCATTTTTTCTACTGTTGATATAATAGCTTGATAGTGTCTATAAATTTAGTTTCAGGTTGGATATATAGTACTGTTTTAGAAAAATAAAATGATCTTATTTCTAGAAAGGAAGAATGAAGAATTATAGTTGAAATTACTAAAATACATTGTGATTTTTTTTGAAAACAAGTTTTTGTACAAAACTTATTGAGATAATTGTAGATTTGCATGTATTTGTGAGAAATAATATGGAGGGATCCTGCATACCCTTTACACGGTTTCTCACATTGGTAACATCTTAACAGAGCTACCCCTAGTGTCACAACCAGGATAGCAACATGGATACAATCTGTGAGTTTTAGTTATGGTTGCGTTTTCACACAGTGGTTCATTGTCAGGGTGGATACTTAACAACTAGTAAATATACTGAACACAGACCAGATTATTGCACACGTTGCTGCTGCCAGGACTTACTGTCCTATTGAGTTGATTACTTTTTACCCTTTCAGACTTAAACCACTGAAATAGTATATACATAAATTACTTGACGTTATTAAAAACTTAAGTACAAAATAGTTCTGATTTCTGTAGTTTGACTTGTGGAAAGACATTCATTGATTGAAACCAGATATGAAACAGAACTTCCAAGTGGATTCATTTTCTCAGCTCATCTGATGAGAGTAGATAATAATGATTAAACCATTAACCTTTTTCTTGAAGAAGGTAATTCTAATTGATATGTTACTTATTTCATAGATATTGCAGACCTTTGTTTTTCGGTTATTTTAAATGATTTTTGAAAAAAATTGTTCAGTGATTACATAAGCCATAAAAATAGCTGGTAATGTGAAAATTAAGCTCAGCTGATGTAAAAGATTTAGCAGTCAGCTTATTTAACTGTCCAAAGATATGTCTTATCTAAACCATACAAAAGTCCATTTTTCTTGATGCAATTAAATCTTGAGTAATTTGTGATAATTTTTCCACCATAAAAATAAAATGATTCCTGGCTGTTTATTTTCTTAACATGAAAAATTAACCCCCCCCCAAAAAAAGAAACCAAATCAAAAAGATTTACTATTGTTCCTTAAAGTGAAAAGTTGTATATAGTGAAAGAAATTAAGAATTAAAGCTATCAAGGTAGTTTGATGATTACAAGTTACAGGAAAGGAGGGCTTTTTATTGGTGTGCTGTGCCCATACTGCAAGTGGAAAACATTCTGTTTTATTTGTGAAAATTTACCTGTTTGGCCTCCAGGTGTTAAATTCTCAGGATTGCAGACCTAGTAGAGGGCTTTGGGTTTTGATAAGTATTAGACAAAAATTAGCTTTCATCTGGTCTGGAGAGAAAAGTCTTTCACGAGACTTTTTTGTTTGTTTTAAAGTTTATTTATTGAGGGGCGCCTGGGTGGCTCAGTCAGTTGCGCGTCCGACTTTGGCTCAGGTCATGATCTCACAGCTCGTGGGTTCGAGCCCCACGTCAGGCTCTGTGCTGACAGCTCAGAGCCTGGAGCCTGCTTCAGATTCTGTGTCTTCCTCTCTCTCTGCCCCTAACCCACTTGCATTCTGTCTCTGCCTCTCTCAAAAATAAACAAACATTAAAAAAAAAAATTTTTTTTTAAGTTTATTTTTTGAGAGAGAGTGAGAGCGAGCAGGGTAAGGGCAGAGAGAGAGGGAGACCCAGGATCCGAAGTGCCTCCACCTTGGCAACAGAGAGCCCCATGCAGGGCTTGAACTCATGAACCATGAGATCATGACCTGAGCTGAAGTCGAATACTTAATGGACTGAGCCCCTGTTTGTTTTTAAACCTTTAGCAACTTTTCTCCTTACTCTTAAAGTAAATGGAGTGATATTATGCATTTAAAAGCCTGATAATTAAAGAACTGGTTTTCTCAAAATCCTATCCCAGTAACGTTTTTTGAATTGAATAACATTTACTTTTTTTTTTTTTCTTAATCTCTTAAATTCTACAAGCAAACTAGTTTGACCATTTTACTGGCTCATCCCTGGCTTTCCCTCTGCCTTTCTTTCCTCAGCCACACTCTTCTTTCTCTGAGTATCAGTTGATTACTGATATCTCTGAAATTTTCTTATCACCCTTTTGACTTTAAATCCTCTCTCTGGGTGGCCTCATCATTTGTTAACTTTCCAGTTTGTATCTTCATCCCAGATCTCATTTAGAGCTGGCTTTTAGACTTTCTCACTTGGATCTTCTCCAAGAATCTAAAATTTGCAAGTCCAGCACAGAACTCATCATCCATCCCCTACCCCTAGCTCCTCACTAGATGATGAGCATCTACCTGAGTGTGGAGACGGTGTTTTTGTTCACTGGTTCATATGAACGAATAAATGAAAGCTTCTAAAGCCAAAAGTCAGAGAGGTAAACTTGATTCCTCCTTTTCCACCATTCCTCCATCTGTTCCGTTGCCAAGTCCCATCAGTGTTGCTTCCTTAGTTGTTCTGAACTGGTCTACTTGTTTCAAATCCAGTCATTACCTTTGTAGTGACTACAGAGGTGCCCTTTTTAACCTGGATTCCTTTAGCAATGTCCCTGTCCTTGTGGACATTTTGTCTCAAGTCTTGAACCCTCTTCAGTCAGAAGGTTTGTTCTAAAAGCTCCCTATTCTGGCTTCCTGATCTGAGCAGGACGAGCAGTTTTTTATACATGTGATCAGAAGACCTCAGACATTTCCCATTTTGCAATGCAATATGAATTTGGGTGCTAGAGTGAGATATGACTTTGAAAACTAGCTCTGCCAATTATTAATTATGTCTTGGAACAAATCAAATCAGTAAACTTCTGGGTTCCCAGTTTCTCTCTTTTTGAAACAGAGATGATGATTAAGTCAGTAATGCATGCAAAAGTACTTGGTGGATAGATTGCCCAGCATATGTGAATGAGCTATGTTATATCACCCCTCTTCTGATCCCCGAGTTTTCCCTGTATCTTGTTACCATAAGTTAGGTATACCAGAATTCCTGATTGAACAGTGTTCTTCTGTAAATATCTTAACACCTGAGTCTGCAAATATGTGTTTATTCAGGACAGAAGTGAAATTGAGAATGTCTAGTGTTCATGCTGCTAATCACTGGTTGTTAATCATTGTCTCAGCTTTCCTTTCCTTATTTACACAAGTGAGAACATTGGACCAGATGATCTCTAGAATGATGTTTCCCTTACTTTTATGACATAATGAAGGAAATTGAAAGAATGAGCTCAGTAGTCCCACTACTCTAATATACTAACTGGTCATTTGTTTTTGGTAAGTCTTTGTCCTTATCCGTGAATATTTTTCGTACTTACAGACAAGGTTTGCTTTCTGCTTTATTTCATGCGTTAGACTTTCCCCACGTTACTCCACTGCCTTTGTGACTTCAGGGGCATATAATATTCTCAGTATTTTATAGAGTTAGTGAGCCTTCACTTACTTGGTCATTTTTCTCTTTTTAAACATTTGCATATTATTTTTCAGCTTTAACTTTCTGTTCTCCACTTTGAGTTCTGGACTTACAGGAAATTCTCAATCATCTAAAATAATACAGAACTAAAAACCAAGTGACTATTTATAGTCAAACAGCTGGCAAATATTTATGACACTGCATGCTTATTAGCCAAATCAGGAAATGGCTGCCCACAATACTGTTGATGATTTAAACTGAATCCCCTAGGCTGGGATCAGATGCTAGTGCTTTTAAAAAGCTCTTAGTGTAGGTGGCTAGATTGCAATCTACTTCATTAAAGTTAAGATTTGATCACAAGATTCTGGCTTCCTTGAGCCAATAAATTATAACAGTCTTGGTAACTGACCTTAATTTTTTTTAAATATACGCAGTACACTTCTATTTTAGAGAAATTGAGTTCCTCACCACCACCACCCATCTTATGTTCTTCCACCCCCCAGATCTCCTAGCCTAACCACCAAGACCATTTCATGTATATTCTCCAGCATTTCATATGATGCGTGTGTACACAGCACCCTATAGCAGCAGCCACTTAAAGAAGTTTTTTTTCACGTTTTTTTTTATTTTTGAGAGACAGAGGGAGACAGAGCATGAGCAGGGGAGGGGTAGAGAGAGAGGGAGATACAGAATCCAAAGCAGCCTTCAGGCAATGAGCTGTCAGCACAGAGCCTAACATGGGGCTTGAACCCATGAACTGTGAGATCCTGACCTGAGCCAAAGTCTGACGCTTAACCGACTGAGCCACCCAGGTGCCCCTAGGCAGCAGCCACTTTTAAACACTGTAATAGTCAACAAGTATATACTTAAAGTCATTTAAGGAGAAGTTTGAAATAGTGTGTGGTATCAGGTATATGTGAAATCTAAAAAGGATAGACTCAGAGAAACAGATTAAAATAGTGGTTACCAGGGGTTGGGAAGGAGGTAAGGGGAGACATTGCTCAAAGGGTCTGAACTCCCAGTTATAAGATTTAAGAGTTTGGGAATCTAATATAGCAAGGTGATCATAGCTAATACTAACTAGTATGTGATACTACTGTATACTTGAATGTTGATTAGAGAGTAAATCTTAAATGTTCTCACCACGAAAAAGAAATGGTTACTATGTGATGGGATGGGCGTGGTAGCTAATATATAATGGTTATCATTTAGCAGTTTATACATGTATCAAATCAACATGTTGTATGCCTAAAGTTATACAATGTTACATGTCAATTACGTCTCAAGAAAGCTGGCAAAAAATTGAAAAATAAATTTAAAAAGAAGTTAAATTTGTAGAGGAACTTTCTGATTGGGATTTAAATTTATAAGTAGAAATAACAATAAAATGTAAAGATAAGAATAAAATGTTCTATCAGTAGTAGAATACTACCGTCCATAATTCCTCTGCATAATTGTTTATAGTGAGTTTTGTAGCCTGAAGTCACTTTTTCACTTTTTCTCTAGAGCAGTAATCTGTTTTATTTATTGTATACTGAGCAATAATTCAAGCACTTTCATTTTTATAGTCCTGTTAGTGCCAAATATGCTTAATATGCGGATACTTGCCAACAGCTTTATTCCTTCTAGCAAAGATAACTTTTTCTTTTTCTTCCTAGCAAGGTCAGCATTGGACACGGCAGTGCGTTGTAAGTATTGCATCTCAATATTTTGCAGATGGTTTATTCTATTTTATCCTATGTGCATGAGCACTTACATTCAAACAATGGGAATATTTCAATGTGAGCAAAATCGATTTAGAAATTTTTAAAGTTATAAGGATGCTATTTGAATAGCTCAATATTCTACATATATAATAGTATTCATAATGGATATTTTGTTAACATTTTTTAGGTTCAGTAACATACGCGCAGAAAATGTGTGAAAGAATTCCTCGTTAGAACTAGAACATAAACAGATACTCAGTGATGTTTTAGGCTTTTTACTGGTTCTAGAGGTAACCATGTGTTGTGTGTGCATGAACTAACTAGAAGTGTAAAGTAACAATTCAAAACCTCTCCTGTACTGAATTTTAAAAATAAACTTAAAAATAATTAGATAAAATACATATACCTTCATCAAGATCAACTGATATATTTATGTCAGTTATTAGCTTGTTTCCCAGGAGGTTCAGTGTTTTGTTTTGAGGTTCTTTGAAACCCTCAGGGTAAAAAAAGGCATGTATTTTAAGATATGTATATCTCGGTGTTTTTACATAATGCTCTTTTTGGTTTAAGACCTGAAACAAACTGACTCTAGAATCTATTAACTCTTTTAAAAAAAAATTTCTCCCCAAAGCTACAAAACCTCCCAGATATAAATGTGGAATCTCAAAAGCTTGCCCTGAGAAGCATTTTGCTTTTAAAATGGCAAGTGGAGCAGCCAATGTGGTGGGACCCAAAATCTGTCTGGAAGACAATGTGTAAGTATTTACCAGTTTGGAAGTATCTGGCGTGCCAGTGAATTTTAGCAAATTGAACCTGAGTCTAATGGATCTTTGGAAAATGTATTGGGCATGTTTTACTAAAGAAAAGTGATTTCAGTTTTCATTACACAGTTTTTTTCTCCCACACATTTATAGAGTCTTAAAATTCTGAGATTTCATATTAGAGTGACATAAGAACACAGCATTTGTCTAGCTTCACGTAAAGATGAGGGAGTTCCTCCGTGTGAATTCTCTAGATCTGTGCTGTCCCATCTGGAGCCATAGACACATGTGACTATTTAATTCTGATTCTTAAATAGCAGGGGGAAGGTTAATTCATTTACATTAATTAAAATTAAAAGTTCAGTTCCTCAGTCAACTAGCCACATTTCAAGTACTGAGTAGCCATACATGGCTTGTGCCTACCAAACTGAACACAAAGCATTGCCACCCTTGAAAAAAGTCCCTTTTGACAGCACTGCCCTAGATAATGAACGCTTTATCTTACAAACATCTTTCATTTTGGGGCGCCTGGGTGGCTCATTCGGTTAACCCTCTGAGTCTTGGCTTCAGCTCAGGTTACAATCTCATGGTTCATGAGATCAAGCCCCACATCAGGTTCTACACTGACAGTGCAGAGCCTGCAATTAATAGGAAAAAAGAAAAACATCTTTTGTTTTAAATGTCCAAATGCTGCTTGTTGACGTGTGAAGTAATCCAGTAATAACCTCAAGCCTGTTGTGATGCTGAACTGTTTGCCACTAAGCTCAATGGTTTTCTAGACTCAGATGCTTTACAGTCTTTAAGTAGTGTTGACTGTCACTTGTAGGTGAAGTTCGTGTCTCCGAAATCACAAGGCCTGCTTTCAGTTGGTTGCTTTTAATCTGCTCTTTCTTGGAAAATTAAATACATGAGCTTATTTAAATTTCATGTTAAAATAATAGACGTGCCATTAATTATATAGAATAAAGAGTTAATTTTATAGTAGGAGGAAACAGAAGCAGTTTCTCCCTGCAGTTTGTGTCTTTTTTTCCCCCTAACTTTATTTATTTATTTTAGGGCACACATGGGGAAGGGCCATAGAGGGAGAGAGAGAATTCCAAGCAGGCTCCATGCTGTCAGCCTAGAGACCAACACAGGGCTCAGGTCTCAATCCCATAAACCATGAGACCATGACCTGAGCAGAAATCAAGAGACACTCAACTGACTGAGCCACCCAGGTGCCCCTGTGTGTCTTCTTTTTGATGTAGAAGCTCTTGAATTTTTATCCTAAGCCCTTTTTCAGTTAGCTATGGGCATTATTTAGCCTCTTAGAATAATGCTTTTCTTGTAATTAAAGGCTTGAGCTAGATGATCTTTAAAGTTCCTGCTCATTTCCTTTCTTTTCCCTCATGCTAGTTATAATCCATTGTTAATCCATCACTGTCTTCTGACTTCCCATAATAGTCCTATTTTACTGAATTATGTAACAAGGAACTTGGATGTTAGAAGTTCAACAAACTTAGAAGTTTGCAGATTTTACATTAAATCATACCCTTCCCATTAACTTAGAATGTTTCCGTTCCCCTTTTCACCTTATTTGGCTAAGGAGGCCTCAAGTTTGATTCGGAATCATAGGTAGGAATTTCTCTTAGAATGCCTAACCCATGGTAGACTTTCTTTGGAGACTTCCTCTGCCACCCCGCTCCCCCCATGAAGCATGTTAGTTTTAATACAAAGAGGAGATCAAAGTTGTTTTACCAGCAGGTTCTCTATTTATAGATTGTATAGGTCAAAAAGAAGAGAGTATATATAGAGGCAGTGGAATTTGGCACAGTAAATACTAGGCTCCTAGCCAAAGAATTTGGTTCTAGCATGGTGGGCATGTCATGTGGAATTTGTATTTCAATTTCTTTAACTGTAAAATTGAAGCAGGCCTCCTATCCATCCTCATTTCAGGAATCATTCTGATACTCAGGAGAAATTAAATAATTGATGGGATTTTAGAGCTATGCATGAAGCCCCAAAATCTAGTCTTCAAGAAGGACTGAATAATTGGCCAGGGATCCCTACTGAAAAAACCGTGGGGACAGTTCACAGTCCAGTACATTGTCTCATATGTTCTGTTTCTGTATTGAAAGTTGTTGCAACAAAGAATTTAAACAAAGACCCTGACTTCCTTAGCATCATTCGTTCAGTTATTCAGCAAGCATTTATTGAGCATAGTCCCTGCTGTCACGAAACTCAGCCTAGTAGGAGAGACAGACATTTAAGGAGCAAATGCACATCAGTCATCGCAAACTGTGGCACAAGCTGTGCAGAGCTGGGTGACGAAGACCCTTGGGGATGAGTGATGTGAGATCGAGGAATGAGGGCCAGGGCAGTAGCAGCTGAAGGGTCATGATGGTAAAGAGGTGAGGTCTTTTCTTTCTTTTTGTTTTTAAGTTTATTTATTTTTTTTTAGTAATCTCTACACCCAACATCGGGCTTGAACTCACGACCGACCGAGCCAGCCAGGTGCCCCAGTGTCCCTTTCTGAGTGTTGAGTCGTTCACGGTTTTCAGATTCTGGCATGTCATGATTTCATTGATGTTGAAAAAATTACCTGACTGATGTGTAAAATGATTAGAACAGTTGGAAGGCCATCACTGCCAAGGTTCTTTGACACTGCCCCTCCTCCCAGTAGTAACAGAGGTTTTTTTCATGTGTATTCACTAAATATATAAGTAGACAGTAAAAATACATAAATAGAAATTTTACTATTTTCCTGCACATGTCCTGAGTACCTGCACACTCATTTCGGAGACCACTAGTTCAGATCAGTGCTTTTCAGTGGGACATTTGTCAAGGTCTATAGACATTATGGGGTGGTATAGCTATAGAGGCAGTACTCGTAAAGACTGGGATGCTCTTAAACACCCTCCAGTGAAGCCAGGCAGCCTTTACACATGAATTATCAGGTCCATAATGTCATCATAGACTAAATTTGAGAAACCTCAGTACAGACAAAAGAGGACAGTTAAGATCAGGGTGGTGGTTATGGTTTTAAGGACAGGTTGGATGCATCAAGATACATTACGGAGATTAACGTAAATTTCAAACTTCTCGTTAGTTTGTAATAGAAAATCCTGGGGATAAACATCAAATGTCACACACTACAGGAATTGTAGCTTCTTTTTATTCTGCATTAGAGAGCCCATAGAATTTACTTATGTTCAAGGTATAGCTCTTATTTTAGGCATATACTCATCTGATTTCAGTTTATATGACATTGATATTAGGATAATACCTCACCTTTTATTGTGGTCTTAATGTTTGGTATAGGAATATACAGCAATGATTTTCAGAGATTTATTTATTTTTGTACATTGAGAGACCAGATAGTATTTTTGGCTGTGAGGATCAAGAGGTAAAATCAAGGATAGTGTATAAGTACTTAAAAAATCATTTAACATATAACCATTTAAAAATACAAAAACCATTCTAAGCTCATAAATGATAAAACAAAAGTAGCCAAGCAGTTGGATAGATTTGTCCTGTGGGCTATAGGTTTGTTAAAGCCTGCTCTAAACTAACCATTTTAAGATGTAGCAGTTAAAACATAGAGTAAGTATTTGAAGCAAAACTTGCTCAAAGATGTAGAATCTTTCTATAGATTATGTAATATTTTCTTTAGATTTTTGTCTGGAGGCGTGGAATGGTAGTAGGGGGAACCTTCATATTCGTGAAAGATAAAGTATTTCAAATTGTGTGAGTAAGAGGGAGTAAGTAGCCTTTATACATTTAAAAATCTTGAGTAGTTTGTCATTTGCTAGTTGCAGGTTTTCCCGGATTGAATTCCTTGTTAAAAATCGATTAGCTACTGCCCTCTTGTGGGAAGCCTATGGCATAGTGCTTCTTTGTGGCTTTTATTTCTCAGCTCTGTGAAAGACGCAGCAGCATACTAACCCCATGATGATTCTACTTGGAGAAGACACTGTGATACTTAATTATTAATGTAACAGGTTAATCACACTATCGCTTCTTAACATTAAGGATGGAGTTTACTTATCTCACATATTTCTGAAGGGAGCAGAGCAAATACATTTTGAAATTCTCTCTTTCGGGCAGCACTTTTAGTGGGTTTCCTTATGACTCACCTTTCAGAACTGCTTGTGAGAAAAGTCTATGCTTTATTACATGTAAATTTTAGAGAATGAAAAGTGGGATTTTGAAGGCAGATATGTAACCCATATGGGTAGATAAATAGTTAAATGCTACTAAGCTTTTCAAAATCAGATTTTTATACTTTTCCTGTATGAATCTTCAAGTAGAGGGGTTTTTTTTTAACTTTTTATTTTGAAATAATTACAGAAATCACAGGAGATTGCAAAGATCACACAGAGCCGTCCTGCATACTCTATACCCAGTTTCCCCTATGGTTATATCTTAAGAGTACACTATCAAAAACAGGAAATTGACATTGGTACAGTGTGTGTATGTGTAGTTCTGTCATTTTGTCACATGTGTAGGTACACGTAGCCAGTAAGCAGTTGGGATACAGAATTATTGTATCTCCACAAAGAGCTCTTTCATGCTATGCTGTTACAGTCACCTCCATCATCACTGACGTCTGGCAACCACTAATCTGTTTGTCATTTCTATTATTTTGATGTTTTGAGAATTCTATATAAATAGAATCATACAACATGTGACCAGATGAGATTGGTTATTTCACTCAGCATGATGCTCTTGAAACATTGGTGCCTGTTAAATCCCTTCTTTTTTATTGCTGAGTAATAGTCTGTGTTACGGATGCAACACAGTTTATGCATCACCTGTTGTGCTCAGCCAAACAATTTCATCGTTTCCGGTTTGTGGTAAGCGTATGTTTAATTCTGTAAGAAACTGCCAAACATTTTCCACAGTGACTGCACCATTTTACATTCCCACTGGCAATGTATGAGAGATCCAATTTCTCTATATACTTGCCAGAATTTGGTGCTATTACTATTTTTTATTTTAGCTCTTCAAATAGATGTGTAGTGATATCTCAAGTTTATTGCTAGTGATGCTGAACATCTTTTAATGTGCCTTTTTTTTTTTTTTTTTTTTTTGGCCACCTGTATATCCTCTTCAGTGAAATATCTATTCATGTCTTTGTCCATATTTTAATTGGGTTGTTTTTGTTTGTTTGTTTTTTATTGTTACACTTTGGGAGTTTTTGAAATATATTCTAGGTATGAATCCTATTGTCAGATATGTGGCTTGAGACTATTTTCTTACAGTGTATAGCTCATCTAGACATCCCTTTCGCTGGGATGTTTTGTACGGCCAAAGTTTTTAATTTTGATAAGTTCCAGTTTATTGATGTATTTTTCTTTCATGGATGTGCTTTGTTGTTTATGGATTGGTGTCATGTCTGTCACTCACTCACGAACCGTAGGTTTCAAACATTTTCCTCTGCGTGATCTTCCAAAGCTTTTAGTTTTATGTTTTCTGTTTATATATTTAAATCTGTGATCCATCCTACATTAATCTTTGAATAAAGTACGACATGTAGGTTGAGGTTCAGTTTTGGCCTATGAATATCTAGTTGCTTCAGCACAATTTGTTGGAATGACTTTCCTCCTCCATTGAATTGCTTCTGCTCCTTTGTTGAAAAATAAGTTGGCTGTGTTTCCACTGGTACATTTTTTTTGTTCCACTTGGTTTTGGGTTCTCCATTCATTCCATTGATCCACTAATTTATCCACTAATACCACATGCTCTTGATTATATAGTTATAGAGTCTAAGTCTTTAAGTGGCGTAGAATGATTCCTCCCATTTTCTTTCTTTCTTTCTTTCTTTCTTTCTTTCTTTCTTTCTTTCTTTCTTTCTTTCTTTCTTTCTTTCCCTTTCTTTCTTTCTTTCCCTTTCTTTCTCTTTCTTTCTTTCTTTCTTTCTTTCTTTCTTTCTTTCTCTCTTTCTCTCTTTCTCTCTTTCTCTCTTTCTCTCTTTCTTTCTTTCCAAAATTAGCTATTCTAATTTCTTTGCCTTTCCATATACATTTTAGAATAACCTTGCCTCTGAGGCACCTGGGTGGCTCAGTTGGATAAGCATCTGACTTCGGCTCAGGTCATGATCTTGAGCCCCACATCAGGCTCTTGCACTGGCAGTGTGGAGCCTGCTTAGGATTTTCTCTCTCTTTCCCTCTCTCTCTGCCCCTCCCCCGTTGGCCCACACGCACACACGTGCATGCGCTCTCTGTCTCTCTCAAAATAAATAAACTTAAAAAAAATTAAAGAATAACATTGCCTCTGTATACAAAAAACCTTGCCGGGATTTTGTTAGGAGTTGTGTTAAATCTGTATATTGATTTTTGGAGCGAATTGACCATCTTTACTATGTTGAGTCTTTCAGTTGATGAATATGGTGTTTCTCTTTAAATATTCTTTGTTATCTTTCATTACCATGTTGTGGGTTTCAGCTTACAAGTCCTATACATACTTTATTAGATTTATACCTAAGCGTCCCCCATGTTTTGAGCAATTGTAGATGTCTTTGTATTTTTAATTCCAGTTTTTATATGTTCATTGTTAGTATGCAGACACAGTTGATTTTCGTGTGTTGGTCTTGTATCTTATAACCTTGCTGAATTAATTTCTCCTAATTCTATTTTCTGTTACTTTCCTTTTCTTGGTTTTTTGCTGTGGCTAGGATTTCCAGTACTATGTTGAGTAGTAATGGTAAGAATGGACATACTTGACTTGTTCCTCATCTTAAGGGGAAAGTGTTGTCCTTCACCATCAAGTATGGTGTTAGGTGTAGATTTTTGTAGATGTTCTCTATCAAGTTTAGGAAGTCCTCTATTACCGGAGTTTTGAGACTTTTTATCATGAATGGGTGTTGAATTTTGTCAAATGCATGTTCTATATTGAGATGACCATGTGATTTTTCTTAAACCTATTAATATAGTAGATTATATCAACTGTTCAAATATTGAAATGACTGTTTCTGTAGGCTAAGCCTGACTTGGTCATAGTTCATGATTTTTTTTAATATAATGCTGAATTCTACTTACTAAATGTTTTGTTAATGAGGATTTTTGCCTGTATATTAATGTTGGTTTGTAGTTTTCTTGTAATGTCTTACTCTGGTTTGGGTATTATTGTAATATTGGCTTTATAAAATAAATTTGGAAGTATTAAATTTTCTGAAAGAGTTTGTGTGGAAGTAGTGTTAATTCTTTTTTTAAACATTTGGTAGAACTCTCCAGTGAAACCGTCTAGGCTTGGAGATTTTCTGGTGAGGTGAGTTTATAAACTATGAATTCACTATCTTTAATAGTTACAGGACTATTTAAACGATCTATTTCATAATGGATGAGTTGTGTTAGTTTATACATTCTGAGGAATTGGATCTAACTCATTTGAGTTGTCAAATTCACATGTGTAAAATTGTTCATAGTCTTTATCCTTTCAATGTCTGCGGGGTCTATAGTGATATCCCACTTCACTCTTGGTATTAGTGATTTATGTTTTCTCTTTTTTTCTCTGTCAGTCTTACTAAAGGTTTAATTTTATTGATCTTTTTAAAGCTTTTTGTTTCATTGATTTCTCCTCTTTTTATTATTTTTTTTCTTCTGCTTGTTTTAGGTTTACGGCATTCTTTTTAGTTACTTGAGATGGGAACTTAGGTGATTAATTTGAAGCTTTTTCTTTTTTAATTTAAGCATGGAGTGCTATAAATTCCTTTCTCAGTACTCTTTTAGCTATGCCTCACAAATTTTAATAAGTTGTATGTGCATTCATTTCTGTGTGTTTTTTAATTTCCCTTCAGACTTCCTCTTTGACCTGTGGATTATTGAGAACTATGTTCTTTAGTTTCCAAGTGTTTGGAGGTTTTCCTGTTATCTTTCTGTTACTGATTTCATTGTGGTTGGAGAACACACTTGGTATGATTTCAATTCTTTTAAAAATGTTGAGGTTTATTTTGTGGCCCATGATATGGTCTACCTTTAGTATATGTTCCATGCACACTTGAAAAAAATGTGTATTCTGCCCTTGTTGGGTAGAATGTTCTTTAAATGTCAGGTAGACCCGTTGGTTAATGCTGTGGTTGAGTTCTTCTGTACCTTTGGTAATTTTCTGTCTGTCAGTTGTTGAGAGAGGGCTGTTGACATGTCCAAGTGTAACTGTACATTTGTCTCTTTCTCCTGTTCTGTCTGGTTTTGATTCACATAGTGTGTACCTCAGTTGTTTGCTGTATACACATTAAGGTTTACTGTGTCTTGTTAAAGTGACCCTGTGATCATTATGTGTCTCTTTCTGTGTCTCTGGTAATTTTCTTTGCTCTGAAGTCTATTTAATTAATGATTATATAGCCACTCCCTTGTGTAAACAGCTTTATTGAGATATAATTCACATGCTGTACAATTCACTCATTTAAAGTATACAGTCAGTGGTTTTTAGTGTATTCACAGGTACACTACAGTCAGGTTTTTTTTTTTGTTTTTGTTTTGTTTTTGTTTTTTTTGTTTTTTTGGTGGGGGAGAGAGTGTGCATACGTGAGCCAGGGGAGGGGCAGAGAGGGAGACCGAGGCTCTGAAGCAGGGCTCAAAACTCACAAACCATCAGGTCATGACCTGAGCCCAAGTCGAATGCTTAACCGACTGAGCTACCTGGCACCCCTGGAACATTTTTATACCTCAGAAAGGAATTGTGTCCTTGAGCTATTGCCCTTCCACCCCATTCCCATCCCCTTCCACTCCCTTCTCCCCTGCCCCCCACCAGCCCTAAGTAGCCACACTTCATTTGCTATCTCTATAGATTTACCTCTTCTGGACATATTATATAGAAGGTTTTACATGATAGGTAACTTTTTTGTCATCAGTGTCCTCACTTAGCAGAGTGGTTTCAAGGTTCATCCATGTTATGGTTTGATTAGTACTTCATTCCTTTTTATGATGGAGTCATTCTCCATTGTGTACATGTATCACATTTTGTTCATTCATCAGTTGATGGACATTTGGTTTGTTTCCACTTTTGGGCTATTATGAACAATGTTTCTTTCTTTAAAAAATTTATTTAAATTTTAGTAGTTAACATACAGTACAATATTGGTTTCTGGAATAGAATTCAGTGATTCATCACTAACTTACACCACCAGTGTTCATCACAAGTGCCCTCCTTAATCCCCATCACCCATCTAGCTCATTCCCCCCACCCCCCCCACCCATTCCTCCTCCAGCAACCCTCAGTTTGTTTTCTGTTGTTAAGAGTCTCTTATGGTTTGTTTCCCTCCCTCCTCTCCGCACCGCCCCCCCCCTTCCCCTATGTTCATCTGTTTTGTTTCTTAAATTCCACATATGAGTGAAATCTTACAGTATTTGTCTTTGTCTGATTGACTTATTTTGCTTAGCATAATACATTCTAGCTCCATCCATATTATTGAAGATATCAAAATATCTTTCTTTTTGATGGCTGAATAATATTCCATTATATATATAACACCACATCTTCTTTATACAATGAATAATGTTTCTATAAACATTTGTATACAGGTTTTGTATGGACATGTTTTCATTTTTCTTGTATATACGCTTAGGAGTGGATTTTGGTTCATATAGTAATTCTATGCTTAACTATTGGAGGAGGTGCTAGAGTGTTTTCCAAAGTGGCTGCACTAATTTGCCTTTTGACAGCAGTGTATCAGGTTTCCAGTTTTTACATATAACACTTGTCATTATCTAACTTATTGGTTATAGCCTTCCTAATGGGTGCTGAGTGGTACCTTGTGGTTTCAATTTGCGTTTCACTGATGTTAATGATCTTTAATATCTTTTCATTTATTTGTTGGCCATTTGCATATCTTTGGAGAAATGTCTATTCAAACCCTGCCCATTTCTAAATTGGATTATTTCTTTATTATTGAGTAGTAATGCTGTGTTCTTCTGATTAATGTTTATGTGATTTATCTCTTTCTACTCTTCTACTTTTCACCTACCTGTATCATTATATTTTAAGTGAGATTTTTGACCCAAAACCATAAAACTACTAGAAGAAAATCCAGGGAAAAAGCTTTATGACATTGGTCTGGGCAATGAATTTTTTTGGATAAGACACCAAAAACCTAGGCAGCAAAAGCAAAAATAGACAAATGGGATTACATCAAGCTAAAAAGCTTCTGCACAACAAAGGAAACAATCAAGAGAACAGAAAGTCAACCTACAGAATAGGGGAAAATGTGCAATCCATATTATCTGCTAGGATATTTAATATCTAAAATGTATAAGGAACTCCTACAACTCACTAGCAAAAAAATCAAATAACCTGATCAAATAATCAGTGAAAGGCCTAAATAGATACTTCTCAAAAGGATACAAATAGCCAACAGGTATATGAAGAGATGCTCAGTGTCACTAATTATCAGGGAAATGTGAATCAAAACCACAATGAGTTAATCACCTCACACCTGGTAGAGCAGCAGTCATCAGAAAGACAGAAGATATCAGATATCGTCAACACTTCATCAAGTGTTGATGAAGATGTCAAGAAAAGGGAGCCCTTTTACACTGTAGGTGGGCATGTAAATTGATACAGCCATTATGGAAAACAGGGTGGAGGTTATTAAAAAAATTAAAAACAACTGGCTTATCTAATAATCCCACTTCTTGGTGTATGTCCAAAGGAATTAAAAACAGAATCTTGAAGAAATATCCACTCTCACGTTCACTGCAGCATTATTCACAGTAGGTAAGATGGAAACAGTCTAAATGTCCGTCGACAGATGAGTGGATAAAGAAAATGTGGTGCATATATATGCGCAATGGAATATTGTTGAGCAAATAAAAGAAGAAAAGTCTGCCATTTGTGACAACATGGATGAAGCTGGAGGACATTATGCTGAGTGAAGTAAGCCACATGCAGAAAGACAAATACTGCCTGATCTCACTTATGTGGAATCTAAAATAGTCACATTCATAGAAGCAGAGAGTGAGGTAGTGAGTACCAGGGACTTGGGGGAAGAGTAAATGGGGAGATTTTGGTCACCGGGTACCAAGTTTCAGTTATGCAAGATGATTAAGTTCTTGAGATGTAATGTACAATGATGTGACTATATTACAGTACTTTATTGTTTGCTTGAAATTTGCTAAGAGGGTAGCTCTTAAGTGTTCTCACCATACACACACAAGTGGTAATGAAGGTGATGAATATGTTAATTAGCTTGATGTAAATATTTCACAGTGTATATCAAATCGTATACTTAAATAAATACAATTTTTGTCAATTAAAAATATACTTCAATATACCTATATACTAGTGTTCCTCAACAAAAGAAAGAATTTCTTGTAGACACTACGTAGTTGGGTCCTATTTCAATCCACTGTGTCAATTTCTGACTTTATTTGGTATGTTTAAACTACTTACACTTATTATAATTATTGACATGTTAGGACTTAAGCCTGCCATTTTATTATATTTTGTTCTCTCTTTTTTTTTTTTTCCTGTTTTCTTTTACTCGCTTCCTATGAGTTCCATGAACATTTTTTAAAATTTCTTTTTGATATATTTATAGTGTTTTTTGAGTCTATTTCTTTGTAGAGCTTTTTTAGTGGTTGCTCTTGCTATTTACTTATCTGGCTCCTGATAGAAGAAGTTTGCTGACTCAAGGTCTAGACAAGAAAGAGGAAGAAAATGTTAACTATGCAGATTAAAAGTATATTATGTCAGTAACTCTTACATTGTGAATAGCACAAAAAAATGAAGGAAGTTGTTTTCTAGTAATTTAAAACTTAATATGTGTTTCAACAAAAACATCACTCACATCATTGACAGGCGAGTGAAGTTCCAACGTATACCTTCATCATTTCAGTTTTTCCTTTGTCTTAACTCTTCAAATGAAATGTCATCCAAGGTTTGTGTTCAAACTGCATTCATCCATCACTTGCAACCATAGGTTAGCTACAGATGTGAGTTCTATGAAAATCAACACGTTCTGTGAGAATCAGTTGGCCACGTGGGGTTCGTAGTAGAGTATGACAGCTTCTCCTGTGAAATTGTGTGGAACAAATCTTTTATATCAGAAAAGTTCATGATAAACATAGGCCCCTGTGTGCGTGTGTATAGATGTACCACATGTGAGTGTGTGTGTGTCTGTGTATTCTCACATATGCATACTTGCCCCTCTCCACCAACCGCAAACCAGTTGTGAATCATTGAACAGCACACCACCGGCATTATCACTATTACCTTGAATTTTTAGAATTAAAGACACCTACAGTTTGAGTGTAATAATTCTGATTCAGCAAACCGAACCGACACAAGCCAGTGTTCCACTCGTACCTTCCATGTCACAGTATCCCAGTGGTCTGTAAGCTGCTCGTGGATGGTGATTACCTCAGCTGTAACAGTACGAGTGAGTGTGGTTCGATGCCGCAATTAAATGCATACAAGATTCCTTCTTCCGAGTGTAGAGAAATTTTACATTGATGATGATTAAGAGGATGTTCACCATTATTCTGGTTTTCAGATTATAAAAGCATCTCACTTGTGTTTCATGTCACATTGATATTGCAAAAAGTAGAACAGAGATTGTTTGATCCATGGAGGATAGTGCAAAATATGTGCGTAATGTCCACATGTTTTAAAGATTTTCTAAAATGCCATTTCATCACACAAAAGAGCAGCAAAAAGTAGTATTTGGGCCCTGATACATTTTAATATATCTATTTGTGAATTCTTATTTAAGGACATTGCTTTAAAATTATTCAAATTTAGACTGTCTCCTGTGACATAGTAGAGACCTTTTAATCTCCACTGCAGTTATTAAACAATTGTGTGTGTATATAATATCCCCAACTATTTTTTGACATGGCTTTATTTCTCTGAGCTAGGTTTATTTACAATATCTAATTCTAAATTTGTCTTGACTTTTCCCCTTCAGTTTAATGAGTGGTGTTAAGAATAACGTTGGAAGAGGGATCAATGTTGCCTTGGCAAATGGTAAGAATAATTATTTTAGCTTACAGATGTGATCAGTGGATACTCATGTGGTCCAAAGTAAAATGCACCTTAATATCAAGGGATCAGGTCAGAAAGTGCCACACTTGACCCTTAAGCCCTCTTCCCACCCTCATCCACAAAAACCACCTGTAGGGGGAGACTCGGTGTCCAAGTATTATAGCATGCTTTCTTGGAAGCCTCCCACTTGCTGTGCAGTGTGTGGAGAGCTTCCCACGTGAAATTGATGAATGCTGAGGAATGTGGAATCTAACAAAATGAAGATAGATTGACATGATGAGGGTGTGTGAATGACAGAGGGTGATGGACTAATGGGAGGGGTGGGGAGAGGAATGAAGAGTAAAAATTAATTGTAACTTTTCAGTATTATCTACATTCATCATGTAAGTTCATTAGTGAAAGTAAGTTCATTGAATCCTGAGCATCTCAAGTATTCTTGCAAAATCAAATCTGAAAATCTGAACCCGTGAAGTAAGGAACTGCATGCTTGTCTTTTCCTTCTGGTACAATAACCTGTAAGGCTGTAATGGGGCGATTAGGAACCACGGCCACCTTACCCAGTTCGTAGTATAGGAAAATATTCTTTACTTCTTTCACAAAAGATAAGTTTCTGCATTTCTACTTCATTTTCTTAGGTAAAAAGCTCTGTACCTATTTGTCTAATTGATAGCAAAAAAAAAAAAAATACACTTTAAAAGGGAAATAGGTGAAAAAATTTTAAAAGATGACTTTAATGATAGAAAATAGCATCAATTAATCTTTTTGTAAAAGGCTTACATATTTTTTGGTAATTGTTAAATAAGGGAAAGTGGTAACACCTAAGAATGAAAAATATCGACCTGAATTTGAGTGGTCTACATACGGTCTCTCATGAACTTCGGTTGCTGCTCCTTGGCTTAAAGATTAGTGAGAAAGTGCAGAATTTTAATTTATCCAAAAGTTACTCTTTTAGAAATATATTTCAGATGCACACAGTTCAGATTTTAAGTCTTTTTCAAAATAACTCTTTCTTGTAAATGAATTCACACCCATCATTGGATAAGATCATTTGTCCCATACAGTGTAGGAGTATATTTCAATTGCGTAATTTGATACGATTTCCATCTCTTTCAGGAAAAACAGGAGAAGTATTAGACACCAAATATTTTGACATGTGGGGAGGAGGTAAGTATAGGTAACATGTAACTGTTCTGTTGCTATAGCACTGACTGACTTTTTAAGCCTCCTCAATATAACATAGCCCATTACTGAGAAAATAATGGTATTTTTGTGTTCATTCATTTTCTCTTTTCACTAAACATCTATCTGTATCTAAGTCATTAGTCATATTGCGTATATTTTGCTTTTTTATAGAAATTGTGTAATTAAGAGCAATAATATAAAAATTCAGATTTTAAAAATCT
Organism: Neofelis nebulosa; assembly: GCF_028018385.1. Classification (NCBI taxonomy): domain Eukaryota; kingdom Metazoa; phylum Chordata; class Mammalia; order Carnivora; family Felidae; genus Neofelis; species Neofelis nebulosa. The sequence continues at coordinate 30,573,789 of NC_080785.1, forward strand.
GAGTCCTGTATTTTGCAGCACAACTAATTGAAAGCTTTGGATCCTTTAGGTTTCTGACTGAACTTTTTAAAAAGGAAGAAGTAATTTAGAGAAGGGCAGAAGTAATTTAAGCACTTTTACTTAAAATTAATTTTTTTGCATATTTTTTAGTCGCTAAAATAAATTATAACCAGGATTATTATTAAAGTAGATAAGTACTTGAGAGAAAGAATAGAGTGTTCTTTATAGTTCACTGCACGTAGAGTGATTCACCAGTACCTTCCTAATGTGGAAGTTCCTCAAGGAACAGGTATAAGTCATTTACCAGCATGCAGAAGCGAGGACCTAGCCCCTTGAACAAGAGTGTGCCCCAAAGACATTTCTTCCTCAGATCTGATGGAAGGCCAACACTGATTTATCTTTTGATTCTTTTCTGAGGTGTTGGTCTGGGACATATATCAGCATGAGGCTGTCCCCAGCACCTCCTCATTTCCATTCCCTTTATAGATTCCCTAGAAGCCAGTAGCTGTTAGTCTTGAAGTTTATGTTAGGTTTTCAAACCATTCAGCTTTTCTAGTATTTCTTCAGCTTGTAATGAGATGCAGTGTTTTATTTAGGACTTTTCATGGCTGTCAAAATGGTATAAACTTAAAAGGCTACCATCAATTTTATACTCTCACGGCATAATTGGCCCCACCAAAACTTATTACAGGGAAACACCCTTCCAAAACCTTTGTTGAAATCAGCCACATGACTAGAAGCTCTGCTGTTTCATCAACTGTAGATGGTAGATTAATTACTGCCGAACGCCGAAAAGACTCTTCAAGTGAAGAAATAGGTGCAGTTTACTTCCATCTTTGCATTTAAAAGGAAATGGTTTGTTAGCTGCTCTGTACATTTTCTCAGAATTGAAAATGCTATTATTACAAAAAAGAATGCAGTTAGAGAACGTCTTTGGAATCTGCTATGGGAAGAAACTGAGTAAATTTGAAGTGTTCCAGTTCTGAAATAGTGTTAGATTTGGGGACTGCACAGAGACCTGATATTGGAGCATTCAAGATATAAAACGATTGGTAGTACCTGATCTACCTCTGACCACTTTGTAGTCACTGAAGTGGTTTATTTTTAAGTTTTTGTGAATCTTGGTGCACTAGACGAAGCAGGTAATGACTGTGATATTTGCCATAATTAGATATAGCCTTCATTCCTCTCCCAAGATATGCCCAGAGGATCATAATCAGTGTGTGTGTGTGTGTGTGTGTGTGTGTGTGCGCGCGCGCGTGTGCGCGCGTGTGTATTTAATTTTTTAAAGAAATTGCAGAGCCTTTTATGAATTAGATAAAAGCTCTGTGTCCTTTTAGATAAGTACCCAAACCATTTTACATATACCCAGGGAATCACTGAGGCTTTCTTCTGCCCCCACCCCAAGTTTCTTTCTTTAAATTATAAGTCATGCTTTAATATGACTTTGCCATGTTTTTTGTTTTTTTTTTTCATTTAGCCCCTGGTGGAATGTCAGTACAAAAGACACGTAGGATGAATCAGGATTGGGAAATTCTAAGTTGATGGTGGGATCCTATTAAGGGACAAACTTCATTTTTAACCTATTCATAAGATTTATTTCCCTTTTGGTTACTCTTCTTTTGAAATTATTGATTTACAAATACTTCATGTTTTAGTTTATTAACTTTTAGGAGAATATCGTGATGGCTACTTAGTCACTAAAAAATCCCCCAAAACCATCAATCCTTTCTTTTTCTCCAGATGTGGCCCCATTTATTGAGTTTCTGAAGTCCATACAAGATGGAACAATAGTCTTAATGGGAACATATGATGATGGAGCAACCAAGTATGTAAACTTAAAATTTTATACAATTTTTGGAGCTATAATTAATTATAAAAGCAATACATTTTCAATGAAAAGAAAATACATAAAGCAGAGCAAAGTACTCAAATTCCAGATAAACACTATTAACATTTTTTTATTTGCTTCCTTCTGTCTCTGTATTTATCATGCATATATGGTCATAAAGTTAGAACCACATAGTACCTAAAGTTTGTTATACCCTTTTATATTCTAATTTTAGCAACCTTAAATAGTTTTCTCTAATATTAAGATTCTTCAGTAGCATTTCCCATGGCCCACCAAGAGTTGATCACACGGCCCCACCTTTATTTGAAAGTTTCCTATTATTGCCAACATTTTTGTATTATAAATAACATTTCGATAAACATCCTTTTAAGTAATCATGTCCTTAGGGTAAGTTCCTAGAAGTGGCATTCACTGTGAAGGAATAAGTGTGATATGTTTTTCATAATGTTTAATGCATGGTAAACTTTTATATAAAACTTTTTTCTTAAAATTGTACATGTTGTAAAACTTTGAAAATACAGAAAAGCACAAAGAAAACAAGTTATAGTTTGTCTACTCAGTGATAACCATTGATAAGTTAGTTTCCATCCCCAGTTTCCTTAATACACATATTTTCTTCATCTTAATCATTTGGAATGCTAGCATTTACAGCATACCTTTTAATTTCTTTATGTGGTGAATATTTTCCGATAACATTAAATAGCTTTCATAACAAAATTGTTCATGTCTGCCTAGTATAGCTCTTTAAACATGTGTCATGATTTAAAAATTATTTAATAAAATACCTGCTGCTGGATCCTCAGGCTATTTCAAGTGTTCATACTTAGAAAAATGTACTATCTTTAGACATTTTTGAACAATCATCTCTTTCTTTAAGACAGTTTTTTTGAGGTAAGGTATTGAATCAAAGGATGTTTATGTTTTTTAAAAATGATTTTTTTTTAAGTTTGTACCAATTTTACATGGATCTCATAAGTTTCAGGACACTGACTATTAATTTTTTAAAAGTTACCAATTCTAAAAGTTTTGGAAAGGGATTTTGTTAATGTGCCTTTCTTTGGTTATTGCTGAGACTGCATTTTTTTTCACAAGTGTTTTTGGCTCTTTCTCTTGTAAACTGTCTTTTGACCATTTAGGTTGACTCATATTGATTTGTAAGGACCTTTATATGTTAAGGATATTAACCATTTCTCATGTTAAAATATATTACTTTGTGGGTTTTTTTGTTAATTTATGGTGCTTTTTGACTTTCAAAGTTTAGACTAATTCCTATTTAGTCAAGTGTATGGATTTTTCATTTTAGTTTCTTCTACTTTTATACTTGAAGTGTTTTCCTATCTCCAAATTAAATATTTAGTACGTTTTCTTCCAGCAACTTCACTGTTTTCATGTATTTTATTTATTACACTATTTCATGTATTTTATTTATTGAACATTTACTAAAAATGTTTATTTTGAGAGCGAGCACACGCACGTGCGTGAGTGAGGGAGGATGAGAAAGAGAGAATGAGAGAGAATCCCAAGCAGGCTCTGTGCTGTCAGCTCAGAGCCTGACATGGGGCTCAGTCCCATGACCTGAGCAGAGATCAAGAGTCAGATGCTTAACTGACTGAGCCACCCAGGCTCCCCTGTTTTCATGTAATTTAAAAAATAAATCTGTTATTTCTCAGTGTCTTAGAATGCCTATTTTCATGTAGATTTGACTTTGTTTTTTATAATTTTTGTTCTGTTCATCTATCTCTTCTTCCCCAATAAGACACTGTTTCAGTTTTTTAATAACTATTTTATAAAAATAACTGTACTTAATACCTTTCTGGGGTGGTTAAGAAGTCTTTAATAATAGTGTTTCTCAAATCCCTTCTATGATATTTTATCCAGATGAAAAGTATGGTACTTTTATCAGGAATAAAAAGCACCCCTTACAGATTTTAATTGAAAAGGCTATAAAATTAAGTTCACAAAGGAATATGGCTTGTCTGTTTATTGATTTTTTTTTGTACCTGCATTTAATGTATAATTGCATTATTGCAGATTTGCACTAAGAAAACAGTGCTACTTTGTGAATGTTTTAAAGTGGAAGTATTTTCTTTGACTACATTTTATCTGGTTCAGCTAAGGATGTGTTAAATCCATAGATGGAAGGTTAAATAAAACTGATCTATGTATCCATTGCCATTTAGCTAGATAGAACTAAATGGAAAATAATTAGGCATTCTTTATGAAAAAACAAGTAACTTGCTATTTGCTTTTGCTGATAGATTAAGATAGTTTACATGTATAACTTGAGGTTTAAAAATTTTTAAAAACCTTGCTTTCCTGAGTAGATACACATGACCTCTCTTTTTCATCATGTTATTTCATAATTATAGCTGTCAGCTTCAGACCTGTTTCCCTTCTTCTGATAAATTGTGGCGATACCTAAGAACTAAGACAGGATGATATTTCTTCTTTAACTGACATTTATTGGTGCCCATCATATATAACAAGAGCAGAATCAGAAGACATTCAGCCTGTAAGGCAAAAGTAGAAATCTACATTTTGATGTCTTGGAGTGCCTGGAGGCTCAGCTGGTTAAGCCTCCAACTTTGGCTCATGATCTCACGGCTCGTGAGTTTGAGCCTGACATCTGGCTCTCTGCTGTCAGCATAGAGCCTGCTTCAGATCCTCTGTCCCCCTCCCCTGTGCGCTCTCTCAAAAATAAATTTAAAAAAATAAATAAATTGTGATGTCTTTATACTTAGCCAATATATGGTTCAACCTCTGTATATTTAAATGATTTCAATTGTCTGCATTTTCAGTTTGGGTACATGAATTTGTATTTTGAATATTTCCTTTTTCCAAACACCAGGAAATAAATTGTAAGTATTGTGTCCTTTATACAAAAATACACACGCAGTCTTTATAAACGGCCATCTGCATCTATTAAATGTAACGGAATTGAAGCGTACACCTTGGCAGGTATCTGTGGAACATTTGAAGTGTGATTCATCAGCTGTGGTATACCCAGTCTTCTATGGGAATAGAAGCTGTCTGTGTTTCAACTGATGTGTTAAGGGCTTTTCTTTCCATAAGGCTTCTGGATTTTACTTCATAGGAATGGTTTGTTTTCCTGCTTATACCCAATACCCAAAAGAGTTTAGAATTTGAAATGGATGTGCCTACTGTCTCCAAGACTGGGAGTTGGTATGGGTTCTCCATAGTTGTCCCTGCCTGATCCCAGTTATTGCTCTCAGCAGTGAGCTCCTTGGCTGTACAGTGAATTTGTGAGAGTGTTTGCGATTGGTCTCCATCACAGCACTTCCCAGAGTATGTTCTAGTGGGATCCCAGCCCTCTAAACTTGTAATGGTCAAATAAGTTTGGGGGATGGCACCTTGCATTTTGCCTCTTTCAGGGATTTACAATGCAAGGCCCTGAAGTTTGCCCTTTACCTTTGTTTATCCCAGTGCTTCTTGATTGTAACAAGGAAGCCCATTTTAAAAACAAAACAAAACAAAAAACAAACAAAAAAACCCCACTATATTTAAGAAAAGGTACATTTTGGAGAGTGCAGATCTCTAATGATGCCTACTTCCTCCCCCTCCCCCGACCTACCCTTCTAAAATAAATTATTTGTTTATTTAATGAAGAACTTTAATAGTTTGAGCAAGCTAAATTTTGCTATCGTAGCCCTCCTTTTGGAGACAACACTCTATGACGTGTTAGCTTCCTGGCTAAGTGAAAGGTTTAAATGTGGGTGATCTGAAGTAAGTGATCCTAAGTCATTTGACAAAGCATCCAAGCCACGGTTGGGGGTGGGGGGGAATTCCCATGGAACTCGTTTACAAATCTCTCCGCTGAACTGCTCACCTCTGAAGGGCACCAGTATCTCATCATTGCTCTATCTGAAACAAAACAGAGCAAAAAATTATTCTTAAGTAAACATTACGTTCTCAGGGTTGGTCTTCTAAATACCGCCTGGTAGTCTTAGCTTGGGTAAATGGAGCAATAAATATGTTCCCCAAATCATTTGATACTTCATGTTTGAAACTAATTAGCATTTCTCTTTCATTTTTCTGTTTTCCTGCACCATACACAGGACCCTTGTCACCTTGCATCATGTTAAGTTTATGGGTTGGTTTACCCTCTGGGCTGCATTTTTTGGGGCATCAGCTCTCTGGTTGATTATCAGCTCTCTTAAAATGAGTGCCCCAGATCAAACACAGGGCTCCAGATGTGGTCTGGTCAGTGCAGGGGAGATGCTAGCTTTTACCGTTCTGGAGATTACATTTCTTTGAATATTCATGCAGACTAGTATTGTATTAGTTTTCTTTAAATGGTCATATCACGTTTTTGACTCATGAATTTTTGGTTAAGTTAAACTCTTAGATCATTTCATTTGATCTCAGACCCCCCCCCCCTTTTTTTTTAAACCACTGCCAAGTCAGGTCTTTCTCCCCATTCAGTACTTTTGTTTAATCTAAATGAAGGGCTGCATTTACCCTTGTTATCCTTGTTACATTCAATTTTGCTGATTTTAGCCCATTAGGTCATGATTCTGACATTTGTCCTATGAGATTTCCATGATCCAGGCTTTGTAGTCTCTCCAGAGTTGTTCTTGTGTCTAAATCGAAGTCGTTGATGAAACTGTTCGCCAAGGGCAGTGTGCCACCCTACTTACTAGGGGCCTCCTCCAAGGGATTCATCTACTGATCATCTACAGAAACTGTTTTTTAAACAGCTGCCAGTGCACCCTAATAGGCATATCATCCAGCTGCTGCTTCATTATTTTATTCATAGAGGCTATTTTCTAAGACTCTCAGATGCTCACTTGAAACTCATGAACTATGCTAATTACAGTAGCCTAATCTACCACCCGAAAACCTCTTTACATGGTGAAATGCCTGAGATGACATTAACTTGGCTTGATTTATTTCTCCCTCCTCCTCACTACCCCATCTTTCCTCTTCCTCCTCTTTTTTTTTTTTTTTTTAATGTTCACAGGATCTCCTTGCTGTAATCCATTCTAGAATTTGCTAAGAATTTGAAGTAGTTCTATTGAACCATTGTTTCTAAAAATTTCCTTGCCTTTTTTGAAGACTGGAGTAACTTTTAACGATCTAGCACCTTCATTTTCCATAATGCTTCTAAAATAATGGACATTGCCTTGAAGATGATATTAATAAGTTCCTCGGAATTTAACTGTGTGATGTGTGTAGGCCTGGAGGCTTCACTTTACTTTAAAGCACTTATATAGACATTCCTGAACCACTCTTCCCTTTTTATGTTGCTCAGAGTGTTTGCCTCCCTGGAAAGGACAGGCATGCTTTGATCTCGATATTATACTGTTCTTGTGAAACAGTGGGTCACTTCGTTGTTTGTGCTTAATAGCAGAAGTTCTTTCTGTGGCCTTTTATAGTTTTAGGAGTCTCATCTTATTCTGAGCACTACAGGTCTTCCTGGTAGTAGTATTCAAAGTTTTGCCATCAGTAATATGATTTGCCCTACATTTTTGGATGCTTTTCTGAGTTTGAGCCCATCAGAGAACACTCCTATAGCAGCACTAATTTAGAACCTATCCTTCTCTTTTCTGGGATTGCTAGCAATCATACAGTGAAAATTATTGGGAGTTTTGGTTTGTTTTTGAAGAGTCCTCTTCTCTCATAAGAGCTTTTAATCTGAACTTTGTGTGATGTGCTCTCTTTAAAGTCCAGGCTCCAGGGTCACCTGTACCTGGCGTTGCTTATTCTTCAGTTTCCGGAGATAGTATGGTGATTTTCGTCCAAAGTTCTTGACACCTACACTTCCACTTCCCAAGTGGTTCTTCCCTGTTGGTCCACATTGAGCCCAGGACATTAATTCTCCATGTTGCTTTCTGTGCTTTTCAAGACAGGGTGCATCGGCCTGTTGTGATGGTGTGACCATGGGGCTCTCAGCGGCTCCTTTTTCCCCAGGAAAGATGGAGGCAGATCTCTGAGTCGCCCCCTCTCCAGTACCCACTTTCTCTATTTTACTCCAGATTGCCTGTGTGTAGCTGTAGAATCTCTTCTAGGAAAACTTGATCCCTGTCTCTGCTTTCTTGTTTGTCACAGGACAATTTTTAATTAATTTTAAAGAAAATGTAGTCCATTGAAATTTTTCACATCTCTGCTAGTTAAGACCATTGGTGGAGATTAATGTATATGTAACACACTCATGGGGGGGGGGGGGGGGGGGGGGGGGGGGGGGGGGGGGGGGGGGTCCTATATAGAATAAAAGCTTATATTTTTAAAATTTATGCTATGCATATATTAGTTACACTGGCTTTTAAAGAAATGGGAGGGGCTCCTGGGTGGCTCAGTCAGTTAAGCATCTGACTTCAGCTCAGGTCATGATCTCCCAGTTCGTGGGTTCAAGCCCCACATCAGGCTCTGTGGTGACAGCTCAGAGCCTAGAGCCTGCTTGGATTCTGTGTCTCCCTCTCTGTCTCCCCTCCCCTGCTCTTGCTCTGTCTGTCTGTCTCTCTCAAAAATAAAACAGCATTGAAAAATAAAATAAAGAAATGGGATATTTTGATACCTAATGTGTATTGAATCAAGTGCTGAGAATATTGGTTATGTTGCATGATTTTAAACTTCTTTTTGAAACATGAAATCATCTTTTACTAAAATAAAAGATGTCAGGAATAATGAAATCCTCCAAGTTCTATGTAGGCAAAGCAGACAATTTTAGAAATTACTGAGAAACTTACCTTGTTCTAAAACTATAGTGGATACTCATAGGGGCAAGGGGTGGGGGCGCATGGACCACCCCAGGTTTGAGGGTTTGCTAGGACTAGCATGTGGTCCTGCTCGCCTCATGACTGCTATTTGTTGCAGCAAAAGCAAAATCAGCAAAAAAGGGAGATATGCACTGAGCAAAGTCTGGTGGGAACCAGGCTCACGTTCCAAGAGTCCTCTCCCAGTGGAGCCACACAGGACAGGCTTCATTCCTCCAGCACCAAACAGTGACAACACTGTGAAATGCTGTCTTGTAGGAAAGCTTACTGGGGACTCAGTGTCCAGGGATTTTCCTGGCTACTGGCCACATAGGCACCCTCTGCCTGACACATCCCCAGATTCCAGACTCCCAGACGGAAAGTAGGTGTTCAGCATAGACAGCCTTGCTTCTGCAGTACAGGCACAGTAACCCATCCCAAACAGTTCTGGGAATGGGGGAAGCCCTCCCCAAATCCAAGTGTCCAGCTGCCAGCCGGGGACCAACCCGCTGTTAGGCCTTTCTAAAGATAGCCCTCGTAGGCCGGCTTTGTTGCCCTCTTCTGCACAGGACCGCAGGGTGTTCTCATGGGAAAGGAAGTAAAGAGATGAAGGGAGGGAGTCAAAACAAAGCCATTTTCAAGTTGCTTCTGGATCTCTGGCTAAATTGGCCTAGTTTATTCATGTACATCAAGATGACTGGTTCTGAAATTCAGAAGTAAGGAAGTAAAAATGATTGCCCTTCAATATATTTCTTAATTGATATAAAACTCATAGATGAAGAAGATTTTATTCATACTTTTTACAGGGAGCCAGGCCTGCAGTCAGAGAAACCACCGACTTTGCAAGCAGTTTTTTACTTTACGTATAAAACAGTCTCTTGGCATCTGTGAACTTCACCTTCAGCTATTTAGGAGCAACCCCAAAGCCCATGAGGTGCCAATTGGTAATTGTTCTGAGATGTAAATGTGAATCAAACCCCATAGCCTCAGGGCGCCTGGGTGACTCAAGTCAGTTAAGCTTCCAACTCAGAACAGATCAAGATCTCCCAGTTTGTGAGTTCAAGCCCTGTGCCATGCTCTGTGATGACAGCTCAGAGTCTGGAGCCTGTTTCGGATTCTGTATCTCCTCTCTTTCTGCCCTCCCCACTTGCATCCCCTCTCTCTCTCTCTCTCACTCTCAAAAGTAAATAAACATTAAAAAAAAATTTAAATATGTATTGCTGGGGCACCTGGGTGGCTCAGTTTAAGCATCTGACTTCAGCTCAGGTCATGACCTCCCAGTTTGTGAGTTCAAGCCCTACATAGGGCTCTGTGCTGACAGCTCAGAGCCTGGATTCGGTTTCAGATTCATTCTCTCTCTCTCTCTCTCTCTCTCTCTCTCTCTCTTTCTCTCTCTTTCTCTCTCTTTCTTTCTCTTTCTTTCTCTCTCTCTTTCTTTCTCTCTCTCTCTTTCTCTCTCTCTCTCTCTCTCTCTCTTTCTCTTTCTCTCTCTCTCTCTCTGTGCCCCTCTGCCCCTTCCCCACTATGCACTCGCTCTCTCCCTCCCCCCCAAAAAAATAATAAACAAACAAACAAACAAAAGCACCAAAACCTCTATAGGCAGTCATCACTAGGCTGCCTAGTGAACCTACTGCCCAACCTCTGCATTTTAATACTATTTATTCTTATAATTGCAGCAAGACTCACCTGCTAGTGCTGGTGATGCAAGTAAAATGTTCTAGGAAGGTAGCCAGAAAACAGAATGTTTGGATAAACTAAAGAGTGGAATTTGACAGTCTTCCAGATCCACGACATCCTAATACCATTTGGAAACAAGAAAACAGGGTTCAGGCAATGCACTCAGGGAGTGTCCCTCTAATACAGGTTGCTCGTTAAGCGAGCAAACAAATGAAAAGTGATGGCTAATTCACGTAAGGATGGGCGCAGGAAAACATGGCTGCTGACTTCGGGAAGAAAGCCAGAAGCATGTACACCTGATTCTCTGAAAGTCTCAAAATCTTCAGAGAGGCCAAGGCTTCAGGGTTTCTTTTGCATAGGCATTTCATTTATTTTTATTTTACCAGGTTGTAAGTGCCTCGCTTTATATAGATTTTTGAGTCTAAATATTCCAGGGTTATAGCTGATTTTTTCAGTGATTCTACCGAACTTCCTCCAGGAGAACAGCAGTCCACTAGTGGGTGTTTCCCCCCAAATACAAAAACATCCCTATGTCTACTGTGGCATTATTTACAATAACCAAGAGATGGAAGCAGCCCAGTGGCCATCAATAGATGAATGCATAAAGAAGATGTGGTATATATGTATGTGTACACATGCACACACATGGACAATGGAATACTACTCAGCCACAAAGAAATAATAAAATCTTGTCATTTGTAGCAACATGAATGGAGCTACAGAGTATAATGGCAGGAGAAATAAGTCACAAATACTGTATGATTTCACTCATGTGGACTTTAAGAAACAAGCAAAGGAAAAAGAGAGACAAACCAAGAAACAGACTCTTAGCTACAGAGAACAAACTGATGGTTGCCTGAGGGGAGGTGGGCAGGGGGGATGGGTGGAATAGATGATGGGGAGTAAGGAGAGTACTTGTCCTGATGAGCACTGGATAATTTATGGAAGTGTTGAATCACTATATTGTACGCCTGAAACGAATCTAACACTGTATGTTAACTACACTGGAATTAAAAATTAAAAGAAAAAACAACCCAGCTCCACTGCCCATGGATGTGGTTTGCATAAACTGGAAGTATAATATATATGCACTTCTTTCTTGTTTTATGCAGTTTTTTTTTAAACAAATTATTTTATTCATCGTCATGACAGTAACCTGAGAACTCTGGTACCTAGTGTTTCTTTCATTAGTACCTTAAAAGAGTTGACTGATAATGGCATGAGATGTTTCAAAGAACACTGTCAGGTAAATAAGTACCTTCCTCACTGCCCCTTATGCTATTTGCAAATAGAAACCTTACCTTGCCTCAGACTTTAGCAGAACAGACGTCTGTAAGTGACCTGTAAGTACCATCTCTTGGAAGATATATAGGACCTACTGCCGAATACCTGCACAGGTGGCCGTTGCCCTGAGCGATCTTTTGTTCTCTCTCTCTCTCTTTTTTTTTTAAACTCTACAGCTAGCTAGCGTGTATCTACTGAATTTCTTCCTTTTTGGGACACAGAGAGGACACCGAGAATATTCAGCATTAGGATGATAACCCGTACAACATTTCTTAACACTGTCTTTCAGTTAGCTGTTTCCCTACCAGTTAACTTTTGCCACTGCCCTTCGTCGTCGTTGGCTGCACTTCACCGCTATGTGGTTGATACTCATTTTTACTAAGTAACCACTCAGCAGTTCTTACTGAAGTACAATTTATATACTTATTCTCAAGATTCATTTTCTTTGAAATAAAACACAGTATTTGAAACACCTCGATACCTGTCAGCATTTACCTTTTTTCAAATGTAATTGACAGAGGGATTAGTGGAAATTCAAAGTGATTTTTAATTTTGCAAAGATACTGGTTGCTTAAGACCTTGTATTAACCTAGGTAGGCATGTGCTCACTGCGGTATCCCTTATTTATTTGGTGGACGTAGATGAAAGTGAATTATTGTAAAGATGAAGACATCTAAAAGGTATTTCTTAATAGAATAAACTTAAAATTGCTAGATTTCATGTCTTTTGTCACTAAAGAATTCAAATAGTAGGAATGTTGCTCTGAAAAGAAATTTTTTAAGTTTATTTCTTTATTTGAGAGAGGCAGAGACAGCACAAGCGGGGAAGGGGTAGAGAGAGAGAGGGAGAGAGAACCCCAAGCAGTCTCCGTGCTGCCAGCACAGATCCCGACATAGGGCTCAAACTCACGAAACTGTGAGATCATGACCTGAGCCAAAACCAAGAGTTGGATGCTTAATCGACTGGGCCACCCAGGTGCCCCTGAAAAAAATTCTTTATTCTTTTTTTATATTCTCATTTAAGCTGATACTTTCTCATTTCATCTCATGTTATATGTTAATATCCTTGTGAATCAGTATACTTAGATAATATTAGTGCTCTGTGTTAACTGTATTATTCTTTTTCCTCCTCTTTAAGACTCAATGATGAGGCACGGCGGCTCATTGCTGAATTGGGGAGTACCTCTATTACTAATCTTGGTTTTAGAGACAACTGGGTCTTCTGTGGTGGGAAAGGCATCAAGACGAAAAGCCCCTTTGAACAGGTTAGTCTTAGACTTTCAAAATTAATGGACAAAAGTAAACTGTGAAACTATACAGTGCATATTCCTATCCCAATTATTTGAAACTTAGACAAAGCAGCCATTAAATATGTTCATATTATTTTTCATAAGTTCTTGGTAATCAGTTATTTGAAATAACCATGGCACTGTTTTAAAACCAAAATTTAAAAACAGTCCTATTCTGCATGGAAAACTGTTTCCTATATGACAGTGCATTGGCATATCAGTGCTTTTATCAGGACCATTGGGAAGAATCGATTACTAAGGATTTTAATCGAGCTTTTGATATTATAATCAGTTAAGTTTAGAAATACATTAGAACTTAGAAGAACGTAAACTTCACTTTTTGACTAACAGGTGATCCTTTAGAAAACTTGTGCGATGTTTTGTTCTTTTGGCTATTTGAAGGCCTGCTAGGCCCCAAGGGTGGCTCATTGACTATCTGGAACAGTAATTGGTGTGCACGCATCACTGACATGAGTGTTACTGAAATGAGTGCACTGAAGTATGTTCCTGTAGAGCAGTGGTTCATAACGGTCTTTAACCCTGTGTCCTACTATTGTATTCCAACAGCACATCAAGAACAATAAGGACACAAACAAGTACGAAGGATGGCCCGAAGTTGTCGAGATGGAAGGATGCATCCCCCAGAAGCAAGACTGATGTAGAGGAAGTTGAAGGAGACGCACTTTCATTATTAGTGGCAGAGCTGTGACAGAGGAGCTATGTGTAAATACTTTAAGAGCATGCAGCCATCTCGGTGTGTGCATGAGCATTATCCCTTTTGATATCAGGATTATTTATTGCTAACGTAAATAGATGCCTTTGTAAATAGTCATCATAATGAGCAAATCACTGAACCATTTCTAAGCACATTTCCATAATAATAGTACAGTGGTTAGACTGCTCCAGTAATGACATCCTTTAATTCTAAAAGCATACCCGATGGATAACTGAACCGATTGTGAAAAATATATTGATATGTATACTGGTTGCTGTGAAAACCTACCATGGAATAATTTGGATTTTAGGGAGGAGACTTTGTTTTCTTTTATACACATATATACATACATGTATATATGTATGTATATATGTATGTATATATATTGCTTTTTAATGATAGTATCTTTTAAATTAAAAAGATATTTGGCTAGTTGTGTGTGTAATGTTACTTTACAGTCTCTCTGCTCTTTTTCCTTAGTCTTTCTCTTCTCTTCCCAAAAAACCTAGAAATAAATGAAAACCTGTATCAGATACGTGAAAAGCACAACAGAATTCTTTTTTTTAATGTACACAGTAAAAAAGTAAATATGTAAATGTAGATGGTATTCAGGATTGTAGTTTGCTGGATTTCGTGTTAGCGGTGTGAATAACGACTTCGCAGAAGCTGCTTAGAGTGAGGCTGGGGGTGGCAGCCCCACGGAACTAGGGAAGCTGGCTGCGTCCCTTCCCTGTCCCAAGCAGGTAGTGCGGGACAGCCATGGCAGTATATTTAGAGCAACACTGGCATAGATTTCCCTATTGAACTGTTGTCAGCATTGACCATGCGGTTTAGAAAAAGGCACACTTTAATATCACAGTTATTTTGATGGTCAACCAAGAAATAATTCTGTATTTACTTCATCTAACTTCATAATAGCAGTTTTGCCTGAAGATATAAGGACTTAGAAAAGTCGTAATTACTGAGTGGAGTGATACCATTTAAAAAATAATTTTATTGGACCTCAGATGACTTCATACCCAATTCTACATAAAATTTTGTTAACTTGAGATGTTAACTAAATGATTCAATTGTGTGTGTGTGTGTGTGTGTGTGTGTGTGTGTGTGTGTGGATACACACACACACACACACACACACTTTAAGGGCGTTAAATACCTATTGTGCATGAAATATCTTAAACTGGAACATAAATTAATGATCAAACTTCTATTCACAATAAAAGGCAACACTTAAATTTTGAATATAATTTTAGATGACTTGTATAAAAAAACTAAAGGCAGTATTTTTATTTTGCTTTAAGCCAACTTGGAGACTATTAGCTATTTCTTAAATATTAATGAGCTTTGGGGTACTGGTTCTTCTCAAACTGAATGTAATTCAAGAATAAATGCACCTTATACGTTTATAGAATTTTTGTAAACTTTTCAGATTTCTGGTGCTCATATGCAAAATCACATTCAGCATGTATATTTTGACATTTAAAATACTTCCCTAGATTATGTCAATTAAAAGAATAGCTCTTTTCCAGTTCCAGGGATGGTGAATTGATGTTGCATTTTTTGCATTGTTGGGTTTTGTTGTATTATCTGGCCAAATAACATACCTACAAAACTTCACATTAGTGTTTGTCCAGCGTTTATTGTACTGCTCAACATGGAACGTTTAAGACGTTCCTATGCTTAAACTCACTGATATCCTCAGGATATACATATAGAATTTAAGTACTCAGATGGCAAGACATCCCTTTCGAGGTGAAAAGCATAAGATGGTATCTTCGTGAAGCTGTACAGAATGTCAGAAGGAGGGATGAAGATTGGTTCTGTGGCAGTTTCGGTTCTGTGGCAGTTTCGGTGGAGTTTGCTTTTGCTTCAGTTCATGTATAGATGGTGCCAACTTTAGAAGCAATAATTCTCCCACATTTCATTTTCAGATCTCTTGTAAAAGTCTGCATTGTAAATGTAACTATGTTCATTTGATGTTGAGAATTTTCTTTATTAAAATCAGAAATTTGGCATTGACGTTTTGGTGTATTAAATGGTGTATGAGGACTTTGGGATGCATACTTTTTATTTGAAATCACAAATTTTTGTTTTCCAGAACAAGTGTGTTATAGTATGCCTATTAAAATTAAGCTAAGACTGTAGGAAAATAAGTGATATTTGGGAAATTAAAGAAAAATTGAGCCAGAGTCTTTATATTCCTGACTTTAAATTGATTAAAGTTCGTCAGTGTTCTGTCTACGTTTTGTATTTGTTTCAAAATGAATCAGCTAATATTTTATTATGCCAGATGAAACTCAAAGCATTTAGCCTGTATTGCACTTCATACTTTAACAGTTTTTACAATTCTCATTTGAACCCCTCCCCAAAAGATGATAGTTCAGTTGCCATACCCCATTTTTAACTGAAGGAATGAGAAATGTGCTGTACTCAGTTAGAATATGAAGAGTAGAAATGCATGTAGAATACTTTTTAAAATGAATAGACAAGGAACAGTTGCTCATGTTGATCAGGGAAAAGATTTCCTGCTTTACCCTCCTCAGCGAGGCCTCGGACAGCAGTCAGTACATGTAAGTTAAGAACTGCAGAGTAACGTACCAGATTTTACCTTCACTTTTTAAAAAAAAAAAAAGTTTATTTAAAAAAATTTTTTTAATGTTTATTTATTTTGAGGCAGAGAGAGAGTCCAAGCAGGGGAGGGGCAGAGGGAGAGGGAGACACAGGATCGGAAGCAGGCTCCAGGCTCCAAGCTGTCAGCACAGAACCCGATGCGAGGCTCGAACCCACAGACTGCGAGATCATGACCTGAGCCGAAGTCGGATGCTTAACCGACTGAGCCACCCAGTCGCCCCTGTTTTATTTTTGAGAGAGAGAGAGAGAGTGTGTGTGTGTGTGTGTGTGTGTGTGTGCGCGAAGCAGAGGAGGAGTAGAGAGAGGCAGAGAGAGAATCCCAAGCAGGCTCCAAGCTGACAGCCGTGAGCCTGACACGGGGCTCAAACTCACACACTGTGACATTATGACCTGAGCCAAAGTCGGATACTCAACTGACTGAGCCACCCAGGTGCCCCAGATTTTACCTTTTTTAAAGCACCCCTTAGAATTTTGCTGCCTCTTCCCAGCTTGATCTTTCTGTCGCATACTTGGTTTTTGATTGTCACGTGATGATAGTTAATCCCAATTCCCCTCAAAGCTCCCGTAATCTCACTACTGTCCTACCTCTGGTCTCTCCTCTCCCGCACCCCCGTTCTTGAGGTTCCTGTCAAATCAAGGCCAGCTAGAGCGAAAAGCAGGCCTGCCTGGCTTGGGAGTGGCAGTCTTGTTAGGCAGCTTGAAGGAGCGTGGGGAACGCCTTCCAGGAACCTAGGAGACTTCTTCCACCAGAACCTTCCTGCAATCCAGTGAGGGTGCAGACAAACCTGAGGGCAGCTATATTAAGGAAATGCTTTCAACACTAGGATGTCGCTTCCAGAAAGGAAAAGGGACTGGCTGATCCTTCAATTAGAGTCAGAAGAAAGGCTTCTGGGCTTTGTTGCCTAGGCAGTTTATAAGCAAACTTACTACAAAGACCGTCTTCCCAGTGGAGCTAGTTCACTGGCGCAACTCGCTGCCATCACTAACCTCGCTGTTTAGGGGCGCCTGGCTAACTCATTCGACAGAGCATGCAGCTCTTGATCTTGGGGTCTGTGAGCTGGAGCCTCACGTTGGGTGTAGAGATTACTTAGCAAACAAAACAAAACTCACTGTTCACCTCCACGTAAAGTCTGCCCATCCCTGGAGTGCACCGAACATTGAAAGAAGTTGAGACTGAATTGGTAAAAGAAGGGCGCGTGGGTAGCTCAGTCGGTTAAGCGTCTGACTTAGGCTCAGGTCATGATCTCGAGGTTTGTGAGTTTAAGCCCCCCGTGGGGCTCTGTGCTGACAGCTCGGAGCCTGCTTCGGATTCTGTCTGTGCCCCTCCCCTGCTTGCACTCTGTCTCTCAAAAAAATAAATAAACATTCAAAAAAAATTTAAATTGGTAAAAGATAGTCCTATTGGGAAAAATAATTTATGAAACTGCAGTCTCCTAATGTTTCGTGTAATCAGCCCGCATTTATTTGACTTGATCACCAGAGAGGAAAGGGTCCTAAAACCTTAAAGAGGAGTGAATTCTGTGACGGAGGGAGTGTAGCATACTGGTGAAGAGTACAGACTTGCCTGAGTATGTGTCTCTACTTCATTGCTGACTACATGGGGAACTTGAGAAAGTCTGTATCCTCACTATTATAAGGTAGGCATAATACCACGTGTTTGTGGTGCCTGCCCGAGTGCCCGGTACGCACTAAATGCAACTGCTGGTATTGTCCTTATTATTGACTGTGTCTCTTGCAGCTAAGAGTGTTCTGGTCAAAGAGAAAAGCCAGCCTCCCTAAGCTTCCCAATCCCATCTTGCCGAACACTGCGTACGGTCCCAATGTTTGTGTCCAGCTACCCCTCTTCCCTGCCCCTATTATCCGGTTGTTGAAACCTAATCTCCAATGTAACGGTAATTTGGAGGTGAGAACCCTGAGAGATGATTAGGTCAGAAGAGTAGAGCCCTCACTGGGGGTAGAGCCCTTATGAAAGAGACCCTAGAGAGCTCCCTGGCCCCTTCTGCCGTGTGAGGACACAGCAAGAAAACACATGAACCAAAAAGCAGGTCTTTATAAGACACCAAATCTGATCTTGGACTTCCCAGCCTCTAGAACTGCGAGAACGGAATTTCTGTTGTTTATAAGCCAACCCCGTCTGTGGTGTTTTGTTATAGCGCCCCGAATGGACTGAGACACCAAGCCAGAAAGGAGCCGTTGAACGACTTGGATAGTAAGGTCATGAGAGAGGACACAGCTCTTCACCCGAGCTCCTCCTTGACCTCGGCCTCCGATTATGTATCACCTGTTCTTTCATTCAGTCTGCACTGACACCAAACCGTATCTCATATGCAGAATCCAGGCTTTTGTGGATCTCCAGGGAGCCGGCAACTCAAATGATCACATGATCTAGTTGCACTTGCTGTCCCGTCTGGAGGGGAAGGTAGGGGAAAGCGTGTGACTTAGCCAGAGGCTGATTCCTTTCTGTGGTGGCAGCTGGCAGATGAGCCTCGTGGGGGAGCGCTCTGCTGCAGCCCCAGTCCAGGAGAGCCCAGAACAAAAGACCCGGAGCCCTGCTCCTAACCTGCTACCTAACCATCTAACTCCTGCTGAGGGCAAGGGGGGACCCAGCTGGCACCCTCTTGCACACCAGCATTTGCTTCTTGTTCAGAAGGCCCGTGGACGTTCTTACCCACTAGCGAGTGTTGCCTGGGCAGGAGAGGAATGCCTTGAATGGATTTTGAGACGCCTTTTGCTTTCTGAGACCTTTTTCCTTATAATAGTAAACTCATTATTTGAACTTTATGCATTTGACTTTCGAACATTTTTTCCGCGATGCGTTGTGCCTTCGTGTGCTGTCGCTGCTGCTTCGACCTGGCCTACTCGGGTGGACACGCTCAATACGGGGGCTGCTGAATCCCCTGCCAAGGCTTCTTAACCTCGGTGTCACCAGCGGAATGGTGAATGGAACTGCCCTGTTTTCTGTAGGTATACCGCTCAAAGCTGAGGAGAGTACACGCTGACCTCTGGAAATCAGGTTTTAGTGACGAGCCCAGTCTGAGTCTGAGAAGTTCTATCCTAAAACTTAACGTGAATTTTTTGGTTTATTTTATCATTTACTCAGATGTTCGTTTTAACATAGAAATCTTTTCAATTATTTCAAGTTTCAGCCTCTAAAAATGGTTAGCTTCTGCATACCCCGTGTGCCAGGAGTCAGACTGGAGAAGTGCTGTGCGCAGTATGTGACCAGAAGAGAAATGAACCCTGAGGAGAATGTCTTGCGAGTCTGAGCTCTGACCAGAGGAGAGATGTAGAAGCAAATGGTGCCGAAAGCTATAGTTAGAAGTACGTTTTTCAGTCGGTGGAGAAGGCAGTGGCGCCTGAGAGTTGCTGTTCTCAGAGGTAGGAGAGGTGGGAGAGTCGGCAGGTGGGGATTTCCTGAGGTCTGAGGAGCAAGCACCCGGCCCTCAGTCCTGGTGCCTCTTCCCAGGGGAATGCAGACAGCCCTCGCTGGCTTTCTGTTCTCCCTGAGGGAGAGGACCTAAGGTTTAACATCAGTAAATGAGCTTGTACTCCTAAAGAAATCTGAGACTTTTGTAGCATTTACGTATTTGAGAGAGAGAGAGAGAGTGTGGGTGTGTGAGTGGGAGAGGGGCAGAGAGAGAGGGAGAGAGAGAATCCCAAGCAGGGGGCTTAATCTCAGGAACCATGAGATCATGACCTGAGGCAAAACCAAGAGTCAGATGCTTAACTGACTGAGCCACACAGGTGCCCTGGAATCTAAAACTTCTGACCCAGGAATGAGGTTGGAAGCCAATTCTTGTGGAACTAGTAACACCTTGCAAGGGAATGTTAACATTCTCTTAACGGAAATAATCTGTTTGGAGGAAGTTCCCTATAATTCTACAGAACTGTGTCAGACACGGATACAATACAGTTGTGACAATCAACGTTTTAAGGCTGTAGTTCTCTAGTCAGCAAAGTTCAAAGTAGTTTCTCAAGAAATGATATATTGAGCACCTGGGGGAAAGAACAAGTGTTCAAGCCAGCAAAAGGAGAGAATTTCTCATTCTGAGTAGTGAAATTTATCTTTCAGCTTGTAAAATTATTTAGCCCATGCCCATTAAATAGAGGGCATGTTAAAGAGGCTTTATCACATTCACTTTTTCAGTTTTTCCATTTTGCTGGCTTGCCTTGGATGAAGCCGTAAGGAACAAACATTGGTAGTCTGCCGGGGAGTTTGAGATGAAGCATTTGCAAAGAACAGAACCTTAAACTTACATAATGTTATATGTCAACTATATCCCAGGAAAGCTGGGGGGAAAATAGAAACAATACAACTTACCAAAAAAAAAAAAAAAAAAAAACCAAAAAAAAAAAAAATCTTTTTTTTTTAAAAAAGAAATGTCAGGATTATGTACTAGGAACAAACAGGTAATTACTAACTTTACATTTTGTATATATACACCTGTAACTCATGCAGAATTTGAGGTGTACTTAAATGTGCGGTTAAATTTGGCGATACTCCTCTCTTGTCAAAGAACAATAGGGGCTACAAGGGGCCACCCTCCTGCTTCTTGGCTAAACATGGCCGACTGGGTATGGGCATGATCACAGGGGCTTGATTGTTACTAGCGTACATAAGGGAAGGCTCCTTGGCCTGTATTGAGGGGAGCCTCTCCGAGGGTTCAGAACAGCAGTTAACAGAGGGGAACAGGCAGCGCTATAGCCACCATTCACACACCAATCAGATGCTTTCACTTAACTCTGCAAATTAAAAAGTCACATACGAAACTGCAGTTTGTGTTGACTTGGTCCACATTTATTATTACTTTCCCTTTACAATCAGTGGGAGAGGCCGCTTTTTCAATCCTGATTTTGTTTCAAGAGGTTTTAATCATGCAAACCACCTCTAGTGGTTTTCCTTTGGATGTGAATGTAAATCGTTACCAATGGTACATTTCATCCGTGTATTAAAAATGACACCTTATGTAACAATTGGCTGTAAGCACAACAATAAAAAGGATGTAAGTATTTATTTAACGTCGCACTAAATTAGTTTGATCTTCACCCCCAGTCATTTCCTTTTGGAATGATTGTTAGGCTCTTGCATAATCCGACTGTTAGCCCACACTGGGATCTAAAATAGCAGGCAGTTTAAATCACTTAGAGCTTAGAAATCAAGAGGCAGTGTCTTTTCATTCTATTTCATGGTGAATTCTAAGCTCTCAGTTCTTCCATCATCTAACTACTGCTCCTCAATCAAGTTTATATAGCCAAACCATGAAGGAACATCCTGTAATTTTCATTTTATTTACAAAGGCCCCAAACTCTCTAAATGGTATACTGCAAACTCAGTGTGTGACAATTTCGATGCTGTGTGAAGCACATGTTGGTGAAGGGCACAGACTAATACATAGAAGTTACTTAATGCCTGGTACGTAGTAAGTGCTCATTAAGTGTTTGCTATTATTCCCTATTTCAAAGGAAATGAGTCCCTGGTGTACAACCACGTCCCCCTTTCCAGGCTGCGCCACATGCATTTGTCCTTCTCGGCTCACCTCATCATCCTACTCTGAGAAATGCTATGACTTATCACATCTGGTCTATAGTGAAACTGAAATTAAAAAAAAAAAAAAATCAAGGCATCTTAGCCAACTTTCCTTAAGAAGGGCTTGCCCTGAGGAGTATTCCCGGTTCCTGGAGATCAGACTTGAATTTTTCTTCCTTCAAGTCAGCTAAGTGGATTATAGTACTCTGGATCACTAACTAACTGGCTCCAAATGGTTGGTTTCACTCCGCAGTGTCTGGGCACTGCAATGCAATGCAACGCAATGCAACCAGTTCCAACAGCTCATCAAATTGCCTATAAATGAGTATTTTGATGGGAAGCTTTTCTGGTTCCACATTTTAAACTAAGTAGAAACCAGACACACTAGTATTGACAGTGCTTGCGAAAGTCAACGTGTGTTTCTAAAATCTCTACTGTGAATATCACATGATTACAAAGCTGCAAAAACATACAGGGTCATAGCATCTTATATAATTAGATTCTATTTTTACTCTAAATATAGCTATCCTAGTTCTTTAAAAACAAAACGACTATCATCCAGATTGTGAATAAGGAAAGAATGCAGTTGTTTATAGCCAAACAAATTAAAGCGTTTTTTAATGTTTTGCAAGCTACTACTACCAGGGAAATATTTTAATTAGCAAACTTCTTTATCTAGAGGTTATAGATAATGCCATTTGATATGCTTTTCTTGATATCATTTTCAGACAATCATCATTGCCTCTTACCACTGTCTCTATTAAGCATTTCCCAATTTACAAAATAGTTGAACTCCTACGTTGAAAATTAATACACTAGAGCACTTCCCCTCTCCTTTTCCCCTTTCAACATCATAAAGGGCATTTAAACAAAAGAAGGCACTTTGTACCCTATACATAAGTCACAGGGCTTTGTCTGGCTGTGAGCCTGACCCAAGTGCTGCCAGAAAGCTGTTTTCGAAACACATCACTGGAGCTGAAGACATCTAATGTCTGTGCTGCCCAGCACCCAGGTACCATTTAATGTTAACATAACACCCTGGTTTTCCTCTGCGGATTCACCTCTTCCCTCCCTTTTCTCAAGCTACGTGGGTTTAGTCGGAATGAATCACTCACTGCCACTTTCCACCCTGGATCTGATTGCCTTAAGATCATCAGTGTATTTATCCCCTAACCCCAATCTCCAATGCCCATTGTGATTGGTTCCCGGATGGACATATTAACCAATCAGAGCCAATGAGTCTCAGAACTACCTTAGTTGGTCATTTTGTGAAGGAAAAAAAAAATTCCATCTCTCCTATAGAAGCAACCAAGAAGAACCTCTCTCTTTCCTTAGAATGAGTGGTAGGAGAATGTGAGGTTTGGAGGGAGTGTAGCAGCCATTTAGCTAAGAAAAGAGAAGAGCCTGGGGCCCCTGGGGTGGCATGAGGTGGTGAGGGTCCCCCCACCACCTTGTAGGGCCTGAAGTAGAAGACAACACTGCAGAAGCCAGCCTGTTTAGGCTGGAGCTGGAAAGACCTGAACCGTGGGAACATAGTGTGAGTTTTCAGATCGAGCTCCACGGGAACCAGTCTGGACTCTGGACTCTTCAGTTACTGAGTCAATGCATTTCCTTTAACATTTGTCAGTCTGGGTTGTGTCATCTGTTACTTGCAACACGAAGAGCCCTAAACAATGCAGGCAAAATAGCCTAGATTGAATAGGAACATCTGGGCTCCACAAATTGTATTCCCGAGAGCACCACGGTGCTACCTGCAGCATGACGGGGAGTGGGAAGAAAATGAGCCAAGTCCAGGTTGGCCATCAGTTAAACTGGTGAGAAATTCAAGAATGGCTTCCATAGTGATGCCAGAGAGGAGAAGGAAAAGAAGAAGCCAAAGACACAAAAAGAAGAAGTCAAAGCTTGGGAGTTAGGAGATCCTGCTCAGGCATCCCAGAGAAGAGAGTCTGAGTTGGCATCACTGTCTTCAAGCAATGGCTGCATACTAGCGTTTGGGAATTAGAGGCTGCCTGATTCTACCAATTGGTTGGTAAGGTAATTATGAAAAGTTGTCTAGTTGATAGAAGAAATTGGTTGTTAATGGGAACTATTCTTCCCCTTAAAAAAAAAAAAAGAGTGCTTATTTTAATGCAGATAAAATAGATTTACTGTGCAAAAAAAGGGGGGGCATGAAAATAAGTCTCTCAGGTTATTCTAATCAGCGGATGCTAAAGATTGGTAAACCACTCTTTTAAATAAGTACTATATTTATTCAATTGTCATTTCCGAGATTTTCACTTATAAATAATATTTCTTTGTTAAACTGTAAGGGTCACAATGAAATGTTTAGCCTTGAATTTAATATGAAGCCTGAGACATTTTCCATGGGTTTGCTCTTTTTTGCAAATTATTGCTCTGCCTTGGGAAATAAGATTGAAAGGAAATAGGATGAGAGTTATGGGCAAGGAAACATTTTCTTGGCTTATTATTAGAAAAAGAATATTCTTTCTTTGTCCTTCCTGAACTTAGAAGTTTTTTCCTATAGAATACTGAAATAGTTAACAATTCATAAAAAACATAAGCATCTACATTAAAACACAACCTTAAATGTAGCCCTGTAATTTTTACCAGAAACCTTGTAAAGTATGATGAATATACATGTATGAATACTAAACTTAGAAAGACCATTCAACATTCACATGGAAATGCAGCATTACATACAATATAATAAATATCCAAGATATCAAATACACAAAGTGATCATTGTTTTGATGTAGATTCTTTTATCCAGTTAACACTTTTACTGCATAATTTATTATAATAGCCTTACAAGTTAAACAGAACTAATTAAAAGCAGAATTTAACTAATCTGCTGAAATAACACAATTCTCAATATCTTGCAGCATTTTTTAATCTATAACATGTAAAACTGTCATTTTGACAAGAAAAACACATCCATATAACTGCTCAATTAACTTCTTTTTCAATGTTTAAAAAAAGTCAGAGTTAATAGAATGAAAAGAAACAGAAGCTAATCTTATTTCTGAGATAATTTTATCGCCTTAACTCTTGGGCTTTGGCAATAATGTCTGAAGTTTTAATACATATCATCATATAACTTAAATACTGTATTTACAAAATATATAACTTTTTTAAGCAAAATACTGTACAAAATACTGTCTTACATGTTTAAAGGGTACTTTCCCTTACAATGTATGAAAGCCCTTTATGTTTTTACCTTTAAGTTTCCCACATGCTTTCGAGATCCCTCTCTTCTCCGATATTTCAGAGCTGGGGTTTTAATAGTAGAAACTGGTCTACAATTAAAGAATAAAGCCAAAGATAAAAGATTGCTGTATATCTCACTGAGATTTTTCTAGATAAACCCTCATAGTTAAAAGGCACTTAAAATCCAAATCATACATTTTACGTTCTATGTTTAGATTCTTCCCTTTTGTCACTAAACATCTCTAGCAAACACATTTTAGGGGTACTGTATCAGTTATGAAAATTCTTTTAAATTGCCCTTCTTTTGAAATGCACAAAAGGCAAGTAAGCACCTTCCACTTCTGTTAACTTTTCAATGTCTGTTTCTATGCACAGTATGATTTCTTCACCCAAATTACTGAGAAAATAAATGAGATCATGTTTACTGTTCCTTGCTGCTGTAAGATGCGTCTTTTAAAAACGTCTAACATTAAACCCACCGCTATGGAGTTCCATAACTGAATTCCATAGTCAAGGATCTTATCCTGAGCATGGCCCAGGTCTCCCCGCATGAAGGCTCCTTCTTCTTCTTTCTTGTTTAGGAGACAGATTATCTTCTTGGTAGGTCAATATGTGTTTCCAAACCACCAAAGAATGAACCCAAACCTTGTCAACTTTGGTATCCCCCCACATCCACATGCTCGGTGTGTGACTGGATATCCGTCAGGCAAGGAGAGCGCTGCCGGAGGCCCAAGGGTCTGGGACCTCGGAGGCAGGAGGCGCCTTCCACAGCCCTGCACAGTGGGGAGGCACCTCGGAATGGCACTCCCTTGTTTGGCACTGAGGAGTGGGGCTCAAGGCTGGATGGAGGGGCTACTTGCAGGTGTGGACGTCAGTCATGCTTTCACACCTCCTGCAGCGGACGTAGCAGCACCAGATGAACTTGCACTCGCACCTCTCCACGTGCCTGACCACGTGGGTGTTGTAGCCGCGGCCACAACAAAGGAGGTTGCAGCCGTCCGCGCCCTCTGACGTGCGGTTGCATTCTCTGCCCTGTGTTCCTGGGATCCCTAGTTTCTTGTCCTCTACACAGTAATTGGGAGACTTATTAAGGTAGAGCAGATCATCTTTGCGTATGGGTATCTTCCTCTGATCTTTTTCTCTCCTGCGCATTTTCCTCTTTATTTTGTCTGAGATTTGGACACTGTTTTCATATTTGTCCTTCAACAAATGGCCGATCTTTTCAAAGGAAGACATCGTTTTCCAGCACGTTTTCACAGCGCAGGAGCCGGACACTCCGTGGCAGCGACAGTCTACTGACATCAGCTTGGCGACGGCCTGAAACCAACAGGAATTGCATTAAATATCATTCATGAAGTGTCTTACCCAACAACAGAAGCGCGGCTGACCTCACCACTTCACTTTCTGGGTCCGTGTAGTCCTGCACAAAAACGGTAGTTTTGAACATAAAGGGTCTCTACAGCTGCTTCAGGGTTCCAGTGTTTTGTCGTTCTCCTGACCCTGCAGGGCAAACGTTTCCAAGTGTAATTTAAAGTAGTGGACCAGGCCAATGTAGTCATCAGGGTTGATCTGGGACACCCGAGGGAAACTACTTTTATGTCTATTTTTGTGTTTAATTTCGGGGTGGGAAGATGTCCATGCATGCCTCCATGTTCCTGATATTGCACCTTGCTACTCAGAGTGTAGTTCATGAACCAGCAGCACCAACGTCACTTGTGAGAAACGCAACTTCCCTGGCCCCACTATAGTCCCACAGAATCAGGATCTGCATTTTAATGAGATTCTCAGGGGACTCGTATGCACCTTAAAACTTGAGAAGCACTGACAGGATGGTCATCCTCGCCTCACCAGTGCATAGAAGCATCCGTGGAAACTTTGCAAATAACCAACGCAGTAATCGCTGAGATTCTGATTTACTTGGCCAAGGTGGGGTCCAGGCAGTGGCACGTCCACAAAGCTGCTCAGATGATTCTAACGGGCATCCAAGCATGAGATCTATGCACTGAGAGTTCTCAGGTTTGATCACTGTAAAAGTCCATTACGTTCATGCGGGCTTGGGGTACCGTGTTATCCTTTGGTCACAGACCACATGTGAAACCCTGACTAATCAACTTAAATTGGTCAAAAGGAAAAGGGGCTGGAGAGTGTGGTTGCTCCCAGCAAATTCTTCCCCTGTTGTGGAAAATTAATTCAAAACATATGTCCTATTCTTGATGGATCAGTAGCACCATCCTAACAGAAAAGGGATAATATATATACATAATTTTTCAATTCAAAGTGCTGAGTTTGGTTTATTCAGCCTGAGGAATTAAATGAGATTACATATATCTGTAAGAGTCCATTGCCTGGCACACATTAAGGTCTAAATAAATGCCCCCTTTCCCTGAAGAAGAAGGTCCGGGAAGAGTTGAGAGAAAATTTTACATGGGGCTCACCGTGCAAAAGCAATAGAGAGATTTCAAGAATTTGGGGGTTCTATACTCTTATACAGCAGGCTGGTTAACACAGCTTCCTTCCATCCCTAGAGGACGACAGAGCAGATTAATAAATCGCCGGGGCTAGCTGTAGCGCTGACGGTCTGTCAGCATGCTGGGTAAAATGGGAAATTGATCTGCCCATTCAATAACTTGGAAATTATGTGTGTCATCTCACCAAAGAAAGGAAAACCTCACAGCTTAAATTCCACTTACAGTTCTTATCACGACTCTAAAATGACAGGGGTTTATGTTTTGCCATTTTATACTTAAACCTGACACTGACGTGTTCGTGGAATGTTAGGTTTCCCAAGAAATTAAAGTTTCTGAACTATCTAATGAGATGGACTATTTCGGACAATTTATAATATTTGCAACCTTGAGTGAGAGCATATGGTATTGATTTGTGCAATATTCGATACTTATTAGTGTTGAAAATAATAAACAGAATAATATTTAAACCCTGTCCTTTATGGAATAGAGCACATATGCTCTTTTTGAATTCATAAAACTGAGAAGCAAGTAGCTATGTCTATTTCTTAGTAACTCAGGCAAAAGACAGCTTTCAATGATATGAAAGCAATTTATAAAGTATGGCACACAGCTTAGTTACTTAAATTTATGGCATTTGATATTCACAAAGACTTCCATTCTTTAAAATGTCTCCAGGCAAATAAATGTTCAAATTAATGCAATCTGCCTACTTTTGTTCAGATTTTAAGGGCTTGAAGGATATGAGAAAAAGAGAGCTCAGCTAATGCTAGGCAATAACAAAACAAATTGTCCAAAGAAAGCCAAAAATCTAAGAATGTCTGTTTATGTATTTAAACCTGATCAACATTCCTCACAGTCATCACTTGGTGATTTAAAACTGCCTCTTGCTCAGGATCTTACTGAGGGGCCGACTTTTGTTTCATCAACCAGTTCAGACATCATGTATGGTGTTGCCAATTTGCAAAGCATGGAGGACGGAGTAGATGCTCACCAAATACTTACGGAATAGTTAGTTCCAGCTCACTTGAACAGCTTTAACTCACTCTCTGTTGGTGCTCTGAAGCTGAAGAAAGAACTGAAAACCACCTTAAAGGAGTCACTGCCAGGAGAGTCAATGGCATGGAAAGGTCTTGATCCTAGGGGGCTCTCCTCCGATTCCTCAGCCCACAGCAGTGTTAGGCCACAGAGTTAGGACACATTACCTCCCAGGTTTGAAGGATAAAAAGGTGATATCTAATGATATCACCTGCTGAATTCACATTGGAATTCTGGGAAGATTTTCTTGCTATAGAAAACTAGAATCTTTTAAATACCTGGAGTTAGTTATAACTTTTCAGGGATGATATTTTTAAGTTTTGTTCGATTACCTTTCAATTCCATTATCTTTTTTGTCCTTAACAATAAGTACAAATATGGTATTTTTATCATGTGTATATTTTACATTTATATTTCATTTATTTATATTTTATCCTAAGTTTTATTGTATATATTTTATATTACATATGTTTTACCATATATATTATCATATATATGGATATAGATATAGATATAGACATAGCTATAGATATAGTCTAGGATAGAAAGACAAATAAACATCAAGGAGAAGAATTCCAAAAACTTGACATGAAATTTAAATGATTATAGCCCAAAAAAAAAAAAAAAAAAAAACTTTAAGGAAGAAACTTGGGCAAATAGGGATTAAAATAAAGCAATGTAATTACCATTAGGACAATTTGATGAAATGCAGAGTCCAAGGCAGATCACACACACACACACACACACACACACACACATACAGTTTAACTGCAGAACTTAGTGTTTCTCAGAGAACTTTTTCATAAATTATTTTACTTGATGTAGCTTTACAGAAAGAAATGCCTTGCACACAGTAGGTAGTTAATGAACATGTACTTACATATTATTCCAGTTTTACAAAAGAATGAACAGCATGGTTAAGACACTTGATTTACATAAGGAAAGTTGGTGATATATGATGTAAAGTCTGTATATGCAGCAGGAGAATTTTAGTAGAACAGAGAAAAATGAAAGTGGAAAATGTAGTATATTTAAGGAAATTGCATGAACACTCCAAAAAAAAGTATATTCTGGAGCTTTTCAGCTGGGATTCTTAATTAACATCAAATAGCCGTTCTGAACTGCAGTGATAGGAGCCATTTTCTGCTAACAGGAAAAGTTAGAGAACAGCATTCGTATGAGTAGTATGTGGTTATGAGAAAATTCCTTTCTCTACTCTAGTTGAGTTGTTAAGGTTTATAACGATATTAACAGAGGAATGTTTTGTTAACTATTGCAAACAGATGTGCACATTTTGGTGGAATATTTTTCAACTATGGGAGAGCAATTAGGAGGGTAGCATTCAATTTACTGGGCTCTTTGTGTTAAGTTTTGGTTTGATGAACTTCTATGAAGTGAAATAGGAAAGATGTATCATTAATACTTAATGTAAAAATAGAAACTGCTAAGAAGTGGTCTAAGGAGTGACTGGTCCCACAATTTTGATTCAGAGGTAACACAGCAGGCGATGATTGTTTTCCAGTGTATCGCTTTATCCAAACTTCACAGAAATGACCAAAACAAAACAAAACAAACTATTGTGGAACATTTTGTTATAAACATTTCATTTTGTCAACTATCAGATGATCTAGTTAAGTTTTTAGGAAAACTGTGACATAAGGTTGGATGGTTATATGTAGAATTCCTATTCCTCTGACCCATTTTGTCTCTCTCAGTCCAAAAATATATTTGAACCTGCTGAAAAGCAAAACACTTATGTGTTGTTCAAGTACTTATAAATATTCTTGAAACAGGTCAATGAAAATTTGGGGTTGGGCCCTTCCCACTTTTTTGAGTTACTCATCATAAAACAAATTATGGGGTAGGGAAACTTAAAAGTTTATGAGGTGGACATGGGAAGAATGGAAATATTTTAAGCACACCAAAAGAAATACCCATAAATATTCCAAGTCACATTATTCCCAGAAGTTCTGCCCCTGGAAGACATCACATCATTCTGTTAGCCAATCACCATTCGGCAACATTATTCTTGGAGTCATAACTTTAGGAATGGTGTCAGAAACCAAGTGGGAATCAGAGTATTTAAGGTCAGCGGTTAGAAAATCATCTATCCTGCTCACAGCACTACTAAGCGCCAGTACCCACATTTCTCTGAACGCTTTCCTACATTTTGAGTTTGGGATTTTGAGACGAGGAAAATCAACTCAATTGAATGCAGACCTTGAACTTTACTCAGAAGAATATGCCTATTAGATTAAAATCCTAATTGCCAATCTTAAAAATGGAGTTGATTGTTCTTCCATATTAGATAATAGCCTGGAAACCTGGTTGGTTTTTGTTGTTGTGGTGGGGGGGGGAGGGGAGGGGGGGTTTGGCTGCCAGTGGAAAGAAAAATACAAAATGGTTTTGAATTGTAATATTTCATGAAAACAGACCAACAAAAACTCCAGTCCAGGTAATGTTTTGTAATATTTTAAGACTATGTAGACCAATGAAGAACAAAAATACTCAGTAGAGAAAACTCCAAAATGTACACAAACTGCATATATATGTATAGGCTGAATTATTTTCTGCACGATTAGAATAATAGCAAAAACCTCAGTAATGTGAGAAGATTGTTTTTTGCCAACAAACAGTGGATTAAAATTGATGCTAAATAGTTGTATGTTTTTAATAAACTTGGAATATAAATACTAGTTGAAGATCAAGTGGTTACCGAGGCAAATATTGGTACCTAATTAGAAACAACACACAAGACAGAATAACACTAAATACCTGCCTAATGATACTGATAAAAACACAGAATACTGCAGAGCTTCTCAGAAGTTTAGGGATAGCTTTATTCAGGGAATTAATCATGACATGAATTTCCAAGTTTTGTTTTCTAGCAAAATGTTAAAAATCCCTACAAAATTATTTAAAGAATGATTAAAGAAGATTTAAGATCTAAATTGATAATTAATATACATTTGTGGGTCTTTTTAAAGATATTAATTTGACTTAATGTGTTTCTCATCCTAACTCTAGAGTTTTAAAAACTATGTATTAAGAAACACAAACATATATTTGACCTCTTTTATATTCATATGTTAGAGATAATTTTAAAAATCCTTTAGTGGATAATGTTTACATTGAAGCAGAACCTCATTCATTTAATTTTTTTTTTTTTTACATGGAAAACTTTAAGAAGAGACATGTGCGTAACTGTGGTGTCAGGCAAGAATTACTTTATTAAATTTTAAAATTTCTAAACAAAAATATGAAAAGCCTACCTAGCTATTTACTGACTTGCCTAGTTTCGATTTTGCTATTTTGAATCAATATTCACATTGAATTAAAAATTCAAATTTGAATTTGAAGCGTCATGGTGATAATAACATTTATTGAGATTTGTGTTTTCGCATTATAAACCAGAATGGCTAAGTAAAGAAAGCTGGCTGAAACTTGTACCTATTCTAAGCGGGTTCCATTTATTCACTTTCCAAAAATGTAAAACAAATGTAACATATACTTTAAATATTTCTGACAGATACTGCAACTTGTTTTAATTTATTTCAGGAGAATGTGGCAGATTGCAATGACTACTTTGGGACCTTTACAGGTTATTGGATATTTACAATAATATAGGATATGTGCTGATATTCCTGTCCTAAAAAGATTATCACAACATAGAAAATGTATATTCATAAAAAGGTTTTGACTGTTTTAAGAAACTCACTATGAATTACCAAGTAATTCCCCTATGTTGTAGAACTCAACTTTTATTGTGTCAATATTCATTAAAATAAATATGTTAAAGTTAAACTACAAATTTATTCCATTTTAAGAAAACTTTAGTATAAAACACAGAATTCATAAAAGAGGTTAATTAGATGGTGGTTCTTCAAATTTAATTAAAGATTAAATTAAATCTTTAATATGTATATATTTAAATATCCATATGTTTAATGTATCTAAAGCTTCTTTACATTTATCTGCATTTGTTGTTTTTTTATAATGAATCTGTATCACTTAATAATAAAATAACTAATTCTCTTTAAAAAAGATTTGTTTTACCAAAATATTAGTTAGGAGTTATGAATTCTCTAATGTATCCAAGAATGTTTGCTCGAGAAAGTACGGACACATTGATCACATTATGTTTAGGAGCCATTTCCCACTAAAAATAGATTTAAAGAAATAATCAAAAGTATATTTAAGACGGAATTTGATTTGGTACCATTAGGCAGATCCTGTAGATCTTATTCTGGCTCTATCGCTAAGGGGATGGAACAAAATCACCCAAAGGCATGTGCACATCTGTTATTTTGTAATTAGTGTTCCAGGTAGACAAAATATAAAATCACCAATACATCAATCCCTATCCGATGGAGAACTTAAACTGAATCGATGTAGAAGTCATACATATTGTTTATGTATACAATAAACACACATATATATTATACATATAGATGACATATGTGTTTCTTCCACTACCAGTGTATGTTTTTAAAATCACTTGGACAGATTCATTCAGAAGTGTCATCCCAGTGTTATTTAAAGGCACTAGATTTCATTCCATTTTCTGATACATACCTGCCTTCCGGCTTCATTGTTGTGTAGGTTCATTGCTAACAGAACTTTGCTTTCTTTTCCTGTGGTGTTTCTGATGGGGAAATCTAGGAACTTTCTGCTGAACCACATGCCATACTGGACATCATCGGAGCAGCCCCCCCAGTGCCAGCCTTCACTAGCTGAGCCGCCATTCTGCAAGGTGGTGTCACAGGAGCACTCGGTCATGTTGCCTGCACTGCATGACCTGGTCACAGAATGCACCAGGCCTGCAGCCATCACAGCATAAATAAATGCTGTTTCCTTGGTGCCTAGAACAAAACATAAATTGCTGAATGGAAGAGCCATACCTCCATCTGTTTATGTTCATAACAAAGCCTCTTAACCTCCTTGCAGGAAAGTGATTTTGCAATTACTTTCAATGGATGCTTTAATGAGTACATATTTAGAAAGGACAATTTCATATTGTTTTAGTCTTATAAAAAAGCTACATTAATTTTCAGTATTCCACTTGGGGGCATTTTTATATATTGTACAGCATAAATTGCCCTCATGACAATTAGAATCATCTGTTTATTTTTAAAATTTGAAATGTATGCCAGCACCTAGCTCAGTACTTAATAGACAATAAAAGTTCAATAAGTACATATTGAATTTAAAATCCTTTGCATGGATACAGTAAATGGTAATACAATGCCCAAAGAGTCCAGATTACCTTTATTTTTACATTTCAAATGTGTTCTCACAAAACACAAGCTGAAAAACTTGGTGTGATTTTTGTTTGTGTAAATAATACACGTCAGAATGCAAATTAAAAATAAGCAAAGGCCAAAGCAATCAGTAGATGTTACAGTTTACTTTCACATCAAAGACTGGTCTTTTTTTTTTTTTCCCAAGGATATCATAAACAACAGTCACTGATATTAATATGGAACAGTTAAATATTTTATATAGTGCTAGCTAATCCTTTTACAGTCTTAAAAGCAATGAAAGTCACCAGCAAAGAAATGAAATGTCAGCAGCAAAGAAAAAAAAAATTGTTATAGAAATCTGAGTATATATTTAGCCCACCTGCAATAGAGTTTGAGCTAAAATCTTTGAAAATTAAAGTTCATTAAAACATTAGTAAAATGGGCTAGAAGAGACTCAGCAAATGACCTTTTTTTCTTTTGAGAGAAGATTGGAGTAGAAACAGTTGCATGCCCGTTGTCCAAAAAACCTTTTCAACAGCTGATGTCCCTGAATTTCATCAACTAAAACTTTTCTGCTTCTAATTCTCCTTCTTCTCCTTCTTCTTCTTCCTTCCTTCCTTCCTTCCCTCCTTCCTCCTCCTTTTTTCCCCCCTTCTTCCTTCTTTTTTCTTCTGCGGGGGTGCGGGGAGGGGCAGGCCCCCTTCGGAAAGGCGCGCCGGCCAAAACGCAGCGGGGCAAATGCAATACTTTGGCGGCGATGCGTGCAGGGAGCGGGTGGAGAAGGGTCAAAGGAGGAGGGAGAACGGAAATGAATGTGAAAAACAACAACGAATCTTTCGGCGCCCAGGTTCTAAAATTCTTTGAATCTGCTGATATTCCTAGAACAATCCTGGTTCCCTGAACCTTTATCCCTACAGAGTCACTGGGCACGTGGAAGTGGAACTTTGTTTTACTGCAGCTTCCCGCGCCGCGGGTGTGCTCTCTGGAGGAAAGATATAAAAGGAAAGGAGACCAGAGGGGAGAGCCAAAGTAGTCGCGCTCGGGTTAGCCGCACGTTGAGTTGTCCAGGACATTCCCTTTTACAATCACCATTACTCTGTCTGCCCCGCGCTCCGAGGTGCCAACAAACGTGGGGCTTCGCTGCAATTAGCCCCTTGTCCAAGGCTCGGTGCGCAGCGGAGCTCTTAAATCAAAGCAGATGCGGCGGCAGCATTCCCTGCTGCCGACATCATGTTTCTCCAGCTGGTCACCCACGTAGGGGGGCGCTACGGGGTCCGAGGGGTCGGCGGGGTGGAGTGTCAGTTTTTCTGCAACTCCCGCCGAGCGCCGCGGGACGGAGGAAGAGCTACAGCTCCTAGCGCCCCATTCTGGACCTGGGGAGTCACCCCCCTCCAGGACCGCACCTGCACCCGGGCCTGGTTTCCGTCACCCCCCCAATTCTCGTCCACTAAAGGACCTCTTTTGGGATTGAGACAGCGGCGGACCACGAAAGCACTCCTTCATTTACCGTACTTGGAGGAGTTGTCGCCCTCCATCCTGCGCCATCCCCGAGGGTCCGGGACTTACCGCTGCTCAGCTCGTAGCCAAAGAGGGGGCTGGTGCCCGGCTGGGCGGTGGCGGTGACCAGGCAGTTCCATCTCTCGTGTCTGAACTGGCTCCTGCACTCCTGAATGCCCAGCCGCGCGCCCTCTCCGATGCTCGGCAGCAGGTACGGTTTCCTCTTGCACAGCTCCTTCTGGCGGCTGTTCAGCGGCAAGTTGGCGCAGCCCAGCTTCTCCGGAACCCCAAAGGAAGCGATGCCCAACCACCTGTAAGACACCGCCGCCCCTAGCGTGAGCCGCTCCCCAGCTCTCCTCTCCGATCCCAGGTGTTTTGCCAAATTTTGGGTCATCCGCCCTAGGGTCCCCGGCCCTGCTCCCCCGCGTCAGCTGGAAGTCCCCCGAGGCTGGGCACCCCTTTTGCCACAACCGCCGTGCCGCCCCCATACTCACATCCAATTTCCCTGGGCTCCGCAGGGGAACAGCGCGAGCAGGGCTGCCCACAGCGCGCACAGGCGGGACAGTCCCAGGAGCGCCGCTCTGTCCATGGCCCCAGCATGGAGTCCCCCAGCCCCAGCCGCTCCACTGCTGCCCTCTCTGCCCAGAGGCCCGCCAGGCCAGAGGTCAGTTCCCCAGAACCAAGTTGTCCCTCGCCCCCTCTCGCCCTGTGAGACAACATAAAAAGAAGGCCAGCGGTGGTAGGGGCTCTCAGCAGCCTTCCCCTCGCTTGCAGGGAGCAGTTGAAAGGAGGTGGAGAAAGGAGCTTGGGGCCCTCCTCCCGCGCGGAGCTGGAGGTGTGCAAGAGGTGCAGGAGCGTCCCTCGCCGAAATAGGTGAGAAACTTCTGTTGGTGTAGCTGTCTCCATCGCCCCCGGCCTCTCCTCCCATCTCCTCCCCCTGGCCGCGCCTGGAGCCTGATTGGCCCAGCCTCGGCCCCGCATCTCATCATCCCCGGACCTCAAGCTCCCATTGGCTGCGAGCGGGCTCCGCGGGGGGCGCTCGGGCCCGCTGCTCCGGGACAGCGCGTCCAGACCCGGGTGTGTTCATGACCTTTCCTCCTGTCGCGGTCTTCTAAGAGCGGGTCTCGGCGGGAGGGGTATTGATTCAACCCGAAGACTGCCAGGGCCGCTTCTGTCTTAGCAACCCTGGGGGAAGGCGTGGGTCGAATGGGAGATGTTTGAGTTCCACCCACCCCACTCGCATTTGGATTAATTACCCTCTGGGTGGAGTGGCTGGAAAACCTCACTGCCCCCGTTTCTTTCCTCTCCCTCACCTCACAGGAGAGTAATCTTTTTGAGTCAGAGTTGGTACCAAACAAGTTGACCTTTCAACACTGCTCGAGGTCTCAACGTGTCAGGAGACTTCAGATGGGTGAAATGCTGTCAGGCTTGAGGTCGTCGTCATTTAAATAGACATTTATTTATTTTTAGCGAAAGAGAAGATTCTGGCCTCCTATCTAACCTACCATATTTACATGGTGTTATGCGATTTCGTTTTCCCGGTCTGTCTTCCTTTCTGCCGTCTTTGAGAGCATTGTCAGAAGACGGAGGAGAGAGACAGAATGTGCGAGAGAGCTTCTGGGGAGCTCTAGAGTAGATGAGGGTTGCGTCCCTGCCCTTATCGCCACTCCTCATTGTGGCTCACGTGGAGACCTTGGACAAGGCTACACACGGAAGACAGTTTAAAAAGTTACTCGGTAAACGCTTCATGTTTGCCCAGTACTGTGGGAATTTATAGACAGTGTCCCTTCCCTCAAGTTCACAAACCAGCCACAGAGACAAGTCTAAAACAAAAGAATTTGAGATTTCAGTGAAGGAGAGCATAGAATCCAGTGAGGCACTCTAGAGCCAAAGAGAGTTGGGAAGCCAGAGAATGTATGGTGCCCGGCAGTTTAGGAAGGCTAGGGAACCAGTGATTTTCAGGATAGAAGATCTCTGGGACGGTTGGGAAGGCAAGCTGGACCTGCTCAGCCGTCGTATCCAACAGTCCTGCCTCGCCTGGTTGGTGACATGAAATGTTTCTGAGAGGTGTCACCTGCTCCCCAGAGGACTTCTGAAATGGTAGTAAATTCTCAGGGTGGACCTACCAGACTTACTCAGATAAAAGATTGGCTTTCCTTTGCTTTGTCCTCAAATAAAGGATTTTATTTGCTGCATGTCTCCTCCATCAGCCCAGAGCAATAAAAGCTCACTGAAATTCCCATCCCATCCCATTCATGCCTTTATCCAACAAATATTTGTTGAGCGAACACTATGTACCAGGTCCTAAAGCCA
The DNA here is from genome assembly GCF_028018385.1 of Neofelis nebulosa. Classification (NCBI taxonomy): domain Eukaryota; kingdom Metazoa; phylum Chordata; class Mammalia; order Carnivora; family Felidae; genus Neofelis; species Neofelis nebulosa. Next base: position 30,611,239 of record NC_080785.1, read on the forward strand.
CATTGTAATTTTTAGAGAGTCAAGTTGATGATAGGGTGTAGTTACTGATCCAGACATATTTTGGCTAATGGCTAGTGGCCTCTCTCAAAATCAGAGCCTTCATCCAAACTCACTTTATTCTGTGAGCCTCTCCAGGGGGATCATGGAGCATTTTCTGCTGTATCCCCGCCATTGGGCCCAGCACATGAAATCTTGGTTTTGAACAGAATTTATTGAGTGGATTAACATGATGAGGAACGCCCTGAGTGCATACCTAAGTGGTCTAAATGATGAAATAAGAGAAGTGACTTCCTTTTTGGGGGGAATGGGGGAGGGGAGAACATTAATACTTAGGGATTATTCTGTCCATACCTCTAAAGCAAAGGGTATTTATTTCCAAGAGTTGATGGAGCTGAAGAAATACACTTTTCATTCAATGAACAGACATTGGAGTGCCTTTTTTTTTTTCTCTGCCAGACTTTTATGCACGGAGAGTCTGATGAGTGCCTCTAGTATTCAATCTCTTACTCTCACTTTGTCTCTCTCTTCTCTCTCTCTTTCCACACATAATTTCAACCCTCCCAAATTGGTACTCATTTTATAGATTCAAAAATGAATTGGAGCTGTTAAAAACTTGCTCAAGGTCACTCAAGTAAGTAGTAGAGTCAAAAATAAGTCTTATTAAGGGGCACCTGGGTGGCTCAGTCAGTTGAGCGTCTGACTTCGGCTCAGGTCATGATCTCACGGTCTGTGGGTTCGAGCCCCACGTCGCGCTCTGTGCTGACAGCTCAGAGCCTGGAGCCTGCTTCCGATCCTGTGTCTCCCCTTCTCTCTGCCGCTCCCCCGCTCTCACTTTGTCTCACTCTGTCTCTCAAAAATAAATAAATGTAAAAAAAAAAAGTCTTATGGTAGCGGCTTGTTCTTTCCACCTCAATAACCTAATTCGCATCTTTCTTTCTTTCTTTCTTTCTTTCTTTCTTTCTTTCTTTCTTTCTTCTTTCTTTTTCTGATTAAATTCCACATCACTGGGCCTCAGGGGCTAAATTTGTCTTTTGTGTTCCATGGTTCTTCATATCACAGTTCACAGATCTCTCCATCAGAAGAGTTCGTCTGTCCTCTGAACAACCCACGGTGGGTTGCCTTGAAGTGGATCTCACTGAGGCAGATGTCCGTCCACCTGGGTATCCTGCCGCTTGCCCCCTCCTCACTGTCTGGTTTCTGCAGCCGAGGCAGAGCAGTGGGGAGAGCAGTGGGTGAGTTGGGTGACTGAGGCGCCAGTCAGTCAGTTGTACTCTTAGGCAATTCATTTCAACACTGAGTCTCAGTTTTCTCACCTTTAAGATTATAAAAAGCTCTCCTTCAGATCTGAAGCGCCTACTAGCATTCCCATAGGGCTGGAGGGAGGGAAGTAGTGGGAGTGTGTGTGTGTGTGTGGGCAGGGGTAATGGGGCGTGGGAGACTGCATTTGCGAGTGGATTTATAACCCCAGGAGGAGGAAGCCTTTAGTCATTGACAAGGGCATGTCTACTTGAGTGATGGCCCAGTTTCCAGGGTGACACAGGCTAGACTTTTTGGGCCCCTATCCTGCACCTTCAGTTCTACTTTTCCTTCTGAGTTTCAATTAAAATGAATTCTTTTAATTGCAAAAGTCTTTTTAAATGGTTGAACTTTAGGGGTACCTGGGTGGCTCAGTTGGTTAAGCGACCAGCTATAGCTCAGGTCATGATCTTGCAGTTCGTGGGTTCAAGCCCCACATCAGGCTCTGTGCTGACGGCTCAGAGCCTGGAACCTGCTTCAGATTCTGTGTCTCCCTCTCTCTTTGCCCTTCGCCTGCTCGGGCTCTGTCTCTCTCAAAAAATAAATACACATTAAAATTTTTCTTTTAAAAACGGTTGAACTTTAAAATACAGTATAATCTAAGGCTACCTGCGTGTCTCAGTCAGTTGAGCGTTTGGCTCAGGTCATGATCTCACAGTTTACAAATTTGAGCCCTGCATCAGGCTCTGTGCTGACAGCTCAGAGCCTGGAGCCTGCTTCCAATTCTGTGTTTCCCTCGCTCTCTGCCCCTCCCCCACTCGTTCTGTCTCTCTCTCAAAAATAAATAAACATTAAAAAAAATTTTAAAAATTAAAATAAAATACATTATAATGTTATCAGGCCATATGAAATTTATTTATATATTTTTTTATTTTTTTAGAGAGTGTATGTGTGCATGCAAGTGGGGGAGGGGCAGAGGGTGAGAGAGAGAGAGAGAGAGAGAGAGAGAGAGAGAGAATCTTAAGCAGGTTCCATGCCTGGCATGGAGCACCATGCTCACTGTGAGATCACGACCTAAGCAGAAATCAAGAGTCAGATGCTCAATTGACTGAGCCACCCAGGTGCCACGATATGAAATTTTATTTTGAGGGTAAAGGAAATTACAGATATTTTATTTATTCTGGAATGTGAAAGTGAGGAGTTCTTTTATAATCTAATTTATATCTCTAATAGAATATGGTTTATGTCTCCTATCATTAATGAGGATTATACTATGTAGAGAAAAATAAATGATGGGTCAAATCCAAACATATATATAACCACACATTTCAAATTGTTAATTTTTTAAGCAGCAAGCAGGAGCCTTGTTTCCTATTTATTGTTTACAATTCATAATTTGGAGAGAGGACACACTGTTAACAGGCCAATAGAATATGACCTGATGTTTTACTATGTGACGCAAGCTATCTAAGCTTCAGGTACCCATATCCGTAAAACGTTGCAAAGATTTTCTCATTCATTGTTCATAAATACAAACTTTACTATGTCATCTCATGATCTGAACCCAGCTACCTAAAATTTGATTAAGGCTAAGAAAATCACCATGTGACTCCAAGTTTGCACAGGTCATTGAAGCATCTATGCTGTCTTGATTCCGTAAGGAGAATGTGTATAATGAACCCATTTTCCTAGCAGGGGTTAGGGGTTTTGAGCTATATTCCAGAAGAGGGTGTTTAGGAGGGGGAAAGCCAGATTTCAAGCATATTCATTCACTCAAGAGAGCTCTCTCAAGGGACTGAATCTGTCATAATGGGGGCCCTCATTGACCAGCTGGGCCAACTGCACCAGATAAGGAGCTGGCTGGCAATAAATCCTACTGCCCACTCAGGACTGTTGTAGATTATTCGTTGTAGAACCGAGAGGACCCTGTTCTTTCTGGTAGTTTTCTCTCAGTCCCTGGGAAACTCAGCAAAAAAGTCTGCCTGCACAGATACGCCTTGGACTCTGCCTCTGGCAATCCATCAGAGAACGAGACTTCTAAGGACCCTGTTGTAAGAATTTCTGCTCAGATCACAGAGACTTATGTACTGGAAACTGATACCAGAAGCACCCAGCTGGTCTTAACTCCCATGATAGAACAGAAGACCAGAGGTGACTTTTTACATAACTGGGTCCCCATCCATTCTATTTTAAATTCCACCTGGATGCTACCAGTGTGGAACAGAGCACAGGCCTGTGAATACTGGCTCTCAGGCGGGGGGCGGAGAATGATATTCTGGACATCCTGCTGTCCTTTGGGGGCCCAAAAGGCCAGAGAGGAAGTCAGACTCAGAGCAGCAGAGGTGATGCCGGGGGCACAACCAACACAAAGAAGGGTGGAGAAAGGATGCTGTCTTGCTTTTTAAATTTCCGCAAGTATGAGAGTGAAAATCTTTCGGCTACTAGTCCTAAAAATCAAGGTTGAGGGAGAGAAGTGGCCTATCTCTAGTGGTAATCTCTTTGCAAGGAGGGAATACAAGTAAAACACCATCACTGACAAATGAGAGTGGTCACTCTTGCCTCAGGGCACAGGTAAGCAGAACACACAAAACTGAAATACGGGAGGATGTAGCTTTCTCAGTCTCTCTTTTCAAAAGTTGTTTTTTGAATTTTGTAAAACAGAACAACTCAATTGGTGAATAATTACTGATTTTAATAAGTTATGAAGAAAATGACTTCAACCATCTGGCATTTAGTTTTTAGAGTACTATTTTTAAGGTGATCACTGGGCTGTCTCTAATGGAAAAAACAAATCTTCTCTTTTTTTCCATTTTACTAAAATTGAGCAACCTTAAGGGCACCTGGGTGCCTCAGTCAGTTAAACGTCCAACTTCAGCTCAGGTCATGATCTCATGGTTGGTGGGTTCGAGCCCCACGTGGGGCTCTGTGGTGACAGCTCAGAGCCTGGAGCCTGCTTCGGATTCTCTGTCTCCCTCTCTCTCTGCCCCTCCCCCACTCTCTCTCTCTCAAAAGTAAATAAACATTAATAAATAAATAAATAAATAAAATTAAGCAACCTTAAATTTTAAGGGAGAAAATTTGGAGGAAGTGTCCTTTAGAAACTTGCCCGTTGTCTATCTCATTCTAACTGCTAGGTCAAATAATTACACTTGATTGTTAGGATGTAATAAATATTTGGCCAATAAAAGACCATTTAAAAATCAGCCCAGGCTGAAGTTGCTTTTGCTTTTTTTAAAATGTTTATTTATTTTTGAGAGACAGAGCATGAGTGAGAGAAGGGCAGAGAGAGGGAGACACAGAATCCAAAGCAAGTTCTAGGCTCTGAGTGTCAGCACAGAGCCGGACACGGGGCCGGAACCTACAAATCGTGAGATCATGACTTAAGCCAAAGTTGGAGGCTTAACCGACGAAGCCACCCAGGTGCCCCTGAAGTTGTTTTTGGATTCAAGCTTGCTGTTCACATTCCACCACTCACCACTGTCCTCATTGTGGGTGGGATGCATGTTCAGGTGTTTAAGTATGCCCAACCAATTAACAGCATTTGGGATTTACCTGGGTCTCTGTCTTCACATGGAGGTGAATCACATTTTTAAAAAGTTTTTAAGCTTTATTATTTATTTTCAAAATAAATAATAGAGAGAGAGAGAGAGAGAGAGAGAGAGCATGAGCAGGGAAGGGGCAGAGAGAGGGAGAGAGAGAATCCCAAGCATGCTCTGTGCTGCCAGTGCAGAGTCAGACGTGGGGCTCGATCATGACCTGAGCTGAAATCAAGAGTTGGTTGCCTAACCAACTAAGTCACCCAGGCGCCCGGAGGCGAATCACATTTAAACTTGACTTTAATGTTTTCACTTACCTGACTGAAATCCTTCACAATTTCTTATTTACTCCTTTAAAAAAAAAAAAAAAGTTTATTTTGAGAGACAGAGAGAGTGTGAGCAGGGGAGGAGCAGAAAGGGAGGGAAAGAGAGAAAATCCCAAGCAGGCTCTGCACTGTCAGCACAGAGCCCTATATGAGACTCAAACTCATGAAACTATGAGATCATGACCTGAGCCTAAATCAAGAGTCAGATGCTTAACCGACTGAGCCACCCAGGCTCACCCTTGTTTATTCCATTTTAAACACTTTGGTTTGACTTCTAAATCCTTCATTCAGGATTTGTCTATAGCAGTCATTTCTTTCTTTTTTTTTTTTAACGTTTATTTATTTTTGAGATAGAGAGAGACAGCATGAACGGGGGAGGGTCAGAGAGAGGGAGACACAGAATCTGAAACAGGCTCCAGGCTCTGAGCTGTCAGCACAGAGCCCGACGTGGGGCTCGAACTCACCGACCGCGAGATCATGACCTGAGCCGAAGTGGGCCGCTTAACTGACTGAGCCACCCAGGCGCCCCTAGCAGTCATTTCTGATGAAATTCACTCAATTTCAGCACATGTATTCATCCTAGACAGCCCAATTTCTTTCTCCTCTTTTCCATGAGCAGGGGCTGCATATTCCCATTTCGATTTCTTGAGAAGCACTGCCTCCATGCCTAAATTTTCTTCTCTTTCCTTTTTCATGTACCCAAACCCACCTACCCATCCTTTGAGTCATACCACTTTAGGAAGCCTTCCACAGTTGACCGTGTTAATGTATTGCTTTGTCCAATTCCTACATCATCTGAGGTACCTACCAGGAAATTTGTCACGTAATTAACTTTTGCTCTCTGATAGTTTTACGTGCTTTAATTGTAAGTCACCAAATAGATTGTAAATGTCTTCAAACCAAAAAGTATGAGTAACTTTTTTTTGCAACCTCCCTTCTCCCATTGCCCGTAAGGCTGAGTGCGTATTAGGCATTCAATAATGATTGTGTGGTTGCTGTTTTAACTGACAAGGAATTTCTCATAACAGTGGAATCAATAAAGCATTAAGTTGAGAGCTGTCAGCATTGACATAATCTACTCGTTTACCACTTTTCAACTGGAAATTTGCCAAGACTTGTACCTAGTACATTGCATGAGTATGTGCCACATGATTTGCTCAAGTTCCAAGGGGACCACCAGATGGCTATGTCTAGAGTGTTCACAGCTTCAGTTTCGGCTCGTGTTAAAATCAGTAAATAAGCTGATGCTCTTAAATCTTTCTGACAAATCTGTAGCTGTGCCATGTGCTCCTTCCAGGTAAGTTTGTTGAGCCGGGCTAATAACTCAACCGCTTACTGGAGTTTCCTCCAGAGAATACTTGCATTTGAGTAGGCAAGGGCTCCGAGCCCAGGAGATTTACGAGGGTTCAGAGACATAAACACAAACGGCATAATAGGTGTGAGGTGTGTTCCAAACGTGGCCCCTCTCACCTTCTGTTAATGATTACGAAGGGAGGCATCAATACAAAAACAGCCGACTGGAGGCTCTCAAGTTTGCAATCTGATGAAGTCTTCTGGTGCCAGACCAATTTTGGGGGCTGTCACATGGCTTAGTGAAGCAGCTTCCAAAGTGGGCTGAAAACCACAATATTGATATACTGGGCCACATGCCAGAACAGAGCCTGAGTCCAGCCGACCGGGTAAAAGATTCCAGTTGCTACTTTAGCACCAGCGCATTGTCTGGAATCCCCAGGGCACACTCGTGAAACCAGTACCAGACAAATATAGCGGAGCCACTTTTTAATGTTGTTTTGGGGAGAGAACTAATATTTGCCTTATAGGTTAACCGAGTTATGGCAGGTTTCGGCTGGAAGGAGTTTTCCTTCAGGAACTGATTTGGCCCTCAGCATATCTTAATCTTATAGGAATTGCTGGCAGTCTAGGGTGGGGTTCAGTGCTGGAATCTTACCCTTCCTACTCCACTCCCCTCCCTGCCCCAGGGGTTCTGATGAATAAAGCATGCACAGAGAGAACTGAACTGGTTTGGGCAAAGTATCAGCTTTATCAAATGTAAGGCTTCCTAGTAGAGCTAGATTATACAAAGTGAAGTTTCCTCTTCCTCCTCTCCTCCCCAGTTTGAAGACAGCAAGGCTGACAGAGCAAGGCTGATCCAATATGTCCACTCTGTTCCAGGCTGAGAAGCTAGACGTGAGAGAAGGGCTAGGATAAGGCAACAAGAAGTCAGAAGAGAGCTCAAGCTACTTAAAGATGTCCAGGTCTATGAAGAGAGAGGGTGGGACTATCTTGCTTGTGGGACACCTGTGCTGATGGACACCTACTGACGGGCCACTCTTTCTTCACAGGGGAATAGGTACAGACTTCCTCATGATAGAAGAAAGAAATGAGAATACAGACATGTTGAAGGAAGTCCTCACTTCCTTAGGCAAAGAGAGCAAGTTCATCAGCCCTGCCACCTACTATAAAATGTAGTGTTGTAAGCCCTCAAAACAGATGGGTCGGCAGATGAAGAACCTTCACAGAAGCCATAGGCAGGATACACGTGACACAAATGCTCTGGACTGTATTCTGAGGAAAGACAAGTTATACAGTGGCACACCGGTCAGGGAAGGGTTAGCATAGGGCATATCAGTGCTCACTGTAAGGCTATCCACTTTTGCACTTGGAAGCCTTGGGAAGACAAGAGCAGTGCCTCCTTATCAATCACTCTTGACTGTACAGATTAAACCCAAAGGGGCAGAGGGATGATTTCACACACAAAAAATCAGTGTCCCTAAACAATGTCCTCCTCCACTTTTTAAAGCTTAGAACACACTGTTTTATTTTCCTGCTTATGGTTTCCCTTGGTAACATTAAAATGAACTCATGATCCCTGACACATTGTCATCTCAGGCAAGTGGCCCAGAAGCATGTTGGGTTGCCTGGTAATCAATATAAGGTTAGAAAGGTAGTTGAGACAGAATCACAAAATAAATAAGCAACAGGTGGCTTAAGATCCGTGGCTCAATTTGAGAAATATATTGTAATGTGGATGTATAGAGATATTCATAAAAATGCTGAAGAAATATTTTTATTTATTTAATGTGCACAATTATTTGTTGATAGATTGCATAAATTGTCAGTCTAGACAAAACATGTGATGACTGCTTGTGATTGTTTATAAAGAAATATATATGCTTTGTTTTTTCAAGATAATTTAAGCCATTTGATAACACCTATGGTGGAGGGTTATTTTTGTTACTTGCTTGCTTTAAGGTGAGTCATGACTTAGAATTCAAACTCGAACAAAAGAAAGGAGTTGAAGGTCATAAATATGTTTCACAGCTGGAAAAATCAGAAGAGCCACTTAAAAAGATTAAGGTCATGCAACATTTGTTTATCTTCCTGGCTTAGTTTTATGCAGTAGCCTTCAGCAAGTCTTAGAATCTTTCTGTGACTCCTTTCCTAATATTTAAATTGTCCAGCTCAGTAATCTAGTCAAAGGGGTACAGCAGTGAATCAATGGAACTTTGCAGAATAACTTAAATAAAGTGACACTCCCACTGAAATTCTCACAAAGCCATAGGCTTTTAAGAAATCATATAGATGAAGTAATTAAATAATTGTCTAAGTCTTTTCATGAAAAACAACATTTTCCCACTTCCACACTGGCCATTTACTCCTCCCCAGAAGTAATAACTTCCAGCTGAATTCCTTGGGTCTTCTGCACCACTTTGCTAAATATCACACTTATACTGTTATTTCTGAATTTTTAAAAGCTTAGGCATTATTTGCCCCTTTCTTCTCTGGAAGTGGAGGATATGCTCTGTTCACCCTTCTCACCCTCCCCTTGCACATGTGTATACTTTGATATCCTTTGTGTCCCCTGTATGGGTGTCTCGAAACTGTGGTTAGATCAGCCGTCAGTCCTTATTTTCTTCTGACACATCATATTATTCATGCTAAGCTGTATAATACGCTGTGATTCTTTTCCTTTTCCTCACTTGTGTTTTTTTCCCCATTTGTCTGGTTGCTATGTGCTTATCACAAGTCCAATGTCAATCCTTGCCAGTTCCCAAATCTCCTCATGGGCATCAGAAGTTATATTAATATCATCTTTTATAACTCAGTGTTCCCCCAGTGTCCCCTGACCTATTCCAATATGGAATGGGGGCCCCCACATCTGTTGTCCATGCCATCTGAGATCTGCTTCACCATCATCCCACCAGTCACATTTTTCTTGGGTCTGTAGAAGGAACACAAAGTCTGCTTCATTGTCATTTCCAGCTTCTAGAGGTTGCCTGCCTTCCTTGGTTCTCATTGCCTTCCTCACATCGTTCTGACCTCTGCCCCTATTGTCACATCTCATTTCCTGACTGTGACCCTCTTGCCCCCCTCTTAGAAGGACCCTAGTGATTACATTGGGACCGCTTGGATAATCCAGGAAAATCTTCCCCTCTCAAGATCCTTCATTAAATCACATCTGCAAAATCTCTTGCTACAAAAGGTAACAAATTCATAGGCTTTGGAGATTAGCACATTGTAGTAGGTTGAGTGGTGACCCTCCAGAAGATATGTCCACAACCTAATACCCAGAACCTGTGAATGGGAACTCATTTTGATTTTTCCAAAGTATATTTCTTTACAGATGTCATCAATTAAGATGAAAGAGCAGACCTAGGCTGGCCGACTCCATTTTGTTCTGTGTCCTCCATCTTGTTCTGTATCCTCCATCTTGAGTGACTATGTCCCCAACATGGCCACAGAACGAAATTCCAGCTCAAACTTCAGACCACGCCTCCTCCCCTTGAGTAACTTCCCGATCAAACCACACCCGGCAACCTGCATAACGGGATTCTCACCCTTCCCCAGCCAATCGGCTAAGGCCACGACCACTACCTCACCGACTACCCCTAGATGCCTATAAAACCTTTGTGCTTTTGAAACTCTCTCTCTGTCCGGTATCTCACCGCTGCGTTGGCACAGGTAGGGGATTGGGCTCGAGCAAGCTCGAATAAAGGCTCTTTGCTTTTGCATCAGACTCGGCTCCCTGGTGGTCTTTGGGGATCATGAATTCTGGGCATAACAAAGATCATAAATGAAATCATCCAAAATTATCTGAATGGGCCCTAAACCCAATGACAAGAGTCCTTATGAGATATAGAAAAGAAGAAGACACAGATACAGAGAAGGAGAGGAAAGTCATGTGAAGGTTGAGACAGTGGAGCAAAGACACAAGAATGTTGGGAGCCACCAAAAGCTGGAAGAGGCAGGAAGTGTTCTTCCCTAGAGCCTCCAGAAGAAGTGCAGCCCTGTGACACCTCTTTCAGAGTTCTGGCCTCCAGAACTGTGAGAGGATATATTTCTGTTGTGTTGTTGTGAGCCACCCCATTTGTGGTACTTTGTTATGACGGCCCTGGAAAACCAGACAGGTGTGCACATATTTGAGGGGGTGACTATTGTGTTTAACATAATATATTAATGACATTTTTTTGCAATTTTCTTCCTCCTGCTTCTTCCAATTCACTTTTTTCTGCTTGCTTTGTGTCTATCTGTCCTTCCAGAAGCTGCTTCAGATGCCTGGTATTCCTTGGTTGTTGCTCATGATTATGCATGAAGTACTTAAAAGCCAGTTAGGAGCTCTGAGCATATGGGTAGGACTTACTGATTTGAAATTTACCTTATGGTGGTCTCAATGGGTTATTTTCCTGGTGAATCTTCCGGAACAATATATTTATGTCTTGTCTCTTAGGCTGGTCACATTCCCCAGAGAAGAATATTCCATCTCCTGTTTTGATGATACTGGCAAAATGTTCTTCAATCTAGTGGGGGAGAGGGCTTGAGAAGCTTCAGCAATCGCAGCCTAAATTGAATTTCTGTTTTTGTTTTAGTATAGCTGGCCTTCTACTGCAAATCCGATACAGTGCTCACATTGAAATCGCTTGATAATGTCAAGAGTTAAGTTTCTACACTGGAAAACGTGAATCAGAATAAAGGACAACTTTTATTACTGGGAAATGTGAGAAATGCAGTTAACAAGTGAGTTACAGCGGTTAGGTTTATTCCGAAACAAGAAAACTCATGACTCTGAAGACCGAGCTAAAAAAAAAGGATTAGTCCTTTTCAAAAGGCAGTTACAGAAGTAGCTGTAATCAGATTAGTTAGTACAAAGTGACATTTTCTTTTTGTGACTACAATTATCCTCTCTCTGATTAAGAGCATCTTTGTATTCCGCCAGCAATGTAGTAACTTAATGGCCACGAAAAAAAACACACAGCTGGATAATTGAAAATTTTAGTTTTCAGCGGGAGACTGTGACCTTTTGTTGTTTGTGACGTCTCCTCTAAGAGGCACACACTGACTCTGGTTAAACTGTAGTACATGCGTGCTGACTGAAAATCATGGCACCAAATGACATCTGCCACCATTTCTTAAGGCTTCTGAACCTCCTCTTTCTTTCTCCCCCAAATTCCTCTTGCTCTCATTTCCTCACTTTCTTATTCTTCTCATGTTCTGGGACCTCCTCCTTTTTTTCTTCTTTTCTTCTCATAGCCCGATGGACAAAACAGGCTGGCTTACCTTCCCACCTGGTGTTCTAGTTCAAAAACAAAAGAAGTGAACAAAAAAGCCGATGTTTCTGGAATCCTAAGAATGGGTGGCATAGGTGTTTGAATCTCGTGCCCCAAGAAAACTTAGGCCACTGGTCAACTGCTAGTATTGCATGGGAACAAACACTGCGAGATAGAACGCACTCTATTCAGGTAATGGTTACGCTTTTTATTTGCATGAAAGGAACAGGAAGCTTGAAGTTTTCATAGTTTGCCTTCAAACCACTAATCTACCTTACTTCTCTGGAGAGACAATCCAGAGACAATGGACATATCCAGTCAACATTTAAAAATCCTTTAAAATCCTTTAAAACATAGAATTTCACCACGAAAATTTTCAACCTTCCTGATTTTTCAGGGACCGCTCGTGTCTTAGAAGCTTGATGAACCTAGGCTCTCATATAAATTAACTGTAATAGATTTTGTGGAGGCTCTAGAAGGATAGAATCATTGTTATACACTTGATTGAATAACTCCTTTTCTCTCTGAAAAAAATACACCTGCACGGAGCCATGAGAATGGGTAAACCATTTAGGACACCCAGCCCACCAGCACCCCTAAATTGATCCTGGCAGTCCTGGAGACAGCTGGCATAGCAGCAAGATTGTACTTATATTCAAATCCTCTAAACAATAAAGGACAGATACAGATATTTACTTTATTTCCATCAACAGTTAAACAGATGATTGATCGTTTTCACTTTAACAACGCTTTACATCCTTGGCAACCCTCTGAGGTGGCCTGCTTTTACACGCAGGGGGCTGCTGCTTGGAAAGTGCAGAGCAATAAAGTGCAATCTTTTGTTGCCCTGGGCGGCGGTGGGAACCAGCAACTAGAGGGGACAACAAATGTTATGAGGTCTTCTGAATGAGCTGAATTGGTAAAGTGCAAAAAAAATGGGTAATGGGAGTAACCCAGTCAAGTCACCTCTCCGGGTGAATAATTTAGATTCCTGTACTGATTCCAGTAAGACATTCTATTCCAAGGCCGTTGCATGATTTTAAAGTTCAGCCTGTAGAGGTGAATGTGGCACGGCATGGTGCTTGGTCATAGTGGCTCATTGGAAACCAGTGCCCCTCTGCTTCTCCAGGTTCCTCCTTCTCCCAGAGGAATCTTCTTTGCAACAGGGTTCCCTTCGTAATTAATTATTCTGCATCCTCCTATTTACCCAGTGCTTTGAATTTGCCAGCTGTTTGGGGAAAAATAATGTGATTAAAGTCACTCACACTGCAAATGTCTAAGAGCTCCAACTTTCCGAGGATATTAGCATGTTAAAAGACCCTGGAGGTTAACGTGAGTGATTTCACTAATTGAATGATTTCAAACAGAAGAACCTAGTAAAATAAAGAATTGTGGACACAGTGGGGGAGCCATCTGGTAACAAAGCAAGGAAGCTTTCTTTTTGCTCTTAATTCCAGACCTAGCTTTGTGCTAAAGTAAGAGTGTCTTTCTCATGTTTTGCAGTCCTCTGTACATGTCTCAGATTCATATTTAGAAGGCATATATGATACCACTTGCAAAATTAAGTTGCTGATGAACAGATCTGCTATCTTGTTTTAGGAAAAAATATGCAGGGAAATCGTTTAGTTAACTCGCCGTTGTGAAAAAATTATGGAATCAGTGAGTGTAAAGGATGCAAGTACCTATTTGAAACGCACCAGAAACAGATGTCTCCCTACCTAGGCTTTTGAATGAAAATGTGATCCCTTTACCCATAGCATTTTCAGTTCTGTAATTAAATTCAGTTGCATTGTTAATGTACTGTTGACATTAACTTGTATCTCATATACACAAGACTGGGAATACACACATGTTAACTTGAAACAGCTGTTTGCAAAATTACTACAATATGGCCAGTACTTCTTTTAACCATTATGTCCCTCCATTTAAACATGATTTGCATCTGTAAGCACTTATTATATATAAAATTATAGGAAGATATATGACATAAAAATGATGACTTTTGATGCTACATTACTATTGCATTTGACAATAGTACAGGAGAAAAAGAAAGTTAATAGAATGCTTCTACAGATCAGAAGTCATGCCCCATTGGTATGCATGCCTGAGGGGCCGGGCCTGTGTGGATATCTTGCCACACACCCTAGGATCTGGTTAGTGGACAGCCCTTGGCCATCACTACCGCTTCTCTCCTGTCTCCTCTGTTCTTGCGGATGGCAGAACCTTGGGGATAAATTATGTGATGCTCCCTGCTTCTTTCAAAAGCCCCGTTTCTGGATTGCCGATGTCTGGAAATTTCACAACTAAAAACATCTTCATTTGCCCTCTTTTGAAGCCTCAGTACCCTTGTGAGGGCTTGGGGTAAACCTGCGCATCACGTCATGGCGTGACACCCTTTCCAGGTTTGCTAGGGGCAGGGCAGAGAGCACTGGCAACTGCTGAGATGAGCAATGAGTGGGGTACAGCAAAGAGGAAGTCCGGAGCACCTCAGATCTGTGTGGACTGCGAGCCTTCAAGCCCTGCTCCTGGTGTCAGCGGCTCCCCCAGCACCAGGCAGCCTCCCCAGAATCCGGGCAGGCTACTGGGTTTCCACCTCCTCCAGCCACCTCTCTGGGCCCCGCCTCAGTCCTCCAGGCACAAAGGGAATAAACAAACAACTGGCACTTGCTACAGACAACTGGCACTTGCTACAGAGGATTTGAGGAAGTGATAATGCGATTTCTAAAGCAATGCTTTCTCAGAGTCTCCTAGACAAGTTCCATTTTGAGCACAATTCCTATCTCCAGAAAATGTTAAAAGTTTGCTAGTGCATTTATTTCTTCATGGTATAAAAATTCATCGAGTGTCTTTTCTTTTGCTAGGCAATATATTTCCAAACTGAGAATGCAAAGATTAAAATACTGAGTGAAAGAAGCCAGCCGCAAAAGACTGCCTATAATCCTATTTATATGAGATGTTCAGGATAAGCAAATCTACAGAAACACAAAGCAGATCAGCAGTTGCCTAATGTTGGGGTGGAGGAGGGGAAGCGTAGAAAGTGATTGCTTTATTTCAAAAATGTTCGAGAATTAGATTACCGTGATGATTGCAAACCTGTGTACATTTACTAAAAACCATTGAACTGTAGACTTTAAATGAGTGAATTTTATGGTATGTAAATTGTATCTCAATAAAATAGCTAAAAATAAATAATAAATAAACACAACCAACCAAACAAAAAAGTCCCTTCCTCCTAGACTTGACATTCCAGGGGGTTCAAAATATGAAACAAAGAAAAAGGCTGGCATGGGGGTAAGTAGAGTAGCCAAGGGAGCACAAAGAAAGGACACTTTGGTGTCGGGGAGAATCCGAGAAAAATTCCTAGAGATGACATCTAAGCTGAGAAGAGGCAGACAGAGAAAGGAGATTGGGAGAAAAGTATTTGCCGAGCTCCTACTCTCTGTTAGACACTGTAATGTAGAAAGATGAGTTAAGACTCGATCCTAGGCCTTGAGGGGCTAAGGCTAGTGGGGTGGAGAGAAAGAGGTGATTAAAGAGAGGCACAGAGGCTGTGAAAATAACAAAAAGGGGAAACAAATCCAGTCAAGGAGGTGAAGGCTGAGGAAAAATTCAGACTTGGGGGAAGGCAGTGATGGTTTAACTTGATGAGCTACGGAACCGCCATCTTGCCAAGGCATCCCACCCAGCGGTGACTCTGTCACAGCTTACAGGGTTCCGTTACCATTGATGCCTTCTCACTCTTCACTCAAGTCTGCATTGGCCGAGGGGAAAGCCCTTTGAGATCAGAGCTACCCAGGAAAGCTTGGAGGTGGGGAGGTGGGCGAAGAGGCCGAGTGCACGACAGGAATCCCTACCAAGAGTAAGTCCCACAAGAGAGCTCTATTGACCCATTTTTAGCAGGGTGCAGAGCTGCCCAGGCCTTCTTTCTGCACATTCTCCTTATAGATTTAGTAGCTGGAATCCTCATGACTCTGCAGTTGAAGCTTTCCTAGCATCTTCCCATTCTGATGATTCCTGGCAGTTGGGTCACCTGTCACCTCCTAAGAGAAGCATCTACCAGACACTTCTTCTAGCTCCTGGCTCCTGGCTTGGCAGAGGCCTCCACCACATTCCCCACATGTCCAGACGAGCACCCGGTTAAGGCATCCAGAGACAGAGAACCTGTTATTCGAAAGGTTTTACAAGCTACTATAAATTTAAAAAGAAGAGGCATGTTTTAAAGAAATGAATGCAGTGAATCTAACAATTATTTAGTACGTCTCTGTTATTCATTACATTTTGTGTGTGTGTGCAGAAACACATGTATTGACACACATAAGTGCATATGTATGTTTATTCATTGTGAGTTTTGTTTAAAACAATCCAGAATTCCCATTTCTGAGTCCCTTACCAATACACTCTGCCCAGACACAAATGAAGGAAGGCTTGGTTTTGGCCCCACAGATTTGGATTTCATGTCTGCAGAGGCAGCATAACAAGTTAGTGACGGAAAGGCATTTATTTTCACTGCATTTGATAACAGTTTGCTGAAGATAGTGCCCAGGGAGGCTTCCATCAGAAGAGAAATTGACTTCCAGAAACTCAGTACTTCAAAGGCTTCTGGTGACCTCAGGAAACCGAAAAACACCACTTAGGCCAATCGCCCACTTGAGGCCGCCCATTCTTCTGGGAAATGGGAACCAGGGATGCAGTGTCCCTATCAGTCTCATCTTCGCGTCCATAAATAATTCAAGGAAAATATTAATTTATTTATACGATAGGTGGCCAAGAGAGAGTTCCAGATGTTTACCAATAACATGGTCTTGGAGCTCCATCCTGTTGAAATGGTTCCTGTTCTTGGCAGGAATAACTTGTGCTAAGATATACTTACAAAATATAAAAGGGGGTGGATCCACACCCTTTTATAAACATGCCATTGATTTTGCACAGCTAACGTGAGCACTGAAATGGGGACTCTTTAGAGACAAGTATGAACAGACACCAGGTTTTCCCCAGGGGGTGTGCACATGAGGCGGAAACTGTTGAACCCAAATTTATGCCATTTGATGACTATACTCATTTTAGTCTACAAAGGCATGGTTTCAATTCCCCCCTGTACTATTCCTAAAATCAGATCGAATTTTATCTTATAAGTAGAAGAAGTAGCTGCAAATAATTTCATGCCCTGCCAATGACATAGGCACTGATTTTTAACAAAAGGCTTATAAAACTTTTTATGATACCGTAAAACTGGAGCGCTCATTCCCATGAAAACATAAGCTTCATGTTACACGTAATTAAGGCGAGGAGGAAAACATAAAAAATGTAAGTTTAAAAGTGTATCTTGTACACATATTACACACGTGCACATATTAAATGCACACAGAAAACACTGCATAAGTTCCACCTCAAAGACAAAGGTAAAGACAAGCAGGAAATGTCATGGTGGGTGAATGATTCCATGGCTGAAAAATAAATTGCTATTTCAAGTTCTCCAGGGGATATGCTGTATTGAAGGTTAGAAGTCATTTTCTATTTTTCCAGATTGCAAATAAGAAAGTATCATGAAACGCACATTCAGCTGCTATTTTGGTCCCCTGAAGTTTGAAAATTATTATTTATTTTTTCCTTAGGAACGAGGACTTGTGTATGAGGAAGAGGTTTGAGGAGATGGGCGAGGCCCGTCAAAGGCAGCTGGAGAAGGGGCTCATAACCTCTATCTGTCCTAGAACCCAGTGGGAGAGGAAAGCTTATGCTGGGGACCCTCCTTTCCATCCGTTCAGATTGCGATGGGCCGACTGGATTCACTTAAGCCACGTTTGCTTCCATGGGGGCATTTGTAGTATCCTCTCAACTAAATGTATTCACTGCAGACAGATGTCAAGAATTCTCAATTCCAACTATTAATGTAAGACCTCCTGAGGACCAGACAACCTCTTATCTTTAAGTGGGTATACGATTGATTAGATGTTACAACATATGCCCTTTTTACTTTAATGGTCTGAACCTTTTTTCTAATATTCAAATTTATGATTTATTTTCAAAAGCATACAAATTATAGACCAAATAAAAACTCATATCATAGAGTGTGAAGAATATTAAAATGTTGATCTTGATGCCATATGCCGAGATTTCAAATCTACACATTTTGAACAGATTTTATTATAGGGAAAAAATGGAAATACAATTGAACAAAATATATAAATAAGTCATATACCATCATCATTATATCATTTAGCCTACCACTAAAACCTGCATCAAATTGATGTATTTCACCAGCCAACCATAAAATAAGGAAATTTTTTACTAAACAGTTGAAAATCAATTGAATACATCATATATATGAGACCATGTTATTTCCGAATTCTGATGTACAAATAACCAATTATAATTTCTTTGCTTTTTAAAATATCAAAACATTTAAATAAATTTTATAAGAATTACCTTTTCATGTAATAAAAATAACAATATATTGTTATCCTGAGAAAAATGTCTTGGTTAGATATATAACTTGTCTCCTCATAACCAGGCCCTCAGCATAAATCAAATTCAAACTTAATCTAACTAAATATGATGGCCTTGTAGAAATATATATAACATCCCTTTTATAGTGTTTTCTCTAAAAGCAACTGTTTAATTTTGTTCTTCCTATTAGTTGGGTTTAAGTAATTATCTTCATTTACATTGCAGATATACTTACAAGTTGTAAATATTCTTGAGAAGTTTAAGCATTAGTGTTTTGATTGTGTATTGTGTGTGTTAAAACATAGTGATCCGACATTTAATAGAGCCATAAAACAAATTCTTTATATTTCAGCGAACATAAAGAAAACAAATGGAGCCCCATTTTAGGAGGACTGCATGGTCTGTATCAGTTAGAAAAAATGAGATCCACAGCCCCCTACACCAGGTGACCAAATCATAAAAAAAATATGGAAGTTGATAATAGTAGTTACTACAGCAATAAAAACATGATAAAAGGTTCCCTGACAGTTTGAAACCTTGGAAGCCTTGCCAAATTGAAAGTCTAGTTTGGAAGTCCTGGCACTAACCTGCTGTCTTTAGTAGGTCTTTGGGTTTTCTGACAACTTCTGGTTCATCCCCTTAAGTCAAAGTGATCTATCAAAATGCCTTAGTTTCCAACAGCAACCAAAATCAATTGAACTAAAACACACATTTAAAAAAAACAAACTACTGTAGTATTTGTAGAGAAAGGACTCTTTGACTGAGTCAAAATACTCAGAATCTGCTGTAGATTCATTTTGCAAATGAATATATATTTTTTGGAGTTATCAGCCCTGAGCTTACTCAAATTTATGTTTGTTCATTTTAAATACAATAATCCTAACCACTGATTTTGATAACATTTTTCTTTTTGCAAGGTGGAAAATTCACAGGGAAAACTTTTAGATACCGATGATTAAGTCTTTGCTCAACTTAAGGATCCATAAGATGATAATTAATAAGATCCTAACGCTGACCGCCTAAGCTCTTAACCCTATTACTGTATTAGACCCCCGTCTCCAGACCATGCCAAAATATTACCGCTTTGAAATAACTTTTAGTGGGTTACATATTTTTTTGATCAGTTTCTGTTTTTCTTCTTGGAATCCTTCAGTGAAATGGAACTGAAAGAAGAAACTTCAAATACACAACAGCATTATGTTTTCCTCATAAACATTACCAGAACTATTTCCATTTCAAAAATCGGTGATTTATTCCAACACTTTCTAAGTGGAAATTATTGTTTTGTAGAGATGACTGCTAAGCACAGGGGTAACTAAAAGGAGGAAGATCAGATGACCCAAGGGTAAGCCTAACTGGCAGGGAATGGGGAGCCTTTCTTTTTCATATTTCCCTACAGGATCCTATTAGCCTACCTGGATGGCTTGCAAATAGCTCACTGTGCTTTCAAATGCACACACACACACACACACACACACACACAATGTCAACAGTGATGCTTGGACATGCTTATGCAGTTATTCTTGACTTTCAATATTATAAATGTTTTCTTTAGTTCAGTTTAGATTGGATACTAATCAGTTCTTACCAAAAATAATACACTTCCTTAAACTTTTACATCTAAAAATTTGTTTAAATACCTATTCTTTTTTTTTCTCAAATGATGAACTTGATAAGCACATACAAATACACATGCACACACACACACACACACACACACATATACACACCTAATTCCCCAAAGTAAAAAAAATGTTTTTTCAATTAAGGAGTAAAGAAAATAATCCTAGCATTTCAGGGACTTATCTTTAAAAAAAAAACAAAAAAACAAAAAACACTTCACTGCACTGTGTTCAAAAGTTTTGGTTGTTGGACAGCAGGGAGTTCATCTGATCAAAATTCAGAGGATATCAGGATTGGAAGGAACTAGACAGTTATCCTATTAAACCACATTCAAATAGTTGAATGTGTATGATAATATCTTTGCCAAGTAATCACTCTATGGTTGTATACCTCCAGTAAAAATGAAAATGAAAGATACTCTTTGAACACAGACTATTACTAGTAAGATATTTATTAATAGTATTGTTACACTTGTTTCTAAAATCTATTATTATTTCAATGGTGAAGAGGTAAATGCAGGACTAACCTCAGTCAGATGGTTATTATAGTTAGGTTGACAGTAAATTACAAGAAACATCCCTGACTATAAACCTATTATAGAGTATATAATACATTAAAACATGATGAGAGGCTGCATGAATTGGCAACGTTTTATATCACTAAAAAATAGTCAAAAACCTAAAAATAGTGTTTGCATATAGTTGCAGATATTAGAAAAATCTTTCATTTAATTTTTTTTTGCTTTATTTTATATTTGAGAGAGAGAGACAGAGACAGAGAGCGAGCAGGGGAGGAGCAGAGAGAGACAGAGACAGAATCGGAAGAAGGCTCCAAGCTCTGAGCTGTCAGCACAGAGCTGGATGCAGGGCTCGAACCCACGAGCAGTGAGATCATGACCTGAGCTGAAGCCGGACGCTTGACCGACTGAGCTACCCAGGTGCCCCCAAATCTTTCATTTTAAAGGTTAATTCTGTACCACTTAAAAAAATCTATCATCTGTCAGAGGCAGATATGTATTGTTTATATCAAGTGATAGTTGTGCTTAAATATAACTTAAGACAGTTAAATATAAATTCATGTTTACTTTCATATAAAAATATATATAAAAATAGAGTATTTAAAGAGGTGGATATTCATACCAAGGAACTGATCAATCAAAATAGTCTCTCTTTTTTTGTATGGTAATGAAATTGAGGTATTTGTACAGTTGTTAATTTCAGACATGTATTGAATAACACTCTCAGCTTTATTTTTTCCCCAAAAGAAAAATAATCCTTTAAAACACAATTGTAACTGTGGGATAGCTTACAACAAAACACGTAAAATAAAGAAATTCACTATTTTGAAATTAAAATATAGAAGAGAAAGTTCTCAATACTAGAACTAGGTATGTTTTCTATATGTATGCCACAGTTTTAATAAAAAAATATTTTTATTCCTACTCTCAATTTGGATTAGAAAAACCAAAATATAGTTACCAATAACATGGTATTTGTGGATGTATACAAATGCTTTATGAAAATAAATGCCTATGCAAATGCCTAATCCTTTGAAAATATTTACATAAAATGTAACCTTAAATTACATAGGCCTCTAACAGCAAACAAAAGCTTTCTTAAGTAGTATCATCAATAAAACATATTAAAGTAATACATGAGGAACTACATTTTGTTTCTCACTTTAACATTACATTTTTTATCAACTTAGACTGCAGTTACCCATCCAAGTTCACAGACAGGATAGGAGGGAATGTTACTGAAAAGTACAAAGAGTGCAAAGTTAAATCCATTGGTGTTTTAACTGTAAATTACTACACTTCCTATGTCTCTCCTAGAATCCCTCCGAATTCCCTGTGTGGCATTCCTGTTCTTTTCCTTTCAATTGTAAAATTTAAAAAGTATAGGAAGAAATGTTTTTCCTAAGCATTAGATTACAAAGTCTAAGCTATCGTACACATCACTCTTTCTCCTGGTAAAAAACACAAGCACAATCCCTACTTGCAAATGGAATGTAACTGCTCTTTTCCCCTCTTCAGTATTAATGTACCGATAGAGAAGATAACACAATACTCAAGAGCATTATCCTTTTTGTCCACATAATTGAAGTGTCTATATTTCTCCTTATTATCATCATGCAACACCTAGCCCACAGTGGTTCCAATTTATGATTATACTTCAAGTAACCTTTTTCATGCTCTAGCTTTCCCCTTGAAACCAAGTGATTGTCAAGTGCATATATTGACCTTATAAAGCTGTAGGAAGAAAAGTGTTATTATTACTTTTTTTTAAGCCATGTGTGCATTGGTGTGTATGTGTGTGCCAGCATGCATGAGTGTGTGGTCAATCCAAGATACCCGTGATGTGTAGGATTTGGTTCTTAGACCACGTCCAGGTGAGTGGCTTGCTTCCAATTCCAAGTTCAGTCCTCCTGCAGGGAGTCTACACAGTCCTTTTACTTGCACACATCCTGCTGAGAAGGATTTCAGAGCAAACCTGATTAACTGGACCTCTGACATGATATGGTGATTGAGAATTTGTTACAGAGTCTTGTTGTCGTTTGCTTTGATTGCTGAAATATTTTCCTACAATATGATTTCTTGATTGTTTCATTCTGATAAAGTGATATTCTTTGGATAACTTTGACTTCACTACCTGCAAATAAAGAGCAAAAAAAAAAAAAAAAAGTCAAAATCAAGGAGACTCAAGCCCTGCGTAGATTAGTATAACTAACTCACAAACTTGAGCGGCATCTTTATCACAGAGATGTTGCCTAAAGGTGATAAATATGATCTATATAACCAAGAGCCAGAGTAACTTACCTGTCAAAAAACCCCCTAAGGTTGGAATTAGAATTTCTGCCATTTTCCTTACCTCAGGACAGTTGGTTCCAATGCATCTGAGGGATAGTTTCAGATGGTTTCTATACCACACTGTTGCCTCTGTGTGTGTGAGTGTATGTGTGTGTGTGTGTGTGTACTTACGCCAAATGCTAACATATGGAAAAGACACTGAGGTGCCTGTGCTGGGTCAGTGAACCAAACATGGTACTCTAAACCTGTCACGGCATCCCTTTATAGAATGGAAATTAAAGCTATTTGTGGAGAAAAGAAAAATACTTTTCCATTGCACAACCATAAGCTGATGCTGTTACAATTAGTGGTTTCATTTTTTCTGGGTACTTAGTAAGTTATGGAATTTGTAGAAGCAGGCTATGCCATATTAAGCTAATAACTTATATATGTTTGTACATATGTAAATATATTTATCTTAAAATGTTTTGAATAGGCAGAATTACAAAGCATTTATATAGCATAAAAAGATATATAACAAAAATTTCCTCCCCATCTCTGCTTCCCCACCTCCAGTCATTCAATTTATGAGTGATTAATAATGCAATTACAAGACATTATTTTTGGTCAATATGGACACATAAACTATATATTATTGGTGACTAATGAAGGTAACACTGGCTCACATGGAGTTTTAAAATTCCTTTAATTGCTATATAATGATTTAGATCCACATTTTTTTATTCCATATAAGAGGATACACTGAAAACAGCTCCAAAAATACAGGATATTTAAACAAATACAAGATACTTATTTTGAAGATAAGGTATTTTTAGTTATATGCAAGTAAGTATGAACCTTTTTAGAAGATTTACTGGACTAGAAATTCTGTAAAGATATAAACCAAAATGTTAACAGTAGTGATCTTTGGGTAGAGGAATTATAGGTGATTTAAAAACGTATTCTTTGTAACTTTTAGTCTTGACTTTTTGAATACAACAAATGTACACTCCTTTATAATCATAAAAATGTTGAAGCTATTTCCATTCTGAAGAAAAAATGTAATAGTAATGCATTTTAAAACCAATTATACCCTGCTAACCCCAAAGAAATGAATTGTTTTCCTGTAGCTATGGGAGGTTTGGTTTTTTATGATCAGGCCTTCAGATGAAGTGACGCTTAAGAAGACCAGTGAAATCAGTGGGTTGTGGTAAGGAATCCCTACGGATGGTAATTCAGAGCTCAGTTTGCAGTTAACCACTGATTAATATTCCAGGTCCCAAGGTTGTAAGTTTCTCTTATGTGCAGTTCTTTCCACCCTGTTTAGTTATACTACAACTTTAAATATGATAGGCCAGGAGGTGCACCAATGTTTTCCTGAAGGTTCTGTTTTGGAGGAGGTGTGTATTCAATGATAGCAAGATTAGTGAACATTTTTAAGGAAGTTTATTTAAGGAAACACTTAAGCATAAATATTACATTCAACCTTGAAAAAATATTATTTCAGTGTTCTGAAGCCAAAATAAGGTTACTTTTGTTTGTATAAGTTTATCTTAAGGTCTGGCTTTTGCAATTGCCAGATGATCTACATGCTAATTAAATGCAAAACAGTTAAAAATACATCTCATTGCAAAAGGTTATATCGTTCTTTAAAATTATCTCAATGTCTTGTATGATTTCAGGGTTGCATTTAATGTTGCATTACAAATGTTGGAGAATGCTAGTGTAGATGCTTACAGCAATCTTGAACGTGATTTATAAAAGAGATAACACAAAAATGTTTATGTCCAGTGTCTTTGTTGAAGCCTATAGCTTCTCCTCAAGAGTAGTGTCAATATTTTGCCAGATCACATGGGAAGGTTGATAACGTATTTCTATTTTTAAACCAGTAAGGTGATCTCTGAGAAAGGAAGATGGGATGATGGAGTCTCTTCCACCTTCTGAGGGCCTGCCTAATGCCTCACACAATGCCACTGGTCACAGCAAGCTATTCAAGATTGATTCCTACACATCTATCCTAGGGCTTGGCCCAATAGCACTTAATTCAGTTGGTTTCCTTTGAAAGCTATTTTGCAAGAGATAATCAAAGACGATAACTTTCCTAATTCTTTGATTAAGCCAGTATTACTTTGAAGCTGACTCCTGAAAGATGACAAACCTACAAAGAAAGAATTACTTCAATTTTGATTTGTCAAAATAAAGATGTAAAAAGTCCCCTCAAATACTATTGTAAATTGAATCCAGGAGTCTTTAAAAAATCCAGCATTATTGTGCACTATGCCACTAGCACATAAAATTTATTTCAGGCATGCAAGTTTTAACATTACAAAATATTTTGTTATAGAAAATCACCAAAGAATTATTTGTAGCTATATGATTGTTTACCTGGAGAACCCAAAGGAATCTACCAAAAAATAATGAGATGGTATAAAGTTAATATTTAAAAATGATATAGCTTTTCTATATTCTATCAATAATTAAGAAGAGATATATCAGAGAAAAGATCCCATTACAATACTAAAACAATTTCATTCAGTTTAGCGATTATGCAGGTGAAGAAAACATGAAGTTAAAAAAAATTTTTTTTAATGTTTATTTTTGAGAGAGAGAGAGTGAGAGCGTGAGTCGGGGAGGGGCAGAGAGAGGGAGACACCGAATTGGAAGCAGGGTCCAGGCTCTGAGCTGTCAGCACAGAGCCCGAGGCGGGGCTCAAACCCAAGAGCAGCGAGATCATAACCTGAGCCTAAGTCAGACGCCAAACTGACTGAGCCACCCAGGTGCCCCCAAAACATGAAGTTTAATAAAAGGAAAACATGAACAAATGGAAAGACATACCACTTCAAATCCCTCCAGATTAATTAAAATACTATGCCAATTGTAATCCCAGCAGTATTGGGGGAGGGGGGGGGAACCTGACAAAGAAATCCTAAAATACATCTAAAAGAATAAATGTAAGAAAATAACCAAGACCAGTAACCAAATAAACAGTGGTGGGGGGTTGGGGGGATTTTCATTACCAAATGTTCACTCATCAATATTAACTGAGTCTACCACCAGCCTACCATAGACCCAGTTTTTTGTTGCATAAGCCAAGTATAAGCAGAATTCAATACTGAGAAAATACAGGGATGTCCATACTACAGATTAAAATGCATTTCATAAACTGCTATTCTTTCCTAAAAGTGTTTCTAGAGCAATAAAGTAGTTCTAAATAAAGCCCAATGTTATATAAATCTAGCAATCATAAATGCTGACATTGTAAGAGTATTAATTACATGGAATTAAAATCAAGAGTGTATGTATAAAATGGAGCTATGTACCAAACTGTTAATAGAATCTCCAATAGGGAAGGGAGTGAGAATTGAGGGGTATATATGACATAAAGGCTGGAATTTTTTTTTTAAGATTTTATTTTTAAGTATTCTCTACACTCTATTTGGGGCTCGAACCTACAACCCCAAGACCAAGAATTTGCATGTTCCACCGACTGAGCCTGCCAGGTACCCCTAAAGGCAGGAAGTTTTGTTTTTATTCTGTATACTTATTTTTACATTTTTACAGTTAGCAAGAATTCATGTAATCCTTGTATAATAGAAAAGCAGTAGAAGAGATTTACTGATTTATTTTTTTCCATATAATATCCAATTTTCAATCTTCAGTGTTCTCTGTGAGAAAACACATGGAGTAATTCAAATATGGTCCCTACCCTCAAGGGGACTATATAAAGACACATGTCTAAGATACTTGAAGTAAGCACAAGAATGAAATGACTTCAAAGACATTGTCTGAGACTAGTTCCCCAAGGTCAGGCACCATGTTGTTTCCACGTAACAAATAGTTTCTTCATACATTACTTAGTGCTAATTTATGGTGGGCATGGTAATCTGTTCACACAGCTATTATTTCTTTGAACTTATTTGTAAAATTTAGTCTCCAGCATTGCTGTCAAACTATTATCTCCAAGTTTCAAAATATTACTTTATTTCACCTACTCTTATGGGCTCCAAAGTGCAGGAAAAGGAGTTAGCTACAATTGTAAGGCTTGGAAATGTTTTGCAAGTGAAGATGTTGATACCTGTACAAAAAAGGGCTAATTGCTTTTTTTCTTTGATCTCTTGTGTGGAAATGTGCCCGTTTGGGTCCTTCCCCACATCAGAGGACCACTTAGGATTATTAAAATCCAACTTCCTGAGAAACTTAACAGAAATCCATGGGGGAGGGGAAGGAAAAAAAAAAAGAAAAAAAAGAGGTTAGAGTGGGAGAGAGCCAAAGCATAAGGGACTCTTAAAAACTGAGAACAAACTGAGGGTTGATGGGGGGTGGGAGGGAGGGGAGGGTGGGTGATGGGTATTGAGGAGGGTACCTGTTGGGATGAGCACTGGGCGTTGTATGGAAACCAATTTGACAATAAATTTCATATATTGAAAAAAAAATAAAATCCAACTAAAGTGTCAAATGGAATGTGGCTCTGAAAGAGAGATGTTCTCAATACAAATGGTAGGTTACCTCTGGGGCACAGTAATAATAACAGTAAACGACAAAAGTGATCTATTAGAAAATATCATGAAAGAGACCTTGAACCAAAGACAAAAGACTCTAGACGTGTTTGTATAGGGATCGTCTCAACCAGAGACAAATTCTAAGTGTTTGATGCTGACAAATGCTCCTTTAAATTTCGGCGCATGTGACCTGGCCAACTGAGAAAGAGACGTGTACCTAGAGGGATAAGGAGGTATCACCTATGATTATGTAATGGGATTTGGCACACGTTTACATTACTCTAAACATGAATGTTAAATGACAATTCTTTTGACACTTTACTTATTTTTAATATTCATTTACTTATCTTTGAGAGACAGACCGCGAGTAAGGGAGGGGCTGAGAGAGAGAGGAAGACAGAGAATCCAAAGCAGTCTCTGCCGCTGTCAGTGCAAAGCCCAAAGCCTGACACGGGGCTCAAACCCACAAATCGTGAGATCATGACCTGAGCCGAAGTCGGAGGTTCAACCAACTGAGTGACCCAAGCACACCTCTTTTGACACTTTAAAATACTCCAAAGTAACTCTTTGTTTTTAGCTTTGTGTGTGTGTGTTTGCTGTTGTTTATTTTCTTTTTATGAGTTTACTGTGTCAAATTACACATTAGGAAATAACATTAGGAACATTAGGAAGCAATAGTGAAGGACAATTGGTCCTCAGAAAGTGTGATAAGCTGTTTGGTCAGCATTGTTCTATAATCACAAGTATAAATGTGACAATAAAAATTATCTTTCTCATGACAATGCTCAAATTTAGATTAAGTTATATGTAAGAATAGACTTTCAAGTAAAGATGACAATGTTTCAAAACAGTAATATATTTGTAATATATTAACTATAGAAACTTAGGAGTATTTTGGTGCTGGAAGCAATTGCTGTCATGATAACATATTATAGAAATGTGGATGATCACATTTTCTGTGACCCAGGGTGACATGAATTGAAATTCTGTAGTTTGGCGTGCAGAAGTAAGTTTTACTTTTTCATAGGTTCCTTATATGCTAAGAGATCTCCCAGTTTATGATTGTAGATCTTTCTACATATCTATGTAATTAAAGACTTGGGCACAAACACATTTTAGAAGGCATACAAATGGCCACATTTCAACTTGACTGTTTTTGTCCTATGGTTATTTTAAGACTACCCAAACAAATGAAAAACTGTTATAAATTTACACAACAAAACTAACATTGCAACTTTTACTATTAAATGCATGTAATTTCAACCCTCAAAATTGATTTCACATAAATTTTAATCAGAATGAGTATATTACCATGTCAATTAACTGCTGCATCTGAAATAACTTAGAATTTTTGAAAAGTTACTACAAAAAAGGGAAAACTTGGTAAATTATTGGAAAAGTGTCAGGCAGATTATAAGCAAATACCTTTCCTAAAACTGATCTTAACCTGAATAACACCCAAGGAACTTCTGATGTGGTTCCAGATCCACAGAACAAAATAGAAAACAATTTTCAGTGGCTCAAGCGTTCCAAAATCTCTCTAGACTGGATTAAGGGGGATGTTCTGATTATAAACGTGTTTCACGGACAGGGATGGGCTATAAAGAATGAGGGTAATGGCTTTCCACGGTTGGAAAACATGAGCTTGACCAAAATGTGCTAATGTGGTCTTTAAAAACAAATGTATACTATTGAAGTACTTTTTATTTGGTATAGTCATTCTGCAGCCATGACATTCAATCCAAGATCCAGTCACCAAATTTATGACCAGCTGAAAAAGTAGCCCAAGAATTCACAGAAATGGAACAAAAATAAAGCAACAAACAATAGTTACAAGCCAGTCCTTATAATTCATGGTTCCATTTCAGGAAATCATGCAATTTTTACAGATAATAATGATTTTTTTCACCCTCCCCCCCAATATTGAATCATGGCCACATGAAATAAGTATGTTTTGATTGAAGGGAGTCCAACTTCTGAATGGGTCAAAGATGCTGAGGATTAGAGGGCAAGACTAAAGTTTTCTTTAGGAATGAGGAATTGTTTTTTGTTTTCGGTGTTTCCAGATTTGCAGTGTCTCAGTCTCTCCCCCCTACCTCCAAATCTCCAGTCCTTCTTACTCCGACAGCTGAGTCTTTTTAACTCCTGCTCCTTAGGCAGACCTCAGTTTCCGGCTCTGGGAACAAATTCTGCTCTGAGGTGAGCAGACTGATTATAAGGAGGTATAGACCAGTAGCTTACCAATTTAATGTTAAACTGTTGGTTCTATCTTGTATTCCTATGCAGCTCTCCAGAGACTAATTCCCATTTTAAACTCAATTTCCTAAGTGGCTGAATATTCATGTCACTGAATTCTTGATATAATATAAAAGACTTCCATTAGTGTAATTATTACAACCTAAGTTTCAACCTTGCTCTGTTTAGATGTACATCTTGGGTCTTGGAATCTATTTTGACCTTAACTTGCAGGTATTTGTTTCCATCGATCTCTCTTGAGCTGAGAAGTTTTATTTAAGCAAGAAAATGTTACTTAGAACCAATTTGTGTGGACCAACATTCAAACTGCCAACTTCACCGTAGGGATCCGCTGAGCACAACTGTGGCTTTTGAAAGATCTTCGATTGGGCCCCTCCGTTTCTTGTCAGAAGAGTCCTCTAGCCCCTTGTGTGAGGCAGTGCGCGCCTGTCTGCTGGTATTTTGGACGGTTTGGGGGGAAGTTTAGGGGCTCTACCCTTCAGGTGCCAACTTGTACGTGCATTTTTCTGAGTTCAGCCTCTAGAATAATTTGTTCTTTCCCATACCCGTGTTTCTGAGTCCATCTCTGATGTTCAATTTTAAAAGAAATCGTATATATGGAGGTATATATGGACAGCCATGGGGTGGGGTGGGGTGAGGGATTCGGGGTCCACCAGTTTTGCCTACAGATTGACCCGTGTCTCAGCCCCACCTTCTTCTGTGCTGGGCTCGTTCAAGTCTGGGTCAACCAGAGGCTCTGCGGGCAAGTGTGCCTTCCTCTCTAGTTGGTATCTCTCCTCTCTCTCATTTTCCACCGTAACCTCTTTTGTAGGCTAAGTTAAACTTCTTGAAATGAATTCGGATTTCTTATCTCTTATGAGTTATTTCTTATTCTGTCTTTTTGGGGGGAGGGAGGTGAATAGCTTTATGTCTTTAAAGTCTTTTGGTGGAGTTTCAAGTGGAAGAGAAGATAAATGCTTGCGGTCATTCTGCCACATTTAATCTGTACTCCATGCATGATTTTTGACCTTCTTCTGTACGCTAGTTTTTCCAAAGTGTGCTTAGTGAGGTGTTAACAGTGTTATTAAAAAAAGAAAAGTGGTTCTGTGGTCAAAAATGTTTGGGGAAAACTGGGTCAAACTAAGTTAAATAGTTTCTTTGCTGTAACGGCTTTTTGGATCATTTAAAATACTAATATTATTTGAGAATCTTTACAGTGGAGGAGTACACAGAATTCCCCAAACCACAGATCCTGTTTTTACTTGGGTAGAACATCAAAACATAAAGTAGAAAATGCTAATCAAGGTAATGCAGAGCCCATCTTAGCTTGACTTTTAAAGGTTGGCACTATTCCCCCAAAATGAGGGTTTACTGCAAAAAACATGAAATAGTTATGGGTCAACATCTCTTTCGTAGGCATACTGACATTCTAGGTTCTAGTACTGCAGAAGTTGGCATGTACAGCTGACTCATGGGGTCATAACACTAGTTCACATAGAGTGACTGGCACTCTTCGTTCATCTTTTATTTAATTATCCTTTTTAAGAGAGAGACCCTGATGTAATTGCTGTTACCACCATTCAATAGAGGATGCTCCTTCCAGAACAGGATTTTGTAGCAAACCATCCCAGGAAAGACTGGGCTCCCTTAGGGCTAAGGAATTCATTTTCAGCAGGCACTGATTTCTATTCTAATCATCCAGTGGAAAAAGCTAGAATTCACTTGCAGATGATGAAATGAGCACAAATTACTTTACACGGAATAAACTGTCTAGAGTCGCTTTCCCCCAAAAGGGGTTTAGGAATGGTAGGCAGTGAAAGCTCATGTGATTCCTCTTTAGTTACAGGGCCATCGAAAGGTTTTGAATGACAACATTGGGTTGGAACTATAGACACATCTTGGTGGGGATACGAAGGATGAATTTGAGTAGTTGAAAGTGAAGGTTCTAAGATGAAAATATTGCAAAAGTCTAGGGCAAATACATCATAGAGAAGAAGAGGCCTTCCAGCCAACCTTGTTCATTTAGCAGCACCCGACCAACTATTTACAGTGTCCTTGACTTGATCCTCCCCCACATTATCAGGGGCTTTCCTCCTATGCCCTCTTGTATTCCTGATGTATTCTGTGGTAGAGATTATTCTCTTTCTGCCCATAAACATGAAAAGCAGTTCCTCCTACCCTAGACTACTTTGTCTAAGTCCAGTATCTTTCCCCATTTCTTTCTTTCTTTCCCTTCCTTCCTTCCTTCCTTCCTTCCTTCCTTCCTTCCTTCCTCCCTTCCTTCTTTCCTTCCAGAGGGGGGGGGGTAGAGAGAGGAAAAGAGAGAGGGAGAGAGAGAATCTTAAGCAGACTCCACAACCCTGGGATCATGACAGAGCTGAAATCAAGAGTTGGACAGTTGGACATTCAACCAACTGAGTGCCCCACCTTTTTCTTATTTTCACTTGTTGAAAGGCTTTCCAGTCTCCTTTTCTCATTTCTTATACCTCCTCAATCTATTGTAGTCTTATTTGTGCCCCTAAAATTTTATTGAAATTGCTCTTTAAAAAAAAAAGTTTATTTATTTTTGAGAGAAAGAGCACAAGTGGAAGAGGGGCAGAGAGAGAGAGAGGGAGACGCAGAATTTGACGGAGGCTCCAGGCTCTGAGCTGTCAGCCCAGAGCCTGACAAAGGGCTTGAGCTCACGAACTGTGAGATCACTATCTGAGCTAAAGATGGATGCTTAACTGAGCCACTCAGGAGCCCCTTTACCGCAATCACTCTTTTTTTTTTAATGTTTATTTATTTTTGAGAGAGAAATAGAGTCAAGTGTGGGAGGGGTGGAGAGACAGAGACAGAGAATCTGAAGTATGGTCCAGGCTCTGAGCTGTCAGCACAGAGCCCAATGTGGGGATCGAAACCACAAACCATGCGATCATGACCTGAGTCGAAGTTGGACACTTAACCGACTGAGCCACCGAGGCTGAAATTACTGAAATTTCTCTTAAAGTGATCAGAAAAGACCTTCTCAATGCCAAATCCATGACTATTTAAAAATCCATATCTTAATAAATCCATCCATTACATTTGACAACATTAACGCTATTTCGATCTCTACAAATTTTCACTTTTTGACTTTTCGTCGCACCACACTCTACTAAGAGTTTTCCTCTATCAGTTTATTTTCTAAATTCAAATGTTCCTATTTCTCCAAACTTTGCTTAAATATTGGTGTCTCCAAGAGTTCTATCCTCAGTTCCTCTTACTCCACTCACTTTTTCTGGATGATCTATTTTCATTGTTTCAACTGTTCTGTTTTCTGATGACGTCCAACTTTTTATCTCCAGCCCCACCCTGCACCTCAAGCTTCAGACTTGTATAGCCAACTGCCTGTAAGAGATCTCCACCTGGATGTCCTACAGGCATCTCAAACATAACATGTTCAAAACTGAATTCATCATCTTTTCCCTGAGCTTGTACCTTCTGTCATTCTCTGACTCAGTTGCTGGTTCAGCTCTAATCCATCATCCAAGTTAGGAATCGTCTTTGAGTCTTTCTACTCCCTCATGCTGCAGATAAGATCTACAGGTTTTATTTTTAAAATAGGGCTTGTATTCTCCTTCTCTCTTATGCTTGCAGTCTCTGTCCTGATTTGGGTGAGCTTTTATCATCTCTCACCTGACTTCTGAAAAAGTCTCCTAACTTCTCTCCCAGACTCTGTCCTCTTTCACTCTGTCCCCCTTGATGTTATCAGACTTACCTATTTGAAACAAATATGTGACCATCTCATTTCTCTATAAAACCTTTCATTGGCTCTCCACTACCTATAGGATACAGTCTAAGCTCTTAACTATGATCTGGCCTTAGCCCACCTTTCCCAGGACCCTATTATAGTCGATGTTCTACAATATCCAGAATTTCCTGTGATTTCCTGAGAACATCAAGTTACTTCAAAGCTAATGTGGTTTACATCGTCCCATGGGGTTGAATGGCCTCCTTTCTGCCATCACCTTATTAGCCTGACTACTCATCCTTTAACAATCACCTTGGACAATTTTCAAGAGGAGGTTCACTCAAACTTCAGACTGGGTTAAGTGCCCTTTCTTGGTGTTATCACAATATCCTATTTATATGTATAACATGCTACTTAACATATTGTTTCATAATATGGGCTTTTATGCCTGATCCCCTGACTACACTGTCTTGAGGGAAGAGAATGTTTGTTATTTATGTTTGCATCACTACCATTTAGCTCAAGAACTGGACTCACAAACAAATTAAATAAAAGAATAAACAAGGTTAAGGCAACTGGAACAGAGTATGGAGAAAGGTTCAGAGCAGAATATTTAGTAGGTAAGGACTTGGTAAGTAGCTGGTCAGAGGTTGTTGGAGGCTGGGGAAAGATAAGAAGGAGTCAAGAATGATACTAGTTTGTAAATGAGAGTGCAGTAAAGAAAATCCAGGCCTTCTAGAGAAGAAAGTTTAAAGGGACTATTATACTTCTCTCTTTGGGGATATGTTGAGTTTGAGATACTCAAGGAGACCCTAAAAAATGTTCTCCTAGCTCATTTTATAGTAGTTAGTACAGCTCACACAGACACAAAATTTTTTTGAATTAAATTGCCTTTGCTAATTTATTAAAAATAGCCATGCTGATAAATTCTGAGATCTGCTATCCACGCTAACTGTATTTGAATCAGTTGTTCTTTTTTTCTCCAAAAGTCATTACCACAATTTTCTGGATAAATGAATTTAAAGGCTTTTTTCTTCATTGGGTTTATGACAACCTTTTAAAGTTTGAGGGAGAAAGGGAAAAACTTTAAGCCCATAACACAGAAGGAAAACTTTTCTAGGCCAGATAAGCTTTTGTTTACATAATTAAACTTAAATAATCAAGAGTATAAGATGAAGATTAAATAGTAATAGGAAACCATCTCTCACAAAGAACTAACAATCTTTTCTTCTTTCCATGGTTCCAGAATGAAAGGAAACCTAGTGGTATTAGAGCTGGGTAGTGATCAGAGGGATTTTTTTTTGCAGGGGGTGGGGGGGGGGGTGGGAAGAACTGAGGCAAGAGGTGTAGGTACATCTGCCAGAAAACAGAGATATCATATAAGGTCTGTACAGCTGATTAGACTAATTAATAATCACGTAACCATTGTGGTTTTGCCCCTCCTGCAGCCAGGTTTGGGCTGATAATATTTTTGTATCCTTCCCAGGTTTTAGCTTGTTCACACTAGATGTTTGCCACATAACTAACAGCACCATCCAAAACCACTCTTGGGAAAAAACTACCTGGATCCTGTTCGTTGTCCTGCATAAACGTTGGGAAAACAAAATTCCATTTCTGCCCATGAAGAGAAACACCTGCTTTTTTAACCAGCAGGAACATTTTAGTCAACATTGATGCACACTGGTTGGGAAATTGTTTAGAGATCCATGGCGGCAACATACTCTCTCTCGTGGTGACTTGACAGATGAAAGAGGTGGGCCGAGACCTCTCGTCTTACCTGTGGCAACAAGAGTCAACTGATGCAGGTGTGTTATGGCTCTGATAGAATCCTCACGACAAATCAGAGGACGCAACAAGATCTTACTGTAATGGTTGTAGCAATCCTTCTTAGGTATGTGAGGATCTATTGTGGGAATGGCTTAATTGAACACCAGAAGATACATACTCAAATTCTCATGGTTCTAGCACAGCTGATTTTAATTCTTGCTATTCCTGTATGACAAATTGCTTTGTCAGCTCATTAAGATGAGCACAGAGGGAAAAAATGGCTATTATTAACAAATTTCTGTCCTTTAATGTTTTACATGAGGCCAATAATCTCCTTTTCCCTGGCTTGCTACATTAATCATCAAATCATACTTTGCAAGGGCCTTTAGATTTTCTTGATTCTTTATAATAAGCTAACAGTGATTTAAGATGTTGGGTGATATCTTAGAAAGATTGTAAAACCTCAGCGTCAGCAGTAGAAACGTCCTGAGCTACAAGAGGTGCATTTTGTTCAAGACTTAAGCAGCAATTATGCCAAAGTGATGAACGGGCGTAGAGACTTTGTGATGAAGAGAGCGAGTTGAGAAAGATGACCTTATCACTCTGCAGTGTAACTGGAAAGGCAAATGCCCCCAGAAGTATTTTAGCTCAAAAAATAAAACTTCAAAATGGTAATGCTGCTCCAGAATCAATTAAGATAATTTGGAAGATACCTATGTAGCTTGCCAAGTCAACATGCATTAAAAATAGGGCTTGAGGCGCCTGGGTGGCTCAGTCAGTTAAGCATCTGACTCTTGGTTTTGTCTCAAGTCATGATCTCATGGTTCGTGAGTTTGAGCCCTGTATTGGGCTCTGCACTGATAGTGTGGAGCCTGCTTAGGATTCTCTCTCTCTCCCTCTCTCTCTGCCCCTCCTGCTCTCTCTCTCTCTCTCTCTCTCTCTCTCTCTGATAAATTCTGGGATCTGCTATCCCCTATCTGCTATCTTTCAAAACAAATAAATAAACTTAAAAAATAGGGCTTAAAAAACAATTTGTACATGATGATTACACATAATTATAAAGTCAAATAAGTGACATAATTTCACCTGACGTGCTTAAATTATTGCTATGCAAATTAAAGCTATTTTTATAAGTAATATTTATAAGCCAATATTCTAGTTCTGATGGTTCAAAGAGCCTTTGTTGTAGTTCTCAAATTCCATGACTATTAGTGTCAACCGGTTAATGCTGTGGCAGGAGACACATGTAATGCAATCATGTGGGAAGGGCATCTTCTGTTTTTAATTGGAGCCATGCTGGAAATCTTTGGAAGACTTCTCCTTTTTAGACTTCCCGAGCACTAAAGATGAAAAAGAAAAACAGATACCCTCCCCTAAAATACTAATTGAAGACACATTATATAAAAATAAGTAAATAAATAAACCTTTTCTAAAAGAGGCAAAAAAAAAAAAAAGATCAGTATATTGTCTTTCAAAGTCCCTGTTTTATGTGGGTTTTGGCAACCTTTGACTTGTTTTTGCAGCCAACTATGATACAGGGCTGGCTCAGCTGTAAGATTATTTTTTCCCCTTTCTGGCTACCTGCTCTCGTGTCTCTAAGTCTTGACTTTTTGCAAACAGAATAGGAACTCAAAGGGTGTTATATTTTTGTGTGTGTGGAAGAAATAAATAAACACATAGTCTCCTACAGTGTAAAATCTGTGCTGCAACAGCATGGCCAAACTTCAAGTTGCTAGACCAAAACTTAAAATGCCATGCTGTCTACTGTGGGTGCAGGCTCCCACTTCCCTGAGATGCAGCTCCATTTGTCCTACAAAATTATATGTAAAAAATATAACATAGAAAAAATATAACATATCCAGAAGAACCAATGCAGTGTCAGTAACTTTGGGTAGCCATAAAAATCTGAGGACCAAAATGAATTCTGATAGTCATCTTAAGGCTGAAAAACAGGATCCAAGAAACCTTTAGTGGTCATTTCCCTAGTCAGTCCAATAAGTGCCTTCTGGTTTACCAAGGGGGCCGTTTGAGAAAGAACAAGAGATCCCGTGTCTGGCAAAATGATCAGATGAGACACTGCAGTTTTTTCTTCCATTGCACTTTCAGCAGAAGCTCCTAAGATCTAGAGCAAACAACAGGAGCCAAGTAACTTCATACTCCAAAACAATGTATGCAGAACTTGAAAAAGTATAGAAAAAATCCAGTTTTGCAAACCTTTGTCTCATTAAAAGAGTAGGGAAATGAAGACGAAGGAAGAGAGAGATTTTCCATGTGAGTTGTCCAGATGATTGACAGTCTTTCTCCCTCATAAGGAATTGCTTTACCCTTGCTTCAAGCCAAATGAGAGGGGCCTTCGAGAGACCAACTTTAAGAAGTGGACGTGTGTCCTTTAGGGTTTGGGGAGCATTAGAATTGGTATGAGACACTGTGGCTATAGATGAGCTTTAAGCTGGCCGGGAGAATGAGAGAGCAAGGGTGAGACCAAGAGCAAGAAAGAGTGAAAGAGAGAGAGGGCTGTATTGGCAGCTAACTCTATTTCTAGCAACAGCAGAGCAAGTGTGCATGAGTGTTTCTGGTGGACCAAAGGTGGGCAACAGTATAGCAAGCCTAGTGCTATTTTGAATAGTTTTCAGGAGGGTGACTGGAGTGGCAAGGTGACCCACAACAGAGGGAGGGACAATTGGAAGTCAAGGGGCCCAGGTATTGCCTCTATCAAGGAAGGCATAGTCAGAGGGCCCCAGTGGGAAGGAGGGTCTTCAAGGAAGTCTACAAAAGCACTTTAACAAGAATTAGCATGCCTTACCCAGAAAGTACATCAATGGGTTATGCTTACACCAGTCAAGTAAGACTTTCATTGTCCTTAACATCTCCATAACCTGACCCAGTGACGAAAGGGGTGAGAGAAAGAGGAAAGAAAGCTCCTACACCCTCTCTCCTCCTTTGGGCTTTGAGACCCAAGAGGGCCTGAGCTGGGGGAAGGAAATGACTTCATGTGGTTATAACAGGACTGGGCAATTTTAGTACTGAACTGTCATTCTTCTTATGCCTGAAAATACTTTTTCACTCTTATTATCTGAAAGTGGTTTTAAAGTTATGGGACTTACTAAGATTTTATTCAAGTGATATAAAGAGGAAATAATCACAGAGTTTGAAAAAAATGGTGGGGGGGAAGGGAGGTTAAAATTATTGTCTGCTATCACCTTATCAGTTTAGCCTAATACATTACTGACCGCAAATGAAATAATTTTCACCACGGGGTGTTGGGGACTACTCAAAACACAGGCCCACCTGTTTAATGCATTGGATAAACCAATGGAGGAAGGTCGTTCATTAGTTTAGCACATTAAATTGTCTTGATTTTCATGCTCCACCAAAGAGATTTTATACCTTCTTTGGCCACAATTTCCTATGGGAAGGTTGAGAGTCTGTTAGTCAAGGCAAGTGCTCTCCACGTTGCCATCTTCCTGCTTTCATTGACCAGTGGTCTTAGTTTTTAAATGTCCACATAAAAACGAATTCTTTTTTAACATCTTATTTTGTAGAGTCTCAAGTTGTGATTGCTAAATGCTCTGGCTGAATAATGGTGAATACATCATTTAATCTCCTTCGGACATAGTTTTTTAATACAAAATAAGACTGAGAATATAATTAAAGATATAGTGAGCAATCTAACCAATCAAAAGATACAATAAATAAAGAGCCAGCGTAAATACCTCATGGAAATGACATCCACACGTCCCCTGCAAAAACTCTTTGTATCGCCCCATTGTTATAGTAAATGTGTCAACCACTTCATAGCCATATGTCTTTGCAGCATCCAGAATAATCAAATTTTCTTTCCATAAGTTCTGAACTTCACTCTGTATTGCAAAAGAGAAGAATGAGAATTTTTATTAAGAGGATTGTTTTATGATTTAATAACTCAGGTAGAAATCATGTAAATATAGTCTTTTTTACAGATAGATCCCACTGCAGGAAAAAGACTTAATTTCACATGCATTTTTTTAAATTTTATTTTAGGGAGACACAGAGAGAGAGAGAGCGAGAGAGCAGTGGGGGGGGGGGGTAGTGGTAGAGGGAGAGAGAGAATCTTAAGCAGGCTCCACTCTCAGCATGGAGCCCGATGCAGAGTATCGTGATCTGAGCCAAAATCAAGAGGCAGAGGCTCAAATGACTGAGCCACCCAGGTGCCCTTCACATGCATTTCTTAAGTAAAGATGTGTTATCAGTTTTTTATTCAAAATATAAATATGAACATTTATGTATATATAAAACACCAACACATAAATATCTATAATGACACACAGTTTGGAACTTTTCCTTCTATGAAAATTAGTTTTATTTCCGACAAAGATCCACTGAAATATTTAAAAGTCTTACTTTAAAAGTCAAAATTTGAAAATCACAAAGGCTGTCTCCATCTATTCGAACTTTTATTCATTTAGTCATTTGAATATTAATTAGTGTTTGTTTTGTGCTTAGCTCTGCTAAGGGACAAGAATACAAGGAAAAATAAATCATGACCCCTGCTCTTAAGACATTGTATTCTAACAGGAGAAATAGATTTGTAAGCATTTGCTCAGTCCTTTAATGGATTTAAATATGCTGGGCTCTGGGCTAGTCAGAAGAAGGAATAGCTGTGCAGGGGCAGGGGGACAGCTGGACAGTGAGGCTTCGGGAAGAGGATCCAAAGCAGAGTGAGGTTTGCCTATTGGATGGAGGTGGGGGCACCAGAGAAGAGGAGTGTGCTTCAGGGGGGCAGCAGAATTGAGTGAAATTTCCAGGCGCTGCTTTTTTGGATCATATTCTCCCCTCCCTCCCAACCATGTCCAAAGCAACGATGGCGCTTGGCAGAAAGTCTAATTCAGATCCACTGCTGAGAGGAGGGACCCTGCACTAACTACTCTAACTCTGAGATTCCTCATCAGCCTGGTTAGGATTTTCTTAGACTGACCTGTAGTCTGAGACTCTTCCTACCTCATCCATCCTTCCACTCCCTTCATATCAGACACATTACAGCCAACCACAGTGCCCAATGCATAGTAGACACTCAAAAAAATATTTGGTGCAAGATTGAGGGATATGCACTGGGTGCTATCCCCTGAAACTCTTCCTGCCTACTTGGCACCCTTCCCTT
Source organism: Neofelis nebulosa (assembly GCF_028018385.1). Classification (NCBI taxonomy): domain Eukaryota; kingdom Metazoa; phylum Chordata; class Mammalia; order Carnivora; family Felidae; genus Neofelis; species Neofelis nebulosa. Next base: position 30,651,087 of record NC_080785.1, read on the forward strand.
TATCCTTTCCAGACATTCTCCTTAATAAATCCCCTTATTCTGCTAATCTTGTCTGCTGTCTGTTTCTTAGAAAACCCAAACTGACAGAGGGAGGAGATTGCTCTTGCCTTTTCTAAAGGACAAAAATGCTGTTCATTTTCCCGGTGAAAAAGTGAATCACTTGCATTTGTTGATCAGGCTGCAAAGTAACAGAAGCAGTACACATAGGTTTAATTTTCTGTCTTCTCCACTGTGCTAGCATACCTAATCTTTATGCGACATCAAGAATCAACTGTAACCTTGACTATAGCCTTCAAATAACATTAAAGGAGATTTAACTCAAAACCCACAGCAAAAATTATCAAAGGAGCCCTCGTCTAATCCCTCAGTCTCCAACCCTTCAGCTACCCAACATGCAAACTACCTGCACTCATTTTAAGTGACCCTAACTTCCCCACACTAACTCCAAGAAGCTGAATTTGGAGGCTTGACTTGGGCCACTTTCTACCAGTTCTGTTTTTGCATCACAGATCTAGCATCTCAGCAGGCGAGATGACAAGAAGGGAGAGGGGGTTGTGTAATCTGCACCGGGGAGAGCCAGGAGAGCTCAACATTATTATACAAAAATAAATCTCACTCAGTTTACACAGTACACGGACAGCTCCCTGTCTCCCCAATTCCCAGTGCTCCCCTGAGCTCCCTGAAGCAACTGCACACAAACCTGCCTGCCGGTGAACTCTCCTCACTTGAACAAGAGCAGCTGGTTCTCTTGCCTACACATGTTGCCTTGTCTTTTCTTAGACTTTTCTTAGACTAGACTTAGACTTGTCTTTTCTTAGACTAATTTACTCTTTTCGAGAAGAACTGGTCAGAGGCTTCTAACTCCTCCCACTTATGAATATCCAAGGAAAGGAAAAACTAATGATACTACTTCAAAGACTTTTTTTTTTTGAAAAGCAATCAGTCAGAAATCATCTTCAAAAAAGCCACTCTTCCCCAAAGTACTCATTGACACTGACAATTTCATTTGTGGTTCCAGCATGAGTCTTTAAGGTGTATGAAACATTAGTGGGGTAAGGGGATACTTAAAGCCTAATCTCTCTCATCTACCCCCCAGTTCTTTGTTTTTTTCATAGCTCGGCATCGCTTTTCTTCTCTTATGAGCTCAAAGCATCCACAATGTATTCATGTGATATGGTCTCCTTATTTCCCGGAATAATTATAACTGGTTTGAAATCATAATCCTTAACTATATTATCCTCCTTTGATTTTTATGAAGGCCACTGAGTATTGCGTAGTGTCTTGTGGGTTCTTTTTCAGACACCAGCAAAGATTCTTATAGGAACCACAAAGTTCACATAGCCTGGAGGGAATGGGCCTACCTGTGTCAAGAAATGCAGTCCATCCACTGGGAGATGAAATCCAATTCCCAAAGTTTTGATGATCACAAGGATATTGAGTAAATTTTCCCTGTGAATCAGAATTCTGAGGTCATAAACTTTGATTACATTTCTAGATGTTTGTGCTTACATAAACAAATACACCGGAATTCTTCTAGAATGTGATAATTAGCATATAAGACTAAATTCTCATTTTATAAATATGATACATTTTAGGGTGTTTTTTTTGTGGGTAGAGTTTTATGTGCCATTGGGCATGTTTTTACCCATAGTAAATTCACATTTGGATAATGAAGAGCCATACAGTGATTGGATACGAAAGTATTTTGAAACATTTTAAACTAGACTTCAAGTATGTTATTCTAAATTACAAACTGCTCTTTAGATAAAATCTTGATGAAATTTAGTCACATTAAGGGTGACTTTTCTTTTTAACTTAGGAAACTAATGACAGTTATTACTTCAGAAACCTACCTCTTCAAAACCTTGTGAATAATTTGTAGGTGATTGGAATTAAGCCACTGAACACCACCAACGACCAATACGGTCTGGCCTGTATTCTCCAGGGGACGTGATCTGAAATCCAGGAAGGAAAACAACACATGTTGCCTTGAAACAGATGGCAAACATTTTAACAGCAGTGCCTCACATTTCACTGAACCATATCTAGCATCCTGATCACAGGACCCCCTTGTCGTTTCCAACTCATTTTCAGCCATATTACTTGGCATTTAAGCTTTTCAGCACATTTGATATACAGTGAGCCATTATGACCGCTAGTAAACCATCAGCACATTATGGCATTGTGCCATACATAAGAGTTCCATTGTACCTTTGCAAGAGATGTTCAAGTGCTTTTTCAAATGTTGGTCTCAATGAAGGGCTTATCCAGAACTGGGGATAGTAGGAATAACTGACCAAAGTCTTCCCACCATTGACATTGTGGTAGAATTTTGTGCCATGGACCTTCTGCCATTCTTGCAAGGTTTCATTTAGTCTTTCGATCAGATAGTACATTATTCCTCTATTGGTTGAATCTCCAATGAAAAGAATCTGTAAATTAAAGAAAAATATTTGCTTTCAAACCTGATGTTTACAGGATGAGAGATAATATAAAATAAGTGATTTCTTGAGGACTCATAAAACCACAAGTCTAATTCTTTGAAGGAGAGCCCTTTCAAATGTTAGAAATGACATCCATCATATTCTCCCCCAAGCCTGTTCATTTTCCTCTCTTCCACACTCCTAGCAATGATATCAGTCACTGACCTGCTAACTCATGTTTAAAGCTTTTTGCTTTACACTACCTTCAGGTTCTCCTCCTCCTTTATGCTGTTTGCCTTCCCATTTAATTAGCTTCACAAATTTTATTGATTCAAATAGGTATGAACTATTTTAGTGCTGTAAGAACACTTAGAGATTTTTCTAACCTCTTTGTTTTATAGATGAGAAAACTGGGGATCTGCAGAGGTTAAAAATCTCAGTAAAAGTCATGCCACTACTTGAGTAAAGAGCCACAGAACCCGGAGCATGAGTTTCTGAACAGTCGTCTATGTCCCCAGGAGCAGATCCCAGCACCATTGGCCCTCAAACACTCATACTCATCACCTCTTCCACATCCCCTCCCAGTGTGGCTCTGCTTCAGGCTCCCCTTAACTCAAATCTGTGCTAGTGGCCACCCTTGAATTCATTCTACACACACAGTGCTACAGGGATAAATTTCCAAATGCCTACTTCTGGTCATGTTACTTTCATGCTCAAAAACCTTATCAGCTCTCCATTTTCTATAAAATTAAGCCTAGTTACTTAGGTTCAGCCAACATTTGCTAAATTTTTGTTGCATATCAGACTTTGCTGGGTGGAGATTTCACACAGAGTACTCACTTCTAATCTTCATAATTGTGAGGTCTGAGTCATTATTCCTATTTCACAGATGAGGAATTTGAGGCTCAAAGAGATTGAGGTCATAAATCTAGTAAATGGGGAACACAGGACTCAAGCCTAGGCCCTTTAACTCCAAGTGCAAGATCAATGGCCCCATCCTCTCAATGCTTTCCGTCATGTAAGATTCCTACTTTTTCACTGAACATGATTTGCACTCCACAACATCTGTTTCTCCTTGTACTAATCTGTCTAGAAAGCTCCTCCCTCTGCCACCCCACCTGTGTAAACGCTACACAACCTCCAGACCCGAAACAAACATGTCTCGTAGTAGGTCTTGCCCAATGCCCCAGCTTGTCCAATGACCTTGTCTGTCCTCTGTGATTTCATTACATTTTTAATTTCCATGACAGATGTTATCAAAGACTACATGAAACTATGGCTATTTGTGTCTGTGTCTTTTTTTCTCATATCATATCAAGAAGTATTTGAGGTCAGAGCCAGGGTTAATTTCTAAATTCTAATTTCCCCCATACTACCATGCATGCACTTTAAAAATATTTATTGAATTGAAAGTCAAAACGACTTTTGTTAGAGACAATCCTTTTTAAGGTCTTTGAACAGGTTGATTTCATTCTTCACTTTTCTCTCTCTGTATTGAGATTTCTCTTTCCGTTAGCCATGCACATATTTTCCTCTGATTTCAACAGCAGTCATTGCTATCACTTCTCAGGCACGACTGCATTTGTCCATGCACAACAAATTAGGTGAGAATCTGCAAAAGTTTGTCCTTTCCATAGTGAATGTACTCAATTAGCTGTGTGAAGAAATGCCAGAACGTCTCTGATTTGCCCTCAGATCAAACACCATAAGCATCATCGAGTTGAACTGAATAACATACGATGCCAAGGCCCCAGTCACAGATCCTCTTGGTCAAGTTCTAGTTGGGGCAATAAAATTCCAGTATGATTAAATAACTTGTGAAATCATTTGAAATTCTTACTTTGACCCGTAACTATTTGTATTTCTGGCCCAGATTTCTGATTTTTAAAAGGGGAATTGTGAATAATCAGGAAGGCTCTTAATTTCAGACACAGTACTAGTAATTTTCCAACTCCATCTGTATTAGTTTGCTGGAGCCCCCATAACAGAGTACCACAGGCTTGGTGGTTTATGCAACAGAAATCCATTTTCTCATGATTCTGCAGTCAAATGCTCTTCCACTGAGCTATACCCCCCATTTTCTCATGATTCTGGAGGCTAGAAGTCCAAGATCAAGGCATTTGTATGGTTGATTTCTTCCGAGGGCCTTTCTCCTTGCCTTGTAGATGGACATCTACCCTGTGTTTTCACATGGTCTTTCCTCTCTGTGTCTGTGTCCTAATCGCCTCCTTTTTTTTTTTTTTTTAACGTTTATTTATTTTTGAGACAGAGAGAGACAGAGCATGAATGGGGGAGGGTCAGAGAGAGAGGGAGACACAGAATCCGAAACAGGCTCCAGGCTCTGAGCAGTCAGCACAGAGCCCGACGCAGGGCTCGAACTCACGGACTGCGAGATCATGACCTGAGCTGAAGTCGGATGCTTAACCGACTGAGCCACCCAGGCGCCCCTAATCTCCTCTTCTGGTGAGGACACCACTCACATTGGATGAAGGCCCACCCATAAGACCTTATTTTACCTTCATTGCCTCTTTAAAGGCTCTACTTTCAAACACAGTCATATTCTGAGGTATTGGGAATTAGGACTTCAACATATGAATTTGGTTGGGTGGGAGCACATCTCAGCTCTTAATACCAGTAAAAGGCCTTTAATATCAGCTTTTTAAAAAAAGTTTTAAAATTTATTTTGAGAGAGAGAGAGAGGAAGAGACAGTGCCTGTGTGAGCAGGGGAGGGGCAGAGAGAAGGAGAGAAAGAATCCCCAGCAGCCTCCTCTCTGCCAGTGCAGAGCCCAACCCGGGACTTAATCCTATGAACCAGATCATGACCCGAACTGAAATCAAGAGTCTGGTATTTAAACAACTGAGCCACCCCAGCACCCCAAGATCAGCTTTTAAACTAAATTGCCACTACAAGTTTTCCTGAAAGTTTCTTTTCATTATAATATGAAGTTGCAATCCCTCCTATGGATCTCCAGGCAGCCAGTAAGGTCACTGGGTGTCTGTATTGTGGGTTACAGAGAGAGATATAGAGGTTTAGGAAAATCAAAGTAGCTGCACGCTATTGAGAGAAGCACATCTCTATATAGTTGGTCTTTTCTGTGGGATTATACAAAGATAGAGCCCACCAAAAATGTTAGAGGCAAAAAGAGTTAAGGGTCAAAATTCTTAGGTATGGTTACTTATTAACTAGGCAATTTTAGACAAATTATATGATCCCTCCAAAGGTTCATTCTCTTATGAGTAAAATGGGGAAAATAATAGCACCACTTTTGAGGACCTCAATGAGATTTTAATACCTGTCTTGTTCCTGGCACACAGAAAGCATACAAAGTGAGCTAGCATTAAGGCATAGGAAGGGCACGGAGCACTTTTGAATGTATTTAGTGTGACTTGCAGTGCACTGCTAGCCCCTGTAAATTCATTAACTTGTTTAGAGAAAATGTCAGAGAAGATGGGGAATGTCTAAATCACAGCAGTCTCTCTCTTGCCCTACTAACCTTGCTATAGGTCCCCCAGCAGGACGCAGAGGGTTGCTGGTGAAACTCCAGTCCCTCACATCTCCATCCCTTCGTAGTGACCAACAAAAGGTGCATGGATGGGGGGGAGGAAGCCCCACCACCGTCCTCTGGAAAACAAGTTCTAAGTTGCAAATATCTAGGGGCACTTGGGTGGCTCAGTCGGTTAAAAGTTTGATTCATGGTTTCAGCTCAGGTCATGATCTCACAGTTCCTGAGTTTGAGCTCCATGTTGGGCTCTGAGCTGACAGTGTGGAGTCTGCTTGGGATTCTGTCTCCCTCTCTCTCTGCCCTTCCCCGGCTTTCTCTCTCTCTCTGTCTCTCTCAAAAATAAATAAATGAACATTACCAAAAAATGAACTGCAAATATCTAGACAGCATTTTTCAAGTCTAATGGACACTAGTCTGGGAAGAATATTTTCTAGAGAATTATTTTCTCCCATTGCCTTTCTATTCATGACAAATTCAAATGATTAAATTGTAATGAAAATGAAAATACAGTTGTGATTTTAAGATTGCCTATGCTGTAGGGGAAGCAGTTTTTGTAAAACGTTGATTGGTATTCCTACCTAAAAGATTTCTAACTTCAAAAGGTCAGCTCTTTTAAGTACACATACACAATTTAAAAATAACATCAGGAAATGGAGTGGTTTTTCTTCAGTTACATGGCTAATATTCAATCTTTATATGTTTTATTTTATTTTTTAAATGTTTTATTTTATAAATATATTTTATTTAAGTGTTAGATATTTTATTGTTTAAATGTTTATTTATTTATTTTTGAGAGAGAGAAAGCACAAGTGTACGTACGCTGGCAGGGGAAGGGGCAGGGAGAGAAGAGAGAGAGAATTACAGGCTCCAGAACGTGAGCCCAATGTGGGTCTTGATCTCACAAACTATGAGATTATGGCCTAAGCTGAAATCAAGAGTCAGATGCTTAACCGACTGAGCCACCCAGGCACCCCCAATCTTTATATCTGTTATATCATCCAATTCAAGAATTTTTAAAAATAAAATTTGTAGATTATTTGTTTTAAAGGTCTTTAAAAGGGCTAAATCATCATAACAGATATTCATAACAGGTCGTACAATTTTCAAATAACTCTTCTGTCCCATGAATATTATTGCCTCACACTAGCACGTACAGGTATTGATTGGCATAGGCAATCAAAGAAAATGAATGTGATCATTAAGTACAAATAACCAGTAAGCAATTATAAAAATAATCCATGTCGGCAATAAAACATCAAAATAGCTAATTTTTCCCCTACCAATTTAGCAAAGATTTTAAAAGCACCAACAATCTTATGATCTCAGGGAAATGAACCCTCTCCTTCAGACTATGTAAGGATCACGAGGGAGAGTTTTTATCTTCTTTCCTTTCAACTGTTGAATCCCAAGCTTCAGAAGAGTGCCTGGCATAAAAGTCGGTTCTCATGTGTTAAATGGATGAATGGAAACCGCTGTTGTGTGTATAAGTTGGCAATTTTTAAAGAATTCCACTTCTAGGAAATATTTAAGGATGTCTATTAAAATATATTTTAAAAGAAAAATAAACTGGAAGCAGTGTAAATGTCTGCCAGATTGCTTATATTAAAGTATAATCATACACTTAATTTTTTTTCCTCTTTTAACAATGATATCGTAATATGGATACATTGTAATGGGGAAGATTTCAGTTAACTTTTATAAAGGGCTAATTACAATCACAATATAAATAATGATTGCAATTTTTTTGGTAAAAAGCATGTGGATGTGTAGCAAAGGTCCTGGAAAGTTAACTGTGGTTAGTTTGCAAAGGGAGATACGACAGTGTATTCTGTTATCTAAAATGAACATATATTGACTTTTTATGACAATAATGAAACAACACAAAGGCAGCAACAGTGGCAGCAATAACAGTAAGTGCATTTTCATCTTAAAAACATTTTGAAAATTCCCATAAAAACAACCAGCTTAAACTTTTGTGGAACAATGGCTTAAGCATTGGTTCAATAAGCCCAACACAGGAATCACGTGAATCATATTTCGGATTCCAGTAGCAATCTTATTCCAAGATTGAATGGCATTTTCCCATGCAGCATCTCTTTTTGGGTTCTGCAGTGCAAGAGGAGAGCCTGTCTCCATCAAGGTGGGCTCTGGAGAGGAGCAGAAGCATCTGTGCCTGGATGTGTGCTGAGAGGCTGGACCTCAGTGCATCAGTGGGCGACAAAGACGTGTTCAGAGGACTTTTGTAACTTTTCTATTCCCAAGACTCAGCAGGAAGTGTGTCACTGAAAAGTTTACAGGGGCTGGCATCTTCCCACTCTTTTTCATACCACCATGGACCAGAGGACCTAGAAGCACATCATGTTCCTAGGCTCTGTTAAAGCCTGGGACTTTTTTTTTTTTTTTTTTTTTTAAGTCATCTCATTAAAAACACACGACATGGTTTAATTGTCTTTATCTTCATTTCTTTATTATCTAGTCCTTATATTAGGTGGGACGGGCTATGTGCTATAACAAATAGAGCCCTGAGAGGTATAATTGCCTGAACACAAATGAAGTTTATTTCTCCCTCAGGAAAACAGTTCGGGTGGTTTGAGGCAGGTGTATGTGTGGGGTGCGGCAGGGTCCCAGGATGTTTAGACTGTGCCTGCTTCAATTATGGCTTCAAAGACCTTTGTGGGCATCCATATCCAGCTGAAAGGAGGAGTAAAGAGCTGCCAGGTTGTCTATGGGCCCCCGTGGCAGCTGGGCACATCACTGCTGCTCACACATTCCATTGGTTAGAACTCAGTCCTATGGCAGCACCTAATTTCAAGGGAGACTGAGAAATGTAGTCAAGCTACATTTGCCAGGAAGAGGAGAGAATGAGTTTTATCAACACATAGCTACCACTTTCTCCTACATACCATCTTCCTGGGGAAAAAACCTAAAACCTAAATTCAAATTTTTCAACATGTGAATTAGCAAAAGTATGAAACATATGAAAAGCTAAATTTATAATCCACATGATGCATAGAAAGACTTCTAAGAAAATCGGTTCCCTGAGACAAATAATAGCAGGAAGTATCATTAGTATCAGTATCAGTATCACTATTAGTATTACTGAAAATGCAACTAGAACTTGGGAATTTTTGACTGAAATATAAAATAAAATGGTTTTCATTCCACTCATCGTGAATGAAGGGAACTAACAATGGTGACACTTAAGCATACAGATATTATACATTCCATTGCCTCTTTTCTGCAGAGTCATCAAAAGTAGCAAGGGCATAGTTAGCAAGCCAAGTTATAAAGAAATGGAAAGAAGAGTATCTGGCTATCTGGGTTGAGTCAATATAAAGGCAGTAGAATGTCTGGAACTTGTTAGCTTTTCAGAGTCTCCTGATCTGTTGAGGCCAAAAAGAATTTGGATATATGTAGAATCAATAGACAAGGAAGAAAACTCTTGATTTAAATAATTTCCATCCTTTCCTCTTTCCTCTTGGATAGACTTTATCTTCAACATTCACAGAAATAGGGATATTTCTTCAGAACCAACAGAATGCATGTAGATGCCGAGACAGGACTCAACCCAGCTAACAGGACCTAACTAAAACCTTCCAGGAGGGGAAGTTATATAGGAATGCAATAGAAGCTACTTGTCCATTAATCTAGGCAATGCCTGCTTACTGGAGTGCTCTCTCATAGGTAATTAAGGAAATGACAATGAGGTGAAGGGGCATTTTACTCATTACATATAGTCCAGGGCCAACCATAGCCCATCTATTTAGAAAGCTCCACAGCAATTCTGATGAGCCGTGTGATTGAGCACCACTGCTCCCAGAAGATATTCATTTCTAAACAAAACAAGGGGTCATCCAGTCTTAATATGAAGCTAAGACTGATCAGATGGCTAATGATATTTAGGGCGTGATGAAAATCTAGCTCAGCAAAGCATCTCTCTGTGAGATATAATATGGTTATAAATGTTTTCCAATGATGCATTTTGATTAAATTGGCTGTAGATAACCAACCAAATTGTTCTTTGGGGTCAAGAACAAATGCAAATTGCCATTTAGGCAAATCACCCTCAAATACATGAAATTTGGCCAAAAAAAGGGAGGGGGGGTAAACAGCTAAGCAATATCACCTACATGTAGGTCTAGCTGCTCAGAACAAAATTATTTATCTACATTGCTGTTCAATTTGGATTATGGGCATTACGGATAAGCCATCCTTTCCTGGTGAGAGTGAGGTGATTTCCTTCCCTTTTATCCTTCCTTTATATTGAAACTGACAAGCAACAAGAATTGTGTAACTATAATGGAACTCACATATTAGTCAGAACATATTATTATAGCCACACTTCAAAAATTTAAACACCTTTAAGTCCAAGACACTACTTAACTTGCAAATATTAAAGATGTAAGTTACGTTTCCTGTTTTAACAGCTGAATTTAAGTACTTTCAGTAAATACCACCTTTTTGTATTTCCCTTTCTTAATTGCACTCTTCTCTCAGATACTTTATTACTGTTTTAAATTCTGAGCTACGTTTTCTTTTTTTTTTTTTTTTTTTTTTTAAATTTTTTAAATTTTTTTCAACGTTTTTTATTTATTTTTGGGACAGAGAGAGACAGAGCATGAACGGGGGAGGGTCAGAGAGAGAGGGAGACACAGAATCGGAAACAGGCTCCAGGCTCCGAGCCATCAGCCCAGAGCCTGACGCGGGGCTCGAACTCACGGACCGCGAGATCGTGACCTGGCTGAAGTCGGACGCTTAACCGACTGCGCCACCCAGGCGCCCCTGAGCTACGTTTTCAACTGACAAACAAAATAAGGGCATGTTTAATTCAGTTTGGTCCGGCTCCTAAGTTTTTTCAATTGTAAGTTGATTATCATATTTCCAAACTATTTCCTATAAATTTCGCACTGTGATTACAGAGTTATGCTCTGATAAATTTGTATATGAATGTTCCATTCAGAGCTTATTAAGTAAGAGGTGGGTATCTATTTAGGTAAATGTGTGAGTATAACTGAACACATAGCTGATATTTTTCAATTGATTTTGCTTTGACCCAACACAGTTATACAACACAAAACCTATACATAACACATATGCAAAAACCTGTACATGAAATAACTCATATTTGGATAAGTTTAGAGTCTAAAAGGAGTCCCACATTTACTTGCCCTCCACACACAAGCAAGTATGACCTAGAAATGGGGTACAAACGCTTCGAGGAGAAACCTTTTTCCATCTTTTCTCCAGACATCAGCCTCCTGTTTACAACACTGTAGTGAAGGCAAATGATGGACTATAGAAAGTACAGTCCTGCTCACGTGCCACTAAGCACACGTGCCAGGAAAGCACTAACTTTCCTGGTCAAAGTTACTGGAAACTTGAACTCCTTTTTAAGTCTCAACTGATTTGTGTCTTGTCCCTTCCCCACAGGTGGGCACGTATTTCCTAGTATAGCCTTGCATTCATCAGTGTAAAATAGTAGTAAAAAGATGTAAAAGGTCGTAATAACAACATAAGGAAATTCAGTTGAGGGAAATGACCACTTAGAGATTCTAAAGAAAGCAGAATGCTAGGAGGCCGAATTTGCCAACAGTTCTCACGAGCTCAGTCAAATTCTATGGCATTTAAACCTGATTGTTGGAGAAACATTTTTCCATTTAATGCATCTCCAAAAGCTGAAGTCTGCCTTAATTTGGATTTGAAGTTCTGTTTTATTGTAGCACAACATTTGCACTACCTGTTCATGGCAACAGTGAAACTCAGCTTCTCACTGTAAAAAGTCTGAGTTACAAATTAATTGACAGTCTTCATGTTAGTAAGGCTACTCTACTGTTAGAATTTGCATGTTTAGATATGTCCCCACTTTTACATAATCCAAGAAACATAAATCGCAATGCACTAAAAAATGAGAAACTTGGACTCCTCTCTTGCGCTCCTGATTGGTTCCTGCCCCTCCTCTGTTTCTCTCCAATCTGAGAGAATCAAAGGACCTAGGCTCGAGTGATAGGACTCTCCTGGCAGATTCCTTTTTTTTTTTCTTTAATTTTTTGAAGTTTGTTTATTTATTTTGAGACAGAGACAGCCTGAGTGGGGGAAGGGCAGACAGAGATAGAGATTAGAGAGAGAATCCCAAGCAGGCTCCACGCTTCAGCACAGAGCCCTATGTGGGGCTCAAACTCACAAAACTGTGAGATCATAACCTGAGCTGAAACAGAGAGTCAGATGCTTAACTGACTGAACCACCCAGGCGCCCCTCCCTGCAGATTCTTTCAGGGGAAAGAAAGGAAGATCCTTTTTTTTTTTTTTTTTTTTTTTCCAGTTCATTTAAACCAGTTCATTTCAAAGTAACGTGTTTGGTAGATTGCCTGTAACTACCACCACCACCCTCCATAGGCACTTTCTCTTTTACCAACTTTTCCAGAACCTCAAGTACAGGTCAGGTGCCAGCCTCTGAGCTTCTTTCTACCTGTACAGTTATCACGCTATGAGGAAACAATTGCTTCTCTCACGTGTCTCCTTCTACTGGAAATTTAGCTCCCTGGAGGATCATGTTTGTATGCCCCTAGAACAGATTGTTAACTCAACAAAAGCTAGGCTAGTGAATGAACAGTGGAGCATCACAAAAGTTATAAAAAAGTATTGTGAGCTTCACTTTAAGCAATCAGGTGGCTAACTTCTACTCTGGTACCATGTTAGGGATAACAGATACTACAAGGTTTCTGATGTGGGGCAGCAGAGTTGATCTGATGGTGTTGATGAATAAAAAAATCACTTTGTCTGATGGGATCAGAACTGTAGTTAGTGCAGGCTTCCTGATTGTAGGTCTGAAGTTCCTACCACTCCCTGACCCTGCTATCCTTATGAAGTGAATTTCTGTATAATGTCATTCAAATAATACGCATCTGTTGAATGATTGACATAGTAGAAAGTGAGCCCCCCCAAATGTCAGTTTATAAGGTGTTTAAAAAACAAAATATTTATGTGACTTGTTTTTCTGTTTTTGTAAATGGTATGCCTTAACATGTATTTGTCTTTGGAATAGAATAATGATTATGAAAAATTCTGGGTAGGATGAGAATTGTCTTAGTTTAGTAATGAAAGAGTTTCAGGATACTTTGTGTATTTATATTTCTCTCATGGAAAATGAGAAATCAATGTACTGGGAAAGCTTTTTGCTAATGCACTTCTATGCATAAATAGAGTCTTCTTAAAATAAGTGCTATTTGATAGTCATAGTTGTGAGTGTTCATGCAATTTTCTCTGTGCTGTGTGGTGTATGTGGGCATGCACCTGTCTATATTACCAGGTCCATGATGTGAATATAAGATTTCTTCCTCAGGGTCTCTTTCCTTTGCATTTCCACTGCCTCTGCCTTAGTTCTGATTTAAATTTTAAAGTACAGATTTTTAGATTTAAAAATATGCACCCATTGTAAAAAAAAAGAAAATCATACAGATATTTTAAAAGATCTCTTCATCCTTCGCCAAACATGTTCTGCTACCTGAGGTGGCATCATGGGCATGTGACCTTGGGTGTTGCACAGAGTCCATGTAGCGGGAGGGCCTGGCACTCGTGCTATTGCTTTGCGGTTGCCTTCTTGGGAATCTTAATAATTTTGAACACAGGCTCTCGCATTTTCATTTTGCCCTGGGCCTCCCAAAATATGTCGCTGGTCCCATCACCACCCCACCCTTCTCCCACTCCCTTTCACTTATGTGATCATTTATTTTGTTGTTGTTGTTGTTGTTGTTGTTGTTGTTGTTTTTGAGAGAGACGAGCTGGGGAGAGGGACAGAGATCCAGATGTTCTGTGCTCAATGCTGAGCCTTTCACAGGGCTCGATCTCACGAAAGAACCATGACCTGAACCGAAATCAAGAATTGGATGCTCAACCAAATGAACCACTCAGGCACCCTCCTATATAATCATTCTTAACTGTGTTACTTCCAAAATGTTTCTGTATGTGTAGGCATGCTTGTATGTATGTATTAAGTTTTTATATTAGTGGCATTATTGTATACATATACTATTGAATATATACTAACTTTGAATCTGTACTTCTTTAGAAATCTATACTTAGAATCTATACTTTCTTTGACTCTTCAATGTTGCATGATGGAATTTTTCCACGAAACAGCCTCTGCTTCCCTAGCACCCACTTCCTCCTCCCCGTAGGCAGTCTCCATACTGCTGCAGAAAGATTTTTCTAATTCTAGCTGTGTCATTCCTCTGCTAAAAATGTATAATGCTTCCCTGGCGTGTATAGAAAACTTTAGCATCCTGGTAAACAAATCAGACTCTGTAGAATCACTGCCAGCATGCTAACAAATTGGAGTTCTGAGCACGAAGGTCCGAATAGCACCTCTGGACTAAGAGAATCTCTAAGAGAAGGCCCCCCCACCCCACCCCACGCAGCCAGCTAACTGGTCTCTGCCAGGAGCACCTTATCTGCATATAGGGGTTATTTTTAGAGTTTGCAACATTCTGTCTCCCTAACAGACAGAAAGAGGGATCTTCCTTTTTTCTTATCATTACTTTGTAGAGTTGCTAATAATCTACCTTGAAATTAGCAAAGACCGTATCATTTGTGTCCCTTCCCCATGTCCCCCCACCCTGGGTTTATTTATGTGTTGAAACCCTACCCCCTCGAGTGATAGTACTAGAAGGTGGAACATTTGGAAGGTAATTAGGTTTAGATGAGGTCATGAGGGTGGGGCCTCCATGATGGGATTAGTGTCTTTAGAAGGAGAGGAGACCAGAGCTCTCTGCCCTGTGAGGACAACAGAAAGGCAGCCGATGGAAGCTGGGAAGGAACTCTCACCAGAACCCAACCCTGCTGGTCTCCAGATCTCAGAGATCTCGGCCTACAGAACTATGGGGAATGACCCCAGTCTATGATATTTTAACACAGAGGAGGAAAAGGGCTTTTAGCTTCCTACAAAGCTGATTAATCTACAGCATAGGATTAGATCATATAGGCTTCTTTTATTTTACAGAGGAATAAAATGAGCCCAGGAAACAGTATGTGTCATGTCAAAAGCCATGGAATTTAGTTATGAACTTAAATGAACATCTACTGCCTTTCAGGTTAATAGACTGTGACATCTTGGAATTTTCCCGAATGCTCTAAATTCTGAGGTCGGAACAGTATCCTGGAAGAGTTTAGAGAAGTCTGACTGTTATAGCAACAACTATTTTCATTGCTTCCAGTCCTGCATTTCTAAGATGTGGATGTTGGGTTATCCAAGTTGGTGGTTAAAAATGTCAGAGTAGCAGCCACACATTCATGTGTGATCATGGGAGAATTACTCAATCTCTCTGAGCTTTAAATTTCTTAAGTAGAAAACAGATACAATATCTACCTCACAGATTTGTGATGAGAAAGAAGTAAGATTTTAATTTATTTGTTTACTCTACAAATATCTGTTAAGTGACTATTACGTGTCAAAAAGTTGTGCTAAGCAGTGATTCAAACATGTTCCCTGTCCTCATGAAGCTTACAGTTTGGTCAGACATAAGGTATGAAAGTTAGCAGCACACCTAGTTCCTTGCACACAATCAATTCTCTGTTAATAAGAATATTAAGTGACAGTTAATAAAAGCCTAAATGTTTGGTTTCTTCTCTTTCTTTTTTATTTTTTAAAAAAACTTTTTAAATGTTTATTTATTTTTGAGAGAGAGAGACACACAGCATGAGAGGAGAGGGGCAGAGAGAGAGGGAAACAGAGAATCTGAAGCAGGCTTCAGGTTCCGAGCTGTCAGCACAGAGCCTGACATGGGTCTCGAACTCACAAACCTTGAGATGATGACCGGAGCTGAAATCAGTCGCTTAATCGACTGAGCCACCCAGGTGCGCCTCTTTCATTTTTTATTTTTATTTTTTAACGTTTATTTATTTTTGAGAGACAGAGAGAGATGAACTGCAAGCAGGGGACGGGCAGAGAGAGAGGGAGACACAATCCGAAGCAGGCTCCAGGCTCTGAGCTGTCAGCAGAGAGCCTGACGCAGGTCTTGAACCCATTAACTGTGAGATCATGACTCGAGCCAAAGTTGGATGCTTAATCAACTGAGCCACCCAGGTGCCCCTCCCCCTTGCTTTCCTTTTTAAAAGTAAGTAATACTGATGCTTTTATATTTAGAGATACTCTCAGTCATGAAAATTGGTGCAGTTGTATTGGAATCACCATGAAGAAATGTCCATCCTCCTGCCCTGCCCCACACCCACTGTCATTCTTTTTAAATTATTTGCTAGTAGAAAATCTAACCATAGGCCTAATCTGAAAAGCTGGCATACATTCATTCCAGTACTCATTTCCTTTTGCATTAACAGAACTTAAAAAAAATCAATTTTGGAACTCCGTGTTGCCCATCTGTGAGAGCTTACAAACAGTTTGTAAGGAAAGAACTTTGAAAATCTGGGTAAGAATTACTTACTTCATGTTAACCAAGCATCTCAGTCTATGTGCCCGGTTCGCACGTCCAAGGGCTCTGCCGGAATCTACCTACTCAGAGTGCGCCTAGTAAGAAGACACTGCGTGTCCAACAAATCAGCTTAGAAGCCTCACTAAAGCAAAGGCAGCCTAGTGAGGTCCGTTTGAGACCTGCCCGGGAATGTGAAAGAAGATCAGGAAGGTTAGTGTCTCATGCACCCAGGAAGCTCTAGCAGAAGTGAGTCTCACATGCAAGAACATTTCATGGCTTGTGCAAGCGAGCTGCAGACGTCGGCTGTCACCGCAGTGCCTCGCTAGAGCTGCAGTTTGACCAGGCCAGCTGCTCTGAACCTCCATCTGTCAGTTGACGTGGCAAGCGCTCACCAATTTGTGCTGAGAAAAACCAGCATGGAATTGGGTCAGCACAGGACATGACTTTAATATCCTCCATCTGTCAAGTAGACTTATTTGGAAATAATTGAGCAAGAATTGTTAAGGCTCTTCTATTCTAACATTTGCCCGTGATTCAAAAAGCCAGACTGCATTGCATTAGTTATCCTCCGCAGAGTAAGAGAGCAGGAATTGGTCTACTAAATACAACAGCGTGGCTTTTGGTGATGCAGGTGGCAGAAATTAAAGGCTTCCCCTGCCGGATCCGGAACCTACCTTCCTTCCCCCCAGGCACCGCTGGAGTTGAGGCTTAGTTAGAACGCTGTACTGGCAGTTCTGAGGCTGCCACGTTATCTCTCTCCAGTCACAGGTCCTGTTGTCTGAACAGCTAAGGCAAGGCACGATCCATTGGCCTGGAATAGACAGCAGGACCTTTGTTCACATTCTACTAGTGAAATTACAGCTTGCAAGTTACTTTAGAATTCAGCTATGGCACAGTATTATAAATATTACAGTGAGAAGACCACTCTTGCGTACATCTGTGGAGCGACGCACACCCCCCTGACAACCAAACAGAATTGCAACAGGTAAAAATATTCTGAAAGAACACAGTCCATGCTAAAGTCAAGTACGGGTCCTGCTCTGTGAAACTGCATCCTTACAAAAAACTAAGTGATTGGGTACTACTCAATTATTACTTGTTTTTAAAGAGTACACTAGGCACTTAATAGAACCAAAGTAGATGGGAAGCCACTGATATCGAGGTAATTGACCACTAATCTTTATTAGCGTGAGACATGCTTAGCTTAGCAAGCCAATAATACATCTATCCCCTGCCTTCAAGAGAGTCAAGATATAAGAGAATTACTTCAATATACTGCTAGTTTGTTGTTTCGAAGACTAGTTATTGCTCTTAATTTGATCGGTGACCTTTTTGGTGTGAATCTCTTCAGCTCTTTCTAGCTCTGTGGCCTTCATTTCTCCAGCCCTTAGATGAGGTATGTACTGTTCTCAGACGGTTGATGGGAGGACTGAATGGGATAATGTGCTTAATATATCTAGCACAATTACAATATCGTATTTATCTTTGTTACTAGCTGACTTCAGGCACAGAGTAGGTCATGAGCTTTAGTAAATGTTTATAAGATAAATGAATATTCTCAATGCATTTGCGATCTTTTCTATTTTAGTGATAATATGTATTCAAAACGCTTCAGCTTCTAGTGTGAGTAGAGATGTTCATAATCAGAAAAAAATCAAGAAAGGATTTTTTATTTTTGTTTTTTCCTTCTTCATCTTTTCAGAAATGGAGTTTGAACTAGAACATTGAATACAGAGTGGTTATTTATATCCTTTGTGGAGAATGCCCTGACGTCTCCAACAATCACATGCTCTACCCTAAAGGTCTTGCTTATGTTACCACTAGATGTTTCTCTTCAAAACATTGAGGAGCCAAATATTCCCAGCTACTTTTTGAGTTAGAAAGAAAAAAAATTAACAATTTTGTCCATTCTGGCTTTGATTTGTGGTTCTGCTAACAAAAGTATCTGGTGTGGTAGAGGGAAGAATCTCTACTTTTGAGCAATGAATATGGTGTGCTTCCATTGCATGACTTCAAGGATGTCAGAATTGTGTGAGTGTTTTTGGAAATAGTTAGAAATGATAAAATACGAGAGGAGGTTTAGCTTATGGCCTCCTACTTGATCACAGAAAAGAAAAAAAGAAGTGTGGGTATATTAAGAGAGAACTGGGGGAGATGAAAGAAAATAGTACTCTCTAGGAGGATTTTAACCTAAAACGTTATTGAAGTATTTACCCTACAAGATGTTAGGTGCTACTGATGTTAAAATATAATAATTTTAAAAAATAGTTAACATTTCATAGCACCTGCCAGAGGTTAGGGATATTCTGAGCACTTTCATATATTAACATATTTAAGCCTCTTAACTACAATGTTAAGCCTCAAAAAATTTACAATCAGGTTAGAGGGTTACAATTTATACATGTAAAATAGTTACAGCATAATAAAAAAGGCGTAATTGAGTAAAAATAGCTGCGTGGTATGAAAAGATTCTGGGCTCTAGAGACACACACACCTGAGCTCTGCCTCTAGCTAGTTCTGTGGACCTCAGCACTGCATGTTAGAGTCACCTAAAAAGCTTTTTAAAATCCCCATGCTCGGATCGTATGCTGGACCAATTTAATCAGAACCACCCGGTATGGAACTCAGGCGTCGGTGTTTTTTAAATGCTTTTCAGGTGATTCCAATATGCAGCCACAGTTGCGAACCACTGTTTGGCTTGAAAAAATTACTTAATATTCTCTCTATGAGGAAAATACATATGGCACCTGCCATAGTGCCCGATACCCAGCAATCGGTGAATATATTTTACTCCTCCGCCTCCACCTCAAGTAAGCCGTGGTAGTTCAGAATAAAGAAAGCATCACAGAAGTCAGAATTGCCATGGAGCATTTGAAATGTGTTCACGTCTTCTGGATAGACAAGATTTGGAAAGATGGAGTGGGTGGTACTTTGGGTGACGAAGCCACCCTGACAGCAGGGGCTGAAGAAATAAGTGGCTTCCACAAAAGATTACATATAGGAGAAAAAAAGGTCTGCTCGGTAAAAGGCATTTCCAAAGTTTCCAAATGTAGAGAAGAGCAGTGCTACTAAAAGACGGAGAGGTGCTGGCTTTTGAATGGCAATGTGAAGATTATCCTCAAAAATGCTTGTTTCTCCATCCATTTCCGTTTTGTGATTTTTCTGTGGTTTTCATTTAGAATATAACTTGCTTCTAATTCTGACTTTGCCCTGGAATATAGGGTTTGTAATCAGTAACCAATTTCTTCACATCTTCACATCTTCACGATGATTTGTATTCAGTGGGCATCCTCTTGAATGTAGTGGAATGGGCTTTGGATCTTGTGTCCACCCTCCTCTTTGCCAGATGAGGTAAACTGAGGCCACAAGAATTAAATGAAAAAAATGGGATCATGCTGTTAATGACAGGTTGGACCAGGACTGAAGTCTTGGAGTCTCCAATTTTCTGATCCTTTTGTCGTATTAGGCGAGGTTATCACAAAATCATCAGTTGAAAATGAAATATGGCCCAATGGTCTCTTTGGTAGCACTTGTTTATAGGAAAGCCCACATCAGGTTGTTTTAATGAATGTCTTTATTTTTAAAAGCTGGATTTATTTAGTGGGTTCACCTGTTGATGGAGACTATGTTTAAAAAAAAAGATGGGTAATTTTCTTTCTAATAGGATGGTGGGTATGTTGGGGACATAAATGTGTTTCTGCTAATGAGATTATATCTAATAATATTTTGAAGGTCTCTGTTTTCATCAGATCCTTGAATATTTAAGGGCACCTGCGTCCTCTCCCCCAGACATTTTGTCCTGCTCTAACCTTGCTGACAGCTAATTTTGTACAAGCTGAGGTCTTCTTTGGCCATTTGCTTCTAAAGCTGAAGAAATAAGTGGCCAATTGCATGCACAAAAATCCAAATATGGGCACAATTAGTTTGTGGGCATAAAATCTCATGCACATCAAAAGGACCCCTGATTGGGTCTCTGAAATCTTGGCCTCAATGCTTCATACTACTATATATTTATACAGTCATAACGCTTTGCATTTTTGTATTGGTTTAAAATGCCCCCCCCCTTTTTTATTGTGATTTAGTAATGCTGCTTGAAATAGACATCTGTATAACATCTGCAAGACTGGAGTTTCTTGACATTTTAAATGATACCAGCTCTTAACTAAAATTGTCAAAAAGAGAGACATGAATTCTATGTTATATATTTAAACATTGAATGAATCAAAGCTGTGATTTCTGAAATAGAGTATGACATATGTTTTAGGGAATGACATTCTGAGGAATAAATAGGGCTTTTGGGAGAAGTTATTTGGTTTATAATTATAGCTTTATATTTAATGCAAGTTAGATTCCAGCCATTTAAGTGAATCAGATTGGCTGACATAATGGAGGGAAGAAACTCAACTTTGTGACCTAGGGCCATGTTGAGATGTAAAATCATATAGATGGCACTAAATCCTGACTCTACACTGTTATAAAATAAAGCAGTTTTCCCTTAAGAAGAAAAAAACACATCATATTTTCAACACTAGAAGTATTAAAGTGTAAGTTGTCATATTCCCTTGCTACAAATAAAACATGATAAAATATTTTTGTTTATATGTCGTAAAATGCCTTTGGAGTTATTTTCCTTTAAGGTAATTATCATTCAAAATCATTGTATAAATTTCTTCTTTCTTTAGATTAGAATTATTTTTTCTTTCTTAAGCAAGAACTTTTATTCTTAGTCTGTGTTTTATAGTTAGATTCTTCTCTAAAGGCTTAAGATCAACTTAAAAATATGAACAAAAGTCACGCAAAATGATATTAGCTAGCGTTATCGAAAAGACACATAAACCATCATTTCGTTGGCAAGGTGAAAAAACGGACCCAGTCCTGCTAAATAACTGTAATGTGCTGTGAAAATAAGATTTCAGAACTAATCTATGGTCATGCAAGTTAAGGCTGGACTTCCTAAATAAACTTCCTCCCAATGTTGTCCCACCGTGACAGCTTCTTTCAGCAGGAGGGAGTCCCACCATCAAGGAAGGAAATCGTCTCTGGCAACAAAACTCCATTCGCGCAAACTGCTGTTGCCGATCTCACTTATTTGTTTGGAATCTTTAGATCTTTAGGACCATAAGAGTGAAGCAGTTTTCCCTGGTCGATTGTGCCCTGACTGCTCGCAATCTTCTGTGGAAAGGAGGAGGGCTTGGATCTCGGTTTTAGTTCAGCAATCATTTTTGAATCATCTTAGACACTGAAAGATGCATGAGGGACAATCTCGGCTCTGGAGAAACACAATCTAGGGCAGTCATCATAAAAACGAACTGCTAATGCACCCTTACTATATTAGTACACACGCACTGTAATGTAGGTACCTATACTTCCATATCGATGTATTATGTTTGTTATAAAACAAAAATAAGAATGATTAGACATAAATAAATGTGTATGTATTTTAAGCTTTACTGGCTTCATCTTGGGGACTGTCCCATGCCACTCCCTCCTCTTGCTCAGATGTACCATTCCACTTTGAAAACTACTGATTAGAGAAAGAGAGAGAAATTAAACACTTGAAACATAATGAAGTAAGTGCTACGGTAAACATGTGCCCAAAGTATTCTGGGGAGCTAATCAGGGGGTGGGGTGGTAAGGAGAGGCTTCCTGGAGAGGAAAATATAGCATCGGGAGAATTGGACCAAGATGAGAAGACTTTTAGGAGCACAGGACAGCATGGACAAGAATGTGGAACCCTGCAGCAGCATTATTGGCATGAAGTGAAACCAAGAGGCTGGGAGGAGCTGGGAGAGAGGAAGGGCCAGATTATGGGGGCCTAGAAGGGTCAGATTACGAGGCCTGGTATCGTCGGGCTAAGAGGCATGGGCTTGACTGGGGAGTCAATTTTGGGGTCTTCTCTAAAGAAGCCTCGCTACTCAAGTTACCAGAAGGTCCCTGTTCGAAGGCAGCATCTCCTGTTAAGGACCAGGCATGGAGATAGCTTCATGACAGGGCCTGGCGTAAGTTACAGCAAATTTAATGAACAGAAAAAGATGCCACTTCTTGAGGAATCTCAGTACCATATCTTCAACTTTTTGTTGATGAACTTTTGACTTGGCTCAATAGCAGGAAGAAAGTTAAGTTGTTTTATGATTCTCATAAAATGTCATCTGATAAAGAAAATCCATAACTAGACACATCGGGGTCTTCTTTGTACGTAAGAGTGTATATCTCATTTAGCTGAGAATCATAAATCATACCTCCTGACATGTCATAATGGGTAAATCCCTCCCTACGCAGCGACTGTAATTTATTATTTAGAACACATGTTCAAGAACAGGGATATGCCCACGCTTGCTCACCGTGCGTGCCAAATTGCGATTTGTACTGCTCGTTTGTGAAACTCATTTCCCATTCAGGTTGTGGTGTGAAGTTCATGGTGAGGGTAGAAAAGCTCCTGAGTGTTTTCTTAGACTTTTTAGATGAAGGGAGACTTGGGGTCGTGAGGCCAGATGGGCAAGCAGAAATCTCAGAGAAGATGCTCCCTGTTCCTCTTATCTTTTTGGAGGCATTTTTGGTCCCCACCTTTGGATTGACCCCATTAGACTCCACTGAAAGAAAAGTGCTGGGGAAGGAGGTAAACAGGGAAAGTGGATAGTGGCACCAAGGTGTCTCATTCCGGGTCTGTTCTAGAATTAGGCAGGATTCAACACTATAATTCCAATTTGACATTATGATTTTCCTGCTTCTATTAATGCTCAATATATGGGAGACATGAGAGATCATTCTCAAGGATTTTTTTTTTTTTATATAATCAAAGGAAACGAAACTTGTTTCCTTAAGACAGT
The DNA here is from genome assembly GCF_028018385.1 of Neofelis nebulosa. Lineage (NCBI taxonomy): Eukaryota > Metazoa > Chordata > Mammalia > Carnivora > Felidae > Neofelis > Neofelis nebulosa. Next base: position 30,674,262 of record NC_080785.1, read on the forward strand.
TCTTTGGCTGACATAGTCTACGTACTCTGTAGAAATTATAGTACTAAGTGAACTGATAGTGTGAACAAGTCAGATTCCCTGTCCTCGTGCAGCTCACAATCTGGGAAGACTGACACCAAAGAATTAATTACATACTTAGCATTTAAATAATTGTGGAAATTCTCATGGAAGAAAAGCATGGAGTACAATGAAAATGTATAATAAAGAAACAAATCAGAGGCTGAAGAAAGGCTTTCTGGCACAAGTGACTTTTTGGCTGATATCTGTAGATGAATATGGATTCACAAGGCAAAGAGCGGAGGGTGAAAAGAAAAGCATTTAACAAATATTTCATATATTAAAATAATGCATTAATTACATGTGTTACAGTTCATACTAATGAAAAAGTTGTGTAGTACCTTGATTTTTTTTGTATAAGGATAGTTCAAATAAACGTACACTCGGGGCGCCTGGGTGGCTCAGTCGGTTAGGCGTCCGACTTCGGCTCAGGTCATGATCTCACGGTTCGTGAGTTCAAGCCCCGCGTCAGGCTCTGTGCTGACCATTCAGAGCCTAGAGCCTGTTTCGGATTCTGTGTCTCCCTCTCTCTCTGACCCTCCCCCATTCATGCTCTGTCTCTCTCTGTCTCAAAAATAAATAAATGTTAAAAAAAATTAAAAAAAACCAAATAAGCGTACACTCATCTATATCAAATAATTTTTTTAAGAGAAGTGACACCCAATGTAATAGTCACCTTTTGTGTCCCCAGATGGACAGATCTTTAGTTCAGGCTGTGAAATGGCTTCAATGTAGTCAGAGGAAATAGGCTGTAATCCACAGGCTTCTTCTGGGTGAATCAGCAAACCACAATCCTGCATTAAAATGATAGATAGAAATTAGCTGCAGTGAACATGACAGATAGTAATAAAATCTAAAGAATAAGATTTTTTTGTGCCAAATAAACTTTATAGATAAAAAGGAGCAACTGCTTACCCTTCTCACGGTATTGGGTTGTCAGAAGTTGTTTGTGCTAGAAGTAGCTACTTGCATTGAGGGATAAATATAAATTCCAATGGCAATTCAATCTTTATTTTGGCACTGACATTCATTGTTGCATTAATACTGTCACTGATATTATTACTGCTCTGCCAGTTTTTAAAAGAAATGGATGCAAGTTTTACTTTAAAAACATACCTGTGTGTTGTTGATTCATTAAAAATATACTGTATTAGAAGACCATATATCAAGTGAATAAAAAGCCATTAATGTGAAAAAGTGGGAAATATTTGAGGAGAATTAACAGACAAATTCCATTTCAATTCACATTTATTAAGGACCCATGATATGTCAGAAATGGAGTCAAATACATATATTTTTTTCAAAACATGTTCATGTATTTATAAAAATAGGTAGCATCTCACTGCAGTGAGTATCATTGTAGAGGCATGATATGTACAAAGCAATTCATTCTCTAGTCTGACATGTGCAGTGGAGAGCAGCAGTTTGGCTCTCTGAAATCTCTCTTCAACTCTCCCCTGTACTGGCAGGTTAGAATACTCTCATTTTCACTTACCTTTTCCTTCTTCCCTTCCTTCCTTCCTTCCTTCCTTCCTTCCTTCCTTCCTTCCTTCCTTCCTTCCTTCCTTCCTTTTTCCCTTCCTCCTTCCTTCCTTCCTTCCTTCCTTCCTTCCTTCCTTCCTTCCTTCCTTCCTTCCTTCCTCTTTTTCCCTTCCTCCCTTCTTCTTTTCCTTCCTTCCTTCCTTCCTTCCTTCCTTCCTTCCTTCCTTCCTTCCTCTCTTTTTCCCTTCCTCCCTTCTTCCTTCTTTCCTTCCTTCCTTCCTTCCTTCCTTCCTTCCTTCCTTCCTTCCTCCCTTCCTCTCTTTTTCCCTTCCTCCTTTCTTCCTTCCTTCCTTCATTCCTTTCTTCCTTCCTTCCTTTTTCCCTTCTTCCTTCCTTCCTTCCTTCCTTCCTTCCTTCCTTCCTTCCTTCCTCTTTTCCCTTCCTCCCTTCTTCTTTTCCTTCCTTCCTTCCTTCCTTCCTTCCTTCCTTCCTTCCTTCCTCCCTTCTTCCCTTCCTTCCTTCCTTCCTTCCTTCCTTCCTTCCTTCCTTCCTTCCTTCCTCTTTTTCCCTTCCTCCCTTCTTCCCTTCCTTCCTTCCTCCCTTTACCTTTCCTCCCTTCTTTCCTCCCTTCCCCCCCCTCCTTCTCTCTGTCTCATGCACACACGTGCTCTCTTTTTATTGAGGTAAAATTGATATATAACATTATATGTGTTTCAAGCGTGGAACATTACAATTCAACGTGTGTACACACTACAAAGTGATCTCCTAGCTTATTCTCACAAGGTATTGGGACCTGTACCTTGCCTGTGTCCCTCCATCCTCCTTCACCTGATTCCACTGCCTCCCTTTTCATCAGGCTCTCACAGTCTATCATGTTTTGGGGCAGGTAAAAATGCTATTCTTTCTATCGGGAATGCTTTCCCTCTCATTTTTCCTGGAGAGTGTCTTTTTGTGTTTTAAGTCTCAGCAAAGCCTTCTTGAAACTCTAGCATGATTATGTAGCCCCTCCCTAGTCCATGTCACCTCCGCTTGTTTCCTTCATGCCCTTCACCATTTGGTGATAATTTGTTATTTGTGTCTTTTCCACCAGACTGAATACTATATGAGAGCAAATAATTATTTCATTCACACATATACCCAGTCCCTACCATATAGTAGGCAAATATTTATTGGATGCATAAATGGTTAGGCTCAATTGTCTCTCACTTCATATCATAAATTCTCGGTAATGGAGAGAAATAATGAATGGGTTTGCCCTCCTCTTTGCTCTGTAACTGTCTCTAAGGAGCAATTTCTAGTCACCATCCCTCACCCTTTCACATAACCTCACACCCAACTCAGATTTCCACATCTCACATGAGAAGGTTCAGGATAGTAAGGAACAAAAGGAACGAGGGTGATGTACAGACTTCTTAAAATCTTGATTCAGTATACATATTTCCATTTTTAAATTAATGACTGAAACTGGAATTTAGAATACTGATTAAAGATTAGGAAAGTAATTTGTGTTAAAGAGCTCCTTATAAAAATCAATTAAAATGACACAAAGTTAATAAATGTTGTGAGGAGTTTTTGTCTGAATAAACATCTATGTACGATATGTATGAGTGTGTGTGTGTGTGTGTGTGTGGTGTGTGTGTGTGATATCCATCTATACATTTATTTTTGGTGCAGGTTGGACCTGTTTTTAAGGCTAGAAAAATGACATTAAACATTTACGGAATTGCAAAAAAATGTTTACATTAAACATTAGAGAAGACAATGAGAAATATCATTATACACTGTTGATGGGATTGCAAATTAGTCCAGCTACTTTTGGAGGAAAGTTTATACTAAAATAAAAAAAATCACAGACTCCATAGCCTTGATATCAGACTTCTCAGAGTCTACTCTAGAGAAAGCCTTATGTAATGCATAAAGATAGACCAAAATGAACGAACCAATATGGAGAGATTTCTAAGACACATGATTGAGAAAACAACTCAAGAAATGCTTTGTTACAGAACAACATATGCCATATAAAACACACCATGGACATGCCACCAAGGCACCTAAACTCAGGTACTTTAGACTGAGACGCAGTGTTCAATGTTTTAATAAAAAGATACCTTTCAGTACATATATATATTTATGTGTATAGATATAGATAGATGATGATGATCATGATAGATAGGAAGGTAATAGATACATAGATAGTAGATTGATTCATGCAAATAATGTTGAGACATTTCTAAAACTCTGGATTTAGATAAACCTTTGCCTGAAGATTAGTTTGTTTGGGGTCTTTCTGGTGTACGTATGTGTGTGTGTGTTCATGGACAAATCCTAATATTCACACGGGGGGCATTAGAAAGTCCAGACCACAGCTGACAGAGTCCCAGCTACTTCTGCTGAAGCCCAACATGTAATTGACATGGATCCATCACTGAGAAAAATGTACTGTTACATGTGCTGATCTGTGGGGGGCCCAGCTCAGTCACTGCTTAGTGGGTGTGGGCTATTTGGGGTGAGTTAGTCATGGGAGCTTTTCTGAGGTAACATCTGAACTGAATAATGGGAAAATCAGGGAATGAGAACTATGAGAAGAAATGTCACGTCAAAGGCCATAAGATAAGGCAGGGAAAGGATTTATCTGACATCTTAAGTAAAAGAAGAAAGTCATTTTTAAGGAACTCATATGCTGACAATCTACATTTTAATGATCAAATCACAGAATCTTTCTTGAGATGGCATCTCCGAGCTTGTCTACTACAAACTCCTACTCAGAGGAAGAACAATTAATTCATAACATGGTCATAAGCATTTTTGAATACATCTTCAAAATGGAAAAGTATCAATACCTAGAATGTGCAAAGTGCCATGCTGAGAATGCAAATCCCTAACCTCACGTGGCACAGTCTAGCTCATTGTCAGAAGTGTCTTCCTAATCCTGCACTGAAATGTACCTCTTATTTGTTCTAATTATCTTCATAGATGCAGCTTAGAAAAAGTTTAATAATACAGAAGCATGTTCTGACTTCAAAGCTTCTGAAACAAATGGATGGCAATAGAGTATGGTAATCTTTTCTTTATTTTTTTTATTTAAAACAAAAAAAATATTTTTTAATCTTTATTTACCTTTGAGAGAGAGAGAGAGAGACAGAGTGCTAGCAGAGGAGGAAGAGAGAGAGAGGCACATACACACAGAATCCAAGGCAGGCTCTAGGCTCTGAGCTGTCATCACAGAGTCCAATGTGGGGCTTGAACCCTCTAACTGCGAGATCATGACCTGAGCCAAAGTTGGATGCCCAACTGACTAAGCCACCCAGGTGCCCCGAGCATGGTAATCTTTTAAACCGTTCAGTCGGTTAAGCATCCGACTTTGACTCAAGTCATGATCTCATGGTTCCTGGGTTCCAGCCCTGCATCAGGCTCTGTGCTGATAGCTTGGAACCTGGAATCTGCTTCATGGATTCTGTGTCTCCCCCTCTCTCTCTGCCCCTCCGCCCCCTCATACTCTGTCTCTCTGTCTCTCTCTCTTTCTCTCTGTCTCTCTCATAAAAATAAGTAAAACATTAATTTTTTTAATAAAATAAAATGAAATGTTTAGTGTTTGCACTTTCTGAATACCCAGGATCCCACGTATGAGCCTATGATAATAGAATAAATATAATGTAGAACACAGAAAAGCAGAGTGGGAGGCAGACTGAGGGACCACTCCCAGACTGAGTGAACTTTGGCCTTTGTGTCTGAATTGCTACCTGGCATGGTGCTATTTCTGCCTCAGATGGACGCTCCCATCAGCTACTGTTCTGTGACAGTTGGTAGGATCAGACATGTTGGTTCTAACTAAACAGCCATGACTCTAGGAAATTATTTTTCTTTAAGTTAATTTATTTATTTTTGAGAGAGAGTGGGGAAGGGGAAGAGAGGGGGAAAGAAAGAATCCCAAACAGGCTGTGCACTGTCAGTGCAGAGCCTGATGCAGGGCTTGAACTCACAGACCATGAGATCATGACCTGAACCAAAACCAAGAGTTGGATGCTTAACCACCTGAGTCACACAAGCACCCCCTGCTCTAGTAAATTCTAAGCACAGGAATCAAAGTAATATTGCAAAAGATAGATATAGCAGAGGTTAGGAGAGGGAGAGCAGATTTTAAGGTAAATGAAACTTAGTCATATTCTCCTTTCTGAGGTTTAGGTCAAAGAATATTCTATTGTATTCTGTGTTTCCTTTTTTATTTCTCCTTAGCAGTTAATCTTTGTTTGCAGTTCATAAATCTTAACCCTTTAGGTTAAAGTCTTCACTATTTTGGAAAGCCAAAGCAGCCTGCTGACGTGGACATTATTCATTTTCTGGCTGCAGCCAAACAATGTGACTCTTAAGGTTGAATGAGACAAGCATATGGCTAAATACAGACCTGAGTCTGGAAACAGAGTTGAGGGAGTAAGGAGAAGAAGAATGGTATCTGTGTAACTGGGGGGGCTCTGTGCACAGTTTATGAACTAAGAGAATAGTGGCATACATTGGAAAGAGCACCACTGTGTTAAGGGATCATACTTTCAAATTTTGGTTCCAGCTTTGCCATGAACTGTCTGTATGATATTGAGTGGGTCACTTGATCTAGTTTTCTCAACATAAAATGAGGAAGGGTGGAAGAAAAAGAAGGTGGAAATTGCATTAAATGATCTCTTAAGTACGGCAGCAAAAGTTAGGTGCCTACAGAATACCCATTCTCCTTTCCTCCTTTCTAACAAAAGACCTTTGTTTTCTTGTGCAGAACAACCTATCTAGCATTAAAAGAAGAAGAAGAAGAAGAAGAAGAAGAAGAAGAAGAAGAAGAAAAGAAGAAGAAGAAAAGAGGAGGAGAAGAAGAAATTCTATTTCCCAGTCTTCTTTGTAGCTAGACATAGCCATGCAACACGATTCTGGTCAAAATAAGTAAATAAATAAAATTAGTAAGTGAATGTGGAAATTGGCTATGAATTTCTAGAAGTTTTGCTTCCCTGATATAAGCTTTGCCTCCTTGATGCTATACATTTTTGGTCACCCTGTTTCTTGATTCTGCTTGGAATGCAGATGTGAGCCTGAAGGGGGAGCAGCCATGCTGTGACCATGAGACGGCCATGAGCAGAAATTTGAAAGCGCCCAGGGCATAGATGAGGCTACAGAGATGCAGTGCCAACTTTGGGCTGTCCTCTGTGCTTCTTGCTGTGGAAGAGAAACAAACTCATACTTGGTGAAACCACTGTGGAGATAGAATATGCAGCCAAACTTCTCTTTTCCTCTAAGAGTCTGTGAAACCTATTCTTCTCAGGCCATATGAATCTTTTTGAGTACTGCCTTAGCTATTAAAAGTGCTTACCCCTACCAGTAACAAAATTTAAACTATCTTGAAAGAAAAAAACTCATTAGCATCTCTCCTTTCTTTCTTCACTGGGGTGATTAGTAATTTGTTCAGGCTCAGGCATATTCAGGAAAATGAATGACAGCTCTTTTGATCTTAAGTGTCATCCCTTGGAGCCTCAGAGTCTAGATACACAAAAAAGGTGGTATTTAGCAGAGTTGCTTAAAATGGTCTTAACCCCAGAGAGCTCCACATTTAGAGTACATCATTTTGCTGGAGATTTCACAAATTCTTTACTGGGTTGTCATAGCTCTCACTAGAATCCAATGAGATAATTATCAGGGATTTCCTTGTTCAAACATGTGTAGAGTATATATGTGTAGTATATAATTTTAAAATTTTACTAATTTTTCATGAAATGTTGTAGCAACTAACAGAAGAATCTTAAGGTGCCCTTGGTTTTACCCCCTACTTATCCATGAATCCATGATCACTATTTCTTGTTACCAATTTTTCTGGAAACCTATTTAATTCCTTAAAAACATGTTTAGCCATAAAGGAATTTGTGGTGTTTCTCATTTTTGATGTGATATTACCATATTTTTAGAGGCACGGACTATTTGATCTGGTAGGTATTTTTAAATCTTACTTGCTTTTCTGGCCCCATGGAATCACCCTTTTAAGATGAAACAATTCTCTCCTTCTCCTACTAAATAATGAAAAATGCCCATCTAAATTTAAAAATACACATTCACTCTCTAAGAAATCCACACCTTCCAAGGTACCCATTTCTTCCTCTCCTCCTGGACCGCTGCTTTTTCCTGTAAGTCAGTAGTGACTTCTCAAACTTGGCAATCCTGGTACAGTTCCTAGGGAGGCAGGGACCCCTCTATATCAAGACTGGTCTTTCTGACAAGAAATTAGGTTCCTAAAGGATCCTAAAATTTGTCTGGAACAACAAAAGACCCCAAATAGTCAAAGCGATTTTGAGAAAGAACAAAGCTAGAGTTTCCTGATTTCAAACTGTATTGCAAGCTATAGTAGTCAAAATAGTATAGTACTAGCCCCAAAATCAAACACATAGATCAATAGAATAGAACAGAATAAGAGCCCCCAAGCCCCATTTCTATATGGCCAATTAATCTATGACATAGGAGGCAAAAATATACAATGGAGAAAAGACAGTCTCTTCAATAAATGGTGCTGGAAAAACCAGACAGATACATGCAAAAGAATAAAACTGGAGAACTATCTTACCCCATATATAAAAATAAATTTAAAGTGAATTAAAGAATTGAATGTAAGATGTGAAACCATAAAACTCTTAGAAGAAAACATAGGTAAAAACTCTATGAGCCTGGTTTTAGTAATATTTTTTTTGGACCATTCTCCTTACACAAGGGTAACAAAAGCTGAGATAAACAAAAGGGATTATATCAAACTAAGAAGCTTTTGCACAGTGAAGAAAACCATCAATGAAACAAAAAAGCAACCTATTGAATGGGAGAAGATATGTGCAAATCATATATCCAATAAGGGACTAGTATACAAAATATATGAAGAACTCACATAACTTAACGTAAAAAATTCACAAATAACCCAGTTAAAAAATGGGCAGAGGACTTGAATGAACGTTTTTCCAAGGAAGACATATAGATGGCCAAAAGGCACACAAAAAGATCGCAACATCACTAATCATCAGTGAAACGCAAATGAAAACTACAATGAAATATCACCTCACACCTGTCAGATTGGCTATTATCAAAAAGACAAAAAATAACAAGTGTTGGCAAGGATGTCGAGAAATGGGAACCCTTGAACACTGTTGGTGGGAATGTAAACTGGTGTGGCCGCTATTGAAAACACTATTGAGTTTCCTCAAAAAAATTAAAAATAGAGCTATCATAAATTCCAGCAATTCCACTTCTGGATATTTGTCCAAAGAAAATGAAAATACCAATCCAAAAAGATACATGCACCCCTATGTTCATTGTGGTATTATTTACAACAGCTAAGATATGGAAGAAACCTAAGTGTCCATTGATAGAAGAATGGATAAAGAACTGATATATATGTATGTGTGTATATACGTATATTTATAATTTTATATAAATTATATAAATATATAATAGAATATTACTCAGCCATAACAAAGAAGGAGCTCTCGCCTTTTTCAACTCCATGGATGGAGCTAGAGTGCACTGTGCTAAGTGAAATAAGTCGGAGAAAGACAAATACCATATGATTTCACTTATATGTAGAATCTAAAAACCAAAACAAATGAACAAATGAGACAAAGCAGAAACAGACTGATAGCTACGGGAAACAAATCTTTGGGGGACTTGCAAAATAGGTGAAGGGGGTTAAGAGGTACAAATTTTCAGTTATAAAATAAATGTCATGAAGATGTAATGTATGCTGGGGAATATAGTAAATGATATTGTAATGACTTTGTAAGGTGACAGATAGTAACTAGACTTATCATGAGGATCATTTTGTAGTGTGTAAGAATATTGCACCACTATGGTATACACCTGGAACTAATAAGATACTTACATTTCCATTTAAAAAGAAAGAAAGAAATGAGGTTCCTGAGGAGCTAATTTCACTATCTTGTTCCAAAAGCAAAGAATTTTTTTTTTATCTTCACATTGTCTCTAAATTGAACAACTGCTTTCCTTGTATTGTAGTCAGCAAGCTATAAAATACTGAATAGTTCTTATGTGATTCACATTATTAGATACCTAATGAACATTCATAGAAAATTAGCTGAGGTATATATTAGCAATAAATAATTACAGCATAATCCACCTGAAATCATTGTTTACATACCACATTGATCCTAAAACTGAACTTTTTCATTAAGAAAAGGGTGCAATGCCTATAAATTCATATGAAAGGAGACTTATATCCTTCATGGGAGGCATTTTGAAAATATCTTGCAAATATAATTATTCTGCTAAGACTTTATCCTACAGGTATACTTTATAAAGTCTGCAAGGGAATTTATTAGAGTGCTTTGTATAGTAACAGAACTTGACACAACTCAAGCATCCATCAATAGGGAACTAGTTAAATAACATCCATGTAATGGAATATTTTGTAATTCTTAGAAAAAAAGGATACAGAGTAAAGATATGGAGCAGTACAAAAGAAATCTTATTAAGAGCAATAAATCAGCTTGCAGGACATTATGTATACCATTTACTTATTTAAGTTTACTTATTTAAGTAAAAGAAAATGCTAAATATTGTATTTGCCTGACTGTGCCTATGTATTGCTGGAATGATGCACAGATGCCTCTGATCAGTGGCTCTATTGGAGATTAAGAACGGTAGGCCAGAGATGAAGAAGCAGAAATGAACTTCTTCCTTATGTTTTTCAAGATTTTGCCATTAGTATGGCTCATGATTATATTTTTAAAAATATCTATTTAAGTGAAGAAAATCATATTTAAATTTTTTCATGTTTATTTTTGAGACACACACACACACACACAGAGCATAAATAGGGGAGGAGAAGAGAGTGGGAGACACAGAATTTGAAACAGGCCTCAGGCTCTGAGCTGTCAGCACAGAGCCCGACATGGGGGTCCAACTCAAGAACTGTGAGATCATAACCTGAGCTGAAGTCTGACACCCAACCCAGGAGCCCCAAGAAAATAATATTTAAAATGGAAAAGTAAAAGAATAGAAAATCAGAAAAGCCCTGATAGTTCCTTTAAAGGTATACTAGTTTTCTGTGCCATGACAAACTGCATGGCTTAGAATGACAGAAATGCATTGTCCCACATTCTGGAGACCAGAAGTCTGAAATCAAGATGTCGGCACGTGTGGTTCCTTCTGAGGGCTGTGAGGGACGAGGGACCCACTCAGTCACTTAATACTGACCTGGGTTCACAGCGTTTGTAGTTTATCAGTGGAAACATCATCAAAAGGGAATCGATGGAGTAAATGCTCCAGGTAGAAAGATGAGCAGCTGCCACATTCGGGAAATGAGTGAAAACATGGCCATTCAAGTTCAGAGAGGACGGTGTTCGAGGGCCAAGATAGGAAGTGGGTAGAAATCAGTAAAATTATTCTGGAATCATGATTTTCATCCTTGTCTCATTCTAATGACACAAATGCAGAATTGTGACAATGAATTAAGCTTCTTCAGTGTTTAAAACTTCTTATGGGATAATGCTGTAAGCTCTATCCCCTTACAAAACTTATAAAGCTTGCTACTGAGTAGATGTTCTTTTAAGAAACAGCATACAATTGAGGCTCCTGGGTGGCTCAGTCAGTTAAGCTTCCAACTTCAGCTCAGGTCATGATCTCATGGTTCATGAGTTCAAGTCTTGTGTCTGGTTCAGAGCCTGAAGTCTGCTTCAGAGTCTATGTCTCTGTCTCTCTCTAACCCTCCCCCACTCTCACTCTCTCTTTCTCTCAAAAATAAATAAACATTAAAAAAAAATTAAAAAAAATTTTTTTAAAAGAAACACCATACAATTAAATATTTTTATTGAGGAGAAGGAGACACTTTGACTTTTATTTACAGTTTGTTCTAATAAAATATTTGCAGTGAATAAACTACCTATGCAATTGCCTTAGTTTGAAGTTTAATGTAAATGAGTAACTATACTTTGTGCAGGAGTGATGGCTAATAACATTGCTTTAAAAATTGGGACACTATATGCTAACTAATTTGGATGTAAATTTAAAAAAAATACAATTAAAATTAGCCTAAAAAAATTGGTACTTTTCAATGCTTGATGTTCCTGTTTTAATGAGAGTTTATAAATAGGTTTTTAATTTTAATGACTTTTAAGGAATAATGGAACTTGATGTTGGGGAGCAGAATTATAAATGCAGCTTGACTTGCTATTTGTGTTTGGAATTCATAGTCTTACGTGTAACTGATTAGGACCCATGTAATAATGAGCCATCAATAGGATAAAACAGTTGTGTGTTTCTTTCCTTAAATATCAGCTGAGAGTGGCCATATATTATACTACCTGAGACTATTAAGCTGGTCCCCAGTGAACTCAGGAAAAGGGGAAATTGCAACAAATTATAAACAGATGAATTAGTTCTACTCAATTAAATTTATTAATATGACATCAATATTTGGAATACTTCTATATATTTCTCATGCATTCCACATCCCTGAACTAATATGCAATTTTCTCTCTTTTAACCTAGATGGCCTCTCACTTAGCTAGGACGGAGCCAGCATGATCCTGCTTGCTGCAGTCCATTCTGAGAGGCACCCTGTATTCTCAATTTTAAAATGCATATGAATGTCTGGGTCCATGGAATGGAGTCTGGAAATCTAGTGAGACGGAGCCTGTGAGGAGACGGATGCTTCCCACTTCCGGTGAGCTGGGAACCCCAAGGAAAGCAGCCTTTGTTGTGGTCTTTCAGCACTGCTGGTTTGGGTTGCAGATGGAATCCAGAGGGTAGATGTGAATGCAAATGAAAAGAAAGAATGAATTTATAGGTTTCGATATTTGAAAAAGTTCAGTTCTTTTTGATTTGTGAACAAAGGCGTGTGGAATTGGAACTGAATGTGTGACCATAGGGTCTCTCGTGTTTGGAAGCATCTGGATCAGTTTGAGAAGTGACAGAGTAACAACAGTCATAGCAACTAGAAAAGGTTGTTTCCTATTTCGAAGGAGCAAACCTATTATCTGTAGACGGAAGCAGAAATAGTAGTGCTTGGAAAGAGGCAGGAGGCTACAGAGATATCTTAAAGGACAACTTTTCACTGTTGTTTACTTACCAATAACGGTGACACCAAATATAACAACATTTGCCACACATTAAGTAGCAGTCAGGTCTTCCCAGGAAATACTGATCACTCATGGTGAGTATAACTGCTGATGAATTTCAGCAGGGACAGTCCCACTTGTCAATAGCCCACTAATAAAGTACATGGAGTTGTGATCCTTAAAAATGTAGCTTTGGTAGGGAATCATCTGTGTGAGTGGCACAAATAGAGTAGAATATTTTATTTTTAGCATTTATTCATTTTTTGAGAGGCAGGAAGAGACAATATGAGCAGGGAAAGGACAGAGAGAGAGGGAGGCACAGAATCCAAAGCAGGCTCCAGGCTCTGAGCTGTCAGCATAGAGCCTGATGTGGGGCTCGAACTCACGAACCATGAGATCATGACCTGAGCCGAAGTCGGATGCTCAACCGACTGAGCCACCCAGGTGCCCCATAGAGTTGAATATTTAAAAAAAAGTTTGGGGCACCACTCAGGCACTTTCTGCCTACATTCATCTTGGTGACTGTTACACAAACACACCTATACCTACACACACCCATACATGCACACGCAGGTGCGCACACACAATGATCCTTAGAATTGTGGAATTTTGAAATTTTAAGGGAACTTATGCCAAGTGACATGTGAAATATGCTAAAAAAGAATGATCTCATTACATGTCTTAAGTTATAAATTCCACCTCTTTTGAGGCTTTAATAGTAATTACTTAGCATTAAGAGTATTTTTAAAGATCACCCACTGATCAGCATCCTATACATCCACAGTTAAGCTCAAAGCATGCTAAATGTGGCTACATTCTGTTCAGAAGAAAATGTGAATGCATTTAACACCAAACATCCAAGCTACTATGACATTGAAAGATCAAAAGTTAATGTTAATTTTTAGTGTAAACATATCCCAACAATGCGAGTATTAGACAGTTATGAAAATAATGGTTCTATAACAGGACAGTCTTTTCTATGTGTAATTTTATATGTTTATACATGCTAATCAAACTTTTAAAAATAATCTAAAATACTCCAGGAGAAATCTAAAGGTCACTCCCCTAAGTCATTACTACACAGAGAAAAATGTAACTTCAAGTGGAGAAGCCCAGCCAACACTATCCTCATTAAGTGATTAAGAGAAACACATCACTTCTGCAGAATTTTTGCCACAAACGTATACGTTCACTTAATGAGAGAAAGCATCAACACAATTCCAAATTGAGAGCCACCCTACCAAATAACTGACCTGCATTTCCCAAAAGTGTCAAAGTCATGAAAAACAAGGAGAGACTATGGAACTGCCCCAGATTTGAGAAGACTAAGAAACATGATGACTAAAAGCAATTTGGGATTCTGGAACGGAAAAAAACAACAACAACAAAAAAACAACAAAAAAAACCCCCAATTATTGGAAAAACTAATGAAATTCATATAAGGTGTTTAGTTAAGTAAAGATATTATACCAATATTAATTTTTTAGTATTTTTTTAAAGTTTTATATATCTTCAGAGAGAGAAAGAGTCCCAAGCAGGCTCCACGCTGTCAGTGCAGAGCCTGACGTTAGGCTTGATCCCACGAACTGTGAGATCATGACCTGACCTGATCAGGAGTCAGATGCTTAACTGAGCCACCACATGCCTTAATTTCTTAGTGTTGATAGTATTGATAAAGTAACATGGTCATGTGAAATGTTAATATTAGGGGAAGCTAAATGAAGAGGATTTGGGAACTTTCTGTAATTGTAAAATTAATTTTACAAGTGAAAAGATAGTCTAACACAATTTGATAGTCATATTTTAGGGTTTTCTTGAAGGGAAAAAATATATTAACAGTAGAAGAATGTTCTAACCACTAAAAAGCTTTTAAACAGTTTTGTTGGAGTGTCATACAGCAGAGCAATGACATATGGCAGTGTGCTATTGGCATCCATGGATATCCCATGGCAGAAATTGTAATCTACAAGCATTGTGCTCTTAAAAAATGGGAGAACTATGGGAGGACAGTCTACAAGCTAAAGAAGAGCTGAGATACACCTACTGTATTTATGGACTAACTTTGGGGGAGGCACCAATCTCCTAGTGAGTTGGCAAGAAGAAAGGGAAATACTCCTTAGAGAGAACCTGGGGTATGCCAAGCACCAGGATGGGCACTTCATATACACAAATGCACTGAATCTTTACAACTGTTTGAACATTCATTCAGCAGATGAGGAAATGAAGATTTGTAGAATGTGGGGAAGCTTTTCTGAAGTCAACAGTTTAATAAGTAGAGTAGGTAGAGTTTGAATCCTGGGTCTAAGTTTCAACCCATGCTTCCTAGACTGAAAAAAACAAAACAAAACAAAACAAAACACCCAAAATAAAACAAAACACACCATGCTAAGAAATGAAGATCATGTTTATGAAACATTTCCAGACCAATTAACTCTTCATCAGGGAAGACTCTTTTCTCATGGCTACAGATGGCATCTCTAAACATAACCAGCTGCACTTTAAAATGCTTACGGTTGGTCAAAAGTGGGACCAAGCAAGAATGTGAATGATTCAGGTCAAATCTATTCTCTCCAATGGAAAAAAAAAAAAGCCTCAAAGCACCTTTCCAGCTCATGCTTGGTCACTCAAATATTTTTTAGTTTTGAATAACAGCACATTAGGAAGTCACTTATTAACTAAAGACTTAAAATTAATTCCCATGGCAGACAATAAACAGTTATTTACATATTATGGCCTATCATCAAGGAAAATATCTGTTTTAATATGATTTTCAAAATCATCAGGACTCCCATGTCATGTGTTTTTAGTTCTCCAAAGAAGTTTATGGTTTATGACATTTATTCGCTGGGTTTTTTTCAACTGATTCCTTTAGCAGACATTTGTTCAGCATGTACATGAGCTAGCCACAGCCACTGCCCTCCTGGAGTTCTGGTAGAGAAAACAGATATGTAAACACACAATTGTGGTGGAAAGTGCTAAATGCTGTAATGAAGATTGTTCTGGACATAGTGTTGGCACAATGAATGTGATCAACTCTGCTTTGCAAAGGAGATTACAACTTGAAATACACTGGTGTTCACCAGGCAGATGGGGGCTGATGGAAACCATGGAGGCGGGGGTGAGGGGGGCAAAGCAGTTGATTCTCTGCAGTTCCAAGGCCTACAAAGGAGCGAGCACCCTTTGTATCTGAGGGCTAACTGCACTCTGATTTATAAATTGCCAATTTTTCTTCCCTGCTGTGACTATTATTAGCTTGGGATTCAGTCTTCAGCCATAAAACACACAAGACAATGTAGAACACACTGAACATGGATTTTGACTACTTGTGTTTGGGGACCGTGTAAATCATATGGTGGCAGCTACAAAACTCTAAAGCAGTTTGTTCACAATGTAACCCAGCCATATCAGTTCAGGCTTGGATATTGTCAGTTATCAGCAAGTTTGCCCAGTGAGAAGCTGGCATTTTCCTGTGGAAAATGTGCTATCTTCCTTGGCATGCAAGGCAGAATTAAGTGTTGCCCATTCTAATGGAGGAAATCAGGACTCCAGGATCCCAGTTACAAGAGAAGGTGTCCTGGGGAAATTTTAAGATACAAGATTGTCATTTAGCCTGTCTTAAATTCCCCATGGGTTTTAAATTAGCTCATTATTTCCTGAACTTGAATGCTTAGCTGTGATTTGATCATTACTGATAAGCGGTTGTCACAACTCACTGTGTGGGATGAAGTGACTCTTTCATTTGAAGCCAACTCTGGAGAGTGAGACCTTATAGATCGCGTATCTCTGAGTCCCTACAACTTTAGCCTCAAAGGCTCCTGTTATGTATCTTGCCTCAGGTTTCCTCTCTCCACTCAAAACCACTGGGTCTTCTCTCCTTGGCCACACACTCAGGGGACTTGTCTCCTACCACTGCTTCTCAATAATCCACAACCACATGGCATTTCAAGCTGATTGCCAGAATATGTCACTTCTCTGCATTAGTCCACAGCTGTTCTGGGATCCTGCTGTCACCAATCAGATATGCTTGCTCGGCCCAGCAGAGCCAAGTTATAGCTAACATTGCTTTAAAGTCAGAGGCCTGGCTTTGTTCTAGAACTCTGCAGTTGTTACCCTGCTCAGATATGATACTTTGTTGCTCCTTGGTGTTTTATCTCTAAAAGGCCAACTGTGTCTTAAGGCTCCACCGTATTGGCTAACTTTGACAGGTCAAAACCAAAACGGACATAGCATTAGACAATATTAATTCCCACTGAGTCCCCCTTCCCTATGCCAAGTGTTTCTTGTAATTGGAGCTGTGTATATAACTGAACCGTTTAACAGCTAAGGCTGATAATTGGGGAAAAAAATAGTATCTAAGAGGATAAATTGTTCAATAGATGGACCATTATTTTTTTTTTTTATCGTTCCCTGTGGTGTTTTAAAGTTTCAAAATCCTATTTTAATTGTACTTTAAATTTTTTATTGAAGTAAAAATGATGTAAAACTTAATTCAAAGAAAGACTGTGTGTTCCCCAAAGTGTGTTCCATGAAATATCATTTTTGTTTTTATTTTTTGGAAGTCAGTATGTAGGTGCTAAGTCAAAAAAGAGTGGTGTACCCAACCAAACTTTGGCAAAGAAATGTTAAGTAGATTTTGCCTATGCTTGCTGTCAGTGGTAAGGCATTCTAGCAACAAATCTTTATAATTTAATAAAGCTGTTTCTTTAAAAATGGTTAACAAGTTGTCATTGTTTATACTGGAGATAATTCAGCTATCTCAGTGAGTTTTAATTTCCGGAGGAGGAAGTCATTTTTGATGAAATCTTTTTGACTATCTATTAAAGAACTTATGACCAGGGGAATTTTTACCCACTTAGCTTCTCTGATGACTAGTTTGTGTTGAAAACACTGAACCAAGAAATCACGTGGGATCATTTGTTCTATCATGTGGTCATGAGCGAAAAACTCATATGTGGCAGCTAAGATCAAAACAAAAGAAAATATCACAAAGCTATATGGAAACAATTGACATCCATTTACTATTCTTTTTAAAATTATAAACAAAAGAAATATTCTGTGATGACAGACATCTGTCTGGCATAACTAAGAAATCACTCCTGGATGATTTCTTGAGTTCTTGAATTAACTGCAAGCTTTCCTGTTTCAGTAAGTCTCCAATTATGGACATGATATGATTCATATTCTGTGAATACACCAATTTCTTTGTTAATTTATAGCAATTCTCCTAGATGTCAATAACAAAAGTCATTATGCAGATGGTATGCTATGCTATTTATTTTTTTAATGAGATTCCTTTTCTGAAAAATATTAATCATATTTCATATGCTACATAAGATGCTGTCCATTATTATGCCCCGGAAATTGGTTTATATACTGTGGAGTTCTCCTATGAAATTCACATGAGTGTAAAGCATGGAAAACAGAGTTTTTGAGGCCAGTGTAGCACATAAGAGAATAGAAGGGTCTAGATCTAACTTAATCAGTAGTACGGCGGGTAAGGGGGGGTGGGGCTCTTATGTCAGATTGCTGAAATTTCTGATTTCAGCTCCATCGCTCAGTGTCTTTGTGACCCTGGGCAAATTAAATCCTTAGTTGCTTTAGTTTCCTCTCCTGTGAAAGCCTGCCTCGTAAGACTGCTCAGAGGATTAAATAAATGAATACATGTAATGAATGCAGAACCATGCATGATCACAAGAAGGGCTCAACAAATGTGGTTATGATTAAAATTAAATATTGTGCACCAAAAGCCACATTATGCACATCATGCAACATATCTATGCATTAGTATTAGCTCTATTAATAGACATTCTAAACAAATAGCACTTGTAGAGTAATTTGTCTGGTGGGACGTTTCCTTTGAGGTGGGTCAACATTTTCAAGGCTTTTCCCCCCTTGGGAAAGTTTCTTACACACATAGGAGGAAAATTTGTTTTTATTTGCAGCTAAGTTTTATGGAAAGTCAAGATATGAAAGTATATAAATGTCATTTTTATTTAGGTTGAAAACAAAAACAACTTATTACCTGTAATGAGAATTAAACATGCACACACTTTTCTCACATTTTAAGAACAATTTTGTAAGTATTGTGAATCAATAAAAATCAGAAAGTGACTTGATATTGTTGAGCAGTAAGTATTAAATGGTAAAAGTGGACCACAAATTAGAAAAAACAATTACTGATGGAATTTTGTGTGATTTGATATACATAAGAATATGTACCCAAAGATTGTCCCTTTGTGAGTAGAATAGGAGAAAAACAAAGCAGTGTCTTAAAAACCTGCTTTAGGGGGGTGCGGCTGTGAGGAGAAATGAATGAGCAGAGTGCAGAGGACTTTTAGGACAGTGAAAATACAATGTCAGATGTTGTAATGATGGACACATGTCATGATACATGTCTCTGAATCCATAGAATGTACGATGCCAAGAGTGACCTGGAATGCATTTTGAGGATGGACTTTGGGTGACTATGATTCATCAGCGTAGGTTTGTCATTGGCTTAAAAAAAAAATACCATTCTGGTGAGTAATGTTGATACAATTTTATTGTAAACCTAAAACCGCTCTAAAAAAATCAAGTATTTTTTTAAAAAGCTGCTATAAAATCAGAACTAGAGGCAGGATGAAGCTTATAGGGAACAGAAAGGAAAGTAAATACAGCCCAGTTACAGTACATGTGAGCAGCCGAGAGCTAATCGACAGCCAACGATGCACAGATGGACAAAGTCAAAGTTGTGTCAAAAGGTTGAGATAATTTCCTTGGGATAAGTTTTTCAGAGCCGCATGATTCTCAAAAGTAAGGGTTACTCTTTTTCTCTCTCACAGCCACGCATAGGAATTAAATGTATTCATTTAAAAAATGCAAATAAGTTATGTAAATATCACTTTATTACCCATTTAATTCTTAATGACAAGTGATACATTATACAAAATAAGAAATAATCAATTTGGAAAAAAAACTGCTTTAGAAGTCCACATATAATACTGAATCATACTGGTTTCGGTAAGTACAATGTAAGTTAGTAATAATTACATGGTTGAGAATTAAGAAATTGTTGTCATCCTTCTTAAACCCTTTAAAATCACCCAATACATGTTAGCATATTTTATTCTCAGTGAATTTAAATAGCAATATCTATGTGGCTAAATGAGTCCTTTCTAATGATGTTAAAAATGACTGCAGGCATTTCTGTATTAAGGAAATAAAATGCAATATAAATAAAAATAATTAAAGTTAAGTAAAAAACTTCAAACTTCAAATATGGCTTATCGGAGAACACCCATGTATTTTTAAAAAATGGAGGACTGATAGGGTTGGAAGTCAGTCGATGCTTTCCACTTGTGCCTACCACAAGAGGACATCATCTAACATTGCTGAAGAAGTCATTTGGAGTTCTTTCTTATGATGTTGTATAAACGGTATTAAGGTAAATACTGAGGGAGACTATAACCTCTAATTTATTTTCATTTATAGCCAAGAGAACATTCCGTCATTCATTTCCTCCAGGATCATTTACTTTGCTCTCATCCTGTGAAGAGAAGACCCAGGTCAACGGGATGAAATAGCCCCAGTGTTGAAGGAGCCTGGTGTTAAAAGGGGGAGACCAATTTGAAGGATGAGTAGAAAGAGAAGAGGAAACCAATGTCTTCAAGAAAAGGTAATAAATATGCAAAAGCTAGCAATTAGAAAGAAGGGTGTATTTTAAGAACATCAAGGACACAACAGGTTATAGGTCAACTTTAGGTTTTGTGGGAAGCGGGGGCCAAAGGATAGAGTGATACAAACTATACTAAAGGGTTTGGGTTTTATCGTTCCTCTCATTAATTAATTAACTAATTAGTAACATATACATGCTCATTAGAAGGTTGGAAAATAAAAAATAAGTTAAAAAAATGGAAAGTACCAATGACATTTTGGATTTCATCATACATCCATGCATACTATGTTTCAGTTGTGTATTAAACACACCGCATTCATTACATGTGCATACATTTTGCAGAAATGAAGTTAAACTGTTCGCTATGTTTTGTCATCATTTTTTTTTACCTTTATGTAGTATTAGGACATGATAGAAGGATTTTGATGGTGATGGTGGTGGGGTGGGCTTTTGGAGTATAATTAGATCTGCATATTTTTTAAAAACCCTAAAGAGGTCAGTGTGCCTAGGTGGCTCTCAGTTGGTTAAGCATCTGACTCTTGATTTTGGTTCAGGTCATGACCTCATGTTCGTGAGATGGAGTCCCACGTGCTGAGCCTTCTTATGATTCTCTCTACCCCCCTTTCTTTCTGCCCCTCTCCCTTGCTCCTTCTCTCTCTCTCAAAATAAATCAATAAACTTAAAAAAAAAAAAAGAGGTGTGGAGACTGCTGGGTCTAGAGGCAAGGCAGTTGGTGAGGGGACTATTGTTATTGTTAAGGCAAAAGGTGATGGCAGTCTAGAATAGAATGGGGGGGGGAAGGGGCCAGGACACAGGAGACGCACAGGAGGAAGTTATAAGTAGTGGCGGTGAGGGGGAAAAAAAACAAAGCTACGAAATCTTTTGGAAATCTTTGGGCTATTGAATGGACACACGAGAAGGGAGAGAATAGTTTGTTCATGAAGGGAGGCGAAGGAAGAAATGTTTGGTTTAGTTGTCAAGCTCGAAATGCCTGTGCGATGTGCAGGTAGACTGCCTATGGACAGTGGCATAAAATGTCGAAGTATAGAATTCCGAGGAGAGGACATACATGGTGATGTTTATTGAAATACTGTTTCTTGGGATCAAAGTTGTGTTTCTTTAACTAGACTCTCCCTGGGTGTTATGAGGAGCTGCACAAGTCTACCCCAGTGATGATTTCCAGACTTCCTGGAATGATGGTGCTCAACAATTACTTGTTCACATCTGTGTGTCCTCCTTGTTTTAAAAAAATCCACTGGCTCACCAGTGAGGATAGGCTTAGATCCAAATTTTTGGCATAACAGCCAAAATCCTTTGCAACTGAGATCAATCGTTCTCACTTGAGTGCCTCTCTCTTATTCTTCTCATTTTTATCCTGTATTCCAGCCCACAGATCTACTTGCTATTCCCTTATGACTTCACCTCTGTCTAGAAGTCCTAGGATGCTCTGGGACCACACAAAATTGCTATCTCTTGTGAGAAATCTCTCTTGGCCTCCCTTCCCTTCTTGCCTCAAAGAGGTTGTTCTTGCTTTGCTGTAATGTCATAATATTACAGATGTATCATACTCTACTGTAACTACTTATCCATAGACAGGTGTACCTTTTTCTTCAAGCTTCTTCAGAGATTAATATATATGTATCAACACACACACACATATAACATAAATTTTAAACTATATATACATAATATATATGTACATACATATGTACATTTATAGTGTAAAATTTGCCCCAAGAACTGGACAACCTAGATAGCATACAGACAATAAATATATATATATGTACATATATAGTGTAAAATTTGCCCCAAGAACTAGACAACGTAAATAGTACACAGATAGTGACAACTGAATAAATTTGGGTTTTGAGTCAATTTAGCCTTTGTTCAGTATGTGGTATGTATTACACCACACCATATATTTAATCAGTACTAAGTATCAATTCTTTTCCAGCTTCTTGGTATGTAGTGATGTCCCCCTTGGTTATAAGAGAGCCTGAAATTAATACTATTGGAGAAAAGAGTTGGTATCTCTTAGTGATGTATATAAATTAATAGAGCACTTCCTTGTGCAAGTTTTTGTCAGTGTGTCTGAGAACCATGATGTACATCTAGTTATATTCTCCACTTTAGCTTCTAATGTTGTAACTAACACCAGTGTTGATGAGAGTGTGGGGAAACAGGCAAGCTCATGCATTGTTTATGGAAAGTAATTTGGCAAGATCTATTAAAGTTTAAAATTCTCATTCTTTTTAATCTAGTGATTCTACTTCCATTTACTTTTTAAAAAATATTATTTATTTAAGTAATCTCTACACCCAACGTGGGGCGCAAACTCATGACCCTGAGATCAAGAGTCACACACTCTACCGACTGAGCCAGCCAGGCGTCCCTTCCATTTTCTTTCTTACAGAAATAAGAGTGTACATATGTAAAGATTTATGTGCAGAAGGCTGATTATTGTAGTAATATTTATGGTAGCAAAGCATAAGAAACCATCTGAATGCCCACTAATGAAGGACTAAGTAAGTCAATACATTTTATTCAATAAGGACCAATAAAAAGCAGCCACTAAAAAGATGGAGGTCATTATATATCAACTGATCTGAAAAGATGTACATACATATTAAAGTCGGGGAACAACAGAAATTTCACACCACTGTTATAGCAGTTTCATTCTTATTAAAAGAAAATATATTTAGGTGTATATATAGATATGTCAGTATCATTTTGGTCAAAATCTGAAAGGATATACTCATTTGTATTCACTATCCACATTCTAAGTGTGGGTTGGTAGGATTAGATGAATGGAGAGATTTTCACTAACTATTTTATATAAGGTTTTTCAGATTATGAGTAGTTTTTTCCTTTATTCAATGATTCTCTGAATTTTCAGACAATAAAAAGAAAAAAATTATAAAAAGAATTAAGCATGAGTATGTATTGATCAAAAAAGATATCCATAATATTGCAAGTGAAAAATGTAGGTTACAAATAAAAGTTTATGTTGAATTGCTTCACTTTTAGGTAAATATATATAATAGTTAGCAGGCTAGATATGTATATACCAGACCATGATGTTTGGGGCATGATGTTTGTGTATATATAACAATACAAAATACACATTTTGTATTGTTTGGAATAAAATCAGTATAAAACAAAATAAGTAACCATTAATAAAAGGTCATCATGGTTTGTTTTATACCCTAGATATGTTCTTTGAAAGTTCTGTGCAAATTAAATTTTATAAAGGAAAATTGTATTTTAATTGGAACAATAGAGTTTTCAATTATGCAAAATATTCTTCTGTAAAGAGAATATAACCTTTTGTGATATTAATATTCACGACTCCCAGCTGCCCATTTTGGCCTATTTAATGCTTGTCCTTCAGAGAAATAAAAGTCAAAGTTTCTTAATTATCTGTTTAAAATTTATAAGGCAAAAATGTCATTATTTTGCTTTTATTAGCACTCTCAGGGAATGCTTTGAGCCCCTCTCCTATGCATTCATTCCCTTTTCCTTTTCAAGGGAGGGTATCTGTCTCTGGCAATTGAAGCTCCTTTTAGCATTGATATAATTTCAATTTCAAGATGGAAGAAGGAAGGTTACTAGTCCCTGTATTTACATACAGGAAGCGGGTGACTGGATTTGCTTGAGTTAAAAAAAAAAAAAAAAGTCCTGTGACAACAGCTGTCCTGTCTGGCTTTCCTGTCAGTGGAGCGAGCTTTCCTTTCTCATGGATGTTGAAGCCTACGTTTGGTCCAAAGTCAGTCTTTATCGGCCTGTTTAAGGTAACCAACTAATTGGCTGGGTAACTTTTAGCTGTCTCCTTGCTTCCAATTCATGATTTAAAGAGCTTTTTTAGTATCCAAATATTTAAGTTACATTTGAACTGAACAAGTCACAGTGTCTTATGCTTTCAAAGTGATCAAAATCTGAGCTCGCTCCCAGGCATCACTATACATGAATGCTTTTGAGAGATTCAAGAAAAGTAAGCCAGATGAATAGTGTGCATTCTATTTCTTTATTTAAAATCATATCTGACTCCGTTCTCCAGCTCAGAACAACCAAAAGAAAGAATTATCTCTGACTGGATTCGAGCTCAGTTCCCAGAAAATAAAGACAAAAACAATACCAGAAACTTCTGAAAGTGTGAAGAAAAGATTATATCACAAGTACCTGAAAACTGACTTTCCTAAATATCAACTGAAGAGTGATCAGAAAAGTTTTTCACCAGGTGAAAAGTGAACGCAGAGTTCAGAGTTACTTATTTTTCACAGGGTGAAAAATAAGAGGGATGAAATAATTAACTGACTCCAAATGGAGACAGATAAGTGGGATTTATAAAATCCGAAGTTACAGATTTTCTCTATTTCTGAATTATAAAGGGCAATGTTTCTGAGGGTCTCATAAAACATAGGAAGACTTCTTGTGCATGGTAACATATACAAATGTAAGAAAAAATCCTCAAAAAAAGGAGAAATTACAATAATTATTTTACCTATTAATAGGCACAGCCATGTAGTTTTCTCAGTATATGTAATTCATCCGAAATCTGCATCATCAAAATAAATCTTACTTTCCAGAGTGGAAATTAATTTAACCTTTTGTTGAATTAATAATGAAAGGAACTGCATCTCAGAAAAGAAAACCAATATTTTATGGAGGAGGCCTGCAGCCCCCATTTGAATCATCAAGATTAGGCAATGACTCCTTTTTGGTTATATTTATCTGACCGTTTTCTGTAGGAAAGGCACATTAATAGCTATATAAAGCTTCCACACATGGTGCACAGAAAGGACTATATAATCTGCTATTATTTCTGCCTGTAAATGACTACATGTCTAGCACTGGCCTGGGGCAAAATTGGCTGCCAGGAAACTTGACCTGCATCATGGGCTTAATGAAGCTGTAACTTTCTGTTTATAATTCTTTCCACTTTTAACTAGTATTGTATCCAGGGGAAATGAGATAATGTGCCTCTCCTTTTTAGATCATCTGGGCTACTGACAAGTCCTGTGTGAAGGGATAGTGCTCATCATCTGAATGCTATTCAGGTTCTGTGGCCTGCTCTGCCTGTCACTCTAGAGGATCAGTTCAGATCTGGCCCAGGTAGGACACCTGAGGATTTGCACCCATGGGAGCAGAGTGTGAGATCTGGTTGCCTGTAGGTGTGTGCTAACTGGCCAACTTGGAAATATATTAGTGCAGAATTTCTCCTGCCTTTTCTCAGAAGACAATGAACATGAGCAGGTCTTTCCAACACTTAGTTTAGAGTACTTTTCCTTCAGCATCTCTAGGCTTTTTCTGATCCTTTTTTCTCATTCAGGGGCTTCTACTTGGTAAACCTATTATAGACTTTTAGACTTCTATAGAGAATTTAGGTCACCTCAACAAAAAAGCAAAAGCCTTTTTTTTTTTTCTTACCTAAACTAAATTAACTTTAGTTTGTATTTAAGCCCCCCTCTCCCCAAATTTGGAACAAAGGTCTTTTAACTGAGACATCTGTTAAGTACGTGAAAGAAGTTTTTAGAGTAGAGATTCATTCTCCGGAGTGTCCGGGAATTTCAGGAGTTTGAGGAAATACAGACTATGGCAAATCTCTTCTTTTTGAAGCCATTCTGCCTTCCCTCCTTGAGAGTGGGGGAAGGGGGTGGATGAGAGCAGGGCAAATGGAGAGCTCTGGTGGAGAGGTGAGTCCTGGCTTTTTGACGCCATAGTGTGACAGTCCCAAGACCTGGGGCGAGCCTTGCCAAGCATCCCCAGCTAGCAAGCAGCTTCTCACCTTGTTTTCTTTCCTTTTTCAGCACTCCCCCCTGCACTTCCATCTTCTATTTTCTGCCCTTGGACACCCAAATAAGACATAGCCTCATAATCGACTCACTCGACACAGTCACCCTCCTCCTCCATCATGCCTCTGGTCATGTTCCCTCCTGTTAATATTAAAGTTGTTAATTTCATTAGCCTTGTTTCTCTCAGAGAGAAAATTCAGCATTTCCATAGCACCATGAAAACCAGAAGTTGTGCAGGAAGGGGACCAAAATTTCTCGACTCAAGCGCACTGAGGACAGTTGGCAATTTACTTACCTTAAAGGGCAGAACTACAGAGGGAGCTATTGTGGCTCTGGGGTGGTATAGAACGGTCTGTTGGTGGACTGGAAGTCATGCTGCAGGAGGCTTAGCTTTTGACAGGAGGGGAGGTGGAAAGATGGTAAGATGGCTCCAGGAGTCACAAGGATAGGGAAAGAATTACTTAAAAAATTTTTTTTTAATATTTATTTATTTTTGAGAGACAGAGAGACAGAGCACAAGTGGGGAGGGGCAGAGAGAGAGGGAGGCAGAATCCAAAGCAGGCTCCAGGCTCTGAGTTGTCAGCACAGAGCCCGAAGCCGGGGCTCGAACTCACAAACCATGAAGTCGTGACACGAGCCGAAGTTGGACGCTCAACTAACTGAGCCATGCCGCACCCTGAGAAATAATTACTTTTAAATGTGGAGGTGACTTTTGCTGACACAGAGGAAGGATGGACTTGAAAAATAATTCATTGATGGAGCAAGGTTTCCAGGAGATAGGAATTACTGAGGTCTGAGGGAAGAGGAGAGATTAGTCAGAGAAAGGAGGAATCTGTGAAGGTATAGAAGAATTCATACCAGCTTACTTTGATCTTGTTAACGATCTGTTGAGACTTAGGGCACAGGGATGAAAGCCTGAGAAGAGTGGAAAAGATCTGGAATGGGTGGGTCATGTCCTTTGGTGGTGGGCCAGGTGTGTCATCTTTATTTACGATGGGCTACACGCCAGCGGGTCTTAAAATAGGAGCAACTGGTTTTGGAAATTAATAAAAGCCTAAGCCTGAAGGAGGGGATAATTCTAGAAAAAAAAAAAAAAGAAAGAAATACGTGTGTTTTGCATCAAGCATTCTTTGAGAGCTTACTGAGTACACAAACCTTTAGAGGTGCTTTGGAAAATGTGTCAGATGACTTGGGTCATAGCACCAACTCAGCTACTTAATAACTGGGTTGTCTTTGGCAAGATCATTCATTATTCCCGAGTCAGATTCTCCATTTGCAAAATGGGCATCCATTAATTCACTCAATAAATAGTCACTGAATGCCTACCACAGGCCAGGAGCTCTGTAGGGCAATGCAGGTGCGATAGTAAACAAGACACTCTCTGTCCTCACGTTTCTGCAGTGGCTCCCTGCCCCTACTTCCTTTACCAGGAGCGTCACGTGAGATAATACACCAGAATGTGTTCTGATAATTCTGGAGCCCAACTACAGAAAAAAAAAGCAAACACACTATGGAAAAGTATTTTTTTTTTCTTGAAACAATTGTCTTGTTTTGATCACGATCTTAACAGTGATTATACTTTCTGGATAGAAGACTCTACCTCCAAATAATGCCCCCATGGCTCTCTCAGGCTTAGACTTCCTTCCTACACAGCTTCCCAACCAGGAAGGGTGGCACTGCCTCTCACTGGGAAGTGGGGAGCATGGCTTTCCAGGGGGCTCTTGGAATCTTCACCACTTCCCCATGTCTCCAATGACTGGTTGCCCTATTCCTCTGGCTGGCTCCTCTGAAGACATCGGTGCTAATTCCAGCAGGAGCACAACAGAGAGCTGTCCCAGCAGCCAAGTGGAAAGCAGAAGAGTTCTTTGATCTTCAGCCTGGTGCATTCTTTGGGTGGTCAAAACTTTGGAAGGACAAGCTAAAAGAGTATGTCTGGTGACTGGAAGCCAGGTCAAAGGTAATGTTCTGGAGAGGATTTTTGGGAGTAGAATTAAGAAAATTGCCCTTTCTTTTAGATGTTTAAGTCTAGAATAGGACACATATTCCCTGAAATGTATCTTGGAGTTCTAGGAATAGTCTTTCATTACAGCTCTGGTCAGAGTTTTAATTTCTTTATAGTACACCCGAATTTTTTAGCATACTCAATCTTACTCCATATTTCTGTTTTATCAAGTATTGGAAAACTGTCATCCATGTTGGAGAGGAGTAGGTATCTCTCTCTCCTTTTGTGTTCAGGCTAAGAGGGGGGAGTCCATATCTAAAAGCAGATTTTGCAGACAAGAAAAGGAAATACAGGCTGCAGATTAGGTGAAGAGTAAAGGAGGAAAATGAAAGAGATTGCTTTACTTTGTGTTTTGCGTGTCTTCCTCTGGGAAGGACTATATCTATAAGGGGATCCAGAAATTAGATTCTGAGAGAGAGCTTAACAGGTAGGGACATGGGTCAGTCACCCCACATCTAGAAATGCAATAAGCTATTGCTTAGAAGAACAAAATTTCCTGAATATTCATATCTAAATAATTCATTTCAGTAAATCATGTGATTCTTGGGTATCTGAGTAGAAATTATACTTTCTAGAGTTTCTTCCCCAAGTTCTGGATCTTGACCTTTTCATGTGATACACGTCCTCCTGTCTTTTGTCTCAGATCTCATTTTCTCAAAAAAACCTAAAGATTTACCTGTTAAAAGCAGAAACTCCCATATGTGTTAGGTGAAGAGTGTTTTTTATTAAATGTTGGCATATTATTCCCTTGCCTCGTTTTGTCTACCCTTCTCTCCATGGCTTTCCTTGCCCTCTCTTGTTCTCTGATTTGCCGTGAATGTGAAGATTCTCCAGTAAGTGAACTTGACACGGAACGCTTGAGAGGAGTTGGGAGGGGCTTCCCTGCTGTGTCAGGAACACAATTTCTCTCACTGTCTTTTCCTCATTAACCTGAACTTGGTAGTGTGATTTGTTTCTCTTCCTGGACTTATGAAGTTCATTACTCTTCAAGTGCTCTACTCTGCATTGGTCTTTATCAAACTTTCTATTGAATTCAATCCAGCAAATATTTACTGATAATTATGCTCAGTCCAGTGTGAGATCAAGATGTGAATAAGAATCTATTTCTTCTTTCTAAGGAACTTAGAAGGAGGCGGCCAAGTGAAGAGTGTGCCAAATGCTATCACAGAGATTCTGCTGGACACACTGGAGAAGAATTAACTGAAGGTACACCCACAACCCCACAAAGGCTTCCCAGGACCGCTCCATTTTGCCTCTTTCCGATTTCCAAATTCCGACATCACTTATTTTGGGCTTAAATCAGCATTTTCCACAGTATGTTCCTTGTAACACTAGAGCCAAGAGATGTTCTGTGAAAAAACAATTTCATGATCAATTAAGAATAGGAAATATCATATACACATTCTCTTCTTGGAAATCCACAATGGACATCAGCATATCCGAAGTTTCAACTAGAAGAGTGGCAGATGAAAATTTGTTTAACCCAGAATTTTCTGAACCTACATAATCATACCTCATTTTTTTTTTTTTTTTTTTTTTTTTTTTTTTTTTTTTTACATAACACCTTACAGGAAAAGTCTGTTTCTCAGACTACACCCTTGGAAACATTGCACTAATTGATTAATTAAATGATGACTATGAATGTTATGAACATCCCATTTGTTTGCAAGATTTTATTTTTATCACCATGTAAAAAGACCTTTCATACCAATTAGATTTTTATTTTTTTATTAAAAAAATTTTTTTTAATAAAAAAACATTTTTTTAAAATGTTTATTTTTGAGGGAGAGAAAGAGAGAGAGAGAGAGAGAGAGAGAGAGAGCAAGCGGGGTAGGGGCAGAGAGAGAGGGAGACACAGAATCCCAAGGAGGCTCCAAGCTCTGAGCTGTCAGCACAGAGCCCAACACGGTGGGGGGGGAGGGGGGGCAGCGGGGCTCCGGCTCACAAACCATGAGATCATGACCTGAGCCAAAGTCAGATGCTTAACCGACTGAGCCACCCAAGTGTCCCTCCCAATTTGATTTTTAAATGCCTAAGATTGTGCTGTCCAATAGGGTAGCCACAAGCCACATGTAGCTCATCTCACTTGAGATGCACTGTGAGTATAAAATACACACTAGATTTGAAAAACAACATGAAACAAAGAATGGAAGGTATTTCATTAACAGTTTTATATTGATTACAGGGCGCCTGGGTGGCTCAGTTGGTTAAGCCTCTGACTTCGGCTCAGGTCATGATCTCGCTGTTTGTGAGTGTGATCCCTGCTTGGGTCTCTGTGCTGACAGCTCAGAGCCTGGAGCCTACTTCGGATTCTGTTTCCCCCTCTCTCTTCCCCTCCCCACTCATGCTCTCTTTCTCCTTCAAAAATAAATAAACATTAAAAAAATAAAAAAATACAATTTTATATTGATTAAATATTGAGATAATTTGGGTATATTTGGTTAAAAATTTTTTGAAATTAACTTCACCTCTTCTTATCTCAATAAAAAGTATGGTTAAAAAAAGAACAAAGCATTGGTAAATGTAATTTGCCATCATCAAAAAATAAACACCAACATACAATGGGAAAATACTTCAAGATAAAGTAAGTGGTATTTCAACTGTTTTGCTGATGTGTTCATGAGAACATGTTATCTCCTTTTTCTCATTATTTTCAGAGCTCAAAGTCTACAATAAAAGATTAAGACATTTAAAAAATTAAGTTCACCTCTTCCTACTTTTTTAATATATATTTTTTAATGTTTATTTTTGAGAACCAGAAAGAGCGCGAGCCAGGGAGGGGCAGAGAGAGAGAGAGATACACAGAATCTGAAGCAGGCTCCAGGCTCTGAGCTGTCAGCACAGAGCCCAACGTGGGCCTCAAACTCCCAAACCAGGAGATCAATGACCTGAGCTGAAGTTGGATGCTTAACTGACTGAGCCACCCAGGCACCCTTCTTTCTACTTTTTTAAATGTGGCTTCCAGAAACCTTAAAACTATACATGCGGCTCACATTATTTTTCTACCAATAGCCCTGGCCTAGAAAATAGGAATTGCATTTTCCATATATTGTGTATACCTTCTACAGCGCACAGAAAGATGCTATACCCAGTGAAGACATTCAACACATTAATTCAGTGAAGACTGAATTTGGCTAGCAAGGTTGGGATTCGGTTGAGACAGCCAGTGAACTGTATCTTATTCTCAGGGGCTCACACTCTCATTCATGATTGTACCCACGGTGTGGATTGTTCTTGTTGTGCACTCCTTACTTCCGCTTATAAATCTTGGAGAACAACATTTAGCAATACCAAGCTGGCATTGACCTTCTAAGACCCTTTGTCAGATGCTCCTTAGCTTCCCAGTCGGAATGCTCACGTGCACCTGTAATTCCTATTCCAGTGTAATCTTTCTTACGGCATTTCAGCAAGCTCCAACAATTTTGGGGCATTTACAGACTGTAAAGTTGTTCCCTGGCATTTAATCTGCATTTACTGAAGGGATGACCATTGTTTCTCATAACCCAGAAGCCTATTCCTTGGTGGGTAGGGGAAAAAAACAGTCGATTTTAACCCACCATTACCATACTTGCTGCAGAGGGATCTTCATACATGTGTCCTGAACTCTGAAGGTTCACATAACGAAGCTAGGAAATAACTGATTTTCACCGTGTTTTCGGTTACTAACAGAAACGAAAGCGGAGATAAAAATCACACTTTGATAAGTCATGCCACATCTGTAAGAACAGCCTCCGGCGCATTGATTTTCAGACAATGGGGAGAGGCGGTCTTGGCGGCAGCTCCTGTGAAAGTTGCTTCAAGAGGAGAAGAGCAGGATTGGGCATTGCTCTCCAAGCCATGAGTCAGAGGGGAAAACAGGGCACAACACCATGGAAAATAAGCTGCAGATGCTTTCAGTCAGACAGAAGTATGCCCGCTCCGCTCACACCCGCCGTCCGCAGAGTTAAAATGAAAACGGATCCGATATACTTATCTTACAGGCAAAGCACAGTGTGTATGCAAAGGAACCACACTGAATGCAACGACCAAAGAGGGGCTTTCGCCCAAGAAGCGACAGAGAGCCCTCAAGAAAGGTGTGCGCCCATGACCTTCGGAAGGTGGCGTAGGAACCTTAAAGGCTTCTCACTTTGTCAGGCCGGCCCTATAGAGTCGTTGAGAGGCTTTTCTCCTGAAGTAATAAAATACTCTGCTGGAACCAGCTTGTCTTTTGCATCACTGCCATCCCCAAACAGTACTTTCGGACATTTTTTTTTTTTTTTTTTGGCAATTGTATTCCATGCAAGTTGGATCAGTCTTTCTCCATCGCAACCCAAACACTCTGTTATCAGACTTAAACTTTGAAATGCATTTCAGAGTGTATCCCCAATATTAAAAAAAAATAAAAACAACCCGTCAATGATTTTTCCATTGGCATTAAACAAAGGCCATACGCCCCAGCCTGACCTTTAGAGTTGTTATAATTGGGCCCAGCCTACTAGTCTAGCTTTACACCCGTAATCAACTTGCTGTACTCCACAGTCTAGGCAGTTTGGGTGGCTTGCTCCCCACTCCTGTGGCCTGGCAGCCCCAGCCTCCAGCTCAACACATGCAGGTCGCACGCACTGTCCAGGCTTCAGCCCCATTCCGTGGTTCTCCCAGCACGGGGACTCTCTGTCTTCTGGGTCCCCTCAGCAATTTTCCAAGCATTCTTCTGCCCGGTCCCCTGCGTGCGTGCGTGCGCGCGTGCGCGCGCGCGCGCACACACACACACACACACACACTCTCTCTCTCTCTCTCTGTCTCTCTCTCTCTGTCTCTCTCTCAAGTGTAAACAATCCTTCCTGAATTAAATCTCTTTTCTGCCAATTACCTGCTGTGTGACCTTGGCCTTTACTTAACCTCTCTGCGTCTCAATTTCCTTAAGTGTGAAACTCAGGATAATAATAGCACCTACTTCATGGGGTTGTTACAAGGAATAAATGAAATTGTGTAAAGTGCTTCCTATAGTGCTTGATACACAGTATGCCTTTTGTAAGTGATTGCTATTAGCAACAGTAGTCATGGTAACGGTATTAGTGGTATTACTTTTATTCCTGACAGTATTTCACGTGATTTCATACATTGTACCTGATCAATAAACATTTATAGAATAAAAGAATAAGTACATGAGCATAAAGCAAGAAGTTTTTGAGTGACATTCAATGCACTCGTTTGTTGCGACTTGAAAAACCCGCTTTAGGGATTCTCTTTTAATGTCAGGACTTGATAGATATTCTTTAGGAAAAAGTATAGCATTTTTCACAGGAAGAACTAAAATAAAAACAAGGCTCTATTGCTGGCAATTTGTGGGTTAACTACTTTCTGAAAAATGCATATTTTAGTGGGTAAGTCTGGAGAAGCGAACATTTATCTTCATTTATATTTGATATCCTTAAACTGCAATAAACTTACACACAGTGAAAACTGTTAAGGCTGAATGACAACTGAATGGAGGTTTTTAACTTTCTAGATTGCTTTTATGCCCGTTATCTCATTAAAGCTTTCTTGCTCTAATGAGCTAGACTTATGGGAAGGGTTTAAAAATAAAACTAACAATAAATTAAGTGTGATCTCAAATGTGGTCACGTGCATTCTTCTCTATCAGCATACAGTAGCACAGGGACTGAAGAGCCACTTTCTGGCCTTTGAAAATCAATGTGCATTTCGTGGAGGGGAACTGTTGCCTTTCAGTTACAGTATTTTCCCTGCTGTCTTATAACTATGTCCTGCACTAAATTTAACATGTCCCCAGACTCCTATTTAATTCTCACAGCTGGGAGACAGGACTAGCCTGGCCAAATCTATTTTCCTAGAGTACCTACAAATCTGCCCCTTAATAATTTATTTTCTCCACTATAATGGTCTCTAACTTAGCTCTAATAGATTTTGCCACATAGTTGCTGCTTTAATCAGGGAAGAGAATTTTACAGGTTTCTTAATCGTGCTCTTTTTCCAAAGCTGCTGATTAAGTATTTGCCTTATGGTTGCAAGCAGCCAGAGGGTACAATGGAGGCCGCAAGCTTACCGAGAGGCAGGCTGCAGGTAGCTGGCACCTAGGGGCCGCTACAGACTGCATACAGCTGATGCCAACTGACTGAAGTTTCAATTCTCCCAGCTCTTAGCAACAGCTTGCTCCCAGCACTCTTCTCCCTACCATCTTCTTCCCCAGAAGGTTCCAGCAGGCAGCAGCAGAATTCCTCTCTGCTCCCCACATCCCAGAGAAGCTAAATTATGTCTGAAAACTGAATGATATGCCCCCTGCGAAAGAATGCATTCGGCCACGAGACAGCGCTTACAACAAAGTTTACTTTGGCCCACTCAACCAGCAGACCGACTGAACACCATCTCTCCCTGCCTTCTAGGAAAGCAGCAACTTTAGCCACATAGTCGCTTTACGTGTCACATTCATGGTACCAACACGAGTGCCAAACAACACAAAGAGGAGGCTTCCTGCCCTCCAGAAAACCCTACTTCTCCACAGTCAATTTATAGCGCACTCGTGAGAGCACACGTTCAGACGAACACCAACCAAGCTAGAGATTTTGTTAGATGTCAAGACACCAGGAATTAAGCAGTGAGTAGTGTTTTTGGAAGACAAATAACCTGACATTTATTCGTTTTATGAGGAAGATAAATATTTCCTTCAAAATTCATAGCTGTCTGGACGTCCTTCAAATTTCTCAGATACAAATGCCAACCTCCCTATCCCTTCAATGGTCGTTGCCGGGCAGAGATGAGTGGAAATATTCTTGAGGTAAATTTGGTTTTGATTGGTCCACTACTTGCCCAGACTTTTCTACATGTGGCTCCAGAGCAAACATCTGAAGCTGTACTTCCTATTCTGAGCCTACTGTAAGTGTGTTAGATGCACTTCTCTGACCTACAATGATCAGATTTTTTTAAAAAATTAAATCTTTACTTGAATTATCACCACTAGCTATGTTGATGTGCCTTCAATCATCAAGCCAATGAACAGCTCTTTGTTTAGATAAAGGCTACTGTAGGGTGAAAGGTATTCCTCACCATCTTCAATAATAATGAGATTAATTAAACTGCAGAAGAAGAAAAAAGAAAAAAAAATAATTTTTAACGTATGTGTCTTCATAATTAACTTTACACAAGGATTTCTGGAGTTAATATTATAAATATCTGCATAGATACTTTATCATGTTTACTAAGTGGGTCTGAGGCCCTCTATGTTTATACTTGTATCTCATAATTTTTTTAATGAATTAATAGACTGATCAATGGAAACAAGAGACTTTAGTAAGGTGGTTTGCATATCGTCATATAGTAAGGAAGAAAAACATACCATTTGTAGAAAAACTAATAAAAGAGATGTAACAGATCATTTTAGTTCTTCTCTAATGGAATTTATAAAACTAGAAACTCCTTTTCCTAAATGATGTATTAGAAAGTCCCAAAACACAAATGAATTCTGATTCATTTCTATTCTTCACATTATATTATATTTTATAATAAGCCATGAGACATACTGAGTTGAAAAGCTTGACAGATTTAACTGGGAAAAAAAAAAAAAAAAAGCCCAAACCATGTTCTGCTGGTAATTGGAATGATTATCCGTCACAGTTTTGCTATACGGAGACAATGTATGCTCTGCTTCAACGGCCTGGAAAACTAGTAAAATAAGTTTATAGTCTGCTCTGTGGTAATTAATTATTTTTAATCAGTATTACTCAGGTAGCGCCATGAACATTTGTTACTGCTATCATTTTAAACTATATTATAGTCAGTGTTTGCTCATCCATGCTAATAGAGGCCAAGCCTGCACGGATAAATTAAGTCTACAGATACCAATTTCTAACTCTTAAACACATGTAAGAAAATACATCTGACTTATTTCTGGGTTTTTATATCAGGCATTTATTACTCTTGTACCCCAATTCTACAGGTAATATGAAGTCGTGAAAATTTGGTGTAACTCAGAACTAGGCTTAAATCTTAACTCTACCCCTAGCCTTGGGCAAAGTGTTGACCTTTTTAAGCCCTAAGTTCCCCATCTGTGGAGTTAATAACATTTATAGAGTGGGGGCAATTGTGAGATAATGGATATAAAGCACCTAGTCAAACCTAACACACAGTAGGTGCTCAGGAAATGGCCATTCTATTTCTCCGACCTTTTCTCTGCTCTGGGTCTCTCCCTTTCCACTTGCTTGGAGCCTACTCTCTAGAGTGAAGGAGCTAGCACATCATAGCTGAAATTTTCAGATGATCCACAAGAAGACAAAGAAATTAAAGAAGAAATTGAATTAATGTGATTTTTGATTTTATTAGTTGAAATGACCCAAGAGAAACTTCCACCCAAGAGGAAGAAAAGCTTGAACATACAACAAACAAACCTTCAAGGTATTAGGGTACTATCAATAGTTTATTTTTTCAACTAAAGTAACCCAGCTTGTTCACATTTTCCATCGTTTAACTTGGGTATCTTTAATACAACGTTGGCCAGTCTAACTGCTCTCACATTTCACTTTTGGTTCTTTCTCTCTTAATTTTTTTTTTTTTTATCAAACATTTGTTCATATGCATTGTAAAAACAAATAGAAATTAACCATAGTGATGGCTAAAATATAAACCACAAATTCGACTGAGTCACAGGAGCTCATTTTGGGTAACCCAAAATTCCATGTCTCTGTGTATTTCAGTCCCTTTGTCAACTTATTAAATGATAAATGAAAGAGATCAGATGAACAGAATAAAAATTAATCCATCTTAAGGGTTCTATATGTTCTTGGTCAGATCCCAGATCCAAAAGGAAATTTGATCTAGGTTTTGAAAGCAGCAGGGTCTTAGAATGATTTTACTTGATGAAGTTCCCAGAAAATACACGGCTGGGCCTGGCAACAACTTGTCAGAAACTCAGGGGGGAAGTGCTCTGCTTCTCCTCAACTGAAAACATAAAAATCTTATCTATTTTGTTACTTCTTTCATTTTGATATAAGTGCACTCTCTGTCACTAGGGATAAGCCTTTATTTATTTATTTTAGAGCATGTGTTTTGTATTCAGACACGGAAATGAAGAAAAGGTAATTTTCCCTGAAAATGTCTTCACCTTTTCATCCCTCTACTCCCCTGACTTCTAATAAATACTAGCCTGCCTTTCCCCATAAAGCTGGACTGTGGTTACTCAAATTTGAACCCTATGTATCAAGCATTTAATGCACAATATTAAGCGAGGTGAAGGGTACAGAGAACAAGATAAGGTTGGCCCTTATACTCGAGAACCTTATTAC
Source organism: Neofelis nebulosa (assembly GCF_028018385.1). Taxonomy (NCBI): domain Eukaryota; kingdom Metazoa; phylum Chordata; class Mammalia; order Carnivora; family Felidae; genus Neofelis; species Neofelis nebulosa. Next base: position 30,711,602 of record NC_080785.1, read on the forward strand.
CAGTACCTCCAAAGCAGCATGTACATCCATGTATCCCATCCACCATATAACCGGCATTTATACACACCCTGCGACTGGGGAGGATGGGGGAAAACGTTAAGAGAATGAAATGACACAGGACAGTGTCAATGATATTTAGGAAATGACCAAACGTGTGGTATTGAGCAGTTGCAAATTCAAATATAATGTTGAAGATTTAACAGATTTTCCTCTCCCCAGTTTCATTCCTCTTTGCTTCTGGCTGTCTGATTTACTCAGAATTCGAGGAATAGAATCACCGTACAAGGTATTTTCAGTGTCCGTAAAGGTCTGCTTTAAATATTACTCATTATCTAGAAAGGACTTTCGTTGCTGCCATCTGGAAAAAGGAGCCAACGACATTTTGACTAAAATATGTATTGCAGACCTAATTGTAGTGTCATTTTTGCTGTTATACCAGGGAAATAATGCAGAAAGAATGTGTATAAATTGAATTGTTCCAATAGTAGTGTTTCCTATTTCCTTTTACCATCTTTCTCAATTTCTGGGATGAGCTTGCCAATTAAAAATACATTTGGGTTGAGGTCTGAAACTGATATACCTCCCAGAGTTTTGGGCCCAAAACTCAATGAAAGAGAACCACAGAGGCATGTAACCAATAACCACCCAAATTTGAGCGAATTAGAACTATTCTGTTTTGCTACACTAGTCAGAAAGCCACAGGCATTCCACCACTCCAAAAGTTGCTGAAGAGTTGACGGAAAGTATAAAAAATGAACACAGATTGTACATAATTGTGCTGTTGCATTCTTACTCCAACAACTGTAGAAAGAGCCCCAACTTTTAATTCAAAGGCTTCCCTTGCAAAAAAAAAAAGTAGTTTTTTTTTTTAAAGTTTATTTATTTATTTTGAGGGGGGAGGGGAGACAGACAGACAGACAGAGACAGAGGATCTGAAGCAGGCTCTGTGCTGACAGCAGAGAGCTCGATGCAGGTCTCAAACTCACAAACCGTGAGATCATGACCTGAGTCAAAATCAAGAGTTGGCTGTTTAACTGACTGAGCTATCTGGGTGCTCAAAAAAAAAAAAAATAGTCTTTCTATAACAATTTTTTTAATATTTATTTTTGACAGAGAGAGATAAAGAGAGACAGCAGGGGAAGGGCAGAGACAGAGGGAGACAGAGGATCTGAAGGGGGTTCTGTTTGACAGCAGAAAGCCTAACATGGGGCTGGAACTCATGAACAGTAAGATCATAACCTGAGCCGAAGTTGGATGCTTAACCAGCTGAGCCACCCAGGTGCTCCTCTAATAACAATTTCAACTAAATTTTTCACTCAACTGGTTTTTAAAATATGCCTTTAAAAATACACCCTAAAATACACAACTCATATTTTTCATATAAACATGGGCAAATTTTTAAAAAAAATTTTTTTTTTCAACGTTTTTTATTTACTTTTGGGACAGAGAGAGACAGAGCATGAACGGGGGAGGGGCAGAGAGAGAGGGAGACACAGAATCGGAAACAGGCTCCAGGCTCCGAGCCATCAGCCCAGAGTCTGACGCGGGGCTCGAACTCACAGACCGCGAGATCGTGACCTGGCTGAAGTCGGACGCTTAACCGACTGCGCCACCCAAGCGCCCCTAAACATAGGCAAATTTATAAAGATGTACGTTTAATTTTTCCTTTGTATTTTTTACACTTGAGAAGTGTATATATATATGACTTTTAGGGAAAGAACACATTAATTCATTTTATTGCATGAATATTTACTGACAAGTTGACTACATCAAGACACTTTACTGGGTGCTGAAGATATATAAATAAAAGACAAAGTCCCAGCCATTAGAAAGTTTTTAACTGGAGACAGAAACTCTTATAATACTGTGTGATATGTGCTCTCTGATGGATAAGAAAAGATAATCTGAGGAAACTGAAGGGTTTCTCTCACACTCGGTCTAAAACCTCAAGATGAGTTCCTCAGAGAGATAAACTCGAACTGAATGTGTCTGCTAGGAAAAAAGAGAAAAGTAATCCAAGAAAACGGGTAGTGCTTTAAAAGACAGCAAGTTAGAGGAAATGAAAGTAAAATGAGGAATCCAAAAGTTGAGGCACAAGATGAGAACTGGAACCATGGGCGCCATTTTATAAGGAGATTAGATTTTATCCTGAAGGCATGGGGGCCAAGAGTTTTATGGGCAGAATAAAATCATATTTGCCCCTTAGAAAAATCACTTAATTGTCTGGAGTGCCATGAGACTAGAGGTAGAGAGAAAAGTCTGTCAGAAGTCCAGATGAGAAATAGTGAAGACAAAGTTCACAAGATATGAAAGATGTGGACAAGCTGGACCTGGCAATCAATTAGGTAGGGATAAAGAAAGGCACAGAGAAACAACATCACGAAACATCTCAAACGAGTCTTCCTAAGTATTTTTTTTTTATGTGTCTCTTTCTTCTGTTGAGAACTATAAGAATACATACTACCAGATTTCATAGCTTGATCTCAGTTAAGCTCATGGTAATCTTGGGGGTAGACAAAAATACCCAGCCCAGCCTGCCTGAAAATCCTTTATAAAAACCACTCATTTTCTACATTGTTTGGGTATAGAAAATTAAACATTAGCCTTCTTTGACAATGGTCAACGACACTTTTTTGTCAACACGGTAAATGAGCTTCACTGCATGTACGCCACCAGATAGAAATACCAAGATAGTTTTTGTTGGGTTTTGCGCATGAGCAACATGGTACTACTTACAGTTTCTCAGATGTTACACATTGCTTTTCATCTTTCCTTCTGATGTCCCCGGGGCTGAGAATGCACCCTCCCCCTCAGACTGCCTTCTACCAGCCCTTCAATATCATCTCAGATGTCACTTTCTCCAAGAAGTCTTCCCTAATACACTCAAATCAATGCTTTATAGTATAGACTGCAGGAAATAGGTTTACAGTGTCCTTTGCTCACTAGGGTGTGAAATGCTCTATAAATCTGTAAACTATTTGTTAATCTCTGAAAATGCTGTCTTTGTCCTATACTCAATGTTTCTAAAATAATTTGGATGTTAGTTTATATTCCAAAAAGTGTCAAAAAGCACACATCAAAAAGTTCTTTTGCTTTTTCCCCAAGTACCTATCCTCTGAGATTTGGGAATATTTTCGTCATTCTTTTAATTCTCCCTCTCTAATAGCACATGGCCCTTACCTCCAACTGACCTTGACATTTATAGGCTAAAGGAACCAATACTGTAACAGCCAAGACTGGCCAGACAGGCTTTAAAATTCAGCAATGACAGGGATGGGGAAAATCTGATTTGTATGTGGGTGACTTTTGTAAACTAATTTGTAGTTGAACTCACATGACTTCACCAAGATTTAATAAAATCCTGTCATCACATTCAGGTTTCAGACTTTAGATGTTTGCCAAATGCAGAATAATTCAGAGCTGCTTTCATTTTTAGAGTTTGAGAGACTGTATTATTTGAGAGAGTTTTTGATGTTCAAAAAAGTATACATTTCTTTGATAATAGGAAATAAAAATGGGTGAATAAAAAGTGTTTTTTAAATATCATCTGGTTATCGATTTATTTTCTAGTTCTCCTGAGTTTAGAAAAAATATTGTTTCTCTAGTTTTTAAAGTTAGAATTGAAAGTTAAAGCGAAATTAGTCACTGAGGATGGCACATGGAATGAGAGGCAGAGTCTATTGTCTGGAAAACACAGGCCTTTCTCTGAATTGAGAAATTCAGAATTGAGAAATTGAGAAAACCTGGGCCTTTGTCCTCCTGAAAACACTCAGTTTCTTTCTTTTTTTTTTTTTTTACTTTTTATTTATTCATTAAAAATTTTTTTTAATATGAAATTTATTGTCAAATTGGTTTCCATACAACACCCAGTTCTCACCCCAACAGATGCCCTCCTCAATGCCCATCACCCACTTTCCCCTCCCTCTCACCCCCCATCAACCCTCAGTTTATTCTCAGTTTTTAAGAGTCTCTTATGGTTTGGCTCTCTCCCTCTCTAATTTTTTTTTTTCTTCCCCTCCCCCATGGTCTTCTGTTAAGTTTCTCAGGATCAGTTTCTTTTTATACATATAAGAAAGATACCGTAGAGAATGGGCTAGAAGTTTCTTTCACACAATGTGGCCACATGTAATTTAAAAACCTAATATTTAGGAATACAATGTTGCCGTGTTAGTAATACCATACAAACACACCAAATATTTTATATATTTGCCAAAAGTTACTTTGTGAGCTTTTCTAGGACTTGGTGGAGTTGCTAAGGAATAAAATAATGTTCACACTTTGCTTGACCATTTCTAAGCAATGTCCTTAAACTTTATTCACAGCATCAGATAAATAATGGGTGAGCACACACAAACACACAAGTCTTTTTCAAAAATAAGTCAGATCATGCTATGCGGGTTTTCAAAATTATCCAATGCCTTCCCATCACCTCCCCCCCGCCACCCCCCAAAGTAAATTAAGTCTTTAGCATGGTCTACAAGGCTTCCATTTCCCTGTGCCCACCTCATCCTCTTTCTCCTCCTCACACCTATTGCTGGAGCCACACGGCCCCCTTATTCCCTGTTCTTCAAACCACCAAGCATGTGCTCGCCTCAGGGCTTTTGCACTTGCTGTTCCTTCTGCCTGAGATGATCTTTTGAGAAAGTAAGGCTCGCTTTCTCACTTCATTCAGGTCTCTGCTCAAATGCTACTGCATCATAAGAATTTCTCTGTCCAACTATTAAAATAGCACCCTTTTCACTTTCTGCCTTTTTACTGTGCTTGATCTTTCTTCATAGCACTTATCACTACCTGATAAACTGTATTTTTATTTGTTAAAAATTTTAAATATCTTTTCAACCCAAATGTAAATTTCCTGAAGGCAGGGATCTTATCTGTTTTTGTTTACTGCCTGGTTCTTGCCCAGTGTTATTGGCTGATATCTGTAATAGCGCCTGATATTTAATAGGCACTCAACAAATACTTGCTGATTTACTTACAGAATGAACAAATACATCTTTACATCTCTATCCTAAGTCTGCATAGAGTTAAGATGGTAAGGAAGGCGATAGTATATACAACTTATGTGAAAAAAAGAAAAACCTAAGAAAGTAGAATAAGAGTATGGCTAGAAACAATCTTATCTCTTTTCCAAAAAATGTGAGAACCTAAAAAATCACCCATGGATAAGCTCTTTATTTTTTCATAAATTGTAAGGCATTATGACTACATCACTCTTGCTATTTCTTTGATTTTATGGAACTTCTTCATACTGACATCAAAAATATCCTCCATAAATAAAAGGAAAAAAAAAAGCTCTCTTGGAACATGGAAGATGTTGGCATTGAAGACAGAATTGAACACGAGTATGTGACAATATATACTCAGGATTGAGGAGTGCCTGAATCTTGCCATAAGATGCAGCATGAATGATGTAACTCTTCTAGCAATTCCTGAGGTACAATACAAGGCATGATGGCAAATGGGAACCAAAGTTACCTGTGCTCACATCTGTGTCCCAGTTTTCTTTAGTAGACCTGTCAGCTCACATACTCAAGTGCCAAGAGCAATGTCTCCTTGCTCCAAGACCAATACCAATCTCATCATCTTTCCACTCTTTGTTTTGCTTAATTTTTTTTTTTTGAGTGGAGGGAGAGAGACAGAGAGAGAAAGAGAGAGAGGAAGCAGGGGAGGGGCAGAGAGAAAGGGAGACAGAGGTTCCAAAGCCAACTCCACACTGACAGCAAAGAGCCCGATGTGGGGCTCGAACTCAGGAACTGGGAGATCGTGACCAGAGCCAAAGTCGAACACTTAACCAACTCAGCCACCCAGGCACCCTTCATTTCTTAGTCTTACAAAAGACTTTGCTTCTTTAATAAACCACTAAGCACTGATAGCATTTGACATCTTATTTTGATCATTTTTTCTAGATATATGTATAATATCCTATGTGTTGTGAGTTTCCTAAGAATTATATGTTATTTTGGTGTTCAGTGTTTCAGGCACCAGGAAAAAAAAATCATACTGACCTAAGGACAACATTTTGGTGGAGGCATAAAATATCAGGGATTCCAAATAGAACCATAATGACTCTTTTATAATAAGCAGATAGAAGATAAGTGCTGGTGTGTCATCCACAATATTCAAACATCTCACAGAGTTGCAAGTTGATGATAAAAGAAGCTTACTACAAATTCCTACACATATAATTTTTAGGTAATTTCCAAGTCTTGACGTAAAATTTGAAGCATATTTTTACCAAAGCAGAGAAAGAATAAAGAGCTGTAACAAGAATTTGGACAGCATTTGCAAATCTGTTTTCCCTGTCTGCTCAAAATTATAAATAACCAGATCTTGAACACAGAATAATGTTTTGGGCAGGAGAGCAAATAAAAATAAATGAAACTAAACGCCTTTCTTATCCTGGGTCTATTTTCTTAATGATGCTATGGAAAGGCAGCCAGTGCTACTACCAAAAATATAAAATATATGTTCCATAATAATCAGTGTGGTATCCAGTTCATTGGATGTAATTTTCAACACTTTAATGCATTATCACACATGACTAATTAATTGTTTGCAAAGCATTTGAAATGTCCAACGTCAGATTACTACCTGCCCACTGCAATTTTCCCAGCACATTGCTTCCTTCCTTCTTGCTGAAATGGGACTTATGGATTTTTCGAGCACAGACTCTCAATGGATTCCTAAAAATCCATTAGGAAACTGTGATAATTGGACACATGTCAGCAGTAGCAAGTCATCATAAGAGCCCCCAGTAAATGCACAGTTTGCCCACATGCACCAAATGCAGTTGCTTGCTGAGTTTTGCACTCCCAGATTATGGTGCTTTGTAGAGATGGGGAATGAAATGCAGGAGGTTGTCACATTGAACTTCATCTTTTTCTATACAGTTTCTACCAAACCTCTACAATTACTGAGATATTGATCCCACAACAAGAGGCCTATATTCTTAATTATTGGCAATAAAACATATTTTATTTTTAGCTCTAGCTATGATGTTACCAATCCTTGTATATTACATATTTATTTATTGTATATCTTGTGATTTAAGAGAGATTTTAGAATTAACATTCAAACCTGTTTGAGGTAAAAACAGATACTTTGAAATAATGCTACAATGAGTGTTTTCCTATGTTATTGTAGTATTCATTTATGAAATGTATAATTATTGAAGAGTAAGAGAACAGATTTTCTTGTATCTAATCTTATCTCTGTAATAGAGATACATCACTTGTTACATTTTTGGTCTAGTAAGTCTTTATATCTGTGTATGCCACTTAAAAATTTCCAGGGACAGTATGCTCTTCCTCATACAGAATATATAGGATCATACAAAATCGATGCTGTTGACCTAGAGAACTTTTATTCTGCTTTGGGTCTCAGGTGGAGTGACAGGGTTGCAGGGACCCAGGTCTATTCTTGCACACACCATGCAATCGTTTATGATGAACAGCATCTATTTTTGAAGGGTTTGCTTGCAGGCTGGTGGGTAGTTTAATGGCAAAGCAGAGTGAGGTTAATCTCCTAAAGGAATCCCTGGCTGTTCTCCACTCTTCATCTAACCATAGGAATTAACTAGTTCCACATATAGCAACATTTACTTTTATGCTTTCAACTGTATTCTTAATTGAATACTGTTCCCTTCTCCAGGCTTTGCAATGGCCCCTTTGTTGAAGAAATGCCACTGTCTTCAGAGAGAAGTTGTGTATCTTTTACTTAAAACTCACTTATCCTTCTTCCCTTATCCATTTACTACCAGTGAGAACTGAGCAGGCTTCTAGCGCATGCATTTTGCGATGGTTTTCTGTTCATCCACTTCCACTTCTTACTCCAAGTTATTTGCCAAGTTTTGATGAAGCCGATTGTTAAGTGTACTCAGTATAACAAAGTATAACTCAGAAAACACTTACAATTATCTTCAATATTGTTAACATTGGAAGAAATGGAAAACCCACCCACTAGTCTTCTGTGTGAAATACAATGCAAAACTTATTAAGATAAAATATGAGTCTCCTTAAAAGTTTTACAAGAAAGGTTAAGCATTGTACGCATTTTGACGGGTGTAGTAAAACTCAGAAATAATGAAAAGCAGCTTTAGGATTAAATTAAAATAATAACAGTATTTATTTTACATTTATCTGAAAGTGGACTAGAATCTCAACTGTGTTTACATTTCCACTGTTCACGTTTTATCTGTTCACAAAAACTGTTGGTTTGCCCTTAGTTTTTCTGTAGCCTTAAGGAACTCTCTTCCCTTTCTACAATGTCAATTTACCATTTAAATAATAAGAAAAATGGCTGTATCTAAACTCTTCAACATCCAAATAGAGAATCCAACTGTGGTTCTCCTTCCTTCTTCCTGGAAGAAAAGAGCCACACAAAGAAATCATTTTTAAAGAAGTGTGGAGGGGCGCCTGGGTGGCTCGGTCGGTTGAGCGGCCGACTTCGGCTCAGGTCACGATCTTGCGGTCCGTGAGTTCAAGCCCCGCGTCGGGCTCTGTGCTGACAGCTCAGAGCCTGGAGCCTGTTTCGGATTCTGTGTCTCCCTCTCTCTCTGACCCTCCCCCGTTCATGCTCTGTCTCTCTCTGTCTCAAAAATAAATAAACGTTAAAAAAAATAAAAATAAATAAAAAATAAATAAAGAAGTGTGGAAAATAACTGGTTTTCACTCGAGTGAGTTGCATGAATCTTCTTAAAAATTTTTTTCTTGGTTTTTATCTATTTTTGTGAAAGACAGAGGGCAAGCAGGGGAGGAGCAGAATGAGAGGGAGACACAGAATCCGAAACAGGCTCCAGGCTCCGAGCCATCAGCCCAGAGCCTGACGCGGGGCTCGAACTCACGGACCGCGAGATCGTGACCTGAGCCGAAGTCGGAGGCTTAACTGACTGAGCCACCCAGGCGCCCCTCAGTTAATTGTTTATTTAAGCCGTTTGCTACACGTATTCATCCACTTCTCCGGTGCCTACTATTTCATCTATGAGGTATAAAGACCTGCGAAGGAACATGAAGACAAATATCACCCCTTATGTAACTTACAGAAGACCCCCAGGCTTCTGAGACACTCTGCAGATACCTAGAACCCCTTCCCTTGGGAGGCTTTGAGGGTGAGGCCCCTTTATGTTCTCAAATCTATGTCCAAATTAATATTCACTAAACGTCTCTCGGCTGACAACTGTTACCATGTCTGCTTTTGAACAGTTTTAAAAACTTGGAAGCAAATATTACTTAAATTTTAAAATTTACATTGCCATATGCTACTCATTTCCTACTGACAGCTATAAAAATCAGAATTTCAAAACTGAATGGAATAAGGAACGGTTAGAAACCTTGAGCAAAAGAACTACCATAAGCCAAACGATTTCTCAGCCCACAAAGTTGAGATAAGCCGTTGGCATTTAGGGAAAGCTTGTGGGTTCTACTGCACATAATTGCTATGAATTATCTATGCCTATTAATAATTATGATTTTTGGCAGTTCCTCACATTTTTGAAAAGCTTTGTAGAAAAACCAAGTGCGATTATTTTTTTCTCCAAAAGGACAAAGCTTGAAGCTTAGAATGATAAATAGGAAAAATTTCTTGAAGAAAAAAAGTGCTAGTAAAAAGGGGAGTGAGGTAAAAGGAAGGGACTAATATATTTCAACCATCTTCCAGGCACCAGGCACAGTGGTCTTCAGGCTACATGTGTTGTGTTATTTAATTAAATAATGCTCACAACACAGTGAAGTAGGTACTAGAATCCCCATCTTAGACATGAGGTCAAGTAACTTGACGGAAGTAACTCCAACAGCAAGAGGGAAACTGGGATTCGAACCCAGGGCCGTCTGACTTTAGAATCTGTGGTCTGACCAGAGGTGATTCTCTGCACTTGCTGCTTCCAGTTACACTGAACATCAGGTGAGTCAGAGGGGATGTCTCAAGGCTTAGAAACCTAATGATGCTCAATAACCAGAAAACAAATATGGAAAGGAAAAAAGGCAGGTGGATGGGAGGAAAGGAGGGAAGGAGGAGGGGAGGAATTATAGAGAAAGGAGAGAAGGAAGAAGGGAAGGAAGGAAGGAAGGAAGGAAGGAAGGAAGGAAGGAAGGAAGGAAGAAGGAAGGGGGAGGGAGGAAGGAGGAAGAGAGTGAGGGAGAGAGGAAGGAAGAAAGGCAGTAGGGAAGGAAGGAAGGAAGGAAGGAGGGAAGGAGGGAGGGAGAGAAGGAGGAAAGGGAGTAGAAAAAGGAGGGAGGATGGAGGAGGTAGGGAGGGAAGGAAGGAAGAAGGGAAGGAAAGAGGGAGGGAAGGAAGGAGGGAAGGAAAGAAGGAAGGAAGGAAGGAAGGAAGGAAGGAAGGAAGGAAGGAAGGAGGGAGGGAGGGAGGGAGGGAGGAAGGAAGGAGGGAAGGAAGGAGGGAGAAAAGGAAGGGGGAGGGAGGAAGGAGGAAGAGAGTGAGGGAGAGAGGAAGGAAGAAAGGCAGTAGGGAAGGAAGGAAGGAAGGAGGGAAGGAGGGAGGCAGAGAAGGAGGAAAGGGAGTAGAAAAAGGAGGGAGGATGGAGGAGGTAGGGAGGGAAGGAAGGAAGAAGGGAAGGAAAGAGGGAGGGAAGAAGGAGGGAAGGAAAGAAGGAAGGAAGGAAGGAAGGAAGGAAGGAAGGAAGGAAGGAAGGAAGGAAGGAAGGGGGAGGGAAGGGAGGAGGGAGGAAGAGAAGGAGGGAAATGATTTACTGAGCTGTTAAGCAGTTACTCCATTAAGTGATTTTCTTTCATTCTGATAAGGACTGATCTGCTTTTAAGGAAGTAGTAAATACTTTAACATGGTCTACCTAACTCTTCTGGTATTATTTGCATGTATTTTATATGAATTTTTATTTCAGGAAATGTAACATCATTAAAACTAAAAATAAAAGGCTCTCATTTAAGTGTTTAGCATGGGCTGACAGGTTTAATTCCACTGTTGCTTTTATAGTGGTTTTTATTGTTTCTTATTGTCTAAAAGATCAGAAATATTTTAATATGTTGGACGCCCAGTGCAGAATATTTTTATGAGGGAAGTACACATGTGTGACACAGCTGAGGTAGATAGACATAAATGGCTTCTAAATACTTTCCCATGTTTATTTTGGAATAGATACAACTTTAGAATTTCCATATATCAGCTTTGCTTAGAAATATCTAATTCAGAACTATATTAAGAGTTGTGAGAGAAATATACTCAGTTAATATGTGTCCAATATTCTTGTATATAGCGTGTTTTAGAGCCTGACAATTATATCTCTGATTTGCCACAAACTAGCTGTGTGATCTTTGGAAAGTGACTCAACCACTCTGTGTTTTAGTTTCCCCATCTGTAAAATGGACCTAATAATAGAATCTTTCTCACATTTTTGGATGTTATATATGTTTTAAAAATCTTATTTTTTCTTGAAATTCAATTTTAATTAAAAAAAGTTTTTAATGTTTTTTTTTTTGAGTGAGAGAGAGAGAGAGAGAGAGAGAGAATGAACAGGGAAGGGGCAGAGAGAGAGAGAGAGAGGGAGACACAGAATCTGAAGCAGGTTCCAGGCTCTGAGCTGTCAGGACAGAGCCCGAGGTGGAGCTCAAACCCACGAACCATGAGATCATGACCGGAGCTGAAGTCAGAAGCACCCAGGTGCCCCTTAACAATCTTACTAAGATTTTCTAAAATATTATAAATGTATTCATGCAAGCAACAATACTTGCAAACTTTTAATATTAGCCAAGTTGCCATTTTAGTTAAGAATTGACTAATGTCTCTTGGTTAGTGATGAAATTAGAAAGTACTTTCTATGGAATTTTTCTGATATAGAATATAAAAAATGTTTTAAATCTTGTGATTGCCCTTCATAATCAGTAATGTACTCATGTATGAATCATAGCAATACTGTGTGAGAAATGTATTTCAAATTAATATCTTGAATTCCGTCCAAGGAAACATACAGATTCCACCATAATGCAGTCATTGCTGAGGCTTGGAGACCGTGGATCTTTACCAAGCAATATGTAGACATTTCAATAATTGAACAACTGGGAACTTCAGTTTTCCTGCTTTAGTTTTCATACTGTTCCCATTGCGTGAATACCCTTTTCCTCATTGATGATGAGTGAAATGCTCGTAAACCTTCAGGGATAGCTGAAGAATACACATCCGTGTCAAACAAGCTGGGGAAATCATTCATCTTTTAAAAAAAAAATTCAATTAGCTGAAAACAGTTGTCTCTTCTACAGTGTGATAATCACTCATATGAAAACAGTAAATCACTTTAAGAATCATCACGCACAATCTCATCCAGCTTGCCTGATAGCAACAGAACCTTTACTATTGGTATTTCTTGAAAATGATGAAAAAGCAGTAGTTTGAAAAATTATTTTGTGGAAAGAAGTCAAGTTAGTTGGAAATAACTAAATGCCAAGACACGTCCCTACTAATCACCACATTAATTTTCTAAATGACTAAGAAAGTATTAGAGATGAAGTATGAATTTTAAAAAAATACTGGTTTTTACTTATTGATCATTTAATGATAGTATCCTGTTCCTCCCAAAAAAACAGATTTAATGCTTTTCTTTTTTCTCTTCACCTTTTTCCTGCTGTAAAGAAATATCTATTGTACAGACATTACAGACAATAGGAATCATTAGTAGGTGTAAGTGGTACTGTGTGAATCAAGGTAAATTCACTGAGGGAAGTGACAGTGAGGCAGGAAATACTGGGAGAATAAGAGTGTACAGAAAACATACCATGTGATTCTATATTTTTGTCATGAATGTCGTGTAGTGTATTAAAATAATTTTTAAGCATATGACTACCATTGGCTTCAAAACACTAAAATAAAAATTTCTATCCTCATCTAAAGGACTGTTTACTTTGTTATTTTTGACTTCTCTGAAGTCTAACTTCTGTTAGATCTTTAAAAACATTAAAATTAGATAGATGGTGAGTCAAACTACCAATTAAAGTGATAAAAATATAGAATCTAGGTTTTAAAAGAAAATCAAACAAAAGAGATATATTCAGACTGAAAAGAAAAATAGTACCTCTTTGTGCATGAATAATGGAGAAAAACAAATTAAAAACCTCAGAAGTCTTGAAAGAATATCAGATTTGCTGCTGCCCCATTAAAAGTCCATTTCCGTTTTAGTGTTGATATTTTCCCAGAGAAATACAGTTCTCAAAATCTGGGGAAACTATTCATGTATTGGCTAAAAAAAAAAAAAAAAACAAAAACAAAAAAACAAAAAAAAAAAAAAACACCAAAATAGACCCTCAGCTGAAAAAAAATGAAAATTGTCCCATAGTTGTTTGTCCTGCAGTGTGATAATCACCTCGTATGAAGACCTAATGAGTTCAAGAAGCATCACACACATCTCTCACAGTTTGCCCAAGTGCAGTGGGGCCCTTACTGCTGAGAAATTGCCAGGAAGAAAGCTAGACATCATCTAGGCCCCATCAGATACTCTTCCAGGATTCTGGAAATACAAGAGACCTAATTCATTGACAGAATAGCAGTGATGGGGACTTTGACAAAGTCATGCAGTAAACAGAAAGGCACACCTGCAAATCTGGTCTATGCCATAGATGTGATGATTTTTATTCCAATATGTATCATAAACAAAGCACAAGCACTGTTAGCATCTTTTTTTTCCTTCACAAAGTCTGTGAATAATTTATTTACTTTTATTAAAAAATTTTTTTAATGTTTTTTCATTTTTGAGAGACAGAGCATGAGCAGGGGAGGGGCAGAAAGAGAGAGACACAGAATCCGAAGCAGGCTCCAGGCCCTGAGCTGTCAGCACAGAGCCCGACGTGGGGCTCAAACCCACGAACCGTGAGATCATGAGCTGAGCCGAAGTGGGACACTTAAACGACTGAGCCACCCAGGCGCCCCTAATCACTCCTTTCTGAAATACCTTTCACTCTTGATTTTCCAGGCACAGTACTGCTTGGTTCCCCTCCCATATCTCCAACTTTGCTTTTCTATTGCATCTGGGGGCTCCTCCCTTTCTCCTAGGCTCTAAATATAGGGCCCTCTCCTAATTCTCTCCTTGAATATCTTTGCTCTACTCTTCTCCTTGGATAATTCCTCTGGCTTCCCCATTATACCAATGACATACACATCTCCAAACCTCATCTCATCCTTCTCGAAATTTCTATTCAGTGTCCTGATGTCCTTTTTCATGACCCACTTGTGTCTTCACCTCAATGTGCCCAGTGAACACCCTTATGTGCTCCACAAAGTCAGCTCATCCTTTTCCCTGATGGATTTACTGGGCCACCAGTACATCTTGTCTTCTTCTTTTTTTTAACAGTTATTGAGAGAGAGAGAGAAAGACAGAGAGAGAGAGAATTCGAGCAGGGGAGGAGCAGAGAGAGAAGGAGAGAGAGAGAACCCCAACCAGGCTCCACACTGTCGGAATGGAGCCCGACATGGGGCTCAAACCCACCAACTGTGAGATCATGACCTGAGCTGAGATCAAGAGTCAGACACCTAACTGACTGAGCCACCCAGGCACCCTGTAAACCTTGTATCTTCTAAGATCAGGTCCTTTTATCACATTTCGCTGCTTTCTCTCCTTCACTCCCTGCATTCATACCTTCACCCCTTCATCAGTTCAGTCCTATTCATCGCCACTACAGTTTAGGCCACGGCATTTCCTACAGTCCCGCCTGCCCGTCTGCACAACTTTGTGTTTTTCATTTGTAATAGGCATCTTCAAATACACTTTAGGTGGGTCTTCTGACCAAGTGGTCCCCCACTCCCTCTCTGCCCTGACATTACAGCATGAGAGTAATGGTCTTCAGCAGAACCAAGAAAACAGCTGCGAGTTCCATTTCTCCAGGACATCAGAGGATGGGAAACTTCCAGATGCATTTGCATTTGGCCGTGGGGCCATAAGACATGTGGTGCGGTGTCTCAGAGGCTGGCTATCTCCTGAATATTCTCGGTGGTCGTCTCTCCTGCTGTCACAAGGAGCCGGCCCCACCTGCCCCCTCCTCACAGGCTTCCTTCGGAAAAGTGAGGGGGAGATCCTCTCTGCTGATGGGATCCCAACCTCTCTGTGGCTCTGGGGACACAAAGGATCTGTTTCCAGGGCCTCTTCTCAGGGACACTTTCTAGCACCCGGCGCTCTCTCTTCCCTGCTGCCTTTTCCTTCTGCTCTGCAGTCCAGAGAACTGTAATATCTTGGGGGTGGTTACGAGGGACGGGTTCCTAGAACTTTTCCTCAGGGCCGGCTTCAGCTCAGTGAATTTACTTATCTTCCTACTTGGGTTTATGCTATGACAGCCTTACCACCTGGGGGCGTAAGCGGATTCTTGCCTGGAAGGCGGGTGGGGGGAGCAGGAGAAAGGGAGGAGCGTGGCTAATATTACAAAATACCATCTCGTTACATTTTAAGTAGCAGAACTTAAAACCCATTGGCAAACCTATCCCCCAAGACAGACAATCGCTCAGCTGCAGTGTAGCGTTTCCCTCCGGCAGAAGGAACTGCCCAATGCACTTCTTTCCTTTAAACTTTGTTCATTTGCATTTG
The DNA here is from genome assembly GCF_028018385.1 of Neofelis nebulosa. Classification (NCBI taxonomy): domain Eukaryota; kingdom Metazoa; phylum Chordata; class Mammalia; order Carnivora; family Felidae; genus Neofelis; species Neofelis nebulosa. The sequence continues at coordinate 30,727,134 of NC_080785.1, forward strand.
ACGATTGTTTCTCTTTTCTAAAAGTTTTTTATTTATAGTATGTTTGAAGACGTCAGCTCACCCTATACCTCAACCACAGCATTTCCAAAACTCTTTATGGAAGAAATCATTTAAGTCTATATTTGTATTTTTTTGGAAGGGGAAGGGTATACAAGGTTTTAAAACTTTTTTTGGAATTTTTTTGTGACTTGAGAGTTTTCAGATAAAATCAGCTTTTCTGCTTCTCTAGAAAAATATTTGAAATGGGCAATTCCAGGAATTTGTACAGATTTAGTTTCAGTAGAGGTTTCAAGGTGCCAAGGAGAGAGAACTAATATGAACTAATATGCCCTTCTATGAGCTGGACAACTCAACACTCACCACATAGTCCATTTAATCCTTGCGTTAGGAAGGTACAATTTTATTGTTTCCTTTTATTTTATTTTATTTTATTTTATTTTATTTTACTTTACTTTATTTTATTTTATTTTATTTTATTTTTATTTTAAGAGAGAGAAAGAGCAGGGGAGAGGGGCAAAGGGAGAAAGGGGGGAGGGAGAGAGAGAGAGAGAGAGAGAGAGAGAGAGAGAGAGTCTTTAAGCAGGCTCCACGCTCAGCATGGAGCCCAATGCGGGGCTCGATTCCACACCCCCTGGGACCATGACCTGACCCGAAATCAAGAGTCTGACACTCAACCACCCAGGTTCCCCTGTTCCCATTTTAAGGCACAAGTGACAGAGCCAAGAGAGGAACCTGTATCTCTCTCACCGGGAAGCCATTCTACTAAAGAGAAAACATCTGGAAAATAACTTGGTCCTGATGCTTCTATATCCCAGTGGCGCTTTCCATGAAAACCAGCAAACCAGCCAGAATAGAAAAACATAAGCCGGCCCCATTCCTTGCTAGTCCTAAGCAACACCTTGTTGCTAGAATCCTCTCACTTCCTAGATAGTAATTTGAAGTTGCTATAGATCAAAACATGACAGATTTACTCTAAAGCTATCAATCCTTTTGTTCTTTGGAACACCGCTATTCACTATAATCACATGCTTCCTTTCCAAGGATTTCAAAAATTCCCATGACCAAAGTAATATATAAGTCACTTGAATTTTACTTCAGATCACCCTTGTCTTTTTCAAAATTGGGAGCATATCTGCTGAAAGAGTGTACAATGAGGTGCAATAAGGTACAATAAGTGTACAATAAGGTACAGCAGAGTCGTTCTTTCCACCCTGTAAATGCACAGAGTAGCAATCTTTTCTTTCTAAACCAACTCTGCTTGACAAGATATACTTGCTGTTGTGCAGATAAAAAAAATGTGTCTCCTTCCAGGAGCTGTTGCATGTCTCGGATATCTGTGCACTGCCGTCATGCCCCTTGCCTCTCCTTCTGGACATATTTGGTTCCTTTAATCATGGCAAATAAATCAGGGTTTCCATTCTCTTAACAGTTTTTCCTGCTTTTCTCTGAACTCCATCCAGTTGGTTTACGTTTTTAGTAATGAGCAAACCAAAACTAAATGTGATATTCCAACTGGTTCTCTTTTTTTTTGGGGGGGGGGGTAATATTCCAAATGTGATATTACAAAAGCTATCGGTCCCCTGTAAAACAGTTAAAAAAAAAAAAAAGAAGGAAAAAAAAACAAGCAAACCACGAGAAAGACAGTGGTGGCAGCAGTGAAATATTTTTTAGACTTTCCCTTTTCTTGCGGTGTTATTTGGTCGGCTTTGTTCGTTGTCTTTTCATTTTTGTTTGTTACCTTTGCTAGTGTTTGGAGCACTAAAAAGTTTCTTTCAGTGAAAACGTCCTGTTATTACTTTAACCCTACCCTGTGGACAGGGTCCTTTAAGTGCTTCGACCTGCCTGTCCTAAATCGCCAAGTGTCACTCATTCCCGGCTACTGGAATAGGAGGCGACTCATAGGAGGCGACTCACCAAGAGTCAGCTGGCTGCTTCCCGTAGCCCTGCTGCCCACATTTCTCGGAAAGAAGATACACCATATCCCAAGGTCTAGCTGCCTCGCCCAACAAATCTATTGTTATCAAGCACGGCTTCCCAGCTTCTGTCTCACTTTGTTGGCTCATTCTGGCCCCAGCTTCAGCCTTCCTCTACCACTCTTCCTACGCTGGTAAACAGCTATGTTGTGCTGACGAGTCCCAAAATATGATAGCCGTTAACTCAAAATATATTTTAACTTAAAAATCAGGCCTTCATTTTAAAGATAATCGATCTTTAATGTTGCACCTTTCTTGAAATATTCATGTTGGAATCCAAAAAACAAAAATGTCGGTGCAGTAATAACCCTGATGGCTTTTAGCTAAGGCAGAATGGAAGAGTAGTTGAGGACACAAGACTCTGGAACCAAACTGCATTTGAATCCCAGCTCCACTATTGCATGTAATCTCAGCGAGATACTTAACTGCCCTTGTGCCTCAGTTTTCATAACTATAAAATGGAGGCATGAATGATAACATCTATTTCACGAGGCTGCTGTGATGATTAAATCAGTATCAGCGTGTAACACACTACTATTTTGTGAGTTGTTACAAGCCCCTCTGAAGAATTGCATGTCATTGAGCTAAATGATAAAAGGAGATCTAAAGCTCCTTCGGGCCCCTGCCCCCATAAGTGATCTCTGTCTCACAGACATTGGTTTCTAGTTGGAAATTCAAAATATGTACACACACAAAGAAAAAGGACAATCATAGGACTATGTGTGTGTATACATATTTATATTTAATCTAGACCCATATTCATTTGTATAAAGTTTAAAGTTATTAATCACTAGAGACTTGTAAATGCTTCACTAATAAATCTAGATGATTCTTCTTAGCCTGATAGTTAGAGCCAGCTGGATCTTTCCATATATTGAGTAATAGATTAATGCATTTACTCCAATTTATCATAGATTATATTCTGTTCTGGACCTGCTTTGAACAAACTGAGACATAGTATAAAATCCTAAACTATTCAGGCATTTAGACTAACCAATCTCTCTCTCTCTCTCTCATCTATCTTTATTTTAAACAGACAGGCACATAAATCAAAATTCTGAAAGGACATATATCATATTTGTTAAAATATTTTATTGACATGGGGCGCCTGGGTGGCTCAGTCAGTTAAGTGTCTGACTTCGGCTCAGGTCATGATCTCAAGTTTCATGAGTTCAAGCCCCGCATTGGGCTCTGTGTTGACAGCTCAGAGCCTGGAGCCTGCTTCGGATTCTGTGTCTCCCCCTCTCTCTGCCCCTCCCCCTGCTTGTGCTCTCTGTCTCTCAAAAAATTAATAAATGTTAAAAAAAGTTTAAAAAATATTTTATTGACACCAATATCACTATATATTTTTGTGAGAAAGCAGCTTTCTATAATCTTTAAGTTTCATAGGAGACTTATTAACTATATTAAAGCAAAAGAAGAAAAAAATCTCCAGTATAATTACACCTTGAAATAGAGGAAAAAAAATAAGAAAAAAAACATTAGGAGTATTTCAGTCTTAAGAGAATTGAGAAAACTGTGAGATAAAAGAAAAAATATCCTTGGTTTTTAATACTTGCTAGTATTGTGAATTAAGCACTAGATTTATAGTTATTTGTAAATCTGCAAATATATGTCTCCAAACATTCAATCCATAAGATACTGACTTTTACCCATCCAGGGTGGAGGCCAGGGATTGTGCCTATTTTAATCCACACTGTATCTGATACATTGCAATGATAATAGTAACAATAATACGTGTTAATTTTTATTGAGTGCTTATTTTTTTGCCAGGCTCTGTTTCAAGCATTTTGTATATATTACTGTAAAGTTTATTTAATTGTAATTGCTAAGGTGGTAGGTATGTAAATTTATGATGAATCAAAAAATGTAAATGTATATGGAGAAGCACAAAAGACTTTTTAATGCCAAGCCGAATGAGGCTGGCGGTAAGGGTTGCCCACACCACATGAATGATAGAAACAGGGCTCAGAGAGGTACAGCTACCTGCTTAAAGTCATAGGGGAAGATCAGACATGTAGATTTCCTGATGATGTGTCTGATGTTCCTGAATGTAGGGCATCCCATCAACTTTGATGCATTAAGTTAATCACTCTGAAAACGGTATGTATTTCCTGTATGAATATACTCTGTGTCATTCATACATTCACTCAACAAACATTTGCTGGACATTGACCTTGTGCCACAGTGTTTCTCAGGGTAGCAGTGATAATCAAGACAAGGAAGAAATGGGACTGGGGAGAGAGAGATGCTGTAAACAACAGTGTCACTAAGGGGTGGTCAGTGTAAAATTTAGAAGTGTAAATTATGATGGGGGTCAACGGAAGAAGTGGTAATTCCCACAGACACTGATAAAATCATTTGCTTTAGTGGAATCCTCCCTAATGGGGGAAAAAAGAAATTTCGAACACAACTCTTTTAATGTAGTAAGAAAAAAATGTGAATCTATCTTGGATATTAACCCAGAATCAGTTTATCACTGTCCTAGAGAAATCACATTGGAGCACTATTATCCTGAACAGAGTGAAAAGAATGGCTTTGGCTGTCACTCTTCCTCTCTGGACACATTCATCACACGAGGATGAGCTCATTCATTCATTCAACAAATACTTATTGGATGTCCATCATGTGTCAGGCACTCTGTCAGGCATTGGGATATAAAAGTGATGAATTTAGAAGATCAACCATTAATTTTCTCAGGCCCCTACTTATATTTGATATTCTTGTTTAAATGAAAAATACTATGAAAATTATTATTATTACTATTATTATTATTGCCATGTGGCCACTATGTAGCCTCTTTTATTGGAGGATCTATTTTTCCTTCAATCAGTAATTGTTTATTAAGCACATACTCAGGCACCGGATTCAGCAGTGAACACAACAGACAAGAACCCCTGTCCTTACAGAGTTTTACATGAGAAGTCATCACAGGGAGATGGGCATAATGGGATAGATGATTATTTGATTTGGAAACATGGAAACAAATGATTGGAAAGAAATCAATTGCCTCCATCAAACTGACTTGGTTAATTCCAAAATCTGGGCCCCTTTCTGATAACTGCCCTGGGTCAGAGGCTCACCTGGAATGCTCACAGGTATGGTATATAAATGGGAGAGTATAAAATGGACCAGGTTATAACTCAGTGGAGAGTAAATCAGGTGACAGTAATAGCTGTCATCTGGGAAAATAGCCCTGGGATTGCCAGATCTTCATCAGGAACTAAAATTCAGATTTTCTTTTTTTTTTTTTTTTTTTTTTTAAACGTTTTTTATTTATTTTTGGGACAGAGAGAGACAGAGCATGAACAGGGGAGGGGCAGAGAGAGAGGGAGACACAGAATCGGAAACAGGCTCCAGGCTCCGAGCCATCAGCCCAGAGCCTGACGCGGGGCTCGAACTCACAGACCGCGAGATCGTGACCTGGCTGAAGTCGGACGCTTAACCGACTGCGCCACCCAGGCGCCCCTAAAATTCAGATTTTCATGTGAATCTTTTATTGTTTAAATTCTGGCAGCTACGTAAAAAATGAAAAGGATATTTTGATCAAACATTTTATCAAAGCTTTATGAAAACAAAGAAGTTTTGATTATTTGCTACCTTCTAATAAAACTAAACCTAATTCAATGCCATGCTGTTCTTAATATAAAATAAAAAACTCTATTTAAAAAAATACATTTTAAAAAGGGAAATAAGCAGGACTAAAACTTTAAAAAGTATAAATAATAAAGTTTTTTCTTAATTAAAGTTAATTTTTTTCTAATTACCTTCTTTATAGAACTTAATAATTTATTTTAATTTTACAATCATTTTAATACTTTCTTAGGAATATTATTTAAGCTAGTTTAACTTATTTGTGAAAGCTACAGGCAGCTTGTTAAATTTCTTTGACAATTTTATAAAACATGATGACCTGAAATCTATTTAGCATTGAAATGTGTAAACATATTCATTCATATGTGCATTTTGACCTGTATCTCAATTGCATTTCACATTTTTTTAAAAAAAACCTTGTAATTTTATTTTTTTAAAATTTTTTAATGTTTCATTTATTTTTTTGAGAGTGAGAGACAGAATGTGAGTGGGGGAGGGGCAGAGAGGAGGAGACACAGAATTTGAAGCAGGCTCCAGGCTCTGAGCTGTCAGCACAGAGCCCGATGAGGGGCCTGAATCCACAAACTGTGAGATCATGACCTGAGCCAAAGTCTGATGCTTAACTGACAAGCCACCCAGGCACCCCAAACCTTGTAATTTTTAAAGCTGTTTCACCAGAACATTTTGCAAGATGCTCTATTTGATATCAATTTCAATTGCTATCAGTCATCATTAATTTAGAAAATAAAAGACCTAGTTAAGGTTTTAAAATTCAGTTTAATTTTCCCTTTTCTTAAGACCATGACGGTTGTAAAGTTGTCATATTAAAATGTCTAGCTTAACAAATACTCTTGTTTCTGAAAAATTATATAGGAACATGTTTTGTCAATTAAAATCATGTATTAAATGTGATAAGAGAATCCAGAATTTTGATCGTTTGGATGGGGAAGACTACGTTTGAAACAGTCTTCTCACTAATATTTTAAGAACTATAAATTTTAAAAATTCACTTCAGATTTCCATAAAGTGAAAGTTTAAATATCCATCTGGTAAAGGGGTCAGCTGATAAGTAGCTTTTATTCGAGCAACTCTCTCCACACATTAAAACTCTGACCAGCAATAAATACTTATGCTATTATGGTGTCTAAAAAGTATGCCAGTAATGATGTACTCTGCACACACAGGGAAGCTGAATCGAGCAAGGATCTCAGGAACTGAACTCAGCCCTTGCAACTTTAAAAGCAGTAGACTCTTGAGATAAACTAAAACTAATAGGTTCCAGTAGGTTCTTTCATGCCTTAAAACCCACCCCAAGTTGTTTAACTTCTATATTAGATCCCAGATATGTTAAGACTCTGCCTCAAATAGCTATAGGATGCAGATAACGCATCTGTTATCTGCATTAAGTTTCCCATTTAGACTCTAGGCCGTGATTCTTTTCAACAACCCCATGATCTTGAATCTGATGTCTCACCTTGCTAGAATATGATGCCTATATTAAATAAACAGGCTGAAACTAGTGGAGGGTGAAGGATTCACTCTTGGTTGCATTCCAGAGAACTCCTTTCTCCATAGAGAAATGCATTCCGTTGACAGCCCTTTACTCTTAAGGTTCTTCCTCTTTCCTATGGGGACAGAGCAAAGTTTCTTATGCTCTTTTGCCATCATCATCCTGGCTGTGCTCTGATTTCATGACCTCTGAGTTAATCCTTCTTTTTTTCCTATTAGCAAGTGTAAGCAGGCCGACTTCAAACGAAATGCAATAGGTCACAAGGTTTAATGGGCACTGAGATAATCATCTAAATTACATTTCTAGGCCTGATGGGCTAGACAGACTTAGAGGGTGACTTTACCAGCATATTTGCTGTTAATCACAGCAAGATTGGTGGGTCTCCGAGTGTAGCTGCCTGGGCCTTCCTCCCTGAGAGGCTGGGTCATATTGACTGATTAGCAAAGGCAGCTGCGTTAACTTTAGTCTCCCACAAAATGTGTCGTGTCCCCAAAGGACATGAAAGTCAAATGTGGCCACACCTCAAACACCAGACGCACTCTTTTCATCTCGGTGGAATTATCTGCCCTCTCCTTGCAGATCATGGACTGCGGCACAACAGTTGTTGTTGATTTTCACGATCTGTTAACACTTAGGAATTTTTACATTAAAGAAATTTTTTCTACATTTATTTCCTGTAGCATTTAGGGCAATATCATAGCCTATTGTATATATATATATTTTTAGTACATGATTCTTAACTTTACAAGGAAGCAGAAACATGGAATTAGTCTACAGATAAAAGGAACCAAAATAATTTTTCACTCTTAAAATTCAAAGATACACATCTCCTTGGAATAGGCAGAGGGAGTACCACCATGAGTTGTTTTACAATTACAGGCTGGTCCAATTTGGTTTCCTATTTCAGTTCTTTATCAATGAAAACAGTGTTTCCTCTGATAGAGTATGATATTAGAATATAATGTTTAACTGAAACTCCCCCAAAGAATGAATGGAATCATTAAAAATCAATCAATATGCCTAATATATAGGGGCTCCTGGGTGGCTCAGTTGGTTAAGTATTTAGCTCTTGATTTTGGGTCAGGTCATGATCTCATGGCTTGTGAGATGGAGCCCTGCTTCGGGCTCTACACTGACAATGCAGAGCCTGCTTGGGATTCTCTGCCTCCCCCCCCCCCCCGCTCCTCTACTGCTCGCGCTCTCTCTCAAAATAAATACATTAATTAAAAAAAATAAAAATCAATCAATATGCCTAATATATGAATATAATACAGTATCTTTCATTTCTATAACACCTTCTAATTTCAATAACCTTTTATATCCATTGTCATTTTACTCTTAATAACAACCCAGTGAAATAGGTTGGGACAGATATTATTATCTCCATTTTATGGATCATAGGAATTTCCTGAGAAGTTAAACTGTGGCATCTCAATGTCACTGCACAAAAATCCAGATCTTCTGATGCCACACCTAATCCCTGTGTGTAGCTGAATAACATTTTGAGGGGCGCCTGGGTGGCTCAGTTGATTGGGCGACCAACTTCAGCTCAGGTCATGATCTCGCGGTTCATGAGTTCAAGAGCCCCATGTTGGGCTCTGTGCTGACAGCTCAGAGCGTGGAGCCTGCTTCAGATTTTGTGTCTTCCTCTCTCTGCTCCTCCCCAGCTCACACTCTGTCTCTCTCTCTCTCTCTCTTTAAAATAAATAAACATTAAAAAATCTTTTTAATAAAAAAAAATTTATTTTATTTTATTTAATAAAAAGAAAAGCATTTTGAAAAATGTGGTCTTCTGGTGGAATGCATTAATGGTTTAAAAAAATATCACTCACTCAAGGAGGACCTATTGGTAAGGGTAGTAGGTAAACTGTGTTTACTCAATGAGCATTCTAAAGTGACAAAGTCAGATACACTCAACTGATTTAACAAGAAGGATGTTGATTTGTGAAAATAGCTACATACATTAGAGTGTTTCTAAAAACTTGGATGACTCTGTATAGCGTGGAGTTTATAAAAGCCACAAGTACATGAAATCATAGTTTGGTTTGATTCTGAAGAGACCATGTAGACGTTTAACAAACAATGAAATACAAATGATTTTAGTGAAAGCCAGAATCAAAAGAAATGTTGGGCTTTATAAATCCCAATCTTAAAATATTTTAAGACTTTTTCTGAATTGTAAAAATTTTATTTCCTCCCAAACCACATACTATAAAAGGAGAAACAGAAAGAAAAAACAATTTAGAAACCTTAGACTCAGTGGCGGTTAATCATACAGAGGACAGAAGGAGGCAGTGGATGTATTATAAACTCCGTGGTGAAGGCTCTCGAGATTGGGGACAGAAGAAAAGAGAAGGAAATTAAGAGTGTCGGGGAATGAATTTCTAAGAAAAGGACTTTTTAATGACGTACAGATTGGTCAAATGATTGCTAAACATATCATCACTCTTTCACGACTGAGGAGTAGGAGGAACAGGATAAAATTATTGGAATATATTCACACAGCAATGGGTCATCACACATGAAATCTGGTCCATTAAGGAGCACAGCCTGTATTTTCATTACTGAACAATTTAGAAGTTTCAAATTTTTAAAATTTTAACATTTTGCTTTTAGAAATCGATTTTACCAAAACAGACAAAATCAACAGAACAAAATAAGAAACAACACTGGATCCTCAAATAAAGTCTTATCCAAAATATACTACTCTTTATGATATGTCTTTTATCTGGTATTTGGAGAAGTTTTCTTTTTTGTTTTGTTTTGTTCCATTTTGTTTTCACAGACCTGAATTATGTTTAACATGGGCAAATAAAACTAAAATACATAATAACTGATATTATCAAAATAATAATATTTTTAATGTTTGTTTATTTTTGACAGAGAGAGAGACAGAGAGTGAGCAGTCAAGGGGCAGAGAGGCAGGGAGGCAATCTGAAGTAGGTTCCAGGCTCTGAGCTGTCAACACAGAGCCCAACATGGAGCTTGAACTCAGGAACTGTGAGATCATGATCTGAGCCAAAGTTGGACCCTTACCGACTGATCCACCCAGGCACCCCTAAAATAATTATTGAAATATTCAGTCTGATATAATATGTTACATGCACAAAACATGAATGCCTTTCACAATACTGGATAATTCAAGAAAAAATACAGAAATGCATCTTTGTTGTTCAGAATCACTTACAGGAAAGGTTAGTAAGTATTAAGAAAAGGAATAAAAACACATTTGTGCCATAGAGAATACAGAATGATCAATATAGGATTGAAAATCAGAAGAAAGAAAGAAGGAAGAAAGGAAGGAAGGAAGGAAGGAAGGAAGGAAGGAAGGAAGGAAGGAAGGAAAGAAGAAAGAAAATCACGCTATGGGAAGCACCATAGAAAGGATTTATTTTGTTTCCTGGGAAACTATCTCCCTGGTGACATTACCTAGAAATCTGTTTTTTTCCCACACAGCAATAGAGTTTTTTGAAAAGTAAAGAAACAAGCTTTCCTATCATGCAAATACATGGACTACAGAACTGTGTTGGAAAGTGTGCACCTGGGCTACATAATCCTCAAAGCAGATACTACTGAGAAAGAAAAGGCATAAACTCAGGGATGGTAACAAGTGATGGTTCTCAAAGTGCAGACCAGAAGCGGGGATTCGCATCACCGGGAAACTGGTTAGACATGCAAATTCCCGGCCCACCTCAGGTCCTCCTGAGTCAGCAAGGGGCTGGAGCAAGCAACCTGTGCTTTCCCAAGGCTTCCAGGACATTTCAACATACATTCAAGTTTGAGAATCACTAGTGTAAAGAAAAGTAGTGACAGGGGAGGAGTGAAAGTGAAGTGAAGGTGGCTGAGGGTAGCAAGGGCAGTGAGCCCTGGAAAAATGGGAGAGGGTATCAAAAGCCCCTACAATGTGCACAAGCAATCAGTGACACATAAAGAAACTCAGATCTAGGTCAAAGTGACCTAAAGAGGTGTAATAGACTGGACCGGAGTTGGATGGCAAGCTGTGGGTCTAATCCTGCAGATCTGCTTTGTCTCACAGCTCCTTTAAACCCTGGGCCATGTAGCCAGAAGTAGGGCAGGGCATATGTCATGTGGAAGAGGGAGGGATCACAGGGTTTTATGCCCTTCAGATCAGACTTGTAATGTCCTGAACTTTTGCTCTTCGGTATTTGTAAAGACACCAACAGTGAAAGTAAGAGCACAGCATTTAGCAGTAACACAGACTGGGATATCCTTGTAATTTTTCATTTATTTAAAATGTATAGACTAGTAAGGTTTTAAAAAGTCATTTGGTCCGCCCAAGCTTGTGGTGCCTGAGTTCTTTCTTTAATTTTGCCACCAAATGGTCAATGGGTCTATGCTTTGGACACTTTAAAGGGAAATGTATTGCCTTTGGAGGGGGCCATTTTAATTTTGTCTTTGGAGAGTTATAGGTAGAACACACTTATATTGAATTGGTAGCTGTCTTCCTATTGTGAGGTTCAATAAAATACAAGAATTGGAGACATTTGTCATTTCTTTCACCACTTATTACTCAATGTTTTCTTGATTATCGGGAATCTTCTACAATGAAAAGCAGATACTCCTGTTCCATCTATTTGACAAACTGAACATGGACATATGACCTAAATTGTCCAACTGCGTATCCCACCCCAAGACTTTGATTTTGGAGCAAATGATACAAATAAGAAGGGACAGTTTTGAATTCATTTATTGGAAGGAAGCAGTGGCAGAAGCAGCAGCCTGTAGCTTCTGGAAGAGGGAGTATCTGGAACAGAGAGTGTGTCCAGAGGCAGCAGGAGGAATGGGGCCAGGAGTGGCATCCAGACCAGATGTTTCTCATGGTGTGATATTGTCTGTGGCTTCTTCAACTTCCTTTGATTCCTGTTTTCTGGTTCTTTAGTCCTCCCTCAATAGCTCAGTTCTGTAAGTTACCAGATATGTTTTGAGTAAGTCCATTTCCTGCTTAGGTTAGCCAGAGTTGATTTCAATTTCTTGCACCCAAGATCCTTGACTAATGGATGGAAGATTGTAGGAAGTTGCGAGGGGGGAAGAAATAATGAATTTGACATTAAATATGTTGAATGTGACAGAGAATTATCTAAGTAAAAGTGGTTAATATATAACTAGAGAAGTGGATGGAACCCATGATGAGGATTCAGACTGGAGGTAGGCATTTCGTAGCCATCTTAGATTTAAAGTCCTAGGACCTGGAAGAAGTATTCACAGAAGAAGATGAACCTTATTTGGAATCTTTTCTTTGCTTCCTAGCATCCATCTTCTCTGGAAAGACTATTCCTAATTTCTTTTGGTGATTGATTCTTGTCCATAGCTAGCTATGAGCTTTAGAAGATTGACCTCTTACCAGCTGTAGAGATAGACTGGCTTAATTCAATAAAAAGTAAATAATAGGGCAGAAAATCTGATCAGAGATGAGATTTGTGCAGATTTTTCAAGAACTCCTAGGAATGTGATCTGAGGATATAAAGTCTAGTATGGCCATAGCCAAGTGCAGACATGGAAGAGGACCCACACTGCCCAAAGGCTCCCAGGTGGAGTCTGCGAGAAAAGCAACAACTAGAATGCACAGCAGTGAGATGGAGAGGAAACAAAGGACATCATTTAAGTACTAAATCAAACTCCAACTAAAGCCAAAAAAAAATCTCAATTTTTCAGTTACACCAGTTAGCAAATCCCCTTTATTTTAAAATCCACATCAAGTTGGGTTTTTAACACAAGTAATATAAATTGTTCTAACCATTTAACCTTTCTTCTCAGCTTTCATCCTTCCGACCTCCCTCACCAATTAAGTTTATCATTTATAATATGACTGAATTGGGTGACATCAGAATACACACAAACTAATGGACTGTGAGTTGAATCTGATCACAAAAATTTTATTTATTTGTTTGGCTGACAGAAGGTTGGTTCCTTTTTAAAAATTATTACCAGTATATAAAATTTGGGAGGTATCCCATCAAAATCCATACATTTGATGGCTTTTGAAGACTCAGAAGATCTGACGCTACTAAGCCAGAATTCCAAAAAGGCAACAATCATCTTGAGCTGCACGGCTACTCCTCACTTTTTTTTTTTTTTTTTAATATTTTTTTTTTCAACGTTTTTTATTTATTATTTTTGGGACAGAGAGAGACAGAGCATGAACGGGGGAGGGGCAGAGAGAGAGGGAGACACAGAATGGGAAACAGGCTCCAGGCTCCGAGCCATCAGCCCAGAGCCTGACGCGGGGCTCGAACTCACGGACCGCGAGATCGTGACCTGGCTGAAGTCGGACGCTTAACCGACTGCGCCATCCAGGCGCCCCTACTCCTCACTTTTAACAAGGCGTATGTCTTCCTTTTGCCACAGTCCATGCCACTTCCTATTGCCTCACTTTTGGCCTAATTCTATCAGATATTTTACCCACCTCTGGAAGGATTTGTGTTTGCAACCCAAATAAGTGGTCAGTGAGGTCTCCCAGGTCTCTGAAATTATTTCATTTAAGTAAAAAGCAAACAAAGGAATGTAAACAAAATGCAGTGAAACTGCTAATCTTGGAAAAAGAACTAACAGACACTTGGAATCCTAACCATACTCTGCATATTAGGCTTACTGGAATTTATTGGGGGGCAGAACATGATTTGATTATGAAAGATACCCAAAGCTCTGATAACAGGCATTTTACTTTATGGTTAAGCAGGCTTCCTCATTTGTCATCTGGGGTAAAAGTAACTTAGTAGTTTAAGAGTGGCTTATTGCATAAGAATTAATACCATGAGCTTTAAAACCAGATAGACATGAATTTAAGTCCCAGGTCCTCCCTTGTTTGCTGTGATGATAGTGTCTATTACTTATGGTTATCATGTACATTAAGTGATAAGATGTGCCAAGAACAGTATGTGGCATATGGACATTTATTATGATAGACCACTCTACGGCACGAGCTTATTCCAATCACGCATAATAGCTCTGATTGAAGAGCCTCAACTTGGAAGTTACAAATAAGTAGTAATTTTATTTTTTGCATTAACTACTACTCTCACACTCCATTGACTGAACTACCCTTTTTCTTAATGGGCCTGACTCCCTTAATGATATTAAAGCCCTATATCATTACACTTTAGTTATTGCCAGTTATAAAAAGTCTCATTTTCATTATAAAGACTTGGGTTTATTCACTAAAATTTTAATTTCATATTGGATCCACAGCTTTCCGCAGGAAAGTGATTTGTAGCCTCTACAGTTTATGACGTATAGAGAGAGTGATAGATTTAATTCTAAGATTGCTCTTACAATTCCCATCCTCTGGCGTATATACATTTCCTCTACTTATTCAAACACTACTCTAGGGGCACCCGGGTGGCTCAGTCGGTTAAGCATCCCACTTTGGCTCAGGTCATGATCTCATGGTTCGTGAGTTCAAGCCCAGAGTTGGGCTCTGTGCTGACAGCTTAGAGCCTGGAGCTGCTTCAGATTCTGTGTCGCCTCTCTCTCTGCCCCTCCTCCGCTCACACTCTGTCTCTCTCTCAAAAATAAACATTAAAAATGTTTTTAAAAAATGTTAAACAAACACTACTCTAGGTGTTACTATGGAGGGATTTTGCAGATGTCATTAATGTCCAAAATCAGTTGACCTTAAATTAGGGAAATTAAATGCAGGTCTAGGAAAGACAGAGAGACAAAACCTGAGAGTGATTCAAGGTGTGGGAGATTCTTCCATTGCTAGCTCAGGAGACAGAAGGAACCACATGGCAAGGAATGTGTGCAGCCTCTGGGGGCAGAGAGCAGCCCTTGGCTGACCCTTAGCAAGGAAATGGAAACATCAGTCCTACAGCCACAAGGAACTGCATTCTGTGACAGTCTGAATGAGCTTGGAAACCTATTCTTCCCCAGAGCCCCCAGATAGAAATTCAGCCTGACCAATCCCTTGATTTCAGCTTTGAGCCCCTGTGCAGAGAACCAAGTCATACTCTCCCTGGCATTCTGAATTACCAAACTGTGAACTAGCTAATGGGTATTGTTTTAAGCTGCTAAATCTGTGCTAATTCATCATACAGCAATAGAAACCTAATATTGGAAGGTTGGAGGTAGTGGGTGGGCCCTACTCTCTCACAGTTTCCCTAAACTCACGCCTCTTGATTTGTGATAGGACGAAGGAGAGGGGAAAAGAGATCTCCTTTTCAGTGGTCATCACTGTTGATCTAGCTCATTGTTTACCTTTGATGTAGATGGGGGTCTCCTCAAATAAGCCCTGATGATGAAGCAGCTGTCTGGAGACTCGAGGGTCTCAGCTACCTTTTCCAGTGTATCCTGACATACTTATAGTCTCAGGAACATTTTTTGCCCCATGCTGGGTCCCTACTAGGCCTTCTGAACCTAGTTTCTTCGACATTTTATTGCTTGGATTCTATAGGCTGTGGCCTTCACCAATGGCAGTATCTCAGAGAGATTTTCTCCCTCTCTGGTAGTAGAAGGCCATTCTACAAGCCCTGCAAACTAAGCAGACATCCAAACAGGTAATCAAGCATCTTTCTCTCCTTCTTAAAGTCATGTCCAAATGTCACAGGTGATTATCTCAGAGAGGAGAAACTGGGGACTCCTCTTCCTTCACCCCTTGGGAGCAGAGGGAAGGAGGTAGCTTTTCCTCACAAGGAATACAAGCTCCAAAGGTCAGCTCTTCTCTCTCAATGCCCTCATACCTCTCTTGCTGCTGAGTTTGTGAAAGTCTGAGGCTAACAAGGAGGCTTTCTTTCTACTAAAACATGAAGAACTTAGATACTGAATTATTTGGTAAACTTCAGGACAGGAATGATGCCATCATTATACAATGATGCTGCCAATGTAACGAGGCATTTTAACATTTTTGAAAGAGTCTTATTCATATGATCTAGAGCATAATAGCTTTAAAAATAGAACATATATTTAATTTTGTATCTAGCTTGGAAGTGTCACTTAATTTTGTAAATATTAATTAAGAATCTTCTAGGCATTGTGCTAAGAGAAGTGATCAAAGATCTACGTTTTGGCCTGGAGAAACTGTGTGTGTACGTGTGTGTGTGTGTGTGTGTGTGTGTGCGCATGTGTGTGTGTGAGAGAGAGAGAGAGAGGCAAAGAGGTAGCAGAGAGACAGAGAGTAAGCCCCAGGACAACTATAGTGTCATAATAAATATATCCACAATGATTTCACTATTTTGAACAATACTGTGCCAATGGGTAGAGGAATCCACTGTATTTAAAATAGGATTTGGGGTGCTTGGGTGGCTCAGTTGGTTGAGCGCCAGACTCTTGATTTTGCCTCCCAGGATCGTGGGGTTGAGCATGGAGCCTGCTTAAGATTCTCTCTCTCTCTCTCTCTCTCTCTCTTTCCCTTCCCACCCTCTCAAATGAAAATAAATAAATAAATAAATAAATAAATAAATAAATAAATAAAGGATTTGAATGATGCTGTGAGTGCTTCTTCTGGTAAGAAATAAAAATAAGAAGTAGTTTTATGTAAAAATATATTTAAGCTTAAACATTTTAAGATTTAAACATGGATGTTACTTCAGATGTTTCCTTGGCATAATGAATCCATGCACTTTGTTTTTGAAAAAGCAAAATACAACAAAACAAAAAGTGAAAAACACACACAAACTTTTGATCAAGTCAGAGGCCTCTCTGATCTCTCAAGAAGCGGGATCTCGCTGAAAAGAGATCATCGCTCTCTACTCTTGGATCTTTGGGGCAGTTTTGAAGAATCTTTTACAAATTAGAAAGATGAATTGCAGCAATGTCTTTTCCTCTATTTTTAATGTGAAATTTAAACTTTATAGCATTTGTTATTATACCCAATAAAAAGTGAAATCTTTGTGCATCTGCAAAAGCAACTTTTGAAGTAGGATATGTCTATCAACATACTTATTAGAAGCATTTTTCCCCCCTACAGTTTTGGAGAGTCTGAAAATCAGAGCCAGTATGGTTTAGATATTCATAATTGTTTACACATGTCTCAATAACAAAATATATTTGGGGGGTTGGTGCTTTACTTTTAGGATTTGGGACAGCTGGAAATTATTATTATTATGGTTAAAAGTGTTCTTACTGGATAATGGTGTTAAAAAGAATATAATCTTTCAGACGCTTCCTCTTAACATGGAATGTATATTATTTCATTAAGTTGAGTTAAATATGGATTGGCTATTGTCTGGTCAGTTACACATGAAGGTGACTGAGGAAATAGATTCTCAGAAAAAGCATCGAATAAAAATGACTGTGGTTTATTATTATCAATATTATTATTGTTATACAGAGAAACCTTAGTACTCCTTCTAAGGGCTAGATAGCTAATATTGCACATATTGCAGTGACAGATTCTAATTAAATGTTTAAGAAATGGGACACCGTTTCCAATCATGATACACGTATCAAATACCTTGGAGATGTGTAAGAATTCTTTTGGTATTTGCTTATCCAGAAAAAAAATAGTGATTAGTAAGGGAATCTGTGGCTCCCAGAACCCAGAGTGTTTCTTGTAAAGAGCCAGACTATATTAAGAGCCAAGAGGAAGCCAGGTTCAAAGGAAATTCATCTAATATTTGTGCTCTGGTTATGAAAGGGGTGAGAGGCTGTTCATCAGCAGCATGTGGCCAGTTGGCAAGGAGGGCTGTGGGCCAGGCCGAGGGGTTAGCGTGATCACAGATGGACTTAGCATGGGAAAGAGGATGCCAGAGAGTCCTAGGCAGTGCATGCTATTTTGGGGGCTTTGCATGAATCATTTTTTTCATTCAGTGCCAGCACTGACGTAGACAAATGTATATGTTGATTGGCTATTGAAGATCTGCAGATTACCAAAGTAAGTCCCATCTTTGGAGACATCACTCAAAAAGGATTGTTTTTTAAATGACAATTTATAACTACCTCTAAATATAATGTCTTTTTTAATAAAAACTTTTTTACTTACAGTTTTTATAGTTTGTTACATGAAGAGGATGCTACTAAGACTTAACAAATAGGGGTATGGAATAACTGACTACATATTCTGAAGAAGAAATAGAGATCTCTTTAGTCAAGCAGAGTGGTCAGCAAATTTGCAATTGATGGTTCATTTAATACATGTAGAAAGAGAAATTTTGCATTGGAGACTTAAGGATATGGAGCTGGCTCAACAACTCAGGAAACATGTCTAGGTCTGGATTCCAATAATTCTTTTACATGAGGTACAACGACTAACTGCCAGAAGGTTTGATAACCAGCCCATAGGTTTTCATCCCTACTCTGCCACTCACTGGCAATGAAACTTGGTAAATTATTAAGGATGGATGTTGGCAAGTTATTGAAGTTTATTCTTTTTTTTTTTAATTAAAAAAAATTTTTTTTTAACGTTTATTTATTTTTGAGACAGAGAGAGACAGAGCATGAACGGGGGAGGGTCACAGAGAGAGGGAGACACAGAATCTGAAACAGGCTCCAGGCTCTGAGCTGTCAGCACAGAGCCCGACGCGGGGCTCGAACCCACCGACTGCAAGATCGTGACCTGAGCTGAAGTCGGACGCTTAACCGAGCAAGCCACCCAGGCGCCCCTTAAGTTTATTCTTATGCAGGATGAGGGGTTGGATATTTAAGATCTCCCCAACTCTGAAGTTTAGCGCAACACTGAAATGCAAGATTCACGAATAACCTTAAAATGAATATACCTGCTGCCCACAGAGCTATTGGTCCATCCTTCCGCTAGAGACAGACCAGCTACTCATATTCTCCTCTACTAGAATCTTCCCCATTAATGGCCTGGGCCATGGAGCCCTTCATCCACACAAAATCCAGCATAATTGTCCCTTTCCTCAGGACCCTTCTCGCTGTATTAAATATCATACATTAGGAGAATTTTTGGAGGTCCCCTGTAACCTAGCCTCACTTGTAAATATGCTTCTAAAGAAAAAAAAATGACAAGTTCTAAACAATAACCTACAAATTAACTTTTGAGGCCAAAGTCTTTTGGAAACCATATACTTATTTCAGCAATCTAGTTTTGGACTGGAATATAGCGGCTAACAGCAGAGCTTATGAGTAGCAAAACCCATTGCTCGTAGGTTGCAAAGCTCTGGGACCAGGCTGCCTGGGTTCCAAAACGGGCTCTGCTACTTGTAATTGTGCCTGTGGGCATTTCTCCATCTGTGAAATCATCGGGCATTATCAAAGTATCTGTCTTGTCAGTGTTTTACATTGTGCTGAGAACAGAGCTAACGAATGTAAAGCAATTAGAATAGGACCTGGCACACAGTGAGGCCTAAAAAAATGTTAGATACTACGCATTTTAAATCTCAAAAGTGACAAATCTCTCATCTGTGAAGATGTATTAGCATTTGGAGCAAACTCTGATTTTAAACAAGTCGGGGAGAGTTTCGCAGTTTGGGTTGAAATTATGATGTGAATTTACATGATGGGGCATATTTTCTCATTTAGATTATTATCAGGTGTGAATACATTTATTGTCATTGGAAGTGATGGCTTTCAAAAGTGACAGTGCTTTTTAAAAAAATTATACACACTAAAAAATTAAATCACATCAGAGTTATACCTTCCGTCTGATGACATTTAGGTATCCTACATCTTTGTCCTTGGCTGCTCATCATAAAAATGGCGCAGGAACACTGATCTTCTCACCTTTAAAGTAATCCGCCAGATAATATCTGTGAAGGATGTCCCAGCATTTGGCAAAGAAATACTTCTCCTCTTTTTGTGAAGTAACTCTCTAGTTCTCGGTCTATGAGACTGCCAATATGATGGCATACAAAATTAGTTGTGCAACTATCAATTTTAAAACACGTTCAGGACAAATTTTACATTGAATTCTGGAAGTTTCATTTTATTACATTTACCATAAAATTTATTGTATAATTTAGCACAGGTGGTTGCTCTGCAAAGCCCTTCATGTTTTTATATCTTATTAAATCTAAACTTAAATATAAGGAATTTAAAAATCTCCAATTCAGTTTTTTAAAAAGCCTATTTTAAACTTTCCTCTTATACCAACCTGAAGACATTTTATTTGTCTATTTATGTTTGGCAAACTTGTATATTGAGCTCTGTCTGTAGCACCAGCATTATTCCAAATTCTAATTATATTAACTCAGTTTTTCCTTAAAACCACTCTATGGGATCAGTAGTATTATATCCCTACCTGACAGATGAGAAACTGGTCTAAGTTCTCCAACACGTAAGTGGTGAGCTGTGAATCAAATTCAGACAGCACAAATAATATTTTGATCAAAGTATTTAAGAGAAGTTACTCCACTTCAAAGAAAAATTTTCCCTTCCTTGGTGTTTCTTAAACCTTTGAAATCTGGGTCCTTTAACTTTATCAGTAATTTAACTTTAAAATAACCTATGAGGTCTGGAAAAATCATTCTCAAGCATTTGGGTCAGGGGAGGGGGTGGTTAGACGAGGTAAAAACCCAGGAATGTCAGTGAAAGTCTGCCCCACATTGCTGAAGAATGAGATCCTAAAGAGATGGGGGGCCACTGGGGTGGAGAGACCTGGTCTGCTTTGAAGAATGAGGTCATGTTCAATGTTTTAAACTCATTAGTCCTGCCTAAAAAAAGGATGTGGATGAAAAAGGAAAAAAAAAAGACAAATTAGCATCATTTTCCAAAGAAGTTAAATATGTCAGGCTGTAGAGTGTCCTAATTCTGCCTTCAGGGAACATATGTCAAACTAACTTGTAGTTCTGCAATCGGTGAAACTGTCTGCAAGGAATACCCCATCCCTCATTCTTGTTCCTACAACACATACCTACTGAAGGAAATGTTACAGTTGGTCAGACGCATGTAGAAATTTTGTTTGCATTACCTAATTAAGCCTTTGGGCCAACCTTTCTTTGAACAAAAAACAATTTGTTATAGCTTGATGAGAGAAAGCACATCAATGGCTTTGACTAATTAGGACAGTATAAAGAGTCCAAGTGACATATTATTAGTTTTCCCCATGTTTCCAGGACCACCATTACCTACAACTTATAACCGCTTTCTGAGAGAAGAAGAGGGAGAAAGAGAATCTCAAGCAGGATCCATGCCCAGAGTGGAGCCCAACACGGGCCCCATCCCACGACGACCCTGAGATCATGACCCGAGCCGAAATCAAGAGTCAGACGCTTAGCCGACTGAGCCACCCTGGTGCCCTTAAGTTGTCTTATACGTAGCCAAACTCTGTTGTTTGATGGGGCCAATTTTTTTTTTTTTTAATGTAAGTCATATTCCAGGCTTGGTTTGGTAGGGACAGAAGAACCTATTAAATGCCTAATCCAGGACCCAAGCTCTCTCCCCTCTCTTGCCACCATCCTCACTATCTTGCTGTGTACCTTTGCTAGAGTTAGTTTGGACTTCAGAAATGGGGAAGAAATGGAGAAACAGATAAAAGCTCAAGGGGCCCTTTGGAGCAATGAAAGCCCACAAAGAAGTGGGTATTAGGATTCGGAGTTATCAAAAAAGAAACCCCATTTATCTGCTTCGTTTTTAGCCACAGCTTCCTTCAAAGTTTCAAATGTCACATTTGAAATCTGGTTACTCTAACAGAATATTTTATTTAAAGACCTGCCAGCGTTCTTTTCTGTTTCCCTGTGAAGTTTTGAAATCAGAAGACTAATTCGTTAACTTCAAACAAAAATGAGTGTACATATACAGAAGATTGTACTCAGAGAAACTTCTGGATGCTGAAGCCAAGAAGAACTCATTCTCTTCCACACTGTATTGGTGCGGCTGCACTAATGATAGTAGAAGTTTGTTTCTTCTTGCAAAGGAAGCAGATGTGACTTGGAGAATGAAACATGGAGAACAGATGTGCTGAGCAAAAGTTTTTATTTCAGTGGTAATTTATCTGACCATAAGTTATATTAACTCATGAGGTGAGTGTTTAACATAGCTCTTTTTCACCAACTCAGAAAGATAATTTATACAAGCACTCAAACAGATCATGAACTAAAGAACACAGCCCTTTCCATCTTCACTTGCTTTTTAAAAAAGCTGAATGCTGGGGCGCCTGGGTGGCGCAGTCGGTTAAGCATCCGACTTCAGCCAGGTCACGATCTCACGGTCCGTGAGTTCGAGCCCCGCGTCAGGCTCTGGGCTGATGGCTCGGAGCCTGGAGCCTGTTTCCGATTCTGTGTCTCCCTCTCTCTCTGCCCCTCCCCCGTTCATGCTCTGTCTCTCTCTGTCCCAAAAATAAAAAAAAATAATAAAATAAAAATAAAAAAAAATAAAAAAGCTGAATGCTAAATAAAAACTCCCAAGCCTAGGATGTATGTGAATGCTTACTGGCCACTGAGGGGGCTACTGCAGTAAAAATGTCTGGGTGTGTGCGAACGGCTCATAGAAATAACATTTCACTCCCCTTGCTGCTACATAGGCTCTTGAAGAATCCTGGTAAAGGTGTTCTCAGTCCCTGCACAGAACCTAAAACACCTGCAAAGGGCTAAGTTTAAGTCAAGAGCATTTAACTTGAAAGAATGCCTACAGCCCGGGTCATTGATAATGCTACGGATGCCTCTGCTATACATCTTTTAGAGTGAAGAAGGAAAGTGGGGCCAACTTCTCTATTATGCATAATGGGAACCATGCCTACAGCACATAGTACTAATTTTAGGAGCCCAAGAAAATATTTTAATATCCTGTCTAATTAGAAGAAAAAACAACTCTTCAAAGTGTGTATGTATGTATTCATGTGAGTATACCAACACAGTTGAAAAATATAATTTTAAGTATTTTTTTCATGAAAGAAGGGGTCCATGAAGGCAAAGGTGCCTAGGACTCATGAACGTCTGGAATACAACTGTGTGGATCAGCCCAGGTAACTCACTGTCCTTTCTACTTCCCAAACAGTTCTTCCTGTCCTGATTCCTTTCAAATTCCAGCATCCTTGCTATTATTGGCTTCTACTTCTTTCGCTATTCTCTTTCTTCTTCTTCTCCTTCTCTATATAACTGCAGGTAAGTCCTAGAGGTGCTTCTGAACAAAAAGAGTTTTCATGATGATGATGATGCTAGTCACGATCATGATGAAGATGCTAATTCAATGCTGACTGAGTACTTAATCATGTACGAGGCTTGTGATAAAACTTTGCATTTGTCATCTAGTTGAATACTTTGAACTATTCTATAAGATAGGTTCCGTTACTAGTTTTATTCTTAAAAATAAGGACACTGAGGTTTAGAGAGCTTATATGCTTTGCATTAGGAGATACAGCAAATTAGGCTAGTTAGAAGCAGAGGTGGGACTGAAACCCAGGCTTCCCTGATAGCAATTATGGTCATAAGCCTTGGAGTCCATGGCTTATAACTTATGATTTTTTTAAAGTAGGCTCCATGCTCAGCACAGGGCTTGAACTCATGACCCTGAGATCAAGAGTCACATGCTCTACTGACTGAGCCAGCCAGGTGCCCCTATGGCTTTTAACCACTAGGTTAGGAAAATGGCCTGACATAATTTGCTAAGATGCAAAATTTGCTCTATAAAATACTTTTGACGGACAAAAGGGACTTTCATCCTGTTCATAGCACAAGAGAAAACTCTGACATTTACGATTAAGACATTCTCTTCTACATGTGTGAGTACTAAATGTAGTATTTATTCACGGATTCAGGAACCTATTAATTTTCACTCATTAAATAAGGCAGAGAGCTATCATGACAAATCACTGAAGGTGGAAACTGACCCTTGAAGGGCCTGTTCTTAATACCTTTGAGACATATCACCAAAATAGAAAACCCTTAAAATTAAACATAAATATATAAATTAATATAAATATAAATAAATACATAACTTTATAAATGAATATAAAAATATAAAATAGCCTAAGACTTAATTTTTCTCTTAGAAGGAGTGGGGTGAGGTAGATAATAAAAATCACTTATAGAATCTTATCTGTTTGTGTGAGGTTTGTGTAAGTAAGAGTATGAAAGTAAGGTCCTTTCACACTGGTGAATGTATCATTGAAGTATTGTCAAATTGTCAGCTCCACAATACATTCTTCTCACTAGGATAAAGTTTATGTGGACAAAGGGCTTTTTAAGTGCTGCAAAAATGTATTGTGGATGTTTTAAATAGAAACAATAAAGTAGTGAGTTGTGTCAAATAGTAAAAATGATTAACTGTTAACTGCTTTAATGTGTAATCAAGCCTATGAATTGGAAAGCATTTTAGCAATTAGTAGAAATAATAGGAGTCTGACTCATTCCAATATGTAAAATATTAGACCTGATTTAAATACTGGGACCAATAAAGACAGACTGATACTGATACTAGGATATATATGGTGTCTGGTAAAGTATTAGGTGTTAGCTCTAAAATGTTTCCAATAGATACTCTATGGAAGGGAAGATTCTGATTCCATAACATTTCTCATCAAAGTAGAGATTATGAAGACCTCAGAATTTTGCAGTGATTCTAGAACATCATAAAAATTATCATTGTACATGACCATGAAAACAAATTTTAGCTAACTAAATTTTAACAGGTTACATTCTGGCCGAATGAGTTTCCTAAAGAGGTTAATTAGATTATAAGTATAATAAAAGTTTCAGATTTTACATTCCAGAGTAATGATTAAGGGGATCAGTTTGAAGTCTGTCAGACCTGTATTCAAACACCACCTTTGCTACTAATTACATATGTTTTATTTATTTAAACTTTTTTTTAATGTTTATTTTTGAGAGACAGAGCATGAGTGGGGGAGGGGCAGAGAGAGAGAGAGAGAGAGAGAGAGAGAGAGAGAGAGAGTCTGAAGCAGGCTCCAGGCTTTCAGCACAGAGCCCTACGTGGGGCTTGAACTCACAAGCCATGAGATCATGACTTGAGCCGAAGTTAGATGCTTAACCAACTGAGCCACCCATGTACCCTGTATGTTTTAAAGTCTTATGTTCTCCATCTGTCAAAGGATGGGGCAATTGTCACCTGCATTTAAGGTTGTGGAAAACATTAAATAACATAAAAAGGTAAAGTGCTTAGCATCGTGTCTGGCATATAATAAAAGTTCTATAAATATTGCATTGTCCCTACCTCTGCTGCTATTGTATCTCCTACAGTACATGACATATTTGTAAGAACAAAGAGCATAGCAGAAACATTATTAAACAGTTGCTAGTTGGGAGTCTTTTACTACAACACAGGCTCTATTGTTGGAAAACTGAATCACTTTTTTCTGGTGTCCTGGGGTAGGCAAGGTAACTAAAAATCACTAAAATGAGTATTTAATAGGTATTACAACTTTGGAAATGAACAAAGGCATTTTAAGTAGTCACTGATAAATGCTCTTCTATTCTTTTATTATGGGTATTTGCTAAAATATTAGACAATTATTGCATGAGCTGTTTTGTAACCTTTGTGTCGAGAATAAGTGCAAATATAGATGGGAAAATTATAAAGTATTTCCAAATGCTGTAACTGGAGTCATTTACACATCATTTAATAGTTCAGCATATAGATCACTAATTAATTTTTTCAATAAGGCAGCAAATGTCAGTTTTAAATCTATAGCTAAATACTGGACAAATCTTTTTCAAAAGCTGAAATTTTTTCTTTCGTTGGTATTTTCCCTTTATTAATTGTAATTTATTTTAAAATGAAAGCTGTTTCTAACAAATGGATCCTTGAAATGTAGTCTCCTACACTTCTGCTCTATGGCCTTTCTGTAGATTTTATTTATGGCTCTATTCTGGCACAACACTTTGGGGGCAAAATGTGTATGAGCCCATAGATCATTTATACAAATCAATTTCTGTGGATGCTGTATTGTTATCCATGTCAAAAATTTTTGATTTGGAAAGAGATATTAAAAGAAATATTTCCCCATATGTGTTTTAATTTCCTTAGAACATAAATATATTTTATTAATTCCAAAGCATGACATATTCCAGCCATAATAACAGTTTATTACTTTCTAAATCCTTCTTCCTAACAGCAAAACATTATGCTATTTATGGGTAAATCAAAATGAAATAACAGTCTAGGTATGTTATATGACTTTTTTATGTTTCATTAAGAATCATGTTTTCTATAATTGAATGCATATTTCTGAT
This sequence comes from Neofelis nebulosa, assembly GCF_028018385.1. Classification (NCBI taxonomy): domain Eukaryota; kingdom Metazoa; phylum Chordata; class Mammalia; order Carnivora; family Felidae; genus Neofelis; species Neofelis nebulosa. Next base: position 30,753,251 of record NC_080785.1, read on the forward strand.
TATAATTACATTAGGCAGGAAAGATGGCAAATTAATGAGAAGAATAAAGAGCTGTCACAGTATTACCGACTACAGAAATAATTAAAAATACAAGGATGAAAAAAGATAAGAGTGAGTCTTCAACATTCAACGTTGAAGGATTACCTCTAACCTATTCATACTTGGAGTAAATCCACTACAGATTTACTAGATTTATAAGTGGAAAGTAGAAAAGTAGGCCTGTTATTGGTATATATCAGTGGTTCTCAACTGGGGTCAATTTTGTCCCCTAGGGGACATTTGGCAATGTCTGGAGACATTTTTGGTTGTCACAGCTTAGAGAGGGTATGCTTCCGAAATGTAATGGATAGAGGCCAGGGATGCTGCTAAACATTCTACCGTGCTCAAGATAGCTCCCCAAAATGAAACATTACCTGGCCACAATATTGGCAAGGTTGAAAAACTTCAGACCAAATCTAGTTGTTTTCCATCAGTTATGTAAATTAGCCCTTTCTCCTTCACTGGTAATAACTAAACTATGAGTTGCCTCTATGGCAACCATATACAAATTCCAACTGGCAATATAATTAGAAATAGACACTAAACTCAAGCAGTTAATTATGGCCAAGCAGGTATTTAACAGTACTTGATCATATAAATGATTTAAAATGTCTATTAACAAATTAAATAAATTATCTTATTATTCACCAAAATGTCAAAGTGATTGATTTTTTTAATTGACTAGTATGCCTTCTATTTGCCTTCTCCTCACTGTTAGTCTTTTGGTGAAAAGCTAAAATGAATAGTCAATATCCAGAAGGTGAGAGAGTGTTAGAAGGAGAAATTAGGAGGCTTGATTAACCACAAACTGGATACTCTTTTTTGGATATTTTAAGGTAGATCACCTCTTATGCTTGTTTAAAATCTAATAATGGCACCCATTAGGACAAAATCTAATTTGAAATATAAAGAAGAAATGTAATTTTTCCCCTTAACCAACAAAATATAATTGAAGTTTAGCTCATTTCCTTTCTTTTGGTACCTGTAAGCTTTAGGGATTCAAACACAATGGTCTACCATTTAATATGCAATAGTTTGGACTCTAGACTTCATCATGAGAATATAGAGAAGGCACTATGGTTCTTGATAAAAAAGAAAAAGAACAATTTAGAATAACAAAAGTTCATGAGTCTCATAATGTATATGTGTTTATTAATTTGGAAGCTCTGGAATAGCTGAGAATTAATAGGAGTTCAGAAACTGTATCCCTTACTCTTTGTATTCTGAACATCATTATGGTGTCATTTTGCAGTGAAAGCTCAAGACTCTAATGAGATTAAGCATAAAGTAGAAATAAGGGAAAGGTCTCTGGATTAGAACTATCACTGGAGCCTAGGGTGAGAAAATCTTACCTCTGCCATTGACTTCTCCAAGTTCCTGAGGCCACACATGCCTCAATAAATGTCTAAATCAATCCTTATTATTCATTCATTATCTCTTTAGTCGTTTGACAGTTTGTAAAAGGAAGGCTAAAAAAATACTAGTGCTTATTAGACAGTTTTCCATGTTATAAAATATAGTACTGCTATGGGACCACACATAAACTTTAAATTAAAACCTTCTGGAAAGGATTCTTATAAATGACTAAAATACTTTTCTGCAATCATCTGTAGGATACATCCCACAAGAATTTTCTAATATTTTTCTTCCTATCATAGTAACAAATTCCTAATATAATCCATTGTCTAAGGAAGCTGCATGGTAATTAACTTATTTTTGATGAATATAATATTTGAAAAGAGATGCATGTCTTGGAAGATAATACATACTTCCCCACTAATGCTTCACTCTTAGAAGTATAACTTACATTCAGCATACGTAATTTATATATAGCAAGATACATTTAGATATACTTTATATACAACAAATTGCACCGATCTTAAGTTCATAGTTAGATTTTTTATTTATTTATGTACCACTTGGTTATATATGTGACCACCATCTAGATTTGGAAGCATGTTTGGGGACGAGTGGGCAGGCCAGATGAGCGGAAGCATAAAATACACTCTGACAAAGAATGGGTAGAGGGGGAGAGAACACTTATCTGGCCTCTACATTTAAGGCAACATGGTACTCATCTTACTCACTGAGTCTCAGTCAGCTACTTCTCTCCTTTGTTAATCCTCTGTGCTTCAGTGGACCCAACAGACTGTCAGTCATTGAGACACGACATATTTGCAATTATACTTTCTAAGTGAATTAGGAGATCTGATAAGAGTATCAATTACTACTTCTCCGGAAGGATCTCCAGTGAGGGTATATGATGCGAGGAAATGTGGTAGGTTATACCTAGAATCCTAACAAAATGAAGACACAGAGGAAAGAACCACCAAAATAGATAAAGTCTCTGGATAGAAGTCACCTTCCAACATCAACAGGGCTACATAACGGTATGTGCTGCTCACAAGAGAAACTACGGCCTTTAGGAATGATTAAGATGGAGGACGTGCAGGAAAAATATATATACTCAAGCAAACTTAATTTCATTCATCTGGTATCCCTTCCATAAAATAGCTTCACAAATTTTCCTCTAATTCTTTAAAATAAACTCCACTGAATCTAGTTTAAAATTTCAGAGTAGGTTCAGGTACAAATCCAAGAAACACAGCACAATTTAAAATGGAAATGTAAAAGCAATTTTATAACTAAGTGTGAGCACTCAGACATTTTTTTTCAATATTAACCACAACGAGTCCACTGAACACAGTACGTGTAGGGAGGAGCCACCACACTAGAAAGAAAACCACTGGCAGCAAGGTATCTTAAATACCTGGCTGGGGCCCTTTCTCTTTTAAAATGAGACCAGTTTGGATTTGAAAAGCATACATTTTTTCCTAACAATTTTCACTTGGCATTTTGCACCTGGGTTAACAGATCACTCCCAATTCAACCCAAGTGCAAATGTAGAATTCACTTACCTGCACAAACCCGCATGCTGAGAAGTCCTCAAACAAGGGCAGACTTGGACGATCTTCTCTGTAGATGGTGAGCTTGTACGTGATCAGGGTCTCACCCTGTGCTGGAGACTCATCTGCCACAAACATTGAGATTTTGTTCATTCCCAAGCCCAGAGGGTAGTTGGCAAAGCTGGAGAGAGACAGAGAGAGAGAGAGAGTAACATTTATTCAGCCCAAATGGATTTATATATCAATATTCATTACATGCCTAGTTTGCATACGAAAGTAGATAAGGTCTATACAACTTCATAAGAAACTTAAAATATGAAAAAGTTTTCATTATGTTTCATAGTACTTTGGTATGCCAACAGTTATCTTGTAGAGCAATTCAGGTCCTCTGTCAACTACAGAGAAGGAAACTCATATTTATTAACCACTTCTCAGGGTCATACATTTTCTGATTTAATACTCAAAACAACTCTATGCCCAAAGTCCCATGGTAGGGTCAGGGCTGGAACCCAGGTTGGTCTGACTTGAATCCTCTTTTCTTGCTACTGGACTCTCTTAGCTCCCAGGATGCCAAGTGTATTTCTTTCCCTACAGCACGGGAACATGAGTATCTTCCTTGCCTTGGACATGGCATGTAACAAAGTTCTACCTGCTGTTCAAAATTGTAAACAAAAGAGTCGGTGATTCTCAAAAGGGTCAATAGAAAAAAATTCCATGAGACTGGGAAAGTTAGTGTTAGCATGTTCATAAATTGTCATGAAAATGTTTATTCAATCCCTGAATATTCAAAATCTTGAAGAGTTGGGTTAGGGTAGAAGGAAGCTACCCTTGATGAGTCTCTTTAATATTTCACATAACAAGATCCTCCCTTGCTCAACATTGTTACAAAGATTAGGTACAAATATTGCTAAAAGATCAGTAGAGCACTGATGTGTTCTTTTTAACCACATGACACCTGAAAGGTAAAGGATTTCACACCCTGGTGATCTCTCCAACTGATCTTACGCTTCAGATTTTCTAAATCTTCAAAGGATGCTTCAAATATCTGCTTCCCATTATTATGTCTCCACTCAGCCCTGGTCAACATCCCACCGTACCTTGTTCCTGCCCGATCGTGCAGGTACACCTTGCACTGACAATTAGAAGTCTCTGCTCCAATTGTCACTGTTACCATGTCAAATGGAACTTCAGAGTAATAATCTTTGATCTTCGGGTTAAATTCAGGATTCAGTTCCAAATGTGGATGTGTGAGTATCTGTTTGATATAACATTGTGTGTCATCTGTTAAAAGAAAAAATAACAGCAAAACAAAAAACAAAAAAACAAAAAACAAAAAAAAAGACAACTGTGAAATGGATAAATGTTGAAAACTCATATATGATTATCCTTTGAACAACCTTAGTCATTCACTTAGTGATCACTGCTGATTTTCCGCTTGGCACTCTGGTCATATTTGATTTGTGGCTTCAGCTGAATTTTCTATTTGTCAGATTTTGTACAATTTGCCTTATACACAGCTGTTGACTTTAGCTGGCATTAGACAGTTGCTAGTTTTTGCTCAGTCCTTATACGTTTGAAGGCAGAGAGAAGGCGGGAAAATGTCTCACCAGTGGATTGATAACATGTTCATGACATTTACTGCATGTATCAAGCAACTGGTGAATGGGGATGATGACTCTGAGGTGGTAACAGAAGGGCGTCAGCAGGGAATGAGGAAAATTTCTTAATAGGGAGAGTCATTAAACTGCCATTGAATTGATATAGTAGCTTACAGGCAGTAGGGTGGAGTGAAGAATGTGAAATCCAATATTACAGCAAACATTTAGATACAAAAACATCAGCAGGACATCCTGGACCCCCCTCCCTACTCCACCCAGGTCACCTCAGCGTAAGGAAGTACCCTCAAGTATGAGAAGGAAATGGCATACTCTGTTCAATCTTGTCATGGAACCTAGCATATTACTTCATACCACTGATTCTAAGTCATTTGAAAAATATGTTTCCATGCGATAGCCCGATTTTTTACAAAAGGATCTTGATGAGTAAAAGAAAAATACATTTGTAGGCACACACACCAGCCACTGCTAAATTATATTGCGTCATATTTGGGATAAGTAAATTACTCAAAAGAAGTTTAGCAAACGTTTTTCAAAGAAATATTAATAAGTATTTTGCTCCATAAATACTTTTCAGTAGTTCACAAAATTCCAGTAAGTGAGAAATTTTATAGAAATCGGTAAAATGAAAGTATCTTTTGTCTTTTAAATAAGATGTTCAGTGACGGTTAACAACATGGCAACAGAAAAAGGGAACACAGAATTCGTTGCAGGAAGCTCTCCACCGAACTTAAAGCAAGTAGATTATCTCATCAGCTGTGACTCTTCCCCTCTCTGTATACAGTTATCACAATGATTTTTCTACAATCAGTTCTGGGTCAGCTTCAATTCTTTAATGCTTTCTCATTATCTCCAAAATTTAGTCCAAGCTCCTAATAAAGCAGACAAGGCATTTCACAATCTCTTCCTTGTCTTCCTCTCTCATTACATCCCTGTTATATCCTGCACTTTGTGACTTAACGATGCCAAATTTTTTATATTTCTTTGGCAGACACGGGGATGTACCACCAAATCTGTGGCAGTGGAAACCACCAACCTTCTGGGTGTCTGGACTCCAGTTCTGAGGCCTGTATCTCAGTACAACTTCCATCAGGCACTAATGAGAATGAAAACGAAAAATGAAATTGAAAAAAAAAAAACCCTACGTACTTCTGACCCACATTGTATAGTTTTCCCAGATTTTGAAAGAAAAAAACTCCTCAGGTGCAAATTAGGCATAAATAATAATACAATAGATACATTGTAATTTCATTGTAGGGAAAAGTCTTAATAAAAAATAAATGACTAGTCAATTTGGTTAAATAATTGGGGAAACTACCGACTTTATTGATTTTACTTGTTACCAAATATTTGATCTGGCTGAAAAACGTAGGTGGATTGCATCTATAATTTTGATGATCATGTCAACTTTTGAAATTTCTATAACAAAAGACAAACCAATGAAAGAATGAGGGCAAGATTATATTATTAGATCTCATCCTAAAAAGGACCATAAGTTTTTATTTGAATTCAACCACTTATTAATAATGCATTCATTTTTTTTCAAAGATCCTCCCCCCCCACCAGCACATTCTGTGTTCAAGGCACTGAGATAAGCACAGTAAAAAACAGGCTATTGTTGGTCGTGAGATCTGACTCAAATGGAGACTGTGAACCTAACATAACACTTTAAGCAGGCTGGAGTCCAGAGATATAAAATGTGCTTTTGGGAGGACCATTTCCTAAGTAGAAAGGGAATACATAAACACTGGCATTACTCTTTTATGTTCAAAACCAGCTAAATGAATAACCAAGTAGAAGCTTTATTTTTTCAAAACAGTAACCACAGAGGACGTACTTTAACTTCAGATGATATATTTTTATAAATCAGTCACTGAGAGTTGATTTCCCTGCAGTTCACACTTTCACTTAACAGTGAAAGTTTCCAGTGGGGCTTGCCCATTATAACACCGCAACTCAGCCCTACATGAGACCAAATGTGTAAGGAATTCTCTTAAGCAGGATTCTAGCAAGTGCTTGTTTTTGGTTTCATCAGAATCTCTCCACCTCCGGCTGAAGTGCTCCATTCTAAACCCCTGCTTAAAGGCTGATTTATCTAGACATGATCTTCACCTGAATCATCAGTGCTGCTGATACACCTGGAGTTTCACTGGCATCCTTCCCAGCCCGGGGCCAGCACGCCTCAGGCCAGCTCACCTAGATCCACGGAGAACCCAGTGCCAGCTATGGCGGTAGCAGGCTGCTTAGCCTCTTTGGCAAGCATATTTGGGAAAGCTGTTTGAAGTTTTGGTTGTTTTTAATGAATCCTTTTAACCACAGAGTTTTATTGCCCTCTTGAGGGATAATCATAACTCATATTAAACACGAGAACAGCCTAGACTCTGAAGGATAATCCCACCTGTTCTGAGGCATCATCAAGTTATTTTTTAAACCTTAAATTATACCATAAAAGTGGGAAGATTAATTATGCGGACCCAGGTAGGACTAGTTTTTATCAACATAAAAACATGAACTAAGCTAAAGAGCTTATCTAACACGTTCACCTCCTCCAGAACACGTTACTTGGGAAGTGGAAAAAAAAAAAAAAAGAGATTATCCCCATACAGTTGTTTCATTTTATAAATTATAAAATAGAATACCAAAGAGGTGAAGTGGCTTTCCTGATGCTGCATCTACCCCAGAACCTAGCACTTGACAAATATGCATTCCTAATTTTTTAATGTTTATTCATTTTCGAGAGAGAGCAAAAGAGAGGGAGAGCAAGTGGGAGAGGGGCAGAGAGGGGGTTGCACGGACAGAGGATTCGAGGATGGCTCCATGCTGACAACAGAGAGCCCGATGAGGGGCTCGAACTCATGAACCATGAGATCATAACCTGAGCTGAAGCCGGAAGCTTAACCTACTGAGCCACCCAGCCACCCCCAAATGTGCATTCTAATCTTGCTCCTGGTTTTCTCCCTAGTACTTTACCCACTATAGCTAGGCACCAGTCTCCCAAGAGTTGCATGTATTTTTCTAGAAGAGATTGGATGGCAAGTGCAGGGAGGGAAGGGCATAAGTGATATCTGTTCTTTTTTCCTGATCAGCAAAACTTTATTTAAAATGTTGCTTTTTTAATTGAATGTATTTGTTGATTCTATTATGCCATACTATTATATAACCTCTCAGTCTACCCCAATTTTAATGATAGTGTTAAAACATAATGAATTACATTGTATTATAGAAGATACAAATTAGATTTTATTAAACTGGAAGACTTTTATTTATAATAAATTAAACTTTAATCTATAAATTTTATTTTTTTCCAGATTTTATGTTTTCCTGGAATAGATTTTTTATTTGTGAAAGGCTAAATTTTCTAAGTGCATGTTTTAGCACTATATATATATATATATATTCAAATAGCAATATATATATTCAAAAAGCAAACCTGCTAAGTAAACTCTTATTATTCTATCATATTATTATAAAGTATTAAGATAACTCATGAGCTTTAAACAAAGAATTGGAAGACCCAGCTTTGATGCAGCTCAGGTATTTAACAGTCCTGTGATCCTGGAAAGATCAATTAGATTCATTCTCTCTCTATATATTCTATTCTATATATATCCTATTCTCTGTATATTCTCTTTCTATATTTCTCTCTATATATTCTCTAGATATATTGGCAAGGTCACTGGAATAATGCTGACCAGAGTGAACAAAGTTATTTTTACATCCTAAAATCTATATAACACTTGAAATGTAGTACTATAATATATATACTATTTTTCTTGATTATACTTTGGTTTAAAAAAATCATGAATTTTAAGAGAATAAGTTAAAAAGCAGCTTAAAAATTCTCAATTCTAATAAAGAAAATTCAACTCAAGTATTATCCATTATGTCAATAATCTGACATAAAAGGAATCCCTGTGGGGTGGTGAGAGCCCTAAAAATCAATGTATAAGGCGGATAAGCTTAAGTGTTTGCACTTGAACAGTCTCCAAGGCAAAGCCTTAATACCCTAAGGACTCCTCAAAATGAGTTTGAAAGTCACTGTCCTTAAACAAACACATGAGCATAATATTTCATGTTCAAAAACAGAGATATAAAAATGCTCTTCTTATGCAAAAGTGACAGATAACAACTTATTCAGAAACTTCTAAAAATGTACTTAATATTTATTTATTTATTTATTTTACTGCAATATTAATATCGTAGTCTATAAGTGTCCAACTATGAGAAAATGACGATTTCTTCAATGCAGGGCTGTGCCTCACTATTGGTTATGCCACTGAAAGACTTTAATTGGAACTCACCATTACTACAATGAACTTCTTTGGTTTCACTCATAATTCGTGGAACAGAAGCTAAAAAAAGAAAAGTTAATTTAAAATGAAAACTATTAATCAAAACAAAAAGAATACATATTCATTAATCTCAAACAGCACAACTTAATAAAACACATATTTTATTACTTAACTTATTACATCAGAAAGCACTTCTTAGTTAAACTGAAAGCTATGTAAAATAAAAGGAGTTACTCGGTTCAAATCTCAGAAGAATGAGTTTTCCAAATAGGAAAATATTAGGGGAGAAAAATGAATGGTCTAAATGTCTCCATTGCCTGAAGGTGATCTACTGAGATTCCTTCTAGTTCTATGATTTTATGACTTTAATATCCCAAATCATTAGAATTACAGAAACTCTATCCAGTTGATTCCACTGACATTTACTTTTAAGTTTCTGAATCGAACCAAACATCTCTATAAAAAACTCCTTAGTAAATACTGGTGGAACGAAGGAATGAATAAACGTACTCAGAATGCTTAAACTATTCATTTAAAGACAAAAAATGGTGGGAACCAGAAAGAGTCAGAGCAGCAGTTTATAATCAGTTCTTCAATGGGCTTACCACTTCATTCTATTGAATAAGTCTTTCTCAAACTTTAGCATGCCTCAGAATCAACTGAAGGGCTTCTTAAAATACAGAGTGCCGGGGGTGCCTGGGTGGCTCTATGGGTTAAGCACCTGAACTCAGGCATGATCTCGCGGTTTGCAAGTTAGAGCCCCACATCAGGCTCTCTGCTGTCAGCACAGAACCTGCTCTCTGCTGTCAGCACGGAACCTGCTTTTGATCCTCTGTCCTCCTCCCGTTCTGTCCCTCCCCTCGGCTTGGATTCCCTCTCCCTCAAAAAATAAAATAACACTCAAAATAAATAAACACTTAAGAAAAATACAGAGTGCTGGGTCTCATACCCAGAAAAGTAGGATTCTGATTCAGCAGGTATGAATCATCTAAATTTCCCAGGTGATGTTGATGTTTCTTCTGGTCTAGGGGCCACACATGTTGAGAACCACTGTATTGTATAAACCTTGATTTGTACTAGGAAAATTTTGATTTCTAAAAAATTGTAGACACGTAGTACTTCTTTTCATCTTTTATTCTTAAAGTTAGAAACATTTTCTTTTTGTATGACAAAAAGCTCAGATGTTCTTTAGAAGGAAAAAATTAGAACATAAAGATAAGTCCAGGAGAGAAAATTACAATCACCATTAGTTTTCCCTGAGGCCCAAGCTGCTTGTAGCCAATTCTCTCATTTAATGATATACCATAAACATCTTTCATGTCATAAATAACTCTTCTGCAATATTGGAATGGCTTTATCATATTTTGTTGGAAATCTATAACTTAATTTATTTATCCAATCCAGTATTATTACAGTAGAAGTAATTGTATTATAAGTAATTTTAGAACTGTAGAAAATAGCAGTTTCTAATTTTTTTATTTATTAATAACTCATGTAACTAAACTTCTGTGTACATTCTCAATTATTTGCTTAAATTGAATATCTAGGAGTGAAATTTCTGTGATGCAAGAATAACTTCTAAGGATTTTCTTATATGTTGTTATGGTCCTTAAGGGAGGTTGCTCAGTTTAACTAGCACACGTAGCATGAGAATGCTTACTTCCCTACACTTTCCCCAGCTCTATTATCTTTAAGAGGCAAAACTGTTTCAAATTTGAAGGAAAATTGTATTTCCTAGTTTAACTTCCATTTTTTATTGCTAATGAAGCGAAACACTTTCTTATGTATTTTTTGAGCCACGCAATACTTATTTTCATGTTGGAATCAGCGAGACCATATCTTTTTACCTTTTTTATTTTCAATTGCATCAAATGGCACTTGTGGTTTTTCAATGTTCTCATCCTCTGTGAAAGAAGCCCTGCAAATGCAATGCCAAACAAATCTAGATCAATGAAATGAACACCATTCATGGAAATTACATTGAACACACTTTTTTTTTTTTTTTTTTTTTTTTTTTTTTTTTGTCCTGTGTGGGCACAGATATTTTGATGAACACAAAGAAACACTTTCTGGATTTCACTCCTCAAAGCTGGCAATCTCGCCTCAAGTGAGGTGGGTGGAAATCTCATCATCTCCAATCAGCAGAAGTACATTTGAAGAAAACCAGGGCAAAAAGTCACTCTTCAGTCCAAAAGTGAGCGATCTCTGATAGCCTGGGTCCAACAGAAGTGAATTTGGGAACACACATTCTTACTGGAATTTGTTTGGAAAAAATTACACAGTTCTGAAGTGAGAAGCTTGGAGCCCTGAGACATAGACTCAGGAGAACATGCATATAACCTAAGAAACAGAAGCGTACTATGCAGAAAATGACCTATGTCTTCCTGCATCTTCTATCCTTAAACAGTAACTACGCTTAACAGTAAGGGTTAGTTCTATCTAGTGTGTTTGCCTCAGTTTTCTGTTGTATAACTAGATGCCTAGCCAGATACCCCTCTAAATCCTCAAGTTTGGTACCAAATAATCAAAACTGCAGCAGAAAAATTGCTGGTTCTGATGATGGAGACTACTTTCCCGGGCTGAGCTGTGATTCTCCACTTCTCCTGCAGCAGAACAGAGATAACAGCCCTGGCCTTACTTCACAGGGATGAGAATGAAATCAAATGCCCTGTGTTAAATTACATTTTATAAATATTTATTGTCCCAGATATTGTGCTGGGCACTGTGGTAGGGAAGAGATGAATAAGGCATATTCAGTTCCTTCAAAATACAAACATCAGCAAATTACGAAGAATCAGGGAATTAAAAGTATTGCAAATGTTGGAAGGTGTGATAATTTTATTTCAGTTTACTTTGTAAAGGTGTTTTTTTTTCCTTGATACATACAGTGAAGTAATTAGGGGTGAAAAATAATAATGTCTAGGACTTACTTTAAAATATTTCCTTCCTCCCAAGGAATGAAGAAACATAAAGCAAGCATGGGGTTAGATATGTTTAGTTGAAGGTTGACTGAGTGCCAGGCCAAATTAAAAAAAAATAGCTCTGAATTCATAGAAGCAAAAACTCAAAGTGAAGCTCATAAAAGATACAACCCTGAAATGCACGTACACTGAATTAGTATCTTAACGGGATGAGATGCTTTGTATGTTAAAGCATCCTGCAGTGATTCCTTATGCAATTTTGTGAATAAATTATTTGTTTTAAAAATGTGGATTTTTCATGGAAAGCGTATGATGAGAGCAAAGCAACTGTATTTCTAGTAAAGTGAGAATTAACAGATAGTACACAAATATTGATAGTAAGTAACATTTTCATTTTGTTCAGATTTACACTAATTCTGTTGGGACCTCTGGATTCTAAGCCTCAGGGCGCACACATAAATAATTATCACTTTTTCTAACTCTTGCTTTTCTGACTTTATCTCTTCTCACCTTGTTGCTCCAAGCAAATGATCTTTATTTGAAAGGAAGCGTGAGGGGTGCCTGGGTGGCTTAGTCGCTCAAGCATCCGACTCTTGATTTTGGTTCAGGTCATAATCTCATGGTTTGTGAGATCAAGCCCCACACCAGCCCTGCACTGATAGCATGGAGCCTGCTTGGGATTCTCTCTCTTCCCCTCTCTGCCGCTCCCCTGCTGGCGCATGTGTATGTGCTCTCTGTTCTCTCTCTTTCAAAATAATAAATAATCTTTAAAAAAAGGAATCATGAAGTCATTAATCCCTACAGGTAGCACAGGTATGTAAAATTGGCTAGAAGTAGAAGAAGCTGGAGGTGACTATTGTGAAGATACAGATAATGACAAATGACTACACCTGACCTCCCTTCTGCAGGATGAACTGGAATAAAGACTGGACCGTGGACATGAGGCCAGGGTCCTAAGCTCTCCTCTATTTCTCTTACCTGTGTGGCTTGAGCAAACGATCCACCTTTTCATCCTGGTTTCCTTGTCTGGAAAATATGTATAATATGCATCCTCCTTGTAATACAGCATGGATGATAATTAAATATACATATGCTCCCAGGTAAATTTGAAGATAATTAGAATTGAGTTTTATTTCTTGAAATGTTCTGAGGTGATTTACCTAATTGCTTTTTGATAAAGATCTGAAGTTTAATTTTCTGTGTTAAGTTAGATAAAAATCTTTTGAACTTGTCTTACTTTTCCTATAAAAGAAAGAAAAATATTTCCTCCACCGTAGATCCTAAAGTGACCTTTGGATAGCAGAGAAACATGAAAAGTCAGTATTAATATTTATTACCTACTTGCCCTGCAGCATACCAGACACCATGTGGTACGTGGAAATTATCTTATTCAATTCTTGTAAAATAATATGTGGTAGGTAGTATAATCCATATTTTATAGATGTGGAGATTGAGTCTCAGAGGGGTCAAAACTTTAGCTGCTGTAATTAATAACTCTAGGGTTGGGATATTTGAATCCATGTCCGTCTGATTCAAAAAAGTCCTGACTCTTTCTACACTGATCACTTTCAACACTGACCACTAATACATTCCTTTATTTAAAGGGAATCAGTTAGGGTTAGGGTCAGGGTTACAGTTAAATTTAAGATAAGCCCCTTACTTAACCTACACTACATGTGACTCTTGAGAAAAACTTGCTGAGAAACAAACTTTCCAATGCTTGCATATCTCAAGGGAATTTAGTCAAAGTTAAAAACAGTAGCTAAATCAAGTTTGCTCCTCCCAACTGATAATGATGAATGAGACAGACTCGGATTCCTTGAGTGAGTGCAAAGAACAGAGAAACAGGCACTGAGCTCTATTATTTAAAACATACTTTTCAAACAAACAAATAAACTTTCTGTTTGGCTTACTACTTCGGGCATTTAGGGAATAAGGCCAACTTCCTAACGTTATGACAATTAAAGTGAGTTCTGATCCTGAGTAATGTGCTAAGAATTCATCAAATATATGAGTATTTACATTTTTTAATTAAGAAAAAATTATTGTGGATCTGCTTTCATTATCTCCTGAGGTAGAGGGAAAGGAAGCAGCACTCAGGAGAACCAAAGCCATTCCTTCCTGAGGGTAACTGCAAGAGACAAAAATGGTTATAGCCTGGCCATTTCATCTTTCATCTCCCTAGGAGGTTTTAGGTTTGCTTCTGTTTTCCTGGCAGTAGAAAAGTCAAATATTCCCTGAATTCCATCCTATAAAAGAAAAGCAGACTTAGCCAGTGTGTTAGGCACTGTCCATTTTCAACAATTACAGGAGATGTTAATGTGTTCACCTGGCCTATCCTTTCTTCCATCTGCTCATTACTACCTTTCATTAGAATGAAAGTGGAAGGGGAGGCCAAATGTTTCCCTCTGAGATTCCACCTTCTTTTTTTTCTTTAATTTTTTAATGGTTATTTATTTTTGAGAGAGAGAGAGAGAGAGAGAGCGCGCAGTGGAGGCGCAGAGAGAAAGGGAGACACAGAACTAAAGCAAGCTCCAGGCTCTGCACTGTCAGCACAGAGCCTGACGTGGGCGTGTGAGTATGTGACCTGAGCCGACGTCGGATACTCAACCAACTGAGGCACCCAGGCTTCCCGAGATTCGACCTTCTAAAAAAAAAGAAAAGTTCTATTCTTCCGGCAGGGACAGACATATTTATAAATTTGGATACATTCTGCCCACTTTAAAGCCATGCCTCAAAACCTCTTTAAATAAATGTTCATACCATCTTGGGCTCCACGCCGATATTAAAAAAAAAAAAAAAAGAAAGAAAAGAAAAAAGTCACCCAAGTCTTTCTGTCTGATATGCCTGTAATTCAAGGATATATATCACAGAATGAAACAAATTTGAAGGTTTTAATTTTAAACATTACTCTTTAGAGTCAAGTCCTGTTGGTTTGAAAAACTGTTGGCTGTGTTCTTATTACAGTGTTTGAAGACCACTAGAATTGTTATGGTTTCAATGCTTTACAGAAGCTTATTTTCCAGAGCACAAATTTTTGGACACATTTCTTTTTGTTGCTTTCTTTAATGCAGGCAAAATCTTTTGAAATCAATCTTTAGAGAATTTTTGGATCGCACAATTCAAATTTGTGGCTATCTTACCATTCCAGTGGGTGTAGCTGTGCGTTTTTATTCAGGAGCCGAAATTGTTCAAATACATTTAAAAGAGACCAGTACTGAGTCAGGACTGAACCAGGTTGTCCTATAGGATTTGCCATATCATAAAATTCACGCATCAAAGACTGAATCCCAGGAGCAGTAGATGGGAAGAGCTGAAAAGAAACAGTCAAAATGAGGATATCTGAATAAGATATGGAAACTAATTTAAAAGGTGTTATTACTAGAAAAGTCTTTGTATTTTATTCAGCTGTTTTTAAAAATCAGACATTTATTTAAAATCCATTGGTCAGTATCATAATATAATTTTCTGTGCAGTTGTCAAGGTAATGTCACTTTTGTTGATCATATTTCTAAATAGGATGAGTTTTCTTTCTCTTTTCATTGAATGGAAATGGACGTCTCCTTCCTAAAGATATCTGAGAACAGGTGAATGACAGACTGAGTCAGGCAGTAGGAAGAATGAGGAGAAACTGCTTTGGATTACAAGTGAACTTTGTCAGGGTGAGAGATATTAATCCTACAAAAAAAAATCTAGTCATCCTCTTTTGACACTGAGAGTCAGGAAATTAGGATTTGCTCTTTCTCCTGCGAAATAATTCTGTAGTCTGTGCCGAGTGATGTTCACTACATTCACAATATCTTAAATTATGAATTCCTGAAGAATGAGACCTCTTTCTTTATATTTGTAGAGTTTTGATCCAACTGTCACAAATGTAATATGCGTATGTTTAAATTAATTAAAATAATCTACCAATTAAATTATCTTTGGGACAAAAGCTTACTTTGAATCCTCTAAAATATGAGTCTATTTTGATGAGCAATGATTGTTATATGTAAGTGATGAATCATTAAATTCTACTCCTGAAACTAATATTGCACTGTATGTTAACTAAACTAGAATTTAAAGAAAAGTTTGGAAAAAATAAAATAAAATGAGTCTAAATTATAAAAACAAGTGCTAAACATTCACTAATTAACTTAGTAAATTAGTTATAACTCAGATAAGTATAATGTGAATACATGTTTTTTTAAGTAAAAAATAAATGTTGATCCATACAGATTAATAACAAACTATCAGTGGACTTTTAAAAATGCTGTTTTAAAAAGATGTTTTGTATAAACAAACCTTAGGTATAAAAATATAAATCCATTGTAGTCTATCTAGACAAGTGACAGAACTAGAGAAAAAGCAAGTACTGAACATGCACATGTATATGTACCAAATTATCTTGATATTGACCAATACATTAACAGAACCCAAAGAAATACACAGAAAAGACAATAAAATGTCATTGATTTTTTTAGGCTGAAACCAGTAATGGTTATCATAACTATTTACATTTTCTTTCTTTGAGGTTTGCTATAGAGTTGCAACAAATTAAGATTTAGGTAGTTTTCTAAGATGTGGTTATATTCAGTAATATTTGATTTTACACAAACAAAAAGGGCACAATGAGCAGAAAGAAATTTTTGTCAAACATAAATGTCCCAAAGCTAAAAGCAAAACTTCTCTAGAAAAACGTGGACATTTTTCCTTAAGAACTGCCATATACTGGCAGCCCTACTGATCTCATATCCTTTAGCTTGAATAAGCCATGTATTATTTGCAAAGTCCTAAAGAAAATGGATTCTGCTCATTTTAATATTTAGATCTCTGAAAAGAAGTAAGAAGCTTACAAAGGTTTCTAGTTCTTAATGAAATATCTTCATCAAGTGAAAATCAAATAGCTTATGGCTGATCTACTATAATCTCAGTGATCATGAGAAATCAAATGTCACTTTTGTTTTACCAGTTGGAATGGCCCCAAACTCCCAAGTTCCTTTATGAAAGTCATAATTGAGTGCATCTCCTCTAAAGACAGGCATTGATTTGGTTCCTTTTGATAGTTTTCGCCCTATAACGGGGGAGGGGAACAAATCTTAAGCAATTGTTACCAAGTCAAACCATGTTTAGCCCAATTGCTTCCCACTTTATACACCAAAGTTCAAACTCTACAAACAGCTGAGCTAATTAACGCTAAATAATACATAGTAGCTTCAGCTTGTCACAACAGTGTCTGACTCTAAGAAAATTTCATATTTTACAAAGAGATGCTGAATGAAATTGCTCAATAGTGCTTTGGTAGTAAGCCTGGGGAGATGAGCCCTATAGGGTAGACGGTGTGTGACAATTTGGGAAGGCAGGAAGAGTCTTCTTCAGCCCTCAAAGTACCAGAGATCAGAGCAGCAAATGAACATGTGAATCTCTTCCAAATTACAGTTTTGCAGTTTGTGGATTCTGATAAACGGTCCCCCTGCCCCATTTTCCCCTCACATCTATTTTTTTCCTGATGCATCCCAGAGAAGAGAAGTTGCAAATATTTTCCATTCCTTCTGGGTGAAGTGGTTCTAATGGTTTTAATGACAATCTACTCACTAGTGAAGGAAAATAGGGAACTAGAAGGAGAATTAATAAAATCTCAGGGAAACAGCAGTCTATAAAGTTATGTTCTATCTCTCACAAACAACTCTCCACAGAGCAAGAACGTTGTTTGTGAGAACTTCCATGTTCTACTCTTCCAAGTTCTCTGAATACGGGTTTTAAAACAGAAAGACGTATAGAGAATAATGCTGTACTTAGTAATCTGTACAGATTTTTTGATCCATCAAGAAAAGTTGTATTAACATGTCATTAAAAAATTAACCAATGCTACTACGAAGCACTACATCCTAATCATCAGAAATCTAAGCAAAGATGTTAACCAGATGTGAATTCTTTAAAAATTAGTATTATAACTCCAGTGCCTTGGTGTCAATCTAGAGCACTTACTGCTATTCTAGACTGGCTCCAAAAAGTTCTCTTATTCTCCCTATTCCTCTTAAAGAATTCTAAATAACATAGAATATGTATTATTCATAATATCCACAAACATTCCTTAGGAATTAGGAATTGCCTTATTTTAACCCATAACTGCATCAGAATCAGTCACTCATACTTAGTTGACGTAAAATAATATTAGTCTTTAGGCCAGAAAAATATTAAGAGATGTAATATAATGGATACCAATTAGTTTCAAACGAATTATCAATTTGCCTAACTGCACAATAAAGAAAACGGCACCTTCCAAAGAATGACTTGAAAGAAATATTTGTCACTACAAGAATATGCACTTACCTTAAAAACACCTGATACATAAAGTCCCTGAAATATCTCAGAAAACATGGGAAGTGAAGATTCATTAGAGAAGAGAAAATTGAAAGTATCTTGTAAAAGGGATTCTTCTGTGTTTTGGTCCTCAAAATCCGTATTATCACCATCTTGAAAATTTAAATGCTCATGCACCTGTGAAAGAGTAAAAGCACGGCAAATATTTTTCATTGACTTTTATATTAATGCAGTGGAATCACTTGTAAGACATGATTCATTCCTGTTGGATTGTAGATCAGAACTGACATCTAGTGGCCTTTTTGGAGGCCAACAGTTTTATAAAATATAAGAAATGTTCTTTTAAAGATACAATTTTTATAAGAAAATTAATGGATTATAAAGTCACTTAAGTTTATCTTGAAACTCTTTACTGTTAGAATTCGTGTCCATGAAAGATAATAAGTAACAGTTCTGAACAATAAATTTTAAAGAACACACTAAGATGTGTGCAAGATAATGAATAATTTAAAATGTAGATTCATGAAGTTTCAAAATTTTATGAATGAGTCTTTGAGCTATTAAACTAAATGTCTGAGCCACATATGATATAATCACTCCCCTTGTACAATAGTTTGAAACGCAGTCAATGCAATATGAAGTTGAAATCTGATTGTTCATAATTTTATTTTGCTCCTCTTCCCTTCTGCCTACTCCATACCCCAAAATAAAGCTTTCTGTAGACTTATTCAATGTTTTTAAATCTTCTTGCCACAAAGGGATATTTTAGATGAGAAATATGTAGGAGATGATCTGAATGAGTTCATTTAATTTGAAAGGAAGCAAAAGAATCAGGGTATATAAAAAAACACTCTTCAATTTACACATATTTTATACTAGGAAAAAAAACATATATTTGAAAAATTCCCATGGCTTTTTAATTAAAATATAGGCCAATTTAAAACTAAATACCTAGGGGCACCTGGGTGGCTCAGTCCATTGAGCATCTGACTTCCACTCAGGTTATGATCTCAGGGTTCATGACTTGGAGCCCTTCACTGGGCTCTGTATTGACAGCACAGAGTCTTCTCTGTCTCCTTCTTTCTCTGCCCCTCTCCCACTCACTCACTCTCCTTCTCAAAAATAAACATTAAAAAAACCCTAAATATCTATATGTAAAGAATAAGATATATCTATCTATCTATCTATCTATCTATCTATCTATCTATAGATAGATATATATACCTAAGGGAATAAGCTGGGTAACTGCTATTTTCTATTACCCAAATGTCTACCACTTTATTTCGTAAACAGTGACTGAACCATAGAAAAATCTGTGCCTGTTCCACAGTGAGGCATAGTAGGGACTGGACCTCAAATCATAGATTCTCCATACATTAATTAATTTTCTAAACTACAGTAAAATATAAGCCTGCAGTGACTTTAATACAAGTTGCTACTTATTGGTTGGCTATTATGAATGCAAACAACGCGTGCACACACATACACACACACACACACACACACACACACACACACACACGCATATAGATCATTCAGCATAAGGCGGGAAGCTCACAGAAAGCCTTTGGCATACGCACCTGGAGCACAACAGGGTACCTGAAATTGTAGTAACCAATATCAAAAGTTAAAAGTTGAAAACATAATCTGCATCTGAAATAAAAACACAAGGTAATATAAAAATATATTCTATTTGCTACATTTACTCTATCATTTGATGCATTATTAACAGTTACTACAGTTAAATTTCAAGGTATGTATTAATTAAAGAGAGCAGTGGCTTGGATAATATGGAATTACATGCAACCTATTTTTAAATTGGAATTTGTTTTGTTCCTTATAGAAAATACAAATATAACGCATTAAACAATGAGTTTAATAATGCATCAAACATATGAGTTTACTTCATGAAAATGCAAATATGGAGAAGGAAACTCTCCTACTCCTACACGCTGGGCATTCTTATTCACATAGGAAGCATGATAAAGCTTAATTGAGCCACCTCCTTTTTGTTGACATCGTAAATTTAACTTTTTTTTTTAGAAAAAGGGCATTAAATTACATTGAAGTAGGTTGTAACATGAAAATAGTAGCTATTGACTATTGTTAATAAGGGCCATAAGTAAAATTACACCTAGTCAATGCAAAGTGCATATGATAGAAATACCTAAGCTTAAAGGAGTTACAATTAAAATCCACTTAAACAATGTGTGCTTTATTTCTTGTCACTATTATCTAGACACTAACAAGTCTGTAACATGCTTTGAAGTGTAGGATCTACAAATATGGAAAGATGCTTGCAAGCCCATATTTATATACTGACATAACATTTTCCAAATAGCACCTACTTGTAATAATTAAGATATATTTTCACTAATAATTTTTAGATTGGAGTTTTTTAATTTTTTTAATGTTAAATTTTGTTTTTACCTATTGAAGGCCTTTGGTCCCAGAGTAGATGTTTCACTGAATACTTCAGCTGCTAGGAGGAGTTTGCTAATTGCTTCCTTCATATTATCAAAAGCCTGAAGAGGTGAACTGGCTGTCAGGAATGTCTCAAAAAATGTTTGCAACTGTGAACAAAGTAAAGGGTTAACTATTGAGTCAATAATCTCAGTTTGTCTATCATTTCCAAGGTGACCGGTTTGAAAGATTCTGTTAGGTTATATCTTCCTGTCATGTTCAAAAAAACTCCTTAAATAGGAAAGTTTGGTAACCTATATATAATATATATGTATAGGGTGTGTATATACATACGCATATATCTTACATATAATATACTGAAAGTGTATATAATATACTAAAAGTATGTTATAAATGAATATTATGTATATAATATTCAATGTCTATTATGTACATAATATGCAATATGTATAGATTATACACATTTAAAAAAATTTTTAAGGGGCGCCTGGCTGGCTCAGTCGGTTGAGCGTCTGACTTAGGCTCAGGTCATGATCTCGCAGTCTGTGAGTTCAAGCCCCGCATCGGGCTCTGTGCTGACAGCTCAGAGCCTGGAGCCTGCTTAGGATTCTGTGTCTCCCTCTCTCTCTGCCCCTCCCCCGCTCATGCTCTGTCTATCTCTCTCAAAATTTTTTTTAAATTTTTAAGCCTTTCAATTGAATATAGGGTGCACTACATCTTATAATTTAAATTACTTTAGCATTTTTGCTTCCCTTTTCCTCATTTCACAGCATCTAATCATGGAAAGTGAAAAGGAATTATTAACAAGAACTTGTGATCAGAACTTACAGGTTTAATTTGTGACTCTACAAACTAGATGACCTTGGACTGACAACTCACTTTGGATTTCTGTGTTCTCTTTAAAATGGGTGAATACTACCAACAAGAGAGCTGTCAATACAAATCGGAAGAAAGTGTACTTGAAAGCCACTGTAAGGTATGAAATCCAAATCTAAGCTTTTTAGTATTGTCACTTTTCTGTATATATTGGAACAAAAATAACTGCATGAAAGTTGCTTTTTCACAGCATCTTGCTATGGGAGACCTAGCCAACTAATGAAGAATCTAAGAGAGTCTCAGTCTCCTCTTAACGTTTTCGTTTAAGGAATGTTTCATGTGGATAGAAAAGATAGGGCAGTATTACAAAAAGGAGAATAAAGCTCAGGCTTATATTTTCTTAGAAATACCATTGTTCATGTCGTAAACAGCCATTTTTATTTGCTTAAGTATTAAAACAATCACAACAACAAAACTACCTCTTGAAGATGCTTAACATCAAAGTTCAAGTCAAAATTTTTTTTAAATGTTTTTTTTTAATGTTTATTTATTTTTGAGACAGAGAGAGACAGAGCATGAATGGGGGAGGGGCAGAGAGAGAGGGAGACACAGAATCGGAAGCAGGCTCCAGGCTCTGAGCCATCAGCCCAGAGCCCGACGCGGGGCTCGAACTCACGAACCGTGAGATCGTGACCTGAGCTGAAGTCGGACGCTCAACCGACTGAGCCACCCAGGCGCTTCCAAGTCAAAATTTTTAAAAAGCATAAAACAAACTTCATATTGGGTTGTACACTTTCTTTGGATAAACATAATCTCTCAAAGATGAAGAACAAAAAATATTTTTTGAAAAAACATGAAGCAGGTATCCTCTTCATGCTTTTGGAAGAACAGACTAGATCGCTCTGAGCTGCATTAAGACTACAAAGTGAAAAACTTTTGTTGCTATGATAATGAAGGACAGATAAGCAACCTGAGGGAAATGGTAAATGTATCTTTAAAAATACACAAGTAAAATCCCCCAAGTGAAACAAATCCTGACTTCATAAACTTTTACCAGCTGAAAAACAGAAACCTAATGAGATGTGCATTTTCAGACTCTATGGACACAACATTAGCATTTGGCAATTGGGATGTTTTGCCATTTCACTAAGGAAAATAAATGTAATAATTGTATGATCAAAAGAAAACAAATTAATACGAACACTAAAAATGTTAACACCCTTGAGTCAAAACAGAGTAATATTGTTTTTCCAAATAAAAAGAACTCCTATTTCACTCAGTTCAGCATGATTATGTAGAGAGGGTTACTGATTGTATTATTGCATTTTTTATTTTAATGTTTCCTGAATATCACAAAGGTCAAGGTTAATAATTTAAGAAAGTTGGAAATGTTTGTATAGCATATAAGATGTATACGTTTGATATCACATTATATCTTCCATGGCAAAAAATCATTAGAAATTAATGTCTTAGGGTTGTATTTATTCTCCCACTGTGGAAATGATTATTTCTTAATTTCTGTCTGTAACAGTGAGCATTGAATATGGGCTGCCAGTATATGCATTCAGTTCCATTCAATTCACATTTTTTAGTGAGAATTTTACTATGTGGAAAGTACTATACTGTTAGGAGTCATGGCACATAGCACAGTGGTCACACTATAGATTCTAGAGGCAAAAAGTCCTGGGTTTAACTTTGGCTCTATGCCTGTTACTATTAAATTGTGAGAACTGGGATTAATGACAGTATCTATTTTGCAGAGGTATCGCTCAGATTAAATGAGAGAATGTACATAAGGTACACCACCTCCCAGCACATCAATACTCAGCACATGTTCGCTCCTTGTATCAATTAAAATGAGAGAAGTCCGCAGCCATTTAAAGGAGTGGCTGTTGAAGTCAGATTCTCATAATGCGATGCATTTGTGGAAATTCAAAACTGCCTCTGAGAATTTGAACACATGTGACACCAATCAAAATAGAACATTTCAAAAATATATGATAAACCTTTAATAGAAATGTTTTAAAAGGGAGAATAAAGAGGTATGATGGTTGAATGGCCCCCTCCAGTGGGATGCCTCCCAACAAAAGTGAGAGAGCAGAACTGAAGAATCCAAATAATTGGCTGTCCCCCCCAATTCCCCAAGACCTCAGTCTGCTCAGAGAAGGACCAACATCAGCCACCAACAATGAGAACAGGGGGCCAGAACATAGAGGCCTTCGAGAAGTATGAGGACAGGAGAGAGAAGCAGGGCTCGGAAAGCATGTTTCGAAATGGAGCAACTTGTTTTATTTTTGTGTTAGCTCGGTTCCAAATTGTTGTCTCTGTATGCATTTCCTTCTATCTCGCTGCACGAATTTTAAATGATCTAAGCCCTTCAGTTCAAAGGAAATTCTAGATGAGTGACCTATTTATTTAGTACAGTGGCAAACTACATATGCCAGAAATGAAAATAGAATTGTGCAAGTGTTTAATAGGTATTTAAAAAAAATCAACTTTCAGTGAGTGACTCTGAGAAGGCACAATACTTGTATCAGTCCTTGTAACTAACTAATCCCCACACAGGCTAAGTGGAGGACTTCTTTGTGTATCTGGTCCTACTGTAATTTGTTATACTTACTGTATTTCCTTGGTCAAATTACTTGAATTCTGTGCATCTCAGTGTGTTCAGATATAGAAAGAGAATTGTGCTCAATGGTCTCATTAGACAATGGCAAATCTGAAATTATTTGATATTAATACCACTTACAGCCATCAGAGGTTGAAAAACCCATTTCACCCAGGAGCTTTCTTAACTCAAGAACAAATACCCGAAGAAGCACTTTCACTTTCGTTGCTAGTTTAAAATAATGAAGCCATAAACTGAAATATCAAGGAGACTTATCCCTCTCTACATCAAGATTTTTAATGGATGTTTTTGAGTTACATAAATATGAGAATTAGATCCCAAAGAAATCACTGCCTTGGCAGTAAGGTAAAAATAAGTAAAAGAGCGTCTTAAAACTTTTAACATGACATGAAACTATTTTATAAATTCTACATTTTCCTCCTTCATCGTAAAACTGAAATACAAATTTTGTGCAAAATAAATTTTATAGAAAATGACCTAGTAGGATCGTGGTTGCGGGCGCCTGGGTGGCTCAGTCAGTTAAGCATCACTCTTGATTTCAGCTCAGGTCATGATCTCTGGTTTGTAGGTTTGAGGCCACGTCGGGCTCCACACATGGAGCCTGCTTGAGTTCTCTCTCTCCCTCTCTCTCTACCCCTCCCCTGTGCTCTCTTTCCTTCTCTCTCTCAACATAAATAAATAAGCTTTGAAAAAGATCATTTAAATATACACAGATGGATCAAAATTATTTATTAAAAATGGAAGGACAAGAGGAACTGAAAATCAACTTGAAAATATTTGTAGGAAAACTTCCATCATATCTTTGATATCTTGAAATACTTCTAAGGAGTCCTATTCACTTCATTCCCCTTCCCCATGTCTGACAACCCTTCTCATGCCAAATTCTGGGCTTCACTTGATTAATTAATTCCCTTTATCTTCCCACAAGACCTTGGGCAAATTGTTCTCAATGGCAATACATTGAGAGCAAACTTGCTGACTTTCTTGTCTGTTCTTTTTTTTTTTTTTTTTTTTTTTTAAATTTTTTTTTCAACGTTTTTTATTTTTTTTTTATTTTTGGGACAGAGAGAGACATAGCATGAACGGGGGAGGGCCAGAGAGAGAGGGAGACACAGAATCGGAAACAGGCTCCAGGCTCTGAGCCATCAGCCCAGAGCCTGACGCGGGGCTCGAACTCACGGACCGCGAGATCATGACCTGGCTGAAGTCGGACGCTTAACCGACTGCGCCACCCAGGCGCCCCTCTTGTCTGTTTTTACCACTAGACTGTGAAATCTTTTAGGGAAGAAGCTGAACCATTTTATCTTTGGGTGGCTAGTACCTAATGCAGAGTAAATATTGAGTGAATAAAGCTAAGTATAGCATTACAGAAACCACGGAGACTTTGATAAGGGAAATAATTTACTGGAGCTTCTGGATAAAGTAATTTTTCTCCTTAGGACATGTTTATCTCTTATTTCCATCTCATGAGAGAGGGAGGATATGCATTTTTCTGGTGGCTTGTAATAAAACCTTTGAAAAATTGAAGCTTACAGCAGTTCAAGAGGATTTTTGAGATAAGAAAATTTAATCTAAGAGTTAAAACAAAAGATGAAAGATTAACCAATATTAGAGTTGTTTTTTTTTTTTTTAAGACATGTTCTCGACTAGCTGGGAAACTATAGCAGAATACAGTTATTTTAGTATCTTGAACTTTGAGTAGTGTTTAATAGCATTGTACTTTACTAAAGTTTCCTAGAATTTCTCTCAATATTATTGCATAAAAGAGAAATTTTCATTGTTTCAGTATGAAGAAGAATATTTCTACTTAAAATCATTTTGCACCAAAAAGCATATGAAAAGATGTTCAATGTCACTAATCTTTGGGGAAGTACAAACCAAAACCACAACAAAATATTACCTCATATCCATTAGGATGGCTACTACCAAAAAACAAAACAAAACAACAAAACAAAACAAAACAAAACAACATAAAATAATAAGTGTGGGGAAGAATGTGAAGAAGCCAGAACCCTTGGACACTGTTGGCGGGAATGTTAAATGATTCAGTATGAAGGTTCCTCATAAAATAAAAAATAAAAGTACCATATGATCCAGTGATTCAACTTCCAGGTATATAGTCTAAAGAATTGAAAACAGAGTCCTGAAGAGAGATTTGGACACCCATTTTCATTGCAGCATTATTCACAATAGCCAAAACGTGGAAGCAGCTCTAGTTTCCACCAATGGATGAATGGATAAACAAAATACATGGTGGAATATTATTCGGCCTTAAAGAGGAAGAACATTCTGACACGTACTATGGCTTGAAGAACCTTGAGGATATGCTAAGTGAAATAATCTAGTCACAAAAGACACTGTCTGATCCCCCTTACATGAGGTGTCTAGAGTAATCAAATTCATAGAAACAGAAAACAGAATGGCAGTTGCCAGTGCCTGGGGGGAGGGGCAAATGCAGGGTTGTTTAAAGGGTATATAATTTCAGTTTTGCAAAAGGTTCTAGAGATTGGTTGCGCAACAATGTAAATGTGTTTAATACTACTCACCTGTACACTTAAAAATGGTTAAGATGGTAAATTTTGTTATGTATTATTACCACAATTAACATTTTTAAAGTAATTTTGTAGTTTTTACAGCCTCACTCCCTCTAACAACTATGTTCAAGTACTTGCTTAAACAACTTAAACAACTATGTTTAAGTACTTGCTAATTTTGTGCCACCAAAGTCCAAGAGACCACTTCTTCAATGGTTAAAAACTTTACAAAAGAAACAAAACAAAAATAACCCTTCCCTTGTTCCATTTCTCAGCTCCTGCAAATAGTGGAAATAGTCTCCATCTCTACTCCACCTATTGCTAGTCACTGCTTTATCCATGAACACTCTTTCATTCTTGAGCTTTTTTGTGCATTTGTTTAGGATAGGAAACAATCACATAGCAAGCTTGAATGTTGACAGGAATGATCCGGAAGAGAGGGCAAATTAATATGGAACACAAAGTGAGTCTAGAGGATGATCGTTATAGGTTATAATCAATGCTTAAAAGGAAATAGCACAGAAGAGCTCAGACCCCGTTCCATCCAAGGGTAGAACTAAGTGCACCCTTAGTTCTAAATATATGAAATCCAAGATTCTATGTTCTTTGTCCCAATTAAAAGGGGAATAAGTATAGATTCAAATCCACCTATTTGTAATGTCCTTGGAATTTAAGTCTATTGTTTTTGACTGATACTATTATTCTTTCTGTCTTTTACCGACTGGACTAAGATCTCCCTGTCTGACTCTAACCTAACCAGCCTGTCTCCCAGGCACTTGCAAAATATTCACAATGTATCCAGAGAAATACAAATACCTCAGCATTTTATCCCAATGTAATATATTTTATAAATAAAAGGATTTTTTGATAACCCTATAATTCTCAATAAGAAAAATGTATTTATAAATTTAAGTTTTTAAAATTACAGTTTCCATATGGCTCTAAATTTTAAAATGTTTTTTTCTTCCCCAGAGTTATGATTACAGTTATTGCTTGTACACAATTGGTCAGGACAATATAAATATATTATAAATCTTATTAATGAATCTCTGAAATAAAAAAAATTGTCATGAAAATGCATCTCTTAGATGGATATAATTTCATGAAATTTTTTTTATTCAGTGAAAACACATATCCATTAAGAGAATATTACTTATGACTAGAGTGATAAGGGTTTGGCATCAGTATTAATATTACTTTTAATGTAGCATGGAGAAAGCTTGTCCACAGAAATATATATGTATGAAATATATGGATGGAAGGGTGTGTGTGTGTGTGTGTGTGTGTGTGTGGAGAGAGAGAGAGAGAGAGAAATGGGAAATGGAAGAGTTTAGTTACAGCAACATGACTTAATTCCTTGAACTCCTTCCAAAGTACATGGGAAAAAACGCCACGTAGTGATTTATCATGAAATATTTAATTTTGTTAAAAACTGAAAACAATCTGAGTTGTGCAGGATTTGTTACACAGTGTTATGTAGTGTTTGTTATGTAATTACTATTGGCATCCTTCACTTTCTCAAGTTTTGTTTCAGGGGAGTTGTTTTGTTTTGTTGTTTTGTTTTGCAGAATTTTTTCGCCATGAACCAATCATCACCATAATATTAAGGAGAGGTGAAAGTTAGGTCTTTTTTTTTTTTTTTTTTTTGAGGAGCAGAAGAGTATCTGTGAAAAAGACGGGGAAAGAAGATTCTCTTGAAACCATCCATGTGCCTGCAAAGCCCCTGGAGAGGCTTTATGGATCCCCAGAAACACAGGACCCCCTGCTTGAGGATCACAGCTCTGGAAGTGTCTGGCCCTCAGGAGCACATCCACCACTCATCAGGGGGCTGCTGCAGTGCCAGAGAAGTGCCAGTGAGCAGTCTGGACCCAAGGAAAAACTCTCCTTTGTGTTTTAAAGGGATATGATTTAGAGGGCAAATCAGATATTTGCAACAGAATAAAAAGAAGAAAAACGATTTGAGAAAGGGAGAAAAAAAAGACTAAATTATGAACCCAAGTACTGGTGCAATTTTTCATTTAGTGCACGTGTGATATTTCAATATAATTCTATGTTGCATTTAATAATCGTTCACCTTAGCCAAGCTGACACCACGTGCCAGACACTGTGCATTTCTCATGCACTTTTTTGTTAATATTCATAACAATGCGATGAGGTTGACACTCATTTTCCCCATTTTACAGATGAAGAAACTGAGGGACGCGAACACAAGTAATTTGCCTAAGGTTACATAGCCAAGACGTCACCCGTAAGGGTGTTAAAACTCGTCTGCTTCATTGCAAAGCCACAGCATTACCTCTGTCATTGTGGTTTTGATTATACTAGATTTAGAAATGTGGATGGACCCTGAAATACAGAAGAATGAATCATCTGTGTTTTTACTTTCATGGAAAATGTGTTTGAAACTGTCAGAATTCTCAAGCACATGACCTTACATCCACACATCTAAATACCAATTCAATAACTCGAGCATTTATGTAGCCTAATCACCTTTTGGAAAAATTAAGAATATTTCTTTGTAACTTAAATTGCCTGGATCGAGAGCAAATTTTGTGTTAAGTTAAATGATTTAAGAACATAAATATTCTCATTATTTGTTTTAGCTCATTGAAAATTGGCTTGCTTTAGGGTTTACCATGGAAAAACTGAATTAATTAGCTGAACCTAAATTACGATAGTTTTACTCATTCTCTGGAATTAGATCAAAACTCCAATATTTAAATAAGTTTCATGCTTCCCGTGACATGAATAATTTTATTCATTTGTACTTCTTAACAACCCTAAGCTTTAAAGCATACATTAAACTTGGAAACTCAGAAGATTCAATGTGATTTAATCAGTTTCATAGTTGGAAATTTTAAAATCTTCCCCACGTATATCAGAGAATTGATCAGAAGCAAGGTGCAGAAATACAAAAGGCTGTGAATAGCATAAAATTTAATTATTTGCTTTGAATGGTAGAACCCTGATTGCATTATATTCAACCTTCTCAGAGAACTGGCAGGTTATTTTTATTGCCCCTTCTGGAATCTCTCAGTGGGATATAAAGGAGCAGAGAGATTGAGTAAAGAGCAAAAGTTAAAGTTGTAAAAATTTTATCATTGGATTTTGTATGTATATATCTACTAATTTTCTTTATGTGAATGCCATTGTTCAGGTAGGTCACAACTCTTTCCATTAAAGTTAAAACACAGGCCTTCTTTCAACCTTCAGTAAAATAAGGTCTGACAGTTGTTTGGAAAACCTTCCATCTTTTATTAATTGGTCTTGAGTAGAAAATGACATTGAAATCAGGTAACAGGAAATATTTGTAACAGGCAGTACAAAAATTTGCAAACAAGGATGCATTTGGTCATTTGGTAGAAACATACCCATCTCATATCTATAAATACTCTCGGAAGAGTAAGAAAGTAAAAGGCAAAATATTTTTCATTTATGTTCTGGATATTTTATGCAGCGTATCTGTTTTAGTTCTTATCAAGTTTCATGGTCAATCACAAAAAAAAAGAAATGTATTCATTATAAAAATAATGAGTTCTGGTTGTACAATAAAGAAAATGATAGACCAATTTGCCCTAACATATGAGAGCTGGAGTGTTAAAGTCTGTTGAATCCATAGATTTACTACAATCCTCCACTATTTTCTTACACTTCTCTTATATCAGGTACCTTATACATCTCTCTTACCAGTGTTCAAACAAAACTCCTTCTTTTACATGGGATATTTTAAATGAACATTTAAATATTATGCACAATTTAAAAGTTCATGATGTAGTACTCTAATTAAATATACTGCTATCTAGCCCAAATCAATGTCTTCTCACTGGGGTCCAACTACTGACTTTTGATTTCTCTGCCCCCAACCTCTTTCTCTTTCATTGCTGCCGGAGTCATTTTTATGAAGCACAGTTCAAACATAAAGGACAGAAGTCCCAATGTTCACAGAAGGAGGCGATATAATAAACAATAGAGGCCCTTTTATCTTTTTTGCTACAAAGGGATAGCAATTTTTATAGGAGTATTCAAAAGAAAAAGCAATGCATGAAAATTTTAAACATCTTATTTTAATTTAAAAAACATAAATGTTATTCCTTTGTCAACTTTGTAACACACAGCCAAGGTATTTTATTTGCCTGAAGGTGAACTAATTGGAATTGTTACTCATCTACTTTATGGAAACCTCACCCATAATGCATTGGTTATAGCCACAATTATGTAAGAACATAAAGACACTTGCAAAGAAATCTCAGGGCAGACAGAATACTAGGTTTCACAATTCTCCCTGACCCCACGAAAGCTGTTACACCACATAGAATTCACCTGCAATGTTTCCAAGAAATTTTCCCAGATAGATTCCTTTATAAACATTCCTTTGCTTTTATAGAACTAAGTCTATCTCTTTTTGCACCGATAGTTCATCAGTGCATGATGAGGTAAGCATACAAATGCTTGCCTCAGACACTGAGTTCTTGGGCTCAGCAGTCAATATGCTTTATGGAGGGCATACAGAGCATTGCTTAAAAGTACAAGTAGTTAAGTGGGAATTAAGAGAGATTTTATTCACTGAAGATCTGAGTCCTAATCCTAATCACGTTTGTTAGTTCTGTCATCTCTTTAAATCATGAATCTTGATTTCCTTATCTATAGAATGGATATAAACATATCACCCTATCCCTAAGGATTCTTAAAAATATCAAATGAGATCATATATGAGAATATATTCAGAAATGATCCCACTGTCATTTTACATTTTACAGTGCATGAAATCCCAGCTCTTCCAGATCTGACTCTAACATACCTTTGCTGGTTTCCCCTACTCCACAAACCCGATGTCTTTTTCCCTTTCTTTCTCTCCAACCCTCCCACTGTAGGCTATCCTAGGATTTTTCCCACCCTGAAATATATACACATTCTAGCCAAATAAATAAGGCAGCTCATACTTCTGAGACTATAACCTATGTTCCTATGCTTCATGATGTCTGTCCAAAGAAAATGCAAATATCCCTTCTCCATTTCTAAAGACACACTACTCATTTTTCCAAGATCAGCTAAAATGCCACCTATTTTATGAAACCTACCTCACTTTCCTACAGCTGAGTAATTTTCTCCTACTCTTGACTGTCCCAGCAACTCAGCCATTTATTGCACTCCGCTTGGTATTAAAGTTATTTATAAATGTCTTTCTCCCTCCCTTTCCCCAACTGGAGGGTTCCCTGAAAGCAACAACCAACATTTCTCTTTTGAGTCCTTCTCCACATTGCCCAGTACACAGGTATCCTTTAAACAACTGTGGAATATAAGTGAGCTGAATTGAGTATGAACAATTATTAAATAGTCAACACTGCTTCTCCTTTGAGTTGTTTTTGACTCCATGATTAAACATGAAAATATAACATATACAATGAGATACAAATTAAACACATTGATTCCCCACCAATTTTTTTATGGGGAGAGATACTGTTTTTCCATGTTACTCGATGAGGAACACACAACTATTAGAAGCTTCGTTCTCATCAAGGAGTAGAGAAGTCATTGGGTCAAATACTCTTCCCTTTCTCTCTTTTGCTGTCTTCTGTCTCTAATTTTTTTTTAAAAAGTTTATTTACTTATTTTGGGGGGGAAGGTGGAGTGAGCAGGGGAGGGGCAGAGAGAGAGAGAGAGAGAGAGAGAGAGAGAGAGAGGGAGAGAGAATCCCAAGCAGGCTCTGCACTGACAGTACAGAGCCCGACGCGGGACTCAAACTCATAAACCACAAGAGCTAAAATCAAGAGTCAGACACTTAACCAACTGAGCCACCCAGGTGCCCCTCTCCTGCCCCTAATTTAAAAACTTCCTTGTTCTCTAGTCTAAATAAATCCCATCCCATGAAACCTGCTGACAATCTGCTCCAATGTGAAAATCCTTCTTTACAGTGGTGTGGCAATTTGGAAAAACTGGCCACAAATTCTTCGAACCTCTGTATTCAACCCCTCCACCACACCTCCTCCCATTCAGAGGTGGAATCTCTTTCCTCATTTCTTGAGTCTTGGTTTAGCCCTGTGAAGCTCTTTGGTCAATGAAACATCAGTAAATGCAATGCAAACTGTTTTAATTTCCTGGGCTACTGTAATAAATTACTTCAAACCTGGTGATTTAAAACAGTAGAAATTTATTATCTCATGGTTATGGAGGCCAAAAGTCTAAAATCAAGGTGTTAGCAGAGCCACATTCCTTCTTAGGGATCTGGAAGACAATGCATCCCTTGTTCCTTCCACCTTCTGGTGGCTGTAGGCTTTCCTTGGCCTGACGGTGTATAACTATAATCTTTGCTCCATTTTCACATGATTCTCTCCTCTTCTGCCTGTACCAAATATCCTTTTGCCTCTCTCATATAAGGACACGTGTCATTGGATTTAAGGCCCACTTGGATAATCCAAGATGATCTCATTCTGAAATCCTTAACTTAATTATATCTTCCAGGAACCTTTTTTCCAAATCAGGTCACATTCACGGGTTCTTGGGGTTAGGACATAGGTATATCTTTCGGGGAGCAACTCTTCAGCCCACTACACAGACAAAAGCTTGAAGAGAACTTGGCCTTCGGGGCTTGCTCACTGGCTATTCTTGGGGACCCTGACACTCCCACCATATGAAAGAACACTGGGCAGCCTGGTGATGAGAAACACATGGCCATGTCATCTCCATGATCCTAGCTAATGCCAGGCCAACAGCCAGGCATGTGAGTGAGACCAAGCTAGACCATCCAGCCTCAACCGAGCCACAGAAATTGGCAGGGCTTGCCCAGCTAACCAAACAGGATAAGGAGAATAATAAATAAATATTTGTCATTTGAAGTCACTAAGTTTGGGGGTGGTTTATTATGGTGCAAAAGCTAACTACTTAAATTTGCTTTTTTGCTTGTTTATTTGTTCACACTGTGTCTTACTTTCCTCTCATTTTGGCATGGATTCTGCATCCCTCCTAAATCTCCCACATGAGAAAGAAGGGGATCTAGGAACTTCATGTTGCTTTATTTTCAGTGCTTAGAGTATAGTGTAATGCCTGCTGCTTCTGGTTTGGCTTCTCCACTTCAAATGCCTCCAACTTCACTCTGACTTCCATCCCCAACACTGAATAAATTTCACCCTTTCGGTGGACAGATTCCTAAGCCTTCTCTTCTCACCTTCTTGCCTGAATATACCAGAGTTGACAACCCTGTGAACCTCAAGGGCATCATTTGAGGATTCTACTTATGATTTGAGACCCCATCTATTTGAAAATAACCCGTGAACCTATGGTGTCGAGAGCAGGCACTTCTGCCCAGGCTGTTTTTACAATGATGGGAATCTGGACACAGAGGACGTGCCTTGTCACATTAGGAAGTGCAAGCAACAAGTGATAGGATACCTCTGTTGGAAATAGCAGGAGGGAGAAGGGAATGGCGAGAAAAAAAAAACAAGAGGAGGAAGTGAATGAGTAAAGAAACACCAAATTCCCAAGGTGAGAATTTTTCTGTGTAGGGCCCCCAGGCAGGGTATGGAGCCAAGGAGACCTAAGAACCAGGCAGATGGGGGGAACCCCCACATGGGTAAGCAGCTGTGAGATCAGGATCCCATCTCCCTCTCCACTTCCTCACTCCTCCATGCTTTCCATCTGATCTAGCTCAGGAAATGACACCACCATTCAAATATTGCCTACAGTGTGCTCTTTGAGCCATCTCTATCCTCTTTCTCAACTCATCACCAACGTTTGTTTCTACCTCGAACAGGTAGAGACTTCTCTCCTTCTGTAGACCACAATCTCACCAACTAGTCCAAGTCACCAAGCTTTCTACTCTGACACCCAAATAGGCTTGCAATTGATTTCTCCACCTGTGCTCATAATCCTCTTCAATGTGATCTCCACGCAGCAGCAGAGTGGGCTTGAAAAGGTAAATGAGAGTATGACATTCCCCTGTTCACCATTTTTCAGTGGCATCCCTTTGCTCCTAGGAAAAAAGTTCAAATTCTTTACTTTGCCTATAAGTCTTGCATGACTTGGCTCTTATCTTTCTCTCCTACCTCCTCACTACCACTTTTCTTTTGTTCAACATAACACACTTTCAGTGCCTGTGATGTTCTGTGCATGTGCCAAGATCTTCCTATCTCAAGACATTGGAATTCTCCACTTGCCAGCAACGTTTCATCACCAGTTCTTCAAATGCCACTTAGTCTTTTTAAAAAAAATTTTTTTAACACTTATTTAATTTTGAGAGACAGAGAGAAACAAGGACAAGCAGGAGAGGGGCAGAGAGAGAAGGAGACACAGAATCCAAAGCAGGCTTTAGGCTCTGAGCTGTCAGCAAAGAGCACAATGCAGGGCTCAAACCTACGAACCATGAGATCATGACCTGAGCCAAAGTTGGACGCTTCACTGACTTAGTCTTATCAATGAATTACAGCCCAAGTATCACCTAGTCAGGGAAATCTTTCTACCATTCTCAAAGTGGGTAAACCAGTTACTATGTACGCAACCCTGTTACTCATTTCATTCTTAGGTACATTAAAAATCCATCATTATCTATATTTGTTCATATGTGTATAACTAGTTCTTTATCTGTATTTCATCTACCATTCCATACAAGGATAAACTCCATGAAAGCAGGAACTCTGTCTTGTTTATTACTATATCAATGGAGCTTAATTAACACAATGTCTAGCATATGAGAAGTCCCCGGTAAATATTAGTAGAAGACATGAAAAACCTCATTTAACTCATTGGAAGATGTTCCTATTTTATAGATAGAGAAAGTGGTTTGGAAAGACTGAAAGACTTGCCTGATGTCATACAGTTGGTACAAGAACACTGTTAGTGAACATTCATTCCCAGGCCCCTAGAGGTCATCATGCCTTGGGATTTTCTTTTTAGTCCTATAGATCCAGCACTATAGATCCAGTGTTAGTGATTTATGACTTTTTCCTTTAGAGTAAAAGTGCAACCAGATATTTGCTTATCACTCAGATTGAAAAGATGTCATTATTGTCCTATTCATATTTTGCAATCACATCTCTTTTCATTTTGACAGTCACTCACAGAAAGCATGGAAATGTAATATATTTCCTTAGCGTACTGTTTTTCTTGTGTGACTTTGGAATTTAGAGTAATAATTTCACTCTTTGTCACTTGAGTACATGTTCTTTATGTGGATGATTTGGGTAATCCAGCACATGGGAAAATTCTCATACCTTTCAAATACGTTCAGGCATAAAATTTCTGGTAGAAATCATTTTGGTACAGTGTTTTTTAAAACAGGTAGTGAAAGCTGTGGTACTTGGAACTATTGGATTCTGGAAGACTAGGCTCCAGGCATGGGGAAGCTGGTTTAGAGAGGAAGTCACACTGTACCTGGACGCATAAACCTACAGGGACACCTGTGATATCCTTTCCCATTTGCAGTCCCTTGCTCCAAATTTTAAAGACCTGCTTCATAGAGCTCCTAAGAACTGCTTTCATGAGTATGACAGGGGGACAAGAAGACAAGCTGTTATGAGACTGAGAGGATAGAGTGGTGGGTATGAGGATGCTTCCTATCAGTAAAGAGGGAAGTCAGGGAATGAGTGAATCAGGCTGATGCTCCATAGAGATACAACTAACAAAAGCGAGGATATCTGTCTGTATAATGTAGTAGATATAGAATGCAGCATGAGGTATGTGTGCAGAATTCTGATAAATAATTCATCTTTATCTGTCTTAGTAGCACTCAGAAAAATGGAAGACAAATGTTCAGTTTCATATCACAATATTAGGTCATTTACATAATTCAAAGGAATTTGCATTAACCAACACTTTGAGGTTCAGGTTGAAATCAAATAGAAGTACACACCAAAGATAATGGTTAATGGAATGCATTTTCAGATACTAAGTCTAAAATGCTAATGCTAACTCTACAGTAATTAAAAAGAACCTATGTATCACAAAATTGTCTTAAATGGAAAAACAATGTCCAATGACTGACAAATGCTGAAAGCATTCCAAGTAATTTTGTGGGGTAGGCAATTTAAATTGCACTGAAAATGTACCATCATTCAGAATCTCTACTTAGCACTAAGCGTGGATTACCAAATCATGTTTTAAAAATAAATGTGTATAACCTGATGAAAGAAAAGGGCCAAAGTGTCTAAGCGTTTTTGTCCTTTTTTCTTTCACTGTTGGACAGCTCAGGCTATTAGTGCAATATCTAAAAAGATCACTTGGGGGCAATACAGTATTCTTGTTTTTCTTCATCTCATAGTCATGCTAGTTTCCTCAGTGACAAAAGACTGCTCTTTCTTTCAAATTTGAAACCACCTTTTAATATATGGGAGGGATAAGGCTGTATATCATTTTAAACTTACAGTGCATAAATCACATAAGACAAATGCAAGTCAGATTTTCTCCTGAAGGGAGCAAAAGTCTGTCTTCTTTTAGCAGACAAATCAGTTTTACCTAGTTGGCACATTTGGGGATATTTTATATTTACAATTTGTCACTGGCTTTGAGATAGATCTCAAAGAATAAAGGAAATTGTTAATAGAAACATTTAAAATGGCTGACATGTAATAAGCTTCGAAACGTACTGGTGGAAAATTATTTTGTTTCAATAACCAAAGTAAAAATATAAATATCATCTGTGTTCTCCATTGGGTACATATTTTATAATAAACTTAAGCATGAAAGTCATTAATTGTTTGAGATACTTATTGCTATTGCCTTCTCTGGTATTGCGTCACATTCACAAAACACTTGACAAAGGGGTTATTTTTATATCTGATTATTTTTTCAGCAATTTGATGAGTGGTGTCTCCATTCCAAGCCGTTTCTCTTCCCCTGTCTTCTAAGCACTAGGTATCATGTCAGGCACTAAAGGTTTATTTCCTTTTTAAATAAAAAATAAACATAATATCTTCGTTCAAGGATTTTAAGCATACTTAGGCCAATAAATTTTTCTTCTTTGTTTTTGTTCTCTTGATTCTTTGCTGACTTTATCTGATTTTTTTTCTCCCAACGTATTTTCCTGTCCTCAGAAGATATTTATCATTACCACAGTGATGGAACACTCAGGTGTGTCTTGTAAAAATATAGGAATCAAGATTTATAAAATCAATTTTAACTCTCTAGGTACCTACACAGAAGTGGAAAAATTCAGGAAGACTGCAGGGAGTTTTGCCTTAACTCACGGGTCCATTAACCAAAGCACCATCTTACCATTCTTTATTGATGGAGAGTAATAAAGGAGGGGATTACAGTTGCGCTGTCTTTGAACATCTTTCTGGCTTTGCTAGTTCATCTATTAAGGAAATAATGAGAAACTCAAAAATTGAAATTAAGAGGGTGCTGTTCTCTATGGATGCTTAAAGTATTTGACACATTGCTTATATGCTTTTTCCATGTTCATTTTTTGCTCTAAACATTTGTTTATTTTATAAACTTATGATTGGCGACGTGTAACAAATCAGAGCGACACTTCCATGCTGGACGAGCCTGCACTAATTGATAATAGTTTCTATGACGTCCATATGCCATACACTCGTAGGCTCCAGTTTGGAGAAACAGAAGCTCTTTGCAAGTCCTCCGTTGGACCCCTTCCTCATCCTCGCACAGGTATCCACTAGATGGCGCCAGAGAGAAGAAGGTTTTGAACAAAACCAGTGAAGAGAAGCATAATAGGGAAATACACATCCTAACATCCAAATGCCACTGAGAAACTCCCTTTTCTATCTTTCAACCATTCCGAAGGCATTCATTTACTTCCCCTGATTTCACACTGAAGTAATTATTATATTACATATAATATAATGTATATATAAAATATATATATTATGTATATGTATAATTATAATGTAATATATAATATATAATGCATAAATACTAGTTAATTTTAATTTGAATAAATTAATTAGTTCACTGAACTAGTTCTGAAAATATATATCTGAATTAACAAAGATGTGATAGGTAAATTCATCATATTCATCTTTTGTTGCAGAACCTACTCTTAAATCTATTTTCCCCAAATGAGAGGTTTTTTGTATGTTACAATTAATGAAGTACCCCATAATAAAAATAATAATGATAGATAACCATTCATTGATAAACATTTTTTGAGTGCCTTCCATGTTTACAGGCATTTTCTGAGGCTCTCAGAATACAGAACATTGCATGCTGTCCTGAACCTTATGGTCATGTGTTGAAATGATAATTTTTGATCAAATAAACATGACTATGATTAATGAATAATTATCCTCCTATTTAGGATAATAATTCAGATGCAGTATTAAGAATTAATGAATGTACATAATTACCTGACAAACTTTTTATGCAACAATGCTGGGAGTGAATGAATGAAATGAATGAGTGAATGAAATTTTTCAAAATAAGAGACAATTTTGCCATCAACAGTACCAATGCAAAATAACAAAATTATTTTAAAATCATGTGCAGTTGCAAAACAACCATTCTTTTTCTAGAGCAATTATAGACCTGAAATAATATTAACACCAAAGTGGGCTGATTAGATATGTTTTTATTTTATAATTGTTATTTGGTTTTTATTATGTCAGCTTTAGCCACATGCTTATTTAATTTTGTGCTTGTTATCTATAATTTTTATTTGTATAAAATCATACTTTAAGATGACCACCCTGATGCAGTTTTTAAATTTAATCCAAATAAGAGTAGATGAAGTAACACATCAATTCATTTTACAAACTCCTGAGACCAGCCCTTTATTCACATTCTTTCTACAAGCTGACATAAATCTCCGGGGCCTGCAGAAGGGCCAGATGCTCAGTAAAAAAGTCTTTTACAAGGTCAGTTCCACAGTCTGCAGTTTTAGATGTAAAATGAAGATCAGAAGAAGAACACTTCCTAAGGTTGAAAAACCATACTGTAACTTTAACCTGCATCCAGAGACATTACTCATTTTTACCCCGGGGAATATATGAGCAATCTCATCCAACATTATGAAAGGCACTGCATAAATACTGATGACAAATGAGGCTAACTTCATCCCCTGCAACTGTGTGATGTCTCCAAACCTGAGTTAAGAGATATATGCATTCTTTAAAAAGGGTCTTTGTAAATAACAACATCCCTGCTTTGTCAGAGTTCGCTCTCCTCTGTGTACATTTGCTGACTGCACAGATGTGAGAGGCAGGGGCAGGCACTGGAGATAGAAAATGGTCCCCGGAAAGCCCCAGTGGTGGGAGAGCTGGTGATTTAGAGCTGCAGCCTGGGCAGGATGTTGCTTTAACTTGGGTTTCTTTTGGAGATGAGTCTTACAGATAGATACTGACTTAAGAAAAGCCCACATTATCCCATGTTTTCCCCTTTCTATCAG
Organism: Neofelis nebulosa; assembly: GCF_028018385.1. Taxonomy (NCBI): domain Eukaryota; kingdom Metazoa; phylum Chordata; class Mammalia; order Carnivora; family Felidae; genus Neofelis; species Neofelis nebulosa. The sequence goes on from NC_080785.1 coordinate 30,793,067, forward strand.
AGTGGCACTGTCCAGAAATTCAAATTATGACATCTGTCCAAGGCATTCACCAGAAAGCCACTGGAAGACCACTGAAGCATAGATGAGCTAAATTAGAACGGTTAGGGATGAAATAGATTTGGGCATTTCTTCACACAGTTAAAAAATTTTAAATGGTAGTAACTAGACTTATCATGGGGGTCATTTCATAAGGTATAAAAATACTGAATCACTAGGATATTTATCTGAAATTAAGAAGGTACTGTATGTCAATTATACTTCAACTAAAAAGAACATATCATCTCCAAATACAGTTTTACTTCTTAAAAAAATGGTTGAAATGATCCTCAATTGAATTCAATCCAAAACACATTTATCAAGAGCTGATTATATTCAAGGAATTATCTTCATCTAACTTTGACTACCGAATATCAACAAATGAACGTCTTTAAATGTAAGATGGCTGATCAAACAATGAGTTCATTTAAGTTATGTCTCAACTAGACAAAATAAGACTTTTGACAAGTCTTCCTGCTGGAAGTCACAAATCACTCTAGCAATACATTTTTGTCAAAGCGGTCTGTTCTGATCACAGGTATAAAGAATCTCCAGACGTCATAAAGAAGTTACAGATATGAGAGCTTCCTCTCTGCTGGATAACTAGAATGGATAAAGGGATAAATCGTGACTTTTTACTGTAAGAGCCAAATTTAAATTTATGACATTTCTTGCCGTTAATCTATATGACCTGTGCATAAAGACAGCCATGGACCCATTTGACCAAAATTTACAGTTAGAATGTTCATGTAAGAGTTCCAGTCATGAATTCATGGATAAAACTGGAGGGTTTTGTAATTGAATTGAAAGCATTTTAAGGGAAGAAGTTGTTGAATAAAATATGGCTTAAAATTGGATTTATTATATTCACCAAGAATATTGACACTGCTTTAGCAGCAACTTATTTTTTTAAGAGAGACAGAGTGAGCACGTGCAAGTGTGGGGTGGAGGGGGAGGAGGAAGAGGCAGAGAGAGAATCTTAAGCAGGCTCCACACCCAGTGCTGCCCAACGCAGGGGGCTCAGTCTCAGGACCCTGGGATCATGACCTGAGTTGAAATCATGAGTCAGACACTCAACTGACTAAGCCACCCAGACCCAGGCACCTCTAAATGGTTGTTTTAAAACGGAATCAAAGGATATAGTAAACAAATGTTACATATGCTATTAATTTTCTTTCCTGTTTTCTATGTTCCCCTCACTTTTTTTTTTGAGAGAGAGTGAGCGAGCGAGCAAGACAGAGAGCAAGTGGGGGATAGGGGCAGAAGGATAGGGAAAGCTAGAACCCTAACAGGCTCATCGCTCAGTGTGGAGCCCGACAAGGAGCTTGATTTCACCACCTGGGGATCACAACCTGAGCCGAAATGCAGAACTGCACGTTCAACCAACTGAGCCACCCAGGCGCCCCTCTTCTCCTCAGTTTTAAATTTGAACATCCTTTGGAAACACCTAACACTTACATTTTAAATTGTTTTTATCGTATAGAAGGAGATCTTAGAAAAAAATTTACTTTATAAAGTATCTAGTTTTCATTATTTCTCAAATTTGCATTTCTTGATATTTTTCAAGTCTCCCTAAAGCTTTGGCAGGTAAAATATCTCAGCAGCAAACCTAATTGGAAATAAATGAGCTCATAGTTATAGCTGTTATTACTTTCATACTTCCACTAACTGCCAGAATATTCTATAAGTGGCCACTGAAAACCGGTTTAGTAGGTTTGCCTCACTGCACAGTGCATAAATCACGACTGATTTAACTAAGTAATTCAGCCTTTGAGTCAAGGACTCAGTACACACACACACACACACACACACACACACACACACACAATTGTGTTTCCACAGAATTTAAAGCCAGTAAAACTTTGATGTCACATAGTCAGGCTTCAGAGTGGATCTTGGTCCTGTCTTCCACATTAGCATTGAGAACCATTTCCGCATATTTTTCACATCTAAAACTATCAGGAGGAAGCAGTTTTGGAGGATGGTCAAGTGATTTAACAGATAAGTAAAATCTATTTGTTTTAGCTGAAGCAACAAGCACTTCACTTGAGGGGTAAATAGACACTCCCTTGTTTTCAGAAATCTAGCCATAGCATCCTGTATAACTTTGACCTCGCAAGGAAATAATCGCTCTCTGGAACATTAACCCAGGAAGCTGTACTACCTTCCTGTGAGAGCTGATAACGGTATTGCCCAGAGTAATCAGGCAAGATCTTGAAAAGACAGATTCCAAGGAGAGGATAAAAATGACAAGAACTGCATGCTTTCCAGTGCTACATCTACTGCTTGCCTCTGTCCTGCAGACGCGACAAGGATATGAATAAGAAACAAACTAGTGAATAAAGCATGAAAATCTAAAGAGAACCAAATCACAAAGAGCTTTTTTTTCTTGTGCTTTACCTTCAAGAAATACAGTAGTCTCCCATTATCCACAGGGGGGGGGGTCTGTGTCAAGACCCCCCGTGGATGCCTGAAACCACGGATACTATTGAACTCTGTAGGTACTGGTTTTTTCTTACACATACACACCTAAGATAAAGTTTAATTTATAAATTAGGCACAGTAAGAGATTAACAACAGTAACTAATAATAAAGTAGAACAGTTGTAACAATGGGCTGTATTAAAAGTTATGTGAATGTGCTCTCTCTCTCTCTCTCTCTCAAAATATCTTCTTGTGCTGTACTCACCCTGCTTCTTGTGATGATGTGAGATGATAAAATGCTTGTGAGGGAGGAGGTGAGGTGAATGACATAGGCACGTGACGTAGGGTTAGGCTACTATTGCCCTTCTGCTGATTCATCACAAGGAGGATCATCTGCTTCCAGAAGCCTTTGGTGGCGGGGAACAGAAATTGCGAAAAGCAAAACTGCGGGTAAGGGGAGATTACTGTAGGTAAAAAGTGTTTTATTTCTACCAGTCATTTCTACTGGGGCTAGAAGAAGTGATGCTTAAATAAAGAAGAAAAAAAGGGGGGGGGATACTTCAAAAGGACAAATAATAAAAATCTGTGTGAAGGGGATTGTGCAAGCCGTTTTGAACTGGTCTGTCCAGTGGTGGCAATGGTCAGGATGACTGGAGTGTGGGGAGGGTGGGTGCCAGAGGCTTCTTTGAGGGGACAGAATGGAGGAAAGTATTTTTGTTTTCCTCCTGCCTCTCTCCTGTGATCCCCTGTAAAATCCACCCCAGGACTCAGGCTGCTTAATTCTGGGGTGATTATGTCCTGGTCAGGTGAAGACTTGATGAGAAGTGTGAGATTGTAACACATCTCATATTCACTCCTCCACTCTATTGTCTCTCAAACCTCAAGTCTGATGGATTATAATGGAGAGAAGTGCTTCCTCCCAAGGCTTTATTTACTTCCTAAGGGTTTAGGGAGTAAAATTCTGACCAGAGAAACCACCTGCAAGAGTGGCAGCAGAGAGAATTGATTGAAAGTGTTTTTGTGACGCCTGGAACTCATTCTGTGCCATCTCCTTGGGGACACCTACAGGACTGACCTTCCCCAAAGAGCAGACCCGTTGGAATACAGAGTATCTGCAGGAGCACTTCAGCTCAAAGAACAAAACAGGGACACATGAAAAGTACAGCTACCTCCAGTAGGGGGCAAGCAAAGGAAAAGTAAGGCAACAAAGTAAAAGACACATACATTGCTACTACAACTAATAATAGACTCAGGACCCTGTGGCGCAATGGATAGAACAGTGACTTCTAAAACTAATGGACTAGGAATTTTTAAAAAGCATGATTAATATACTCAAGGAAATAATATATTCAAGGAAGACAGGAGCAAAATCAAATGTGAAAAAGAAATGATAAAGAATCAAGAAGAAATAAAATAAGAAATAAATTGGCGTAAGTAAAAATATGCATACTTCTTAAGGGGTTTCTCCACACGAAATGAAGGGGTCAAAATCTGGACAACAGAAGAAAGGAAGAAAAAACAGTGAGCAAAAATTTTTCAAGCAATGATGAAAACACATTTTCCAGAATTAAGGAGTAAAGAGTTCAGGCCCAAATTGGAAACACTCAGTAAGGAGAGAAACAAATAAGGGGAGGATGTCGTTAAGCAATCTGGAGAGCTAATTCCTATCTTACACGAGTTGTTCCAAAAAAATTGAAAAAGAGTGAAAATTATCTAGTCCTATTTTATCCAGTAATCTCAACTCTAAACACCAGGTAAGAGAAATATAAGAAAATACAATTATAGGTCCATATCATTTATTAACATAGATATAAAAATCGTAACTAAACAAATCCAACACATTATTGCAAAATAGTCCCAAATAATCACATAGGTTTCATCTCAGTGATGCAAGGAGGTTTTATTAAAAGAAAATCTAACGATGTAATATACCACAAAAATAAACCTGAGGAGGAAAAAATCATATAATTTTATTAATGCAGGAAAAAGCATTTATAAAGTTCAAAATCTTTTTATGGTGAAGACTCCTAGCTAACTAAAAACAAAAGGGAACTTATTTAACTTTGTAAAGTTTATAAATCTGTCTCTCTCAAAATTACGCTCTAAAAAGGTTTACAAAGGAAATCATGTGATGTCTGGGATTTGTTTCAAAATAAACTGTTGTCTGGGAAGGGGAGTGGAGAGGGTGCAGATGAAACAAAATTATCCATATATTGCAATCGTTGTAACACACTGATGGATACTTTGTGGTTATTTATATTATCCTCCCTACTTTGGCAGGAATTATAAAAATTAAAGACCAAAACCTACTGCAAGCATTTTACTTAAGAGAGAAGCTTCAGCTACACTCCTTTTAAAATGAAGAACAATTTGAGAACACTTAACTCTCATTTCTACCCTTAAAGACAGTACTGGAGGTTCTGACCAAAATTAGTAAAGGGAAAGAAAGAAAGAGAAAAGATGTATAAGAATTAAAAAGGAGATTAAGGAGCAGCTGGGTGACTCAGTCGGTTAAGTGTCCGACTTCAGTTTAGGTTATGATCTCGAGGTTTGTGAGTTTGAGCCCTGCATCCGGCTCTGTGCTGACAGCTCAGAGATTGGAGCCTGCTTCGGATTCTGTGTCTCCCTCTGTTTCTGGCCCTCCCTTTCTCACACTCTGTCTCCCTCTCAAAAATAAACCTTAAAAAATTATTTTTTAAAAAGGAAATTAACATGACTTTATTTGCAGATAAAATAATCATCTGCCTTAAAAACTCAAACCTAATGATACTGATGATAAAATTATTGACACAAGTTTACCAAATACAAGTTCAACTTCAAAAATAGTATTTCTCTATCCGAGCAATAACCAACTACACAATACAATGTCAAAAAGCATATCAACAAATATTCTAAGGAATCTAGAAATAAACATAAGAACATACAAGATCTTTCTAGAGAAAATATTTTAAACTCTAATAAAGGAAAAACAAAATGATCTGACTCAAGAGACAATATTACAAATATAATAATAATAATAACATTATTATTATTCAAAAATTAATCTATAAATTTTATGTGATTATATATTGAAATTACTGGAGGATCTTAAAAATATACTTGAATGCTAAAATATTTATGAGGAAATAAATGTCTATACCATAGTTAACTTGATTTTGAAAAGAAAAAGTAGGAGCAACCTCCCTGCCAGGTGTTAAGATGTATAACTGTCAAAATAATAAAACAAGTGGGCCAACTGGAACAGAACAGAGAGCTCAGAGGCAGCTCCATATACAAATAGGAACTTATACAGTAAAAGTGATATTACAGTCATGGGAAATGATGAGTTTTTAGCCCATGAAAATTGATTATATAGAAAAAAATTCTGGATCAAAGGTGAACTCTAGTTGAATAAAATATTTGTGTGTCCTGGAAAAATTATAAAGGTAATAGAAGAAAATGAAGAACCCCACCCCTGTGACTTAAAGATAAGAAACAACTTCTGGAACTAAATATCCAAAGCAGAAATTATAGGGAAAGTTTAATTTGATGAATCAATTGAAGATTTCTGATCAACAAAGGATACCAAGGATAAAGTTAACCGGTGACAAATTGAGCCATTTGCGAGACTAAGATACTACTGTTCACCTGTTGCAAGCTGGAAAGGTTAAGTGTTGGGCAGGTTGTCGGGACATGGAAAGACTGATAATGGCACAGAAACTGGCACAGGCATTCTGGAGGGTAAGCTGGCATTATTGAATTCTATCAAATGAACCCATAGCTGATGACCTAGCAAGTCCAATGATAGGTGTATGTTTTCCAGAACAAATGGATTCAGGTTCATTAAGAGTCTAATACAAGAATTGGTACATCTGCGGCACTATTTGGGTTAGTCGAGAGTTGGAACAATCAAGGTGTCTCTCACTGGAACGCTGGTTAAGTGAAGTGTAACAGAATACATCATGGAATACAGTAAATCAGTCCAAAGTAACACAGGAGGTGGACACATAACAACGTGGGTGTTTCCTTCCCGAAAATATGCAGTGCTTCACATAAAAAAGTTAGAAGAAAAAAATCTCTAATACAATACAATTTACGTAAATTAAAAGCACATATATGCACAAAAAAACAAAACTGCATTTTTACAATAACCTAAACAAAAAGATACACATTAAATCATTGTAATGCTGCCCCAAGGAACTGCATGGGGAATAGGGATGAAATGGATTATATAAATAGATGTGGGAGTCTTGCACCGATGGCTAATGGCAAATTCTACAAGAACAGGGATTTTGGACTGGGCTCCGTAAACATTTGTTGAATGCGTGAATGTGACATGAATTTAGTGATACGATTCTTTCATCTCTCAGTACCTGAGTTCCAAAAATTAGGTTACATCATATGAAACTGCAACTTTTTGTAAGTCAAGAATGGCCACATACTAGCAATTTCATATAATTCAACCTAATATAAACAGAAATCTGAAAATAATTAAAGGTACTTAGGTAAAAATAAATAGCCACTGTGAAGACTGGTAGGAGATAACGTGAAAGACAAACCAAATTTGATGCTACTTTTTCATAATTAACTAAAAAACACCTATGTTGATATAGTTACGATAATTGTTCTTTAAGTATCTTATGACTTAAGTCATCAACACTATTTCCCTAAAATGTCAGCCATCTATTTTACTAAGGAATATAGCATTTGCACCTTTTATCATGCTGATCCTTTTTTTTAAATTGACAATATTTAAATGAGCCATTTAAAAAATTTTTCACCGGGGCGCCTGGGTGGCGCAGTCGGTTGAGCGTCCGACTTCAGCCAGGTCACGATCTCGCGGTCCGTGAGTTCGAGCCCCGCGTCAGGCTCTGGGCTGATGGCTCGGAGCCTGGAGCCTGTTTCCGATTCTGTGTCTCCCTCTCTCTCTGCCCCTCCCCCGTTCATGCTCTGTCTCTCTCTGTCCCAAAAAAAATAAATAGAAAAAAAAAAAATAAATAAAAAAAAAATAAAAAAAAAAAAAATTTTTCACCATTGGAAGATTTTCCAGAATTTACAATGTAGTTTATATAAGATAAATTCTGAAAGAAATCAAGTTCAGTTACTTCTGAATCTCTTGAAGCTATGAAAGGCATTGCACATTCTTTTTAAAAACAACAACAACATTTTATTATGATTGAGATACAAAAAGCTGTACCTATTTAACATATTCAATCTGATGAGTTTGGAGATAACTACACCCATGAATCCATCCTCACACTCAAGCCATAACATATCTATCCCATCCAAATTTTACCTCCCACCCTGTGTATGTATGTATGTGTGTACGTACCTATATATTATGTGTTATTTAGCGATAAGGACACTTAACATAAGATCTACTCTTTTAGCAAATCTTATTAACTGCAGGCATTATGCTATACGTAGAACTCTAGGTCATACTGATCTTGCATAACTGAAACTTTGTACCAGTTGACCAACATTTTCTCATCTCCCCTTTTCCCCCCACCCCTGGTAACTATCATTCTATTTTCTCTCTGATTTTGTGAGTTTGACAATTTTATTTCTATTTTTTATAATGTTTATTTATTTTTGAGAGAGAGAGAGAAAGAAAGAGCACAAGCAGAGGAAGGATGGGGGGTGGGGCGGGGGTGGGGCGGGGAGAGAATCCCAAGCAGGCTCCACTCTGTTAGCACAGAGCTGGACGAGAGGCTCAGTCTCACAAACCGTGAGATTATGACCTGAGCTGAAATAAAGAGTTGGATGCTTAGACGACTGAGCCACCCAGGTGCCCCGTGTTTGCAAAGTTACATTGTTATATAAGTAGGATCATGTAGTATTTGTTCTTTGAAGGAATTTTTGATTTTACAGAAATAATTGTTCAGAGGACAGGTAAGAGAAAACAGGAAGAAATTGAAAGAACATACAAACCAAAGCACTTGAGTGTTCTTTCAATTTCTTCCTATTTCCTCTTAACTGTCCTCTGAATGATTATTTCTGTAAAGTTGGAAACTTCTTAAAATTTACCCAATATGTTGTCGCTAGACCTTATTTTCAACTGAGGCAACCTGAGTTACCTTTTATAACTAAATTTTTGGGGAGTTATTATTAAGTGCTTCCCAGAAAACTTTCTCATCATGCTTTATATCATGACTTACTATCTTAGGCACACTTGAGAGCTTTGTTTTTCACTTAGGAAATATTCCATATTGACTACTGTGACAAAATAGGTATTTTGCTTCCTAAGAATGAAGAAAAAAACATAAGGGAAAGGTAATATTTTCATTTGTTGCAATGAGTATATTTTTCTTAAATAAGTGGAAAGTCAAGAAAACAGAATACAGCTGAGAATTAACTTTGTAATGGGTCAAAGAATTGAACTAAAAAGATGAATTGAGAAAACAAGATGTAACTTTTGTGATCCCTAGTGAATTAAGCTGCTTCCAGTTCATTTTTGAGCCTGCACCTGTTAAATGAGAATCTCCACTTGCAGCAATAAAATGATGCAATCTTTGTTCAATGGGATTTGATAATCATGAAGGTCAGAGAAAGGCAGTTCAACTCACTTTACTTATCTTTAATATACTTTGAATGAAATAACAGCTTCGATGGAATTTTACCTTGACAGTGAAGCGTTTTTTCTTTGGTGGATTCCAAACCGCGCCGGTTGAATGAATGAATGCACGCAAAGGGCTTAAAGATGTCACCAACACATATGCTTTAAGAATCACAGACAGTTCTTCAGCTCTAAAGATTGTTTCATGTGGAGCAAGGACTGTTGTTTGATTCCTAAAAAATAAAACAGCATAGCTAATGCTCCATAACTTAGGGTATGTAATTTGTAAATTACCTCGAAACTTTGTACACTCATCTATCCTTTGTTGGACCTCAGCCTTCCATGTGTGGGTTTCCTTCAGCAATCCCACTGCTCATTAGCATCACTACAGGTACATATACAGGTACAGAGAGAGAGAGAGGAGATCAAACTGATAAGAGTTCTGCACTCTGGTAGATTTAATTAAAATAATTTTTTTTTGAAAGCAAGGTAGGAAAATACCTAAAATGAGGTTTAAAGAGTTCAAAGATGTACATTGGTCATGTATGTACCATCACTACAAAAGTGATACAAATTATAGTTTAGGGAACAGTGAAACCTGACATTTTCCAGTCCTGCCCTCAGTTGCCTTTGCTCTACCTTCTCCTTGACAAGAGATACTATTATATTTCTCAGTAGTAGACAGGTCACCAAAATATGCCAACATACATTCCCCACTAGTTTGATTCTACCCAATAACCATCACCACAGATAATTCTGGATTAATTTAAAGCACAGAGCATGAAGTAAACACTTCAGTCTACAAAGGAAAATTAACACTAATACTTTGTGATGAAACAAATATACTTTCCTCATAAAAGATACCAAAATGTTTAACTATTTGCTTTTTGCATGATGTTTCTATGTTTCATATCTAAGTTTAATCAATGAACAGACTATGCTATTTCAACCTTTGAAGTCTTAGGTAAACAGAGGTGCATATGATCCTTCAATAAATACTGTTAACTGTGGAAATACTACCTAATAATTATAAAATTAGATGAGGTAAACTATTCTGTCTCTTGGATAAGATAATGAAAATCTCTTAATTTTTCACTAAAATCTATCTACATTGAAAAATCATTTTCCTGGAGGAAACTTAAATAACTTGGTACCCTGCAGTTGCTTTCTTAGATCATAAGGGCCATAAAAAATATATTAACTAGAAAAAAAAAATCATTCAGCCATACTCATAGACCAGGGCAATGTCATTTGAGTACAAAATGGAAGTTAAAATTTTATAGTTTCACATTGTCAAGGTTTCAAATTCAATTTCCATTAATGTAACTTCCTAGATAAGAGTCCTATTTACCCAAATGTTTATTTTTTGGCAGGAGAGGTTTGAATTAGTCTAGGAGAAAATCAATGATGGTGTTCTTTATTAAGAAGAGATAGCTGAAATTTTATGTAATAGAACCTAATCATTCAAACATGTAATACCCCCTAGATATCTTCAGGAGTTTTCTCTTGTTAGCTGTCTCCAAAAATGCATGCTGGATAGAACAATTCAAAATGATTAGCTTACAGCTGTTCACGTTGCCAGTCCCATGGTTTCCACATATGTGGCTTCACTGTTTTTAAAAGGTCACTCAGAGTACTCTGCTTTAACTGTATGCTCTGATCCAGACACACAGAGGGGCTCACCACAAGTCGCAATTCTGAAAAAAATTCAAAGAGCACAAAACAGTCATTTTATCATTTCTTTTTGGAATTGCTTCCAAAATAGTGTTTGCTGTGTTCAAATACAGCGTCCATGGGAAATATGCAACCAATTTTTTCTCCATTCTTAATCAAAGTTAGATTCATTAAATCATGGATGTTTAGAAAAGTCTTTGTTTTGTAGTTTATTGTCTTACAACAAAAGAGGAAAACAATTGTAATAACTGATTTCAAATTTTCTTGCTCAGAAGGGAGGTAGATATGATGTCTCCAACTGACCTCACTGAGCAGATCTATTCTCCCCACATGTTAGAGATGCACTCTTAATATGGGGAAGATGGCTGCAGGGGCAGCCTCCGTTTGTGAGGAGAATATTACATGGCTGACTTGAGGAGATTTCCTGGCAGTGCAGTCCGTCATGTGCTAGAGTCTGTCATGCTTCATGACATCGGTAAAGTGAACAACAGTGCTTTATTATTTTATAAAATATTATTTAATAGTTTTTTGAAGTATATAAAACTGAAGACCAACAATAATGACTTACTTCAAAGTACTCACTGGTATTTAAAAAAAATAAATGTATTGGATGTACATGGTTAGAAAAAGCAAACTGTATAGAAAGCTATCCAGATTGGAAAAACAAAACAAAAAACTCAGAAGCACCCAGCAATCCACCCCTAACCAGAGCCTCTCTCTGCCAAAGCCAATGCTTTACATATTCACCTTTGAAGTCCAAAGAAGCACCCAATGGGTAAGATGCATATGGGTCTTCAATATGTAAATTGATATAAATATCAGTATATCTACATGACTTATACTTGTAGATGTTTCTGCTTTTTAAATGATCCAAAGGAGACATTATAGTAGTTCCCCTCATCTGTAGCTTCACTTTCCTCAGTTTTAGTTACCTGTGGTCAACCCCAGCCAAGAAGCAAATGATCCTCCTTCCAACGTACCATCAGAAAGAAGGTCAGCAATAGCCTAATGTTATGTCACGGTGCCTATGTCACTCACCTCACTTCATATCATCATATTGGTATTTTATCATCTCACATCATCACCAAAAGGATAAATGCAATACAATAAAGTATTTTGGGAGAGACCACATTCACATAACTTTTATTACAGTCCAGTTATAACTGTTCTATTTTATTATTAGTTATCGTTGTTAATCTCTTACTGTGCCTAATTCATAAAATAAACTTTATCTTAGGTGTGCATGTATAAGAAAAAACATAGTACGGATAGGATTTGGTAATGTCTGTGGTTTCTGCACAGGGGGTCCTGGGATATATTCCCTAGAGATAAGGGGGGATTACTGTATAATCTAGGTCTAAATCTAGCATATTAACCTACCAATCCATCCCAGAATCCTTTCCATATCAGCATATATATAGAATTACATTAGACTTCTTAATGGCTTGGGGTGTGCTGTTAAATGAATGCACATTTAATTTAATCGTTCTTATTGTTGTGTATTCAGATTAGTTTTGTAATGTTTGTCTTCTGTTATTTCAAAAATACTGCAATGAATGCTCTTATCCATCTATTTAGGTATACTTTTACAAGTTTATCTAGGGGCAAATTCTAATCTGTATGCGTAATAGTCAGATCAACGAATAAACGCATTGTAAATTTGATAGCTATTACTGAATTGCCTTCGTTGTCCACATTCCCATTCTCTCCAACAGCATTTGAGAGTTGTTGTTTCCTTACTGCCAGGTCACAGTGATTTATTTTTAAATTATACAATTTATCTAGCTCTCAAAATGGAACAAAGCCTTTAAATTATTTTTCCCCCTTGTGCACGTTTCATCAATACTAACATAGTCTAATTTAAAACACTTCACACTCTTAAGTAAAAGTCAGCAGAAGTCAAGCTGTTCAATGTATTCCCATATCTCATTATTTAGCACAGTGTGATCTTTCTCAAAAAATGATAGCCTACTTGGAAGGCTTCCTTATTAATGAAGTTCTAATACATCATAATAAAAGAAATACTCAAATCGCTTGTTTCTGGAGGTGGCAAATGAAGAGTCATTAAGGTAATTTCTTTTCTTGGGAATCACAACTTAAAAAAGAGTTGAACTGTTTCTATAATCCTTTACATTTGCAGCAAGGAAATGTGTTTTCTTTCTTTCTTTCTTTCTTTTTTTTTTTTTTTTACTGAATAGACCTTTTTAGAGTTTATTACTAGGATAAGTTTTGTCTCTCCAGAAGAGCTAATTTGTGGCCTTCTTTTGTATAATATGAGAACAGTGTAATTTACTCCGATTTCCTTTTTATCCTTACTGCCAGGAAGCACAGCATTGATTTGAAGCCCAGGCAGAGCTGACTTTGAAGAAGCTACCCCTATTAAGTGTTTTACCAAGATAGCAGCTCACTGATTTTCAGGAAGTAGTAGTCAGCAAATATGTCAAAAAATAAACAATTTTATGTCACCCACTTTTGGCTTAGTTCAAGTGGAAGAGCCTATAGCATGGAGCTAAAGGAATCCAATACAGGAATTGTCAAGAATATGTCAGATTTCCACATCAGCCCCTGAAACTGTGGTTGAACAGTGGAATTTAGTATCGATTAAAGTAATTTTTACCCTTTGTGAAATATATGTAACTTTCCATTATCTTATTCCAGGTTTGGAGGCTACTCTTAATGATTCTAACCCCCTTCCCTGCAAAAAACCCCAAAAAAACAACTCTAAGTAGATGTTCTCTGACATCAAAAATCATTTCCATTTCCCTTGATTATAGCTAAAAAGTAAAAATAAGCTCCATTAATACTATAAAAGCTGCAACTACATTTTATGGAGCTATATAAATAATTGTGGAAATCTTAAATATCCTAGGTTCTTATTTAACAGAGTCAAAGAATTGTCTGTAGTCACTCTTCCTTCCATCTTTCATTTGGCCTATCTATCAAGGGCTCTCTCAACAAACTGGTCCAATCCACTTGTTTTAATATTCCATTCCCTCCTTCTCCCTTGACCCCCCCCCCCCCCCAACACACACAGAAACCTAGAAATCCTCCATAAACGATGCCAAAACTAGCTTCTGTTTTGGGGGAAAATTGGGAGATGAGTCTCTGAGATGTAGTCTTTCATATGACCTTGTAATTCATTAACACATGTTTATTATTTCCAGAAAATAATTAAAGATGGAGGGTCTAGCATGTGTCTTTAGTGCTTTCCTATCCCACCCTATGAGGACTAAATGAATAAGCAGATACAGATACGAAATATCATAGATTTTTATTTATTGACTACTCTTATCTTATTTTAAGGAGCTCTGAAGCTTATAACTTTACCTCTTACCCAGAGGAAAAATGAACTTTTTTTGAAGGCTGCTTTTCTCTGCCTTCTAATATCTGGTTACTGATATAGCCAAGTACTGAATACCCGATGAGTGTGGTGCAGTTTTAAGAAAAGAAAGATTAAACCAGAACCACAAGACCTGGGTTTTCATTTTGATTCTTACCAACCAATGCTTCATGGGCATGTGACAATGTCAAGGAATCTTCTAGAATCCAGAATATGATTCCCCATAAATCTCCTGATTGTCCCACATCACTAAACACAATGCTGATGCATAACAAGTGCTCAGTAAATGTTTGTTCTAGCAATGAGCTAGTTTGGAAGGTAGGAGGACTAAGCCAATGTGTACTTGGAGAACAAAATGATATCCCAATGTATTAAAAATATTTTAATTTTTTCCCTTGCTTATGGCATATAATTATATATATCATAGGCAAAGACTAAACACTGTAAAACTAGCAAAGATGAGCAGCCAAATTTATACTGTATTTGATTTAATGTTCTGCCCAGAGCTAATAATTAATAGAAAAGTAATAGTTGGAAAATGTAATTATATTTCATAAATGTTTGAGTATTGTCTTGCATTTCATATTAGGAAGCTAAACTTAGCCAGTATTTTCTTATTTTAAAACTTCCAATGAAGATAAAAGGTCTTAATTAATAATTGACAATTAGTTTTGAGATTAGAAGTATACATAAATACCATTTGTGGGTATATTAATTGTTCTTCTTACCCAAAGATATTTACAAGTCTTAGTCCTTCGCCTAGCCTGCAGGTATAAGCTATGCAAATATACCCTCAAAACTTATATACATAACAAATATAAATTAATATATGCAAAACTAACTTCATAGCCAGGAAGTAACTCTGGATCTGCGCCCTGGGAGAAAATGAATGGATGGCAGAGTCAAAGGGGTAAGTGAAGAGACTATTAATGGAGAAACTATTACAGAAAGGACTGTTAAACAAATGAGAGGAGGGCTAAGAGAAAACAATAGGTAGTGAAGCTCCTGGCGCTTACCTCCCCTAGCTCAGGAGGGCAGGGATTATAGAACCAAACAAAGAGCATAAGTGTGGGAGAGGACACTGAGCATGTGCTTTGGTCACAGGTAGAAGGACAGAAGTACTTCCAAGCCAGGGTCTGGCAGGAAAGCAGGTTGGGGATAAATATCCCAAAGCTCTCTCCTCCTGAACTCTGATCTCCTGCAGAAGCCAGGGGACAAGGGAGCCCTGTTGATTAGTCTGCAGTGGACAGTTTCCTGGGGAAGGGTCTAGAGTAGAAGGCCAAATGGAGAATATCCAGCACAAACCCTGTATTTGGAAAATACAAATTTTGGCCCTTGTTTTCTCCTTACTAACCACATGTCCTGGAGAAACAATTATATGATATGTGTGTTTGTGTGTGTGTGCACGCACATGTGGGAAGAGTAAGAGAGAAATAATATTAGCTTTGATCTTGAAAGCATTTGTACATGGCAGCAGGACATGTCTTAAGATGAATCATATGAAATTACCTTTTGTTAGTAAAAACATGGCTGAACATTGATCAAATATCAGCAATTCATAATGTGTCTTTTACCACAATGTGATGCTTATTGAAAGAAAGCAAGAGAGTACATAAACCTACCACCTGTGAAAGAAGGTTCCAGTGGCTAGAATGTCTATGGGCAGGAATGACAAAAGAGTGCATTGGTTAGTTTTATGTGTCAATTGGTTAGGGATACCCAGAGAGCTTCTTAAACATTATGGGTGTGTCTGTGAGGGTGTGTTCAGAAGAGATCGGCATTTGAATTGGTGGAATGAGTAAAAGCAGATAGCTCTCCCAGAGGTGGTTGGGCAGTAACCAATCTATTGAGGGCCTGAACAGAACAAAAAGGCAGAGGAAGGTTGAATTTGCTCTCTGCCTGATTGATTGAGCTGCGACATTAATCTTCTCCTGCCCTTAGAACACTTGGTTCTCAGGCCTTCAGACTCAGACTGGATTCTAACCATTGGCTGTCTATATCATCAGTCTTCCTGGGTCTCCATCTTGCAGATGGCAGATCATGGGATCTCTCAACTTCCAGAATCATGTGAGCCAATACCTTACAATAAATTTCTTTATCTCCTACTCTCCCAATAAACACATAAATGATAGATAGAGAGATGATAGATAGATAGATAGATAGATAGATAGATAGATAGATAGATAGATATTAGAGATCTTATTATCTGTTTCCCTGGAAAACCCTGACTAATACAAGGGGCTATCTTGAAATCATTCAATGACTATTTGGTACGTGCTCTGAAAACAACAGGAGCGTAGCCCATCTGCCAGTTCCTAAAAGAGAACAAATATCCTCATCTCTGAATCTGTTTCCTCTTTTGCATGATGATGAAAAAGACAGCAGCAAGCACAGTGGGTACTAAACAAATATTTACTGAATGAACAACTAAGTGATTTCTAAGGTCTTTTACAATTCTAAATTTCTGTGATCCTAGGTCAAAAGTTATGTTATAATTTTTAATATATGCTATATATGACCTAATGGAATAGATAAGTAGCAAAAGTCCAAGGGCCAGGGCTGGAATATGGCCCCTCTGTGAATTCAGGTATATTCCAGGAATCCTGAGTGCTCCACAAGGTCAGCCAGGTGCATTTTTATTTGTGTGAGCCCCAATAGACAACATAGGAGAGACTGTTTCTGAATCTCCTTTGAGCTCCTACCTTCTGAGAAAGTATCTGGGGAATATCAACCACCCTTTCATTTCTTGAGCCCTGTACAAACTGGAAAGGAAACACACCACAGATAGCTTCAAGTTCACCAACTTGATGACTCATTGGCAGTTAGAGAGGAGGGATTCTTTTAAGTATTAAGTACTTCAGACGGAATTCTCAGTTTACTGGACAGTGAGCTCTATGAAGTCAGGAATTCGGGTTTTCTCTTTCCATAGCATATCTAGTGCCAAACACACAGGCTGGCACTTAACGTAGGAGCTCAATATATCTCTGCTTAGTAAGTGAATGCTAATGTCTTCTCACCAAATAGCTAGAGATATGTGCACTGGCCCTAGGAAAAGGGGCTGAAATGTAAAGAATGAGCCATCTAGCCGCTGAGCAGTTTTACTAGGGTTGTATGGTGTAACTTTTTGTTCATGACCTAGGATATTAGCATAACATGGACAAGAATTGGTTTTCTCTGTCCACCTCAATGTGGTATCTGTTAGAGTAGCATGATGTGTTACGACCCTATCAGAGACGTTGCAACAATACTGAGGAGGCTCCAGTGAAGAACCAGAGATGGACACCATGAGAGGAACTATCAAAGGCCAAGAGGTCTAATATCAGCAAAGCCCCCTGGAAACCACAGCAAGCATAGAAAGCCATGGAAGAGAATGTCATAAGCAGACTTCTAAGAGGAAGGCTGCCCCTTACAGGGACACCAGATAAGAGAGGGATTTGGGGACCAAGGTTGTATCTGTTTCACCAAGGAAACTGAACCTGGGCCTGGGAAGACATGGATGAAACCCATAAAAATGCATGTTCTGCTTTGTCTAAGATGTTGCAATATAGTTGCTGCCCAGTAACTTTTTTTTCAAAAATATTTTACAAATAATATTCCAAAGAAATTTATTTTAAAAATCCTGATTCTTGTTTATTAATGGATTCCTATTCATAAGTATGACCATGAACAAATTCCTTAACTTTTCTGAGTTCAATATCTTTATCTGGAAAATGAGAATTGTAACAGTAGTGACAAGAAGAAGAACGTACCTCATACGGATACTGACAGAATTAAATATAAAATGTTCTTTAAAGTGCTTTGCACAGCACCTGGAATATATTAAATCCTAAAAAAATGTCATAGAACTACTTCTAGTAGTAGTTTAATATAATCCTTTCCTATAACCTAGGAAACCTGTTTATAATTGGAAACTTCAAAGTGTAACTAAAGTGTTATTTCTTTTGAATTTACTCAGCACTAAGGGCTCATCACTGATATCAAAGACTAATAAATCCTCTTTTACATGATTATGAAACATGTGACGTTTGACATTAGTTGCTTCAGAACAAAGCAGGAAATATGAGATATGCACAGATGCATAGACGAAAACAAAACACAGCATCTTTACTTGAAGTAGCCTGTGAAGACACACTGGTTTTAGTGACTTTCCTCAAGTTTAGCATTGCAATATCATCCCAGCAAAGCAGTTAATTTCCTGTTGTTTCACTTATTTAAAGGAGTTCTATATTAAGACTAGGTTTCTGTGAATGGAGTAAGCCTAGGACTGACCCAGTTTTGCAATAGTGAAGTCTATTCTTCTCTATTTTGTTCAGGAAGATAACTTTTTCACCAACAACCACCACAACTAACTCTTAGTCAATAGAACTAGCTCTTGGTCAACAAATCTATGACACATAGACAAATCTATGACACATAGACAAATCTATGACACTATTTCAGACCTGCACTTGAGTTTGAATGGTATAATTTGAGGATCTATGTGCTCCAAATACATCAATTCCTTAATGCATTTTTACTTTCATTTTATGAGAGTGGAATTATTAATACATAATGCTAACCTTAAGCTAAGCAACTCAAAATTTATTTCTCAAGATTTGACATTATTATATTACTACCTATGTGGATTTGACACCAAAAGTTTAATTTCTCTGGTTTCAGAAAATCTTTCCTATGTTACCATCTCAGGGTGGCTCACACCACAAATACAAATATCTTACTATTTCAATATAGTACTTTTTGGGGGAGAAGAATAACTTCTATTTTATGTTGTAAGAAATAATATGTACTCCATGTCCTGATGGAAATGGAGACACAATTTGACCCACAAAAATTACCAGATCAATGACACAACAATGTGTTTTAAAGAAGTAGTCATTGCATAAAGTGTTCACCAACTAATCAGTCAATTAATCAGCCAATCAATCGATCAAATGCTTATTGAGCACTCAGTAAATGCAAGCCATAAATGTTCTTTCTGTTCTTTTTCAGTGGAAGTGTCGAAGTCATGCAATTCTCCAAAAACAATTTTCCCCATGAACTGCTCTATGTTTTGACCATGACAACACAAGAACCTTGAATTCTGTTCACTTTCCTTGGTAATAAAAGCTATGTCAAGACGAGTACTTCAATTTTCTTGCCCCTGTGATTTCACTGCAATGACCAAACAGCATGAAAGATTGTTTTATTACTTTATGGCAGCTTAATTTTGCTTTGATATTTTTCTGCATGAATTTTCCAGGGAAAAAGAAAGGGAAAAAAATGCTTGACTAGTTCAGCAAGACCAAAGATGAATAATTCAGTATAAATTAATGAGCATCATTAATAATTTGAAACACAGTCTCCAACAAATATTAATACATAGAGTGCAACAAATATGATAATAGAGTAGCTGTCTAAACCTACCCATTGTGAAAATAAGTTAATCACTTTATTAATATTAAACTTTTTTTCTCAGTAACATTTTCTGGAGTAAGCCATGAAATATTATTGATATATATTACATCAGAATAATTAATGACTTACTAAAAATTTGTGATTTCCAAATTCTTCTTAAGTATATTAAAGTCAATCCTAATTTAAATACAAGACACAAACGATGGGGGTGATTGCCCCTATTTTAAACAAAACGATGCATTAACCTATTTCTCCTTTAATGGTAACTTCACAGACCAACTCAATCTTCAATTTTTACCCTATGTTTTTGGTATAATAAAACATGCACAGTATTACTGTCAATTTTCTTCTCTACTTTTACACTATTTATAAGTAAGTGTATTATATGTGAGCCAAGTACATATTAAGAATATCAGTATTGTCATAATATCTAACTCCAAGATTGAGACAAAAATATAGAACATGTGGAGACTAGAGCCAGTTGCCAAATGAAATCTAATGAGGGCCAGAGATCCAAATGCCAGAAATAGGTCAAGAACATGGAAATATGTCAGAAAAGATTTTTGGTTAGGAGACAGCAAACATATTTCTATGGAACCGTTTTATTCTAAGTTCTTTCCCCTCCCACAACTGACCAGCCATATAGTTGGAGTCTTTGGAGATCAGGCTTGGCTGAGCGGCATCATAATACAAGAGTCCACTCCTAATATAGATGAGGACACAAAGGGCAAGAGTCAGAGGTCAAGTGGAACCTGACAAGGATTTGTGAGATGGTGTCTCAGTTTGCAACCTTAGCCAGGTAAACCGATCATTAGCCAGGTACATTTGACCTATTTTATACCTTGTAAATGACTAAAAAATTAACCAACTAATTGAGCCAAAAGGGGAAGGGTCTTCATATCTGAAGTGCTAAATAACTGTTGGTCTTTAAAAATGTTAATTAGGTGATAAAAATTTTGAGTTTTTCTTTTCCTACTCTTCTCTAGATTTTAAACCCTGAAGTTAAGCTGTCTCCTCTCTGTGAAGAATTTTGGTCAGGACATTAAATTCAAATGACTATTTTCTTTTTTTTTTTTCTTTTTTAAAAAAATTTTTTTTTTCAACATTTTTTATTTATTTTTTTTGGGACAGAGAGAGACAGAGCATGAACGGGGGAGGGGCAGAGAGAGAGGGAGACACAGAATCGGAAACAGGCTCCAGGCTCCGAGCCATCAGCCCAGAGCCTGACGCGGGGCTCGAACTCACGGACCGTGAGATCGTGACCTGGCTGAAGTCGGACGCTTAACTGACTGCGCCACCCAGGCGCCCCACAAATGACTATTTTCTATAAGGATATTCTTCATATTTTCTTTATACATATCTTATCTTTTTTATTGCCAAGATGCTTTTAGTATATACGTGCATGTGTGTGTATATATATGTGAGTATATGGATATAAATTTTATGTATATATATATATATTTTTAGAAATTTTTAGATAATTATTTTTCAGAGATTTAATACACTCTAACTCAGGCTTTAGTTTTGACATCAGCATTTTATCTCAATTAACCCCACTTGTCTGCATGTCCCTGAATAGCAATCCAGACTGAACATCCAGTTCTAAAGTGCCACTTAGATGCCTTAAAATAGGTGGATGGTGGATAGCAAGTCATTTATATCTTGTTTTTTTTTTTTTTTTTTTTTTTTTACTTCCCAAATACACTGAATGCTTTTGGGAAAATGACTCTGTGGCACCCAATAATGTCCCAGTCATTTTTAATAAATTAAAGATGTGTAGTCATCACCTTAAAAATCCTGTGAGCTCTGGCATCAGTCAAGGCTCAAAGTCATGAGTTAACCAAACCAACTCTGCTATACTTTGGCTCAATGGAAGCTGAATTAAAAAGCTTGGATTGTTGGGGTGCCTGGCCAGCTTGGTTGGTGGAGCATGTAACTCTTTTTTTTTAATTTTTTTAAATTCTTTATTTAGTTTTGAGAGAGAGACAATGAAACAGAGTGTGAGCGGGGGAGGAACAGAGAGAGAGGCAGACACAGGATCCAAAGCAGGATCCAGGCCCTGAGCTGTCAGCACGGAGCCCAACATGGGGCTCAAACTCATGAACCACAAGATCATGACCTGAGCCGAAGCTGGCCCCTTAACCGACTGAGCCACTCAGGTGCCCCAGAAGCATGTGACTCTTGATCTCAGGGTTGTGGGTTTGAATCCCATGTTGGGTATAGAGATTACTTAAAAATTAGATCTTTAAAAATAAAAAAAGTTTTGATTGTTAAGTGGTGGAAAAAATTGAAGCTAGTTTTAAGTCAAAAGGGAAAAATATTGGGTAACAGTGAAAAAATTATCAAAGTACAGGTATTCCTCTCCTCCTTTCCCATCTATGAAAGAATGATGTATGCTTATGTGGGAACCATGTCTTTGTTACGGTGTTTGGAGTAATGGGAAGAAATACATTTAAATTTTTTAATTTATATAAATAAGTTAGAGAGAGAAGAGCAGACATAGAAATCAATTAGAAGAGAGGTTGTACAGGTGATGCTTTGTTGAGCTAGAGGGGGTTGCCCAGAGAGAGATGAGAGTTATGAATGCAGATTTGGGCACAAATTTCATTTTTTGTTGAGTAAGGCTAATTCCTCCCTTGCAGTCATTTTGTCCTGACCCCTCCACATTTCAAAAAAAAAAAAAATCTATTAAAAAACTCTAAACCACTCTTCAAGGCTTTTCGAGTCAAACCTATTGTTGTTGGAAGGGGTGTTTTGTTTTTTTTTGTTTGCTTAATTCAACGTAATATATCAGCATTCTCTCAAAGGGGCCATTTTTGCCTAGGTGCTGCCATTCATGATTCCAGCCTCTGTAGTCAAGGTTGGGTCCCTTGGCCCAAGGTCGGGTCCCTTGGCCCAAGGTCAGGTCCCTTTGCCCAAGAGGACTCCTAGGGCACTCTACTGTGATGTGAGGGAAGGGATGCCACTGGCAGCCAAACAAAATCAGATTTAGAGAAAAAGTCATGAAATTTCTATTAGGAGAAACGTTGAACTCAAGAGTTGTTCATTCAATTTCATGCACCTAGAATGAAAAATGACAAAAGTTCATGGCTACCATTATCCATTAAATGATTTGCAATTCAGGTTTTCAGCAAAATGCTTCAGAACTACTCACCCAGTCTTCAACTTGCCACTACCCTGATTTCTGAGAGAATTTTGCTTAGTGTTTTCTTCAATCCCCCAAATCTGGCTTTTATTTACCAAGTCACTTAAAATAATCACAGTATCCATTATTCCTCAGAGCCTGAGTTGACATTAGGGCACATGTTTCTGACTAGAAATTTTCAAAACTGACATGAGACTCTAGGTTTTTTGGTTGCTTTTCAGTTTTGCTTTTCCCTGTGAGCTATATTCTATATAATTAAGGACTTTTCACCCACAGACAGCTTAAAATGTTGTTTCCATAGCTTACACACAGCAAAATATTCTATTAAAATGTGTCCTTTAGGTAAAATTAGTCTTAATTTAAAAACTCAGGGGCGCCTGGGTGGCGCAGTCGGTTAAGCGTCCGATTTCAGCCAGGTCACGATCTCGCGGTCCGTGAGTTCGAGCCCCGCGTCAGGCTCTGGGCTGATGGCTCGGAGCCTGGAGCCTGTTTCCGATTCTGTGTCTCCCTCTCTCTCTGCCCCTCCCCCATTCATGCTCTGTCTCTCTCTGTCCCAAAAATAAATAAAAAACGTTGAAAAAAAAAAAAAAAAAAAAAAAAAAAACAAACTCTTTTAAAAAAAAAAAAAAAAAAAAAAAAAAAAAAAAACTCAGGGTACACCTGGTACATCGTTCATTTTGTTTGTAGCACAACACATGTGTACATTTACCAATAAATCACGTAGCTGGAAATTTTTAAATATCACTTTGTGGGTGGTATCTCTGCTTTTTATAGCCTGCTATGAATATAGTTTAAAGTTCTTTCCCTTAAGTGACACTAGTTCTTCTAAAATTGGTTGTTGACTGCCCTACTACCCAGGGCTGAGAGAGAAGGGATCTAGAAACAGCAACATTACAAAATACTGAACTGAAAAAGATAAATTAGGGCAAAGACCAGTTGACTTAACCATGCAATCTTTCTTCTTTTCTTCTCAATTCTGTATTTAGATTCAAAGTAAACTTTTGCTTCTACAATATTTGGAACACAAGGACATAAATAGTAATGGCTTTATACTTGAGGAATAAATACAACCCTTTTTCCATACTCTGTTCAAGAGAGATATTTCCGGTCCAGTTGTGACATTCTAAGAACTCAACAATGCTAAATGCTACCATCACAGCCCCCAAAAATGGGAAAAGAAAGACACTTCTCTGTGTTGTTGCTCTTTTAAACCCTATGGTCAATGGGAGACGCAAGACTGTTATCTGATTATTATTTACCAGTGTGATAGAATTTTAGTGTGAAACTAATCCGTGTTCAACTAGGAGTTCACCACGTCTGGCCTTGACTGGAAGAATTGTGGGTGAAGCCTAATAATAAGGAACCTATCCTAAAAAGAAAAGACGTGGCTGGCAAGATACTTCTCAGGATAACGGGACATGTAAGAGGAGGGCAGCTTCTAGTACACTGCTCCTATATTCCATAGCCTGTCTTCCATTCCAGGTTTTGGTCAGAGCAAAAACAATACTAAAACAATTTTTTTATTATATGCAATCAAAAAACTATAAAGAAGGATTTTAACTCCTGATTTTTTACTCCTAAGTCAATTTGGTTTTGACTCATTCGGGCTTCTGAGAATACCAAGGGACTTCCAGGCCATTGGCAAAATAGTGAGTATTCCAATGGGACATGGCATCGACGGTTTCAGCAGCGGCCATAGGAGAAGCAGGCACAGCATGCACCTGTGTGCCTGACACCGGGCTTAGCACCTTAGCACAGACAATGACAGGCACAGCAGCAGCAGCCTCTGCCATGTGGGGCGCCAGTGACAGAGCGCCTTTGGTGGGCATGACCAGGGGTGTATATCAGCAGCAGAGGAGCACAGGACACCAGGGCGGACGTGGAGTAAACGGTGGACATGCTACCAAGGAATGAGAGATTGCATTCATGAGCAAATAAGATACACCCTCGAAGACAAAGAGGGTATTTGAGGGCATGGCAATGATGAAGAATGCTACTGAAATTTAATAAGTAAAATTTAATGAAATTTAAGTGATTGGATTAAACTTAACGATTTAATAAACACTGGATTTGTGCTTTGTGTAGGATAAAGAGGATATTTATTTGGAAGGTACTGGTAAGGTGCAAAGTCCAGCATGTTTCAACAATTAGGCATCCATCCTCATTGGCCAGTGCACATATCACAACAATTGTTACCATGTCGAATATCACTCTGTGTACAACAAATTCCCTCTTATCCCTCATCACTTTTGAATATCTACCTGGACGTTGATGTAGGTAAAAAGCCCGTTGGTGATTATTTGAACCTAGAGCTTGATTCCATTTTATATAAAAACTATAAGTAAGAATTTTACCCAGTTTTAATATACACTGAATTTTGCAGGGGTATAATTCCATGGGCAAACAAGAGAAAACTATTGTTTGTCTTGTTTGTGACTTTCTCAAGCTGATCACCATTTTGGAAAGGGACATCATCAATAGTGACATGACCCAGGGAATCTTAGTCTCCTTAAGATACAACCGCACCAATCTGAATTTGTATCTGTCACATTCATGGTGATTCAAACTCTAAGTGCCAAGCATTTGGCAATTTTGTTACACCTTATGGTGTCATTATGCCTGAAATTTACATACTATATTATATATTGTTATATTATAAAGTACTTTCCTTTTATTTAACCTTTATTTTAAACTTAGGGCATTTTACTAGCTTGTTGAAATTGTATGTACAGGTAAGCTATAGATTAACCAGAGGTCAGAAAATATATCTGCTATAAAAAAAGAATGCAGGGTCTGACAGGAACAGAAGATGACCCAAAAGTGATTGGCAAAAGGATTTTGAGATGAAGGGGCCTGAGGACAGTGAGTATAAGTGGAAGCAAAGAAATATTTTTGTGACTATTTTAAGATCCTAGTTTTATTCCCACATTGAATATGGGAATTCCACATATGAATATGGGGAATCCCACATTCATATTCATTGAATATGAATCCTGACAAACAAGCATCTCACCAAACTACCAGTTAGTAATCATCCACTAATATTTATGAAAATACTTATTGAAGCAACAGTCATTATACTTAACATTTGTGGGTTGCACATTCTGTGCAAGGCATTGTTCTAGGTATTTTAAATGTATTGACTCATGCTATCCTCTTACCAGTCCTAGGAGACACAGTCATTATTGTCCCTATGTTGCAGACAGAAAACTGAAGTGCAGACAAGGTAAGAAACTTGCCCAAGGACAGCGGACTATTAAGTGGCTAAGATGGGATTCCCACCTATGCAGTCTGGCTCAGCCTCTGCCTAGCCACTATCCAACAGCAGATGTGCAATCAGGTCAAAGCAATTACTTGTTCTGAAAACCATGGTCAAGAACCATTAATTCCACAGAAAGCATATATTTCCCACAAAACATAATTTGGTTCTACTCACATTTTTTAATCTACATCATGAATGTGGGTTTTATTAACCACTTTGGCTGCACAATCAGGGAATTCTAAAAACCGTCCCAGGAAGATCAGAAAGGCAGCTTCAAAAAGCCAGGACAACTAATTCTTGGCCCTCCTACGTGGCCCAGGGTGGTTACTAAAATTCCAGACCGGAGTCCAGCGGCTATACCCACACCTGCATCACTCCTAACCCCAGGCATGTGGCTGCAGTTTGAGGTTTGTTGCGGTAATTTTCTACTCTGCCTAGAAAGGCTGTAGATAGTTTGGGGAGCTGAGCCTAGAATGGGCACATCAGAAAAAAAGTAACAGAGGAAAAATCAAGAGGACTCTCGAGAGAGAGAATGACCGTAAGTGCTGAGGACTCAAGCTTCTCACTACCCAGAGCTGGCAATTTCCATCTGCTATTGAGTTCCCTATTAAAAGACCAAAACAAAACAAAAAACAATGTTTTTGCCTGAGCAAATTCACTTCACATCTGCTTATATGTAAATATTATGATAAATAAGAGATTTAAAGGGTTATTTTATTTTATTTTTAAAAAGAGTTATTTTAGGGGCACCTGGGTAGCTCAGTCAGTTAAACGGCCAACTTCAGCTCAGGTCATGATCTCACGGTTTGTAGGTTCGAGCCCCACGTCAGGCTGTATGCTGACAGCTCAGAGCCTGGAGCTTGCTTTGGATTCTATGTCTCTCTCTCTGCTCCTCCTCTGTTCATGCTCTGTCTCTCTTTCTCAATATATATATAAACATTAAAAAAATTTTTTTAAGTATTATTTTAGTTGATGAAATAATTACAATCATCATAATAAAATGGGTAAATAAGTTCAATTTCACATTAGGCCCAGGTATTAGGCTTTCTTAAATAGCTCCTTTCTTATTTTCTTACATTATAAGACAAGCTTAAAATAAAGTATAGAGGCTCAGGGTTATTATAACAGGTATAGGACAGTACTTGAGAATTGGATTTTCTAGCTATATTTCCCAGAGGTTCTTGGAGCTTCCATTTCTTTATCTAAGGAAGTCATAACAGTATCTGTCCCATAGACGGTCATAGAGAGTTATAAGAATATGTAAAGTCCTTGACAGTGTCTGACATGTAGTAAAAACTTAATGTTACCTCCTGTTCTTGTCTTGGGGTAATTTATCTATAAAATAATTCTGTGGCATTAATCAAGAAGCCCCACTATAACTGTCTATAAAACAAACCCAAAACTAGTACTTATTCTTTCTGATGGCTATCTGTATTCAACCTCTTACTCTGGGTAATACTTGCCTACTTCCTTCCGTATCAGAATGCCTCCAAAGAGAACATTTCTGTTATGTCACAGTTATGTCAATGTGGAAAATTGGAAGCCTCATTTAATTTTTCTTTCTGAGTCAATTCATGGACATCCTGAGTAATATAGAAATAATGCCTCACATATTACTTTTACAGATTTACAACACATATTCTTTTGGAAAGCATTTCCATGACAACTCTATCAGAAAGAATGGTCAGTATAATTGTTCCCATTTTACAAGCCTAGATAAGAGGCACAAACGGACTAAGTACTTCTCCCAGAGTCACATAACTGTAGGAGCAGTTGAGTGGAACTAAAATTCAGGTCTTCTCGAACCTGGACCTTAGGATTCCTGAATTCTGCCTTCACTAGGTAGAAGCTTAAAATTCTTATCAGTTCATGCTTTCTTGCAGATGCTTAGAAATGGGTGAGGCAAAACGGACCCTCAAAAGGCCCTCTTGGTGAATGTGGATGAATTACCTACTTTTGTCCTTTTTGGGTTAAGCTGACCCTTTGACATGCTACACATTTTCTCATGAAATGGCTATCAACACTGGAATTGTAGTGCCGCTATGACTCTATGTTGTCATTAATTAAAATGACTGAGAAGAAAGAAGTTCCATTATTTTACCATTAGATGGTGCTAATAGAAGTTTAAAGAAAATGGTCTCAAAAGTTATTAGTGTAATGAACCAGAGGATTTGTATGTGTTTACTATATAATAGAGTCGATGCTTCTTTCCCAGACAGAAGCACACCCAACCCATCATCAAAGAGTAAAACATCCTCCAAAACTACTACCCCATTCATTCACTTAATTATGGTTCTGCCAAGATATGTATCCTTTCTAATCACAAGTTCAACTACAAATGAAGGATTCTAACATTCTATTTAGGAAACTAAATGTATTTCACTTTGTGTATAGCTTGCTGCAACTCTCATTTTGGGTCTTTATCAATATATTTTTCAACAGGATGTGTCAGATTGGAAGACATTAAATGCCTGTTAAAATGTATTGGTACTAATAAATTGTATTGTTAATTATTATGCTTTCAAAGAAAAATTCAAGAGACTAGTCATAACAAGAATCACCTTCCCATGAATAATATGTTAAACAACATACCCTTCATGAAGCTGTGTGCATTACAGTTCATGGATCACTTTAGTGGGCTTTTATCTTATAATATTGATGATAATCTTGCAAATCAAAAGTCAGTTCATGGTCCTAGACTTCCATGAAAGTGAATGAAAAAAGATATGAGCACAAAAAACTTATTAACAATATTTTTCTTTCATAACACTTGAAATTTTGTTGTTCAACATCTATGTCTACTGCCATTAGGAGACTGGGAGAGAGGTTATTTTGAAGTTCCACACATTGTATCTTCCAACACTACACACACACACACACACACACACACACACACACACTCTTGATAGATGGATAGACTGATTGATTGATTGATTTAATTAATATAAAAATTACATTTATGTGTTTACATATTTATATTTATATTCATTTATCTAAATACATAAATGACAGATTTAAAAATGTATAGACAAATGAATCAAAATTATAGTATAGTTCTCCTTTGCCTATTGAGTTCACTTACAAATCAAGTATGTAACTGTCAGGATGAATTTGCAACACGTCACCAGCTAAATCCTTGAACCTGATTTTGTTTTGCAACCTTCTTAATCAGCTCTTGTAATCCCCAAACAGTGTAGCCCCCCGATGGCATAAAAATAAGTTTGGCCACTTCTGTAAGAACTTTTATGTCTATTTTGAAGCACGTTATGTTTTCAGGCATCTTATCAAAACTTCAGATTCACTGCTAACATATCTGTTACAAATACAATGGCTCCAGAAGAACTGAGGTGGGGAAAATACCATTGTCACTGCTTGGGTGATGCATTTGTTGAGGAAAATGCCAACAAACATAGTATAGTTTATTTTGGCAGACTACATACTGAGTCATGGAATGTGTCTACACTTAGCAAGATATAAAACAACTGATGAATAAATGCAGGCTGGGATAACCGAATAACCAAATCCATGAAGTATAAATATAGTTTACTGAGTCTTTATTATGTAATGCAAAGAAATCCAGTTTTATTGTTTGAAGTTCTTCACAGTTGTAACAAGTTGCTTTGGTATTATTTAAGTGTTATTCTCACTCACCTATTTTATCGTCAAAATAAGTAAATAGCAGCCTGCCACAGAGATTTAGGCAACAAAAGAGTGAAGGTCACTCTTACCACTTCTTCCTTTACAGTCCCATTGAAAATCACATTTCATAATCAGAATCATATTGTAAGTGTGTTACACAATGTTGCCTCTGTTATATCACAGTATGTGGCCGAAGATAACAAACTCCAAGTGAAACAGATGGATATACCTACATGGTGGCATGAAGTGCAAGGTCACAAACCAGTAAAGATTTACCAGACTTTTCCTACCAAAGTACAAAGGGATTAGTCAGCTCCCTCAGCTAGCTGGTCTTTAGCACAACTTCAGAGATGTCAACGAGCTGCCAAATGTTTACTGAAAAATGAACATGCTGTCCCTTTCAAACTGGCCTCATGCCAAACGTGCAAAGTGTAAAGCCATGAGTGACACAGAAGCAAGAGACACTTTTGGGTCAGTGATCTCGGGCCAGCTTCTCCCTGAGAGAAGATGACAAAGTGGATCTCCTAAAATGCACACTCATCCACATATCCCAGTGCTACTGGCCACCACTGCCTTTGCCTTCCATCTTGCCAGTGGCCAAGCATGAAGCACTACATAGTATATATATCTTAGGCCCATTGACAAGCTTGTTTCTTTTTAAGAAATACCAACTGGAAGGAAGAATTATGTAGTTTCCGACTAACAAACTACATACTAAACAGCAGATATTTCCCCCCCATTTTTCAAGGAAATGGAGCAAGGCTATGCTATCATTTCCCAAAAATCTCCACTTGATTTTGGCTGTGATTAGCTAATTTAGAGATTTATGTCTTACAGGCAGAGCGGTGAATTTTATGGTTAGGTCAGACAGTGTCAGAGATTGCCTGTCACATTTGCATGATTCAGCAGTTTCCATGAGGTTCTGCAATGGTGTCTAAAATTCTCACCAACAGAATTATTCATTTGGGTTGAAGTATGTCCTGGGTGGGGGTGGGGCAAGTACAGTACAGTTGAGACAGGAAAGCACAGCAGGACTAATTAATTTATTAAATTAGCTGGCTCTGGAGAGCAGAGGCATGTGAGAACTGGGCTTCAAGGCAGGAAGTGAGAACTAAGACAATCCACATAGGGGTCAGCAGAAGGGCACTTGAGTCCCCAATGGACAGTATTGGACTCTTGGTGCTGAAGAGAAGAAAGATAGTCTCTCACTTTAAAACGATTTGCGGTGGGGGTGTGAGGCTGTTCTGCCTAAAGAATTCCATGGGCTTTATCGTAACCAGTCAAGTTGTTTTCATCTGTCCAATATCCCTTTCTTCCCCTGGGGATCTGCTCTCCTCTCTCCATATGGATCTGGTGGAACAGCCAATCATATTTCCTTCCTCCACCCATCTCTGGCTGTTATGATTGGAACCGTGTCCCCTAGAAGTTCATCTGTCGAAGTCCTAACCCCCAGCACTTCAGAGTGTGACTGTATTTGAAGGAAAGGTCTTTAAAAGAGATGATTAAGTTCAAATGAGGTCATTAGAGTAAAGGCCGGGAGAGGAGAGGACAGTTAAGTGTGCCATTGAAGGGACAGAGGAAAGAGGAGCCTGGCTTGAGCAGATTTGGGTGGAGGGAATAGTGGGCGACCAGGGAGGAATGGAGGCTGCCATCCAGTGGGAGCCTTGAATACCATGCGAGGAGCTTGGCCAGGTGCAGTGGCTGAGAAACTTCATCCTCCAGACTCATAGTGTCTGTGTGCAGCTACCACCTGTTAAATGTGTGGTCTTGGGAAACATCCCTGATTTCTCTCCACTTGAGCAAAAAAGGAATAGTAGTATCTCCCTTATGGAGGCATTGTTGACGAATGAATGAACTAATACATGTATGTTTATAGTAAGAATATGTTTTGAAAACAAAATATTGTTAATAACATTTTATAAGTAGATATTATATACATAGGCAAAGCATATAATAATATAAAATATATGTACAGCATATACAGGGATTACCCTTATTTTTAAGTCAACAATATGGTATGATATGGTATGAGCATTTTTCTCTGCCAAATAGTGTCGATTTCCATCATTTTTAATGCCTTCATAGTTTTCCACTGATAAATATGCCATAGCTTATTCACATTCAAAGTGTATGTTACTCTACTATGTAAAATTTGTACATTCATAGGGAAGGTATGAAATATTATGTAATGACACTGCATATACACTTTTCTTTCTTTTTGTTTATCTGTATTTTCTAATCTTCTCATAATGAATGTATCTCTAGTGTTATCAAGGCATAATAAAAGGGAAAGGTGAAAGTAATTTTAAAAATTCATGTTTGATCACTCTAAAAATTTTGTTTCTGTTTTCATTAACTTCCTTCTCATAGGTGACCAAAAACCTGAACAGGATACAGGAAGGAAAGAGAATATTCCTAACTTTCATACTTGGCAAATAGAATCATGGCAGTATTTTCCACCCCCACTGGCTGCTATTAACTCTCTCTATTCTAAAGCTCCTTGTCTCAAGCCATGATTCCCAGACTGAACTCTGGTGAGCTTGCCGGGGTCGAGTAGGTGTTAGGAAGTTGCTTCCAGGGGCCACCAAGAGGATGAAAAAAACAAAGGGAAGGATGAAGAGAGTAGGATCCTACCCATTATCGATCAGAGCAGCTCCATTTCTTTGTTAAATAAGGTTTCTGAGATTTTTTTTTAAGGTTTAGAGCTTTAAAAAGAAAAATAATCCACCTAACATTCACTGCAATCTAGATCAATGCTCTTTCTTTCTGATTTAGATGTTCTGGCCATATCTCAGACACCCTTACTTTCACAGGATCCATGGAGAATAAGTGCTGAAGCACAATAGTCAGCAAGAAGTATTGTATTTCCTCTACTCTGAATATAGAACCATTAAGATGAAGAAAACTGTCCAGAGAGCTGATCTATAAGAAGTACTAAAACCTTACTGCATAGGAAAGGGAGAGCTCTTACTATTATCTTCCTTCTCCATCATTCTGGAGAATTCTTAGCTTCTACTCTAAACAAGTGGCGAACAAGTACTTAAAGACTTTTGGGTAGCAATGGTATGCAAACAGGAGCCTACCCAAGGGAAGAACACGTCCACGTGTATCCTGCATGAATGATCAGTCAACAGTGTGATAAAGTGTTAAGCTTGTCCTTTTAGAAAGCAATGAGATATGAGTCTTTTGGCTGCAGTGGTGATCCCCTAGAAGATGAAGCTGCCTTATGTAATTTATTGGTATCTTTCTGCCTTGCACATGTGTAATAGTATAACAGTTCTCTAGTTCTTTCATAAGTGCAAATGCCTTATTACTTAAAATGGGTAATTCTATCTTGGAGGACTGCGACAGTATTTTCCAATTTGCCTGCCCCTGTCCTTTGCCCCAAAGTACCAACTTAACATTGAGCTCGTAATGGGTAAAGGGATAAATCTGTCTAAGCTTTGCCAAGACCCCCGATGATGGGTAGGGCTCTCTTTTCACAACACTGATACCCTCCATTAACATCCTCTCCAGTCTCTAATTTAAAAAGACTAGAGTGGCTGTTACATACCAGGAACTACGGCCATGTACTGAACTTGAGAAGTGAGAAATAAGGTCCTGCCCTCAGGGACACTCAGTCCTTGTGGGAAGACAAACACATACAGATGCAATTAAGATACAATGTGAGGTGACTATAATGGAGGTTTTCACATGGTACAATAGGAACACAGAGGAAAGAAAGTATAAATTTACCTCAAAAAATTGGGTAGACTTCACTTGGAAGGTACTCTCGAGTAACAAAACACAAAAAAATGTTCCCAGTGATTATTTCTGGGTTAGTGAATTCAAGATATTTATTCTCCTCTTTATACTTTTTTTTTTCATTTTAAAAACAATATGCTTAATTTGGAAGGAATGTGCCCTTGACTTCCCACTTGAATTTTCTGGTACCTAAAGCTGAATGACAGATTAAGCTCCATTCCTGGTATCTAATGTGTTTAGCCCAACTGATGGCTGGCTAAAACCGCAGCAGATATTCTTTTACAAACCCATCCAAACCATCAACACATTCTGCTCACTTTTCTTTGGAAATACATCATAACCAAGGACGAAGAGGATCTTCTCTATCAATACAAAATTAAGAATGACAATTTACTTCCATCAGCCTTACAAAGCATGGAAAGTCCTCCTATATCTGCAATGCACATGCTAGGAACAGTTTTTAAATGTGTGTGTGTGTGTGTGTGTGTGTGTGTGTGTGTGTGTGTGTGTGTGTTTTCGTAAGTATTTTAGAGAGAAATTAGGACAGGCTGCTTCAGGGGCCACCAGCCAGCTGTGGTGGTGGTTGAGCTGACAATTGCAAAGTAGTATGATTTTTTTTCCATTTTAGCAAGTGAGGAAGACATCCTCAGGAAAAACAAAACAAAACCAAAACAAAACAAAACAAAAACACAGCAAACTCCTATGATTTTCTCCAGTGTTTGTTGTGTAGAAGCAGATAGGTCAGGTTAAGAGATTTTTATATAATTGCCTTAAGGACTGGTGTGGAAGAAAAATACAATGTTGCAAGTGCTTGTAGAGAAAAATGTTAAGTGGCAGACTAAGTGGTCTAGGCTTGGTAAGAAAGGAATTATGACCAAACATGGCCGACAGACTTCAAGAAAGAAGTAGAATTAAGAATACTAAAAGTGTCATTTGAGGTTTCAGCCTCTGGCACTGAAGAAGTGAAAACACCAGGAAGACTGATTATAAAGTCGTGAATCAGTAAGCTTTCAAAGATGGGGTAGTGCTGCGTGATGCAAGCCGCTGACGAAGTCTACAGTACTTGGAGGCTAAAGTTGATTAGAAATGAAGGTCATGGCTTGATAACATCAAAGAGCTGCAAGGTTAGGACAATGAAAGGTCATTGGTATGCACATCAAAACTGACAGGAATGCTGGCATATTTGAAGTGGAGAGGAAGAAGTTAAACTGGGTGCCAATTTCCTTACGGAGTATGTTGAATGATCAGAATGTCAATAGATGACAGTAAGGAGAAGGAGCGAAGAGATGCTGAGGATCCCTCCCAGCTCCAGAGATTAAGGTTTTTTTTAGCAGAAAACCCAGAGTCATTGTTCTCGGGGGTTAGCAAAGTTCTGTGAGGAAAATGGAAGCTGGAATCACAAAGAGTTTAGGAAAATGCAAACATGTGCCAAAGGGGAGGAGCATAGACAAGTATAGGGATCAGACGGTGAGAGAAGAAGGATCACTGCATGGGATCTGGATCTTGCAGGGGTGAGACACAGGAGGGAACTTCCCCTAAGTTTCCAACACTGCAACATTACTGAGGTACATCTGGGTGATGCCACATGGTACTGCCTTGTACTTGTCCACGTCTTCACCTCCTCTTCTCTTCTTGGAGACCAAATGGCTTAAAGAGTCTATAAATTTGATGACAGGCCAAATCTGAAAATGTGTTGGTTATCTGACCTCTCAAGCTGCTGAATTTGCTATGAATTTATTTAAGTCACATCCCAGGTCCCTGACAACATTTGGGTGTGGGACTTTTCTTCTACATAAAATCTAACCTTGGATCAAGTCAGAGCATCAGAAAGCCAGTTACCTAGGCCTCGCTGTTTAGTCCCTAGATAAATTGCTCTGAGGAGGTCTAATAAACTTGTTTTATTTATGAAAAGGATGGGGGAAGATAACTCTGGCTTCAGTCTCAGTAATGGAGTGGATTTTTCACGGGCAAGAAAGGAAGGGGCAGTTTATGAGAGAATGTTGGCTTGAACTAGACTGGTCATGGTAGAGACAGAGAAAGTAGACGGATCCAAGTAGCTTTGCAAGTGGACGGCTTACAGATGAAGTGAATGGGAATTTAAGTGCACTTCCAGAAATTCTACCAATTAGAAATTCATTGGCTTTGCAAGCTTCTTTTATAAAAATGCAAATACATCTAAGAGGCTTATGACTGGGGTGAGGGTGTAATTTAGTCTGAATTAGTTCCATCAGCTTACTTTCTGCTATCACCTAGCTGAAGTCAGTCATACTAAAGAGATGAGTTTTACTTGGGGAAAGAATGTTTTGCATAAAGGAAACAATCGTGTATAGGACAGGAGATGGAAGTCTTTGGAAAGGCAGAAACATGAAGGAACACACAGGAGACACAGAGAAGGGGTGTCAGCGTTTGAGAGGACAGAGAAT
This sequence comes from Neofelis nebulosa, assembly GCF_028018385.1. NCBI lineage: Eukaryota > Metazoa > Chordata > Mammalia > Carnivora > Felidae > Neofelis > Neofelis nebulosa. Next base: position 30,828,682 of record NC_080785.1, read on the forward strand.
AAGCAAACCGGCCTTTCTCTGAAAGTTTGCCTGATTGCCTTGAAGAGACAAGTCCCCAGTCTTTACTAACGGGAATGTTCTCACTTTTTGTATTCTTGTTTGAAGGAGAGTATTCCTCCAAGTTATAGCGGAAGGGAGGAAAAAAATGAAAGCAATAAAAATCCTCAGGCAGTATTAAGCATTCACAATTTCCATGTTGCTTCATTTAAATCCAAGCTAAGCTACCTGTTTCCCTGATGATATTCCACTGACATCATATAACAAATAGGAATTTTTAGACCTGGAGTATTAAAATCGATCATCAGTGCCACGTGAGATAAATAACTATTATTGATCAATGTTTAAAAATAATTTCAATTATGTTATTTGGAACCTATGTTTTACATTTGGTAGTAAACATCTATGATTAAAAAATATTTTTTTAGTGTTTTTATTTATTTTTGAGAGAGAGCAAGACAGAGTGCAAACAAGGGAGGGACAGAGAGAGAGGGAGACACGGAATCCAAAGCAGGCTCCAGGCTCTGGGCTGTCAGCACAGAGCCTGACATGGGGCTCGAACTCACAAACCGTGAGATCATGACCTGAGCCAAAGTCGGACGCTTAGCTGACTGAGCCATCCAGGTGCCCCACATCTATGATATTTTAAGTCCAGTCTTCTTTAGATACAACAAAAGGTTAATTTTGTATCGTTTTACTTTCTCTTTCTGTACCCACACATTATAAAAATGAGGACACAGGTCCTAAAGTGTTCAAAATGCTACCTTTGCATCAAGTCTGGGTACTACCATTTCAAGCTTCCCGTGAATGACAATGCTCAGGGGTGAGGTAAAACTACTGGAAACCACAAGTAATGGACAAAAATCTGGCACACTTCTAACCAGGGCTTATTGGGTGGTGATGCTGCATAAAAAAGAACAAAAACAACAACTCAGAACCCAAGTAAAACCTTTCTCTGATGTTTTGCTTTGTGTCTCTATTTCAAATATGGGAAAGAAATCCTTTTTATCTAAAAAAAAAAAAAGCTTACTAAAAAGCAACAAAAAACATTAACCAGAACTCTGGGCCAACTAAAAGTTATGAAACCTTCTTTCCCCAAAAGGCAAAGCATATAAATGCTAAGGTAAAAATAAATCTCTGTGCTAGCCAATAAAATCCCATGGATTTGTGACTTTTAAAGTGAGTCACAAGTCTGATGGCAGGTACATTCAGTTTGACTATGGAAAGGAACAGACTGTGTTAGTCTTACATGCTGTCTTCAATCACTCCTCTACCTCTGGCCCAAACTCTGTCCTGCCACATGTGCAGGGTTCCAGCTACATACACCCAGATGATCTTCTCTCCTCTCTTAGCATCCCTGTCTCTGCCTACTGCTTAAGATAAAGCCCAGGACAGCATGTTTGAATGAAAAAAAAGGTACAGCAGAATCATAGAATCTCAGCATTATTATTCATTGCCAAACATTGTATTTTCATAGGCAAGAAAACCGAAGCACAACTCGGCTTTAAGTCTTGGTCAGAAGTATACACTGATTAAGCTTCAGAGCTAGAATTTGTCCGGTATTCTCTGAAACTGTTGGGAGACACTTCTCCATGCATCTTTCACATTTCTGTACATTTTGCGAACAGAGGCACTGATTATCTTTGTTCTGAACTATCTTTTCAAAGATATTTATATGGTAGATAGAATTGAAAGATAGAGATGGTGTCTCACTCTGGAAAAAAGAGAAGGTTTTGTCCAGTATAACAAAAATAATATCTCTCTCTGGAGCAAAGGGCAGGTATGCTCACTGCCCATTATAAAACATTCAAACTCCCTAAGCTCAGAGCTGCTCTACTGAAACGCAAACCACTAAGTATACAAGTGTCACCTAGCTCTCTTCACATCACCCTTTGGGAACTGGGATTCAGTGAACCAGTGCAAATGCTGCTAGTCTGCCTACTGCTATTGCTGTAAATAATAAAGTCGTTTGTCTCTGACCCAGGAGTCTCATGTCTTTTGCCAGTGCTTGGGAAACAGTGGCAGGCTGACTTGTGAGCTTGGAAATAGGGGGAAATCTCAGACCCTTCACAGTTTTTGCCAGAAACATAAAATCAGAGTGATAATCAATCATATAAAGAGAAAAAATATTAAACACTGTGAGGTGTGTTGTTTGATTTTTTGCATCTAGGATGAGCCATTTACCATTACTTGAGCATTATGTCAGGTATAATATATAATATGCTTTATTATTCAAATCAAATTATACACACACACATAGATAATAGGAACTACTATATTTTTTAAATTAAACTTATGAAATGGGTTTCGTTATCCTCACTTTATAGATTAAAAAGCAAACAAACAAACAAAAAATGAACAACCTCTGAATCACAGAGCTAACAGTTGGCAGAGTTAAATCTCTGGTGTCACAAATTTGTGTTTTGTCTACCTCCAAAGGAAACAGCCTAAAACGGCACAGGACATTTTGGCTTTAAGTAAAATGGCTAAATTATAAAGTAGTTTGTTTAGTTTCACTATCTTACCTCTTTAATAGTAGTGTATATTTAGGTACTGACGTAGACATGTTGTTATCTAATCTGTTCAATATTAAATATTCAGTATTGACAACAAATAGAATGTTTTCAGTCTTGTGAATACAGGGTTTATACTACATAGTGTATATTCATAGCAACAGTCTATAACAAAAGCTATTGATTATAAAGTTTAAGTCAGAAAGTAATGCTGTGAACTTACATGCTGTCCTTTAAAGCTACACATCTAAGAAAATTATCTTCAGCTAAAGAAAGATAACATGATAAGAGAAATAATTTTACTTAAAAGGCTATATATTCCATGAAATTATCCTGTTAGTCACAGAGATAAATAGAAAACTAAAACACTAGATGTCGTAGTGAAAGGACTACATATTTCTAGAGCCTATAGATGTTCTTGAGGAAAAAGTAGTATTTAAAGCAAATGGAGACAGTTAAAAACCTCTTAATTGTAGGGCACCTGGGTGACTCAGTTGGTTAAGAGTCTGAATTTGGCTCAGGTCATGATCTCACAGTTCATGAGTTTGAGCTCCACATCAGGCTTTGTGCTTGCTGATAGTTCAAAGCCTGGAGCCTGCTTTGGATTCTGTGTCTCCCTCTCTGTCTCTGCTCCTCCCCCGCTCATGCTCTACCTCTCTCTGTCTCTCAACAATAAAAAAAAACTTCTTAATTGTATGGAAGCAAAATATAAAATATAAACTTGTGTAAGAGTTGTTTGGCAAGTGTTTTTAAAGTGATAACTAATTTCTGGTATAAATGAGCTTTTAGTCCTATGATTCTACATGTTCTGCTAACTCCAATGCTAAAGAAACTTAATGTTTTTTAGTTAATGTTTTATTTATTGAGAGAGAGAATGTGAGCAGAGAAGGGGCAGAGAGAAAGGGGACAGAGGATCTGAAGTGGGCTCTGCCTGATGCAGTGCTCGAACTCACGAACCATGAGATCAAGACCTGAGCTGAAGTCGGACACTCAACTGACTGAGCCACCCAGGCGCCCCAAGAAACTTAATATTTTGAATCTATCATTTTGAAATGTGAGTAGTCCAGAATTGTACCTACAAATGTATGGCCAACTAATCTTTGACAAAGCAGGAAAGAGTATCCAATGGAAAAAAGACAGTCTTTTTAACAAATGGTGCTGGGAGAACTGGACAGCAACATGCAAAAGAATGAAACTGGACCACCTTCTTACACCATACACAAAAATAAACTCAAAATGCATGAAAGACCTAAATGTGAGACAGGTAACCATCACAATCCTAGAGGAGAAAACAGTCAACAACCTCTTTGACTTCAGCCACAGCAACTTCTTACTCGACACGTCTCCGAAAGCAAGAGAAATAAAAGCAAAAATGAACTATTGGGACCTCATCAAGATAAAAATCTTCTCACGACAAAGGAAACAATCAACAAAACTAAAAGGCAACCGACAGAATGGGAGAACATACTTGCAAATGACAAAATCTATAAAGAATTTACCAAACTCAACAACCACCCCCAAAATAATAATAATAATCCAGTGAAGAAATGGATAGAAGACATGAATAGACAATTTTTCAAAGAAGACATCCAGATGACTAATAAGCATATGAAAAAATGCTCAACATTGCTCATCAGCAGGGAAATACATATCAAAACCACATTTAGATACCACCTCATACAGGTCAGAATGGCTAAAATTAACAACTCAGGAAATAATAGATGTTGGTGAGAATATGGAGAAAGGGGAACCTTCTTGCACTTTTGGTGGGAATGCAAACTAGTGCAGCCACTCTAGGAAACAGTGTGGAGTTTCCTCAAAAAAATTAAAAATAGAATTACCCTATGACCCAGCAATAGCACTACTAGGAATTTATCCAAAGGATACAGGAGCTCTGATTCATAGGGGCACAGGTACCCCAATGTTTACAGCAGCACTATCAATAAGAGCCAAATTATGGAAAGAGCCCAAATGTCCATCAATTGATGAATGGATAAAGAAGATGTGGTTTATATATACAATGGAATACTACTTGGCAATGAAAAAGAATGAAATCTTGCCATTTGCAGCAACATGGTTGGAACTGGAGGGTACTATGCTAAGGTGAGATAAGTCTGTCAGAGAAAGACAAATATCATGTTTTCACTCATATGTGGAATGTGAGAAACTTAACAGAAGACCATGGAGGAAGGGAAGGAAAAACATAGTTATAAACAGAGAGGGAGGCAAACCATATGAGACTCTTAAATACAGAGAACAAACTGAGGGTTGCTGTAGGGGGAGGTGAAAATGGGTGATGGCCATTGAGGAGGGCACTTGTTGGGATGGGCACTGGGTGTTGTATGTACGTGATGAATCACGGGATTCTACTCCCAAAGTCGAGCACATGTATACACTATATGCTAGCTAACTTGACAATAAATTATATTTTTTTAAAAAAAGGAAATGTAAGTAGCAACAAAGAAAAACATACTTTAATAATATGTAGGCTCTGTTAAAAATATAAACAAAATTTTTTTTCAAATTCCCTAAAGGATTCCTAGATACTTCCTAATAATATTTTTTTTTGTGTGTTTTCCTAATAATATATTAATGGAAATAATTACTTTACTTGCATCTCACAAAAACATTACATTTTTTAAAATAAAATAAAAACTACCCAGCTGAAGTTTACGGAAACAAAATAAAACAAAACTTAGAGATTATGGAGGCAGTTACAATTGCTACATAAAACAATAACTATAAAACCAAGTTTATGCGACTATTATTTATCTTAGGCAAGTATCTTAAATTGAAAGTTGAATTTTTGATTCATTTTTACTACATTTTAATCCTTAATAAATGACAGCAGAAGACTAGTCTTTACAATGGGACATACCAATGTGGCTTATCTTTGGTATGGAAGCAGAAACCCCATGGAAAACCCAATGGGATAAGATACCAGTTTTCTGATTCCACCAGAACACAAATTAAATTTTTAAAAATAGAATTGAAGCTATGCAGATCTAAATTTTAATTACATAGTGAAATACTTTCTAGGGGCATAAGCTGTATAGCATGAAATAGGTTTTAAACAAGAAATTTGAGAAACCCTTTCACTGATGGGTTTTAAAGTAAGCTATAATTTGATCTATGAAGACTCATAGACCGTCTGATTTTTCTTTCACCCTGGGAATCTATGAGGAAAAGATATGGTAATTTTTGTCCCAAATTACTAATGTTGTCAAGGCACAGAATTTACTCATTCAGTATCCTGTGTAAAACAGGCAAATTCAGGGAATTTCAAAAAAAAAAAAAAAGGAAATAGATTTATTGAGACCAGAATTAATCATGAAAAAATACATATATTTTTAAAACCTCAAGTTTTATATAATTAAGAAGTATTATAATAATTGCTTTTAAAATAAAACAAGAAAGAAGACATCCGGATTCCAACAGGCACATGAAAAGATGCTCAACATCGCTCCTCATCAGGGAAATACAAATCAAAACCACACTCAGATATCACCTCACGCCAGTCAGAGTGGCCAAAATGAACAAATCAGGAGACTAGATGCTGGAGAGGATGTGGAGAAACGGAAACCCTCTTGCACTGTTGGTGGGAATGCAAATTGGTGCAGCCACTCTGGAAAGCAGTGTGGAGGTTCCTCAAAAAATTAAAAATAGACCTATCCTATGACCCAGCAATAGCAATGCTAGGAATTTACCCAAGGGATACAGGAGTACTGATGCATAGGGGTACTTGTACCCCAATGTTTATAGCAGCACTCTCAACAATAGCCAAATTGTGGAAAGAGCCTAAATGTCCATCCACTGATGAATGGATAAAGAAATTGTGGTTTATATACACAATGGAGTACTACATGGCAATGAGAAAGAACGAAATATGGCCTTTTGTAGCAACATGGATGGAACTGGAGAGTGTGATGCTAAGTGAAATAAGCCATACAGAGAAAGACAGATACCATATGTTTTCACTCTTATGTGGATCCTGAGAAACTTAACAGAAACCCATGGGGGAGGGGAAGGAAAAAAAAAGAGGTTAGAGTGGGAGAGAGCCAAAGCATAAGAGACTCTTAAAAACTGAGAACAAACTGAGGGTTAATGGGGGGTGGGAGGGAGGGGAGGGTGGGTGATGGGTATTGAGGAGGGCACCTTTTGGGATGAGCACTGGGTGTTGTATGGAAACCAATTTGACAATAAATTTCATATATTGAAAAAAAAATAAAAGTGGGTTTTAAAAATAAAAAAAATAAAAATAAAAAAATAAAATAAAACAAGAATGATTTTAAAGAAAAACACGAAGAAGGGAATATTCACCTTAAAAATTAGAAGGCAAAACTAAAAGAAAGAATACCAACGTTGTGTTTGTATTCCTTTTTATCAGGGTCTCCCCATGGGCAAAAACCTTGTGGATTCTGGAAGATTTGTGATAGTGAAATGATAGACAGAGGAGCTAAATATATGGATCTGAGATCTCATTATTTGGTATCTGCTAAAGCAGGCTACATATCTCACATGTTTATGCATAAGGAGGCAAACTAAAGATTACCTGGAAATCTTCTAATTATTTGACATAATCCTTCTTTACTGCAAAGCTGATGCTGTATTTCTGGTAATATGTTTACCTGCAAGGAATGAAAAAGCTTCTAGTGAGTTAGGCATTCATAAATGCTAAAGTAAAGAAAATGCAAAAACTCACAGGGTATAGACGTGAACTACTGTGTACTCCATCCACACCCTACCTTCAAATCTCTGAAAGTCAACATTTAAATCCAGAATAATAAAATGGTTTATTTGATAACATCAAACAAAAACTTGCCCTTAGAAATTTGAGAATATTTTTGAAAACCTTGATATATTTCCAAACCATGATATGTGCTAAAACTAAAAGGAAATAGATACATTCTTATGGTAAACAGAATAACACAAATAACTTGACAGTTGCAAATTTTGCTTTGGCAGAAAATAGCACCAACCATACCTCAAAGTCAACTAAACTCTGAAGTTCCAAAGGCCCTCACTGATTTAAATCACAGACATTTAGTGGGAAATTCAGTGCTAATCCTGTTTCAAAATTTAATATATAATCTTCCCTTCATATTGAAGGGCATTATTGCTTCCAGATATAAAATCCAGGCACTGCAAAATTCTATTCTAAAAAAAAATTGTTCTTAGAAAGCTTCATAGAAGTTATCATAAATTCAAATATACTCTTCTGAATTCATAGACTGATTATCTAGGTATTATCAACTAAATTCCAAAAATGATGCCTCAAATGGCAAAGCCTTGTTAAAACCAACAGAAAGAGATCAGGGTAAATTAGCTTGAAAATCAGGTTCATTTTTGTGAAATTATTGAATACTTTCCAACTCACTCTAAACGAATCAAGTATTGTAGTTTCTCCGCTGTGTTCTACTGACAAGGCTATATGAAAATAACTCAGCTGCAGTTGGAGAACCAGAAACATGAGTTACAGTCCTACTTAGGACAGTTAACAGAATCGTAACTTTGAGCACATCACTTTTGCTTCTCGTTTTCAATTTCTACATTTGTAAAATAAAGCACTTAGAGCTTTTGGTCTCTGAGTTCCACTGCTTCTCTAAGATTTTTATGAAGTAGTAATTCAATCATCAGTTGTAGTTTTACAAAGAAATGATTCTCTTAAAGTGCTTTGAAATAGTGTGTTGATTAAACATCCTCCAACCCTTTGATGGGGGCCGGGAAAATGGGAGATGTGCATTGAGGAGGGCACTTGTTGGGATGGGCACTGGGTGTTGTATGTACGTGATGAATCAGAGAACAGACTTCTGAAGCCAAGACTACACTGTATGTTAGCTAACTTGACAACAAATTAAAAACAAAACAAAAAGCAAAAAACATTCTCCAACTCCTGCAATCCCGTTAACTCTATTCATTTATTCAGCAAACAGTAAACTTCAGCCCACGTTGTGTATAAATGAAGCCAGGGCTTCAGCAGAACCAGCTCCTGTGAATCTGCAGGAACAACGTTGTTAAATACTCGAGTTTGAAAGTCTCCAAAGATAACAAAGTCTGAGTCACTTACATTCTTAGGGCACAGGGTGTGGGGGCAAAGGCTAGAAGTATAGTACACTTCAGATTTTAGGCATGTCTACTTTCTCAAATTTAAAAATGATAAGGTTCAGAGACTAAAAGTGGAAAACAAAGAAGGGTTTTCAGAAAGTCCTTAAGGTCATAATTCAGACTTCCTAAGAAAGGCTGGAGGGAAGAAGCAGAATACTGCAAAAGTATGGAGAAACTATAATAAAGGTTTTTTGTTTGTTTGTTTTAGATTTTTGTTTGTTAAAGATAATAGAAGAAGTTTTCTAAATTAGATCGTCAAAAGCTTTAAAGGTCAATACACTTGAACCATTTTCCCCACCCCAGGCAAAATCACTCAGTTGCTACTGACTAAATAGAAACTTTAATAGAAGGACCCAGAAAGAAAAGTAGCTTTAAGTATCAATTTTTTAAATGCTTATGTATTTTTGAGAGAGAGTGTGTGCGTGGAGGAGGGGCAGAGAGAGAAGGAGACACAGATTCCGAAGCAGGCTCCAGGTTCTGAGCTGGCAGCACAGAGCCCCATGCAGGTTCAAACCCAAGAACCATGAGATCATGACCTGAGCCGAAGTCGGAGGTTTAACTGACTGAGCCACCCAGGGTGAGTAGGTAAGTATCATTAAAGGTTATGTATTGACAAGGTCCAGATTAAAACTTTCTTGCACTTTTTGAAGAGCTCACAGCAAAAGTGCTGTTATACCAGATGGCCAGCACTGGTATATCCTGGATGAGCTGTCCCATCCTTTACAAATTGAAAGAGGAGTCCCAGTCACTGGGCAACCATAACTGAACTAATGGGCCAGAAGAATTTGCAAAGATGCTGCAAAGACAGAGTACAGCTTGCATAGATTTCAGACACAAGTGCAGGTTGTTGGGTCTTATCAGAGAGGTGACTTTCTATATGAGACCTTCAGTCAGAAGAATGAACTGACCCAGGATCAGCAAAGCATTCGCTTCAAGAAAGCAGAGCCAAGCCAAGGGAAGCAACTGCTCCCAGGCTTCTGCTTTCTACTTTCCCTTCCTCCACCCAGTGACCTCTTCCGTGTTCCCTCCTCCAAAGCACCTCTTTAGAATACAGAGTCTCAGCAGATGACATAACCGAGGTGACACGTGACACCAGAAATACCATTTCCGTTTGACTCTGTGTAACAGCACCAACCTGGGCAGTTAAACCGAATAACTTGGCACAAAGAAAGAAACATATTCAAAGGCTATGGGTCATATAGCTATATCAAATCAACTGTATTACATGTATTCCATGTATTTTTATTGCTAAACCTAATAATGCTCTTCTATATCCTCATGCTTGGTTTTTATTTTTTTTATGTGCATCATAAAATATGTAAGATTTCCATCATTGTCAAAAGGAACATCATCAATGACATTTTACTTGGATTAGCTGACTTCAACCCCACCAGAGTGGTACATTTGTTACTCTTAAAGAATCTACACTGTACATCATTATCACCCTAATAATTATTTTCAATATACACTGATTTTGCATTGGGTTTGAAGGCTTTACGTACACTTATATGTGTGTGTATGTTTTATATAAGCTGCTATTTTTCTTGACATAAAACCTTCCATATCTTTGAAAGGGTTAGAATACATAAGGGAAATGATAAAGATAATGATGTTTGGGCCCTGGGATATTTCTGAGATCAAACTGAGAAAAAGGAAATGTGCATTTGGAAAGATTTCAATCCCCACATACCTTCCACAATCCTAATCTGTGACTATTCCACATCTAAATTGTTTCTATTACAGATTATGAGAAGCAAAAGTAAAAAAAATCATTCTTATTTTGAGACATAGTTCAATTAATATGAACAACAGTATATCAATGACAAACATTTAGAACGTGTTTATAAACTAAAACTAAAACTACAGTAATATGATTAACTCATTAAGGAGAGACATTTGAGTTGGACTATTTATAACTACAAAGTGTGCAAGAAAGAACCCAGGGAAAAAATTGGGACGGGTCATTCATGAATACCGAGAGTAACACAGACTTCACAGCAATATCTTTTTATTCTCTTTCTCTTCATTAGGTTGGTACAAACATTCTCTATTTTATCAGAACTCAGATGTTCTCTGGAAGCTGTTCAGTATCATTCACAAGGAAGAGAACTAATGACAAGAAGAGTCATTATCCCCTTGTCTCTCCCATGCAATTATCATTCCATCAAATTCATCTGAAAATGTGTTCAAATGCTTTATAATAAGAGCCATTTCAGTATTTCTCAGTGCTCCGGGTACTAAAAACAGCATACTGTTTTAGGGACTGCTAATCCTACAAACATTTAGAGCTAGAAATGAATCCCTCTGCTCTTGAAACAGTAGAACCTTTCTGTTAAAGGTGAAATACAGTCCCAGTTACTAAACTTAGTGTTACCCCAAATAGTGGACCTCACTTCACTTTCCGCATCACATGGACCAATACAGTTTTAAAATCATGTTACTCTCCTTCTGACTAGAGAGACTCCAGGCCACTCATTTTTTATAACAAATCTTATGATCACTTTCATTAAGCACTTAGATTCCAAAGCTCTCATGTGATTAGTAATCCTAATTTGAGCAGAGGCCTTTTTCTTTGTTCATCTAAGAATCCCAACAAATCTGAAGCAACTTCTGTTTTCAATATTTATGTTTACATAAATAAGTCATGGTTCATAAAGCTTCAAATTATTCATGCTCCAAAGTGACAGTTATCTAATATGTATCATTTAGAACTTAGGCATTCTTTAAGGATCTTCATGAGAATAGGCTGTAAATGCTGTCCTAAATATTTATTTAGAAAAATTTTATAGTGATGTAGTTAGGAAGACAAAATTTGTAGTCAAACTGCCTGAGTTTGAATCCTGGTTGCTTCATTTATTATCTATGAGGACTTAGGAAATTCTCTTAATTTTTCTGTGCTTCAGTCTCCTATGTGTAAAGAATGAGCATAAATATGTGAACACTTGGAATGATGCGTGGCACCAACAGGAGGCCTTGGCAAGAGTTTGGGGGGTAGTAAAGAGAGGTTGAGTACTCATCTCCCTGGCTTCCTCTCTGCAGGCTTATGATTTGGCAATGGCTACATTCCCCTACTTTATAGCTCCTTTCCAGCGACCCCTCTTTTTTGGCTCCAGCTCTCATTAGGCTTTGGTAACCATTCCCTCTATAAACCCTTCTTCAGACCAAGGGTGGTAAAACTTTATGATGCTGCTGGTCCCTGGGTGCCTCTAATCTTTTGTTTTGTTTTGTTTTGTTTTTTCCCAATCTTTTTAATTACATTCTCTCTAATCTTGTTTCTCTTATCTTGGCAAAACCTCAGTAAATAGCTCTTTCATTGGTTTCCCTTCAGTTAAGTCCTTTCAAGTATGGAATTTGTCTCCTGCTTGGAGGTTGACCAATACTCACAGGGACGAAAACTGTAGGCTTTACCTTATAGTTGATGTAAAGCCATTCAAGATTTAAGTATAGGACTAACTAGGTTAGCTCAGAATTTTATATTTTTTTATCCTGATAACTTTGGGCAGGATGGATTTCAGGGGCAGAACACTTGCTTCAGAAAAAGCTGTAAAGAGGATTCTGTAATAACCTGGTAAGATATGGTGAGTATCTTGCCAGAATAAAAGTAGTGAGCATGGATATTTGAGAAATAATATACTTGAGAAGTATTTAGGAGTTAAATTCCTTAGCACTAGTAATTGATAGAATGTAGACCACAAAGGAGAGGAAGGGATCAGAGGTGAAGGCCAGATTTCCACCTTAGGGAGTGACAGTGGTTGCTCATGCCGGTGACCAATATAACAGAAGTTCTGCAGAGCCACTGAATGCGAGAGTGGAAGTGGATTTACTGGGGAACATACGAGTGAGTTTTCCCCATGGTGACTCTGAGGTGTCTGTGTGATATAAAAGTGATGTTCAGCAGGCATTATACACACGAGCCTGATGCCAGGGAAAGTGCTTGAATTTTAGATGTACTTTTGGGAATCATCAACAACCTTGGGAGTGGTGTTGAGGAACACAGGAATCTAAAGTATGAGCAGACAAAGGTGGCTATGAAGAAAACAGAGAAGGAATGGCCAAAGATGGAAAAGAAGAGCAAAAATAATGTTCTCAGCCCAAAGGCCAATGGAGTCAGGAGTTACAAGGAGGAAGGACTTATCAAGATTGTCAACTGCAGAAATATCAAATGATCAGTGTAGCTACTATAGTATTATTTCACTACTGAGAAATAGCTGTAAGTTTTGATGCTTTTTTCACATTAAAAAAATACTATGGACCAAGATATGCTGCTGTATCCAAGGGCTGTTAAAATCTGTAGCCATTTTGAAAATAAAATTTACCTTTTGATGTAAACCTAACTGGCACATGTCTTCCTTGGATATGCAAGGTTTTCCACCAGCTTTCCTAGAAGACAGGCAAATGAGCAGATCCCAAGAGCCCAAATCACCTAATGGCAAAAGAATATTGAAAAACAAATATTTTTTTATCAGATTTTTGAAGGCACCATTCTTAGATTTAAGAATGCTATTATTTAAATTATAAAACACAAGTAACAATGATTCTGAATATGTTTAAAAGTCAATATTCAAAGTAACTGAAATTCAACTTTTCTAATTTAGAAACACTTTTATATTTACTATTGTATCTTAGGGAAAATTCAATTATCTAACACAATGTCATAAAATTCCTAAAAGTCTAAAATTTAAATGTTTTAAGCCACTAATTTTATAAATTCACAAAGTCTTATTTGGAGATCGGGAGGAAAGATGGTTATAAAGTCTTTTAAGATAATAGACGATGGTTGCAAAATCAAATAATGATAAGAAGTCAAAACACCAAATATTTCGTTCTAGGCTTTGATATCACCATTACTTTTCACAAATCTTAAACATCAGATATACTTTTATAACATTTCTTCCAAAGAAAAAGTTGCAGTATACTGAAAATAAAATTCAATGAAAATTCTAAAAAACAGGTTTTGTCTAAAAGGAATTTGTGGTCTAGTTATCGATAGCAGAATTGAGCTAAAAATACAGAGTATAACATGGACTGAAGCAAATAATATTTCAGCTATTTACCAAGGACAAAGCCCTTTGCCAATAAGTCCTAGTAACTTGCCAAAATAATCTCAGAAGGGTACATTCTTGCATAATACTTGAACATTTGAAAATTAACATTTGTGTGTTATGAGTTTGTTTTCTCTTAGTCTCTCTGATTTATTTATATGTTTTTATCAACATGTCTTGCATATAATTGGTGCTTTAAAAATATTTGATAAATGAATGAATAACTAGCCCCAGGACAGAGTAGTAAACATGTTACTTCAAAGGCATATAGAAATAGTTATCTCAAAAATAACCAGGCAAAAAAGAACACTAAAGAATGTATGAAAGGATTGATATTACTTGTGAAACTTCCTCCATTTTGGGTGGAAATCTACTTTTAAAAAAATCAAGCAATTTCTGTATGCATGGCTTCTGGAGTTAAACAATCCTGAGATCATATTCCTTTGGTAACTATTTATGCCAGATCTCATAAGTCACCTCTTGCATTAGGTATTAGTGGCTTCTACAAAGCCTGAAAATAACCAAATCCTGTCTTTAAAAATTTCCCGAAAGAATTTCATACTTGAGGGGCGCTTGGATGGCTCAGTCAGTTAAGCATCTGACTTCAGCTCAGGTCATGATCTCGCAGTCTGTGAGTTCGAGTCCTGCGTCGGGCTCTGTGCTGACAGCTCAGAGCCTGGAGCCTGTTTCGGATTCTGTGTCTCCCTCTCTCTCTCTGTCCCTCCCCCACTCGTGCTCTGTCTCTCTTGCTCTCAAATATAAATAAAACATTAAAAAAATTTTTTTAATAAAAAATGAATTTCTCACTTGAACGCATAATGCTTTCAAAGAAGGACTTTATGGGGTAAAAAAAGATTGATAACGAAGACTGATCTATGACAATTAGGAATGAAATTTCACTCTGCACTAATCAAGTCCTTTACCATTTGACAAGCTCCGTGCTGTCTGGGCTATTGATTCCTCTGTAATTGTCCTGTTCCTAGAAGAGAAACCTCTCTGCCAAACAAAGGGATCCAGACAATTGAACTCAAGTTAAGCTCTTGTCTCTTGTTGCGTGATGTATCTCAAGATGCTGGAATACAGTGCAACAGTTCAAAGGGACATGAAGAAATGATACAGGCGATTTGGGGATGAGAGAAATCTCTCCATCTAGTAGCCATCCGGCATTAGACTTGGAAGGTCCATGCATCCTCACTTTGAAGGAAACTCTAAATGGATTTCTTGAGCCAAAACCAAATACTCTATGATGATTCCAATACCTTATTTAAAATGTGCACCTGGCACTTTCAGCCAAAACCTTTTGATATGGATTCAAAAGGGAAAAAACAAAGATGGTTCCATTTTATATTATTTCTAGCCCAGGAAACACTAAAACCTAGAAGAAACATCCTGACATAATATACTCAACCAAATATTTTAAGAAGACAAGGATATGCAAAGAGAGGACTTCAAATCATGTACTGTATTGCAAAATGAACTACTGGGACCTCATCAAAATGAAAAGCTTCTGCACAGTGAAGGAAACAATCAGCAAAACTAAAAGGCAACTGACAGAATGGGAGAAGATATTTGCAAATGATATAACAGATAAAGGGTTAGTATCCAAAATCTATAAATAACTTATCAAACTCAACACCCAAAAAACAAATAATTCAGTGAAGAAATGGGCAAAAGACATGAATAGACACTTCTCCAAAGAAGACATCCAGATGACTGACACATGAAAAAATGCTCAACATCACTCATCATCAGGAAATACAAATCAAAACCACAATGAGATACCACCTTACACCTGTCAGAATGGCTAACATTAACAAGTCAGGCAACGACAGATGTTGGCGAGGGTGAGGAGAAAAAGGATGTCTTTTGCATTGTTGGTGGCAATGCAAGCTGGTGCAGCCACTCTGGAAAACCGTATGGAGGTTCCTCAAAAAACTAAAAATAGAACTACCCCATGACCCAGGAATTGCACTACTAGGCATTTATCCACAGGATACAGGTGTGCTGTTTCAAAGGGACACACGCACCCCCATGTTTATAGCAGCACTATCAACAATAGCCAAAGTATGGAAAGAGCCCAAATGTCCATTGATGGATGAATGGATAAAGAAAATGTGGTATATATAGGTATATATAGGTGATATAGGTGTATATATATATATATATATATATATATATATATACACACACACACACACACACACACACACACACACACAATGCATACAATGGAGTATTGCTCGGCAATCAAAAAGAATAAACTCTTACCATTTGCAACTACGTGGATGGAACTGGAGAGTATTATGCTAAGTGAAATTAGTCAGTCAGAGAAAGACAAATATCATATGACTTCACTCATATGAGGACTTTAAGAGACAAAACAGATGAACATAAGGGAGGGGAAGCAAAAATAATATAAAAACAGAGGAAGGGGACAAAACAGAAGAGACTCATAAATATGGAGAACAAACTGAGGGTTACGGGAGGGGTTGCGGGAGGGGGGACGGGCTAAATGGGTAAGGGGCACTAAGGAATCTACTCCTGAAATCATTGTTGCACTATATGCTAACTAATTTGGATGTAAATTTTAAAAAATAAAATTAAAAAAAATCATGGACTGTATTGTTTAGGCATTAAAAACACAGTACATTTCATATTCCTCCAAGTCTGATGCAAGCTCCCCTTCGCTACCCAAGACATACACACAATTTCTGGATTTGATTAAGATATATATATTTAAGCCATAAATGTTTAAAATGGGAAGACATGTTTAAATAATTCAAAGTATTTAATTTATAAAGAACCTCCTATGAGCAGGACATTGTACTAGAATTATGAATGTAAACAGAAAAAAAAAAAGTGGTCACTGACCTCAGCAATCTTTGAGAGACCTGAGCACTAAAAAGAATTTAGGATAACTTGTAAAGTGCTACAGTTTCTTGACATTCATAAGGGTTACCCCATACCTCTCAAAGATATTTAACGAATATTTTAAATTTAAAATTCAAATTTCAAAAATATTTTATAGCACATAAATTTCCTCTTAAAATTAAAGTATAACCAAAAATTTCAAGTAATCTCTTCATATACTTCTTGCCTAATTCTTTGCCACCACAATCTGAAAAATGCTGATTGTTTCCACTCAAAATTCTTACAGATACCCTCCCTGACTCCTACCTCAAACTTCCTAAACTCTATCTCCTAGTTAAATCTCGAGTAGACCTTTTCACTTTCTCTTCATTTCCATCTCCAACCTTAAAGGTCAACACTGTCCCCTGATTCCCACAACCCTTTTTAAAGAAAAAGCTTTTATTTGTTGCATGAATGGCACTATGTACTCAAACTTGGTTTAAAAAACCCCCAAAGCCACACTGAAATCTGGAAATTGGGTACAGACATAAGCACATTCGCCAGCTAAGTAAGTCACATTCATAAGTCAACTCGGAGCATTTGGGAAACAGATTTGTGCCTCAGTAAAATTACACATTGCAAGTATTGTGGAGCTTTGGGGCCATGCTCAACTAGCTGAAAGCATGAGCATTTAGTAGGCAAACGCCCAGGATGTACAACAGAGATTGTAGACTGCAGGCACACAGGGAGAGTCAAACGGCACGTGGGGTGCATTTGGCCTGCACAATTTTTGTTTTGTTTTCATTTTAAATTTTAAGTATTTGCCAAAATACAAATGTCAGCATAATTCATATAAAAGTCCAGATTTCTGCCTTCATTTGAAAACTTGGAGGCTGTGGTAATACTGGGTCCATATCCTATAAGGCAGCCACTGACTGGAGTGGAGTACAGCCTCCCGCATTTTCTCCAGTTTACCATGTGGGTCCCCCAGGCCCTCACTGCCTGGGCTGTGCCTCTAGTAGGCAAACCAGTCCTAGACCTGGTATAAAACACCATGTGTCCGTTTTGCATGAATTGCCCATTCAGCAAGTTGATGTTCCAGGCTTTAGCTTTCAGTGAATTAGAGTTGTTCATTAGGTAAATTGGTCTTGTTAAGATGACTGTGGGCAAATTGATATTTGGTCAGTTGGTCTTATAAGGATGTCTGAACACACCTTTTGATCCCCAGATCCGGCCACGCTCTCCCACAAGGTTGAGCAAGGTCATTTCAACTCCAGAGACATTTTATTGGCTGTGTTAAAGTTGGTAAGAATTGACGTGTGGTCTCTTAGAGTAATTCTTTTTCTCAGGAGCCTGGAAAAATCAGGAGAGGTCTATGGAAATCTTTTTCATTTATGTCTTCTCTCTCCAGTTGAACTGATAGAGTGACCCAGGTACCACTCCTAGGTGGGCCTGATCCCTTCTCTTTCTCACCCACAGTCTCTCTTTGGACTCTTTTAAGACATTCAGCCTGTCTCAGGACTGTTGCCATAGTTAGAAGCTGCCCAAGACAGGCTTCTTCTTCTTCTTTTTTTTTTTTTTTTTTTTTGGCATTAGGGCAAACATTCTTTATGTTGGCCTTACTTGATGTACTTCTTCTGTCCCTAGAAGGTTGACATTAGAGTGTAAGAGTGGAGAAGTCAGATGTGGATTTGAAAAAAAAAACAGGCAAAGCTGCCCTTGGCCAACCTGGATGGTGGTTTCTTAGGTTTCCCTGGCAGACAGAACAGGAGACCTTTATGTGATTCAGCCTAGCTCCTTAGAATATTGCATTAGGATTTGGGCGTCAAAGCCACACTAATAAATAAATACATAAATAGTAGTAGTAGTAATGATATCAACAGTACATCTTTCTTGACCACTTACAGTAAGCCAAGTACTGCTCCAAGTATTTGTGTTAATTCATTTATTCCACACAATATCCTCCCGGATATGATTATTCTGTTTTTGAAAAGCACAGTAAGGTTAAAGAACTTGGTAAACTCATCATCTAGTCATCTAGTTAGTGGTGGGAAGAGAATTCGAACACAGAAGTTTAGCTCTAAGGGTTCATAACCATTATATCATCATCACTTTAAAAACCAGGGAGGCAATAGAGAATACCTTATATATTTTAATTTACGCATTACTTCTAACAACATTATGGGGTATAAGCAATTATTCCATACTCTTTATGAGAGAGGGTACTGAGACAAAGAGGAATTATATAGGTTTGGTATTTCTTCCAACTACTGTCCAGTGCATCTATTTTCCTTTGGGACCTCAGAGGGAAAAAGGAGTATAACAAGTATCTTGGGTATTCGTAGACCCTCACCCAGCAACAGTGCCCCCAAACATTATTAGCTACCACTGGTAATTGAGAAGTAAGTGCTTTGATCTTTAAAAGGAAGGAATATTCAACTGCACATGTACTCAGAAACCATAAATATTAACTTGGCTACCACCTACTTTTGAAAAGAAATCTCCAAAAGTTTCTTAGATTTTTAGATGATTAAAATGATTTCTTTTGCAGTCACAAAGCAACCAGAGCAAGACTAGCTCCCAGATTAGACTAGCCAAGCCCATAAATAGAGAGGTCACAGGACATTGTTCTAGGAAAACAGGATGTGGATGTTCTGTTCTCCATCTCATAATCACAAAAACATGAAAAATCTATAGGCTTCTCCCCATAAACTGTGGAACAAAGTTGCTGATAATACCACACTATCATGCCTCCTAGTGTTGGCTCAGGTAGCAATGAAGACTCCCCGGACAATTTTGGGAGCTGTCTGGGTCCGGATTTATTAACTCAGACGTAAACAACTACTGACTTTAGTTTTTATCTTTCTCTACTTGTTCTTGGGAACCAAGTAACATCTCAGTGTTAAAAGTAAGAGCTATTTTTAAAGGTTCTGTTCTTGTTTCTGTTTTAATCAAGCATCTGCCCTATGGAGCAAGGGCTGACTCTAGAATATTTCCAGTCCCTCATAGGCAGGCTGCCATGTAAAGCAAACAATCATTTCCTGGCTCACAAATGATCTCCCTCAATGATAGAGTCTACCAGATCAGTTACTCGATCCAGAGAACAACAGACAGCTCTGAGATATCATCATTCATATACATGCTGTTTATTCTCAAGGAATGACAATTTTTATTTTCTGGCACACTGTATAAAAATCTCAGAATATTAAGTCTATTCCTGCTTTTTCTTTACAGCATTTATCATCGTCTGACAGATTATGTATCTCTTGTCTATTTATTTATTTATTGCCTGCCTCTTCCCCTTAGAATGTGAGCTCCATGAGGGCAGGACTGTGTCTATTTTGTTCACTGCTATATCCTTAGTATCTACAACAGTGGTTGGGATTTCAGAAACAGCTGCTATAGATTTGTGAGATCCATAGTGAAAATATAATTGAATGTGAGCAACTGATCAACAATTAAAACTCAATCAAAAGCCAGTCATTGTAAAAATTAAAAATGGAGGCAGTGAGGACAATTTTAAAGTAGTTTTACAAAGAGGACCTAAAGATATATTTCGGTTCTTAGTAAGGATGAGAGAAGTAAGCCTATGAAAATAAAATAACCATTCCTAGCATCTGAAGAAATTATAAAAACAAAGCAGATTCCTAGCGCTTTACTTAGTGGAAAATTTTGTGAACACATACATCAAATTGAAGCAGAAAAGATTTATAAAGTCTGACTTGGAAAATAAACTTGTCCAAAAGCTTGCAAGATACATAGCTACAAAAGCCAAGCCTCATTTACTTATTCACAGTGTTAGACTATTATATTCCATAAGGATACAAGTACAGTGATTTCCTAAAATGTGTGGGGTTCTTTTTTTTTTTTAGCATCAAATACACAAAATGTTTAATTTTAAACAATACATAATATTCCTTTATAATATAACATAAGAATATTTCATATATTCACAGTTCTATCTGTATACTCTTTTTCTGTTCACCACTAGACTATGAGATTCTTGCTGAATAACAAAGCCTTATTTTCTCTGTACCCATCCTTTATAAGAATTAGTAAATAATGTGACATTTCATGAATACATTATCAACTTATTGATGAAAAATTAGATTCTATGCTTGATAACCCCGTAAGTTTGTTTGGATATAAATTAGCCACTGCAAATACCTATATCTTTTCCTGAATCTTTCAGATTGCATTAACCAGTTCCTTTAACTGTATTCTTATACAGAACAGCAACCCAGGACCCATAGTAAAATTTATTCACAGCTGTTCTTTAAGGACAAAAACTATTCACGTTCTTGTATCTAACACAGATTATAGTAGACACTTAGATGTTTATTGGATTCAATATGGAAATTTTCAGAATTTAAGAGAAATTATATATACAGAATCTTTAGATCTTCAATAAATTATACAACATAGTCACAAAATCTAATTAAAGTTTCTTACCCCAAAAATCTGGTCATGGATTTTTGCTTATGCTACCTCTGGCTCCTTACCCTTTAAGAGCCGATGATAAAAATTTTTGTTTTACCACAGAGAAACTCTAAGCCATTCTCCCCTGGGTTTTCTAAATCCACACTAGAAATCAAGCTTTCCTGTTCTACTATCTACCCTCTTTCTGCCCCATGAGAGGTTGTGAAAATCAATGAGATCATTTCCGTGAGGAGTTTTGAGCTCCTGAAATTCTTTTACTCTACTCATAAGCTTAAGAAACCAATATCATGCTTAAATTTTTGCAAAAGTTTAAGACTCCCGTTCTGAAGAAACTTGTCATAAAGAAGAGTTTGAAAGGATGGGGTTCCTGGGTGGCACAGCCAGTTAAGCCTCCGACTCTTGATTTTGGATCACGTCATGATCTCACTGTTTGTGAGATCAAGCCCCACGTCAGGCTCTGTGTTGACAGCATGGAATCTGCTTGTGATTCTCTCTTCCCCCCTCTGCCTTTCACCCACATGCATGCATGCATTCTCTCTCTCTCTCTCTCTCTCTCTCTCTCTCCCTCCCTCCCTCCCTCAAATAAACATTTTTTAAAAGAAGAGTTTTAAAGGAAATAGATCAGTTTATTCCTATGAAATACATTCAAGAAATATTTACTTTAGAAGGCTTGCTGAAGTTCCTTCATATTTTTTTAATTAAAAAAAAAATTTTAATGTTTGTTTATTTTTGAGACAGAGAGAGACAGAGCGTGAGCAGGGGAGGGGCAGAGAGAGAGGGAGACAGAATCCAAAGCAGGATCCAGGCTCTGAGCCGTCAGCGCAGAGCCCAATGCGGGGCTCGAACTCACGAACCGCAAGATCATGACCTGAGCCGAAGTTGGACGCTTAACCAACTGAGCCACCCAGGCGCCCCACATATTTTTAAAAATATTTTTAAAGATTTTCATGGCACTTCTGTAAGTGTGCTAGTGAAGTGTACTGGATGTGTGTTTAAACTTTCACCGCTTTCAAGACTGTTGTCTGTCTGGGATAAAACTCTCATTATAGCATTTTACCAAATTTCTAAATGTCTGGAATCCTCACCAGCTTAGAAGACCTTAAAAGAATGAACAGTACAGCAATTAAAAAAAATAAGACTACACCTAGTGCCTAGATACTGGTTTCTAACATCATTCTGCAATAAAAGGAACCATAGGTCCTTGAAGAAATGGCTTATTCAAGAGGCTGGAGTCGTAAATATAGAAGCCGATACTAGAGCATCATTCCACCAGAAAGTAAGGAAGAGCTCAAAACAAATAATTAAACAAATGAAAGCAATGATGGAAGTATATGACAGGGACATGGGAACCAATTGTCAAAACTGGAGTGATTTCAGCAACAGAATAAGTAATATTGGATTATAACCGAAAGTATAAAGTAACTATCCATTAGTCCATGCTGATATAAACAAATTATCTGAATTAACAAATAAATGGGGATGAAGAGACAAACCATGTGAGTAGAAAAATACCAAATAATTTATGTAGCTACTCCAAACTCAAGGAGGTGGAGCACAACTTCCTGATCCTTCTCTGGGAGCCGAACATAATAACATCCTTCCAAAGAGTACAGTATGGAAAGGGAAAGGAAAAGAGCGACAATGGAAAACCTGACAAACACTACCTCAGTCAAGGGATCAAGGTTAACACCAACAGCTATGAGGCAGGTTGATAATATATACCCTTGATATGAAGTGATGAGAATGATGTTTTACCTCTGTGGTCTTACTCCTGCAAACCATAATTCCAGTCTAATCATGGGGAAAACATCAGGCAAATCCCAGTAGAGAAAGATCAAAGTACCTGACCAGTTCTCAGAGCTGCCAAGGTCATCAAAAACAGAAAGTCTGAGAAACCGTGAAGCCTAAGAGAAGCCTAAGGAGACATGATGGCTAAATGTAATGTGATATCCTGATGGGACTTCGGAACAGAAGAAGGACATTATGTAGAAAAACAAGAAAATCTGAATAAAATATGGACTTCAGTATTTAAAAAAGCAGAATAAATAAACCCTCCAGAGGAAATAAGATGATTATTAAGTATGTGGATGTAGGCATAAACTAGGCATAAACTCTCACATACTAATTACACATCTTCCTAAGGATTTTATACTCAGGATGTTGTATTACAAATCCAGTCAGCACTACAATGCTGAAAGTGAAAAGTTTTTATTTTTTATGTGAGATGCATTCTCTGGTAATACAAACTCCAATGGTATTTAAAATATAGAGGACTGAAAAAATAGATCAAGTTTGGGTTTTGAGAGCCTCCTGTTAACACATGCAGCTCTCCAAATTCCTCGCCTTTCTTTGCATTTGTTACTATTTCTCTCTAAAGTCAAATCCTTTGGTGATTTTATTTACATCCATTGCTTTAGCTATTGCTTCTTTGCATTGACTCCCAAAGTTACATTTCTCTACCTTTCTCATGTTTCAGAGAGGCATTTCCAGTTACATTCTAGAACAAATGCCCTGCTGAACAAGTACAAATCTGAACCCATTATCTCTGGCCAAAATCTTGTCCTTCCTTCCACTTTTCTTATTATCAAAGGTGCAGCCTCTCTTTCTCCCTCAAGCTGGAAAGCATAAGGTCGTCTTCAACTTGTACCTGTCTCTCAATCCCACATCCCATTCATTTCCAATTCCCATCAATTTTAAATTTGAACTTCTTAAATAACTTCCTGACTTTTCCAAATTCTACCACATTCCCTAAATCTAAGATTTCATCTTCTCTGCAAAGTCTCCTAGTCTCCCTACTTATAACTCTTTTTCCTTCTCTAACCCACTTCCCCTCTACAGTCAGTCACCCTCTAGAAACATCTTATTGCCAGCCCATCGCAGATCAAGTTCCTTAGCAATACAACCTAGGCTCTTTACATGTGCCCCAACCTAGTCTTCTAGTCAATCTAGTCTTGTCAAAGCATCCCCTGACTTCCTCTTCCACCACATCAACCCCTTGTTGGTCCCTGAGACTCCAAGCACTTACAGACCTGCGTGTCTCTGGCATGCAGCTCATGCGGTTGAACCTCTTCCTTCAAAAATCTACTTGAGAGCTCATTGTTACCTACCAACTATTCTACTTGCACACCTGCCAAGATCCCCACACTCAGAATTGGCAACTTTTTCTGTTCTGGAATATTTTGTTTGCAGAATATTTTATTACTGTTCTGGAGTATTTTATTACAGTTAAACATGGGCATCCTTACTACTCAACAGTGGTCCTTGGCCCTACAACATTGTCATCAGATGAAAGCTTGTTAGAAATGAAACATTTCAGGAGTGCCTGGGTGGCTCAGTCGGTTGAGCGTCCGACTTCGGCTCAGGTCATAATCTCACGGTCCGTGAGTTCGAGCCCCGCGTCGGGCTCTGTGCTGACAGCTCAGAGCCTGGAGCCTGCTTCGGATTCTGTGTCTCCCTCTCTCTCTGACCCTCCCCCATTCATGCTCTGTCTCTGTCTCAAAAATAAATAAACATTAAAAAAATTTTAAAAAATTAAAAAAAAAAAAGAAATGAAACATTTCAGCCCCCAAATTAGACCTTACCAAATCAGAATTTGTCAATAACAGGATCCCCAGGTAATCTAAATGTGCCTGTAAATTTGAGAAGCACTCATATACAACTATGCCCTATAGCTCCTTGAAAGGTCTCACTCATCTTTGAAATTCTGTCTGTCCCAACAATGCCAGCCTTAGCATCCTACCCTTCATTCTTGTTTAATAACCATGTATTGAATATAACTTGAGTATCTAGTGTCAATAACTTGATGCCTGACTATAATGTCCTACTGGTAATACTTGTTATGAGGTTAGAGCTTTACATTAAGTTCTTTTTTAAATTTTTTTAAATGTTTATTTATTTTTGAGAGAGAAAGAGATAGAGCATGAGCTGGGGAGGCAGAGAGAGAGGGAGACACAGAATCTGAAGCAGGCTCCAGGGTCTAAGCTGTCAACACAGAGCCCAACACGGGGCTCGAACTCACAAACCACGGGATCATGACCTAAGCCAAGTTGGACACTTAACTGACTGAACCACCCAGGCACCTACACATTGAGTTCTTTTATTACTTGAGTACTTGACATGAGTTTTTGACAGACATTCCTTATACTTAATTCCATATTATGGAACAGGAGGTTTTAGTGTATAATTAGCATTGTGACACTTCATTTAACCAAATATCATTTTTTCTTCCGGTTTTATTAAAAATCACTTTGCATGACTTCTTTAAAATGCAGTGAATGCAAGCTAGTCATGTCTGGTTTAACATTTTTTAATAAGGCACTGGGGACTATGAACAATGTGAGAGGGCGGAGGGAGTCATCGATTTAAAATTTACTCTACGAACAATTCCACACTAATTCAGCACAGATGAGAACTAAGGCTTGAGAAACTATAATCCACTAACATGAGAAAAAGAATCCACTCCCTCAATGGCTTATTACTTAGTGCAATAAGTATTTTAAGATTACATATCTCCTACTCATAATGCACTATTTTCCATCTCTTTGGAGATGTATTTAACCCAATCATAGATTTCTGTAAGATATTTATGGGGCAAGTCTTATCTTCCATTTTCAAATCAAGCA
Organism: Neofelis nebulosa; assembly: GCF_028018385.1. Taxonomy (NCBI): domain Eukaryota; kingdom Metazoa; phylum Chordata; class Mammalia; order Carnivora; family Felidae; genus Neofelis; species Neofelis nebulosa. Next base: position 30,854,251 of record NC_080785.1, read on the forward strand.
ATAGATAATCTAGTGACCTCATTCACGGCCATTCCAAAAAGTAGTTGTAATAATAACACCAACACTTAGGGAATGTTAGGAGGATTAAAGGAATTAATATTTGTAAAGTGCTTAGAACAGTGCCTGGTACTTGATGAGCTTTATATTAGTATTTGTTTAATGAATAAATAGGTGAGTAGTAGGTATACATGGGCAGATAAATTCTAGATCTAGATGATGAACTTATTTCAAGACACAAAATGCAACATCTTCTATGTGTTTTGTAGATTATTATTTAAGGCTTCTGTATAGAGCAATATAAGTGGAATTTAGAGAACACAGGGAATAACCTTCTCTCCCAATTCCTGGCTACCCCTTTTATGCTGCTTCAATAGGCCTTCTTACCATAGGAGGAAAGGCATTCATTGGTGGCTTCAATCTAAGGAAAAGAGAGGACCTCATTAGTAGTAGGTCCCAGTTAAAATTCAAGCACATTATCTACAAAGGGGCTCAGCAGTTTTCTCTCCTTGACACTGTGCATTTGCTAAAACAGGTGACCCCTTGAGCCTTAAAACTAATGATGAAGGAATGTACATTCTCCTGAGTGAGTAGCAACAAGGCCCAAGTGGTAGGTGTGACCTGACCACCTAGGCCAACTCCTCTGACTCCCTGAAGTAGGTGCTTTGGGTAAGGAGGGACCTGGCTAGTGGGTAAACTGGGCTATCGCCTAAGACAATTTTCATCCACTTCACAATTTTCGGAAAATTGGCCCTGCTCCTAGAAGCCAAAAGGATATTGGAAATGTCTCCTGAGGCTAATAATTCTGTTATCCATGAGATGAAGAATATTTAGGTCAATGTGAAGCCCTGCCAAGTACTGTTACAGTGTACCATTCTTTTAAAGTGACTTGTTCTTAAGCATTTAAGAGGTATAATTTATCCCAGATATTTTAACAGAATTCTGCAAAATCATAGTTTCCTCTTATCTCAAACATTAATTTTCCACCTCTCTGGAGATGCTTGGAACATAATTTGCTATTTTTCTCTCTAATTATTTACTACTCAAAATTCATACAGTAATCTCATTTCCTTTATTTTAATTGTCCTTATCTAAAATCATTCTCTCTGCTCCACTGACATTGTTAATTTTAAGATTTATGTACATATTTGATTATGTTTTGATGCTGTGACTTCTATCAAATTGATTCTCAAAAATATTGCTATCTAAAAAGTATTTGTATTTTAAATTTTATAGATTTTTCCAGATTGCTTTCCAAAAGAAACTACAACATTTCAGATTTCTGCAAGCAAGTTATGAGAGCTTCCACTCCCAGAATTCCTACCAGCAATAAGTGATATCACCAATTTTGGATTTTGTCAGTTCTATGAATGTAAAGTGATATTCTATGCTTTAAATTGTCTTTCAGTAAACTTTTCTTAATTTTGTGATCTTTTCTTCTTCGTTGTACCACTTGTATTTGCTTTCTATAAACGTCTTTTTTTTTAATTTTATGTTCTAGGTAATCTCTACACCCAATTTTATTTTCTAGGTAATTTACAACCCTGAGATCAAGAGTCACATACTCTACCACCTGCACGGGCCAGGTGCCCCCTCTATAAATTTCTTATTTATATGCATTCTATAAAAAAGTTTTATACGTAAAAATGAAGCCAAATAGACAACATTTAGCATAAGAAAAAGAATTGTATTTGATGTGCAAGTAAAATTTCCTTTTTAGTAAAAAATTAAACTGATGTGTCATTTTTAATCTCATCAGATTAAAAAACATGTTAGCATGTATTTGCTAAAGATCATGAACTAGCACTGGTGATGAAAGTAAAAACAGGAGCCAACCTTTTGTGGAGAAATTTGGCAAGGAGAACCCCAGTTTTAATATTTTCACCCATCCATACAATAATTGAGTTTCACACTAAAATCTCCAAAATTTAATCTAAATAAATATCGTAGCAAAATTGTATTGTATAGCAATTAGTTGAAACGATTCTAAATACCTATTAAGAAGGACTTAGTTAAACTATCGGGGCATTCCTTTCCATATGATAAAATACTAAAAAGAACGAAGCAAAGGAAATTTCCTTATACTTTCCAGAAACGACTTTGATATCGCAGTTAAAGACGCAAGTTTGGAGAGAGACAGCCCAGGGCCAAACCTCAGCTGTCCCATTTATGAGACTCCTTACTCAGTTCCTCACTTACAAAACAGAAATACCAACCTATGGACTATGAGTGAGAATTCAATGAGTTAATGCATGTAAAGGACATATCACACACAAAAAAAATTAAAAAATGCAGTGCATATCACAGTGCATTTAGTTAGTAATCAAAAAAAGACAAACTTAAAACTACTGATATTAAAATTTTTAAATTATGTTGATATTGCAAAGCTTTTATCAGAATATCTGAATATTAACATTTTATCTGTTAAAACATGTGAGATAAGCTATGGTATAAAGAGGCAGGGGGCAAAAGGGTAAGATGAAAGTGTGTGTGTGTGTGTGTGTGTGTGTGTGTGTGCGTGCATGTTTGGGTTGTGCTTAGGGAGATGCCTGGAAACATGCACAATGTCAACTGTGTTCTCTCTGGGTGAATTTAGATTTAATTTTTCATGCTCATCTTTGTATTTGCAAATATTTGATTCAATATTCTACCATAAACATATGACATCTTTGAAATGGGACTCTTTTCTAAAAATACGGTCAGGGGCGCCTGGGTGGCTCAGTCAGTTAAGCGTCCGACTTTGGCTCAGGTCACGATCTCACGGTCCGTGAGTTCGAGCCCTGCGTCGGGCTCTGGGCTGATGGCTCAGAGCCTGGAGCCTGCTTCCGATTCTGTGTCTCCCTCTCTCTCTGCCCCTCCCCCGTTCATGCTCTGTCTCTCTTTGTCTCAAAAATAAATAAACGTTAAAAAAAATTTAAAAATGCGGTCAGGATATGCATCTAAGTAAAGAAACATTTTCTCTGAGAAAAATGACATTGAGTCTTTTTGAGATATACACATTGAGATACACACATTGCATTTCTTTCAAAGTACTGTAAAATGTCAATTAACTTATACAGAAGCAAAAATGTACAGAAAATTAACCTGGATCTTGATCATTTTTAAATCCAAAATGTTCATGATATGATAGTGTCTTAAAAAATACTCAGGGTGACAAAGTAATAGGATTTCTTTCCATCAGACAAGAAATAAAAATCAGTCTCAGCATGCAGTAGTCATGCTGTGTATGCTTATAAGTTAGGATTTCAGGTACCCACAAAATAAGGTCTTGATGATAAACTTTAATATGCTATTTCTCAAACAAATGGACATAATGAATAGAAATCCTTCAGCAAACAAACCAATGGAAATGCAAACACTCATTATTCCTCATATGTTGGCTATCTGGATGAGTCTTCAGATTACCATGGAATGTGCCAGCCTTTCTGGCCTTCCCGGCATTCTTACTATGATGCAAGTACCAATTTCCAACAGAAACAATCTGTTTTACACTACAGCTGTGAATTTGGATTTCCATGCCATATGCCATACTTCCATAGAACAATGATAAAGTTCTCATTCTGAAAATAAGATCACTTATTAAAATGACAGAGTTTTGATACTGGTGAGGTTTGGTGAGATGGGAAATTTTTTGCACGTCTAACGAGGAATGCTTTAACTTTTTCAGGCAGAATTTTGACAGCGTGAATGAAGAGCTTCAAGGTGGGCCCTCATTCTTCATTCCAGTAATTTTACTTTTAGAAATTTAAAGAAAGAATCAGAAATGTAGACAAAGATTTATATACAAGAATTATTTACAACAGCCAAATATTGGCAATATCAGAAATATTTAACAATGTGGAAAAGATTAAGGAAATCATAGTAAGTAAATATTAAATACATCCATATAATATAATTTTATGTAGCCATTGAGATAATGTTTACAAAGTTTTTATGGCATGTGTTTCTGATAAATAGTATGCTAAAAAAGCAAGCTAGGAAAGTGCATAAAATGTATACAATACTTGTAAAGAAACATGTCCAACATTAGCTGTCTTTGTTGGTGGCATTGTAGCTAATCTCCTCCATTCCTTATTGTACTTTTTCTGTATTTTGCAATTGGAGTAGATCTGAAAGATTAGTCAAAAAATCATCTTCTGTAAAATGAAAGGCGTCCGAAGAAATTAGGTAACTTAGTCACGGCTTCACACAGACCGTGCAATCCAAAGTAGTCGCCCTCCCTTCCATAGTACCATCTTGCTGCTTCTCAGGGGCAGATAATTACGATTTAGGATAAATCGTATGTCCATATTTTTACCTCGATCCCACTATACGCAAGCAAGCCCAAGATGCCCAAAGACAGTTTGAAATTCAGTGGCTTGTTGCTCTCACTTTCAAATGGATCCCGGGCCTTAGACTCTAAAGAATGAAGATAGCACATACCAGAGCTTTGCATGCCAACTTTTAATTGACGGGTTTAGCATTTGTTTGAATTAAGGAGCAGGGCTTCCCACCCAAGTGGGTGACTGGTTCAGAGTCCTGCCAAGGCAAATGGGGAACTGGGAATCGTTTGGCCACTTAACTACTTAAATAGCAAACAGGCAGAACTTCTTTGTGCCGCTGGAAGAAACACTGAAAAACTGTAATAAAGAAGTATCAGCACGCTAGTTCTCAACACATGCTCCAGGATCAGTAGATTAGCATTCCCTGAGAACTTGTTATCTTTATCTTAACCATTGTTACTGGATCAGATCTCCTGGGAGTATGGTTCAGCAGTCTGTGATTTAACAAGCCTTCCAGACAATTCTGATGCATATTAAGTTTGAGAATCATGGGCCCAGCAAACAGTAGCTACTACCCTGGAGCTTTGCCAAAACCATGTTCTTTAAGCAACCACTGAGACAGGGATTCCCTTTACCCACAAGTACAAAATAGAGAGCTCGCTATTAGAGAAGCAGGGCCCCCTGCGAGTCGCTTCTGCCCTTTATAGCCCTTAATCACTTGTGTGGTCACTCTGAAAATGAGGTGGAATGCTAACAAGATGTTTTAAATTCCAGAAGATACCCCACTCTAAATAGACTATTTTGTTGCATAGATGATGAGATTCACATATGCCTTTCGTATTTGTCCTTAGAGAAAGAGCTGAAAAGAGTTATTATCATTACTATTAAAAGGTTATTATTAACTTGGTGGAATTGCTTCTTTGAAAGCAGAGAGGGCACTGGCTTGAGCAACTCTGAAACGAGGTTACAGAGACTCTTCACTAAGAACGGCAGGTATGTGAGTTCTGTTTTTCAGTTGGTTTTGCTCAGACACGGCCTGGAGCACATTTTATTTTGCTCTACCACACAGCTATCTCCTATCATACTAAGTATTTTTTCCCTACTTTTCTAAGAAGCGAATGGTGCTTGAATATGCAAAGGAAAGATTCAGCTATTTTATTAGTATATTTGCAGGTCTATTTCTTCAATTGCTTATTCATTTAATAGTGTATCTACTAGGTACCTGCAAGACACTGTCCTACGCAGAATAGAGTATAAATAGACAAATAAAACATTCCCTGCTTTACAAGAAGTTTATAATATAGAAGGGGAGATGAGATGAACACATAAGATTTAAAAATGTAACACAGAACATACTCTAGGCATCAGAGATATGTAAATAATGTGTGGTGAGGTCTCAGATAATTTGTTTAACATTTCTACTTTGAGGGTTTTTATGGGTCAACTTACAGATTGATTTGAATTCTAAGAAATGGCAGACAGGAAGGAATTCTAGGAGCCAAAAACCTCAGTAGCAATGCAAATCACAAAGCTTTGAGCATGATCAGGCAAAGATTAGTAGGCCAATACCAGGAAGCCCACACATGACCATCCCTGGGAGCTCCATAAAAAAATAGCAATGCCCGAGTTCATTCTGCTCCCCTAAAATTCTGATATAATTTTCAGAAGTGAGGCCTCGGCACCGACTTTTTAAATTGTTAAGTTCCCTGAATAATTTGAGTGTGAGGACAGGCTTGAGAATCACACTACAACAGGGCTGGGGAGGTATCTGATACCATGGCCTGAGAAGCTTTGAATGCCACACCAAGAAACATGTCTTCTGATTAGAAGGAAATGAGACATCACTGAAGACTTCTGCACAGGGAAGTGATGTGATCAGAGCTATGTTTGTGAAATATTAAACTGGCAGTCATGATGGGGGTGTGTTGTAGAAAGTACAGACCAGCAGCTGGGAGAGTATTTAATAGCTGCTGTGATAGCATGAGAGGCACGGAACGTGGAGCCACGGCACAGAGGAGGACTTGGTGTCCAACGTGTGTTGCAGCTGAAGGAGAGGGAGAACCTGACGGTGAGCTTTAGCAACTGAGAGGCTGAGCGGGTGCGGTACCAACAAGAGAAACACGGCAGGCAGAACCACAGATGTTGCAGGCGTGGGAGGTAATCGGTGCAGTTTGCTATATGTTGACGCAGTGACACACACAAACCAAAACATCTATCAGGTACTTGACAATCAAGACTCTAAAAATCCTGCCTACAGAAAACAGATTAGGATTCAACATTATTCAAACATCATATCTCCAGAGATGTTTTTTAGTGAGATATAATTGCAGATAACATTATATTAGATTCAGGCACACAACATGATTCAATATGTGTATATTGCAAAATGTCCATCACAATAAGTCTACTTAACATGCATCACCACATGGTTACAAATTTGTGTGTGTGTGTGTGTGTGTGTGTGTGTGACAAGAACTTTGACCATTTATTTTTGCAGCGACTTTCAAATATAAAATTCAGTGTAATTAACTGTAGTCACCATGCTGTCCATGATGTCCCTAGAACTTACTTCTCAATGGAAGTGTGTACCTTTTGGCCACCTTCACCCATTTTGCCCAGTCCTCCCACCACCACCTCTGGCTGCCACCAATCTGTTCCCCAGAGGAGATTATTGAATCTGCAGAGTAGAAAAATATCTTGAGGAAATGTCAACATAGGGGGGAAAATGATGACTGGGGTAAATGTCTTGGAGAAAGCCCAAATTTGGAGGAAGGTCATAAAGAAGCAGCGTCAGAAAGGTTGGAGAAGCAGGAGAGGGCAGCATTAAGGAAGTTAAGGGAGAAAAGAGTTCATAAGAAAATTCCAGACCCTGTGGGACCCACTCAATTCTAGGACAAGTATCTATTCCACTGGTTCACACATTTCACCAAGGTTGGGAAACACTGATAGGTAAGATCAAGGAAATTGAGAAATTACCTCAGTGAATTCACACTAAAGCTTAATTTCAGTTTTTAAAATATTTATATAACTCCTGAAGAATACCAATATTCTACTCATGATCAAATCTGCTCTTATACCAAAAACAATGCAAAAACAAAACAGTGGCTGTATTTTGTAAAAAATAAAAAAAAAAAGGAGTTTCCTGGTAAATTCTGGAAAAAAAACAACTTTAAGGGAGAAGGGAGTCATATTATTATTATTATTGAGGGTTAATTAGAGAGAGATTATGAAGAAAAAAATACTGACTTTTTCTTAAGTCTTCATCTCCCAAACTGTAGTCTGGACATCCACATCCACAAAGAGATAATGTTAGGAAGAAGCAACTTTAGCTAAAAAGAAGATGAAAAATAACAGAGGATATCTAGAGGGAAATATTGATTAATCATAATTAATTAGCTAATTAATTCTCCAGAGGGAAAATCAAGTTTCAAAAGAAAGTGGGGAGGTTTACAATAATTATAAAATGCAGAGCAGAAAGCAAAAGTGCAAAAGTGAAGAGGCAGTCTTGAAACTGTGGTTAGATGCTTCCAAACTCCTCCCAAATTGAGGAAAATGTCTAAAATATTTCAAGCATCTGAATGTGATAATACACTAGCATAGTAAACACATTATATCTGGAGTCCCCAAACTCCCTTGTAGTTTATCCACATGCTCTGTCACTTGAAAAGTCCCATATGAAACAGTTTGCTTTTCTTTCCTGGAGTCTTTCCTTAATCTAAATATAATATGAATATTATTTGTTTTTACAAATTAGATCTGTCATTCAAAGCATAGTTTAGTCTATAGCAAAACCAAACAAAATGTCTAATGTCTAAAAAAAAAGTCTTTAATTCTAAAGAGTATGAAAAAAAGCAATGACCTGAAATAAATTACAGCTGACCCTGGAATAGTATGGGGGTTAGGGGGTACCAAGCCCTGCAGGGTAGAAAATCTGTGTATAACTTTCAACTTCCTTAAAACTTAACCACTAATAGCCCACTGTTGACTGAAAGCCTTACCAATAACATGAATAGTTGACTAACATACATTTTGTATGTTACATGTATCATATGCTGTATTACAATAAAGTAAGATACAGAAAAGAAATGTTATTAAGAAAATCATAAGGAAGGGGAGCCTAGGTGGCTCAGTGGGTTGTGTCCGACTTCGCCTCTGGTCACGATTTCACGGTTCATGAGTTCGAGCCCTGCATCAGGCTCTGTCGTGACAGCTCAGAGCCTGGAGCCTGCTTCAGATCCTCTGTCTCCCTCGCTCTCTGCCCCTCCCCTGCTCACACTCTCTCTTCCAAAAATAAATAAAACATTAAAAAAAAAGACAGAAATTCACAAGGAAGAGCAAATACATTTATAGGACTGTACTGTAAGAAATCCAAATATAAACGGACCCCCATGGTTCAAATCTGTGTTAAGAGCCAACTGTATTTATAAAAATTTGAGATGAAAACAACACAGCACATCAACCAAAGTTCCCAAATTTACCTGTACTTTGGAATCACCTGGAGATTTTAAACTCATGATATCCAGGCCAGAACTCTAGATCCATTCAATAAGAAGATCTGGGGCTAGAAGTTAGCAAATGGGAGTTTAAGGCTCCTCACAGAATTTCAATGGACAGCCAAGTTTGAGAAACCCTGATCTAAAAAGATCAGTGGGAATCCATGTTACCTAGTGTCTGAAATGAGTTCAGTATTTTAACTGGTCACTGAATTTGGCTATTAATTTTGTAACTGAGGCAAAACCAGGTGAAATGTAGGTTTCTGTTACTCTATATAAAGCAAGCATATGTATTTGCCAGGGGCAAAAAACTGCAAGGATTTTTTTCCTTCACACTAAACCAAATAATAGTACAGTATGTTATTTGTAATGTGGTTAAATAAAATCAATAGCATTGCAAAAAAATGTTAACGCTGTCCCTTTTTTAAAAAATAAAAGTAGCAGAAAGTGCATTTAAGGAAAACGGTTCAGAAAAAGGATCTTCAAAGCTCTATTAAACATTTCCCAGCTTTGGAAAATTTAAATACCCAATCTGGTTCCTATGAAACTTAAAAAGATCAAACGATTAGAAGGAAGCGAGGCTTGAAGGAGAAATGTTGGGGATTTCAGTAAACATCTGGTTACCATTTTCAATAGTAAGAACCAACCCACTTAAGGAAGTAGTTTCATTTCTTTGGAGTAAAAATGAGACACTGGCTTTTTGTTCTCTGTGCACAGTGGAGGGTAAAGGAAACATTAGAATGGAGAGGTCACTTGAAGCTCAACTTTTATAAATAAGAAAGCTTTTTTCAAAAAGTAAAGTAAATTGAACTCAGGTCTCTGTAGTATAAACAACTCAACTGAGTTAGGGTTAAATAAACATTCCTCGAGCTCTAGTGTGCCAATTAAAGAACAAATTCTGTTTGGTCATAAATACATCAGTACTTCTATAAGCACTGAGGAAAATAACAATAAACCTGAACACACAATTACTGCGTGTCATAATACAATAAAATTGAATGGTGCAGACCTGTAAGTTTCTTTGATTCAATTTCCTTTTTTTCCCCAGTTTGATTAACGAAAGGCACAGAAGCACTTCTGATATCGTCCAAAACCCATTACTTGCATAATAAAAAACATATGTCAAAGGTGTTCTAGGTGAAATAGTGACAAGGCAAAACACACTCTGCCTTTTAAATGTGACCTTTTACTCTTTCGTCTTCTTGCTAAATGTTCATATAGCATATTAAACTCAGGAAAGCAGCAGGGGTGCTGGTTTCAGGCTGGCGACAGGAAGGAAGGAAAAGAGACTTCATTAGGCTCTTGAGTTTTAAATGATCAGTGGAAGCATCTGCTATCGACATGCACTACTAGCCAAAGGGGATCACCTCCCACTTTGCCTCCAGACCAATGTTTCTCCACGCCTTTGCTTACCATTCCTCTCTTCTGCCCTTGGACATGAGACTAAAAAGACTCAAGAGAAAGAATCCCTAGAATGATGAGGTTTAAAATCGTGTCTTACTTTCTCTCGTTCCATGGTCATGAATGTTATAGAGACGATCTGAAAAAGACTTGGGTGGTGATTTTCCTCATTCTCCTGAGGAATAAAACAACCGCTGGGCAGCACCCCTGACTTGACTCTGTTCTCACAACACTTCCTGTGTTCTGAGATGGGCAGATCCCCTGCTGGGCAACTCTGACTGATAAAACGTTCATCCTTAAATGGGTCCTGGTTATGTCTTCTAGGGTTGCTACAAATAAATCTTGTACCCAAGTGTCCCGTTAAACAGTGGGGAAACAAAAATATTGGTCCAACTACTTGCAGGGCCTCCCAGAAACATTCTTTGCAATTGGAACCATCTATTTTCTTGTGGCTGTTGCAGATCTGGTTTCGGTGGCGACTGGAGAAATATGCCCTCTTCAAGTACACATAAATAATTCTCACCCAATGATAAAATATACTGTGTGTCAGAGTCTCTTGGACCATATATTACTTAGACTCTATCCTGGGAGCAAGTTAAAAACTTTTGGAACATATTTATTCTCTCTTAGGCCACTGCTCCGTTCTATGAACTAAAACACTGATTTGCTAAATAGGACCTGGATAATATGAAAGAGAATAATGTGATGGTGATTCTGTTTCTGCAGGGAAGGTGTATATTATAAATATATACTTTTGCAAAGCAGAGGATTGGAAGAGCACAAGCAGGAATATTTTACACTATGCTCAGCAAAGAAGTAGAGAGCATAATGTAGATGACAAACAGGACCTAAATGACAAGATGGGGGTTCTGACCCTTGATGCTTTCTATGTTCACAAGCTGCAAAAGCTGTATGCTTACTTTTACGTGTCCTTTATTGGAGAATATTTGTTAGGTAACATTTCGTGTTTCGTTGTTTTGTGGAATAGTAAACTTCCGGTGAATCAATCATCACCTCTCAGCAAGTAACTCACAAATCTTCATCTCCTGCCCTGGCCTCTCTACTTTCTTCAGTTATGGCTAAATACATTCATAGAAAAGCTCACAGCACCTGAGACTGAATATGTTTAGAACTAAACTCATCCATCCTCCTCCAGAACCAACAGGCAGTAGCACTGGTCAAAGTGACAGAGGAGTCTTAAAAGCAAAAGAAGAGAAGAATTCTGAAAAATGGACACAAGCACTTAAAACCCTCAACAGGTAGTATCAGCCCTATTTACTTACCATATTTGTGGATGAATTATTTTTATATAAGAACAGACTTGAGCATGGGTAGAGTATCAGTGCTCCTGTAAAGTTATGTAAAAATAAAAGGTTTATCAATTAAGTTTTAATGTGAATTCTCTGAAGTAGTCGACCATTTAAGGAGCTCAAATACTGGTACACTGTTCTTCATTTGTTCACGTATTCAACTGTATTTGATACATATTTATTTTGTGCCTCTGGATGGAGAGCATGGTTTTAAGGGATAAGCGGAATAGATATGGTCCCTGACTTCAAGAAACTTACAGATTATTATTATTATTTTTAATGAGGGGTCTTTTCCAAGGGAATGATCCAGGAGACTGTGTTGGAATTTCAGGAGCATTTACAGCCCAGACCTTTCAATGGGAACATGTAAATTGATAAAGAGGGCCTTGAAAACACCTATTAAGTTCATTTATCACAAAATATCCAGCAGCAGCACCCCTATATTCTTCATATATGTGTATCTCCCGAGAAAGGAATCTCCATAATCTCCTTTCTGTTAGTTAGTTCTTGACAGTAATGACAATATTAGCTCCCATTTCTGGAGTGCCTGTAACATGGCATTCACAGAACAATCCAAAACAATCAAATCCCAAAGGGAAAAAATAGAGCTTTCAGAGGTTAAGTAACTTGTCCAAGGTTGTATAACCATTAAAGGAAATACTAGAACTCAACCCAGGTTTGATCTTACTCCAAAGCTTATTCTTTTTAATTACCACAGTCTACAACCTCTCCAAGAAAGCAATTATTGTGGTTAAGCCCTTCCTACTTACGGGTAATTTAAATCTCAACTTCCTTATAGCATCTTTTGAATACAAATAAACTAAGGAAAACTTGAAATATGCTTTCCATCACAAAAGTTAAGATTTGTCTGTAGCAGATGTTTCTTTTCCATACAAATCTCAGAAACAGCTTCTGGCAAGTAGCCCTTGTAAAAGAAACCTTCAAAATCCAACTAAATTTCAAATGGTACATGGATGTGTTGGACATTTTTACGGGTGCAAGTGAATGTAAATAAAAATATAGGAGGATGGAAAACTATTAAATTATAAACAGGGAAGGAAATAGGCTTTTTCTTTTCTAATATATTTTCCACAACATTAAGTAGTGATCTGTATCTTTCGCTCTATTAACTATATCTTTTAATAGTGCTTCTCAAGAACACAGTTGGATAAATTACAGTATCCTTATGGTGGGGTTGGGGGAGGCTGTGAAGCAACATTATTTAAAATACCATTCTCCAGAACATACTCTATCAAGTTTAATATCAATACAAATATCAATAAACACCATCATAGTATTAACTCTAGCCCTTCTTAGAAATGCCTTCACTACATCATGCTGTTAACGTTATACTCTCAGCTTGTGTTAGAAGTTTGCTATCTGAACCAAGATATGACATCCACTTCATTTGCAATACAAATGTTGCTCTGGCTATTGACCCATTATATAACTTAGGGTTGTCTACATAATAATTCCTTCAAAAAACTTATTTTAAATATACTACTTGGGCATGTGGAAGGTTAGGGGAAGGAACATAGTGTTCCCTTCTTTCTGAGTGTAAAATTTCTATTCTTTCCCTTGTTGCTTTTGGCTCAAGCCAAAATTAAGCTTAAATTATGGTAACTAAGAGGAATATCCAGTTTGAGCCCTAATTTTATATTTCCATTTTAGTAATTTCATTATTATATGTTTTAGTGTAAACCATCAAATCCTTTTTGAATGAGGTTTGGTATAAGTTAAAAAACTAAACCATCTGAGTCCTAAAGTTTAACCATCAGCTTGGTAGGGGATCAAGTGACATAGAATTAGTCTAAATACATAGGTCAGCAAACTTTTTCTGTTAGGGCCCAATAAATGCTTTAGGTGTTAAGAGCCATATAGTCGCGGTTGCAACTACTCAACTCTGCCTTTGCAGAACAAAGCAGCCAAAGATAGTATGAAAACAAATGTGTGGCTGTGTTCCAATAAAGCTTTGTTTGCAAAACAAGCGTTGGGCCAGATTTGGCCAGGGGGCCATAGTTTGCCAACCCCTGGAAAGAAAATCAATGTGGTCTTGCACTTTCTGTATTTCTTCAAAAAAACATTCCACGTAAAACACCCAAGTTACAAAAACAAGAGCAATGCGAAACCATAAGAGTAACCAATTCCGCAGCTTTGACAGCAGTTGGCATTTGTTTTGCATGTGACTATATAATATGTCTAATTTAGAAGTGCAAAGTATATTCAGAAGTGAACAGAAAACTGCTAAATATGCACTACTCTTCAAGTACACAGAAATAATTCTGATCCAATGATACAACCTACTGAGTCAGAGTCTCAGGGACCACAATACTACTTGGACGTTACAATGAGTTTAAGAACTTTTGGAAAACATTTACTTTCTTTTAGGCTACTATACTATTCCATGTACTAAAGCACTGGTTTACTAAATAGTACCTAGATACTAGGAAGGGCAATAATTGCTTGGTGCTTCTATCTTTTCCTTTGGAGAATTATATGCTCTTATAAATACAGGGACATAAGATATATTTTTCCAAAGCAAGGACTGAAGGACCATAAAGTATATGTTTTACATGCTGCTAAGTTTTGTAGGTTTAAACCTGTAAAGACAATTATCCTCTAACTGTTTCAAAATCAGCTTAAAGATGAAATGTTTGTAAATACCTATATAGTTAAAACTTAAATTTTTTAAATGTGTTTATTTATTTTTGAGAGAGACAGAGAGAGCACAAATCGGGGAGGGGCAGAGAGAGAGGGAGACAGAGTCTACAGCAGGCTCCAGGCTCTGAGCTGTTAGCACAGAGCCCGACATGGGGCTTGAACGCCTTAACCACGAGATCATGACCTGAGCAGAAGTCAGACACTGAACTGACTGAGCCACCCAGGGGAGCCATAGTTAAAACTTAAGTAGTACAATGGCATTATAGCAAACAGACTTTTGCATTGTTTTATTCCCAAAACTAGCTCTAAAGATTGTTATTTTTTGAGCCAACAGTATATCCCTTAGGATGGTGTGCCCCAATGGACTATATATCAGAATCACAAGTGTCTGTATTTAACATATACATTTCTAGGCCCCACTCCCAGACTACTGAATAAAAAATATTGGCTGGGCTTTACTTTGTCTCCTCCCAGAACTCTGATGGGGCAGACAAAGTGGTTAAATTCTCACCACATACTAACATGAAGTAATATCATTATTGCATTTAACAGATAAGAGAACTAAAGCTCAAAGAACCTAACTTGCTTAAAGTCACATATCCAGGGCCTGACTGTCTTTCCCGATAGAGCCACCAACTTCTGTTATGTCACTAGAATGGAATTAACCAGGGAAAAAACATGATGCCCACATTGTAACTTAGAACCTGAGACTGCTTATTTTTCCTTTCAATAAATGTTTACTAAGTAGTAAGGAAACTGAATAAAATATAAAACCCAAATATTACTCTACAAAAACTGATTATACTTAATAGTGGAATGTTGCCTAGGTAAGACCCTTTTATTTTTGCTAATTTTTATCCACTTCTGGCCTTAAAGATTTAAAAAAGAAAAAAGGAGCCCCAGGGACTCCTGGGTGGCTCAGTGGGTTGAGCGTCCGACTTTAGCTCTGGTCATGATCTCATGGTTTGTTAGTTTGAGCCCCGCATCCGGCTCTGTGTTAACAGCTCAGAGCCTGGAGCCTGCTTCAGATTCTGTCTCTCTCTCTCTCTCTCTCTCTCTCTCTCTCTCTCTCTGCCCCTCCTCTGCTCAGCTCTGTCTCACTCTCTTTTAAAAATAAATAAACATCAAAAAAAAAAAAAGTAGCCCCAGGCTGGAAAGAGGCCACCTGTGCTTCAAAGGATGGCACAGAAAGAGGTCAGCAGAAGTGATTGGGGTCAAATCAGAAGAGGAGAGAAAGGCAGGTAAAATGGATAGGTAGACAGGGGAAAATTTATTTTGTATTTATTTTCCTACAACCAAGAATGTATTTTATAAACATGTCAAATCTGCACCTGGGCACTTAGTAATATTTGTGGTAGTACCTGATTGATTTTGGATGTAATACTTTCAAATTTCAGTTTAGCAAAGAGAAGAAACTGCAATGATGAAGTGAAAGATAGGTGGGGTAGGTCTCCGGATCATTCTGAATTGCCCCCACTCCCCCCAAGATGCTCGGCATGGACAAAGGAAGTTTAAATGTGCCAGTATAACATCATACTTTCTGCTGCTGTACATATAGGCAAAGAAGCATTAGGGGAATATGCGAAACTAAAGAGAAATGAATTTTGTAAGAATCAAATCTTTAGAAAATATATTTGTAATGAGTACCCCAATTCAAACATTATCTACAGCTTAAATCTGTGGCCATGGAAAATAAGCTTCAATAAAAAAGTGATTCTGTTTCTTATATGTTAGAAAATCAAGGAAATGTTAGATCATGGTCACAGAACTTTTTGTTTAATTTCTAGGTATTTGATGTTGCTCTCACAGTGAAAACTACAAAATCAAGTGAAAACCAAAAATCAGTTTTCCATACTCATGAAACTGAGGCCTTATCCAGGAATAATATCTTACTACACCGAGAAGAAGAAACCAAGAAAGAATGAGGAAAAGGATGTTGTAGAAGAGGAGGGAAGGTGGAATAAGAGAGCCAAATCAGTATTTACACTGACAAATTCTGGTGACACCATCTCCTTATCTTATGCTGGGCCTACCAGCTCCTCTGGCTGCCAGATTTCATTGCCTTCAGGCTGTCTGTCTTTGCACTTTCTTGATATTTGGAAGCCTCAAAGTAATTCTCCCTTTTCTTGTAAAACTGACCCAGACATTAAGGGAGAGAGCAGACATACTCCTTCTAAATTACAAACGGATGAAATTGAAAATTGAAACTGAATTGAAGTTGAAATGCACAGAGAATCCAGGTCATCCACATACTCAGTCAGTAGCGGTACCAAGGAGGTCGAGAAACAGGCATTTCAGACAACAGTGCTGTGTAATCATGGCTGATGTTTTCACATGGCACATAGGTGGTGGTTATACATTCAATCACCTAGGTCAATGATGGGCTAAAATGTTTTATGAAGGTGGAGGGTGCCTGGGTGGCTCAGTCGGTTAAGCATCCGACTCTTGGTTTGGGCTCAGGTCATGATTTCGAGGTTCTTGAGTTCGAGCCCCACGCTGACAGTGCAGAGCCTGCTTGGGATTCTCTCTCTCTCTCTGCCCCTCCCCTGCTCACACTCGGTGTGTGTGTGTCTCTCTCTCAAAATAAATACATAAGTTTTTTTAAAAAGTAACTAAAAGGGGGCGCCTGGGTGGCTCAGTCGGTTAAGCGTCCGACTTTGGCTCAGGTCACGATCTCGCGGTCCGTGAGTTCAAGCCCCGCGTCAGGCTCTGTGCTGACAGCTAAGGGCCTGGAGCCTGTTTCGGATTCTGTGTCTCCCTCTCTCTGACCCTCCCCCGTTCATGCTCTGTCTCTCTCTGTCTCAAAAATAAATAAACGTTAAAAAAAAAAGTAACTAAAAGGTTTTTGGGGATGAGAAGGAGGCTATACATTCTATATCTTTCCTGAACATTGATAAATGTTTTTCTGACAAATACCATTTATGGATGTTCCAGAACTTTCGGTTGGTCCTTAACAGAACCAACTGCAACGACGTTTGTAAGATTTGTTTTCAGCACTCTTTGACATTCCAGAGCTTTTACCTTCCTTTTTGTTTTTCTCATTTGCTTCCAGAAGCACAAGGCTCTAGACTTCCATACTACTCCCAGTGGGGCAGGGATGAGCAAATGGCATTCCTGAAGACCTGTCCTAATGGCCCATACTCTGTACATTTTTAGGATGTTTCTTTTCACCCAAGTCTATCTTTTGGGGCCCTATCCTTCAAAAGCTTTGCTAGCAAGGTAGCTTATAGCTTTACTACCAGTGTGGTAAAAGTGAACCTGGTGAAGGGTAATTGTGGCTAACGGTCTCCCCAACCTCATTCATTCACTGGCATAAGTTTGCACTTTAAAGAGCAAGGTGGAGTGTATCTGTCACATGGTTAGTTGCTCAGGAACCGCTAGTTGTTATTCTCATTGCCCTTTTTGACCCTCATCATCTGCTCAACTTTCTTTTCAAATACCTTGTTTAAAAACTTGTCTTTTATTTCTCGTTTCAAATGATAGAAATAAAAGTACTTGACTAGTAATAGTGTCTGTGATAAATATCCATACTTTTTCCCCATTTTAGAGCCAATCTGTGAATCACATTTAAGCCGGCTTCTCAAAACAATTTCCAGCACATTCTACTTGCAGTCAGATGAAGTGGCAATTTTCTTAAAATATGGAGCAGTTTGGTGCTGGGCAGAACATGTATTCAGGCTCATAAACATAAACATTTTTTATGTAGCATTTAAATATGAACTATGCAACTCCAAAATGCTACAAAAATATAAACAAAGTAATTTCAGGAATAAAGAAATAGAGCTAAAGAAAAATTGAGAGGAAGTAAAAAAGGAGCCAAATTTTCTTTGATGCAAGAAAGGGGATCATGGGTAAAATTTTGTTTTTATAAATTTCTTTAGGGGGAGATAGTAGCACATTCTAAAAATTGTTTAGCATTGTATGTCAAGCAGCTATGGCGTTTACTTCTTATTCTGACCTTTTTCTAGCAGCCCCAGCCCAAGACCAGCACCAAGCCTTTCTTCAGCGATGACGACCGAGTAGCGATGCTGAGTGAGGACGTGCTGATGGAGCTGAAACTCCATTTTGCTGTAGGAAGGAGGCCTGTAGAGGACGGCCCTTCTGTCATGGCTCCCAAAGTGTGTCTTTATCGATTTCTCGATCTAAAAAAAAAAGAAGAAGAAGAAAAAGAAAGAAAGGAGGCATAAAAATTCAAGAGGAAAAAGTAGCACACTTTGCCTTGAAGGACATCATTAATGCAAATCAAGGGCCATTCAGAAAGTTACCCTTCAAGTTGTTCTCTGGAAATGAAAGACAAATTCTCCGAAAGGCTGGCAAGGGCAAAAGTGACCTCATAGGCAAGAACCGAAGGTGAATTGAATTTTTCTCTCTATTACAGAGAGATGAAAATTTTAGGCCATTAAAATATAGAGGTCCTGGAGGAATACTGTTGCATAGAAATACAGAACTCAACTCTAGCTGAAAATATGAATTAATAGCAATGCCTTTCATCTGCATTGTGCTTGTATAAAATACTTCCAGCTGCATTATCTTCTAACAGTGCTTTTTAAGTAAACATGGGAGAGGAAACAGACTCAGAGAGGATGGATTTTGTGCTGGAAGGACACGGTTAGGAACGGGGAGAGCTGAGAAGCAATTTCAGAGCCCTCTGGAGATACACAGTGCTGCTTCTCCTCTCAATCAGAACACAGCAAAATTGGAATGCATCTCAGGGTGGCAGGCTGGGTCTCTGCCCAAGATCCAGAGCATCATAATTTCAGGTTCTTCCTTCCATAGTTTATTGATCGCCCACATAAATATTCCTCTTTCTCACGACAGTGTTTGAAATTCCATTAACAAAAGGGAATTTTCCAATTGACAAAGTAGAAAGACTGCTGATATTTGAGTTCATTATAAGGTGTAATTGTAGACATTGGGTATTTTCCTGAAAACCTGAGATTAAAACTGGATAAAGTAGACATTTTTTTGTTACCGGAAGGAGCAGTGAGATTGGATGGGGGTTTGAGCAAAACCTGGGAGAGACTGAAGAAGAGGAGACGAAGGAATTGGAGAAGGAAGATGAGGGAGAAGAGATAAAAAACAAAATTGGGAATCCAAAGTACGTTTAGTGACACCTCTGAATCGAACTGTCCGGTTATGGATCTAAAAGTATGTACCACATGCCTCCTCACTATTTAAAGTTCTTTATTATTTCCCATTAATGATAGAATCAACTCCAAATCTTCATCAAGGAACACAAGGTCATTCAAACTTAAGCCCTGTCTTTCTTCTCTGTTCATATCACATACCTTCATACACATACCTGTGTCTTCTACTTAAATTCCTTTTTCTCTCTCCATTCATCCATCTGGCTAACTCTGAATCAAACATCACCTCTTTTGGAAAGTTTTCATTGAAATACACCCTTTTATTAGCACTTAGGAAAGGAAATGTGCATCTCTCCCTGATGTGAGCTCATTACAGGCAGTATGCATGTACACACAGGATGTGTTTAATAAATGAAGATATCTATGAAATTAATGAGCCACAGTGGTCTATCAAGATCTTTTGTAAACTCTCCGAGGGCAGGAACTATATCCTATTTTTCACTGCATACGAATTATCTCCATCTGTAAATGGACTGACAAAGCACAATGACGTGCAGAAAAACACAAACTCTGGAGAGACTGCTGGGTTTGAATCCCCTGGTTCTGCCAGAACTATCTGTGTGACCTTGGACAATACCTTCTTCCTAAGGGCGCTGTGAGAACTAAAGGGTTAATGTTTGTGAATGGCTTAGAACTGTGCATGGTATACTATACACATAGAAAGACCATCTATGTGTTTTTTAAATAATAATATAAAAAACAAAGAATCAGAAAAACTTTCTGAATCTGAGCTCTGCCTGGCACACAGTAACATAGGCTTTGAATACTTGTGTAGTGGATTTAATAGAAAGGAACAGAAACTAGCTAAGCACACCTCCCCTGCATGGTACTTTGGGCAAACATGATTGATTAGATACTTTCCCTTGTTAAAGGATATTGTGTTTTCTTGATAATGAAACTATTTAAACTCAAAAATTTAACTGCTTATTGGGACACGATTCCCCAGCCAATATCATTGTTTGTCATGGTAAACTTATTAGAAGGAGTCTTTGAAGCCAAAAAACAGTTGAGCCTTTGTCCACAGGAGTTAGAAGGAACCAGTATCCCACAGGAGGCCAAAATAAACAAACATGCATCTAGGTGCAAGGGGAAGACAGATGCTTCCAAATATATAGTTGTCACTCAAGCAAAATGCAGAGTGCCCAGAATTCCCTTCTCACATTATTTTCTTTCGTAATCACAGGATGCTCCTCTCTATTACAGCTGGCTCAAGTAGAGCAGTGATTTCACATGAGGTGAGTGTATTTTCAAACTTGACGTTATTATTATTTTGAAAGATACACCCCTCCCTTCCCCCCCCCCCCCCTGACCAGGATCAGTTTAAACCATAGCCATGTGGCTCTTGCCAGTATATCTTACAAAAGTATATTTTAAATAAAGTATAATAAGTGGCCATATTCTATAATAACCTTTATAGCATAGACTGACATTTTCGCTCACATCTCAGACTACAGAGAATAATAGGAAGTGAGCTTGTCAGTCAAATTATGTTGTATTACCCTGTAATACAAACTGCTCCTGTCCTTGTCATATTTATAACAGACTGTATCAGCACAATGGCCCAATACCAAGGGGCAAGAACGCTTTTAGCTGGTCCAATGACAGGTGCACACACTGCATATGCGAAATAAAAACTACGTGAACAATTATGTCAACCACACCAGCAAATGCAGGATTATCAAATGCCGAGAGAAGCACTTTGGGAACTGAGAGCTCTTGATTACTCCTACAATTCTGAAGATATATTTTTAGTGAAAGAATTTAACCTAGCCACCACTACCGCAACTAAACTTGAGACTCGCAGGCCTTCTGAGAAGACTTAGGAAAGAATGAATGTTACTGGATGTTGACACTCTGAGCTCCCAAGTCACTTCCCCCTCTCCCTTCTGGAAAGATCTGAAAAACTGTCGCTCAGAAATCACTTTGCCAGACTACATGGAAGTTATTTTAAAACTAAACACTTATTATTTTTATTGGAAAAACTTCAACATCTGAAACTTTTATACCACCTTAAATAAAGCAAAGGACAGAGTGTTGTAATAAACGACCTGGATTGTTAGATGCAGCATTGTGGAGGATGAACAGGAGAGGAGTGGGGATCAGAAATCTGGATTTAAATTCAGAGTCTGCCTTGCTTCATCCACTGGGGAGAGTTGTTTTATCTCTCTACATCAGAGTTTTCTCATACGTATAGTTGAAATAACAAATCCTACTTCATGAAGTTGTAAGAGGAATTAAATGAATTTGCTATCTAAAGGTATCCAACACAGTGTCCCATTAATAAACGATGTGAACTATATATGATTAAACTGAGTAATATTATATTTTAATTCTGCTTTTCCACTAAGAACTCTTTCTTTTCTCAATGAGAGAGAGAGAGAGAGAGAGAGAGAGAGAAGCAAAGGGAGAGAGAGAGAGAGAGAATCCACACTCAGTTGCAGAGCCCAATGCAGGGCTTGATCCCACAACCCTGGGATCATGACCTGAGCTGAAATCAAGAGCCAGACACTTAACCAACTGAGCCACACAGGAACCCCTCCCCTAAGAATTCTATCAGCTTTTCAATTAATATAGTTTTGTCTCTGTCATAAAAACCATTTCTGCAATAAGCTAGATGCATCCATATATCTTGATGTATGTTTTTCTCTATATGACTCATCACCTTTTAATGTAAAAATAGATCTTATTTACTTACTGTGTTTACTGTCTCCCCAAACCATAAAAGTAGTCAAATAAAAGCATATATTTTTTCTATTTTGTTGACTTTTGTTTCCCCTACCTAAGAATACCACTGGGCACATAATGGGCACATAATAAATATTCTTTGAATGAATGAATACAAACATCTTTTTCTTCAATGTGTAAAAGTCTGGGTTATAAATACTACCATGGAAGATTGGGAATATAAAAGTGGTGAACATTTGTATTAAGAAATTTATTTCAGCAGAATTTCAAAGCAAGAGCAAGAATGACAAAAATAGAATTAAATGTTTGAGCAAAGTAATGAATTTGCAGCAAAAAAAAAATCAAATAAAGAGCTGTATTATTAAAGTACCATGTTTCTCAGTTACTTATAGTATTAAAAAATCTTCACCAGGACTTACCACAAAAAGCAAGAAATGCAACTCTTTAAAATATAGAAGGGATGAAAAATAAAACTTGTTTTTTTCCACATGACAGATTTTTTTTTCTAGATTTATTAAAGTAGCCATGTATTTATGACACCTTTTGATGCTATAATACAAATCATATAGTAGACCTTGGATGTGTGTTATATATAACTAAAAGTAAAATTGCCTTGCTGGTCTCGATCTTTGACATTTTAGAAATATTGCGGAATCTATCACAGTGAATTATGCTTTAATTTTTCTACTATAAGAATAAAATAGGGATTTTTTTACTCATTGGTGAAATTTATACTTATTTTAGAGAATTCAAGAGATAAAACTGAGTTTCTTGGATGCAGGTCCTCTACATTTTCTACTTAGAAATTATTTATAATTGCAGGACAGTGTAGGAACCACAGGTTTCCCGGATATGCAAACAGAGCCTCATGAGAAATTTCCTCCATAAATGAACATTTAGTTAAGTCTGCCTTTATCTCACAACTGATTCAACTGAATCACAAGCCCATCATGGAGTAAACACACAATTCTCAGACCTACTCCATGACACTGAGGGCCTTCTGACTACACTGGCAAACTGTACCTTGGGGCTACTGACTATCCCAAGAACATCCAGTGAAAAGCAAGTTTGCTCATCTGTGCCTGTATGTAAGTTTTAAACAATGACAGAGAAACAAAAGCAATAAGGCTTCAATATAAAAAAGATGTATCCTCAATATAGCTTTGATAAAATGGCACCTACTTAAACAGCTATTCCCAAAACCCATCATCACCTATCTCTCAATCTATCTTTCCCTTTGGCACGCTTCACAATTTATAGTAACATTATTACTTGTTTAGTGTCTGACCTTCATACAAATTTTCATGTTTCCTGAAAGCCTAAATGTGTCTTCTTTTAACCATTGCACATACAGCTTACTACCAGTTTCCAGTAAAAGGGAATGGATGGATGAATGAGCAAATGAATGAATGCATGAATGCTAAGTATGATTTCATTGTTTGTAAACACATGCATGCCTTTTAATTATTTTACTTTGAGGTGAAAATACCCACTAGAAACTTCTCAGTGGAAGCTTTGATATTTGCATCTCAAGCCATGAAATATCTATGACTTCTTCATCCCTAATGCCTGTCTCCTCCACTTTACTACAGTGGCCGCTCGAATGGCCATAATCTTGGACTTTATGGTCCCCAAACACCCCCACCTCTGAACGTATAAAATGAGATATTCCATTCTCTGATCACATTCAAGTATTTCCATCTCATTTATTCTCAACATATCAGTTCTTCAACACTAGTCTTTCCCGCTCATGCCAACTTTCTACTAGCCTCTTTTCTACCTTCTTTCTGTGCAGCCTGGATCCCCTGGTCCAACACTCCAACAACTCCCTACCCAGAATATGAAATTATCCCCTTGCTCCACTGGACTTGCGTCACATTCACATGGCAAAGCTTCGAGCACGGAAGAGTTGGGGACATGGCGGTTAACAAGCCAGACAAGTCTTGGCCCCCACAGAGCTGACAGCCCATCAAGGAAAGCAGACATAAACAACTAGTTACAATAATTATGACATGCCACGTAAGCTGAGAGGACTAGGGTGCCGTGGAAACTCTGAGACCCAAAGATCTCAGCAGCCTGCCTGTCCTGCACCCGGGCTGGGTTGCTGAGAGCTGCTGGAGAGAAGTGTCCAGTGGACAGATTCTGGTTGGCAAAACCAGTTCCGTCTTCAGGGCTCCCAGACCATCCTGCTATGCTCTTCACTGCTCAATTCTCTCTCACATTCTCCATAGTGACTAACTTTCCTATTCTCCAGCTACC
Organism: Neofelis nebulosa; assembly: GCF_028018385.1. Classification (NCBI taxonomy): domain Eukaryota; kingdom Metazoa; phylum Chordata; class Mammalia; order Carnivora; family Felidae; genus Neofelis; species Neofelis nebulosa. The sequence continues at coordinate 30,878,466 of NC_080785.1, forward strand.
TTCTTATTTCTACAGAAAACTGCCTCCCATTCACAGTGAAATTTCCACTGCTAGAAGGAAACACACTGATTTAATTAAATAGCCTCTGTTTTGTCAAACGCATAGCCTATCAGCACGACTAACATTTCCTCTTTTCTTCTGACTTCCACACGAGAAACCTGTCCTCCCTTATCCATGGTTAATCGCTCTGATTATTCTCCAGATTCCACAAACCTCCTTCCTCTAGGCAACAAACCTCCTTCCAATTTCTACCCTCAAATCCCTGAGAATTTCATCCATCTTTTCTCCTTCTCCTGGATCCTTAATATCTCTTCCCTCTTGGCTCTTTCTCAATGTTTATTCACTCACTCACACTCATTCATCCACTTAACCATTTGATATTTTTGAACGCTTTCTATATGATAGGCATAGTTCTAGGCTCTGAGCAATGTAACAGTGAAGAAACTTGACAAAGCTCTATCCCTCACTGAGTTCACATTTTTAATTTTTTTTAATGTTTATTTATTTTTTTGAGAGAGAGAGAGAGAGAGAGAGAGAGGGAGAGACAGAGAGAGCGTGAGTGGGGGAGAGGCAGAGAGAGAGGGGAGCAGAGGATCCGAAGTGGGCTCTTAGCCCGATGTGGGCCTCAAACTCATGAGCTGTGAGATCATGACCTGAGCTGACGTCAGGCACTCAACCAACGGAGCCACTCAGGTGTCCCTGAACTCACTTTTTAGTGGAAGGAGTGATAAACAATTAGTGAATCATGCAAGGTAAGTACCTGCAGAGAAAAGATCTCTGGTCTGGGTAAAGTGTTAAAGAATGACTGAGGTGCTCTTTTAGATGCTGTTACTCACATGTATTACGAATGTTGTGTGTGAAAGCAAATGAGAGAAGAAAGATAATTCTTAGAGGGAGAGAAAAGATGGGCAGAGAAATTAAAACAGGAAGTCCTTCAAGGTCAGTACCATATGTACTTTTTATTGTGGATGGTAAATATAGCCAGATAGGTAACAAGTAACTGGCAATGAGGACAAAAGTATAGGTAATACATCATTATTCATTATCTTTTTAAGTACCTAATAGGAAACCAAAACCTAATAAGTAGTAGAGAATTTAAAAGTTGGTAACTTTATGCTGGTCTTTCTACCTAGGTACAACCTCAATGAATTCTGATTCCTTTTACTAAAAGCCATAGCAGGAAAGAGGCAAATGAGGAAAACTGGGAGGGTGTTTTATTGTTTTATTTTGTTTTCCGGATCGATGGGCATCCTAACAGAATGCCAGAAGGCAGACTTTTACTTCCTAAATGATAAAATTTCCTAAGAACTATATGCCATCATTTCCATAATACAGAAAAGTTGTGGGGTTTTTTAAAGTTTATTTATTTATTTTTGACATAGAGAGCTCCAGCGGGGAGGGGCAGAGAGAGAGGGAGAGAGAGAATCCCAAGCAGGCTCCTAGCTGTCAGCATAGAGCCCGATGTGGGGCTCAGACTCATGAACCGTGAGATCATGACCTGAGCCGAAACCAGGAGTCGGACGCTCTACTGACTGAGCCACCCAGGTGCCCCTGAAAAGTTTTTCAAAAATGTTAGTACTCAGTGACCTGGGCGATCAAGCTATAAGACGGAGACATGACACCTGTCCTAAGGAGGCACCGAATCACATCGGGGGAGCATCATCGGAAATGCACTGGGAGGGGAAAGGCAGTAAGTTCTGTACTGTGGAGGCTCATTTGTGATAGAAAGAAGGAGAAGCAGCAACAGGACAAATCACGGTGAGTGTAACTAAGACAGAGGTAAAGTACAGAGGATGAAACCTTCCAGAAGTGGGAAGAAAAGTTCCAAAGAAAGGATTGGCCATGAATTTACTTGGTATTAAGTAAACAGGAAGGGAGGCTAGAAGCCTGACATATCAGAAGAAAAGCGGGCACAAAGGAGGAAAATGGAAGAGAACAGCACGACAGACCCTGACCTGGCCATCCTCAGCTAGAAAATATTTAATGATAAATAATGTCATATTGCCCGAACCCGCTTGGAAGATCTGAAATACTGAAACTTAAGGGACATGTAATGATTTTTGCTTAGCAGTAAAGACGTCCCACCACATCTGTAAAATCTGAAGGCCGACCCTGAGAATTCCCACGTCATCCGTATGTTAAATGCCCAGGCTCCACACTCACAACCCGGGAACAATGCTGTGCCTTTCTAAATGGGGCACAAGTACAGACTTTGTGCAGCTGGAGGAAAGAGGAGAGGCTAGCAGAGGGCAAGTTGCAGGACAGAAAAGAGAAGGTGAACTAAACAGCTTCTGGGCTCTCGAGGCTCCAGCGCGCAGCTTCAGCCCTGCGCCCCAGGCTAACCCTCACCCGTGGCGGGAATCTTGGAGAAACTAAAAATGAAACCGAGAACACAGGAACAGGGATTTCTCCTCCAGCCTGTGTCTAGTGTCTCCTGCGGCGAGGTCCCCTCTTCCCTGTCTTGTAGCTGCAGCTGGCTGGCAAACTCCACCGCGTGAAAATCTCAGCCATTTCCACCAACGTGGAGGAACTTCTATTCCCTTCTCTGCTTCTCCTAGTGTTTCTCTTTCTCTTTTCTAGCTGCTTGGAAGTCATGGGAAGCCTCTGTTTCAGCTTCCTCTGGAGGTTTTTCCTCCAACTAATTCAAGGCTCCCCTTTGGTTGTGGTGCCACCCACGAAGCACAGCTGTGGGTCTTCAGTGTACTGATTGCTGCAACTCTACAGACGTAACAAAGACCCAGCAGAGATTACAGAACCCCAGGGGTAGCTGGGAGATGGTGCTCATGATCGCGTCCTTGGAGATATCACTAAGAATAAGATAAAGCTGTAAATGAGTTTGGGAGAGAATGTAGATTGCTTTTCCTTTAGGCACATTTGATTTTACTTCCTATTTTGGATCAAATAAAACCACTCTCATGAGGGCCCTTCTTTTGTCTCTTCTCCTTCCTTCTGCTTTCCTGACCCCACACTCTTCTCGCTTCCCAGGCTTTCCTTAGTCCGACAAGCTCATGGAATTTAAGAGGGGGAAGTCATTTTCTTCCCATCCTCAAGCCCCGATCACGTTTGCAGGTTTCAGAGCCAATATTCTCAAGCCCCCTGAACCTTATCACAGTGTCCGCAGTAGCCTGAAGGATATCCGTAATGAAGAAAATATAAAGTTGACAATCCACAATTGTGAAACACCAAGCAGAAAACAAGGGGAGACCTTGTTCTTTTGAAAAATGTTAAAATAATAGCAAGTCTCTGTCCCCTGGTGCCCAAACAACCAGTTAATTCAGTAATTCAGTCTTAAAATAGTAAGTCCCTACCAAAACAACGTAACAGACAGGAAAGAACACTGGGGTCATTACGGCAGTATCAATACCTAAGCATCGTACAATCTACCAAACATTTTTATAGATGCCAGAGACTAGTTTGAGTCTTTGCCAGCAACTCCCCAAGGCCTTCTAAATCCTGGGTTTCCCCTCTACTTCCCGCCTTCCATTCATTATCTGCTAATACCACTTAAACTCTACTTGATGTACTTCACTTTCCTCATCTGCAAATGAGTACCAACCTCCGTCTTACTTTTCATGCTAGTGGAAGGGTTGAAGGAGACTCAGTGAGGATGAAAGCAGTTGAATATACATAGCGCCTCATAAATGTAAAGCGTATTAAATATCTCTTAAAGAAGTTATTGCATAAAAGAACCTCTTGACAGACACCGGGGTGGCTCAGTCGGTTAAGTGTCTGACCTCATCTCAGGTCATGATCTCATGGTTCATGAGTTTGGAGCCCTGCATCAGGCTCTGTGCTGACAGCTAGGAGCCTGGAGCCTGCTTCGGATTCTGTGTCTCCCTCTCTTTCTCTCTCTGCCCCTCTCCTGCTCATGTTCTGTCTGTCAAAAATAAATAAACATTAAAAAAAAATTCAACCATGTGATTTCGTAGGGGTTCTGTCAAATTACAAGCGGAATAGGATAAGGTAGTATTTATATACTAGGGACATTAACACATTTACACATAATCAGTCATTTCTAATACTTCTCTTTCATAAAAACTCAGTGTTAGAGCAAACGTATTATGAAAGAAAAAGGCCATTGATACCATATATAAAATGGACATACTTTTTAGATTTTGGGTGCTAGATAAAAATTAAGCACTATGTTAACTGTGTAACTAAATATGATTTAATTTTACATTTCATTATAATGTTCTATAAATAAATTCACAACTGGGATACACAAAGTTCTCTAGCACGTTACACTCCCTCGTTTTGGCTAAGAAGTTAATGGTCACCATCGTCTAGTCTTAGAACCTTCCATAGCATTCACCTAGGAAATTCCTGAACTCCTCGTTTGCATTCTCCATTTCCATCTTCATTTTCTTCTCTCTGCCACAAGGCTAGCTGCTAACCTGCCCACCCCCAGCCCAGTTTATGATCTCCACTGTCCTCCTAAGCCCTGTAGTCCTCTCTGCACTTCAAAACTGCACACACAGGGATCCCAGGCTTCTGCAGCCGGCCACCACAATAAAATGTGCGCTGGCCAGCCGAGAATCTGAAACAGCACCAGAGTGAACATGACCCACTCTGCACAGAGAGTCCAGCCTTAAAAATATAATATATATCTGCCAGAAGTACAGGTAGAATTCAGGCGCTGAGGTGGGGATTGAGAGTCTCCATCCACTGCCTGCCCAGTCACCACATTCAGACCCCTCAAGAGAGGAGGAGGGGCTACTGAACTCACTTCAGTTAAGTGTCTAATGTCAATCCCATGCAGATAGATATCTGGCTCCTGCCTCTCAGAACTCACAGTACTCTTTGCCTCTCAGTACTCACAGCCCTGTAGCAACCAGATGATCCAGATTCTTACCAGAAATCCCGTGTCCCCATGAACTGGACAGATGGTTAAGGATGGAAAACCAATATCCTCCCTTTAGGTGCCCCTCCATTTCCAGGGCGGCAAAGGCCAGCTGCAGTGCTTGGTTGAATGGCCACGGGACAGAGGCCCATACCTCACAAACCCAGAGAGACTCTGCCTCATCCTACCCATGTAGGGCACAAAGCCTTAGGATTAATGGAGAAACAAGTGTTAAATATGCAGGCACCACGCTCTGCATGGAAAAAAACATCCTGCCTTAAACCAAATTTACACACGAAGTTTCCTCACGCTCGCTTTTTTGGCTTGGCACCCATTCTGCTTTCTTGCTTACTCGGAGCACCCCCGTGGTGGTTGGTGCTCCATGGCCTCCTCATCTTATCCCTTCAGCTCACTGGCCAGTACTAATATACAACCGTGGCTCTCCTTGGGGACTACCCTGGGTAACACGTTCCCAGCCTGACTGAGCCCTAGGAAACCTCCTTTCCATGCTTCCCCTCTAGAAGCCTCCACCTGGTCTACCCTAGTTCTGCTCATGCTGCCACATGCTACAATATTACACCAACACATCGTAACACAATCTCACATATTCCCTTCAAAATCTACCTTAGAGCTTTCCAAATTACATACTCACTCTAGAATGCTTAAGTATTCGATGGCCAACTTTTTGCTTTAAAAATCAAAAATTGGCAGGAAATGATAATATCTAGTAATACCACAAAATAAGCACTATCTCCCGAGGAAGGAGTAAGACATCATCTAATACTGCTATCAAATTTTCAGCTCTCTAAACTCTGTAATTCTTCCCTTAGGGGATGGATTATGTTGCAGAATAGCATTTGGCTTTCTTGTGTGACTGGCTAGAAAAATGAGTTCCCTTCCTAGAGGTACAGTTTATTCTTAAAGGGTCCAGCAAAGGGTCTCGTAGGCCAGACCTACAGAAGAAACCATCTCTTCTAATGTAATAAATTGCTTTGGTCTTTTCAGGAAAGTGAGGACATCTTATAAACTGAGAAAGACCTAGATGGGTTGTTTGGGGAGAAAGAGTTTAAAACTCCAACTGAAAACACAAAAGAAAAATTTAAGGACCAGTGGCACCACAGGAATCCCTAAACTGGACACACAGCATGAATTATACTAGATCCCATTGATCCATTCACTCAACTTATGTGCCAGGCACTGTCTAAACCTGATCCCTGCCCTGATCCAACTGCTAGTAATTCATTAGAAGATGTTGTTTAAATGCTAGACTTCACAGGGGGTAGTTACATCATTATTAATTCTTGGTTACTTTTTCAGGTTTTTTTCTAAGAATTGTATTGAGGACCATGTGCAATCATTGGAGTATGAGAAATCTTCTCATTTATATCACAGAAAAGGGGCTTCCTTTTAAAATGCCATTATTTTGGGGTGCCTGGGTGGCTCCGTTGGTTGAGCATCCACTCATGATTTTGGCTCAGGTCATGATCCCAGAGTCATGAGATTGAGCCCTGTGTCAGGCTCCACACTGAGCATGGAGATGCGCTCTCTCTCTCTCTCTCTCTCTCTCTCTCTCTCTCCTTCTTCCCCTCTCCCCCACTCAAGCTCTCTCCCTCTAAATACTACTATTACCACTACTACTACTAATAAAATGAAATGTCATCATTTTATATTAAAAACAGGAGACAGTTCTAGCTTCCTAAAGTTTCTATTTCTGACAGAATATATTTTCACAAATACATTTTATCTGTTCTCCACCAAACAAGTTTGTTTAAAGCAGACAAAATATTGCTTGAACCATTGTTTCCTTAAAAGAAAAATAATCTGTTTACCTCCTTTTCCCTCATTTTTATCTTCTCCACACAAAAAAAGAAACAAACAAACAAACAAAAACACACTACCACCACCGCCACAACAAAAACACCTCTGCCCCAAATCTATCCATTTTTAAAATAGCTAATGTAGCGCTAAAATATTTGGACAAGTAGGTTTAGCTTGTGCACACGAAGATTCAGATGTGTTATTAATATTTTTATTGTTTATGAGAGAGAGAGAGAGAGAGACAGAGAGAGAGAGAGAATAAAGGGAGGAGTGAGGGAAAACCCACTTGAAATCACTTCTGCCCTCTGGGTGTGTCTAGTATGGAAGGTTTCCTGCTCAGTATGAAAGTTGACTTTCTGGTTGATGCTTTGCTAAGGTCAGATAGTTCCTGCACTGCTACAGAAAAGTTAATTTCCTGTTGCATTTTTCCTGAAGCATTTGTGCACTTTGGCTAAATTAATGCTAGATTTTCCACCGGAGAAGAACTAGGCTTAGTGCTGAAACTATCGGAATGCTACCATACTTCTTATTGTTTGTTAAAGAACCAGTGGAACATCAAGAGGAAACTCAATTGTGACAGTGCAATTTTGGATGCCTGGTGGAATGCTGAGACATAACTGTACAACTTGACATTTGTCAACGACATTATACTGTAACTTTTTAATGAAAACAGGAGTATTGCCGGTACACTTTTGTTGCCGATACACATTCTTTTCCCTCAAGAGATGCTAAATGTAGTGAGAATATTTTCATGGCAGTATCCTTTGGGATGTGTCAAGTTAATTGAACATGGGGGCTATTTGGCTAAGTGGCTGTAATGCGGTGGTGGCCTATGTAAGGCAAACCAAAATCTAAGCCTGTAAGTCCCTCAAGGTTAGGAAATCAAAACCTAAGGACAACCAATCACAAACAGCCAACTAGGTTTCAAGCTTTAGCCAATCAATAATTGCCTTAGTTTAGGGTGCCCGGGTAGTTCAGTCAGTTAAGCATCTGACTTGATTTCAGCTCAGGTCATGACCTCATGATTCGTGGGTTTGGCGCCCCCCCCACCCCCACCCCGTTGAGCTCCACACTAACAGCGCAGAGCCTGCTTGGGATTCTCTCTCTCCCTCTCTCTCTGCCCCTCCACACTCATCCTCTTTTTCTTAAAATAAATACACAAACAAACAACAATTGCCTTACCTTGCCTGTGCCTTTTCCTGACAGGAAAACACTCTCAGCCACTTCCGGTTTGGTGCTGCCTCATTAGAATCGATTTTTGCTTAAATAAGCTCTTAAAATTCTCAATATATCTCGGTTTATCTTTTTTTTTTCATTCGGTTTAGTGTAATTTTTTAATTTAATTTTTTGAGAGAACATGCCTGTGCAGACGGGGGGTTTGGGTGAAAGAAAGAGAGAGAATCCCAAGCAGGTTCCACACACATGAGGGAGGGTCATAATCCCAGGACTGTGAGATTATGACCTGAGCCAAAATCAAGAGTCCTAACGCTCAATCAACTGAACCACGCAGGCACCTCCCCCTCAGGTTATCTGTTAACAGAAGTGATAATGTTTATTCCCCTGTCTTTTATAATTTCAATGTTTTTCAAAACATTCTGAGCTATCGTGTCTAACCTGCTCCCATGACATCTTTGTAGCAGATATTTCCATCTTTATGCCATATGATATAAAAAGAAACCAAAGAAGTCACTTGTCCATGGTCACTCAACTCCTCAGCTTTGGAACTCAGTCCTCATTAGTTCTGGGTTTTTTTCAAGTTTTTATTTAAATTCGAGTTAGTTAACATATAGGGTAATATTGGTTTCAGGAGTAGAACTTAGTGATTCATCACCTACGTATAACACCCAGTGCTCATCACAACAAGTGCCCTCCTTAATAACCATTAGTTATTTTTTCAGTTCTTTTTCTCTCTCACCTGGGGAGAAAGTGAGCAGAGAATAGTACGATCTGCCTCAGATACACTGACCTTTAACTAGCACATCACCACCCCAACACGGTCCACTTTTCCTTATGTCAAAAGGAAGAAACACCAGGTCCCTGGAGCAATATTACTATTTAACAAATTCTCTTTTCTCCCTATAGATTATTCGCTCTCGTGAGGCCTTTCCCTTGCCTGAATCTCCCATCCTGAATTGGTCACTTTTCCCAGATCACTCTCTGAGGTGTAGTCAGAATATACTTAGGACAGCAGATACAAACTTCGATTTGCCAAAAATCAGCTGTGAGGTGTGTTATAAGAAATTGGTTTTGAAAAGAATTAAAATGTCAAAAGCTGTGCATAATTCACACTTCATGAATCAGGGAAGATGTGCTGCCTTCCTGCTACTTGCAGCCCAACACTTTCTTGAGCAGGAGAGGCAGGAAGTATTGTTCGTGTATCCCTAGAAAACCAGTGGAATGTGCTTGCATCTGACTCATCTAGAGGTATCAAAGAGAAACTTTGAAGGCTGCTAGCATAGAACATGATCCTTTAAATATTTGCTTACGTAGAATATAATGAGGAAAGCACATAGGCTGAAGGCCAAATGTAGGAACTACACATATGTGTGTTCTGGAAACACGTATATATATAATATAAGCCATTTAAAGTGCTTGTTTTTGAGGTCAGAGCTTAAATCCACCTTCTTGGGTCAGGAAAGACACCAACATTTATTGACACAAACCTTGGTCAGCCACCATGTGTTTTCAGACACACATTCAATTCTCACACATCAGGCTTAGTTAGCTCCGTTCTTCCAGTGAGAAAAATGGAGAGTTTAGAAATCGAGGTAAAATTTGCCTATGACCTATCCTAGTAAATGACACAGTTGGAATTTGAACCATTGTGTGCCAAAGCCCATGTCTGTGCCACAACACACCTATGCTCTATTAGACTTCTTATTCAACCTACTTAACGGGTTCGAGGTCAGAAGCCTTGACAGAGATAGTTAGGTAGATTCCCACCAATATGCAGGATGTCGGAGCCTCCCCTTAGCAAGTTGCTCTGATTGGGATGCATTCTAAGCAAACCGAGAGGGGTCCATTGAGAGTCCCCCAGTCAGGTTAGAGATACCAAATGTAGTTATATTTCGGAACACATGATTGGGCCCATCCTGCTTTTCAAAGTCCATGTGTTCTTCTTAATGATTATTTTGTTTCATCTATTATTTTGGGTCTTAAGTGAATTAGCCTTCCTTAGTGAATTTAATTGAAAGTTAAATAACTTTTTTCATTAAGATACTTATATATGACAAAACCTCAATTTATATCTTATTATTATATTCCTTTTCAACCCTGTACATAAGTCTAGATGTTTAGTTTTACATTTTTAACAAGTCTCTGGAAAGTGCAAACATTACCAAAGTACTATTTACCATGCAAATTTCCAACTTTAGTATAGTTTTTGTTAGAGAACATAAATCCTGTTTTAGAAAATGAGCTCATCCTTTTAGCGAGAATGGCTCCTTAGAAAAAAATGTCCAAAGGAAAAAAAAAAAAAAAAAAGAAACATGTCCAAAGGAAACCAAAGGGAAAAATGAAACCAAACATTCCTTTCACCCCAAAAGGCCACAGACTCCAAGTTGATAACAGGAAGCACTTTTTACAATGTGAGTGTATCTAGCGGTTTCCATTTCAGAGGGTTTATGTGAGTTTCCAATTCCATTAGAAAAAGAAACAGAATTGCTTAGAGGGAGAAAGAAGCAGAAACTATCGCCACTATCTTTAAAAAACAAGAGAGAATGACACCCATAAAGTGATTAATTCTTTGATTCATAGGAAATTTAACATAACTTGCTTAAATATGAGCTTCATCAAGACTTCATTAAAATTTATCCAACATAAGCAAATTTGAATTTGTTTAAAATTCTCTCAGTATGAACCATTTTTCACCCATGTGCATATTTCATTATAAAAATCTAACATAGCTCTAATCAACTATCTCAAAGAAATCCACAGGCATTAAATGCTCATCAGGCAGCCTAACTAATTCCATGAAAGTCACATACCTGTTAGTATGCTGACATCATCTCCCAAGAGCCTCCTGTGCATAGACCTCTGTATTTAGATTCCTATCAGCATACTTTACAAATATTTACCTTCAGATATGCTTAAAATATAAAATATAAAAACATAAATGGAAAAGCTCAATTTTTAGTAGAATTAATTTGTTAAAAAATAGAAAGAGAGGTTAGATGATGGTGACTCAGAAGCCAAGAGAGATAGGAAGTAGTCAGAAAGGCACACTGGTTGGGAAAGGATGCACTCCTTCTCCTTCTCCTTCTCCCCCTTCTCCTCCTCCTCCTCCTCCTTCTTTCTTAAATATGGTAGATACCTGAGATCTTTTACAGGATAAAGATCCCAATGAGACAAATGAACTGAAGAGAACAGGAGAAATGGATAATAACTGAAGCACACTCAGTGTAGCAAGATGGCAGATGATTAGCATTAGTCGCAGGTATAAGAACAGATGGTACAGAAAGGGGTTCGAGGGATACTGGCACAAGAAAAAGATGGGGTGCTGGATCTGAAAGCTCAACAAAAATTAAAAAGAGATGGAGGGACCTCCTCTCCTTTTCTCATCTCTGCTTTAAAGTAGGCTTTCTCTGATCCTCACAGTCATCATTCATCCATTCATTTATTCACTGACAAGATATTTACTCAGGGTTCACTACATGCCAGATACTGTTTTGGCATTGGGGCCATATGCAGTAAACACTTTAAATCATGGCCTTGCCCATAAGGAGCTTATATTGTATGTAGAGAGAAAGACAACATATAAATATATGTATTTGTTCACAGTCCAAAATCTTCACCTCTTTCCTGTACTCCCCATCCAACTCATCTCTCCACATCCTCAACTATAGCATGTCATTAATCCCAGCATCTTAAATTAAAAAGAAAAAAAGGAAAGACTCAGCCGGAACCAAAGACCTTGCCTACAGATAAATAGGCCTGACTCTGACTGACATATCCGCTTCCCCAAGTCTTGTCTTGATTGCAAAGGCTCATTTTAGTGTGGAAAGGCAACAGCTCAGATGCTGGAGGAGAGGGAGAGAAACTCAACAAGGCTTTCATCTCAGACACTCCTCACCCAGGTACTCTTGTTCACCGCAGCCATTACTTATTGCTCACCTACTTTGTGAAGGCCAAACGGCAGAGTCTGTGAGGACTACGGGGATGAGTAAATCCTCAAGGAAATTATATAATAGTTAATATTTATTGAGCACTTTCTGTGTGTCAACCACATAAGTGCTTCACAAGATTTATCTCATTTAAGCCTCATGTTAGCCTTGTAAGGTAGGTGATAAGATATCCCTTTTAGGTGAGAAAAATGAAATCCTAGAGAGACCAAGAAACGTGCCCAAGGTAGCAAGGTAACAAGTGCTATTAATTTGACTCCAGAGCTCATGTGCTGAACTGTTCTGCCTCTTCAATTTTATTGGTTTCCTAGGCCTACCGTAACAAAGTACTACACAAACGTGGCTTAAAATAACAGAAACACATTGTCTCACAATTCTGGAGGCTAGGTGCCTGAGATCAAGGTTTCAGCCATGCCACGCTGCCTCTGAAAACTGTAGGGGAATTCTTCCTTGTTTCTTTCTACCTTCTGCTGGTTTGCCAGCAATCTTTGGGGTTTCTTGTTTTGCAGCTGCACAACTTCAATTTCTGTCTTCATCGTTACATGGCATGCTTCCCGTGCGTCTCTGTCTTCATTTGACTATCCTCATATAATGCCAGCCATATTGGATTAGGGGCCCACGATGCTCCAGTATGACCTCGTATTAACTAATTATATCTATGACAACCATATTTTTGAATAAGGTCACATTCTGGGGTACTGGGATTAGGATTTCAACATATCTTTTTTGAGGGGAATGCGATTCAACCCATAATGCCAACGAATGGAGAGAGTGTATGGAAATAGAATGGAGGGTATCTGGAAATAGAATGGATATAGTATATGGAAATAGAATGAAGAGATCATATGAAAATAGAATGGAGAGTATATGGAAATAGGATGGTGATAGTCTACAAGAATAAAATGGATATAGTATACGAGAATGGAATAAATATAGTATACGAGAATAGAGTGGAGAGTATATGGAAATAGAATGGAGATAGTACACAAGAATAGAATGGATATGGTATACAGAAATAGAATGGAGAGTATATGGAAATAGAATGGAGATAGTATATGGAAACAGAATGAAAAGATTATATGAAAATAGAAGGGAGAGAGTATATGGAAATAGAATGGAGTATACAGAAATAGAACGGAGCTAGTATAGCAAAATAGGATGGATATAGCTAGAAAAGCACAGGTCTCAGTCCAAACCTGTCATCGTTATCAACTCCATTTGTTACTCTGAGAGGCACTTTCTTTCCGCAAGTTTCCTTTTTCTCACTTAGAAACGACCTCAAATCTAATGATCTCTAACTTGTTTCCAGTTCTAACAGTCTCATGTTTCTTCATTTCTAAATAATTATATTGAAAAATGAGTTTTATTAGGGATTCTTAAGCACACATCAAGTCATAGAGACAAGGCGTGCCACCAGGAGGAGGTGAAATTCCAGCTTCCAGAGTGCTTTAGGAATGATTGTGAAGATTTCTAGAGGTATTGATTGGGGCAGACTCACTGGAGAGGACTCCAGACAAAGACAGAGATGGTGGCATTTGGTTAACTAGGGTAAGGCTGGCTTATGCGTTACAAATAAAAGCAGAGTGGAACGTAAGGCCATAAAAGCATGCTAGGACATACTAAGAGTGAGAGGGATAGATTCTACTCAATTTAGTGGGTTCAATACAACAACTCCTGAAGGCTACTGAAGAGAGAGATCATAGGAGTTGTACGCAAATGGCCTAGAATACCCAGTAGATTGAAGGGGAACTATTTACATTACTAAAATAGCCTAGGTTAGTGGCAGTGGGGATACAGCATTAAGATTGTGAAGGTAAACTCTAAGATTTTGGAAAATTAATTAGTTATTATCTGGATTCATTTGGGGGCTTGGAAAAAGTCATTATATACCAGTAATACAGTCTTGGGCTAAGGTGATATTTACTAAAATTACTTAGTATAATAAAGGGCCAAATGTGCATCATGGTCTCCAGAGAGAAATCAGAAGTCAGATTTGGAAAAGGAATAGTATGTGTAAAGGCAGTCTATAAACCACAAACAGGACATCTAGGAATGGGCCAGAGGCCAGGGAAATGGAGAAAAGACTGGGAAACAATATAGAAATTGAGCTAGCTTGAAACAAATGGTTCGGAATAAGGGTTGTGAGCAAGGCAAGAGTGTGTGGCCTTTACACAACAGTATAAATAGAGTTAATACTGCTGAATTGTATACTTAAAAATGATGAAGAAGGTAAATTTTATATTTTGTGGGATTTTTTACCACAATGAATTTTTTTTAAAGGTAACAATTTAAAAAAAGAAAATAGGGAAACCTGAAAAGTCTTGTGGCCTTTCTAATTAGGAGCTGGCCATGTGGATCAGTGATAGGCCGACAGATTTAGTAAGGAGCCAGGCCAATGGATTAGGTGAGGGGCAAGGTATAGAGAAAGAGTAAGTAGTTTCAAACGTAACTCTAAAGAGGTTTAAAATCTATTCATTGAGGAGAATAGGGATTGGAGGAGTCCTTTTCACAGGAACAGAGAGGCCAAGAGGAATCATTGATTTGGGCATAAAAATTGTGAAAGAAAAATATCTGAGTTTAAACAGTTTTTATTACTCCTCAATAAAAGCAAGAAATTGGATTTCTAGATCTGGGGGTTCAAGAGTGAGATCCAAGCTAAGAATATACCTATAAGTTATCTTTACAGATTGAAAATTAACAGTACATAAAGTTGATAATCATCACCAAGGGAAGGTACAAAACAAGACAACTGAAAGCTCAAATACACTAACTTTGGCATCAGAGGAAATGGATCCTGAAAAGAGACCACCAGTTATCCACAGAGGTCAGAGAATAATCCCACTGTAACATGGAATTCAAAAGGGAAGTTGCAAGATAGAGTTGTTGGCCAATAGTGTAAAATGCTTCAGAGAAGAAGGATGTAGACTGGAAATAAATCATTTCATCTGGTAGCCAAGGGGTCAGTGAAAACAAATTTCAGGAATGGGTGGGGTGGCCAGGAAGTGAATCCAAGGAGAACCAGCCATAGTTTCTCTGAGAGAAAGGAGAGAAGGAGCACACTGGGTTCAGTGGATTGCCAGGTACAAAGAAGGCTTGTTGTTATCACTTATGAGTATGTTTACTGGCAGAAGGCATGGTCCACTGGAAAGGTTTGAAATGGCAATATTGTAACTAACAGAGAGTAACTCTGGAATCCCTCTGGAAAAGGTTAAGAGGAGGTGTTCAACACAAGAAGAAAATAAGATTTGGCAAAGAAGAGGCATTGGGAAACAGCCTTGCAGCTGGATCTCCTTACATTCATTTCTACCCCCTCCAGTCCATTCTGCAATATACGTTCTGGAGCATTCTCTACAACATAAATCTATTTATGCCACTTTTTGCTTACCACTCTTCAGGGGTCCCCTGTTGCCTTCACGATAAAATCCAGACTCCTTATCATGACCACATTCCCACATCTAGACCCTGCTGAATTTTCTACCTTATTTATTTGCCTTTCTGCTCTGCTCCCCTATCACAGTGCACACACACACACACACACACACACACACACACCCCACATAGTGAATACATTGAATCCTCCAAATCTACCACACCATTGAATTTCTTCTTTGCATATCTGGCATTATCTGCTTATAACACATTTCTCTTTCTCCACCCTTTCTAGCTCCTTCTCATCTTTCAAAATGTTCTAGTAAAGTCATGGATTCCCTAGCATTTATTTAATTACTTGTCTGTCTCACAGTGCCCTTTATTTCTGTGTCACCAGTGACTAGTACAGAGTCTGGCACCAATAAACTGCTCGATAAATAGTCACTGTAGGAATGAAGAAAATGAAAGAATGAATGAACGAAATGGATTAGGATGACAAAGGGTAAAGATGAAGCGAGAATTTTTTTTCAGTTGGAGAAGAGAGTTCTTAGTGAGATAATTACAAACATTTCACTTAAAGAGAGCGATGCCATTTCCCAAGAGTAAGAGCACATTTGAGCGTTTTCTGTGACTTTTAGAAGGCAAAATTAGCATAACCATTGTATCAGCTGCCAGATCACCATGCCTCACATACCCCTCCAGCGACATTACTCCTGCCATGTTGTTGTGGTAAGTGATGGACACTGTTTTTATCACCTTGGTCACCACAGACCTGGGAGTGTTCCTATGCACAATACTGCTTGAAAAGGAGGAGTGGGGAGCAGTACTGCCCCCACTGAGGCCCCAGCTTCCCCAGTGGCCACCCCGAGAGTCCAAGTAACACTATGTCGTAGCAGCTTGCAACAACTCTAACCAGTGAAAGATCGAAGAAGGGAAAAGCCAGGAGGTAAACGGCTTGCCCCTCCTGACCTTCCCCACAATACCTGTTCTGAGATGCAGAGTTTCCTCCAGACTCTCTGATTATGTCTCCCATAAACGCACCCATTTGTTTCTCTCCCTATTCCTTCCCCTACCTACTCTTGCGTCCCTGGGATCGCAACATCCAATAAAGTGTTAGCTTGCAAGTGTTTGTCTTAGGTTCTGTTTATAGAAAACCTGGGCTAAACAATCCATTTTTAGAAATTTTCCAATGTTAAAAATAATGTATTATTAGAGACACAAATAAATTACACAAAGTATATTTGTATGAAAACATTCAATTATTTGCATTGGATTATGGTTGGATCCTGGGGAGAGTAGTTGTAGAGAGCAGTCCCTGAAGGAGAATGGAGAGTCCAAAAGAAATGGAGAATGACTAGTCAAGCAACAAAGAACTAGAAATTCTCCATCTGGAACACCAACAGGAGATAATCAGTAACACATGGCTACGGTGAGTATAAACATATTCTCCAAATAGTAAAGTTTCCATTAAAGGAGCACACACTAATGATCTATACTGAGCATATTTTTTTTTCATTGTGTCTGCTTATAATTTAATGTGTTTCTTATGTTGTGAAATATTAAAGGGTTAGATTCCAAAAAAATAAATAAATCTACTGAGTGATCTACTTCAGTGAAGACAAATGAAGTTGTCTTTGGTTTAGACATTAAATTGAAACAGTTTTAAAACATAGCAGATTATCAGCCCAAATTCAAACTAATGTTGGGAGGAAACCCAGAAGAAATGACAGAAGTACAGCTGCTTAGCAAGGTCCTTTTGGAAAGTTCAGATGGAAAAAAAGAATTAAAATTTGGCCAGAAGAGGGAGAGTACTCCCTCACTACGGAAAGTTGGCATATACTAGACTATGATCTCAATCTGTATTGAAAACAGTTTTAGACAGTGAACCAGGTCCCAGTTGTAAAGGTGTAAAGGGCACAGTCTGTCACCCATCTTTAAATATTTGCTACCGCAGAACCCTCTATGACTTGGCTGACAGGTACAAAAGGTCTTCTCTTAGAAAGAACTGCAACCAAAAGACTGGGAAATAGTTACTGCTTATTCGATTCGAGAAACTATGAAAACTGCGATTCGAGAAATACACTGTGAGTGTATTTTAGTTTCTGAATGTTTATCCCGTATAGACACTACAGCATTCACAGTAGCTTTTTCAAATGTCCTTGCATGGATGCTTTCATTATGATTTTGTTTTCCTTTTTCAGATTTATAATTCCAAACCCAACTTACACTTCCTGGAAGGGCAAATAAAGTTTAAATGCATTGCTTTCTAAGCACTTTGTCTATCTGCTTCTTAATATTTCTTTAGGTTTGAATATCTGAAGGACCATGATTTTTCCCAGACTGTTGTGCATATGCATATGCACGACATCTTGTGTGCAATGCCTGCCTTTGGTGGTCATCTTCAAAATCCAAATACTTCCTGGAACCCATGAACCTTAGATCACAATCAGCTATTTTAAGTAACTTTTAAAATCTCTTTAAAATGGATGGATACCAGTAAGGGAAAGCCCTAGAAAAGTGAACATTTTGGCTTGTAAATAAAAGTAATAACAAAACCCCAAATTTCTAGATAGAAACAATGCTTCTTCTATAAAATGCCCAAAAGCTGTGTTTTAGGTCTTGAGGAAAATCTGTGTAAGCATGCCATCAGTTTTTTAATGAACTTCATAAGGTAGCTCTTTTTGAGAAAGATCTATATATTGATCCCAAAGACATTTGTTTCTTCACTTTATCTTCAAGAATGTTTAATCTTCAAAACTGGATTATTATTTGATTCTTGTTTTGGAACACGTATCACAAGAAGAACTAAGTTATATCTGGTTTTAACTAACTTCCACATGATTCTTCTAGTTTCCTTTCTATCTCTAATAAAAACTGGCTCTAAACCAAAGGCTGACACAAGTTAAAAATAGAGATACATGGCAAATGTTTGGAAATTCAGTTATCATATCCACCAGGCTTCTGAACTATAATTGTGAATTAAGAATCCTGCTTATGGTTAAAATATTTAAGACTGTGAACCATTTGTGGAAAAAATCATGTGATTGGCATTTTTGTGTATGTCAAGAAAATTCTAGAGTGAATGCTTTACACAACCAGCCAATAAGTTTCAGATGGTTTGTAAGTAGCAGGAGAACCAAAGCTGAAACAGAATTCTCTGTGCCAGTCTACAAATAACAGTTAACATATGCCTATGTTACAGGCAAAGGCAGGAGTCACATAAAGTCAAGCAGGGAGTAAGAAGGGCTGTGAGTTAATGAATGAAAACCTTTTATCCACAATTCTTAGCAAAACTTGTACGTACTTAAAGAGCAAAACCATCTCAATTATTTTTAAAGAAACTATATGTGTTAACATTGGAAAAAAACCCAAGAAGCGACTTTCCAAGTCACAGGTTACACCCATTAGAAATTCAATGTATTCAAAAAATGCAAAAAAAAAAAAAAAATGAAGAAAACATACACATTCTTCCCTGACTTCAGAACCTTTAATAATTGATTCACACTTGCCAGTTGAAGTTCCATCCAGAAGTGTTTCTAGTGATACTATATTTCTCGGTCAAGATGTTTCTTGATTGATAAGCTAAGTCACTCACTTAAGCGTTAAAAAAATTTTTTGTTGTAATCTAATATTATTTTGTATTTCATTGAGTTCTTACAGTTGTTTTTTCATGAATTGTTATTAGAGCTTTGAACTTACTTCGATTTAAGCACCAGTCCTGTGGCAGGAACCAGGTGGAGATACGATGTCACATGCTAGCCCTGTGGCCTGCCTAAACATCTTTGAATGTCAGTCATCGTAACTGAGAAATGATGACCGTCACAACTCCCTTACCTGCCTCACAGGGCTTGAAGAGTCTGAGAAGAAATACATAAGGGAGTTTTTGAAACAAGATGGCAGCACTGCTGGAGTTATTAGCAATAATGGCAGGAGCAGCGTATATTCAACAGGAAATTCTGCTCCCAACAATAACCACAGTCATAGGCTCTACCTAAATCTACTGCAGGTATAAGAAAGCACTTAAAGATTCCTAAATTATCTTGCTATACCTCTTGCTGTAGCACAGGAATCAGTAGCTTTGCCACTATGGATTTTTGCGTGTGTTTTTTTTTCTATTTTTTCTTTTTTAGGTTGGATTATATTAAAAGTCATCATTTCACTGACAGGCATAAACAGAGTGGTATATTAAAATAGAAATCCCATGGGGTTTTGTGTGTGTGTGTGTGTGTGTGTTTTGTGTTCATTCCAACGCTTAACAAAATTAGTAAAGTATTAAAATAGTGTAAGTGTAGAATAATCAATATTTCCCAAATTCTGTAAACAATAAAATTCAGGGCATCAGTTCTTTTGAGGAAAGGTATTATACTATTCTTTTAAATGGTTCAGAAATAAATATGTTGCTTTAGAAATGCATTCACCAAGGAAAAATCGATTCAATCAATTATAAAATGGAATTCTGGAATATCTTTGAGTCTGGAATGGTCTGGTCACTCATACTGACTACCTTGAGGAAACACTCAATGTTGACCAAATGTTATGAATCTGTATGTCTCTGAACTGTAAATCTTCAGATCTCTTAGAATCCTAGTATTTTAGAAAGAATTTACACCACGCCAACATCCTCCAAATTGTCTTTTTCATTCAGCTGAAATGAAGTACAATTCTAGGAGACAAAATAATGGCCAGGACTTTCTGGAAGTAAACAGAAGTTGAAGCTAACTGTCATAAGGTCACTCTCTGGGCGGCTATACTCTGGATCCCTTTCAGACCTCTTGGAAGTTAATTTTAGTTTTACGGAAAGGACAGAGAGAGGCAGACTGCTATCTTTGCAGAAAATGTCAAGGTTAAGCTTATGACCACCTTACCTTTCTGATTTCCTGCGCATTACTGGGGAGAAGGAAGCACTGTTTGTCCAGGGAGAGTCCTTTCTTACATCTGCTTGCTTGGGTTTTGGTGGGTGCGTTTGGGGCAGCCCCAGGGTCAGCGGCTGTGAGCTTCCTTGTCCCTCGGAGTGTCAGGATCTGGTAGAAGAGACAGATTGCCACCACCAAGCCCACCAAGAAGGGCCGGGGGCAAAATCGCCGACGACAAGGGAACACTGGACGACAGACCATGACCAGCTCAGCTTCACTTGGCCCCCGTCCACGTTGCCGGAAAAGTCATAGCAGCTCTTTTTGGTCAGCATGAAAAAATACAAATCAGTCTTTAAATCAAGCTTGCTCCATCCCCGCTTAAGAACTTTCCGAAGGATCATGCCAAAGAATCATAGGTCCCCAAAGTCTGAGGCGGTTAATAAGATCCCTTCCATGGATGACAGTGAAAAGTGGCTGGCCTGGGTTAAAAAAAGACATCAAAATAATAATAGTGGTAACTAATAACCTGAGCGTATCCCCAGGCTGCCAAACTTTTGCTTCCGGTGATGCCTTATTTTCACAACATCCTTAAACTCGCAGCAAAGACTTTACAGGAAAAGAGAAAACAATACCAAAGTAAATCTGGAGTCTGGAAACAGCGCTGAAGAGCTCAATAGGTTAAAACCAAAAGTGCCTGTTGCACCGCGGGATGCAGGCCAGCTTGCCCGAGCAGTTCCTCATTCTCCTCCGCTTTTAGAGCAGTCCTGCTTCCAGCCTTTCACGGTTCTTCACTGCTTCCCTTCATTCCGTTTTAAATTGCCACTTTCCTGTAAGCATTCACGGCTTTTCACATAAAAAGGGAATGCACGGTTTGAATGGACATGGTTACTGCTAGGGTTTTGCTTGTATTTGTTTCATTCCGCTTCAAGTTCAAAGTTCTGTGTACTTACTCAGTTTTCATCCTTTCAGCCACAAGAAGAAAAAAAAAAAAAGTTTCCACGCTCCCCTAATGGATTGCTAATCAAAACCACTCGGAAGGAAACACCCAGTCGTGTGACTCCAATTCATCTCCCACACGCGGACGCACGCCCGCAGGCACAGCGCCCCCCGCACGCGCGCGGCGCTTCGGGCCGGGAGCTGGGCCCCGGGGCCCGCGGCCGCACAGTACGGCGGGGCGGGGCGGGGCTACGGCCGGCGGCGCGGGGTCCCGGGGCCGCCGTGGCGCGCCGTCAGCCCCGCGGCGGAGACAGTGGGCTTCCCCCCGTTGGGGACCCGCGTCTCCCGCTGCCCTGGAAATGTGGCTGCCTACCCGCAGCCTGCAGAATTTTAAATGCTCATTTAGTGTTTGACCCCCTGTGTCATCTCTTTTCCTTAATACAGAATTGGAAAAACAAATAGCCCTTCGTCGACTGACGACCAAGGTCGAGGGTGAGGCGAAAAGCGACCTCCGTGCATGAATTGTTAGGATCTTCACTCGAGGTAATGGTGGTCACTCTTATGGGGGCTAGGAGGGTCCAGAGTACCATCTGGACCTCAGAACTGGAAAGCCTGTGAATGCACCAGAAAAACTTGGAAGTCATCTTTCTGCTTTGGTACCTAACTCCTATCACTTGTTATTGCTCCTTTCCTGGACTAATGACTAAGTCTTTCAAAGGCTAATTGCCTGATAATTTCGCCCCTATAATAAGTGGATAGTAGCAGGTAATTTTGCCCTGCGGAAAGAGATACACAGCAGGCTTTGTCCAAATTCAACTCAATGTAATACTATACACACCGCCACAAGGACGCTCCTAGTAGGGCAGTTCTGCAAACACCAACTACTTTTGCTGAGTCAGCTGAAGGGAAGCCAAGGAGAAACGCAATCTGTCCAGTGCTCGTTGCTCAGCCCTTCCAGCTCTAGCCCTGGATACTCAGGGCTAGCTCAAGTCATTCTTCAAAGGCTCTGAACCTAAGTAGGTTTTGTAACTTGTTTCTAACCCAAACTCTTTCTTAAGGGCTGAGGTTCTTCTGTGAGGCCACACCTTTGAAATGATCCCTTCTGTCAAGCTCCAGTCACTTATATTTTGTGAGGCGGAGCGCCCCCTAGGGGTGCCCTGCTATTATAGACCCAGAGAAAGGGGCATCCATGGTTCCTCGCTGAGAAGAAACTGCTTTAAAACCTTTATGAAACAGATTAAAGCGTTATAGAATTCAGTATTCACACTAAGCTAGATTTAACCCAATGATTTAGAGTTCTTAATCCCATGACAAATGAAGAAGTAGAGAAACATGAAGTGGCACTTGACTTTTAGAAGCCAAGAGTATTTTAAGAGAAACGGCTAAACAATCATGTTGGAAGGTATAGTTTTAGTGGATTCAATGTGATTTGAGAGATACTAGGAATTATGAGATCTTTACATTGCAAGTGTTCCTGTGCTGATGAGATCAAATGAGATAAAGTTCTTTACTAGGAGAAAAGGAAGGGGATATACATTTCTATCAAGACAAAAAGTCGGAAAAACTGAGTTTGAAGAATCTGGAGGGTCATTTTTATGCATCATTAAATTGTTGAGTACAAGAGAAAGCATAAATCGAGATGCTAAAATCATAGTGCCTTTGGGCTGGGAAAAGTGAAAGACAACAGCACAGATCATTTTATAGCTAGACTTTAAATAACAAGAATCAGAAAGAAAGTGGAAAATTAATGTTCTAGAAGTGATACCGTAGGTGGCTTGAAAGACCCCAGTTCCCTGTTTGAACCACTGAGTCTGAGAAGCAGGAGAAGATGGCAAAAAAAAAAAAAAAAAAAAAAAAAAGTCCATCTGCAGAAGTGAGAAAAAGGATAGGGTGGAAAGGTGGAAGTACAAGGTGGAAAAGAAGGTACAGCAGGAGTAACCACCAAACAGACTGAGGGGGTCCATAGACGACATCGGATATTAGAGTTAACCTAGTCTGGATAGTATCATGCTGCTGCCTATTAACTGTCTTTAACCAAGTGATTTGTGAAATGGGAGTACTAACGCCTCTTTTGAAGTGTATGACAGATGACACAATGTATGGAAAGCACCGAAGCATTCTGTGTACCCATGTTGAAAGAACGCAGGCTGAATGCATGTCTGTTATGTTTTGGATGCTGAGGCAGAGCTCAGTCTGGAGTGGAGTCAGGCATGCGAACAGATAAATTATCAAATAACGGACCCCTTGGAACACAGCAGCCCCAAAAGCAAATATGAGCACTTAGTATGTTCTTTTTCCTTTATTCTGTGAGATGGAGGCTGGTGGCAGATGCTGGTTTGGGAGAATGAGATCAAGAGTGGGCTGGGCGTGAGCAGTAGGTGGAGACAACAAGCAGCGGGGATTCATGCCCCAGTTTTGATGGAAGGCTAAGTAGGAGCCTGTGTTGGAGTCTGAAGGCGTCAGAACAGGAACAATGAAGACAGAGTAAGCTGCTTCGGTGAGCAGAGTAGGCGGGTGACACGCTGCCTGACTGCGTGCCTGTGGGTTCTGGCAGTGTTTCAGACTGAATGCTTTTGTGCATATAATTTCATAAAGTATCCCTTCCACCAAATTATTTCAGTCTTCAAGGGCCTGTATCTAAGCAGCATCAACCTGAGACAAGGGGGCAACAGTCCTTTTAGAATTCTAGAATTTCAAGGGTGGGCAGAACAGAACAATCTTCTGCCTCACACCTCTCTAACACAAAATGTACTCCTCCGTCATACATACGTTTCGTTTTGGGTTTTTGGTAATGAGTCGGGGGTGAAGGGAGGTGGTGAATTTATTAACCGTTTGAAGAAGGTATTTTAAAAATTATTTTATTGTTCAAACTAGACTCAAGTTCTAGATGAATCAACAGTACAGACAGACCAAATCCTCCAAACTAAAAGCTTTATTTACATTTTATTTATTTTTTTAAGTTTATTTATTTTGAGAGAGAGAGGGCAAGTGGGGCAGGAGCACAGAGAGAGAGAGAGAGAGAGAGAGAGAGAGAGAGAGACAATCCTAAGCAGGCTCCGTGCTGTCAGCACAGAGCCTGATACAGGGCTTGATCTCCTGAACTATGAAATCATGACCTGAGCCAGTCAAATCGGACGCTTAACCGACTGACCCACCCAGGCACCCCAACGCTTTTCATTTTAAATTGTCCACTAGACCAGCATTTCTGAGCATGCAAATCACCTAGAGATTCCATATAATAACGCTTGGTGCTGCCTTTTTATTTTTATTTTTTATTTTTTTTTCCAATATATGAAATTTATTGTCAAATTGGTTTCCTTACAACACCCAGTGCTCATCCCCAAAGGTGCCCTCCTCAATACCCATCCCCCACCCTCCTCTCCCTCCCACCCCCCATCAACCCTCAGTTTGTTCTCAGTTTTGGTGCTGCCTTTTTTTTTTTTTTTTTTTTTTTTAAATTTT
This sequence comes from Neofelis nebulosa, assembly GCF_028018385.1. Taxonomy (NCBI): domain Eukaryota; kingdom Metazoa; phylum Chordata; class Mammalia; order Carnivora; family Felidae; genus Neofelis; species Neofelis nebulosa. Next base: position 30,902,864 of record NC_080785.1, read on the forward strand.
TTTTTCCAACGTTTTTTATTTTATTTTTGGGAGAGAGAGAGACAGAGCATGAACGGGGGAGGGGCAGAGAGAGAGGGAGACAGAGAATCGGAAACAGGCTCCAGGCTCTGAGCCATCAGCTGAGAGCCTGACGCGGGGCTCGAACCCACGGACTGAGAGATCGTGACCTGGCTGAAGTCGGACACTTAACCGACTGCGCCACCCAGGCGCCCCTGGTGCTGCCTTTTTAAAATGGGACATACGTTCTCCAACTCTCCATAGTTCTCAACTAGTTGCTTTACTTCTTTTTCACAACTTTCCTCCTATATAAGCACTTTGGACTTGCTTGCACCAGAACCAAAATTACTTTTGTCATAGTCTGTGCTGTATTTTAGTGATTAGTGTAATTTTATCCTTTTGCAATATAAATTGCTTTGTAACAGAAACTCTTTTAAATATTCTGTACTGTATTTTAGGGACTAGTATACTTGTATCTTTTTACAGTATGAACTGCTTTGTAACAGAAACTATTTTACTCACCACCATATCCTTGCAGCATCTACTACTGTCTTCCGGCAAGTGATTTAAAAATTCCTATTCGTGGAGGTCTATACATCGATTTAAATATTTTCCATATGATTTCCATTTTTCCCATAGGAAATATTTCACGTCTTGGTAACATGCAGCCCAGCAGGGGAAATTTTGCTCCCCAGGAGACATGTGCCAATGTCTAAAGACATTTCTAGTTGTCACAACTTATGGGCACAAGGGGATGCTACTGACGTCGAGTGTGTGGATGCCAGTGATGCTGCTAAACATCCCACAATGCACAGAGCAGCCCTCTACAACAAAGCAACATAGAGTACAAAATGTCAGTAGTAGCTGAGGTTGGAAAATGGAAGCTTAATCAAATAGTTATAGCATAATTTTTACAGGTGGCTGCCTGATCGTTACTTAAGTCAGAATAGTGTATACCTGAGCAGCTTGTGGCAATGACATTGAAATTTTAACCACTTCCTAAATGTGTAATTATACCACTTCCCCAAATAAATGCAACTTTGCCCATATAATTTCTTTTAAGCCTCTCTAATTTGTTTTGAAGATTTGCATCCTCTAAAAGACCATATATTCATGTATGTAGATATATGTGCACACACACACACACACACACACATATTTATGCACACAGTCTAGAAAAAAGAAAAAAGAACGAACGCATGATAGGAAGGGAGGGAGGGGGAGAGGGAGGAAGGAAGAGAGGATCATTTCAATCAGTGAGTACACAGGTAGACTGGCAAACATTTAATCCAATGAATTACACTATTTGTTTTACTTTCTTTAGGGCACAAATTTACACCGTGGCATGCAGCCAGTATTCCTAAGTTTTTATCTATCATTCTATAAAACAACAATTTTAGCTTTTGTTTTTTGTAACATAGTATCAAATTATGTTCTTTAACTCAGTTAGAAATCTCATCTGTATTCTCTGTAAACCTGCAATATAATATTACCTGGAAACCAGAATACATTCAAAAAATTGTCTCAAGATAGTGACATAGTGTTTCTTTTTTAAAATGCAATTACAATTTAATCATTCATTCTTATTTTCAGAAAATAAAAGGTATTTTGAAATTTTTAGAGCATCAAACTTACTACCTAAAAAACTGATGTGTGATAGGGGATGGACACGAGGTAGGTTTTGTCTTATCACTCCAGTGAAGAATGGCAAGCATTTAGCTACTCTGAGTGGGTAAGGACACATTCTTTGATAGAGCATGGTTCTTGGGTCACATGTATACCACATAAATTCAAAAGATTACTCCTATATGTAAACCATATGATCACTAATAAATAAGCTTATTTTTTTGTTTTCAACAGATAACTGGATTCTTTCAAACATTTATAAATGATAAGCACTGGTGAAGTGAAGACATGTTTTGGCACACTTGTGAAACCCATTCAAAAAAATAGTCACTTCTCATACTAAAGATAAATATAAAAGGTGCTGCAAGGATATATGAACATAAATTTTGAAAAGTTCTAATGAGAACTACTGGGGAGGTCAGACTACTTTCTACTAATTAGTCATAATATTGGTAAAATCAGTTACACTAAAACTTTCTATTGACTAGTCATAGCATTAGTTATAATATTAGTAAAATATTAGTAAAATTTGAATGAACTCATATTTATGTTCAGGATTATTCAGAAATATTTCTGGCTGGCCTCTTATACTACATGTAACCTGAGCAGCTTTGTAAAGTAACTTAGTACCTATTACAACTGTTCTTGTTTTAATGTATTAGCATGAAGGGTCCCTCTACTGGATTAGATTAAACAACGCAAGAAGAATTCAAATATGACCACTGTTGTTCCCTACCACTGATGTTACACTTGTGAATGTTTCAAAGTACTTCACCATTAAAGACTAGCAGTTATAACTTTCCTAAGGAACACTATTCTTATTCATTAGCACAGGTAAGTAGAAATGGAGGCCGGGAATAAGCAACACACACATAAGCATAATACATTCCGGACCCTCATTTCCCAAATTGGCTTCTGAGTTCTTAATAAGCAGCGGAAAAGTGTAGGATTATAATAGTCTCCTTTGCCAGAAACAAAGAAAGTAAAAGGTGGTTCTGGATTAACCAAAAACTGAATTACGTTGCTCTGAAGAATTTATTAAGAAATTATTATTAAAGGGGCGCCTGGGTGGCGCCGTCGGTTAAAGTGTCCGACTTCAGCCAGGTCACGATCTCGCGGTCTGTGAGTTCGAGCCCCGCATCAGGCTCTGGGCTGATGGCTCCGAGCCTGGAGCCTGTTTCCGATTCTGTGTCTCCCTCTCTCTCTGCCCCTCCCCCGTTCATGCTCTGTCTCTCTCTGTCCCAAAAATAAATAAAAAACGTTGAAAAGAAATTATTATTAAAAAAAAATTATTAAATTTTTACCAAATAAACATTTTAATATGCCTAATAATTTATTAGTTAAATACTGACTTGTAAAGTATATATACTTACTACTTTAAAATGGAAAGGGCCAAGAAGGGGTATACCTCTTTTTTTATATCAAGCCGAAATCAAAAAAGAAAACAATTCTGAAGTCAGTTCATCTTTAAGTCACTTTAAACTTTATTTCTCTGGAGCAGATTCAAATCATGAATATTAAGATCCTGGGTTGGAAATTACAGTCTTGAGTAACGTAGATTTTATCATCTGAGGAAAACAAAAATCTTCACTAGCAATTCTCATTTGTAGTTTCAAAAACTAGGAAAAAAGATTCTTTAGAATTTTTTTTTTTTAGCAATTTCCAAGTTATAGGCTACTTGTGTCATCCCTACATTAAAATAAGAAAAGTGCTATAATTTCATTAAATTGCTAAAATAAGAATGTATTTAGACAACAATATGTAAATGCCACCACTACCCTCATTAAACAAACAATTCTAGGACATTGTGTAGAATGCTTGTTTCAACTGTTGCTCAGTTTTCTGGCTTTATTCTCTGACCCTCCACCTCCCTTCCCGACGTCCACTCTGCCCAGACTATTTTTAAGTTTCGGGAGTGTAGTGGCCCTTGAACGGTTCCTTTTGCCATGAAAACCTTCGCTTACGTCATCTGTCTTTAGCAATCAGTTCAAATGAAACCTCCTGTGTTTAAGTCCCCCAGTTTCCCACAATGCTTTGTGCGTCCATCGCAGCACCCATCAAAGTGCAGCAGTTCCCTGTTAACACACTCGTCCTTCCCACACCCACACCCGGACACCTTCATCTGTGTGTTCTCAATATCTAAGTGCTCGATGTGTGTAAAATTATAAAAATAAACGTTTTTGAGGCTATTCGTTTCCTCTTAAACCCATCTGCTAAAGATTTCTTTTAAAAATGTGAGTTGAAGGAAAACACTGCAATGTCTACACAGAGTATTTCACCTCTCACAACCCACGTGTATTAGACATTTGTTTTTCTAACATTAGTATAATTAATTAGATCAAGAAGCCCATTTCTGAGATCTAAGGACAAATGGCTCTAACACTGCGCAAACCAAATACAGTTAAAAATCGGAAATATGTGGAATTTGCTTTAAAGTAGAAAAGAGCAAAGAAAAAAAAAAACATGAACTGCCTTTGAAAGAATGATGGTATATGTATGTTTATCAAACACTCAGCTTCATTTAGGCATTTAATTAAGCCGTTTATTGCTTCAAATGTGTCACCATGAACATTTTAATGTACACTTCATAGCAGTAAGGCCTCAATTTTCACCACCTATAAAATGTGAACCCACATTTGGATTCTTTGTGTCACCAATTATTACATGAGTTTTGTACAACAAAGATTCTGAATGTGTATTTTGTAATAGCAAAAATGCTTATCACACCTCTTGGCCTAAGCATCTCAAAGTATATTAATAGTTGGCCACATTTTTTTTTTTTCTTTTTTTTTTTGGAGGAGGTAGTTCCACGTTTGGCCCATTTATTCATATACATATATAAAATATCTTAGATACTAACTGGTTCCACCAATTGCTAAACAACCGAACAAAATTTTCATTTGCTTCTTTATAGATGCTTCATAAAATATTCAATGTTTGAGGTTAAGTTTTGTCAAAATGTTTTCTAAATGATTTGGTAACTAGTGGAATTCACACACTGAAAGGGGTTGCAGCAGCTGGAAATGGGGGATGTTCCTGACTCCGACAAGGAACTTTCTCTTAAAATAAGGCTGTACATAAGGCTTTTTCCTTTGACCAATTCCTGGAAAATGAGTAACTTGGAAAAATCATTATATAGAATTAGGAGATTGAACAATACCACAGAGCATCTCCAGGCAACATGCTAATAAGCTAACTGAATGCTACGTTAATATATTATTTCTTAAAGGTTTATAATATCTCCATGAAAATACTGAGTGTTACGAAATCATGATACTTATGATATCGTGAAATCATGAATACCCACAAATGAACCTACTTTGTTTTAGGGACTCTCCAGCTATAAAATCACTCTGCAACAGCTCAGAGTTGCTCAGAGTTGAGGATTCGTGAAGCTAAAAGAGACCTCTGAAATCCCCTATCTAATCCATACCCTTTGGGTAGCATTGCATAGATTTTATAGACTTCTGAAAAAGTTCTAAGAGGCTCATAAGTGGTTTTGATTAAAGCAGAAATCTAAAGGACCCATAAGTTTCAACATAAAAGAAATACGATGTAATAAGTACTTTTAAAGTTTTAAGGATTTTTCTACCAACCAGACTTGATATTATACCTGAAATAAAACCTCCACTATGCAAAATTTATAATTTAAATAGCACCTATAGAATAAAACCTTAGGAGTGCTTTACAGACATCCTGCAGCCAGCATCACCCTGGTTTAATAAGGCCCAGAGTGATTCAAAATTTGAATGAACTGTCATACCAACATGTGGTAGTATCCCAAATAGAACTGAATTTTAAGCTCTAATCCAGGAGGTCTCTTTATTTAAATTGGCCACACTGCCTAAAGTCAAAACATCTATAACCATTATTTCTATTTTATCTACTATAATTAGACTGTTTTCATGTCCTTTAGACTGAAGGAAAAGCCAGAGAGATGTTCTAGAAAAATACATTTGCATTTCAAATTTACATTAAAAATGTCTTTCCCTTATTTTTACGTCCCGAATTCCAAGCATTGTTTAAGAAATCACAGATTACATAGCATTCTGTGTCCTGGGCCTCTGTCCTTTTTAGATTAGGAAAACTGGAAGTTAACTGGAATTAAGAAATTTTCCTTATTGAGTGTGTAAAGTATAAATACAAGTAATTTTTTAAAAACTTTATTTTAACACCTAATACAATTCCAATTTTAAGGATTACTTGCACAAAAAAATAAACACATTTGGTATAAAAATGTATCACTTTAACACCCTTTGCCCTTCAGCCCCTCCCCCGCCCCCCCTCCCCTCCCATGAACTGCACTCTATCTGGATGCAGAAACATATAAAGACTAATGGCACAGATTCGTTTTTACCTACAGGAGTTTCTGTTTATGTACCCAGGTACTCTAGAGGACACCAGCCCACTTTATCACATGAACCATTTCCTTCAGCCTGCTGAATTTAGTTTCACAAAGAAACAAAGCTTATTATAAAGGCGTTTTAAAAACCATTATCTTAAATTCTTTTTAGAAGCACTGACTTTTTTTTTTTTTTTTTTTTTTTGCAACCATTATATACAGTGTTACATAACAGCTCTGGAGTACAGTACATGCAGCAGAACATACCTGTTGAATATAAAATGCTTTTCTTAAAATCTTCATCGTTGGAATTCTCTGAAGTCTAAATTATAGAATGCCCATTACTTTGAGAAACTGGTTGAGGAGTACAAATGTCTGCATATGTTGGCCACTGAAAGAATCCAAGGCTAACTGGAATAATATTCGTAGCACACCAGGAGTGCATAAATAATTTACTTACATTATTAAAATACAACCCATAAAATTCAAGTTCAAGATCTTACAGGATTGTCTATGTAAATCCTTGAAGTGGTTGCCTGGAAATGCATTGTTTCTCTTTTCTCTTTTCTTCTGTTTTAAAGTCCCATATAAAACATTTAGTTGAAGTTTTTCCTTGCTCACATGAAATGACCACCTTTATTTGTGCCGACTGCCTCTCCTCTTCATAGCGGCGGTGCACTGCGGACAGTACCACTTTCCTTTTGGAGCTTCTGTCAACCCAACGCACCCATAATGGAACCACTCTATAGGGCACTGGAAGGCAAAATTGCAGAGAAATGGTTCAGACCTCTAAAGATTACAGAATATGCTGAAATATGCCCACTAGACTGCGTATTATTAGATTCATGGAAACGGAACTTTTAGATCAAGGAGCCGATTTACAGATCATTGAATCCAACTGGTTAAGTTTCAGAGATGAGGAAATGGAGGCACAGAAAAAGCACGCATCTTTGTTAACTCGGAGGTTCATATAATCCCTTTTCATAATCCCAAGTAACGAACAAAAATTCACTAATTCTCGTTAAACTGGAGGATACCAACTTTCAAGGACAAGAAGTGAGATGGGTCCCCAAAAAGGCAAATATATTTTACGGATTTTATTTGATATTCAGCATTATTCACTGCCTTATAAAGTACAATAAGCTGGTTGCAATGCAAAACATGAAGGGATACCCTGGATTTCCTCTCTGGGTAGGTCTGTGCCTAGACATGCAGAGGAGAAGTATTCTACTCTGCAGCACATTAAGCACTTGCACACGGGCACAGGAGATCTGAGCACTCGAAGGGCACACCTGGGAGTGAGGGATCAGAGAGTACAACGGGGCGGTCATGGAAATGCATCATCTTCACTAAGTGCCCCAGGACTTTACAACGCTGTTCTTGAAATGATCGGGCAATATTGTTTTACAATAATCACAAACAGCCCACAAGTGATTCTAAAGAGGGAAGGAGGACAGTCTGTCTCCATCTATGTGAACGTGCTGTTGGACCCTATCATGTCAGGAAAGTACAAACTTTAATGCACACCAAGCCAACCCTGTTCAATCTTCAGATTGTGTAAACTGTTGATTAACCTCAGGATTCTGACATTATGGATTAGTACTTCTTTAGAATTCAGGGTTCTGTTACCCCTCTGCAGGAAGAGATAAATGGAGGGGGACTGGAAGTTTGAGACAGTAAGGAGGGAATAAAATTACTAGAAGAAATATTCTCAGCATCCAATAAAAACAGATCTCTAACCAGAATTAAGCTTCCTAAAAAAGAAATAGGAATTCTTTTCTTTCAAACCTGCTTCACTTTTTATACCAGAAGTGGCTCTTATCAGCTGACAGCTGCAGAGTACAACAGGAAGTACTCTACTGACAGGAGGAAAATATCTTCACATCACAGCCTCAACATTTGCACCCCAACCCCTGGCCGCGGGCTTCCCGACAGAATGCACTGTTTTAAAATTCTAGTTCTTCACCGCAATAGGTGAACTGGATTCTAGTAAACACTGTATTATTTAGCAAAGGGGGTGGAGAGTGTTTCTAATTTTCATACAATATAATACTTTTTTAGAATTATAATCTGCACATGAAACCATAAAACTAGCTTTAAAAAAACTTAAATTGGGAACACATTAAGGGACATTACCTGTTTTGCAGAGAAATATTCTAGCATTAATATGTAATTAACATAACTGCAAACCTGTGTTCTTAAACTCAGTGACACAGTAAATAAGAAAAATAGTCAAGTAATAATAATTTATTTTTTTCATTCCCAAACAGAAAAAATTTAATACTTACATCTTGGTTATCACAGCCCACCATCTCACCATAGGATACCTAGTTCAAATAAAAGTAAATATTTTTTATTATGACTTATGACAAGCGTCTAAATCCAAATTAATGGTTTATGATACTGTTAGGAAATAGACGGAAATATACCATATACTCAATTGCACTAAAAAATAGGGTATATAACTTTTTTAATAAAGATTTTATATAATTTAGAGCTTTTTACTAAAAGATTTTGGGGGGCAGGGGGACAGAGAGAAATACACAGAAATTACGTGCTCTTGGAAAGTATGAAAGAACCTTGACAGACTATCTTTGTGAGTGCTTTCTTTTATAAAGAGTTTACATTTCTTTCTTGGTTACTTACTTAAGGTTTTTCCTTTTCCTTGGGTCACTAGGTCATTTATATTTTTGCAGTCAGTAGTCGAAACTTCTAAACTTAGTATAAATTTACTATCTGCCCTTTCTCATTTTTCTTTTTGCTGCTCATCACCAGCACTTTATAATTTCCTAATTCTTGAATTAACTTATGTTCTCAATGGACCAAAACATTTTTTCAGACAGGGTTATAACTAGAGGGTATACTGTCTGATTCTCTGCACTAGTGAGAGTATCTGTATATGGTTGTATGCACATGAATGACTTCTCTGGGTAACAATTTTGGGAGGGCACCCAGATTTTTCCCTTAGAGCTCTACAGATATATTGCATCAACTTAACTAGTTTCCAGTGTTACAGATAGGCAATCTAGGGTGAATCTGATTTTGTTCTTTTGTAGGTAAGCTACTTTAAATGACAGGATTTTTACACAATTTTCTTTTTTTAATCACTGATAATAAAAAACATTTGGGGTGCCTGGGTGACTCAGTCAGTTAAGAGTCTGACTCTTGATTTTGGCTCAGGTCATGATCTCACGGTTTCGTGAGTTCAAGCCCCACATCAGGCTCTGCACTGACAGTGTGGAGCCTGCTTGGGATTCTGTCTCCCTCTCTCTCTACCCCTCCCCTACTTGTGCTGTCTCTGTCTCTCTCAAAATTAATAAATAAACTTAAAAAAAAAGTTTGTCAGGTGACAGTACAAAAACTAACAGACTCTTTAATGGCAAATTCTCAAAAATTAGATTGCCAACTCACACCATTAAACACAATAAATTGTAGATAGATTAAAGATTTAAATGTGAAGAAACTAAAGTATATCAAGAGCTAGACAAAGCCATTTGCAAATAAGAAAAAATGAAAGACACGTTTATAAGAGGTAAAAAAGCAAAAAGGCCTCCTAAGCATATAACCCATGGCTGACTTCATAAAGACTGAGTCATTACTACATAAAATTGGAATTTCAAAACTAAAAAAATAAATACATAAAAATAAAAAAAAAATAAACCGCAAAGCATTCTTTTCAACGTTTTTTTTTTTTTTTTTTTTTTTTTTTTTTATTTTTGGGACAGAGAGAGACAGAGCATGAACGGGGGAGGGGCAGAGAGAGAGGGAGGCACAGAAGCGGAAACAGGCTCCAGGCTCTGAGCCATCAGCCCAGAGCCTGACGCGGGGCTCGAACTCACGGACCGCGAGATCGTGACCTGGCTGAAGTCGGACGCTTAACCGACTGCGCCACCCAGGCGCCCCCAAAGCATTCTTAATGTACAAGACAAAAATGATAGAAAAATCGGCCAACACCTTTAAGAGTCAATTCATAAAAGAAGAAATAAAAATGGCCAAAAAGGGTCCAATTTTACTACTAATGTAAATTGAAATGATTGTGTGATATAAAACTATCAAATTGGTACATGGTTTTCAAGACAGAATAATATCCAGTGTTGGACAGGGTTAAGGAAACAGGCACGCTCACCAATTTTTGGTAATGAATTCCAAAAGATAATTTGGTAGTCTATAACAGATATATTAACTTAACTTTATTTCTAAAGATTATCTTAGAAATACCTGTATAAAATGGATAACATTTAAAAAATGTCTACCATAACGTTATTTGTAACTTCAAAAGAATTAAAGCCACTAAAAGACATATAGCTAACTATTGGTTTAAAAAGTTACACACAGCCTAACAGATAACTGTGAGAAGATTAAAAAAATTACTTAAAAATGATGCTCAGTACATATGACTTAGTGAAACAGTGTTACATAACAGTGTTACATATACTGTGACTCCAACTGGTCAAATTCACACACATATATACACATACACACAAACATATACATGCACATGCGTATCTGCACATCTGTGTGTACATATGTGTATGAGACTGAATGTTTGTGCCTCTCCCCTAAATTCTTGTGTTGTATCCCTTCCCCTCAACTGTATTTGGAGATAGGGTCTGTGAGGCAATGAAGGTAAAAATGAGGCCATATGCGTGGAATCTTAATCCAGTAGGGCTGGTGCCCTTATAGAAGAGGAAGAGACACCAGCGCTCTCTTCACCATGAGGCTACAACACGAAGGTGGCCCTTGGCAAGCGAGGAAAAGAGCCCTCACCAGGAATGGAATCAGTCAGCACTTTGACACTGGCCCAGCCCCCAGCACTGTGAGAAGATAGGGTTCTGCTGTTTAAACCGCCCCATCTGTGGTATTTTGTCACGGCAGCCTGAGCAGACTAAGACAACATGCATGTGGGGTGTATGGCAGTGACAAATCAAAATGTCTAATTACAGGCTGTATCCGGGGGCTGAGATTATGGGTGACTTACACATTCTATTACATTCCTTATACAAGAAAGCAAAAGTGTTTTAACTGGAGGAAAAAAAGAGCACTTAAAAAATTGAAATAGCTCCCTTTCTTCTATTTGATTCAGATTATGCTTTTACCTGATTACAAATGCAGTATCGTGGTTCATTTGGGTCGTAAGTCCAATCAACCTGACTGTTTGAATCGGATTCTGGTACCACTGTTGTCTGTTGAGACATCTCTTGGACGACGGCTGATGAAGAAGAACACGAGGACAGAGAGGAGGAGGAGGAGGAGGAGGAGGACTGCTGATTTGAAGACTTGTTGTTGTTTCTGAAAGAACAGTATCAGATATATTTGCTCAGCATCCAAAAGAAGTTACGTGAGAGTAACTCCTAAGTGAGTGGTATGACATGAAATAACATCAAATGTATAAATTAACATTTAACGCAAAGTTAAACTAACCTGATAAACATATTTGAAAGCGTAATTGTTGAGAGCAACAAAGAGCAATTATCTTTCATAACCGTTTTCTTTCTTTATATATTTTTTTTGTTTTCTGGAGAATAAAGATATTAAAAAAACTCAGCATATCTTGGTTTTTAAAATAATTTTTTAATCAGTTACTACGTAGCATTGACTTAAATTATAGGTAATAGTTTTAAGAATTAATATTAGTTATGGCTACCTTAGAGACATTCTTTGTATTTTTTTTTAATTTTTTTTTTTAACGTTTATTTATTTTTGAGACAGAGAGAGATAGAGCATGAACGGGGGAGGGGCAGAGAGAGAGGGAGACACAGAATCTGAAACAGGCTCCAGGCTCTGAGCTGTCAGCACAGAGCCCGACACGGGGCTCAAACTCACGGACCGTGAGATCATGACCTGAGCCGAAGCCGGTCGCTTAACCAACTGAGCCACCCAGGCGCCCCATTCTTTGTATTTTTAAGCCAAGTGAATACTGTTCATCAAAATCTAAAATACAAATACACATCCCAAAAAGTGTCCTTCTTAATGCCCATCACCTGTCTAACTGCCCCCCCCTCCTCCCCTCCAGCAATCCCGTTTGCTCTCACTTTTTGGGATGAGCACTGGGTGGCATATGTAAGAGATGAATCACTGGGTTCCACTCCTGAAGCCAGACTGCACTGTATGTTAACTAACTTGAATTTAAATAAAAAAATATATATACAAATACACAAAAGCATTTGATGAAAATGATCATGACCATCTGTCAATACGTGAATACTTACCTGTGTTAGATAGGAAACAGAGTGTTAAAATTCACAAGCAATTTACTATTATTTATATGCTAAAATTAAATTTTAAAAATAGGGAAATTTATCATCGGCAGTTATAATAAATTTGGGTCACTAAGATGAATTATTTTTTAGGATATCTAGCACTTTTGTGTTGATTCTACATTGATCATTCTTTTAGAGATTTACCCACAGAAGATAGAATACATTTAAAAATAAATTATGATGCAATTACTAGGTAACCTATTCTTCTGGCCTACCATTCAGAACTTCCATGATGGCGGAACACCTACCAAACGCAGACACCTGGGACAGGTGGCGCCGAATGCTGTGAAGTTTTCATATTTAAAATTCAGACAATCTTCCTTAGAGTCTCATACACTCAATCTAGAGATATTTTCATAATTTCAGTTTTGGGGGCATAAGACCAAGAATGAAGGAAGATAATTTACTTTTAATAAAAGTGAATAATTTTATTCAAAAAAATTCCCAGGATAAAATTTGTGTCTTATGCATTAATTTACATTGAAACAATGATAAAATAAGGGATGATAGCTGAAAAAAGTTCCATAAAATGGTTTATCCTAGGGAACGAAAGAAAGTAAACAGAAGTCATTTATACCCAATGTAAGACTTTAGAAAGATTAAAGACACTTAACGTCTTCTAAAGACTTTACTCCTCCAAAGTAGGGCAGTGTGAATGAAAATGTCATGTCTCCCTGCTTCCCTAAAGGTCACCCTGATCCTTTATATGCTACCTGTGTTTAATATACGGAAGCCCAGCTGGGTAGCAAGTAGCCTGCATACTTAGTAAAGGCATGGGGCTACTGTAATGATCAAACTTACTTGCTCTTTCTCCCACTCCGTGAGTCGGCTGCTGATGAACCAGCGTTCTGTGTTAATGTAGTCATGAGTGCTGAAGATGATGAATAGCCAGCTGTTTCTCTGGGCATTGAAAATTCTTTTCCCAGCTGAAAGTCATTATTCTTAAACGCTTCATAACTGGCTTTTAGACTTGATGTTCTTCGTCCCTCTTTCATCTTAAATAGACATTCATGGAGAATATTAATAAACATAAGTATGCAGACTTTCTTTTTCAGTCCTACTAGTTATAATATTATGTTGGTTATCCAGTATTATTTTGTTTAAGCCATTATTTTCATCACTGTAATTTAAGCTACTTTATGTAAAGATTTAAAATCAGTTTTTACACAGTTAGGAGGTGACTATAGAGTGGGCAACTTAATTTGGAATATATTAATTTGGCAATCTAAGTCCTGAGGCCATTGAAGAAACCCCGAAACCAGCAGAGAGAACAGAGTGCTCTCCTAGCAGGTGCTGTGGCTCACTGTCAAGACTATGCACATCATGAGCAATTACTGGGTGAAGGGCTCTGCATGAGATTGCACAAAACTATTTTTCACTTTTCATTATCAATCAGGTAAATTAATGCATATTCATTTCATTAAATATTCATCAGATACCATAAAACCATGATTTAAAAATGGAACTACACAACGTAAAAAAACTCTTTCTGTTCACATCTAGTTGTTTCTATTCAAGTTTGTCAATGATTCAGACAAAATGTACCCATTTCCAAACCCCTTCCTTTTTACCTGAGCTGTGGCTTGAACGGCTTGAGCTGCGGCCATGGTAATTGCCCCTGCACCAGTTCCTGAAGATAATGAGCCAATGTTATAGGATGCCAGAGGTTGGGAGGAATTCACGTTGTAAGCATTGTTGGAAGAGGCTGTAGAATTGTTATTTCGACACCCTATGTAGAATTAAAGAAGAAATAAGAATGGTTGGAGAGAACATAATGTTAGTGAGCTTAAAATACATTATTTCCCAGTACAGATATAATCGTTAAATTTAACATTTTCACGCCACTATAAAATTTTCATGTTCCATTTTCCCTTTTTCTTCTTTTCCCACATGTGGACTTCAACCAAGTAAAAAATCTGTAAGCTTCGTTAATCCCGAACACTTTAATTTCCCCTTATTTTATTTTATTTTTTTTATTTTTATTTTTTTTTATTTTTGGGACAGAGAGAGACAGAGCATGAACGGGGGAGGGACAGAGAGAGAGGGAGACACAGAATCGGAAACAGGCTCCAGGCTCCGAGCCATCAGCCCAGAGCCCGACGCGGGGCTCCAACTCACGGACCGCGAGATCGTGACCTGGCTGAAGTCGGACGCTTAACCGACTGCGCCACCCAGGCGCCCCTCCCCTTATTTTAACAGAAACAAAAAGCAAAATTGATATTTAAGATAATAAACTTACCTAACGTATTTTCCTTAGATGCATCTGATGTAAGGGTAGATAGAAGAGCTTCAGATTTAAACTTCTTTTCAGGAATATGATCTGTTGTTGTATGGTGAGAAGTCAGATTATATTTCCTTTCTGAATATAAAGAAAGAATCTGTGTGTTTTTAAACTTTAAAGAACTATGGACAAGGCATAATACTTCCATCCAGTTATAAACAAGTACAGCTATGTTCTGAGTTCTTCACAGAATACAGAACAGTCTGTTTTCTTAGAGGACAGGATAAGAAGAACTCTCTGTGTCACCTATTTCATTAAGAGTAGACTTCTCAAAAAAAAAAAAAAAAAAAAAAAAAAAAGAGGAGACCTCTCACACAAATCACAAAAAAAACCCCACAAAACTTCAGTAGCAAAGTACTGCAGATAACCCACGATTCACCATGGTTTTACATATAACATGAGAGGAACTTTGTTTTCAAAACTCTACAATTTTTGAACAGTTTTCAGTCAACCCTTCTTTCATTCAAGTTGATCTGTCACAAAATGCACTGATACAGTCTTCTAGCAAGCTAACATCCAACCAAGCATTCATTTACTCACTCGCCCACCAATCATTTGAGACCTTCTTATATGCCAAAGTAGGCTAAGCACTGGACAAGCAAGGATGAAAAACAAAACAAAACAACAAAAACAAAGAGCCTACCATCAAGTAGTTATCATTTGCCTTGGGTTTTAACACTCTCTAGAGAGAGTCAGGTGTCTGCATATGGAAGTGTATACTGCTATTAATACCATACATTTGTCCTCCAAGTATTCCAGGAAAAGCAAACTCTCTACTCCCAAATCAAATACACTTTTTTCCCAAATGAAGAAGGTAAGTCCACCAGGAACTATAATGAAAAAGTAGATCTCACAAAAGAAAAGGAAGGGAACTTTTTCCCCCCTCAACTGATGGCATAGAGCCAGTTAAAAAGAATATACAGCTAATATAATGAGTTTTTAATTTTAGCTGCCCTAAACCAAACTTACTTTCCACTGGAGTATGTGAATGAGCATGGTGATTGTTCACTGGCTGTGAGGGAGTATCTAATTCCAAAGATCCTAAAAAAAAGGCACAGAGATACAACTCCATTAAATGTCAACACAAAAATTTACAGGTCAATCAACTAAAGGCACTATGTACCCTTACCCAGCAAAGGACTGGCAAGTTCTATGCATACGCCTGTATCATTTTAGTTAAGCACATTAGAGAATCACCACTTCCAGTTTCACCCTGAGCCAATTTCATCCTCCCTCTAAACAATACATAATCCACTTCTTAATATTCACCTTAAGTACAAAACAGCTCAAGGCATGCTAATGTCTAATTGGGGAATTCAGGACAGTGGGTACCACATAAGTGGATGAATGGATATCATAAGTCCATTACCGATAAGATCTGAAAAACTCAAACTAATTATACTGGATTGAAGAAGACCTTTCAATGGGAGATCCTACAGTATTAGGTGATGGGGCATTAGTACATGAAAGAAAATTCTTTGATCATTAAAATGACACATGATAGTAAAGACTTCCTGAAAGAAGTTAGGCACAGAATCTCTACTGCCAAGCATTAACATGCTTTTAAAGAAATATTCTGGGTTTATCTTGATCCCTTGAGATGAAATTATGGCAGGGCACAGGGTGGAGCAGATTTTAGAACTTGATCTGGTTTAGTTCCATATGTCTGTGTCCTTACAGATGATGCATAATTAACCTTCCTGCAGTACTGAATAGGCATGAGTTACTGTTATTCACAGCTACTGTCAGCATTTCAAAAAAAAATTAGAGCAGTTATATTTTATTTTGTCTCAAAATACTATTCTCAAATAGGATTTCCTTGGAATAAAAGTATCACAAATAAATCAGACGATCATCTAAAGTGATAGATCTACTTTTGAATACAAAAATGCACTACGGATACCAAGATGGATTCATGACTGGTTGTTTCCCTATTCTAGGGAGCATGTGTATGAAAGAAAAAGAGAGAGAGAGAGAGAGAGAGAGAGAGAGAGAGAGAGAGTGTGTGTGTGTGTGTGTGTGTGTGTGTATAATATATATACATACATACATGTATACATACATACATATATAAACACATCACCTAATACCATAAATAAATTTTTCATCAGTGTGTAGAAACTTGTTCTTGCTGTTGAAATGAACCAAGAAAAAAAAAAAAGTAATAAACAGGTAAATTATAGCAGGAGATCAAGTCGAACCTTGCAAAGAAATATTAAAATGACTTCTCATGAATAAGAAAAAGTTTAAGAAGGACTTACTTGAGAAAGAGAGGAAGTGTTTTGGAACTAATTAAAATCTTTCTTACTGAGGGAAAAAACCTTAAGGCAGTTCTTAGGAAGAAAAAAGAAAAACTTTCCTCAAAGTTAAAGTGTATCCAATAGGCAGGGCAAAGTCAATACATTTAAAGACAGATGGTTAACCTGTTTCTAGATGGTTCTATTTCTTTAAATCTTTGTTCTTACCACTCAACTTACTAATATATATATGCATATTAAAAAATGGAATGACTTAATATGTGATTTTAATAAAGAGAGAGTGTATGATATCCTGTATCCTCTCTCTCAGCATCCATAACCCAAATGTTCTAACTGCTAGAGTCCACGCTTGTCCGACCCAGGTGCCACCATCCACAGAAGCGCGGGATCTGAGAAGTCCCCATGGGATAAGTGTCTCCTTAGTGATTCGCACATGGACTGTCCGACATTGATGGAAAACTGTAAATTTTACTTACGCCTCTCTAATATTTCTGTAATTCCAGCATTATCAGCTTCCAGCTCCATCTTAAACTTAGCCAGTTCCTGATCCAGCTTTCTCAAGTGTCGATCTACCTGTTTCAAAGAAGATCAAAGATAACCACCAAAATTTGGGACACTATTAAAGTGTCAGTTTAATGAGGAAAACTAAACCTTTCTTCTTTTAGTGAATCCGCTTAATATCCTTGAGCAAGTCAATTAACCTACACCTCAGCTTTTTAATCTATGAAATGAGGGTGCTAGACAAAATAATCTCTCAAGTTTCCCTTAATAATTTGAAGTTTTAAGAAACTAAAATCACAATTTGTGAGAAAACATTCAGAAGAGGTGGGATATGGAACTAAAGCAAAACTGGTATTTGGGACTTGAGGGGAGAGGAAGTGCAGGAGGGTTGGTAACTTTTTATAGTATCCCCTGGGATTACTTTCAACCTAATCCCCTACTTATAATAAGGTCATCCACACTGCCATCCTATAATAACTGTTATTTAGAATGAAGAATGAAAGATCCTTGTCTATAAACAAAGAGGCTCCTATATTCTATACATACATTTCTCGAAGGCAGAAAATTAAACCATTATACTTGTAAACATTGATGTAAAGGGTTGAAACAAAGGGAGTTTTTAGCCAGAAAACTCTATTCCCCAAAGAGCCTGGTTAAAATGGTTTTACTGTAATACTACTGTCCTTGTTAAGGTAGCAAATTTTTTCATTCACCTAGAGATCTTTTGACTGATTTCAGAAAACTATATGATACCTCCAACTAGCAGCAAGTCTTAATTTCTTAAGGTTAATATTAAAAATTTTTTCAATGCTTTTTCAAATTTACTACTTTGAAGTGAAACAAAGAAAACACAAATTTTTTGAAAAATGCTGTTATATTCTTGACAACACCTTTTTTCAAACTCCAGATTCCCAATGGATCATTGTTAAATAATTTAAGAGTGACTTTCTGACAAGTATCAAGAGGTCTATGATACATCATGAGGGCAAAAAAAAAATTAAATAAGAACAAAATAACGTGTACCTAAAATGAAGGAGATGGGGAGAAAAGTAGCAAAAGATAATTTGTTTGTGTCAGACGCCACATAACGTGCTTGGTGCATCAGATGCTCTTCTGTCTTTTCTAGCCCTTGCTCTGATCTTCTGACATAGGTTTTTACTGTCTCCATTTCATAAGGGAAGAAACTAAGGCTTAGAGGGTTTAAGTAAGATAGCCAAAAGCAACAGTTAATGCCTTATGGAAAAGGAACTTAACTCTGATCTATTTGTAATAAATTGTACTTCACCATCTATACCTAACATTGCCCTCTGAACTTCTGTATGCAGCACCCAACTGTTTATTAACTCAGAATAAGAGAATTCAAATAGAAAAATAAGAATATCTCATTATTTATATTTTGTATATTAGCAGCACCCATTGGGGTATTGGTTAGTGACTTTTCAATATTTTAAAACCCAATTTTCCCCTCCATCTTCACACGCAAGTCATTTTTCAGAGCCTGGTAGAGACTGTCCTCGCAATATTTAAAATCCTATAGAGTCACATATTACAGACAGTTGCTCCTATTCAAAGAACATGCAGGTAATTGAGCATTCTTTAATGGAACCTCCCATCCAATAATAATGTGTGAACACAGACCTCAGTTATTCAAGAATACATCTTACATTGTCAAAATGTAATCTCAAGGGAAGTCAGAAAAAATACTCATATTTAAATTCCAAGAACACTCAATGCAATGAAAATACTCCACCAACTTTATTACCTACAATCATACTACCACTAAATACTGCATTCCTATTATGTGCTTAGTTAGCACTGGGTTAAATGCCAGACACATGAAAAATGAGAGAGAATCCCTGCCTTCATAGGAATTACAATTTAGTTGACAAATCAAGATTTCTGTAAGATGTTTAACCTAATGTTTTAAAATATATATCTCCTAGATGTAGCAAATAAGCAAAAGCTGGAAAAGGATCAGAAGAAATACATTAAAAAAAAAAAAAAAATATATATATATATATATATATATATATATATATATATATATATATATAAAACACTGGGCTGTGGTAGACATAAAGGAGGTATAAATGAGTTAGAGGGTGAAGAATGTATCATCTTTGAAGGGATGGAAAGAATGAATAGACACAGAAAGACAAAGGATTCTAAGAAAAAAAATAAAAAGTAAAGAACAGTGTGGCCTGTAACAGGTATGTACAGTATAGACAGGTAGAATATTAGAATCTTGGCTGGGAAGATGGTGCCAGAGTGAGATGGCGACGCCATGGACCCTCCCCTAACTCCTTCCACCCCTGCATCTAATAACTGTTTCGATGCATTAAAGATAGTACTGATAAGGGTTATCATACATGAGAACATGGAAAATGATGGAATTTTCCAGTACTAGCAGCTCAGAAAAAGCAGCAGAATCCCACGATTTCATAATTCTAAAAACCAAAAACATAATTAAAATAAACCAACACAGAAAAGCCTAAACCACATTGTAGTAGGCAGGCAGCTTTGGAAAATAACTTCCAATCATTCCTACCACCTGAAAGGTAAAAAAAGATTATGAACAGATGAGTATTATAAGCAATCAGTAGGCAATGAGAATTAATTTGTCTCAGATTCACCGCTGATGTACTAAATCGAATTAAAGTTAGAAAGTTGACCACAGATTTAACTTAAGCTATAAAGCACCAGAGTACTTAAATGGTATTAAACAGCCACAGAAAGAACACTGAACTTGACTGAAAGCTGTGGACTGCATGTCCTCTACCCTCACGATTCTGCATGGGTAGAGCACCCGTTCTGGCAGATCACCATAATGGCCCCATAGGTATCAGGCAAAGCAAGAACCTAAATTACCCCACTCCTCCACACACATCTGACCTCATAAGATTGATTTATAGTAGTAAAGAGGGTCCTACGCCAACTGAGAGACATTTTCCATTAACCACAGCTTTCTAACACAAGGCTGACCATGGAGTCTAATTATTTGATTTGCTCCCCATTTAATGTCAATAAATAACAGCAGCAAAATCTTCCTTACTCTATAGCCCCAAATCATATCTGATAACCCCAAATGTAATTCCTTTAATTTTAAATCAATTACCTTTTTTCTGACTTCTTGAGAGCCAAAGGAAATTCTGTCAACATTATTTGTTAACATATTGATGATCACAAAGATATTTAAGTCACTCTTGGCCCCTCTGCATGAAACAAAAAAAATCCTCATACTTGAACATTTTTGCATAGAACTGTAATCATTTATTCTTTCTCTTTTGACTCCCAGTTTTCCAATATTCAAATTTTAAGATGTGTCACTGGTGGACCCAAACTGAATGAAATACAGCATTTTAAAAAGTTTCTGCGTGATTTATGGCTTCTAATACCATGCCATTCTAAAATTTAAACGTCTAGCTTGCCCTTTTAGAAAGAGCACAAGTTAGTATATAAAGTTCTAAGTTGAAATTTATGACAATGAGAGATCAATTTCTAACTGTGAAAAGATCTGGTAACAGTGAATAAAGAGGGTAAATTGGAGAAGAAAAAGGAGACGTGATGGCAAATTATTACTCTGACAAGTCATGAAAATGATCCTCCACATCTCTGAATTTTATTTAAAATAGGTGAAAATTTGACCCATCTTTAGGCTGAATCAAATATTTGAGGCCTAAGCACATAAACTACATCTAATCTTCCTTAAAGACAATGAGGATAGGAGACAAATCAAAAGGTCAAACTTACACAATATATTTCCTTAATTAGAGTATCAGATGAAGAATTCTCAAATTTATAGGTAAAATGTAGACCTGAAATATAATCATCTCAGGAACAGGCCAGGATATAAAAAAGAAGCAAGTTCAAGGGTACTGAGCAATGTAAGAGATTGCTAAAATCATTCAAGCATTAACTAAAAGCTCAAATTCTATCAGAGTGTACACAAATCAACTTTATTAGGTATTGTAATGTAATACAGCCTTATGACAGTGACATCTGACTGAGAAACACAAATAAGTGTTTAATGACTATGAGCATCAGGATTCTAGAAGGAAATTATTTTAATAGGACAGCTTTTTGTTGTTGTTCATTTCACTAAGACAACTACTGAAATAAATTTTCAGTTTGTTCTACAGAACCTCTAATTCCACCAATCTCTTCATTTGTGGATATTTATGCAGTCTCGTTTCTTTTCTTAATAAATGAAAGTAACAGTGTAGGGCTACTTCTAGGTATTAAAAGTTTACTACTGACGTTAAAAGTAAATAAAGTATCTCAAAAATTAATAATACAATCAAATACCATGCTATATAAAACACTGAGGGGCAAATCAAATACAATTATATACTAAATTATTGTACATTAAAATCTGTAAATATGCTTACTTGAAATTACCACAATAACACAATGTTTAAGCAAAGGCATGCAGACAATCTCCTCTAAGGTATACTTCACTCCTGTTTAAGGTGGCCTCCTGCTGCTTTCAGAAGAAAAAACACACAGCTTGCATTGGCTTACAGGAGGACCTTGCCTGTGGTGGCTCCTGCCTGCCTCCTCTGAATACCTTTCTTACATACACCAACTACACTGGCCTCTTTCTGATTGGACCGGCCAAGCCCTTTTCCCCCTCAGACTTGACGCGTGGTACATCATCTACATCATCTGCCCGAAATGTGCTTTCTGAAGCTCCTTTCCCATGGCTGGCTCCTTCTCGTTTTCCAAGTACTACCTCAAATGTCACCTACTAAGACTACACTCATCCTGGCGACATTCTTAACAGCCTCCCCTGGTAATTCATTCTTCATCCCTCTTTCCACAATGTTTATTTCCTTCACAGCACTTACCAAAATCTAATCTTTATTTGATACTATGCCTATATTCATTGCTTGTCTGTCATTACTGCCCACTATACCAATGACTGCTCATAGCTGGAGCTCTACAAATATTTGCTGAATGAATGAAAGTTACTCTCTCCCACTATGCAGAAGTGTATAAATAGAGGTACCTCTGTTTATTGGATAAATGATCTATGAATGAAAATTGCTGTAAGTTTACATTTATACTATGCCCTATCCACTCACCTTTGAAGTATTTAGCTCCCTAAGCTCTCAAGTGGTAAATGTTATAGGAATTTAATTCCTCTTTCCTTTTTTTTTTTTTTCCCCTCTTTCCTATTTATAAAGACTTTCACCTGGATACTTACTGTTGATATTTTGGGGACTATAACCAATTTAAGATAGTAAATTCATTTAATAACTTCCCTATGAACAAGGCAATAATTCCCTTACGTTCAACTGCAATTACCTGCAAAAGTACACTTACCCTCAAGTGTAAAGTGCTCAAATTCCACATGCCACTCTGGCAAAGTGGTGCAACAACACGGAGCACAAGTATTCCAAGGAGGCTATTGTTTTTTAACATTTTATAATGACTTATTTGTGATAAGTGATACTCATTTTTTCACTTACATTAATAATATCAGATTACCAAATAAATTTTCCTCTTACATAAATTTCATTTTAAAATTTACTTAGTAAATGGATGTACAGATGATATGAACACTCTAAAAGCCTGAGGGTAGGATGCGAATATTATGGTCTGGGAAACACTGGATTAGATCACCTCCGAAGTCTTTGTCCTTGTGCTCACCATTCAACGAATCTGTTGTGCCAGGCTCTGAGGGTAGAGAATGACTACAAACCTTATGTACCCTCAAGGGCCCTGGCTAGGAGATCTACTATTTTTTATTTTACGAAAATAATATTGTCATAATTTTGAACTGTCAAGGCCTAATAGTGTTTAATAAACGTTTTCATACTTTAAAAGGAATCTCTTTAAAAGCAAAGGTACTGAAAATAGTCAAAAATTATTAATGTACAACTATAAAGTGAAAGGTATTTAAATAAAACATGTACCTCATAATAAGTTTTTTATATTTTTTAAAAAATGCCCCTTTTGCTGAAGGCATACCTATAAATCCTGTTTTAGAACTTTCAAAATGAGCTTATGTATCAGAGATAGAAATCTATCTAAACTGAAGACACTAAAAAAATTGAGAGCAATTTAAAGAAAGGGATGCCAAAAAGATGTGAGCAAAGACATAGATCATGAGATTGAATGTGTGGTCTCCTAAAGCGATTCTATAAAGGAAACTAAACTCACTTGAATTATATTACTTTCATTTCTCTTGGTTTAAAGCCATACTTTGACAAGAGGTGGCTATTTGCCTACCCGTGTTTGGCACAGCAGCCTGTGTTTGTCCGTCAAAACCAAGCCAAACTTAGCATACTAAAATGTGACTCTGTTACCTTCTGAGAAAATGTCACTCAACTGCCATATCTGATGCAACAAACTGAACACCACTAAACTCTAGCCACTAAACTCATAATGTGGGAGTCCCGTTAGTGCCTTTTCGTCTCCATTAAATAATTTAGGCGATCTTGTTCAACAAATGTTTACTGAGAAATAACTACGCTACAGTCTGAAAACACTAAAAGATTTTTTAAAGACATAGTCCTTGACATTTATAGTAGGGAAGACACACATACAAGTAAAAGGTAAATACATAATTATCATTTAATTCAAGTAATAATAAAATCATGGGAATAACAATATTTAGAGGTCAGTATGATTCTGTTGAGGGTAAGGTAAGGCCCAAACTGCTAATTACCTACTCAATAGCCTCCTTCCTTACGGATAGAACCCCAATTGTACTCCAAGGGTTGCAATGTACCCTGTTAAGCAACATCTCTCAGCCTCTCTTGTAGCTAGAAGGAGTCAAGAAGATAAGCAGGAATCAGTAGGTAAGATTTCCAGGCTCCTTTAAAGGAGCTGACTGAATTGCAAAATACGCCCTTTTGAGTAACCCCCACAGCAATTCTTCTACCTATCCAGAAAAGAGGAGGAACAGATCAGAAGCAGCCTGGGACAACAAAGATGTCGGGGTTGCCACACAGCTCCTGGCCTGCCTCCTCCAACAGTTATTTTACATGAGAGGAAAATAAATCTTTTGTTTAAATCACTCTTGTTGTGGGGTGCCTGGGTGGCTCAGTCAGTTGAGCGTCCGACTTCGGCTCAGGTCATGATCTCACGGTTCATGAGTTTGGGCCCCGCATCAGGCTCTGTGCTGCCCTCTCAGAGCCTGGAGCCTGCTTTGGATTCTGTGTCTCCCTCTCTCTCTGCTCCTCCCCCACACGCGCTCTCTCTCTGCCTCTCAAAAATAAAACTAATTAAAAAAAAATTTTTTTAATCACTCTTGTTGACTTTCCTAAGTGGTCAAATCTCGTCTCCTAGATATAAATGACACAGATATCAATATTAAGGCGATTTTAATAAAGAGACTGCATGTGGAGGATTATGAAAGATGGAGAAAGTTTCCTAAGCAAAGATGAAAGGAAAAGCATGCCAGTCATTTGTTGTTGTTAAAGTTCTTGAATGATGGCAGGCTGTAGAATTGGAGAGGAAGGGGTAATGAGAGATGCTTAGAAAATAAAAATGAACACGACATAGTGATCCACTAAATGTGGGGAGGCCAGGGACGAGGAGGAGGCTAGGATAACTTTCGGTATTCCAATGTGAATAACTGGAAGATCAGTGGTTCTTCTGAGAGAAGTTGAAGGGGAGACTAAGAGTTAAGACTGAATACACTGAGCTCCAGGGCCTGGAATTCTCAGGTAAGATGAATAGGTTCAGAAGACAAGTCTGAGTTTGGGGAATCATTCATGTTTAATTGCTAGAACTAAGAGAACACACAGAAAATTAATGGAGAGATTTCTCAACTTGGGTTGTGTGTGGGGCAGGGGATAAAACTGGCATTTGAGAGATCAGTTCTTCACCATGTGTCATTTGGTCTTTCTGGCCTCTGGAGTTGGGCAGAAGAAGGGAAGAGTTACCTCTACGTGAGAACTACTTGAATACAGTAAGAAAGAATGCAGGTCAAGGACAGAGTCCTGAGGAACAGCAACCATTATGAGTGACACCCATGGAGACTGAGGAAGGTCAGAAAGATGGAAGGATGATAATAGACAATTAAGTCTCAAAGAAGAATGGATTTTTATTTTAGAGATGTCACAATAGCCTGAAACAGCAATTTAATATGGAGTGCTAAAATAGGAAGGAAGCAAAAGGGGGAGAGGAAAAGAAAAGTCACAAAAAGAAAAGGCAGAAGGAGGACAGAGAAAGGAAGGGGAGAGGAAGGAAAGAAAGAAGAAAAGACAAGACAAAAGGCAGTTCTGGAAATACTGGGAGACTGGAGAAAAACCAGGTGCAACTTGGCAGAGCTGAAAGGGAAACAGTGGCTCCAAGAAAGTGGACAATTCCAGTTTGAGGAATAAGATGGAGTGAATCTTTAAAGAAGTGAGCGCCTACTATCTGCCCAGCTAACAGCATTTATATACATATGTGCAAATCTATCTGTAAGGCACAAATTAAGACTGCTATTTTACAGATCAGGAAACCAAGGTTCTGGGATTAAATACTTTTTCCAAAGTCCCACTGTCAGTGAAGTGGCTGAACTCACGTCTGTATGGATCCATTATGGGCACTTGCTTTTTATTACATTTTGTTCAGTTTATCACATCACCTTCAATTATCTCACTCCCTACCCTAAATAAGGATTTAGGGTAGGGAGTGAGATAGGAAGAGGAATTAGGAAGAGGAATTAGGAATTTAGGAAGAGGAATTCTTCCTCAAAGAATTTACTAGGTTTTATTTTCATTCTTTGTTTATCCATTATCTCTGAGTGAAATGCTTTCCCCTCAATACCACACCTAATCCAGGCCCCTCAGCCTCTGAATAAATTCTGTTCAACACTCATCTCATAACCTCTAAGAAATTAACAATAACTCTACTGTGAGTTAGTTCAGTCTTTTGTCAGATATTTATCTTTAACTGCATTAATCTTTATTTGTTACACTGTTTCTATACAGGCTCTTCACTTTAGTTTGTGGGCACATCTTCCCAACTAGTTTACCAACACCTTGAGGACACAAGCCATTTATAGTATTTACTTTTTACTCCTTCGTTATAACTCCAGGTAAAACTCCATTATATGAAGCACAAGAGTAAATAAACAGCGTGGTTCATAAATAATATATAAATACATACACAGAAAAACACACATATTAAAAAGAACATATTTATATTATACATATTTTTCTAAGTGTATGAAGTATTTTTTAAACATACAGAAAGTACTAAAATAACAAAATATAAACCAAGAATACAGCCAAAGATCTATATGATTTAAAAAGAAGGTAGTCTCTAAATAAAGACTGACACATATAATCATTAAATATGAGGACGATGTTACTAAACAACTTCCTCTTGGATTCAAATATACATGTCTTTTTCTATGTCTATATATATAATTCAAGACCGAAACAATTAAGAACCTTTTTTTTTTTTCAATTCCACAGTAAATCAAGCTACCATTTGTTCTACCTTCCTTTAGGCAGTATATCTTTCATGAAATTATTTTCAGAACTGTATGAACAAAAGAGCCTAGGTTATTTACACCAGTAAAACTTTCTACTATATGAGAACAACAAAACATTTTCTATAGCTTCACAGGACAAATGTTTGCTAGTTTTGCATAAACATTTACAATGTGCACCATGTGTGGTATGTACGTTTTATCTCGTGTCTTGCTCACCAACAACATTGATGTTTACATACACTTGTTCAGTAATAAGATGGCATCCAGGTAAGATTTACAAAAATACGATGTGAAATCTATATGCTAAAGTAGACCATAAGTGACCACTTATTTCTTTTTAGCTTTAATTTGCTTTGAGGCAGAAGCAGAAATGAGTATTTCCTAAAGGATGTATTTTAGAAGCTGCTTAACATAAAAGAGAGCACCATAATTATACCAGTTTGAGAAATACTGCTTCTGTCTTCTTAGTGATTTCAATCTTTCACAAGTGCTGCTACTGCAAAAAAGAACCTTTTTTTAAAGTTTAATTGAGTGTTTCCCATTTCTGCCACCTGAGCCAGTCGTCGAGTGCTATCTATTGACATCACTTAATAGATAGTTGAGTACTATCTGTTAACACTGACTTCAAATGATTCTCTTCTTCATTTAATCAGGCTACCAAAAAGTCTTGTCAGCACAGTAGTCTGACATGTATTTTACCACAGAAAGAATCTCAAGAGGATGTACAGGGAAGTAAATACACTACCTTAAAATAAGGATTAGTAAAATAAATTTAAACATCAATTCTTGTTGAAAAAAAAAAAAACAAGTTTAACATCGGATAAAACCTTATAGCAAAGTAAATTCGGCTAAAATGTAAGGTTCTAGACCTGTTAACTAAAACTGCAGACTCTCTTTTCTGCAAAGAAACCAAAAATGGACACTAAAACCTCAAATTAAATGTGATCAAGAAAACAATACCTCAAATTTAGTCTGCTCTTCCTATTAACATTCAAGCCGATGAAACTTAAAACATAATCCATAATGTAAATACTATAGCACAGCATTCACATTAATTTTACTTACCAAGTCATATATCTGGTTTGCCAACTGTACCTTCTCATCTGCATCTTCCAAAGCTTTATAGTAATCCTGAATAAAAACATTTTCATTTTAAGAACAAATTAATAACTTAAAAATATGTGCAGTTAGGACATAAAACTGCATTTTCATTATCATACCCTGTATTCAATGTCAGTCAACCTACATCAGCAATAAAAACCCAGTTAAGGATAGGATGGGGATGGGGTAGGATTAGAAATTTTATACAATGGTTAAGAATCAAAGGAAGATGTTAAGCATTCCTAAAAAAGATATAAGTAAAATTAAATACTATTCCAAGTCTAGCCTCTAAACTAGTAAAAGTTATGTGAACTAATGAATACTCCTTTTCTTTCAAAGAAAACGTTACAATTTATCTAATTTATACTCTCCATTTTTAATTTTTTTTAATAAAAGTATAAATATTGAAAATATTCTGACCTGCATGTCTCTATTTTCCAATTGTTCTGGAACTCTCAGGGGTTTTTTTGTTTGTTTTTAATTTGAGAGAGACAGTGAGAGCGAAAGAGTGGGGGAGAAGGGCAGAGGAAGAAAGAGAGACAATCTTAAGCAGCTCAGTGAGGAGCCTGACAAGGGGCTTGATCCCACGACCCTGGGATAATGACCTGAGCAGAAATAGAGAATAGGACACTTAACCAACTGAGCCACCCAGGTGTCTCAGAACTCTCTTAAGCTAAGTATTAATTCCTATAATTCATACAATGTCAATCTATACTTTAGATTTCTCCTCATATAAAGCAAATCATTTAAAAACATAGAAACCATGGACTTTTAGACTTTTAAGGGTATATCCAAGCTGCAGTGCACCAAAAACTTAATAGGTTAAAGGAATAATAACTGACTTGGTGTTGCCCATTTGACCCTTGAACATGGCGGGGGTTGGGATGCCAACCCCCCTGCAGTTGAGAATCCACATAGAGCTTCTGACTCCCCAAAAGCTTACCTACTAACAGTCAACTGTTGACTGGAAGCATTTACTGATAACATAAACAGGAGATTAATGCATGTTTTGCACAAGCATTATATTCTGTATTCCTACAATAAAGTAAACTAGAGGAAAAAATGTTATTCAGAATATACTTTTACGGTACTGTTCTGTATTTGTCAAAAAAAAAAAAAAAAAAATCCAGGTATAAAGTGGACCCATCGATACAAACCCATGTTGTTCAAGGGTCAACTGTATATGTGATGTCTATACTCATACACACCTGGGTCTCCAGGTATCCTCCCAGTCAGGACCAATTCTGTTACAGATTCTAATTTTTTTCTCCTAACAGAAATAATCTTCCTCCCATGTGGCAAAATAAATAACACAATACACGAAATTTGTAGCTTTCAAATTTCTTTCTCAGTTGATCTTTGATCAATTCTATGAAGGACAGGGATGAAGGAGCCATTATTATCAGAGATATTAAAGAACCTTTCCAATGTCACACAGCTAAACGGAGGTCACGACAAAACGTGGGTCTTTTATGTAGTTCTTCCAATGTATCCCAAATACACTAGGTCATACATTTAAAGCAAACCTTGGGAGGAGATCTGATACTCATTCTAATCTGGAAGAGACCTAAGAGTACTATAAAATTAACAAAAACTCAAGGAATTCTGTATTTCTAGGCCCAATTCATAGAGAGTTTTAAATAAAAGATTTTTGAAGGATCTTCTCAACTCTTAAAATTCTGTTCTTCTGTGATTCCACCAACTCAGGTACCTAGCAATATGTAAAATATGCTTCAAGGTGTGCTATTTTTCATACCAGTTTGGGGCCAAAATTAGAAGACAGTATTTTCATCTCTAAAGACAAGGTAACTTTAACTACCTGTAACCAGAATAAAACAAATTAAAAGAAAAAAACTGTACTTTTTATGATTCTGTAACTCTCTAAAAAAAGTTGCTAATTTTTATTGCCAAAAAGTTATTAAAAATTCCTACACCTAGGGGTGCCTGGGTGGCTCAGTCGGTTAAACCATCTGACTTCGGCTCAGGTCATAATCTCGCAGTCCGTGAGTTGGAGCCCCGTGTCGGGCTCTGTGCTGACAGCTCAGAGCCTGGAGCCTGCTTCGGATTCTGTGTCTCCCGCTCTCTCTGCCCCTCCCCTGCTCATGCTCTGTCTCTCTCTGTCTCAAAAATAAATAAAAAAATTAAAAAAAAAAATTCATACACCTAAAGCTCTAAACCACAGCAAAATATTTAAATTTTAAAGAGCCACTGGTAACTTTCCCTCATTCTGAGATCCAGAAAACTATTTCATTTTAAAATATCTTTTTCAGAGAGTCCCAATATTTACTGATAAATCATCCAGAGTGTTGAACATACTTTTTTGATGGATGCCATTTGTTCTTCTCTCCACTCCGGTTTATTTTTCTTTGCATTCATAAAGAATTCACTGACTCTTTGTTCTAGTTGATCCATTGCATCTATGACATAATAAAAACATTTCATATTTAGATGACCAAATTCATATACTGAATATACATGCTTTGATTTGGGGAAAGAAAAAAATATCTGACAACATACACTCTTTCACTTGGCCAATAACTTAAATATGTCATGCTTTGATTATGTAAATGCTTTACTTTAGAAAAAAATAACAATTTTCTCTACTGACAATTTATTTTTGTTATTTCAAAAATTTTCCAGTCACAAAGGAGTCGACTACATAGATAAGTTCTGTACGACAGTATTTCAATAGTACAGCCTTTGGATCAAAAGCTAATGGCATTAAATCAGCCAAATGTGCCAAAACACAATTTCTCATCGAAAGTACCACTAGAGGGGTGCTGGGTGGGTCAGTCGGTTAACCGTCTGTCTTTGCCTCAGGTCACAACCTCACAGGTTTTTGGGTCCGAGCCTTGAGTCAGGCTCAGTGAGACAGCTCAGAGCCTGGAGCCTGTTTCAGGTTCTGTGTCTCCCTCTCTCTCTCTCTCTCTCAAAAATAAATAAACATTAAAAAATTTTTTTAAAAAGCACCAGTAGATAATCCTCCCGTTTCCTTCTTTAAGTTTATTTATTTTGAGAGAGAGCAAGTGTGTTGGGGGGGGGGGGGGGAAGGGCAGAGAAAGAAAGAAAAAGAGAGAGAGAGAGAGAAAGAGAGACAGAGTGTCTCAAGCAGGCCCCACACTGTCAGTGTGGAGCCCGACCAAAGTGGGGCTCGAACTCACAAACTGTGAGATCATAACCTGAGCCGAAACCAAGAGTTGGAGGCTTAACCAACTGAGCCCCCCAGGCACCCCTACATTTCTTTTCATAAGAAAAAGTAATAAAACGATTTTAAATTCTCACTATATGCATTAAGCACCCGATTGTCTCACATCATGACTGAAATAGAGGGTACAATCATTTATTCACTTCATACACTATATTATTTATTCTAGATGTTTTTCTCTAAGCGTATGCCAAGAATGGTCATCTCATTCCATGTCTGCTAAAAAAGGAAAAGTTAAAAAAAAAAAAAAAGGGAGGGGTGGAATCTGTTGCTATGTAAGTTGAGGAAAACCTTTTGGAGATTTTCAGGGCATAATAGGTTTTTAAAGATTCTAAAAAGTCTTGCAGTTAATTTTTTAAAAGAATTTTCCTTTGTCTAAGTAAGCATTTTCTAACTTCAAGTTAAAATGAATTTTGTGAGCAAGCCAAAGAAAGACACAATTCAGACTTCTACACTACAATCCACCAAATAAAAGAAAGCTTCCATATCTTATCACCTTGTATTAAGTGCAGCCACATGAAACTGACAAGAGGCTGAGAAAAGTATATTCATGAACAATGGTGCGGAAGGTAGAGAGGGGCAGAGAAACAAGTGAGGAAAAGTACAGGTCCTTAGCTACCTCAAGGAATGGTTGGTTCTCTGATCTCTTTCCACAATACCCCTTTTCTCCCAATCATATCCCAAAACCCAGGTCTTCCTTCACCTCTACTTTTAAAAAAACAAAAAACATGGGCAGCATGAGAAACATTTCATGTGTATAGCCTAAACATCACTGGAATAAATGGGATCAAGAAACCTATTTTTTGAGGATACACCCCATGAAGGCCAGCCAGCCATTATTATCACTTATACAATTTAATTAAGGAATAGCTGAATTTCTCCAAAGCGGGAGTAACATCCAGCTATAAAGGTACACCAAACTATATACTTTAATTAAGTAACATATAATTCATTTCGCATTCTTAATTTGTAACATAGTATGTCTACAAGATAGTTAGAACAGCTATATTATATGCATTTCATAAAAGGGGAAAGTTCATGAGGTTCATTCAGAGCATGGTGGACATAAATTTGTACTTAAGTGTAATGTTGCTCTAAGTATTTACCTTATCTCCAAAGACATTGATTCTTTACTTTCTTTGAATTGTAAACCCTTTTTTAGAAACTCCACAGAAAAAAAAAATGATCATATAAACCACATACTGCTCTGTGAAAGAACAAGGTTAATTTTGGGAAAAAGTAACCAGACTACCAAGCTACCACTGATAGAAAAAAAGTCAATATTTTTATTACATCAGATAAGAAGCTTTACAGTAAAATCTTATTTCCTTCACTTCGAGAAAATATCATCCTGTTGACAATTGAGAATGTATCCTATAATGTGTAACTTTCCAAAATTTGACATTCCAAGTTCACCAGGGTCACTAAAGAACCACGTATCACCTATGCTTCTGTTTTCCGCTCTTGAAAATTTTTGAATAGAACGAACTTTAACAAAAGTATAAATGCTGAAATCTATGTTCCATACATAAGGGCTCAAGTCAAAATCTTCTCAACATTTACACCGATGTGCATTAAAACAGGTATCTACGTCCTCACTGAAGGTACAGAAGCTTTTATTGCAGAGTCTCGAATTCGAGAAGAAACAGATACACGTGCCCTAATGCCTCCTTCTCTTGTAAAAGCAAGGAGAAAAGTAGCGTGGAAAGCAAGAGGCAAGATTAGGCACTGCCTTTTCTTTTTCACAACTCCTTATCCACTAGCCAGTGAGCCGGAGGAGAGTCAAATAGCGGAGGCGATGAAGTCGATGGCAGGGAAGTCTGGACTGAACGCGCGCGGCGAAGAAGGGCAAACGCGCCGACTTACTCTGCACCTGCAGGTCCATCTCGCGCATCTCAGTGAAGCGGTCCCGCAGGTCCATTGGAAGCTGTTCAATCACTGTCAAAGGGAGAGTCTGTCAGAGGGGCGGGGCCAACGGCGAAAGTACGCGCTTACGTCGCTGCGTGCGTGCGTGCGTGCGGGGGGGGTCGAAGGAGCCGGCAGCCCACAGCGAGGCTGCCAGTTACCGTGAGAAAGAAACATCCCCCGCCTCCCCCTCCCTCCCGCCATCCCGCCTGCCCGTCCACTCGCGCTCTTGCCCGCCCGCAGGTCCCACAGACTGCCCCTGCCAGCGCCGCCCACTCACTTTCCAGATAGTCCTCTAGGTACAACATCGCGGCCCTTAGAGCTGGGGGAACGAGGGGGTCCAGGGGTTTATTTGTGTCACTCGCTGTCGCCGGAGTTTTGTCCCTTCCAATATGGCGCCTCCGCTAGCAGCACCCGCTCAGCTTCGGCGGAAAAAAAAAAAAAAAAAAAGAAAAAAAAAAACCACTTTGGCGCCTGACGGCGCTTGCCTCACTGCCGCCCGGAGCTGTCATTGGTTGGCTGAAGCAATGACGTAAGCCGACCGGAGCCCGCCCCCGTGCCATTGTGGGAAGTGTAGTTTCATTCCTTCCCAGCAGTTATTAACGTGCTGGCAGTTCCTCATGTAGAAACTACAAAAACCAGGCGTCCTTGCGAATGGAGCGCAACAGAATCTGAAATGCGGTGCCTATGTTTATTTGTTGATTTTTTGCACAGGGGATGACGGGAGTTGTATGCGCCTGCAGAACACAACTAGGAACAACTTTTCACCTGTTCTTTACTGCTATGATTCCATACCCTAGGGTTTGTGAGTCATAGATTTCAGATAGTGCTAGGCAAATAGAAAATGTTCCAACGCTAGAATAATCAGCAAAGTTCGGGCGACTTGGATTGTTTAAAACAGAACTCTCTGTTGGAATTTATCCTTAATATCCACTGCTAAAAATATAAATGGGACTTCTGGTTGGCTTCCATGTAACTAAAATAGTGTACACTAAGATTATGGGGTGAATATGAATTTCCCATATTAAAAGATGCAAAAATAGCCCTTTATAGTCTCCTACACATTTTATTTTGCGGTCTGTCTCACTGTCATGGTAATGTAATTGAACTATACATAGAACCTGCACCCACAAAAAAGAAGAAATAGTGAACAGGTAGAAATAACGGATGAAAACTTAATATCTAAGGGGCTGTTCTAATAATCACTTTAGATTACGTTGAGTAAACAGCCTGTATTAGATGTCTATAGTCCTGGGCGGTGTCTATTTCTACCTTTTGACTCCTCCCCGCACATGCTCCACCGTGATGTATTTAGTCTTTCACTGCTCAGTTTTCTTTTTCTTAAAAACGTTCGCACTCAGTAAAGGTTGGATTTTGTTCTTTTCCACCTGTCTTAGCTCTATCTGTTTTTGAGGGAAATTTGTCTTTAGTTCATAATTTAATGTTCTATTTAAATATTTTTCAGATTGGAGTTGAAACATTTTATGCATTTAAGTTTCCTGCTTTCCCCCTCCTTTACATTTTCTTATACTCAAGATTTTCACCGCTCTTAATCAGGATACTTACCTGTCATTTTGATGAATGTCAAAGGAAACTTACCTCAGTTCTAATAATTAACTAGTTTACTTTCTGTACTTTTATCTAAAATCTGGTGCTTTCAGTCTTCCTCCCTCCCACATTCCTTTCCTTCCTTCCTTCCTTCCTTCCTTCCTTCCTTCCTTCCTTCCTTCCTTCCTTCCTTCCTTCCTTCCGGCTGCTTTTAAGATCTCTTAGATATTTTTGCAGATATTTTTGCAGTTTCTCAGGGGTGAATCTAGGTTTGTAGTTAGTTTCTTTCTTTCTTTCTTTCTTTCTTTCTTTCTTTCTTTCTTTCTTTCTTTCTTTCTTTCTTTTCTTTCTTTCTTTCTTTCTTTTTTCTTACCGTTCAGAAAAATTTTAAGCCATGCTTGGATTTGAAAGGATTGCTGAATCTCAAGATTAATGTCCTGTAATGATTGTAGAAAATTCTCAACCATTTTCTCTTATGTATTGCTTGTTTTCCATGTTCTCCATTATCTTTTAGAAAATTTATGAGACACCTCTAAGACTTTGTCACTTTATCCTCCATTTTTTGGTCTTTATTTTATATGGTCCATCTCAATATTTTCAGATAACTTTTAATTTTTACAAATTCTATTTGATTCTTTTTGAGCCATTTTCTAATTTCTTATACATATTAAACATCACATGAACATCAAACAATCTATATTCTGTATCTGTTACATCCCAAACTGGACGTTTTATGGATCTTTTGTGCTGTTTCTTCTAGCTTTTGCTCATGGTGCCTATTTCTTTGTGGATTGTGATTTTGGATTCTGCACTCATGTTTCTGGAGTTGTAACTGTCAGAATTATCAGAGGCCAGAGTTAAAATTGAGTTTTCCTAGACAGTATTGGAATTTGCTTCTGCAAAAACCTAGGACCAGATTAAACTTTTCACTTAAAGTGTATTGGACTGCACAGATAGATTTCATTTGGCCTCAGATCCAAATGGCTTGGATTTGATTCTCAGAGGACATTCCCAGAAGAGATTTTGTTTTTCTTTCCTAGATTCCAAGGTCAAGTCAGCCATCAGATTTCTGACAAGTCAGAAATCTGACTTATGCATCAGATTTCTTCCTCATTCACCCTTACACTGGGAATGTAGTCCTTTAGGGCTTCAGATATTTGCCCCTGTTAGATTCCTTCTTTTAGATGGGTTCTTGGCTTTATTTCCTGACATTGGCATGCTGCACAGCTATAAAAGCAGGAGCTGTAGGTGTCCAGAATTTGACAGATAATCTCTTGACAAAATCCCACTTTGGCCCTCACTTATTTTTCAGGATACTCTCATTTTTCTTCTTTTTTTTCTTTTGTTCCTTTCTGAGTATTCCTTCATTTCCTACCCGTTCATCAATGTATTTGATATATTTTTTTAACCTAGCAGTTTTCAGCAGGTGTTTTTTCAGAATAGCTAAAATAGCATGCTATGAGAAACAAGAGAAATAGAAACTGAAGTCTTTCATTTTAGTGAAAACTGAGCTTCTTCAGGGAGTTTTCCATTTTAGGGAAAAATGAAATAATAGGAGGATCCCAGTTCATTCAATATACATATATACTTCAGAAAAACCAAAACATAATAAAACTTACATGGTATGTATTTTAGTTAACGAATGTAATCCTCATTTATGGACCATGTATCACATGCAGAAAATCATACATGTACACACATACGATAGTTTCTTACATCATTAGACTGTATAGTAGGTGCTACTTGGGGTGCCTGCCTACTCACAACCATTACCGTGTTTTTTGGCAGTGCTCCTTATATACAGGGGTGATGGTATCAGGACTACGTTATTGTGCTCTCTGATCCTTGCTCATTAATTTACCAGGGATGGACCAAAGCTGGACCTATTAGATGCACTCTCTTGGGATCTGAAATTGGGAGTGAAGAGACTTGGAGACTGAAGGCATCGTGGCAGATCTGCAGCACAATAAATACATGGTCCACAAGCTTCTGCTGCTTCTCCTTGCTTTCTCCCCCCCTTTCTCTGTCACTTTCTCACTAGTCACTAGTTGTATGACCTTGAGAAAGTTATTTTAACACTCTGTCTCCAATTCCTCATTTGTAAATGGAAATAGCAATAGTAGCTAGTGTTAGAGGGAAATAATACTGTCTATGCAAAGCACTTAGGTTGATGCCCAGTGAATGGTATGATGCAATAAATGTCAGCTTCTATTACCGTCCTCAGTGAGTCCCCACCTAAGTTACTCAGGTTGTAGATGCTCCTTTGTGCTTCTCTGAATTTTGCCTCGTGCTCCCGTTTATTTTGTGGCTGGGCACCACCTAGAACTCTAGGATTGTCCCACCTCCAACTGTTGTAATGTCACTGTCATGTGAAATTCAAAGGAGAAGTGATGTGGGAAGGGTTATATCAGAGTACTACTTAAAAATGGATGCAAAATACGACTGTTACCGAGTCTAAGAGAAAGGAAATTTTAAAGCCTTCATATAGCATGTTTTCAGGCAGACCTTTGCCTTACGTCTTAAGATTCTGCTGCTTCTGTATCTTATAAAGAAAACTCGATCCTCAAATCTTCATAGTAAAACTTTGAAATAAAATATTTTCTTAGCTTTGGGCCAAGTAGTGTATCCTCTCTGACAGACTTCTGTAATATGGGAAGAAAGCAACTAAAATTCTGTCTTTACATGAATGACTCTAATTTTACATCTTTTAAAATCCATTGAGTCACTCACTGGATCAGTTATAAGCAGCAGGATAATAGCCTTCACTTTGAGTATCTCTGGATGTTTCCAGCCTTTCCTACTCAAAATACCCACTAAAAAAACTTCTAGGGAAGGTTCTAGTTTCCTGACCTTGTTTGTGGGGGTTTGCAATAGAGAGTCTGGAGAAGAAGGGAGAAGGGAAGAAGACAACAGGGGATTAATGGGAGAGTGGGGGTTCAATGGATGGGAGAAGGAAGATATCGAACAGGGTGACGGAGAGATAGATATGAAGCTGTTATAAAACCATTCCCTCCGGGGCGCCTGGGTGGCGCAGTCGGTTAAGCGTCCGACTTCAGCCAGGTGGCGATCTCGCGGTCCGTGAGTTCGAGCCCCGCGTCAGGCTCTGGGCTGATGGCTCGGAGCCTGGAGC
Organism: Neofelis nebulosa; assembly: GCF_028018385.1. Taxonomy (NCBI): domain Eukaryota; kingdom Metazoa; phylum Chordata; class Mammalia; order Carnivora; family Felidae; genus Neofelis; species Neofelis nebulosa. The sequence continues at coordinate 30,940,457 of NC_080785.1, forward strand.
CTGTTTCCGATTCTGTGTCTCCCTCTCTCTCTGCCCCTCCCCCGTTCATGCTCTGTCTCTCTCTCTGTCCCAAAAATAAATTAAAAAAAAAAATTAAAAAAAAAAAAAAAAACCATTCCCTCCAAAGGGAAATTTGAGATAAGCTTGAAACTAAAAGAATGAAATCCTCAGGTGCCAGAAGTGAAAAGTAAACTCAAAGTCACAGTAGTGAACAGGAGTTGGAGCTGAAGGAGTAGAGGGTTTATAGGCCTTAACTGTTGGGTCTTGGGTTCTGACTATAGCAGAATGAAGACACTGCAAATTTTGAAATGAACTTCTAGACCCAGGGTGGAGCTGGGGTGCCGTGTTAGCAAACTGAAACTCGGATGATAATTGTCACATCCCTGTAAATGTTGCTCTTGATCAGACTTCCAATCAGCCAATCCCCAGATGCCAAGTTAATTCTAAGCTTTATACTTACTTTCTTATTCTTTCTCATGTGAAGGAAGGTTGACTCCTTCCTTCCTGAAGGAAGGTGTGGCTCCAGCTACTCAGATATTTTTATTGTTTTCTTCTTTATTCTTTATTCTTTATCCTATAAAATCTTCCTGCTTTCTACCCCATTTTGCAGTTCTCTGAAAGGAGACTGTCCACTTTGTTGAAGTGTTACAGTTTTTTTGCTTTTTGCTTTTTGTTTTGTAGCATCTAAATTACCTTCTTTAATCTTTTTGTAAACACAAGCCTGGGGTCATATACTTGTAGGGAAACTAAAGATAACCATCTTGCAAAAAGCCAGCAATCTCAACACACTGCTTCAGCGAAACTGACTGGGGAAACATCAAAGAAGCCACCCACCCATCTAAAATCAAGGGAGAGAAGGCAGCCCAGAGGAATTTAGACCTCAGACCTGCACCGTGCCTGAATGTCGAGTCCGAATTCATACTCCTCACAAGGTACAGAGACCCTTTACCAAGATAGTAAACATCGGTCTGGCCCATTTGAACCATGAAGGGGCCCATATAGGAGACAAATACGATACCCATTAGGATTGTGCCTCAAGCTAGGACACAAAGAACAACTTGTGTTGGAAATAAGCACACGTTCAAATATTACAAACCACTTAGGAAACAAAGACTCTGGGAGACTTCAGCAGCTAGAATAAACAGGGAATTCTAAATGTAAGTATCAGAAGTTATCATTGATGAAATCAATCCAGAAAGTAGAACAAACGAGCAAAGAGAAAATCAAAAAGATATAAAAATTGGAGGGTCAATCTTGAAGTTCCAATATCTGATTAATAGGAGTTCTTGAAAGAGAGAACAGAAAAAAAAAATGGAGACACTAAAGACTATATGCTCTATCATGACATTGAGATGAAGTTTCTGAATAGATAAAACTAATCCATGGTGATAAAGGAGAGTGGCCACCTCTGGGGAAATCGGGTGCTTGACTAATCTCAGAACCCTTACTGACAAGAACTGTTTCTTATGCACTGCTCTATTGATAGCTTGCAGAAGGCCCTCAATTCGTACGTGTTGCATGAATAAATAGAAGCAGGACTGGCTGGATGAAGCCTTTCAAATCAGACAAACCTGAGTTTGAACACAGTCTCTGTTGTTTGTTCATGTGACCTGAACCAAGTTACTTAATGTCCCTAACATAGTTTCCTCATCCGTGAAATGAGAGTAAGGAAGGGTAACTGGCACTGTCAGAATATGGGGAGGCTCAAAGAAAATAATGAATAAGAGTATCTAGCACCGTGACCTGTGCAGAAATGTAATCATGAAACAATGTTATTTGTAGAAGTGACAGCACCATTAGGTAAATGGTCTAGTAAGTACCGTTCCAAGGGCATCGCGATGGGAATGTTTGCCCCAGAGCAGACAAATAAGGGAAATCGTTGTCTTTGGGATTTAAAAACAATAATAAAACTGACTTTTACAGTCTGCTTTTATTTTTACTATGTGCCAGCAATTCTAAATAATGTCAGTGATAAAATATTTCTCCCTGAAAAAAAATATTTTGTTGGTTTAAGTTCTAAACTATCTCTGAAGTTATGGTTGAAGTTAATAAGTGGCACCACATATTCCTGTTAAATAATGGCTTGGACAGAAACGTTGAAAGCACAGTGATTATAAAGACAAAGACACGGAACTTGAGTTATTTCAATTATAGAATACTATATGATCACTTGTTGGAGTTTTTCTTTGTATTTAAATTTTAAAACAGTAAAACTGACTATAAACTACCAAGTATGATATTTTTGCTCATCAAATGCAAATTTTAGTTCATACATGAAACATATTACTGAATTTAATATCTTGAAAATACAAAATGTATTATTTTCAAATTGTTATTCTTGTTTAACTGGTACTTAATTGCTATTATATTTTAATGTTATTAGTGCAACAAGCCCGTATGTTTTTCCTTTTTCAAAAAAATGCTTGAATATAATTAAAAGGAATTAATCTATTACTTTTTTCCTTTTCACTGTAAAATTAATTAATTAATTATTCATTGTGAGCATGATTATGTAATGAAGTTTAACAAAAGAAATTTTATACTGTCTGAGTTTCTTTTCTGGCCATTACCATCATTTATTTCATGTAATGATTATTTTTGAAAATAACTTTCTTGTTAAGGAAAGGGGTATATTGGGGCACCTGGGTGAGTCAGTCGGTCGATTAACCCACTCGACTTCAGCTCAGGTCATGATCTTACGGGTTCGTGAGTTCGAGCCCCATGTCATGTTCTGTGCTGACAGCTAGGAGCCTGGAGCCTGCTTCAGATTCTCTGTCTCACCCTCTCTATGCCCCTCCCCCACTCGCATTCTGTCTCTTTCTGTCTCTCAAATAAACATCAAAAAAATTTTTTTAGAAGAGAAAAATTTAGAAAGAAGAAAAGGGGTATATTAGGGAAATGATTTGCTTCATGTGTCAGATATGTTAGGTATGCTTATTAACGGCTTCTCACAGAAAGCAAGTGTAAGTTTATTTGTACACAATGGTATCATTGTAACTATTTCCTGTGTTTGATATTGAAAGCCTTAGGCTCACTAACATTCATTTTCATGAGATTAGTAATTAAAGATAAATTATCTTTAAATAAAAAGATGAAAAACTTAAAGATATCTTCGTTTTATGACACGGTATGAAAATATTTCAGTGAGTGGGAGGAATTTTAACATTGTTGGAAAACATTTAAAGATTCTTCTTTTCTTTTTCTTTTGTCCTTTAATCAGTCAGGTGCTTGATGATATTGACAAGAAGTGGTATTTGGAAAATTCAAGCTTTTAAAAATTTTTATTTAAAACTTCATTTTTAATAAATCCAAATCATTAAGGGCCGAGGAAGCTTTATTTTGCTAGTAGAGGTAAAGTGCTTTTCTAAACTTGGTTGAGGACATAAGAGTGTGAAAATATGACAATACAGGGCATTTTTACACTCTGTGTATAAATATCTTATGAGACTTACTACATTGTAGAATAGAACCTGCCTCCCCCATTAATTTGGAATTCTTCAAAGGTAGAGACTATGTTTTATTTATCTGTTGATCCACAGATCTGGCAGGTAATATGAGTTCAATAAAGATATAATGAATTATTGAATGAACGAATGCATGAACATCAAGCACAAGTTCCTAAGTTTCCAAGTTCAGATCAGAGGGGGCAAGATGAAGTTATCCTGATTGTTAACTACTGAGCTCTGTGAATAAAATAGGTTTCCAGTGGTCATTCAAACAGCTGGACTGGAATGCTGAGAAGAATTTTCTAAACAGAAGCCTTTGAAAAACTCTAAAATTCAGGAGTAGATTGACTTCCAAAGTGGTTTTTAATTAGGCTTGCCTAGAGGAGGAAGCAGAGGGAAAATGAAAGTAATATGATAATTCATGGTAGTTTATATTTTAAAAAACCCTTTGAAAGCTAGATGTTAATCGAGGCCAATACATAGGCTCCTAGGGAACATGAGTAAGAACATTACTACAGTTCATTTCAGTAAACATTTATTGAACAGGACCTACCACCATTTCAAACATAAGCAAGACACAGTCCCTGTTCTTGCAGGATGCACAGCTTGGTAAGAGAAGCAGACATTAGGGATATTATTCAAATACAATGTAGTACGTGCTATATAAGATGATCAAATTTTGAGGAAGGGACTAAGAGGAATTTATATAAACTTAATGAAGAAATGATGATTTCTTGGGGTGCCTGGGTGGGTCAGTCAGCGGAGTGTCCAACTTCGCTCAGGTCATGATCTCACAGCTCATGAGTCTGACCCCACGTCGGGCTCTGTGCTGACAGTTCAGACCCTGGAGCCTGCTTCAGATTCTGTGTCTCCTTCTCTCTCTGCCCCTCCCCTGCTGGCACTCTTTCTTTCTCTCAAAAATAAATAAACATTAAAAAAAAAAAAAGAAATGATGATTTCTTTGAAGAAGAGCGAACTACAGATTAAACAAAAATATAAAGTGCTGGAGACCAATATAAAGATGCAGTGGATAAAATATCCACATATGTAAGTACTTTGAAGCCATTAAATATTAGATTTTTGATGACTATCTGAGTAGATATTAAAGTACAACATATTCAGGAATTCTAAGCAGCTGACTTTCACTGATACAACCCTAATTGGTTATTTAAAAATTTAGATAATGTAGATAAAAATTTAGATATTTAAAAATTCGGATAAAATTTAGACACCTATGTCATCAGGAAACATGGAAATTGAAAGGAGATACCACTACCTACCTAACAGAACGGCCACAATCTGGAACACTGAGAACACCAAATGCTGGCTGGGACGTGGAACAAGAACTCTCATTCGTTGTTGGTAATGCAGAACAATACAACCACTGTGGACAATGGAATATTACTCGATGCTAAAAAGAAATGAACTATGAAGGCATAAAAAGACATGGAGGAACTTTAAATGCATATTACTAAGTGAAAGAAGCCGATCTGAAAAGACTGCATGGTTAACTCCAACTACATGTCGTTCTGGAAAAGCCAAAACTGTGGAGGCGATAACAAGACCAGTGGTTGCCAGGGGTGGGGAGGGGGATTGGAGGTATTTTAGAGCAGTGAGACTACTCTGTATGATGTTATAATGGTGGGTTCGTGTCATTATATATTAGTCCAAACCCACAGAGTGTACAACACCAAACACGAACCATATTTTAACTATGGAGTTAGGGTGATTATGGTATGTCAACTGTTAAGTTCATCAACTGTGACAAAAGTACCTATCGGTGGAGGGTACTGATAGTGGGAGAGGCTGTGCATGTGTGGAGGCAGGGATTATGGGGAATCTCTGATCTTCCCCCTCAATTTTACTTAACTGCTCTAAAAAATAAAGTCTTAATAAAAAAAATAAATAAAACAAAAACTGAGATACGTCCACTCGTTGGTATATAGAAGCTTCTCTGAGTAACCAGAGCGTCTCATACCACCCTGGCTTCCCTGGTCCTTTCTATGGGATTATCTGGGGCTCTTCCATTATGTAACTACTATGGAGTTGAGACATAGCACCAGGACCCTGCTCCAGTCATGTCAGCCTCTGGGTTATTAGTTATTTTAAATATCGCTCCTGTATCCATTAAAAAGTAAAAAAAAAAAAAAAAGATTACAAATACTGTGTGGAACATGATAGCACTTTGTAAAAACAATGTGTATGTGGATAGATACTTATTTACATACAGATACATTTCTACTTAGACTGGAATCTATGTAGAAAGTTAGCCATAGTTACTTCTGAACCATCACAGAATTATAGGTGACTGTTTTTTCTTTACAAATTTCTATCTTTTCCAAGCTTCAAAATTATTTTATAATCAGAAATATATATGTGGAAACACAGAGAGAGAAAGAGAGAGACAGAGAATGAGAAATGAAAGCAATCATATTGATAACCTATGTAGTGAGTTATGTCTGTGCCCCCAAACTGTTCCAAGTTCTATAAAACTGGGCAAATATGTCGTAACTCTTCTTAGAATAATCAATTTTGTTCTCAAAAGTGTTTCATGCTGAGCTAATATTGCTGTCAGGATCAAAGGGGTGTCCAACTTTCAAAATACCAAGCCAAGTCATTAAGCAAAATAAGCATTCAGGATTCTAAGTCTCATTATCTAGTCCCATTACCGGCTGTGGGTCAGACACATAAAGGTCAGGATCTGGGGGAAGCAGATACACAAATAGGAAATGAGGTTAAGAACACAAGGAGGAAAGGATTATTTGCCAAGTTAAATCTCAGAACACAGGACAACATACAAAATGCTAAGTTGAGGTCAGCTGAGGTAGTAGAAATGACATGATTTGCATTTTTGGAGCTAAGTAATAAAAAGAGTCTGTTCCGAATGGCAACGTAAGTCCTGCTTCTGCACCTATTTTCACTGTGCTGATGGCTGGAGGGGAAGATACCAAGAGGAAAAGTACCATCAGCGTCATTGGGTTGCTTTCTCATCTAGCTCAACATGTGAGTGTGTTTTTAGGACGGAAAGGATGGAGTAAACAAGTACATCTATATGCCATCCAGACACAGGTTATAAGTGGATCCTTGAGAACAGGTAATATTCATCGTTCTGTACCTTGGGCCTTCATTCCTAATCAGACCACATTACAGACATGATTGCTAACCTATGCACCAGTGGTTCTCAACCAGGAGCGATTTTTGCCCCCTTGGGGATATTTGGAAATAACTGGAGACATTTTTAGTAGTCACGACTTGAATACGTACTACTGGCATCTAGTGGATAGAAGCCAGGGCTGCCTTTAAACATCCTGAGATACTCAGGACAGCCCCCTGCAGCAAATAGTTATTGGGTCCAAAATGTCAATAATGCCAAGGTTGAGAACACCTGCTGCAGACCGACGTTGTGGTTGAAGAGTACCCCAACATTCTTGGGTCAGTGTTCTATGCCTGTTAGTGACATTATCCCCCCTTAACGAAGTAGTGTTGGCCTAAGAAAATTGTACAGCAGAGGGCAGTGATAGACACGTTTTTAGGTTATATTATCATTTGTCCTCCAATGGTTTTCTTTCTTTTTCTACTTCTCTAATCCTGAAAACAAAAATAATAATAGAAGCAGAATGAAACCAAAGAAAATAAGTGTATTTTTTGAGAAAAAAATCACCATATTTTATGCAAAGATGTACTAGAAATTTCAAAATAGAAGTTCCACAGATACAAGAACCATGACTTTTAAATTTTCTTAGTGTATATCCTGAGCACTGAATCTGCAACTTTTACTCATTTAAAAAAATTACAGAGGCACCTGGGTGGCTCAGTCTGCTTAACATCTGACTCTTGATTTCTGCTCAGGTCACGACCCGCTCATGTCACAGTCCTGAGAGCGAGCTCTGCCCAGCATGGATTGTCTCCCCCCCACCCCCTCCCCTTCCCCAAGCACGTTTGTGCTCTCTTTCTCTCAGTCTGAAAAATAATTAGCAAACGCACCTAAATATTAGTAAATAAAACATATCACTGAATACCATCATATAATTGATTGTACTTTTTTTTGGTAGACTATTCTATTATTTAATAACTCTTATTTTGTTGAACTACTAAACCAGTACACTTTACTATAAATATATGTTCACTTACAGTTAATTTAATGAAACTCAGAGACATTTACTGTCCTTACATCAAACTCTACCTGCTCAAGAAACTTTCAAAATATATGCTTAGCTTTTTTCCAAACTAAATAAATAATCATGGGGATATAATGTACAGCATGTTGGCCATAGTTAATAATACTGCATTGCATATTTGAAAGTTGCTAAGAGTAGATCTCAAAAGTTCTCATCACAAGAAAAAAAATCTGTAACTATGTGTGGTAACAAATGTTCACTACATTTATCATGATGACCATTTAGTAATACAAATATTGAATCATTATGTTGTACACCTGAAACTAATATAAGGCTATATGTCAATTATACTTCAGTAAGGAAAAAAGAAAAAGAAAACTACAGACCAATAAAACTCATGAACATAGACACTAAGAGCCCTTAAAATATTAGTAAATCAAATCTACCAATATATAAAAATTATTACTATAGTATAACCAGGTGAGGTTTTTATCAGGAATGTAAAATTAGTTTAATCTTCAAAAATTAATCAGTGGAATTCACCATTTATCAGAATACAGGAATAAAATCATACCTAATACCACAGGTTTAAATAAAACCTGCATAATAAATAAAATAAAATAAATATAAATAAATAAATAAAATAAAATAAAATCTGCAAAATTCAACACCAATTCAGGATTTTGAAAAACAACCTTCAACAAACTTGAATAAATAAAAGGGATCTTTCTCAATTGGATAAATGCTATTTTCAACAGTCTTATAGCTGTCATCATATTTAATGATGAACTATTGAACACTTTCTCCCTAGGGCTAGGAATAAAACTGGAAAAATTTCCTTACTACCACTTTTCAACATTATTTTAGAGGTTCTACCCAGTGTAATTGGATACAAAATAGAAAAGAATCGGTAAAATTGTCCATTTCAGTTTGCTAGGGCTTCTGTAACATAGCTCCACAGCAGAGAGGCTTAAACAATAGCTCTAGCCTTTTTTTTTTTTTTTTTTAATGTTTATTTATTTTTGAGAGAGAGAAAAAGACAGAGACAGAGCACAAGCTGGGGAGGGGCAGAGACGGAGGGAGGCACAGAATGGAAAGCAGGCTCCAGGCTCTGAGCTGTTAGCACAGAGCCCAATGTGGGGTTCAAACTCAGGGACCTGAGCTTAAGTCAGACGCTTAACTGAATGAGCCACCAGGGCTCCCTGCTCTAGCTTTTGATTTAGCATTTTGGATGTTTTTCTGCTGACATATCAAATATAAGACATAATGTTTCCTATGAGTACTCCCAGCTAAATTTTCTGCATGGAAGAAACTGCTTTCTAGGTTGTCATGAGGATTTTCTCTCTCCCATTCACAATGCCTTCTACTTTAAAGCCATGTAGTGTCATCTGGTAGAAAGACTTCATGATGATCTATGTGTGTCCACAATGTTTAGAGCTATCTTTTCCTAGTTTATCTGTCATGACTTTGTTATTATTGTCAATATAATAAGTATTAGTATTATTACCAAGGGGAAGAATAATAGCACTGAATCTTGAAAAATGGCTCATCTCAAACTCTCTGACTTTTTTTATGTTGTTTTGGATTTTTGTTGACTTCTTACTTGACTGCCTTGTGGTCACATAATGTGTTCTGTGTTGTTTCTGTATTTTAGAATTTATTGAATTTTTGTGGCTTACTAGGTGATAAATTTTTGTAAGTGCTTACAGGGATTTTTAAAAAGTTGTTTTTGTTTTCAAGGATATTGAATTCAATATCTGTCTATAGGTTCTGAGGTATTGTTATTTAGGGCCTTATAGCCTTACTTGTTTTTCTATCTACTTGATCTATCATGTACTGACTTAGGTATTGTTGTTTTTCTATGTCTACTTGTATTTTCTGCAGCTTTGGTTTTTTGAATTTAGAGCTGTTATTTGGTGCATAAAAATCCTCGAGAGATATGATGAATTGCATTCTTAATTGTTTGAAAGTGTTCATTTTTTAACACCTTTTGCTTTACCTTAATAGTTTTCTAGTTCTAATATTGCAAATCCTACTTTTTCCAACATGATTTGTATTTGTTTGCTCTTTTGCTTTCAACCTTCCTGTCTTTTTATTTCAAATAAGTTTTTCACATCTGGTTGGTTGTTATTTTACAGCCAATCTAATAGATTAATGTACTCTATTACACTTAGAATTTGTTAGAAAAAGAGTTCATGATGATCTATATGTGTCGCTAATTTTTAGAGCTATCTCTTCCTAGTTGTCTGTTTTTTTTAAGAGTCACTTGCTTAAATGAATCTTCCCTCCCATTCTTTTATTTATTTAAAAATTTTTAAATTGTTTACTTGTTTTTAAGAGAGAGAGAGAGAGAGGTGGGGAAAGGCAGAGAGAGAGAGAGAGAGGGAGACACAGAATCTGAAGCGGGCCCCAGGCTCTGAGCTGTTGATGTGGGGCTTGAACTCATGAACCGTGACATTATGACCTCAGCCATAGTCAGCTGCTTAACCAACTGAGCCACCCAGGCTCCCCACCTCCCACTCTTGTAAAGCTCCGAGCTTAAAGTCAAGGTTTATTGAATTATTTAGGAAAATCTTCACTTCTCTTAAGTCTTACCGCTTACATAAACTTACCTCTAATGGGGACTGTGACTCTTTTTTTCTCTCCCCACGTTCCCTTTCCAGTTTATGGTATAAACACACACTCATACACAACTTGGTTTTTAGGATTATGCAATCATACCTTCTTCCCTCAACAGTAAGCGTGAGTGTTATCCATCTTCATTATAAACTCTTAGAGATAGCGATGTCAGTAACTACCATTTGATGATAATAAATACTGAATACATAGTGCTGTACCACAAACATGTCATTCTTGTGAAAAAGTATTTTCTTTAAATTATTTGTATATTTTCAACTGGAGGAATAAATTTGAGGTGGGAACTTATCTATTTTAAGATCAAGATGATTAATTACTTGATTTATCAACAGGAAAATGGAATTTCCGTATATCTTCAAACTTGACTTTTAGCCCAGATTTGGACAAATACATACCTTCTCTTTTTAGTTCATTTCATTTACAGCTGAATTAGTCACAGCTTCCTCACAGTCTGCAAAAACATCAGCAGCTATTAACCATTTTATTTCCATTTTGTCAAAAATTTGTTTGAATTAATTTATGTCCTCATTATCTATTCCTCTCTCAGCACGAAGATCTCACATCTTTCAAAGTGATTAATCCTTAGACAAATGAAAGTTAAAAAATCTACTTTAACTTAACATTTTATTTGTGTGTGAAGTAAAAACTACAAGTTCTGAAGACCCATCTTTGTAATTGTTTTATATAAATTAAGACATACTAGAATTTCGAAAGGTTGCTTTTCGATCATTAAAACGGTGAAATATCTCTAAGACTGACTCTTATTCAAAGTGGTAGATTAGAGATGGTTTATTGCTTTTAATGCTACGGCAATATTAGAACATTTGTCAACATTAGTCAAAAATACATTTTGACTTTAATTTTTCTTAAACTTTTTATATTGCATTGTCTTAAAAATATACTGTGCTTTTCAAAAATTAATTGTTAATGTATTGATTAGTAGCATGTGCTTAGGAGTTGGACAGAATGGAGTTAAATGCCTTCTTTATAACTCACTGCCTGTTACTTAAGCTTTCCTTACCTTAGTTTACTTTATAAAATGAGGATAATAACACTTCCTACTTCATAAGGTTGTTGTAAAGATTAAAAGAGTAAATACATGTAAAGTTCTTAAACGAAGGCCTGACATTTATAAGCACTACAATAATGTTAGCTATATTTTTTTCCAACATATAGTTTAATAATTAAAATCATGGGCACCGGAGCTGGGAAAACCTGGGGACCAATCCCAGTTTTACCACATGTCAGCATGACACTTATTTGTCTCTCTTTCAAGGGTAATAACTTACCCTCAAGTAAGGGTTACCTTGCCACAGTAGAAGAAAGTGTAAGCATAATGCCTACCATGAGTTCAGCACTCAATTAATGGCCCAGAAATTTCCAATATGTGTTAGAAAGTCTTTTACATATTTTTTTTTTCTGACAGAAACCAAAGAGCATCTTTTAATGTTAAGGTAAAGAGAGGCCAAAAGAACAAAAAGAAAAAGATCAGGGAGGAAGAGAGAAAAGAAAAGAAAAAAGACAGGGAAGGAAAAGAATGGAAAGGAAAGGAAAGGAAAGAGAAAAGAAAATAATAGAAACTTATATTCCATGCTATTTTTAGGTGTATAGAGAATATTATTCCCTTAGCTGTCAGTCTGTGGAAGCAGACAGAATGAAAATCCCTTTGACTCTAGTGAACATAACTTTGTGTTCCTCTTTCCTTATTCCAAAGCCCATTTAGCCTATGTCCTTGTTTATCCACATACAAATTCCGTGCTGATCCTGAGTTTTTGCAGGATTAACAAGTGTCTATGTGGGGATGTGCAACATCCCCAAGGTAGTTTTTCAACAGACAAGCCACCATTGAAAGTATTGTTCTTTATAAAAATGCCTATTCCTTGGGAATTGTCCTAAAGGATTCTATTTTGTGAAATGGCTTACTTACTATCTTTTACAGCTAAGTGAGGAGTAGGGCACTATAGAATAAAGTTTGAATGAGGTACATGATGAAGACTATTTTAAAAATCCAGTTGATTTTCTGGAGGGTGTGATCTGTTTAGCAGACCCTTGGAAGTTCAGAAAGTAACCACCTTTGAAGAATATTAGATGTAATTTTCTTTAAGTCTAAAATACAAAATAAAAATTATTGTTTTTGTAAATGCCTCTGTTTTGTAAGCACAGAAGAAACTCAATTAAACACTCCTTTAGAATTTTTGTAAATTTTTGTTAATTTATTGATCAAGAAATCATAACTTTAAAATTGTTCCCATTTTACAATGGCTAAAAATAACCTCTTGGGGAAAAAAGCCCAAATTCAGGACTAGAGGTCAGTACAAATAGGACCATGACTCACAGAAATCACATTAATGTTCCATCTGAAAAAACAAGAGGAATAATTTGTATTTATATTTATACTATGCACATATTAGATATAGTAAGACTAATTCAGAGCATTAGATTTCTTCTCTATCCAAAATTGGGCCACTTGTTTTTCAATCGTAGAGTCCCTTCCCTGTAGTGCCTTAGTTGGAGTGCAGTCTATGTGGGATGTATTTAGGCATTTCTTTCTCAAAGGACTCGCTGCTAATCGAACTCTGACACTACTAAGCCACGGATCTGAGTCACTGTCATGGCAACCCTTGTGCTTTGAATATTGAATGTTCCTGATTTATTGTTATTGTTCTGCCTGCCTCTTTACTGTCTTAATAATGATTGCGGTATGAATTATATATCTGTTGTGTCACAACAAATTAAAACTTAGTGACTTAAAACACCAATAAACTTTTATCATCTCTCACAGTTTCCATGTTGGAATTTGGGAGCTGCATGGCTGGGCAGCAATCCTGACTCAAGGTCTCACAAAAGGATGTAGTCAAAATGCCTGCCAGGACTACAGTCATCTGAAGGCTTGACTGGGACCGGAATATCTGCTTCCCAGGCGGCTCTTTCATGAGGATGGTAAATCGGCACCAGCTTTTAGCAGCAAGCCTCCACTCCTCTCCACATAGATCTTCCCATAAACCTGCTTGAGTGTCCACACTGCACAGTGGCTAGCTTCCCTCAGCACAAGTAATCCAAGAGCAAAACAGAAGCCACAGGGCCTTTTATGACCCAACATCAGTCTTCACAATTCAGCTGATCTAGGACCCAAGAAATCCAAGTCCTACTAGATACACACTCCTCAAAATTAAATTATCCAGGCATTAGTAACCATTTTCACTCTCATCGAACCAGTAGCCAATAAACTCTGGGTATCTTTTCCCTTCTCGGGCTTAATGGCATTATACTAAGCAGGATAAACCTTTTTTTCTTTTGTCAGCTGGAGTTTTACACAATTTCCTTCTCTTGAATAAAGTATGTATGGAAATAGTAGAAAGAATATTAACTTCATTGAAGCATGCATTGTCTGGCTAACAGACAATGTCTGGTAAATATGGAACTTTTTGTTTTTCCTAACTGTACCACTGCACTTGTTTTCCTGAAAATTATTATTTGTTTGGATCATAGGTTGTGACTCTCTATCCCAAGTTTACTCTAGAGAATAAGATTTTCATGGAGGAAGTTATTGCTTGCTTTTATTAAATTTAAGTTTTCTAGTACCCATTGATTCAAATATAAGTTTTCTTGATAAGAAACAATTCTACCTAACACTAGAATGATTAATGACATATAGCTCTGTAAATCAAGGCACTTATACAAGAATGTAGCAAAATGATAATCCTATAGCTGATTTAATCAGAGTGCCGTTATTACTGACAGAATTCTATAAGCCTAGAATTCTATAAAAGCAAAGATATTTATACAGAGAATTCGATAACTCATACACTACCATTAGAACAAAACATTGCTTTATTTTGTTTAATTCTCTAAAATAAGAATTACAATGCAATGCAAGTTATGTAAACTAATTATATTGGATTTAGATTTACAGATTTATTGAGCAGATATTAAATTTTCAAACCTGATGAAAGAGTAATCAATGCCCTAAATTTTTTCTAAGTGTATATTTTGGAATAAATGTGTGATAGCTAGTATAAGTTAATTGATTCTTATTATTAATTTTATTTACTGTAATTTCAACTAAAATTTATTACTACACATTATAATGTAGCAAAACAAATTTCTTTAGGAAGTAGTTCCTTGCTTTCAAGTTGGAATCCTTAGAAGATATTATTAAACTATATATCAGTGACACAGTGAAATTCACAGGAGACAGCATTTCCCATTAAAAATTCCTGAAACAGCTCATTGAGCAAGCTATAGGAGTTAACTTCTGGTAATTTTTAGAAAGTATTCTTGAAGCTCATAGAATTAAAAATTGAAAATACTGGGGGAAAGGAACTGAAATACTTTCCCCTTCACTTCCACTAGTCCTAAGCTTTCAGTTTGCATCCTGCTGATCTTTTACCCATTTACCCTTTACAGTTAGGAAGGGATAAACAACAACAACAACAAAATCATATGAAAAGGTGAACAATAAAAGGAAGTGAAGAAGGAGAAGGCAAGAGGCTCTCTTAGAGTAATTAGGACTTGCTCAGAAGCTGTGCTATGGATTGAATGTTTGTGCCCCTCAAAATTCATATGTTGACACTTTATTCCCCAATGTGATATTTGGAGGTGAGGCTTTGGGGTGGTACTCAGGTTTAGATGAGGTAATGAGAGTGGGACCCCATGATAGGATTAATACCTGTATAAGAAGAGGAGACCAGAGGCTCCTAGATGGCTCAGTTGGTTGAGCATCTAATTTTGGCTCAGGTCATGATCTCACGGTTTGTGGGTTGGAGCCCTGGGTCGGGGCTCTCTGCTGTCAGCACAGAGACTGCTTCAGCTCCTCTGTCTTCCTCTCTCTCTTCCCCTCCCCAACTCATGCTTGCTCTCTCTCTCTCTCTCTCAAAAATAAACACTAAAAAAAATACTTATATATATTAAAAAAAGAAGAGACAAGAGCCTTGTTTCTCCACCATATGTGGACACAGTGAGAAAGTAACCATCTGCTTATTAATAACAAAACTCTCACCAGACGCAGAATCTGTAGACACTGACCTCAGACCTCCTAGGCTCCAGAACTGTGAGAAAAAAATGTTTGTTGTTTAAGATTTCCAGTCTATGGTATTTTTGATATAGTAGCCTAAACTGACTGATATAGGCAGATATCTCGAGGAAGAATGTTCTAGGCAGAGGGAACAAATAGTAAAACTCCCTGAGGGAAGAGCATGCCTGTTGTGTTACAGAAACAGAAAGGAGCCTGGTATGAATATAACAGGGTAGAAAAAAGGAGGATACATCAACCAATAAGATATCCTTAAACTTAATCAACCAAAGCGGCATCACTTAATCTATTAAGCCTATTGGCTTAGCATAAACCTATAACCAAGCAAGGGTGTGGCTGTCACTCTGGCAGTAGGAGATTTGGGGATTATCAGGAAAACTCTATCCACACCATTCCAAGACACTTTCCCTAGAGGACATTATATCTTAATAACAACCACAGTAATTTTAACCTTAGAAGTTACTCTGTTTGTGTAATGTCCTACTCATTCTGAGACTCAACCTCCCCTCTTTTCTCTCAAAGAAGAAATCAATCTCCATAATAGTCCAAACAACATACCATGTATGTCGTTATGAGCTCAACAAACTAATAATATCCGTGTGCTTTACTTTCCCTGGACACACATACTGCGGCCACTTTAAAATACACTATCAGCACTCATTGGTATTCCTTTAAATAACTCCAAGTTGGCCAACCCATCACAAGTTAGCATAAATGCCGTGATCGGTTTGCTTTGTGACTTGATGTACCTAAAGTAAATCTCTTGATTGCTTCTTGAACATAACCTGCACATCTAGCAAGTCCCATTAGGGAAGTGAGGTTTGTAGAGAGTCTAGTTGAACTTGTGTGTGTCTCTCTCATTCTTGCATCCTTGTCAGTGACAAAGTCCAACTGTAAAATTTGAGTCTGTCATCTTATTTTCCCTGATAATTTGGTGAAGACTTGGGAGGATCATCAGATCCTGAGAGGAGCAGAGGAAACCTTAGGTCGAGGATCAGTGTGAAAAGTAAAACTCCCTGCTTTTTCACTTCCATTTCTACCTCCTACCTTCCCCTTTACTACCCTGGGCTGTTGAAGCTATTTCCATCCAAGATCTGTTTCTTATTCGATTTAAAGTTTCTGAGCCAAAGCAGGTAAAGAAAAATGACAGAGAAGGAAACGCTCTTTTTTTAAATTATCAGATTTTTAAATATAATTTTATTTAAATCCAAGTTAGTTAACATACAGTGTAATAATAGTTTCAGGAGTAGAATTTAGTGATTCATCACTTACATATAACACCCAGAACTCATCCCAACAAATGGCCTCCTTAATGCCCATCACCCATTTGAGCCCATTGCCTCACCCAACACCCCTCCAGCAACACTCTAGATTTTGTTAAAAGTTTATTTATTTTGAGAGAGAGAGAGAGAGTATGCACATGCACATGCAAGTGGGGGAGGGGCAGAGACAGAAGGAGAGAGAATCCTGAGCTGTCTTTGTGCTGCCAGCAGGGCTCAATCTTAAGAACTGTGAGATCATGACCTGAGCCAAAATCAAGAGTTGGAGGCTTAACCGACTGGGGTTAACCCAGGCACCCCTAGATTTTATTTTTTTAATGTTTATTTATTTATTTGAGGGGGGAGAGGCAGAGGGACAGGGAGAGAGAGAATCCCAAGCAGGCTCCATGTTGTCAGCATGAGATCATGACCTTAGCCAAAATCAAGAGCTGACACTTAACTGACTGAGCCACCCAAGCATCCAAGGAGGAAAAACTCTTTTGTTTTGTTTTGTTTGTTTGTTTGTTTGTTTATTAAATTTACACCCATGTTAGTTAGCATATAGTGCAATAATGATTTCAGGAGTAGAATCCAGTGATTCATCCCCTATGTTTGGATTTCTACTCTAATCTTTATTATTTCTCATCTTATGCTGGTTTTAGGTTTTATTTCCTGTTCTTTTTCCAGCTCTTTTAGGCTTAAGATTAGGTTGTATAACTGAGACCTTTCTTCCTTCTTTAGGAAGGCCTGGATTGCTATATACTTCCCTCTTATGACCACCTTAGCTGCGTCCCAGATTTTGGGCTGTGGCGTTATTATTTTCATTGGCTTCCATGTACTTTCTAATTTCCTCTTTAACTTCTTGGTTAACCCATTCATTCTTTAGTAGGATGTTCTTGTTGTCTTTCCAAATTTTTTCTTGTGGTTGATTTTGAGTTTCATAGTGTTGTGGTCTGAAAATATGCACAGTATGATCTTGATTTTTTTGTAGCTGTTGAGGGCTGATATGTGTCCCAGTATGTGGCCCCTTACATTCAAACTGAAAGTGTCTTTAGATCTAAAATGGGTCTCTTGTAAACAGTATATGGATGGATCTTGTTTTTTTATCCATTCTGTTACCCTATGTCTTTTGATTGGTGCTTTTAGTCCACTGACATTTAGAGTGAGTACTGAAAGATATGAACTTATTGCCATTGTGTTGCCTGTAGAGTTGGAGTTTCTGGTGGTGTTCTCTGGTCCTTCCTAGTATTTGCTGCTTTTGGGGTTTTTTTGTTTTGTTTTGTCTTTTCTCCCCTCAGAGAGACCGCTTAAAATTTTTTGCAGGACTGGTTTGGTGGTTATAAACTCCTTTAGTTTTTGTTTGCCTGGGAAATTCTTTATCTCTCCTTCTCTTTTGAATGACAGCCTTGCTGGATAAAGAATTCTTGGCTGCATATTCTTCCAGTTCAGCACATTGACTATATGCTGCCACTCCTTTCTGGCCTGCCAGGTTTCTGTGGATAGGTCTGCTGTGAACCTGAACTGTCCTCCCTTGTAGGTTAAGGACTCTTTTTCCCTTGCTGGTTTTGTAATTCTTTCCTTGTCTGTGTATTTTGTGAATTTGACTTTGATATGCCTGTTGATGGTCATTTTTTGTTGACTCTAATGGGAGTTTTCTGTTCTTCCTGGATTTTGATGTCTGTGTCTTTCTCCGGGTTAGGAAAGTTTTCTACTATGATTTGCTCATATAAACATTCTACTCCTTTTTCTCTCTTTTCTTCTGGGTCCCTTATGATTCGGATATTATTCCTTTTTAATGAGTCCCTGAGTTCTCTAATTCTTATATTGTGATCTTTTGCCTTAGTTTCCCTCTTTTGTCTACTTTGTTATTCTCCATAAGTTTGTCTCTATACTGCTGAATCGCTGCTCTGCTTCATCCACCCTTGCCACCATGGCATCATTTGAGATTGCATCTCAGTTATAGCATTTTTAATTTTGTCCCGACTAGATTTTACTTCTTTTATCTATGTAGAAAGGGATTCTATGCTTTTTCCAACCCCAGATAGTATTCTTATTATCATGATCCTAAATTCTGGTTCAGACATCTTGCTTGTATCTGTGTTGATTAAGTCCCTGGCTGTTATTACTTTCTGTTCTTTCTTTTGGGGTGAATTCCTTCATTTCATCATTTTGGAGGAAGAAAAACAATTAATAAAAAAATAAAATTAAAAAAATAATCAAATAAAGGAAGCTAGACTCTAGGTGTGTTTTGGTCTGGTTGTTTGAAGAAGCTTGACAGAATACAGAAAAAAGGAAAAGAAAAGAAAACTTAAAAAAGGAAACAAAAGTAGGAAAATGTTAAAAATTTTAAAAGATGTATACAATAAAACAGAATAAAACAAAATGAAGAAACTAAAATAGACTTAAAAATTTACAAAACATAAATAGTAGAAAAAATTAAAGAAAATTTTTTTTATAAAAAGGGAAGATAAAAATAAATTTTTTCTTTGGGTACCTGGGTGGCTCAGTTGATTAAGTGTCCAACATTGGCTCAGGTCATGATCTCATGGTTTGTGAGTTCAAGCCCTGTGTTGGGCTCTGTGCTGACAGCTCAGAGCCTGGAGCCTGCTTCAGAATCTGTGTCTCCCCCTCTCTCTGTCCCTCCAATGCTCATGCTCTGTTTCTCTCTCTCAATAATAAATAAACGTTAAAAAAATAAAAAATAATAATTTTTTTCTCTTTTTGTATCCAAGAATAAGAAAAGGAAAAAAAAAAAATGAATAGATGGACCAGTGAGCAGAATGAAATCTGAACATTACATCCAGTTTCCCCTAGAAGTCAAATTAGGAAGCACTTTATAGTACAAAAACTAAGCACTTTATAGTCTGTAAACTAAGAGACTTGTCATGGTCCTCCAGGACTTGATTAGCGTAGTTGGATGGGGCTTGGTGTAATGGCTCTGTTATTTACTAGGTGGTGCTGCTTAGCTTACTGGGGTGGATTGTTGTGGTTCGTGAACACGTGTATGTGCATGTGTGGGAGAGGTGAAAATGGTGTCACCCAGCTTCCCAGTCTCTAGCATCAGAGCTCTGCACTCTCGCCCAGCGCAATCAAGCGTCTCTCCTTTGTCTCCGGCTCTGTCCACTCCCTGCTTCTACACTGTCAGTGATCCAGGCTGTCAGCCTGCTGAGCGGCACCTCTCTCCTGAATTTTATCTCAGATGGGCCTGTGTTTCCAAATCCCTCACATCTTATTTTTTTTAAGTGCACTTTTTTTTTTTTTTGAGACAGAGAGAGAGAGAGACAGAGCTCAAGTGGGGGGAGGGCAGAGAGAGGGAGGGAGACACAGAATCCAAAGTAGGCTCCAGGCTCTGAACTGTCCGCACAGAGCCCAACACGGAGCTTGAATTCATGAACTGCGAGATCATGACCCGAGCTGAAGTTGGATGTCTAACCAAATGAGCCACCCAGGCTCCCCGAAATCCCTCACTTCTGAGGGCCCTGTGGCTTGGACCTGCTCCAATCCTCTGGGGGAAAGTTTTGCAGAGCAACGGCAGGGTGCTGCCCGCCCCAGGGGATGCCCATGCTACCACACTACTGTAGAGGCTCAGAGACTGTGGCCAGGTGTCAGTTTGCCCCAGAAAAATTTTGAGTGATCGTGTAGCAGCAGTGGTTCAAGGACTATGATAAATTACAACATGCATCTGGTGCCTTAGCGTCCTTATTCCAACACTAGCAAACGTAGCTGTAATCTGGGGTCCACTGGGACCTCTGCCTTTGGGGAGGTTTCACAGCCTCTACCAAATGTCCTCCCAGAAAGGGAACTACTTTTCCCTGTGTGGCCCGAGGACCCCTCAGATTCTGCTGTCTGCTCCTGGGGATTCAGCCTTCCCACCAGAGCACTGCCAGGTTTCAACTCTGCAGAGTTTCCGACTCTGCATTCCCCTGTTTATAGAGTCTTAATGGTACCGAAACCCTCTGCTTTCTCCTTTCTCTTTTCTCCCTTTCTTGTTCAGTTCCTTGTGGGGGTTTCCACTATTTCTCTTTCTCTTCAGCTGCTTCTGGGGTGGAGTGGTTTTCCCTCCTGTCTCCATCCTCTCTCCACAAAAAAAAAAAAAATACAGCTTCCTACCCTCTGTGGCTTCTCTTTCCCTCAGGTAACCTCTCTACGGTGTGTACCTGCTGAGTTCTGTGGCTCAAGTTATGCAGATTATTATAATAGTCCTCAGATAAATTTTCTAAGTGTTGAAAATGGTTTGGTGCTGATCTAGCTGCAATTCAAGACTGAGAGAAGCAGTGAACTTCCATGCCGCTCTGCCATCTTGGCCCCACCAAGGGGCCAAGGAGGAAAAACTCTTAAGTAGACTATCAACTATTAAATGTTGAAATAATGATGGAGTTTTAATGTAACTATTTGGCCACAATCAGTTCAGGCAAGAATCATCAAGTGGGTACAAGTGTAATGAGAACTAAGATACAGTATTTACCTAGTCTCAAAGTATCTCCCCCATAGTACTTATTAGTTAAAAGGGAAATATACAATTTTACAATGGAAAAATCTTGCAGATATTACCTAAACACAAGTGATTAATGCTAATATCAACAGAAATGGGGCAAACCAATATCACGTGTCTCCTGACCTGATGCTTTGTAAGAACTCAACATTAATTTTGTAGTATTCTTGCAAAAAATGTAGAACCCGAATCTAATCATGGAGGAATATCAGTGTCCAAATTAAGAATATTCTACAAAATAACTGGCCTATAGTCTTCAAAAATTGTCTAGATCATGCCAGACAGAAGAAAAATAGCACAGACATTGTTCCATATTAAAAAAGACTAATACATAACAGCTACACAAAACATATGATCTTTGATTATGTTTTTGACTGGAATTTTTTCCTTACGGATATCATTAGGACAACTGGGAAAAATGAAAAGGATCTTTTGATAATGTTATTGAATCATTGTTAATTTTCTGATTTTCATAATTGTACTGTAGACATGTAAGAGTGATGTTTTTTTTCCGGAAAATAAAGATATCCTGAAGTATTTGGGGCAGAGGGATTCATATCTGTAACTACTTTTAAATTGTTCAAAAAGTATATATATGTATGGTAAGATGTTATCAAATATTAACAATTAGGAAGTCTGAGTGAAGGATAAACTTGAAATATTTCAAAATATAAAGTTATACACAGAAAGTTTGGCTGTCCTATTTTTACTCAAGGCAGAGGAAATTTATTGTCTTGTGGGACCTCTTCGAAGGCCCCAGAAAAGGCTCTAGTGCTGAAATGGTGTGCCATAACAAATTACCAAAATCTTGGTGACTTAAAACCAGAGAAATTTATTGTCTCACCGTCCTGGAGGCCAGAAGTCTGAAATCAAGGTGTTGGCAAGGCCACACTCCCTCTGGAGCCTCTCGGGGAGAACGCTTCCCGCCTCTCTGGCTGCCGGTGGATGTCAGCGTCCTCTGCGGCTGCATCCTTCCAGTCTCTGCCTCTCTCTTCACATCGTTTTCTTCTCTGTGTCTGGGTCTTCTCTACTCTTAGAAAGATGCTTGTCAGTTGTTTTAGGGCCCACCAGAGTAATCCAGGATGATCTCATCTCGAGATCCTTAATTACATCTGCAAAGACTCTTTTCCCCGGATGAGGTCATATTCACAAGTTTGGGGTTTAGGACACAGCAATATTTTTGGGGAGCCACTAGATGTGGTTACACATTATTTAATAAAATTTGCAAAAAAAAAAAAAGTTGTTTCAAATGCACTTGGTTAAGACTTATGTCTCTTCCATTTCAGTGTTTGTCATATTTTTTCACGTGTTAGGTGGCTTTGGAGTTGTAAGCAATTCAAGGATCTGATGGGAATTTGAGCTGGACATATATTTAATGTGAATCTAGGAGGATATATTTATGTATTTTGTCACTTTTTAAAAGTTTTTTTTATAATTTTTTTTAATGTTTTAGTTTATTTTTGAGAGTGAGAGAGACAAAGGGCAAGTGGGGGAGGGGCAGAGAGGAGAGACACAGGACCCGAAGCAGGCTGCAGGCCCCAGAGCTGTCAGCATAGAGCCAGAAGCGCAGTTTGAACTCACAGACCCTGAGATCGTGACCCGAGCTAAAGTCAGATGCTTAACCCGCTGAGCCACCCAGGAGCCCCCTTTTGTCACTTGTAAGTACAGTTAAGTTATTGCAAGCATCCAGGTGTAGGGATGGCTTGTGGGAATTCTTTTGTGCCCACTATAGTGACTCACATAGCGTCATGGTACCAAGGTGCAGGGCCATAAGTATGTCACATATGAATGTGTCCGAGAGCAACCAGCACTGGAAGTATGTAAGTCAAGTAAAAGAGGTGGAGTCTTAAATTTGCGAAACAAGAAGTTAATATGTGGAAACTCCTTCCAATCATTGTAGGCAAAAGATTAAGCTCTCATCAAGGCCTTGTCAAAAAAATTTTTTTATTATCAGGAATATACTTAATAATGCAAAGTTCAGAATTATAAATGCACAATGTATATTTTTCAACATGGAAATTAAGCTTTTACTTATCAGAATGCCTCTGTATTTAGAGCACCCAATTTTAGTAGTACTATATGTGAAGTTACCCATTTTATACTTTCCAACATATTAGATTGTGTTAAGTCACAGTAAGTAAATGTGTGCAGTATTAGAGTAATTTGATTACATATTATATAGCTCCGTACGTGGCAAGTTTAAAATATGCATTTCATTTAATTTCAGGTTAATTTTTTTTCCAGATTTATTGATTCCAGCAAAATTCAAATATGATTGTCAGGAAGTATTCTAGTTGAAGCAAAAAATATAAATAAATAAATGTAAATTTAAACAAAGAAGAATAGAAGTTTCAAAATGCTAAAAACTCTTTTATTGTCTTACAGTAAGAATCCTGATGGTAAATAAAGGGGATTAAGAGCACACTTATCTTGATGAGCACTGAGAAATTAACAGAATTGTTGAATCATTATCCGGTATACCTGAAATTAATACAACACTGTACATTAATTAACTGAAATTAAAAAAATCCTAATGTTTGAAATCACAAAGATAAGGAAAAGAATCAGAAAAATCTTAGAAAATATGGAAAATGAATAACATTGAAAAGACAAATGATGAGAAACAGTAAATGTTTAAATAGGAACTTAAAACATTGATTTGAGGAATAATGAAAAAGCAATCTGTATAAACATTAGTGACAAACTGGTTAATGAGTATTGTCAATATAAATAGCATTTAAGATTAGGAACTACACAGGAAAACATGAACTTCCCTAAAATCATCAGCTCATTTATGAAATTATAAGCTTGACAGAGGTTTTCTCAAATTTTACAAAAATCCTGAACATTTATATGACATTAGAAATAAAGTGAAGCTATAAGATGTCTATCTATATTAATATTTAAAAAAATAAATTTTGATCAACCTTTTGAGAAGAGATGAAATTATCTTTCTCTTCTTTCTATGGAAACAATATTATAAAATTATCATCGTATAAAAAGTCAATTAGAACCATATACAGCCAAAGATATAGAGAATAAAGAATAATTCAAAGACAGGTCAGACTAATCAATAGAACACATTAGCTCGTCTTTTTGGATTTTGTAATATTTGTGATATTTGTCACTTTTTTAAGAATGTAAACTTAAGACTCTTTATTATGAATAAATACTGATTTTTGTATTGAATTTTTATATTTCTATTATTTTTCTTAATGAAGGCCTCCAAACTGTATATACCAGCCCAACTGCTCTCAGGGGTATTGAATAGCCACTGACATTTGAAGACGTATAAATGTTAGCGATTCCGGTTTAACACATAAAGTTATCTTTATTTTATGGATGCAGGACTTAATCTCTCAAAAGAGCACTCATACAGTATGATTCTTTTTTTTTAAATTTATTTTTTAATGTTTATTTTTGAGAAAGAGAGAGAGAGAGAGAGAGAAACATGAGCAACGGAGGTGCAGAGAGAGAGAGAGGGAGACACAGTATCCAAAGCAGACTCCAGGCTCTGAGTTGTCAGCACAGACCGCTCGATCATGACATGGCTCGAATTCACACACCGCAAGATCATGACATGGGCCAAAGTCAGCTGCTTAACTGACTGAACAACCCAGGAGCCCCCTGCACAGTATGATTCTTAAACCATATTTTTAAAATTAAAATGTTCAGAAATTTCGATTTCTCTAATTGTAGTTAATTGAAAATGTGCCCTCCAATCAAGCAATTAAAAAGTACTTGATGTTTGGGATGCACGGGAGACTTAGTCAGTTAAGCGCCCAACTCTTCATTTCAGCTGCGGTCATGATCTCACGGTGGTGGGATTAAGCCCTGTGTCCAATCTGTGCTGGGTTTGGGGCCTGCTTGACATTCTCTCTCTCCCTCTCCCACTGCCCCTTCCCCAAGCATGTGCACAGGCACAGGCACGTGCTCTCTCTCTCAAAAAAAAAAAAAAAGTACTTAATTTTTTAAAATGAAACACCTACTTGTAAAAATATAAAAAACTTGACTTTGAATTGTTTTTCCTAAATGACCACATGTATACATTTATATGTAGTTAAAATATATATGAATTAAACAGTTTTGATTAAGAACCATATTTTCCAGCATAGTCTTAGCCTCAAAAATAAAATTTAATTTTTGGTTTGATTAAGAACAGGCCACAGGCTAAAGAATAAATGAGTAGCTTAATTATCACAAGTTTTTTAAATCCAAGTATTTTTTTAAAGATGGCAGTTTTAAATCTTGCCTAATAGCAAAAGCTTTGTATATAAAACAGTAAAAATTATGGGCAGGAGGTTATTCAAACCAACCTTACACCCTTCTTTCCGGCTCCTCTTTATTTTACATAACATTTTGGATGCACTTAATGCTCCTAAATTGTACCCTTAAAAATGGTTAAAACAGTAAATTTCGGGTTATGGATATTTACCATAAAAATGCATGGTTGGTATGTAATACTTTATTTTAAAAAGCTTAAGAGGTTTCTCCAAGTTTTTTATATGTTTGGAAAAATCTTTTCATAAGTCAGTATCAAAGATGGTGCCATGATCAACATGCTTTATGACATAAAATCCATCATCTTTTTGGTGGATATAAATCATAATCCCTAGGAAAGCCAGTCAAAGAACCTCACTTTATGGCTGCCTCCTTATTCCTTCCTACTTGTAGCCGTAGTAAATGGCAAGGTCTTTTTTGAAATCTTACTGTGTGTGATTTCATTCTCCCTAATGTTTTGTTCCCATTACTTCTGTTACATGGATGTCTGCTTGTATTTTTTTTTTTTTTTTTTTTTAATAACTGCAGCCTCTATGTTGCATTCACATTCTCAAAAAGGGAGTCATATGATCACAGTTAGTCTCTTTCCAAATCACAGCTTCTCTAATTAGTAGCGTTCTTAGAATTTGCTGGGCCACATGTCTCCTTTGGGTCAGGAAATGATCTATTCACCATCCAAAATGCTTTGAGCAGGTTTCCAGGCACATTTGACACATGCTATATGATTGAGCATTAAACAACAATTTTGGAAGGTTAGTGTAGTAGTATACATTGGATACACAGATACATTGCATGTACTGAACATTTGTATCAGCCACATTAAAATTAAGGCTATCACTAGACACATGCTTAGGCACACATTGTGAAATAATGCACTAACTGAAATAGTCAATCAAAATCCGGTGGGTTGGAAGACAGAGCAGTCTATGATATTGGCTAATATCATATGGCTATGATATTAGATTAGATTCCTAATCCAACTAAAGGCTTGAAGAACGGTGGCAAATTGTGGCCTATCGCATATTTGTGGGATCTCATCTGTCATAATGACTATATCTTATTCTTAATATATTTCATCACCATCAGTTGGAGTCATACTTTATCTAAAATGACCAGATAATATCACCACTACCAAGACCCTGGACCATAGCCAGTCTTCTGGCGTTTCAGTGATCCTTGATGCAACCCAACACCACTGTGAACGGGATGTTGAAGCAGCTGTTACAGTAAAGCTGAAAGGGGGTATTTGCAATCATTGAGCAGAAAAAACACACAGCAAATTGTACAAAGCAAGTTCAAGTAATGCAATAATGCCTTGAACAAAACATAATCTTCTTGGTTAAGAGTTAGCTTGTATAAGCTAAAGCAGAGTTGGAAATATAGTAGTCATTCTCCAATAAAAGTTCCTCCCTTGGTAAAATTAGAGAATTTGTTAATTTATGTATGTATACGTTTGTGTCAAAAAGTACCCAACTCAGGATTTTAGCGCATGTGCTTTCTCAA
Organism: Neofelis nebulosa; assembly: GCF_028018385.1. Classification (NCBI taxonomy): domain Eukaryota; kingdom Metazoa; phylum Chordata; class Mammalia; order Carnivora; family Felidae; genus Neofelis; species Neofelis nebulosa. Next base: position 30,967,225 of record NC_080785.1, read on the forward strand.
AACACTCCTGTCGATTAAAGAAGAAAGAACTAAGCTTAGGAGTAGAAAAGGAAAGTAAATCAAGCAAGAGGGAGACCACTTTTCTTTCTCGGTTAAGGCTTGGAAAGATAAAGAATGTTAAAAGTAGGAAAACCTCATCCTTAGAAGAGGACTGAGTGAGCTGGGTCATGTACAAAATAAAGCTGATGGAGATGAACTGGGAAGATGAGGCATGAAAGCAGGGGGAGGGGTTGGCATGCAGATGTCAGCATCTATAAGTCATTAAATCAGAAAGGCGTTAAGCAAAAAATGTCTTCTGGATGTGAGATGGCAGATTTATTAAACACTGAATGGTGCTGGCCTTTCTCCTCCCCCTGATATACTAAAATAAATTCTGGCTTCATCTCGTCAGTTCCTCGCACCCCCACCCCCTCTCCCCACTGATCTCCAAAAAAGGTCCTGTCTTGTTCCACTTGTCTTGGGGCTTTTGTGATGAACTATTAGATGAAGGAATGTGGACTGAATTTGAGTATAAAATGGTTTGAGGATTAAAACTTTCATGGAAGTTTTTCAGAGGAATTTTGAAGAGAGTAGCCCAGAATATGAGAGGAGCTGATGAGTGAGGAAAGAGTTCTAAATATTACATTAGAAATACGCCTCCCTCATGGACTTTAAGAAATACATGTGAAGGACTTAAATTTTTAAAAATTATCTCTTTGGTTGCATTCTGACGATATCGTGGATCTTAGCCTGGACCTCATGGTCTATGACTCTAGAAACATCCAACAGCTGTGTATATGTCTTGTTAAGGCTGCAGCGAAGAGAAGGAGCCTCTATAGTGACTTAGGTGGTATATCAAAAATAATAGTAGCGAACAAATTATTAATTGCTTTCATGAGTCAATATTGATCTTATCTTTAACGATAAGAGTTTATTTTCTGCTTTGTGTAGTGAACATAAAGGTGTAACAACTTTAATTGGTTAATTCCTGACTTCAGTTATTCTATTTTTCTCAACTAAATTCTCCCCCACAGGAGTTTTCAAAGACATGACCTCTACAGTTAGGGAGCTACTCTTATAGTTTCAAACCTTTCATTTTTTATACATTTTATTGCTTACCCAACCATATAGCTTTTTCTCTCCTTCCACGCATAAATTTCAGATATACCATCAACATACAAATAGGTATGTATATAGATGTGCCTTCATGTCCCAGTCTCTCCCTTTCCCCCCACCACCATCTCTGTTTTTCTCTCTCTCTTACACACACACACTTCACTTATTTGTTGGCACAGTTAAAAAGGTGGAAATAAGAAAGGATTAATAATGCATGTCCCTTGGCCAAAGTCAAATAATTGATGACAGTCTGTAAGCCTCATAATTTTAGCCATTATAAAAATTCTCCTGTGGTTTAAAATATAGTTAGTGAAGGCCTAGATGTCCTGGCAAGATGTGACTTGAATATTGCTGTAATCTGAGTTAAGTAAGTTTGACAAGACACCTAGCTATAGCTAAAGAGCCTAGCTTCCAATGCTCTATTTATGGCTACATGGATCTCAAATATATAAAGACGATGAATGCCATAAAGTGCTGCCAGGGAACCACAGCATTGAGTTAGCATTGGCTGAGCCCTGCCAGAGAAGCAACCTTTTGGAGGAGCCTGATCAGGTTCGACCCAGAGTTATTTACAAATTCTGTTCTACAATATCAACGTCTAGTGTAAAACAGCCTTCTCATTAACTAGGTGGTCTTACCAGAGGTAGGATTGTCAAGGAAAAACCAGACTTGGACAATACTTACAGCAGTGAAAGCAGATTTTATTCAGAAAAATTATTGCAATAGGGGAAAGACCTCAGTATAGCACTAGGCTCAATTCTGAGTGTAACAAGAGAAAGGGAGAATTTTTACCCAAGGAGCCAGGCTGAGGGTTGATGCATGGATAATTACCGAAGGAAAGTATCAGGAGTAAGAGAGAATTTGGGCTAAACTGAGCTAGTAGGGCTGTTGGTGAAGGCAGACCAGGGTGATCAGATGTCACTTGTGGAGTGGGTATCAGAGGATAAGGAAACCGATTAGATATTGAAGTCACATGATCGGATATCAAGGATGGGGGGTTCTGGCTAAAACAACTTAACAGAAATCTTGCTAAAATTGGACAATGCAGAGATGAACACAAAAACCCAAAAGTCAAGGATGTGTTGAAAAAGGGCTCAGAAGAGCCTGATTGAGGTTTAGACAAGGGCAGAATCTTTCATCGGGATGAACTGGTTGGGTCGTCTGTATCTGCACCCGTGTTCTGTGACTCAAGGGTTCAGAAAGGGTCAATATCAAGGGCAGCTTCAGAGCTTGCCCTTTCCATGGTCCCAGACATAATGTCAACCTCTATGAAGTTTTTTTTTTTTAGCTTTTGATAATAGATATAAAATTTTACTCGTATTCTACCTCTAATATATTTATGAACATATAATTTGCTATTTTGAATTGTTGTTTCTTCAATCCTCTAATGAAACAGAACCTAACTGAAGATGGTGAGTCTGATTGATTTTCACTATGAGAAGTACTAGGAAAACCTATTCCCCTCAAGTTTTTGTTTTTCTGCAAGTGTAAGCTAGTCAACTAAGATGAACTCTTTAGTCTCCCTGACTATAGTCTTTCTTTACACTCAAATTCCTGCTTCTCCCTGGGAAGTCCTGCAGTAGCCTCCATCAGTGAGCCTCCCCGAGGAAACGCTACAAGTTCAGTTCAATTTTACTCTTCACACACCTTCAAAAATACAATCTTTCGCCTCAGCCTTATTTGTAATGAAAAATCACTTCCAGGGAGGGACATCTGGGTGGCTCAGTCAGTTGAGCATCTGACCCTTGGTTTCAGCTCAGGTCATGATCTCACAGGTTCATGGGTTCCAGCTCCCCATGGGGCTCTGTCCTGACAGCATGGAACCTGCCTGGGGTTCCCTCTCTCTGGCCCTCTTGCACTGGTGCTCTCTCCTCTCTCAAAATAAATGAATAAAGACATTAAAAAATCACTTTGAGGAGGATGATATTCTATCTTGAGAATTAGGGACGAGTGGAATCACTTTAGACAGAGGTCTAGTTTTCCAGCCTCGGGCGGAGACACAGGACTGACCCCTGTGATGTGCTTGAAGCACCAGTCCAGCACTGCCACAGCTTTGAAACCTTTGATGAGGAAGTGATATAGTATCACAAAGGCTCCTTTCCTTCCCTCCTAAGAGTGCACAGTTCAAACCCTAGAGGCTTTAGTTTCTCCCAAAAAACCACTTGTTGCACTGTGTGCACCTTTGTCTAGCTAAACTAGAAGCATAATCTCTGATTCTTTGGTCATTTCTCTAAGAATGTGCGTGTGTCTGGCTTCCCTTCTGAAGGCCACTCCAGCTTTCCATCAGCCTTCTCATTTCCTTCTGTATGTGACATTTCTAGGAAGAAAAAGTAAATGCCACCGTGACATTTAACTGTGACTCCCATACCTCCATCCATTAGGGAGCCATGCCACTCAGAGGTTCATAGTGTTATCTCACACTGAATTTTGCTGGCCCGCATCAGTATTCTCCAACTCTTGCAAGGATGAAAGGCCATGATATTCTACTTAAGTGGAGTGGGGCTGAAGTACGAGGGCTAAATCTGATGCATGTGTGTATCTTCCCTGCACCTCTTGCGTTGAGGCAAAGGCCTTCAGACTTTCTCTGCTGTATTAGGACTCCCAAACACTGAGAGACTGAGACATTCCATAGATCTTATCTCCTCAAGTGAGCCAGGAATTACTCAGGCCTAAATTTCAGTCACCACTGAGTAAGAGACTGTCTTTTCTGTGATTAACATGGCGTTGATGAGTCACTTACATATATCCTGTTTTCACTACCGTTGTTAAAACAGTTGCGCAGAAAAGAATATCTGGATCAGCACATTCTCCACTGTCTCCTTAAGAATCATTTCTTAATATTTTACATACCATCCTGTCTTCTCTGCAAAGATCGTTACTAAACAAAGATAACTGAAAGTAGGCTCAAAAAGTCCAAAAATGAGAATTAGCGTTCTTTACAAATTTTTTTAGAGAAATTGAAAATCTCATGAAGTAACTCAATTTATGTAAGACATTTTGTTTTATCACATAGGCTAGGATTTGGTGCAGTTCCCTTGCAATCAACTTGCTAATGGACAAACATTCATAATAATTTAACTTGATCTATATTTATTTGAAATGGAATATAAAATTTTTGAAAAATCACTATCAGAAAAAATAAATAAATAAATAAATAAATAAATAAATAAATAAAACTGCATGCCAGCAATATTTTATTTCATTTACCAAGTTAACTCATTGGTAAATTTTTTAAGAACATACACAGAAAAAAGAAAGATAAATGCATGCCTACGTGAATATCACTATGAGAAGTCATTAAAGTATTTTTAAGGGTGCTTTGCTAGAAAAAAATTATGCAGGATAGAATTTGTTATTAACTGCTCTATATTTGTAAGGATCGAGGCCCTGGCTAGCAAGGGATCACACAGTCAGTTTAAGAAGGAGAGTAACTAGTCAAAAATTCCAGAAATCTAATGAATGTCTATTCTTGATAGCCTCCTTCTATGTTATCTCTTTTTTCTACAGTAATCCTTATATTTTCTTAACAGATTCATCGAACTGGTGCCTTTTATGTATATATCTTTTGCATTGTGTAGCAATTATTTGTATTTTATAATAATTTCTCCTGAAAGATTTATTTTTATGTCACTAAAATTGACATATATACTTATTTTAAAAACAAATTTTAATTAATTCCCTTATTTTAAAAACCATGACACAACTTATCTTGGTCTTTCTAGTTTCAAAAATATCACTTAAACTCATTATTTAATGGGGTGCCTGGGTGGCTCAATTGGTTAAGCAGCCGCCTTTGGCTCAGGTCATGATCTCATCGTTCGTGAGTTCGAGCCCTGTGTCAGGCTCTGTGCTGACAGCTCAGAGCCTGGAGCCTGCTTCAGATTCTCTGTCTCTCTCTGCCCCTCCCCACTCATGCTTTGTCTGTCTCTCTCTCTCTGAAAAATAAACATTAAAAAAATAATTATTATTTAATAAAACTGAAAACTTTTTGCTTCTTCTGACAAAAGAGTAGATTTATTTCCCATGTACATCAAATAATGAAAACTGCACAAATGCTAACAGCTGCAAAGCCATTAACTTTCTGCTTATGCCACACAAAACATACATTTTTAAAGAGGCAGACATGTGTATACATAGGCATTTGTGAATTAAATGTCAAAGGAAGTTCTGTGCCAAACTATAGTCATCTCTTTCACCTCAGGGAAATCCATAGAAGTTAATGCATCAGGTTTTGTCAGCTATATATTTCTTTTAACCATAGTATGTTTGTAGTTACTAGAAAATATGTTCCTTTTTGTTAGCGGTGGTGTTTTTAAATTGATGTATAGTTTACATAGAATGCAAGTCATTCTTTCTGTATTTTGAAAAATGCGCCACAATCAAGGTATAGTACAATTTCATTGATTCTCCCAAATTTACTTATGTCTCTTTTGTCATTATCCTTACTCCTACTCATTATCATACTCAGTCCCTGACATACAAAACCCCTGACTGCATTGTTTCCCATCCTTATAGTTTGCCACTTTCACAAAGTCACACAAACAGAACTGGACACAATGTAACTCTTTGAGTTGGCTGAGCAAATTCTTTTTACTCAGCATAATGCATTTGAGATTCACCAGTGTTGCTGTGTGTTATCAGCAGTGTATTCCTTTGAATGGTTAAGTAGTATTCCACCGATGGATGTACAACTGAAGGTCATGTAACTTGTTCCAATTTTTGGCAATTAGATAAAACTGCTAAAAATAAAATTTTTATTTTATTCTTACTGTATTCTTAAATCCCATTTAAAGTGAGGATAAATTCATGGCAATGAATTGCTTATGGAATGGTGTAACAATTCATTCCTATCAAAGCATTAAATATATTTTGGGGGAGATATTTTCCAGACAAAGCAATATATTACCTTGGATCAAGGTATAGGTAAGCATTTCTTTGTCATCTAGGAATTTTTTACCACTGAGGTTTAGGCCTAGAGTGTAATCCTCATCCATTTCGGACTCTGTTGTCCTCAGATTACACGTATATAAATTACTAAAACGTGAAGTAGTGTATCTTCCTTTATCTTTGTGTAATTTTTGCTTCAGTCAGTTGCTATCATTAGCATGTGTTAGTGTTCTAATTTATAGACATTTATCAAAATTAAGATCTTAAATTGTTCTCTGGGGAAATATCAGCTTACTTATCCCTGCATCTATAGCTCTTCTCCTTGCAGCAAATTCATGATTAATCAAGCAAATGTTCTTAATAACTGTCTGCCTTTGATAACTTAAGGATCCCCCCCTCCCTAAAGACACGGAATGAACTAGATGTCCTCTCATGTTCTTTTTGACTCTGTGCATATACTTATATTCATATATTTATTCATCCATATTAAATTATATAAAACTGTGTGACACATTTTAGCCCCCAAAATTGTTCTCCCATATAACTCTTTCTCTGTAGCAATAGAGAATATTTTACAATGGAATCAAGTGAATGACAGATTTTCAAGATGTTTCAATTAGAAAAGTCTTATGAACTCATTTATGCACAAATTGAGAATCCTTCATACGTATATGTATGCATATATGTTCAAATACCAGAAATATATATATATATATATATATATATATATATATATATATATATACAATTGAGGTAGAAATAAAGATGATGTGAGAAAATCACATTTTACCATCTTAAAATGCAGTTACCATTTTAAAGCAATATTGTTTGCTAATCTAGCAAACCATATTTATAACTATTCAATTGCTCTTTGATCTTATCCTTCTGTTCTTTCGGTTATTACATGTAATATTTCCTTTCTACCTCAGAACTTCTAAAGGATTCTAAGCAGCCTCTTTACACTAAAAAATTAATGCTGAGGAAATTAATGGGTTGAGTAATGAATGTCTTCTCTTTCTTTCCTCCTCAGAATGGAATGAGAACAGAAGGCACTAGAGATAATTTTCCATAGCAGTTTTAATTAACTTAAATATGGAATGAAATTAAAATATACAAAGAAAACTAGAACTGTGTTCTTCTCTTCTCCATTGTACCAGTTGACCATAGCTATACAACAACAACAAAAATCTAGCATATCTTTCAACCATTTTCCCTTCCAAAACTGAGTTTGGAGAGGCAAGGATCAAATCTCTGTATTTCATAAATATTCCTAGTATACTGTCTTCTATACAACCATATTCAATAATCCAATACATATGGGTTAAAATACCTCCGTAAATGTTTTCTGTAAATAATCCAAGAGTTTAATAAACGAATAATTGCTACTTGAGCCCCGAATGACAAAGAGAAAACAAAAGCACCCCCCTCTTCTTCCATTCTTTGATTTCCAGGAAATTTACTGAAACAGATATTCTCTATATGTGATATTCTTATATGTACATGTGGGCAATCCATTCATTATGGAGGAATGTGGGATGTGGTCAGTTATTTAGTAGGGATTGAAGGATGGAGCTTGACATATAAGAAATCAACGTAGAACAATCCTGCCAATATACCTCTATAACCACACGACTTAGTAAATTACAGAATGACTTTATGGGCAACACCAATATTGTGATATGGGTACTAGGAATTGGTTAAGGGTGTGGACTTTGCAGTCAAGCTTCTTGGGCACCTGTCCTACTCCACTCATTAGTAGCTAGGGATGTTGATGAGTTAGTTCCTCTAAACTCGGCTTTATCATTCTTGATTGCAGTGTCTACTTCATAGGATCATGAAGATTACATAAAGCGTTGCTTGCCAAATGCTTAGCAAAGTGCCTGGCACATAGTCAGTAGTCTATATATGTTAATGATATTATTTTCTGGGCCATTTCTTGCATTCACGGAATCAGAAAAATTATTTTCTTTGTATATTTCTGTTATGCTTTCATTTTCCAGGTACTGCAGTAAATTAAAAAACAAATAAACAAAAACATTCAATATAGACCAAGATAAGATAAACAGAAATGTAGCTATTCACAGACCAAGTAAGCCAAGGGAAATTGTGACACTGAAGTAAATGTAATGGAAAATACTCTTTGGAACTGCCATGGATCTTGGAAAGTACTTAAAAGCAACAGCATCAGAGGAAGACAATCCAGAGAAGACTACCTTTGCAGCTTCTGGAGGACAAAAATAGCAATTTCAGGTGATCTAACCAATCTTTAAATTCTTTCTTGAGGGGTGCCAGGGTGGCTCAGTAAGTTGAGTGTCTGACTCTTGATTTCGGCTCAGCTCATGACCCCAGGGTCAAGGGATCAAGCCCTGCGTGGGGCTCCATGCTGAGCCTGGAGCCTGCTTGAGATTCTCTCTCTCTCTCTCTCTCTCTCTCTCTCTCTCTCTCTCTGCCCCTCTCCCCTGTGCATGTGCTCTCTTTGCCTAAAATAAGAAAAAAAGTTCTCTTTCTTAATATTACCACTATGAGGAGTGTGGAAATTTTTATAAAATATATGTATATATTTTTACTTCTGCCTGTAATAGCTGGTTGCTGTGACCCAGGGAAAGAGGCAGGAGAGGTGACAAGATAATAGGAAAGGATGGAAGGGATGAGGAGAAAACTATTACCTTTATATTATTGTAAGCTTATGATAGCATGTTCACTTTTTTAAAAGTGGACAAGATTAGAGCAAAAGATAAGGAAAAGAACCAGCATTTATGAATCAACTGATATGTGCTAAGCACTCAGCTAGGTGTCTTATTTATATGATTTTACTTAATCCTTTCATTAATTTCACAGGGATATTCCGTCAGAACAGGCAACAACTGTGGTAACAACTCTCAGTGCTTAAAACAGCAAGATTTTATTTCTTTATTTTTTTAATGCTTATTTATTTTTGAGAGAGAGACAGAACACGAGTGGGGGAAGGCAGAGAGAAAGAGAGAGACACAGAATCTGAAGCAGGCTCCAGGCTCTGAGCTGTCAGCACAGATGTGGGGCCCGAATTTACGAACCATGAGATCATGACCTGAGCTGAAGCCAGATGCTTAACTGACTGAGCCACCCAGGTGCCCCCCCCCGGCCCCCCAAACAGCAAGATTTTAGATTTAACTAATTCTCAAAGGCAGCTCTTCTCCATGTGGTGGCTCAGACTTGCAACTCCATATCATATCCATACATATTTCCAAAATTGTCCCAGAAAAGAAATATACTTCTGTAAAGTCTCAGAATGTCAAACAATACTTTTTCCCAGAAATGGCATATTACTTCCCCTCATATTTCTTTGGCCAAAGCAAGTTACAGCACCATGCATAATAACCTCAATGGGCGAGAGAATACAACTCCCTCTTGTGCCCCACAAAATTAGAGCCAGAAATTCTGGTGAGGAGCATTGATGTCTATCAAAAAAGAATTCTTATTTTGAAGATGAGGAATTTGAGGTTCAGAGAGATTAACAACTTTGGCAAAATCGCTCTGTTCTTATAATGGAGTATTAGAATGTAAGACTCTTAAATCTATATTCTTTCAACTGCATGATGTTGCTTCACATATATTCACATTCATATTTACATTAATATGACACACAGAACATATTTTCCACTTAAATCAATGTAGAAGTGAGCATTGTAAGTTATTAGATAGCCAGCTACATGCTAATTACTGCATCTATTATTATAAACTACTAATACCATAATCATGTACTTCGGAGTGAGTTATTTTTACCCACTGATAATGAAATAAAATAGTTTCAATTTTGCAGCGTTGGTATATTTTTTAGTTGTTTTGTTTTTTTTGTTTTCTAAAGTATTTTAGCACTCATGTGTCCTGAAGAAACCTCTGTTGTGCACTTACAGCATAATAAAATCCATGGCACGCAGTTCAAAGAAAGTGCACCAATTAGGCTAAGAACATTTTCCAGATTCAAGGAAGCCTTCTCCACATTTGAGCATGGTCTATGGATCAGTGAAGATATTAGTTCAAAGGCACTAGCCAGTTTAGTAAAATAAGTACCTTGGTTACCCATTAAATTTGCCTTTGTAAATAAAGTACAGCGAGTTTCCCTTTGATCTAATGAAGATAGTTCAGCGTGCTATACATAGCACAGACATGAAAGTAGACAAACCTGCTTTAAATGAAATATGCCACCGAGTGATATAAAGCTTTCAAACTCTTTTGAGCAGAAGCAGAAGTAATCCTGTAAGTAATGTCCTTTCTTTGCAATATTTTCTGAGGGCATTTGGCACTAATTTCAGGTTATTTTTGATGAATATGAATCAACAATAGGCACTGCATGGAAAATGTTACAAAACATTAGGCATAACTATGATCAATGATTTATGATAGACTGCATGTATCTGTTTCCATTTCTTGAAAATTACATCTACCTCTCATATTATTTCATCAAGAATCCCTTGTCACTGTCCTCTCTGGCCAGAACATCAAATGTTTTAAATTTAATAAAAATGCCTCTATAACCTTATATTTTATTTTCCCCTGGCTGGTTGGTATGACTTGTCATTATTGATACAGGATGATTCATTTAAAAAATAGACAATCGGAAAAGTTAGATTGTTGTATTTTCCATTTCAATGAGCCATTCCTAGTTTCTAGTGGAGTTCCGATGCACTTCCTCTTCAAATGTCAAGTTTTACCCTAGTTTTTAACAAGCTGAGGCCAAGATTTTCACCAATATTTAGCTTATATTCTGAGAGCTGGCATTATAATAGAGGACTTGAACCCAAAGGAATAAATCCTTCCTGGAAGAATTTTCAGTAAAGGTCATACATGAGGTGCAAAAAGAGGCCTGAATAGCGTGCAGTAAATGGCTCCCACTGGGATTCTTTTTTAATTTAATTTAATTTTTTATTTTTTTAAGAGATCTCTACACCTAATGTGGGGCTTGCACTCACAGCTCAGAGATCAAGAGTCATGAGCTCTACAGACTGAGCCAGCCAGGTTCCCCTCCCACTGACATTCTTGACACCTGTTTGGGAAGCTGACCCTGGTTGAGATATATATATATATGAGATGATTCCTACTCCTGCTTTGTGGCAGTCTGATTTTATAATCTTTTAAAAAACTTGTTGAAGATACCTTATTTTTTGAAACCCTAAATTATTTATAAGGTTTGGGCTTTCAGTATTTACACGACTGCATTTTTATTTGACAATTTATAAATGTACCTATTTTTCAACTGAATCATTATCATAAACAATGTTTTCCAGTTTTTGTTCAGAAGTTATTTTCAATAAATTAAAATTACATTCATATTTGACAATGTGTTTTTTGAAGATTGAAATGAATTTTCCTCTGTATTTTTTAGAGAAAAATTACATATAGACAAACACAGATTTGTATTTTTGTATCTTTAAGCCAGACATAGTAGGCGGAATAATAGCCACCCCAAGATGTTTCTGTCCTAATTCTTAGAACCTATGAACATATTATCTTACATGAATAAAGAGACTTTGAAGATATGGTTAATCTTAAAGACTTTGAAATGGGGAAATTAACCTAATCATATGAGTCCTTAAAAGAACCTTCCCGGCGGAGGAGAGAATCAGAAGGAAGAATGGATAGAGAGATAGAAGAAGGGGGCCTTAAGCCTACAAGTATGGATGGCCTCTAGAAGCTGTGAAAGACAAACACACCATCCCCTAGAGGCTCGGGAAAGGAAGCAGTCCTGCAAGCCTCTTGATTTGAACCTAGGGAGACCCATGCTGGACTTATGAGCTTCAGAACTGTGACAAATGTGTGCCGTTTTAAGTCGCTTCATTTGTGTTAATTTGTTACAGCAGCAATAGAAAAATAATGCTGATTTTGGTACCAGCAGTAAGGTTTGAACCCGTGCAGCACACAGTGTACTAGGTACCACCTTTCCATTAATTAGAGAAAAATAAGTGCGTAGAAATGCAATTGAATAACGAGTTCAAAACACAAAGCTACATATACAATTTCATTTAATAACTTCTTGTGTGCAGCAGTTCTGTTTCTTTTTGGTTTTCAATGAAAATAGCTTTATTGACTTTTCTAATTACATTCATAACATAAGAACATTAATGCCGAAAAAAAAACCCCTCAAACACAAACTAACCAAAACAATCTGAAATCTCATTATCTTGAGAAATCTTCCATTAACATTTTTATGATTGTCATTTCACACGTCTCTATTTTTACACATACATACACACGCATAAAATTTTACATAAATAGAATCATTACACTTGCCATTTTTATCATGGATGAATTATTTTTTTCTTTGAAATGTATCACTTGTATACAAACATATGAAGACACATAATTAATGTATATGTGGTAATAATAAACACCTGTGTCCTCACTACTCAGATTAAGGAATAGAATATTCATAGTACTTAGAAAGGCCCTGTGCTCCTTCCCAATTGCATTTCCCTTCCTCTCTTCCCAGTAGGAACTTCACTTTTTACTTTTATACTAAGCTTCCCTTGCTGAAAAAATAGATTCAGCATCTATGTATTCATTCTTAAGCAATTATTTGTTAGTTTTGAAAAACTGAGCAGCAAACCAGACGTATCCGTAAAAAGAAATCAATTACTGCCATTAAGTGAAGGTTCCCTGGAGGATGTAAACAGAAGAACATCTCTCCATCTCACAGAGTAGTGTTAGCTCCACAGAATCTATTATGACTTTCCTGGGGACTGGGTCATCCTTCATGAATTTGGAACAGAGAGAATTAAGATTGAGGAATAATGGATCATGGCAGAGACATGCAAAGAGTGTTTAGAAAGGCAGAATAGCTTCCAGGCCCATGGAACTTGACATCAACCTGATTTAATACGTTAACAGAATTTTATTTTTTTTTTTTTAATTTTTTTTTTTCAACGTTTTTTATTTATTTTTGGGACAGAGAGAGACAAAGCATGAACGGGGCAGGGGCAGAGAGAGAGGGAGACACAGAATCGGAAACAGGCTCCAGGCTCCGAGCCATCAGCCCAGAGCCTGACGCGGGGCTCGAACTCACGGACCGCGAGATCGTGACCTGGCTGAAGTCGGACGCTTAACCGACTGCGCCACCCAGGCGCCCCACGTTAACAGAATTTTAAAAAAAACCACACACACACACACACACACACACACACACACACACACACGTGCGCGCGCATACCACACCTACCCGCAAATGAGAAAAAGGATTGATCTGCAATGGAACCAGAGGGAGATGAGAATTCCAGGAGCAGATCCTGGCAGTGCCTTTCTTGCCTCCAACAGGGGCTGAAGCGGTCCTGGTCCACGTACGCAAACAACCCTTTCCTGGCACTGTGGCACATCAGATCTCTCCTTCCTGCAGACATGGTTATCACCAAGGCTCAGGGAGCATTCATTCCCCAGTCTTTATGTGGAAGGATTCCCTAAGGGAAACACTCCTGGCCTCTCTTTCCCCAGTTTACCCCTTTTGGCAGAAGAGATGTCTTATCTAATAAGTGAAATGTGGAAGAGAGAGATGGCACTCTCTCAATCTCTCCCCTCTTTGGAAACCAGTCTTCCCACAGGATGCATGCATTTTGGTCTCTCTCCTTCCCTGTAGTCAGGGGTCTGTCTATAAGGGTAACTGGGATTGAGCAGTTGTACTTGTGACAAAGTCAGTTGGTCTAATTCAGTGAAGAAATAGCGCCAAGCGCACTTAGTTGTGTAGCTAAAGCTGTGTCTCTAGCCTTCATTAGTAATAAAGCTGACATTTTGAGCTGTATCTGTTTGACTCCATATTTGCTTTTTAGTTAGTACCAAACTTCTGGGGCAGGAAAGGATGCTATCTATTACGCTCCTTCAAACCCTGGTAGGTAGAGATTATGTCATGCTGATGTTGTTAATTATCCAAGTCATATTTTTAATTTCTCTTTTTCTGATTCATACTCACCAGGCAATCTTCAGGTAATAACTCACCTCTTTATGAGCCTTGATTAAAGGAAGATAATGTGTGCACCAGAAGATATTAAGGGCCTGGCTTCCTTACCAATCCTACTTCTCCTTGTAATTAACACATTGGCATTTTGTTTTGATAATTTACTTTTGTGAGCCTGGTTAGTGTGCATCTGCCCTTAAAAGATGGGTCTGTCAACAGAGTGATGTTAGAAGTTGTGAGCAAAATTGTCAGACAAAGCTCCAAGACATTTCAGAATTCAATCCAATACGGTTTTAATACCAGGAAGAGTTGGGTAGTTTGATTAGTGTGAGAAAATTCAGGACCTCCTTACATTCAAATGTCTTTATACCTAGATGTGAATATATTTACTTGTCTTAAGAACTAAGGAAAGCAAAATCCAATTAAGAGGCATGCTCACCTGGGTAGGACTCTAACCTGACTTGAAAATTAGATAATGATGTGATTCATTTCTAATGGTTATGAGCCCCATGAAGTTTTCTTCTTTCACTTAAAGTCCTTATTATTGTCAGCTATATTCTAAAGGGTTCAGTATGTTCCATCCCTGTCAAAGACAGGATCCAGTCTTATCAGGGGACTGGTTTCAATTCATTGAGAAGCTAAGAAGGCAGTTTCAAAAGTTGTATAGTGATATAACCCCTAAAATTTTGTGAGATGGTATATGTTTCCTTCATGGAAAGGAATGTTACACATCTAGGAAGATTTAGAATTAATCGTAGAAATGTTTTAGAGATCCAGAAGCTATTATTAATCTTTTTACATTAATTAATGTATGCATACTTGCTTTATTAAATATTTGTAAAGTAGGGGCACCAGGGTGGCTCAGTTGGTTAAGTGGTAGACTCTTGATTTTGGCTCAGGTCATGATCTCATGGGTTCATGAGTTCCAGCTCTGCATTGGGTTCCTTGCACTGACAGTATGGAGACTTCTTGGGATTCTCTCTCTCTCTCTCTCTCTCTCTCTCTCTTTCTCGAATTCTTTCTGCCCCTCCCATGCAATACTGTCTCAAAACAAATAAACTTTAAAAAAATCTGTAATGAGGGCACCTGGGTGGCTCAGTCGGTTAAGCATCCCACTTCGGGTCAGGTCACGATCTCGCGGTTTGTGAGTCCAAGCCCTGCGTCGGGCTCTGTGCTGACAGCTCAGAGACTGGAGCCTGCTTCTGATTCTGTGTCTCCCTCTCTCTGACCCTCCCCTGTTCATGCTCTGTCTCTCCCTGTCTCAAAAATAAATAAAACATTAAAAAAAATCTGTAATGTATAGGACACTTTTACACCATTTTAAAATGGCTAATTAAAAACTGATTTGTAAATGTGCATCTAGACTGAATATAATTAATTTCATATACAGTATTTGAGCATTTAAGAAAACTTAAAGGAAACCATTTTCAAAGTTTTATTTGTTAATTTTCTAAGTATTGCTTAAATACTTGAAAAGTGTGTTAGATAATTTATGTATGTGTTGAAAGAATTTGAGTGTGTTAAACGTATTAATGCAGTTTACAATGTTAAAAGTAGTTTAATTAACAAGGTTTATAACCCCTTTTAGATAGTAATTAAAGGCCTCTTTCAAAGTGTGAAAATTTGCTAGCCCTGTACATGGGATAATAAGGTTTATAAAGTGAACTGACAACTGTAAAGAAGAACTAATCTTTTTTTTCCTTATAATGATAATAAATTGAATATTTAAAAAACTAACAACCTATTAATGATTTTTTCCCCATGTAAAAACCAGTCTGGAGGAATAAAAACTCTCATTTAACAGAAATAACTTCTAGTATCAGACACAAATCAACCTCCTGATATCAAAAAGTTAAAGCCAGTGCCTCAGTTAGGCCATGGTAAATTCACTAGAGAAGGCCAACCTCAGATGTCCCTTTGGGAGATGGGCAACTGACCTCTCCCATATGGCATTCTGACCACATTATTGGTAATTCCTTTCCTTTTTTGAAACTTCAACAACTTTTGTAGTGCTTTATTAAAGTGAGTTATTTCTTTAGAATAATTAATCTATTTTTATTTATTTTTAATTTTTTAAATGTTTTATTGATTTTTGAGAGAGGGAGCACAAGCAGGGGAAGGGCAGAGAGACAGGGGGACAAAGGATCCAAAGTGGGCTCCACGTTGACAGCAGTGGCCCAATGTGGGGCTCAAGCCCGCAAACCATGAAATCATGACCTGAGCCAAAGTCAGATGCTCAACCAACTGAGCCACCCAGATGCCCCTAGAATATGAATATTTAAAATACAATGTATCATTGAGATTAAAGCACACACTTTAAAGTAATCACAGGTTCTTGTGGTTCTCAAGCAAGTCAGCTCTGATAATAAGGAAGATAGGCTTGTAATTTTAATAATAGAATTTACCTAACTTCTTAATGGTTTTTCATGACTTTTCACCTCAAAAGAGCTTTTGTTCTCTCTCCAGGTCCTCTCGTGATGCATGAATAGATCACTAGTTTTTAATGGAAAGAGGGTTTGGGAACCAGACAAATCTTGGTTTGAAATCAGTTAAGCCTTCCACTAGTTCTGAAAAATTGAGCAGATATTCAACCTCTAAGTTCTCATCTGTCCATTGGGAATAGTAACACCTACCTTAGAGGATTGTCGTGAAGCTTAGAGACATTACATGGGAAGAGTTGGCACACAACTGGCCCTCAATGAATAAGACATGATTCTTATGGGTAGTGTGAAGTCAGGGTATGAATGTATTATTAGGTGAGAAAGGGTTAATTTCTGCAGTGGGTTGAGTGTGTGTGTGTGTGCGTCTACACAGAGGACCAGCTGCCTCAAAAACATGCTGCTGCAGTGAATCATGGCTGGCTGCCAGAGGCTCCAAAGACCCTTGTACAATGTTAGGCAATGATCTTCTTAGTGTAAATGATACCCTGCAGGAACTCTAACTTCAGACTTCATGGGGTTGAAACTCTGGCCTCATACAATCTCCCAGAGATCACATATCCTATATCCATTGGAGTGAGAAGAATCCCTAGGCCCAACAATTACCATACACAAGATTTGGGGCTGCCTACTTAAGTCCTTAAGGTCTCCTTCATTCACCAGCCAAATACCCTGGTGTTAGTTTTGTTCATCTAACCAATGGATGCTTGAGTTTTTCTTCTTCTTTTTTTAACCATGATTATTTGCTGCAAAATATGAGACTTTGAAACTCTTGTGGAAACTGTAAAAAATGGTTGTTGTCAACATACTGTTGTGGTTGATGAAATTCTGAAAGTGTCATTTTATATCAGGCACCAACGCTAAACAACATTAAAAGAATCAAATACAATGATCTAGGATTCAGAGAGAGAGAGCTTGCAAAGATGTTGACAATACTTGGATAACAAAAAGTGAGACTTTTTTAGAGAGCTGTATGAAAGGGAAACAATCCCCTCTATTTCAGCCTTTGCTGAAATTCATTATTCTTCAATGAAGTCTTTGTACACCTAAAGACACCTTCTAAATGGAATAACAGAGATGAGATCTAGTGAATTACAGAAGAAAACTGAGGACCAACTCCGTGAACTAAAGAACATTGAAATTAAATACTTTGCCATCATCTGAATACACTTTGTTGATATTTTCTCTTTGGTGTGCCAAGAGCCAAAATTTTCCAACTGAAAACTGTATCCTTAAACCCTTCCCAGTCTGGTCCAGAGGAAACTGAATCTTTTAGGCATTGAAATATATGTTGATTGACTAACTTTAAATTGCCTTCAAGAGTTAATTATCATGTAGATTTTGATTGGGTGAAACTATTTTTATTATACTATTTTAAAGATGTTCATTAATTTAATTTGAAAAAAAATGTTGACAAAATCCCTACAGACAATTTTTAGACACTGAGGAGATGAACGAGAGAGACTGCCTTTAAGGAGGTTACAATCTAGTGGAGAACATAGACTAACAGGTAATTACGACACACAAGTTATGTGTTAAAAGAAGTTTCACAGGGTGTTATGGAAGCGTCAATGAGGGGCACTTAATTCAGCCTGGAGCTGTCAACAAGTTCAGTTTTAGGTGTATGTTGTTGAAAATGCCAGAGTTGTCAATAGAAGATGGACGTACGATGTTGCAGTTTTGGAGCAAGTAAAGGTTATAGGTGGAACTCTTGGGACCATTCACAATTATAAAAACAATCAAAGGGCTCTAAGAAGCACTTGTATGTAAACGCTATGCTATTCCTTATGATTACTTCCAAGTGTACGTGAACATGCCTTTCACCTGTAAGTATTTAGAATGACTTAAGAATTAAAAGAGAAAGACATTTGATGATATATTTGGTCAGGAAAATACAGGAAGGAAGCAAAGTCTTAAAAAATTATAATTTCTCATTTCAATTGCAAAGAATCTTTTGACCAATCTGTACAATACAATTTATAAAATTAATAAAAATTAATGAAGTCATAAAATTATGAAAGTAATGAAAATTTGGTCACAAAGTTAATATAAACAGGTCAGATGTTTCAGTTTAATTTAGTTTACTTAAAATCTATATTTTAGTTATATCCAGACCTATTTAAAGCTTTATGGTGATTTTCTGATTATAACAGGTATATGTTATTAGTAGGAAATTTGGGACAATGTAGAAATAGAAAATTATGAAGAAAATTAAGTAATCACAATTTCACCTCTCTGTTACTCCCTTCTTAACATCTCTTAACGTTTTGATATTTTCTACAATATATGTATACACACACACACACACACACAGACACACACACACACACACACACACACAGACACACACACATGTGACTTTCCTGGTCCATTTTAATTTGGGAGCCATAAAAAGGAGTCACTACTCCTTTAAATACAGAGTAACAGTATAACTTAGTAAAAAGAACCCAAATTTGAACTAGCTAGATCCAATTTGTAGTTATATGAAATTGAATAAATTGTTGAACCTTGAGCTGGTTCACCTGGCTTAAAATTCTAATGCTATCCTTCACTGCCATGTAAACTTGGGCAAATTTATTTACCATCAGAGACTTCAGTTTTCTTATTTGTAACAATAGGACAAGAATTCCTACTGTTTATGGAGAATGAATTGAGAGCAAATATTATTGTGACAAAGGCTGACAAAGTTCAGTTGAGAGCTTGCCATTTTCTTGACTAGTCTGTTGGCGATGGAGACAGAGAATAAGATGGATTTAAGGTATATTTTGCAATAGAATTAATAGAACTTTCCATCAGAGTGAATTCAATATACGGATAAGAGAGAAATTTGAATCAAGGATAAAATTTAGGTCTCTGGTTGAAAAATGAATGAATGGTCATTCCACTAATACTTATTGAGAAGTGGTATGGTGTTCCATCACTGGGAGCTCCATTTTGCACACATGAAGCTTGAGATATTCTGCAGCTGGTTGAATACTGGCATCTGGAGTTCCCAGTAGAGACAGTCTGGGCTAGGGAGGTACTTTTAGGTGTCATCAAGGTATAAATGTAATTTAAAGCTTGAGAACTAATTGAGATTGTATATGGGAAGGGAGAGACTGCGGAGGGCAAGAAAAGGCAGAAAAATAACTAGAAGGGACAGAATGGCTCAGGAAATGCAGCTGCTTCTCATTCCATCATCTCCCAGTGCCCTGCAGGGAGAAAGAGCTCTTGAAATGAATCCCACTGTCTCTTTCTCGGGTTAATTTGGCTGGGTAGGGAGGGGACAGTAAAGACATATATGAAAGTCTTAAATAGAAGCAGCTGTTGACTTTTCTGGGTAGTAATTTGATGACTATTTATTTAGCTTCAGTGAAATAATTTTGTTGGGTAGATAAAACAGTTTAAAATATTCTTATGCTGATTGTATATACCTATATGCCTTACCAATTTTTTAATTGCACTAGTAGATTTACAGCAGGACATTCAGATGTTTTTAAGGTGCCAAAAACTTAGATATACCATATGTTAAGTTTGAGTTAGCTGAATGAACAACATTTTTGCTAAAATTCTAAAGTACTACTTATCTGTTAATGAATGCTCATTTTTAGTTTTGCCTTCCACATTGTAATTACATAAAATGAAAATATATTGGCAATTTACAAATACTGTGTTGGTGATAGTGATTTTGGGTTCATATTTAATGAAAACTAGTAATTTAATAAGCCAAAGAGAGTTTAAAATTATTATTTTATGAACTAAGAAACTTTTCTTCATTGAACTTGTAAAACTGGGGACTTTTTCCTCCCCCTTTCTTTTTTTTTTTTCCCCTGAGGAATGAAAGAGATGAAAATCTAAAGCATCCCTGTTATGGTTCACACCGAAGTTATTCAGGTAAAAAACAAGTTCAGCAAGTTTTAAAGAAAAGACCTGTTAGTTAAGTAGAAGGCAAATATTTTCATTAGTGCTGAGCGGAAAAGAAAGTTTCATGTGACACGTTCAATGTTCGATCACTTCTCACCTGAAGCCCTTTTAACTCTGAGAAAAGGCAGAAAACAAAATAATGAAGTTGAAACGAGGAGAGCTTACGTCAGCAAAATATTTTCTTCTCACAAAATGCAGAAAGAAGAGATGGTGCTCTTTTATTTAGCAATTCTGTAGTTTTTCACGTGAAATAGAAACACCCAATTATTTTGGATATGTCTTTGACTAGCATGGAACAATTAAAGATAATAACTAAAAAGAAGATGTTAAATGTAGTAAGGAAGATTGGGAAAGGAAGGACATTCTTATAGCCCACTGTGTGTGTGTGTGTGTGTGTGTGTGTGTGTGTGGTGAAGATCCAGACAACATTTTATCTCATGAACCTCATCTCACACCAATGTGGCGCCCAGAAGGTTTCATTTACCTCCTGGAAGAGATGTGAAGTCTGGACATGCCAGCGCTGAAATAAGACTTTTGGGATGAGCCTCTAGAGCAAAGAGGGATTTCTCTCAACAGTGGTCCTAGTCCTGGGGAGCTCAATTTGAAAAAGAGAAAAGTAAAGGTGTTTCATTTTAGACCTGCGAATGTAATTATTAGTGAGAAGAGTTGATTTCTTTTGGTTGTGGTACCCACAACCCAGCTCCAAAGGAAGCTTGCCCCACAAAGATAAATCAAGAACTCGCATAAAAAATTTGTAGGGGCGCCTGGGTGGCTCAGTCGGTTGAGCGCCGACTTCGGCTCAGGTCACGATCTCGCGGTCTGTGAGTTCAAGCCCCGCATCGGGCCCCTGTGCTGACAGCTCAGAGCCCGGAGCCTGTTTCAATTCTGTGTCTCCCTCTCTCTGACCCTCCCCCATTCATGCTCTGTCTCTCTCTGTCTCAAAAATAAATAAACGTTAAAAAAAAATAAATTTGTACAGGAAAAGCCTGGGGTCCCAAACAACTGTGATCATGAACCTATTAAAAGATCTGTTATGCTGGCTGGAGAAAGGCTAGCTCACTCCTCCACATACATATCCTTTTCCTCCTTCACCCAAGAGGGGAGTGGAAAAGACTGTGGGAAGAAAGGAGACACAATGGCAATGCAGTCATGCCATGATTTGCCTACATCTCTAGGGTAGAAATGGGTACTGAAATGGAGATCAACATTGGCAATGGAAGTTGAGCCACTGTATTGGCACCTGTGTCTGTAGAATAAAGTTCTAATGATATCCACAGACTGGGTGAAATAGGCTGGACCATTTCAAAGGAGAGAAGGGTATACAATCTTACAGTTTAAAAACACAGTAAAAAAAAACAAAACCCTATGGTAATTATATTACTCCTTCCCCCTGAAAACTTAATTCTCTCATTAGACAAAAACTGGCAACACACATTCCATTCAGAGGTTATACATAAAATATCGAATACCATTATGGTTCAGATACAAACAAAGTAGCATGGATGTTGTATAGCCTTGAGACAGAACCTAGAGAGCACATGCTTCCCCAACCTTAATGCTGTATTTTCTAGACAGTGCAAAGATAATGAGAGAGTGGACAGGGTGGTTGGGGAGCCAAAGGCTCAGAGCTGCAGCTATTTACCAAGTAGTTCAGAGCTTTTAATATGTTAATGACCAGTATGGCCATATCAGTGCTTTCCAGATGAATATAAGCTGATGAAATTAAATAACGGTTCTCAAAAGCTTCTCTCCTCTTAAAAACTTGAATCAATGGTATACAGCATATTTTTTTGTTTTATTTCAGTGAATGAATCTGAGCATGCTTTCTTAATTATTCATCAAGTATTTATTCTAGTAAACATCAATTTTGATGATAGAAAAGATTTTAGAGCCACTTATTCTGAAACTTTCCTTATACATCAGATCTATAATCAAAGCTGAGTATTACCAGATGGCTTTTATAGGCCCAAATCAAGATTTCACTCATGTATTGAAACGTTTTAATGTATACATGCATTTGAAATATCTCAGGACCATTACACATAAAGATTTGGGAAGAACTCATTTAGCACAGTCTTTCCAAGCATGGTTTTTAAAAATTTAATCAGCATAGTAAACAAGCTTTACTGATCATAAATTATAAAAGAAATTACTAGTAGGAAAGATGATTTTTTTTCTTCCATTGATACAAATAGGGGAAGAAACTGACTTGGATACAACTCAATCCTGCCAGCGTGTCTAGATGGAGTGCTGCCTTGCCTATCCACAAAGAGGCATGCACATTAGGTTGCTTTCCATCACTGAACTGAAGTTTGTTCCTATTGTCTTAGGAGCTCTCTGTTGATTAAGGGGGCAGCAAGAACTTGTGATCCTAAGAATCAAGACTGACTTGGTCCATTTAAGTGGCTGAAAGTTTTTTGGTTATGGAAGAAATGGAAAAATGTTATTAGGGAACTTGGAGAATTTTCTTTTTTGGAGAATCATAGGCAGAATGTAGTCTTCTCTTCCTGTGCTTTTTCCCAGAGAAAGAAGGATTTTTTTTTAAACCATTGCCAAGTAGAGATAGATAGATAGATAGATGATAGATAGATAGATAGATAGATAGATAGATGATAGATGATAGGTAGGTAGATAGATAGATAGATAGATAGACAGATAGGTAATTTTTAAAAATCACAATGTGATCACCAATGAGTGATGAGTTCAGTCTTTGTCTTCTTGCTTCTATTTCAGCCACCTCGTTAACTCTCCCTTTTCTGGATCATCCTTCCTTCTTTATTTCTATCTTCTCCTTCCCTCCCCTTTCCTGGTCTTCCTTCCTTTGTCAAAATCTCTCCTCCATCTTATCCCTTCCCTTTCCTGCTTTCTCCCCCACTTCATTCTTTCTGCTCCAACTCTAGCCACACGATGCTTCCTTAATCCTTCCCCTCCTCCTGTAGCCCTTCAGCACAAATAACCAAGCACAATGTTGGAAATTTGTCTGAGGAAGTTTTGTGGAGTGTACAAGAAACATTTTATGATGTGGATATTGTAAAAAGTTTAAAGTGGTAGGGTATTCAGCTTTTCTGTAGTTAAGATCCTTGGAACAAAGTATATAAAAAGGATACAGATTAAACTAAATGTGCCTTAGTGCTGCTAACTAATTAAACTAAGTGAATACTCATGATTTGTTTTATCATTTTTGCATTAAGAAAATTTCTCAAATGGAGGATAATTACAGCAAGAGCCTAATTAGATGCTAACAGACCATACTCTTCTGTTCTGATGCATTAATGATTTCTTTTGTGTTATAATTGTTGCATTCATCAGGGCGAGTGAAGTGTTTCTTTTTCAGTATTCATGTAGAGGATGCCTGGTGCAAAGTGGGGAGTCTGACTTCAGAACAAGCCAGTTATATGAAATGTGTTTGATATTTCTAGTCCAATTCACTGCAGTTTTATTATCTGCATTGCAAAAATTTCTAAAACACTTGGCACTACTGTTAGTTTTAGCAGAAAACATGTCTTTTGAAAACCACCTTTCCCCCCATTCTATTCAATTGAGAATCTCAACTGTACTTGTACTGAGCTATCACTGATTGCTAATGTACTAATTATTTTGTGATGACTGTCAAGTCATAAAAATTATATCACATTGTCATTTTTATCCTATAAATGAAAGAATGGTAGGTTAAATGCATCATGATTTATGGTCTTGAATCTGAATTAACAGAGGAAATTAGTAGCTACCAATTAACACAGATTTATAAAGTACAATTATGTCTACTATGAATGTCCAATGAACAAAACATTACAGGACTAAGTATGAATGTGGATACATAATACAACTGTATGGTTCAATCACAGCCATCTTCCAAGTTGAAAGACAAAAGAAGAATAAGAAAGAAAGCAAATTTAACATCCTTAAAGCCTAAATACACCTAGAGGAGATGTGAGTATTTGGTTTATATAACACAAAGACTGTTTCTAAAGATCTCTTACACACAGGAGATTATTTCTGTTTTCTTTTAAATTAAAAATAGTATGTAAACTAATATCGTAAACCTAACTTTGAACCTTAACAACTAGGATGCGATTTGTCATAATAATATCAAATTGCTCAACAATTGCTATCAATAGAATTGAGGGACATCCACCCATATCAGCACTTAGTGTTTAGATTTAAGAAAGGGATGTAAGGTCACGAATGTTTTGCCTCTAAAAAATTTACTATTTTTAGAGGGTAGTAACTTTTGTAAGAAGTAGGAAGGACAGAAATGTGGTTAAATTGTTCAAAGTTGGAACTATGACATTAAAATTAACTAGGTTAATTTTTTTTTTATCTCTCTAGATGGAGAACCATTAAACAACTCTAGGTTTCCTGGCTCAGGAAGAATCTGGATTTGAACCTCAGTCTTCTACTTCCCAGTTCAGTGGTCATTTCACTCACTACATAAGTGTGTAGTAAGCTCAGATACAAAATTAGACTCAGAAATATTGTAATCTGCTAAAAGTAAAATTCCCTTCACATATTTTCCCAGAGTCTTTTTTTCCCCCAAAAGTTAATGTAGTAGTAATCTCATGACCAGAAGCCACTGATCTTAGAACCTTAACTGTACAGAACACAGATGAGTAAAAACATGAAAATACACAACCATACATACAATGCTTGCATTAAATCCTCATGCAAACACAGACATCACAAAATCCTTACACTTAAGCTCTCAGGGACTTTTCTAGAGTCTCTTTGGAGTATATTTCCTCTGATTCTGAGTTCGGTTGCATCATTTTGGTTCTTCTGATTTTCTGCCCAGAGTAAATTAGAAAATTTGTTCCTTTGCTTTTGGTAAGAAAGAGAGCAGGGGATGGGCGGGAGGGAGGCAGGGCTATGCAGCTTGTTGCAGGCACACATTGACTAGCAAAAAATAACAAAGGAACCAGCAAAAACCAGTCTGACAGTGAGGCGACAGGAAGTTATGTTATAAACTCACCTAGCAGAGAAGCTAATAACCTGCTTATTTACATAAGCTGTGACATCAGCGCTGAGGACACTTTAGTGCATTCACTGTTAAAAGTCAAAGGTGTTTAGGCAAAACAAATACAGACACAAAAACCATAGCAATCCCTACAGGCCAGTATAGGAAAGGGCTGAGACAGTGCCCCAGCTCTTGGACTTGAGGTACATGTCTGAAGGGTCAGGCAGGAAACTTGCTTCCTGCTGGTTTTTGTAACTAAGAAGCTCCAACATCTTGTGTGTGTGTGTGTGTGTGTGTGTGTGTGTGTGTGTGTATGTGTGTGTATGTGTATAAGTATGGAGGGGGGGGCTGATGGTGCACAACATCAAGAAAACCCCAAGTTAAGCAGGATGTAACACTGTGATGGTTTAAGGGTCCGATCCCAACAGGTCCCAGAAAAGTAAGAAAGCAAATGAAACATAGGGAGCAAGATCTAGCCTCTGGAAGGAGAGGTTAAGAAAAGTACTAAGGCCTAACCAAGAAGATGGGGTTTGGGGAAGGATTTCTGATTCTAAATATAATTCTAAATTGCAATGTCAGGTAGGAAACGCAGAAGCCGGAACCCGTAGTTAGTACTGGAGCAATAGAGCCAATAAGGATAGGCTGCAACTGGGGGACAGAGGGACTCTTGGAAGCCCTGGCAGCAAATAGGCTCTCCTGTCTTGTTACGGCATCTGGATCGCAATATCGGGGTTGTCTCTGCACCGGACTGGGGTTGAGCCTGCAGAAAAGGGGCATCAGGCATATAGCAAGCATCTGCTAAAGAAGATAGGAGTTGGCATCATTATCTTTGATGAGGCAGATGGGTAATTCTCTTCTCCCTCTCTCCTTCCCCCCCTTCCCTCCCTTCCTCCTTCCTTCCTTCCTTCCTTCCTTCCTTCCTTCCTTCCTTCCTTCCTTCTTTCCTTCCCTCCTCCCTTTCTTTCTTTCTCTTCCTTTTTCTATTTTATATAATTATTACTTTATCACCTATAGTCATTTCCTGTAGCCCATTATAGCTTTGCTCCTACCCACCTCCTTTGTGCTGTCATTGACCAGTATATTACAATTATATGACATTTCTGTGTGTTCTAGGCCCAACAATACACTTTACACACATATAATTATACATACTGAATGGTTTTATATATATATACATACATACATATAACTGTTTATATAAAATGCTCTTATAAATATAAATTGTGTTATTGGGTCTAGCACATACAGCAACATTGGGTTATTTTTTATAATTTGGATCTTTTTACTCATATTATCTATGTGATGTGATACCACCATCATGCCTTCCTTTTCTTCTTCGGTCATCTTTCTTTGGTGCTGTGAACATATTTATAAGGTCTACTTTGAACTCTTTTTCTGTGAGATCCGGCATCAGGTCACTGTCACAGGCAGCTGCTGTTGTCTGCTTTTTTTTTCTGGTATGTGAGTCATACCTTCCGGTTTCTTTTCAGGCCTCAATTTTTTTGGTCGGAAACCAGACATTTTAGATAATATATTGGAGCAACTCTAGGTACCGGCTGCTCCCTCCCACTTTGGGGCATGTTATTGTTATTCGGTTGTTTATTTGTTTAGTGATCGGCTGGATTATTTTGGTGAAATCCCATTTCCCCCACTTGGTGTTAAGCCTCCGATATTATTCCTCAAGGAGGCACAGTGTGGGGTGTGCCACCGCCACCCTGGGGTGACTGTGGCACTGGTAGAGTTGTCTTCTACCCTCCCTGACCGCAGCCAGCTGGTAAATTCCACTAAGTGCCTGCCAGTTCTGGTATTGTTTTCAACAATGTCCCTGGGCATATATTCCTCTACAAAGTCATCCAATCAAAATGTGATTTCTTGAAAGGAATAGTTTCTGAGGTCAGTGTTTGATATTTGTTCCGATCCCAAAATGACTCCCCAAAACTGTCATCATCGCAGGTTCTCTTCTGAAAACTAGCTGTCCACAGTCCACTGTATCTTCATTAGATCCATGAATCTCTTCACACTTGCCTCACACCAGAATGTTGCTCAGGGAGAGAATTGTGTGAAAGCTGAGACATCTGGGGCATAGTTTCAAAGTCGACTGTAAAACAAAATAGATAGCTTTGTCGTCTGCATGAGAAGTTACCAGGGATTTGAGGCTGGAGTATAAGCAGTGAGAGAGAAGAACAGGTAAGAGGAGTATCAGTCAACGTGAAAACTTCAGAGAAAGGCAACAAGGAACAAATAAGTGGTTCTAGAGTAACCAGACAATTGCTAATATTTGTTTTTGAGTTGTACGTGGTGCTCCTACGGAAATCCCTTCCCACTCTGAGATTTCAGTCAAAGGCAACTACGAGTGTAGGCTTGTGCTGGCCATACTTTGAGAGGGAAGGAATCTTTTCTTGAAGGCTGCCGTCCTTCAGAGAAAAGAATAGCATGCATGGGATGACGAGATGATCCATAAATTGATTCAGAACTCTAGAAGAAGTGTGTCCCCTTCTTTTTCATCCAAATAATCCTCAGAGGGATTGCACGAGGAGAACAAGTTTATCCACTGCATGTGGGAAGGAGGCTCAACCTATTCTATTTAAACATCAAAGGACAGTGTGACCCCCGCTAAATTTAGGTCACTCACACCTTACATAATGCTCATGACCGTTTTAAGAGGAAGGTACACAGATAAGGAAACTGAGACTTATGGAGGTAAGGACATCTGCTCATTATCACATTACCAGCATATGGTGAAGGGAGCATTCAAATCCAGGGCTGACTTCAAAACCCCTGAGGTAGGTTCCTTCTGTTGTTCTTCTACCCATATCAAAATCCTTTTGTGGCTGTCACTGCTTCCGAACTAAGTGCAAACTCCTGTGCCCAGCATTTAGGATCTTCCTTAATCTGGAAACCACAAACTTTTCTAATCTTAACATGATGACTCTTCAAACTAGGGACTAGAGGCATTTCTCTGGGACTGTGGTTCTTGCTCTCGAATCTTGCATTTCTAAGAACTGCATTCATCGGCCTGGACCAGCCTCCCTGCCGGGGCCTTGGCAGAGAAGGATTAAATCACCTTGACAGGGAGGGCAGCTTTCCTTGATTTTGTGAAGCTTTCCATGCTGTTTTGCTGCCCAGCTCCTGTACCCCTGACTTCCGTTTGTCTGCCAGGGCACCTGCCTCTTCCCATTTGCTGGGCTTCTCCGATGCTGCCATCTGTATTCCTGCTAGATTTCCACCTCGCGCTTGCCAGCACATTCCCCTCATACTTAGTTCCGCTCGGCTGCCTGAATTTACGTTGCCTTTTGATGGGTCTTCGCTCCAGTTCCAGTCACACCCTAATTGATTGCTCTAGTTTTTAGGTTCTGGCCATCCCTGCCCACTCCCATAACTGAATGAGGCACGTTTGCAAGACTGTGGATGTGTAACAAACATGATCAGTTCATGGGATAGCTGGCAACACTAGCCTGAATAGGGAGGTTGTGGAAGGGAGGGAAGAGGGGACGTGATTTATGATGCTGCTGGTATATGTGCAAGTTGGGAACAGTAAAAGAAAGTAAAGATCAAGAAACAGAGCACACCTTAGTAATGTAAGGTTTTGGCTGCTATGGGCTCAGCTTTTACATCTGATCCAAGGAATGGCTGTTGGGACCTAGTTAATTAAGTTAACATATGGTCACCCTTGCAGCCTACGTTGGCTGCTGCTATGTTTTAGGCCACCTTCCCTGGAGAGGGAACCAACTTGTCTCCACGTTGGCAGGCCTAGAAAGATTCTTCCCCATGACCCAGTGTTAATGTGATGGTGGATCATAAAACACCATCAATGTAAAACTTACACCAAAAAACCCCATATAATTTCATTCCTGCAAGTCATTTGGGAAAATACATCTAAGTTTGCTAAATCAAACATATTATCTTCCGAATCTTTTTTTTTTAAGTCAGTTGTGATGATAGACTAAGAAAGTCATTAAAATGATAGAGATGCTTGTATGTTTAAAAAACTAACTGTATAAGTTATACATGGATGTTTTATGTCCCTGACATGGTATCTCTTCCTTTATTATTACCATGAATAGAAATCATTTAATACTGCTTCTTAAGAAAGAATACTGACAATGCAAATATAATAAAACATAATGGCAATTGTCAGTGCTTTGCAATGAACAAAATGGATCATCATCGAAGCAGAGACATTAGTTTGTTTTTATTATTCATTGGTCAATCCTCTATGCGTTCATGCTATTAAATACGAAATGAAAAATTACTACATCTCTAGTGTGCCACATACAGTTATACTCAATACACATACATACAAATAATAACATAGGAATAGAAAGTCCTAGTTGCAATGTAAACCTTTTGTAAAAGCTGAATTCTAACCACAAAATCACATTTTTTTTTTTTTTGGTTACATAAAATGGTTGGTCTATACATGGTAGGATGAGGTCATTAGTGAGTTTGGATTAGCTCATTATTTTAGAAAATAATTTCTAAAATTAAACATTTTTACCTAGTGTAAATAAATAAATAAAGGTTTTATTAATGCACTTTTGGGCAAACCTGAAAGTTTTAAAGCACCACCAGTGGATTAGAAGGGGCAGCAGATGAAGACAAATGTCTAATATTCATGGTAACTATCTTCCTCCTAGTCATTACATTGTGGGCATTGCCAGGAGCTAATGTGGAATAATAGAATATTTCCTGGGGGATCTTTGTAAGAAAGGTAGGCTTTAGCAGCTGTTTGTAAATGGAACCTGTACAGCGTGTTTCAAAGAACTGTGAATTAAGACTTTTTGCAAAGGGAAAGAGTTCTTAAATTGTATAAATTCTGCTTTCTGAACAGGAAGTATGCTAATGAAGTTGTAAATTCTTTGAGAGTCAAAATTACATTAGAACTCCCATCAGAGTTCTGAGTTTGCAGTAACAATTCAATAAATATTTATCGAATAGGAATGGATTCTTTGCACCAATGCTGGCGGGTGAAATGTATCCAAATCTCTGAATTTTGTACAGAGGCTGGGTTTGGATAAACTTTCAGAGGAAAGTCTTCTAGGGGTTTTTATGAGGGTTCTGACTGAGGCAATCCTTTAATCAATAGTGTGGTGTACAAAGGCAAGTATGGGTGCAGGATGTAAGATTTCATCATGAGATGGAAGTGATGCGATGGAGTTTTCTTAAGATCCTTTGCCGTTGCCGATATGTTCCTGCTTCGGTGGTTCTCTCAGTAACCAAGGGCTTTGCCGAGTAGTGCCAAGAAACAGGTGGCTGACAGCTGGGTTGTTTTAGTACTGAACAGGAAAGAAGATGGTAGCATCCATTCTTTTCTCCACTCAAAGTTCAGGCAGAAATCTGCCTCTGTTCAGTTATCTGTCCTCTGTTTGGCCATGTGCTTCCGAGAAGAGTTGCCCCAGACACAGGGAGTGCATTGCGACTGCTTTAAATCAGCCACAGCAGATTCATAGACCTTGCCAATAATTGATGCATACATGAGTATGACACGGGGTTCTAGGCAATGAATCACCAGGGATGACCTCCTACAAAATTTTTGGGAGAGGATTTCTTGATCCTAAGGGAGACCCATGGAAGGGAATAGTTTCTTCCTCCTCTAGAAGAAGTAGTAACTGAATACAATGCCTGGATTTGCACAGCCATCTTGCAATCATGAGAAAAGGAAGCCAAAGCACAGGAGCTCACACCTTGCGTGGATCAGAAGAGCAAGGTGGAAAAAGAATTTATTCTTTGATATCATTGTCGAGTGGACAATGCTACTTTTGGTCTTATTGTTATGTGAAATAATGAATTTACTTATATCCTTACTCTTGTGGCACTTTTGGTTGAATTTTCTAGCTTGCAGAGGGTTGCCAGTTAGCAAATAAAAATGTACCTTGCAGAGTTAAGTTTGAATTTCAGATAAATGATGAATAATTTTTCAGTATATATATGCTTAATGTGGTATTTGTCCCATGCAATATTTGGGACATCCTTTGTCATGATTTGTTGTTTATCTGAAATTCTGATCTAACTGGACACCTTGTATTTTATTTGTCAACATTAAACTTGTTGCTGAGAGCAGTTTACCTGGTTCGGTGATGAAAGGCTTTCCTCGGGTCCTATTGGCTATGCTCTTTCAGAGGTAAAAATGTGAAATAGAGTGACGAGTTATACTTTGAGTATACATATTTGGAATTCAGGCTCATATTCTCTAGAACTGGTAAAAATGTCTAAAATACTTTTTTCTTGAGTCTTGTCAATGAAACCTTACCATGATTTGAAATATTATTTTAATGCAGATTAACTGTAGAAAGAGATCCTAGAGTCTCCATTTCTTTACTTACCACCTATTTGGGGCAATAGAAATCTACCACCTGAGTCTCAGTATTTCAGTACGTAGTTATGAAGAATTAATATACATTTTGAGAAGCACCATTCATGTCAGGTACATATTACTTCAAACATATTAACTCTCTTTCTTGTATTGATTGTTAAGAACTCTCTTAGGTGCACTTGTAAGAATATTATACTAAGAAGCAATAGAAACTCATTCATCCAAACAAGTACTGATGCTGCTTCTTCCCTCTGCACAAACCTGAGCAGAGTGAGTGCAGTAAGATGTGGACAAATGAGATGCTTTGTGGTGTGAGAACCTTGTACTGCATTACTGTATAGGTGAGTGGTTTTCTTCAATATACTTTTTAAAAATTTTAATGTTTATTTTTGAGACAGAGAGAGACAGACAGACAGACAGACAGAATGTGAGCAGGGGAGGGACAGAGGGAGAAGGAGACACAGAATCCGAAGCAGACTGCAAGCTCTGAGCTGTCAGCATAGAGCCCAATGTGGGGCTTGAACCCACACATCCTGATATCATGACCTGAGCCAAAGTCGGACGCTTAACTGACTGAGCTACCCAGGCGCTGTTAAAATTCTTTTTAAATACTTGTTTTTTTGAGAGAGAGAGAGAGAGAGAGAGAGAGAGAGAGCACACGCGCGCGCGCACACACACACACACACACACACACACGCAGGGATGCGCACAACTGGGAGAGGGGCAAAGAAAGAGGGAAACAGAGGATCTGAAGCAGGCTTTGTGCTGACAGCAGAGAGCCCAATGTGGGGCTCTAACTAACGCACTGTGAAATCATAACCTGGGCCAAAGTTGAAAGTCAGATGCTTAACAGACTGAGCCACCCAGCTGCCCCTAGCTGAGTTTTACTCCTGACTCTGAAACTGGCACATATTAGATTGTTCATAAATTATAGCTGTTGTTAGTACCTAAACTAAGAAGAATAATTTTGCCTTTCCTTGGAGGATAGAGACCCATCTCTTTTTTAGTATCTTCAGCATGTGGCACAGTGCATTCCACACACCCACAAGGTATACAATGAGCATAAATGGCCACGGAATTGGGTTCCTACCTCATGGGCAATGCATAGACCATACAATCTTTCTAATGGGTTATTCTGTATTCAAGTCGTCATGCCATTTTGATACTTTTTCTATCTTCCTTTTCGTGCGCAAAAGAAGTTATTCTCACAGAGAAAAATATAGAGCCCACAGAATGGCAGCTGTGATGTCAAGTCTTACCGTGCTCCTATAATCCTGATGAAGAAAATATTTGGAGAAGGAGGGAAGAGCCGCTGCCCTTAAGAAGCTGACGGCTGCCAGATGGGAGGACTGCTCATGCTGTGGACACTACAAAGCAGAACTAAAGTTGAGGGATATAAGATAAAGGGAGGTGGGGTCCGGTTTAAACAGTCAGAACTGCCTAGTACCGCAATGCCTCAAAGGTATTGAGGACTCCTCTCCTGAAGTATTGACTCCCAGACTGATGACCATTTACCAGGAATATTATAGCAGCTCTGTTTTCTACCTAACATGAAAAATGGGGATATTAACCCCAATTTATCAGCTCACAGATGAGGGATTTGGTCCAACGAAACCTGAAGAGACTCCTTTGCTGGTTTTCAGGCATCTGTAAATCACTAGTCGCAATGGTTTTCAAACTTGACTGCAGAGTAAAATTAACTTGGGAACTTTGAAAAGTCTAGATGCTTAGGCCACATCTGCAGAGATTCTGATTTAATTGGTATGGGGTAAGGCTTAAGCATTAAGGATTTTTTCAAAGCTCTCCAACTGATTCAAAGGTACAGCACTTTTGAGAATCACTGAACTAGCGTGCTCAAAAATTATGATTGTGGATTGTAGTTTGGAATTTGATTTAGCCTGAGGTGTAACACTAAGCAGCTTCCTTAACTTCTCTTGGTTCCATATTCCTTATTTATCAAAAGGAGGTGGGGTGTATATACTTCTACACTTGATCTTAGCCAAAAGGCCGAGAAGCGATATGGGTGTATATACTTCTAAGGCACTGTCCTCCAAAATTTTATTATTCTAGGGCCCTTAAAAGTTTATGAATTATGAAAAGGCAACCTTACTGCTTTCTCAAAATAGAGGGGGAGCTGTGTTCAGTGACATGGGAATTCTTTGCACTCCTTTTTGTTAGTTATGATGGCACTCATAGACGCCCCTCAACATGGGAATGGTTCTGCCTCTCACAGGAACGTGTGACACCAACAGTGTTCGGATGGCAAGATTTTCAGTAGTCCCCTGCTGAGGACTGGGGTCCATCCTAATTTGCACAGAAACTGCTAGAGGATAAAAAAATAGGTTTCTTTCCTCTTATCCACGATTCCAGGAGATACTTTATTGCCAGAGTAGAGTCATCTGATGGACTACTGCATGTTTTTCTTGGTCTTTTGTGTGGATGGCAATTTGTGCTCTTTTGGGCTTGCTACCTTACATTTGGCTTAGTGACTTGCTTACCAAGAATTTTCCTGACCCTAACCTGGAACTCTCAGCTTCTCTTTTAGTCTTGGTTTTACTTCTACCCAAATGAGAGCGTGTGTCTCGTCACTCTGGTCATGCGGCTACTGACTCCAGACAGGAGATGATAGACACAGCACTGCAAACTTCTTCTTTTTCCCCTAAAGAAATTTAAGGAGGACTTCCATTATGAGGTTTTCCCCAAAGATGTTGCTTATGTTTCATGGAGTTTGTATTTGTTAGTCTAGTTTTATTTGCCACACAATGTGCACAAAAGTAATCATAGAAATGTGAACTATCATGGGGCACAAAACATCAACGTTTTATATGGAACTATGATTGAGTGATTTTTTTTTTTAAGTGTGAAACTTCTTACTTCCCAAAGGAAAGGTACTTTGGAAAGACAGTCTCCTATTATTACTTTAATACTTCCTGAATTTCTAGTTTAAAAACAAATTTATTTTATTATTATTTTTTCAACGTTTTTTATTTATTTTTGGGACAGAGAGAGACAGAGCATGAACGGGGGAGGGGCAGAGAGAGAGGGAGACACAGAATCGGAAACAGGCTCCAGGCTCCGAGCCATCAGCCCAGAGCCTGACGCGGGACTCGAACTCACGGACCGCGAGATCGTGACCTGGCTGAAGTCGGATGCTTAACCGACTGCGCCACCCAGGCGCCCCTAAAAACAAATTTAAAGACCCGTTACTCTGCACACAATTCAACATAAATCACCCAGGGGCTCCTGGGTGGCTCCGTGGGTTAAGCATCCCACTTCAGCTCAGGTCATGATCTCACAGTCCATGGGTTCAAGCCCCGCATCGGGCTCTGTGCTGACAGCTCTGAGCCTGGATCCTGCTTCAGATTCTGTGTTTCCCTCTCTCTCTGCCCCTCCCCTGCTCATGCTCTGTTTCTCTCTGTCTCAAAAATAAATAAAAACATTAAAAAAGTAAATCAAAAGATAAAACACCCAGTTAAAACTCAGACAATCTTATTGGGAGAAAATTTTGGAACCTTTGGGTTACTTGTGAAAGAGTTAAAAATGTTCTTTCTTTCTATTCTGGATATCAGATCCGGACACGTTTACTCTGGTGTTTACATAAATGCTGTCAGTGCACCATGGAAGTTGGAAAGAACTCTTTTTATTTTTGTCAATTTTATTTTTATTTTTTAAATTTTAAATCAGGAGGGCAACAAAGCAATAAAAAGGATCATAGGGCACCATATTAGTGACAAATCACAGGAGGTGGTTCCAGAAAGGTTGTGAAAAGTAGTTTCTCATTGCAGGAATTGGGTTGGGCCACTCCTTCGCCCCCCCTTCTCAAACACAAATATTTTCATATAATAAAAGCCTGTTTCCCTATGGTTATAACCCAGCCTCCCCTCCTCGGACACCACCATTTTAAAGGGGGTTACTGCGCGGACTTCCCCGCAGTGCATAGGTTTTCTCTCTTTCTGGGCCGCGTCTCATAGAGGTGAGGCGTCCCTTCGAGGGGCTCAGGCCGGGTGAAGGGACAAGAAACACCCACTCGGATCCAACCCGGGCAGCCAGCGGCCGGAGCATGCGCTGAGAGTTTGTGCAGCTGGCCCTGGCTGCCGCCGCTGCCTCGTCCGGACTTGGCGAGGACTTGGGAGGGACAGAGGCGCTGGGAGGTGGCTTAACAGAGACTTTCCAGCAACTGCTGCCCAGGACTCTTTTTTTTTTTTTTTTTTTTTTTTTCTTTTTCCCAGGAGGCGGCGACGGCGGCGGCGGGGGAGAGGAAGAGAAGGAAGCGTCTCCTCCTTGAGCCAATGCAGCCCTCTGGCTCTCCGGGAGGAGCGTCCCTGCCCCGATGAGCCCCCGCAGTGCGTCCGCGACCGTCCCCCGGCGGGAGTGGGGCGCGGAGCCCAGCGCCGACGGTGAGTGGCCGCACGTCTCCCGTCTCCCCAGCCGGCCGTCCCGCCAGCCCGCCGGCGGCTGTCCCCGGCGCTGTGTGCTAAACTACTTAGAGGCTGGCGGTGGGGCTCCCCCGCCGCCGGCGCTCCCCCCCTCCCCCCCACCGCGCCCTGCCGGGGGCGCGCGGACGCGCGGTGGCGGGGCGGGGGACCGCGCTCGGCTTTGTGCTGCTCCGGCGGCGCGGGGTCGCGGCCGCGGCCGGGGGAGGGGGCCGTGAGTGACTAACCCGGCGTCTGCACAGCTGCACCGGCCCTAATTCCCCCGCGCCCCTCCCCGCCCCCGCCCCCGGCTAATCCATCATTCCGGGCCGGAGCACCATTTCTCACGTTCTCCCCGAGAAACCCTAGTCGCGGGGCGGAATCCCAGCTCAGCGCCTCGGCCCCCCCCCCCCCAGTGCCCCCTGTTCACACTCGCGCGGCGGGGTGGGGTGGGGGGTGCGGAGAGCTGGGGGGCCCGGGAGCTGTCCTAATGCGGGGGACGCTCGCACCCGCGGACTCGCCGGCGGCGCCGGTGACGTCTCCCAGGGGTAGTGCGGTTTCCAACCTTCGGGACGGTTCCGAGCTGAGCTGTCCCCCCCGGGGGGGGGGCGTGGACTGAGGGACGTTTTCCAGAGCGTCTCATCAGAATGCAGAGGACACCGCCGCGCGTCCCCCGAGAACGGGAGTTTACTGTGTGCCTTCATTCATCCGGGAGTCAATCTTTTCTCTTCTCAGCAGGTGTTATCTGAAGCCGGTTTGGAACTTTAGGGGAGTTGAGGTTACAGTTACAACTTTAACAAATGATTTTCGATGAAGCGATGTCTCAAATGACCTAGGCTTCGGGCCGGACTCGGGACCCAGCTGAGAGCTGCAGAGGAGGGGTGGGCTGCGGGGCAGGGGGGGCGGGGGCGAGGAGCGCGGTGATGAGAAGTGCCCTGTTCTCCCCGCCCCCTGCAGACCGCAGCTACTTTGCCGGTGAGAGTAGGATGTGGTGAAAGGATGGGGCTTCTCCCATACGGGGCTCACAATGGCCAGAGAAGATTCCGTGAAGTGCCTGCGCTGCCTTCTCTATGCCCTCAATCTGCTCTTTTGGGTAAGTCAAACAGTTCCACTGCACCAACAGGTGGGGACGGCTGGACTCGGTCTCCTCCAGCCACCACTTAATGCGCCAAAGGGCATGGCTAAACATTAATTAATTACAGAGGATCACACCCTCTATTTTTCAGAGAAGTCCATTTTGACCTTAAAATGCCTTTGATCTAGCTGAAGTGCCATTTGTAATTAGAAAAAAGAAATCGACGCCTGGATACTGGTGGCAGTAAAATTAGACTTGAAGTTAAGCTAGGGATATAAATAAATGCACGTGCTTGTGCTTGTAGATAAGAAAATTATGGCACACTACTTAGGGAACTGCTTGTTTTCAGGAATTTCAGATAACTGTCCAAGCCATAAATTGTTTCCTTACGTCATCCTAGCCTATAAAATCTGGTTGGCGTAAAGCAGTCTTACTATGTTTTCGTGAGAATTCATACATAGATAGCCTATCGAAAGACTGGGTAGATTTTTCTACCGGTAGAGTCCATCCAGGCTGCAAAGGTGGTTTTCATGTAACTATTACTAAGTTGGCAAAGTTTTAAGGAATTTTGTGTATGCTTTTGGAAAATCCCATAACCATTTAAGGAAATAAAATACATAAAATTTAACAAGCTCATGGAAATCTTTATGCTGTATGAGCTAGTGACTTTCTATGCTTTGCGCCCAGGCATAAATTTTCATTAAGTGTTATTAATAAATCACATTATTATTTATAAAATTTATGAGGAAAATATAAAAATTAAAACTTTTAATGTTGCTTCAAGAAGTTGTCATCCTTAAGCAAGTAAATTTTTGCCAATTTTGTATTCTATTAATAACTTATATTCAAAATTTTCTGTTAGAATTTTAATGTGCGGTTTATTTATCTGGCCAACTGGCTGGCATTGACCAGCCTCCTTTCATAAGGCTAGTGCAAGTGGTCTCTAGAGGATGACATTTTGGTTTCAACTAGTCCCTATGGGTGGCTCCATTTTGAAGTGACAGATTAAGCCTTCCTTCCGTGAGTAATCTGAAAAGATATCTAAATTGGCAACTTTTTTTTTTTCTACATGAGAATTAGAAATCATTGCATAGTTAAATTCACCACTTGGAAACGTAAAATCACTAATTGATCTCATTGCAGATGTTAATTCTAAATATGTATGTTTTTTCAATGGATCATTAAATCACCTACTTAGCTATAAAGTTACTAAGGTTTTGAACTTTGTGGTTTTTTTTTTTAATGTGTGGTAATTATCACTTCAATTTACTGGTTTTTCACTTTTCTACTTTATGCTTTTTAATTATAGAATCATCATACTTTTATAACTAAAAAGGAATTTAAAGATGACTTGGTTGAACTTCCTTACTTTGTGAATGAGAAAACTAAGGGTAGGTTAGTGACTGGTCAGAGGTCAGATGGCCTGATGGTGACAGTTCCTGTAGCAGAACTCAGCTTTCTCGGTCCCGGAGAGTGCCTTTACGTGAATGATTACTGTGTTCTCAGTCTTGAAATTACTAGGACTTTTGTTGTCCAAAGAACAATGATTTGGAAATTTTCTTAATAATCTGTATTATGTGGGAGGAAAGAAACCTCAATCATTGAACAAAAATATTGCTCTTCCGACTACTGAATTTGCTTCAAAAAACCTATTGCTTAAATTCCTCCAGGGCTCTTTCTAGCTCCCCAAAATGTAAAATGTCATGTCTTTGTTGTTATCCTGTACCTCAGCCTTCTCATTTTCTGTGGGTGTATTTTATTTATTTATTGAGATCCCTTCCCCCTTTCTCCAGCCCTCTTCTTCTGCCAACTTCCCCTCCAACAAAATAATCCGTGTTAACCTCTGTATCTTTTAAAATTGTGTACAAAGATGTATTTACTCATACCTGTCCGCATATACCCATTCGTGTACATTTATATGTATATTCACAATATATTTTTGTTAAAATGGTTTTTTTCTCATGCGGGTTCAAGTGGCAGGAGTGGGATTGCTTTGTGGGAGGATATGTGACACAGACGACAACAAAAGAGCTAATCTTTATACAGTTCTTCTTCCGTTTGCCAGTCACATTTAGTGCTTCAGTCTCCTAGCCTGTGAAATAGGAATGATAGTTCCTCTTTTCTAGCGTTGTCCTGAGGATTAGAGTTAATGTACACAAGGGGTTTGAACAGTGGTGCCTAAATGTGCTATGTGGTGGCAGTAACAGTAGGTAGTAGTACTTGTGTTTGTTACCGCTGTTGCTACAGTAATGACGCTCAAGTAGATTATCAGGAGGTGGAGTGCTCACTCAAAGGAACCCCCGTGGTGGTAATGGCAGCAATTGTTATTCCTGGGATTAATACTGCTACCACTGCTACATTTCCTTGACCCAGAAATCCCGCCCGGGGAATTTGTTCCCTAGAAAGAGGAACACCGATACACCCCATTATATGCACACAAATATTTCTTGCCATCTTGTTGGTGTTAGGGCACTTTGAAATTTTTGTCGGTTTGAAAGGTTTAAAGTGTTATTTTACTGTTGCTTTGTTTTTTATTTCCTCTCTTCTCCAATGAACATGAGCATCATTTTCTTTAGACACGTATATATTTCATATATGTTATTTCATTTTATAATTCATATTCAGTAAGTATGTCATATTTACCATTTACGTTTGTCTTATTGTTTGTCCATTGATTTCATTTATGCTGTTACTATACAACAGTTCAACAAATTTTTATAGGCTGTTTTAAATAAGAGTTTATATACTCTTTCTTCTGTTCTTTCTGTTCTTATGTACTCTTTCTTCTGTTCTTCTGTTCTTTCAAAGCACCTGCCTTTCTTGTTTTAGTCAGGGTTTCTTTTTCCCAGTGGACTTTAAGCTTATTTGATATAATTAAAATTATCTGTTGGGATTTTTGTTGGAATTGTATGCGATGTATATCAACTTTGGGAGAATCGGCATTATTCTTTCAGTGCTAAAACAATGTTTGCAGACCTTGTGTTTTCTTACTGAGTCAGATGTAGTTTTCAGCCTTGTGCTGGGCACATTCCTGGGCATTCTTGCACTACTGTCTCATCTAATTCTCACAACGGCCTTGGAAAATTGTTTGTTTCTTTTTTTTTGGGTAGAGAGAGGTTGTTCAGAGAAGTTCAATAACTTGCTAGTGAGTGGCAGAACAGGGACTCAAAGTTCAAACTTCTTCTCCAAGTGTGATAGAAGTTGTAGGACTGGAAATGGGGGTGAATGTATTTGCAGTGGAGAGGTAAACACCCTCAGTAGGAAGGGATAAGCTACCCAACTCCTAACAAGTCCTCCAGAGCAGCGTTTCTCACCTGTTGTGTGCCTACGAATCCCCCCCCACCGGCGTCTTGTTAGAATACAGAGTCTGATTGAGTGTGGCAGGGGCTTCACGTATTGAGGAGCAAGGCTTTAGTCCTTGTGTTCAGCTCTCATTGAGATTAGAAGCAGAACAAACCAGTGTAGCGTATGAGCCCAACTTCTTACATCACACTTCACATCTTGAGTATGGAGAGGGGATTATTCTTGCCTCTAGTTTTGCAGGATTGAGAAACCTGCCCTCTTTACCTCTGGGCTCAAAGCTGAAGCCTTTTACTCCTCATTTTGCATTTTAAATAGTCCCCCCACGCCCCACCTTCCCTATTTCTACTATGTTGCTACCATCTTTCCTTCTGTATCCAGAAGGATTTTAGGGAAAAGAAAACTAAAATCTTAACTGAGGACGTATCGAATTTTGCTTTGCTGTTCTGAGAGTTGGAAATCAGAGTGCTTTGTGTGTGTGTTTTTAAAGTACATCCTGAGTATTTTTCTGAATGTGAGGCAGAGATATGTCTAAGAGGAAACAATTCAAGATCACAAATGCACTGCTTCTCTCCCTTGCCATGGATCCAGTCACTTTGATGTGTCATCTGTTGAGTGGCCCTTCCACATTCTGAAGAAGCGCAATCCCGGTATAGCTGTAGGGGAGCTGGCACACAGATATTGGACCTTCTAGGTTTGTCATGAGTGTTGTGGGTTTGTAATGGGAGAGGTCACATGGGACATGGTGCACGTGGGTGAACTGCCCCAAGAGCTCTTTTGTAACCATGATTCACATTCTGGCCACAAAGGAGCAAGGAAATGAGCTATTTTCACTTCAGTTTTATCCCACTTTTACTATTTAAATGGCATATTATTTGAGTAAATGAAAGCTTTCCTCCATTTTAAAGACAACTTCTGTGGCTTTATGATATGAATGCTTGCCATTCATAGATGATAATTTTCTGCTATTACAACTATGGATAAATATGGTTGTCTTTGGAAGTTCTTGAAGTTGGAGAGCACTTAACATTTATCAAATTTGTTTGCTTATTATTTTCTAAAAATATAATTTCCCATCTGTAGTTTTTAAGCCCCATTCTCACTGGCAGATAAGAGCCATTGTTTTTCACCTACCATTACTAAAGATAGTAGCAACAGAGAGGAACTACTCTAGTGAACTAAGAAAAGAAACTTATAAAAGAAAACCTTAAAAGTGGACAGGGAATCCAGTTCATACTTTTGGGATATATGCAGGGCAAATGAAATAACAGAAGGTTAATGTCCTGTTTCTTTTTCCTTGGCCATATGTAGTGAACCTTAGGTGTTTGACCCGTGGCAGACCCTACAGAGATTCTTGGCAAGTAGACATTTGTATTCACATGGCATTTATGTAGTCATATAAAAATACAACTTTTTAAATCGTTACCCCTAACTTTATACTCTGAAAGTCCTTGAAGTTTACTTTAATTCTAGTGACTAGGGGAGAGCTTTCCGACAAACGTTAGTTCTTTTTAAAAATAAATATTAAATAAGCTTTGGTCTCAGGGGCAAAGCTGGTACATGTTTTTCATACAGTGTGGCCCCAACTGAGCAAAGATGAGCCATCGCATGGTTCATAAGGACCACACTTTGGAGAGGGGTGTGGGGGATTTTTCGGGACATGTCCTTGTGGCAGAGCAGAATAGTACTGACCTTGGCCTGCCAGCCTCCAAATAATCAAGACTTGATTTAACTTCATGTTTCAGTAAATAACTATTTCAAACCTTTTTAAGACTAAGGCAATTAAAAAAAAAAATTAGTGTTTATTTATGTTTGAGAGAGAGAGAGAGAGACAGAGTGCAAGCAGGTGAGGGGCAGAGGGAAAGGAGACACAGAATCCGAAGCAGGCCCCAGGCTCCGAGCTGTCAGCACAGAGCCCAACGCGGAACTTGAACCCACAAACTGTGAGATCATGACCTGAGCTGAAGTTGGACACTTAACCCACCGGCTGAGCCACCCAGATGCCCCAAGACAAAGGGAATTTTAAAAGCACCTAGTTCAATTCTCCATTTTCAGGATAAACAAAGGTTCCAG
This sequence comes from Neofelis nebulosa, assembly GCF_028018385.1. NCBI lineage: Eukaryota > Metazoa > Chordata > Mammalia > Carnivora > Felidae > Neofelis > Neofelis nebulosa. Next base: position 31,009,593 of record NC_080785.1, read on the forward strand.
AAGTTTGAATTACTTGTCCAAGTTCTCTGCAGAGATAGAACTGTAACTAAATTCCCCATCTCTCTCCTGCATTCTGCTCTTTGCTACCAGATTTGACATAAAAAGTAAAGTTAAGGTAGATGGTTTTAAACATCTGTCAGCCTTAAACTTCTGCAAGAGAGCCTTGAACCGCTCTCTTATATGAGACTATAGATTATGGATGGCAGACAGTTGAAGGAATTAGTCTGTCTTATGACTAGGTCCTTATTATTTGGTGGAAACCAAAGGCACACATTTCATAATAAGTTTAGGGACTCTGCATACATGTAAAATTCTGATTGAGAAAACAACTTGATTCAATACTTATTTTTACATAATTAGATTTGAACAAACCCAGAATATATCTCCAGCAATAGCAAATTTCATATGTACAAGTATTTGTTGAGAGCTAGCATTTTCTAAATGTTTTTCAAGACAGAATGTGGCAAATGTCCTGCTAAGTAGTAGATCAAGCATATTCCTCTAGAGTAATATTTGGGTTATTTTCTAAGCATTTTCTTCAACTACAAATGATATTTTGCAATATTGGAGAAAATGTAAGGAGCTATATGCCTAGTTACATATGATAATTATAGTGCTCCTAGGAATTTAATCATAATGAATGACAGTTGAAGAATTATTTTATTTTTATTTGGAAACCTAGTGGAAAATGCTGTTATTAGGAAGGGGTCCTGAATTGCTTGCACTATTTGTGCTTGTAGATTTAATAGCACGATTTGTATTGAGGTGACCTCATCTCCTTTTAGCTTTGTTCCTTGCTACAGCATGCACTCTATGTTGTTCACTGCTATGATTTTCTCAACCCCAGTGAGTAAAATCACTCTTTGAGAATGAAACTGTTTCCAGACATTTAATGCAGCTAGAAATAATGTCATAATAAAAAGCAGTTTTATTCTCAGAGTTGCTTGTTCGCCATAAGATAGGGCTTTGTATTGATATTATTTATTTTGACTAATGTTCTGGGCACAGCTGCAATGCTTGGGTAACTACTGTGCAAAAGAACAGTAGAGTCAAGTAGAAGCTTGTAGTTTAAAGGACGCTTGAGAACACTTAAACCAGCTTCTGACCTGATATATAAATCTTTGATCTTGTAATTCAGCAGGCATCTCTCTACTGGAAAACTTCCAGTGGTAGAAAGCTTAGTTCTTCTTGAAGCATCTCCTAATTTTGCTTAGCTCATCTAGCAAGTTGAAATTGCCTCCCTTTAGTTTAATCATTGTCGCATTCATTTCATCTAATATCTGTTGGGCCTCACTGTTGGGCCTGGTACTCTGCTGTGTGGTTGGGCTGTAGTCAGTGGTCTGTGGAATGAGATGGGTGGGTGAAAATAGGAAACAATAGATAATTGCTCTGTGAAGTCTGTCCCACAGGGTAAGGAGGGAGTTGGGAGAACATCTTTATATGCTAGTTGTTTGAGCTGGTCTCAAAGGGTAAGGTTGAGTTGCTCTGCTGGGGAGGTTGGGAAGGCTGGGGCAGGGTGCATTGGGAGGGAACTTCATGGGCAAAGACATAGAGGCTTGGGGGGATCTGCATGGTGCATTGCTGGAGAAGTACAGGCAGCTTTTTGTATCTGAGTACAGAATGTGTGTGGGAAGGAGCAGGCAGGGAACGGATTGAAGAGATCCTTTAAAGGTGACTGAAGAGGGCCTCTGTGCCCTGCTGAAGCGTTTAAACTTGACTCTCCAGGAAAGAGTTGGGGGTAGTGGAAGCCAGAGCTGGGAAGGCCCCCCTCAGGGCAGCTGTGGGAGCTGTATAAGCAGAAGAACTCAATCTGTGTTTCCTAAAGCTAACTGAAGGATGAGTATGAGGTGGACTCTGTGAGCTGGAAAGTTCATTAGAAGGCGATTGTAATTACCTGGCAAGAGAATGAGGCCCTGAACTAGCCAGAAGTGGCAGGAAGGGGGGAGGAATTCACCAGCCGTGGTGCAGGAACTATCTGTAGGACTTGAAAATAATTAGATGGAGAACTGAGGAGGAGGGAGAGGTTCAGGCTGTCTGCCCAGTTGCCAGTTTATGTGATTGAAGCGTTGATTATACCATTTACTGAGATAGGAAGCACAGTGGGAGGGACACACAGGTTTCGAGAGGAATGGAAATGAGTACCTTCTCAGAGGTGTCAAAACTGGGAATGGCCATGCAATGCAATAGATAGCTATATCACAGAGCTTTCTTCCTTATCCGTGTGCCAGACCTTCAAATATCTGAAGATTCCATTTCTGAACTAATCTAGGCGTTGCCTTTTCTCTTAAGCTGACTGAGAAAGATTAAGAGAAAGCCCTGAGGTCAAAAGTGACTTGAGATAGTAGTAGGTAATATATATAAGAATCCTAGTCTGTCTTTTCATTGCATAAATCCTCTGTGAAGTCGGTCTTATTTTCCTAACAGTTTGTATGTGAGGAAATAGGCTTAGGAAAGATTCAGGGACACCCAAAGTCTTATAACTGAAAAGGATCACAGGTGGAATTCAAACCAAAGCTTTTTGATTCAATGGCTTCTTATAGCCATTATGGCCAAGACTATATGCCTTAAATGGCCTCTGAGACCATGTATTCTGGTCCCTGCTTGGCTTTCCATTCTTACCACATGCCAGTTTCCCTTCCTTGAACATGTCATGCAGCCTTCCATCCTGGGATCTTCGCTGTTCCTTCTGGCTGGAATGTACTTTCCAACTGCTCTTTCTGTAATGAACTTGTGTAATTCTCCTTCAGATCTCAGCTTTCTGAGAGAAGTCCCTTTGACTCCACGGGATAGGTCAGGCACTACAAATAGGATTCTTATAGGAACCAGTATTATTCCTTCCCAGAATTTATTACAGTTTGCAGCTACACATTTATGTCTTTGATGGGTTGATTAAGGTGTGTTCTCTTAGTAAATTTCACCACAGAATAGAGATGATGCCTTTTCCTGCCCATCCATGTGTCTCTACCACATCACAAAGGACCTGGCCAAGAGCAGTTGATCAATATGTATTTTTGAATGGAAGAATTACTTCAAAACCCATGCACTTAACCAAATCTACCCTGTTAGAAATGTTTTGGAATATGTCACTTAAAAGATATACGCATTTTTTGTTATAAATGGAAGACTGTGTATGATGACAACCACTGATGATACACTATACCAAGATGAAGAATCTGATAATTTATTGACACCTGTCTCAGAGCTTAGATACTGAAAATTGGCTAAACAAGCCAGTAAGAAATTCGAAGATGGGGAAACCAAGATCAGTTATTACTTTAAAGAATGATAAAGAGAGGAGAGAATTATTTGTAATTGCACAAGAATTTGATGTAAATAAACTATCACATTAATAGAATTTTCTGGCTCCCGTGAATCTTACAAGGTATTTAAAAGGCCACATACAAGTCAAGTAGAGGAAGAGCATGCAGCCTTAGATATAATCAAGTAGTCCATGGTGCCCTGCTAGCCCTGTGTGTTTTAATAGGTTCTATTATTATTTAGCTATGGAGAAGTCAAAAGATCAGATGACTAGCACTGAAAAGATAGTTTATTATACTTACAGATCCTGAGAGAGAGAGTACATGCCTCATCACGAGGGCCAAGGGGGAAGTACTGGGGTCCATCACAAGGCAGAGAGAAAGGGACTGGGCAAGTACTTTCATTGTGGCTACATCAAGAAGAAATGGGCAAGACAAAGTAAGTAGGGTCTGGATTGGCTACTTTAATTTCAGCAGCCTCTGGAGTATAGGGGCTGTCCCTGGTTGTCTGGCACCTGGACCTTGGCATGTTTATGGCAGGTGTAGAGTGGCCCAGAGTGAGAGAGAGAGCAATAAAAGAGGTGTTTGGGGTGTGGGGTCTGGAATGGTTGGTTTTTATTTGAAAATGACAAGTGTGAACCTGGGAGAAGACCTCTTCTCAAGGGTGGTGGAGGGCAGGAGGCCGAGGCAAGGTGGCTCAGGCACATTATCAGTTTGTTCCGACCAAGGTGTGTCTGGCTTGAACATGTAGAACAGATGTTAAAGCATCAAATTCACAGAAGCTAGAAGCATGATTAATAAACTGTGGCTGACCCATGGGGTAACTTTTATTAGTTTTTACTTTTACAGTCTTTTTATTCCTAACAGAAAAGAGGATAGTAATAACTAGCCTCATTCTTTGCTGAGCTGTGGTCCCAGGGTTCGTAATCTGTTTTAGGCCATGACTCCTGAGACTCTATTCCCCAAAGGATATAGTTAAGACATTCAGACTTAGCCTGGCAAGTACAGACTGACCCCCATGTTATCCCTCCCTTTAAAAAAAAAAGATCCCTGCATGCTGTGCAGGCTAGTCTCCTCACTGTGGAAATAGATACATTCATTTTTTAAATGTTTATTTATTTTTGAGAGAGAGAGAGAGAGAGAGAGAGAGAGAGAGAGCACACATGTGCACACGCACCAGTAAGGAAGGGGCAGAGAGAGAGAAGGAGACAGAGAATCTGAAGCAGCCTCGGGCTGGAACTCAAGAACCGTGAGATCATGACCTGAGCCTGTTGGACGCTGAACCCACTGAGCCACCCGGGTGCCCTGATATGGTCATTTCTAAATTTGGAAGGCAGTTGGTGACTAAGCCTTAAGTTCCAAAGACCAATGGCCTGAATTTGAATCTTTGTTCTGCCACTGAGAACCTGTAAGACCTTGAACAGATTACTTCATTTTTCTGTGCTTCATGGTACTCTTTATAGTCTGTAATTATCTGCTTTATCTGTTTATTCCTTGTGTCCCACAAGAAGCTTCACAAAGGCTGGGATCTCGCATCTCTTATTCATTGTGGGGTCTCTAAATCTAGCACAAATAGTATGAGGCAGATAGTAGGTGTTGAGTCAGTGTTCAGTCACTTCAGTATTCAGTCACTTCAGTATTCAGTCACTGAATGAAGAATGAGCAAATTCACCACCTGATTTTCCGAGCAGGTAGCCATACTTCCCTGTACCAGAGGTCATAGAGCTCTACATGTTCTGTTTGCCTTTGAGCCTTTATCCAGAAAGCATTTTTCATGACCACTGCTTGACTCAGTCAGTACAGACTCATTCCTGTCTTGTATATTCATTATTTAATGAATTTAAAGCTAAATCTATGATGTATAATGGTAATCGATGTTCACTAAGATGACAGAAATTATTAAAAATCAAATTAAGTTAATTTTCACTATATGGTGCTTAAGAACATAAGTAGAAGGCACACTTTAGAAAAAGAAATCCATCTAAATAGGAGAGGGTTAGGGGTTAACCTTCAACTTTTTGAAAAGTTGAAGACTTTTCCTAGGAAGACTCGTTTTGAACATGTTTTATATAGTTGCTTTAAAAAAAAAACCTGTGGGCAATTTAAAATATAGACAAAAGTCGAAAACACAATATAAGTAATCCTTAATTACCTATTACCCAATTGTCAACATAATCTCCACTTCCCAACTAAATCCTATGCATTATGATTATTTATTTAACCATTCAGCATATATCTCTAAAAGATAAGGATCCTTTAAAAAATCTTCATACCACTGTCATATCTAAAACAATAATTTCTTAACATTTTCAAATATCCAGTCAGTGAAAATATCCCCAGCCATCTCATGAATGTCTCTCTGTGATTGTTTTGTTTGAATCAGGATCAGGTCAACATATTGCATTGGGTAATCCCTTAAATTTCTTTCAATTTATAATAGTTTCTCCTTCCTTCTTTTTTTCCACTTGGCCAGTTTTTTTTAATTGAAGAAATTGGATCATTTGTCCTGTGAAATTTCTCATATTCTCAATTTTGCTGATTGCATCCCCATGGTGGTGTTTAACAAATTTAAATCTATTCCCTGTATTTCCTATAAACTGATAATTAGAGCTGGAGGCTGGGTTAGATTCAGGTTGACTTTTCGGTAAAAATACTTCAAAGTCATCTCTGTGTGCTTCCGATCGTATCACGTTGGGGGACACATTGTCTTTTCTTTATGACACTAAAACTAAGCAGTGGGGTATGGCATTTTTTTCTTCCACTTGATTTCTCCTTTCTAGAAGCTAGCCTTTCACGTGTCACAGTTTGCACTCCTAACTACATATTAGAACGTTTGTGGAACCTTACACATTTCTCGTGTCTCTGCCCCACTTTCAAGAATTTTTCCAGGGTGGTTCTGGGCTCAGTACTTTTTTTTTTTTTTTAAGAGTCTTAAGTGATTTTGATGTACAGACAGGACTGAGAACTACTAACCTGATAATTTGGGCAGTTGCTGAGGATCTTTGCCTAGAGATCCATTATTTCAGTGAGGTTGTTAAATAGTGATACTCTATTATGCTTTCTGCATGTATTAGCAGAAATTCTTCTATAAGAACTTTCATGAAGTCTTCAGCTCTTTCCTTTGTATAGGAAAGGTAGGATAAATGTTTAATTCTTACCAGTTTTCTGAATAATGAGTATCCACCATCTTTACAAAGGTGACAGGTGAGTTTTAAGTATTATATGAATTCATAGATTTTAGCATGTGATATTTCAAAGCATTGCATTTATCATTATTATTATTATATTATTATTATTATTTTGGTGCTCAAATTGTTCGACTTTAGCTAATGGAAGCCCTTTCAAGTTAGCTCCTGTGACTCTCTTGGCAATATCGGTCATATGGATTTCATTGCTTCCTTGCTATTGCATATGACGTGTTTTAGGCTCATCTTGTACATCTGATAGTTTAGTCATTCAGTGGCCTCTTCATCCTGTGCAAATCCTGTCTTGAACCCAGAATCAGCCATGTAGGGAAAAAAGCATAATGGTTATGTAACAAAAAATCCTTAATTTTTAAAATTGTTAATCTTGCAGAGAATGTTGCATAAATCCTTGGTAACCAATTTGGTTTTTTTTTTCTTTCCAGTTAATGTCCATCAGTGTGTTGGCAGTTTCTGCTTGGATGAGGGACTACCTAAATAATGTTCTGACGTTAACTGCAGAAACAAGGTAAGCTTTATAATTAATGATTGATTTCTTTCATCAGGTTTTCTTAGACCCTAGTTTCTAAGTAACTTTGCCCCTGTTTAGACGGTAGTACTCTTCCACAATCAATAACCTTTGTTACATCTTCTAGCATTCTCATTAAGGTATGCCACTTGTCCCAGAGAAAACTTCTGGGTATGCTAATATCAGTTTGCTGTCCTCTGGAGAGTGGGTCAGCTGTGTCACATTTGCATGAAAAGGACAGCATAGCTATTTTTCTGTAGGAAAATCACTGCCAACATCTTCCTACCTTCATATCCCTCAGCTAAGGAAAACCAAACTCAGCATTGCCATTGTCTTCTCAAATTTCAAAAGGTTGATCCAGTAACATCACAAAAAGCAAGTTACTTAACCTCTCCCAGTCTCCATTTCTTCATCTCTGAATGGGGACTGTCGCGTATACCACTCTGAAATGTCAGAAGGATTAACTGAGATAGATTTTGTGAAGTCCTAAACAAAGTGGAGCTTAGTATACAGTAATGTCTAATTTTTTGTTATTATTACTCTTACTAGTATGGTTCTAGTTAATGATTTTTTTCATAGCAATAAAGTTTTCTACCAAAATCATCTTCCTTCCTCTTTCTTTTAATATAGATTAATTTCCTTTTACGTAGCAGTGTTTCACATTGGGGGGAAACATTAGTTGCCGAGCAAAGAAAGTGCTGCATGTGGATTTCCAGATCAGAGAAGAGGAGGGAGATTCTTCTCAGTGGGGCCTGTGTGTTTTGCTCAGGCTAAAGCTTCAGAGCAAATAATAGATTGACTTCTTATTGGGGACCTCTTTTTTTTTTTTTTTTTAAGTAGGCTTCATGCCCACTATAGAACCCAGTGCACGACTTGAACTCATTACCCTGAGATCAAGACCTGAGCTGAGATCAAGAGTCAGATGCTTAACTGGCTGAGCCAACCAAGTGCCCCTGGGGACCCCTATCTTATATTTTAAATGAGTGGAGGTAGAAGTGCTACCACTTGTATAAAAAACTAAACAAAACATAACAAAAATAAGACAAGCAAGCAAGTCAGTGGTAGTGCAGTGATTTTGAAAATAGCGATACAGTCATCAGCTTTGAGACATGATGATTTAAAGGATTATTAACACGAATCTCAGTTGTGTCTTGTACTATGTCTTGGGTGCATTTTGGTTCTATTTTATGTATAACGTGACATTATCGTTCTTCTTTCAGGGTAGAGGAGGCTGTCATCTTGACTTATTTTCCTGTGGTTCATCCAGTCATGATTGCTGTTTGCTGTTTCCTTATCATTGTGGGGATGTTAGGATACTGTGGAACAGTGAAAAGAAATCTGTTGCTTCTTGCATGGGTATGGTGTTTATATCTTCTCTTTATTATGGGTAAAAAGACCAACCAGGACTGCATTATTTTTTCATCAGTGTACAAGATTACGTGCTTAGGGAACCGTGATAGCAGTACTCTAATCTGTGGTAATTGTTCAACATCCTGTGAGAAAGGAAGCGTTCTTTCCATGGGGGATGACTTCAGCACAAGTATTTGTTGTCCTCAAATGATGAGGTATGGAAATTTGGATGCTATTTAATTATTTCTATCAGGCTAGGTGTTGACATTTTCATTTGAAAGTACGAGCTTTTTTCTTGTGTCATGAGCCTTATTACCACCCAAACAGGCTCCTTGGGACTAGAATGAAGAAGACATGACAAAACTTTGTTTCTCTCTCTCTTCTTTTTTTAAAAACAAACCTGTCAAAAAACCTATGTGGAAATTCAGGTGATGAAGTAGCAGACAGATATTAAAATCCCAGCACCGCCTTTACAGAGGTTAGTGGATAAAAATGAGCCTTCGTTTCCATAATCTTAGTGGCTTTTGTTTTGTTTTGATTCTGAAAGAGTTGGACTAGGCGACTTCTCAAATTCCCTTCAGCACGCAAAATCTATGATTCTAAAATCTATGATTAGACTTTTAATTCAAAAAGTTAGTCAACTCTCTTTTAACATTAAAAATTTGAGTCAGTTTAAACTATAGCATACACACACACACACACACACACACACAGCTTTTTTTTGAAGCATGTTGCATGTATAAAATATTGCTTGTTAGTGGCACTAGGTAGTGAGGCTGCTAACATGTAATTGCAGACATCTCAGATTTTGGAAGAATTAATTCATTGGATGTATGCCCTTCTTTGCAGTAGGATTCAGTATTAGCTGTGCATTGATTTCTTGTAGGGAACTTAAAAAAAAAGTCTTAATGGTGTGTTGATACGCCAGATATCTGAGGAGAAAAAAGTCCTGATTTGTAGCATTTGAAGATCTCCATGGGTTGAATACTTGCAGCATCGTGGATTTCAGGCCACCAGAGTGGTGTCCCTGAATGCAGAGAGGGGAGAGATGAGCACAAGTGGCTGTCAGGAGCCACTCCCGCACGCCAGGGCTCGACCGGATCCCATCCCAAGACAATTAAAACAGAATCTTAGTGCAAAACTGAACTAAAGCTTTGAATTTCACAGGAACAACCTGTGTTGATGTATTAGATAACTCTTGGCTTCATGGATTCTTCAGGTCCATGATTGGAAAACAAAATGCTGCAGAAAATAAATTACACTCAGAGAAGGGAAACATGCCCATTACCTTACTTTTCTCCCCTTTCGTATATAGTGAGGAGAATGGTAGAAGGGTTTGGAATCTTACTTTGTCACTTAAGACATTTGGACAATAGTTTAAACATAAATTCAAGGACTTACTTTATATGAAACTCATAGCTTAAAGGACGGAGGAGGTATTTTGAACTTAAAAAAAAATATCTCAGAGGGGCGCCTGGGTGGCGCAGCCGGTTAAGCGTCCGACTTCAGCCAGGTCACGATCTCGCGGTCCGTGAGTTCGAGCCCCGAGTCAGGCTCTGGGCTGATGGCTCGGAGCCTGGAGCCTGTTTCCGATTCTGTGTCTCCCTCTCTCTCTGCCCCTCCCCCGTTCATGCTCTGTCTCTCTCTGTCCCAAAAAAAAAAAAAACAAAAAAAAAAACAAAAAACAAAAACAAAAACAAAAAAAAAACGTTGAAAAAAAAAAATCTCAGAATCCTTTTTTAAAACCACAATCTTAGAATGATGTCCCATTACACAACAATTTAAGAATGACTAGTCTTCCCCCTGTCTCCAACTTGTGTGACTCTGGGTGGTCCCTGGACTGTGTGTTTGGGGAGGGTGGGATAGCATATTTCATGGAACCTCAAAGACTTTTAGGAACCCATTTTGAAAACCATTTATGCATTCCATTAGGCTGTTTGAGTGCTCATAAAGCAAGTTGACAAAGAACCAAGTAATTTGGTCGCTACTTGAGGCAGGATGAGTCACAGAGAATTGTGATGAGAGGCTGGAAAGAACCTTACGATGCAAAGGTGAAACGGAGGACTGGAATCATAATAATGACAAAGATGCTGATGTTAAAGTAGTTAACATTTCTCAGGTGCTTACAGATGTTGTAGAGGTTTACGTGAATTTTTTTTACATGAAGAGTTTTACATGAATTAATCAATGTCGTCCTCTCCACAATTCTAATGAAATGGATACTGTTATTTCTATAATATGGATGAGGAAATGAGGCACAGATTGGCTGATTTGTCTAGGTTTGCTAGTAAATGGAGAATCTGCTGTATTCAGACCATAGCTGTCCAGTACGACATATATGTGACAACTTCACTATATTACTCTGCTGCCTTTTCCTAAGTGCTTATAAATGTTTCTCACATTCTATAAAATACTTTCTCTATGATCTTTCACTTCTTCAACTTGACAACAGTCGTCTAAGGTAGAGAATTATAAATGAGGTTCAGAGTCCAAAGTCACTCAACAATAATGGGTGTTGCTTTGATTCAAACCTCAATATTTCTGGCTGCCAAGCCCATTCTCATTGGGTCTTTACTGATGCCTCTAGTAGATGTGTCTCAACCTTTGAAGCCCGGCACATTTACCTTATTATAAATTTCCTTGTTTTATAACCAGCCCAAACTGCCAGACTACAAACAGCTTGATAATATGAACTGTTCACTTTGCCTATAGCTTCAGTAAATGTTTATCAAATTGAATAATGGACAGGACATTAGAACAGCGCAAGTAGGAGCGGTCAGCACCTCAGAAGGAAGATGGAACCAGGAAGGCAATGAGGAGAGTGAGATTTTGAAGGAGGAGTCTGACCCACTAAACTGTAATGATGCTGGAATTGAATCAAAGCAGATCTTCATTTGGGGGCAGCAAATAAACTGCCATCCTCGCCACCTTATCTTTGGATGTTATTTGAACATCGGGGTTGATTGCAAGCAGGTTTATTGCTTAAACTTATATTGTGAAATTGTTAAAGCGCCGTATAAAATGATCATCTTTAAAAAACAATAATAAAATAAGATAAAATAAAGAAGGAGCCTATTAGATAGGATTCTACTACAAGGGGAATGGCTTCTTAAAGGAGGGGAGGGGTACTAATGCAAAATAGGACAGGATGTTAGGTCTTTGGCAAATATTTGCAAGGCAACTCTCATGTTTTCTTCCTTTGTGCCCTTTAGCTTTTTATCCTAATTAGTATTTAAAGAAGTTGAACGCATTCAACCCAACTCATTCATTTCCCTGTATTCAAAATCTTGTTTCACTTTTAAGAACTGTAAATGAGATTAATAGGAAGAGGCTTTTTGTTTTTATTTATTTATTATTTATTTATTTATTTTAAGACAACCAGTATCTCTGAGAACTGCCGTATCTTTTGAATGATTATCAAAAGAGAAACAAAAAAACAAAAACCAAAAAGAGCTGGCAACTGGGCTACGGTGCTGTTAAGCAAAAGTCAGAATGCCATTACTTATCAGACTGATCAAGAAAAAACGGGAGACTCTCAAAACAGGTCTTTATAACCAACCTGCCCTCTCCTTACACCACCCCCCTAAAATACCAACAACTGGGCAGGCTAAGAGGCCACCCATAGGAAAACATTTCTGGTGAACTTTGGTCATGAATTTCACCCTTCTATTGAGTTATAGATACGAGTTGTTAAAATACCCTAATTTAGGGTTCCTGTATAAAGTGTAGGACAGCTAAGTAAATTTGGATTTCAGATAAGCAACAAATAATATTTTAGTATAAGTATGTCCCATGCAATATTTGGGATATACATCCACAAAGCATTATTCATTGTTTATCTGGAACTCAGATTTAAATGGGCATCCTGTAATTTCATTTGCTAAATCTGGCAACCCTACTCTAACTAGATTTGTTCTTAATACATGTGAGATTGTCATAGAACAGAAACTTTTATATCTTTGTAAGAATATATTTTGTATATTTATAAAAATAAATTCTAATTATGTTAGGAAAACAAACCAAAAACGACTAGGAAAATAAACTTGCATATGCCATGACTTTCAAAGTGATTTTAGTAACAGAAATTCCTTCTCGTTTTTAAAGAGAAATTGCAGCTACATGGAAATCGGTTTTAAGCCTTAGATGGGTACTCCCAAGGCTTTTAGTTGTAGACTAAATGAAATTCATTTGTTATTGCAATTCTACCTTGCTATTAACACAGGCATTAGGAAAGCTGTGCCCGCTCAGGGGAATGTAAACAGATTGAGCAGACATGTTTACAGTATCGACAACAGCTGAATGTCACCATCAGGAGATCGTCACTTGTCAGAGCATGATGCTAATATAATCCAACCACCAGCAAATCACAAGTAGTCAGGCACTGGTCAGAACTGAAGTTGGATGCACCTAACAAGTTCAAGACCAAGTACCTTGTGTTTCAAATGGAAGGTTTTCTTTTTCTTTTTTTTTTTTTTTCCATTTTTATTACTCCAGAGAATTTGCATAAAGCTAGTGATTATATGGAAGCGCTTGTAAAGCTTTCTTAAAATATACAGTGATTGAACCGGATTTTTAATGATGCTCTTAATGGAAATCAAGTAAATTTCAATGGCCACAAGGACATTAACCATCCTTGAGTATTTTGTTGGTTGAAATCATAATGCAAAACCAGAATATCTTAAATGGTAATTTTCTACAGACTCTCTGTTTAAGGCCTGCTTTCAAGCAGTAATAAACTTTATAATTATATAGCTAGTCATAAGCCATTAAGTTAAAATTAAACTATTGAGTTAAATATCTTTATTATTTTCTGTTTATGATTTTGGTTGGTAGCCTAGCATCTATGTTTCTCAATTAAGGTCCATCATATTATTGACCACATATTCAGCATCTGCCCAGTGTTTTACTTTGTTTCCTCAGAAAATACAGCAAATTTTTGTGGTTTGATTTATTGTACAGATGAGGGAAGGAAGGGTGCCCAAAGATTCAGGGCTGCTAGTTGCCATCATTAGCCTTCAAATAGAGTCCTTGCTCAAGCGCATGCCAGGTTCACTAACTACACCACACTACTGTTAAAATACATTAATTAATTATTGGCATTATTTCTCTAAGACTTAAATGTGCTTCATTTATAATTCCAAGGCATTCAGTGGTCATTTAGCCTTTAAAAATATACTCTTTTAATATCCTTATCATAAAAGTTCTACCATAGTTCCCTCTTCTTTTATCACAGAATCCAGCCATTTATCCTTTCCTCTTTCCTCCTTTCCTTCCCACTCCCTGTTTCTTTCCTTTTTCCCTCTTTAGACAGATGTCCTTTGACCAGCGTGTGGTAGACACTTGAGATACAAAGATGAAAGGGGGGAATAGAAAGAAAATAACAAAATTTAATACAATATTAAAGTTAGAAGTAAATAAGTGTGGGAACACAGAATAAGGAGCAACTGGAGACTTATGACAGGTTTCGAAGGAGGGTCTTTATTTGAGCTATTGAAAAGATATTGAATGCATCAGAGTTTTCTGGTGGAGAAGGGGAGGGAGGGGCTCTAGAACAACATGAAAAGTGTGCAAAGACGCAGAGGAGTAACTTAGAAATTTTGTGTGGCTGTAGTGTCACTGCACTGAGAAAAACACCTGAAGTAGCCCAGTTGTGAAGGTCTTTGTAGGAGAGAGTCTGATGTTGTCCCTTGGGCTATGAAGAGCCAGTGGATTTTTCTAGTACTTAGGGTTGGAGGCATTGGGAAGCCCCGTTAGTGATCACACAGTAGTCTTCAAAGCCATGGCTGGGGTCAGAACCAAGACTTTGGGGATGGAAGGTAGATGAATTCAGTAGACCTTGCTGAAGTGGAATTATGAATAAAGAATTGTACATGACTGTACAATTTGTATTACTTGACATCAGGAAGTAGGTATTATTCTACACTGATGCACTTTTCATATGATCAAAACACATCTCTGCAATACAGGCATATTATTGTGACCTTTCAACTAGAACTCTTTAAAAGCTATAGTTTTCAAACTTAGTTGTTAAACTCACAAAGGGTCTCAGGTCGTTGGAGGAAACTGAAGATGATGTAGGCATTTCTGGATTCAGAGGCTCTCAGTTTGCACAACTTGCTTTTGTATGCACAAAAGCCCAGCACAGAGTTCCGTGACCTCTTCTGTTTCTTGAGTCATGTTGGTTTGACTACCTCTGATTATGCCCCAGAAAAGCACATAAGCAGATGTCTTTAAAAGTAAATGTGTCCAAGACAGGGGCTTGGGACAATTGTGTGATATTCATGCCCTTAGTGTTGGGTCTTTGTGACGGGATTTTGAGTGCTCATTGGACTTTCTGCTTACTTTGGGGTTTGAAGTGCGAATAGTTTTTATATTTCTGACCTTTGCATAATCTAGGTGTACTCTATCTTAGTAAACATTTTAAGCTTTATTGTGTGTTGTTTCTTAATATATACGATGAGATAGCTTTGACTAAATATAAGCCATGTAAATCTATATCCATTAATTTGGTGAACGTCTTTAGTCTGCGTAGCATTTAAAGCCAGGTATTTCTCTGCCAGCATGTTCCATTGAAAGGTTCGTTCCAGCTGTGAATGCTGGTTACCGGTTCAGCAAATGCTCCCTTGAGGTCAGTTCAGCAATTGTGCTGTGGTTTTGCTTTGTCCTCTGCTTCCACATTGTCAGTCTGTTGGCTTCCTTTGGCAAATGTAAAACAGTAGGCATTTATGTAAAATCATATAGCTGTAAGACTGACTCAGGAATCAGTGTCCCTAGAGTACAGAGTTCAAGCAAGAGGGCAAATGACACACGTAAAAGGTGAGAGAATTAAGTCATTTCAGCCATTGAGGAAATAGCTTTCAGATAAACTTTTTAGAAAATGATGTTTAATATTTACTCTCTATGCAGTGTCTCATGGAGTTAATGATGAAATAATAGCTTATTAATTAAATTTAAGTTTTTTCCCATGAAATTTCATAAATTCAAAACCCTTTGTGATCCATAGAATTTTCCCTTTTTTCAGATAAAGGGTGATAAAGGGGCCTGGTTATGTGCTCAGATTAAGATGAATCTTCTCAGTTCACATGACAAACACTGCTTTAAATTTTGTTTGAAATGTATAAGCATTGTTATATCACTATTTCTGTTGAGCAATATATTTGGGTTATTCTAAAATAAGTGGTTATCCCTGAATTTTCTTTAGATTACCATTCTTTTAGTTTTAGAACTTTAAAATTTTGAAACTACACATTTCATCAAAGTGATCACAGCTATAAAGACATTGTAGAAATATTGTCCTTAAGAAGATAGCATTTATGAAATGATATTTGCCAGTGTAACAGTTACTTCTCATTAAGTACAAAGATGATTTTTTTCAGCGTCTCTTCGAGGAAACTAGCATTGAAAATATTTTTGGATTTCATGTTCTGTGCAGGCTTTACAAACTGAGTTGAAGGCATGGGCTGACGTTTGTCTTTTATAATTAGAATATTTTAATTCTGTACGTTTTCTCTTTGTGTTATTAAAGTACTTTTCTAAAAGAGCTCTAAGGAACAATAACCTTGTTCTGTTGAGACCGTTTAATACATGTTTAATACACGGACAGGAAAAGGAGATGATGGGAGAATCGGGGGCGGAGGTGGGAGGTGGCTTACAGAAAGGTCCTTGCCGAGGGGGAAGGTACTCTGGAGGAACTGAAAGGCTGGTGGATAGAGCAATTGTAGTAAAACATTTGGAAGCTCCTAGTGTGTGTGGAGAAGGGCATGTGTCAGTCATATGGGAAATGTGGGCCAGATATGCAGGGTAGAGAGGTGGCTCTGTGAGCTTTCAAGCCACATTATGGAGAGTCTTGATGTGTGCTTACTCTGCAGTTGGAAGTTCTGTGAGCCTAAGAGTCATGTGATCTATCTTTTGCAGTGTCCTTTCCTGCTTGCCCTGGGCTTTCTGCTCATTTACCCGGGAGAAAATAGTACCTGGTTTTGCCACTCTGGGATAAGGGGGCTTCACATTTTTAAATGATGAACCTTCTTTAATGATACAAGAGAGAATGGAAGACAAACTTTATTCTAACAATGTGCCTTTACTGATGAAGAAATGAAGGTGCTGAGGTGGGGAAGTCTAATGTCTTAGAATTTTCTTTTCAGATGTACATTATAAAAAAATTATGTGAATCTGGGTGTGTTTAGTTCAGGTGTCACAGCAAAAATATGGTTATCAGGTTAAAGTAGTAACCAGGAAACTGGGTGCAGGGCTAAGGTGTTCTTAGGGAGACAAGCCAGGTTCAAGGACTCTTGTGGAAGGGTCAGAACAGTAGTTCTTTGAAGTGCTGCAGCAATTTTCCAGCTTCAGGGGGAAAAAAAAACAGTTCCATAAATAACTAACTGGTGTCAGAGGATTGTTGTAGAACTGCTTAACTTGTTGGAGAATAAACTTTCCAAGCGTGTTAGAAGCATTTACCCATAGATAATGGATATACTCCATTCAAATGATTGTTGGTCTGTTGATAAAAGCAGGTCTTGGAGGATTTCTACTTTTCAACATTGGTGTAGCTCAAATATTTGTTGTGACAAGGGTGCATTTCTTTAAAATAGTTCTGTAATTCATGCTGTTTAAATTTTTTTTTTAACGTTTATTTTTGAGACAGAGAGAGACAGAACTTGAATGGGGGGAGGGTCAGAGAGAGAGGGAGACACAGAATCTGAAACAGGCTCCAGGATCTGAGCCATCAGCACAGGGCCTGATGTGGGGCTCGAACTCACGGACCTCGAGATCACGACCTGAGCCGAAGTCGGACGCTTAACCAACTGAGCCACCCAGGCGCCCCTCATGCTGTTTAATTTACACGATTCCTTCTATCACTTAGGCTGAAATATTGATGTTTGAACAACTTTGGTGAGAATTTGATGATTTTTCTCTCCCTGAACATTAAGCATGACTTTCTTCTTTTAAGGAAGAAAGTATATTTTTGGCTTAGGAAGAATGTTTTTTTGCTTGAATAGATTTATCAAAACAAGAAAGAAAAAGAAAGAAAGAAAGAAAGAAAGAAAGAAAGAAAGAAAGAAAGAAAGAAAGAAAGAAAGAAAGAAAGAAAGAAAGAAAGAAAACAACCCTCTGTACTTATAATAAATATTTGTAGGTGTAGATGTGTACAATTGAAGGAAACATTTTATTATAATACTCTTTTTAACAAATAGGGTTTGTGGTGTTCTGGAGAATATACAAAAATAAGTTAAAGTGCACGTATCTTGTCTCAAAATAAGCGTCAAATAATTAAAATAATGTGATTTAGAAGAAGATAACTTTCGCAGACATAGAGATACAAATAGGTTCAAAAGTTACTGACTGAGGTTAGAGTGTAAGTTCTCTTCCTGCCCAATAAAACATCTTTTAAAATTTCCAGTTTCTTAACCTGTTGTCTCATAAAAGATGCTGTCATAAAAGTGCCTGTGATAATGAACTCCTGCCCCTCGTATGTTCGGGAGGGATCTGACCACCTTTGGATGGGTCTATGTGAGAGGAGCAGTCTGGATACGAAGCAGGTCTGGCTTCGTATTTTGGCTATTGTTGCTTAGAATATTTCTAAAGCTCCTTCCTGTTTGCACTTTTCTGCCCGGGGTCTGGTAATGGGAACCCCTGTCTCAAATTCTGAGAAACGGCCCAATTATATGTAAAGATAGCCTCTTCAGAGACCAGTAACACCCTGTAAATCTTTGGAGATAGGGCTGAGCAGGCAGACTTTAGCTGACCTAGTTTACAAAGCAACAGAAGCTATATATGTGGTAACCTGTCTAGCATGTCCAGCTGCTTTATTGCCTCACCCTTAATGCTTTACTTCTCATGATATAGATCATTGACCCTGAGAACTCGTAACCCTTGGCTAAGTCCCTCAGATTCTGGTGTAACACATTTCTCAAATAGTTTGAACAGCACATGAAGCAAACACGTACTAATTTGAACTTCACCAACATCCTTGATAAAGAAATCAGCCCAGCAATTACTGGAGAAGATAAAATTGAAAGGGAACATGAATTTAGATGTGCTATTAGAAATATTCCTCTATATTTATTCAAACATAAGCATGAACAAAGGACCGTATCATGCCCATATTTTCTTACCTTACCCTGAACTTTTGTATGGGCTCAGGAGTTACAAGATTATGTTTCTTCAAAAATTGGTTTATAGTTCTGTTTTTTTCCTAAATTAGACTGATCTCACTCCATTTGTGATTCTTAAAGGATATTTAACATTGCCTTTTCTTTGAAGAATTTGTAGAGAGACATAGAATGTGGTGAATAATTAGCCGTCAGAAAGTACCAAGCCTATGACATCGTTTTGAGACTAGGCTAACACAGAGGCTTTGTCTGGGTGTATATTTTAAGCAGCAAGTACTCTTGGACTGTTAGTAGTTTAGTCCCAGTGGATTCTTAACAAAATGTCGGCTCTTCCATTATCTTGTACAAATATTTGGCACTGGAATTCTCTTATTTACTAACTATAAGTAATATAATATTTTTAAACCTCCAATCACCAGGAAAGGAAAAATAAACAACTGACATAGAGATACTTAGCACTGAAAGCTTGCAGAGTTTAGTATTTGACAGGGTAGAGACTGGAGTTTATCATTTATCATTTCATGAATGTAGGCTTTTAATCAAACTTTTTGTTTGTTATAAGTGCTGGATATGTAGTGTGTAGATAGGAGTCAGAAGGCACCGTGTTTTAAAAATATTAAGATGTCCAGTAAAGTATGTTATATTTTGAAATTGTTTTCATTTGCAGGGAGGTGAATCTCAGGTTGTACTAATTTTCCAAGATAAGCGAAGCTGACTTTTCTGGTTTTCAATATTTTGAATGTTTCTTAAGATAAAACGGCCTGAGTTTTTAGTTATAATTTTTTTTAGCTATAAATTAAGAGCGTAGCAGGTTAAAATAATTTTTACAGTGTCTATAATTTTTACTTTTCTCTCAGTGAAATATATTCTTACTGAAAGTGTTCTGTGATACTTGGCTGATTATCCGCTTGCTTGCACAGAGAAACTTATATGACAGTGTTCAAGGAAAACATTAGAATTTTGTTTTAATGTAAAAGTCATTTTCTAGTTGGTATTTATGTAGAAAAACAGTTTGGAAAATAAGTGCCTGGTTTATTTGTGGTAGGTTGGATCTAGGGCTTTTGGTTTCCTTTAGATACTGTATATCTCAGAGTCTTCTCTCAAAAGCTGGAAGGAATGAAGATAGAAGTTTTGCAGTAATAGAATATATTTTCTATAAGATGCTCTTAGTAATCAAAAATATTTTTTCCTCTATTTCTCAACTGCTTATAAAACTTAAAACTCCCCAGGGGTGCCTGGGTGGCTCAGTTGGTTGAGCGCCGACTTTGTCTCAGGTCATGATCTCGCGGTCTGTGAGTTGGAGACCCGCGTCGGGCTCTGTGCTGACAGCTCAGAGCCTGGATGGAGCCTGCTTCGGATTTTGTGTCTCCCTCTCTCTCTGCCCCTCCCCCACTCATGCTCTGTCTCTCTCTGTCTCTCAAAAATAAATAAACGTTAGAATAAAATAAAATAAAATGTAATACTCTTCACATTTAAACACTCAATACATTGATTGCTTTTATGTTTTCATTAGACTGATCAAAGCTGGAAATGAAAATTTAAACATTACTCTTTTCCCAAAAGTGAAAATTATTTGATATTTTATACAAAAATAAATACTACTTTCTTAGAAATTTTATTATTATTGATTGTTAACAGTAAAGAATTAAAGGTACAAAAATCACTTTCATTTATTAGTGCTTTCATGAAAGTTCCATTTAATGAACAGTTAAGCACTCATTGCCTACATGACACGAGACTTCATTATAAAATTGTAAAATGTGAATAAGAATAAAAATTAATTTTACTATTGGAAAGAAGCTGATCTGACTGACTTAATAGAAGTTCAAAACATAAAAATAAGAGATGGAATTTCTGATATAACTTGTCAAGGATTTTACATAGCCAGTAAAACAGCATTTGTACCTTTAACTAGCCATTATAGATGGACAAAAAAAGGACATTTTTTTTTTTTTGCTGTCTTTAAAATTTTGAAATTATTGGCAGTCTTTTTTTTTCCAGCTAGGAAAGGTCAAAGATGGGAACATAAGGTTTTTAGGTCATTCCCCATCAGTTCAAAGATAAGAAAATTTTTGTATAAACATATGTGAACATGTCCCTGTGTGCATGTATGTTCATAAGTTGGGGGTCTATTAAATGGTAGATTGTGAGATATCGCTAACACCACCACCAATATCCCTAATATAATAACATGCTATGTGTATGTAAATTCTCCCAACCATACCATGAGGCTTCACTATTGTTATCTGCATTTTACAGATGAGGACATTGAGATCTAGAAAAGTGATTTGCCCAACTATTAAGTAGTAAAGCTGGGATCTGAATCTAGGATGTTTGACTTCAGAACCTGGGCTCTGAAAAACTTAATTGCCTCTCACTTATGTGAGAATGTGCCTAGCTCCATTTTCTCTTTTTAAAAATAGCGTAATGATGCTCTTGCAGTATTTTTTGGGAAGTAAATTATATAGTATAGCATTATATAATTGTATATTACATATTATATAATTATATAAATTATATAGCATGTAAATCTCTGGCACAGTAAATTATTTATGCATGCATATATGTGTGTGTATGCACTCACATACACATATTTGCATAGCTATATTAGTATACTTGATTTTTTTACACACATTTAATATACTTTTGTGCACTTACAATGTTATATACTCATGTGACTTGAGTATACAAATATATCTCTCTCTCCAGCAAGTTAACTAAAACCAGGCCCCTCTCATTGAATGAAATTGCCCACAAAATAGAATTCTAAGCTTCATAATTTTTTGACTGAAATGAAATATCATGGAAAATAATCCAACTCACACTAATCTGAGAAGACTGTATGTGTGGTTTTAATGAGCAATGTTCCAGGAGAGATCCGAATTGCCAAACAGGATCTAGTAATACAGAGAGACCCCTGGGTTGGGTCTATAAATCACATTTAAGTATACACTTTTGTATTTTGTTGTAGCACTCCTATTTTAAGCTACTGAAGGTCCATTTAGCAAAAAGATGACAGCACCTGAGCATGAAGTTTCCATTTGCCACCCACCGCCTTTAGTTCCAGTAACCGTGAAGTATAATTGGGCCACTTAAAATTCGCCGCCTGTTTGAAAAACGTTTTCTATGTAGAACATAGAAAATCCTGTCTCCAAGCTTCTTCTCTTTGGTGTCAGGGCTTCAGGGGGACTATTGTTTGTTTTAATTTTGCTTTTATTTGTATCAGAGTGCTTCATGCACATAACTTACAGTTAATTTCATTCTCAAGGCCTTATTACAAGAAATAGTAGTCTTACGCCATCTTCCACTCCTAAGTGGCAGCTGCTCTCAATTTTGTTTTCACAGATTCCCTTGGAATTTACTTCCCCATCTCTAAATCTCATATTTATGTAAATTCTCATTTTTAAAAATTTTTAGCTGTAAGCACTACCCACTGACTTCTTATGCTCAATAACTTATTAAGATGGAGAACTGGTGCCCTTTCCTGCCCTCATGCCCCAACCTTTCATGCATACTTCCTATCATATCTCAACACGGACGTGTCATAACTCTGGATAGATCAGTGCTTAGGATTAGGACTATGTAAATACTATTCACAGCTGGGCCAGGAAAGTACTGGGCTTAATTTTTCTTTCTGGAATAATACTTTGTTTTTCTTGGAATTAATAACTCTATTTTCTATGTATTTCTGTGTAATTCAACTCTAAACTCCCTCTGGTATAACTGTTCTCTTTATATGCCCAAATATTTGGGGCATTCTATCAATTTTTTTTTTTTTAAGAAATCTCTCTCAGAACATTCTAGACATGCTCCAGTCTAGGCCCACTGAAGCTTTTGCATCATGGGCTATCCCTTTACTACCATTCTGGGATTTACTTTGTCTCTCTCTTATTTTAGATCCCTGTTTTTTGGATTCCAAGTCATTGCCATTTTCTGTTCAGTCTCTCATTTTAGGAAGCACATCTTTCAGTTGTTTGCTGAAGAGGAGACAATTTTTTTGAAGCCTATATGGCTAAAAATGGCTTTATTTGCCTTTTCATGATAATTTTGATTGCTATGGAATTATAGGTCAGAAATCATTTTTTCCCTAGAATGTTGAGGACATTCCTCCACTGCCCTTTTGCTTCCGGTATTCTACTGAGAAAGCCAATGCTTATTTTGGTTCGACTGGAGTTTTGAACCTTTGTGGAAAAGGTGTGTAAATTTGAACTTCAATTCTCTTTTTTAGTACGGTACTTTATCCTCTACTGTATCCAGTGTCCCTAGTCCTGACACTCTGTTTTACTGTCTCCAGACATGAATGAATATCCCCAACTTCCGTATGGGTGGGGTTGGGTAGTCACCCAGCTACCTGGTGTGGGGAAAGGGACCTGAGGGGTCTCACTTCTTCCTAAACAGGTTTGCAGCAAGTCATTCTTTAGCTCTACCTTCATCCACTTTCAGTGGTATCCCAGCTGCCAATAGCTGAGCATTTGGGGGACCCTGTTGTTTTCAAATTTCTCCACTAGGTTACGACTCAGCTTTTGGGGGACTGTTGATAAATTTGTACATTTCCAAACTATGCTTGTTGCTATCTCCTTTTCCTTTACCTCTGGGAATATACCTTTTTTTAAAAAAATGCCCCTCCCCCCCTTTTTTAGTGAAATTTCAGGAGGGAGAAGGGATGGGGACATGTATTTATTAATCTGCTTTCTTTAGGAGGAAATCCTGGGGTGGATGGTATCAGGGAACCAAATCATTTTTATAAATAAATGTTTTTTTAGGAAAGGACTTCCTTGAGATTTTACTATTTTGTCTGTATACATATAATGAGATGAAATAACCTTTAATAGGGAGGAATAAATCTCCTTTGTTTCTCTTGGGGGATGCATTTACCCACAAGTCACCAAGGGCTTAAATAGGAAGGTGGGATTTGATGTCCTTCTCTTCCTCCTCAAATATTTCCAGTGGACAAAGGGAGTGGTTAACCCTATGCCATTCTTCCCATATTGTGGATATTGTGGCCAATCTTAGTTTAAAATAACAACTTGATTTCAGTCCTTTTTAAAGAGAAGTTGGGTTCCCCACCCACTACTTCCTCCTTGGCTTCCTAATAGAGATGTTTGGAAAAATACCAGCTATATTCGCATTAGATAGGGATTTCAGTAAAGATTTTGTCAAATAGCTTGTAGGATTAGACATCCTTTAGTGGGAGTGCCGCTGATAAAAGGAAATGAATCATGTTATTCACCATCCTCCTCTGATCCTAACATCTACTCAAGAAATAGGCCTTGAGTCGGGGCGCCTGGGTGGCGCAGTCGGTTAAGCGTCCGACTTCAGCCAGGTCACGATCTCACGGCCTGTGAGTTCGAGCCCCGCGTCAGGCCCTGGGCTGATGGCTCGGAGCCTGGAGCCTGTTTCCGATTCTGTGTCTCCCTCTCTCTCTGCCCCTCCCCCGTTCATGCTCTGTCTCTCTCTGTCCCAAAAAATAAATAAAAAGCGTTGAAAAAAAAAAATTTATAAAAAAAAAAAAAGAAATAGGCCTTGAGTACGTGCACTATCCCAGTCAGTATGTTAAGTATTTAAGCCAGAATGATACGTCTTGTCCTAGTAGAGTTTATACTCTACTAGGTGCTATGGTACGGTTACTAATAGCTGCTATTTAGGGAGTGTTTACAACCCAAGAACACTTTACCTGATTGAATCCTTAGCACAACACCGCAAGGTTATTTTTAACATTCTCATTTTACAAATGAGGAAACTGAGGCTTAGTGGTTTGCCCACATTCATCCAGTTGATACGTACATGAGCCAGAATCTGGAGGCCAAGTCTATTTTATTTCAGATCCCATGTTCTTCTCATTTGTCTCGTTTAGAAAGAGTCAACAAAGCAACTTCACATACAGTGTTTTATTTGATCTTCTTTTATCTAACCTAGGGAGGGCTCTCAGTTCTTAGCTGACAGTAATTACCCTCAGCCTGAGAGATCTGGTTAAAAAAAGTCACTAATTAATTGCATATTTTGGGGTGTGTGTCCTATTGCCCGCTTGCCTTATTTGATGCAGTTTTTTTTTTTTTTCATGAACATATGCTGAGAGATAAAGTTTATCCATAGAACACAAATTTTGGTTGAGTTACAGTAGATGAACTTAGCTATTTTAAGGAACTCTGTATTGGATCAGGTTTAAAGCAAATAAAATAGTTTGTCATGCAAATGATCGCATTCTGAATTTTTTTTTTTTTTTTTTTGTATAAACACACAGCTTCACATTCTTCATTTGTCGAAAATGTTCAGTTGTTGGTAGCTGAGGAAAGCTCCTTTCATTTAGCTTCATTAAATCGTCCCAATTGTTTAAAGGCACACCGGATTATCATATAGTAACCCACAAAAAAAGACCATAGTAAAACAGAAAGGCAACATTTAAAATTTCTTTAAATGTGTAAGCAGAAGTCAAGGGGAGTCAAACGTCAACAGGAAACAGTTCGAATTAGAGAATCTCAAGGAAATCTGAAATTGGTCTTTTTCATTGGTAAACTATTATTCCCACCAAACATTTATTGACTAGTTGCTGTGTGACAGGTACTGCTCAGGTACGGGGCATAAGATAATGTTTAAGAACAAGATCCCTGCCAGGGGCACTTGGCTGACTCCGTCCATTAAGCGTCCAATGCTTGGTTTCTGCTCAGGTAATGATCTGAGGGTTCGTGGGTTCGAGCCCCATGTTGGGCTCCTTGCTGACAGTGCGGGGCCTGCTTGAGATTCTCTCTTTCCCTCTCTCTCTGTCCCTCACCCGCTTGTGCTCTATATCTCTCTCTCAAAATAAACAAACTTAAAAAAAAAAAAAAAGAACTAGATCCCTTCCAGGCAGAACCAATAATCAAATAGTTAATGAGCACTGTGTCTTATGTGTGAAGCACCTCACTGGTTTAAAAGCCAAAGCCTCTGAGGCCTGATGTACCACAGTGGGAACCCTGCCATACATGGAGGGAAGGAGAAAAGCAAAGTGGTAAAGAACGAGAGAGGAAATGCTGGAGAACCATAATGAGGAAAAAAACGGGTCACGTTGTAGGTAATGCACTTCCTCTACGGCAAGGAAGGACAAGTCAATATTGGATTGCGTTTCACACACTGGTTCAGAATAACATTTGTATAATGTTTTGCAAATTTAAAATTAAAACATTTTTCAAACCACCCTCCCATCAACCTTGATGATAATAGCAAAAAAGGCTTTATTTCATCTTGACCATACAGATGAGCAAACTGAAGCCAGGCCAGTTTAATGATTTGCCAGAGGTCACAGAGTGTGTTCAGATCTGGGTTTGAACTTCAGTCTTCCGACTCCAAATTCTGAGCTCTTCTCAAGTTTCAGGAAGGAGATGAGAGTGGCTGGTTGGTCTGCAAACTAGATTGGCGCAGACCACCTCACCCAGGCGTGTGCAGGGGGATGGTAGATGTAGACGTGCAGGAGAGACACAGGCTAATGCCGTCAGGGGAGATATGCACATGTTCCCAATACTGTCGAGGACAGTGGAGGGCTTTTTAGTGAAATGTGACACGTATGTGCACTTCATACCATAGCAAAGGTCAGCAGGAGCCATTGCTTTATTCTTTGCTACCTTCGTTCTGTTGAAATTATGGATTAGCAGATGCCTCACTCAGGTCCAGCCCTTAAACAAAATACTGGCAGAGGGATTCTCTGGTCAATAGTCAATCTGAGGATGACCATCTAAGACTCAGAGCTCACAGAAAAAGAAAAAGTAAGAGTAAATGGGGTTGATCTCTCTTTGTTGTGTTCACAATGGATTTGGCATTTAACATTTTCCTTGGAATTAGAAGACTAGATGTGTGAGGCCAATACAATGACAACAAAGCAAAGGCATCTGACCATGAGGCTGCAACGTTGTTTGTAAAAAAAAAAAAAACCAACAACAACAACATATATATGTATAATTTGAATTAAATTTTAGATTTAATTTAGTTCAAGGAGGTTTTACAATGTTGATGAAATTGCGTTTTCAATCTGAAGCTGAAATAAATCTGTGCTCCCGAGTATAAGTAGAATAAAGACAAAAGTATTGTTTTATATGAAAGAACTTGCATCCAGTGACATCATTGGAAATCTGAAAAGATAAAATAATTTTAGAGTTTTCCCAGAGTTAAAAGCAGTGTCCAACTTATGTGGACTTCTTCTTTCTCATGATAGATAATCTCAGTTTTGAGTTTTTAATAAGCGATTGTTTTAGTTATATAGGCTTTATTTATGTATTCCTGGAGATGCTTAGGTCATGATGTTGCCAGCCCATTGTAATGCTCACCACAAGAAATCAGAGGTGCTGGCGTGTGAGTAGTTACTACACTGTTTGGATCCATAGGCCTGGCACAGTTACCCAGGTATTACGAGTATTGCTTACATCTGGGCACTTTGCCCTGGGTTCTGTGCTTGGGGCCCTTCTGCTGGCCCTTCACTGGCCAGTGACTCCAGGAGGCAAGAAACAAGAGAAGTGACTCAAGTGGAATTTAAAAGGATATAAAATCAATCCAGAAATCTGCCTGGTGATCTGCAAGGCAAAGTAAGGTTATCTCCTGACAAGCAACAGTGTCCATGTCTATGTTTTATTTTAGAGATGTCTTGCTTTTCAGGGCTGCTTTGGTCTTCATTGTAACCTAACATCAATTTTGAAAAGAATTTAGATTACGGATTTGAGAAAACAAGAATATCCCATGGTATAATTTTTCTCTAGAGTCTTACTCTCTTGCAGGGTCTTCTAAAACGTAGAAAAAATTGATGTAGTATACAATTATTGAATATTTGCTCTTTGTAACATAAGGGGGAAATGTAGTATTGTTCGTGTCTAGAAATCTCTTAAGTAAGCCATGAAAGAGAGTTTACAGAAAAACTGACTTAGAGTACTGTGTTCACAAACTTTCTTCTGATCATCATTGTAAGGCTAAAATCTTTAAAGTAAGGCAATGAGATTTGAGTAGATTGATGCTGACCAGGAGTACTGCATATATTGAAAACAAAAGTGCTAAAATGGAATACCTGAACAAATATCACTTTATCTTTTGAACCAATTTTTATTTTCAAACCATGTTATGATCTACGAGATTATGCAGCTACATATTCTTTATTTTTTGATATGAAAGAAGCAAATTAAAACTAGTAGCAGTGACTGATGTCTTTAAATAACAGGGATATATCCTGGAAGTAGTAGAAAATCAGCTCAGTTTTCTAGATTTCTTATTTCCTCCTCCCCTTTCTTGGCAAAAATGATGAGCAAAGAAGCTCAGTGCTCAAGTGTTGATGGCTCACAATCCTGTATCAGCCCATCCCTGCTACCATGCTAGCTCAGCAATTGTTTTATTGAGCAATTTTTTTGTTATCACACCTTTGCTTTCCTGCAGGTCGTTTTTTTACAAAACAGCCAGAATTATGTTTTTATAATGTACGTCAGATCTTGTCACATGCCGCTGGATTTTGATTACACTTTGAATAAAGCCAAAATCCTTTTTACTGCCCATGAAGATCTGGCTCTTTATACTCCTCATCGTGGTCTACTTACACTCCCTGTACCCACCCTGCCTCCTTCCGTACTCCAGTTACCAGGGAATTTTTAACGAAGTAGCGTGCTCAGATAGGTGACCTTGCTCTTAATAGTTCCCCTTCCTGGATTGCTTTTCCACGAATCTTATCAGCATTGCCTTCTTGCCATTACTGACTCTTCCTAAAAATCACCTTCCTAGAGATCACCCAGTCCAAGGCAGCTCCCAGTCTCTTACAGTGATATCACTCTGCTTTGTTTTCATTTATTCTATTATATAACAAATCTTGATTGAGCACCTGCTTTGTAACAAGGGACACAGTAAAGTTCCTGCCCATAAGGGAAATGTCATTCCAGTAATGGGGGTTAATCACTAATCATCACTACCGGGGACCCCCCACCCTGACCCAGTGACGTAAGATGCAGAAAGCACTGGTATTGTTTTATTTCTGCTGGAATTTAGTGAAGAGAGCTTTTAGACAGCCCTTTCTTTCTCACACTTTTACCTCCTATTTCTGCAACGGTACCTCCACAATGGGAGAGGTGTCGAGGTATGGCTTAAGGGACACAACTGCGAGGGTCTTAGCCCTCCAGAATTCGCTGTACACATTCTTGAGCAAATCGCACTGCCTACTTTCTGCATTATTTTCTCACTTATAAAATGAGGTAGTCCTATCCATTTCACAAGGTGTTTGAGTGAATTCATCATGAAAGTACTTGATAAAATAGAGCACCAGCCAAACGGCCCATGTACGTGAGTTGTTGGACGTTGTCTGCAGATTTCTCTAAATTTGCTGACACGTCTCCCATCTACTCCCAAGGGAGCTTCTTGACTATATGCCTCTGTTTTCTTGTCCACTGGATAAACAATGCTGAATAATATTTAGCTTGTGTCTAATGACTGCATCTCGTTTTGATTCTATCCTAACAGCATTAACTGTTTGTTCTCCTACAGTACTTTGGAAGTTTGCTCGTCATTTTCTGTGTGGAACTGGCTTGCGGTGTTTGGACGTATGAACAGGAGATTATGGTGAGTTCAAAGTGGGATACAGTTACAATCTGGACAATCTCTAGTGCAGACTTCTAAATCACATACTTTGGAGTTATTTAGGCACATGATTATTAATTTGAATGTTTATACTATATGATAACAATGATGGTCCCAATACCTCTGAAAATTAACATTTTCTTGTCTGTGTCTAAAGCATAGTTCCAAATCATAATTTGTAATGTTTTATTTGCTGTACTATATGTCTTTAATTCCACAGGTTGCTTAAACATGGATACAACAGACTACAAATAATAGGTGTCCTAAAATAATTGTGCCAACTTCTGAGTGTGTAATAGGAAAGGTTTATGTTTGCAACAGGATCTGGGAGAGCTTGGAAATCTACATGTAAGCCTCAGAAAATGCCCACTGCAGCTGTATGCTGATGAATAGGAAGCATGCATCTTCTATTCGCAACAAGCTGAGCCATCTTCTACTTTAAGAATTATATTTGAAGAGTTGCTGTGTGTTTACTTCAGCCTAGAAACACTCTGCTAGTTTGAGACTTGGCTACCTGAAAACAGCTCTGAAGCATTTTTTTTTCTTTCATTTTATCAACTGGAACAAACTTTTATAGCTATGAATGAGAGAAGGAACAAGGGTCAGAGTCTCTGTCTTCAGATTTTACCAGTCTTGCTTGGTTAATCACTTGCTCCTCACCCTTGCACAACACTAGGCATTATTACTTTTTTAACGTTTGCCCACGTCATTGATGAAAATTGGTGCGTTTATCGCCAATGAGGTTGAACATCTCTGCATATTTGATTGCTGGCTGTTTTCATGGTGGCAGGCCAGATTTTTCCACTGCGAGCATCTTGGAGTAATTCTGTTTCAGGAAGATGATGTTTTTCAACAAGTAGTCCTTGGACTGTCTACAGCAGGAGTCACCCAGGGCAGTCTTTAAAATGCACATTATAGGGCACTAGGCCAGAATAGAGGGGAAAGCAGAGGAAGAAACGGCAGGCACCAGGCATCCACATTTGTGACAAGTTCCCCAGGTGAATCCTCAACATTTTAACATTTAAGAGCTTTTAAAAAGAGAGAGGTTATTTTGTATTTATTTCAGAGAGGCATTTCAGCAGTTGTGTAATAAAATAGACGTGTTTTGGTACCGATACAGTTATTGAAGATTCTGTGGTGAATCTGTTACTGTCCTGTGAGACTGTTTTGAATCCTAAGCGGTAATTAGAGACTAATGGGTCCTTTGCATATGCTAATTTGCATGTAAACGATGCTATGGCACAGCCGCCTCTCTGAACCCCTCCGAAAACAGTAGTGCTTCCCCTGTCTGACAGCTCTTAGTAAGAAGAGAGAATTTACGATGATTTTTTTTTTTTCTGTTAAAAATTGAAAAGTCAGGGCAGGTTCTAACTAATTTTAAGAAAGTTAAAAACTTTCTTTAAAACGAAATCTCCTATTAAAATAGGAATGTTCTTGCTGTCTTTGAGAATCACGTTTTCACTCCATCCCTAGAAACATTGTATATTTAGGGAAGTGAAAGAGTAGTTCTTCCAGACTCAGTTTCTATGCTTTATTGATAAAGAGATGTTCACTTCCAATTTTTTTCTTTCTTCCCAAGATACATATATCTTCTTGACATTCAAGCAATAGATAGTAGTTGTATAATTAACCTCTGATCCCGTCAGCTCAGCTTTTGATCATGTTCTTTTTGATAATTAAAGGTTTTTAGAAATAAGTTTGCTCTCTATGGATTTTAAAATGGTTTGTATAGTTTTTATGTCATACTGATATTTGATAAATCTCCCAAGTTATAACAAATATGAAATGAATTAATTTAAGGTATGTGAAAGTAACTGTTTTGATTCTAATGTAATCTAATTCTAGAAGATACTTTCTTCTGTTGTGTTAAGGGACAGTCGCCACATACCTTCTTGGTGTCATAGTGGTACTATATGGATGCACACCGCCATTTCAGTTGAGTGCGTACATCACTGTTTGCTTATTCAAATCTTCCCCACTAAGTCATCAGGATAGAGCAGGGGCTGTTTGGGCTGTTTAAAAGAGAAACGTGGAAAATGGTTCTTTGGAAAAAAAGTTTGTCAGAATTTTTTTTTATTGCTTTTGCTCTAATAGCAGTGTGAAAGAAAAGTGCATTAAAGTTTATTAGCTGCCAAATTTTGCAGAACCCAGCCTTTGCATAGAATGGGCTTTGTGCTCTTAGCTGTTCCATGCAAGGAGCCAATAACTGTGTGTTTTCCTTTATGGCCAAATCACAGTATGTTGTGCCAGAACCTCAATGATCTCTGTTTCTTGCCATATTTGGTCTCAGATTGATTGTGGTCACAAGAGGGAAACAACTTATATTTATTTTGTAAAATAAAATTTAAAATAAGACTATTCTGATAACCAAATGAAGAGATTTGACGTCAGTCTGTTTCCGTTATTTCTGTTGCTTATACATAGTTACCTCCTATTCGTTCTTTCTCTAGAAAAATCAATAATATTAACTGTTTCAGATTATAAATTTCTAGAGAATTTATTTCCTTTCTATGTATATTATGTTCAAAAGCATATGAAATAATAACTTATAGTGAGTAGCCTGAGTTTTGGTTTAGTTACCTGAAATATGTCGAAACCGTGCGAACATGGAGTATACCTGGTCAGACCATTTTTCGGGGGGAACAAAGTTGTGTGCCCCAGTGTTGGCATGTTTCCTTTTATATGCACATTTCCAAGTATTAAAAAAGAAAAGTAACAAAGGAAAACAATGAAGAATTTCTGTGGTCAGGAATTTTGAAACTACTTCCATTGGTATTACTGTCTTTTAAAAATAAGATTTCAAAACAGTCCTAATCTTGAGTTAGCGTCAAGCTTGTTTGGCTAAGTTTGGCCTGTATTACCCGATAGATCGGATATGAATATCTGTCCAGTTTCCCAGTTACATATTGTAAACCTAATACCACATGTGTGGTGAGGCTATGATGTGTATGCATCAGTTTCTCCTCTGGCATTGTAGATAAAGCACTGCATGATATGCTGACTAGGTTTCTGGCCAACTGTTGGGTTGTGTACCTGAAGCTGTCATGATTAAACACTCTGTTAAGGGAGACTGTGCTAGGTGACTGGGGGCAAGAAGCACAAAAAGCGCTTTAATCTGAGAGGTTTTCTTTCTAAAATTCTAGCATGCACCCAAAACCCAATGTTTGGAAAGATAGTTACACACTTAATCCGTAGTGAAGCTTGACTTGAGCTGAATTCTTTTCCTTCTTAATTCTTATCCCATTATTTTAGTGCTATAATCTGCAGTCACTTCAAAGACCAACTCCATAGCATTCTGAAATCAAATCAGAGGACTTTTCTGGGCAAAGATCATTTGTTATGAGGAGCTCTTTAGCTGGATCTGTAGGATATACAGTAAACTGCTTGTTTTGTGACTTTCTAATGCTTGATATTAGCATTAAATGATTTTGCTTTTCTTTCCTTTGCTTAATGTAAAGAACTTCCTCATTTACTGCAAACATCTACACATAGAGATTGTTTAATATGTAGCTAATAACCTTGAGCTTAATTTAGGCCACAAATATAAGTTTAAAATAGCATCTGTTAATTGCAATACATTCCAAGTGTGTGTATGAGTCTGTGAGTGATTGTATTTATGAATATGTGAACGTTTGTGTTCCTGTATGTGTGTGTTTGTGTGTTCCAGCTGTTGATATTTTGTTTGTTATCTCCAGGTTCCAGTACAGTGGTCAGACATGGTCACTTTGAAAGCCAGAATGACAAATTATGGCTTACCTAGATACCGGTGGCTTACCCACGCTTGGAATTTTTTCCAGAGAGAGGTAAGTGCTACAGTGTCTGAGGCAGAGGGTATGGAATAAATGGCACACTTTCAAAACAAATGTTCAAAGCTTTGGCTTTGGTCATTTTCTCTGTGCTGAAAAGTGAAGCCTATGATTCAGTTACCCTGGGTGGAATTCTTTACTGAGAAATACCTTAAGTAACTCCATGCCCTTCTTTTCTTCCTGTGTGTACCATTTTTCCCTTCATTTCACATGCTTCACATATATTTTAAGAATTTCTTAAGAGCCATGTTGCTAACCTACTGTGAAGTTTTATGAGAGTTTCTTGATATATATCCAAGTTTTATTTGAATACATAATTTTTCACGACCTTTAGGGCTGTCTTTATTTTTAAACAGTTAATTTTTTAAAAAATAATGGTTCTTATTGGGGAATTAAGCATCAGTATATCATTGAGAACATAAGCTTTGGGGCACCTGGGTGGCTCAGCCGGTTAATCGAACGTCTCTTGATTTCAGCTCAGGTCATGATGTTGCAGTTCATGGGAAGGAGCCCTGTGTCAGGCTGTGTGCTGACAGCATGGAGTCTGCTTGGGATTCTCTCTCTCTCTCTCTCTCTCTCTCTCTCTCTCTCTCCCCCTCCCTCATGCTCTCTCTCAAAATAAAGAAATAAACATTTTTTTTAAGAAGCATGAGCTTTCTAGTCAGATCTTGGTTCAGATTCTGGCTCTGCTCCTTAATATTACATGAGCTTCTCTCATTTACTTAACTTCTTTAGCCTCAGTCTCCTCACCTGTAAAATAGGGATAATAAAATGACCTGCCTCCTTGGATTGTTGAGAAGAATAAATGGGATCTTAAGCTTGATCTCATTTAGCTCAAGGTTATTAACTATAGCATTACAAAGCACAGACGCTTTCAGCTTTTCTTACCTAACTTCCATAAAGCCCCATGGATATCATCTTCTCAAACACCGACTATATTTAGATGCTTAAAATTCGGTGACTTGAAGTTAACCGCTGATCTTGCTTCAAACCAAGCTCTCTGCCCACGCAGTTTTCTTGTGATTGGAGATGCTGGGGTGACCAAGTATACCTGTTTCCTTTCGTTTCCTTTAGAGCTGGGCCACAACTCATGTGAGAGGCAGCGTCTTCCATGATAGATATCCAGCTTTCTGCTCAGTTCCTCTGTCTGGAATATGGGCAGAGGTTCAAGTACAGGATAATCTCCAAATTTGGCTCCTTGTGTCACAGTTGTCGAGATGGTGAAAATTATCATAGTGACACAGATTTCCTATTTATTTAAATGCTTCCTGACTTTGTTTGTTTACTGTTCATTTGTACTAAAGGCAACGTGAAGGGAAAAAAGGTGAGGCCTTAGGGAATTTATGTTAAGATGTGTTCAGCTACTGCCCTGGGTGGAAGGTGTCCAGAGCTCCTTATGTTCTGGGATTTCTGATGTAGACCAAGATAAAACAGGCTAGAAAGCAAGGTGAGTTTTTTCCCAGTGGCACGAAGAGGGGCTTTACTTAGGTAGACGAAGTAATGATAGTACATGTTTTTAGCTTTGTTGCCTGGTAAGTTCCCTCCTCCGTATCATAGGCCCAGTTCACCCGAAAGGAGATGGCAGAGATCTCTGGGCACCCCGAAAGAGTCTTTTAAAGCCCCTATGTGTTAGTTTGCTAGGGCTATGGCCATAATAAGTTACCACTGGGGGCTTGAATAACAGAAATGCGTCGTCTCACCGTTTGGAAGGCTGGAAGTCTGAGATCGAGGGGTGCAGGGGTGATTTCTTCTGAGGCCTCCCTCCCAGGCTTGTAGACAGCAGTCTTTTCCCTGTGTCTTCACATCGTCTTCCTTCTGTATGTATCTGTGTTCAGATTTCCCCTTCTTATATGGATGTAAGTCATATGGGAGTAGATCCCACCTTTATGACCTTCTTTTAATTTAATTACACCTGTAAAGGTCCTATCTCCAAATGTGGTCACATTTTGGGGTGAATTTTGGGAAGGGAAAACACATTTCAGCCCATAACACCCCTCTCCCAAAATAAATTGTAGAGCTAAAAGTGACCTGGTGGGGCCCCAGTTTTTCTGACCCTCATTCAGTGCAGTTCTATGCATGTACCTCATTTTAGTGGACTCTCACTCAAGCCTTAGTGATCTTTATTTCATATATTTTTTAAAAACTCATTTTTAAAGGTGTATTTACTTATTTATTTTAACTTAATGGTTGGAGTACAGGCTTTGGAATAAATAGGCTCCTGCCACATACTGGTCTCTGCAAGTTACTTGGCCCATCGGAACCTTTCTTTATATGTAAAGTGGTGGTGGTATTTTCCAGTTTCACAGGATGCTAGCTAGAGTGGCCCTCTCTCAATAATGTGGTTTTAAAGGTGGTGAGAAAACCGTGAGAAGAGGTAGACCAGTCATGCCTAGTGTCGTGGAGGGACCACTTAGGGGAGTTCTCAGGGAAAATTTCATTACCGATTTAGTATCTCCTGTTGACAAAGAAAAACAACTATGTAAAAAGAAAAAAAAATGACTCAGTGACTTATTAATATTAAAAAATATATCTGGCACTGAACATGGTATGCTTCAGTTATTTGGAAAAGTCATTTCTGTGGAGCACCTCATTTCCTGACCAGGCCAGATAAATGGGCTGTTCTATTGTGGACGGAGCTTGAGTTCCAAGAACTGTACTTCTGTCGTCAACATAGAAAAACGCATGTCCTTAGGAAACGAGAGAAGTGGGTTTTCTCTGAGTGCAAGAATTGAAAAAGCCTGCCTTGGAAATATAGTAGTTTATGATTTTTAGAAAGTGAAGTCTTATTACTACGTATGTTTTTTATGGATACTCAAGGCCTTTTGTAAAATATATGATGTCAAATTATGTTTGACTTAATTTATGATGTTTATGGTATATCTGTAGCTTTTAGAACAAGTTTATAAAAGGAAAGTACTAAAAATATAAAAAATGTTTCTCAGAAAATTTTAGTATTACTTGTGGCATCAGTAATTCATCATTTACAATAGTCTGAAGATTTTTTTTTTAATTAGTTACTTAGGCAAAAGGAAAAGTGTAAAATGGTTTTCAGTATTTTCCTTGTTTCATTTTACATGAGAAGTTCAGAATTCCTCATAGATGATTTTAGTTGGATTTTGAATGCTGGATTGTGCTAGTTTATGATACGGTGTTAATCCTGCACACAGATTGGTCTGTTGGGCTACATAATTTGCAGAGCCAGTCACTCTTGGCAAAGTTCTTTTCAGTGAGTGCCAGGAGTCCTTGTTTTTGACCGTAGGGAAGAGTAACTCCCTCTATCCAAGGGCAGAAAATTATCATAGTTAATTATTCTGAATCTAATCTACATATATCCTTAAGCAGTGTTTCTAAACTTTCACCAGAAAAAGTTTTTGCTAATCCTTGGTGAAATTAGATAAAAAGAAACAAAAGACAACAGTAATTTTCCTTAAATCCAATTTTATTCAAGCTAAAGGCATATCATTTCTTCTGAGATCATGGTGCTAGAATATGATACTTTATTTCAAGATTCTCATTCAGTTAAATAAAAATTTGTTGTCCAAACCTGTGTTTATGTTTTGAAAAATTTTTGAAAATTTAGTGGTTAATCAATCCAAGTTGGGTAATCTTTGTGATGGGGACTTTTGGTCAACAACTCTTTCTACAGAGATAATGGAAACTTGTAATTTAATGTCTGAAAATATTAAGCAGTTATATTAGTTAAACCAGGTGATATGCAAATAGATGGATCAACTGTTCTTTAGTAGCTAAAGTTTTAATGGTAAATATAGGATTCTTGCTAATGATTTTGTTACTGTGAATGTTCAGTCTGCTGCTGAATGATCACTTATGGAGGGCCATACAGTTGTGGAGAGATTCAGCCATGCCTGATCTGTCTGCATGTGTTATGAGCATTATTGTTCGAAGTGTTCCATTATAGGGTCCTTGGCCGCATTTTTGTCGTCAACATAGAATGTACACACATCGTTAGGTAATGAGAGAGGTGAGTTTGGCTCTGGGTACAAAAATTTAAGAAATCTAACGTTTAATCTTCTGTAAGTTAAGAAAATATTTTTGTAGTTGCTGAGCCTGACCAGTCATTCTTTTGCAGTTTAAATGCTGTGGGGTGGTGTACTTCACCGACTGGCTGGAAATGACAGAGATGGACTGGCCCCCAGATTCCTGTTGTGTTAGGGAATTCCCAGGATGTTCCAAACAGGCCCACCAGGAAGATCTCAGTGACCTTTATCAAGAGGTAAGGGCATATGTTGTGAACTTATCATGCATACAAGATTTCTTATAATGACTTTTAGGTAAAGAATCAACAATTTGCCAATGAAATTTTCCTCTTCTATCTAAATATAAAGGCCCTTAAAATTATTCTCTAATTTGTGGAGAAACAGGATAGCACTAAAAATCAGTATAAAATCATCATGTGTTAACAAAGGAAATCGGTGGGGGGTAGGGGGTGCCTGGGTGGCTCAATCAGTTAAGCGTCCAACTTCAGCTTAGGTCATGATCTCGTGGTTTGTGAATTCAAGCCCTGCACCAGGCTCTGCGTTGACAGCTCAGAGCCTGGACCCAGCTTCAGATTCTGTGTCTTCCTCTCTCTCTCTGCCCCTCCCCTGCTCACACTCTGTCTCTCTCAAAAATAAATAAACATTAAAAAAGAAGTTAAACAAAAAAGGAATTGGGGAAGACGATTTAGAATCAATTGGATTTTAAACCGTATTGTCTAGAACCAAGTTCTCTTGCCTCCTAGGGATCCTTTGGAAACAGGTGCATGAGGAGTGTATAAAGAACTCTGAATATTTCAGAAGACAAGGTTCGGAGTTCTTGAACAGACTATGTATTTTAGGGCCTCCACAGACACGAAAACATATGTAGGGAAAAAAAATCCCACTCTCCAGGGAAAACGTTGTCCTCTACTCTTCAGTTCCCCCTACTGGCTAATGATCAGTGATATTAGTTTTAGTTAGCTGATTTAAAGAAATTAGATGCTCATTGGGTTTAAAATCAATCCTCACATGCCCAAGAAAGTTGCCTATCTGAGTTTTCTGGGAAAAATTTTCAGAATAACCAGTTATTCCTTTGTTACCAGAAGCTTTCCTATTCCTTCCTTTGTAGTGGTGATTTTCAAACTTTGTTAGCAGCAGAATCTTAATTCAAATTAAAATCTAGAACTATACCATCCAGTACAGTCACCAATAGCTACATGTAGCTATTAAAATTAAAATTAAATTAAATTAAAATTTCATTTCGTTAGTTCAAATAGCTACATTTCAAATGCTTAAAAGCCACTTGAGACTTGCAGCTTCAGTATTAGACAATGCAGATATAAGACATTTCCACATTACAGAAAATTTTATTGCAGTCTTGATCTAGAGTGGAAACTCAAAATGTAAATCAGATGGCAGGGAGGGTGCTCAGGCTGAGGGGCTGGGATTATTTCCCAGTAACATCTCCAGTCAAGCATCTGGGTATCCAAAAGCACCATTGAAAACCTCCGGCTTACCATAAAGCATGGTGATAAAGAGCAAAACTTTTTTTAAAACAGAACATCCAGATTTATATATATATTTATGTATTTCAAAACAGTAATCTTAAGAGGCTATATGTCTTTCCCTAAAAATCCTATTGTTCAAAACATCTTTTAGGCTGCCAAAGTCAATTGTAGAGATGCACAAAAATCAGTTTCATTAGTTTATGGTGTAAATTAACTTATTTGAGAAAAATGGCAGATTACCTCCACAAATGATCCATTGTATTTATAGCTTACGTATAAGTAGCTTTTGGCTGTTAAAGAATTCATCTCAGAGGACAAGACTATGCCACATTAAGCATATCCAAAATAAAGTGCTTTGGGCCCTGAAGTGCCACAGAGAAGTGTGCCAAGGATTTTTTAAGGGATTTAGAATTGTATTTGTTTCCTAGGGCTGCTGTAATAAAGTACCTCAAAGTGAGTGGCTTAAACAGGAGATACTTATTGTTTCATGGTTCTGAAAGCTAGAAAGCTTGAGATCAAGGTGTCAGGAAGGTTGGTTCCTTCTGAGGGGTGTGAGGAAGAATCTGTTCTATGTCCTTCCCTCAGCTTCCGGCAGTTGGATGACAATCTTTCGTGTTCCTTGGTTGTAGAAGCATCACCCCAATCCCTGCCTTCATATTCACATGGAACTCTCCCTGTTTGTGTAGATCTCCAGATTTCACCTTGTTCATAAAGACACAAGTCATGTTGGAGTAGGGGCCCATCCTCTTTCAGTATGACTTCATCTTAACTAATTACATCGGCAATGACTCTATTTCAAAATAAGACCACATTTGAGGTTCTGGGGATTAGGACCTCAACATATGCTTTTGTGGGGAACACAACTCAACTCATAACAAGAATTGTTGAAACCACTGAATTACCTAGGTTGCCTGTTTTAAAAGATAATCAAAGAATCATTTGCTCAGTGTCTCTGAGTTCTTTAGTGATTATGCTACATCTTTTTTTTCCAGGTGAAAGTCTGAAATAAGGATGGCCAGCTAACAAGTTCAATAGTTAAGGGCCTGTTCGTGCCATAGAACAGAAAACAATGCTTAATATTTCTAAGATATTATTAAATGCAAACATAACTGTGGATATTCAGATACATTATAACTTACCACTAGGTTTTAAAAACACAGATGATTACAGTATAGGTATTAAGTGTATATGTGAGTTGAAACCTATCAACTTTCCTAGTGTGAACTTAATCCATTTGTTAGTTTTTAGGAGTGGCAAGTCAGTATGGGAAAATATTGGGCTACAACACTATATATAATCTCTACCCTTTTTAGTGATTAATACTGATAATATGATTATAACCAATGTTGATCATAAGAATGACAAAACACAAACCAATTTGCCAGATCTTCCCATAAAGTCTGAATATGGACAGATTCACTTCACTTGTGCTTTGTTTAGTTGAAAAGCTTTCAATTAAACATTTGATAAGTTTTGTTGGGTTTTTTTTTTCTGCTGTAAGAATGCCATTCATTTTTACTAGTTTATCTTAGATTATTTCCGCTGGTAGTATTTATAATGGAATACCTTACATTCAGGCTGTCTATAATTACTTATTCTATGGATTTTGAGATTGATAGAAGCCATATTATTGTGCATGTGCAAGTTGAGAAGCCAGATTATTTTAAAAGCTTTTTCATATTTTCATCAAAAGATTTTCAGTAGCAAGCCGACATTGCCAGTTACAAGATATTCTTTAGATAGACTTCCAGCAGAGATGGAGGTTCATTATATCAGAGTAGCTCTGCTTTTCCACTTTATAATTAATAACAGATGCTGGTATTGGTAATGATACAGTGCATAATTATATGCATAGTTGACTTACAAAAGTGGATCACTTAGTAGCTTTATGGTACAAGTACAATTAAACCCATCATTAAAAATAAGACTCAATTCCACTTTGCCCTGGAGAACATGTTTCCTAATTGAAGAGTGCCCAGAGACCATCCACCTGGAAGAGGGAGGGGTCTAATAGGGAGGAACAAGTGAGGGACAGCTGGAGGTATTTATGTTACTTATTCTAAAGTAGCAGATACTAAGGGGGAGATATTTTCGATGTCTTCAAATATTTCAAAGTTCATCATTCAGAACAGGAACTAGACTTGCTCATTGTTGCTCCAAGGGCCAGACATTACAGGAAGGAAATTTTGAATCAATAGAAGGAAGACCTTGCTCATCAAAATCCGTCCAGTTGTGACACAGGTTCTCTTATAAAATAATGAGTGGCTCATCACTAAAAATATTAAAGTCAAGGTCAGATAACCATGTCATTGGCAGATAGAATGGGTTTTTAAATTAAGAGTGGATCTGGACTAGATGAACTTCAAGGTCCCTTTTATCTTTCATATTCTGTAAGCTCAGAGATAAGAACTGGCTTTCTTCCTGCAATCTTTCTTCAGGAGTCTGAAATCAAGGAAATAAATCATTCTCAACCATCTGGTGGCCTGCATGGTCCCTGACCCAATAATGTTTTATGACACGTTTGAAACCTGTGAAAAATGACAGAGCAGAAATAAAGCAACAATTGCACATTTTAGAAACATTCCCGTCAGAAGTATTGTTGGATTTGGCACACAGCTCCTCCAATACCTGTAATGAGCTACGCACTTGTATAAAAGTACAGATGCAAAAATCACAGATGAAAATGTTTCTGACCATCAACCTGGTTCCATCACATTCATCAACTCACAATGTTTCGTGAGTGCCAGGTGCTATTGGAAATGCTGAGGATATAACAGAGAAAGTTGCAGACAAAATCTCTCCTCCTGTGTAACTTACATTCTAGTTAGGTGTATAGACATTTAGCAAGAAAAAAGCAACAATAAAAATCATCTCAGGTAACGGTAAGCATTTTGAAGACTCTTAAGTAGGGTTGTGTGCTGGAGAATGGCTTTATTGGTGAGGGAGCTACTTAGGATGGTTAGGAACCCACTCTTTTAGGAAGTGACATTTGAATGATGAGCAGTCGGTGAGAAGGCTGCAGCCATGCAAAGATCCACCGAAGGGGCACCTGGGTGGCTCAGTCACTTAAGCATCCGACTCCTGATTTAGGCTCAAGTCACTATCTCGCAATTCATGAGTTTGAGCCCCACATCAGGCTCCATGCTGACAGTGTGCACCTCGGGCTCTGTGTTGACAGTGCAGTGCCTGCTTGGGATTCTCTCTCTCTGCCCCTACCCCATGCATGGAACACCCGTTCCCCGCCCCAAATAAATAAATAAACTTAGAAAAAACAAAAAGATCCACTGGGACACCTGGGTGGCTCAGTCACTTAAGCATCCGACTCCTGATTTAGGCTCAAGTCACTATCTCGCAATTCATGAG
The DNA here is from genome assembly GCF_028018385.1 of Neofelis nebulosa. Classification (NCBI taxonomy): domain Eukaryota; kingdom Metazoa; phylum Chordata; class Mammalia; order Carnivora; family Felidae; genus Neofelis; species Neofelis nebulosa. Next base: position 31,051,243 of record NC_080785.1, read on the forward strand.
TTTGAGCCCCACATCAGGCTCCATGCTGACAGTGTGCACCTCGGGCTCTGTGTTGACAGTGCAGTGCCTGCTTGGGATTCTCTCTCTCTGCCCCTACCCCATGCATGGAACACCTGTTCCCCGCCCCAAATAAATAAATAAACTTAGAAAAAACAAAAAGATCCACTGGGACACCTGGATGGCTCAGTTGGTTGAGTGTCTGACTTCAGCTCCAGTCATTATCTCATGGTTCGTGGGTTCAAGCCCCGCGTCGGGCTCTGTGCTGACAGCTCAGAACCTGGAGCCTGTTGCAGATTCCGTCTCCCTCTCTCTCTGCCCCGACCCCACTTGTGCTCTGTATCTCTGTCTCTAAAATAAATAAACATTAAAAAAAAAAAAAGATCCACTGAAGAATTTTTTTTAGCCTGTGAAACTGTGAGTGCAAAAACTCACCCAGAGGTAGACTAGTCAGTGATTACTGACTGCTTACTACCCTGTTCTTTGGGATTATTTGTGTAACCACACTCTCTAAATACCAGGTGTTAGACTTGGCCTCAGCAGAACATCAGACTCAGGGTGTATGTCGGTAGAATACAGGACTGAAATGTCTCTTCCTTCTCTCATCTGCTGAGTTTTCCACCATGTCATTACTAAAGTTCTCTGTCTAGACTTGATCTGGAGAAGAAAAACAGAAAGACTGAGAAAGAAAGCTAGCAGAGAAAAGTGTGGACTGGCAACCTCTTGCCCATGGACCTGTGCTCTTCTTGGATGGGCTTCAAGGGAAAGGTGATAGTGCTGAAATTTTTTTCAATATTTTATATGCATTTTTTTCAATGACTAGTATCCTTAGCTTTCATCAGCTTTTCTTGGGGTTTCATACGAAAAATTGTGAAGAACCACAGTTGTAGAGATAGTTGCAGTGTTTGCTACCCCTGTTAGGAAATGAAGAATAAACATCTTTTCAGAGGGATTGGAATGCAATTTTCTTCCTCCGTACGCCGCCTCAAGAAAAATGAATGCAAGTAAACAAGTTCACAACAGGCCCTCCTTCAAATGGACCAACTCAAAATGTAAAACAAAGAGGAACAGAGAGTAAAGTAAAATGTACCTCCAAAGATACATGCCTTCGTTTTGTAGTTGGGAGAAAGACCACTGTTAAAAGATATTGTTGGCTTCTTCGGAAAAGTAGTATTCACAGCAGTTTATGTGAGGGCTGGATAGAGAGATGGTTTCCGCACAGCTGGGTGCCTTTGAAACACTTTCCCTCTATTTTACTTATCTTATTTATTTTTAATTTTTTTATGTTTATTTATTTTTGAGAGAGAGAGACAGAGTGAGAGCAGGTGAAGGGCAGAGAGAGAGAGGGAGACACAGAATCCTAAGCAAGCTCCAGGCTCTGAGCTGACAGTACAGAGCCTGATGCGAGCCTTACCCACAAGCCATGAGATCATGACCTGAGCTGAATTCAGATGCTTAACCAACTGAACTACTCAGGCACCCTTATTTTATTTTTTTTTAAGTTTATTTATTTATTTTGAAAGAGAGAGGGCAAGTAGGGGAGGGGCAGAGAGAGAGAGAGAGAGAGAGAGAGAATCCCAGGTAGGCCCCACACTGTTGGTGTAGAATCTGATGTGGGGCTCGAACTCACAAACCATGAGATCATGAGCTGAGCCAAAGTCAGATGCTTAACCGACTGAGCCACCCAGGTGCCCCTGGAATACTTTCCCTTTAGACCCTTAGTCTTTATATGTTCCATGTGATGTTGGGTTTGAATAGCAAATATTCTTTATAATTCCCCAAGGAATTTTGCCCCAAACCACTTCTGCCTCTGAGTAACAGAAAACTTGTACAGATAGGGTGATAGGGAAGGCCAGGAAGCATGGAAGTGAAGGGATGTGATCTCTCTGAGCCTCCATTTACAGCACGAAGAACTCAGATGGTGACAAGCATCTAGAGGTCCATGGTACTCCCAGAAGGTACATGGACATATTAGGGATGCTCCCTCAGGTTAAAGGTGGGCCAGCTCATGATGAACCCATGTGGGATGGTTCGTTCTAAGTTTTTGTTCTCTCTGTTGTGTGTTCTCTTCCGTGTGAGCTGAGTCATGAACTCATGCTGTCGTCCCTCACAGATTGGAGGTCCTGTTCCTCCTTATCTCCTTGTACCCTGTTGTGGTCAGCAAATGGTATTTGCTTCATAATCTGTGCATATGTACTTTTCTGGGCAGCATCTTAGCCTTCAACACCTTTGACGAACACTCTTCTATTAACAGTTAGAAAAGTGAGTCAACTCTGTATATAGTCTGCTTTGACTAATAGAAACAACTTTGATTTTATAATTTTCATACACAACATCCTAAACACAGAAATATTTCCTTAGCAATTCTTTGTGGTGGAGACACGACATACATTGTAGATCCAAGAGGAGATGGTAGGGAATAGGGGTATGGCTTTCTGGCAAGTTCTACATAGTTATGAGATTGATTATTTTTCTCCCAGGTAACCCTGCTCTTAAATTACTAGTAGTAGGATTCTACTTAGGACCAAGTACATCACCACACAAAAAAAAACAACATGAGGGGCTAATGTTGAAAGATAAGTGTAAGACCAGAAGCCCGAGGTAACAGTTCAGACCCCTGGCTAGGGACTGGCCAGTTGCATTAACATGAAGTTAACCAAGTCTGCATAGTAATGATCCTCATACCAGTGGTTATAATAAGACATAGGAATTAGTGACTTTAAACTGGAGAATAAGAAGGATCCAGACATGGGTAGGTAATCTTTAATTACCATTTTGTTTATATTTGTGAGATATGCATCGGGAACACAGAGGGGCTAGTCTTTCCCTGAGATAAGCAGGTGTTAGCCACGTGGAGAAAATATTTGGGTGGCCCGGCCGGAAAGGGGCAAGCAAAGAGGCAATTGTGCCAAGTTAGAGCTGGAGCCTGGGGCGAGAGGGCCTTCCTGGCTTGCTGGCCAGGGCAGGCGCTGGATTACGCTGGATTACGAAGAGCCCCATAAATCCTGCTACCGCATGAATTTTATGCTAAAGTCTGTGAGTAGTTGCCAAGCAGAAAGGCAAGCACATTCACAAATTTGAGGCATTATTATGACAGGAAAGCTTAACGCTGAGTAGTCATGGGATTCTGATTTATTAATAATGAAGCTCCATTCTCAGATAAACACACACAGAACCTCCTGCACAGATAGTAATCGGTAGGCAGCTTTCAGGCTCAGTGGTTATTTAGATGGAATATCCCCAAGAAGTTCCATTCACAGCGATCTTTTATATGAAGTCAAAGACACTCCCTCCTGCCTCTCTGCTGACTTCATTATCTCCTCAGCAACTGCCCGCAGGGGTCAGGTTTACTCTGACTTGGGTGATACCTGTTTTATCATTCAGAGCCCTGCAGGACTAGTTTGTGCTTGGTGGGGGGAACATCCCTTTTATCTTCAGGCTTTGCTTTATCTAATGGGGCCTTGAACTGTTCTGCTGATTTTGCCTAAGGTATACAAATGCGTTCTTCTTTTCTTTCCCTCTCTTTCTGGCACAGTTCACTTGTAGGTTTCCCGTTACCTAGTCACCGTTCAAATGACTTTTCTTCTTTTGCTTTGTTAAGGAAGACTTGCAAGGTTTACCTTTACAATTTACTCATAAGAAAGCCATTTTAATATTTTGACCTGAAAGAAGTACTTCACAAAGTAACAATTTTAGATTTGTGCCTTGAAATTATTGTGTCGCCCTTGTGAAGAGGAGTGGAGCTAAGGACTAGGCCTTGAGGCCTGGAAGAGAGGTAGCAAACTGTTGCAGGTGATTCGTGTGAGTGATGATAAGGGCTGGGATTCAGGTTGTGCCATTGAGGACAGAGGGAAGGGATGAATGTGAGTGATTGGAGGGGGAATAAACAAAATGATGAATTGGTTGTGCAGAGCGAATGACAGGGAAGCTGTAAGGACACTAGCCTTGGACTCGGATCCTGGTTGGATAAAGAAGCCATTTACTGAGGAGACAGGTTGGATTTGATTGGGTCCTTCTTGGAAATGCTGGGTTTAAGGTTCCTGTCAGGTACTTGGTGTGCAGAAACCAGTAGAAAATATAAAGCTCAGTAGACCTAATTCAGTCAGAGATGCTCCATTTTACAGATGAGAAAAGTGAGACACAAAGAGGCTAAGTGACGTAGTCCTGTGTCATAGCTAGTCAGTGACTGAGCTTAGATCTATTTGATTCCAAAGCCCAGATTTTAGACACTAAAATTTTGAGATATGGAATACATGGTGAGGAATAAGCTGAATGTTTGTAGATTTTTTTTCACTTGTAAACCTCAATGACTTAATTTTTATAATGAGATAATAATACTACCTACCTCACTCTTGGATTACAAAGATAAATCAAGCTTTGTAATGAGAAACCCTTAGCAAACCACTTGGCATATAATAAACACAAATCTCCAATGCATGGCGGTAGCAAATGACAGTAATGACAATAATAGCTGTTAATTATTAACATTTATTAAAGTAAATAGAATAATTAACGATCTATAATTAGATCTTTAGCTAGCCAAATTGCACCCGGTTTTGCTAGTTAAAGACAGGAAGGGTAAGCATTTTCTGGTTCTATATATCTGTGCTGGCTGAAGGTAGATTTTGAGGTCAAGATTTTGGGGCCTTCATGTGGTTTCTGACTTCACTGGTTTTAACACCTCCCCTCTTCTTATAGATGAAATTTAGGCGGCCAAAGGGCCCAATGAGAGATAACGTTTGAATGAGCAGCTCGTAAATGTGCTTCTGCTCAGTCAATCAGGGAGTGCCTGCTGCAGGAGCCGGCCTCACAAGGGAGAACAGCACTGTCTGGGTTTTCTGACTCTATCGTCTCTTTACAACCACATCTTTCTGCAAAAATTGAAAAATATTCAGTAGATGCAGTCTTTTAAATTTGGTGATTCTGTCTATCCAATGGGGATATTGTGAGAATTAACAGAGATACCAGGGACCGTCATTAAGAAATAGGAAGACTTTTTCTACTGCATTTACGATGCACGGGTTTGGTTAGCCTTACCCTTAACGAGAACAGAAAGTCCTACGGTGAATTTTATTACTTGCTATTTAATATTTTTAAAGGAAGGATTCATTTCCCTGCAGCACTTATGATTATCAGTGGAGAACATTTGGTCCAACCTGTGTAAAGTTCACAGACTCACGAAGCACATTCACTTTTTTAATTTTAGAAGAAATAAGGCTGAAGATTACATATTTGTACGTGATAATTAACACAGTCATTTCAAACTTGAGAGCCACGTTTATTACCAAACATCAATTAGAAAAATATCAATATTGGCATGTATTGGCACCTAGACTTAATTCATACTTTATCTTCATAAGCTGATTAGAAGTCTGCCTAATTTTTTTCTATGTTGCTTGTGAATATTGAATAACAAAAAGCCATGGGGTGCTTCCAATTTTAGAAAATCATTTTGGAGATAGATCAGAGCATAATTTCAAGTGTATCATTTCCTCAAGTAAAATGAGGCATCCTGACATGCCTTCCAATAGATTCTAGGAAACGTAGGGATTAGTGATTTTTTTCTCTAATAAAAAGTTAGTGTTATTATTTATAGTTAATAGTTGACCAGGATTTTAATACTGCAGCAAGTAAAGTAGGTTAGACCACATGCGTATTCATACCTTTGAGTTTTCTGAAGTTATTAATGTAGGACTAACATAGCTTTATGTAGGAAGAAAACACATTCAAGGTGAATCAACTTAGAGTATTTTATTTTGAGAAAAGCAAATAAGTGTAATTGAGTTCTTTCCAATTCTGAATAAAACACCCTTTGTGAAATGGAATGCGGTTTTGAACTCTAACATTTCTGTTTCCTCTTTGACTCACTCAACAGAAATGTTTGTTTATGCAACTAAATCTCTATGAATAGTACAATAGAGTGTATAGAGACACATCTGTATTTTTTTTTCTTCTCTAGACTTGGTGTCTTGGTTTTCAGCAAAAGTGTCCAAGTTTGCACTGAAAAGTGTAAACCTTATGCATGATTATCTGACTGACTGAAAATAAGCTCACAACTTGTGTTCAGACTGATTTTATTCAATGGCACGGAATGGAAGAGAGTGGCTAAGGAGGACAATGCTTATATAGAAATCCAGAAAAATATTGTCCTCAATAAGAGGACTATTCTTTTGGAAAATTAATCCTTAACTTTAAGTAATTGTGTGAATGATTCACAAATATTCAGCACGATGCCTGATATACTGCAAATTTCTACAATGCCCTCTGAATCATCAAAAAAATATCAAGTTGTCTGCAGTATAGAGAGATTTGTATTTAATGAATTCTAATGACAAACTTAAGTATTAAAATTCTGTCTTGTTTGAGGGGTTATCTGTATGCCTTATAAACTAAATGAGGTAGTGATAGGCTGACCTATTGTTACATAAATGGAGGAATCTAAGACCTTTGCCTTGAATAAACAGCCCTTGCCAACCTTGACGTGGAAATAATCTTTAGCGTCCCCAAGATCCAGAAGGAGGCCAGGTCCTTACTATGTGTCATATGATACGATCCCATGTCCACACTTCTGGGGAACCTGACAAAGCTTTTTGCCCAGGATCCAAACTCATTCAAACAGTCTTGGTTGTCCTAATGTAGTAGTGAGTCAGAGTCGGGACACCAAGGTTTTTCTTTCCAGGAAGCAGCTTTGTTCGTGTCAGCACGGGCTCAGAGGGCTAAGACCCAAAAGGCTGAGCCCGGGGTGCAGTAGGGGGTTGCCTCTTGTACAATTTTTGCTCCTTTGTCTCCCATATATGGTGACATACAGTCTGAATGTGCAGTCTGTGTTACAGAGCCATGAGGAATGTCATGCATGCACACATAGCCAGGTTGCCTTCCCATGTCTTGAGATGTTCACCACATTCCTTAGGGAGGTGTTCTGCCACACTAATATTTTACTGCATTTTCTAGTTTTTAAAGTTAAAAATCAGTGTTATTTTCAAAGAAACATGGACCAAATCAGCACAATCCAAAAAGAGCTCAGTAGGCTGACGACATGTATATATCTGGAAAACTTGAGGGAATTGGGAATATTTAGTTTGGAGAAGAGAATAGTTCAAGGGAAAGTGATGGCTCTTCAAATATGACTCTCTACCTTATAGAAGAGTTTGAGAGCAGACCCAGGACCAATGCATCTTATTAAGAAGATAGGTTCCAATAAGGAAAAGCTTAAGTATTAATGTTGTTCAAGCGTGGACAAAACTGTCTAGTGGGGCAATGAATTCCTCTCATTCGAAGTGCATTTTCGTTGAAGACTTTTTTTTGTTTGTATGGGAGTCATTCTTTCCTGTATCTTTGCGCACCTTGTAATTTTTGTTATTGTTGTTGAGAACTGGACATTGTAAATAATATAATGTGGCAACTCTGGAAATCAGATTTTCCTCCCTCCCCAGAGTTTGTTGTTGCTTGTTTATTCATTAGTGACCTTCCTGAATCAATTCTGTAAAATCTGTATTCTTTGTCATGTGTGGCCACTAAAGTCTGCCCTGTTAACTTAGGGACAGTTAATGAATGATCAGAGATTTCCTTAAGATGCCTGGAACCAATAAGCCTCCCGGTCTTTGTCAAGGGTGCACAGAGCCTCAAAGTTAGCCAAAGGTAAGATTGCAGGGCCTTCTTAGGTCTTCCCTTAGCATGCACACGGCCCTGAACATAAGCACTGCCCTGTTCTTGTGTGTAACTTTGGAAAGTTCCACAAGTATCCCAGAGCTTTGCCAAGGCCCCTGTGGACTTCTCATTCCCCCAGATTTTCTTTTTAAGCTTTTTGACCAGCTCATTGTGTGCAGTTATTATGCACTGCCTCAGGCAGCCTCAGTGTTCCTCTGGGTGCTTTTGACAAATACCCCCAGGGAAAAGGCTGTTGCCCGGTTGAGCTCCAACTCAGGTTCAAATAAAAACAACCTTGCAAATGAGGTCTTCCAGGGTACCGCCAGATAGGACAAATAATGACAGTTATCTGAGACTGGGGCTTTGAAGGAGCTCCAGTCATATTCTGTTGCCTCTGGCTTCCAGGCCACTGGTTTTCACCATAATTATGGGCTGTTGATTTTCAAGGCTTCTGCAGAGCTGGGGAGAGGGGATGGGAGAGGGCTAATTACAATGTGACAGAGCTTGCTGTTCTTACTGAGACTCAGGTACTTCTGAATAATGCTCCTCAGGTGGCTACAAGCTTTGGTTAATTTTCAGAGTTCTAAAAAAGTTGATTGTGACAATTTTTGCTAATGCTTTCATTACTTATGTGGAAGAGAAACTATATAGAGGTCCTTCCTCTGCCAGTTTTGTTGATGTTGTTCTGGAAGTGGTTTTTAGCCATATTTTTAAAGGTTAAAACTTGAACTTATTAACTTACAAGGTCTCCTCCCACTCTAGAACATTCAGTGTTAGCTAGTATATCACATCCCCCAAACCATCCCAGAGGATATAGTTTACTATACCTTTTTTTACAAATGTGGTTGTTTAAAATATAATTAGGACAGACTTTCCCCAAAGCCAAAATATGAAACACAATAGACTGTAGTTTGGTTATCAGTCTCTGCTTGATTTTACTCACTGATTTAAACAAGAAACGTTACCTTTCCTGCACAGTTTTTCAAGTTAGAATGAGTTAGCCAAAAGGGGTGGGAGATCTTATGACAATAAGAACTATATATCATGATAATGCTACCCCATTCATAACATGGTGCCACAAAAGAAGAAGAAGAAGAAGAAGAAGAAGAACTACACAGGTAAAATTTAAGTACCAGTGACAACTGAAAAAGTAAAACTCAAATGATAATTGACTTATGGTATTTCACAGGATTGAATCATTAGCATATGTATTTCTTGAATGGTTTACATTTAATTCTGAAGTTTATTTTAATTATTATTACCAAATTATTGATTTATCTATTCTAACTCATCCTTTATTTACTTATTAAACATCCATTTTTATTCTAAGTACTGATGAATGTAGGTAAGGAATTAACTAAACATAATCCGCTGCCATTTTATATCCATCTCCTTTTTCTAAAGATGGATGTGGTGATCTGGTACTGCCCTACTTAGCAATGATGTTAAATAATGTAGCTATATAAATTAATTTCCGGTTGTTTGAAGCTAAAGTTTTTAAATTTAACTATCTTTAATGTGACCCTTTCCAAAGTATGTAAAATGGCTTTTGGGGAGCCTGGGTGGCTCAGTTGGTTAAGCTTCCGACTCTCGATTTCAGCTCAGGTCATGATCTCATGGTTCGCGGTTCGTGGGTTTGCGCCCCACATCGGGCTGTGCTGATGGTGCAGATCCTGCTTGGGATTCTCTCTCTGTTCCTTCTCCACTTGTGCATGCTCTCTCTCTCTCTCAAAAGAAATAAATCAACCAAAAAGAAATTAATACTTCTCTGCTCCATGAGAAGGCTAGTGATCTAATGTATCAGTGGCAAATAATCATTTTAGATAGTTACTTCACTGCCCTGAAAAACAGCATCAGCCACTTTGGCTCCTGTGAGCAAGGGCTGTTGCATCAATACTCAGAGATGGCACAATGGTGTGATTTGGTATTTTCATTCTCTTTTTAAAAATGTTGTACCTTCCTTGTACCTGTTTATTCATACTTGCTTTTTATAGATTTTCTATCATTTTATTTTTTGATTTTTAATTAAATTTTAACTTAATTTAATTTATTTTTATTTTTATTTATTTATTTATTTTTTTTTTTTGAGAAAGAGAGAGTGCCATTGGGGGAGTGCACAGAGAGAGGGAGACACAGAATTCTAAGCAGGCTCCAGGATCAAAGCTGTAAGCACAGAGCCCAACATGGGACTCCAACTCCCCAAACCAAGATCACGACCTGAGAAATGCTTAACTTACTGAGCCACCCAGGCGCCCTAATTTTTTATCTATTTTAACTTGAGCTTTCTAATCCTTAGTGGGCCTGGTGTGGGAAACAGAGACAGAAGGAAATGGCAGATAGAATTTAATTTCCTTATAACCTGCAGCCCATTGACAGATACTTGAGGCTGGCAGAGTAAAGTGTTTCTCCGGGAACTCCCTGCTGTCTTAATGCTAATGCTTTGCTAGAGGGAAAAACAACCTTAGCTTGACAATAGCTAGGCCTCCTGTATCCTGGGAGTCTTCTTTAGCATAGGAAAATCTCACTGGAAACTTCCTCTGGACTTTACTTCCCCCAACCCCATAGTATAAACCAGTCTCTCCTCATGGTCCCGGGTAGCTCTTTCTGCCCACCAGTCCTGTCCCCGTGCTTTAATAAAATCACCCTTTTGCACTGAAGACATCTTCAAGAATTCTTTCTTGGCCATTGGCTCCAGACCCCCCACAATCACCCCAAAAAACCTCATCAGGTTAGATGAGAAAACTGAAGCACAGAGAGATTAAGTAACTTGTCCAAAGTCACATAGCTTGTAAGTGGAGCAGGGATATGAAACTCAGAATTCTGGCTCTGCGGTTCATGGTCTTAACTATTATTCTATACTGTGTCATGCAAGGATACTTGTTAGAATTACACATAAACATAAGGGTGAGAGGGCTCTGATGAACTAGCTCAATGAAATTCTTTGAAAAGTATTTGAACTTCGGTGAATTTTCTCTGTGACAGCTATTTTGGTTTCCCACAGACTGTGTGTGCATGTGTGTGCATACAAGCATTTTGTGTGTGTATTAAAAAGGTAAGATGGCCAAAGAAGTGATTTTATTAAACCCATGTTAAGTAGTATTAAATTATAAATATTTTAAGTTCATTTTTGGTGAAATTGATGAAGTTTAGCTAATCTTTGGCTGTTAATTTGCATTACATGATTTACCAGAAAAAGTTCTTGAAGCATGTCTAGGACTCGTTTTACATGATTTTGTATTTCTTTGAACATAATGACTTATTGAAGTAAAGTTACTGATCAATGCCTTTGGAAATCTAAGAATTATGTATTGTTCATTCTTCTTCTCCAACATAATGCACAGATTCACAACTGATTCAGTAGTCTTGCTTCTCTTGATTTAGTTGAGTTCTTTGTGAAATCTAGAGAAGAAAACAAGGAGGCAATTTTTTAAAAAGTTTTTGTTTTGTTTATATTTGAGAGAGAGAAACAACACGAGCAGGGGAGGGACAGAGAGAGAGAGAGAGGGAGACACAGAATCCGAAGCAGGCTCCAGGCTCTGAGCTGTCAGCACAGAGCCCGATGCGGGGCTCAAACTCATGAACCATGAGATCATGACCCGAGCCGAAGTTGGACGCTTATCCAACTTATCCCTAAGGAGGAAATTTTCAGTGTAATTATCAATTTCTTTTTATTCAAGTAGCTGCCTCAATAGGGTAAGCAGAATGAATCACTGCACAAACTCAGAACAAAAGTTTTGAAAAGTCAAGTTCTTGTTGGGAGATAATTTCACATGGGTCTCTTGCATTTCTTCATGTCTTATATGCAGAAGCAATGGATGCCGTTGTTCTGGACTATCTTTTCAAGGGCTTTTGCACAGAAACAGCCTTGAAGATAGAGATGGTGTCTCCCTTCAAAGGAAAGGGCAGGTTTATTTACTGTCCAGTATAATAAAGATGATATCTTTCTCTGATGCAAAGGACATTTATGCTTACTGCCCATTATGAAAGATTAGGGTTCCCTAAACTTCAGGTTTCTCTTTCATAATGCAGTCCACTGTGTGCAGGCATCATCTGGTTGTCTCCATGTTGCACTTGGATCTCGAGGAACTGGCACATACTCTGGCTGTTGCTATTGCTATGAGTAATAAAGTCCTTGGCCTCTGTCTTCTGCCAAAGTCCATGAAACTGTGGCAGGCAAATTTGTTCTCTTCCAAGTAGAGCAAAGACTCAGAATCTTCCAAGTCCTTGAAATTTATTATTATAAAATTCTTTCCCAGATTTTCACCTTCATTTAGAATCAGCTTCCCTTTGGAAGAGGGAATTATCATTTCTTTGTTGTGGATTCAATAGAGACTTGGCAGGTTCGCTCTGCTTTGTTCACTGGAGAAGTGACTCGGACAATTGTTAGTTGCATTCTCCCTCCTTTCCTTTGCGCCTCCTGCCCCCGCCATTATCTTTAGTCATAGTTTTTCTTTCCCTTTTTTCCCTCTTCTCTTTTTCTTTCAGAATTCTCTTCTGTCTACCACAAGCACTCCTTAGCCTTTTATACTTTAATTACAAACAGAAACTTTGCTAATCCTTTTAAGTCAGGTGTCTTTAGCGTGTAGGGAAACTAAAGATACTTTTCAAACCCTTCCTTGGGGCACCTGGGTGGGTCAGTTAGTTAAGCGTCCAACTCTTGATTTTGGGTCAGATCAAGATCTCAAAATTGTGAGATTGAGGCCTGTGTCCGGCTCCATGCTGGGTGTGGAGCCTGCTTAAGATTCCTTCTCTCCCTCTCCATCTTCCCCTCCCTGGTTTGCTCACATATGCACTCTCTCTGTCTATAAACAAATAAATAAATAAATCCAACTAAGACTCGATGCCATGCCAGGAACACCCCCCCCCCCTCCATTTTGTATTTCTTCTCAGACAGTGGACAAAAGTGTGTGATGGTAGGTGAAAGGGAATAGATTAATTTCCACCTATCAGCAAGTTTCAGCAGCAGATTGGGCAAACGTTCCTGATCCTTGGGAAAAGTCTGACCAAATGAGCTGCCAGAGTCCAGCTCCAGCAGGTCCAGGGGTTCCCGAAGGATGAACGGCGTCGGCGAAAAAGTGAAAATAAAACAAAAATAAAAATGGATACAGACAACAGCAGTGTGTTGAACTGGCCGATTTATTGCAGTAAACGTGTCATTATATATGCTAGTGATTTCCTTGTAACATACATCATCTATGTTTTTCTAACATTATCTAATTTTGAAAACGTTCCTTTGTGTAATTACCCCATAAGGAATAACATGATTGTTTTGTCATAACGTTCCCTCCTGCCCTTTGCTTATTGATTAATTTCTTTTATTGTTTTTATTATGTATCTATGTTTATAATCTATAAAGTATTTGCTTTGCTGTTTTCACGAAAGGTCATTTATCTCTCAACACCTCAAGTGGAACAGTTACAGGGACACGACCTATTAGTTGTTTCCCTGAACCATTCGTGGTTTTGAAGAACAAAAGTGTTCGCCTGTGTCCGAGGTGCCAGGAAGGGGGCCAAGAGGGCCTTAGAAACCCACGCCTTGTACATTCTCAGAGAGACAATGCACCTAGGAACCAATGAACCATTCTGTACTTTAGGTTCAATCATCATCTGGAATGCCTCCGGGGGGCCAGGTGGGCCTAGGGGTCAGAGTGACCTGTGTCCATAGATACACTCCTTAGTTACCGGAGTGGGGCTTTCGGATCCATATGTCTCTCCTTCGTTGGCCGCCTTTGCTGGCAATTGCACAAGGTTATCCTTCCTGCAAGTAGGGGAGTTTCCATAGGGAATGGCAAGGGCTAAACGTAAGGCCGCACAATCTCTTGCGGAACCTTATCTTCTTCCCTAATGGTTCTTTTCCCAGGGGGCCTGCCGAGGGCAATTCCCCAACAGACAATACCCCAGGTACTTTTAAGGCCGAATTACCTAAAAGCGGGAGGACAAGAAGCTTCGCTGTTGGCGGGCCACCCTGCAGTCACCAGTCCGTCCACAGCCCGGGCTCTGCCACTCAGGCTGGGTAGCTGGGCTTCCAGCCATGAGCTATTCACCTAACAGTGAATACCAACAATAATAAGGAAACATTTTTGCAAAATCTGGATCAGTCTATATCAGCGGTCAGCAATCTGTGGCCTGTGCCCCAAATGTGGCCTACTGCTTTTTTGGTTCATGAGGTTTCACTGAAAGGCAGCCAGCCATATGCATTCATTTCCATATTGCCTATGGTGGCTTGCTTGTTACAGTGGCAGAGATGAGTGATTGCAATAGAGACCATATGGCCGGGAAAGATTTGCTTCAAGATTTACTATCTGACCCTTTACAAACAAAGACACAAACAAAAGGTTACCAACCCTGGTCTAGTTGTGTTTTGTGCTGGTGATTCTCAATGTCAGGTGGTGAGGAAGACAGAAAAAGGAGTAAGCTCATCAGAATCACCTGGGCAGGCTTTTCAAAAAGTGCCCCTCTCCATCTCCCCTCCAGTTTCTCATAGGCATTCCCTGCTGAGAGTCACTGTGTTAAACTGTTAAGATTCAAGTTGTTTGGTTCCATTAACTGGCACAGATTGTTTGTTTTCACTATTTGACCCTCCGTGACATACCCAAAGTAATACTGACTGTGTTATTTCTTTTACAGGGTTGTGGGAAGAAAATGTATTCCTTTTTGAGGGGAACCAAACAACTGCAGGTGCTAAGGTTTCTGGGGATCTCCATTGGAGTGACACAGATCCTGGCCATGATTCTCACCATTACTCTGCTCTGGGCTCTCTATTATGATCGAAGGGAGCCTGGGACAGACCAAATGATGTCCCTGAAGAATGACACGACTCAGCACCTGTCATGTCACTCAGTAGAACTGTTGAAACCAAGCCTGTCGAGGATCTTTGAACACACATCTATGGCAAACAGCTTTACTACACACTTCGAGATGGAGGAATTATAGAGGATGTCAAAGAAGGAAACTACAAATTTATTTTATTGGACTCGTGCATTCTTGAGCACACACTTATCTGTTTCAGAAATGTGTAGAAATAAAAATGTTGCCATAAGGAATGCGGAGCATGTAATTTTCTACCCTTTAAAGTGAAGAGGGAAAAATTCCATTTTGTAAGTCACCACCTAGACAACGGTTGATGCCCTTTATAATGCTGAAGACAGATCCAATACCCACTTTATAGCCTGTGTAAGATTTTTACTGAACACAGTTATTCTTTGAGGCTCATGCTTTGGCTAGTTTGACCAGCATTTCCGCATCCATGTAAACAAGCCATGCTCTGGTGGCATTGGAGCCACAGTAAAGTTTGATTTACTTTCATAAGCTTGCTCATATATCAAGTACAAATGAACTGCTAACACAGGAAGTTAGGCAGTATTAATGAATTGTATTACTTGGTGACATAGTTTTTGGAGAGTGGGTTGATTATACATAAGAAAACTCCGAAGATTGGTGACTATCTAAATGTGATTTTTTTTCTGATTACTAAAATATTCTTGTTACTTAAGAGCAAATTAACACATTGTCTTAAACTGATCAGGGATCTATGTGTATATAAGAGTCTGTGGTAAGTCTGTATAATTCAGTAGATTTCAGTTCTTATAATGTTAAGAATAACAATTGTGAGTGGAAAGGATAAATTTGTCCTGTATAGCACCATTATTGTTAACCTTTCCTGTAATAGAGCTTTAAAAATCCGTCTTGGGCTTATATTACGTACGTAACTGTTAATTTAAATACTTAACCACTAATTTTGAAAGATTGCCAGTGTGATGCATAGGAATCATTTTAAGTCAGAATGTCGTCTGGTCTCTAGGAAATATTCCAAGGAAGTTTGCACATAACGGTAGTTCATTTAGCAAAATCTTGGATGCTGCCTTTCTCCCAAACTAAGGCTCTTTTTGACACTCAACTTTTAAAGCCTTTGTCTTCTCCAAACAATAGGCAATAGTCCACAAGTTTGAATACAGCTCCACAGAGAATACTGTTCCTTCTCTCCAGCAAAATGCCAAGAGAATCATTAAAATAAGTGACAATTTAGAGATTTTCTTCGCTTTGTTCCACTGATTAAGATACTGTGGTGAATTACACAGATTATTAAATTTTTTACAAGAGTAAAATATATTTATTTGAAATGGGGAGAGTGCATTTTACTGTATTTTGTGTATAATATTTCTCAGAAAATGAAAAGAAAATTAAAATGTGTCAATAAATATTTTCTAGAGAGTAATAATTTGTCTGTGTCTAATTTTTATACACGATGAACACTTTTACCTCTCACAATGATTGGCAAGGGGAGAGAAATATAAGAAGAAATGATTCAGTAAAGTAACAATAATGATTGCCAAACTCTGGAACTAATCTATATGAGGATGTATCCTCAGTGAGAAAAGACAAAAAGAGGCCCACTTACTTTTCAGGTTCGTTTTTGAGCTAAATGATAAATAATGTAGTTGTTTGCTAGAACCTAAAAATATGCACATTCATGCTGATTCATCTTCTCAATGTTTTCACATCCCAGTTTCTTCAAGTAACTTTTAGAAGCAAATGAGTCTAAGAAATGCAACATTTGAAATTAACTGCCAGATTTTATTTCTCCCATAGATTCAAATAAAAACTGAGTAAATTCCTTGCTCAGTCAGAACCAAAAGTGTCCTTTTTTATAATTTCCTCAACATCCAGCTCCCCATAACTTCACCTAAAATGCCCATGGAATTGAGACAGCTATGACTATTATTTGAATTATTTGGGTAATGGTCAAATTCTCTAAATGGCTGCTTTTTGGTTGATGTGTCTCAGTCACAGGAAGAACAAGTACATATTGTGTTGACCTCAGTTGAAAATCTGCAAATTTTAAATAAAAGCCAATTTCCACATTTTTAGACTTTAGATTTTTTGATATATTACCTGACTTAGTACTCCAGAAGACTCAACATAAATTTAGACAGACATCTTATATATACTACACTTGCTTAATGGGAACAAATGACATTTATAGCCATGGCCTACACGGGCCTCTTACGGTGGCAGTGCACCTGGAAAAATAAACTGCAAGAGACTTTAAAAAGTGTACTTATGGTAGAGCTGAGGGAGTTCACTGTTTGGGTTTACTGCAAAAAAAAAAAAAAAAAAAATGCTATTTCTTTGGAAGTTTTTAAAAGGTTTTTTTTAATAAAAAAATCGCCACTTTTGGTGAAAATTTAAGATTATTTTCAGCCTAGTTAATAGTCCATTCAAAGTGCCCTGGAGATTCAGAAATGACAGGAGATAGAGTCTGTCCTCAAGCACTGTAAAATGTGGTGAAGAGACCCTTGTGCTAGCCACAGATAAAACTCTTAGGAGAACATGCAGTGAGTGGGTTCATGCCGAGGAATGAGAGACTAAGGAGAGTGGAATTGAGGCAGCTACGCCAAAAAAAAAGGCCTTCAAGCTGAGTCAGGAAGGAAAGTAGGGTTTAGCTAACTCATGGAGAACATTCCGTGACTCTGAAGTTAATAAGTATGTATTATTTTGGGGGCAGAGCATGTCCTTTGATGTGGTTAGAGCACAGGATGCTTGAAGAGATACCATGAGAAAGGAAATGAGTGAAATTTAGGTTTTGAAATTCATTTTGTAAGCTAAATGGGAAGTCATTGAAGTACTCTCAGAAAGGATTTGCCTCTCAGAAACTTAACTGGATTAGCCAGTGAGCAGTGAGACAGGTATAGTTACTACACATCCCTGTGGGGCGGCCATTCTTTACCTCGTGTAGCTACCAGGTGTCCAGAGTTCTAGAACACCGGAGACTCTGACTCTGGAGGGGGGCTGGGTAGATTGCTGTTGCTGTGGTCCTGGAGAGGGAAGGATCCTCACTAGGGCAATGGAAGTAAATAATAATAATAACAAATAAGGAAAGCATAAAACAGATTACAACAGGGTGAATCCACAAAAATGGGCAGCAAATTGAGTGTGGGTTGAGAAGCAAAAGACCTGAAATGTCTAGAGTTTGTAGCTAGTAAATTGGCAATGGCATTAGCCTAGATAAAGACTGGAGGGGGAGCCGGTGTGTGGGAGGGTAATCAATTTGGTTTGGGACATACCAAGTGGGCCAGGCCTGAAGGACGTGCAGACGGAGATGTCTACGGGCAGCTGTAAACTACAGTCTGGAGCTCAGAGAGTTCACTGGGAGCCTGAGAATTTTTATGCATTGCTTTCCCATCTCAGGAGGCCTGACAGAAAATGGGCTGAGAACCAAATCTAATATGAGGAGAATCTTAAGTAGGATGCTACAAGAGCTTCCTTTTGTCTGAACTCCCACTCCTGTGGATGAGTCAAGCGAGGTAAAGAAAGGAGAAACGATTAAACCACTGAATCTTCTGTGGCAAAAGGAGCCACCCCTTTTAAAACAATACTGCCAAGAGCTATGTTGCTCATCCAACCCCACTTCCTGTTATCATCCTGTGATTTACAAGCAGATTCCTCTTTCCTATTAACCGAATTATTTCCTCGCCTCCACGCACCTCCTAGAAACATGTTGGGGAGAGTCTCTCATGCCATTTGATAGTCATTTATTTTCTCTTAGAATGTTACTGCAATCATTCATCTCGTGCAGTCGTGGGTGCCCAGGAGGTGCCAGGCCTCAGGGTGTGAGGTATATTACACATATTTTCTCTGCTTTCTACAACCGTTTTGCAATCCATAGGCATCATGATCCCTGTGATACAAATGAAGGAGAGAGACCCGGAGATATTGAAGAAATACATCTAACTAGGTAAAGTGGCTGTGCTCTACCCTCCCTGCCTCACCACTTTGTGACACGGTGTCTTCATCAGCCTGTGGTGAAGTGCAGCTGTTGCCTTACACAGAAAAGTCAAGTCCTCCTCCATGGCCATCAGTATCTCTAGGCCCAATTTGCCTCCAAATTCTGTTACTTCTTCCTTCAAAATGAGCCTCTTTTCTGATTTCATTCGTCCTACAATTTCCCAGAACAAGTTCAAATTATCTAAAACTTCGATTGAAGTGCTACATTTCTCTCTTCTCTCTTCTCTCTTCTCCCATCTCTGGTCTCCTTCCACTGATCTATCTTGCACATATACACAGCCAAATTAATTTCTTTAATCAACTTTATTGAGGTGGTAAACTATATATATTTGTAAGTATTAGTTTTGACAAATCTATAGACTCATGTAACTACAACCACAATCAAGATACGGAACGTTTCATCATCTCAAAAAGTTCCACTACATGCCTTTGCTGTAACTCCCTTACAATCCCCACTCCTAGCCCCAGGTGACACTGTTTACATCACTCAATTTTTATAAAACACAATTCCTGTCATGTCATTTCTTCGTTCAAACCCTCCCAGGAGTTCTTGGCTTTGATTAAGACAGAGGTGGGGGCACCTGGGTGGCTCAGTGGGTTAAGCGTCTGACTTCGGCTCAGGTCATGATCTCGCGGTCCGTGAGTTCGAGCCCCGCGTCGGGCTCTGTGCTGACAGCTCAGAGCCTGGAGCCTGTTTCAGATTCTGTGTCTCCCTCTCTCTGACCCTCCCCCGTTCATGCTCTGTCTCAAAAATAAATAAACGTTAAAAAAAAAAATTAAAAAAAGACAGAGGTGTCCAGCTCATCTGTGTATATGGCAATTATGTGGCACGTTGGGATAAATGAAGCCAGAGGGGACTGGCCATCCTAGGTTTGCCCTAATAAGTGAGGGCTACAGGAAAGTGATAGCTCAGCACGTAGGTCTGGCTGCAGTCCAGTGCTTTAAACAAAATGGAAGTGATTTTATATTTCATAAAATGTACCTGTGTGAGTAGCCCAAGGTACAGTTGCCTGAAGGAGTCAGAGACTCAAGCCCTTTTCTCCTGCTGCTCTGCTGCGTTAAGGCATTTCCCACGCTCACATGGCCCCAAATGGCACACTCTACTCTCACATATATCTGAGGCCTCCTTGATTTTGCTCACATCAGGGTGTTCCTCTAACATGCCTTCATGTCCACCAGCTCACCCTGCACTCAGCCTTTAGGTCCCAGCTCAGCAGCTACTTCCTATGTGCAGCTTCCTCTGACAACTCCAGCCCACAGAAAAGCTTCCCTCTGTGAGCTCAGCATTTGTTGCCATGATATCTAGTTTGATCCTTGTGTTTTCTGTTTTATAACACTATTTTTCTTTTTTTTTTAAATTTTTTTAACGTTTATTTTTATTTTTGAGACAGAGAGAGACAGAGCATGAATGGGGGAGGGTCAGAGAGAGAATGAGACACAGAATCTGAAACAGGCTCCAGGCTCTGAGCTGTCAGCACACAGCCCGATGCAGGGCTTGAACCCACGGACCGTGAGATCGTGACCTGAGCCAAAGTCGGACGCTTAACCAACTGAGCCACCCAGGCTCCCCAACACTATTTTTCATTTATATTATTATTTTCTCTTTGTATGTCTGGTGTCTCTTTTTTTTTTTTTTTTTTTTTCAACGTTTTTTATTTATTTTTGGGACAGAGAGAGACAGAGCATGAACGGGGGAGGGGCAGAGAGAGAGGGAGACACAGAATCGGAAACAGGCTCCAGGCTCCGAGCCATCAGCCCAGAGCCTGACGCGGGGCTCGAACTCACGGACCGCGAGATCGTGACCTGGCTGAAGTCGGACGCTTAACCGACTGCGCCACCCAGGCGCCCCTGTCTGGTGTCTCTTGAGAACAAATATGCTCTTTTCTATCCCACTCAACACTGCCTAGGACTGGGTAGTTTTTCTTAGGTATCAGTGCATATCTCTTCACTATGTGTATGAATTAATACATGCATGAATTATGAGTTAGTTTAATGAATCAAAAGCTATTATCCAAAATGATTTCAATAAGGAGAAAGTACTCTAAAGGAGGCCATCTGTTCTTGACTGGGGTTGAGGACACTGGGTTCTCATGGGCTAAGTACTCATTTAGCTGTAAGTGGATGTAGATTAGATCTGTAGAATGCGGTTAGAGCTCAGTCAAAGTCTTATGAATGTCTGAGTGAACTATCAAGTTGTATTTGTGGTCTAATACAATAATAAAGTCTCACATTTATAAAATGCTTTTATGCCTACCCGCAAACCCTTTAACTTTTGAATCTACACTTGTTAAACTAGAAGTGTACACAGTGAAATCTGAGTTCACATACATCACTGAGAAAAATCT
The DNA here is from genome assembly GCF_028018385.1 of Neofelis nebulosa. Classification (NCBI taxonomy): domain Eukaryota; kingdom Metazoa; phylum Chordata; class Mammalia; order Carnivora; family Felidae; genus Neofelis; species Neofelis nebulosa. Next base: position 31,072,016 of record NC_080785.1, read on the forward strand.
CTGGAGAATTAATGATTATAGTAGATCACCACTAATTTTGCAATTTTCATGCAATTCTAGAAAGCAACTTAAAAAAAATGTGTGGTGGGGGCATCTGGGCAGCTCAATTGGTTGAGCATTTGACTCTTGATTTTGGCTCAGATCATGATCTCACAGTTCCTAAGATTGAGCCCAGAGTCAGGCTCTACACTAACAGTGCCTGCTTGAGATTCTATCTTTCTCTTTCTCTTTCTCTTTCTCTTTCTCTCTCTCTCTGCCCCTCCCTTGCTTGTGCATGAGTGCACCCTCTCTACCTCTCTCTCAAAGTAAATAAACAAACATTTAAATAATACGTGGCATCCAAAAGTTCTGTGCTGAGTGCCTCAAATACAGTTTTCTATTTACTCTTCTCATAATACCAATGATGTAGGTTTTATAATAAAGAAAAAGGTACCTATGGATCAGAGATCTTAAGGAACATACCCCAAATTACACAGTAAGTGTGATTTTAACCAGGTTTGTCTAAATTCAAAGTCTTTGCTCTTAACTACTTTACAAGAGAGCTAGTATATTAACAGATTTCCTAGATTATTCTTAATTTCTTGGTCATGACATATTATTTTAATATATTGCTGAATTTTGCTAATTAATGTTTCTTTAGGAATTTTTTTATATATTCACAAGTTATATTCATTTATTTTGTTGTTAACTCATTTATCTTTGATAGATATTATATCAAGGACAAGCTAGAGCCTTATAAATGTATTTATTTTAAATTTCATTTTAGTCTAAGAATTTGGAAGGTATAAATACTGTATTTAATTTGTGAGATAAAATTTTGTTTAATATATCTATTATCAACATTAAGAATGCAAAATGAGACTTCCACTTCCAGCCAAGATGGAATAATGGGGATCAAATGTATCTTTATGCCTGAAATATAACAATAAGAAAAAAAATGTTTGAAACAATGATTTTTGTTTAAGATACTGGATATTAGGCAGTAAAGACCTTGATGTGTAAGAGGCTGGTAACAAATGAGGTGAGTCCAGTGGTTTCTCCAACTTCCTTAAGAGAGCTTCCAGTATGTGGTGAAGGAGGGAGAATCTAAGTGGAGCCTGGATTTCATATTTAGAGGAGATTAAGCTCAGAATACAGGGAGACCAAGGCAGTTGAGTTTGAGAGTGATGGAGAAAAGAAATGCATGGATCAAGAGCTCAGCAGATATGTAGAATGGGTATTCAGAAGAGTATCGATCAGCACATTCAAAAGGGCTAGAGAAAATGGTACCTAGTGTCCCTAGAGGGCTGGCAATAGTGCTATTCTCTCCAGCCAGACCAGAAAACCCATAATTCATAGGGCGGTGAGTGGAGTACAGAAAGTCCCACCTCAGTAGTGAGAAATAATTAATCTTTGAATAAATAGGGCTCTACTGGCACCAAACAAATCATAAAAGCAAGACCATAGATTATTATACTTCTTCCATGTAATATAACTGAATCCAGTACAAAACTGAAGAATATTTAATGATATAAAGAAATAACCAACCCTCAACAAGGGAAAATTTACAATGTTTGACAACCAATCAAAGATTACCAGTTATACTAAAAAGCAAGAAAACATGACCCATAACGAGGAAAACATCAGTTGAAATAGATCCAGAACTGGCACAGATACATTAGCACGCAAAGAATTAAAAGAGCAATTACCTTGGTATTCATGTGTTAGAAAAATTAAATGGAGATAGGGAAGAAATTTTGAAAACAATCAAATTGAAATTTGAGAGATAAAAACTTCAAAGCTTGACATGAAAAATATGCTGCTTATAACTAACAGCAAGTAAGCCATTGTGGAAGAAAAGATTAACAAGTTTCAAGACATAGCAATATCAATTATACAAAAGAAACCTGAAACAGAAAAATAAATTAGAACCAGTGAAAAATACATCACTGAACTGTGACAATGTCAAGTGGTCTAATACACATGTAATTAGAGTCCTCAAGCAAGAGCAGCAAAAGAAAGATTTGAATAAGTAATGTTAGAAAATTTTCCAAGCTTGATTTTCAAACGTCCAGCAATATAAAAGGACCCCAACCACAAAAAACTTGAAAAAAATGACACCAAGTCACAGTATAATCACTTTAGTTAAAACCAACAATATATAGGAAATCTTTAAAGCAGCCAGAGGGGGGTAGGGGGGAAAGTCATGTTATACAGACAAACAAGCATCAAGATAACCACTGGAAATGGTTACTGGAAAAAGTAATGCATGCAAGATGACAGTGGGATAATATCTTGAACTGAAAGAAAAAAAATTGTCAAATTAGAATTTTCTACCCAGTGAAAATATCTTTTCAATGAAGGTAACATGAAGACTTTTCAAACATACAAAAGCTGAAAAGCACTCCTTGCCAGCAGACTACACTACAGGAAATGTTAAAGGAAAATGGAGGGTCTGCTACGTGGTTAAATATATAAGGCTTTTTTCCCCCCTCATCATATAAGGCAGGGAAAAGAAATAAAAGGCATCCAGTCTGTCTGCCTGTCTTTTTTGCAGAAAGTCCAGCAGGATTTACAAAAGTACTACTAGAACTAGTAAGTGATTTTAGTAAAAATGAAAAATACAAAGTCAGTATGAAAAAACAAATTGTTTTCTAGCAAAGAACAATCAGAAATTGAAATTACACAGCACCATTTACAATTACATTAAAAATACTAAATACTGAAGGATGCATCCAAGGGGAAAAAAGATGTGCAAGACCTATACATTGAAAATTATAAAATATGGCTGAGAGAGATTAAAGAATACCTAAGTAAATGAAGACTTACAGCATGTTCATGGATCAGAATGCTTAATATTGTTAAGATGATAATTCACCCCAAACTGACCTTTGGGTTCAAATTCCAATCAAAATCCCAGCAGAAGTTTTTGTTGAAATTGGCAAGCTAATTCTAAAATTCATATGAAAATGCAAAAAACCTCTGGTAGTTTTAAAAAGCTGAAAAATAAGAACAAAGTCAGAGGGCTAACAACACTACTGGGTTTTAAGACCGTGTGGTACTGATTCAATAGAATAGAGAGTCCAGAAATAAACCAACATATATGGACAACTGATTTCTGACAAAGATGCAAAGACAATGCAGTGGTAAAAGGATAGTCTTTTCATCAAATAGTACTGGAACAATAAGATATCTATATGCAAAACCAAAAAAAACAAAACAAAATAAAACCCCAAAACTTGTTCTATATTTTGCACCATTAAATAAATGGTACAAGACAATTACATGAAGATAAAATGGTGTAATCCAAAGTGAATCACAGGCCTAAAGGTGGAACTAAAATAAACTTCTAGAAAAAAAGAAAAAGAAAATCTTGGGTTGCCTGGGTGGCTCAGTTGGTTAAGCATCTGACTTCAGCTCAGGTCATGATCTCATGGTTGGTGAGTTTGAGCCTCGTGTAGGGCTCTGTGCTGACAGCTCAGAGCCTGAAACCTGCTTCGGATTCTGTGTCTTCCTCACTCTATGTCCCTCCCCTGCTCGTGCTCTGTCTCTCTCTGTTTCTCAAAAATAAATAAACGGTGAAAAAAAAAAACCCCAGAAAATCTTTACGACCTCAGATTAAACAAAGATTTCTTAGATATGATAGCAAAACATAATCTTCAAAATAATAAATTAATAAATTGGAATGGTCAAAATTAAAAACACAGCTCATTGAAAGACACCATTAGCAGAATAAAAAGACAAAGAACTGACTGGGAGAAAATATTTACAAAACATATATATGATAAAGATCTTGTATCCTGAATATATAAAAACTCTGAAAACTTAGTAATATGAAAACAAACTCCATTTAAAATGGGTAAAATATTCGAACATTAACTTCACAAAGAACATTTGCAGATGGAGAATAAGCATATGAAAAAAATACTAAATCACATTATTCATTAGGAAACTGTTAGTTAAAACCACAATGTATCACTTGCGAGAAAGGCTAAAATGAAAATTTGACAATACTAAGTGTTGTTGAAGATGTGGAGGAACTAGATCTCTCATACATTGAAGGTACAAATGTAAAATGGCAGAATCACAATAGAAAACAGTTTGACATGGGGCACCTGAGTGGCTCAGTCAGTTGAGCTCCTGACTCTTGCTTTTGGCTCAGGTTATGATTCCAGGGTCATGGAATCAAGACTCCTGTTGGACTTGGCATTGAGCATGGAGCCTACTTAATATTCTTTCTCTTTCCCTCTGCCTCTCTCCCCTGTTTGCTTGCTCTCTCTGTCTCTCTCTTAAAAAACAAAAACAAAAACAAAAACAAAAAAACACACATTAGTAAACAGTTTGACAGTTTCTTAAATTGCTAAACATACACTTAGTATATGACTTAGCTGTTCCTCTCCTAGGTACTTATTTATTGAAGAGAGAACAAAGCATATTTCTATACAAAGACTCACACATGAATGTTTATGGCAGCTTTATCAGCAATAGCCCCAAACTGGAAACAAGCCGAATGTCCATGAGCAGGTGAATGGACAAATTGCATTAAACCCATATAATGGAATATCACTCAATAATAATATAAAAAGAATGGTCTATTGATACCTGCAACAACATAGGTAAATCACAAAGTAATTATGCTTAGAGAAGGGAGCTTAGCAAAAAAAAAAAAAAAAAAAAAGGAATGACCTACTGATATATACAACAACATGGGTAAAAATCAAAAGAAATGTGCTGAGAGAAGCCAAATAAATAATGCATATTACATGATTCCATTTATATAAAACTCTAGAAAATTCAAATTAATTGACAATGACAAAAGCAGATCGGTGGTTGCCTCAAGAAAGAAAGGGAGGGAGAAAAAATTAAAATAGTCATGGAGATGATAAGTAATTGAAGATGTGTCCAATCTCTGAGCATGTAGAGGATTGGTTAGGTCCCTACTTGCCTATTGGGGCTTTCGTCACCTCTGACCTTTCTCTTGCTTGAACTGGAGTTCTCAGGCCTGGCCTGAGCTTTGCTGATATCCATTCTTCACTAACCATTTGGGCAATTTATAAATTTAGTGTTTAGTAGCTGATACTTTATGAGGATGTGGCTAAATTTCTCCTGTTTAGTGTAAGAAACGTTCACCCGGACAGAGATGAACACATTGAGTGTTGAGCCTGCTCTTAAAAATGATCCTTTAGAGCCTTGTAACGATTCAGCAAGATAGGCAGTCAGATACAGCATCTCTTCCATTTCTCAGGGACTTCATTCTACTCCAACGCAGGGTATCACTACTCTGCTTCCAGGACATATTTTTTTCCTATTCTTAAAAGAAGTTTTAACAAAATAGGCCTATAAATAATGACCTTTGATTGATCTAGCAACAAAGATGGAAGGCATCTGTAACTGAGGCAGGAGAGACTTCCCTTTGTTTTATAATTTGTTGTTCAAATGTTTGTCAAAGGGCAGGTTCCTGAAGCTAGAACAGTTAAACAGGGAAAAAAGTTGCATTTTCCAGAATTAAAAACCACACCTCAGACTATTACCTCTTATGGAGAAAGTGTGTGAGAATTTAACTGCCCTTGTGTTGTTAAGTTCTTCACACATGCAAAACTTAAAAATCTATTCCCCTCTGGAAAGCTGTGCTCTGGCAAAATTGGAGAAGAAAATTGCTGTGACGAAGGTATAATGTGCTATATGATTCTGCTTATGGTTCAATATGAACCAATCTGACAATCAGATTTCTAATGATGGCTCCTAATTCCCTTCTATTCTCTCTTAGTTTTCCTTGGATTTCATCTTATTTTCTCTTGCCAAGTTTGAGACCAATTCAATTCAACTTAGTAAGATTCATTGAACAACTGCTATGTAGAATAGGTTGGGCTGGACACTGTGAAAAGCAGCAAATAAATAAATAAGTAAATAAACTAAACTATAATCCCGGCCTCAAGAAACTCATAGTGTAATTGGAGAGATCAGGCAAGTGGACATGGAACAGTTAACCAGTGCCTGGTACAGTTTCTGGCAACTGAAGGTACTCATTAATGTGTGAATTGAATCAACAACACTGAAAATTTGTACAAGGCTGAATGCAGAAGTATGTGGTACAGATATGGGATTTCAGAGAAAGCAAGACATCAAAGCGGGCTGGAGTTTTGGCACATCATGGGAAAATTATACTTGTGGTGGGGCAGATTTTAATGAGAAAAAAATGAGAAGCATATTTCAGGTTAGGGTCATTATAAATAAGCCAAAGAGACAGGCATTAGCCGGGTGTGTGTTCACAGCAGGAAGGAGCCCGTTATGGTTGGAGAAGGTAGGACAGGGTCAGATAGAGGAGGGCTTTCTATGAATTTTGGACTTTATTCTGAGGCTATGGAGAGCCCCACGTGGGTTTTTATCAGCAGGGCCTATTTCTGAAGTCTACATTTGCATAGCATGGAGAAGAGACTGAACAATTAAAATACTTGAAGACAGAACTGAACATAGCAATATGAAGAACTGGATCACGACAACTTGAAGTACTATGTTTGCAGCATTGTTGGGAAGAAAGAAACCAAGCATGGAAGGTAAAAAAAACAATGAGGTTCACAGATTACAAAGAGGAAATAAAATCTGACTCCCTGATTTCTAAGTCAGAAAGACCATTAAGAATACAGTGCCAGAGACAGAAGAGAAAACTAGAAAGGAGAACTGTTGTAAAGAAGATTTTGTTTTGGATTCAAGTTTGACATTATCATGGCAAATTCAGGATGCTATAAGTTTTTAAAGGAAAAGCTCAGGTTCAAGACAGTTGTTTGAAAACAGTTGGATTGTTTTCAGTCAACTCAGCAGTATTTTGTATCCTCACTGTCCTATGTTACTTAGGAAAAGAGTCCTCAGAATTTCCTTCTTATATGGTTTCAGGGTAGATCATTCCATTGAGAGCCACTTTCATATGTTCAGAAGGCTCAGTCCTCACTTCTTCCTGTAGCAGCTGTCATCTGGCTTCTCATTGGTGGCCTCACAACTGGGAGAAATCACTTGTAGATTTCTGGCCATCTCCCAGACTTCCTTCTGATTCTTCCAGCTCTATGAATGTGTATGCTTGTAATTACCTATATTTCAAAATTTCTACACTGGAGACCTCTTTCCTCATGAATCATAACACAAAAGCGTATTCTGGGTACAGAGATTATGGGCAATGACTTGACTGAGCTTTATTTGTGTGTGTGTTGAAGAAATAGAGTCAGTGAAAGACACAGAGAAGGAATGGTCAGAAAACTAAGAAAAAATGAGCACACCTTGTAAGAGAGGCTACATAAGGGAAAATTGAGACATGATTTTTTTTATCAGGTAAAGGGGCAAAACAAAGACAGTGAGATTGCACAAAGAGAAAAAGGTGTAACGTTTGTCAAGGTGAGGGGTGACATGCAGAAATTCAGCTTCAGTGTAATAGTATTCCCACACATTTCATTCCAGGGTCAGCTGGAACTGTGCTACCAAAATAGTGGGCCAGCGTGATGTTTGGTGGGTTGGTAAGATGATGAAGATCCCTAGAACTTGGTTACCACAAGAGCCAGAGTCTTCAAAGCACAGGGTTAATACAGGGCATCTATAGTACTGCCCCTGCAACAGAAAAGTAAATTGTTTGCTAGTTGGTCCAGAGGAGAAAGTTTTGCCAGATTTAATGATGGTATACTATTAACCACAGCTTGAACAACCATGCAAGTGGCAATGCTACCTGATTACATTTATGATAATCCACATAAATCTACAAACCCATCTGTCTTTGGCATAGACTACATAGGTGAATTAATTGGGAGAGGTGACAGAAACACCTACCCTCCATCTTTGAAATTTGATAGCAGCACAAATTTCTGAAGTATTAGTGGTGATTTTCGATTTTTGAAGGGAGGGAGTATTCCAGCCATTTTCATTTGATCCTTCCTGCCTTATTGTCTTTACTACATAGATAAAAGAGCCGAAGTAGGTAAACTTCCTGTTGTTGAATGTATGATTTATATTCAGAAACTATGTGTTAAGCACAAGTGAGTTGATAGACCCACTCAGTCCACTGTAAGATGGACTCGGATTTTCATTCCTTCCTCTGCATTATAAGAAAGAATTTCTGGCTTCTCAACTCCATTTAATGTAGGTCACTGACTTCTTGTGTCCTTATTCTGACTACTGGGCCACTGACTTAGAGAATTTCCCTGAATTTGTGTTAGCTCCTAGTCAGTCCAATAGTCTCTGAAAAGTCTAAATATTTCACTTTCTCCATTACACAGCCACACTAGTAAATGATTGCTGGTGCCTTTGGGCAACTCAAGAAGATTTACACTACCTCTAATGGTACTGTGGCAGAAACATGCTAGCTAAACTGGAAGGAATCTGGTCCTTTCATTTAAGGAGCTCGTGTTTACAAACTGGCTCAAGAATGGGGGTTATGTGACACATTGTGGCTCCATTGAGTTAATTAAAGTCAAGACTGTTCATAAGAATTAAAGATTAATGTGTTTTCCTTAGAGTGTAGACCGTGCAAATATATTTCTTTGAGGAGTACCATAATCAATTAGCTACTACCGAAGATCTCCTTAGTTTAAACTCTTTTGATTACAGCTCTAATCCTGCTGTCCATGTTGACAATCACCTCCAGCTGTGCCAAAGGACCCCAGCATCAGGGAGCTCATTTCAGAGGGAGCATCTCTCAACATCATTACGGGCTTGAAGTACCTTGAGCTTTTTAGGACGTAGGTCCTAAATGTAGGTCCATTCTTTACCAGTGTATTTTTCAATGTAAAAGTGAAGGTAGTGTATTCTGGGTAATTCCTTAAGACAGAGTTCATGGGTGGGTGAGTGGTTCACACATGATAAAACCATTCCAAATTCCTGTCTCCCAGCCTTTGAATCCATTCATCTATAATAAACCAAAGACATTCTGGTATCTGAACTTTATTGACTTAATCTGCATACTCACATATATAGAACAATGATTAAAACACAAATGAACACTGTAAGGTTTAAATAAATCTCAGGGTAAGGTTTGTGTATGGAAAAGCAAGGGTGGAATTGGAATCTGGAAAGTTTTACCTGTTATTTTAATTCTTCATTTTCAAAAATAGTAGAAATATCTGAAACAAACAAGTCAAAATATGAACATTTGTTGGATCTTAGTGGTGAGAATGTAGTGTTTGTTTATTTTTCCTGCTTTTCAGTATTTTCAAAATATTTCATATTAAAAATATTTTAACATCTGAAACACTTGAGATGAAGCCAAAAGTGGCAAGCAAACATGTTTGTAGTATAGATTGCATTGCAAAACATTTGCTAAAGTTCAGAAAAGTGATTCTTAAAATAAAGGCCCTTAAAAAGAATTGATCACAAAAAAATTAACTTCTAAGAAGACAAAGACAAAAATAGATGAAATTTACGTTCTAATTTGAAATTTTTTTATGAAGAGATGCTAATTCTGCATGTTTCTTTGGTTAGGTAGATCAAACTTGTCATTAGGATGGTTTTCTTCATTCACTCCTAGAGACCAGAAGTTTTCCCTAGGAATGCCTTCTCCTTTATATTAAAGGCTAGGAAAGGCTAAAGCTAAAATAATAGTAATAACAATAAGTCTGATGCCACAGTTCCCTGAAGAACCAACTAGGAGCACATATATTTTGTTTATACACATTTCATCTGTGATGATTTTTCAGAGTGTAGGTTTTATTTATAAATGAACTTTAATATGATTATCTGCTTACATTCAACTGCCATGATTAGTGTGATTCTCTTTAATGATTTCAACTCAGAGAAATAAGTGTAGAAAATTGATGCTAAAAACACCAGCTAATCCACAGCTATTCCCTGAGATTTTCTGTCTTTAATCTAGATAAAATAGCTCGTAAAGAATAATCAAAAAGGAGAAGGAATAAGCTCCTAATGATCACTTACAGAGGTAAAACAGGAGAATAGCTGAATAGAGTGTATAGGGCTATCTAGGGATACTCAGGTAGAATTGTGTGCTTTGGAGTAAAATGTGCTGAGCTCATACAACATATGAACAATTTGAGAGGAACATTCAGGGTCACCTGAATGTATTCTATCCTCAAACAAACCATTGTCCTCTGTCCAGCTATTCCTATCCACATACCAATAGCAGAGGGAGTAGACAGGGATGGCCTGTGTGATCAACCTAAAACCTTGTCATTTAAAAAGTCTTTTCACGCATATTATTTTATTTAACTCTTCTTCCGTCTGTGAAGTGGGCAGAACTTCGTTTCAGAGATGCAGACATGAGGCTCAAAAGGCTGGATACATTTCCAAAGCCCACAGCCAGGTGTGGGGAGAGCCTGGCCTTCTGTTCTTTTCTTTAGATCTCACTGACTCTTCATTCTCCTTACTCTCTGTATGTGGTCTTGACCTTTCAATTTCAGGGTGATTGGGGAGGGTTTAAAGTAATTCCTGTTGGGAATACTTTACAAAACCCATAGCATGTTGACACCAACCTCTAGAGATTGTGTTTCATTACCAGGAATACTATTGGAGGTAGACAATTCTTTGACCCAAATAGATGAATATGGAAGATGTTAACCAGATGGGAGTCCATGCCACATGTTCTCACTTCTTTGTGGAGAAAAGATGATATCGACTCTGGTCTCTCCAAACACATTTAACATGTTTGATTTCTCTTTTTTCCCCCCTTAGAAGTAAAGTAACAAAACTATTGTAGGGGAAGCTTATTATTCATAGCTATATAGCATTTGTTGTCTCCATTATGCTGATGAATTATCTATTGCTTCTTAACATTTTACCCCAAAACTTGGTGGTTTAAAACAACAGACAATTATTATCTCATAGTTTTCGAGAGCTGCTCTTCCGGGTGGTTCTGGCTCAGGGTCTCTCGTGAAGGCATGAGATGGGGCTTCGGTCATCTGGAGGTGTGACTGGCAACACAGGATCTGCTTCCCAGTTGGTTCTCTCACATGTCTGGCAAGTTGATACTAGCTTTTGACTGGAGTCTCAGTTCTTCTCTGGGCCACTTCGCGATGTGGTAGCCAGCTTTCCTCAGCAGCCGGTGATCCAAGAGAAAGTGAGAAAAAGCAAGAGAGAGCACCCAAGATTAAAGCTGCAATCTTTTTATAATCTCATCTTGAAGTGATAGCCCATCATCATCACGAATTCAATTAATTAGAAGTGAGTCATTAAATGCAGCCCACACACAAGGGGAGGGAAAGTCAGCCCCACTTTTTAGAGAGAGAAGTATCAAAGAACTCATGGACACATCTTCAAACACCACTGCAATGCCTCACTCTAATTCTTAGCTTTGTAGAAGAAAGCACATAAAATAGATTTATTTTTTTCAGCTGGTTCAGATGCTGGTAAAACTGATATAAAATTCTCTTGCTATTTCTGACCCTTCAATGATAGTCTCTTCTATTTTCTTTGCTGCCCCTCATCCTCTGCCTGAAAATGTTGGCGAGTCCCAGCTGTTCACGTCTTCTTCATGTATGTGCTTACCTGCTAAGTACCATGGTGTATGAAGCACATTTGTCTGCAGCCTTGACCTCTCTCTGCAATTCCAGGGATGCTCCTCGACATCTCCACATGGCTCACAGGCATTCAATATACCGTGGCTAAGAGAATTTTGATTCCCTGCTTTACTCCTGGGCTTCTCTTTCTTAGTAAGTCCACCCAGTTGTCCAAGCTCTTCCTTGTCTTATGTCTAGTCCACCAGCAGGTCCTGTTGCACTTTCTTCATGATCTTTCCTGCACCTACGAAATTTTCTTCATCCCCTTGGTTAACCATCTAGGTCAGGCTATGTGTCTTCCCATCTGGACTGCTCCAATAGCTACTAATGGGTTTTCTTACCTTTTCTCTGCCCTTGAGAGTATTCTCTGCAGTACAGAGAATATATGGCGGCACTGTGAAAATGGAATCAGTTCCTGTCACTCCTCTGTTTAAAACTCACTGTGGCTTTCTATTTCATTTAGAATAATAAACCCAAACTCTTTGCTCTTATAATTTTTTACAGATTTCTGCCCCTGCCCACTAGCCAGGCACACTGATTACACACACACACTCACACACACTCACACACACACACACATACACTCAAACACACTCACTCACATGTAATATATGATTTGGTCAAAAAAGCATGTAACTGGAAATTCTACCTTATTTCAATTGTAACTAAAAAGAACACATGGTTTGAGTAGTAATTATGGGAAAGAATTGAACGAAATAACCCAAAGTGAGGAGTATCACTATAAAAGTGAAAGAGATTTTCTATTTGTGCATGTTACATCAAAAAACCCAAAACCAAACAAAAACAAAAGAACCCTCCCCTCCCCCCAAGAAAAAAACCATGAGGAGGAAGATTGGGATCAGTAAGCTGGGCATACCAGTAGGAAGCTCTAATTCAGTGAACGATAAGCTGATCAAGATGGTAATATAAGGGTTATTAATAAAGGTATATTCCATGTTAAAAATACACAGTACTTAGGTATATTAACACACATTGCATGCACATGTGTAGATACATTTTGAACGTGTGTGTGTATGTGCATGCTGTGTGGGTGTGTATAATGTACATGTGTATCAATGTGTTACTGTATTTGACTATATGCACATGTGTGTCTGTGTGTGCGGGCTTGTATGTGTATCTTGGTATGTCTCTGTGTAAGCAGGGACACCCTGATTGATAGGTAGATTGGGTAAAAGAGCGTTTTTGAGAATACTCAGGGGCCACAGATATTGTCTCTCTCAATATGGATGTTTCTCCAGAGATTCATTAAGTTGAAGTGAGCTCTTTGCAATTGCAAATATCCTGGGAGTTGCATCTGTCATCTGTATCTTCCTACAAGTTATTGCAATTAGACTGTGTTCCTCCTAGCATAGACTGACAATAATCAGAGGTAGGAAGGAGTGCAAGGGGCTCCAAAAAGGAAACCCAGGGGGCACTTTGCTGTGTACACAGAGTTGTGTACAGCCATATCTAACTGTATGCTTCAAGACCAAAGTGAGAGGTCCCTGGATGTTGAGGTATCAGGCTTTGGAGTCAATACCTGGAGATCAATCCCAATTTTGCAACTTATTTGTTGAGTGACCCTATGTACATTATGTAACATTTCTGTGCCTCTGTTTCTTTATAAACTGGAGAAGCTGAGTATATATTTTATAGGGTTTTCCTGATGATAAGTGAAGTAATACATTTAAAGCACTTAAAAGCTATGTCTGGCATATAGTCGGCATTTAATCAATACTTGTTAATTCTTCATATTGTTGTTATTTTCCCTCTCCTCTGGGATGATTCATGGACATGTTCAAGCAGAACATCTGATCTCCTTGGCAAATGACACTTTCCTCCACTCACCTTGTATCAGAAATTGACAGCTTTCCTAGAATTTTCTCATGCTGCTATCAATCATTATCGAGTCTCCTAGACTTTAACTCTATGTTCTTTAGGTCATCCAGTCCTTTCAGGTGCCTCTCTCACTCAGCCATACCTTGTTGCTCACTTGAGTTACTGAAAAGGTTCCCTACTTGTTCTCCCAGCTTCCTTTTGTGCTTTTTTCCCAACTCATTCTTCAGCCTAAAGCAACTAGAGTGATTTTTTTAAAAGTTTATTTACTTATTTTGAGAGAGAGAGAGAGAGAGAGAGAAAGAGAGAGAATCCCAAGCAGGCTCTGTGCTTTCCACGCACAGCCCGACATGGGGCTCAATCACAAATTGTGAGATCATGACCCGAGCTGAACTCAAGAGTCAGGTGCTTAACTGACTGAGCCACACAGGCGTCCCTTAAGTAGGGTGATCTTTAAAAAAAAAATTAATGTTTATTATTGAGAGACAGAGAGAGACAGACTGTGAGCAGGGGAGGGGCAGAGAGAGAGGGAGACACAGAATCTGAAGCAGGCTCCAGGCTCTGAGCTGTCAGCACAGAGCCCGAGGCAGGGCTCAAACCCACAAACTGAGAGATCATGACCTGAGCCAAAGTCGGACGCTTAACCGACTTAGCCACACAGGCGCCCCGAGTAGGGTGATCTTTAAAAAGTGTAAATTTCGGGGCACCTGGGTGGCTCAGTTGGTTGGGTGGCCGACTTCGGCTCAGGTCATGATCTCATGGTCCGTGAGTTCGAGCCCCGCGTCGGGCTCTGTGCTGACAGCTCAGAACCTGGAGCCTGTTTCAGATTCTGTGTCTCCCTCTCTCTGACCCTCCCCTGTTCATGCTCTGTCTCTCCCTGTCTTAAAAATAAAATGTTAAAAAAAAATTTTTTTAAAAATTGTAAATTTGATCATGTCACTCCTCTGCTCAAAATTCCTCATGGTTTCTCGGACTGAGGACAAAATCCAAAGTCCTTAAGTAGAAGGGTCTCTGAATTCATCCATATCTGCCACATCCATCTTCCCTCTGCAGTCACTCACCAGGGCTCAACCACTCAGGCCTCACAGGTTTCCAAAAGCTGCAAGAGCTGTTTTATATTGTGGGATGCAATTTTGCTTCTAGGAATGTTTTTCTCCCCTTTGTAGATAATTCCCACTTTCTGTTGGGCCCCCATAAATGTCACTTCCTCAAAAAGAACTTTGCTGAATTTTGAATCTTGACTGAGGACCTCTCTGTTAGCCCGTTTTTAGTGCCCCATTATTTCCCGTTGCGGCACTAATTTCAATGATACCTTATCTGTGTGTTTATTTGCTTAATGGTAGTCTTATCAACTAGATGCAAACACTGTAATGACAGGGATCATATTTGTCATCTCAGTGATGAAAACACAATAACACAAATGTAAGCAAGTCACAAGATGTTCCTAAACTTCTTACCTCGAAATCCAGAGTTGCATGCTATGCTCAGATTTAGTACTATTCAATATTATTGTTGACAAATGGGAGATTCTGTTGGGCTAAATGCCCAGGCTTTGCAGTCAAACGTGGGTCTGAATTCCATCTTAATCATTTACCAGTCCTGTGGCCTTGGGCAAGTTGCTTAACTTCCCTTGACCTACGTTTCCTCGCTTGGAAAGTGATTATCTTAATAACAACTCTAAAGTTGTTACAGAGAAATTGAAAGGAAGTGAATGGCTCGGCTTGTGTTGATTGCTTAATGAGTAAACGTTAGCGGTCATTTTCACAACAAGATGTTTATTCTGGCACTCAATTATGAAAGGGAAAGGAATAGGAATTAAGAGTGATAAACTGTTAATTTCTTTAAAATATCCAGAAAAATGTGGCCCCAAATCATATAGAGACCTGAGATAACAGACACTAGAAGGGAAAAATTAAAACCCATGAAGTTTCCTGAAATCCAGCTGATTGGCTCTTTACATTCCCAGGGCAAATGTACATGTGCTTCACAGCCTGGAATGCTCTTCAAATTACTCTTCCTTCTACAGGGTCACACATGTCTTTTCCTACAGACTCTTCCTTTACCATCATATTGAGCATTTCCCCTGCTCACCTCCTCTATCATCACCGTGTCTTTGCTGATCTGAACCCTGTATATTTTTTCCTCGAATACATGTCACTATGAACTTCATATGCTTAATTATATTTCTACCTGTTTTGGAGTCCAAGTCAACAAGTAGACTATGAACACTGAAGGGTAGCAGAGCCCATCTCCCCAAAATACAGCGTTAGGAGTTCAGGACCCCCCAAATATGCCACTTTGGTATTTTGATTACTTTGAGCTGTAGGTATGTGAACAATAGCAAATGCAGAGAGCCTTCCTCTGATTTCCCCTTATGTGCCTAGAACATCCAGGCAAACTTTGTCACAAATGATCATACTTTCTATCTATTCTTCTTTCCTCAATATCATTTACTGTCTGCTAAGAGACCTATATCACCTTTCTTTTTTCCTATAAGGTGGTTGTTTAGTCCTGAATTCTAGGCCACCTCGGATGGTTATCCACTTTCCCTGGTATCTCTCGCGTATATTTGAGGTATACATGTGAACGAACATGTTTGCTTTTCTCTTCGTAATCTGTTTTTGTTACAGGGGGTCTCAGACAAGAACTCAGAAGAATAGAAAATGTTTCTTTCCTCCCTTACAGGACCACCAAGGGCAGGATTTTGTTTTCAGTTTGTCCCCAGCACCCAGCATTATATGCCTAGAGCATATAATGTGCTCACAAAGAAAATGAATGAGAAGAACGGCCATCTCCACAGCCCGAGTTTCATTATGCCCCTTTGCAGTCCTGTTTTCATCATAGGCGAGGTATAATGCAAAATCATTCCTTAAAAATGTCTCTTATTAGAAGCTTTCTTGAAATTTGTGTAATCTTAAACTCTGGGCAGGTTGCCTGGGTGGCTCAGTTGGTTGAGCGTCCGACTTTGGCTCAGGTCATGATCTCGCAGATCGTGAGTTCAAGCCCCACGTCGGGCTCTGTGCTGACAGCTCAGAGCCTGGAGCCTGCTTCGGATTCTGTGTCTCCCTCTCTCTCTGCCCCTCTCCTGCTTGTGTTCTGTCTCTCTCTCAAAAATATATAAACATTAAAACCAAACAAACTGTGGACATTATTATACAGTCCATTAAGGAAGCTTCAAACAACTTTCTGGAATTGCAACACACTGTTTAATATTCAGGATGCATTAACATCCCCCTTGAATAAGAGAACTTGCTTCCTTCCTCTTGGTGTCCCCAGTTCTTCACAGAGCGAGATCACATACAATGATTAATGTGACCCAGAGAACATAGGCATATGTATACTCTGTGATCCTTACAATTTACAGAATCCAGAGAAAGTGGTTTAGCCGCTTAAAATGTAGGAGGAGACAGGGTAGAAGTTCACAGATACATCTTGAAAGCAAGAATTTCAAACTCTTGGTGTCCTTTCTAATGTCATGGCAATAAAATATGGTAGTTTTCCATAATTCCACTATTGGATATAATGACCTTCAAATTTAAAACAACCTTAGCCAAGAAATGGGTTAAATTTTAAGGAAACCTGTGTATTGTTTACTTAAAAGTCACCTAAAAGGCACAGATCCTTCCTCCATACATTTGCAAATTTCACGTGTGCTCTCCAGCTCACCCCTAACTTATTTCTTCCCTGTGCTAACTAACGCAGGTTCAGGCAATCACATTAAACTTTATTTTGGTAATCCTAAGAATGCTGGGTTTTTTTTTAAAATTTTTTTTAAAGCTTATTTACGTTGAGAGACAGAGAGTTGAGAGACAGGGAGTGTGTAAGCACATGTGAGGAAGGGGCAGAGAGAGAGAGAGAGAGAGAGAGAGAATCTCAAGCTGACTCTGTGCCCGGTGCAGAGCCTGATGAGGGCCCCAAGCAAACAAATTGTGAGATCACGTCCTGAGCCAAATCAAGAGTTGGAGGCTTAACCAACTGAGCCACCTGGACACCCCCTAAAAATGCTATTTTTGATCCATCTTTTCAGAAAAATTTATTTAAAAAACTAGATGGCTACATTATAATTTTCTTTTTTTTTTTAAATTTTTTTTCAACGTTTTTTATTTATTTTTGGGACAGACAGAGACAGAGCACGAACGGGGGAGGGGCAGAGAGAGAGGGAGACACAGAATCGGAAACAGGCTCCAGGCTCTGAGACATCAGCCCAGAGCCCGACGCGGGGCTCGAACTCACGGACCGCGAGATCGGGACCTGGCTGAAGTCGGACGCTTAACCGACTGCACCACCCAGGCGCCCCTACATTATAATTTTCTACAGTGGAAGAAAAACAGGCCCCAGAAGATACAATGTTACTGGCAAGAAAGTGTCCTTTAAGAAGTTCCTCTGTTTCATTAGGTAGTGACATAAATGGGACTCCA
The DNA here is from genome assembly GCF_028018385.1 of Neofelis nebulosa. Classification (NCBI taxonomy): domain Eukaryota; kingdom Metazoa; phylum Chordata; class Mammalia; order Carnivora; family Felidae; genus Neofelis; species Neofelis nebulosa. Next base: position 31,089,735 of record NC_080785.1, read on the forward strand.
CATTCTGCCTGTTTCCCTGGGTGTGTACCCCACCCTCCAACATTTTTCTTCTGAGTTTTATCTGAGACATAAAAGACATTTCATAATAGAACCATTACATAAATTATAGAGTAATCTATGATTAAACACAGAAATGTACATACAAGACATTTTTAAGAAGTATTTCTATTTTATAGTAACATTTTATATTACTTACATGTTTCTATTATGAAGAATGCATTGGACGCTTACATTCACTTATTTCTTTGGCTTTCTCTCTCTCTTTTAAATGTATTTATTTTTATTTTTTAGAGAGACAGCGAGAGAGAGAGAGACAGCACGAACAGGGGAGGGGAGTAGAGGGTGGGAGAGGGAGAGAATCTTAAGCAGGCTCCACATTTGGCACAGAGCCAAAACAGGCTCGCCCATGCCCCTGGGGTCATGACTTGAGCCCAAGTCAAGAGTTTGATGCTCAACGGGCAGCTGACTGAGTCACCCAGGAGCCCATTGTTTGACTCTCTCTGATATTGTAAAAGCCATTTGTTGAGGCTATGCTATAACACATTTTGGACATCAAGTATTTTTTTCTGCTATAGGAAGGGAAATGCAACTATTTAAAAACAAACAATAGTACTTTTAAAGATCATCTGTATTTAAATTTTGACTAGAGTAAGGAATTGTTATAGAAATAAATTTAATTAGAATCAGAGATACTCGGACACATAAACTGAGGCATTTATACCCTCACTTTTTGACTGATGGCCTTAACCTTATTCTCCTAAATTGAGTTTATTATAATCATTTTAGCATTCAGTCTAAACGTATGTTGAGATACTTATAATTGGAGGCTCTAAGTGATGGGGGAAATGACTTGAATTAATTTCAGATAATCCTAGAAAATTCATAATCTATGTCTTATTAGACAGTAAATAACTGCGGTGTAATCGAACTAAATTCTCAGGATCTTTGCCAGGGAACCGAACAGTAGGTATGATAGCCAGAGAAACAGAGATGATGTTAAATTTGGTTTTTCAAACTCTGTATCTTCCAAACTCTGTATCAGGTTTCTCTGGTCACAAATGATCCATTTCTTTTAGTCTCTCATTAATGGGTCCATATATCCTTGGATGAATAAAATATTTTGTTTTGGACACTAGTTGAGGCATCTGATATTATATATATGTCTCTTTTTCAAAATATACTGTGATTTTTTTTTATATTAGGGTTTCCCTGCTGTATATTCCTATTTTGGAAAAAAAAAACAGACATGAGAATTTTTACCCTTCATTATCATCTTCAGTAGGATTTGACCATGATTAACCATATGCAATATTAAATTTTCTTTACATTTCTTTTTAATCTTAATTTTGACCTAAGTTTTCATGGAAAAGAATGGGCACAATGTTAATACTTATGATGACTAACACATTTACCTATGGAGAAGTAGGAAAGGAAAGAGTGAGATGGATGGTAAAGAGATATTATTAATAGCCCAATGTTATTTTGGAACATAAAACAAGCAAACGATGAAGCCCAAAGAAGAAGTTTTATGACAAGTAGTTATATCCCAAGTACCATTTTAAAAGGTACATTAAATTTTCTACAGTTCTATATAAATCAAATGTCTGTGTTTACACCTTTATTGAAGCTCTGTATTTTATTAGGAGCAAATAAAAACTATCAACGACCTGCAGAAAAATTTTGGAATTCTTTGTGAAGATGTGAAACTCCAAGGATATTTTAAGTTATATCATCTTAATTTGGGATACTGAATTATACAGTTATGTTGCCAATCCAAATCTCTCTGCACCTTATTTCACATGCCAGTGGGCACTTCATAGCCATCCTCTGGGATTTTTGCCTACAAGAATCTGAGGAAAATATAAAAGATAATGAAAGATGGGAACTGTGGTTATTGACCTGAATTCCAAAACATTTCTGTTCCATTATTATATGCCTCCAGGAGATGAGTTATGAGCCAATGAGATGCCACAGTCATCACCACAGCCCTGATCAACAACCTTGAACATTTTGGCAGGCCTTGTTCAAAAAGGGAAGCAAGTGAGAGATAATGGATGTCCTAACACATCATTATTTTTGTTACTGGAAAATTATCTCAATGTGTATGCCACGCTATGGGGTTGTTGGAAAAATCTTTGTCAACTAGGACACTGATATATTTCCCAGCTAGGTTTCATTTTTATTTTAATTCACCAATAGTCAATCAGGAATAGCTATTAGCAGCATGCTTTTCAAGATAAGAGAAATTTAGAACAATGAAAATGGGAAGTAACAGTGATTGTCTTTGATAATGACATTGCAACCAACACAGCATGGTTATAACCAGGCTTCTTCCTGCCCCCATTTTCTTTAAGTTCTGTTTTACACTAGAAAAGCAAATGTCATCTATATTTCTACAAAAGGGAACTTCATCCAGAAATACATCATTTAATTCAAAAATTTATATTATCTGAATAGGAATTTTCAGAGCCATCATTTTTCAGTGTTAAAGTTTTCTCAACAGAAGTTCGGATAATATAATTACTTAATGGACTGATACATATAAAGTCATGAGCATAGTGCCTGGTATATATTTAGAACACAGTAGAAGTTCGCAGTCATTATTACTGTTATCTTTTCATGGTGGCTATAATCATAATTGTTTACTGTTCACTGTGAACTTACAGAAGAAAGAAACTGTGTATTGGAAAGGGCACCTTCAGGTTTAACTTCTGTGGCTTGTCCATTGGTTCCTTACCAGGTGGCTGGGAATAAAAATAATGCTCATGAAGTTCAGATAAGTCGTATGGAAACATGTGATGAGCATGACATTTTTACTTTTTAAAATTTTATATCCAGTGCCTCTGATTCAGAAATTTAACAGATTCATCTTGCCAAGGTCAAGGTTCATGCTTTGGCTCTTTCAAATCTCTTTCCCATTTCTCAGTACCAGTTCTATATTCTGCTCTTTTAGGGTTTTGTTCTCTGTTGTACAGGGAGCCCAGGAGATCTCTGAGCAATTTGTCTATACCTGAATAGTAAAAACTGATAATAAATTAAGATAATACCTTTTGGTGTTAAGATTTGTAGCTCTAACAAAGCTCTAACTTGATTAAAGTCAAAAAGGCTTTGAATTTAGAATCAAAGCCCAAAGATGCCTACCACCTTGTAGCCCGTGTCAACACCCACATCTTTGTTCTAGGGTTCCTCTAAATCTCTTTCCACATCTTTGACACTCTTCCTTCAATACCCTTCTTCAGCCCGGCTCATTCCTTGGAACTGACACAGACCACCTGGGCCCACCTTTTTGGTGAGTGCTAATTACAAACTCACCTTCCTTTCTAGACCTGCTGCTCTTATTGTCAGAGTGTCTCTCAGATATTTCAAGGGGATTAAGCAGATGAATGAATTTGGGGAGGGGCAGTAGGATTCACAGCAGTGTTATGTGAGACTCTTCCTGCAAAGCTATTTCAATAGTTTTCTTTATAATCTGGGGCGCTGGTAGGAAGGGCAGAGTGCAAACTTGGGGAAGTCTAGTTTTTTACCATGCTCACATCATAAATGTGAAGTTCGGCCTCTTTTCTTGTTTTGTTTTGCCTTGCCTTGTTTTCTAATCTCTCTCCAAGCAGGCAGGTGGGGATTCATGTGCCCTTTCCTGCATCCCCATAGAAAGAGGACCATGGCCCACACAAAGATTTTAATCATATGATGGGAGGGTTTTAGAAAGTACTTTGACGAATTCGAAGACATGTTTTCAGCAGATTGAAGCAGAAAAAATTATTATGGCAGAAAGAAAAATACTTGCAGTATAAGACTATGCCTAGCAGCGTAAAGCAGAGAGCATGTTAAGCTGTTTTCCAGTATATAACTCCTTGAGGAGAGGATTTGGTTTGGATTTTTAATCTCTATTTCCCCAACACCTAGCACAATGTCTGACCCATGTGATGCACTCAAGAATTTGAATTATATATAGAATGGGCAGTAGTTACCTAGTGGATTTCCATAGAAAAAAAAACAGGGGAAAATGATTAGGGGAAGGGAGAGAATAATCTAGTAAAAGAATGGCTTGAAGAGAAAGGAGGGAAAAGGTAAAGTGGACAGTAAAGAACAAAGAATTAGAAGATAGTGATGTAATATTATTTCCACTGAAAACTTTTGCAATAAATACATTTTATAATTCTCTTAAGCAAATATGCTGTTGTTCAAAAGTAATAATTCCTCACATGTAAAATATCTTACTCTTTTGAGAATGTTTTGCTACCCTAAACGCAACCAGCTGATGTATATCCAACTTAAGCTCTTATTTTTTTTTTTTAAAGTACAGTGTGCCTATGCAATTGTGCTGAAAATTCTGATGAAATTTACACAGTGCAGAGCAATCATTTTTGTACCTGTGAGTTAATAAAACAAACACCTAATAACACTCCAGGGAAGAGGAGATGCCTTTCTTATGAAACTCTGAGGAGTCATGTATTTGATATGAAGAACCCTTTTTATTCTTTTGAGTAATGGTGCCGGCAGCCACTGATATAACTCCCTGGAGGCTATTTCCAAGCCAACACTGTAACTCAGTTGAAGGAATAGGGAGGTGTGTTAAACCTTTTTAACGCAGGATTGGCATCTCAATAAATCAAAGACTATAAAAGAAAAGAATTAACAGGAAGAAAAAGAGACTATCTACCAAGAGCATCACTAGTTATCAGTATTCAGAATCACTGTGATTTACTCTGAATTTTCCCCTCTTCTGATAATCTCTTAAAATTTCCTTGTTTTTTGTTTCCTCCTGAAGAGAAACCGTCAGATGTGCATTAAAAAAAAAAAAAGGAATAAAAATCTATGTGTAGGTATATGAATAAATACATATAAATATACATACACACACACATATAGCTAGACAAATATAACACTTTGTTTCCTAAATTGAAAAGAGTCTTTGGCTGGGAATATGATTGAGTTCTCACCAATGTCATCAACTCAGAGCTTCACTTTGTTTAAGTAGTGGTAGTCAAGAAGTATGTAAGGTTTAGGCACCAGCCTTACTTCTCTGTGGACCACGCTGTCCAAGAGGCATGTGGGATGTAGGGTACTGGCTAATAAACTGGGTCATACATTGCAGAAAGCATTCTAAAAATATCACATATACAAAAACAACTGATTTTAAACATACTACCCTTTTTTGGTAATGACCAACAAAACCTTGTAATATACTTAAATTAGTAGCTATGGAGTTGTACTTGCCAACATATTTCCAAAAACTATCATCTAAAGCAGTGACACTCTTTAGGTGATATTAACTGTTTTGTTTCTTAAAGTCTCTTCCTCAATTCCCATTGTTGGCAGAAATCTACTATCTCCACTGTTCAGATTTAAGTGTTACTCACAATTGATGGGTTCTTTGAGTTTGTACATGTTACAAGGTTCCCCCAAATATGAGTATGATGTAGCCTAGATTTTGGAAAGGGAGGAAGTGTAAGAAAAAAGAGCAACAGTCAACCATGTTGTCCTGTTCAAGCATGCACATGTTTTATTTAAGTATTCTCCAAAGGTCTATTTTTTTCCAGCATAATGCAGGTATTATGCTATCCTTTGAAATAAGATATATGAATTTCAAACAAAATTGCCAAAAACAATGACCTTGGTTACTCCATATGGTACACAGAAATAATTACATTTCACTTACGATACAGATGCACTTAACACAGTCATCAATAGTCATTCACCACCAACACAGTAGATTTTTAAATCACCTAAAACACCAAAAAATTTTTTTCTTTTCCAAAAATCTAAAGAAATTAATAGTTTGGGATAAACGATAAGTTGAAAAGGAGGCAGAATTGTCAACTGAAATCATCTAACTTCGTTTTTTTAAATGTAGTATTAAGAACATGAAAATAGAACTTTTCATTGGGAATCAAAAGACCTAAGTATTCCTGATTGTGGTTTCCTTAGTCTACTTTTTAGGAAGTTTTTCGACCACTGCCATCAAAGAAGTTTCACTATATATTTTCTCTAGAAGCATAAAGTGACATGAGGCAGGTGTTAATATAATTGTTAATATTCACGCTCCAGGAAGATTAGTAACTTTTTAAAAGACATACTAGGTATAAAGCCAGTTCTTCCCGAGAGATAGTACAGTTTGCCTTACTTTTATGAAGCAAATGTTTATTAATATCTACTGTGTGCACAGCACTGTTCTAGAAGCTATTCTAGAAATGGGAAGCAAGAATTTCTGGCTTTACTCGAAAATGGTTGGATTAAGTCTTTTTTTATGATAAATTATGATAAGCATTTTAAAATCTCTACAGTAGAGGGATAATTATTAATTCTTTCCATGTACAGAAGCTAAACTTTATTTCTTACGGTGGTGGTTTGGAATGAACGAAACTTTTCATTTGACATACAACTTTTTTACACTGTCACGTGCAGACATGTCTGCTGATATAGTTTAAAGGTGAAAAGGTATAAAGACTTTTCACTTCAATGTACATAGAGATCAACTTTGCATCGTCAAACTCCTATCCTCCTGATTTAGTGGAGAAAATTGCTCCTTGCAGTCTACAGGAGCCTTTCTCAGATAAATTTGTGCTGCCTTCTCCAACGGCATAGAAAGCGTGCTTTCAACAAATATTGCTACATAAAGCACTCTAGTTTATCTCTGCATTTCAATTCACATTAGTTATTCTCAAAATGTATTCGAGATCTAAAGTAAAATAAATAATACATCAAGTGAGACTCTGGGATCACCGATTTTGTGATATTCATCCCAGCCTACCCTTTGCCTGAAACACAGAATGATATATCCAGTGTCTGGGCTTTTCCCTAACAGCAAAGAAGTTAGAGATCATTCATAGATGTCAACTCCTTTTTCCTAATTTTTGACAAGGGGATTGATGATGGTAATCTACTTACAAGCTAATATGTGGGGGAATACAAAAGTAGGAAAGTCATTTGAGCTACAAAACGTTAGTCCAGTTGATGACGATAAACCCACGAAAAGGTGCTATAGAAATACAAGAACAGATAATGCACTGTCACACGAATACAGAGGACCAAAGAATATTACTGAAAAACATTTATGGCACAATAGTTTTGGATTAAAAAGTTATCTAAAATCTGGCCACACCAGAAGTTTCTCTATGCATGTGGCTCTTACTGTATCTATGAGGATCTGGAAAGTACAACAACAACAAAAATCCTGATTCCTGATACAACAGGTGTACAATGAATTATTGCAGTTGTAACAGTATCTAGGTGCAAGGTAAAATGATAATTAATACTGAACTATCTGAACGCTTTAGATTTACTAATGAGCATCCCCATGAGAAATACCGCAGCTCTGAAAGGAGTTAATTTGCACAGCCCACCATGGAACATGAGCAATCAGCTTGTTGTAAGTGCACAGAAAGTCCCCCTTTCTACAATTATAATTTATCATGCCTATTCTGAAGACAACATAAGGACACTGAGATCACTGCTCCAAAGAATTCTAGCATGCATTATGATGGTTTCCTTCAGTCAATACAAATGTGTTGTATGAGTTTTTTTTAATATGTAATAATCTTCATCATAGCCAATGTTCATGGTTTTAACAGGAAAAATTTTTATCAAAATGTTTTCCATATTTTTTTGTTTTGCATTCAACTGGAACATTATGTTCAAAGATTTATTTTATTTATTTTATTAAAAAAGAGTTCAGATCATAAGAAGCATCGCTAGGTGGCATTTCATTGTGCTCAATCACAAAGTCAAAGGGTCACAGACTACTTCTCTGTAGAACAGGTCAGACTCTGTCTAGAAATGCCATTTGGTGGTTTTATTTCCATCCTCAAGTTTGGAAGCTTTGTTTTTATTTCACTGCCAACCTTCTTGCCTTGCTGTTTTCATCTGCAAAAGGTTTATTGTTTCTTCTTTCTTCCACACTGGAATTCTTTCCACAGCCAGAGCTCAAATTCTCTTAGACCTGGTTCCAATTGTCTTACAAAGCAGATACTCTGACAATATTTCCTCCTGAGTACTCAGGAGATTCTGGCCTGTCATCTCCTTCGGGGGTGGTTACTGGAGGTGTTGGGATGCTTATTATTGCTGTAGTCACATAAGGTTGTTCACAGTTTAGTTTAACACACTCTTCCATTTTGGCATTTAAACTGGATCGGCTGATGAGGAGAAAATAGATTTAAAAAAGTAAGTTGTTTACTTAAAAAAATTTCCCTGCAACTGAGGAATGTATTTTGTCAGTAACATTTCAAATATCTAATTACAGTCACCATGATTTTTAAAACATGAAGCCCTAAACCTTAATATATGTTGAAGTGAACATCGGTCAGGTCATTAATATTAAATGAGTGTCTAACAGCCAGCTCAATTTGGCTCAGGCAGTGTTTATCAAAGTGTTTTCTACGAAAATGCAAGAAAGAGACTCAGGCCAGTTTTGGAAAGCCAGGGTCAGGCAAAGTAAAATCGTTTTCTTTAAGACAGGACCTCTGAGAGCTTTGAGATGCTCCAATGAAAGGGATGTACCTCAATTACCTGTGAATGTGTCTCAGTTCTTTTGACCACAGAATTATTTTACTATCTTGTCTCTTTGGGAAAGATGATGCCCTTTAAGCTCTCAAGTTACTGACAGCCAATGTTAAGAACCCTAAAATGTTAGCCATTACCAATAATTCAAGATTTTCCTAAGTAGTATTCTTGCATGACTTTTATACTCTACGTGGATAGAGGGAAAAGGAGAAAGGAACAAGAAGGGTATACATGATATACTTAAATCTAATTATTTTCATGGAAATCTTACTTAAAATGTTTATGTCCTAAAATTTTCTTTCTAAGTACTTCTCTGCTTTCTACTTAATTTTGCAACGCAGAGGTGGAACATTTAGAGACAGAAATCTTTCATTGTTCTAAAATTTAATATTCTGGTCCCAGAGACATCTGATTTATGTAAATCAACACAGCCTGAATTCAGAATCTCATCCAGGTTTTTCACAAAGATTGTTGAATGAGAACAAAGAAGCAGCGCTGAATTAATGGATTGTTAATATAAAAACATAGCTATTTAATCTGAAGAACAAAGCAAAATTATTTTGGCAGGAATTGATCATTTTAATGAGTTGTATAGTTTAAATGGATTACTTTGTGTTGCACTTACATGTTTGTGGGAAAAACAGAAAGCAAATAAAGACAAGCAAAGGAAAATACTATCAGAAAAATTTCACTTAAGTTGTCCATAAACTAACCACAGGTGAACAATTGTAGCATATCACTTATCTTTTTTTGTGTGTTGGATTGATTTTTGTGCTTCTGGCAACTCAAAATAGCTTTATGATCAAAATTATATATTGGTTCAAGAGACTTGTATAGGCATAGTTTTATTTTTCACTGTTACGTTGAAGGTGTTGATTTATTTTAGGTGCTGCTGAGTACTTTCCAATGATACCAGTGTCAATCTAATTGGTCTCCTTTAGTAAGTGTTGAACATCTATCATTTAAGGCTATTTGCATTCACATAAGGGGCTCCTGAGTATAAAGGTGTCTGCCAAAATAAGAAAAAGTTGTGGAGGTAAGGAGGGAGAAGTACACTTGTTTGTGCCTGACCATCTTGTCTTCTTTCTAGTTTTCACACTGTACAACTGCTACTTTTGACTCAAATGAATATTACAGCATACTTATTACGGCATTAGCTTATCTCATACTAAACCCTAGGAACTAGGATTTAGATGCCACAGGACTTCTAAGGTGTATTTATTAAAAATAAGTAAATAAAAATTATTTGCTCCCCCACTGCGCCTGCCCCAATACCAAAAAATGCCAAATACACCAAGATAGCGACATGCCTGCAGGTGGAGATACGCTCTGGGAACAGGCACAGGTGTGTGCACCCACACAGATTAACCTCGGGTACCTGTTAGACAGCGGGGTTCTCTCCACACATCTGATCTGGATCGTACTGAGTTCCTGCACACTGCCTCGGTGGCTTCCTGATACATTGGCATTAGGGATGCGGAAGGTTTTTTTGTGTCGTCGTGAACAGCAAGTGCTGGTGACTCCTTGTTGTGACGAGAGAGAAGGGCTGTGACTTGAAGGACGGTTTCCAGTCGCAACTTCCATGCAGCTTTCTTCAAAGACTTGCTCATCCACAAACTCGTGATTCTGTTCCGTAGTCATGAGAACATGCGAAAAAGGCAACAAACACATTGTGATTTTAAGAAAGGAAATGAATGGCTTTATTTTTAAAACCCAAATAGGCCCATACACTTAGACTATCCAATGGGCAACTAGCCGCTTTCATAAATACTGGAATATCAAAGCCAACTCACGCTGGCATTTGTGTGAAAATAAAATCTCCGTTAGACTTTGAGATGGACAACTGCAGGCTGATTTAGTGTCTCTTTATGGACTAACCTTATCCGGAAATATCATTTATTAATTTAAGCATCATTTCTGGAAGTTCAGAGGCAAAGAAAAAAATGGTTGAAAATGCATGTAAAATAGTACCCACAGTGAATGTGTAAATTCACATTGACTTTTACTTTTTAAACAGTTTGGAATTAAGAGGCTATTAAGAGGCTATTTTAATAGAATGTCCCAAATTATATTGTCTGTTTTCCATTAGCAAATATTTTCACATGAGATTGAAAACATTTTTTAATTAGAAAATGAGATACTTAAAACATTTTCTATTTCTTTTTTCTCTTTTCTTTTCTTTTCCTTTCTTTCTTTTTTCTTTTTCTTTCTTTCCTTCTTTCTTTGTCTTTCTTTCTTTCTTTCTTTCTTTCTTTCTTTCTTTCTTTCTTTCTTTCTTTCTTTCTTTCAGAGAGAGAGTGCCAGCAGAGGAGAAGGGCAGAGGGAGAGGGAGGCAGAGAATCTTAAACAGGCTCCACATTCAGTGCAGAGCCTGATGTGGCGCTCAACTTGGGGCTTCACCTCATGACCCTGAGATCATGACCTGAACCAAAATCAAGAGTTAGACTCTTAACCAACTGAGCCACCCAGGTGCCTCTATACTTTCTATTTCTTCAGATGTTCCTCTAAAATTTCCAAGTATAGAAAATGACCCATTAGTTAAATAAATAAAATACTGCAAAATGTGCCACTTTATGTTTGATTCAGAAGAGGTTAGCACTGAACTCTGAGGTCTCCTTTCTTACTTTTGTGATACATCACTGGCTATACTCCCCTTAGCTCTGCTTGTATTCATGGTTCTTCTGGCCAAGAGGCAAACAGTGATGGGCATCATTTTGTATGCCGCATTTTAGACAAAACACAGTGAAAATTTTGTGTTTATAGTATTTAATAAAGAATCGCTTCCTAAAATGCCTATGTAAGATTTTACCTCATAAATGTAAGAGAAAAAATTTTGGTCCGAACTGCTGGAGAATGACTTCAATTACTATTTTTTTTCATTGTGTAGGTGGGAATAATCTTATAATGGAAGGCTTTGCACATGCCAAGTTCCACATAACCATCTCTCATCCTAAAATATTAGTGAAACGATTGAAGCAATTCACTGGCTAATAGCAAATAGATTGTTTTAGTTACTCATTTTGTTATTTCTTTGCTGAGACAAGCATTTTGAGGTAACTGAAATTTAAGAATCTACTGTTTAAAGTCCAGAGAATAATATGACCAGATAAGATGGAATTTCATTAAGAAGTGAATTTCGATGTCAAATTTTATAGAAAAAATATAGCTCATGAAGGATTCACAATCTGTTTTTTTCTTTTACCATGCACAATTCTCACACAAAATACAAGTATATAATGCATGAGATTCTAATTTTTCACATCAGTGATTGGAAGTGAAGAAGTCATTCTGTTGTTGGTTATTTTTGTAGGTAGCTCGATTTAAACTATGTTAATTGGCGCTAGGCAATTTTTATTTGAAAGGTAAAATAGTAAAAATAAAAGGTAAGATAGCAAAAAATGAAAATAAAAGAGAAGAGCATGGGGATAAATAGATTTGATTATTAATGTTACCATTTACCTTTGAAAGAGTATCCTAACAGTTATAGACCTTATCCTGTAAGTTATGGATCTTCAGTTAAAAATGCAAATATAGGGGTGCCTAGGTGGCTCAGTAGGTTGAGCGGCTGACTTCAGCTCAGGTCATGATTTCATGCTTCTTTGGATTCTCTATCTTCCTCTGTCTCTGTCCCTTCCCCTCTCGCTTACTCTCTTGCATATATATATGCAAATATAATCATGTAACTACCCTGTTTAAAGTCCTCAAGTAATTTTTCATTTATTATGAGATAAAGATCAAAATTACTCACATGCCTCCAAAGCCTCCATTATCTAGACTTTCTCTGTCTCTGCTTGAGTCTCTGTATGCTCTATCTTCTGATCACCCTCAAGTTCTTTCAGTTCCTCTTAGGCCAACTTCCAGCCGCCACCCCCCACCCTGCCCCCGGGTGCTCACATCACCCCTTAGCTCCTTCATTTCTTTGCCTAACTAGCTCCTAGGCATCCTGTGGGTCTCAGTGCAAGTTCTTCCAGGACAGCCCCTAGTGACTCCGCCCTCTGTGGCACTGCACTGTGGCCTCGTTTTTCCTCTGCAACTCATGACTGTTCTTCCGGTAACATCTGTGTTTTATCCCATATGTGGAAGCTTGACGGAGGCAGAAGCCACACCTGACTTCATGGTGTATCCAGGGTCTGGCTCACTGTCTGCCACATGATAGCCAAGTAATACAAATTTGTTGAATGACTGCATAAGGAAGTGAATAAATGCATGGGGAATATGTTGGAAATGAGAATACAAGTATGTACCTCTGGGGAGTGAGGGAGTAGACTTGATTCAAATATGGTGAAAGTTTTGTTTTGCCTTGTGGTCAAAGACTGTGACCCCTTTTGACAAGCCAGCTAGGGAAAGGGTACATTTGCTAAAGTGGAGATCCGAATGAAAGCTTCTAAGTGAAGAAGTGCTGGCTCAATCGTCAGTTCCAATGGGCTTCAGCGATTAAATGTGTCTTTTTTCTAATGGGAACACATAGTTTTTATTACCCATCTTGTTTATTACAACTTGTTTATGGAAAGATGCTTATATTCAGTTACTCTCTTTTTTTGTTGTTGTTATTGCTATTGTTTTTCCCTTTACCTAGATGTCAGTAATACATGAACTACATTGTTTTTTGTTTAATTAACATTTTAATGATCCGAGGAAAAATAATATTTTACAGGACCTGCAGTCAGCTGTTGGGAAACGACTTTCCATTGGCATTAAACTGATATTTTAGACTAGAGTTAAGATAATCTCTGAAGATAAAAACATTTTAAATAATTCTCTAAAATACTTTTCAAGTTGAAATGTCACTAGAGTCTTTCAAAGCAATTTCAAATATTGTGGGTTTCTTTCTTTCTTTTTTCATTTTTAGTATATTTTCCAGCAATGTAGACAGTGAAATCATACTTGGAAATGCTCAGTATCCACAAAAGCAAATGGTATTACTGTCTCCGTACAGGGGCGGACAGTCATGCCTTTTCCTTACCGTGGTTTTTTCCAGACAGTGAAGCAGGTGGTGGTGCTGGGTTTCAAAGCTGGAGCCGGATTTGCTCATGAAGGTCTGCTCATCCTCTGAGGACTGTTAACACACAGAAGACAGAAGTGCTTTCTATTTCATTTGCAAACAATGAGAACCTCAGCTACACATTTCCAGAGAGAGAGCTAGCCTATTTCCCGAGATTAAATGGCAGCATTTTAATTTTCTTTTAACCAAAAAGGGACAAATGTGCAGTTGCTTTTAATTTTGGTAATCAGCATTTATATTTCTGTCAAATTAGCGGTCTGAGCTTTTAGACTTGCCTCCCTGAATTGAAAATTTAAATCGGTTTTACTCATTCAACTACCAGCTACCTTTGAAAGCCTGGGAGCTATTCTTTTTGGATAATAAAGTTTAATCTAGTACTTAGATAATCCTGAAATCATGATCGTGCTCACCTACATAAAAGCTATTTTGATTGCAAGATGATTGGAATCCTAAATATTAAAGGAAAGTTTTGAGGTAAAAGTGAAGTTTCTCTTGTATTTGCTACTAGTGAGCTTTAGAACACTGAATGGTGTTCCCCTCCATTAAGAAGTAAAACAAGACATCATAACCCCACACAAATGAATTTTAAGGAACATAAATAATTTTGAAATAAAAATAGGTACTTGAGTCGTTGAGAATTTTTTACCTTTCCCATGTTTCAATAAGGCAGTGAAGAAATATTGCCCAATCGTGAATGGGAGTCATGATTCACTGGCAATATTTCATAGCCCAGGTTCTAATCTGCTACATACAGCCAATGAGACTGTACAGGGCAAGGTTATTTAAAAATGACACTTTTGTTGTTTCAGTAGCCATTTTCATAATTGCCCACAATAAAATTATATGGTTAAATAGAACTAAATCAATATTACACTAATAAATCGAACATTAAAAAAAGTGAAATGCTTGACTGTACCTGTAGTTGATTACTGAGTAAGCCATTCCGTTTGCTCTGCATGTAAGCATTGGCACTTCCGCTTTTGGCTGCCCGGATCCTGGCGAGTCTGGCTTTCTATAAGCCAGAAGAGAAATAAATGTTAATACTCATGAGTTGTTTTCTTAAAACAGCGAAGGCACTCTGGTGTAATGCTAATGTCAGCATATATATTTTTTTCGTGAACTTTTCCAGTAAGATCAATTAACTACTTTGGAGTCGGTGCATTTAAGATTTGTAATTAAGTCGTTTTAGTAAGATCAAGTTATTTCATTGTTGTTTCTGTCAACTGTGTTAAGAGAAAAATGACAGTATTCCTTTATTTATATTTTCACTTATCTCAATCTGAGTAACTTAATGAAATGAAGACTTAACATACGACCTTCCAAATCATTTTCATTTAAACTAATGTCTTTATAAATATTAGTAAATATATTCCAGGAACCAATTGCCTGCTTGCCTCTCTTCCTTTGTTTTTTCTCCTTCCCTCCTTCTTTCCTTCCTTACTTTTTAAAGTTTTTTTTAAAGGTTTTTATAAAAATGTATTTTAAAAATACATTTATGCTTTGAATTAAACAATGGAGGGTAAATAATAATGCAGTGTATCTGCATTCTCAAATATCAAAAAGCATTTTTTGGAATTATTTTGTTAATTGGGCAATGTAGACCCTATGCCAAATAACATGTAGTCTCAAAAAAAATCCCTAATTCATCCACTTTTTCTATTGACACTGGCCCCTACTGCACCATGCTTATCTGATTTCTATTTCTCTCTGGAATTTGTTGAGATGAGAACATAATGAGTCCCTCCAAGAAGCTTTATAAAATTATTTTTTAATTTTAAAACATTTATGTGTAGAGAACGTTCTCCAGTTTAGAGACTGAGGGTGGTTACTTCAATTGTTCACAGTTACAGTGAGATCACCAAAGTATATTACTAAGCAAACTAACTATTTAGCCGGATATCTGGTATTCCATTCTACTTTAGAACTGATGCTTGTGTATGGAATGAGTCATGGAATGAGTCTGGTTTTCACTTCCTGGAGGGCACTTTTTGATGAACATTCTGTTTGTAAGATGTGTATCTAGCAAGTGTATATAAGAAAGCAACTGGGATGGCTTCCTCAAGTTCTTATAAAATTACCCCATAAAGACTCCTTCTTTTCCCTTTCTAAACAACCCAGATAAATACTATCTGTAGTCTTTAACCCTGAGATTTTTTTAAAATAAAAATTTAAAAATTATCTAGCTTTTTAAAAATGAAAAATGATGGGGCGCCTGGGTGGCTCAGTCGGTTAGGCGGCCAACTTCGGCTCAGGTCATGATCTCACGGTCCGTGAGTTTGAGCCCCGCGTCGGGCTCTGTGCTGACAGCTCAGAGCCTGGAGCCCGTTTCAGATTCTGTGTCTCCCTCTTTCTCTGACCCTCCCCTGCTCATGCTCTGTCTCTCTCTGTCTCAAAAATAAATAAATGTTAAAAAAAATTAAAAAAAAAATGAAAAATGAATACATACATATGACAAAGATTTTATTAATACAAAAGTACATCAAAAACAAGTTAAGTCTCTCTGGACCCTGGAGCTACCCTACTGCTATGCTTCAGAGGCAACCACTGGCAATATTTCTAGTGAGTCTTGCCAGAAATTTTCTAGGGAGATAAAAGCATGTGTGTGTGTGTGTGTGTGTGTGTGTGTGTATTCATACATTTATACACACATATTTTTACTCATTTGGGACAATACGCCCCACACTCCTTTGCACTCAGCTGTTTCCATTTATTACATACTGGAACTCCTTCCATATCTACATATATAGATCCACCTCATTCATTATAAATATATAATATACCAATGAATAAAGCATCATTTATTTAACCAGCCAACTACTATTAATTTTTTAAAGCATCTTTTGCTACTACAAGCAATGGGTCCTGCCTTGAACATCATGATGTGCTTTTCGGCAAGACAGTTTCTAGAAGCAGAAGTATTCCTAGATCAAAGGGTGTCTGTGTGTGTGTGTGTTTTACCAACCTTCCCTCCAAAGTTGTACCAAGATGCCCTTTCACTCACAGCATTTAAGAGTAGCACTGAGACATCTGAAGCTCTCAAAATAGCATTAAGATATCATCTGGCTTCAACTCTACCCCTTCTCTCTTCCTCTCTGAATTTATTCTTCCTGTTTGTTGATTCCAACTTAAAATAATACTTTGTACAAAGATCATATTTATAAATGATGGGAAAAATAGACAAATTTCACTCTTTGTTGGCAGCATACTGTTTAGATCACTCAAAGCACTAGAGAATGAAGTGGGAAGGTAGGAAATTTTTAACTTCAAAAGCTGTGCTGCCCAGACAGGATTTCAGGCCAGAGTTGATAAAACAATGGGAAATGACAAGCATATTTGGAAATGACTTTGAATAGATGTAATAATTCAGAAATAACTAATTTAAATATACATTTGGTTTCCAGAAAGGGATTATTGTGGAAATTTAAGTCCTAAAGTCTTCTTGGTCTCCTGAAACAGTCAATGCCTTTTTTTTGGGGGGGTCTCCCTCTCCCCCCACCTTTTCTCTCTCCCTCCTCCTTCCCTCCCTCCTCCTTCCCCCCTCCCTTCTTTCTTACACCTCTCCTTCCTTCCCTCCTTCCTTCTGCAATTAATGCATGCAATTACATTGCCTGTATCTTAGTTCCTAGTCTCACATATGTTATTCTCCAAGCATTCAGCAGCAGTATTAGAAAACATTTTTTTTTCACAAATGAGACATTTATTTACATTAGCCAAAAATACTGTCCAGCAAAGGAAAATGACACATATTTTCCACATTGGGAAAGCCTACATACGGTGGCATCCACTACTACAGAAGTAGTTCTAAGCTTAGGGGAAAAGAAGCAGTTGTTGCAGGGACAGAATGGCCATTTTGCTAGGCCGCGTACTATGTTAGAAAAAGCCTCCCGTCTCAAATTTCAATCACGACTTGTCTTTCATTTTACAACAATAGTATATGAGTTAATTGGTTTAATCGGTCTTGTGGAGCACCACACCAAATGCCTGTTGAATAATGCCAGCTTTTATGACCTGTGATTACATCTTTGCTTTCAGTAGGTAATTGAGGAAATTTCTTTTATGAAGATATTTTAGAAAATCACTTTACTTCTGACCCACTCAGTATGACGATCTTGGCAACTGTGGCTTTGTAGATGAGAGGTTAAAAGAAAATCACCGGCTAGTAAGAGGAAATGTATTCCTTGCAGCCCCCACCCCTATTTTGTAGGAAATACAACTTCTTGGCACAGTCAAGTACCAGCAAATACTATGGCGTGAAAGTAAAGTCTCACTAAATACTTTAGCCTATTTGGAAAATAGGAGGAGGCTTTCAGATTTTTAATTAAACAAAAAGCTTATATTGTCTATGTAAAAACAAACATAGCTTTGAAGTTATTTTCAAATTCTTGAGAAACACCGATGGTGTTGGTAAAAATAAATTGTCTCATAAACACATTTCCCCCCAAGCATCTCAATTCTTCATAAATTCAGTTTTCATCTAAATTCTCTAAATTCAGCAGGATTTCTCAAAGTTGGGGTCCAAGGAACTAGTAAGTGTTATGGGTAAAATCCAAACCAACCAAATGAACAAACAACAGGTTCTGTGGTCAAGAGAAGTTTGGAAATGCCCAGAAGTCAAATAGGTTTCTTTGCTGTTGGATTCCTTACAACATATTGTGGATGTTCACTGTGAAGTCAAAAGGGGGATATGGTATATAATTTTTCTCAAACTAATTTGACATGGAACCCTTTTATTGTAGAGTTTTCAGAGGCTAGAATGCAGTGGTTTTTAGCAAGTGGATTGTTTTTTAATTGTACCAAATGACATTATATAAACTTTACAATGTATTCCCTGAAACAGCAGGGGACCCAATCAGAGATGGTATAAGCCAAAAACCACTGAGATAGCAATTTTCTTATATGTGATCTATCTTCTAAATGAAGTGGGAGGTAGATTGTGAGGAGTTATTGGACCATGTTGTTGTCAAATCACAAAATGTTTTCAATACCTTTGAAAAATAAAGGTATCCTAGATAGCTTTACAAGTCGGGTAGAGAAGACCTTTCTCCTTTGTAATGTGAGGCAATTCCTTACTCTTCAAATACCAGCCCGCATGCTGCATGCGGAAATCTGGAAATTTTACTTAGACTTGTTTCTTTCATTTAAGGTTTAGTAAAATGCCTCATGTGGAGGTAGCAGAGTAAGCGTTAACAGCTTTTACAGATTTAAGGATTTATTGGAACCTTTCCATTTGTTAAGGTAAATAGCTCCCCTAGAAATGAGACAAGTTAGTGCCAAATACTAATAAAAAGAGAGAGAGAAGAAATCAGTTGAAGATAGTGCAAAACTGTCAGCTCTAGAGCTTGGTTAATCCTGGTAATTGCAGGGCTGGGCAGAAACAATGCCGGCAATTGGGTCAGTGGAAGGGACCCTGAAAGAAAGGGTCAGTGAAAGAGAGGGCCACGAGAGTTCTCTAGGTGGGAAGAGGTAAGAACTGAAAGAAGATGTGGGAGGGTACCAAAGACAAAACTCATGCTTCCCAATATTGTTTTCAACTGGTCCTAGGACTGTCCACCCAACCTTAGGAATGGAGGACACTGTCAAGGTGAAGAAGAGTTCACTGTTCATTCTTTCACTCATTTCACTAATTGTTAAGTGCCTATTTTACGCTGGGCACCACACTCAGACAAATGGAGGAGAGGGAGAATATGTATAATACATGATAGTAGAGTCTGTGTAATGTTGTAGAAGGGAAGATGGAACAATTAATGGTGTCCACATCATTTAGAGAAATCTTCATAAAATGGGTAATATTTGAGCTGAGTATTGCACCCTGAGTAGGGGTTTGCCAGGTGGTATGAAGATGGAATGGAGACTTAAGAGCAGAACTCAGTAATTCAATAAGACTGAAACATAGAGTGGATATCAAGAAGTATATAACCTCCAGACTCTTACATGTGTTGATAATGGGGGTTCTTAAACTATAGATAAACATCTAGTTATCCACAGAGATGTGGGGTAGGGCCTGAGTGATACTTTTTAATATTGGATAATCTAAGAGAGATCATACTCAGGCTGTATTTATTGTTATTTATTGTATTTATTCTAGAATTATATAAAAATTATTTGATTTGGACATTAATTAATGTACTAGACAATCGTTCTCAAAGTATGGTTTCCAGACCAACAGTATCGCCATCACTTAGGAAATTTTCAGACTGTAATCCCACACTATTGAATCAAATGCTACAGGGGTGGGTCTAACAATCTATATTTTATATTCTATTTCAGATGATTCCAATGAATCTAAAGTTTGGTAACCACCAGAGTAAAGTATGATAAAAGACTGAGTATTGGTAACTTCTTTCTGTATCAGTGCCAACATTTTTATGTGACAAGTAAAAAATTGTACTTACATTGTCCATTGGCTGTACATGGGCTCATTGATTCAAAACTTCTCACTGTATTTAGAATTATCTATAGGAAAATCCCTAAAATACATAACTCTAATGATGCCAGAATTTCTTTGTCTTAGACTTTAATCAGTAGGTGTGCATGCATAAGACAGTCATCTGTAAAATGGAAATAATAACACACTCTGTGTGCTGAGGAGAGTGTTCTCAAATGTATATTTAAAATTTTTTTACTGTTTATTTATTTTTAAGAGAGAGAGAGAGAGAGAGAGAGAGAGTGAGCAAGGAGGGGCAGAGAGAGAAGGAGACAGAGAATCTGAAGCAGGCTCCAAGATCTGAGCTCTCAGCACAGAGTCTGATGTGGGGCCTGAACTCACGAATCAGGAGATCATGACCTGAGCTGAAGTTGGATGCTTAACTGATGGAGCCACCCAGGTACCCCTCAGATGCATATTAGATATATTTCACACTTTTGCTTAAGCTTAGAGTTGAAAAAAGGACCAAACGCTGAAAAACATGGTCTAAAAAAGTGTTTTGTAATATTCCTTATTATTCAGCTTGACTGATGTTTTTACTAAATGGACTGTTTGCTTGACTGAATTAGTGGCTAATTTTTCATAACTTTGATACTTGTCAAATCACCTCATTCCAGATAAACCTAAACTGCCTTTAACCAAGGAATAAATTCTATATTTATTTATGCAAAAAGGCTTCTAAATTATTCTAAGATTGTCTTTCCTGATCTGATTGTTGCAGATGACAAAGTTTGAAGAAATACAGATATTTTGGTGTTCAATTTATCTGAAAATCAGATTTGTACTTCCTATGTTTTCCATATAGGTAGTTCCCCCCCCCCCCCCACCACCTCCTCCACTGGGAAAATGAATTATAGGTAGCTCTTATGCTCTTATATCAAGGAAGGGATTTCTAGAATGAAGATGGATGGGTCCTGGGCATCTAAGATTTTTGTAGGATTTTTGTCCTTTTAAACAATGTACATGTGTGCCCAGTTAGAAGGATTGTAACGTGTGGGCAGAGCCACAGCTGTGAGCATGAAAGTCCTGGGGGAGGGGCCAACGGTGGTCACAATTTCTCCATCTCCAAAGATATACCTTACGTGAGACTACAAAACTGCTCAGAAGGTGCCTTTTGCTAGCCTCTGTTTATTGAATTATCAGTTCCAAAATTCATATTAATTGGACTACTCTATTCTTTATAATAATTAAAGGCTAGGTACCTGTCCAAACTTGGGGGAGTCTATAAAGCAAGAAAGGACAAGGCTGAAAAAGTGACTCTTTGCAAAGGCAGAGGATCTGTGATGTTAGACTTGAACATGTTCTTTGGACAGTATGCTCTGTGACCACACTGATTACCCTGAACTTTCCCGAGAGTTACGTTTTGAGATTTTATACTCGACTAAAAGACCAACATCGTTCAAAAGCATACTTAAAATCCTGTTCTGGAATTAGCTACAAAGCCAGTAGCTTTGAACTGCACCCAAATGTCTCATGATAGTTTAGAGTTATACTACATTACCGGCATTGTGGATCCATTTTAGTCATGGTTGTGGATATTAAAAACTATCTATCCATAAAGGACAACGATGGAGTATCCATGAGGAATACTGGAAATCTAGTGCCATGGTCTTAAAGAAACTACACAAGAGATTTCCAAAATTCTTTCTTTTTTTTTTTTAATGTTTTTATTTATTTTTGAGACAGAGACAGAGCATGAGCAGGGGAGGGGCCAGAGAGAGAGGGAGACACAGAATCTGAAGCAGGCTCCAGGCTCTGAGCTGTCAGCACAGAGCCCGACATGGGGCTCGAACCCATGGACTGTGAGATCATGACCTGAGCTGAAGTCGGACGCTCAACTGACTGAGCCACCCAGGTGCCCCTCCAAAATTGTTTCTAAGCAGCAAGGGCCCTGACTCTAAAGGTGACTATTTTGACAAAAAATTGGAGAAGGGAAGTGTGTTAACATTTAGTCGGGTTTTCTGAGAGGCAGTCTACCATAATGTTTATGTGTATGAACCTGGGTGTCAGGTTGGCTTAGATTGAATTTCTCAATTTCTGCATACTTTAGGATCCTTATCTAAAAAATAGGAATAATAATGTTGACTCACTCCTAGACTCATGAAAACAATATGAATTATTTAAAAAAAAAAAACACCAAACCAGTACCCGGCACATAGTAAAACCAGAAATAAATGTTAAATATTGTTACTATTATGATATACTCATATAGATTTATATAAATTTTTGAGGCAGGTACATTTTCCCCATTTTACAGTTGTGTATACACCCTTACTCTTAGAGGGATTAATAACTGGCACGAAGTTCAGAGAAACAGTAAACTGGGCCAGGAATAAAACTCAGCTATTAATGATCAGATTTCTCCTAGTTCCTGGGTCAACTATTTAAAATATCTGAGACATATCTTAGTTCCTTTTAATAGTCCTTGCTTACTGGAACCAGCTTGATCCCTGATGGGCAAAGACGAAATGAATTAGATCTAGAAATCTGATTCTGATAAAATTTGCCAAGAATCTATCTTTGATTTTACTACTATCATTAGTGCTGTTTACTAGATAATTCTTTCTCTCTGCCTCTGATTGCACAGTAGGATTATATTCCCCTGCCCACTTTGAAGTTACACATGGCTATGTGACTTACTTTGGCTAGTGCAATAGAAATGGAAGTGACCTGGCCCACTTCCAGGAGGAGGTTTTAGGAGTCAGCGTGATTCATCATGTCCTGTTATCCCGGCTTGAATGATTGCAGAATACCTTGTCAAGATGGAGTTTCTATCACTGGACCAGTAATGGACCCGCAGCATGACTGAGAAATATTCCTTGTTGTTTTAAGCCACTGAGATATTAAGGTTCCTTTTTTACTGTAGTATAACCTAGCCTGTGCTGACTTATGCAACTATCGACCAAAACTGGAACACTGAATAGCCAGTAAGGGATTTTTAAAGCTCACTATAAAAAGGGGGAGATGTTAAATCATGATTGCACAGAGCTGAATACACACCTTCTGTGCTCTCCGTTTGTCTGCTCGTTGATTTTGGTGGTAGATCCGACTGAAGTTAGATACGATCACTGGAACAGGTAGAGCAATGACCAAGACCCCACTCAGTGAACAGATGGAACCAAATATCTTCCCTGCTATGGTTTTTGGTACCATGTCACCATACCTGGGTTAGAGAGAAAAACATGGTTTTAAGTCACAGAAATTTATTTTCACCTGCTACAAATAGCTTTTTACCCGAAGTCAAATGATTTTTTAGACCAATCTATCTCTACTTCATGACTACCATATACATGGGTGAAGACCTTAATAAACCAGAAATTATGAATATCTGAATATGAAAAAAATTATCTTTCAATATTGCAGGAATTGATTCCAATATTTAGATATCTCTTTGATTGGAAAATGTTTTAAGCCAGATGATGTAATGATAGCTCTTCAGTTTGCCCTTTATATAACATGGCAAAATTCTTCACATTTACTTAAAAAAATTTTTTTTTAACATTTATTTATTTTTGAAACAGAGAGAGACAGAGCATGAATGTGGGAGGGTCAGAGAGAGAGAGAGAGAGAGAGAGAGAGAGAGAGAGGGAGACACAGAATCCAAAGCAGGCTCTAGGCTCTGAGCTGTCAGCACAGAGCCCAAAGTGGGGCTCGAACTCAGGGACCGTGAGATCATGAACTGAACCGAAGTCAGATGCTTAACGGACTGAGTCACTCAGGCGCCCCTCTTTACATTTATTTATAGTTAGTATTTCCATGCTGAATTTCATAGTCTAGATAACATCTCTTTCCACTTAATTTTTTCAGCATTAGATTGGTTATGAAATTTAAGTAGAAAAAGTGTTATATCACATTCTTTCTATCAGATATAATCACTTAAAAAAAGCTTTCCAAGGTCTCATTAACTTTCACTTGTTAAATACAATGGTTATTTCTTCATGATGATCTTATTCAATCTCTCATTTGTACTTGATTAGTTTTCTCTCTTCTTGCAACACTTTCCATTGGCTTCAGTATTGGAAAATTCCCTTCGCGGTCCTCCTAACTCAATGGCTGTTCCTCTGTCTTCTTTTCTGGCTCCCCCTTCCCCTTATCTGATTTTTAAATCTTGGAGTAATTTTAGCTCTCAGACTCTTACTGTCTCCATATAAGCCCTTTCCTATGTGATATCATCCAATCTCATAGCTTGCAGTTGTTGCTGATACCCTAATTTATGTTGACAACCCTAATGTCTACCTAGAAAATCAGACTCATGTCTTCAGTGGTCTAGTCTGATTTTTCCTACCCCTGGATTTTTAAGAACCAATTAAGAGCCAGTTAAAACAAATTAGCCAATAAGGAACTTTTATTTCCCTAGCTTCCTCTGCCACCTTCAAATCTGTTCCTCCCAGTCTATCACCTCCAATTCCATAGAACTGCAAACCACTCAACTGCTTGTATCAAAATTGAAAGAGTTACCTCAATTCTCAGTCACGCATCTCATTTTTGAGCTAGTCTTGTTATCTCTGACCAAACTGAATTATGTCCTATTATGGTCTCTTTCCTCAACCTCCATTTTGTCACAACAACCCAAGCAATCATCATTTCTTGCCAGAGTGATGGATAGATATAGCTTCTTACCCTAACTCTCTCCTCCATATTTACCACTTTACAATTCATGCCAACATAGCAGTTGGAGTTATGGTTTTAGAATGGAGAGTGCACTGGTGCCACTTCGCTTAAACCTTCTAATAGACTTGGAACTAAAATAGATCCAAACTCTTCAGTTTTATCTCCAAGGGCCTATATCATTTAATTACCACCTGTATCTCATACCACCTTGCACCAAGTCCACTGTCTTCCAGCTATGCTGGCCATCTGGCTTTTTGTCCACAATGTGCAGCCCCCAGATCATCATTATTCAGGTTGAGACTTAAATGTCTCCATTCCAGAAGTTATTTTCTGGCCACCTTATCCATAGTGGTCTTATTCTCTCCCCTAGTCATTCTCTTTAACATTTTCCCATTTAATGACCTTCACAGTACTATTAACACATGATATTTTATAACTTATTAACATATTTATTTTTTGACCACCCACCTGCCCTGCTGACATTAGAATATAACCTTGACAAAGCAAGATCTGCTCTATTTAGTCCGACTAGCACAAAGCTGCCTCAATAAATATTAGTCAAAGAATCCATTTTCTCTACCTTATTCTAAGAATTCATTTCTGGAGAGGGGGCAAGAAGGATGTCTTTTGATCGTATTACTGCAGAGGCTGCCCGGCTGTGCCTGTAGAGCCCCAACCTCTCCATGTTCACTTGAGGGGTCTGGGGTGCTCAGCACTCTGAGAGGAGCTCAGGTTTTGGAATCCAGACTCAAGGAGGTTTAGGAGGATATGGGGATGCATTACATCTTGAAGGGTGGCCCAGGAAATGATCACTCTGATTTTGTTTTGTGGGAAAACATTTGTGTGTCAATGTGGGAGAGGGAAGTTGCAGGGTAATTGGCCCAGGAAAGGCTGGTGGTGACAGCCTATTCGATAACCCATTCCAGGCTCTGGTCCCAGTTACTCATTCTTGTCAGTGTTTGTGGGTGATCAGCTGTTGAGCTAATTCACTGTAACTAAAATTCCCACAGGTTTTGGCATCAGAATGGCGGTATTAATTAATAGTGAGACAAACAGACAGACAAAAGAATAGAATAAATCCAGGAACTGGAATGCTGTGTCCATATGAAACAGGGTATTTTTCTGTAGTCCATCAGGGAAGTTAAGTTATAATCTGAAGTTTATGTTAGTAAGGAAACAGTCACACATAGAAGAATTTATAAGGTGAACGATCAAGTCTTGAGGACTTTTGTCCTATAGGGATCTGTCAGTGGAATTGGAAGATCAATGTTTTATACAATGCTGTGTACACATGAGCCGATTTCCATGTTTGCCAAAGTTTCCATTGAGTGCCCAGCCGTATTTTAAAGACATCTTTTTTCTCTTTGCACTGATTGTACAGTAGGTCCTGGATAAGTCTGAAACACACAAGCAGCTTTTCAAAAAAAAAAAAAAAAACGGTGAGGGGTTGATTTTAATGTCTACCAATCAGGATCTAGAAAGATTTTCTAAAAGGGGAAAATAAATAAAGCTCAACTATGTTTGTTGTGGCCAGAATAGATAAGCATTGAGTCCATGCAAATAAAATAAACCTTGTAAGATATAAATACATAAAATAAAATAAATAAAATAGCTAAATGAACACAAAATAAAGTTTTTCCTGTCTTTCTCTAAGAGACTTTTAAAAATTAGTATTTATCAGCTATTTTTGTATCCTAGGCTCACTATATAATAGAGTAGGCAAGGCTGGCACTCTTGTAATTATTAGAGGAACTTAAGGGCTAAACTGTGTGGTATGGACCCAAAGCTCAGTAAGACTTTAAGAAGACAGAAGGTTTGTAAGTTCAAGTAGCAGGCTGTGGTGGTGGTAGGGATGGAGGCTAATCATATGTTCAGAAAGACCTTACCTCAGAGAAGAGGAGAGAAAATAGACTCTGAGGGACTCAGTCAAAGGAATTCTGAGCCAATTGATAAAGCACGTTTTCCTGGGAAAGCGATTTTTGACAAAGTGCCCAGGATTCAACTAGAGAAATAATCACTGCAAATCCTTTTTGAATATAAACAGAGATTATAATATAAATAAATACATAAAGCAGAAAGTGAACTTGGTACTCAGAGGGGAAAAAATGGGCAAAGTGAAATTTCTTGTACAGTTTGTAACAAAAGGGTAGAAAGTAAAGATATGAGCCAGCTTGCTAAAAGGCAGAAAATTCATAGTCTAGAAGGATCCATAAGAAAAAAGAGATAACAGATAGAATAGGGGTACTTTAATGTCATGAAACTGTGCTAATCTGCATCAAATGCAATTACATTTATTATTTACCTCCACCGTATTTTTTTTACAATCCAAATTTTCTTCTCAATCAAAAGCAAAGGTGACCCTTGAGGTGACTGGCCAGGACTGCAGTGATCACGACGGGAAGCAGAAGGGACAACAAAGTGCTTGTTGGAGGGGGCATCTTCTCCATCTTTTACTCTTGAGTCAAAGGACAGATCTTTCTCAAGATACAGAAAATGAGGATGGGCCCCAAGTCTCTGCTGTTGTGAAACTAGGGTAGAGGGAGATGGGAGGCTTCCTGTTCCCCACTTCTTTTCAAGATTGGACTGCTGTTGATATTTGCAATATTTTAAGCATATTTCACTTGTTTGAATATGCTGGAGAATCACCACAAATACACAGTGTGATTTGTATCTATTCTTACATTGTCCGTTGTGTCTCTCTTCTCACTTAGGATAACCTTGAGAATGGGAGTTTTATCTGCAAACTTATAATTGGGCACAGAATCTACTGGGGATAGGAAATAGCTCTCTGGCAAAACCATCTGCTTTCCTTTGTTTAACAAAAGATCTTTTAACTAGTATTCATACTTGTAGTAAGAAGCAAAATAGCATTATACACCTCAGGAATCATACCTCAAACTCGGTGGAGGAAAGGCTTAGAATAGAAAGCTTCATAATGAGAGGTGACACTCTAGCTAACTGATCATGTAGTTTAAGTATTGCCTACAATACTGCCATCTTTTAATGATTATTTCTATCCAAGGCAAGTTGTTTACTGGTTGGTATTTTATTCTTTTTGTTC
This sequence comes from Neofelis nebulosa, assembly GCF_028018385.1. NCBI lineage: Eukaryota > Metazoa > Chordata > Mammalia > Carnivora > Felidae > Neofelis > Neofelis nebulosa. The sequence continues at coordinate 31,117,332 of NC_080785.1, forward strand.
CATATAAAAGCACGCCTCATTTTTCCTGACTCCCTACTCTTAAATTTATGCTAAGCCCAGCAGTATTATATATTCTAGTCTTTCTGTTTTTCTTCAGAATTTAATATTATTTCTCCAGTCTTCAAAAATCCATTTCCCAAGAAGATTTACACTAAAACTTTATGTAGATGTGGTTTTGTTTTCATAGAGACATTTTTTCCTATATTTAAATAAAATTTATTAAAAGATTATAAGGGGCTTCTAAGGTCTGCTAAGATAAATATTGAATTCCTAAAAGATAGAAGAAAACAGGGGAGAAGATAGCATGATATAAAAGGAATCACTCTCCAAAAGTTTTGCATAATAAAAATAAGCAGACTTGACCTCTGTTCATTGAAAGGAAGCTTTCCCCATCTTTCTACTTTCTTCCATTTCTCACTTCCTTCCACTTTTTCCTACATTTATCATGTAGAGCCAGTCCTGTTTCATTCTGCTTTTTTTTTTTTTACCCTGGACATCTGCCAAACCTGATATTTACTGCTCCTTTCCCTCCTCATGTCAGTTAAAAAGGTACAACATGGAATTGTTATTCATGTAAAAATATTAATTCTAAATTTTCACATACTGCCCCAAATACTTGTTTAAAATTATATCATTTGTCATGTGTTAAAGACCATATTGAATGGAAGACCAATTCCCCAGAAAAGATTCAGTTATTGGTTCTTGAACATTTTACTCTTAAATATCATTGAAAAGTTTCTGCAAAGTACTTAAATTGTGCCATGCACTCAATGATAGAGAAGGGGCTAAATTAGGTTAATTCAGACAAACAGGTAGAATGCATATATCTTCCATCCATCCATCCATCCATCCATCCACCCATCCACCCATCCATCCATCTATGTATGTTTAAACATAATATATTGCAAAGCAAATTTTATTAATTTCCACACAATTTTTCCCTTTTTGGCATTTGTCCAGAAATCCTATGACTAAAGTATGCTTGTCTTTAGATCTCAAATGGAGAAATAGTTCCTGGAATTTTCTTATGCAGTGTTCAAACACAATACTGTTAGCTTCCTAGTCCTATTCATATAGTTTCTATTTTTTCTTCTCTTTTTATTTGAAGAGTATAAATGTAGGCTCATTTTATAAAAGAGAAATGTTATATAAGCAAACCTCCCCAGCTAAGGAATGACTTTTCATCTGTTAAGCTATTTCCCATGGATACTAAGAAAGAAAACAAAAGCTGTGTGTTTTATAAACACTCATGAAGGTAGGAAAGATCTTCAAATAACAGGAAGGAAATACTTATTTAAATATAAACCTCAGTGCTTACTGTAACTCAATCTCTCACTCTCCCTCTTTCTTTTTCACAATGAAAAGATCTTAAATTGCTAGGTATAAGGACTCGAGTGAATGGATCCTATGCAGCTGCACAGAACTCTGGGAGCACCCTGTACATTGTGTAGGGCAGGTGCTGGTTCAATAAAGCTGTGCTTCAACTACTACATTAGGGGGAAAAAAATCCCACAGCTTCATAGGGGACATGAATCTGTATTTGGAAATGTAAGTATTCGAAAAATAGGTATCTGCTATTATATGTCTGAATGTGTCTCCCCCAGATTCATACCTTGACATCCTAATGCTTAATATGATGGTATTAGGAGGTGGGGGTTTGGGGAGGTGATTAGATCATGAAAGCAGAGCCCAAACAAATGGCATTCTTATAAAAAGAGGCCCTACAGAGTTATCTAGCCCCTTTTACTCTGAGTTCACAGCAAGAAGGGCAGTCTATGAACCAGGAAACAACACCTCACCACCACACTGAATCTGTTGGTGACATAATCTTGAACTTCTCAGCCTCCAGAGCTGTGAGAAATACATGTCTGCTCTTTATAAAGTACCAAGTCTGTGGTATTTTGTTACAGCAGCCTGAATGGACTAAGACAGTATCCTTAAGAAATTAGATGAAAGTGATATGTATAATAATAACCTGGTAAAAGCTATGAACTGTCTGTGTGTGTGTGTGTGTATGTGTGTGTGTGTGCGTGTGTGTGTGTGTGTGTGTGTGTGTGTGTGTGTATTTTACCTACTGATTTTGTGTTTGAATTTTCTCCTAGACATGACCACTGGTCAGAGAAGTCTGTGAACTCTTTTCTTCTGACCTGAAATCTGGATCACTTCTCAACTAATCATTCTATCCTTTAGGGTCTTAGTGGCTAGTTATTTATGGATTTTCTGATATCAGTTTGGCATCCTAGAAGGATCATAGTTTGATGGCTAATTTTTTTTATAGTAGCTGCAATGTTTGCAAATAGCAAATGACTTTTCTTTAAGTGTTGCTGTATAACACCTGCTTGTGGCATGCAAACTGTTTGCCAGAGAGGCCCTCGTATTACTTTAACAATAGACAGATTTCTCTTGTTTGCCAGAGAGGCCCTCGTATTACTTTAACAATAGACAGATTTCTCTTTGACATTTTAAAAATCAATATTTGCCTAAAAAGCTGCTTTGATTTTGTTTCCACCTCCCTTGCCTGTAGGATTAATCCTACACTATCCTAGCTGCGTTGAAAACTTGAGAAGCTTTTGGATTATCTCAGGTATCTAGTTATTTAAGATACTCTGTGTTCTCTCCTATTTCTTTAAGTCTAAGCCAAATTTTTAGCTACTGTTCTTTTAAAAATGTATGTTTCCTTTTTCTGTTGTTCAAAACGTTAACAATTTTAGCATCTACTAAAAAAAGGGGGCAGCTAGAGGACACCTCAGCTTCATTAGAGGTTCTTAACCAGGAATCAATGGACTCTTAAGGAATTCATGGATAAAATTCAAGTGGTTAGAGAACTCCATGACAGTGTGTCTTCATAGGCATTTTCCTAAAAGTTTTCAGAGCTTTTATTAAATTATCAAAAGTTTATGGCTCAAATAATGTTAAACACTTTGGTTTGACTATTTAAGGGCTTATCAGTCAATGTCCTATATTGTTGAGATAAATGTTTGAACACATATGGCACAAAGGAAATGCTGTAAAAATATTATTTTACAACTGCATAAATCCCAAATACCCACTAGAGGGCATAAAAACCTAAATGAAAGTTGGGAAGCCAACCAGGATCTTTTTTGGTTTTCCTAAGCTGAGAGAAAAGTATTTCCAGTAAATTGCCTGTACCAATTCCTTATCTTTGCCTACACACATCCAATATTTAGGATATATTTTGGGCATCTTATATCTCTGGAAATAGTTTAACAGGACAAAACCTCACCAATTTCGTAGATTATCTATTTTCATGGTGTTTCCAAAAAGATGCAAAATAATTCTGACGGCTTTTTCTACTTCTTTCAGAGAGACAGGGACATTTCTGTAATGTGAGATATCACTAAAGCGTAATTTTAAACACGGAGCCCTTTAACCAAGACCCTCAGTGTGAAAATTAGGGTAAATTAAAGGATTGAGTTTGCATGTAGAAAAGGGGAAAATTGAGGAAAGGGCCAAAATGCTTTTAGCACATCTATGCACATTTATACTCTGAGCTCTCTCAACGTTAGATTTCAGTCGGGCTTGCTAACTGTGTGCCTCTGGCTTGTGCCTTTTTCTAAAGCAAATTCTTTTCTGACTCCTGATTTTTGTCTTTGCTTTTAGCCTATTATATGATCACATGAAGCTTTAAAGGTTATAAATGAAACATATGATTATGACCGAATATCCTAATAAAGTGCTTTTTACCAAATGAATTATCATCAGTAAAAGTCTTTATAGCCTCCTTTAAAGAGTGTTTTCTTATTTTCAAAGCATGCTAATCAGAGCCTAGATTTGTAACATTTACTTTATTCTTCATTTTTAACAAAGCTATAAAAATGCATGTACGACTGATTACTGTGAGGCACACATTATAGAAACACTGGGGGTTGGCTTCCCCAGCTGTAGGACCACCGGAAATGTATTCTCCCGCTTTGGGTTTTGAGTCTTTGTTGCCTGGAGCTATCCTGTCACCCTCACAGAGCTCAGAGTCTGATCCTGTCATTCTCTCTCATGAAAGCCTTCATTGTTGCTCTATCACCTGCAGGAAAAAGCTCCAGCTTTTTAGCATGACACACACAGCTCCTCATGACTTGCCCATCCCATCCTCCACTGCTCACCCACACACATCCTATGTTCCAGTTGGAACAAATCACTTCCAATTACTGGCATGACTTTCCATTCCTGTGTCTTTGTATATGTTGTTCTTTCTAGAATATTCCCCCCTCTCATAAATCCTTTGGGTGAACTCCTAACTTACAGTGATAAAACTCAAGGATCAGTTCTTATTTGGAGAACTTCTTGACTACGTTACCTCTGTCCAACCAGAGTAATGTTTTCCCTCTCCAGTGCCTCCAGTGCTGCCTGCAACTAATGGAGTACAATTAGTTTCGTACAAGTCTGTTTGCTCCTGCTAAACTAGGAGGTCCAGGAGGTCAAGGATCATGTCATCATTATAAACCCAAGTCTAGCACAGACCTTGTCCAGAGCTGAGCAAACAGTTGAAGCACAATAAATGTTTATTGCTTAAATAAATCCTCCAGGGAGAGGTCTGATGGTAAACAATAAATATGGGAAGGAGTGAAGGGGAATACACATCCACTGCTCTTTTTCTTTTAACCAGAGTTCCTTTCTTTCTCCAAGCCTGGCACCATCTCATTTCCTCAATATGTCTAAATTCCTCTTTGGATACTTAGATGATATGCCCAGAATAACCTAGTTCTACACTGTCAATTAATCTCACTTTTTATACCCAGAGAAATCATTTTTAACCTACATGATTTTAAATGAACAGAAAAGCCGAGAGAACTGACAGTTTTCCAATGCCTACTTGTTTTTCATTGTCACATGCTTAGCCAACACGTACCCTGCTAGAATTTCAAACTACAAATTCTCCCAAATTTGACAGATTTTGCAATCCTCAGATGCCCAGCAACTTGAAGGAACAGGACTTGTGGTTCTCTGAATCTCACATATCATTCTGGGAAATGGCTGGGTCTTCCCATTTCTCTCTAATCTGCTCGAAGATGATGCTGATCTTAGATAGTGAACACTAGCAATTCTCTGAAAATTCCATTGTTTGGTATCCATTTTCTTAACAAGATCCTTTCTGGTTATGCCTTGGGAGTTTATTGGAGGAGGTGTGCTTGTCTTCCCTCAAATGAAAGTTAATTCATCAAGCATATCAAGGTCCCAGCAAATGTCTGGCCATGTTGGCTTTGGGCTGATTGCACCAGCTTCCAGAGGATGCCTATCTTGGTTTCACATCCCAGGGGTTTCCTCTTCATCACTATCAGAGCTGCTCTCACACCGGGGGCTTTCTTTAGTTAGCTGCTGCTGTTGCTTCCTCTCTTCCTGTCCTTTGAAAAGTAACTGTTGGAGGAAGCTCCCCACCGTGTGTGAGTCCGGGTCACTGCTTCTGCACTAGAGGCGGTCACCCAAGGAGCCAAATCCCAGTGCCATTTAGACAGTTCTGTTTATAAGTTTGTTTTTTTATAACCAGCCACCCAGCTCACTTGCTGATACCACCAAAATTATTCATTGCCTACGACCCATTCAAAGACTCTTAAGTGCCTTTGCCATGGGAAGAAGGGGGAGCTGGTCCCAAGGGTTACGCTTGCAGGGCCAGTCTTATGGGAGAATTCAGCTTGCAGCCGACAAGCATGAAGTGGAGATGTTTATCCTGAAAGTTTTCATTTCTTTCCACCTGAGTTTACACAGTCTCAAACCTATTAGCTATTATAGGCCTCATGACACCCTTAAGATGTCTTTAAGTATTTACCTATTTTATTTTGGACTGCACTTTTAAAATTACTTATAGATTATCTAGTAATGACCTAAGATATCTCTTGTTTCTAATTCTGCTCAGGAAGGCCTGATAATTTTGCCACCTCTTGTCTACTTGAGCTTTACTGAAAAGAATGCACAAAATTCTAACTGTACTGGAGGTTAACACTTGACTCTCTATTAGGGCAGGGAATATGGCTCTGTTTTGATAGCGGCAGTGTCTGACTGAGACTCAAAAGCAGGTTGTGTCCCTCCTGCAGATCTGGAGATTGGGAAGTCCAAGGTTAAGGCATTGATAGAGTTAGTGTCTGATGAGAAGTTACTTCCTAGTTCATACAGGGTTGTCTTTTCACTGCATTCGCACATGGTGGCAAGGGGAGGAAGCTCTCCAGACATTAATCCCACTCATGAGGCCTCCACCTCATGACCTGATCTCCCCCAAAGGCCCCATTTCCAAATATGATCACATTGAGTGTTAGGATTTAACGTAAGAATTTAGGGGAGATACAAACATTCAGTCTGTAGCATGATCTAATGGCATGGATGTCCCATGAATGTCCTAACACCCTTCACTCAACTGACCACCCTGGGCAGAACCTGGACTTTTCCTGTCTTGTGGTGGAGGTGAGGATCTGGTCTGTAACTCATCATCAAGGGCAGTTTCTCACAAGTCATACAGCCAGGTGGTAGACCTACCTTGTTCCTTCCTCATCTATGCATGGTTCTGCCCAGTCACTGACTAGGGACTTCTTTCCTGCTGAAAGTTCCAAAATTCTTTAGGCATAAATAATTTAATATGATTATCTTCATGTAAAGAATCACAGCTGTTTAAATACAAAAGGAAGGGAGAGCAGAGAAGCTGTGATTTAACTTCCCGAAGACAGCCAGGTATTTCTACTAAAATTCAAGTCTTCAATTTAACCTAGGAAGTTTCTATATCCTTAAACAAACTTTGTTTTTGATGAGAATTCAAGGGACTGTATTTACAGTAGAGATGCTTTTGGAGAACAATTCTATTCTGTTCAATGTGAGACAAAGTTATTTCCTAAAATTAAATGAAGGTATTATATGCATTTTATATTTAGATTCTTTTGCCTTTTCTTAGGCAATTAAAACATTGATTGAATGGTCATTCTTTCTATGAACTATGTAAATTAGGGTATATCCCAAATAAGCATAAATGAAGAGGGTCTTAAATGAATTCATATCTCTACCTCTATAGCTCTAACTGGCCAGATTTCTATATGAAAATGCTCCTGTGGTTGCATTCTGATTGTATCTAATTAAAATATAGTAATAATAAAATAAAATAAATTAAATGAAATAAAAAAGTCCACCTGGTTAAACATAAATGAACTGGGGCACCTGGGTGACTCAGTCAGTTAAGCATCCAACTTTGGCGCAGGTCACGATCTCATGGTTCGTGAGTTCGAGCCCTGCATTAGGCTCTGTGCTAACAGCTCAGAGCCTGGGGCCTGCTTCAGATTCTGTCGCCTCTCTCTCTGCCCATCTCCAGTTTGTGCTGTGTCTCTCTCTCTCAAATATAACTAAACATTAAACAAAATAAACATAAATGAATTAAAAAGGACCTGCTATAAAAAATTATTTTGGGGGTGTCTGGCTGGCTCAGCCAGTAGACGATATGATTCTCGATCTCCAGGTTGTAAGTTTGAGCCTCACGTTGAGTGCAGAGATTACTTAAAAATCAAAAATTTTAAAAAACATTATTTTCCTGATGTATCATTTTAAGGAAAAAGAGGAAACATAGTACTTGAAAACAAGTTGAAAATTAGAAATTAAATTTAGAAAATTGCAGAATATATCCCACACCCCAAGCACATAAAATACATAATTTCTTACCTCTCTCTCTATGTTCCTATCTACGTGTAATTTTTCTGGAAGTGAGATTAGATTATAGAAACAATACCTCACTTTTAAAATAGTATTGTCTGAATTCAGGGTCTAAGCAGGAAAACAGAAAGCACCCCAATTATTTACAGCAGCATGAATTTAATGAAAGGAATGAAGGGGGCTTGGTGTGGTAATGGAGTTGCTGAGAAACCATCACAAGGCTAGAGATGAAGCAGGAGACAGTAGCCCCCACAACCACTGTGGGGCTGGAGAGGCAAAGGAGGAGACAGCTTTCTGAGCCCAAGGCAGAGTTCCAGGTAGAATCTGGATCTTTACCAGATCTTTAGGGAAGGAACTAGAGCCATCGAAGAGGGTCAGCTGCTGCCTTAGAAGATGCAAAGAAGGACAAATACCCTGGCTACTCCTTCCCACCCCTATCCTCCAATCTCCTGCCAATGATTCATTGTCCAAACTGGCAGAAAATCAGATGACAGGCCAGCCTGGGAAACGCAGCCCATAACTAAACTGGGACCCAGGGATTTCCCCCCAAAGCTGGGCTCTAACTACCTCACTGTAGTTCATTGCTAAGATACGTTCTGGCCTAAGATGTTATGACCTAGATTCAGAGCTGTTATTTTGTTGACTGACTCCAGTCCTCCCCCTAAAAGCAGAAAATTACATTTGATCAGAATTAGAATCCCAGTAGTGAGACTGATGGGTCCTCTCTGGGTGGTTGCACCGTGTGTCACGTCACCCTGTATTTTGAAACATCACAAGCATATCAACCTTCCTACCTTAAGGATGGAAGGAAAGTTGGATCTTCTTCTAGTGCAGGCTCAAGGCTTTTCAGTTTCTGTGCATTTCAATCCATTGTTCATTGAAAATAAGTTAAAGAACTAAAATATCGGTTTTGTCAGAGTGAGGGAAAAATGCTAAATATGAAGCTACATTATAAAGATGTCCAATTAGATTCGATGATTGTAAAATGTTCCACTTGTATGAAATGGGCACAGAGTGTAATAAAAGCTGGTCCCTGGGGCTTCTAAGCCTCGTGGTAACTAAGTGCTAGCGAGAGGCTCTTAATTAGAATAAATCATTTCAGAGTTGTATCCTTCAACAGATCATTGAGAATACCATTAGTGATAAATTAAAGCATATTTTAAGGGCAGGTGAGTATATGTAAAACCAAGTTGCCTTTAAAAATGAACATGGCTCCACAATTAGTGCAGTTGCTCATGATCCTCTAGTTGCAGGAGTTTTTCTTTGTTTCTGTTTTTTGTTGTTGTTTTGTTCTTTGTTTTTTTATTACAGTAATGAAAGTCTATAGCTAAACATGTCGGAGCCTGGCTGCTAGTTATAAATTTAAATAGAGAAAAAAATTCTTATGTTTAAAGGGGAATATAAGATGGCAGATGAGGGTTTGGCAATAAAATGAAAATATACAATGTGTGCTTTGAATTAAACACAAGAAAGAACATAGTCGTACCATTATGGATGTCATTAACATGGATAGTTAGACTACTCTTTTAAAATTTGTGGGGCGCCTGGGTGGCGCAGTCGGTTAAGCGTCCGACTTCAGCCAGGTCACGATCTCGCGGTCCGTGAGTTCGAGCCCCGCGTCAGGCTCTGGGCTGATGGCTCGGAGCCTGGAGCCTGTTTCCGATTCTGTGTCTCCCTCTCTCTCTGCCCCTCCCCCGTTCATGCTCTGTCTCTCTCTGTCCCAAAAAATAAAAAAAAAAAAAAAATAAAAAATAAAATTTGTTTGACAACTTGATGTCCCTAGCACTAATGAAAGCTTATGATAATGGTGTATTTACAGTTGTAGGGTAAAGCCTTCACAACACAGTGTCTTACCCTCTGAGAGAAGTCACTATGGGATCAATGGGGGTTGGTTTTCATTATGAGAAAACAAGGCTTAGACGTGAAAGAGCCGAAGAAACATTCCTTGAAATATCCCTCAAAACATTTGCTGGTTTCATAAATACAAATAAAATTGTCTGCAGGAATAAAGGTAAAGTCAATGACAAAAGCTGAAAACAAAAATTAGTCTTAAATATATTTTCCTTTCTTCTCGTCTCCATTCCTTCTTTCTTTCCTCAAAATTTTATCTAGTTCTTCTATTGAGTGAGGTGGTTTCACACTGGGAATAGATTTAATACTTGGTTCTTTTTTCCTCCAAAAAGATCTCACAGTTAAGGAAGGAAGTTACAGTAATAAAGAAATAACTGAACTCTCAGGATCTCAGGTTTCTATATATTTATGTATTTTTTCCCCCTATTTTCAAGATGCCTAAGGTTATCGCTTGTATTGTGCTTTATCTGATCTAACTGCTACTAGAAATAAGTGTTAATTCTCTTGGTCACACCTGTGCTATTCACACTAAGGAGGAACACACCAATGGCTTACTCTCTTCAACCATAAGTGAATCTCCTTTCCTCAGGCCTAATTCTTTCTGAACTATGTCCTAAATTATTTTAAATTTATATACTTTTGAGAGAGAAAGAGAGAGTGTGTGCGTGACAGAGAGCAAGCAGGGAAAGGGGCAGAGAGAGGGAGAGAGAGAATCCCAAGCAGGGTTTGTATTGTCAGCATGGAGCCAGAAGCAAGACTTAAACCCATGAGCTGAGAGATCACGGCCTGAGATGAAACCAAGAATCTAATGCTCAACCGACTGAGCCACCCACATGCCCCTCTGAACTATTTTTTTAAGGAGATATAAACAATGTCATTGGGTTACCTTTGTTCCTAAAACGCTCATTTAGAGCACTCTTTTTTTAAAATTTTTTAAATCTTTATTTATTTTTGAGAGACTGAGAGAGACCGAGCATGGACAGGGAGGAGGCAGAGAGAGAGGGAGTCAGAATCCAATTGCCCTGGTTATTGTCTGAGCTGTCAGCACAGAGCACCTACACAAGGCTCCAACTCAAAAACCTCGAGATCATGACTCAAGCCCAAGTCGGATGCTTAACCAACTGAGACACCCAGATGCCCCCCCCCCCTTTTTAACATTTATTTATTTTGAGAGAGAGAGAACATGAGCAAGGGAGGGGCAGAGAGAGAGGGAGAGAGAGAATCCCAGGCACTGACAGCACAGAGCTGGATGCAGGGCTCAATCCCAGGAACTGTGAGATCATGACCTGAGCTGAAATCAGAAGTTGGATGATTAACTGAGTGAGCCACCCAGGCGCCCCTAGAGCATTCTTTTTATAAAAGGCAAGATGGTAATATTTTAGGCTTTGCAGGACATATGGCTTCTGGTACAACCACTCGACTTCGTTGTTGTAGTGCAAAAACAGCCCTAGATAATCCAAAATGAATAAAATGACTATAATCCCACAAAAATTCAGTGTTCATAAATAAATAAAAATTATTTATGGACACTGAAATTTGAATTTCATAGAATGTTATTTGTTGAGAAACATTCTTATTTTTTTTTTCCTAACCATTTGAACATGTAAATATTCTTTTAAGATCTCAAACAATATACAAACAGGAGATGCTGTATTTGACCTGTGGGTAATAGTTTGCCAGAGACCATTCAGAGGGACCATTCTTTGTGTAATCAACTCACAGTGTTAACCATTGTTTCCCTGTGGAAGAGTTTGAAGCCATTACCAACACTTTAAAAACAAAACATTACCTCAATACCGTTAAACATATTTCATCACACATTTTGTACTTCTTGACTGTGGGAAATGTACATCCTGGGAAAAAGAGAAGAGGGGAACCTCTGTATCCCAGCTCATCTACCTCTATTTCACTACTGTCCTCTCCACCATTACCAGTTGCCTGGTGTCAGTGGGCATCTAATAGATGGAAGGGGGAGTGAGCTGATTGCCCTGGTTATTGTCTACTATTTACATAATTTTGGAACAGGGGGTGGGGGAAGGATGTATAACATGCCAAACACTGCGCTAAATGTGGAAAGGCAGAGATTAAAGGCAGCGGTCCTTGCTCTTAGTGACTTCTAGGAGGGAGAGAGAAAACACAGGACATAACAATGAAGTGTTATAACTACCATGATAGATACGATTGTGGGATTCCTCGAGAGTTGAGTGTACTTGAGAAATAGTTCCAAAAGGAGGCAAGATTTGAACTGAATCTAGGAGATTAAAAAGGAGTTCGCCAAACAATAAAGAGAAAGAATGTGTTGTGAGGAAGCTTTCAGGCAACTCCCAGCACAGGAGTGTTCTTACGAGTAGGTGGGGCCAAGTCCCTGTCTATGATGATATTGGAATAACATTCTGATAAATGTCTCTCATGCTCTTTGAATGACTTAAATCCCACAATTAGAGGCTAATTCCGCCTAAGAATTCTTGTCTTTGCTAAAATACAACTATTCTTGAGAGTGATAACACATTAAGCCTTTGAACTCATGAGTATCTCTTTGAGATTGAATTTATACATCAAATTATTTTCTTGAAGGCAGGTTTTAATGGGGAGAGGTTGGCAAAGTCACATTCAAAGCAGGGAAGAGGGCCCAGAAATGAAGCCTGCAGCACTGAAATGCAAACTTGGACCGTTTAAAAGTTTTACTCAGGGCTAGGTTGTGCCTAGAAAAATCTTTCCTCGTGAGCTGACTTTTAAAAGGGCATTTGTTTGTCTAGCAAGAGTGAATGGAGCCAGCCATTATGCCTTAGAGACCCTGTATTGATCTTCACAGACAAGCCACTAAATAGGACTTGACTGCTACACCATGGAGGATTAATTCTCTTTTCCACATAAGCCTACAGTGGGCATGTCAATGCGCATTTATGAAACCTTCCTCTGTGTGGAGAAGGGAGCACAGAATCTAATAAGCAAATTAATGTAGGGAAGTCAAAAGGGGAATGTGACCAACAGGTTTTGTTTTTCTTACATTAAACTCTATTAAATGAAGTCAGAAGAAAAACAAGTTTTTATACAACTTTCTAACTTTATTCATTTTTTTATTTACTGTGTATGCATAGTATGTTGCTAATTATTTTATATTTTAGAAAGAATAAAACATAAAAAAAAACCACTTTTTTTTTTGCCTGCGTGAACTTTCTTGTTGAAACAACTCAAAAGATTCTGGATTTGAAATGAGTGAATCATTTCAAATATGAGCTCTCTCTATCCTAGAAACATGTTAATTTTGAGTGGAAATTTGCTTAGTCTTACTAAAGTGAGAAAGTAAGAAATTTCTCTTAGCTAATTATTTTTCTGAATGAACACAAACAAATTTCACATTTAAAAAAAAGTAGAGCTTTTTTTTTTTTAAAACTAGACTGAACTGATTAGGTATGAATACAAGTTTAGCTCCCTAATTATTAATTAATGACAAAAGTCAAATGAATCTACAAGTGGTTTTTAGGAAAGATAGCAAGTAGAGAACATAGATAGGAAGTTACATGTTGAGGGTGCCTGGGTGGCTCAGTTGGTTAAGCGTCTGACTTCAGCTCAGGTCATGATCCCACGGTTCCTGAGTTCGAGCCTTGCGTGGGGTTCTGTGCTGACCGCTCAAAGCCTGGAGCCTGCTTCGGATTCTGTGTCTCCCTCTCTCTCTACCCCTCCCCCACTTGCACTCTCTCTCTCAAAAATAAATAAACATTAAAAAAAGAGTTACATGTTGAATTTAATATAAAGTCAGAATATTTTGGTTGCTATGAAGCACTGTCACTCTATACCTACTGAAATATGGTGCCATTAATGAAAGAGGATTTTAAGTCCTATCATCAGGGCACCTGGGTGGCTCAGTCGGTTAAGCGTTGACTTCGGCTCAGGTCATGATCTTGCAGTCCCTGAGTTTGAGCCCCGCGTCGGGCTCTGTGCAGACAGCTCAGAGCCTGGAGCTTGTTTCAGATTCTGTGTCTCCCTCTCTCTCTGCCCCTCCCCTGCTCATGCTCTGTCTCTCTCTCTCTGTCTCAGAAATAAATAAACGCTAAAAAGTTAAAAAAAAAAAGTCCTATGATAATTATCATGATGTGTGCTGTGCTGTTTTAATTTGTTTTCCTTCTCAAAAGCAAAAGTAATCTTGCACTGTAATTATAAATCTAGGGTACTAACATTGTAAGTAAGTGACTTTGAGGATAATTTAAGAAAGTTTGTTTTCGCTGTTTGCACCTTTGTATATAGAACATCCATCCTTCACCTGGCAATGTCTTCTACTGATAGCAGGAACATCTCACTCTCACAGAGTAAGGGATTCAGATAAGAAATGCAGCCAGCAGTTAAGGTTATTAACTGGAAGCAAACACAGAAGTATAGAAATATTTTCTATGCTCTCATAACTTAGGTATGTAAAGTCTGAGTAGTTTTAAAGAAGCAAAATCACTCTTCAACAAGTTTGCCCGTTATACAATTATCAGTTTTCTTTTTCTTTTTTTTTCCAAAACTAATCTTAACATCTCTAAAACAGAATAAAACAAAACAAACCTTGGGGACATCAGAGATGATCTTATTTTAGGCACCCTGCCAAATCCCTGCCATGTGCAAGCCAAGAGATGTGTGTCACCCACAGCAACCCCTCTACCAACAAAGATCCTTTTTAATAAGTCAAGTTTGATCACCAATGATAGTGTCCTATCTCCAATGCCTCAGAGGATGAATGCCAAGGAAAGGCAGGGAAATGTATGGAGGTATATTGGGTATATTTGGTCTGCACTATCTTCAGGCTCTAAACTCTTGGTTCACAATGATCAATTGCTAGTATCTCAATAAGTCTCTAATTATCTCAAGGGCTATTTACTATTTCCAAAAAGCTTTTTCATGATCTAATTTATATTTAATTCACTTGAAAAGTATGTGTGCGTGTGTATATATATATATATATATATATATATATATATATATATGGAATTCTCCTCTCTAATTAAAAATGTGTGCATGTTATAAAATCAAAACATGAAGAGAAGGACGTCTCAATTCCCAAAGGCTAGGGATGGCTACTGTAATGAGATTTTCCATTCTTATGCTCTATTTCATTATGCCGTATTGCCCCCCATGGGAAGGTAAATGTCATAAATATTAAATGTGAGGAAACAGGATGATACAGAAAGAACAGACAAAATGTATCTGAACATTGCTAAATTCTTATGATACCAGATTAATATACAATTATGGGAACAAGAGTTCAAAGATCAGAAATAACAACTGGTAAACGACACCCACGTGATCAGTTGTATCTACGGATAGTTATTTGCAAGCACAATGTTGGCTCATCCTGTGTTGTAGTACAAACAAATCTATGAATTCTAGGCGAACACTTTTTATATGTTAATTACACTGCGTTCTATAACCAACATGTTTTTACTTACATAATCAGATAAAAACAGTAATTTATTTTCTTTGTCAGAACTTCCTTATCACCTAAAGAAAGCTTTATCTTATCAACTTAAATGGTAAATTAAAATTCTCAATGATTGAACATGTTAGTACCATTCTCAATGGGAGCATGTATGGGAGAAATGACTTTTTTTAAGGATGAGAACATGTGAGCTTGTTTAGGGAAACTGAAGGACCATAGGGCTCAGAATTACATATTAAATGTTTCATTTTCTTGTGTTAATTACATATCTATTACCATTAGAGATTAAATAATAATTGATGTGCTCAAGAGAACAGTATAACAGATGTACCACCCCCCCCAAATATGAGCAAAAACCTCTTTTTATTCTATAGCTTTCCCAGAATAAGCTACTGCACAGACAGAAATGCTTGCCATCGAGCCACTATTATTACTACTATGTCAGAATTTGCTTCTGATTTTCCCAAAACACTAAACCAAACCCAAACAAGAATAGTATGTAACACAATCCAGACCTTTCGAAGTCCTTATCCTCACATTTAAAACTGTGCAGTTCAGATAATTAATAGCATGACAGCAAAACCTCCCAATGACAATGAGGTCTGCAAATCCCCGTGGCACATTAGTGGGTTTCAGAAAAAAAAATTGATGCAACTAAATTTCCGACTAGCAAGAGATGACAGGATCATTTGAATGAGGGCTTTATGTGGAGGCACTTGTCACGACTCACGTCCATCTTTGATGGCACATTTGCCCAGATTTGTGACCTGCTTAAATAAAAAAAGGCTGCTGTTAGTGATTGTCAAATGCTAATGTATTATACCCCTTGTTACTGTTTGCTGGTTGATAGCATAATATCTGCATCAACATGATTGTGAGTTATTTCATTTTAATCTTGGCAAGACATGAAGTCAGAACACCTGCCGTCAAGTTCAGCTCTATGTCCTACCAGCCTTGTGATGTTGAGTAAAGAATCTAACCTGAGACTGTTTACTTATGTATCAAATATGGGATGAGCATAGCCATTCTTTCTACTTCCCAGTTTACCAGGGAGGTTTTTACTCCTAATTGTCTTATTCAGGTGGACTCCTTGCTGTTGAGATGAGTTGGTGCCTGGAGTCCCCATAGACTCCCAAGGAACTTCCCTTACAAGGGTCTGAGTGTCCATGAGCCTGGTCATTTCTAGTCTACCTTGGCTAAAATAGTAAATTCATTTACTAGACACTATTGTAAGAAACTCATATGGAAAAACACACTTATAGTGAGCTCATAACCCCACAATGAGGTAGATACTGTGACCCCATCTGTTTTACAAATAGGAGAAAGGAGTCTTCATGGGACTAAGTGCCTGGAAGGACAATCACAGGAGAGGCAAGAAGGGCTAGGTGGGCCGAACCTCACATTCTTCAAAGGGTTCACAGGTAGTCAAAAGATTTACAAATGATACTGTACAGACAGATGCTGTGCATGATTAACGTCAGAGCCAAAATCTGAGCCCAGGCATTCAGGGCCTTGCAGATGAAATACAAGTCTTCCAAAGAACAAACAGGGATCCATCCTCAATCTTTTCAGGAAATTTAGGTTCAGCCCTCACGTCAGGGACCTGTAGCTGGTTTTTGAACTTCCAATTTAAGATGACTATTTCTTTTAGTTTCCTTCTGTTTTAAAATCAAATTAAATTTATTTTCTTAGATGGAAATGCTTTCCTCTTTTCATTATGGACTTCTGTTAGCTATCCTTACCTAATACTTCTTTTATTCATTTATATTCTTCTTAGACTATAAAGCTAAGTTAAAAAATTCAGAAATCAAAAATTCAAAAGGAAACCACAAAACTGAAGCGTTAAAAAAAATAAAAAGGCTCATGGATACAAGTACAAATTAGCCCTACCAGACCAAAAAGATACAGTTTTCTTATCTCATTTGTTTTAAAGTCCATGTTGACAAGGAGGAGAGCCAAGAAGCATCAGCTGAGCCTGTTCACATCAACTTTTAATCTTTTAAATTGGAAGTATCTGAGACATCAACTATCACTCAGAGCATAGATACTCAGTCTTCTTAATTTTCCTTAACATTACTTAGAGTCTCTGTTACACAATAAGGTCTTTTACTGTCCACTTGTGTATTTTGATTTGTTCATTTATTGAGTTGCCTCATTATAATCTGGAACTTAAAGAGAATTATGATCCTAACCATAAATACAGACTTTGATGTACCCTCATATTAACATGAACCCAAATAAAAAATAATCTCACTCCTACAAATCTGTACCAAGCTGCTTTTGCTGAGAAACCAAAGCCTCAAGGAATAAAACTAGCATATTCTCTGCGCTAACTTTGAACAGAATTGTAGAAAACATAAACACCGTTTGAAATCTTTTACTTATTCCAGAAATACAAAGAATTCATGTCAAATCCTCAGTGACAAGAACGGCTATTTCCTTGGGGCACCTGGGTGGCTTGGTCAGTTAAGTGTCTGACTTTGGCTCAGGTTATGATTTCACAGGTCATGAGTTTGAGCCCCATATTGGACTCTGCTGTCAGCACAGAGCTCACTTCATTTTGGATCCTTTGTCCCCCTCTCTCTGGCCTCCCCTTTCTCTTTCAAAATAAATAAATAAACTTAAAAAAAAAAGGATGGCTATTTCCTTAATGTGGTCTAACTTAGGGAACCCTACTGGGCTCCTTTTCACGGCATGACCCTCTCTCCACAGCCTATCTGGCTCTGGTTGTTTTCATAAGAGAACATGATTTCCTTCAGTGCAGGTGTTTGATGCCTTTCAAGTTATGTTTGACAAAGAACATCTTCATAACCATCAGACATTGAACTGTTTTACGCATCCCAGTAAAGCGAATGCAAGTCCTTCAAATACAATGTTGAATTCACTGCTTTGCGTATACTAACCTTTGATTATATCGAGTAAGTAGTAAATGTTATACAGAATGTGGAACATAAACTTAGAGATCTAAATGTACCTTTGGCAATATAATGATGAGATCATTGTCTTTGAGTCTTTAATCAAATGCCAAAATCAGTATTTTCTTTTCTTTTTTTTGTTTTTTTAAAAAAAGTTTATTTATTTTGAGAGAGAGAGACAACACGCATGAGCTAGCAGGGGAGGGGCAGAGAGAGAAGGAGAAAATCCCAAGCAGGGTGGGCACTGTTAGCATGCAGCCTGACGTGGGGCTCGATCTCACAAACCCTTGAGATCATGACCTGAGCTGAAATCAAGAGTCAGATGTTATAAGACTGAGCCACCCAGAAGTCCCTAAAATCAGTATTTTCGGTGAGAGGGTATGATATCTCTCACACAATTAAGGACTCTACTTTGTCATTTACATTGAATCATTTGTAAATCATATGTAATATATATTAATGCATATAAAATGTGATATATATTCTACATTTTAATATATTTTTGTATCACATATATGAATGACTAAGGAAAAAGTTTAGTACAAAATTTTCGAATTGTAGTGAGGTTTAAGGAGATATGCTGTGTATTTATATCTTCAGATAAATAGTGGCAGAAATGTTTAAAAACTGTGCGAGAAACAGTGTAGACAGACAAAAAATGTGTACCTCAGGGCATAAGAACGTAACAAAGCTAAGTGATGAACGTAAATGTAAACAGTCAGACAGAGTGGGGGAAAAGGATACAATAGCTCTAGCTCAGGAGAAGCACACAGGTATTATCATCCCGGTATCTCTGATTTTAGTGAGCTTTCTGAGAATGAATGGGCTAAGAACGCATGCTCTGCTAGCCCTGGGTACAGATTCTAATGCTGCCATTTACTAGCTGTGTCAATTACTCGACTTTTCTGAGACTACATTTTCTCATCTGCTGAACAGATCAGATAACCTCAGTTTGTTAATTTTCTTGATACGGTCTGAGTAATGGCTCCTTAATCCAGGGCAGTCTCAAGTCATGATGGCAAATATGAAAAACTGTCTTTGGTAGGGTTGCTAGAGCACATGGGCTCAGAGCTAGGGTTCATGGCAGGGAAAACTGGGGAAAAATGCAAAATCAGCCCAGACCCAAAGAACTGTGAGGATGGTTGACCTTGTCTGTAACTGGCTCTCTCTTCAACAAATGCTAAAGAGTACCATGTCCTCCTGGCTCAAATACTTGCAATTGCATTATTGTATAATTTAACTTTTATTCAATTTTAATAATGAAGCAGAGGAGAAAATATTGCTGCACTAAATTACCTGCTCCCTGCTTAGATTTGAATATTTAATAGCTCAGTCAATGGCAAAGCAATTATAAATGTATGCAAATAAAAATAATTCCTTATTCCTGGTGTGCAAGCATATGTATCTGCCTCCTTTACTAGTTACAACAGAAGTCTGAAAAAAGACTTGGGAGCTATTTGTCATCCTTCGTTGTCCTCACAGTGTACTGAAATCAGGTATCTTTACCTTATTATTATATGTTTCATTGCTGTGAATTTGGAGTTTGTACATGGCACCATCAGGTACAGAGCAGTGACACACAGTACATTAAGACAGTATACAGGGCGGCCTCATTGGAGTGTGACCTGCGCAGCAGCACAAGGCCAAGTGCTCACCAGGGCCCCTTGCCTGTTTTAACGCTCTTCTACTTAAGTTCTTAATAATTCTGTCTTCGATTTTTGTTTTGCAAGTGGAATCCTGTGGGACAATGGTGCACGTGTGTGAGCAGAGGAGACGCACACAACATTTGGGTCAGCTGTTCCTTGCTGCTGCATTTGCATATGGCATTCCACATGTCATCCGCACACAGAATTCTGGGGGCTTCTCCATACGTGAGAATTCTGTATACAAGGTGAATGTTCATATTTGAATATAAGGCTGTTACTACACCATATAAAGATAACAGTAAAATTCATGGTAATAATTTAAAGTTTCAAGTTTTCTTTACTTAGAATCACATTCGGTAGCAAATAAAAATTATGTCAAGTGAAAGGGAGCTGTGGAAGAAAGGCTAAAGGTTTACAGTTTAATACCATTAATGACACTTCCCTACTGCTTTTTAAATAAGGGATTGCATTAAAAAAATTGTTTGAGAAAGAGAGAGAGACCGAGTGAGAGGGGTAGAGGGAGAGGGAGGATCTCAAGCAGGCTCCCAGCTCAGCACAGAGCCCCATGTGGGGCTTGACCTCACTATGTTGAGATCAGTACCTGAGCCGAAATCAAGAGTCGGACGCTTAACTGACTGAGCCACCTACACCTAGGTGTCCCAAGGCTTGCATTTTAATTTTGCATTGAGCCCTGAAAATAATGCAGCCTGGCTGGCTGGATAGGGTAACGCATTGGTTCATTCCGAAGGCTTTGAAGGTCCTGAGAGCTTGACTGGAATCATATTCTGCTTCTTAGCCATGGCTCCACTTTTCTCATCATTTGGTTATGTAGTCAACTTACATTCACTGAGCCCACTGGGTATACTCTGAGGAACACAACAGACTCTCTGCACCATCATGGACCTTACATGGTAAAGTGGAAGATGGAAAGTAAACCAATAAACAAAAAATAACTGCATGATTCCACATTATGATAAGTGCTGTGAAGAAAGTCCAGGATATTTGGGGAAAAAAAAGTTGGGGAGGGTGTTGAGACAATGTATTTTGGGTGGTGAAATATTTAAGTTGAGACACAGAAGATGAGTAGGAGATAACTGGGAAGAGAATCGGGAACGGGAAGAAGTGAAAATACCTACCTCACAAGAAGTCTGTGAAGCCTACGTGATCCATATGGAAAACAGCACAGTCCTGGCTAATAATGAATGCGTGAGCAGCTTTTGTCATTACTAGAAGGCTGATATTAGTCAGTCGTAAAGTGAATTTTAGCCTTATCCTCACCATTGTTTCATATTAGGCAATGTGTGTGTAAATATTTTTCTAGAAGGTTCATTAGCAACATAATCACTCATTTAATGGTATTAGCAACAAAATCACTCATTTAATGATATTTAGCTGACCTTTAAGTACCTAATACAATTGCATTCTGTTAGTTCTCTTTCCTTGGAAGAGGTCCTTCGTGGACACATACATCAGTTTCTAATAAATTTACCTAGGAAGCCTGTAGTTCATGGTGTGAATGTATATGTTGTCAGACTCAGTCTTATTTCAGTGTATTGTGATCGCACACTTCCCCTTCCTTGGGCATAATAGCATTTCACTTAAAAAAGCTAATGAAGGTCTTTGCTTCTCATCTTTAGTTTTTTCTTACTTGTCATTGATTTTTAACAACTGTTATGAAAATGAAAAAAAAATGTCTTTCTTCTCTATGAGTTGTCACTTTCGTCTCTCCCTTTCTGCCAGTCATGGAATTGGTGTCTCCCATAGGCCTCTTTTCTCTGAAAACAGCCTCTTTTGTCATCTTAACTGATGGAATCCCAGGCCTGAGGTCAAGTTAACTAGTTTCTTGCTAGAGCAGAGGCATGTGGGAGATGCTAGCAAATGTAAATCGACCCCTGGGGAAAGTACTGTAATCAGTGAAGTTGGTCTTTGCTGTAACTTCATCTACCTCGTCACGAGCTTTCTTACAGCCTTCTTTCCTTGAACACCCAGACCCCTTAAGGTGACTGAATAGTGTCCTTCTACATCAGCCTGGCTTGTTTTCTCCCAGTAGCATCCAAATGCTTGATAATCCCTTGTTTATCCTAACAAAGCATCAACTTCAGGCGCTGAGAGGATGTCTGCTAATGTGTTCACAGAGTCATGCATATATATGTTTAATTCTCCAAAGTAAGGTATTGTAACCAGTCTAGATTAATGCTGCTGTCTCTTTCCATTTCAACTTTCTTTCTTTCTTTCATACACACACACACACACACACACACACACACACACACACACACACAATTCCATTCATCAGTGGACACTTGTGCCGCTTCTTTATCTTGGCTATTGTAAATATTGCTGCTATAAACATCAGGGTGCATGTATCTTTTTGAATTAGTGTTTTTGTATTTTTGAGTAAATACCCAGCAGTGTGATTACTGGATCATAGGGTATTCTGGATTTAGTTCTATTTTTAACTTAAAATTTTTTTAATGTTTATTTATTTATTTTTATTTTATTTATTTATTTTTTCAACGTTTTTTATTTTTTATTTTTGGGACAGAGAGAGACAGAGCATGAACGGGGGAGGGACAGAGAGAGAGGGAGACCCAGAATCGGAAACAGGCTCCAGGCTCCGAGCCATCAGCCCAGAGCCTGACGCGGGGCTCGAACTCACGGACCGGACCGCGAGATCGTGACCTGGCTGAAGTCGGACGCTTAACCGACTGCGCCACCCAGGCGCCCTATTTTTGAGACAGAGAGAGAGAGAGAGCACAAGTGAGGGAGGGGCAGAGTGATAGGGAGACAGAAGCTGAAACAGGCTCCAGGCTCTGAGCTGTCAGCACAGAGCCTGACATGGGGCTCGAACCCACAAGCTGTGAGATCATGACTTGAGCTGAAGTCAGATGCTTAACTGACTGAGCCCCCCAGGCGCCCCTATTTTTAACTTTTTGAGGAGCCGCCATACTGTTTTTCACAGTGGCTGCACAAGTTTGCATTCCCACCAACAGTGCAAGAGGGTTCCTTTTTCTCCACATCCTTGCCAACACTTGTTGTTTCTTGTAAATAATTATTATTGTTATAGCTTTCCTGGTGTAGGGACTATTTCCAAGAATACACCTACCACCCTCTGTGCCTGTCTCCCTGTACCTGACACAAAGGCACAAGGTTAGAATCTGTATCGATATATAAATGTGTTGGAAATCACCTGGCACTGGAGGTAGGTAGGTTTCTCCCAGACTAGTCAGAAGCTCGTCTGAGGAAAATTCTTGCAATCCTTATCTGTGTAAACTAGTAAGCAAAAAAACTTCAGTTCTAATTAATGCCAGGTCAAAAGACAAATTCTCTCCTGTCAGGGATAGAATTGATAATTCAGGGTTCACTGCATCATTCACTTTTAATAGAAAATTTAAAGTAGAATTAAACTTAAATACATTCTAGAAAGACAGAATACTTTGTCTTTTAGGAAACAAACCTGTAATTGCACAACAAAAAAATAAGTATGTCTGTTATATGCATCTCAACTATCAATGAGATAAAACCAAATTTCGGTCAACCTTGCAATAGGAAAACTGTTTACATTGTCTCTGAAGAAATGTTCCAAATGTTATTACACAAAGAAGTGATATAAGTAAGTATGCAACCTAAATATGTAGGGAAAAAGTACTAGATATGTGTGATAAGCAATGAATTCATAGAAATATCTTCTGAACTTTGTGACATCTTTGTTACTGTTCAACTTCCTTAAAGTGTATAATTTGTTGTACTTTCTTTTCTAATTCTAAAAAAATTACTTTTCGATACAATTTTGCATTCATAACTTTGCTTTTTTGTCTTAAAGACAGGCCTCATAATGATATTGGCTTCAGGATCCATAAAAGCTATACCCATCCCCAGCTCTAGCTCCGTACATCTTATCAGCAGAAAACAAATGTTAGGGTGGCAATAAGCATTTATGTTGTCCTTTGTGCTAGTGCTACGTTGGGGTACTAGCCTCTGCTATGTACCCATTCCAAAGGGTCTTCCTACAACCTAACTCTGTGAAGTGGACAGGGGACTACATGTCTCCACCCTCTGGTTGTAGCACCTCTTCCAGAGCTGAAAGCGAAGTAGAAGTTAGTAAATCAGGGACCCCGTGTGGGGATGAGAGAGATGGAGGGGGAAGTTCCAGGCAGCTGTGAGCATTAAAGCTGGAAAGAGAAAAGTGATCTCCCAGAAGAATATACATCACATGAGCAGAGGGAACTTTATTTCTGTTTGATTCCCACTTCCACACCTTCTGTCTTGAGATCCATGGAACGATCTATAACCTTGTAACCCCATGATTTACATCTTCCATTTATTGGGATTTGAGTGACTCTCTATTCATGGCAATCAAAAATGTCCTGAAAAGTCAACATTCCCAATGATGTTGCATTTTACTGGAGGATTCTGGAAAATAGCTATGATTAATTGAATGCTGGCCAAAT
Organism: Neofelis nebulosa; assembly: GCF_028018385.1. NCBI lineage: Eukaryota > Metazoa > Chordata > Mammalia > Carnivora > Felidae > Neofelis > Neofelis nebulosa. The sequence continues at coordinate 31,141,246 of NC_080785.1, forward strand.
TACCTGAATAGCTACACCATCTCTAATCTTTACAACATTGCCAGCAGGTAGCTAACATCAACATTTTGTAAGTGAGAAGACAGCCTCAGTGAAGGTGAGTGGCTTACTAAAGGTCATGTAACTGGAAAACCAACCTGGATTGGAATTCAGTTTTGTCTGATTCCAAAATGTGCATTGTTTCTATTATACCATACTGCCTGCCAATGTCTAAAACCAAAGGAATTAATTTCTGCTGACGGAACTTTATACATGATTTTGAACACATGGTTGTTGGATGTTAGAAGCCGTACGGATAATCTAATCTAATCCCTCAGTTTTGCCTTAAGGTCACTAAGGTTTTATATGCGATGTCGTTCAAGGTTCCAAAGTTAAGTGTCCAAGCTGAACCAAGAACAGGAATCTTGTGGATTCCTTCCATTAAAATTGACCTATTCCAAAAATGAATGAGAATAGTCTAATACTATTTCTGCTTGAATAAAACTATTTGCCTTTGGTAGATTCACACCTAATAATTTACATGTTTTTATTTCAAAAAAGAACCCTAATAGGCAATATTAAAGGAACTGAAATACTAATTCCTTTAAAAAGGGTTTAAGTTTTATTCCACATGTTTATTCATATTGAAGGCTTTACTCTATATGTCATCTAGTTTATTTAAAAACTAGAACAATGGCAATAATATTTGCTATCTATAGCACCTGCTGTATCAATACCTCATAATGTAGTATTGTAATAAACTTAGATAAATTAACTAATACAGGGCCACCCAAATGGTAAGAGGCAAAAGAGGATTTAACCCAGGTCTTAGTTGACTACAAATAACAAATATTTTACCGATTTGTTAAAGTTTAACATATATAAAATTAAAAATATGGGCATTTGGACATGGCTTATAGTATGCCCTTATTATTTTGTGTTTCTTTTCTTACTATCTGTGAAATGATTATGGCTTGGCATTGAAATCAACGATCTGGTCAATGGCTTTTAAATATTCCTACCACAGAAACCTTGGTGCATAAATATTCAGGGCTGTGAATTTTCTCATTGAGCAGGAATAGCCTTTGCAAAAAAAGATACTTTATAAGAAAAATAACTCACCTGACCAGGGTTTTAAGATTTAAGAATCATTTCTATATTTTAAACTGAAGTTCAAGGATTTAGAAGATTTACTTAAGCCCCTTGAAAAAAATGTGTTGGGAATTCTACTGTCCTGCATAATGCAGCCTCCCAAAATAAATCAGAATTTATTATGAAATTCTGATATTTTAGAAATGCCTCTTCTAAAATTTGCTTCTTGGGTATGTTATGGGTGATTACACTGATATTGATTTTTGTTTTTCTTGAATAAACAGATAGAGGTTATGAAAGGTAATATTCCTTGTGTAGACATTTTCACTCAGGATTCTATTAGAAGGAAAGTAGATAGAACTGGATAGTATTCGGCCAATAGCCATTATAATGTGAGATGAAATGAAAATAAATTTAGCATAGTGCCTGGCATACAGTAAAAGCTCAATAAGTGCTAGCTATTGCTATTTTTATTATTGGCTATAGAAAGATGCCAGGGAAACCATCAGAGATGTGGATGACTTCCTAAAACGAACATAGCATTTTGTCAAATGTTTCATGAGACATCTGAGTGTGCTAGGCTAGTGGTGAAATAAAGGGCTTTATGTCGCTACAAGATGGGATTTGGTTTGTACCTGGCTTTGTGCCAGCCACGTCAGAGCCCTTGTCGATTACTGTGGAAGTTTGACCTGACCTGCTGATGTGACATTGCTGACACCACAGTGCGGCCAGTGCCACCTGCAATGTATCAGCAATTTTCCTCCAGAAAGTGCCACAGACCTCTAATAAATATCCAATTTCCCAATTGGATATATTTCCCAAAAATTCCAATCTCCCTCTTCTTGAACTGAGGGCCCCCATTTCGGTTCTAACATGACAACTGTTCTGAACGTTACAGCAGATGAACAGGCTCATGTCATTTTCCACATGTAGTTATATCAAAGGAGAAACTGGCAGCCAAATACACTCTGTCAACATAGCTCACGATTGCTCTCAACTGCTTTAACTATGAAGGGTGAAAAAATCAGTTCAACATCCAGGTAATTATTCACTACTAGGTTTCACAACCTTTGACAAGCAGTTTGCCAAAGGTCTTGAATATCACCATCTGGAGGGTGATGGCTAAATGCTGACTCCTGTCATGAGAAGTAAGAATGGATGAGCACTGACCTTGGATAATTCCTGAAGGAAGTTGCTAATGAAGGGTAGGGGAAGCTGTGATTTTGTTGTTAATTTGATAGGCAGTTAGTTGCAGCGACGTATCCAGTTGTAGTTGGATCCAGTTAACATGCAAGTGAAAATTGGCATGAGTGAAAATTTGACTCATGTTCGGATACCTTCTGTCTTTTGACAGCAGCCATTTAAGTGTTCCTCAATAATGCCAATTTAGCCCCCCCCCCCATATCACTAGACAGATTAGGACATCTAGATTATATATTCCACATTTGAGGCTAAGTTTTCTACTCTTTTCATGGACATATTGGAATTGTATAAATGGAGCGAAGACATTGAACAATCACGAAGTGAACTAATGCAACTTCCTAGGCAGCTGATTTAGGAAGATGAGCAGTCCTTTCAGTCCCTTAGGACATGACCAATAAGTCATCCTAGTTTCCATCCTAAATTCATCTAGAACCCATTTCACTTCTTTTTCCATTCCCTACCAGGCAGAAAGGGAGCTTGGGAAACTTTAAATCTTCATGGTGAATGGAAGCCTGTGGCGGAAATTGCTACCATATCTCATAAATTGCTATATACTTGATATAGCAAATATGTGTTTTCCTTAGGCTAGAACTAGAACCCTAATTTTTAGCTAAACATTGCAGTCATCCATCTAGGTATTAATTCAGCTAGGTATTACCATGTGACTAAGATCTGGCCAGTGAAATATACACAGAAATGTTGGAAAGAACTTTGGGAACTTTCCTTAAAAAGGAAAGGTAACATCTTTATTTCCCCCCTTTCTACCATCCATTGCCTGGAACATAAATGTAGTAGGTGGGAGGAACTCTGTCAGCCTTCTTTGTCATGAGGAGAAGGGCCACATTCTAAGGATAGGAGAGCAATGATCTGGAAGGAGTCTAGGTCCCTCAACACTTTGTGAAATGTTCATATTTTAGAGAGAGAGCACGAGCAGGGGAGAAGGGCAGAGGGAGAGAGAGACAGAATCTTAAGCAAGGTCCACGTTCAGTGCAGAGCCTGACGCAGGGCTGGATCCCATGACTCTGGGATCATAACCTGATCTGAAATCAAGAGTTGGACACTCAACTGACTAAACCACCCAGGAACCCCTGTTGTCTTAACTTTTAAAACAAAAATTTTTCTATTTTAAGTACTCAAAAGTTTGCATGTTGACAGGGATCATAATGTGTTAATTATGATTTATATCATGGTAGTAAGATCACATCTAAATGGAATAGTGACTTGATGTGAAGAAAAAAACCAAGAAACAGCTTATTTATCATGTCATAGTTTCATCTGATGGCCACAAATAAAAATGTGGCTTTGTAAATTGAATAGGCTATCACTCATTTTGAGATAATGTCTCATATAGCTTCAGTAAGGCACAGTGATACTAGGTGGAAACTTAATATGGATACAGGTAACATTGCTGGTGTTCTTTTCTAAAGTGTAATTTGCCTTATATGAATTAGCCATTTCTTTTATTTTTTTAAATTTACTTATTTAGGGCCACATGGGTGGCTCAATCGGTTAAGCGTCCAACTTTGGCTCAGGTCATGATCTCACGGTTGGTGGGGTTGGTGGGTTTGAGCCCTGCGTCAGTGCTGTCTGGACAGCTCAGAGCCTGGAGCCTGGTTGGGATTCTGAGTCTCCCTCTCTCTCTGCACCTCCTCCTCCCCCGCCGTGTCTCTCTGTCTCTCGCTTTCAAGAATAAATAACATTAAAAAATTAAAAAAAGAAGTGTACTTATTTATTTTAAAAGAGAGAGGAAATGTGAGTGTGGGAGAGGAAAAGAGAGGGGAGAGAGAGGGAATCTCTGCACTGTCATTGCAGAGCCCAATGTGGCGCTCAAACTCACCAACCACAAGATCATGACCTGAGCTGAAATCAAGAGTCGAATGCTTCTATCCGGGTGCCCCAAAGTTTCTCCCTATCTACTGGCTCATTATCTGCAGGAAATATACATGATTAAATTATTTTCATTAAAAAATGACCCTCTTGTTATTAGTCAATATCTATCTATTTTACTGTCCTATTTATCTCCTTTTGTTTAGAGATAAACTTCAGGAAAGATTAGTCTAAACTCACTCTATATTCTCACTTTCATGAAGCTTTTCTGATCTGTTTTTTCTTGACCAACCTTTGGCATTTGCCACTGTTTCACACATCATCACTGAAACTGTCTTGATTCTCAGCTTCCATGGGATTTCTTGTCCTGGATCTCCCAGTTTAGTAGCCACCCCTCATTCTCATTCACTTGTGTCTTTTCTTCCACGATGCCTAAAATATTGGTTTTTTGTTTTCTGTTTTTTTTAGGATTCTATCTTGAGTTTCTTTCTCACTTCAAATACCACCTATTTTCTGATGACTCATGAGTGTACGTTATATTTCCTGAAATTTAGAGTTGTATTTCTGTAATCGTTAAAAAGAAATCCACAAATCCAAGACTGAATTCACCCACCTTAAATGTCAAGCTGTTGCCTCCACCTTCTCATCCAACAGTATTTTCTTTTGGGTGATGGCATCATCGTTTTCCTTGTCTATCTCTCTTTGCCTTGGAAAGCTCATTCATCTTTTAAGATTAATTTCAAGTCTCATCTCTGCTTGGAAATGTCCCCGACCTTAATGAGAGTTTTTCCTCTTTTGTGCTCCTGCTCTTTGTCCCTGTAACACCAAGGTCTTGCTTCTGTTTAATATTTTCACCCTGAGTTGTCATTTTTTTAAAAAATAATTTAATGTTTATTTATTTTTGAGAGAGAGACAGAGAGTGAGCAGGGGAGGGGCAGAGAGAGAAGAAGACACAGCATCCAAAGCAGGCTCCAGGCTCTGAGCTGTCCACACAGAGACCGATGTGGAGCTTGAACTCATGAGCCATGAGATCATAATGTGAGCAAAGTCGGATGCTTAACCGACTGAGCCACCCAGGTGCCCCTGAGTTGTCATTTTTAAATTACTTATAAATCAACCTCACTTCACTGTTAGTTCCTTTTGAGCTGAGCTTTGAGTTGTTTATCTCTGTGTCTTTAGGATCTACTATAGTGATTCATAAACAAGCTCAAAAAATCCTTTTAAATAAATAAATGAATGTTTCCTCAACCTTTGCAAGTAGAGCCATAATTTGGATCCGTTATTCACTGATTTCATCCCATTTTTCATTTGTGAGACTTTAACCATCTCTCATCCCAACTAGTCTTCTTTTTATTTTTTATAGATTAAGTCCTATTAATTTACAGACATTTTTACTTAAAAAAAAATACCTACGTGTGTAGGAAAGAACTGCAAAAGGATGGTAGTTGATTTTTTTTTGCTTCCTCATCTTTTGAACTCAGAGAACACGGCCATTTTCTTGGTCGTAAGGGAGAAATACATGTCAGATTCCAATCCCAAATTCCTTCTACAGGGTAATAATTGTGATTAGAAACCTGGCCTACTGATGGGGTCTGACATTGGGATTTACTCTAAACTCTTGTCAATCTATAGCTTGGTATTCACTAATATTTGTTGAATGATTTTATGCACAAATAACTTTATCCACTTTTCAAGTTGAGATATGATATGCACATGGGCTCATACCTCATGTTGATCACGAAAATTTGACGTTTACTGAGAACACAATATGTGCCAGGCACTCTTTCTTACTTTTTTTTTAATGTACTATCTCATTTAATCCTCATAACTGCCTTATTAGATAGATTTATTATTATTTTATCCTTTAATAAATTGGGAGAGTGAGCTACAGAAAGGTTTAGTAAATTGTTTAGAATATTACCAATTACAAATGGTGGAATTGAAACTAAGCCCAGCAGTGTGGTTGGTTCCAGCTTGCATGCTCTTAAGTATTCCGTAATAGCTGTTCTGCAATAGACAAAGGGGCTCCAAATATATACTTAAAGTAAATTTATATAGCCAGATATGCTTCCCTAAAATATGAGGATTATGGGTAATCTGCATAATTATTCCTTGACATTTTTTCAGGGTATAAATAGAACGATATTTAAAAATCCACAACCACAATTGGGTGAACAATAAATAAAGGCTCCTTATTATTTTCTAAAATGTCCAGTAATTTTATTTGAGAGCAGCTGATGTAGGATGTTAAAAATATTTCTTCCATCTGAGGCCCTGCTGAGTGTATTTCATTGTTTAGTGGCAGGCTACTTTCACTTTAACTGTATTTCACAGCTTTGTTGATTGTTGTTCTTGCCATTATCCTGTCATTAGCCTCTCAGCTTCTAGTTTTCACTCTCTTACAGTTGGTCCACTGGGGTAAATCTACTGCTTCCTCACTCTTTTGAATTTTACATGCTCTCACGTTTTTATGAAACCTCTCTGAAGGATAATCTGTATATCCCTGCATGCATGACTTACATATTAGAATATACAGAAAAATTTATACTCTGCAAAAGCTCTTAAAACCTGTTTAGCATATCAGACTGGGGACTCTTTATTATGAGGTATCTTGGTGTTCTTTTCAAATATCCTCAAGCTCTTCTTTAGCTTCAAAAACAAATAATTATAATAAAAAATTCCTCTCACACCCAGATAAATCTAAAAGGGAATTATTTTACCCATCTAAGCAGAAAAAATATTAGCTTTTTAGGGGTTGGCATTCTAAAAATCAACACTAGAAAGATGCTTGGTTAAGTAATGCGAAAATTATCAGCTGCAATATAAAAAGTTATCCACTGATTACTTTACCTCTTACTAATCTCATTTGAAAGGAGAAAACACATAAACCATATCTGTAATTAGAATGCTAACTCACTCATTTATCAGTGTTTAGGGAAGACTGATCCCCACAATACACTCTCTTCTTATGTGAAAATGGTAACACTTTCACTGACTTAGCAGTTCAAAGCTGTATAAAATAGAATGTATTCAAGATTTTAAAAAGGATAATGTTATTATTTTCAAATGTATGTAACTCTAAGTTTTTCAAACATTTAAGTAATTACATTTGCTTGATAATCTGTAAGGATTTTCCTTATTTGGTCAAACAAGGTAATTTAGGGTTTAGGTTCAATTCACACAGTGTTGTAATATGACCACTTAAATACGGAAAGATGACCCAAGAGGTCACAGTGTACTTCCATCGAAGTAATACATTTTGGGTGGGGTCCTAGCAGGCCACTCCTAATTAGTGATGGGAATGGCTAAATTAAACTTGGCTCTGGCATTCTTACAAAATGCCAACGTGGCCTTCAGTTCAGCAAAAATGTTTCTCAGTTAAGAAAAAAATGTATATAGTGAAATGATTTCCTTTTACCCATTCAGTACCAACAAAGAATTTCTGTAACCTATATGTAAAATAACTTCATATTGGATTGTCCAGGAAAATAAAACCAGATTTTTCTCAAAGTAAATTACAATTGGAGTTAGGTAGCTTTACGCAACAGAAATGTTGCTTGGGATAATGACATTTCTGGCTGGTTGCCTTGTGTGATGCTCCCAGAAGTGGTTTCCATTGAGACTATTAAATAAAAGGATTGATGTGATATGGAACTCCAGTCAGTGGTGCCCCTTGTATGAGGATTAGTTGACTCTTTGATTTATTTTGGCATTTCATTTTACACCTCTTTTTGAAATCAACTCATGGCAGTGTGGCCAATCAATCAACTTCCATCTGCAAACTACTCAGTGTACTTCTACTTTGAGATACTTTATATGTATTCTGATTAGTCTTATATCATCTCAAACTTTACTAAAAATAAATGAATCAAGGGTTCTAAATGCAGAGGGGAAAAAGTGGAGGGCTGTGTGGGTAAGCAGAGGAAAATGAAATTTCAATTTCTACTGTTGTCATCATCATCATCATCATCATCAATAAATATATTTATTAAGTTCACACATGCACTTGCCATTTTCTGTTTTTTCTTCATTATAGTTTCACTTGAAGGCATACACATTTGAGAATTACTAAAACATGTTAATTTAGAGAGTGTCATCAATAAATGGCACTGGGAAAATTGGATATTCACATGCAGAAGAATGAAACAAGACCTCTTTTACCACTCAACAAAAATTGACTCAAATGTAAGACCTGAAACCATAAAACCTCTAGAAAAAAACCTTAACAAGCATCTTGGCAGTGATCTTTTTGGATACGACACCTAAAGCATAAGTCACAAAATTAAAAAAAAAAAAGAAACCAAAACAAGTGGGAGTACATAACATTGAAAGCTTCTGCACAGAAAAATAAATAGTGGGCAAAATAAAGAGGCAACCTATGGAATGAGAGAAAATATTTGCAAACTACACATCTGATAAGGGATTAATATCCAGAATATATAAGGAACTCTTACAACTCAATAGCTCAAAAACAAATAATGCAATTAAAAATGGGCAAAGGACCCGAATAGACATTTTTTTCCAAAAATGACAGTCAAATGGCTACCAGGTATATAAAAAGATGCTCAACATCACTAATCACTAAGGACATATAAATCAAAGACACAAGCTATCACTTCATAACCTTTAGAATGGTTATCATCAAAAAGACAAGATAACAAGTGTTGGTGAAGATGGAGAAGAGGAAACTCCTGTGCTGTGTTGGTTAGAAGGTAGATTGGTACAGCCATGATGGAAAATGGTATAGATGTTCCTCAAAAAACTCAAAATAGAACTATCATATGATCCATCAATTCCACTTCCGAGTGTATAGCCAAAGAAAAGTGAAATCACTGTGTCCAAGAGATATCTGCACCCTCATGTTCACTATAGCATTATTTACAATAGCCAGGGTATGGAAATAACTTAAGTGTCCATTTATGGATAAATGGATAAAGAAAATGTTATATATATATATATATATATATATATATATATATATATACACACACACATATATATATACACACACACACATATATACACATATATATAACAAATATTATATTTATTATATATAATATTATAACATACAATGTTACTCATATCTATAGTTGAGTACTGTTCAGCCATAATAAAGAAGGAAATCCTGCCATTTGTGACAACATGGATGAAACGTGAGGGAATTATGCAAAATTAAACAAGTCAGAGAAAGACAAATGTTGTATGATCTCATTACATGTGGAATCTAAAAAAACCCAAAACTCTTAGAAGCAGAGATCATATTGGTGGTTGCAAGAATCAGGGTATGTGGGTTGGGGATTTGGTTCCAGTTATAAGATAATTTCAGGGATATATTGTACTGCATGATGATTATAGTTAACAATACTGTATTATATCTTTGAAAGTTACTAAGAGTAGATCTTAAAAGCTCTTATCACAAGGAAAACTTTTGGTAACTATGTGAGATGATGGATGTTAACTAAACTTATCGTGGTAATCATTTCACAATACATACCTATTATCAAATCATTATATTGTACACCTTAAATGTACACAAGGTCATATGTCAATTATACATCAAGAACTCTAGAAAAAGAATTGTTCTTTTTATTACAAATAACTTTAAATGTAAGTATTCAAGAGTATTGTATTTTACCCCTTCCCAGTTATTTCTACCTATAAATGAATATGTACTATCTTCACCACTTTTTTATCACTCTGATATCACCAACTTTGAGAGATTTGGATTTCTAGGCAACATACTTTAATTAAACAATCTTCACCGGAAAAGAATGTGCTAATTTATATCTAGCCTGACTTCTCTCCTAGTTAAGAAGTAGCAGATAGTGTGGTAGACGACACTGTCACTCTCTCATAAAAGATGTGACATAAAGTGGGAAATCTCATTGTCTCATCAACAAAGAAAATAAAAAAAACATTAAATTTAGCATGTTTTCTATTGTCAAATGTTCTTGTCTTTATAATTAGAGTGGAACATACTTTTTCTGCATATGCTTGCTGTTTCTTGAAATCAAAGTAAACCAATAAGGCAGAAAACTTCTAGGATATGTATGGTTTGAGCTGATCTTTTTTTCCCCTGTTTTTATTGCTATAAAACAAAATTATGCTTTATCATGTGTTCAGCATCATGGCACTCAATAATAGGTTAGGACTAAATCCCTGAGGAATTTGTAAACACTGTTGAGAAGCAAGAATCTGGTCATCAACCCAGTTTACAATAAATGATAAGATGTGTTGGGGAGACCAAAAGTGTTATAGAAAATTAGTGGAAAGAAATCAGATTTAGACTAGGCCTTGAAGGTTAAGTAGGGTTTGAGAATGATGACAGAGATCCTAAATGGTATTCTATCCTGGAGGAAAATCTTGAACAAAGGTAGAGAAACACAGTGGAACACAGGCCAGTTGGTATAATTGCAGAAACAGGTGGTTTCGGAGCATTGGTAATCTAGGTCATATATTAAAGCTGTATTTTGTAGAGATTTTCCTACTTGGAATAGTAAGTTATGTGACTTCAGAGCATGCCCAATACTGAGGATTAACTATATGTCATCAATTAACCAGCACAGGGCAAGGGCAAACATCTCAGAGCATTGTAGCCATCACAGTGGATAGTAATACCAACATGAAATAGAATTGCAGTGGTACATTTAACTCAGTTTAGATTTAATACTTTTTATAATTGGAGGCTGCACAACATGGTTAAGGAAAAATTACCCATAGTTCCATGGGAGCAGAGGGCAGCTGAATTTGAACTTGTCATTTTTTGAAAGAATTTGTCATTCTTGAGATAGTTGTCCTTGAGATAGTTGTCCTCCAACTTAAGTATGTATCTGGCCATTTCCAGTAGAAGAAAGGATTTCAAAGTCATACTTCTTTACTTCTAGATTGTGCCTGACTTAACTAACCACAAACACCAGACTGTGTAGCCCATATGAACATGACAATGCTTTGTAAAGGTCACTGGTGAGTAATAGATGTCCAACGTGAAGGGCTGTTCCCGAAAATAACAAGCTGGGATGGGCCTGCCCCACAAATGTGTAGAGATGGGAAATGGAGACAACGTTTTTAAAGTTTTGAGAAATGTAGACAATAACTGCATCAAGCTGGAGGCACTAGCACAAATGGGGCTTGGGAAAGGAAGCGTCAACATGGGTGGCCAAGAGTTGGTTCTGAGTCTACATCCTAGAAAGAAAAATATTTTTCTTCTATTTTAAAATGTTTATATTTTTCATCTTCTTTCAGGCCTTTCTCCACCATAATTGCTACTCCTATTGTCCCAGCATAGTAGGAGGGAAAGGTACAGATACACTGGATATTCAGACTGGATGATGTTCTAGCTGCCATTTGCCAGTTGTAGGACCTTAACCTCTCTGAGTGTCATTTTTTTCTTCTATAATATAGGAATGATAATACTGAGTTTTTTGGTGAGGATTAATTGAAACAGCAAATATGAAATAGCTAACACAGAGATAGACAGGACATAATCACATACTGGAAGTTATTTTAGTTCCCTACTTCTCTCCTTCATTCCCTCTTCCATTATCTCTCCTTCTCCCCATCCCTCCTTTTTTGCCTCCTTCCTCTCATTCTTTAGTGAATATTTATTGAAAATATTTTAACCACTTTCCATTTGCTAAATATTATGTATGACACTGAGGATAAGTTGGAAAACAATCCCTGTTCTCATCAGCTTACAATCTAATAAGAGAGACAAACATTAATCAAAGTAGGACATAGTGAATATAAAAAAATATATAACTGTATAAAACAGAAGTATATGGCGCTATGAGAGTGAATAATTGTAATGTTAATATCTTTTCCTTTTCCCTTTCTACTAGGGGAGATTGGAACACAGAAAATGAATAGCTAATATAAATGTCTAGATGTTGATGGATTGGTCTTGAAAATATATGACTGTTGGTACTTCTGTATTTTGATATTCTGGAATAAGGAAGGTAAATAAGAGAGAGCACAACCTAAAATATTTCTATTTCATGTTTGCATCTTATGCTTCTTTTGTTCTTTTTATTTTTGGATGAGTAGTTGTTTTAGTGAACTTCCATAGGTTTATTCTTCCTTTGATTAAATGAGTAGGAATTCCTTTGTTCTTAGGGAGAAAAATGAACTTTGGAATTCAAAACAGTGGGTTTCTCCAAAACTCTATGTTCAATCACATAACAACCACTCAATAGAAAAAAAAGCTTCTTTCCTCATAGGAGTTTGATCATAATGAATAGAGCTGAGACAGCTTCACAGTATGGAATGCCCTGTAGGGCTAAAGCCTCTCCCAAGCCCTGTGGCTTGGACAGAATAGAGAACTCAAAGTCCCCATCTACGTAAGAACTCTTGCCATGAAGAGACAAAAGTCAGCAGTCACAAACAGCAAGACACTCTCTTATTGGATAATAATTCTTTTTCTTGTTAATCCTAGAAGGGATGGGTTCTTTGCAGGGGGCCTTGGAGTCTGGGATAAAATTAACTTTTTATTAAAGGACTTTGCCTGGGAAATCTCCTCTCTTCTCTTGTCCTGCCTGCCAAGGCTGTAGGATTTGGGCCCTGTCAGTGTGTTTATGTCATATAAATATAATCTAGTGTAACATTTCTTGTCATTATAGTAAGTGACTATTTTATGGACAAAACTAGAAGAGAAAAATAGAAGATAGTTACCAACAGTCTGTAATAGAGAATTTGGAGTTAAATGATCCAAGAAGTACCATAGTCAAGGACTGTCATTTCAGAAGTGCCAATCAGCGATGGTGATTGTTGCACTTGGAGATGGCCTTCATGTAATGTACTACACCACCTGCACGCGCATGCACATGCATGTGCACACACACACACACACACACACACACACACACACACACACTTGTTATTTCTCCTCCCACTACGCATCACCAAATAAATAAAAACTTTTGATTCCACTTCCTTCTCCAGCTACCTCCTCATTTCTTTCCTCTTCACAGCAACATTCCTCAAAAGAATTGCCATCTTGATCACCTTTCATTGTGTCTCTATCATGTTCCAATTGGAAACTTCACCAAAACTGCTCCTTTGAAGGGCCTCTAAATTGCTATATCTGAAGGTCAATTCACGGTGTTTATGTTACTTGGCCCATTTGACATACCCGACAACAAGCTCCTCTTTTACACATCTTCTTCACTTGGCTTTAGGATCCTGCCTTCCTTGGTGTTCCTCCTACCTATTTGGCCTCTGCTTCTTACTTTCCAGGCTACATCATCCCCTTTGCACTGGAGCCACCCAGTTCTCACTCCCTTGGTGATCATATTCAGTGACTGGCTTTCTAACATTTATACTCAGGTCACACCCAGGTGTGTTGCTCCAGGCTAGATCTTTGCCTTGGATTTCAAATTCACATATCCAACTTCCCATGGGTCATGTCTATTCAATGTCTAGTAAGCATCTCAGCATTAACATCACCCAAACTCCACTCCTAATCCTCCCCTCCAGCTCTGTTGCCCCCTATCTCCCTGCAGTTTATTTAAGGGTTCATCATTCCTCAAGTTGTTCAGGCCAAAAACCTCTGAGCCATCGTAGACTTCTTTCTCTTACATTCTCTGCCCAATCTGTCAGAAAACTGTGTCAGCTCAACATCTGAGATATACTGTCTGTCCAATCTCTTGTCTACATTTCCTCTGCCAACACCATGGTTCCAGCCACAATCTTCTCCTCCTGGATTACTGTAATGGCTTTCTGATTCATCTCCCTGCTTGTCTTTGTCCCTCACAGACCCATTTAGTCTAGTAAGAGATCCTAATAAAGCAGACATTAGAAATGTGGTATAGTTGTTACTTCTTTGCTTAATATCCTGCGTTGGCTTCTAATATGACTGTGGATAAAACCATAGTCACTGAAGTGGTCCACAAGGCCATGCACTATCTGATACCCAGCTAACTCCCTCACCTCATTCCATACTAGCACCAATCACAGGCCTCCTTGGTGCCCCTCACAGACCCCAGACATGCTCCTGCCTCTGTGCTTTTGTACTTGCCTGGAGTTCTCTTTCCCAAGAAATTTCCCAAGACCTGTAGGTCTTCATTTAAATGTCATCTTCTCAGTGTGGAATTTCCTGATGCCACTACTTAACATTTCAACATCCACACTTCTTTCCAACACTCTTCATATTCATTCGTTTTCTTTTTCTCTATAGCCTGCATCATCCTTTAACATGCCTCATATTTTACTTATTTATTTTGCCTAGATCTGCCTTCACTACCCCCTCCTCCTACTAAAATGTAAGTTCCATGAAGGCAAAGGATTTTGTTTCTTTTATTCACTGCTGTATTCTCATTTCTCATAACAGTGCTTGACCAATACAAGTAGTCAACAAATATTTCTTAATTGGACAAATGTGATTGTCAGAAATAGGATTTATTATTTATGACTCTAAAATTCATCATCACCCTGTTTAATGTATTTGTACTTTCCTATTCTTATCTACTTCTCATGCACTGTTTCAATGACCGCACCCTCATTGGCTAGATGGGTAGGCAAAAGTGATGGTGTGAATGATGCAAACAGGATTATGTCACTGTATGGGGTAGTAGATCTGGTGTCTCTGCATGTCTGTGCAAGCGCATGGTTCTCTCTACTACCCTGAGGCCACCTTTCAATGATACCTGGAAACAATAAATGTTATGTGTCACAAATTCGAAAAGATACATGCATCCTTAGATTATTGGATCATTATTTACAACAGCCAAGATATGAAAGCAATCTGTGTCCATCAATAGATGAATGATAAGGAAAGTGTGAGACACACACACACACACACACACACACACACACACTAGAATATTATACAGCATTAAAAAGATGAGATCATGTCGTTTGAGACAACATGGATGGACCTAGAGGGTATTATGCTAAGTGAAATAAGTCAGATTGAGAAACACAAATACCATCTAATTTCACTTATATGTGGAGCTAAAAAAAAGAACATGAATAAACAAACAAAAAGCAGAATCAGACCTATACAGACAGAGAACAAGTTCCTGGTTGCCAGAGGGGAGGGAGTTGAGGAGATGGGAAAAATAGGTGAAGGGGAGAGAGAGATACAGACTTTTAGTTATGGAGTGAATAAATTAGGGCAGTAAAAGGCACAGCATAAGGAATACAGTCAATGATACCTTAATAGTGATGTAATGGGATAGATGGTAGCTGTATTGTGGTGAACATAACATAGTGTATAAACTTGTCAAATCACTAAGCTGTACACCTGGAACTAATGTGACATTGTGTGTCAATTATACTCAAATATAAACAAACAAATAAATAAATGCTGAGTGTCAAGATCTCTCAAAGTTATTTGTGGATTTTTTTCCATTACAATAAGTGCTACATGCAAAGGTAATAGAACTATCTTTGTGAGTATACATGATTTACTTTTACTTTTTAAGTATTATTCATTTTTTGAAAGAGAGAGAGAGAGAGAGAGAGTGCTAGTGGAGGAGGGGCAGAGAGAGAGGGAGACACAGAATCCAAAGCAGTCTCCAGGCTCTGAGCTTTCAGCACAGAGCCCGATGTGGGACTAAACCCACGAACCATGAGATCATAACCGGAATTGAAGTCAGATGCTTAACTGAATAAAAAAAGAATAAAAGGAATTTATTCTTTTTAACAAATTTTTTTTAAACGTTTATTTATTTTTGGGACAGAGAGAGACAGAGCATGAACGGGGGAGGGGCAGAGAGAGAGGGAGACACAGAATCGGAAGCAGGCTCCAGGCTCTGAGCCATCAGCCCAGAGTCCGACACGGGGCTCGAACTCACGGACCGCGAGATCGCGACCTGAGCCGAAGTCGGACGCTCAACCGACTGAGCCACCCAGGCGCCCCAAATTTATTCTTTTTAAAAAAGAATAAATCATCTTTCAAAGTCATTTTATTTAAAAAAGAATAAAAAATCTTTCAAAGTCATTTTAAAGAAGGTCCATGCCTTATACCTGCATAATATATTAGCTCTTCATGGGCAAGTTCCAAGGCACATATTTGTTTATTGAATATCTATCACTGACATCATATTTCCATTTTTTACTGAAAAATTATCATTGGAAAAAGAAACCTTTTCTAATGCCAGAATCACATAGAAAGATTTGTGGTATAATTTATAAGGTGCCAAAGAGAAGATGAGGAAGTATCGAGCAGTATTGTTGATTTGATTAGAACTACACACCCCATGGCAGATGGTTAAAAGGGTTTAAGAGATGAGTACTCATAAATACCCTCTCAGCTCTCCCACTTTCCTCCACTGCTGCAGAGGCCCAATAACCCTGCTGGTAACCAGAGGATGCTCTGGGGTGTTATGTAATGGAGAATATTCCCAAGACACAAAGTTTTTAGTATCCTACCCTCATTTTATTTATTTGTCTCTGAGGAGAAAAAAATAGAATTGCAAAATGAAGTCGACCTACACAAACTCCATGCTACAAAGAAGCACATTATTGCAATTTTCAAGTGTATTATGCAAGTAGTTTTTGAAAGAAGCCTAGGGATGATTTATGACCAAGTTTTTATATAAATCATAATTACTAAAACAGAATATTGATCCAAAAATAAAATGAGGGACAACGTGCATCATAAATTTTATGATTTTGGATTTATTATATATATTTCAAGTAAATATTAGGTCCAAATGATACAGATGGTGACTTTAACTCACTTTTTTTTTTAAACTTACTCTTTATAAACAAAAATCTAGCAAACTACGAAATTGGATTACTGAGCTGGAAACATTTCAGTTCAAAGAAAAAATTAAACCTCTATTTCAATGTATGTATCTGAAGCATAAACATTTAAAAAATTATTTGCAGTATTATTCACTGTGACTCAAAATTGGTGACAAGAAAAAAGCAAAGAATGCCAATGTTTCCTGGTATTGTGAATGGTGCTTGTTCAGTATTTTACTTTTGTGTCCTGTGTTGCATTTTTCTCTCCCAGAAAGTGAAAATTCAGTGTGATATTGCAAGTTAGGCCATGAGTTAGGCCCACTACTGTGCATTTTTCAACCCATAGTATTATTTTTCATAAAACTGCAACATAGTGACACTATGTATGTATTGTAAGTATATTAAGGTTCTCTAAAACATCTCGAGGGATGGTGAAACAGAGGGGGGCACCAGTTGGAAGAGAGGATTGATTACGTGGAGTCTGCTTTTGGATACATTACTGAGTTATCCCATCTGCAAAAAAAAACAAAACAAAAAAAAAAAAACACTTCTTTTCCCCTTCATATTCAGAAGCTAGCTATTGGCATACAGGAGGCAAGACTTCCCTTCCTTGTGTTCAGTCATATATAAAAGATCTTTTTTGAGAGCAGTAACACTGGGAAATAGGGACAAAAGTATTTTCAGAGCAGTGCAGGTAGCTTTATTTTTAAAACCATAACAGGCCTGAGTCTTAGTCTTCAATTTTTTTTTTTCTTCAAGGATTATGTTCCAGAATCAAGATGGAGTCTTAAAACAAAGAATGAGGAAGAAAAACATGATTTTCAGAAGCTCAAAGATGAGGACAATGAATTATTCATTGCTGTGTGTAGCATCTTCAGGATCTAGGAAGACCTCCATCTATACAGCAAGGTTGGGCAAATTGCAGCCCATGGGCAAATTTGGTCTGCCTCATGTTCTTGCCTAGCTTGGAAGCTAAGAATAACTCTTAAAGTTTTAAATGGCTGAAAAAATCAAAAGGATATTTTATGACACATAAAAATGGTATGAAATTCAAATTTCAGTACCTATAAAGAAAGTTTTATTGGAACTCACACATGTTCGTTTGTTTGTATATTTTCTGTGATTGCTTTCACATTACAACAGCAGAGCTGAATAGACAGACAGCCCGTGGACTGCAAAGCTGGAAATATTTACTCTCTGGTGCTTTACAGAAAAAGGCTTGTGGACTTCTGGTACAAGTTATACAACTCTTCCCTAAACTGACATGTAGATCATTTGCAATTTTTTACATTAGATATAAACTCAGGGATAAATATATCTGTTACATAGTATATAGCTTTAGTTTTTGCAGTCCTAACTGTTAAGAAAGCCACATTCATCCACATACTTGACTGAATCTGAGATCCAGGAACGTGTTCTCCAGATTACAGTAGGGCTTCAGACGCATAGTCCAGACTAGATGCCGAATGTGTTCCATACTTGCAATATTGCCTTGTCTACCCTTGTCTTCCTATTAAAAGTACAATGAAATAGCTGAACCTCAATAACAAAAGAGATACTTTTGAAAGAAATGAGCTTTTTAAAAGGTAGAATGTTTTAAAAGGCAAATTTCAATCCCTATTTCACTAACTGTAAGGATTATGTATTTACACACCCTTAATCTCATAGGAAACCTTGATTAGAATATGGCTAATTGTGATTCACTATTTAATCTTAATTTAGAATCAAGATATTCCTAAGTGGGGCTCCAGAAATGCAAGCAAGTTTGATGTAAAGATCCTCTATATATCCCTCAGGGACCAATGTCCTGACATCTTCTAGAGTTTTCTAATTGCTTTCTGCTTAACGTACAGAAGAGCATGTGGAGAGAAGGGGAATGATTAATCTTTTCAGTCTCTTGAATATGCTCCCTGAGACCTAGGAATTCTTGCTTCTTTTCCCTATAAAAGATTCAGTGGAGAAGCAGAAACAGATTCTAGTAAAACAACTCCTGATCACCAGGGGAGTGGGGGGAAGCACGAGGTTTTCGTCTCATCGGAATGCCATCAGTTTCTACTTTTTCTTAGTGAGAGAGACTTCTTTAAAAACTGCCTTGACCAGAATGTTCCTTCGAAACTGCTTTTTCAAAGAGCTTTCTCTCTTATGCAGAACAAAACCTACTTTATCAGGATTCAAATAAAGCTGTAGCGTAGAAATTTAACTGCTTTTGTGACAGCAGATATGGAGTTGACACTGAAATGCTGAATGGAAACTAGATTCTGCAATGACAAACGGCTCATAGAACAGGTGTTGGCTATGCTTGAATTTGGATATTTCTGTCTTCAGCTGTGTGATCCTGCATTTATCTCAGAATTCCAGATTCTGCCAACCGACACCGTGGCATCTGATATCATCCTATCAACTTGCTAGTAGCACCGTGTTCCCCACACATTGTCAGATGGTTGTCCCTATACAGGTATTCTGATGGGAAAGAAGTATTTGTGAGAACCTGGGCGGATTCCTGGGCCACGACAGGTCTAACAACTCTGTAGAATCCTTGGAGTCTATATGACCTTGGTGCTTAGATAACTACCAAGTCTGTAGGGGGAATCCTCTTTCTCCTAGTCTTGGTGGAGACATACACAGAGACACTACCTTTATGCACTCATCGACGTCGCCACCTCTGGGCCTTGCTGTAAACTTCTTCTGACTCTGAAGTTCTGCCATATTGTCTACAGGAGTCTACCCAGGGTAATTGCCCTGGGGCACTTGGTCTAACCAGGGTGTGTAACTTCCTTTGTATCTGGAAAAATAGTCTTGGAGTGCAGACTGACTTAAAATACAAGCTGGGGAGAATAAGATGAACAATATTAACCAATCTGCCATAGTCCTTATTATCTCAGAAGAAATTCACATACCCTATTATCATATTCCAGGAGTGCTTCTTGTAATTTTTTTTATTCTTAATCTTGCCTCCTTGAAAATAACTTCTACTTACATGGAGTTGCTTAAGCCATGAGGCCTGAGGCATTGAAATGCACTGTGCTAACTTGAACTTCATGAAATGTATTTTAGCAAAGATGAACTTGCTATTTTTGAAGGCCCCAGGTGTAAGGCTACTCCACGCTAGCATGCACACAGAGTTCAATCCTTTGTACAAAATTAGGCCTTGTCTTGGGAGAGGCTTTCTAGTTGATGAGCAGCATCCCTTTTGCTTTTAGGTGATGATGAAGTACTCCATTTTCTTATTACAACTATTTTACTACATAAAGGCTCTATTTGGAGATGGCCCCTATTATCCCAATGGCTCATGTAGGAAGCCAGAAAAACATTAAAAAGAGAGAGAGAGAGCGAGAGAGAGCGAGAGAGAACAAGATGATTTTATACAAGCTTCAGTGGAATCATCTGTGTTTACTCCACCATACCTACCATTACTCTATCCGTATTTAAGCTCTCAGACCTCAAGTCTTCTGAGTCTCTGAAGCACTATTTCCACTTCTGATTTATTTTTCTTCTTAAGGAAACATGAAAGGGATTTAACTTTTTGATTATTTAGAATTCTCTTCCTCTATTTTACTTAAGTTTCTGAACTAGAACTTGCTTTTGTCATAACTATGCCAATCTGATCTGGTCATTGATTCTAGTGCTGTTTTCATTCTCCCTGATTTTCTTTTCTTCCTGAGCATGAAATGTCCTAATTATGTTACAATATTCAAGTTGTACATATATTAAATGCTAGTGTAATATTATTTTAATAATTATTCCTTTTGCTAAATATCTTAGAGAATAGAACTTTCACATTTGTTTTGGGTGTTTGCTTCTTGCACTGACTATAAAGATGTGACGAATATCTTTCCAATTAGTTCTTTTGATGTTATTCTTTTTCACAGAGGATACAGCATTTCTGAGTTTCACTGACAACGTCCAACACTGTACCCTACAGAGTCTCCAGGAAACTCATTATTAGTGTGTCCTCTTTCTGACTTGTTTAAGAAATGTCAACCAGTACGTCACTATGGACTAAAGTTCCTCCTCCATCTCTCCTCACAGTGCCACCATCAGAGAAAGCAAATCAATAATTGTAGGACTTCTTCATTTATTCATCAAACATGCACTGAATGAAAGGCACCATGCTTGGTGCTTGGCATAGAGGTTGGCTCCGATGGGTAGGAGGAAGAAATAATTAACTCTGGATGGCTTCTCTACTATCAGGATCGGCAAAAAGCCAGGATTTAACCAGATTGTTTTGGTGAAAAATTGCACTCCTATTAAATTTTGGGCATAGTTATTGGTGTTTTCTTTTCCCACAGTCATACTCCTTTCTTCTTTCCTAAAAGAAGTCCAATTTTGCTCAGGTGTGGGCTAGTGTTTTCCTCTGAAAAAAATAAGATCCACCCAGTGTTTTGTGAGATAAACCATATGTTGTCCAAGTCCATCATGGCAATCCCATTTGTCTTTGCCAAGGGTTGGTTTGACAACGACTGGACATAATGAAGCAGTTTTTGCCAACAGGCCAGTTGCGTAGTCTGCAGGAAGTCCCTGACACAAGGGAAAGCTGACACTCCTTTATTCATTTGGAAGTCGTTCTGTGAAGATATGATACAGCTGCCGTAGTCATCCTAAAGCCCAAAGTGGGGATATTACCAACACACCAAATGAAGACAGAGCAGAAAAAATGGAACAAACATTATTAAGCTACTGAATCAACCATGAAACTGCCTAACTCCAGATTTCTTGTTAAGAGAGATAATAAATGACTATTTCTTAAAGTACTTTTAGCTGAGCATTGTGTTATATATAGCTAAAGAAACTTAACTGATATATGTTACCACCATGTTTAGCATTCAAATAATCCCAAGTCAGGGGGCGCCTGGGTGGCGCAGTCGGTTAAGCGTCCGACTTCAGCCAGGTCACGATCTCGCGGTCCGTGAGTTCGAGCCCCGCATCGGGCTCTGGGCTGATGGCTCAGAGCCTGGAGCCTGTTTCCGATTCTGTGTCTCCCTCTCTCTCTGCCCCTCCCCCGTTCATGCTCTGTCTCTCTCTGTCCCAAAAATAAATAAAAAACGTTGAAAAAAAAAAAAAACAAAAAAAACAAATAATCCCAAGTCATTGCTTCCTTTCTGAAGCCTTCCCTCAGCTTTAGCTGTGTAATGCTGTTATAATAGAGAGAGTGCTATGTCTTTCAACAATAATTAGAATGGCTGATCAGTAGGATGGGTTTTTAATACTATTAGTGAAGCTCTGGGGTAATTTTTGGCCGGTTCCATGGAGTCTTTGTGCTTTGGATATATTGGTGTCTTATGGAAAGAATAGCACACCAGGGGCGCCTGGGTGGCGCAGTCGGTTAAGCGTCCGATTTCAGCCAGGTCACGATCTCGCGGTCCGTGAGTTCGAGCCCCGCGTCAGGCTCTGGGCTGATGGCTCGGAGCCTGGAGCCTGTTTCCGATTCTGTGTCTCCCTCTCTCTCTGCCCCTCCCCCATTCATGCTCTGTCTCTCTCTGTCCCAAAAATAAATAAAAAACGTTGAAAAAAAAAAAAAAAAAAAAAAAAAAAAGAATAGCACACCATATGAATCTTAACTCATTTTACATTCTATTTTAATTCACAGTCCTAGACTTTAATTTACTCTGTATTCTATCAATTAGGAAAAGTGACCATTACTGAAAATGTATTGAAAAGATTGTTGATTTTAATTTTTAAATATTCCAATAATATAATTTATTGTGTGCATCAACAGATGTATTATTGCTCTAATATTTGTTAATATTATCTTTTATTCCTCCACATATCTCTGAGGGAAATAACTGATATAATGAAAACAACCTTCACTTAGAGAAAACATACAGAAATTTTGTGAAATTGTGTTTATGTCCTTAATTTGGAAAAAGGAAAACCAGGAAAGGTTACTATTGCATTGATGAAATGAATTGCTTGAAGTTATGATAACTTATGTTCTAGCAGAGTTTGAGGTTGTGTTTTTGAAAATGAGACGATAAACTACAATTAAAGTTAATTTCTATTCATTACATTATGTTGGATTTTATCATTTGCTTTTAAGCAGAGTCTTTTCTATTGCACTATTATCTACTTAAAGTTTAACTGTGCCTTTTTGGGAGTTTCATTTAATTATCTCTAAGTCAGTATTAGCTGCTTAGTTATTCTAATTATGTTATTATGTGATAAATAAAATGCTTGTATATGGACATTCAGCATAGGATATTTCTATGTATGCTATTAAAAATAACTCTCAATCTTTGATATGAAACCAGCATTCACATACTCTGCTTTTTCTTAGAAATACTGCTGACAAGTAGGCTTCTTGATATTCAACAATGAAAATATGAATAATTATGACCAAAAGATAGAGGGAAATTATGAAGCCCAAAACTCATTTACGTAGGCACTCTAGTTTGAATGCAAGTAAATGGAAAGAAGGTTTGTACCTTTCTACCAAAATCATAATGCTTACTCCTTCATTTTATAGAGATGGATATAGAAATTATTTGTTACTGATGCATTTTAAATATTTCTAACAGAAATGTCACCAGATGTCAGCGCAGGTGAAGAATGATGCTTGCAGAATGAATGTGTTTAGTTAGAACATGTTCGTCTTATTTTTTCCTTCATCTTCCCCATTCCTCTCACTACCAAAACCTTCCTCACTGACGATCATAGAATCTGGAAGCATTACAGCTGGAAGGGATTTTATAATCCATGTACACCACCTCTATACCCCCCATACCTCTATCCAGGGAGGAAGAAACTGAGACACATAAATCCAAGGCTCCTAAATTAGTTGGTAGCAGCAGAGGTCCTGAACTCCTAATTTCAGTCCAGTTCTCTGAAATAAATATTCTTGGGCAGTCTCAACTCCTTAGGGGCCACGTATCCCATCCAAATGCCAGTGTGAAATGTCTCCTTTGGATAATTGCTTGTTTATACAGCTTGAGACGCACTACGTATGAATAACTTGTTCAAAACAACTCAGTGCTTGGATATGAACTATGGGATATCACCTGAAAACACTAATTAGCATGGTATTTCTGACAGTCCAATAGCTACACCAACATGTAGGACCACATTAGCCTGTCAGTCAGGGCCCTCAGGACCATAGGAGACTTGCCCCTTTTGATCTGGTGTTGGGTGTTTATTAACTCTACCTGGATGACTTGTCAGTGCCTAAATCCTTTTTATCTAAAATTAAAGTCGTTATCATTTCCTACAACTGTGTTTCTTCATTTCTTTAAAAAAAATTTTTTTTTCAACGTTTTTTATTTATTTTTGGGACAGAGAGAGACAGAGCATGAACGGGGGAGGGGCAGAGAGAGAGGGAGACACAGAATCAGAAACAGGCTCCAGGCTCCGAGCCATCAGCCCAGAGCCCGACGCGGGGCTCGAACTCACGAACCGTGAGATCGTGACCTGGCTGAAGTCGGACGCTTAACCGACTGCGCCACCCAGGCGCCCCTGTTTCTTCATTTCTTTATTCAACAAGTATTTATTGAGTACTTCTTTGTGTTAGGTAGTGCTCTAAAATGAAGGATTTTCACAGCACTGAATAAAATAAACAAATTCCCTTTTCCTTCTTCTAGGGAGCTTACCTAATATTGGATTAGACTAAAAATAAATCAATATTTAATATAATAAAAGGTAGCAATAAAAACTTTGCCCATGAAGAAGTGTGAGTGGTCAGACAGGTGGTGGGCTAGGGAAAAATATGCACTGGGTGGCCAGAGAAGGCCTCTCTAGTATGACAGTTAATTGAAGATCCTATGTATGTGGCACTTGGCATGTGTTGTTTTGCCTTGTAATTTGTTTTATCCCTTCATTATTAGGTACCTTTTTGTTGTGAGGCGAGCTGCCTGGTATTACACTGGATGAAACAGCCACAGGTTGTTGAACTCACAGGGATCACACTCTAGAATCAGAGATATCACATGTGTACACAGGAATAGCTAAAACAGGGAAGATAATGGTAAACGAAGGAGATAAATATTGGTAAAGTGCCAGGGGGTTCAGAATATGGAAAGAAAATGGAGAGAGAGCTTATTTGTATTAATCTTGTCTTCCCAAACACATATTAAGGAGGTGGGCATGATACATTTTTCTTCTTTTTACTTCACCTTCCTAGCACAGTACCTTCCCCGTTTGTGCTTTGTTTGGACTATAGAAGTTTGTTGTAGGTGATGAGTATTGTTTTAGTGGCTGCTCCCATTTAAATTGTCCTATAGGAGGCAAGTATTCACATGTAAATGAATCATGTCTAAAACGAAAGGCAGTTTTTTCTTTTAATTCTCTTATCTGAGTCTACTCAAATTTAAACCATCTCCTGACTTCTTCCTCTGTCTTAACCTATCAGTAGGTGCAGTGTGAAGAGACTTCTCTGTGTCCTGTCAATCTACGCCGGTATTACGGGCACATGCGCAACACATGTATAAGTGAATAAATGAAAGGACTTCTTTTTGGGAATTGAGTTCGGCATTATTCAAATAACTTATAAAATGGACTTTTTATGACTGAAGGGAACAGAGAAATGGAGAAAATTTTAAGTCTAAAAAGAAGCTCTTAAAGGCGATACACAACTTGGACTCCATGGTTATTTTTTTTTTTTTTTTTTAATTTTTTTTAATGTTTATTTATTTATTTTTGGGACAGAGAGAGACATAGCATGAACGGGGGAGGGGCAGAGAGAGAGGGAGACACAGAATCGGAAACAGGCTCCAGGCTCCGAGCCATCAGCCCAGAGCCTGACGCGGGGCTCGAACTCACGGACCGCGAGATCGTGACCTGGCTGAAGTCGGACGCTTAACCGACTGCGCCACCCAGGCGCCCCTCCATGGTTATTTTTATTGGAGCAATAGACATCCGCTTCTAGTATTTGATTAGGTCACCATTTTTTAAGCAGGTAATCATAATAATAATTAAAAGAACATAAGTAAGTATATGCATAAAATATGCTGCCTGTGCATTTAAAGACAGCAGGACTGTCTCTTTTGTGATCTCTTTCGAATCCCAAGTGTCTCATTTTAAGAAGAATCATTTTAGTTCCTTTTTCAGTCAAAAAATTAAACCGTTTTAATTTTCTGAGGGAAGAAGCCCCCAAAGCCACAGAGAAGTTTTTAATCCTGCCCTAATATAAGCTGAATTCTCCAAAATGCCTGCCTCTGAGGTAAACAGAATCCATTAAAAAGTAGTTATTAAGCCCTGTGAACAGAAAACAATATTAGAAGCCTAAAAATGATAGCTTTGGGGCAATGAAACTCATTGGAAGTAGAGTACAAAGGCAGGAACAGGAAAGGGAGAGGGATCCTTGAGTATAAAAAAAGATTATGATGAAAAATATAACTAATTTGCATTTTCATTGTTTCTTTCAATAAAAATCTCAAGAAACTTTACAGGACAAGTAGGGTGATAAAATGAAGCCTCAGGGTAGGCTACCAGATGGAATAATATAGACAGGAGGGAAATGTATACAAATCTGGAAACTTCACTGCTTATGTAAGCTATGTAACTGCTTAAGCATGTTTTCTGTCTATATTCCCTAGCACATTTAGTGCTTTTAAAGGGCTACTGTTTAACAACAATATACATATTTTAGAAAGAACTGTTACCTTAGAAGTGTAACTCAAAAGTCAAGTACAATTGGGTCAAGTTTCTATGTTGTGAACTAAAACTTACACACATACCAAAAGCTGGACTTTTGTTTCAGAGTATGTCCTTGTTGAGAGAAAATATAAATATATATAAAATATATAAAATAAGTATGAGAAAATGAAATATATGTATTATACAAACACATACACATATGTGTGTGTGTCTTAAGAGTTCTAGGAAATAATATATATATATATATATATGTACACACATATATATATACACACACATATATATACACACACATATATATATACACACACATATATATACACACATATATACACACACATATATATATACACACACACACACATATATATGTATACACACACATATATACACTTTTTTTTGTGTGTGTGTGTGGTACTAAGTCCTATGCAATTGAATACAATACAGAATCAGAAATTCACAATTCTTATTTAGCTTCTGGTATAAATGTAGGTGATGTTCTTGCTAAGGTTAGATTCCCCTAACTGTCTTACAGTTAATATTCAGAAATCATAATGAAGTTAAATGTAACCCATGCTAACACAGTGCATGTGTTCTGTTCAGATAAGGCTTATTTTCAATAAATGGCATAAAGGATCAGCCTCAGTCTCAATTCATTAAAGCCCTCTATTGCACTGACAATTCAACAAAAATGGCTCATAAATTAATGATTATATTTCCAATAAAATATATAGATGGAACACAGATTAAGCTATATGGACTACTGATTAGTTTCATGAACCCTAAAATAACACTTGCTATACATATTCTTACTGACCCAGAAAATAAGCTTTAATCTCCTTTTAAAATGTAAGCCAAACTTAGTCAACTTAGAAATTAAAGAACTCATTCATATTGCAATCTTTTTCTACTGAAACTAGTCTTTGGAGTATCTTAGCATTTAGAAAGCAAAAATGAAGGTACTAACATCACATCTAACAATCGGAGATGATGTTCCAAGGACTAAAGAACCTCATCTAATTTATGCTCTTAATGTCTCTGAAAGTAAGTGTTCCAACATCCTATCTTCTAGATATTAAAATTTTTGTTACATTTAGATCAGCATTGGATCTTTTATATATACTTGGTGTTCTCACCACCAATTATAGATGGTCATGGAAGTTCAACTCAATAGCAGACCCACCTCTGTCCTTAACTATTTCACAAAAATTAGCTGAATAGGGAGTTGGGGGGACTGGCAAATGGTTTCTCTCATCTTATTTTCATCAGTCTTTCCTAGATCTTATGACTTTCTTGGCTTATTGGCTTACTCTTCCCTGGAACTAATTCATTCCAAGGTGACTGACTACCCACAGGCACTCTGATGTCACTCATGTAAATGTTGTATATTCCCATTTACTCATAGTATCTTTATGGTAGCTCTGTCTCTATTGCCATCAATTCTTTAAAAAGGAATAGGCCCATTACCTATAATTTCTGCCTTTAGTCAGTTTCAAGGGCTTTGTTATAGTCATCCTCTGATCCTGACAGTCTGATCGCTGCCAGGGTCTCCAAGATATGAATAACAGTTTTCACCTTACTGTGATCATGCACTTGTTTGATTTTTCCATAGTGATTGGCCACTGAATCAACAGAATGCTTATTTAATCAGGACCGAACTGCACTATTTATGATATTATGATCTCAGGTTTCTGTCTTTCAACAACAGAGCAAATTTGATTGCTTCACGTAAGTCTTTTTAAAAAGATACTATTCTTAGTTCTTATGTAGACTGTAGTCACCCAGATTTCTTTTCTCCTTTCTATCCTGAATCATCAAACAATTGGATTTGTACGCATTTTAGTCATTGAATTTTGAAACAGCCAGAGACACAGGGGAAGAAATATTGTAAGAAAACTGGAAAATAAGTCTGGTACCATGGTAAATATATGTACAGTATTTCTCAAGAGAGATGTAAATCATTGATCAGGATTTTTGCTCACTTCTTAACTCATCTTTGTTATCTTGAAGTATATCTATCTTCAAATGAATCAGATTATAGTATTCAATGCATTATTAAAGAAATATGAGTTTGTGACCAATATAGAATTCCTGTATTCTAAAATGCATGAATGTAGTGGTAAACCAGAGACGGAAAATATTCCAGGTAATGCTACAACCCATACAATTTAAAGTCATCCAGAAACTAAAATTAGTGCAGTTAAATTCAATGATGCAGAGCTGATCACAGTAGGACTACATGATGCCTAAACTGCAATTCAACAAAGTGAAATTCATTAAAAATGCATTTTCAGTTAATGATAAAATTCTCTTTAACTGCAAAAAAGAAAGGGAAGCATTTTTAAAAAGACCACACACACACACACACAATCGTAGAAAATCCTTTCAACATTGGCAATTGAAATCTATCTAGCCAAAACAATTCAATACAACAACCATTTATTGAGCATCTCTAAGAGCTAGTGCTTTGGTGCTGGGAATAAAAAAAAATGAGTCAGTGGATACAAAGTAGCCAAGGGGTCCACAGCCATATAGCTCATTATTATACTATGATAAGTGAGATCACTGAGGAATAAGCAAAGTGTCATGAGAGCATAATAACATTTGGGGTCATTCTCATTCCTGACATCCACGTTCTAGCTGAATGCATATAGGCCTGAGATGGAAATAGGTATGTGGCAGATGGGTAGTCTCTCTACGATTCATTCTTATACATATTCCAGAAACTCAGACATATGCTGCACATAAGCATGCATTCACCATATAAAAACAGGGGAAACTCAATAAAGAATCATAAAGTTAAAAACCCATAGAGTTACTAAACTTCAGTAGTGTGAACAGAGTTCAACAATTTGTATTGATTCTAAATAACTAGATAGATGAATAAGTTGTCATTTGATGAAAGGCTTATAGGAAGAACAGGTAAATAAAGCCATATTTCCAAAAAAAAAAGCTTCAGATAAGAAAAGTTTGTTTTGTTGTTTTTTTTAACTTTTTTTTAAGACAAATTTTATTTTTTTAAGTATTTTTAAAATATTTATTTATTTTTGAGAGAGACACAGAGTGCGAGCAGGGGAGAGGCAGAGAGAGAGGGAGACACAGAATCTGAAGCAGGCTCCAGGCTCTGAGCTGTCAGCACAGAACCCAACATGGGGCTTGAACCCACAAATAGTGAGATCGTGACCTGAGCCAAAGTCAGATGCTTAACCGACTGAGCCACCCAGGCACCCTGTTTTTTTTAACTTTTAATCAAGGCCGGGATAAGATGAAGTTTTAGTAAACGGTCATCATAAAAATTCTGTAAAAATCAAGGAATTACTTTATAAAGCAATGTACACTGAAGGTATATTTATTTTGAAATCAGTTTTGTCTTAAAGGCATACTTTACAATTTAACTTTTTTTTGAGAAAAGAACACTCCCCCAACATATATACTCTGGGTGAAATACAAGTAGAATGCAGCAATATTAATTTGAGGGCCTTGGGCCTTATGGGCATATGTGGTTGACCATGAAGCCAGAAGGTTTAGGAAACTGTAGAACTGGGAAGACATACCAATAAATTACTTTTAGAATGTGGCTCTAATTTTTTAATTGGAGAAGGGAAAATTTAATAAATGGAAGGATTAGGGTATTTATCTGAAAATATTTATCTACAAAAATTCTCAGACACATAGAATATAACCGGGTCTAGTAATGGCTTTCCCTCAGGAAATTCTAGATACAATTTAACATGTCTAAACCTACACTCATTCCTCAATTTATTCTTCCATCAATTTACATTTATTGAACTCATATGAGACCCTTAGGATGCAAAGACAAGGCTTTTCAAAGACGTTAAATCTAGTGCTTTAGATCCATAGGTAAAGCATCTATTATTGGACTAATGTATATAAAATGCTGTTGGGACTCATTAGAGGTGCACGTAGATTAGGCTGGCCTGCAGTAGGCCATTTAAGTAAGGCTTTTTACAAGGGTCATCTGTATTGACTTTTGAAAAAAAAAAATAGAGTTAGGTAGGTGAAGAAGGGACAAAGGCATGGAAGGAGGAGCAGTTAACATGCAAACACTCCATGTTGTTTAGGAAGTCTGGAGTGCAGACTAGGGAGGCCAGTGACACTCATGTGTCCCTAGGTCATGGAGGGCATTTTACGCCATAATGAGAACTTGGATTTTATTTTGTAGGCTATGAGGAAGCATCAGAAGATTTATAGCAAGGTCACGACATAATAAGATTTGCATATTGGTAAGCTCATTCTGGCTGCAGTGCAAAGGATTGATTAGAGCAGGGCAAGACCAGACAGGAGACCAGTTAAGAGTCTGCTGAAGCATTTAAGTGAAAAATAACAGCATCGATAAGGAGGATGGGCTTGACATCTGTAGGATTAACATGATCTGGTAACTGAATAGGAATGGTGGTGAAGAAACTGAATGTACCAAAGAAGACTCCCAGATTTCTGGTTCAGCAACTGGTTAGATGTAGATGCTTACCATCAGTGTGGGACTAAAAGAAGAGAAGCAGATTTTGAGAGAGATAAAGTGAATTTAATTTTAAACATGTTAGGTTTTGGGAAGTTATGAAGCATACAGTTTGAGATAACTAGAATGCTGTTATATTTATGGATCTGGAGCTGAAGAGAAGAATCTTGTACTAGTTTGCTAGGGTTACCATAACAAAATGCCACAGAGTGGATAATTTAAAGAACACAAATTTGTTTCTCGTAGTTCTGGAGGCTAGAAGTCCAAGATCAAGGGGTTGACAGATTTGGTTTCTTCTGAGGCCAATTCAGCCCATAACAGATCTGATCTACAGATAGATTTGAGACTCACTGACAATTGCTGCTAATTTAAGAAACATAACAATAGATGGATCACCCAGGGAGAATGTAAAAATTATATTTGGCTCTCAGGATTGACCTGGAAGATGAAGTCCAGGGAACTCTATATATAGATCATGAAAAATGATACAATAGTCCGGATGGAAGAGCAAATTGGAAATTTTTACGTCAAAATGCAATTTTATCTATGACTTTCAAAGCTCCAGAGGCCTATGGCTCTACAGAAATCCTTATATACTATTAACCTATCTTCATTTTTATAGACAGTAGAGTCATCCTTTGAAACAAATTTCATTGAGAGTGTATGTGAACTTTTTCCTTCATATTTCATTATCGTTGCCGTTATTACATGTGTTAGTGTATATGAGACTGGTTACTATGGAAAAACAGATGATTAAAAGGAGACTTAGTATGGGATAAGTATGGGATAAGATCTGAAAGGTTTCTCTTAGCTTCTTATCAGTGCTGTAGACTTCTTAACTCATGCAAGCCACTGGTGAAAAGACTTTGCTTCTGGCAGTTGCCATTTCTATATTCTAGTTAGAGAGGCTCAGGGTTTGGGAAATCGTGGAATTTTTTTTGTCCTTTTCAAGTTGGAGACAGCAGTCCTAGACAGCGTTCCAGTGGGGTGTCTCATGGTATCTCTTTACCTATGCAGAAGCCTAGTAACCAAGATGGGGTCAAATTGCTTGTTTTCCTTTAGCAGGAGTTCTAAGTTAGCAAACTGTAGAAACAGTGTTTCATCATATCCATTATTTTCTCTTCTAGTTCTCTGAATTTATCTAAAGTCCATTGGCAATGACATTCTAGGAGGTTAGGAAAAAAATCACAGAGTTACTTCAGAAGCCAAATAAATGTAAGCTCTATACTCCTGTTTGTATGATACTTTGGGTGACCTTGGAAAAGGACATGGTTGAAACTCAAGAGATTTGTTTGTACCCTATATAGAATACTACTCTTGGATAATTTGTTGCTATTTGGACCTCAGTTTTACACATGGGAGATAATGAGGCTAGACCATCATTATTTTTTTTCCTCATGGAAATAAAACTCTGTTTATTAAATCCTGTTCACTTGGTTCTGCTAAGATCCATTTTCAACGTCTTAATATTTTACAATTATTATGGCTTCCCTAAAAGGAAAGAGATTTACCAATCCATTTATGCACTGAATTAGGAAGAATGGACTGTTAAGGTTCCCTGAGAACAGCTGTTTAGAAACAAGATCATCATAAAATACTTTTAGAAGAAACCAATCAAATTTGCAACTGGCCCTGGATAACAAAGAAAAACGTCAATGTAGTGAAAGATAAAAATGAAATGATTTGGTACCTCTATCATCATAAATATCAATGAGCACTGTAATTTTATGTTGCTGAAATTGGCACTAGGGCATTATTGATTTTCTGTATCATCTAATGGTTTCCTGCAAATATCTTTTATAAAAGTGCATTATATGTCTTCTTAATAATCTTTTCTTGAGTCATATACTATCAAATCTTGCAGAATACTATTCATTCAGCAGTAAGTTAAAGCCATCAAACACATTTCTATTAACATTTTATTAGACTTGAACTAATACCCTGAAACTGATACAATGTAATTTTACTATTCATCCAGCCATCTTGATTATTTTATGTAAGAAACATTTTAAAAATCAGGAACACTTTTTAAAAGGACTATTCAAATTTATTATAATTTTACTTTTTGGCATTTTTAGTGCAGGGATAATTATTTTAAAGGCCTATTATGACACCTTTCCTTTCTCAGGAAAGCCCTCTTCTCTTCCCCCACCGCCCCCAGGGCTTTCACTTGGGCAAAAAAGATATTCTCAGATCATGACCAAAGTGAAATGTATGTGTTAATTTTGTTCAATCCCCTGCTTTATATCTTGACATAGAAGAATCACTGCATCACACAATGTTAGAAATATAGAAGATAGAAGATAATTACTGAACTTTATGTTACCATTGATGTGTGAAATTTTTCAAGGAAGAAAATCCATTCATTTGGATAACAGGCACACTGGTTAAATGCACAACTTTCTCCCATGAAAAATTTATTCTTAATACTTTCCTTTTCTCTAGTAAGCCATTGTTTGAGAGTGCTTCAGTGAATTTTGATTTCATTTGGAGGATATGAGACACTCATATTTTAATATGTATATTTTTTCGGTCTCTCAGAAATGGTAATAAACTTTTTAGTTGCCGAAGTATTTAAAGGTGCCTTGTGCTTCTATTTGGGGCAGTCAGTGTGCAATCAGTTTACTCTGGTCTTACATGTCGTCTTTACCTTCTTACTCTTGGGAAGAGGATTTGTGTTACTTGTGAAGGAAAGAAGCTGAGGTCAAGTGGAGGGATGTGTCTGGCCCAGTTGTCTCTTTCTTCACTTTTTCTTTCTTTCTCCTTTTTCTGAAGTTCAAGAAAGAGACAAGTTTGGGTATATTCACGTCTGCTGAGTGGAGACAGAAATTGGATTACTAAGAGGAGGTTAGATATATTTAGTTGAAGAACTCTAATATTTTTAGATAAAATGAGAATCATGAGGTATTTCTCATGCTCTCCAGTTTTTCTTAAGACCACTCAGAAACTGAATTTGGGGCTGCAGTCCCATTAATCTCATCCATTGTGTAGTTTCTTCCATTCTTATTACATACATGAGTTACTCTGGCCCAGAATATGTTGCTTCTTAGTTTTTGATCTACATACAGCATAAAGTTCATATTTTTCTTCGTCATTACTATAATTAACTAGCAATGCAACTAAGACAATGTGTTAACCCAAACTTGGATGTATGGATGGCTGCATGGATTCTGGGACCACCTTGAAGTTGTATGCAAACGATTTTGTATGCATGCACATCCACACTTTTCTGGGGGGAGGTACAGAGCCTTTACTAGAATTTTAAATGTCTCCCAAAATTAAGAATCTTTGTAAATGGATCACACTGCTCTAACTAAAAGCCATGCCAGGTTTTCCTTATCAAATTTAAAATGAGAAATCATAGCCTATTCTCTTTGCTATAGTAAGTCTTGCTCTACTAGGGAGAAAAGAGTCTAAGTTTATATTCTGCTGCTTTCTGCCTAAACCATAGATTGTAGATTGATGTCCAGTTTGTGATATATTTTCTTTTATACAGTCTTTTGTAGGACTTACATAGTCTTCTCTCTTTTTCTCTATTTCTTTCTGTTTTTTCCTCCCTCTCCTCCCACTCTTCCCTCACTTGTCCTTTGTCTCTTCTTCTGTGTAGCAGAAAAGGACAAATTAGAGAACTGAGACCTAGTGTGTAAAAATTTGGCCCTAAAATTTCTTTACTGCTAATGTCTTAAGTGTTGAGGGATTCCCCTCACCCCCTTGAATTGCCTAGAGAACTACCTGTCAGTGGTAGGTAAAAAGGGACAGGTTGAAGCATTATCCTTTGCTGCATTTTGGTTTTGGGTGTAGTGGAGGAACCTAGTGGTTAAGGCTAGGCTATCTGTGGTGACATAGCTTAGCAAACTCTGGGGTGGGTCCAGATGGTATGCATTGGAGATGCTTCTACAAGAACTTACACATATCTCACAATTGGACAAAAAACAAGAAAATGGGGACATTCTCACTTGCACATATGTTAATTTATCCTTGAATAAATACGGATGCAAAACTCCAATTTGAATTTCCTAAGAGTAACCTACGATAACACGTACATTTCATGGCCTGGTTTTATCAGAATTGCACTATTCTAGTGTGTACTAGATTGTACATTCTTTAAGTCAAATAACTGCATCTTTTACAGTAGTATTTTTAGAAACCAGTTGGCGTGGGCACCTGGGTGGCTCAGTTGGTTAAGCATCCAACTCCTGATTTGTGCTCAGGTCATGATCTCGTGGTTCCTGAGTTTGAACCCCGCTGATCTCCCAGTTCATGATTTCGAGCCCCACATTGGGTTCTGCACTGACAGTGCAGAGCCTGCTTGGGATTCTCTTTCTTCTTTTCTCTCTGCCCCTCCCCCGCTTGCATGCATGTGTTCCCTCTCTCTCTATCTCTCTCTTTCTCAAAAATAAATAAATAAACTTAAAAAAGAAAAAAAACAAAAAGAAACTATTTGCATACCTGGCACATATTAGGTATTAAAACCTGACTACTTTCTTTTTTGTTTTTATTTTTTTATTAACATTTATTTATTTTTTTGAGAGTCAGAGAGAGACAGAGCACAAGCAGGGGAGGTGCAGAGAGAGGGAGACAGAATCGGAAGCAGGCTCCAGGCTCTGAGCTGTCAGCACAGAGCCCAATGCGGGGCTCGAACCCACAAGCCATGAGGTCATGACCCAAGCTGAAGTCGGTCACCCAATGGACTGAGCCACCCAGGTGCCCCTACATTTCTTAATCCTATGTGGTAGGAATTCACTTTTTCTCCTTGCTGATTATGGTTTTTCTGTTCATTCCTGGTTTTCAAGGTCATGAATCACAATGTTCTTTAAATCTCATTTGTCCCTCCCCTTTCCCCAAAACTGTTATACTTAGAACAATGGCTGACAATTTATCAGATTGTTCCAATTAGAAATATTTTACAATATAATGTGGGATGGCATGATGAACTCACGTGTGAATACTTATCAAACCTGCTTGAGTTTTTATTTTTATTTTTTTAATGTTTATCTTAGAGAGATAGAGAGAGAGCACGAATAGGGGAGGGGCAGAGAGAGAGGGAGACACGGAATCTGAAGCAGGCTCCAGGCTCTGAACTGTCAGCACAGAGCCCCTACACGGGGCTCCAACTCATAAACTGAGATCATGACTTAAGCTGAAGTTGGATGCTTAACTGACTGAGCCACCAAGGCGCCCCAAACCTGCTTGAATTTTTAAAATAAAATCCTTTCAAATTTCTGGAAGACTTGTACTCAATCATAGTTTTCTTAATAATTCTGTTCTCCCCTCCGATATTATCTTCTGATTGATTTGAAATTCTGTCCAATCAAGAGCTTAACATTTAGTATGTTCAGGTATTCACAAAAATATGGACCATAATTGAAATACTACCTGTAATTACTAATGGAGCAACTGTACATTTATCCTTGATTGGGTGTGCATGCTTATGGATAACTTTCCCATTTGTTATCTGAATAACTGTACTTGTAAAAGAAAAGATACAACCACAGAAAGATCCAATCTAGTTTGATCATTGCAAAACTATTTGAAGAAAAAGAGATGGGTTGTGTGAGTCAATTATCGTAAAGAGAATGGAAAGTAAATGACTCCAGCGATTTCTTTTAGATTAGTAAAAGCAGTACAGAAAGCCTCCCAATTCCCCGTCTTCCTCCTTAACTAATTTTATGTTGGCTTTATTGCTAGCAAGTCCACAGGCATACACAACACCTCTCCTCCGTACCCTGAAGGAATTAAAGCTGTTGACAATATTTGGAAGAAAACAGAGAACTTGAATCTCTTTTGGTGCTATACAGGCATGCGACTCAGTAAAATAAAACTAGCTAATGAGGAATTAACTCAATTTAAGATAATGAAAAGTGCACTGATCTATCAAGGAAAGGTGTGCATGTAAGACACATTGAGCTTGGGATTGCCTAAGAGAGAAGTAGATGTGTCTTATTCAACTTAAATATCCGGTGTGGTTTTTAAATGTAGAGCTACAAAAAGACATGAATGATTATCAACTCGTCAACCAACTAACTCATAAAATCAGATTATTTCAGCAATTTCTCAATAGTTTGTTTTATAATGATGTTACACAAAGATTATTTCCCTCCACCTGTCATCCCCTTACATATCTACTTGTTTGCATTATAACCAAGTGGCAATAAGTAATTAAGTTTATAAACTGGAGTGCCACTGCCATCCACACAAAACTCAACTTTTCTGGAAATATTATCAGTATTTGAGTCCCTGGGTTTTAAAATATGGATAATTAAAACAAACATGGCTTCATGGTTCTTGTAAAATAAAAAGTAATAATCCAGAACTAATTACATGAAATAGTATATTCAGTTTCTCTGTAGACAGATACCCTTTTATTTTTCTGGGTATGAGGCCTGGGACTGTAAGATGAAAATTCGGTAAATATTCTGATACTATTTGGTTTGAAAGTTATGGCAGAGTTTACCTATTTCCAAATACCCTTTATGGATATCAGATTCTAGTGTTGCTACTTATCTTTGAGGTTTTGTTTTCTATGTGTAAATCAACTTGATTCTGAATTCTAGTTTCCTTGGGTACAACTCTCCAAACTTCCAATTTTTTATGACTTTTGACTCGGAATAACTAAGAAAAAAAATTGTCCTTTTCCCGAAGTCCTGCACACTTACTGTGAATGACTTGATATAAACATCAGAGAAATTGCCACAATAACTCATGTTTAGACAATCTTCATGCCTGTTGCTATGTGGGCTACTCAGAGAATTTGCCTGAATCTTGATGATATTATCAGAGACATTCAAACCACAAAAGATGCTTCAACCTTGATATATAGAAATCTTCACTGGCTGCTCCCTGGGCTCAAAAACTAATTTATGATTTGTTCCAATAATTAACCATCCTTTCCTTCTGTTTTTGTAGAAATGCTTTATTAAATACTTGACTTCTTGTACAATAGAAGCCTAACTTGAAAGGCCAGGTTCATCACCACCTCCTAAAATAAGACACAACTTTTAACTGAACTGACCTATTTTCAAGACTAGCAGACTAATCAGTGAAATAATGGAGCAATCTACCAGCTCAGGTTTTACTATATGAAACTTCCAGGGAAGTTTCAAAGAAGGGAACTGATGGGGTTCAGAGCAGGCTGCCCCATTGCCTGACACTTTGGCATGTGGATTATTTTGAGCTGAAGATAATCAAGGCCAGAAAGACCCAGGAAGAGCTTTTCAGCTCCCCTTTAAGTGCCTAAAAGAATTTAGGTAAAGGGCCTGATCTTGGAAGAGAGCTATCACCAGAGACAGCTACAAACAGTAGGGGCTAGGTGTGGTAAGCTGGGGGAGTTCAGCCTATTTATTCAAATTCCTCTCTGTGTCCAGTTGTCTCTGCATGGCATGCCAAACATTTGCTTACCAAACATTTGGTCTTCCTATCTTCCTGTGATTTATCCTCCTTCCTTTTGATGTCCCAGATTCCTACCTTCTTCTTAGCTCAAGATGGCATACACACTTCAATTGCCTGACTCAAATTTGCTTTTCTTTGGTTAATCTGTCCTATGTCAGTTTAATTAATAGACTAGCCAAAAGAACCTAAAAAGGTAGAGAAAACTTTTTTTCTCCCCTAATATGTAAACATATTTTTGTGAGCATAGAAAAAAGTGAGGAAATATAAATAATACATAGATTAGTATCAGTTACATCAGGGAAATGAAACTGGAGAATGTTAGGGGTAAATGATTACACTGTTTTCTTTATTCTTTATTGTAATTTTATTGTTATAGCTAGCTGTTTTGCTCTTAGAATAAAAAAACTGAATAAGAAAGTAAAAGTTTATAAAAATTTGCAGTCATTCTTAAAGTTTCATTCATCATAAATTAGCAAAATCATTATGAAATTGGAAGACTATCATGGAGTTGTCATCTTTTAAACTGTCCCATTATTTCATAAAATAAAAACATTTAAATATCAAGCATGTAGGGAAGGCATAAAATCACTTAATCAAAAATCACATTTTTATTTTGCATTTCTTATTGCTGATTGATGAAATATGATCAAAAACTGACCTCGTTTGTATCCTCTCCTTTTTGTTAAAATGGTCAATGTGGACTGAAAGTGGATTCCAATATTAAGAAAAGTGATGTTATTATTTCCCTAAGACAAGTAGTTAGAAAGTTCTCTAAGAAATTAGAAGAGGAAATTAAATTACTTTCAACATACCGTGTACCATCATATGTACAAATTTATCTTCCCCAGTCATTTTACATATTAGGTATCCTCTAGAGGAACCTGCTCTTTCACAAACTGAGGTTCGGCCCAGATTGGAGCATTCCAAAGGATTTCTGATTACACTAAAATAGTTCTAGTTATATACCTGGGTAGTCATCCTTATAAACAAACAAAGCTGGGCCACATGTTAAAAGTTCTTCCTAGCCTAAAAGCATTCGGATAAATCAGTCAAGGTGTTGGCAGTCACTGCAAGCTAAAAGTCTTTGGAATCCATTGATGAAAATGAATAGGTGTCAGAAATCAGGATCAGGTTCAGATCTTTATTGTACCCTTATCTTCTGGTCTCATATCTTTTCTTGTGGGTCTTTTGTTTTAGTGGATCATCTGGTGCATAGGTGCATTTTATTTAGATGGTTGAGTTATTTGGAGCAGG
This sequence comes from Neofelis nebulosa, assembly GCF_028018385.1. Classification (NCBI taxonomy): domain Eukaryota; kingdom Metazoa; phylum Chordata; class Mammalia; order Carnivora; family Felidae; genus Neofelis; species Neofelis nebulosa. Next base: position 31,180,739 of record NC_080785.1, read on the forward strand.
AAGGTTAAGAGAATTTGAAGGATAATTTCGTCTTCATTTAAGAACAAAATAAAAGAACACAGGGTGTCTGGGTGGCTCAGTTGGTTAAGCATCCAACTCTTCATTTCAGCTCAGGTCATGATCTCATGGTTCATAAGATAGAGCTCTGTGCTAACACCATCTCTGAATTTTAGATTTTCCTAGAGCTCTCTCTCTGCCCTTCCCCTGCTTGTGCTCTCTCTCTCTCTCTCTCTTTGTTTCTCTACCTCAAATTTCTCAAAATAAGAAATAAACATTTTTTAAAAAAGAGAACAAAAGAACAAATATTTCTATTTTATATGTCAGCTCAGTTTGCCTCCACTGACATGTTATAAATAGCATCCTTTTTTTGTAAAGCAATAGAAAAAGCCAACAACAGTAAGAGAGAGAGAGAGAGAGAGAGAGAGAGAGAGAGAGAGAGAGAGAGAGAGAAAGCCATTACAAATTGTATTGTAAGGAAAGCAATATAATCAGGTCACTGAATCATTCTTTGGGAGGTATGCTGGCATATAGATATAGCTTAGTTATACAGAATTTTCTGATACCCCAAATAATAATTGTTATAACAAGACTTTTACATGACTAAAAGCAACACTCTTTAAAATGCTTAAAGATATTTAAAAGATTATAATGCTTATTCGATTAAATTTAATGAAAACAATGTATGAAGTACCCACCAATTCTGTCTAGAGCAAACACTGTAGTAACACAGAATGAACACTCTATAGAAAGTGTCCAAACAACAGGCAAAAGCTTAAAGCCCAGTCATGGGATAGGTTGGCATTAAGAAGCCTTTCATCACATTATTTTACTTTCTCAGGTATCATTCATTATAATTGGAAGCGCCATCCACCAACAGCTTGTGTAGATCCATAGACCCTGCTTCCCTCTTTTCTTTTACTTTTACTGCTTTGTGTTCTTCACTCCAAGCCTCAGCCCCCTGTGCCCATTAGTATCACTACTAATGGCACCTTAGAATATTGTGTGTTTAAAAGAATAACAAACTGCTTCTTGACAGCAAATGTTTAGACACAAGAGAGGTTTATGCCTCGGCTTCTAGAAGCAGCACAGATGACTCATTTTGGGGTATAGGAGAGTCAGTCCCTCCCCAGTCTTACCATTCAGGTTCAGGTATTTTGAGCCCACTTGCGTTTATAAACTATATTAAGGTTAAAAAGCCTTATCTAAATATCATTTGAGAAAGTTTCCATATAAAATAGGATTTACAGAAAATGATACTCAACCCTCTCAGTTTCTAGGAAAAAGGCTTGTGGGATGGTTCCTTTTTAAATGCTGGGTGGAAAAAAGCTATATGATATGAATACATTTTTTTTAAATAAATACATCATTAAATCAAACTCAAGAGCACTCTAAGTTCTTCATTGGAACTACAAGCCTGTTACAACATACTCTTCCTAAAAATCTTTAATGACTACACTAATACCATTGACACTTTGGTATGCAAGCAAGCCTTAGTTCATATTATAACGATCTGTGTTTGCACATTTGCATATAATGGTTTTCCAAGGCCATGCTGGCAGTCTTATTCTAATCAATAATAATGGCACAGTTTGTGTTTTCATAGCAAATTAAGGTTAAACAAACTTAACATAACAGTTATTTCCATTGAAATCCAACCAACTGGAAAGAAATAGGAGGTCATGATGTATAGGGAAAATAAATGATCCGTTCTTAATTGAAGATTCCTTTTTACATTTACTTTTGTTTTATTTCAGGAAAAGACATTTTTCTTGATTAGGAGCTTTCTTCACATGACCAGTCATTGTTTCCCCTTTGAAAATTAAAAAAAGAAAGGATGTATACATTTTACTCAGAAGACTGAATGTACAATGGTCAGTGCTTTTAATTGGAAGAAAGACTTCGGAACTGATATCAAAACTTGCTTTCCTCTTGCATACCAGTTACCAAGTTTTTAAAAAGTTAATTGAATCTGAATAATATAAGTAAAGTTATGACATACTCATATGTTGCAGTAGGGGTAAGTATCTATAACAACAGGTTATATTCCTTATAACAGACCAACAATGACCACCCATAATATCTCACTCACATGTAAACCTACAGAATTCTGAAGGGTGGTAATTTTTCCTTGTGATCTCTGAAGGAACTAGAAAATCTCAAAGTAATCTTTCTTGCTATATTTGCCTTGTGGAAATTAGTTTTCTGTTTAAATATAAATGACTCATTGGATTGACGTGTAAGGACAGTTGCAAATTTACTTACTATTTTCTCCTCATGGTATGCAATCAAAACTACAACATCTTAATCAAAGAAAAGTTTCACAATTGCAATTTAAATATATGAGGCAACCATGCATTTGCCAGTCATTTTCCACCATTGTATATATAGAATTTGAATATGTCACGTAATCCCGCACACAAATACTTCTTTGCAGGTGGTGTCTTTGATATTATTGCCATGTGCGTTGGACTAAGGTCTCTGATCAAGGAAACCACGTGGTTATGTCATCTATATCAGTAGTTGTGACTCAGATTCAAGGTAGTATAGAGTTTTTAAGAGGGAGTTGGCTCGTATCAGCTCTAGTGTAGGATATATGGTAGTTCAGATCCACTCATGCTAGAGCTATAGTCCAAAGATATACCGTCTACATACCTTTGCACAGATGAAGACATGACAAATTCAGAGTGAAACTGTGAAATCTCTAAAATTTGAATGATCATTTTTCTTTGCTCCCCTTTCCTCCAGGTGGCATATTTTTTTCTCCCTTTCCACCATCTAAATTCACCATCTCTGAATTTTAGGTCTTCCTAGGGTTTTCCTGTTTTATAAAAATCCAATCCTGGTAAGAACTATTGCAAGAGAATGAATGTTTATGTCCGCCCAAAATTCATATGTGGAAACCTAATACCCCATGTGATGGATGGTATTTGGAAGTGGGGCCTGGATGGGGTGATTAGGTTATAAGGGTAAAATCCTCATGAATGGGATTAGTGTTATGACAGAAGACACCCCAGAGAGCTCCCCAGTCTCTTCTGCCATATATGGCAACAGGAAAAGATGGCCATCTATGAAAGAGGGAGGAGCTCTCAGCAGACACCAAATCTGCTGGTGCCTTGATCTTGGACTTCTCAGCCTCCAGAACTGCAAGAAATAAATTTCTATTGTTTAGAAGCCATCCAATTTACTGTATTTTTATTATAGCAGCCTAAATGGACTAAGACACTACTCATTCTGTTAGTCACGCATGTAGGATTTTTTCATACAAAGTCAGGAAGGTTTCAATCCATGCATATATTTTAACTCTCTTACTGGTATTTAGTTTGAAGGAAGGGTTCAGTTGTATTCATCTTTGTATTTTTCTAATACTCGACACATTCTTGCTGGGTCTTATAGACCCATCCCACAATGCCTATCAAGTGCTCTACGACTGTGGAAGGAATGTGTATAAGAAGCATACCTTAAGTTAAAGCATTTTAGTGAGTAGTTGGACAGGATTTTAATGTGAAGCAGTAAAAAGATTATAATAATGATGAAAAAGAGTGAATACCAGAGCCAAGTCCCTGGGGCTAGGACCCTGTCAAGTAACCACTCTCTGTTTGGAGGTAAGAAATCAGGACTTTTTTCTTTTAAAATTTGAATATTGGGATGCATGATGGTGCTACTGATATGGATAAGGGCATCTTTTTTATACCATATTAGGAAATAAAGCCAAAGTTGAAAAACTCCCCAAAACAGGTCAAAATGAGGGGAAGAATAACACCAAGAAAAAAACCCTGAGATGCTTGTTGAAAATAATGCTAATTTCAATCACATATGTGATGAACTGTTTATTACTTATGCCTATCAGCCTGCAGACATTATGCATATGGTAAGTATTGGACAGATTAAATTTGTTTGAATAAAATAATAACATCACTTTTACGATGAGCACTGGGTGTTATATGTAAGTGATGAATCATTAAATTCTACTCCTGAAACCAATATTATACTACATGTTAACTAACTAGAATCTAAATAATAATTTGAAACAAACAAACAAACACACGAAATAATGAAGTCACTCATATGGCTTCATGTTTTGGGGACCATTCTGCATAGTGGTTGCATCTAAACCGTGAAAGAGTACAAATACAGGAAATATTCTAGATGTTGGGAATATAGCAGGAACAGAACAGACTCAATTTCTGGCCTGTTTGGAGCTTACACATATCACTACTGATAACTCTTCCTCTTGAAAAAAATTTGTCCCTGTCTAAAATATCAAGAACACATGTGCAATTTCTTTGAGGTTGATTAGGGAGATTGATCCCATTCTGATGGAAATATGGATTAGGTATGAGGTTAACCAGTGTCCAGGCCAGTTATCTTTCTTAGTTCTATAACAAGCTTAAGCATGAATATTAGTAAAATCCTTCAGAATGTGTTTTACTGCTTAGGAGTAAACCCAAGTAACATAAGCCTACATAAATCTGTCCACTACTGAAAATCAGCCACAAGGCAAACACATGCCTGAAGAACATAAATTAAGAATAAAATCTTCCTACCTACCAAGTCAGCTATAGACTCAAATGAGGGACAATATCATAATAGCAGAGAAAATTTGATATATGTGTTTATCAACACCTGTTTGGTATCTGTTATGGGTAGAAACAATCTAGTAACATAAGCTCAAATTATTTACTCTTTTTGATGGCAGCTTACTCAATTTTTTCAATGGCCTTTGTATATCAGAATTGGACAATCTTCCCAGAATTAGCACTAAGAATACATGGAATTGAACTCCATCCCTAAGCATATTTGGTCCAGAAAAAATAACTCTCTTGTCACATGGCTATAGCTGCTTATTTCTCTGACATGACAAACTCCCGGAAAACACAATGTTATTTCCCTCTGTGCAAGCTCTGTTAAAGAGCTATTTCCCTCTGCCTTTTTGGCAGAAAGTTTTCTTGGGATGTGAGTTTGCTGCATTTGCATGTGTGGCCCAGAGGTCCCATACAGTCTCAGCTGGATAGGTCCCTTGGAAAGGGAAATAGCTAACATATCACATTTTATGATGAGGCTGCCAGATTGTTGTTCCTCTGTATACACCTCCTAGTTGTTCTGCACGAGAGACTCCCTAGGGTGGATGGGAGAGATAAATGAGGTGTTGAGGGGAATAATAATTTTGCACAAGGTGAAAGGGTAAAGGAAAAGTGAAAAACATTCCTGCTTAGCCACAGGATAAGTCATATTAATTAGTCTGCATAGGACACAACTCTACAAGTGGAAATGAAATTTATGAAAAGAGAACTATTAAATGGATACACCTCATAGATAAATATCACTTGAATGTTACACTTCACAGCTTTTCCACATTGTGTAAAATTACTTCATTATTCATGACCTTATTAAAACACATTATAGATACACTTGGATATGAATTCTAAATACTTAATCTCTAAATACTTTAAAAATATAATAAACGATCCATTTCTACCATTTCAGATTTAGACATTCTCTTTACAGTGACAAATTATGAAAGGAAATAGTTTTCTATGGTTCATTTGGTTAAATACCTATGAGTCAAGTCTAGTCCACAGTAATGTAAAGAGTCAGTGATGTGCATAATCTAAAAAGCACGAACACACATTTGCCTCTAGAATATACCCTTAAGTACTTTCTGCATGTTCACCTTCTGAATTTTGTTTGGCTTAGGATATTACTAAAATCTGTATTTATAAATGTACCTCAACTGATGACCAGGAAAGCCAGACCATGAAAAGAGATACAGGTGAGTATGGAATGCCATTTAGTATTAAATACATGATACAGATAATCCATAAGAATATTAAAAGTTCTCTTTCTTTTTTAGCAAAAGCATGAACTAAATATAATTTTAAACAGAAAACGAAGAAAGTTTCTGGTTTTTAAAATTTTTTTAATGTTCTTATTTATTTTTTGGGGGGCGAGAGTGAACATGAGGGGGGGAAGGGCAGAGAGAGACGGAGACACAGAATCTGAAGCAGGCTCCAGCTTCTGAGCTTCAGCACAGAGCCTGACTCGGGGTTTGATCCCAAGGACCTGTAAGATCATGACCTGAGCTGAAGCCCAACACGTAACCGAAGGAGTCACCCGGGCAACCAGGAAAGTTTCAGATTTTAAGTATATGAAATCAAGACATAGCCTTGCTTCATTAATATTGTTTTGTATAATTATATTGATTAGATTAGATTGACATACCTTTATAGATAACCCCAATTATAATTGTAGGCAAATAATAATGCTTATGTTTTCAACTTTTTGTAAGCAGAATGTAGATAATTATTCACATTAAAGAGGCAGATTTTTCCTTGCCTTTTTCTTTCTCCTAACCCTCCATTAGTAATTTTTTAATATTGTGGTTAAAAAACTAACACAAAATTTACTATCTTAATCATTTTTAAATGTATAGTTCAGTAGTGTCTTCTCCACTAGTTTGTAAGGAATGTTTGTAAGAAAGCTGATAGGTCATTAACAACCTAGAATTTATTATTAAATTGACTTTATCCACATGTTTCTAGAAATACTTGAGGACAAGTGTACTGGAGATCTGAATGCTCCTTTAAGAGATGTGTTTGGCTATTAATATATTCCCCTTAAAATATTGTATATAAATAAATTTTTCAACAGACTAAAGTTATATTTCTTTAAGATGTGCCTATATCAGCATTGTTTCTCTTGTATGATGAAAGGAGTAATCACTATCGTATAATAATTATCTTTTTTTTCCAAGCAGTAATTAGGAATGCAACCCTGAATAAGTAATGGTGTGTAAATTACTGCTGGTGTCCCAAGGATCCAGTAGCTCACACATTCTTCTTTTCAGAAGTTTTCTCTTTGATTATTATGCCTCATTTATGCTATTAAATATAGGATTCATCCCTTTTTTTATAGCTGACGCTGCTTGTTTTGGAGTAAAGTAATTGAAGTTTATTGACTTCCTGGGGAGGAAAAGTAATTTAAATATTTTAAAAAATATTCTCCCTCCAGAAAAAATTCAAACTTTCCTCTACATAAATATAGAAGTGGATTAACAAGTATAACTCTTGTGAATTTACAGAAAAAATTTCCAACATGACAGTTATTACAAACATGGTTTGAAGACCTTCTGTGTTTGAGGCATTTTTGTTAACTCATTTAATGCATTTTTAAAAATTGAGGGACAGCTGATGTACAATGTTCTCTTAATTTTCAGGTGTACAACATAGTGATTCAACAATTCTATACACTACACTATGCTCGCCACAATTAAGTGTAGCTACCATCTGTCACCACATAACATCATCACAATACAATTAACTATGTTCCCTATGTTGTACTTCTCATCCCTGTGATCTATTTATTTTACAAGTGGAAGTTTGTACTTCTTAATCCCTTTCACTTATTTTGCCCAGCCCTGCAACCCCCTCCCCTCTAGCAAGAACCGGTTTATTTTCTGTAGTTATGAATATTTCTGTTCGTTTGTTCATTGGCTTGTTTTATTTTTTAGATTTCACATATAAGTGAAATCAAAGGATATTTGTCTTTCTCTAACTTGTTTTACTTAGCATAATACTGTTGGATACTTTGGTTGCTTCCATATCTTAGATATTGTAAATAATGCTGTAATAACATAGGGTTGCATGTATCTTTCCAAATTAGAGTTTTTATTTTCTTTGAGTAAATACTCAAAAATGGAATTATTGGGTTGTATGGTACTTATATTTTTAATGTTTTGAGGAAACTCCATACTGTTTTCCACAGTGGTTGCACCAATCTACGTTCTCACCAACAGTGCATGAGGGTTCGCTTTTCCCTACATCCTCACCAACACTTGTTGTTTCTTGCCTTTTTGATACTAGCCATTCTGACAAGTGTAAGGTGATATCTCATTGGGGTTTTGATTTACTTTTCCCTGATGGTTAGTGATGTTGAGCATCTTTTCATGTGTCTTTGGCTTGTTTAGTATATTTTTAATAGGAATCCCACATAATATCATGTTCAAAAAGGACAAAGGTGTATGTAATAATAAGTGGATATTTCTATTTCACCTCTTTCCCCTGTAACCATTGTGACTATTTCTTGTATATCCTCTTAGGGATATTCATACACAAGATTATATAAATGTATGTGTGTGTATCCATATCCACATCCGAAGCTACATTTATATTTACAACCATAAACCTACCTATTTTTGCACTAATGACTTTATACTACACTTGCAATAGGGAATGTGGCAGTTTTGCTTATTATATTAGTATATATTGTGCTGTCTCTTTCTTTTTAACCATTGCATAGTATTCCATTATATAAAACTGTTTGAATATATATTACATACAATACCTGAAATTATCTAATAATTCATTAACCCAGTCCCTACTTTGTTGAACATTTATGTGGTTTCTGATCTTTTGCTATTATAGCCACTACAGTAAATATCCCTTTACATACGTCACTTCATAAATGGTCAATATGTCTGCAGAAAACATTCCTAGAATTAGTGTTGTTGAAATATAAACCATGATTGCTATTTTCAAATCACTCTCCATATTAATTGTACCATTTAACATACCAACCAGCAAAGAATAGGAGTGTCTAATACTCCTCACATTCACTAACAGAGTGTTTTATGCTGGAAGTACAACAAATACCTTCTTAATTCGACATGAATATGATGTTTTGCATTCTGTAAAAAAACTTCTTTCTTATTAAAAATATCAAATATCTTGAATTCTTGGGGTGATCCTAGGATATGGAAGAAACAATCAAGCACAACTTACTATTGAACCCAACTAAAGAGTCATGTGACAGATTTCAACCACCCCTGCCTTCTCTGTAATACAACAATATAATTCAATGTAATGGAAAAGGAAATTAAAATAATTTTTAATAATAAACATCTGTTGAGCACTAACCATACAAGAAGTACTGTAAACAGAACCCAGACTTGGACATGATCTGCATACACTTAAGCCACAATTTAAAGATGGTAGAGAGAATGTATACAAAAACACGTCTTTTGTTTGTTTGCCTGCTTCAAGCTTTTATGTAAATTCCAGTTAGTTAACATGCAGTGTAAGATTAGTTTCAGGTGTAGAATTTAGTTTTTGAACACTTACATGTGATACTCGGTGCTCATCACAACAAGTGCTCCCCTTAATCTTCCTCATCTATTTCCCCCATGTCCTACCCACCTCCCCTCTGGGAACCATCAATTTGTTCTCTATAGCTAAGAGTCTGTTTCTTGGTTCTCCTCTCTCTTTTTTTTTTTTTTGCCCCCTACAAAAACATGTCTTTTGAAAGTCTATTGCTGGGGCGCCTGGGTGGCTCAGTCGGTTAAGCGTCCGACTTCAGCTCAGGTCACTATCTCACGGTCCGTGAATTCGAGCCCAGCGTCGGGCTCTGGGCTGATGGCTCGGAGCCTGGAGCCTGCTTCCAATTCTGTGTCTCCCTCTCTCTCTGCCTCTCTCCCGTTCATGCTCTGTCTCTCTCTGTTTCAAAAATAAATAAAAACGTTAAAAAAAACATTTAAAGTATATTGCTTGTTAACTTGCCTCAAGCAAAGTTAATGGCTTCTTCATCTATATTCTGATTGTGTTGTATTTATATGGCTCCTCTTCTCACTGTGTATTGATTGTATTTGTCCATTGACTTCTCAGCACCCTTTCTGGACTCTGAGACATTAAGGTCAGGAATGTGAGTTTTTGTGTATCCTCAATATTTTGCGTAACAGTTGGTACATAGCAGGCCTCTAACTATGGTTTGTTTTATGACTACATAGACACTGAGCAACATCTCTTTTTATTCTCACAATAAATCTATGGTATAAATAATATTCTTGTTTTAGACGAGCTAATTGACATCTATAAAGAATAGCTTGTTCTATGTTACATATTAGGTAGTTGCAAAGGCAGAACCCATGTCTTAAGACTTTCCGATACTAAATTCAGACTTTGGATGAAAGGTGAGATATAGCCTGCTCGGGAACAAATGAATTAATGAAGGCATCTCTTGGGCCAAATTTAGATCACTAAGTGGCCTGTTATTTAGGTTTTACAAAGTCACTGAGATTTGGTCTCAAATCTTTCCTCTAATGAGCTTTGGCTATTCCACTGTCCCTGGGGGTTCTTTTCTATGAAGGAGGATTGTAGAGAAAGTGAGTTTCTCCAGCCATCTCTGTTCTTGCTATCATCAAAAATATATCCTCTATATACTAAAAGTTTTCCTGCTTATCACCAAGAGATAAAAGATGGGGTAAACAACATAATAACAAAATGAAGAAATTATGAAAGATCTGAAAACTTTAAAAGTTACTTTTCTTTTATGGTATCTAGATATCTCAGGTTCTTTTTTTCTCCAAACTCAACCCATGACAGATTTCCTCTCTCCAACAGAAAGAACCAAAGTTAGAGCTATGATGGACAAAGGTTTTAAAGAGGTGAGCCTTCCAAGCATCAACTTAAGAGGTAGCTCATGGAACAACAGAGAGAAAGTTCATCTCCATTTACTGCCACCGTAATCCATTTAAGATCATTTTCAGAAGTCTTCATAGTTTTCAAGGGCCATACTCCCAGACTACACAAGGAAACCTGAGCTTCTGATCAGTTATGTCCACTCTCACAGTCTCCGCGTTAAAGTTAATTATGGGTCCCTCCATTATTTTTCAGTTTTTATTTTTTTTAATCACTGAAACATACAGACAGCTGAAGTCAAGAAGCATGAAGACATCTAAAGCAGAATCACATTCTTTCTTTTTTCATATTTTTTAAAATGTTTATTTGTTTTTGAGAGAGAGAGAAAGAGGATGCGAGTGGGGGGGGGGTGCAGAGTGAGATGGAGACACAGACTCTGAAGCAGGCTCCAGGCTCTGAGCTGTCAGCACAGAGCTAGATGTGGGGCTCGAACCCACAGCAGTGAGATCATGACCTGAACTGAAGTCGGATGCTTAACTGACTGAAACACCCAGGTGCCCCACATTGTCTTTCTACTCTTTTAGTTCTTCTTTTTTCTACTCTGACCCATGTCCCATTACATTTATTGTACTATCTGCGATAGAGGGCTTTTGGATAATTTGGGTGCAGCCAGGCGATTCCCCTTACACTAAAATGAACAGATTTCCATTAGCTTTGATAAGCTGGATTGAAACATATTATTCACCAAAAATAGGTAGAATTGTTAGTATATTGATAAAGTCAGAAATGTGTAAGGTGTTCGTGGGGGACTAAATGCTTTCCTTTTGGGAAGACAAACAAAGATATGCTTGTTTATTTTAAGGTGGAGGATAATGTGCTTTGAATAATTATCTTAAAATGATTTATGAACTCAAATTTAAAATTTAGAAAAAGGAAATGGGATAACAATGAGAAGAAGAATGATGTAAATTTATCACTCATTAATTCAACAAGAACTTTAAAATACCTACAATGTGCCCAGCAGTTTGGTGGAGATATAGAAGTAATCAAATCAGACAAAAATTCCTGTCATCTTGGGATATATTTTCTTGAGGATGAAAGAAGATCTAAGCTAGGAATTAGGTTAACTGGATTCTAATCATAACTTCAAGACAGACTCACTATATGAATTTAAGCAAATCACTTCACCTATGTCTAACCTAATTTTAAAACCTGAGATTTATTCTACTTGTCTCACACATTATTGTATAAAAATAGATAGTGAATGTGAAAGCACCATATAAAGCCTATCAAGCTATACCAAAGTAACTGAATGATACTTATTTTGTATTATTCATTATAGGCCTGTACATCACAGCACTATGAGATATTTGAATCAACTACTGATTTGGAATTCTCACCCACATTGGTAATCCATTTTGATCAAAATGTCTAGTTGAGTGACCATCAAAATAATCAAGAAGCCAGATCCACTATGAAATGGTGGTTTTCATCACTCTTTGTAAAATTCATACTCAATGTATGAAACCTTAGGTGTAGTTCTGGTGATCTATTTCTATTTGATTTTTACGAACTCATAAACATGAGACTTAATTCAATCTAAGTCCAGTGTTAATTAATTTTCTTTATTTCTCAATAAAATATTCTTGCCCTGTGGAGAAAAGATAGTTTATTAGGTCTCTCTCTCTCTTTCTCTCCCTGTCTCATTGTCTCTGTCTCTCTCCTCCTGCCACTTCTTTCTAACTATTTACTTAAAGCAGACATTCTTTAAATATGCTAGTTTTCATCCATGGAACATTATTGTTTTACTTATCTTAGACGATTCTTTTTTCTTCTCTGTAATGAATTTCAATTTTTCACTATCTCCATATTATAAAAATATGCTGTAGGATTAAAAAAATTCTATCAGTGCTAATGTGCAAGTAATGATGCATTTCTTAGATAATAATATAGACCTACATGAAAAAAGAAACCCACAAGACTACAGATCTGGATTATAACCGGGAAAAGAACTGTTATTTTGAATTCTTGTCCATAATTCTGCCACTAATTACTTATATGTCCTTGGGAGAGTCCCTTAACAATTGTAGGCTCACATTCCTCAACATTTAGATGAGAGGTTAGGATTAGTCTATCTTTAAGATCTTTACTTCCAGTGTCAACCAGTCTATGAAGTGACTTGTTTTTATAATAGGTGCATTTCAATTTGCTAAGCAAAACCTTCATTAATGTGATTAGATGGCTTATGAGTTTTTAATTACATTAATGTCATATAATAAAAATTGACTTCTGAGAAATCAGAATATAATTTGCAGTGACTTTGTAGTATTACTAAGAGTTATAAGTTATAAGAACCACAGTAACCATTTATAAGAAATGCTATTCCATTTGGAATACACGGAGTGAGTTATGTTTTGGGGGTTCCATAGTAGACTGTATATACAGTCTGCATGGAAGTCTAATTCTTCAGGGTTTTCAAGTGTCTTGTTTTGTTTGTTTGTTTGTTTTTGAGGGGGGGGGTGGGGAGCGCTAGTGGAGGAGAGGCAGAAGGAGAGGGAGAGAGAGAATCTTCAGGCTCCACACTCAGCAATGAGCCTGATTCAGGGCTCAATTCCACGCCAGTGAGATCACAACCTGAGCAGAAATCAAGAATCGGACACTCAAGTGACTGAGCCATCCAGGGGCCCCAGGGTTATCAAGTCTTCTAATCTACATGGATTATTATTTTAAAAAGCTTAAGGAAAATTTAAATTTGAAATTCAAAATCAACCAAAATTCATTAATGCATATGGAGGCACAGAGCTAATACAGTGGTCCAGCTCACCTCCTCTTGCATTGAGATGTTCCTTCCATTTTCCCACTGTTCAGATCCCTCTCTGCCTATGTCTGCTAACCTGTGCTGCTGGGCCTTACCTGCTCTTTTCAGGATCCCTCTTCTTTCTCTCACATCTCCTACAACTGTGCTCTTCCTTTTTACCTCCTTGTCTATCTTCTCATACTGTTCTTCTCTAGTTTGATGTCTTTATATTAACATATATTCCTTCATTTTATTCTCTTTTTCTTCCATTTGCTTACTCTGCATTTACTTTTCACTTCCATTTCTATGACACCCCAGAGTTGGGCCCCTATTTTCCTATTACTATCTTTTTAAAAAAAAATTTTTTTAAGATTTATTTATTTTGAGAGAGAGACAGAGTATGAGCAGGGGAAGAGCTGAGGGGAGAGAGACACAGAATCCGAAGCAGGCTCCATGCCCTGAGCTGTCAGCACAGAGCCCGACATGGGGCTCGAACCCACAAACTGTGAGATCATGACCTGAGCTGAAGTCAGACGCTTAACCAACTGAGCCACCCAGGCGCCCCCTATTACTATCTTTTTTTTAATTCTTCTTCTGTCTTCTACTTTTTTTTAATTTGCACTATATAAAACTCACTTATCCCAATCTGTGATTATCATTACCTTTACTTATTCATTCGTTTACAAAATTTTTTTTAATTTTGATTTTTTTTAAATTTTGTGAGACAGAGAGAGCAAGAGCAGAGAAAGAGTCTCAAGCAGGCTCCACACTGTGGAGCCCAATGCAGAGCTTCATCTCATGACTGAGATCATGACCTGAGCGGAAACCAAGAGTCGGACACTTAACTGAGGCACCACCGAGATGCTACCCAGGCACCCCTACTTACTCATTCTTTTAATCAAATACTTACTGGGTCTCTGCTATGTGCCGTTAGGCTTTTATATCTCTCTCCATAGGACTAAATATTAGAGAATAAGACAAGTATTTGTGAGGAAAAAAAAGAGATTAAAAAAATCATATCCTTTGTTATAAGTATGAAACCATTCATCCACTAACTCATTCAATAAAAAATAAAAAGCAATTTCCATTGCTAATATTAAAGCTGAATATTCAAACAAGCGTGGATGTGACTTCATAAGCAAGGCAATACTTTTGTAAGCACCTATATATAAACACACACAAAAGAACCATATCCATATCTATGTGCATAGCTAAGTCTATAAATATGCCATATATGCAACAATAAAATCTATATTTTCTGATCAATGTTATCACTAAATTTATTAAAAGTTGTGAGTATATTTCCACATTAAGAGAGCATAAAACTATGAATACCATATAGTGTACATACATACATACACATTCACAAATAAACAAACATGAATGTCAAAACTAATGAAAACTTACAACAAAGTTAATCTGACAGATATTTAATGAAGTACATTAATGTATTATACTAAACAACAATTAGACATAAATGGTAAGCTATTCATGTAAACGAAATGGTTATCTTTCTGGGGCGCCTGAGTGGCTCAGTCGGTTAAGCAGCCGACTCTGGCTTATGTCATGATCTCATGGTTCATGAGTTGGAGCCTGCATTGGGTTCTGTGCTGCCAGTTCAGAGCCTGGAACCTGCTTTGGATTCTGTGTCTCCAGCTTTCTCTGCCCATCTCCTTCTCATGTTATGTCTGTCTCTCTCTCAAAAATAAACATTAAAAAAATTAAAAAGAAATAAAATGATTATCTTTTTTCCCATACCCAAATCTGTCAACAGTTCTTGCCTTCTTAACTTGACTAGAAACAAAAAAAGTATATTTTCAAAGTGGCAATAAAATAATTACTTTCCTAAAACAATTAATGTGTTTATACAGGAAGAGAGGAAGATGAGAAGAATCTCAGAGTGTAGGATACACAGAAGACAGACGGCTTTATCAGCCATGAAATAGAAATAATGGCATGTGGTCACTGAGTTGCTGTAGAATAGTAGCATAGACAGGGGATGTCCATGGTGATGCATCCTCTACCTCTGCTAAAAGCCATGGCAGCTGTGACTTAACTCTTTGAAGGTACTATCCCCTTACCTCACCAGCCACAGACAGCTGTGTTTAAGGGCAGTCAGGCAGCCTGGGGCTGATCCAGTGAAAGTAAAGTCTATGCTCTGAAGGTTGATATGATGTTTAATGTAAGGCAAATGATGATCACAAGTCTTTGATTCTGGAAATATTTGATCACTGGGGAGAGTCACTGTATACAAGGGTAGAGCTGAAAACAGAAGAAACTTAAATCACACTGGAAGCCAAGTTCAAGTTGCAGTAGTATAGAGACTATTACTTCATAATGTTTCAGATGAAATAAATACTCTCAACCTAACATCTTTTTCAGTGAACACTTTATCATTTAGGCTGTCTCTTAAAACTTCGTGTATCTGAGAAAAGGAACTGAAACTTTAAGAAAAATATGGCCTTTTGAGTCGTTTTTCTGTAAGATCAAACACACGAGTAAATGCAATCACAAGGAAATGTTCAAAAACCAAAGTGAGGCTTGTATTTTGGTTAACAGAAAGTGTATATTTCTTATCGCTGCCTTTTTAAAGGAATGTGAGTAGCCCTAATTCAGTATTGAATCTCTTTGCTAAGATGAAAACAAAATTACTTAATTCTTTTCCCACTGGTAAGATATCTGTAAATTCCCCTGCATTTTGCTTAAAATAGCTTCTTTGTTTAGAAACTGAGCTCTAGGGTTTTTTTCCCTTTTTGCCCTCCCACCTCCCATAAAATGAAAGCTCTGTGGCTCTTTATATAATCTCGGAACGGGAAGGGTCTTTCACTGCATGTTGGTTTGGGCAGAAATCAGAAAGAAGGCATCTGAGACATCTGACTACCTACAAAACAAAGGTAAAGATGAGAGTTGAGACAGAAAACAAATCACAAATAACAAGACTGCAAGACAGATATCTAATTTTAGATAAATAACTATCAACAAAATCACTAACAGAATTTCTGTTTTTCAATGTCTTTGGGCATGATTATATCTAAGAGTAGAACAAGTCCAAGCTGTGGGAAAGGGAATAGAGGGAGCCATCGTCACTGGAAGGAGAGGAATAGACAGGAAACAGGCCCAGGGGAGATCAAGAATGGCAAGGCTGTAGCATGGCTTTTGGGAATGCTTTTCAAGTTTTTTCTCATTGCTCATTCAGAAGGAGTGAGCCACTTCCTGGCCTGTGTTAAATGCATCACATATGGTTGGAGGAAGAAAACCTTGGGTCAGATCATCAGAGGGAAATGTCTGAATTGCAAAATAATTCCAGCAGATCTCAGTTTTTAATTTCCTAGTGTCACATTGTCATCCTTCTTAAGTGATCTCATGGTCCACATCTGCACAAAACATAACAGAGCTACATCCTGGTGGTGGATGCTTACACGATGGTATCTATTTTTTCACCTCACTAAATGTGAAGGCTTCCAATTCTCCCTAAAAGAGAGGGAAAATGGAACTTCATGGCTTTATAGAAATGAATGTTAAGATGTCTGGCCATTGGACACATAATCCTAGATTAACATGCCATTTATCATGTGGCCATCCACTGGAAAGGTAACCCTCTGTAACGTGCCATTTATCTCGTGGCCAGCTGATAGGCAGACTTTTATAGCAATGGAGCCCAAGGCTACAGTTCTGTACAATCTCTTCATTTAGTTGTGAGGACTAGAACTATTTCTAAACTTGTATCTGTTTTACTAAACCAATTTCCTGAGTCATTTAACAACGTATAACAAATGCCCTACTGAATGGGGATCATTGCAGTAGGCACAAAGAAAGATTAAAGGCAGATAAAAGGACACATACAAAGTTTGCAGAAAGGCAGAACTTCACAGGAAAAAAACCCCAGCAACACATTAAAAATAGAATATTTATTCATTGTCTATTACAGTTCAGATACTGTTAGCAGCCATCAGTAAAACATGGCCAAAATACAGTCTGATTCTAGCCTATACACTTAGACAGGATCAAATCCCAACCAGAAAACACAACTATGAGAGTTTAGAAGAATTACTAAGAAAGATTATTTTGAGTTTAGAAGGTATTAGGAGAAGGGACAAATATTATACACATACATAATTTCTGTAGAAGGCCTTGCTCTTAAGTAAAAGTGTTCTTAATTAACTTCCAAAGAGAGGACCCGGCTTCTGATAGTGTTGAGCATTCACCAATAAACAGAACTTAAAGTTATCATGAAATTATTAAGTGAATTTTTGTGATGTGCATTTCCTTATCTTTGTGGAAAAGACAGACATTTTCTACCCATGAGGAACATTTAATCTAGTTGAGATGAAACTGGATGCTGTCATCTTGACCAGAAATAAAATCTTTGCTAATGATTTCTTTGCTTTGATATATTTTATGCTAACATTATTTAGTATTATAGAAATTAAATATGGCCATTTCCTGGTACTCATTCTTTTCTAGAGGTTTGGAAATTGATTTTTAAATCATTTATCCTAGCAGTTTCCTTGGTGGAGTTAACAGGTCTATCATTTATAGTGTTTACCTCTCTAGAATCATCAGATTTTATTTGGTAATATTGTCTGGCTGGAATCTCTAGGCCTCAGAAATGGAACTAGGTTCAAGTATGTGGCTAATATATTTTCCAGTAGACTTGAAAATAGGAATGTCCCTGAAATGGATGGCTCTCCCAAATATAATGATTATTAGTTGACACTCTTCTATTTTCTTTCTCTTTATGGAATATTCTGAAATTCCTGTCCTAGTCTTTAAATATTACCCTAAATTCTCAACTGTGGGAGGTTGCATCCCAATAGAGATTTCATTCAGTTTCTTAAGAACTAGGATGTTAACCTTTAAACATATTTCACTTTAAAAACATATATACTTTCACCAAAGTTCATTTTGAGAAGGTTTTTTAGTGAGACAGCATGAGGAAATAAGTCTAGATTACTTGTAGTTTTTGGATGATCTGCCTTAAAATAGCTAATAATGAAATAACATATAAAGCTAGTAACATTATATTAAAAACCATACAATTATTTTATTATAAATATCAAAATAAATTTTTTAAAAAAGATTATTATGATTCTTATTTGCCAGTCTCCAAGCAAAATTGGTCTTTAAAAGGACACTGGCTTCCAAAGTATTGAAATGATTTCCCCAAAGTCTGAAATAGCGTTGAGTCATTTATTTTCCTAGAACCCCCCATGAAAATTAAAAATGAAACACTATATAGTTTGAGATATAAATATCTATAATTGTGATCAAATCATATGCACTTGGGGCACAGAATATGCTTTTACAATTGAGTATTATATATTTCTAAGTGAATGGTTTTGAGAAATATATGGAAGTTTCAATAGTGAGTGATTAAGTTAACTTCACAAATTAGAGTATTTCTTATTCTATGTTGACCCTCAACAACTGCAGCCTATCACAGGAAGTCTGCTTTTACATTTTATTCTTATTATGTTAATGTGACTCAAAAGATTCAAACTGCATTTCCCTCGGCTAATACTCTTATTTCTTGACTTAAGCCAAAAAAAATATTTATATGTGGAATAAAGAATGGCTTTAGAAGATAGAACCTTACTCCATCAGAGATTTCATTATATGCTGCTCTGAATTTGTCATTCATTTAATTAGTGAACACTTTTTCATGTGTACTATGTGCAAAGCTAGGTGTAGTTGCATCTGGAAGAAGTTTTGTGATCGATTTTATAGAATAACATGCTTTGGAAGTTGGAGAGTGCCATGCAATGGAAAGTATTATTATTGCAGAGTTGAAACTTTTTTTAGAGAAATTCTGATCCATACTGTAGAAAAAAGCATGTGACTTTGGTATGACAACATGATTAAAATCCTAGTTATTTTGTTTTCTAGACATGTAATCTTAGCAAATAGCGTGAAGTACTACTTTTTAAATCTACAATGACTAGTTCAGAGACAATGTTAGATTTAAATAGACAAAGTATGTGAAAATGTTTTGTAAACTCTGATGTAGTTTATAAATGTTCATTAATATGATAAAACATAGTTCTTGCCATAAAGAAGTGGACTTTCTACCGAAAGAGAAAAAAAGTCTGTTAAACTACACTGAAGCATCCTTATTTTTCTTTAAAGTATTTCATTATAGCTATGAGGTATATTTTATATAATAAGAAATGTATATAAAAGACACTTTATATATCGAGTAGATAGTAAAACTTTGTGTAACATTATATTTTTTATTATATAAAAAGGCAGATCTGGATATGGATTTCTCTTTGAGGGCAAGGTCAATATCTTTGATCCTGCGATGTATTTGTGACATAAATAGGGAAAAGATAAAAAAAAAAAATGTGGCGATAGCTCTCATAAGGACATAGAGAAAATGAAGCACCTTACAAAGAGAATCTCAATAGCAAACATCCAGAAATATTTTAATTATATTCTGATTCAATAATATTTTTATTGTCTAAACTTAAACTAGGTATCAAAATCCCAGCAACCGTGAGGTCAAAGGTGCTTATCTCATCAGGAAATGACAATGGCTGGTTTTTCAGGCTACGTGTTAGTAGGTGGGTATGAGAGTGCTGTGCTTTTCTTTCTTTTTCATTATCTTTTATCTTTATGCTCCATAACACAGAATACTGGTTACTATTCCCAGGAACCTTTTATGATTGGATTTTTAAGTATCAAATATGAAAAAAAGGAAACTGCTCAGAAAAGTTTTAATAAGATTCTCACTTTAAAAGGAATATCCAATTGAGTGATGTAATAATGACATTAATAATGTCTTATTTCATTTCATGTCATTGCATGGATATTAAGCAGAGACACTTTGAAGTTTTATCCATCAGCCCATTGCATCTGGGGGGCATTTCTCCTGGGGTGCCCACGTAGAAGTCCAATTAAAGCCAGTGGGAGTCAGGTACCCAGAGGAAAAGAGAGGCAGGCACTTGGAGAAAATGTCCATTATCAGTGTGATTTACACAAGGTCATGGATTATTTTGGTCTCTAAAAGCATGCCAGTGGGGGGAAAGCTTGGCTGGAAATCTTCTTGCCTGCCTGTCTCCAGGGAATCTGGAGGGCACAGGGTGTTTTTGAGTAGCCATTCCAGAAAGACTATCTCGTTTCATTTCCCCCATGTGTTCTTCTTAGGTTCAACATTACAGGATTAGCTGGGGGCTGCCCAAATGACAGCCCCTGAATGAGCTGATGCCCCATCTACACGGAGTCTAGGTAATTGGAACTGCTGGGTTAACTAAGTAGCTAGCCTAGATGAAGCCCCGAGGACTTCAATCAGATTCCATTTTAATTCTCTGGATAATTAGACAGCCCACACTGGTTTTGGAAATAGCATTCCTCAGCTATCTCTCTTTCCCTTGTCTTCCTTCGGTAATCCTCCTATGAGAAATGTATCCCATGTAGCAAAAAATGCAAATCGTATCACCAACTTGGTCCTCAGCTAGATTTCTCCAACAGTTGAACAATATCTTTTGGAGCAAAAAACCAAATGAAGGATTTACACCACGAGCTATTGGTAATAACCAAATTCACAGAACAACTAACATAAAAATTTTCCTCTTATAAGACATTTTTGAAGAATTTGCATTATGATATTAGGCTGTTCTCAATGGAAATATACATTTATACAAATATAGATCATTTAAATATATGGAACTACATAATGCTGATAAACGAGATTTACAATGCCTCTTATGTTTAGGATGTATTTTTATGCAACACAACCATTTAATGGAAGGGTTCAAAAAGCCTATTGACATTTACTTTTCTTCTTACCATATATTTATTAAGCCTGAATATAACATTCACATTAACATCAAACACACGTAAAATATGAAATTGCTGGAGAGGAATGATGACATATTTTAGCACTTTGATGGTGGTGCCAACATTTCATTTAGGATATTTATATGTGTCATCTAAAAAGGACAATAAATTTCAGTGAAGGCTCAATATATTACAAGACTTTTCATCAACACACGCCACAGGGTAGGCTAAAACCACAGAGGGAAAGAAGAAATACTGCTGAATAATCAATCTTTGAAAGCATTCAATGTTATTAAAAAAGCTACATTTAAACTATCCATAAGTCTAAAAAATGGATGTGTCGGAAGTAGTGTGATGCATGTGTGTGGATGTGAGGGTTGTAGGGAGCACCTACCTTCCTTTCTATTTTTCAGTATTAAGATTATTGGGTAAACGAAAATATTTTTTTTAATAAATGGGATATTGGTGATGCTAAGGCTTTGACACAAACCCCACCCTTGGCGGGTAGAAGAAATCTCTTTGTGTGAAGTGTTTGTCAGTTTCCAGCACCACCTGCGCTTCCTAGCTGGCACAGAACGATTCCCCACATGACCCAAATGCGTAACAAAACAAGGCCGACAAACTTCTCACTTTTAAGAACGGATGAGTTGGATCAGATACATTCATTACTTATATGTGCTGCCTACATTTTCTGTATCCTAAATTTGCACTGACTTTGTGGCTAATATCCCAGTATGATAGGCAAGTACTGACAGGAATCCATAAAAATCCACTATGCCCATGCTGCGGTAAGTGACCAACAACAATGGGAAGAATGGGAGAAATACAGCTTTTCTCCCCAGGGGTGGAGTTACACTGTTCCCTGCTGGAACTGGGAGTATCATATTTTAAAGTGAAGAAGAGGCCCGTGGGTGTGCCCCTCGTATCCTTTGGAAGGAATCATTTTACTCACTATAAAAAGACCAGCTTTACTGTTTCCTAGGCTTTATTCTCTGGTGCTTACAAATCTATCATATTGAAAGGAGAAATTCCCTAAAATCCCACAGCAAAGAAGACCTGATTTCTGTTCTCTTCTGGAGTTATTCTTTTTCACTTGTATTTGCTCTGTGAATAAAGTCTCAAAAGTTGATAAGATTTTCCCTCTTCTAATGCCAAGAAGATCTCTTCCCCATGATCTCTCCAATACTATCAGAGCCGTTGTAGTATGTCCTTCTCCAGGCTTTAGTCAGTAACACCAAAGTGTGTGTGCCTGCTAGCATCTGAAGCTCTCTCGGGCATATGTGAAGCACCAAAGGAAGACCATCCCAAAAGTCACTCAAGAGGAACCTGGCAAAGGGACAACCTACAAATTTTTGTTTTTCACTTTTATAAGCCTCTCCCCCTCCACACGCACCCGTGCACGTACAGACACACACACATGCCCTCTCTCTCAATGGTAGTATGATTTTAAATAATTTATGCATCTTCAACACTTTTAATGGTCTCTTTCATGTCTATACAAGCCCAAAGCATGTATGAGGCACCTGCTGGGTACAAACACACTTTTGTGATTTCCAGAGAGAACTTTCCATTTTGAAGTAGAGGGAGGTATGTAAGCTTTCTCAGTATGACAGCACTATTTACAAATAGGACTTTTTATTCTCAAAATCTTAAAAAGGAAATTATTTGTCATCAAACTGAGAACCATACATGTATCATTTCTACTCCTCTCCGACAGGGTAATATCATATTCTATTCAGAGGACTCTTTTAGGATGAAATTTAATACTCAAGAAAATAAACTTAAGAGTTGGTAAATATCTAGTTATTAATTAGGTAGGGTATCTAAATCCCTCCCCAAAATCATCTCTTTTGCAACTTAGTTTTCTATGACATCTATTATGGTACTGGCTACATCCCTAGAGGTGCCCTTAGGGGTTCTCTTAAATTTATGATACTGAATATGTCTGTCCTTCAGTCAGATTGTGGTTCAATGTGTCTTACAGATGCCAAATCTCTTGAAGAGTGCTAGTCATGGAAAGCCCACACCGAAGATGTTTTACAACTCTCCATTACTTTGTATTGGGCTTCACACTGGGAAAGATAAAAACAGCTCATGAGCATGAAGGAAATAGCTTCTTTAGCAGCACACAGCTAAGAAATTCTGAGGGAAGACCCTAATCCAAATTTACCTGCTAAACTTTTTGCTCTGACCTTGAATTGACTGCAGCCACTTTCTTTCTCTTCTACTGTGTGAGCCAACACAATCTACTATCTCAATTTTAATGCATTTCTTTGGTTTATCTTTAATGTTTCCCATATCAGTTGTGTTTGTGTCTTTGAAGAATGATTATCTTCCAGTGTCTGCTTTTTATACTTTATTTTAGCTCTGAAGCAGACATTCCGCTGGGTCTTCATTTTCAAACTCTCAGCAAAAGCTACCCAGGAGCTAATCTCTTCGAACTGGGTCCGAGAACTCTGTGATGGCTATCGGACTCTTCAGACTATTGATAGGGATAAAACACTTCAAGCACTGCAATCATCTTAAGAAATTTGGAGAATATATTTCCCAACTCTGACTTCATAAAAATTCACCATAGATAGATTTCTTTTGCACCTAAACAGTGATTAAATCAAGTTAAGCTCCTTATCCACATACAAAATAAGCACTGGAATCGTGAGAGAAATTGTGGCCTTAGGTTAATGCTTATATCAGAAACGGAGAGAAATTGGATCTTCTCTGTGCTTATAGACTATTGTTGCTGCTCAATTAAAGTATTACACTACTGTTGTTTCTTATTCCTTAAGTGGACAATTACCCTGAATACACGAGAGATGCAAAACTTTTGAAGAAAAAATTAAGAAAGAATAGTACTTTCTCAAGCCATTACCTATTTTGAGTCTAAGCACAACCTTTTGCCCTGGCAGGACAGGTATTATAATGCAAGTAATCGGGACTCAAAGTTTTGGATTTATCCGGCAAGTAAGAAGCAGAGGATAAACGTGGTCTTCAGACTTAATGCTGGGATTCTTTTTCTTATGTTCACCAATTTATTTAATACTACTTTTCTTTAGAAGTCTATGAAAAAAAGCTAGATTCCAAGTTCTAGAGATCCGATTAGAGAACTCCTGAGACTCAAAATTTGGCAAACATTTATTGGCATTTATTACATATTTTGAAATGTGATGTAACTATGACTCAAAATTAGTTACTCACTTAGTCTAGACTGTATGTTCCTCAAGGGCAGACACCACTTCTTACTCATCTTTGGCTCAGAGAGTAAAGTGCTGGCACAGAATGATACACAATGAATGGCTATTGAATGAAATTACACAGTGGACCTTGTGTTTGGATGAACTGCCTTCTCTCTCTGGTTGGTTTCCATGATGGAGCCACAAAGATGGACTTTGTAAGTGCCAGTTTTCCTGCTTAGAGTTCTGCAAGTCCCTAACTGTAGAGTATTTGCTTGTCGATTTGTCAGAGGGGAGATAGGCATAGGGTAGAAGGACTGAGCTACGATAGATTTGGTGGGTGGTGGAAAAAGAAGTTGCCAATTTAGGGATCCTGCAAAATGCTTATTCTTCTACGTGTGTTTTTAAACCTAAACGACAGTCTTAATAGTTTACTTCACAAGTCTTCATAGCCAGCTCCTCAGCACGTGCTTTCATGTCACCAAGACATTTTGTTAAGACTCATCTCATTATATTATTATATGCGCGAAACTTCAGATATGAAGGGAGCTCCATTTCTTCATGGTGAAAAGAATGCAACTTCATTTAGTAAGGAGAATATTGGCAAACACAGAAAAAATCCTAGTTAATCACAAATTTTAACCACTATCTAGTTGACATGTGCCTGCTGTGCTAATTGCTTCATTACTTAATTATGCAAAAAATAATAACATCCACAGCAAATACAGTCCATTAAGCATTATTAAAATACAAAGAAACATGCTCTAGACTCTTTAGTGCAAACATAAATATTTTATAATAAGGAAGAGTGCTTATATAACAGTAATAGGAAATTTGAAGCTAATTTGAGTTCTTCCTTTCAGTAAACCTGAAATACTCTTATGCGTTATGACTTCTGCTGTTTGTGGTTATAATTTTGGATCTTGCTTTGACTCCAACCTCACAAGGTAAAATTTTTTTTGACACTGTTAAATATTCCTTCTCTAACACATAATTTCTGATCACTGTGTATTTGTTAAATAAAAGAATAAATGAATACACAAGTGCATCAGTCAGCGAACAAATAAACCAATCAATCAAGAGAATAGCTGTGGAATTAGAGCTGAAGCCCAGGAAGCACTTAACTCAGACACAAGGTAGTAGTTTCTAGAGTAGGAAGGCCTCAGCTGTGTTTTAGAGTTTAGCAATAGTGTTCTTGGTCTAGGGATTGTTTAAAAAAAAAAAAGCTAATTAATGTTGTCATTTGAGATCTCCCTAATCCATTGCTTTAAATGTTTTGGAAATTCTGGGGCTTCTGGGTGGCTCAGTCAGTTGAGTGTCTGACTTCAGCTCAGGTCATGATTTCGTGGTTTGTGAGTTTGAGCCCCATGTCGGGCTCTGTGCTGACAGCTCAGAGCCTGGAGCCTGCTTCGGATTCTGTGTCTCCCCCTTTCTCTGCCCCTCCCATGTTCATGTTCTGTCTCTCTCTGTCTCTCAATAATAAATTAAAAAAGTTAAAAAAATGTAAATGTTTTGGAAATTCTTTAAGAATTTTTTCCTAGAGAGCTTAAAACTCATCCAAGAAATTTGGTTTCATTATTTTTCTACTTTTTCCCCTCAAACTCTACAACAATATTTTTTCCCTGCAATGATCCTTACCATATGTAGCTTTTAAATTTGGATGGCTTAAGAATTCAAAATTCAAAGGTACACTTGAAAGTCAAACATTTGCAATTGGTGAAGGCATTCCAAATAAGTTTTATGACCCTGAATATAATTTTTAGGAAAGGATTATCACATATCATAAAGCACAGAGCACCCCCAGAATAAATATATGTGCTGCAAGGAGTCTGTTCTGAAGGAAGTAACAAACATTCATCTGATGACCTCTGTTGTATTTTCAATCTTCTGCATTTTAGTAAACAAATTTCAGTCCTTCCCTTATAACTACTAACATTTGTGTAGTTCTTACCATGGTTTCATCATTTTTACTAGGTCTCCAGGTGGAAAAAAGGTAGTAAGGTATTGTCCCTGCTCTCAAACTTTATACGAAACACTAAAATATTCGACAAGTTACAGTAGCAACCACAGCCAATGCTTAGTTCTACCAAGAGGTCTCAAGATGAAATAGATTCCTATCCTAGTCAACTGAATGGTCAGTACTGTTATTTTATTCATTCACTCACCAGTCACATCAGACAATTTTTGAACATCCATATATGCATGATGACCTGTTATAGATTCTAGGACTACAGCTGTGAAAAGGACAAACTTCTAATATAAGAAACTTAAGTGTCATGACTGTTTTCAGAAGGAAAGTGAAAGGCATTAGATTCTCAGCAACAGGGCGATCGAACTTGGTGAGAAGAACTGGGAAAGACCTTTTTAAGGAAGTGGTGTCGACAAGTAGATTTTGAGGATCAACAGGAATCACCCAAAGGAAGAAGGGCTAAAAATACTCCAGAAAAAAGGGAGCAGCATGTGATTGTGATATGAAGAAGAGACGGTGTGAGATAGTTCCTCAGCAATTTCAAAATTGCTGATGTCTAGTCCTGTAAAGTAGGAGACAGGAGAGTAGCCTGAGACGAGGATGGAGTAGAGGGAGGCAGAGTCACGCAGCACTTGGGCATTACCTTAAGGCTAATGAGAAGAAATTACGGGATCTTGGGTAGGGAGGTAACACAGTCACGTCTATAATTCTACAACCTTGGCCCCAGAGTGGAGAATAAAGAAGTGGTGGGCAAGAGAAAATGGGATGAGTCCTTCAGAAGTTACTGCAAGTGCCAGGTGAGAGATGACAGTGGCAGCAGTCATGGCAAGAAATGGGTGGCTTTGAGAGCTAACTGGGGTATAATTAACAGACCTGGTGATGGCCAGGATATGGCAGGTGAGTTGAGGGAGGTCACAAGTCTAACACCCAGGATTCTGGATTGAATATTGAGTGCATAGTAGCACCAATTCTTTTGCTAGGCAACACGGTGAATGGACCTGGCATTGGTCTTATTAAATATGAGACATATGCATGGAGACCACAGGGAGCAGGATCTGGAGTTGTCAAATGATACTATCCGATCCTTGGATAGAATTTTAATGTGCTCACAGCACGTTTTCTCACTTAAAACTATAAACCAAATGTTGATGTCAGAAGGTATTACATTAATTATCATTATTAAATTAATATTTGTTACCTGTTGAATATCCCCATTTTATGAATAAAGCGATTGAAACTCAGAGAATTGCAAAGTATTTCTTGGCCAAGTTTGGGATACAAGCTTAGACTTTGTAGCTTCAAATTTTATAGACTATCTATTAGATCAATATTACACTGTCTAAAATGAAAAGATTTTACAAATGCAAGGATCAGGGTGATATTAGATAGTACTCAGCTGACTTTACTTTTATAACCATAGTTTTCATACATTTAACACAATTTGTTTTCTTAAACTCAAATAGCTTCAAAATACCTCCAAGATGTTCATATTTGAAATCCTTGCTATTTTATTGAATTTAAAACCTGATGTATTCGCTAAATGACATAAGGTCAGGCTTATGTATTTAGTTAAGTATAATGCAAAGGTTGCCATTTTGTGATAAGAAACTACTAATCTTTCTCATTTTATACCACGTGATGAATTCAGAGTGGCAAAATAGTTGAGAACATGGCTATGAAAATGAATTCTCTGAGTTCTCATGTTTGGTCCACAGTTTGCAAATAATTTTGATAAAGCTCCTAAACTTTCTTAACTCTAGCTTTCTCATCTGTAATATGGGAAATAAGAACACTCATGAGCCTTTTTTTTTTTTTTAAGGAGAATTAAATGAAATAATCTTGATAAACATGTGTTTACTTAAGTTTGGCTCTCATTACAATCTGGACGGGTCAGCATTGCCATAGGAAATGTTCTCTTTCTTCCAAATGTATTGTTCTTTCTTAACTATCCATCAAATTCCAGCATTAGGCTTGATTTCTCTCTCTACAATTCTATTGTAGATTCAGTTCGTGCCTCAATATTGTGATCCACATTTGAAAAGTGATTTTCTCTGTATTGATAAATAGCTACCCCAAATGGACTAATCTCTTTGGACTCACCTGCTAAGCTTGCCCTAATGGAAACTTTATAACCAGTAGCACTGTTCTTCTTTAAACAGTTCTAGTGAAACGGTAACCAGTTGTAAAAGCAACATTGAACAAATAGACAATTAATTTAAAATGAAAGGCAGACATTGTTAACCCTACCTCCTCTCAATTCCTCTTTCCTCTGAGAAGGAAAAGAGACCTTTCTCTCAAGGTTCTATTTGTGTGTTTTACAAAGGTTAATAAAACCTAGAACTGCGCTGTTACCAATGGAATTATTTTAGTTTGACTACCAGTGTGAGAATTGTTGCAGGGTTTAAAGTCTCTACTTATGCTAAGATTGGAGATTCCACCCTAATCTAGGTTCTTGGTGTCTCTTTGCAAATAGGCTATAGACAGCCAGGTAGATGTCAGCCTAGATAACAGCGAGTCCTAAGTTCAAAGGCTATCTCTAATGGTAGCAGAGCAGGGTATTAACCCCAGCTCTTCGCTCTTCACTCTGGGGGCAGGCTGCTTCACCTCTCCAGGCCCATTTTCTCACCTGTGAAATGGTAAAGAACACCTCGTGATGTTTTAAGGATGTTGGGTTAATAATCTATGTAGTGTGTACAGCATTTAGTAAAACTCATGGTTATTATTATTTAGTAAAATCACATGAATAAAATAAAACAAATATAGTACGAGAAATTGTGGTCAAGTATGTTTTTTTTCTCATTTTGTAATGAAAAGGAAAGACCTCCATATATCAGTAGCAAAATATATATTCCGAAAGCTCTTCTCACAAGTCAAATAATTCCAGAGAGAGCCCTTCTCTTTTTCTGTATGCTGTGTACTACTCTTCTCCAAAGAAAGTAAACTGTCATTTACAGGTTGTAGTCTCTGGCTTTAAAAATTCTTTTCTTTTAACTACTTTCAATTTCTTAGATGTAAGGTGTATACAAATGTAAGACAGAATTACTTATTTTTTGGAAGCATGCCCTTGTTTTCCACTGTTCAGCATGTGTGCATATATACTGCTGAAATTACATCCTAATGATAGCAAATTGCAGAATTATGAGATATTCTGTACCATCTTTTTTTTTAGAAATAGAAAATTGAGAGACTTTAATAGCAGATGCTGTATTATGAATACAATTTACTGGAATTGCTCTTCTCTAATCATATAGAAACCATGTTATGTCCCAGAGAGGTTATAAAAATATACAGATATCCATTTATCCTCCAAGATAATTGGGGTCTTAGTTAGAGTAATGACAAGAACCTGAAATCGAGTTGGGAGCCCTGACATCATGAACTGAGACAGTGTCCTAATGATTTTATTTTGTGAAGCTACAACATACTGAATACATAAATAAAATAAGGACAATTCTTACTACATAGGATATCGATCATTTTAATCTTTGTCTGTTGTTCCTTAGTAAGAATTTCTCCAACTAGAGTTTGTGCATTTGTACAACGAAGAGCTTATAATCCCCATTTCTAGGCTAAATTGAGAATAATGAAGTACTTGATGCTCTTATGGGCTGATAAAATAAATTATGCATACATAAAATTACTTTCCCATATTTTCTATTTATAGAAATAAAATCCAATCTATGCAATGTAATATGTGGCCCAAACAATACTCATTCCTTTCCTATATTGTACAACATTCTAACTCCATAAACTAGTTAAATGTGCTGTTTTAGAAAGCATTGCATCAAGTAAACTATGCAATTTTATTTCCTACCAGAGGAAAACTCTAACGCTGATTTCTGTTTATCCTCCTAAAGAGTAAAAAATATCCATATAAAAGCTTGCATTTTTAATGTTGTCTTTTACATTATTTTAAGTCTTTATTTTAAGCAAAGTAGTAAGTTTTAATAACTTTGGACACTAGTTTTGATTTTAAAAATCACTGAGTCTCAAATAGAAACGCTGTTACTATCTGAATACTGGGATGCTTCATATGGCATATTCACTTTTTTAAAAATTTCTAGACAAATACAGAAGCATCTCAGAAAAAAAGAGTTGGATAGGTAATGCCTTAATAGGTAAAGACTGTAAGAATATCATTTACACTTGCAAAACCTGTATTTCATGAAACCCTATGTTTCATTTAATGCCATATGAATTAAAAAAGGATCAAAATATTACCTTGATAAAATTTTCAGACATTTCTCAAGATAATAGGCATTCATTTCCTTTTCTATCAACAGCTTTGGAAGCAGTTGTTAGAAATACATCTAAGCTCTTAAACTGCACTTCCTTAAGGCTGATGTGATCACTAAACCAATGATTTTCTAATTTACAGATTTACTTAGCAGATGTAGTTAGCACTATTCTCATAACATTAGCAGGCATATATACCTAATTTCAATTTCTTCCTTAAAATATTGTTGTAGTCTGCTTCTGGCAAAACTAATTTTCATATTAGCACAACAACAAATGAAAATGCAAAACTTTAACTAGGATGTTTTAAAACTGAAGTGATTCATCCTAGAAAACCATACTGTGAAAAGTACATATGACTTAATAGCCTTTAAGTGAGATGCCACAGTTATTCTTCTAGTAGCTCGGGAATTCCCTAAATGACATAAACAATAAAAAGAGATTTTGTTAGTATTGGATGAGTATTTTTATTTGCCATGTTTTCCTAACAGTTCATTTATAAAAATATTTATAAGTTGCTATGAACTAAAAAGATCTGAGCTTTTGTTATAACAGTTCCTACCATTCATGTCTGAAAGAATGGACTTGATGAGATCATGGCTAGATATTTCTGTAAGTAGAATAATGGAAATTGACACCTAAAATTTTGGGTAGTTTGGAAAAAAAACCTTTCTGCACATCACAGAAATGCAATGGCAACTCTGACAATTTGGATCACTGTCTATGCACTAACATTTTGTCTCACATGTCTTTTTTTTTTTAAGATATCAGAGTGGCTTGATCATTTCCAAAATGTTAATGAATTTGTATTGGTCAGAGAGTAACTGTCTCAGTGTATTGAGGTCAATAATGCATGGGTCTGCCACATCCTAATGAAAGCGACTTGCTAATTGCCTATCTATGAATGGTTCAATGCTGAGCGCTGCAAGAAAACTAGTTTACTGTCTCTTGAGTTCTTCCCCCTAATGAGAGAAATGCCAAGACTGTCTGCTCATCTTCTTTATTTTCCTTAAATGTCAGTGCAGGGACTTCTTTCCTTTGGCATATTCACTCTTAGGTCTTTAATTATGATATCTATACTAATGACTCCCAAATTTATAATGCCGGCCTCAACTTCTCCCCTAAACTCCAGTCTTGTATATATATCTGCCTACTTAATATTTCCATTTAGATACTCCACTGGCATCTCAAACTTTGACCTCATTTGCTTCATGTCTTCTCCTTTAACTCAATTCATCCTGTTTTCCTTGCTTTCCCTCCACCAACCACCTGAAACTTCTTTCTGATACTTCTTGCCTCAGAGATCCTTAAACTTATTTTTCTGCCTTGACAATTCTTTTCACAGATATGCACATGGTTCTTTCTTTAGTTTATTTAAACCATTTCTGAAATGACACCTTATCAGGCAACTCTTCCATAAGCTCCTGTATAACTCACTTCCTTACCCTGCCCATTTTTCTTAATAGCTTCATCAAATTATTCATCACATACTTGTTGTCTTCATCCTCTGATTAGAATATAAGCCCCTGAGTTCTGGATCTTTCTGTTTTCATAGTGGTTTCATCAGCACATAATAACGGCACAAAGCACAAAGTAGGAATGCAATAAAAATTTATTGAATTAATTCAGAAAAGCTGCATGAAGTGATGCTGAGAAAAATGTGGTAAATATGGATTTAATTATAGAAGTTTCCTGGAGTGCTATCCATTTATGTAGTGGTTGAAACTGGGCACTTGGGCTTAAAGGATATGCTCTTTCTATAGCCTTTAGAATTCCTAGGCACATAAGGGAAAAAATGTTTTCCCCCTAGAGGCACGGTTAGTGCTGTTTCATTAATGTATTTTTATTCATGACAGATCTCTGCCAAGGGAAATGGCATTCTTAGCCCGTTCAATTTACAGACCTGCAGGTGTACTTCGTCTCCAAATTTGACTTATTCACCTGAAGAAACTATCATTAAAATCTCCCCAGAGGAGATTTCCTGTGGGACAGTCACAGTCATTGGCAGCATCATAGTTAGCATTGCCTCAGTGTCTGGTAATGTACACATTCCTTTGATATTCGGACTGTGGAAAATTTACACTGCTTTGCTCACTCTGTGCTTGATGCGGTAACTCTAAGAGTACCTGGGTGCCACCTCTCAGGTGACCTTATTGCTGAGAAAATAGCGTAGATTTTGATTGGCAGATTTGTTTGGTTTTACACCTTTAGTGTTTTTTCATCATCGTTTATCATGGTTCCTTATGAAAGGAAACAATCCAGTCATCTTAATTATTTGGGGTCTATTTATTTCTTTATAATGAATCAATACCTTATAATCTGGCTTTTCTCCTTCCAATTATCTTGGTGCATTTGCTGCCTTCAGTTCTTCTTAGATTAAAAAAAAATATGCTCCCGTATTTCCTCAGTGCCAAAGATTCCTGGAACCACCTTGTGCATTTTTTATGTCAAACTTCCTGTGCTAGCTTACTTTTTTAATTTCTTAAATTACTAATTATTACAGATTAATTGAAATCTTAACTTTGGATTCTCTAAGGCCTCCCTAGCAAAGGCAATAAAAACAGCATTTATTATGTGTCTGCAAATAATTAGATGCTTGCCCTACCTGTCTATAATAAATTAATATATAGTTTTTAATATCATATGTAATCTATTATAAATGTATCTGCACAGAGACTACGTACAATTCTATAAGCATGAAAATCTTTGATTAAACTATATCAGCAAGGCTGTAATCTTCCCACTTTAAATGGTGAAATAGTACAAAACATCACTTAAATTCAATAGAAGGGGTTAGCTCACCAAGAATATTATAAATTTCACTACTAGTAGGACATTGACAAGAAAGTCAAATTATAGAACAATCCCTTTAGAACTGAAACAAACTATAGTGGGTAACATTTAGGATGAACTTTACTTTTCAAAATAGGTATTTATTTGAAAAATTGACATAAATCAACATTATGAATTATATTGTAACTTCTTAAATCAAATGACCTCATTCCTAAAGTAAGTAAAAATGTCTCAGTTAACCATTTTTAATCAATCATATTGAAAGTAGGATGGCTATTATATGTTCACTCGTCTTTCTCTTCAACTAGATGAAACTCCCTGGAAGGTTAGGAACTGTCTTCTCTCTGTTCCAGTGATGAGCACTATGCTGGACACATTGAAGATGCTTAATAAGGGTTTGTGGAAAAGTGAATTCATTTCCAGTTCCATCTAGGTTGCTGCTGTACTGGATACTTGAAGTTATATTGGAATATAATGGCCTTGTCGTGTGTGATGAAAATCGTACTGTGCACAAATGGGAGTCAATGTTGACCAACTCTAGATAAAATATTACACAAACTCGACGAGACTGAGACTTTGGTGCGTGTCACAGCGCTGGAAGGGAACATGGGGATCATGAAAAAACAAGCATGATTTTCTTCAGGAGTTTCTTTGTAGCAATATTTCTTTAGTGTACTCTGCTTTTCAGAGCATATTTTCTGTGAGCTTTATTTGAACTTCCAAATAACATTATGAGATGCACTGGGCAGAACCAAAATCTCCTTTTTAGAAAATGGGAAGAAAATCTTGCAAACAGAAAGGCGGTGATTTGCCCACCTGAATCAGCTTTCAAATCTTGAATACAATTGCGTCTTAATGTATAGTGCAGGCTACTGTAACATTTATTTTCAGATAAGTTCCAGTATTCCAGAAGAGATTGGTACCATTAATTATGGACTGACTTAAGCATGTGCTATATATTTTTTTGTTACTACTGGTGGAATCAAATAGCATTGATCGATGATGGACTTAAACTACAACCACCCATCATGTATTCTATGCAAAACATTAACCTCAGGAATCACCTTGGTTAGCACCACCAATGATTACTCTTTTAACTCACATTTCATTAGAAATATACACACTAATTTACACAATGATAATTGGCATCTACTTTTATAAATCCTTGCTATATCTCAAATTGATTATATGATACTTGAAAAAAGAGGCCATGCCCTTTCCTTTACATATCCTCCACTATAATGCTTAATAGCAAAATGTGTTTTCAAAAAATTTTTATTACATGTCTAGAACATTAACTTACTCTTCTTAGAGTCCAGGTTTCTATGTAGAAACAAAAATGAATCAGGCAAATTTATAAACTATTTATTTATGAAGCAATAAAACAGAAAATGCAAGAAAAGTAAGTGATTAAATATTAATGCAGACGACACATTCTTAGTACTGATTAAATTTAAAGTAAAAACTATAAGGAGTATAAACAGTGTTAGAACAACTGAAAACAGGTTCTCGTTTTGGATTGTAAGATGTCACAAATTTTAGAGCACCTTATCTACATGTGAAGAATTATATTCTCCCAGAGCTATATTATACAGGCAATTTAAAACTTCTCTTTTTCAACTTGCAAAGTTAGGACAAAATATTGATGATTTTATCATAATCAGTGATAGTAAACTTTAAAACTGGAATCACTAATGAATCCAAAAAGTTTTGTCTGAGACCATAATTCCCTCAACTTTTCCATAAGAAAGTTATTCTCGTGAATTTCTCATTCAGATTTCACAATTTGAAAAACTGACGTATGCTTCTGAATATGCTTTATTACAATAATCTTTGGAGTTCTTCATGATTCCTATTGAGTCTCCCACAAGTAAAATAGGTTCTTCTACCTTATATACAGTATGAATTAATGGACCCTTACCTGAGGACTTTTCTTTCTGAATTAAATAAATTACTTTACCTCAGTTTAGAAGAGAGAGGGGAAACAAGAAATCAATCAAAATACTGATATTGGACATGGAATAAGACAACCTAAGTATGAAACCTATAATAAAGTTCTAAAACACATTTCTATTTTACATTTGAATTACAGTTACAATTATGTGATAGTAGATAATATTTTTGCAAAGCCAAGAGAAAAATTCAGAGATGTGAAAACTGAAATGGAGACTGCACGCAATGTCTTTAATGAGATCATTACATTTTTCTCTTAATGGCAGTTGCCTTGCTTTGCTATTTTACTATGGTTTTTCTTTTTTTCTGCCAATTACTTACTCTGCTTCATTGGTTCTAAGTGATACAACACACTAAATCACTTGATCTTAGACATCACTTATGAGGGCCACTCTTCGGTTAATTTTATGGCAGCCGTATACTATAGTTAGATGTTAATACCATCCAAGATGGGCCAAGTCTCATTCTATTCCCCACCCCTCCCACCCCCCGGAAATGAATCACATAATAGGCAAAATTACAATTAGATGCTTTCAGATATACATTAGTGAGTGATTTTCTCAGCTGTGAACTTCAGAGATTTGATCAAAACTTGTGTTGATTCTTTTACAATATAATCAAAATTGCTTTCCAAAAACATGACTGTTGGCTCCTTCAATCATTAAATGTATTATTAGATAATTGCATATTCTATTTTTATATTTTAATTTTTAGGAAGGATAAATGATTGGCCTACTTCTTCCCCCATGGGTTATTAATAATTTCATGTATTAACTGCTTAATAGCAATATTACTAAATATGGGGAAATAATGACAATACACGCTAAATGCGAGTCTCCCAATAGAATGCAATAAGTTATTTTTGTGGTTTTTTCTTTCTGGTGGTAAAGTTGCTAGAGATCTCAAAATTCTGGAGATGCTCAAATTCAGGAAAGCTGCACCATAATTAATGTGTTGTATTGGTAGAAGAATCCACGAAGCAAATTTATCTTGAGACCAAAATATACTCCTAACTGCTTTCAGGCTTAGTTAGAATATGATTTGACATAGCCACAGGAATAATATGTATGTTTGTTTTATATTTGATGTCAAATTAAAATCTTGGAAGCTTAACTGAATACACGGCCAGAAGCTAAAGTTAAGAGCTTATTGCGCCTCCTACCTTCTCTTCACCATCAACCACTTTACACGCCACCACCCAGGATAACTTTCCTAAAACCAGAGTGATCACTTTGCAGATTGCTCAGAAATTCTATGTTTGTTCATTGCTTGTTAGACACACATATGCATCAACCAACATTTTCTAACTTACTTAAGTCTTATGCTTTGGACACACCAGTTGTACTAATCCCTGAATATTCCTTATGTTTTGCTCTTTCCACAATTTGCCTCATGTTCTTCTACAAGTCTAGAATTGTTTGTCATCCACTCTGACCATTCACATCTTTGTAATTCTTCAGGACCTGAGTAAATTCTCACTTGTTCCCTAAAGTTTTCTGTAATTCCTTCCTCTGAACGCCTTAAAAAATGTTTGCTTTTGTATTTAATTTGACACTCTATGTGTTTCATGTTACCTTTTAAGCTCAAAAGATATTATTGAATGTATAAATGCTGTAGGGCCTTGATCAGAGGAACCAAAAGCGTTGTTGAAAATGCAGAATCTGAGAACCCTGCCTAGACCTTCTAAGGCAGGATTGAAACACTATGTAACGAGATCTCCAGGCAATTAAAGGTGGAAAAGCACTGCTGGGGAGGATACACACAGGAGCAAATCATAATACTTGCCCTCGTACAGTTTACTAATAGCACAGCATTAAATAATCAGGGCAGAGTGAAAGTAAGGGTCAGGGGAGAAGCATAAACAAGGTTTCCAGAGCAGGGCAATACTGTAGGGAGAAAAGATCACAACCAAATACAATTATAACTATTAATGCCATGAAGTACTATTAATAGTAATTAATACTTATTTGCTGACTCTAGGGTCCAATGCTAGGCTTTTAACATCCTCTGCTTCTCATCATAGTGATGATGTTACAGATGTTCTCATTTCACATCTAAACAAAGGGTTCAAGAGGTGTTATGCTAGCCAACTTCAGGATTCTGATCCACCTCTATTTTCTCCATTCTTTTGGGTGTTTTTTTTTTTTGACATTTCCCTGCTTACACTTATTTATATCATTACACATATTTTGCCTTTCAACTGAATATGTGTTATTTCCCACAGAATTGATTGCAAAGACTTTTAAGTCTTTGTTTATTTATTTATTTTGAGAGAGAGCACAAGCAGGTGAGGTCCAGAGAGAGTGGGACAGAGGATCTGAAGCCAGCTCCATGCTGACAGCAGAGAGCCCAATGAGGGGCTCGAATTCATGAACTGTGAGATCATGACCTGAGCCAAAGTGGACACTTAAATGACTGAGACACCCTGACACCCTTGAGTCTTCCTTATGCTTCTTTGCTTCTATATAGTGATTAAAGGTACTGAATAAATATTTCATTGATATCTGAAAATAATTCTCGTAAGGAAAATTTTTTTCAGTTTTGGTAATATAGGGTATATACTGGAATGGTTTGCCCAAACGTGTCTAGATGTAAAGGAAGGAGGTCTACAGTGTGTGTGTGTGTGTGTGTGTGTGTGTGTGTGTGTGTGTGTGTGTGTTAGGGAAAGGACGAGTTATTTTAAAGCCTGAGGGAATAAAATGGCAGTTGTGTGAGTGTCCCAACATTCTGTAAATCCCAGAATATGGTGGGAATTTAGGATATGTTTTATATATTTACTTACTTAAGTAAGCAATGATAAGACTGTATATGTAATAATTTTATGTGGATTATTTTATTATTAATTAATTTTTTAAGTTACCTAACAACCTTGGTAAATAATCTTTGGGTAAAAGCTCCCCTTCCCCGACTCATAGAGAACCTGACATACCTATTTTGAAGTAGCATCAGTCTCGCTTTCTTAAAAAAGAATCCTATAAACACAAATATATTGGTCTTCATGCATCTCTAAACTTTGACGTTGATGTCTTAATAATTAAACCATTCTTCTAAGAAAGCTTAACATATGTTGAGCTTTCTTAAAACAAACTCAGACACATCAGTTCTAGGTTATTTAAAATCCAATATAACATGACAATAAGCCATTTGTGTAACTGGAGGATTATTTATTTTTGAGTGAGTGACATTTTTCTTTTGCTTATAATCCAGTATAACATATATAGTGTGTTGTAAGACTTTTAGCGATCATTTCATTGGTTAAGTCATAATAAGTTAATGAAAAAAAAAGAACCTTGGAGAAAAGATTCATTGTTTCATTCCACACCCCAAAAAAGATATCCCTTCATTTTTAATATATTTGAATGCCATTCTTCACAGAAGTATCAAGAGTAGCTGGACTCTTTCAGAAATGATGCACAAAAGAGGAAAAAACCCTATTCATACCACTCCTAGACTTTGTGCCTTCATCAGTCAATAGTGGTTGAAATACTGAAATCTACTCGTTTAATCTTGTTTTCTTCTTGCATTAGGCCATGCAGTGTTTTCCATTTTCTTCTTTTCATTCAGTCACAGAATGTGTTTTTCTATTACCAACTGTCTACCTGTTTTGAATTATTCGTACTTGGTGGCAGCAAAGTTTAGCAACTTCATTTTTTTATTAGGAAAAACAGCCTCACATTTAATATCACCAATATTTTATAAAAGAGATAACATTTTGTAATAAGGAGATCTTAAAATTAAAAAAAAAACATTTTAATGAAAAGCTCACTTCACCGTCTGTATCGTTTAGTTTTGTCCCTGTGATAATTAAAGCAGTTACCATAGACTTCAGAATATATTGACCTGTATTTGGGAGTCTCTGAGTTAAATGATACAGGCAGGTGCATTGTCCCCAGAGTCACTGCAAAAATCAGCACCTCATCCTACAATGTGTTTAACAGAAACACAAATGAAAGGTTAAGGGATAACTTGGAAGAACGGGAGAAAGGCCCAAGGTGACAAGATACCTTCAAGGTATGTTAAAAATCATTTTTTAAAAAATTTTACCCAGGATGAGTCTGGGTTTTCCCAGGATCCAGACCTTTACACATTATGGTTTTTACTTGCCCAGTATCATCTAACTTATTTGGATCAAGACCTTACAACTTAGCAAATCAATTCTTGGTCTTCCTATCAGCAGGAAGAAGTAGATTAATTCTTAAAATTATGAGTTTTTACAAACTCCTGAACAATAAGTTGATAAAAATTCACTTAGTTTCCCCAAGAAATCCAAAGTCCTTTGTATTAGGACATTACAGGAAAAAAAAAATGCCTGGTAGAACTGTTCCCATGCATTAAAAAGACAAATGACTTTATCATGTTTAGTTTTCCTGAATTTAGTTTTGTTCCTTCATTTATTCAAAATATAGGAACAAAACATATTAACTCCACTCCCCCTACTAGTCCTATCACTAGGTATTGTGCTACAGATACAACAGTGAATAAGATTAACATGTTCCCTGCCCTCCACATTTACTCTGACTCCAAAGTCTACTCTTTCATGGACCACACGTTATGGATGTAAATGAATAAATGACGGAGGGCCCCTTAAGAGTAAGAGAGTTTTTCTGCAGTTAGAATTCTGTCAGTTTTCATATGAGAGAGTGAATGACAGCATTTAAATGAAAATCTCATGATATTAATTTTTAAGTACTGCTTAATTGAGATTATTTGTATTTTATAATTAACAAACCTATTCTGTATTTATGAAATCATTCTTAAGAACCTCATCATTTGAGTCAATGTAAATAGTTTTTCATAAGTAATTTTTCATGTAATAAGATAGAAAATGTTCATTTCTGAGACATTAGAAGGATACTCATATTGCCTGAATATTACCTATATGAATCAAGCTCCCACTTGATTAAATTTATTCACAAAACAAATCCTTTTCAGCTTCCTCTTTACCACATACTATCTTGAATAGGGCAGATATAAATCCTGCCTTTGTCCTTCTGTTTCACAAATTCATAACTTGATGTTCAGTTTTCAAAAGATCAATAATAGGCCAAGAATAGTCATGACAATAAGAAAAATAAAATTAAGGCTTCCTGACTGGTGGGCTAATGCTTTTCAAGGAACCATATCATAAGACTATCTTCTGATTGTTTACTTTCAGTTGCCATTGTTACAAATTCTATTTCATGATTGTAAATTATATTTTCTAAGTTTGCATGCATAAAATACTATTTATTACACCAGTGGTTGTTTTTCTGGTTTCTTAAATTCATGCATAAACTGCTAGCTGTTTCATCTCAACTATTCACATTATATATGTGAAGTTATGCATCTTAAACATTTATATTTTGAAGCTTGTTAAAGATGTTTACCTTCATGAAAGATCCATATATATCTAGTCAATAGGCCAGGTAAATTAGAGTAAAAAGCCAACTTATGTTTTTGTTTTGTAATATGATAATTATTTCATTCCTCAGTAATTCAACAAATATTTAAGATAAGAGAAAGTAAATAATGACTTTCAACTTCTGCAATTCCCTTGGCAAATCTTCCTAAAGTCTCTAATGTGAGAACAGAGGACACCATAAAGACATACTTTGTTTATGTGTTTTTTTTAACTGATATGTCTAGCCATATGTCTATATGTCTAACTATATTAATTATTGATAAACTTCTATAATAAATAAGACATTTATAATTAGAGACCATAAAGTTAATGCAATTGTAATTCAGTTTAGAGACTCACTTAGAAACTCTCCATTTTAAAGAGACACTATTTGAGGAAGAAGACAATTAGATCAAATATCATTGAGCAGAGAATTTTGATAATTGTCTACATCATCTACAGATTTTGAGGCTTATGTGAATATAATCTTTGGTTTTTAAAATTCAAATAGAAAATGTTTTAAAGGCAGGATGAAATTATCTTTTATACAAGAGTCACTTGACTCATGCAGGACCTATATTCTGATTCTGGTTTTAAGGTAAGAAAATGGATACGTTGGCTTAAAGCAGTTTCATTATGGAAATCTGGAACACACATTTATTATAATTTCAGTATAAGACATCATGTGATAGCACAAAGTCTGGCATGGAATTGGTACTTTGGATATTTTCCAGAAGAATGTAATTACTAGAAGCACTTGGCTCTACCTGTTTCATGTATAACATGCTCCAGGTCATAGCCAAAGGGCAGTATGACAATGAAACTCTGGAATATAAGTCATCCACATGGCACATCTGGAATTCAGATGCATACATCTTGTCTTCTGAACGTGACATTTATGTTGCTGGTGGGGTTAATATGCAATGATTAATGTGATCATCAGAGTTACTTAGTTCATTTTTTAATGATTAACCCTGTGGTCTGTTGCATGTGCAAACATTGCTGTTGTCCCCAAATGTTTGGGAAACCAAGCAGACAAGGTAGAATTAAAACCAGAAAGGGCTGAGAATCAAAGACACTGGGTAGAACTAAAAACGGGAAGGGCTAAGGAGACAATGAGGCTTTAGGTTCTGAAGGATGCTCAAGTGTGACCCATCTTGAGAAAGGTAAGTTACAGTATAACCTAACACACATGTATGCATGAAATAAAGTTTCACAAAACTTCTACCTTTAATAACCCTAATTAAATGAGATGCAAGGTGTATTCAATTTTCTATTTTGTTCTATTCTTTTTCATTAAAAAATATTACCAGTCCCTACAAAACTAAGTAGATTTCACTTCACTAATAATGAGTTGTGATGTGTAGCTGGAGGGAAAAGTGACTAATTTTAGTGAATGGTTCTTAATATGCTGTACATGGATAGGTTTCAAGAGCTTACTTATTAAAGACATAAAATTATTTGAGGCGAGAGTCCATTTCCATCAAATTCTCAAATGGATTCATGATATCCTCTCAAGATAATAAATAAAAGCTAAAATATATAGAGCTATTTATAGTTCAAATAGTACATAATACACAAATATTATACTAACACCTTTGTATGTGTTATTTGGTCCTTACAAACAGCCTTTTAAACATTTTTGTTTTGTTCTGTATTTTTTTTTTTTTTGAGAGAGAGAGAGAGAGAGCATGGGCATGGGAGAGGCAGAGGGAGAGGGAGAGAGAGAATCTTAGGCAGGCTCCACACTCAGTGTGGAGCCCAATGTGGGGATCCATCCCATGACCATAGGATCCTGACCTGAGCCGAAATCAAGAGCCAGATGCTTAACCAACTGAGCCACCCAGGCACCCCAAAAACAGCCTTTTTATATTGGTACAAATTTGTATCCAGATTTTCTAGTTGAGGAAATTAATGCTTAATGGGAGAAAATAATTTTCCTTACATTATTAGTAAATGTCAAAGAGGACTTTAATACCATTACCATCAATTTGACTCCAGATCGTATTTTTAAGCCTGTGAAATCCAGTAAATTTTCCTTCCTCCCTCCTACCCTTCTTTCCCTCCTCCCTCCTTCCCTTCTTCTTCTCTTCTCTTCTCTTCTCTTCTCTTCTCTTCTCTTCTCTTCTCTTCTCTTCTCTTCTCTTCTCTTCTCTTCTCTTCTCTTCTTTCCTCTCCTCTCCTCTCCTCTCCTCTCCTCTCCTCTCCTCTCCTCTCCTCTCCTCTCCTCTCCTCTCCTCTCCTCTCCTCTCCCCTCCCCTCCCCTCCCCTCCCCTCCTCTTCCTTCTTTCCTTCCTTCCTTC
Source organism: Neofelis nebulosa (assembly GCF_028018385.1). Lineage (NCBI taxonomy): Eukaryota > Metazoa > Chordata > Mammalia > Carnivora > Felidae > Neofelis > Neofelis nebulosa. The sequence continues at coordinate 31,223,528 of NC_080785.1, forward strand.
CTTCCTCCCTTCCTTCCAACAAAAAGATTTATTTATGACTTGCTCTGTACCATACACCGAGAACATATAAGTAGTTGACTTCCCTGATACCCCTTATAGTCAAGTGAAAGATAAACAGAAGTCAAGTCTGAGGGACATTTTACACCTACAGTAAGAGACAGAAAAGCAGAAATAGACACAGGTTGACCATGAGATGAAGGCAATTTTTTCTTTAGACAAGAAGTTTTTTGTAAACTTCATGATAGAGCAGGAAATAAGGCTAGATTTGTCAGTTTCAAAATATGCAATCTATGAACCTGCCACATTTTTCTTATCTCAAAATTTTTGGTATTAGGCTGTACATGGCATGCTGGGTCACTCTGGACTGTCCTTGGTTGGGACTAAGGTTCATTCCTTGAGCATTCACATGTTCATTCTAGAGTTACTGTTTGCAGTCGTTGCAACCCATGCTGAAAACTGAACGAACAGTCACTGGTAGTTAGTTGTGGGGAAAGGGCTAAGGTGGTGAACTGCTGCAATTCTTTACGATGGAACTAGTTCTAACAAAGGTCAAGTTCTCCAGGTCTGAATGTAGCTTGTGAAATTCATAATGTGCCTGCTGACTTCTCTGACAATATGTTTAATATAGTTTCATAATTATGGAAAAACAGAGAACTCTACACAGAGTCATTCAAGGTTAAATTGCTTATTACAATGGACAAGAAAACTCAACCTATTAGCTAAAGACTTATCTTCCATTATCCATTTCCCATAAATTTAAATGGAAACATTTTTGCAGTAGACGGTGGTTAACACTGGTGGTAACTGTTAGGAACACATGGAATGTAGGTAAAGAATCTCACAGTAATTGATTCAAATTGGTGTTATCTGTTGAACATTTGGTGTGATTTTAAAGTTTTAAGATGGTAAGAAAATGTCCAATGTGAAAAATGTCCAATGTAGAAATCAAGAGTCAATTTGGGAAGCTACAACTAGTTTCAATCATTCTGTAATTATTCTCTAAGGATTATTTTTTTAGCCAGTGATGAGTCATGTGGGAAAATACATCTACTTGGTTTATAGTCCCTCTGTAACCTTTGTCTAATTTTGATTCTCAATAAAATCACTATACTTTGCTTACTGAAAATTTGGTTAGTTATGAAAAATAATTAATCTTCAGGGAAGAAAACTTTTCATCATTTAAAAATATCCTATAAACTCTGGAAGGTAATTCCAAGAGAAGTTTCCGAAAGCACTGTCAATAAAGCTAGCATTTCTGGAGAAAATATGCAGTCTCCTAAGGGGATTGTTTTGAATGGAAAAAGCACTTGTTTGGACATGTAAGTTCTGATAATGTTGATAAAATTTCTGCTATGAAAACATTAGAGTGTAAAAACACTTAACAGTAACAGTAACTTAAAGGAAAGAAAGAAACCTTCATACCCCTTGGGATATATTCCTAATGCTTCTGTACTGTTCATTTTTGCAGAGTTGATATGACATTTAAAATAGTATCTAAACGTCCAGTGGGCCCCCAGGTGTGAACACTTCTGTCACACCGAACAGAGGAACAGAGAGAATTGTTTGTGTGAAGGTTTGGATGACTGTCTACCAACTCTGAGATTGGGATGGGATCTCTTAGCCCCTTGGTCATCACATGAGTGATGATGCTTCTTATACTATGGGTATCTTCAGACACCTCAAATTTGATATGGGCAAAGCATAATCTTAAACTTATCTTTCCCATTCTTTTTCTTTTCAGTAAGTATACCCAGTTGCTGAAGCCAGAAATCTGAGATTACTCCCTTTTTCTAACCATAGAACTCTGAATTGTCAGAAATTTCTCTATAAAATATAATCTTAAATCCAGCAGTTTCTTTCCATGTCTATTTTTAGCAGCCTACATCAGATCATACATCAGTTACCTCCTAGCCATTTCTCCTTTTCCCTCTCCTTTCCACAAACCATTCTTTACACAGCAAAAAGATCCTCTTAACAGACAAATCTAAGCATGGGGTTCTCTTTCTGCTGAAGTTTATTTCACTCAGAACAAACTCTGGTCTTTGTCATGCCTTATATAGCTGTGAATGATTCTCTCCAACCCTCTCATCCCATTCTTGTTTTTCTCTCCACATCATTTGAGTCCCAATTGCACTGGTCTTCTCTGAGTTCTTTGAACAAGCAATGCTTCTTGATCCTTTGAATGTGCTCTTTTCATTGGTTGTGTTGAGATTCCCACTCTTCACATTAGCTGAAATACCAACTTCTTAGAAAGCCCATTCTTTACCAACCTATTGAAGGTATATTCTCCTAGGTTACCCTGTATCCTGTTTGTTTATTTTCTTTCCAGCATTTATTAGATTTTCTTTGTTATATATTCTTCAGGAGCAGAAAGTAAACTTCATTAGGACAAGCATCATACGAGTCTATTTTATCATGCTATAACCCAAACACAGAATCTGACATGATATCAGATTGGATACCAGTTGGATATGAAAATTGGATATTGAATGAATATCATTGTTTCTTGGTGATATTATTGTAGTGGCTAAATGTCCCCCTCTTCTGTGCTACTGCAACCCCTCCACCCTTTTCCTGTCACCAGGCTCATCTTCATGAAGCCGACTAGAGAGTATTACAACTTTGTTTTCTCCAAAATATTTATGGTTCTCCTAACTTATAGAATAAAATCAGAGGTACTTAGATGAGAGTGACATTCAAGATTCTCCAAAATTCCCTGGGACTGTCTCCATTATATTGTATCTCCTCAACAATCATGCACCTTGTGTTCCAGCCCTACTGACCTACCTAACTCACTTGTTATCCAGTATAATAATAATGTCCCAGATATTTCTCACCAGTAACCCTGAATGTGTGTTTATTTCAACTCAGTGGAAAATACAACCTACCTGATTGACGTAGAACCAAATTCTATGAAATAAGAACTCCCTGAATTTTTCAAGTCAGTGTGATGCCAGTCATTCTAATATGTCATCACCGAACATCAAGTAGCTCCAAGGCAAAGCATTCAGTCTTGAAAGCGGGAGATGTTCCTTCAGAAAAGGAGCCCATACAGTTTGATGCAGTTCCAGATCATGTGTTGAAACTATAATATGAGGAAACCCAAGCCCTGGAGAAGCAATTATTTGTTACATTTTACTCTCCTATTTTCTAGTACAAATAGCAGGCAGTTAAAACAGTGATTTATATAGAACTAAATTCTGGTAACCACAGGCAGGATTTACAGGAGAAATGCTGAAGGAAACAGCAATAAACAACATGGAAGAGATCTTGACTATGGGGAAGAAACAGCAGCACTTTAACATCTTGTCACTCTGAGACAGGGTTGCCCCTTATCAAATAAGAATGCACCCAGGAAAGCTACAACAAGTGTCAGCCTCCAGGAAGACAATGGGCACATTACCTTGGAAGGGAGCATGTCTCGTTATTTATTTGTCCTTTAAAAGAGTAACACATTGGACCTCTACACTAATATTACCTTCCCAGGATAGGCTAGCCAATTCTCTCCGCATAAGAACATCTTATAATGAGACCATTTGGCCTTCAGAAACTGAGCGCCTCTCAGTGGGGTTTGTAACCTTTCTGCCAACTCAAATTTTGTTCGTAAATAATCTTGGAGCCAGGCTCCAGGCGATGATTATCAATGGCAATGCCACTTTCTATCAATATTGTTGATTCTGGTAAGTCCTCCTTCTGTTTATAGATTTCTGAAGCAGAATCAAAGAACAATGAACATGTCCAAGTTTTTAGGGCCTCCAATTCTTCATGTGCACATGAAGTCTTATTTACATATCACACACGTTCTTTCTTGTTCTGAATTCTATGAGTCTATGGTCAAGCATCTAAATTTTTAGTGTGTGCCGTTTGAAAAGAAAAAGTCAAGGTATAGCATGATGAACCTAACACTTATTAAAGGTTTCTACTTTGTTTTCTCCTAGACAAAGAATGGTAAATATCTCCCTCTGAAAATTTCTTTGAAGTCCCTTGTTTCATCCTAAAAGTTATGCAACATTGTATTCTACTCCTACCTTATCCTTGTTCATTTTAATACAAAGCAATAAATATAAGTAGGAAAACATCAGGACAAAAACATTTGCACCATGCCTGTCTTGTGACATTGACTATCCCCTTGGCACACATCAGGTGAGCAAATGAAGTTTCAATCCAATGTTCATCACATTTTAATTGAGTTTAGCTGGGGAACATATAAATACAAGTGGGGAAGGAAGATGTGTGTATGGGGAGAGAGTGTTGGGAGGTGAAATCCAGATTTTTGGGAAAGGAATTGAATGAAGCAGTGTACTTCTACAAATGCAGATAAAACTGGAAGAGGTAAATTTTTAGATCTATAGACTTTATTACACATGAAGGGGCCCTGAGGTTCAAATCAAGCAAACATCAAAATGATTCCCTATTGGAGCACTTTGTGCTGACTGTTTTCAGCACTGAGCTCTGCGTGTAATCTTTTCAAATGATTCCAACGAAGGTTAAAATGCTTTATTAGAGATTTGTCTAAAGGGCATTTTATACACAAATGATATTTAGACTCCAACAACAACAAAAAAAGTAGCATACCTCTTATAGTTTAAATGTACTAGGATGTGAAATGTGGAATTCAATTTTGGTTAGTTTCTTGATAGGGATGTAGGAGGTGACTTTTAGGAATTTTAACCATCAAGAAAATATAGTGAGGGCTGTAATTCTAGCCCTGAAAATGACAAAGGACCTCATAAGGAAAATGAAGGACCTCCTTCCTCAGCCAGAATTTCCCTTCCACATCAGGGATAAATTACACCATGGTATAATTCAAGGAACAATTCAAGGAACAGGAATTTGTTCATTGTGGAGGAGAAAAAGAAACAAATGCTGAATCATAACTGTCTTTAATTATGTAAATGGTTGCCATCTTTTTTCTTGAGGTTTTTAGTGGTCCAGCTGTCTGCAGGCACAGAGTTAGACCAATTGACCTTTTGAGTGTCTGTAGTATGCTGTTTTTCTGAATCACTGTATAATAGCTGGTAGATGTCCCCCAAGCCCAGCCCATTCCAGAAAAAAAAGGAACATCCAGTTTTCTACTGTACAGAGTGCTGAATACCTCTCTCTACTTTTGTGGCTATCTTTGCACCTTTCCTAAATTCATATGCATACTATTCTATAATAAAGTTTATTTGAAAAAGTTTTTACTTTATAGTTTGAATTTATAAAATGATTTATGATACAAGGTCTGAGAACAACATGCCATCCTTTTCAATAAATCAACTGGAATTCAGTTATTTTAATATCTTTCTTCAAATGCTTAAAAGAGTAACTGAATGACACCCATGTAATGGTAATACTCATGAGTTTATCAAACTTGTTATATATAAGAAAGGATAAGGGCTAGTTACTAGAATAATTAAGGATACAATAAGAAGAGCCTCATTCTTTTCAAAATTAACCTATAGGATCAAAATGCATGTTCTTTAGGTTTATAGATCACCCATGAACTACGGATGACTGGAATCTTGGTGAGTCCATACAGTAAATATTCTGAGTATTCAGAGCCACACTATAAAAAGGACCAAACTTAGTTATTTGAAAAATAATGCGAAAGAATGTAAAAGAAATATGCATGTCTCCCATGAAATGCAGCAAAACAGACGTGGCTGTATTACTTTTCAACATATTCCACCATAATTTATTTAGTACCTTAGCAGCACACCTTATGTGTTATTACCTCCACTGCTGAATAATTCTTAATCACTTTATTTAATGGGAAACACTACTTTACACAAAATAAGTGTTGTGAGGGGACGTAGCTATGGAACCAAAGTGCAACATTAGCACTTTATTTCGTGAACTAGAAGTTTAAGTGTTTGGGCAGAGGGGATTTGAAAGACGAGTTACATTTTTTTTTCAGATACAGTTGCTTGTTCAAATTCAGCCTGAGATGTTTATCAATGCTTTATATACAAATTCAGGGACAAATTAGCAACTGTGCAACAGCTCTCTATCTGCTCATTAGTAGTAAACAATTCACGAAAGACACATCTCGGGTAGAGAGAGCTGTTGGCTAAATGTGCTGTCGAGTGGATGGGGAAAGCCATAAGAACCAAGTTTCTGCTTTGCTGTGAATAAGACACATTTAAGAGTTTAGAGAACCCGCATTGGTTGTGCATAAACATACTTTTGCTGGTAAAAGAAAATTGCACAGAGCTATTACTGCACAGCTCTACCTATGGAGTCTACAACCATGGGCCAAAGACTTCTTCCTATAAAACATCCTTTTTCTCTTCTAATCTCTTTTAATGGTCTTTCCCAAGGAAGCACAGGCAGCAGTCCTGTGATGATCCCAGGGTTTTGTGACCTTTGATGAAATTTTAATATGATTACAAGGATGTCCAGAAAGGTCATTTGATCAGGAGACTTGCCTTGGAACAGAGTCTGTTTTGCTTTTTGTTGTGGAGAACAGGAAACGAAATCTTTTTAGGTTGGTATCTCTCAGGTTTTAGTCTCCACCTCCTTACTCATCTGTTTCTTTCTAATCGCCACCAGCTCAGTTAGGGTTTTCTGGACAGAGTAGAGCCGTAAGAAAAATTCTCTCCCACTGCCCCTTTAACATCCTTTACCCCAACTCTAATCAAATTAATATCACAAAACCCACTCAGCTCCTTTCATCAAAAGTTCATTTCTGTGCTAACCTACACCCCCAGAAAACAGGGAGCACCAAATCACAAATCTTCTATGGCTGGGCCAGAGGAAGTCTACAGCCTGCTGCGAGTTACCAGTGAGAGGTCATGTCCAATTATTGTAGCTTTCTTTAGGATTCTATTTCTTAATACAAACTTTTGCATTTATAACAGAACTGCTTTCAGCTTCACATTTTAGGAAAGCACAAGATATGATGACAAACGACGTATATAATAATTAATCACTATCTGCAAACTGTCCAGAGTTTGCTAAATAACAGCAGAGAGGAACCGGGCATTAGTCATCAGGGCGGTCTCGTCTATTACTAACTTTTATTTAATGGCCTGGTTCAGTACTTGTAGAGGGCTGCTGTAGGCTGTAGGACATTGTATTTAGTAAGCAATTATCCTCCCTTAATGATGGAAGAAAGACTTAGATCATTTGTGACTTCTTTGGGGTAGCAAGATGGGCGTTTTCAGAACTGATGTGAGGGATGACTTTTGATAGATGTGAGGGTGGAGTTGTTCTAAGAACAACAGCTGAGTGGGTGAAGAGACTAAAAGGGCAGAGTAGTTCGTAATCCTGAAAATACACATTTGCCCACATAACCGAGTGATAAAACAAGGTCAGCAGATGAGCAGCACGCTGTTAATGTTCCTCTTCAGTATGAAGGTACACATTTTTTTAAGAAGAGAGAATGCACCTTCTTTAAAGATGATATAACCGTGGAATGACTATACAAAGCTCTGAAAGTAATTAGTTTCCTCATGAATAGTGATTACATAGTGTATCTATGCTGTGTTTATTTCAGGCAGGTGATTGAATGTTTCCTCTAGAGCCTTGCCTCTCAAGCATGGTCTGCAGACCCTCAGTACAGGCGCCTCTCGAAACCTTGTTTGGAAATTCAGAATCTCTAGTCTTAACACACAGTGGAATCAGATTCTGCATTTTATTGAGCTCCTCAGTGATTCCTGTGCATGTTAGAGTAGGACAAACATTCATTCAGGAGATTCTTTACTTCTCCTTCACTTGGGGATGGAGGTGGTTAAACCCAACTGCCCTGCATAAAACACTTGGCTCCAAGACTGTGAGCTTTTCAGTTATTGTGGAGGGATCTGGCTTCTTGCTTTTAAAATGTTTCAAAGATGGTTCTGTAATCCTCAGGGAGCCCAAGAAGTGCAGCTGGTTCACCTAAGAGGTGGCTACTGAAGCCTGCCTCACTTACTTTCAATATTTCTGTACCTTCAAGTTAAAGGCATTACAGTTAGACCTCTGTAGTTTAATCGCACATGCCATTGAGTATTTGGGGGTTTTATAAGGAGTAAATACGATAACATATCTGAAAGCACTCAGCACCTAGTAGGCACTGCAATAGATATGTGTTATTTGTGGGATAATACTGTATTCTTTCCAAATTACTGCCAAATAGAATTGCATACTTAAATACTCAGTGTTTCTGCTTATATGAGCAGGATGTGAACTTCATTAAGTCCAAGAAGGATGACGTTCATACTGTTCTTCATTTATAGTTATTGAAAGAAGAGCGGCTCTCTGGAGGTGGGACCTGTGCACCTGTGCAGGGCCCTGTGCTTAGAAAAGCCCCACATGTCTTCTGCCCATTTCTTCACTGCATTATTTGTTTTTCAGGTGTGAAGTTTGGTGGGATCTTTATAGATTTTGGATACTAGCCCCTTGTCAGATATGTCATTTGCAAATATCTTTTCCCATTCCGTCGGTTGTCTTTTAGTTTTGTTGATTGTTTCCTTTGCAGTGCAGAAGCTTTTTATCTTCATGAGGTCCCAATAGTTCATTTTTGCTTTTACTTCCTTTGCCTTTGGAGATGTGTCAAATAAGAAATTGCTGCCGCTGAGGTCAGAGAGGTTTTTTCCTGCTTTCTCCTCTAGGGTTTTGATGGTTTCCTGTCTCACATTCAGGTCCTTTATCCATTTTGAGTTTATTTTTGTGAATGGTGTAAGAAAGTGGTCTAGTTTCATTCTTCTGTATGTTACTGTCCAGTTTTCCCAGCACCATTTGTTAAAGAGACTGTCTTTTTTCCATTGGATATTCTTTCCTGCTTTGTCAAAGATGAGTTGGCCATACTTTTGTGGGTCCAATTCTGGAGTCTCTGTTCTATTCCATTGGTCTATGTGTCTGTTTTTGTGCCAATACCATGCTGTCTTGAATAGACACTTCTCTAAAGAAGACATCCAGATGGACAACAGGCACATGAAAAGATGCTCAACATCACTCCTCATCAGGGAAATAAAAATCAAAACCACACTGAGATATCACCTCACACCAGTCAGAGTGACTAAAATGAACAAATCAGGAAACTATAGATGCTGGAGAGGATGTGGAGAAATGGGAACCCTCTTGCACTATTGGTGGAAATGCAAACTGGTGCAGCTGCTCTGGAAAACAGTGTGGAAGTTCCTCAAAAAATTAAAAATAGATCTACCCTATGACCCAGCAATAGCACTGCTAGGAACTTACCCAAGGGAAACAGGAGTGCTGATGCATAGGGGCATTTGTACCCCAATGTTTATAGCAACACTTTCAACAATAGCCAAGTTATGGAAAGAGCCTAAATGTCCATCAACTGATGAATGGATAAAGAAGTTGTGGTTTATATATACAATGGAATACTACGTGGCAATGAGAAAGAATGAAATATGGCCTTTTGTAGCAACGTGGATGGAACTGGAGAGTGTTATGCTAAGTGAAATAAGTCATACAGAGAAAGACAGATGCCATATGTTTTCACTCTTATGTGGATCCTGAGAAACTTAACAGAAGACTATGGGGGAGGGGAAGGGGAAAAATGTTACAGAGAGGGAAGGAGCCAAACCATAAGAGACTCTTAAATACTGATAATAAACTGAGGATTGATGGAGGGTGGGGGAGAGGGGAAAGTGGGTGATGGGCATTGAGGAGGGTACCTGTTGGGATGACCACTGGGTGTTGTATGGAAACCAATTTGACAATAAATTTCGTACTAAACAAAAGAAAAAGAAAAGCCCCACAGTTGGTTTAAAGCTCAACTGTAGGGGTGCCTGGGTGGCTTAGTCGGTTGAGTGTCTGACTTTGGCTCAGGTCATGATCTCACGGCTCGTGAGTTCAAGCCCCGCGTAGGGCTCTGTGCTGCCAGCTCAGAGCCTGGAGCCTACTTTGGACTCCATATCTGCCTCTCTCTCTGCCCCTCCCCCACTCTCCTCTCTCTCTCTCTCTCTCTCTTTCTCTTTAAAATAAACAAACATTAAAAAAAATTAAGACTCAACTGTGGCGACCTTGAAATTTTCAAATAATTTTTGTAAAATGGGAACTGCATTTTCATTTTGAAAACTATGCAGCTAGACTTGTGTGGAAGAGAGCTAGTGGTAAGCAGAGCCAGCTTCTAAAATTCAAACCACATATTCTGTCCTTAAATTCTCTCGCTGCAAACACTTTAGATGGGAGCATTCTTCAAAAATGGTTTTTGTCCTACAAAATCAGCATCACCTTTAAGTTTCAAAAGTTCACAAAACTCAAACACAAAATGTTTTTTGCTTTCCATGACAATTGTAGGCAAATAGTGGGTAAGGTCAAAATATCCATACTATCCATACTGCTGACCTTGAACAATATGGATTTAAACTGTGTGGATCCACATAGATGCAGATTTGTTCAATAAATACAGTACTGTAATGTATTTTCTCTTATGATTTTCTTTTCTCTGACTTGTTTATAAGAAGACAGTATGCAATACATATAATGTGCAGGATATGTGTTAATTGGTTGTTTTTTATGTTGTTGGTAAGGCTTCTAGTTAACAGTAGGCTATTGGTAGTTAAGTTTTGGGGAATTCAAAAGTTATCTGTGGGTTTTTCACTGCGTGGTGGGTTGGTGACCCTCACCTCCACATTGTTCAAGGGTCAGCTGTATATGCACGCGTCTCTAATTCACCATATATTGATGCATACACAGCAATGGGTCAGTTTCTGGCCAAGTCTCAGTAACTCTTATTGCTAAGAAATATTTAGTCAGTGCCCAGGACTGCTTCAAACTAGTGTGAACAGTTATGTCAGAGTTGACAGAGTGCTATGCCACCCTCTCCCTCTCATCAACGAAGTGAAAAATGTTGGTTAGCAATTTCAGCCAATCTATGTTCTAAGATATCACAGGGGAAATGGAAGCTTTTTTAATTACACGATCTTAGTCTCCCTCAACTTAATAGGCTATGGACATTATCAAAGTTCTCAAGACAGTGATTTAGTAGCTGCTGCAGTATTGCATTCTTAACTGTGCAAGAAAAAAGTCCAGAATATTATGAACGGCCTGACACTACCAGTGCTGTGAAAGATGATTCACCTACTGAAAACCAAGGTCATATCCCAGCCTAAGTAGGAAACAAATCCCACAAAGACCCAGATGTTCTTTGTGTAACAGGCAACTGAGCCGTGTAAGTGTGACTCCTTAGAAGGCACCACATCTAAATGGTCAGTTACTTTTTTTTTTTTTTTTTTTCCTTTTTGAAAGGAGGCAATTTAATCAAGAAAGCCAACCGGGCCTTTGGAAGTCTGGCAGATTGACTGTGCTGTATCAGCCACTAGTTCAAACTGGGAAGGATTTTCTCAACTTCAGGTGTTTTGAGGAATTGGTGGCCATATTTAACTTTAACTGTTAAAGATTACTAGTCCTCCCGATGCTGTGGTAGAGTGAATAAGGTACTGGAAATCATGTAATTCTGGAGACCTGAGAGTAAAGAATAGATGACTGTGGGAAGCTCAAACAGGTGAAGTGAGATGACAGAGGAAAACAAAGAAAAAGGACTTTGAAGACTACAGTGGAGCTCAACTTTGAACTTCTGGAAACAGAACAAGGAGAGGCAAATTAGTCCACTGTGCTGGGATTAGAGGTATTAGAAGTTAGGCTTTAAAACCAGAAGGCACCATAACCAAGGACTCTGTGAATAAATAACATGGTAACACCATTAATAACCCTTTTATATACTTGCAAATGGAAGACATAGCTGGATACTTTTATGTCTGCCATGGTATCCTATTGCCTGGGACTTTCACTTGTGCTCGCACATGCAATATATGATTACTGGTGCTAAGAACCTCTGAAAAGCAAATAAATCTAAAACAAAAAAAAAGTCATAAAATAATCAGAAGGCTCATGCCTCCATCCCTTCTTCATCCTGCATTCCATGCTATTGCTATTTTGGATATCAATGTATAATTCTCCATCTTTTTTATACTGCTATCTTTTACCCTGATGCTGGATTGCATTGATCACAGTATATCCTTCAACTACATTTCTCAAATATTTATACGAAAATTAATTTTTCTGGAGTATAGGTCTAATCATGGGATCTTCAACAATTCTATGCCTCCTGCAGAAAAAAAAAAAACATACCCACACTCATTAGACTGGCATTAAATGTACTCTTTAGTCTAGGCTTAATCTTTATGTAACCATTATTTGTCACTGCTCTTTCAAGACAGTTACAGCAGAACAGACTTACTTCCCCCTTCCTTGTTAGAACTAGAGTTTTCTTCATATCCATGCCATTGTTTCTACTGTTTCCTCTGCCTGAAGCTCTCTTCCTCCGTTTTGCATATTCCCAATCCTACTCATGCTTTTTCCAAAACAAATGGGCCCAGACTCTGTGTAGCCTCTCACACTTAAGGAGAGCAATTATTCTCTAAAAATAGAGCAATATTCCTTTATTCTTTTTTTTGAAAATTCATTATCTGTCTTTTTTTTTGTATATATCATGTTTAACATGTATTTTAGTTACACACATGTCTTACTTTATCCCCTTGGGAATAATTTGTATTTGTTAATTTTGTATCCACTGAAAAGTTTATCACTGTGCCTTAAGCTTAGAAGGCACTGCATAAATATTTGAAGCAGTGAATATAATGAATGACTATTTGGCTGGGATAAAGGGATAAACAGAGGCAAATAGTAATATGAGAATAGATAGCACCAGAAAATAAAATTGAGAGCGTGTAGGTTCCTTTCCCTACAAATGTGTTAAACTGAATATTCAGGAGCATTCAGCGTCATCCTTAAGACTGCTTTAATGGACTGACGTCAGTGGAATGGCAAAGTAGGACCTCTGAAACCTTATCTCCTTAAAAGCAACAATTACACTGATACAAACTGTCAAAATACATTTTTCAAAAGTCTGGAAATTAAGCAAAGGCTTGCAAAAACCTAGGAAGCATTTATTACAAAAATATGACTGAATCTCCATAAGAAAAGTGAGCTTTGTCATATTTTAACCAGCCCTATTCTCATTTCCTTCTTCCTGGCTCCATAGGACTCTTTAAAACCATTAGCTCTATAACCACAATGAAAGCTAACAGCCTGACAGGAATACAGGGTCAGTTTAATATCTGAAAACCAATCACTATAACACAATATTAATAAATAAGGGATAAAAACACACAATCATCTCAATATACGCAGAAAAACTTCTGACAAAATCCGACACTATTTCATGGTAAAAACACTCACCAAACCAGGAATAATAGAAGGGAATTTGCTCAGCTTAATAAAGGGAACTTATGAAAAACCCACAGCTCACATTATCCTTAACAGTGGAATATTGAAAGCTTCCTCCTAAGGTCAGGAAGAAGACATTTTACTGGAGTTTCTAGCCAGGGCAATTAGATAGGAAAAAGAAATAAAAGACATCCAAGGTTGGAAAGGAAGAAGCAAAGCTATCTCTATGTGCAGATGACATAATTCTACATATGGAAAATCCTAAGTAATACACACACACACACACACACACACACACACACACACACACAATTAAAGCCAATAAAAAGCTCAGTATGATCACAAAAACCAAAATCAATAGACAAAAATCAATTATATTCCTATATAATAACAGTAAACAATCCAAAACCAAAATTAAGAAAGCAATCTCATTTACAATAGCTTCAAAAAGAATAAAATGCTTAGGAATAAATTTAACAAAAGAAGTGCAAGCCTTGTATACTGAAAACTACAAAACATCATAGAAAGAAATTAAATACCTATGTGAATGGAAAAACCTCCTGTGTTTGAATAGCTAGGGCCATACTCCCCAAATCTATAGATTCAACAAACTCTCTCTCAAAATCCCCACTGTCTTCTTTGCAGAAACTGACAAGATACCCTAAATTTCATTTGGAAATTCAAGAGACCTGGAATAGCCAAAAGAGTCTTGAAAATGAAAAACAAAGTAGTAGGACTCACACTTTCTGATTTCAAAGCTTATTACAAATCTACACTAATCAAGACAGTTTGATGCTGGCATAAAGATAAATATATGTAGATCAATGGAATAGAATTAAGAGTTCAGAAATAAACCCTCACATTTACAGTCAATTGATTTTCTATAAGAACACCACATGGCAATTTAACTGAAAAACAATAGTTTTTTTCAATGAATAGTACTACTTTTCAAGTAGTAGTAGTAATAGGACAGCTATGTATCCTATGCAAAGGTGGACCCTGTGCACATTACATACAAAACTTAACTCAATATGCATAATATCTAAATGTAAGAGTTAGAAGTACAAAATTCACAGAAAAAAGATTTAAGTGTAGATCTTCATGATCTTAGATTAAGTAAAAGATTTTTCTAGATACAACACCAAAAGCACAGGCAATAACAACAATAGATAAATTAGATTTCATCAAAGTTAAAATTTTTGTGCTTCACTGTCAAGAAAGTGAAAATATAGCTATGTATTGGGAGAAAAAAATTACAAGTCATATATCTGAACAGGAATGTGCGTCTAGAATATATGAAGAACTCTTACAATGCAATATAAGACAAATAACTCAATTGACAATACACAAAGGATGTGTATAGACATTTCTTTAAGAAAGACACACAAATGGCCAGTAAGTATGTAAAAAAGATGCTCAACATCATTAACCATAGGAAAATGAAAATCAAAACCACAACACTACTTCACATCTACTAGGATGGGTACAATAAAAAAGATAAATAAGTGTTAGGTTTCGTGGATTTGGAACTCTTACACATTGCTAGCAAAAATGTAAAATATTGCAGCCAGTTTGAAAAATAATTTGGCAGTCACTCAAAAAGCTTAACATTAAGTTACCATATGACACATCAATTCTACTCCTAAATACCCAAGGGAACTGAAAAGATATGTTCACACAAAACCTTATATATGAATATTAGTTAGTAGCAGAATTAATCATAAAAGCCAAAATGTGGAAACAAGCCAAATGTCTATCAACTGATGAATGGATAAACAGAATGTAGTATATCCACATAATAGAATATTATTCAGCCACAAAGCTGACTGATACATTATATATGCTAAAATATGGATAAACCTTGAAAACATTATGCTGGTTGAAAGATGCTGGATACAAAAGGCCACATATGGTATGACTCCATTAACATGAAATGTCCAGGATAGGAAAATTCACAGAGACAGAAAGTAGAAGATTAGTTGCCAGGAACTTGGGGAAGGGAAGAGTAAGGAGTGACTGCTAATGCATATGGGGTTTCTTTTTGGGGTAATGAAGATGTTCTGGAACTAGATAGTGTCACGGTTGTGTAACTGTTCCAGACACTGCCAAATATAGCGTGTGGGTCAAATTTGCCCTACTGAGAACCACTGAACAGACCTATACATATTGATGTGGAAAGATGTCAGAGTTGTGTTATTAGATAATTATAATAATAACAAATGTAAAACAACAAAAGACTGTATTAATGTTCATTTCAAAGTTAGATCGCACTTCAGGAAAGAAGCAAATTTCAACTGGATAGGATAGGGGTAATGTGAAAAATAATTTTCTTATATATATAATAGGTAGTAATATTCTGACCACATCAAAGGTATGCCATAATGATTAAGATGTCACATGTATGAGTATTTTTCTTTTTATAATTGTCAGATGAAAGATGATTGCATCATAAAAAATATTTTTTCTTGTTACATTCTGTACTTAACACAGTTTTGCAAAATATTCAGTCTGTTTTCCACAATGATTAAAGTATAATTATATAAAGAAAAATAAATCAAGCATTTGCATATTTGAGACAAGAGAATGCAAGGAGCACCTGTTTTCAACTTTAATTGCCAGAGAGAACATTGACTCTAAATTGGCTTCTCTAAAAGAAGAGACATCACCTTAGTTTAAAAATACTAAGGCAAAAAGAGAGAAAACCCAGAGCTTCTTTATCAAAGTTGACCTAATAAGAATAATAATAGAGAATATAGGAATCACTAACACTGAATAGGGCAGAATAATAGTAATCATCTACATTTTAGAATTCATTGGAGGGCTTTGATCATGTACTGCTTATATTAAATTACATTTAATTTCATGATCCTATTAAGTATGGCTCAAGGGATCATTCCCATTTTATAGCTAAGGACACTGAGGTTTATAAGATTCAGGACACACAGGCAACAAGTGGCGAGACTGGGTCTTGAATTTCAAAGCCCCTATATTATACCAACCTCCCATTATTTTTTTAAAAAGATGTTCTTAAATCTTATGAAGAATTATTGAAGGGGATTGACAGTACACTTATCATGATGAGCACTGAGTAATTATAGAATTGTTGAATCACTATATTGTTTAACCAACCGAGCCACCCAGGCGCCCCTTGAATCACTATATTGTACACCTGAAACTAATATAACACTGTAGACTATACTGGAATTAGAAGAAGAAGAAGAAGAAGAAGAAGAAGAAGAAGAAGAAGAAGAAGAAGAAGAAGAAGAAGAAGAAGAAGAAGAAGAAGAAGAAGAGGAGGAGGAAGAAGAAAAGAAGAAGCAGAAGAAGCAGCAGGAGAAGGAGGAGAAGGAGAAGGAGAAGAAGAAGAAGAAGAATCATTAGTATAGGAAAAAGTATATAACTTATATTGCATTCTTATTACATAGAGCTGAATTTTCATGCTACCTTTGCCAGTAGAGATAAAAATCACTATGGTAAGCATCTTGCAAATATATTTTCATGAAACAAGGACCAAAGACAATTTCAACACAGGAATTGTGGTGGGCCCAGAGAAGCTCAGGATATGATAGCTGGCTTAATTCAAGGAGTCAGAGCAGGAAGTCAAAGCCAGAGATGCTTAATAAGTGTGGGGCCGAGATTGAAACCTAGGTATTTCTCACTACTGACCTTGTGCTCTTTCTCTAGCACCATGATGCTTCCCATAATCCCGCAAAGCAGATAATACACATCAAACACAGGGCTCGGCACCAGCCCCAGACCCCAACTGTGCACAAAGAGCACAGGCATAGAACTCAGCACCGCATTTACCCACTGCTCAGAAAAGCTGAAAGCCTCGCTCCAGGAAATGATCTGGTCTGGGGCCCTGATACATGTACAGCCCACTTGGGACACTTGAGAAGTTACTCTTTGGAAGGAGGAATCATAGATTCCTTCTAGGTGGAGGAGCTATACACGGTGTGTCTATATTTATTATTATATTTGAGCTTTACACCAACCCATTAAACAGTAATCAAGAGTCTATTATGGTTTTATTTTATATATGAAGGGATGGAGAGTCAGAGAATTTAAGTGACTTCTAGTAGGTCACATGTCAATGAATGGGGAAACATGCATCTTTTCATTCCATAGGTAGTGTTCTTTTTATTACACCAGGCTCCTTATGTAGTCCTCATAATTTTTTCCTAGAACATGTTTTGCTCGAATAAAGTATACCAGTCTAGGCTAATAATATGTGCATCCTTCACACAATTTGTGTTGAGTTCCTTCTTGTCTTTCTCTTAGGAGTAGAAAGGAACATTTCAATAGATTTCTAAAAGCAATATTTACTCTCACAAACTGCTTCTGAATTGGAGTCTTTATTTCTGTCTGCTCACTCTATTTCGAGAATTCCTTTAAAATGTTTCCATAGAAACACCTGGAGAAGAAAATGATGAGCTATATAACATTCTCAGTGGATGTCTTTCTGAATTTGGACATTCATTCCTCAAGAGAGTTGAGGTGGGTTTTTTTTTTTTGACACAAAATACATTTCTAAAGGGGATTCTCTTCACATGTCTCCTGAACACTTTAGGTTATAGACTCATACTCTATCATTTTAATGAAGTATTCTAAAAGTTGAGAAACATTCAAGTTTTATTAGGGTAGCTGAAGGAGGTGACCTCACCCATGTTACCTGCATTAATGACTCTCTGCTTAGCATCTCCACAACTCCCTAACGACCCTTCCTAACAACCTTAGGGTTGGGTCATGGAGCACTGCAAAGCACGTAGCTCTGCCCAGGCCTATTGGACAGATGACTGCGGGAAGCCTATGCGGCTGAGCTGGATGACAAAGAAGAAAACAAACAAGAAAAATGTGCACTAGAGCTCAGTGGTGTACTTGTAGAAGAAAAGAAGAAACAGACAGATTAATCTTGATACTGGGAATTTTGCCACACTTACAAATCCTTGAGACCCAACATTTTCCTTTTTTTTTTTTTTTTTTTTAATTTATTTTTTTTGGGACAGAGAGAGACAGAGCATGAACGGGGGAGGGGCAGAGACAGAGGGAGACACAGAAGCGGAAACAGGCTCCAGGCTCTGAGCCATCAGCCCAGAGCCCGACGCGGGGCTCGAACTCACGGACCGCGAGATCGTGACCTGGCTGAAGTCGGACGCTTAACCGACTGCGCCACCCAGGCGCCCCCCAAACATTTTCCTTTAATAACACATTTAACACCCAATGAATTCTCTAAAATGAGGAAATCCGATAAATGTAGAGGATTTGAAATTTCACTTATTGCTGTTTACATGACTTTATTATTTACATCTGTACCACAAAAGGCTTGAAGTGGAGGTCATAATTCTGTCAGTAGGTATGGAACTCTCAGCTTTTGTTCAGCGTATAGGGAAGAGCAATAACTAATGCTGTCTACTGCTGCATGTCCTAAATTATATGCTCTTATCTTCACTGGACAGTTTTATATTTGAAGATTTCCCTTATCCCCCTCTCGAGCTGATCAAATTGCAAAAATCACTGAATGGAATTCTATGTTGGCCTCTCGCATGACTAGGCAGACCTATAAATTAGCTAAGTGAGAAGGGGTTATGTATTCCAAGGGATACTATAGCTCGCTGTTGGTGAGAAGCTTTCGCGCTTTTAGTCGTGGACTCTTACAGGGACTGTTTGTGAAGAAAGGTAAAAGGACTGAACAGGGTGGTTTTGCAGCACAAAGGACTGTTCTACAACTCTTGAACTGCACGTTACTAGCTTAACATGCTGCATGCTATACAACATAATGCAGAGTTAGATTTCTTTAGCTGTCACGTGTATTTCCTACAGAGAAATGGATCCTAAGCAAGACAGCTAAATCTCTGTTCCCTGTCCTTAGATTACCTCTTATTAACAAGAGCCAGTTTCTGCAACCATTGTACTACATGGTAGAGTCACCTGTCTCTTGGAAACCACTTTATCTAGCACCAGGGCACCTTTGCTTATGCTGTTCCGCTTTGAACTCTCTTTCTCCGTCCCTTCCTCTTCCCCTCCCCCTCTCCCTTCCTCCCTCCCTCCTTCCCTCCGTTCCATCCTCCTTCCCTCTATTCCTTCCTTCCTTCCTTCCTTCCTTCCTTCCTTCCTTCCTTCCTTCCTTCCTTCCTTCCTTCCTTCCTTCTTCTTTCTTTCTATGGGATTCAGTTCAAATGTCATCTCCTTAAACAGACTGCTCTAGGAAGAACTGGTCAGTGGATCCTCTGTGCCCCTTCCACATTTTTTTTAGAGTTCTACTACTGCGGTATCAGGCATGTAAATGCATCTTATGTGGCAAACATTGTTTTAACACAATGGCCACAAATATGAGTAAATACAATGTATTCCTACACTGGGATTCATAAGATTTGCATACTAGCTATGCATCTGGTTCACCCAGTAGAATAGCATATAAACTGGAGAAGGTAGACATTGTGTTTCATTGATGTTTGCAATCTCAGCACCTCACACAAGGATTTGCACAGGAAAAAAAATGTTTAAACTGCTTATTGACTGAATTTATAGTACTAAAAACATATATTTTATTTATCAGATAAAAGGTGAATCAATAAAACTGTACAAATACAAAAACTTAAATAAAATTGGACCAAAATTAGGGAATTATACATGAGAGACTATTTAAATTTTTAGTGAAAAATAATACATGACTCATTGATCCATTGATTCATTCAGTTGTTCAGTTAACTTTCATTGAGATAATACACAAACCGCATTAAGATATTTTCCCATTTCTGCATATTATATCGAATTTGAAAATCACATAGTAAGTTTTTTAGAATTAGGAATAAAGAGAATTTTGAAAATCACATAGTAAGTTTTTTAGAATTAGGAATAAAGAGAATTTAGAATCAATTTTCCCAAATGTCTAATAAATAATGGAAAATAATGTCTTAATATAAGCAATGGCACTCATCTGGTTATTAGACATATTATTATTGTTAGTCCCTTCTATTTTGAAAAATTAGTTTACAATTTACTTTCATAGTCTGTTGGTTTTCTTTTGAATGAACACTTAGTGGATTATATGAAATTAAAAGCTGATGAAATTTGAGCTCCACTTGCAAATGTTGGCATTATTAAGTAGCTACCACTCTGTCCACAGAAGAACTCAGTAGAAGTGCCAATGGCCTTGGGTTGATGCATTCTTTCTGGAGGAAAATTAGCTTGTTGTTCTGGATGGGGCAGGGTGGGGCTAAATATTTTTGTGGAGGCAATTTTTAGTATCTGTAAACAAATCTCCCACACCAAGTGCAGATGGTCCTCTGGACTAAAAGAAGAGTCCTCTAGAGACAGAGGCTGATACTTTCTTACTTAAATCACAGTTTATGGCAATTTAGCACAGACTGTCTTCTAAGACAAAAAGGCAACTCATGAAACAAGAATGACCAGGCACTGACTCTCATGAAATTTAAAAGTATTTACATTTCCCAAATAGCCTTCTTCAGCATGTAAATGTAAAAGAAATAGAATGTTTAGCTTTGGGGATACTCTCCCAGGATCTTTAGGACAGAAATTGTTTATGTTGTCTCACTTTCCCAGAAGACCGTTCCCAGGTCTTTGTCAGTCAGGGTGTAATGAAAACTGCAAAGCTCTTTAAGGTCGAGAATGTGCTGCACCCCCAAGAGTGTAAGAGCCCAGTAAGGAATGGACTTGACTGTGAGATGTGGTTTAATTAAGGGACACTAAACAACACGTGAGTCTTTTCATACATGATAAATAGCATTTTTATCAGCTGACTTTCCGCCATGAATGTTTTTTGAGTCATTTTTATTCCTAAGTCTTAACTGATTAGAAACCTTATTACACCTATGAACTCTCTTCCTTAAACTCAACATGTCAAAACTTAAACCCATTTCTCCTCCTCACAAATCTCTCTCGATTCTATATTTTCTACTTTTGTTAAAGATATATATCATTCTTCTCTTCATCTGGGCCAGAGCCCTTGATCTTTGACCCCTCCTTGTATCTTATCAACACTCCTCCTGCCTCCTCTACCTCTGATCAGGCATCAAGTGCCCTCATTTCTCTCTATCAAGTATCTCCTGTGTACTTCCTTCCCAATTCCCCTGCTGCCATGCTAGTTCAGGTCCTTAACATCTTTCATGTGGATTACTGCAGTGACCTAACTGATCTCTCTTATTCCAGTCTCTCCTTCACTTTCTAACCTGAGAAAAATATAGAATAGTAATTAAATGTAAGAGTGCCAGAAATAGACTGCCTGATTTGAACTTCATTCCTGGATAAGTTACTTTGTGTCTCTAAGCTTCCACTTTTAGGGTTTCCTGTGAGGCTGACATATAATTGGTGCAGTTGCTAGACACGGGTTAACTATGATTATTTACCTCCTTTTCAGGTCTTAACACAAAATAGTATGATCGCTTGTGCACTGTTTTACCCTTCCGTGGAGGCCATGAACTTCTTTAGGGTGGATGTCAGATCCTACTGGGTTTTGATTAAGCAACAATTGCATGTGAGCTAACACACAGTAAACATAGTAGGATGGATTTTATTTATCAGGCATATGAAAATCCTGATCCAGATTAGAATAATATTTACCTGAAAAGAATGTAAGCTTTGATGTCAAACACACTGAGTTCAAAATCTGACAACATACAGAGACTTCTTGAAGATTCAGGACCTTTCTGTGCCTCCTTCTTTACGAGAAAAAAAAATGGCATGACATTCTCTGCAACATAGCTTTTTGTCATTTTTACTAACATAAAATGTTATTTTCTCTCTTAATATATAAATCCCTACTACAAATATGCATATAAATCCCTAATATTTTAGGAACCAATGCATTTCTGCTTTATTACTCTCTAAGCATATATTGGTTGGTATCATCATTTCCATACATGAACAGCAATCTGGCAATAGTTTGGCTAAATGCTTAATTCATTAAAAAGTCCAAAAATTAACATAATTATAAAAGAGTTCTCCAGGGAAAGGTGGATGGATATATCTTGCCTTGCATTCTTGAGAAATACAGCAAATCCAAGTAAATAAAATAGAGACATTGTTATACCTATGAAAAAAGAGACTATCTGGAAAAATTCACTGAACATTGTAATAATGAAGAGGGTAAAATATTTTACCTTCTCATTTCATAAAGGTTAGCAAAGGCAAATATATATGTTAACAAAAGCCATTCATTCATTCATTCATTCAATCATTCATTCATTCATTTATACACTGACTTAACTTATTCCCTCTGTCCCTCAGTCCCTCCAACTCCCTGTCTCCTTTCTTTCCTTCCTTCCAGATTACATGATTTGAGTGCCTTTTATGTGTTAAAAATGCTATAAATACAAAGCTTTACCTTTTAAGGAACTCAGACTGTAGTTTTAAGGGAAACTTACTTGATCATTTTAAGTAACCTCTACACCCAACATTGGTTCCAACTTAAGACTCCAAGATCAAGAGTTGCATACTCTACTGGCTGAGCCAGTCTGATGCCCCTACATTTGATCATTTTAAAATTCAGTTCTTTTTACACTGTGGCCTCTCAAAAGTGGGATAAAGAAGTATCATTAATACTGCTTTTACTTAGCTATTTCTAAGATCAAATGTACTCTTTGAGATATTGGCAATGACAGGACAATTTCTTTAAGAGGGATTCTTTTAAGCACTGATTTCTATTATGGGTTTTAGTGGGGATTGAAGAGGGACTGTTACAGTTGGAATACAGGAGACTCAGGCAACATCTCTCTGAAGAGGGACACTGTATACTTCTGACATATGACCTCCTGTCTGTTACTGAATGTTAAAGGACCTCTTTAACTGTCTCTCTATGTTCGAAGCAATGAAGTAGGTGTTCTACCACAGGAAGAGAAGGACTGTGGTGTAAACTCTGATTTCTAAATGCTAATCTGTGTATTAGGGTTCTATATCCGCCTAGGAAGTAATTCAATAACTATTTTTTGCACCTTTACTATATGCTTTTATTGTGGGGAACTTCTTGAAAGTACAGATTTCATGAGATCTACTCCTAGAACTTCACATTAGGTTGGTCAGAGATGATACCTCCAGGTAGGGTTTACCAGATAATTCTGATGTTCCATGAGGTTTTGGGACTCCCTGAGAGGGTTTGTGGGTTCCACATAACTTTATGGACCAGAGCTGCCCAGTGTGGGCAGCCGGTTCAGAGGCAGCAGGCAATGGTGCCCAATGGAACATTCAAGTAAGGGGGCTGCACTGCTCTAATGATATGTGAGAAAATGTTCCCTTCTCTCTCCTTGAGGAATATTTGGTTTGAGAGGCAAGACTATAGGCAGTGTTTCATTTCCTTCCAATGAACTAGGCAAGGGATCAGAGAACCAACATTTGGTTTCTGTTGGTGTCACATTTTTCCTTTGGGTGTGGCTAATGGTCTGGTTACACCTTTGCTAACTTATGTCTGGTCATTTGTATATATTTCAGCATTCTTTTCTATTACTTTTCTATTACTATAACTCTATTGCTACAGAATACCATTAACATGGCCCATAAGAGAAAGATCTTTTGCTCCCAAAATTGTTTGGATGAATTTTTCCTACCTGGTTGTTGGTGAGGATATTTGTGACTAGGAAGTGGCTTTCCTATCACAATCAACTGCTTGGTCTGGTTGTGATAACAGTGGGAAGTGACAGGGAGTTTATATTTGAAAAGATTCTGTGACATTCTGCTCAGTATATAAAAGGACAGTGCCTATGGACCTCATTTGGTAGAGAAATTTACTTAGCTCCTTGCTTGTGCATTTTAAGTTAATTCTGTTTGGAGAATCAATCAGAAGGTTGTTCTATCCCAAATCAAGTATTCCTTAGGAACAATGAAGACATAAATTAGTATGTGAGTGGATCAGCTGTCAGGTATTACATCTTATGTGGGTTCCAGCGCGTGCTCTGGGAAGGAATATTTGAGAAGTTTGAGTTCTTCTTTCATTTCATCTTAGTACTAAACTAAACAAGGTTTTCACAGGATTTTTTGAAACAATGTTATGTTTGTTCTTATACTGTCAAACTGTTTTTGCTGGTATTTGCGATGGTGAATTTTCTGTGAACATTTGAACAAAAACTGTTTGCTTGTAATGTTTGATATTTCTCGGTGCATACTGGCAACAAATAACTTCACTCTCCCAGAGAATATGAGCATCAAGAGCGTTTATCAGGATCATGTTGTAATCCAAGCAGACATTTCCTTCTCCTTTTAAAATGCATAAATATACAGCGTACATTGATAGGACATGGACTCTAGTGAATAAATTTTGAGTAGCCCTTCAAGGAGTCTAATGATTTTGCATCTTAATTTTCTTCAGATAAGATTGAACTTATTTTTATTAGACTTAGACTCACTAATATTTTCTAGTCATTGCAATTTGTATAATTGTTTCCAATTAGATTTAATGTATAATAAAGGGATTGTGGGCAAAGGCTGTGGCGCACCTACTGAATCGGATGTTACCAACATGTCCTTGTGATTTTCCAAGGAAATTTGGTCACTCTCTGAAATTGTGTATGCAACTAAAACCGTAACACAGCATTCTGTTCCGTTTGCTTCTGTAGGTAAGGAGGGGACTCTGGCTCTGTTTCTGCAGGGCTGTGTTTTGTCAGAGTTGTATACAGCTGGACTATGTGCTTGGGGACTGAACACACCTGACGGCACAATCATGTTAGCAGCTGCCTCATTAAAGTCCCTCCACTGTACCCATTGCCATTAAACTAAAATTGGGTGACTGGGATACTCTGAACAGCAATTGTTAAATTAAAACTTTTCCCATTACATTTTAGTGCCTAAAATCTCATTAATTATTGTTTATAAAATCTCCTCAGTCACCAATTGCTGTAATAGGGAACAATTTACACATATATATCTTAGCTTAATAAAACGGCTTGAAATTTCATTTTGTATTGCCTACTAACTAAGGACAAAGCAAAGGAATTACATGTTAATAACAAGGGCTAATGTCTATTGAATTTCACATATAGAGGCAAATACTGAACTAAAGGGTTTTACTGGTATTATCTCATTTATTCCTTTTGACAACCTGCGAGAAGCCTGAGGGACAAGCACGCTCCAAAACTTGCCCAAGATCATGCAACGAATAGGTGGTGAAGGCAGACTAAATAATAGACTAAATAAATTTATGACTTGAAAACTTTATAGCCACAGGTTCAAAGTACAAGGTTGAGCATGGCTCCGACTCTATTAAGCAGGGTAGTTGGGGAAATCGACTTTTTCGTTCTCTTTCTCTTTCACTCTTACTTCTCTCTCTGTGATCAGGGCTCCCTCCCCATCAGCAGCACCTGCAGCTCTTTTCTCCCCCAAATCGTCTATCTGCATTTCCTACCTTCCAGCTCTTTTCTTCCCCAAATCAACTCCTGCAACTCCTACCTTCCATCGTATGACCATTTTTCTATCTCTCCATGTGCAGTTTGTTCTCTCAGTCCTCAATTCAATTTCTTGGGTGTTCAGAGTGATTTGACATTTATCTAGCTGTGTTCGAGGGATGAGGCAAGACTATGGTTCCCCTACTCTTCTGCCATCTTAACTCCTCTTATCTAAGTCAACTTTTTCAAAGTGTGGGTTTTGTCAATACTTTGTACTTCTATACCATTTTCCACTGTACTATTTACCCTAGCACCCCAATATTATGAGGTATATAGGTATAGTAGTATTGTCTCCTACTTATGGAAAGGACTTCTGCCTGAAGCTGCTGAGTGTGGACTAGAATCAATCTTCTAACTCCATGAGTTGGGGAGGGGAGGGGCACTTTCTATTGAATCATATTGTCTCCCTCTGTAGGCCAATCCAGTCTTTTGCTAACTATGATATTCAGTGGGCAATAATTCAGAAAAAAGCAAGCTACCAAGAGTACATTTTAATACCGCTA
The DNA here is from genome assembly GCF_028018385.1 of Neofelis nebulosa. Lineage (NCBI taxonomy): Eukaryota > Metazoa > Chordata > Mammalia > Carnivora > Felidae > Neofelis > Neofelis nebulosa. The sequence goes on from NC_080785.1 coordinate 31,249,584, forward strand.
CATGTTAACCCCAAATTTCCAAATATCTCATAAGCGTTCACTAAATTTGTAAAGAAATGTCTTATTTGTAATCATAACCAAATGGGTGGACATTTGAGATGTAACCTTTCAAAATTATTTTTTAATGTTTATTTCTTTATTTTTAGGGAGAGGGGGAGAGAGAGGGAATCCCAAGCAGGCCCGACATGTGGATGGGTGGAGTGGTGGTGGGGGGAACCCTCGAGATCATGTCATGAGCTGAAATCAAGAGTTGCACGCTTAACCAACTGAGTCGCCCGGGCGTTTGAGATGTAACTTTACTGAAAGACACTGAACATGAGTGGTGGTATACACTGGGAAAAGTATGTTCTGTTTTTACTGTTTCAAATAAAATATGTGAGAAACCCAGATAAAGCAAAACCATCATAGCAAAACACTCAATCCATAGTAAAATTTTCTATGTATATGAATTGTATATGAATTGCAGTATAGATATTCTAGCAGTCCAAAGAAAAAACGTTTACCTGTCTATAAGGTAAACACAACCCTTCAGAACTTTTCACGACACTAAGGTATAAGTAAAATTTATTTTGTCAAGTCCTCACAACAAGACTATTGTAAAACGTATTGTAAAGGTAGTGCTAGACAATGACCTACGAAAGAAACCAGATGGCAATGAAATGGTGCCAAAACTTCATTCAGTAAAAAATTCTACCACAAGGAACACCGCTACGGTTCCCATATACAATTTTATGAAGGCCTGAATTGATCTGAATATTAGAAGACTCAGAAAATCGCACCACAAATGTGTCTGTGGGGCCACCTATACTTTTGAGAATCCGATGACAGCTATGATTGGAAGTTCTCTCTCCTAAAACAGACACAAAATTACAGCTGCAATATATTTAATGAAAAAAAAATTACATGTAGAACTAAACACTTAGTGGCATTCTTTATTCCCAGAAACCCATTCCTCACATCCCTCCAATAAATAAATGGAGAGTTTAATGTCCCATTAATATTTGCCACAAGCAGGCTTTTGGTAAGAATTAATAAGGATTTGAAGGCTGAAATCTGACAAAACTCTGTATTTTTTTGGTGACTGATCAAAGGAAGATAGAATCCACTGTGAAGGGGACGAAGTTAAGAGCCTTTATGAAAATTAAGGAGCACAATCAACACATGAACTTTGGGCCTCTCTCAGACTACAAGTGTATGAAATGGCAGTAATAAGAAGAACAATAATACCATTATTGAACACTTAGATGCTCCCAACTCAGGTTTCCATTCAACTTCATAACATTAATTATTAGCTACTAACATATTCATTCTACATAGAAATAAACTGGAGAACAGTGAGGGCAAGTAACTCGCCCAAGGTCTGACTCCAGATATGATACCTGAATTAACACAATTCATTTTGAAAGATTTCAGATCTACATTTAACAAAATGTGGCATTTATTCTCCCTAGAGAATAAATTGTTTTAAAACAGATTGAACTCATAAAAGACAAACTTTTGTATTAAAATGGATGTCAAAATAAAAGAGTAACAATCATAAAATTTATTTTACTGCCTGCTGCCTTGTCCTACTACTCAAGGATTTTTAGGCTCAGTGAGCTGGAAAGCACTTCAATAGTGACTCTGTCCCCTTGCAAATGCTTTGACTTAGAGTAAATGGTTGTCAAACGTTCTTGGTCCCATGGTTTTAAAAAATCTATAGCCTTATCTCACAAAACAGTCTACCAAGTTCTTCAATATATTTATGTATATTGTATATTATATGTACATTTTGGTGACAGTGGTAATTAAAATTTAAAGTCTAAGTTTCTATTTATTCATGTGCTATGCATATTCATCATTCATGTCAGATACTTATTTTGTGCCATGAATTTATCATATCCTAGTGAGTATTTATTCCACTATGTACTTATAATTCTATTATTCATTATTTATGTTAAATAATTAAATTCTAATCTCAGAAAGAAGATTCTCTAACTATTGTGTGACTGAGTTCAGCTTTGTTCAAATAAGCATTGCCTGCACACCTGTGCTAGCTCCTAATTTTAGGGTTCAATAATATGTGTCAGTTTGGGCCTGTGTCCTCAGAAGAATGCTTCCGGGCTGGCTTATGAGAAGGTGTCTTTTGATGAATGTTTTATTGCCTTGCTTTATGATAGCACACATTTTGTTTTTCTTTAAGATAGCACACATTTCAATTTTGGTTTTTCAAACTTAGCACAAGAGATAATGCTCTGAAACCCGAGGCATTGCTATGTGAAGCATTATTGAGTAAAATACTGCCAGACAGGCAGGTGGATAATTATGTCCCAAACCCAAAGAAATTAAATAAGGAAAATGTTAAAATATACATTAGGCAACGGTATAAAATTAATTCAGCCCTCTTCCTGTTCCTGTCTCTTTTGTCACTCCTTCTTCCACCCCCTTATAAAGTTTTCATTGTAATTGGTGAGTGAGTGCAGTTTTCTTCACAAGCTTGCGTTCCTGTGGCCCATGTTGTCAGGAGGAGGTGGGAGCAGATGCAGCTGTGAAACAGAATCAAGTCCCATCTTCCCCAATAAATAGTGGGGTGAACAGTGCTCTGCTTTCTATAAGCAGCTTCCTTTTAGATTCAGTTTTAAGATAATGGGCCCAAACCAAGTTTCGATCCTGGATTCTAGTCTGAAAGACACGCTGAGGAGAAAGACGCTCATCATTGTTGCCACAAGGGCCCTGGGTATAAATCCTGGGGCATCCAAGAACTAAACTAGCCCCTGAGGACCTTCGCCTCTAGATGTAGAATCCAGTACCTTGCCATACAGGCTTCATCTGGACCACTTTAGGTTTTTTTCATTTTTATTTTTCTTAATTGTTTTAAATTTATTTTTTGAGAGACGAAGCCACAGCATGAGCGGGAATGGGGCGGAGAGAGACACAGAATGGACCACTTTGTTTTTAACATACTGACAGATCAGGAATCAGAGGGCGCCATTCCCAACAACCCTGCTGTGTCCCCTCCTGGTCGTCTCCATCCATCCAAGGAAAATCACTGCCTGATTCCTAATCTCAAACATTCAAACCTGAAGTTAAAAAAAAAGTTTTTGAAACACATACATCAAGAAATCTGCATTTCTGCCATCTTTTGAGAATCAGCTAGGGCAACTCTGAACACTGGGTGTGTGTTCTCTGGAGGCAGCAGCCGCTAAAGGTGGGGAGGCTGTCCCTTGGAGAGGCCTGGACTCTCCTGGTCCACCTGCTCCACACCCTTATGTTGTCACCTGCCTGGCCCACTGGTAGAACATCTCCCAACATTTGCCTTTTTCCATCTTTCAATCCCAATTTCAATGTCTTTGTAGTTTTGGCCACTCTGAGCCTTCTGTACAAAAGGTGGTATTAGATAAATAAATAAGGAAATCAAAAAGAAGAAAAATATAACACACACACACACACACACACACACACACACGCATAGTTATTTCCCTTTATTTTTATTCCTAGATGCAATAAAAATAAACTATCACTGTATATGCCCTTCAAAGGGATGCAATTCATTCATAACATTTTAATTCTGGTATTTAGGATTACAAAATGTGATTTATAATGAGACAAGGACTTTTAAATTACCTTCCATACACCTGTTAGAATATAATGAAATAATAGTAACATCACTTAAAGTCAGAAATGCCACTAATTCCTCACTTTACTTGGGTAAAAGTCTAATTAATTTTAATGTGAATTTTTCTTACATAAAGAGCATAGGATCATGTAAATCATAACTGTATAAACATTCAGCTGAGGAGAGGGGAGCGTTGATAAATAAAAATAGATAGTTCTGCTATTTACTGGGCAAAGAGGTGGAGAGGTTGTCCTTTCTCTGACTGACATTTTTGTACTCATAAATGAACAGAAGTACAAACATACATTGTAAAAGTATATGCCACATACCCTTAGCTTCTAAACACAGGTCTTGGCCTTCAGGATCTATCACAAAATCTATAGGAGGTATCTATAGATTAGCGTTTGTGAATCTACTAAATTATTTTTCCTATTATTTGAAACACTAAAAAATTAAAGTGACAAGAATAAATGGGACCTGTAGTTTGGACCACATGCATAATTATAAAGGCAGGGTTATGCTTCATGAAAAGGGGGCTTTGTGAAGATAGAAGCTTTATAAAACTGAAAGTGGTTGTTTTTCATCATTACATAGCAAGCACAGAGTGACTGATGTTACAAAAAGAAATGTTGAAAGAGAAAGGTTATCTCATCTCTGATTCACTTAATTTTCTTCCTTTCTCTCTTTCTTTCTTTCTCTTTCTTTATTTCCTTTTCTTCCTTCCTTCCTTCCTTCCTTCCTTCCTTCCTTCCTTCCTTCCTTCCTTCCTTCCTTCTTTCTTTTCCTTTCCTTTCCTTTCCTTTCCTTTCCTTTCCTTTCCTTTCCTTTCCTTTCCTTTCCTTTCCTTTCCTTTCCTTTCCTTTCTTTTTCTTTCTTTCATCCAAAAGACAGATATGTCTGTTAAGAAATCTGTTCACCTGGAAAAAAATCCTGTAAGTCATTAGAATATGCATTTCCTTGTCACTTATAACCACATGAATAAACCATTGTTACTGATCGTGAAACAGATCAAGAAGAATAGTATATAGCTGCCTTCAGGCTAAAATTTTGAAAAATTGTGACACCTTTGAAAAAAATTAGTATTCTTGTGTCTACTTGGCTAGGTTAGAAATGGAATCTGGGAAAGATTTCTATTTCCGGTTTTCCCTTTCTGAATCTCTGACTCAATATATTTCCCAGCTAGATTTGGTGCATTTTAAAGAAATATCTGTGGCCTGAATTAGAGGTCTTGGAAACTTTAAGAAAAATACCATACTCATCACTAGTCTTTTAAAAGATGTTTGACTAAAATTGCAAAAATAGATGCCGGCTTCCTGTTTGCCCTTGTAGAAAATGTTTACAGCAGTCAGGCATCAAACATGCTTAATTTATAGAACTAAAATAGTGGATATATTATATATATGTATGCAGATAATATCCCCTTATCTCCTGAAAAAAACTATTAATAATCCATGTTTGTATTTCAAGTAGAAATGTAAAGTTAATTTAATAATGTGGTATAATATTGGATCTATTCCAAAAACAAAGAAATCATCTATATTTAGTTACTTTGGGGGCCTGCTTAGGAAGCTGTGCCTGCTTCTTTAATGAAAACAGAGTGTTATTTCACCATGATAAAGATCTTGAAGAAACTTGAAAAGTAAGGGTAGGCCTAGTCTAAATGAAACCATTCAAGCAGGGCTATGAATGTGCCTTTGGCAGAGATTTATAACATCTACTTAAAATGCTACCCTGGTAGGAAATGAGAAGAAAAGGAAGAAAAAAAACCCTCTGAAAGTCAGGAAACCATTGAGAAAGCACTGAAAATCTTAACAATAAAATACTGCAAATCACTAATAATTTATCTTTAGCTGTTTGACAGTTGGTCTGCAAAATGCACAATTGTGTAGACTTTTACAGAGTAGAAAAGAGAGAATTATTAAAAGTAACAGAGTAATTTTATGCCTTACAATTTCTGATATAGGTTCAGTTTATAGTAATTTTGATAATAACACTATATCTTACAAGTTCAATTGTGTTTAAGGATTTTGGTGAATGTCAAGTGTAACTAAAAATCTCTTTTTTCCTTTGACAAAAACAAAGGCCAAAAAAAAAATAATGGTGAGAATTTCAGGATTTAAATAGAAAAAAATGAGAATTGAAAAGCCTTCAGTAAAAAATTATGAGGGTCTGTATCACTAGTTTAACTTCAGAATATTTTTCTTTTAAAAAAAATTTTACGTGAGTATGGCTGACACAGAGATATTATATTCGTTTCAGGTATATAGCATAGTGATTCAAAATCTTGATACATTAAGCTATGCTTACAAGTGTAGTTATCTACATATGTGTGATTTTCATAGGAAATGAGTACAATGTCTTTATTTTGTAATTACCTGGATTTTATGCACGTGCACATACATGTTTGTATGTACTTGTTTATAGGCAGTGTAGGTTTTGTATTGTATGATATATAAAATATTTAGGATTCTGATAGTATAATACTTACAATGGAAAAATAAATTCATATAGACATCAAAAAGAATAGTCCTGGCATTTTTCTTAAGAAAGGATTATAAGAGTGAGTTCAGAATTTATAGACTCAGCTGGACTGAGCCATATGACTATTAAAAGATCAATCTTAAAACACTACCAATTCAACCCAGTGAAACCTGAGTAATTTTCTCATTAATGTGGAAGAAATGAATAGACAGTGATGTCTCATAGACAACAGGAAAGATGATCTATTTTACCAGAGATGAATTTACAAGAGATTAAGACACATTCCTATTGCTTTCAAACATCACTTTTGGTACATGGGTCCAAATATAGCTTCATGTATCACTGACTATGTTTTGTCTATAGTCCCCTGATCCAGCTTCTTCCTTCCCTGCCTTACTTCCTGTAATTCATTCTTTATCTACTTGTAAGGATGGCACCTGCCCTCTATTTGTTTCCTACCTTCCACTCTCCTCTTAGTCCCTAGTGTGTGATTTTTTCTCTCCTTAATATATGGTGCAAACAAATCCTCCTCCAGTCTACCTGAATTTCAGGCCTTGGCTTCCTCTACAAAGTCCTGACATGGTATATTTCTCTGCATTCTTTCCTCTATTTATTCTGTCTGCCCAAGGCGTGCCTGCCAAGTGAACAAACTCACCAACTTCCACTTTCACATGTTTTAAGAGTTTCAGGGGTGCCTGGGTGACTCAGATGGTTAAGCATCCAACTCTTGGTTTTGGATCAGGTCCTGATCTCATGGTCATGAGATCGAGCCCTGAGGCAGGCTCCACACTGGGCATAGAACCTGCTTAACATTCTTTCTCTCCCCCCTTCCACTCTGGCCCCCCTCTCCCTGTTGCTCCCTCTCTCTCTCAAAATAAATTCAAATTGGACCACATTAACCCCCGTGTTAACTATGATGCCTTTCTTTACCTTTCACCTGTTGTCCCCCCTTCTCTGCCTGTGTTCTTCCATCAGTGTTTCCCTGTGAATCCAAGGGACAGATAGGTGAATTTTATACTACCATACTATTTCCCAGCATGTTTTCTTTTTTATGTCCCCACACTTCACGTACACAAAAAGCAAGCATTAGTAATGTCACTATTATACTTGACCATTCCCAAGAAGGAGAGGCACACCATGTAGGTATCAGGAACTCAGAAGTAAATTTATAGTTTGACAAAGCCCTGTCTAACACAAATTTTTTCACTTGCTGTCATCCGAAAGAGGGTATGCTCATCTAGGTGAAAAAAGTCATTGCTCTCGTTCATACAAATACACACACACACAAAAAAATCCTGTCTCCGTATAATTTCCTTCTCTTTCTACCATTGAATTTTTTTCATTTCAGTGATGAGCATTACAATAAGTGTTTTTAACAAGCCCAATACAAATGCACGTTTTCAGCTTTTTGTTTGTTCATCTCTTGTAGCTAATATTTCATCTTTTACCCAAAGTGTGCATGTGCATGTGCATGTTAAACATGGAGATGTGCAAAAAAGTGAGTCCATGTACTTAGGATTCCCAGTAAGGGTTAGAATTGCTGAGAGTCATATTGTGTTTCTGTGCTTTGGGGAAAACTGAGGGAGTGTCTTTCCAACACAAGGATGTTTTGCAGGCAGCTAATGTCTAAATGGGTCCCTTTATATTGCTCCCAATATACTTGTTTCAAATACTAACATGTTCAGTTTTTTTCACTGATAGTTTAGAATGGCACTGAACATAAAATCCATCTTAGTGGAGTGAATGCTTTTCTTCTTACTGTTAAGAGAGTCGGTTTGGAAAATTACAACATGAGTCATCTAAGAAATAACAGCAGGGATACCAGCAAGGAAACTTTAAAATGTGCTGAAAGAGCCACCAAAATGTGAGACTAAAAATGATCAGTAAAAGCCATGACCGAACACAATCAATAAATGACCCAGGTCCAGGGACAGTTTTGGGAAATGGATCTGCATGGAATGCTAAACTAGTGATACACAAGGGCAGCATATGTGCTATGAGGTAATTCAAAACATAACTTATGCTCCCGAAGAGGATAGAAAGCTTATTTATATTATTAAAGCATGCACTCCATATGTCTCTGTCGATTGTGCATTCCAGATATTTACCTCAGTTTCACAAGAATTTCTCAAGGGAATAAAAATTGATATGATTAACACCTTCTGAAATTCTACTGGGTATATTAGCTGCTTCCTTTTCCTTCCCAAGACAGTGTTGGATCCAACGACCTCCCTGATGTCCTGTGGTTTCTTCCCAGTTGAATTCTTCAGACATTAGCCTGAATGGTTAACTAAATTTTTGCATGGTTCTTTTTCTTCTGCAAAGCTTAATGTATTCCTATAGTTTCTTGTCTTTAAGAAGGTATTTTTTCGTGGGGGGGGGTGGCGCCTGGGTGGCTCAGTTGTTTAAGTGTCCGTCTTTGGCTCGCAGGTAATGATCTCTCAGTTCATGGGTTTGAGCCCCGCGTCGGTTGCTGTGCTGACAGCTCAGAGCCTGGATGGAGCCTGCTTCGGATTCTGTGTCTCCTTCTCTCTCTCTGCCCCTCCCCCATTCATGGTCTGTGTCTCTCTGTCTCTCAAAAATGAATAAACATTAAAAAAAATGTTAAGGTTTTTTTTACTTGATTTTCTTTCACCACACACACACACACACACGGTGATTATGGACTGAACTCTATTCTCAGTATTTCAGAATGTGACCATTTGGAGATAGGGTCTATAAAAAAGTAATTCATTTAAAATGAAGCAGTTACGGTGGGCCCTAATCCAATATGACTGTTGTCCTTACAAGAAGAAATCTGGACACAGTGAGGTACAGAAGGAAGACCATTTGAAAACATAGGAAGAAGACAGTTACCTACAAGCCAAGGACAGAGACGTGAGAAAAAATTAACACTGCCAACACCTTGACCTTGGACTTCTAACCTCCAGAATTGTGAGAAAATAAATTTCTGGTGTTCAAGCCATTCAGTCTCTAGTACTTTGTTATGGTACAACTAGCAAAATTATACAATATATAACACACACATGTAACTGTGTGTGGGTTTGCTCCAAATCAAAGATCTGTAGTTCAGTTTCAAAAATTAAATAACATTATTACATACTATAAAACTCAGAAGGAAAAATATTTTTATTACATCTGTGGGAAATTTGTGAAAATAATCAAGAAGAAGAGAAAATGTTGGTGAACATGGAAAGGATTCTGCATTGTGGAGCATATTGGTCAGAGTAGGGTCTGAAATAAGGCAGGAAAATGTACACTATATTCCTTTATCCATGCTCCTAACATGGATTGAGTTCTTATCAATTACCATCATGATTACTAGTATCTATTCAACAGTGACTATGGGTAAGTCACTCTTCTGGGTCTATAGGTTGTACTGCAAATATGTTATATGTTTTCTGCCTTGCAGCAGTATACAGTGAAGCTAGGAAGAAGATATGCACATGTTACACACGCACACAGATACAGAGAGAGCTCCAGTGATGGAAACCAGGTAAGAGAGATTAGAGTTAAAAGCTAAGAAAACTATAGGAAGCCATTTGAAAGTTCCCTGGGTTATATACTGGCTGAAAGCGAACTTGGAAAGGAAGGAAAGAAAATGAACACTATAGAGAAGAAAACACCTGCCAGGCCAGCACTGAGGCCAAAGATAAGACAAAAGTTGGCCAAAAGATGAAGAGATGTTTTCAGGGAAAAATTATTTACTTACATATATTTTTATTATTCTTTAAAGATTTGCCGGCCCATCAATTTAATCCTTGGGAGTCTGGAAGTGGATAGGATCTCTGAGGATGAAGGTGAAAGGGAAAAAATGAGGACAAAAGTAAAGATATTTAGGGAAAAGCACACTTTATGGAATGGGTAGGTAGAGAAATACTCATGAAAGACACAAAGGAGAAGCAGTCTGAAAGCCTGGAAGAGAATCAAGACCTCGGATGTGACAGCGGGTGGCTCAGTCGATTGAGCATCTGACTTTGGTTGAAGTTGTGAACTCACAGTATATGAGTTCAAGCCCCATATCTGTTCATGAGTTTGAGCCCCTTATCGGTTTGTGAGTTCAATCCCTGTATCAGGCTCTTGTTGTCAGTGCAGAGCCCACTTTAGATCCTCTGTCCTCCCCTCGCCCATCTCTCTCTCTCTCAAAAAACAAACAAACAAACCATAAATATTAAGGAAAAAAAAGACCTTGGATGTGACAGAATCTAAGGCATGGGAGAAGCCAGGAGTGGCTAAGAATAGAAAATGCAGTCAAAAGTGAAGGAAACCACAGACTACTTTAAGGAGCAGGTGATCACTTTAAGAGCAGGTGATCATTTGTGACTTTAAAACAATATTAATACAGGATGAGGACAGAAACATAACTGCAGAATATTAGAATGTGGGGGTCAATGTGATAGTAAAAAAACAAAAGTTTAGGTCTGCTAGAATTAAAAAATGGAAGAGGAGCTATTAGGAGAAGGGTCACATGATTTTTTTTATCACGATGGAGAGGTGTTTGGATCTCTGAGGGGGTAGCCAGGAGGAAGTGATGAACACAGTTGCAGTACTGGGGCTAGAAGAGGTCATGGACAAAGGTTTCGAAAAATCCAATGAGAAAAGGTCAGGAGCAATGACACTGCATTTTCCAGATGAAGAGTGATGTATATTATCCTTAAATATTAAGAGGGTCAAGGGCTTCTTTTCTTTTTCTGTTACATTTTGGTAAGTTGTAAAGATCTACCAATTTTGGATTCCAGGCCAACAGTTTGCTGCTTCTCCATCTTACCCGTTCTCTGTTTCAGCAGAATACTAAAGTTACAGGCCACATTTTTCTTCTGTGAGGAAAAAATGTAGGTGGAGGATTGCTTCTCTCCACACAGAAAGGAACTGAATTGCTACTATTTCTGGTCCTTATTGTATTTTATTCGTCTTTTACGGTCTAATTAGATCTCCATCAGGATACATTTTTTACTCCTCAGCACAAAATAAGACATTTTAAGGTAGGTTTGGATAAGGACTTTCTGTCTTAAGCTCTTCAATTCAATCCATACCCTTCTGTGTAGTACCTACTGGGTGCAAGGCACTGTCTGTGTTAAGGGCTGACTATGATAGAACTTTACAAGAGCCAGAAATTAAGTATTTTCTATGGGGCTTCTATAGGCAAGTGAGAAACAAACTATAAACTTGCTTTTAGAAAAAGGAACATCATACTGGCTCTAAAAACTACAATCTGCTGACCCTGCCACCAACTTAGAAATCTGGTCAGAACAGAATGGATAAGTGAGTATTCCTTACCATTTCATTTTCTAATTAAGCATTACATTAGGAATCATTTAACCTTGAGTTCCCAGAAGTTTCAGTTTCAAATTCCAGTTCAGCAGACTGATAGTATATATTTTATTTATGTCATCTCAATAATTTGGGAAATAGTTGTCAAATATGAATGCTTAGAGTTGAAATGCAATGGAGACATTATTTCATCCAGTCTTCTACTGAATTTAGGAATCCATGCTCAACCATCCTCACATGAAGGTCAATTCGCCTTTTATGTGTGTGCGTGCGTTTAGAGATGGGGAGATCACTACCGTTTCAGGTTGATCATTGTGTCAGAATAAAAACAAGCCCACATACTAGAGTGATACAAGTTATTTTGGGCTGCATATTACAAAGCAGAGAGTATAAGATATTAAAGTACTTTGTCAGACATAAAAAAAAATGGCTTCCTATTAGTTGACCATGTCTTTCTCATTAGTAGAACACAAGTTGTAAGAAAAGGTGAATTTTGTAATGTGTTCAAGAATCAAAAGAAACCATTAGACATTTGAAACAGGGGTAGGTGTTCATCAACAACACAGGACGGTCTGCATAACTATCATTTTGGGGATTCAGTGTCCTAATTCTGATTAGTGGGTTCTGCTAGGTCCCAATTTTGGGTCTGCTTTGCTGACTACATGGGGATCAGAAGGAGGGCGAGGGGAGGGGAAGGGGTAAAAAGGGTGATGATGAGAAGGGACAGTTCATCTGTCTTCTGTATCATCTCACCCCCTCTTCCTCTTCTCTTTAGGTTTGCCTTGCCCTACTGAGAAGGGTTAAGCTCTATTGAAACGCAAACCCTGATGGAGATAGTAGGACTGCCTAGTATCTGTGAGAAGTGGGATTTTCATGCGAAATATTATCCATGGGCATGACTATAATCAAGGGAACACTGGCATATCTAAGACTCAGTCCTAAACCACATACTTCTCAGTATCCAAGATGGAGCCAGGGTGTCCAGCCTTAGGTCACCTTGCTGGCATAGCGCATATGTAGGTCCTCTCCTCCATTCTCTCAGTGATTAACTTGTCTTCAGCTTTAGCGTACTTAGCCACAGGGAAACTTGCCCAGTTTTATACTATACTCTTTCTATAGTTTATTTTTGGTATATAATGGTTAAAACAAATGCTTTTTATTTAACTTGAAGTAAAATTAGAAATATATGAACACTGTACATCTTTGGAAAAACATCTTTATTAAAGTGCTCATTTAGGAGTGGATCTCTAGGGGTAGTTTTCATTTTATAAGAAGAATAAATGTAGACTTTATAAACTTTATTTCTTGAGTGGTATATCTTATTACTCACCTTGTTCAGGATAGAAAATAATTATGAAGCAATTATTGGCTAACAGTAGGCCTGTGGGGCTACCATAAGTGATAAGATTTAATGTGTTAGATTATCATTTTTTATGGCAATATAAAACGTGTTGAATTTTAAGTTGGTGCTTCGTTGCTTTGCAAGAGGATATTTTTTGAATGAATAAAATTTTAACTGGATTGTTTTTTTCTTAAAAATACCATTTTTTTTTTAAGTCCAGGAAGGCATAGTTAACTTAGCGTTGCTTAACACAGGCTGTAATGGCGGGCAAGTGGGTCTCCATTCTTATTTCTGCAGCCATGAGAAAGTCACTTAACGGAATTGTAGAAATGATGTATGTTCCAGGGAAGACATATTTCACAATTGGCACTTTCATAATAACTTATGAACAAAAAACTTGTATAAATCAAAAGGGAAAAATCTGATGACCTTCCAGCTTTACTATTTCTGCTCTTTTTTACCTTCTCAGGTTTATCATCCGGTTTTTCTTAAACTGCGAAATTGATCATTTAAGATCTCCAAATGTTAAAATAAAAAAAAAACATTCTATTGTTTATTCTTCATAAGTATATTGGGACCAAAGCCCTTTAAGAAATAGTAAGACATTATGCCATAAGCACATCTTTATTTGGCTGTAATCATCTGTGGTTTCTTCTCAGCTTCTACTGCTGGCCTGACTGGAGGAGACTATTTCTTGGGAGAATGAAGAAAACAGGTTTAGAAGTAAATCCTTTCATTCATGTATACAATTGAACAAAAAAAGTGATACCATTTTAGTGAGAGTGTGGCACCTAAGGCTCTTTCACGTGCTGTTAGAGGAAGTTTAAATATATTAAAAAAAAAACAACAACCCACAACCTGAAAACTAGTTTGGCAATATGAACAAAGAACTCCAAAATATTCATACTCTTTGAACTCACAAACCCAAAACTCTAGCCCAAGGAAATAGAGGTAATTAAAGGCACACAGTTGTTTCTTATAACATTATTTATGGCTACAAAAGCATTGAAAGCACCTGAAATGTTTAAGAGTAGAGTAAGAACTAAGTAAATTTATAAGATGGAACATTTTGCATTTGTTAAAATATAGTATTGTAAAATTGCAGGGTACTGGAAAATATTTTTGTTATAACTATTAAAGAAGAAAGAAGTCCTCAAAATATTTGATTGTTAGTGGTAAGATTATTTGTGATTTATCAATTTCAGTCAATTTTTTAATGCAACCTTATATTATGAATATTAATTTTTGTACCTACAACTATATACACACACAATCTAGATAATTCTTTGAGAAATGATTGGATGCTCCTCATCAGGGAAATACAAATTAAAACCACACTCAGATATCACCTCACGCCAGTCAGAGTGGCCAAAATGAACAAATCAGGAGACTATAGATGCTGGAGAGGATGTGGAGAAACGGGAACCCTCTTGCACTGTTGGTAGGAATGCAAACTGGTGCAGCCACTCTGGAAAACAGTGTGGAGGTTCCTCAAAAAATTAAAAATAGATCTATCCTATGACCCAGCAATAGCACTGCTAGGAATTTCCCCAAGGGATACAGGAGTACTGATGCATAGGGGCACTTGTACCCCAATGTTTATAGCAGCACTCTCAACAATAGCCAAATCATGGAAAGAGCCTAAATGTCCATCCACTGATGAATGGATAAAGAAATTGTGGTTTATATACACAATGGAATACTACGTGGCAATGAGAAAGAATGAAATATGGCCCTTTGTAGCAACGTGGGTGGAACTGGACAGTGTGATGCTAAGTGAAATAAGCCATACAGAGAAAGACAGATACCATATGTTTTCACTCTTATGTGGATCCTGAGAAACTTAACAGAAACCCATGGAGGAGGGGAAGGAAAAAAAAAAAAGAGGTTAGAGTGGGAGAGAGCCAAAGCATAAGAGACTGTTAAAAACTGAGAACAAACTGAGGGTTGATGGGGGGTGGGAGGGAGGGCAGGGTGGGTGATGGGTATTGAGGAGGGCACCTTTTGGGATGAGCACTGGGTGTTGTATGGAAACCAATTTGACAGTAAATTTCTTATATTAAAAAAAAAAAAACTGAGAACAAACTGAGGATTGATGGGGGGGTGGGAGGGAGGGGAGAGTAGGTGATGGGGATTGAAGAGGGCATCTTTTGGGATGAGCACTGGGTGTTGTATGGAAACTAATTTGACAACAAATTTCATATAATAAAAAAAAAGAAAAATGATTGGAAAAGAGTATGCTAAAATGTTGGTGGTGAAACAAAAGACATCGTTGACTTTTTCAATAACTTTTTCTATTCTCCACAATGAGAATGATGTGTTCACCATCAGCCAAAGATGTGAAAAGAAAATGGAATGGACAATCTGAGCATTGTTAAAAACATTAATTCTGACTTTGTCAAAGCTCATTTATTTTAGAGATGAGAAACCTGAAGTAAGAGATGAAAACATTCTTCCAAGGGCATGTGAATTAGAAGTGCACTTGCCCATTTAGTGATGCCAGGCTCACCAGCTTGCTTCTGGTCCCACCAAACACAGCTTGAGAATCAGGGCTGAATAAAAGCAGCTTCTCCTGGTTTGTAAGCCTTCAAAACTCTCAGCACCAGAGCCAGGTGTACAGACTCGAGGTAGCCAGAAGCGTTTTGTAAGGAAACTATTATATGAGTAGTTGTTTATTCATTTGTTTTTTATGTTTATTATTTTTATTTTTTGAGAGAGAGAGACAGGAGTGTGAGTGGGAGAGTGGCAGAGACAGAGGGAGACACAGAACCCCAAGCAGAATCCAGGCTCCGGGCTGTCAGCACAGAGCCCGACGCGGGGCTCAAATTCACAAACCCTGAGATCATGACCTGAGCCAAAGTCAGATGCTTAAGCGACTGAGCCACCCAGGCGTCCCTCCTTTGTTTAATATATCTCTTTGTAAAGAGCGGAGAGTGGAATTCAAGTCCATAGTATGGGTCGGCTTTATTTATGGGTAAGGAAATTCTGGACACTTCAGAGGAAACAGCTACAGAAAACCATCATATAGTTCCCCCAAAGGCCAAACTACTGCTCTTTGTTTTGTTGAAGTTGCAATAGAACAGTCCAAAAAGAACAATCTCTGAGAGTAGAACTCAGGCACTGGTATTTGTTATTTTTTTAATGCTCCCCAGGTGATTTTAAATTTCAGCCAAGTTTGAGAACCACAAGTCTAGTAGCTTCTGATAATGTCTTTCAATTCTTTGATACTTTGTCTTTTGCAGCAATAGCCTCTCACTAAACACCCAGGTTCTCTCTTTTAAACGTTTGGGTCCTTTGTCAGATAGTGTAACCAAGGGCACATTTATTACTATTTTTACTTTCATTTCTTTCTCCTCAAGTATTGTCATTGCTGTTTTTAATCATTTTTTATTTTTATTTTCACATATGACATGTGGAACTTGACTAGTGGCAAGAATTTCTGTTCGTATGCATGGTCACAAGACTCTTGGCAGTGACTGAGTTCAAGCTACCCCGGTCAATTTATACCTAAAATCAACGCCTTTTTGAGGCAATTAAAAGGATGTCCTTCAGCTTTTCAAACTGAGTACATTTAACCACATTATTATAACTAACTGTCAGCAGTGTCATTTCTATTCACATTCCGGATTAAACTCTGTGATGGAAAAATACAAATACTATCTTCTTTTTTTGTGTGTGTGTGAAAGGGCAAAAACAGAGATCTTACACCTTAAGGTTTTCTAGGATTCACTTAAGTTCATTCTATTATTTCTTCATTCTATAAAGATCTTTAACTTAACCTCTCTTCAAGTAACTAATACTAGCACAAGAATAAAAGTGCAGAGATTTTTAAGTGTTAAACAACATACATATATTTGTAATGCCCAAATTTAAGTTCTTTGAAGATGAGAACGGTTTACAGAACAGTGGAGATAGACAGGAATTGCTACAGGATTCTAAATGCCAACTGATAATGCATTTTCCATTCCCTTTATTTCTTAGGAAAAATGTCGTTAGGTGCCTTGGAGTAGTAGGAGAAGCAGTCCACACATGGTGAGGAGAAGACAATAATTGTGAAATAAGCTGAAGGGGGAGAAAAGCAAGTTGCAGAACAATTGTTCCGGGAAAAACCTCGTTTCAGTTTGTAGTGCTGTGGTAACTTCAGATGGGCTAAATTTGGAACTGTGTTTCCGCATTTCTGGTAGAGATGTTCAACATTTTAGTCAAACCTTGAGGGCAATAATTGCTGATAGCTTCCAGTGTGCTCTGTACAATTGCACCTGAAGTCTGACTGATAATGTGTAACGAAGAACAACAACAAAAAAAAAAAAATGGAAAAAAGCGAAGCATTACAACATGAGTTACAGTTATTTTTCTCATATATGCAATGTAAGTGTTGTGAGAGATTAAAGCACTCCAGTTTTGCTGCTCTAGTAGAAATTTTTTTTAACTTAAAATTTTTTTTTAGCGTTTATTCATTTTTGAGAGACAGAGCATGAGTGGGGGAGGGATATAGAGAAAAGAGAGGGAGACACAGAATGTGAAGCAGGCTCCAGGCTCTGAACTGTCAGCACAGAGCCCGACGAGGGGCTCAAACTCACTGACTGTGAGATCATGACCTGAGCTGGTCGGACACTTAACCAACTGAGCCACCCAGAAGCCCCTTAATTTTTTTTTAATGTTTATTTATTTTTGAGAGAGAGAGAGAGAGAGAGAGAGAGAGAGAGAGAGAGAGAGAGAGAGAGAGAGAATGAGTGGGGGAGGGGCAGAGAGAGAGGGAGACACAGAATCCCAAGCAGGCTCCAGGATCTGGTCTGTCAGCACAGAGCCCGACTCAGGGCTTGAACCCATGAGCCATGATATCATGACCTGAGCTGAAGTCAGATGCTTAACCAACTGAGCCACCCAGGTGCCCCTCTAGTAGAGTTTTTAAAGGTAAAAGATAAAATTTAAAGAACTATAACTGAGAAGAAAATACCATAATATTTCAGATAGAATATTTTGAGGGATGCATAATCTGAAAAGAATTCTTACAGTCTAATAAATCGTTTCGCATCAAAACCTGGAAGTATTTCATGTTAAACATGTAAATGTTTTATAAATCAAAAGGATAATAGTATTTTAAAAAACAAAAGACCTCGTGTGTTTGGTGTTTGTGTTTATGTGTGTGTGTATGTGAATGTGTATATGTTATATAATTGTTAATCTATGTCTCCTTAGTTCTCATTTGAGACTATTTTATTAGACTGGTTGCATAGATTATGTTCACATTTTCCTAAACTGCCAAACTGTAATAAACCATCTCAAAATGTCATACTGATTGAGGCAATGTATTACCTGATATATACATAAAGCATTTGAGTAAGGAATAAACCATATAGAAATTATATATGTAGACAAATTATGGAAAATTATATATATTATAATATTATACATATAGAAAATTATATTCGGAGTACATGTATCTAACTTTGAGGAAGACCAGGCAGGTGAACCATATTATTGGCAAATCCTGGTTTAGTTTTTAATAGTATAATGGGTTTCATTTGGCCAGATGTTTAGTGATGTATATTGTACAAGGTGGTTCATTGAGAAAGACTTACATAGTTTTTAAAGGGAAGACAGATATTGAACATGTGAAGGGACCCTCAGGAGTAATTTCTTGCCATGATGTTTTAGCAAACCTAAATTGTTTCCTGCACATTTTTTAAGGACATAGTGAGAGAGGCATGAATATCTAGTCTAGCCTCAGTCCAGGAACCGATTCCAAGAATAGC
Source organism: Neofelis nebulosa (assembly GCF_028018385.1). Classification (NCBI taxonomy): domain Eukaryota; kingdom Metazoa; phylum Chordata; class Mammalia; order Carnivora; family Felidae; genus Neofelis; species Neofelis nebulosa. The sequence goes on from NC_080785.1 coordinate 31,268,029, forward strand.
CAGGCTGTCTTACTTTTCACTGTTTTCTTTCTCTCCTTCCCTCCTTCCCTTCCACAAACCCACTATATAGAATAACTTTTGTGCAATACTTAGAGCTTAAAGACTGTGCCCAAGTTAGGCCAAGATTCTTGGCATATTACTTTTTCTGATTTAAGTTTTAATTCATTTATTAAACCTAATAAGGTTTTCCTTATAAATCCTTTTCTCTCTCTCTTTTTTAAGTAGGCTTCATGCCAAGTGCATATTTCATTGTGGAGGCTTGAACTCAAGACCCTGAGATCAAGACCTGAGCTGAGATCAAGATAGACGCTTAACCCACTGAGGCACCCAAGTGCCCCTATCCTTTTTCCTCTTTTATTCATATTTCAGCTTCTCTCTTTAATTCAAAGCTATAAAGCTAGCTACATATATTAATCACAAATAAAGGCTAAATATAGTAAATGCTGAGCTAGGAAAAAGATGGTTGGGGACACATAGTCCATATATCAACTATGTCATAAATACCTGAATGTGGGTAGCCTCGGAGAAGAACTCAGAAGCTCTGTTTTGGTGAATGGTGGGGTGCAGGCAGTGGTTATAAACACAGGAAAAGAAAAGAGGTAAAGATATGAAGAGTATGGCCAAAGTCCTGTGAATTGACAAAATTGCAGTGGTATTTGTATCCTGGTGACACTTTTTATTTTTCAGACCTTCTTAACATGACCAATTTAGGACATATGTAAGAAATAACAACTGTTTATACCACTTCAGATATTAGCCGGGAAAGGAAAAACCACACTTAGTTTTAAGAACAAGACTGGTGTTTTTATATTTGTGAAAGAAATACTGCTTTGTGATCGGAATTTTAAGAAATGTGAAGATGAAGGTAACACTGGAAGAAAACTGTAATAGAAATAAAACTAAAATAAAAGAATGGTCAAATCCTTCATGATAAGCATCGTTAGTGAGAAAGGTAGTATTTATACATGGATATAGCAGAGAATAGCCAGAGAGTTAGTAAAAATTAACTGTTTTTGAGAGAACAAAAGAGAAAAATGCAAGGTTTACACAAAGATTATCTGAAATAGAAAAATTTAGAAAAAGGGGAATCTCAAATATCACTAGAATTCAATTGTTAATTTCCAAGAATCTAATTTCCTTATAGTATGCAGATATCCTGAAATAATGTTCTAACAAACACAAATTATTTACAAAACGTTAAGAGGTAAGAGGAACATCATTTAAAATAAGTAGTATTTACGCAAACAGACTGACACTTCTGTAAATACCCTTAATGCATTACCTAACAGGGACAAGGCTCGGAGCATTTCAGGTATCTTTTTTCAACCATCATTAGCATTTGTCAAATAAAAATCAATCCCCATCTGAAAGGTCCCCTGTCACTATTACAGCTCAATCAACCTGTCACTCTTGTGGCCCTGTGAAGGCTGCTCTCCAATAACAAATCAACCTCAACTGTCCTCTATCTTAGAATCTCAATTTATAAACAAGGCTTCACAGAATCATCTTACAGAGATATTATACTATGTTTTACAGAAAAAATAATTTAAGCTAAAAATTATTTTTCTATTTTCCAAACTAGATTTTCTTTAAGCAACACCTGCTAAGTATATAGTTGGCAAACATAGGGAAACTTTCCCTTATGACAATGTTTTATATTTATTGATGCAAAGTCAGTTTTGTTTTTTTAGAATATTGATTGGATTTCTTTTTGGTGATGCAAGAGCATTATGTGTGGGGGTGAGCGGGAAGGTGGCAGACTGGCTTGTAATACAATAAGCAGAAGACCAAAGGCTTTTTTACTCCAGTCTGAGTTCTTAATTTTGTTCTTATTGAAGTATAGTTGACATACAATAATATATTAACTTCAGGCATACAATATAGTGAGTCAGCATTTATATAAATAATGAATATTCACAATAAGTCTTGTTATCACCTGTCACCATACAAAGTTATTCCAATATTATTGACTACATTCTCTAGTGCTGTATTTTACATCCCTATGACTTACTTACTTTACAATTGGAAATTTGCACATTTTAATTCCTTTCACCTATTTTGCCCAGCCCCCAGCCCCCTCTGGCAACCACCTGTTTTTGTATTCATGAACCTCCCTTTTATTTTGTCTGTTCATTTGTTTTGTTTCTTAGATTCCACACATAAGTGAAATCAAAGGGTATTTGTCTTTCTCTTTCTGACTTATTTCATTTAGCATAATACCCTCTGGGGCCATCCATATTGTCACAAATAGGAAGATCTCATTCATTTTCAATAGCTGGTTAATATTCTATTGTATATATATGTACATACATACATACATATATATACATAGAATGCATATCTATTGATGGACATTTAGGTTGCTTCCATATCTTGGCCATTGTAAATAACACTGCAGTGAACATCATAAGGTGCAGATATCTTTTCAAGTTAGTGTTCTTGTTTTCTTCAGGCAAATATCCAGAAGTGGAATTACTGGGTAGTATGGTATTTTAATTTTTAATTTTTTGAGGAATCTCCATACTGTTTTCCACAGTGGTTGCACCCATCAACCGTGCATGATGGTTCTCTTTCTGTCACATCCTTGTTAACACTAGTTATTTCTTGTCTTTTTCACACTAGCCATCTGACAAGTGTAAGATAATATCTCATGGCGGTTTTGATTTGTATTTTTCTGATGATTAGTGTTAAGCATCTTTTCATGTGTCTGTGGCCCTCTGTATGTTTTCTTTGGAAAAATGTCTATTTGGGTTCTTTGCCCATTTTTAAATCAAGTTGTTGTTGTTGTTGTTGTTGTTGAGTCTTAAGAGTTTTTTATAAATTTTGGATATTAACCCCTTATTAGATTTATCATTTGCAAGTATCTTCTCCCATTCAGTAAGCTGACTTTTGACTTTGTTGATGGTTTCCTTAGCTGATGGCAAATAAAAAAAAAAAGTAGTCCAGTTTCAGTCTTTCTACATGTTTTTCCAATTTTTCTAACAACCATTTATTGAAGATACTGTCTTCCCCCCATTGTATATTCTTGTGTCCTTTGCTGTAGATTAATTGACCATATGAACTGTGAGTTTATTTCTGGGCTCACTGTTCCATTAATCTATGTGTCTGTTTTTGTAATTTGTACTAATAATAATATGCCCCAAAGTTAAATAAATAATTTGGGATATTAAGTTTTATTTATAAATAAGGGGTTGCAATCAGGAAATAATTAGGTAAATAATTCTCAGAGTTAACAGTTAAAAATTGTGCTGTTAGGGATATAGCACTTGGAGGGTATTTTGATTCTCTTATCATTAATTGAGGAATGAGATTAATCAAGGAATTAAGTCTGGACTTAGAGCATTCACTTATTGGTAAAGATTCTTTTGTAATGCTGTGGTTAAAAAGATACTACCTAGGACATACATACAGTATGGTCACCTCAGAAATATCTTTATGTGGATGGGATGAGCACAGCATCAGTAAATTGAAAAATAAATGTACGTATTAATGCAATCTTCCTTCTGGTTCAACTTGAAATCAGAACTACGCCCAAAGTTAACATTTTATTTGTTATACTACTCCTATGTGCTCTCCCTTTCCATCTGCTGGTGGTGCTAGTGAGAAATAGGGTGACTGCAAGTGAAAGGATCTTCTACTTACTCAGCCAAAGCTATTAAGCATTGATCTAGAAAGTGTGAGGGAAAACAATTTTAAAAATCAGATAGGTCCCACCCACGGATAGATGAATGCTCAATTCCAAAATACCAAATAATTCATAGTGATCCTTATCATCTTTATCATAGCCAACACTTTCACAGCCTGTACTAAATCAACTCATTTGGTCCTCATAAAAACCCTAAGAAGTGGATCCTCTTACTATCTTCATTTTCCTGATTAGAGAACTGACGATACAGAGAGGTTTAGTAACAGTGCTGAAGGTAACAAAGAAATGTTAGAGACCAAGCAGTCTGGCCCAGAATCCATGCGCTAATTTCTCTCTCAATATCAAGTGTAATCCTGATTGTTCTAATCCTGATCGTTAATCGTACTTCAAAATCATATTTCAATGATTGGAACATTTGCCACATAATCTTAAGGAACTCTTTTGAAAGTCCTGGGGTTTCATTTTAATAAAATCTTTGCCCTAGAGTAAGGCAGAAATGTGTTTTGAAAAGAAGTGTAATCCCTTAATTTTTCATTCATTTACAGTCATTTGAGTTATTTGAAGTTCAGTAAGCCTTTTTCTTTGATTAGTATTTTATCCCAATCCTGGGAATGTACATTTTGGTAACAATAAATAGGAATCTGTTAGAAACTTGTTAGAAATCTTGTTAGAAACTCACTAGCTCTAGAGTCAAATGATTTTTAATTCATCACAAAATATTTACAGAGATTTAGACCTGAGATTTTTAGTTTAATATATAGCAGTCTTATGCAACCCCACTGAATTTTCTACATTAATCTTCAGGGTTAGAAAAGGGTTTATTTGCTGCCTGCCTCAAAGTCATTAAACTTAGTTCCTCCACTTATGTTGAGAAAAAGACTTATGTAAATGCTCCTGGATATTTTTGCAATGCTTTAAATTGAAAACTGATTTGTGTCAACCATTTTTCTTGTAGGTCTATTACCAAAAACATACATAAGAAAGTGCTAAATTAATCCTTTATGCATATATTGGCTAAATTCAAAAGTACTTCACGCATCATTGATGCAACATACACATAACTACAAAGGTACAAAAAAAAAAATAAGCGCTTACCTAGTTTAGTGCTACAGATTGTGATCTTATCTACAAATATTTACTTTTATTCCCTAAACCTTGGTTTTCTTTACTAGCACGATGGCATGCATGATGTTGGGGTGCAAGGTTTAAAATGTGTGGATTTTCTGCAGGCAGAAATATAAATCTTAATGAAAATGTTATACTGCATAAATATCATGTTGGGAAGCAATTATAAGCCAGGCTTTATATTGGGAAGAGAAAGGCATTTATTCATGTAGGATATTTGTGTTTCTCTGAAACTGTTTGCATATAAAAAAAAAGTGATTGCAGAAGTTTATGAGATGTTCTCACCTTGGGAGCTGAAATTCTGCAAGTTCTCCACCATATTGCTCTCTGAAATAGAGAATTGGAGCTCAAGATTCCTAGGTATACCCGAGTCAGAATTAGCTTCTGAGTTCTAAAGCATGGCAGATGTATTTTCTTCTCAGATCCTGGGCTATTTTCAGATGACAGATACATGGATTTCAAAACAATGAATATACCTGAGGCAGTGATGTGTATCAAGTGGAGGGAATAATATAACAAATATAAACTGAATAACATTTGTATTGCAATTTTGGATTACCAGGGAATTATATTAAGTATACACAATTATATATGGCTGTTCATGAATTGAGTAGCTAGAGCAGAGCACAGTTATATTTATTATAGACTTTTTCAAAAGGAGAACATTCATATTGTATGCAAAATGTGGCAATCATTGCAGTTACTGAAGAGATAATAAAAGGGTTGATTCCCAGGTTTTTGAACCTAGTTCAGTACAACCGGAGCAAGAACATGGGGATTCTTTTGTAGGATATTTTCCCCATAGAAATAAGTCTGAAATGGGTGTTCTGATGAAAGATAATTTCTTATTTCTAAAATGCAAAGCAGGTTTATATACGAACAAAATGGTATTCTTCAATGCTCTCTTTAGTAAGCATAATCATAAACTTTGTAAGTGAGCCAGCAACTTAGCTTATTGCTTAAGATTTAGGTATGAATGTAAATATATTTAAATTTATTTGGGGTGCCTGGGTGGCTAAGTTGGGCATTCCACCCTTGGTTTTGGCTGTCATGATCTTGCAGTTCATGAGTTTGAGCCTGGTGTCAGGTTCTGCACGGACAGTACAGAGCCTGCTTGGGCTCTGTACTTCTCTCTCTGCCCCTCCCTTGCTCCTGCTCTCGTGCTCTCTCTCTCAAGACAAAATTAAATTAAATTAAATTAAATTAAATTAAAAAAAATTTTAAAATAAATATTAAATAAATTTATTTCTATAAGGTTCTCTATGAAAATCATGTATGAAGAAAGATATAAACATTAAGAATAGGCACTGTCTTAATATATGTATATAAATATATATGTATATATATATACATATTATATGTATGTACATGTATATAAATATATATGTATATATATATATATACATATTCTGCTGTTATGCTGATTTTTTGGACTTCTATGAGCCTCATTATGTCTGATAAAATAGTAAATGGAAATTCTTGCTAAGGAGGTGACAAATAGTTTAAAGATATATTAATATCTAGACTATTTTACCTCAAGTTTCCCTTAGTTTTTCTCCTTTACCCTAATCTATGCATTGCTCTGCTCTTTCAGCATGGAAAAATACAAATGCGAAAGTGGCTCTTTCAACATGCATGTCAGTAAGAAAAAACATGGTAAGTTCCTGAGCAAGAGCAACTTTTAATAGGACCAGAAATTCTCAGGGTCTCTTCCTATCCACGACAACCATCTGTCATCCCCTGTGGATAGCTGTTATGGTCTGTGCGCCCTCAATATTAGGTCCCTTAAGTTTGCTTTGATGAATAGGATGACGTGTACACGCAGGAATTAGAGAATAATTGTGTAATCTTTGTGTTAGATCACTGGGAAATAGACTAATTATTCTCACTTTGACGGAACTTCTGAAAGTTAAAATATTTGTCAACAATGCAGACTTTGATTTCCTAACTAGGACAGATGCAGAGTCTTGCAAATTTCCTCTCAGGTATTCTACAAGGATAGACAGCTATAATTTTATCTCTCAAAGAAGAAACACTGTAGGAAGAGAATCCCAAACCTCTTTTTCCTGACATAACAGACCTATACTTCATTTTAAAAATCATGGAATCTCAGGAACCCTCATTCTCATCCAGAGAACCCTCTGTCACATCACACCTGTGCAGAAAATTTTTTACAAACATAATTCCCTAAACCAACGGTGTTAGGACTTACTGGATGTGTAATGCAGCGGTACTTTTGAAAATATCCTATATTTCCTCCTGAAATTCCAATTAGCAACCACTCTCAGATGTAAAAAATTTGCTTCTGTAAATTAAAATGATTTAATATGCAAGAGAATGTCATAGCCTTCCATCTGGAAAGCATTTGGAGCAGTATTTAGTACAGGCTCCTTGCCCCAATATGGACCTCGATGTCTACAACCATTAGATATCCTGTCTGAGGTCACAGAAGTGGCAGGACAGATCTCCTCAAGTCCACTGCAGATCTCTGCTCTCCATTTTCCAATATAATGCCAGTAATAAAAAATAGCCACACAGAAACAATATTATCTTTGTCTATTATGTGGGTACCTATTCATAATATATAGAGTCCTATTTAGAATGTAAGAGAAATATATTATTTATATTATTGTACTTGAGTATGAGTGAATACAAGATTTGAAAACGAGACTCACCCCCATTACAAACGTCTACAAATGTTACTTCACGTGAACAGACATGTTCAGTAATCTATTAAATATGATTTAAAAATACAGTATCTTTTGTAAGAAAATAAGAACGAAGACAGGCACATTTCGTAGAGAGGATTCTAAAGAGTGAACTGATTAAAACCTGTATCAGAATCATTTGAGGTTCTCATTAAAATGCAAATTCCTCAGCCCTGAACTAGAGTACTGAATCAGAATTTCCGGCAGTGGGAACATTAATTATATATTTTATTATCAGTCTTAGGTGAGAATTAGGCTCAGAAAAATTGCGAATCAGATGTTTAAGGCTTGTATGACTACATAAGGATTATTAGAGACAATTCTTGACATTTCTCATGCTTCACAGAAAACAAATTTGTTCCCTTGATTTTTATATATTTTTCTCGAGTGTATGTAAAACCTTCCAAGTTAAAACTTCTAACCCACTGTAATTCTATGGAGAAAACCCCAAAGAGTTAATTAATTCTCATGGTTTTGAGGTTAAGTCTGATTTTATTACACTCTTTTAAGAACTGTATTGCAGAAGTATATGCATTTATATCCTTGTTGAGTAATGTCTTTATTAACCAAACAGCTGTAATTTATTGAAGCAAATGCTTAGTAACCAGTCATTAATTCGTGGGCTACTATTGTGGTTTTCTCCAGGGAATCCTTTGACTGATAGACTGCCAAAATGTGGATGGGAGAGCCCAGATCTGCAGTATGGAGTTCTGCACAAGAAGAATAGAGCCAGATCAGGCTGCTTGAAAAGCGGCTGTATCTATGGCACCATTTCACAAGGAATCATGAACAAGAACAAAAACTACAACAATATAACATATATTATATATTTGCATCATTATTAATAGGTTCTAGCTTGCTTATCCCTTTTGATCTTTTCAGTAATCCTCTGCTTTTTTTTTTTAATTTTTTTTAACAGTTTATTTATTTTTGAGACAGGGAGAGACAGAGCATGAACGGGGGAGGGTCAGAGAGAGAGGGAGACACAGAATCTGAAACAGGCTCCAGGCTCTGAGCTGTCAGCACAGAGCCCGACGCGGGGCTCGAACTCACGGACCGCGAGATCATGACCTGAGCTGAAGTCGGCTGCTTAACCGACTGAGCCACCCAGGCGCCCCAGTAATCCTCTGCTTTTATGCATGACAAAATAGAGTATCACAGAAAGTTGTTTATCCAAATGTTTTGTGTATTATACACAAAGGTAAGGTTTTTCCCCATTTGTTTATTCATTTATTTTTTTTCCTGCTAGGTAACACACCTAACGTAAGGAAAGACACACTCTTGATCCTTAAGCAGCTTCAAATAGAAACATAGAGGCAATGTCAGTGTAGTCTTATAAATGTTCAGATGTGGTAAGTATAGGCTGTAATGTGTGCATATGATAGATACCTAACTCATCTTCCGGGCACTGCAGGGGGAGGCCTGAAGGAGAAGCTACCTATGTAGACAAATTAAAGAGTAACAACCTGTTAAAAAAGTGGGAAAAACAAAGTTAGGTAGGGTATTCCAGGTGGAGGGAACACTGTATGTTCACTACGGCCTGGACGTAGTGGTGGAGAAAACCATGAGTCAGATCATTAAGGATCATGCACATCAGGTTGAGATATTTGGACTTCAATCTGCTGGTGAGCACAAGACATTGAAGATATTAGATTTACATTTTGGAATGATCCCTGTGAAATGTGGAAAAGGGACTGGGAAGGAGCAGAATTGAAAGCAATGTGACCAGTTTGAGGGCTTAAAAAATAACTCAAATCTAGGTAAGGGCAGTGGGGCTACAGGTGACAGATAGGTTTAACATATAGAAAGGGAGTAGAATTGAAAGGGCTTAGTGATAGATGTGGGTGACAGGGAAATAAAGAGTACAGAAAGGTATCTCATATGCTGGGTGATTAAATGAACAGTTTTGCAATCTGAGATAGGAAATACAAGAGGAAAGGCTTTCATGGTAAGAATAAAGTCCTTCACTACTTCAATATTTTTCTTCTAAACTATTCTTGAACTTTGTATGTGCATATTCTTCCTAACAGTGGAAAAGGTGGAAAGTTTAATTCCATTTCTAAGGGTGATCTGACTGTAACATGTTATAGCATTCTTCAGTCAGCTCTTGATTGAATGCATCGAACCAGACAAGCACTCCTTTTATTTCTTTATCACAACACATATATCCTTAAAGAATAATGTTCAACTTTTAAGAGATTGCATTTTCTTACAAAGGAGAGTGGTGTAACATCCTTTGGTTACTAGGGAAAATAGTTATATTGAGCCTTCTAATAGATACACCAGGATTCTATTTTAGAAGAAACACTAATTACAACCTCTAATTATGGTAAACAATAAATGGTTTGATCGGGATCTAAGATAAACCAAGGATATAAAAATTTCATATTGTTTGACATTTGAAATTCAAATTTGTTTGTATCACAGACAGTTGAAGGTTTTTCCTGAACATTATCATAGCTTTCAAATAACAACACAGATCTACTTTATCTCATAGAATTTATTAATGGCATATAGTATCTTTCATTACTATACATATTTGCTCATTACTGATGTACATATTTGCTCATTACTGATGTTTAGAGTGAAGTGTAGTTCATGGTATTAAGTACATTTACTATAATACATCTGAGTTTTATTTTATGCAATTATCTTAGTTTGCAGCACATTTTTTTATGTCTCAAATGATGGCAAAGTCGTCTTTTCAAAAACTATTTCATTTTGGGAAAGTAGCTCACCCTTTCTGGGTCTGTTTCCTCATCTGTCAAATAAAGATGGGACTAGTTCTACTTTATAGTGTTGGTTTGAGGGTAAATTTTTATAAATGCTTAGAACAGTGCCTGACATGGTATATATCAGTGATTATTCATCTTCACCCTCTCCACCTTCTCTTGCGTGCCTTAATCCAATCTTGCAATTTTATTAATTGTGTTTCCTATTCACCCTTCCTTTTGTCCATCTTCGTGTCTACTGCTATCCCTGAGAACAAGGACATAGTGGCTTTTACTTCTTTCCTTGCAGTGCCCTACCCATAGTAGGCTCTCAGTCACTATTAAGTAATAACTAAGCCAATGCATCTACGTTGCAAAATCTGACTCTGAACCAGGGGCCCCAAAACTCTTTTTGTCAATCACTGGACTGTTGGTAGATCCTCTTAAAGTAATTGCTTAGACAGATTGATCATTTGGACATAAGCACATTGGCGTATTTGTTAATAGCCCCGCCGTTTGTAAAACTGCTACGATGTCACAGTACTAATGGCCAGTTCACCGGCTAATCAACATTTAGGATAGCAACTGAACATTTTGCTCCCTATTTCTGTGGCATTGGGCAAGTCACATACAGCTTCTCTTGAGTTCCATTTTCTTTTCCTCTAAAATTAGTAGTTGGACTAGAATTATCTTCATGATCCTTTAACATTTATGATTTCAGTGGATTTGAGCAATTATTCAACATTTGAAATATAAGACACTGAGAAAAACACATCATGTAGAACATTTCAGGCAGGGGGATATTAAACTAATGACCTTGATTTCTCAGCCTGTTGCTCAGTTCAGTGAGACAGGCTGGTAGACAGGATTTTCTAAAAGACAGTTTTTAAAGTTAATTCTGCAAGATCTCCCCTGTCTTAGCATTCATTTACATCTCTTTCAAACACCAAACCCTTCTCTCCAAAAAGTGCAAAAGATTTTAGCTTAAGCTGGTTACCACATTAAAGTTTTGACCTTGAGTCCAGAAAGGGCTCTATAGAAACGGAATCCCTATCATTTAAGATTATATTGGGTCTTAAAAATGACTAGTTCCAATATTTTATTGTCACTTTTCTCCTTGATTATTTGATTGGAGGTTTTTCAAAAGACAAAATATTTTAAATCAAATTTGATTCATCATTCCACTTCAAGGAGCAAGTCTTAAATGTAGTCTTTAAAAACTACCGAATACCTAAAATTTCTTCTGCTGATTAATGTATGGGAAGCTTTCTGTGTAGGAAAAATGGACTGCAAAAATGGTTTCTGGGACCTGGGAAAAAGATTTTCCTAGGGAAACCAGCAGTGTTTATATCAATGTTGAATTATTTATGAGTCAGTCATATTAATGCTAAATTTTAACTGAGAACAACCCAACAATTTTGGCCCACATGCACTGTTTGCTTAAAATTGTTATTTTATGAAAGGCAGTCACGTTATGATTTCAGTAGAGAAATAAGAAAGTCATTCCAATTCTATCATGGTCCATAGAAAGTTGTTTTGAATGCACCATTAAATCATTAATTTTACGTGAGTGTTGTCCTTCATCTGACAACGTTCTGCTCCAAAGGACTGTGGATATTTCACAATGCATCCTGAGGAGATCAGCGTTACTATTTATTAAGGCCTTGATTAATCATCTGATGGCTATCATTAGGAAATTAATTCGTGAACTCATATTTTGATGTGAAAGATGAACATATCAAGTTTCATAAGCACACTTAACTAGAGCCCGATGCTGATGTAGGGCAGCTCAGCTGCATCATGGACCAGACTGAATGGCATACTCTAAAACACAAGCTATATCACAGGGATAACTTTCCAACAGAGGCTCAAGTTCAAACATACTGCCCTGCTTTCTCCTGAATATACTTTTTTGTTCCTATCAGACTGTTTGCCTAAATGTTTTCATTTAGAAAATGTTGCCATAACTAGATAGATAATAATGAAATGGTAACCTCTAGAGTAAATCTTTAAGGGTGGTGGCTAATATTTAGCCCTGTGTCCCTGGTCTTCCCCTTTCTACTTTGATGATCTTGAGAAGATTCTGTTGTCTGCCTAAGCCTTTGTGCCCTCACTGTAAAATGGGAGAACTTGATTACTCTTCATTACTGCTTACCATTTGGGATTGTTTGTCAGATCAAATGTGAGAAGGTATGTGCAGGATGCCTGGCCAGTAAAAAGCAGGCAGATAATTCTAGTTAATATCATTAGTAGTAGTACTACTATGGTTATTATCATGAAATTGAATTTAAAAATATCAGAAAATATGTAATTTTGTTAATGGTAGCACTATGGCTATCATTTAATCAAGGACTAAAGTTATGCAATTAAGGTTAATGATGTTCTCATAAAAGGTGACTCGATTTCTGAGGAATATATTAACATTTACAGTTTTAAACCAATATTTATGTCTACATGTCAGTAATGCAAAAAAAATGTGTTTACTCTGTGAACTCTGGCTATCTCACTTATCAATCATTCATCTACTCAGAGAATTTATAAACCAAAGGGTCTTGGCATGATGTTTTGGACTACCTACCTCCTTCTGTACTATTGTGCCCTGTTGGATATAATGATTTTCTAGATATTTGCATTTGTTTCTTGCCAGACTAGGCTGAGTCTACATAGACAAAAGGAATAGATATTTCGAGGGAACAGACAATTATAAAAAAAATAGGAATTTAAGATCCAAATTATCCTGCAAATAAAGGATAAATTCATCCGCTCATCACTTGAAAAGCTCAGGGAACAGCTGACTCAATCTGTTTCACCATAGGACACAGACCATTATTTTCAATGAAAGAATCATTCAAGTGAAGATATTATAAGAAACGGGGTGGCTAATTAGTTGTTCACATATATCCTACAGATCCCATTTAGTTCTTCCCAGAATCCCAAGCTATGCACAGATAAAATTAATTTAATTCTGAGCTGAAAAGAAGGTGTTAATGTCCCCCCTCTATCTCTGAGGGTGAGCAGTTAGGGGGAGGGTGTGTCTGTGTGGGGGAGGAATAGGTTTCCAGAGCTGTTAATGTCACCAAGTAAGCTATAATTTAAGGGTGTGATGGTTGTCCTTCTCTGACTGTCTTATCCCAATACCTCTGATTGCAATGCCCCTCCTTTTGTGATTCATCAGGGCCATTTATATTCTCTCCCTTGTACAGTTTTCTAGCTACTTTTATTATTTAAGTCTGGAATAAAATCTTCCCTTATGAGAATCAGATCATAATTTTTTAGAGGTGTACCCTTTTGTTGAGTTCTAAACTATATGGAAACATAATTAAATATGCTTTGAAAATCTATGTGATAATTTTCTAAAGGCCTCTGGATATTTTGTAGAGTTACGAAAAGAAAATTAATAATAAAGGCATCAGGGGGAAACATTAGTAAAATTTTAAGAGGCCTATATTGTTAATTTTCTCAGCCAGTTCACAGGAAGTTAGCCAATTAAGGCAATTGTGAATATTCAAATCTTCTATTTCTTCAGTAGTTTGGTACTTGAAAACCACAATACAAGAATGATTCTTTTTTAATTGCTCATTATTTCTTAGGTGTCTCTACAACTGCCACAAAACTAGGATTAAGCTGGGCATTGATATGAAATTTAATACAAATGATTTTTACTGAGCACTTATTAAGTGTATTAATATTCATTAAGTGAAATTCAGGAACAAGAGAAAACAAAATCCTGAACTTCTATGCAAACCAACTAAAATATGGATATGTTTTAGTAGGAAACCTGGAAGTATGTTATTAGTATACTAAGTGGGTTATTAGTCATAAAAATGTAGAAAAATTATAGAAAAAATGTAGGTGTTGAGGAGTTAGGAAGCACTGCTTGGAAAAGGTGGGCTTTGTACTGGAAGAGGGAAATAAAGGGGTATTTCAGGTGGGCCCAACAGCATGATTAAAGGCATGGAAGAGAATCTGAGATACTACTTATACAAATTGTTTTCCACCATCATTTATCATGTTTTCAAGGGGCGCCTGGGTGGCACAGTCGGTTAAGCGTCCGACTTCAGCCAGGTCACGATCTCGCGGTCCGTGAGTTCGAGCCCCGCGTCGGGCTCTGGGCTGATGGCTCGGAGCCTGGAGCCTGTTTCCGATTCTGTGTCTCCCTCTCTCTCTGCCCCTCCCCCGTTCATGCTCTGTCTCTCTCTGTCCCCCCCAAAAAAAAAAAAAAAGTTGAAAAAAAAAATTTATTATGTTTTCAAGATATGTGTATACAATCTTTTTAAGGTGACACAAAATATTCTGGAAAGTATTTCTCATTGGTAGGAGCAAGTGCTATGTTATCTCACATAGGCAAAAGGAAACGCCAGCAGCCAGATGTCAAGATTCAGGAATGAAAGTCTGGATTACAAACCTCAAGAGGTGGGACCCCTTACAGATTAACACACTTGTTTTAACAACGTGCATGGTAACACCTGTAAAATGTTAGTGCAAAATGTCCACCTGGGATGAAGGTAATAGAGAGATTCCCTACCCATGATAACTCTGTGCTATGCAATGTTAATATGTCACAAATTCCTTAGAGTGATTTATATTACATGTCTATTATACAGGTAAATCTGTTTTATTAATATTGTAAGTCTAGGTCGTTTGCCAGCACATATTTTTTTTCAGGTAATACTGTTTCTCTGTGCATGTGTGCAATAAATCTTCTCTCTTCCAAATCTGGGCTTTAGTAGCAAGTCCTCATTCTGCATCCCAATAAAATGAAATGTCATAGTGAATAAAGTACTATAGCTACATTTCTGATGAGATCCTAAAAGAACCTGCCAGAAAAAGACTTTGAAATAGTGATAAAAAAAAAAAAAGCAAATTCCTAGCTAGCGATCTGTCTGTTCTAAGGGGAGAGGCTTCAATGTGGAAACAGTGTCCACACAGTGGGACCTTGTGCTCTCCTTGAGCAGACTTCTGTGCTTCTTGAAGAGAGGATCCTCATTCTATTGTCTTCTTCTTTCTAGTAATACATACAGAATAGCTGGGTCACCTTAATCTGGTTGAAATCAGAGGCTCTCTGTATATGCACTCTGGGCAGTTAGGCTTGCAGTTGATTTAAAGATTATTCACTGTGAAGAAGATTCCTTCTCAATGGCTCACCAGAAGAATTTATCCATTTTAGTGTTCTTTATATCCTTCACTTTTGAAGCATTGAGGGATAGAAAGACAACAGTGTTGGAGGTTTTTGGGATTTTTTGTCATTGTTTTTCACTTAATATCAGTCTTTTTTTTTTCTTTTAATGTTTAAAATGTTTATTTGAGAGAGAGAGAGAGAGACAGAGAGAGAGAGAGAGAGAAAACGAGCTGGGGAGGGACAGAGACAGAAGGAGACACAGAATTCTGAAGCAGGCTCCAGGCTCTGAGCTGTCAGCACAGAGCCCGACATGGGGCTCATACGCATGAACTGCGAGATCATGAGCTGAGCCGAAGTCGGACACTTAAACGACTGAGTCACCCAGGTGCCCCTATCAATCTCTTTGGAGGCAGCTTCAAGATGATGGTGTAAAAGAGTTTGCATAAGTAATCAATACTCTACTGTATCTCATGCATGCTAATTCAAGTTTGCCTTTAATTCACAAATTGCTGAAGAGCCAGTAATTTCTAATACTGTTCTCAGTTTTAAACTCCCCCTTGTTTAAACATCAAGAACTACAATCCTTTAATACAAACAATATAGTATATTTAATGTATTTTAATCTATTTTCTTTGAATCATTTTGGTCCGTAAGGAAAAGCATCTCTGAATTTTGTTTATGGATATACTGATTTAGCAACTACATACTGTACTAAAGCCAGAAAGTTTTCTGGTGGATCTGCTCATATTCAGGGACATTGAGCAACTCAATTGGAAACTTAATCTGACTTAAATGTTCCCTGAAATAACTGTCATTACCTTCACATTTGATTTACACTGTATACCTGTTTAAATATATCTTTAAATTACAATTCTTCGGAACCACAGACAGCCTCCTTTACACCCAGATTTTAATCTCTACAGTTATATGACACTAAATCCTGGGCAAACAGCTGGATTTGGTAGGGAGCTCTCTGTCTTAAATTTGTAAGAAGTTGGCCTGATAGATCTGATTTTCATGGAGAAGACTTTGCCAATCATTTTACTTTTTTCCAAGAAAGTACAAAAGAGGAAAAAAAATTGTATGTCTATGTTTGCCCCTCAATTTGAAAATGATGGTCAGTATGATGAATTATTCATTATTACTATCTCTCCAACCCTAAATCCTCCCTTAGTTTACAGTTTGTAAAAATCGACATAGGAGTAGGGGATGGCATCTCGAGCCACTAGGGGTCAGCAGACACCAGGAATGTGTGGCATCATTGTCACTGTGAGGGAATCAGAAGATAAAGGACCTACAGATTTCTCGGTGGGGGTACAGCCATGTCCTTCCCTGGCACACACTTCAATTTTAATTCAGATAGATATAATGAAAGAAAGGTACCACACATCTTAATGTGGGATCTATCAGAACTTTATAGATTCTCAATGTTCCATCCTTAGATTCACTGCCTTTGATTATGTAAATGAATAAATGGAGGAAGATTAGAAGAAATCAAGAAAACCAGGCAACTGCAAAAAAAGAAAGGTGGAACCTGCTATATTGGAAGCACAGCTAGCTACGTTTCATTCTGCGCCTAACTCCAAAGATCTATGGGATCTTCTTTTGTAATCCAGAGGATCTCAATGTGTGGTACCAGGACCCGAAGCATCAGTATCTCCTGGATAGGTAAGAAATGTAAATTCTTGGCATCACCCCAAAAGTACTAAGCCAGAGACTGGGGGACTAAATACTGGCAATCTGTGATGAATGAGACCTCCAAGTGATTCTGTTGCCAGTTAATGTTCGAGAACCACGACTCAAATTTGTAAGTTGAGATGATATGAAACTGGCCAGGAGTAGCAGGAAGGACATATTGTATTTACTTTAAAAGATCTAATTGAGTTGATTCTTTTAACTACTATGTGAGTGACTGCTTCTTGGGTCCTAAGTGACTCTTTACTATTTGATATGCACTTGTGGCCAAGATGGATATATGAATTATTTCCAGTTCAGCTGGAAAGTCGGCTAACCCTGTTGGGAGTAGTAACAAAATACTAGTCATTCCCACATGAAGCACATTAAATGTAAAGGCCTATGGGGATGTGAGCTGCTTATCAAGGTCAGTAAGTCACAGAATGAGATGGTCCCAGAAGACCTCCAGCTTTTGCCTAAGCAGTCTGCTTAATAATTTTTTTTTTTTTTTCTTGAGGGAAGAGCAGAAAAATTAGCAATGCCCAGGATGGGAGCATCAAGGATAGCAAGCCCAGGATGGTTCACACCTGTTCTGAACCACGTGACGCAAGTCCAAAAAGCTGCCAGACTCTTGTTTTCTCCTGTTCTTAATTCCAGCCCATCTCTTTAAAATCTCACTCTGGCCAATATGCCCAGTGATCTAATCTCTGTGCTCGCAGGTTGGCCTAAAATCATCCCGAACAGATGCAGACCGTTTCTCTATTTAGAGATGGATCAAGATGATAATTTATCAACCTTATCATTAGCAGCTGTAGCAGCAGGAATGGCATACTGAATACCCAGTATGCGGAATATTTTGTATGAGTGCAGGAGCCAAAAAATTTAGGGACCTACTACGGAGTTGTAAAAGCAAAGCAGCACTTAAAAAAATTTACAGACAGCAGTGTAATGTGTTCAAAGGAATGGTAAATGGCAGGAATAGGTGGCATGAACTGGTAAAAAGTGTGGATTTTAACAATTTTCCCCACCATGAGTTACTCCTTCACAGCCAATACATAAACAAACTGCCCATTCTCTTAATCCAATAGAAAGTAACTTCTGTGAATTCTTTTGGTCCAGTATAATTGGAATTTTAATACACTCGGATCTCACTGTAATTTACATACATGCTATTATAAGAAAACATTCCATTCTAGGATTTGCATATCCTTACAGGAAACTTTAATTTCTCTTGCGAGGGGACAGTTACCGCAATCTATAGTCTTAGAGTCTATATGCCATTTGGTTTCTGGTATCCTGTGTCTCAATCCCTGAAGAAGGTAGATGGCAATGCATTATAACCAGTACTAGCATTCTGTCTCTGGCTATCCATTATCTTCCAGGAAGTGCTATAACTCAAGAGGCTACTTGAGCACAAGGCTTTTGTCTCATTCACCTTCATTTTTTCAGTACCTGAGAACACAGTGAGTGTCTGGCTCATAGTAATCCATGAATATTAGATGAATGAATGGATCCACAGATTATGCACAATGGCTATCATACATTGCTATCTTTTTTAGAGTAGACACAGTGTGATAGGAGGAAAAGTAAGAATGCCTTTAAAAATCTGGATTTCTTACAGTTTAGCTAATGAGGAATCATGTGGCTTTTACAAGAATATTCTGCAGCAAATTTTTTTAAGTGTGAAAGCAAGCTAACTTTCAATAAAACAAATGTGATGGCATGTCCTTCTGTGCACTGAGAAGATGTGATGAGCTCTCTCCAGTGAAAAACCTGACTCACAGGTACAATGTTATCACCAGATAGAAATGCAATTTCACCTTGCATCATTCCACTTTCTATCTCCAACACCGAGTACTGTGCCTGGCACAGGAAGGTACATAATAACTATTGATGAATGAGTAAATATATATGAACAAATAAAGGAAACTCAGGAGGTATGTGCCCATGTGTTGAATATTTTTACTACTAGGGGCTCTCGGGGATCTGCCTTTAATAGATAAGAATGATTTATAATTATGTCGTAATTTATTTTAGTGGATTTTTTATATGCTTACAGACAGTGGGAATAATTTTTTTTCTTAAATTGTTCCAATATTTCCAAGTAACAATCTGTTCCCTTTCTTTCTTAGAGTCCATCTTTTAAAAATAGTATGAAGAGGAACTCTATTAGAGTCCTAAAAGTTTATTAAAAATTCTGAATGAATATAAGAGACACTTAGGAGCTTTCATTGTACTTAAATGTTGATTGACATTTTTCAATTTTCGGTTCTCTATAATAAAGAATTGCAAAGTCTCTTTATTCTTTGCTCCTCTTTCCTTGTGGGTTTCCAACATAACACAATCCTCTTCTGGGGCTGGCCGACCCCGACCCCGTGCTGATCATAATGCCCCAATTTAATCTTTTTAAATGAGGTATTTCCATTTGAGAACTGCAATGTAAAGTTTGCTCCTCCACCTCCATTCATATGTTTATTTGACCGGGAAATTCCATAAGAAGATGACTTATTACTTTGCCTCTTTCCTCAAAATTTGTTCTCTCTCAAACTGATAGGAAGATTCCACAAACATCAAGGTAAATCGTTCTTACTCTAGAGGCAGGGAGTTAAGGCATGTTTTATCCTCAAAGGGCTCCCTGGAGACCTTGAAGAGCATGTGTGAATACAAACAGCACGAGCTTCCTGTGGTTGACTACAAAGTGCTTGGTGGCGAAACCATTTCCTGTTTCTTAACATAAAATGGAATCAAGTACAGTCAAGTACCATTTGGAAATTCTGCAGATACATCAGCCCACAGTGAGATTTGGTCAACTGAATATTATTTACTCTGTGTCTTTAGTTTGGCCACATCTTGCGGGTCTCCCAGTTTTAAGTAAAATATGAAATAGACTGATGGGGCAATTCTAACCGTTTCATTCTGATCACTGGGCTATGACATAACAATCTCTGGTCAACGTGTCATTGAGTCTTGTGTTACCTCATTTTTTTTTCCATTTGTAAAACGGGAATAATAATCCTATTAGTTGTATGTCTTCACTAAATCATCTTGATAACATACTTTACTTTTTAGAGGTATTTAAATTTTAAAGAAGAGAAAAAATTAACTCCAATTTTAACACATCCCCACCCAAAGGCAATAGAACAAGCAAAAGCTGTGAGCGCTGTGTCTGGGGGGCGCCGAGCAGACCTCAATTCCCTGCGCAGAGGCATCTTCTGACTCCAGCTATGTGTGAGATTGGCTCTCACTCAGGGGAGATTGCTAAATTATCCATGCTTTGATCTCTTCCTCCCAACTATCCTTTATTGTCTTTATGCCCTTTATTATAATCGCTTTGGATATGGCTAGCTTCATTTTGTTTTGCCAATACGATATGGAAAAAAACCCCAAACCTGACAGTACGACAAATGATGTGACACTTAGAATAGCTGAGGTCAAGAAAAGAATTCTCTCTGAAAGAAAATATTTCCCCCAAAAGCAGCCCGAGAAGATGATATTCGCACTACTTCATGGAGTACTTGTTCAGGCAACTCCCATTAATGATAATGGGAGCTAATCGGTGAGAGAATAAACACCTTATAACACATTACATTTAAAACTCAGCATGAACCGAAAAACAGCTATTTTACTCAGTTAGCAGGATGGATGCTTTTAGAGTAAAGGGAAAACCTGCTGTTGAGTTCACAATTCCTCGAGGTATCCAGGAAAGAAATTATTTTAAATGTTATTTGTATCTGTAACCCACAACAGCGCTCCAGCTATAATTTGCAGCAACACGTCAGTTAAGTAATAACAGATACACTATAACGCTGTTAATCAACACGCAAACACCAAATGTGCCAAGGCTGACGCCGCGGCAGGGGCACACCATTCCTGAGAGAAAACGACTCTATTCTCCATCTCTTTGCTTTCTCTTACGCCCTCTCCCCATTTAACTTTTCTCCACATCTCGCTGTGTCCTCAATAGAAGACGGCTAATTTCTGCAAATCGTGACTGATCTGTAGAAGAGACAGGCATGTTTTATTCAATGACCTAGCAGGACAGAGGTTCCCTTTAAAATGGCATGCCTTCTGATTTCCACCCTTTCCCAATTACGGTGTAGTATGAAGATGCCCTCCCTTCTGGATCTCCATGTCTAAAGTTGATGTGCTGCTTCTGATTTCGCTTCAAAAGGACCACCCTTTGCTCTCTGGCTTTTTTTGACCTCTTAATGGATGTCAGATCAGTTTTTCCTGAGATACTAACCTTGTTAAAGTTCAATGCCTGCAATTGAAGTACGTCTTTTGAGTCTAAAATCTAGTGAAAAGATCACATAAGAATGCCCCAACCGAACAAAAATGGTCACTGAAACAAAATGTTGCCCTAGGGTCCATGAACTCAAAGCCCTTTTGGGGCAGAGCTCTGCGGTGGATCTCTCACTTACCCTCCTGTCCTGTGCTCAACACTTCCCTTGCCAGCTTTTCTGGTTCCCCCTTTTTATAGTCTTCATCAGCAACATGTAGCCATGGAACTGGTACTGATATAATCCCCTGCTTCTTCCCCAACTCACTGCACCATAACCTCTGTACCAGAGCACCTCCATCAGGCTCTGCTTCCTTCCTGAGGGAAAGCTACAAGAGCCCCATTCTTTCTTTTTAATTCATTCACTCAACACATATTTAATGAGCATGCACTGCTAAGGCACTGTTGTGGAACCTTCCTTACACACTAAGAGCTTTATGGAGGCAAGACCTCCCTTGTTTGATTGAGAAAAAAAAAAAATGAGTCTCTTGGAGGGATATGGGTTTGCCAAGAGGAGAAAGAATCTGGAAGGGAAGCAATTTTAGAGGAAATAGGGCTTTCAGATTCTCCTAGTTCAACCCGCACAGACACTGAAGACACCATTTTAAACTAAGGAAAAATCCTGTTTACTGTCCTAGTAAAATAAAGGAAGCAGGGTTCAGCAGTACTTTTAATTAGTTCATTTAGTTATAGATAAAATTACCTCCTCCCTCCATTCCTTCTTCTCCACCTAACACTGATTTGGGCTGGTTTCATTCTGACACAATATAAGGCAGACTATGAAGACTTTACAAATGAGGCAGACTTCAACAAAAGTGAGAGCTTGGCTGTTCTGAATGAGTCTCCAGACTCCTCCTATGGTTCCTGAAGTGGGTCTTGATTACCCAGGTAAATGCATGCTCTGTTGGAAAACCTACCAGCTACTTCTTTCAGACAATTCTCTGGAGCACCCAGTTCCTAGCTAGGGAAACACTTTTTTTTTTTTCTTTATAGCACTGAGGGAACTACAAAATGCTTTAAGGTCATATAGTAGGAAAAACTGTTTCAATACACAAATGTGGAAACTGAGTCCCCAAGAGTTTAGATCTCTTAGTTGCTGTCACCTAACTTATTTGTGACAGAGTCTGAGGCCAAAGCTCTGTCTGAAATACTATTGCTTCCCTTCATCCTGGATAAGGCTGAATCTAAAAATCTCTAGGGCACATAAAGGTGAACAAAGCTGACTGCCTCACATTCTCAGTATATTACTCAAGTCCGAAGTCAGTATTAATGTAGCATCAATCATGTGATGATACTCTACACCACTGACAATGCAAACAGCATTCAGGAAGCACCTGTTAGTCCTCTTTGCACTTAAAATTAAACATACAAGAACAGCATAATTCTTAGTTGCCTAGAGTTATTTTAAGTAAAGTACTTTTTTAAGATGAGTGAATAATTTATTCACATCCTCAGGCTGACTGTGAAATCCATATCACCCCTAGATGTACTGGACCCTTTAATAGTAACAACAGAGAGAGCAGAGGTAACTGTGAGTTCTAATAGCTTCTACAGAACTGCAACAAACACACCCTTGAGTCTCTGCTTGTCATTTTGCCAGAGCAATAGGGGAAGAAAAAATTCTTTTGCAGTAAGAAATGAAAAGAAAATGGAGGCTCAGGGACAACATGACCCACAAAAATCCACTTCCCTAGAAAGGGAAATTGGAGGCAGAACTTCTTCAGTTACCATGAGAAATGGAGAATGATTTCAGTCACTGGGCTCTTATTGAAGGTCATGATGCAAGCCCAAGGGATTTGGGCCAAGTAATTCCAAGGCTGGCCAGACTTGAGTCATTCACAATTTGCCTGTCTTGGACATTCTAATAGTCATTTTAATTGAACAGAATGAAGACTCGAATATAAGTAACTAGTGGGGACTCAAGTGAATTTCTTGTAACTCCGTGTATACTATGTACTTTATTTTCAATTAATTGTTTTGATAATAGTGCCAGTGCTTATAGTTTATAGTTGGTAAAGGACAGTGATTCTAAGATGGTTGTTAACATTTCTGATTTTGATCACAAAATCTAGATTTCATGAGAAGAATGAGTTAGAGAATACAGATGGAAAAATATAAATATTATTTTATTTTGACTGAGAATCCATAACATGAAAGTGTGAACAATTAAAACATGGTATTTACACTTAAGAGTACATCATAGGGGCGCCTGGGTGGCGCAGTCGGTTAAGCGTCCGACTTCAGCCAGGTCACGATCTCGCGGTCCGTGAGTTCGAGCCCCGCGTCAGGCTCTGGGCTGATGGCTCGGAGCCTGGAGCCTGTTTCCGATTCTGTGTCTCCCTCTCTCTGCCCCTCCCCCGTTCATGCTCTGTCTCTCTCTGTCCCAAAAATAAATAAAAAACGTTGAAAAAAAAATTAAAAAAAAAAAAAGAGTACATCATAGATTGCATGAAATACATATTATACGAGATTCTAATGTACAGAAGGGATAATTTCTAAGTGGTAAATATAGCTTAAAATCTGTATTGCATTCCTAGCCACATAGACAATTACTTTTTGAGCACTCAATGAATTATTTATCGTTCAAGAGTTATCAACCCAACTCTCTCACTCATAATTTGGATTCATTTGTGGAAGATGTTTTCTAGGAAGCAGAATAATTTAAAACAAAAGGCCATTAACTTACAGTCAGAAGTTCTGGTGGATTCTAGCTTTGCTTCTCCGACTTAATAGTCATATGATTTGGAGAAAATCATTCGAATGTTGTGAGTTTTGGAATTATAATTTCAAAAACAGTAATAGATAGATCTTCTTTCTCTTAACTCACAGGGTCATCAGGAGGACTATGTAAAATAATAGGATATAAACCACTTTGAAAATTGCATATATAACATGATCTCTCTCAAATGGCTATGTAGATCCCTTCTCTGAAATTGAAAGAAAGATGAATGCTATTGTTGATGTCATTATTCTACATATCTTCTCCTTTTCAACCCACACACACTGTTGCATTGAAAGGGCTAGAACTGTATTCAATAAACAAGTATTGAGAACCACCAATAAATTTGATTTTCAAAATAGAGAAGATAATTACTTTCCTGAGTTATTGGGCCCCATTAGGCCAGAGACAGAGGTCAGATGATCACCATTTGATGTTTATCTCGCCAAAATATTGGGAGGAAAATCAAACATTTACATTTATTGTGCATAAGCTATTATATATTTTTAGCTTTGCATGTTTTCCTTTAAATTTCTTAAGCAATCTCTCCTTGTAGACTATGATCTTCCCACTTTGTTTTAGTATATTTCTTAGTATACGGTCAACTCAAAGTCAAGAAGCTAACCCTGGATTTGAATTCCATGATCTTTGAGCTCTAACAGCTTGCTAAGAAAGGTTTATTTCAAATTTGACTTTTACTTATTTTTTATTTTTTTTGATAAAAAGAGTTCCTGAATGAGAGGTTAGAACGTGTTCATCATTTATTTTCAGGATGATATTTTTCTGTAACTCTGAGTATTTTTTTAAAACTGCTTTGACAACAATTATTTCTATCTTGTTTTCAAAGTCATGCTTGCTAAATCCTACATTTCATTTCATAGTGTATCAGTCCTATATTGGCTGTTGATCTATTATTTGCAAACTGCAGGTACAAAGAGACTCTACACAGCTTATACCTGAAGTTTAAATTAGATCAACGAGAAAAATTAAAAACAGAAAAACAAATTTCTGCCTAAAAGGTTAATTTATCATAGAAATTGTTCTGATTCTTTCCTTTAATAACTTTCAAAGATGACTTGGTAAATAGTAGAGTAAAGCTTTATGGAATCAGGAAAGGATGTTTTGCTCATGTAATTTACATAATTAAAGTCTTTCTGCAGGTATTTACTCCCCATTTTCTTATTTATGTAACACCTGTAAGACATAATTTAGTACTAAATGTGCAAATAATCTTATATTAATCCACTTTTTTCTATGAGACCTGGTTTATCTTCAGTGAAGGTAGATTAGGAAAATGGACATCTGCCTTGTTATTTGATTGTACTCATTCTCAGTGCCTAACTACTGCAGTGGTAGAAATGCAGAGATGTATGGGTGGGAAGTAGAAGTAATTTCCACATATAATGACAACATGAATCAAGTTACACTTGCAAGACATTTTTCCTTTCAAAGATGTGTCTAGGACTAGAATCTAAATATTTAGTTTACACCTATGGCAATGTTTGGTTTGATATATATGGGAGGGAAGGAGGGAATACGTTTATAGAAATATGAAAAGATCTCTAAAATAGGTTGCAAAGCCATGAAAGGACTACTAGTATTGACTATTTTAGGAGGCTTTCTCTTAAGTAGGAGTTATCTAGATTTTCTTACATTCAGGCTTGTTCTTATTTTCAAGGTAACTTATGGAATTCTCAGCAAACTTAGACCCAGTTGCTCTTATCTCTTATCACCTGACTTCCCAAGATAACTAGATGATTTTGAACTCCTACTTTGCTTAATGAATTAGCTTTAGCAGTCATTGAGGAATTAAGCGAAGGTCATTAAAAATGACTTTTTTGTGGATACATGTATAATTCTTATTAAGGACAGAAATGCAGAAGAACAAAAATCTCTCCTGAGGATCTGATCCTGCTATTGTTGAATTGATGTTTGCAGGTGCAGCCATGATTCCTAGATTTTTTTTTTTTGTAAGGATCAACCAATGGCAAAGCTAAAGTCAAGATACCACTGCTAACTTTAGGTTGATTATAATCTTTCATGACATTGTTTCCAGAATCTTGTGAATGGTAACAAATTTTAAAATGTTTCCTTAGATAAATTTCACTTCGGGATAAAACAAATAAGATATTTTAATGATGATCCTACTTTTTATAATTCTATCATTAAGAAAAATATTAAAGCATACATGTAAATTAAATTACATCATTGCTCTCAATTGTGCATGAGATAAGGTTTGTGCCTATATTATACAACAGAATCCAAGCATGAACCGTTTCTTAGAATTCCTGCTAATCCTCCCAGCTGTATCCTGCTTTGTTTCCTACTGCTCATAACCTATTATAATTTGCCTTAACATAGAACATTATTCCTTTCATGAAATTGATTTTCCACAATATACTCTTGCTTCAATTAAAACCTACCTTTTTTGGGAGTAGCCAGTTCAGGGAGGAATAAACATTTCCATATGAATTCTAATCTTTTGTAATTGTCAAACCCATAATTCAAATTTGTCATGGAGTAGAAACATGCTTTCTTGGGAGTCATGTGATCATCGCTTCCTTGTTTATACTTTGTCAGTTTCTCTGAATGACTGGTAAGTGTGGTGGTCTATTCCAACTACACATTATAACCAGGAAGCTCCTATAAAGTGACACTTTTTTAAGGAGATTATAGTTGCCTAAAATGCAGGCGTCCATCAGAAATGGATAAGAGTTGGCTGCATTCAATATTATCTATCATTCAGAGGGCAGATTGGCTGAGAAAAAAAATTCCAAGCTTCTTTGCAAATTAGATGTTCAGATGGGAAAAGCAACATTTGCTTAAAAAGAAAGATAAAATACAAGGGATAGATAGATTTTTGAGAATCAATAGGAGTTTCAAATAAAAAGACACATCCTGTAAGACAACTATCTTTGACTCTTAAATTTCACTGATTTAGATGTAATTTCTACCACAATAAGATGATGTTACATAGTGGGAAAAAACACATAATTAAAAAAAATTAACCACTTTATTCAAATGCTTATTAAAATACCCACTAATACTACTAAAATGGTTAGTGGTATTTTAACACATACTTAGTAGTATTTTAACTACGTAAGCACCTGAACAAGCTACCTCACCTATCAGAACCTCATTTTTAACTTCATTTTTCTTATCTGTGATATGGCAATGTGACAAAGAATTTTAGAAGAGAAGAGTTTGCATCCTCTCCTTCTTCTCCTATCTTTGAAGCAGAAAGTTGCTAGTCCTTTGTTGAATTGGAAAGGGATAGGAAAGGCTTGCTCTCCTTGGGAAAACTGAGGAAATCCTGGAGGGTATGAAAGTGGACTGAGGAGGAGACGGTGGAAGCAGCCAGAGAGGGTAGTGGACAGAACAGAGCAAAGCCAGAGGGACTGATGCTGGAAAAATAAAGAAAGAGCCTGGAAGTTTTGGAGATAAAATTGGTTAGATTTTTTAGAAGAATTTTTGTGACACAGTGCATTGGAAATATCTATAATCTGCACAAAAACTATAATAAACATCTACACTATTTTTCAATACTTTTAGAGACCAGGATGAGTGGTGTGCATGTTTGTGTGTGTGTGTGTGTGTGTGTGCGCGTGCGCACGCGCAAGCGTTGGTATATTATCTTTTATCAGATGCAAAATTGTCAGAGTTGACTTTGTGAAGTGCAAGTAGGATCAAACGGTCCGTTAACAGGGATAATCCTTCCCTTGCAGGACTGTTATAACAACTAGAATTATTTATTACATTGCCTGACACATTGCAAGTGAGCAATAAATAGTAGCTATTTACTGCAACCTAATGCAAAGAGTTGTTACAGCAGACATCATTTCAATATTAGTCATGCTTCCCAAGCCATGTGCTCAGGCTTCCAAATTGTATAGGATGCTATCAATAGATTATCAGAAAGGTCAAGACGTCACTCCTCTTACTTAGGAATACATTCCACTGGGTTTTGGAGGGGTCAGACACTTACAGGATGTATTTCATTAAACAACAACAACAAAAAAGGAAAGATGCTGAAGTGAAAAGAATAGAACATGGAGGAAATGGTTAGGGCATTTCAACTAGAATGATGTTAGCATTAGGTCTGATTCACTAAATGCTGTTGCTGTGCTGGAAGTTGGGACTCTTATCAGGGTAATTTTATTATTTTCCTCATACTATGCAGAAGCAGTACATTAGAAATCCTGTGTTATTTGGAAAGAAATAAAATGAGTAAATTTCTTTTAAAACCGTGTTATCCTAATAACACAACATGATCATTAGCCAAGTGAACAGAGTCAAGTGCTGTGACTGTTTCTCCCAAAGCCAGTTATAAAACTGATTTTAAAACACTTAAAAGGTGTTGACCTTTGAAAATGAAATAAAATTACCCAGTGTATGATAAGTGCTTACTGTAATGAATTTGAGTCTAATCCAATATATTGATATTGTTGTTTGATGGCTGAGACTGACACGGTTTTTGATTTATTTATTACCTTTCAAACTGGAGAGCGGAGTCTTGAGGATTTGAAATTTTGGGATCTATTTCTAGCTCCATTAATTCACCAAGTTGTATTAAGCAAACAATTACCCACGTTCCTGATACTAAAGCATTAAAAAAGTATTTAATAAATAGGTCATGGAAACATTACATTGACCAAATAAATGATTGTAAAATGGTATATGTGTTTAAGGACAAATTTATAATGATCTATTTCTTCATCATAAAGAAAGATGCTAAAAAAAGACCTAATGTGACATTGATTATTAAATATTTTCTAAAGAATTTCTCTGGATGCATGTGGATTTATTTTCAATTATTCACATGTACATAAAATTTTCATGATTAATGATATAATATGGTCCATTTCTCTTTCTTCCTGACCAGAAGAATTATTATAAAATGTTTATGCAGCCCACTAAGGCCAAGATCCTCCTCCTGCTCTCATATCATCTCGTTCTTCCAGGCTTGTGGCCAAAGACAGATGGAAAGTAAGCGGATAACGACCTGTCTTGGTGACCGCCAAATGAAAGGACTTATATGCTTAGATGATGCAAGTCTCATTCATGACTGCAGAAAAAACTCTTCCAGACTGAGGATTCTGGAATTTGGACTTGTGAGCTCTGTGATCTTCCTATACTTCAAGAGGTATTATTGCAGCTACTTTTGGTGTGGGTAGATGATGCATTCCCCACCCTAGTCTATAAGGGAAATTATTCCAATCTCTTCTACCTTCTGAATAAATTTTCTCAGTCAGAATATCTCTTTCTTAGAAAGCTTCCCAGTGGTGATTCTGCTGTTCGGCCAGATTTGAGAACAATGAATCTACTCTCTATCAGTGGTACTCAAAGGAGCTAGGGTTCTCCCCTTCTCTTCCATTTAAGTTGAGAAAAGGATAGAAACGGAGATACAGGTTTAAACATTTAATAGCACTTTGATGAATGCTTTTATGATTATTGAATCTAATAATTGGTAGCATTCTAGATGTCTTTGTTTATTTTTCTAGTAATTTTTTCACTACGTTTAAAAACGTATTGGGGGAAAATACTGAAATAGAGCATACACCAGGGTAGAGAGAAGTTAAATGAACAATATTGTTGTAAGTTCTGCCATCCCAAATTATTTTAATAAAAAATAATTTTCAATAAATTGGACATGTTACAAAGGAATAGTCAGACCAATTTGAAACTATCAAGTTAGTAAATTAACCATTTTTCTCCTACAGAATATTTTTGAGCTATGTGGACAGAGAATAACCCATTCAGCCATTCATCAGTGAAAGCTGTTAATGTTTCTTTTCTGGTGAAGCAGAACCAATCCCATTGAGGGAAATCATTCAAAAAACTCAACATATTCTTTTGATGACTTTGATCATTATTTTGACTGACTTACCTACTACAGTAGTTGAGAACCACTTGTGTAGATAAGTCATCCTCCTAGAAGGCAGCTTTACTGGGTATATCTTCTTCTGTAGTTGGCCTACTTAAGAAGTGCGTGAAATTTGAGCATTACTCTTGTATATGAGTATTTACCTAAGTCTTTGGCATCATTCAAATGTCTGAGACTCAAATTAAGAAAAATTGTGGGGCTCCTGGCTGGCTCAGTCAGTTAAGTGTCCGACTTTGGCTCAGGTCATGATCTCAGAGCTTGTGGGTTTGAGCCCCACATTGGGCTCTGTACTGACAGCTCAGAGCTTAGATCCCACTTCAGATTCTGTGTCTCCCTCTCGCTCTCTGAGCCTCCCACACTCATTCTCTCTTTCTCTCTCTCTCTCTCTCTCTCTCTCTCTCTCTCTCTCTCAAATAAATAAACATGTTAAAAATTTAAAAAAATAAAAATTGTAATGTCACTCTTAAATTTTGACATGTTTTAAAACACAGTAAGAACTAGTGTTATCAACAAGGTATGACAAAAAGTTTCTATATATGGCTCTTTTCAAACCAGATAGAGAATATTTAAGTAACTATATTAGGACATGATACTAAGCCTATATGAAAAATACATCATAAATTTGCAGATTTATCAAGGTCTGTAAACTCATATTAAAATTTTGATAAAAATTTATACCGAAAGCCTTAAAGAGACTGACGATTTTGTATCACAAGGTAAGGTTAAATAGCATTTTACTTGTTACAGAACATCTACTACCTACTGCTAAAACATTTTAAAAGCACATCTTATTTTATTTGATGTCTTAGCTGTTTCATTTTCTAATTCTCATACTATCGGGTTCACCATGGTGAAGGCTTGCCCTTCTTGTAGAAGAAAATTTTCTTCAAGAAAGAAGCAACTTTTTCTTATTTTCATCTCTGTAGTGCTACATATCATTGCAGTTGTGATACTAAGACTTCAGAGTTAAAGGGATGTCTAGCTGCTTTAGATATTATCTCAGGTTAAGACGTAACACCCAAAGCTGGTTTCTATGTCTCCATCAGTGGGCTCCATTTTGGGTAATGCTTCAGTCATATCCTCAGGAAATACATGGGGGATACCACTTAGTGTCTCTAAGAGCCTCTTTTTCCAATCTTCCTTCCATGGTTCTGCTGCCCTGTGCTCACTGTTCCTTAGCAAACTCAGAGTGAGCACCCTGCTTTTTTTATCAAATGCACTGCAGCATTGATACCCCTGTGAGGAATCAGCAAACTGATCATAAGTCCGAAAGCTTTCTTCAGAGCTTTCTCTTCAGTGACTTCGGTTCCATGACTTTGAAAGATTTTGGCAACCAAATCCAGAGAGTTGTCATAAATGTCCCTGAACTCCTAAGGCAAATATGCAAATTAACTGAAACAGACAGTGATGCTAGGATTTAATTGCTTCTGAGGAAGACTAAAGATAAAAGTATATGTATATGCATCTGTAATATATATCAATTGATAATCTATTTATTTTACTTTTTGGTAATAATCTCCCCTTTTGTTCTTGCCTATAAGGTATATTATGTATTGATTTATCTACCTATAATATATAACTAATATATATTATATTAATATATTAATATACAATGTATAATTAATATATATAATTATTTTCTTTTAAAAAATAATTTAAATGGATGACTAATTAACTAGTGACCACATTACCTGGAGGTTTCTAGCACAAAAATGAATAAAAGACAAGAATTCATAGACTATATTTTCTTTTCGATTATCTTTCAGCTGTGCCACACACACACACACACACACACACACACACACACACGCATTCACCCACACATAAGTAATTCAGCACTACAGACCATGCTGAAGGGCCTTGTGGGGATCATGGACTATCCTCCAGTTGGATCCCTTTATCCTGCTACAGATAGTACATTAATTTCCTTCTTACTATCATCCACAAATGATACAGTATAATTTTAAGATGGTTCCTCCATTTGTCAAAACATTAACACCAAATATTCTGTTGGAAATTATGAGAGTTAGAAATCCAAATAATTTTTCTGAAATCCAAAACATTGGGAAAATAATTCTTGTAAACACTACTTTGTGAGAAGTGTGTTAGATTAGTCAGAGTCAGGTGCCCAGGACCTGCTTTGCAATTAATGTGTGCTCTTACGTAAATGATTTAACTCTCTCTGCCTCAGTTTCTTCCTTTGAAGAATGAAGATTTTGTAGCAAGTGAAGTCTACATTACCTTCCAGCTCCAAAATAAACTTCACTAGTAATAAAATGTCCTCATCTAGTTGTTGCACAAAACACTCATTAAATAAAAGTCTGTACGATAGTCTACAATAGTTTTTTTTTTTTTTCAAAAAGAAATCAGAAACTGTAATGTAACAGTAGAGAGGAAGATAATATTAAACAGTTGATGAGTAAAAGTGTACAAATCAACAGAAGTAAACTTGCATTGTTGATCCGTGTACATCAAATGAGAAAAGCCCACAGAATGTGTATATATTGTTATTTGTGAAAGAGAATAATAACAGAAGTAAGTCATACTTTAGCTACAGCAGAATGAAGACATCCAAAGGATATAGAATAGCCCATAATTCTCCAGAAGATTACTATAATAGTAATGTTTTACTGAGATTCATCCACTTTCCCTCTTATTTATTGAGACATGTATTTCAACTGTATTTGTAGCAGTTACAGCTCTTTAAAACCAAAGACTATACATAAAACACAATCTTGCTGGAATGATAGA
Organism: Neofelis nebulosa; assembly: GCF_028018385.1. Classification (NCBI taxonomy): domain Eukaryota; kingdom Metazoa; phylum Chordata; class Mammalia; order Carnivora; family Felidae; genus Neofelis; species Neofelis nebulosa. Next base: position 31,300,645 of record NC_080785.1, read on the forward strand.
ATGACTTTCTAGAATACATTCTTCTTTAACCAGCACACTGTTCATTTAAAGAATATTACATATCAAAGATCAAAAATTATTTCTTTTGCCACTCTATTTGATGTGGTATGTGGAGTATTTTTTATAAATGTTAAAATATTATTTTATACTGGACAGTATAAGAGATCTTTTAAATTTAAATAACTCTTAGATTTTGATTTAAAATAGATTTAGATTTATAGAAAGTTGCAATGATAACACAGAGTTCCTATCTACCCCTTACCCAGTGTCTACTGTTGTTAACACCCTACATTACTATAGTACGTTGTCACAATTAAGAAACCAACCTTCGTGCATCACTAGTAACTAAAATCCACACCTTGTTCAGATATAATCAGTTTTCCCCTAATGTCTGTTTTATGTTCCAGAATATACCACCTCACATGTAGTCATCACGTATCCTTAGGCTCCTCCAGGCAGGAGTACGTGCTCAGATTTTCCTTGTTTGGATGACCTTGACAGTTTTGAGGAATATTAACTGAGTATTTAGTAGAGTTCCCTCAATTTGGGTTTGTCTGTTGTTTTTCTTGTGGTTAGACTGAAGGTAGGGTTTTTGGGAATAAGACCACTGAGGTAAAATGCCATCCTTATCTCATCATAAAATGGCACAGGCTATCGGTAGGACCTATATTGATGATGTTAACCTTGATCACATAGCCAAAGCAGTGTTTTTCAGGTTTCTCCGAATGTAGTTATTCCCTGCTTCTTCTGCTCCTTCCACAGTCTAGGCCAGATAATAGCTTATCAAACACAGCTACACTCAAGGAGTGGGAGTTATATTTCACTTTTTGTGTAGAGAGTGTCTACATAAATTATTTGGTCATCTTCTGTACAGGAGATTCATACAATAGACATTTACAATATCAATTTTCCAGACTACCATGAAATGCTATAAAACAAAACAAAGATTTATTTTCAAAATCCTTGAGCTATGGTTAACATAGTGAATCAGGGAGTTGGAGAATTTTTCTTGGTCTTATCATTCCACTTTTATTACTGGGGAACTGTCAATTCTTTAAACTGGTCACTTTCATTGCTTATTCTGTACCAATTATTATTCATCCAGAGTCATATTATGTAATTGATATTCAAGGTATTAACTCCCTTTACTTACTGTGGCTAAAAGAGCACAAAGAGAGGTCTGTGAAAACATTTATATGTCAAGATGGAGGGAACCATGGACAGAACTTGGCAAGATGAAGTAGGAGTGGGATATTGTAGATCCAGTTATCCAATTCATATGAGTTATGCTAATTTTCCCACTAACCAACATATTTCTCATTAATCTGAGATTAAACATATACATGACTTAGTTGAACAGAAATTATTTTCAAATATTAGTAATGGATTTATGTTAGTTCATAATATGCCATCATTACTAAGAGCAATACCAAAATTTGTTAAGGACCTTTGTAGGTAGAGCTCTGAGTTAGATGCAGGGTATTTTCCATTTTTAAAACCATAGCTCTTATTACTTAGGAAAAAAATTACTGAAATTAAAAACTAGGCCAGAAATACTTTGTCAAAGTGTGAGATGACCAATACAGAAAGTGCGATGAGAATCTATGGAAAGAGAAATCTCCAAAAGGTAGGCTGATTTCAAAGACCTCCTGGAGGAAATAAGATGTGAGCAGGACCCTGAGGGCTTTGGCTAAAGGTAAGAATGTGCACAGTGCCTAAATATCAGAAGGTAGACCTCTTTGGTTGGAATAGTTTTAAGAAAACAGAGAGGGCAGAAAAATGATTGCAAAGTTGGTAAGTGGAATACACTTCAGAAGTTTTTAAATTCAAGGTGAAATAAATTGTAAAAGGGTTGAGACTAAAGGTTGTAAAGATAACTGGTGCTTTATTTAAATAATATATTGACATTAACTTTTGCTGATATTAAAATCAAGAATACTGACTGAAAAAAATATAAAAGATGGAGAAGCATGGAGAAGAGAGTAAAATCACTTGTCAACTTTCCATCACAGAACTACTGAAAACATTTACCTTATATCTTCCCAGGGGAGTGTGTGTGTATGCTGTGTGTGTTTACATATGCATATATTCGTAACACATTGTAATGTGACTATATAGTACTTTATCCTATGTCTTCGTTTTATATTGCCCTGTGAGCATTTTCCTCTGTCATGACTCCTTATAATTAAAGTTATTTTGTCTTAAATAAGACTTGTGTAAAAGGTATATATTTTCAGTTGGGCATTTTATTCTATTTGTTTATTTCATAGCTGATATAGTCCATTTTACTTTGTCGTCTTGTTTTTTCCTATCCTACTGCATCTCTGTATCATTCCTCCATTAAGCTTTAGTACTTTTACTTACCTTTTGTTTTGCAGTGTATTAAGAGGAACATATGATTTTTTTTTTTTTTTTTTATTTCAGGCTGGGGATACTTTCATTTTCTGTAGTTAGGACTTAATCCTGATTTTCTCAAATCGTGTATGTCACAATTAACTTTGTGAATATCTTTTAAACTAAAATACAGGATTTTAGAATCAGGATATAACAATTTTAATACTATATCATTTATTTTATTAGAATATTAAAAACAACTATTTACCTTAGGTTTAAGTAATTTTGAGGTTTACTGCCTATACTTTAAAACTCGTTTAGCTGTGAGCTTATTTATTGATTTACTTCTCTGTAGCCTTGTCACATGTTCACAGGTATTGATACTTGATATTTTTAAAGAATATTGGCATAGATTTAATTTTTAACTTAAAAGAAATAATGATGATGGATTCAAATCATAGGGAAAATTTCAGCATATAATCGATATGGTATAACCACTGCATACATTTAACAAGAGTCAACTTTTTCTTTGATTTGGTTTTTAAAAATAAAATTTAAAATTATGACTTAATCCCCACACATCATACATACATCAAGAGTTCTGTTTGATATGCCTACTGGACAGCAGAGCAGAAGTCAGAGGAGAATTTGAAGCTGGAGGCCTGAACATTTATGCAATATTTAACGCCATAAGACTGGATAAGATCACCTACAGAGTAAGTGTAGATTAAAGAGAGATGAGGACCAAGGTCATATGGCTGCAGAACTCCAACATTTCTTGGAAATAGGAAAAAAAAGAACCAAGAAACAAGATTAAAAGAGAAGCTATTCAAATAGAATGAAAACTGGAAAGGTGTTGTGGCATGGAAGCCATGTATAAAAAGTCTTCTGTAAAGAAGGTGGTAATTAACTGTGTCAAAAGGAGCCATCAAGTAAAATGGAGCCTGAGATTTGGACTTGATGTCACTGGTGACCCAGAGAAGAGAACTTTCAAGAGGATAGTGGGCTTGAAAGCCTGATTGTAAAAAACTGTCAAGAAAGAACGTGACAGAAACAACTCTTTTGACAAGTTTTTTTCCATAAGGGGTGACGGCTGGAGAGGAATATAGAAAAAAGAGGTTTTTTTTTTTTTTTTTCTAAGGTGGGGATATTACAGAAAGTGTATATGCTGATGGGAATGATCAATCAGCACAGAAGAAAGATAAAATTAATTACAAGAGCAAGGACTGAGTGCATGAGAAAGGGTGGGATGCCATTTAAGTGACAATTAAATCAAGACAGCTCATCCATAGAAACAGGAGTAAAAAGAAGTATACGGGTAAAGGTAAAGTGGGTTGGTAGATTTGGTGGTGAAAGAATTAGAAAGTTATCATCTGATTTTTTTAAAAATCAAGGTAATCAGCTGAGAGAGTCAGGATGGGGGAGGAAGCACTTCAAGTCTGAGGACATAAGAGAAGGTATCAAATAGTTATTTGAGTATGAGAGCATGAGTTGACCACAGAATTCCAGTAGGATTTCTGGGCAATGCGGAGTCAGAAATCTGTGGCCATAAATGTAACATCAGTCAGTTTGACCGTTAGTTTCCTCCAACTTGGTCAGGGTTAGATGTAGGCTGGTAGTAGGAGGAGAGCTTGATTTGTAATCAAAGCTGGGGTCTGACAAGTGAGTTTGATAAGGGAAAAACAGGCAAAGAACATGAAGAAGTATGCAAAGGAGTGATAATTATAATGATGAATCATGTAATCCAAGTTATGTAAAAGGGCAGTGACTGAGGTGAAATGGGGTGAGGGGTAGTAAAAAAATTGGTAGCATCCATGAATTGCAGGACCTGTGGAATCAAATAATATTTGAAATTGGTCTAGTGGAAGTGAGGTGGTGGGGTAAATAGGTGGTGATCAGACAATGGAATATTTGAAATTGAGATCTTAGAGATGTTGGCTCTGATGACAGGTATTGACCAGGTCTGGGGAGACCCTGGGAATGGGTGTAGAATGTGGGATGGAAGACAAGTTAGTTACAAGAGATGACTTAGTATCTAAGCATTAGATGGAAGACCTTCATGGACTCACCAAGCATGATGAAAAAGTAGAGCAGGTATTAGCTTTTCAAAGAGCTGCCTTTGTAGGTGGAAACTATGTCACTTAGCTACCACACACCAGGGTGGTGGGTGTAATCATCAGCCACCACATGCTTGGAATAATCTGCTTCAGAAGAGAAAGGAATGCATTTCTGAGTGAAGCCGAAGTAATCAAGGATGTATGACATGGTAGATTTAGTCCTGATCACTTGTTAGGAATAGTCTCCTTTTTGAGGCTAGTCTCCAGCAGTTCATAGTGCTGAATACAGTAGTGTTGGTCATACTGGAAGCAGAAGGAAGCTGCTCCTTAACGGCTGCTGTGACCTGTGCCCGGTCCAAGGAGACAGGCAGGTCATTTAAACTGAGTTTCAATTTGAATTAAACACTGAACGCCTATGCACAAGAAAATGACTGTATTCATTAAAACTGACTATGAAATAATCCTGGTGGTAGGGTGTCTCTTCTCATATTGGGGGTGAGCAGTCTATTTATTTAGGAAAGGCACTTTTGCTACTAGCTTGATTTGCTCTTTGGGATTTTACTGACATAGTTGAAACTTAGCCAAGGTAATAGAGCATTTCAAATTCAACTGGAAGAAAAGCAGCTGGAGGGCTGCCATGAAAAGCTTTCTAGAATAGAAGAGGGTGAAGGTGAAATGGCCCAAGTTATATCTGAAATCCTGGCATCTTTTACATTCTAATAATTCAGATACTTAGTTTCATCGCTGAAAAAGCCACTAGGAGAGTATCTTTCTCATTTAAACTTAGATACTTGCATAATGTCAAACCTTAATACAACTGGCATTATGGGAAACTAAGAGGGACAGGGAAGAAAGGAAACAGGACCTTGGTTTCAAAATGGGTCCAGTTCTCCCAGATAAGCATTCACCACACACATTTGCTGTATGCTACCTTCACTAGAGTTCCTTAGTAGTGAAAGATACCAACAACCACAGAAGAAAAATATAAAGCAGAAAAGTTTTCCAAATGTTGTTTTTAGGAGACATCAACTCATAATATCTACCTTTCCTATATTGAATCCTGTATTAGTTGCTAGTAGAAAAAAATTATAGGAAGTAATTAGTTATAGAGGTTTATAAACAGGTTTGTTAATTTGGAAGTTCCCCAAATGCCACGGCTTTAGTGCCCCATAGGTCAATGCATTGGAGTTAAGAGACAGTGAAGCTGAGAACAGTGGTCAAATTGACTGCTGGTATGACTAGGAAACAGTTAACTTCAGGATGGAGTTGAAAATTATTTTTTTAATTTCTAAAAATTTATGTATTTATTTTGATAGAGACAGCAAGTGGGGGAGGAGCAGACAGAGAGGGAGAGAGAGAATTACACTAAGAGTGTGGAACCTGATGCGGGGATCAAACTCAGAACTGTGAGATCGTGAACTGAGCTGAAACCAAGAGTCGGACGCTTAACCAACTGAGCCACCCAGGTACCCCTGGAGTTGAGAAAATATTGTGATACTACAACCATGGTTATAAAGAGTGTAATCGTTGCAGTGAAGTTTGTCTCACCTTTGTGTTTCATTTACTTATTGTGGGTTATTTCTGTAAGTTAGTCAATTTCTGTCCCATGATCTGGAAGGTGCTGGCCAGTCCGTGTATATTAAGATGGAGAGAGTCCAAAACTATGGAAAATATTTTACTGCTGTCTTCATTTAGTTTACTTTAAATGATATATAATACCTTACATGACCATGAATTAACATTTTGTCTAAATTGTATATTTAATTAGATTGATTCAAGAACCTCAAACTAGAATAGCTCATTGCAAAGTGACCTTCTAAAATGTCATCAATTTAGTTTTTTTTTTTAATAATGAATCACTTTCAAAACCTCTTCTACACATGTAACAACTTCTCCTTTGCAATCTAACCTCTAAATCATTCCCCACAGCTAGGAAAAACTGAAAATTTAATTTTATATTGCAATTGAGAGTCTAAATTCTATGACTGCTGTCATTTTTAAAGAAGCTTTCTTGATCCAATTTAAAAAGCAGTGTTTGTATAAACTACTGTGAAAATCATTCTTCTTTCCCTGAGGGTCTGAGAGTATCAGAACAATGTTTTTCTTAGTAGCAGAAAAGTAATAAAATCACAGGGAAAAAGTTAGTACATCAGAATTGTTGTAATACATTATTGTGTAACACAATAACAAAAATCACAGCTACATTTAAAAAATGTATTTATCACTTTCCACAATTAGGTCACAGAAACTCTTTGTGATCAAAACAGATGGATAAGTATCCCTACTCTACAACCTGTCTGCTCCTTATGTATACATTCATCCATTAATTCACTTAATACATATTTCCTTATACTTACTGTGTGCATATATTTCCATATAAAGATGGATTAGTCATTGTCCTGATCTTTAATTAAGCAAGGGTTCAGTGTGGGGAAAAGACACATTATAAACAATGCAGGCTACAATAAATGCTGTGTAGAAGTTTAAGCAAAGAACTATGGGAACGCAAAGGAAAAAGTAAATATGACCTGGAGGAATATTAAAAAGTACCTTAGCGGCAGGTGACTGGCTTCCTAAACTGGGTCTTAAAGGATGCATAGAATCCTTTAAATTTGTATAGCTTATATTGATTATAAAGGTAATACAAGCTACCGGTTCAAGATGGCTGATTGAACATCTTTCCTTTCAAAATCTCTGAAGCGGCAGAAGAAATATAAAAGTAAGTCCATAGAAGAACTGTTATGGTTTATCTTTGTTATGTTGGCTAATTTTTTCTTAATTTCTGTTAGGATGGGGAAGATGTGCTTTCAACAAGGGAGTCTGTGAGGGATTTCTGGAAGACACCATACCGGTCGGAAGAAATGGACTACTAAGTTCATCAGAGTTAAGAAACCTGCAGCTCCATACAGAGGAAAATCAAGACTCTCAACATTTTGAGTTCCCTTGAAGAAACTGAAGTTCATTGCCTGGAGGAGGGGGTTGGGCGCCGTTGACAGAAAAAGAAAGTGAATGGACTATGGGCTTTTTAAATGTGTTAAAATACTGAAGTAGGCTAATGCCAAGACAACCTCATTGCATACACGAAAAATGTCTGTTAAAAAATGTAAACTTAGGATAATCTATACTAGGGAATTATAGATAAATTATGTACCATCTCGGGATTTAAAAAAATAATGAAACCATTCACCAAAAACAGTGGTTAAATACACTAGTGTATTCATTCTAGGCCACAAAATGGAAATTTCATAAGAATGTGGTCTATATATCATTAAATTAAAAAAGACCCATCAGAATAATAAGTATAATAGAATCCCAGAAAATGGTGAATACATATGTGGTGGCATAGAATATGTATACATTCTCTCTCTACATAAGTCAACAGACATATTTCTAGAAGAACACATAATAAACTGTAAACAGTAATTACCTGAGAGGGTAGAGTTGAAAAAGGAGGTTGGGGGAGCGTGGGAGCAGTGAAGACATTATATTTGAGTTTTTGCTTTGCTTAAAATGTGCATGAATTTATTTTGTAATGGCAATTAGAAACATACAGTTGTTTTAGAAATTGATAAAATACATAAATGTTTATTATTTAGGGAACACAAAAGGTTTCCGGAGTTTGACCACTCCGCATGCATTTCCTACCAATGATATGTTAAATTCACATCACTGGCTGTAAAGCTTTCTCAGGACCAAGTTAATATATAGGGCTAATGCATACAGAGCAACCTAATTAGAAATGTGATGTCCCTGAAGTCAGGAGTCTTCAGGTGTTTGGCAGTTTTAGGGATGCCCTTGAGCTGAGTCCAACTAACATGCAAGAAGTTATAAAAAATATGACCCTTCAAATGTTTTATTGATTTCCAGGAATGAGGTCCCTAATCACCACTATACTTCGCTTGCAACATGTTTTATAGATGTTTTTATTAAAGTTGATTTAATTTCCCTCAGTTCACGTGTTCTTGCTAATTGAATCATTTCCCTCAGTTCCCAGAAGACCATAAAATAGAGAATTTATTATATACTGTTCAACAGTATACATTAGGGTAAATATATCGATGTGACTCCACAGCCAGCACATTGTACCGATCTGATAAAGTGCCACCATAATTACTCAGTGAATCTGATGTACTTCATTATATTATCATGAGCTCTATTGGTTGCAAAAGTTAAAATGATCCATTGTTGTTATTATTGAATTCAAGTCAAATATTTCATGTGCTCTCAGGTATAGGAAAGACATATTATCCTCTTCTCAAAATTGATCCTGGGTGCTTATTTGGGGGTTCAGCTTATGGTCCTTCAGATAATGAATAAAATATCAATAGAAATTGCAAGTTTGAAAAACATCAGAATTCTCTATATTGAAAACAGGTATATCCAGTATGAATATCCTGACATTTAAAAAATAAGTATTAGAACAATTACAAATTTTAGATCAATGTTTTATATAATGGGTAATTACCAAACCTTGATATTTAAGGATCAAATTAATTTCTCCCCATAAGTTTCATTTATCAGTTATTTTGTTGGATTATTAGACACTTGATATGTGTCAAAAATAAACAAATCAACAAAATATCAGGCTCCAACGAATGCAGTCTGTTTTCTTTGGGGGTACATGGGTTACTGAGTACTATCTTTGAAGTTTTGGCTAGGTACAACTGGAACAAAAAAAGGTAATAAACTTCCTTAAGACATGTATTGTAAGTAGCACTTACATCCTTACATTTTTACCTTCAAGTATAATCTTGCTTCTCAATATGAGGAGACAACCTCAGGAAAGTTTAATGGAATTATTTCCCCCTAAAGCCACATAAATTTTCATACTTGGGTTTCATCCCAAACCGTTTAAGATCCATTTCTCCTTCTTCTACACTCTACCATCTTTCCAAAATGTTCAATTGATATCGATTAGTTAAATTCTGAATTGAGTCAGGATCAAAAAGTAATGTCTGATGAATTGTACATATAAATTCATAAAAGAGAATGTGCAGAACACTCTCCTATGTCAGCATGGTAAAAGAATGTGATTGGCAAGAATGCTTTGCATCAAAGTAAAAGGCAGTGACTTCCATCCTCCTGTAGAGAAGATTTTAGAGAAGGAGGGAAATCCCATGATTATGGAGGGAAATTATCATTTGTTAAAGGAAAAGAGAAACATGCTTGGCCAGGCTGTGAGCATTAGAGATACACATTAAACATTTAGGCTACAATGAGGTTATTACTATGGGGAAATTGAATATATTTCTAAAGGAGAATTCAGACAGGACTGTGTGCATAGTAACAAATACAAGAAGTCCCAGTTCGGCCTTGCTGAGGTAGTGTGAGTCAACTGGGCATTTATGATAGGTTTTCTTTTTTCACTCATTAATTTTGCAAATGATTACTGAATGAATAAATAGCATTACAGAGGCATATGGTATTCCCTTGCATTGCTGAGTAAAAGACTGTATAATGTTAAATTTTGGAAAGTTATATGAAGGGTGTAGAAAGATTTGTGAGTCCTTTCCATTCTTGTAAAGGCATGAATTCACCAAGTATGTAGCCACCTGGGGAAAGACTGGGATTTCCTGCTAGATACTTTAATTGTGCCCTCAGAATAGTAAGCAGGAAGTCTGAATTTATTTCACTTACACCCGCTTCTATTATGCTGATTTAAGACTATACAGTCATAGCATTCTGAATATAAGTTAGTGCCCCAAAATAAAATAAAAACATTCCCAGAAAGCAGTAATGTAAGTATTCAGAAACTAAAATTCCAGAGACTCAGAGGGGGTACATTTCATGCCTCAGTACATTTTATGACTCAGGTTCAGAATCTAAAAATCTCAGTCTTCATTCTGGAGCTCTAAATTTTAAAACTTCTTCCTCAAATCATCATTTGTAGATATAAGTAAAAAAATTTTTTTTCCAAGTGGTTGACACCTTGAATTTGTACAGAATAGAAAAGCAACATTTGGGGAAAGAATGAGTGGACACCACAGACTCTGGGAATCTATCCTGAAACTAACAGTAATAATAACAGTAACTAATATAAGATAGAAGCCGTTTAGCCTAAAGCATAGTTCAAGATCAATTATAATACTTCATTAACTTGGAATGACTAAAGAAAGGAATCAGGAATAAATGAAGATTGTTAAGTATTTAAAAAGGAATACAACGTTCAAGTCACACTGTACAGGTAGAGTGCACAACAGCTTTGCTATCCTAATGTTAAATACACTCCCAAGAAAGTAAACCTTATTAATTATCCCTTAGGATAATTTGGTATTCTAAACTAGCTAACCCAAGCAATTTGTTGGCAAAAAAGCATCTCTTGTGAGTATTTTAAGTTTCACAGAATATGCATTAGGATATTGACTAGTCCCAGCATTATCAGAATAATTAAGAGCTAAACTAAAATTGTCAAAATAAATGAATAAAGTACATCCTGAGATAAAATATCCGTGACTTTTATTGTATTTGTTCACATACTTAGTAATTTGCAAAATTCAGCAATTGTCTCCCTGTCATTAGCGTGAATTAACAAAGCCCTACCGTAATAGCAGTTAGGATGGTAATTATGGAAAATGAAATTACATTTCTAAACAAATGAAGGTTATGTTCATATTTAGTACTGCCTGAAGACTAAGTGCCAAAGGAAAAGCATTTTAGGTTATATTTTAAAAGCTAGCATGAAATTAAAGCAAAAACTTTAAAAAGCAATGTAATAGTTGCACATTTTATTTTACTCTCAGGCTCTATTCCTATTTCTCAGCCCCTATTCCCTTCTTATTCTTAATACAAGTCATTAGTTCTTTCTGACTCTGGCCTTTTTAGGACATTAGCTGACTCTCAGGTTTGTAATTGAAGAAGTATTGATTTTCAGAAATTCTCTCATGAAATGTCTATACTTTTGATATTTCACTTCTCTTGATCCAGCAGTTGTTTTGTTTTGTTTTGTTTTGTTTTGTTTTGTTTGTTTGGCTTGCCAAGAATTGCAATATTTCTACTTCTCATTGAGATATTACAAAATGCTGAATTGGTACATTCTGGCTTATGATTACTTTTGTGTAAAAATCATGTCAACCAAAAAAAAATTTGTTTTAATGTTTATTTACTTTTGAGAGAGACAGAGTGTGTGTGTGTGGGGGGGGAAGGGGCAGACAGAGAGGGAGACACAGAATCTGAAGCAGGCTCCAGGCTCTGAGTTGTCAGAGGGGCTGGAACTCAAGAACCATGAGATCACAACCTGAGCCTCAGGCAGACGCTTAACCGACTGAGCCACCCAGGCACCCCGTATCACGTCAGCGTTAAAAAGAAATCCATGTAAACCCTAAGTTGCTTGTCCATGTAAAGACATATAAACATACACAGACTGCTACACATAAATAAAATCGTAAGCAGTGTAAATATTCATTTACTTTATAAAATGATAAAACTAAAAACTGAGAACTGAGGGTTGATGGGGGTGGGAGGGAGGAGTGGGTGGATGATGGGTATTGAGGAGGGCACCTGTTGGGATGGGCACCTGGGTGTTGTATGGAAACCAATTTGACAATAAATTTCATATTAAAAAATAAAATAAAATAAAATAAAACAAAATGATAAAACTAACTTGTTCTGCAATGTCTGGAAGTTTGCTTCATTATTTAGGGCACACATAGATTTTTGTCTCCATGGATTTTCATACAACACCTTTTCATGCCAGGAAGCACAGTTAGAATAGAGTGGTCATGTTAAAGAACATATAGCTTCCAGTAATCGAAGGTAGAACCTAAATGTGGATAGTAGAAACAACACAATCACAATACTGTTTACCACACCTGAAATGTGAAGGTGCTCTAGCACATGCTTTACCAACTGAGCCAGGCAGGTGCCCCACATTGCTTATCTTTTAATTATTAAACATTATTGGTGAGTCAAGATATAAAAGTCATGCATTGGTCACTTTTTTAAAAATTTTTGTTGTTTTTGGTTTTGTTTGTATTTTGCTTTGTTTTGTTTTGTTTTTTGGTCACTTTGAAAACAGAAAATTTGAAGCCAGATTTGATGCCATATAATTTTATGTTCTGGTTCTGTGTTCAGACCAGAATGTAATGTTTGGGCTCAGTTTGGATTAGTTACTCTTCCAAAATAATTCTTTCACTGAACACCTTAATTAGTTATATACTTACAATAAACCAAATACTTTTTTGAGAAAAAAAAAAAAAATGATCAGAACCTGCACACAATCCCGCAGGGCTGAGGCTTTCTTTCTCTGAATGTTGAAGAAAGGATTATGGAGAACTGCTCTTTCGGCTGAGATTTGGGCAGAGTTTTAGACGTGAAGGAAATTGTCACACTTGTGGGTACTTCAAATAATTTAGCCTGGCTAATTTAGCTCAGTGTGGGTAGGAGGGCCTGATGGAAAGTGAGGCTGGAAACTGAGGCAATGGTCAAATCATGACAAGTCTGTGTAAGTGTAAAAACTATACATTCCAGTTTGCCTAGGACAATAGCTGTCTATGCCTATTGTCACAAAAGTAATTAGCAACAGTGCCTTACTTTACTCTAAAGGGTAAGATAATTACTCTGTCCTCTCTACTTAGTAGCTGTAGACTTGGTTGTTATCCTATATAGAGTAGGAAGCAAAATTCTGGTTTCTGAGTCAGAGATGAATAAATCATAACACTGAACTTTTAGAACCTTGTACACCAGTGGAAGATTAGATACATACACAATAACTGTAACAGGAAATGGGAAGTCGGTTGTTTCATAGGAGAATTATAGCAGTTCTAAGCAAGCCATTTCTTCCCCTGGATGAATCAGGGACATCTTTATTCGAGATGTGGCATTTGAGGTGATCTTCAATGAGAGCTAGGGGGTTAGACCTACAGTCTCTTTGTACCCAGGGGTGCAGCCAGGTCAAATTTACATATAGGGCTAACTTACTAATCCTCTTGGTTACTTATTATAAACGTTTAAATATCAGTATAAAACTAGAAGGCATAGAGTGAATTAGTATCCTGAAAGATTTAAGAGCTGAAAATAAAGAAGACTTTAAAGCTGCACTTTAACCATAGTATCCTTGATTAGACAGTCAGATCTGTGAAATCCACACATACCCAAATCACTTTCAGTGTCAAGACTTAGAAAAGTGCAGCTGTGTAGGCAGGGGAAGTAAATTAGCATAAATGATTAGGTTTATGATCCCCCCCAACCTAGCTGATGAAGAGGGGAGAAACAGATAGTAGCAAACCTTCTGAACTGTGTATCTGTTGCAAGATTTACAAGTGTTCTTGACATCCCCAAGGTAATGAGGGGTTGTTCTCCACCCTTTGTACTGTCCCTGCCAATAAATTATGTTTTCATAGTCCAGTCTGATATTGTACGTGAAAATGTTCCAGGTTTAGCTGATGGTTTGTAGCACCATGACTCTAAGGCTTGCCAGATCACGGTAGGGACAATTTGGCTTCCCTCAGCTTTGCATGTGGCTTTATGTTTTAAATTCATTTATGCACACAGCCTGCATTTAGAAAGCATTTCCTCATACTACAGAATCTGATGGATTGAAGACACTGTTACCTCTTCCTCTGTTTCATTCATATACTCAGGCTCTGGGTTTGCTATCTCTGGTGCTACAAGTTAGGAAGAATCCAGTGGAAAAAAAAGTCTATGAATTCAAAATAAGAGTAAAAAAGACAGGTATGTCTAAGTAAAAAGGGAAGAAGCATTATGGAAATTGGCAGAATACAAGGAGTATTAGAATACTATGTTATTTAGTATTTCCATAAAATGAGCACTTTACAGAGATTTGCTTTATTATTCATGAAACCAGCACTAAATTTATCAGCTTTTGGAGACACAGACCCTGAGACCTGTCACATTGTGATTTTCCTAACATTATTAAAAAACTCTATCAAATTGAGTATTTAAAACATAAAGAATCTAAATATTCACGACTTTTATTTACCCTTTCTGGTCTATCTGGGATGATTCTTAGTATTGTTGTTATAACATGCTGAAGGATCCTTTTTCCAGGATTTGTAGCAGTATTTGAAAGTGAACAACTCACCTGGTGATCATAACAAAGCATATTAGAATGGCTCATTTCTAAAAGCAAGAAGAGAATGTGAAGAAGTCTTGTTTACCCTTCTGCTTCCTTCCAAAGACCACTTTGCATATATTATCCCATTGATCTTTCAATATCTCTATCTTGGAGTGAGTAACTAATGTAATTCCCTTAGCTAAAGCCTGATGAGATTAAGCGCTTCACTCAGGGTCACGCCATAAGTCCTTGGTTGAGAAGTCAGTCTTTGTGTATCCCGTTTTAATGCTGTACTCTGTGTCCAACTGGGTAGATTAACTTAGATTTTTGAATAGTGCTTACACAAGGCCTTTTCTAGAAAGCCCAAATGAAACCTAACATGGAGAACCACAGCAAAAAAAATAATTTCACTTCTCAACAAAAGGCTGAGGACAAGAAAGACAAATGTAGGTATACAAGAGAATGATTAGGAAGAGAGGCAGGGAACATAAATGGAGGTGCAGAACCAAGGCTGAAGAAATAGAAGCTGAGACTAGAAAGGGTGAGTTGCAGCGTTGTGTGTGAAATGCAATTCCCTATCATTTTGATTGTACTTTTTTACACCAAATAATAGAGGTTGATGGCACCCTGAGAGATCACCGGGTGCAATACTTGCCTTTAGGCAACTACACAGCTGATGATACAGAACAGAGGGATGTCAAGACTCAGAAAAAAAAGGCCTTTCTTCCAATTTACCTAATAGATTCTTCTGCTAGTTTTCATTATAGGTACTTTTGGTATGCCTGTGGTGTGTTTGTGTATGTATACAAACTCCACACACACACACATGCGCACACACGCACACACACACACACACACACACCAACACAGATGGAAGACAGATAGATATTGTATTTACAAAGCATTTTCTAAGTAAACCCTCTGCCCAGTGTGGGGTTCGAACTCATGACCCTGAGATCAAGAGTCACATGCTCTACTGACTCAGCCTGACAGGTGTCCCTGAAGTATTTTTAATGTCCTAACAACTCGCATATCTTTTCCTTCATTTGAATCTTGCAACAAAAACCCTATGAGATAAGTAAGGTGTACATTATTATTATGCTCAGTTTAGAAGTTGGAGAATAAATTCCCCCCAAGTGTTAACTGAATATACTTAAAAATTCAATTTTATCTATTCCTTTGCTAAATGTTACCCAGTATCCAGATTTAAATATTGTCAATGTTTAATCAAAACCAATGCATTGATGTTTTTGAAAGTCCAGAGATGATAAAAATATTCTACATATTTAAGATGATCTGATTATGCTTATAAAATAAATCTGATACGGTAAAAGATGCTTGCTCAATTGATTTAGAAATGACTCCCTTGATTTGTAATTTAGAGTTCCAAGTCAAAATTAAAAGAAACATTTGAGGGGCACCTGGGTGGCTCAGTCAGTTTAAGTGTCTGACTCTTGATTTTGGCTCAGGTCATGATCTCACAGTTCATGAGATTGAGCCCTGCAGTGGGCTCTGTGCTGGTGGTACAGAACTGCTTTGGATTCTCTCTCTCTCTCTCTGTCTCTCTCTCTCTCTCTGCCCTTGCCCTGCTCTCTCTCTCTCTCTCAAAATAAATAAATAAACCTTAAAAAAACATAAGTGACTATCCATTGTTTGGAAATGACCGGTTGACCATCCTCAATAAGAAGGTGGTGTAAGTTACCTTTGTTCAGTAAATTTTTCACCAATTTATATAGGTAAATTCAGAAAACCCCAAAACTTAATTTTGTCACAATTTTGAAAGGGCCACACCTCTTAAGGTTATATTCACAGTAACTAACGTATATTATACATATATATGTATATATACAATCAGAGTACTAACAGTAGCTTACATGATGAACTGCCAAACTAACAGTTGAGAGCCAGCATATTCATATTTTTATAGCCATTACATTTTCTTCCTATAAACCTAGTCACTTCAAAAGTTAACTTGGAATCAAAAGGTTTATTGAAAGAACATGAAAAGTAACAACTTGTTAATTCAAATATTTAATGGATTAGACTAAGGTAACCTGATGAACCCAATTATGCAATAATGCTAACCCTACCAGTGAAGTCCATTAGTACCTCATTTGCCATATTGTACTAGGAATTTGATTTTTATATAAAGGAGCTTTTGTTTTTATGTGTGAGTTAATTTATAGTATAACTTTCCTTCCCTTATCCACTCATTCATTCATTCATTCATCCAAAAATATTTATTAAATTCCTATTAAATTACCTGTTTAATTTAATATTTATCCAAAAATATAAATAAATATATATAATAATATATATAAATAAATTTATAAACAAATTTATATAAATATATAATTTATATTATATATAATATATATATTATAAATAAATAAATAATGTATATAAATATATAAATAAATATATAAATAAATTTAATATTTATCCAAAAATATTTATTAAATTCCTATTAAATTACCTGTGTTAGGAATTTAATACTTATTAAATTCCTAACACAGGTAACAAAGACAGAGCTGTCTTCCCAAGGTTTGCAATACATTAATTATCATGTTAATCAAATAATCACAAACACGAAAGTATAATTACAGACTGATTTAAATAAGTGCCCCTAAGGAATGAGCATTATGTGAGTGAACATCCAACACAGTAGATCCTGAACTATAACAAAGGTGTCAAGCTGCCATCTGAAGGATAACTGGGTCCTAACGTGACAGATGCAGCAGTGGTGCAGAGAGAACAGTGAGAGCAACAGCATGCCATGTTCGGGACACTGATCGAAGGACAATGAAGCTGAAGAAAAGAGAGTGAGAATGTGAGAGCCCTGAAAAGCAGCTGGAAAGTCTGGTGGGGTATGTAGGTCATGCCCAACCTTGTTAGCCAAGTTAAGAATTTTATCCTCTAACCTCAGAGCTAAATAGAGCTATTAGAAGGTTTAAGCAAGGCAATGTGGGCAGATCTCCTACTGAAATCCGTCATTCTGACCACAGTGGGATGTGAGGAATGGACTGGAGGGAAAGGGGGTGATTGTTGCTGTCGTGCAGAAGAGAACTGAAGCAGCTTGGATGAGCGCTGGTAAAATGAACTGCAGAGAATGGATCTCTTAGTGATTTCTATGAGCACAATCTCAAAGGCGAGTGCTTTCTTCCTCACTTTCAAGGTTTTTTTTGTTTGTTTGTTTTTTATATTTTACTGTGAGCATAACGCAACACCTATTCCTGTCCAAGTTTAGACTCCATCAAGTTACTGAATTACGTGAGTTGAGAGACTATAATAAAAAATTTTTTTTAAATGTTTATTATTTTTGAGAGAGAGAGAGAGAGAGAGAGAGAGAGAGAGAAACAGAGAGCAAGCAGGGGAGGGGCAGAGAGAGAGGGAGGTACAGAATCCGAAGCAGGCTCCAGGCTCTGGGCTGTCAGCACAGTGCCCGACTCGAGGCTTGAACTCAAGAACCGTGAGATCATGACCTGAGCCAAAGTCAGACACTTAACTGACTGAGCCACCCAGGCACCCCAAAAGATGGCAATCAGACTTAAAGGGTTTAAGAAATAGTCATGGTGATGAGATATTTATTTTTAATGCGTCTCAAATAAAATCATACAAATTATATAACTACAAATTATTTGAAGACACAAACAGAAGAGCAATCACCATAATTCCAATATTCAAAAGAACTATTAATATGTGTATATATTCTCTTCCTTTTCAAATCTTAAATATTTAAAATAATTATAACCTTAATAAACTGTATTTTTATATATTTTCACTAAGATCATAATCTTATGAGTTGCTATATACTCCCAACAATCTTTTATGTAGGTGCATTATATTTTCTTGAGTCTGTATCCCAGGACTTGGGTAAGCATTTCCCTATTGTCTAGTTTATTTCAGTATTTTTGTTACCATAAATGACACTGCAATGAATATCCTTATGCATAAGTTCTTCATATTCAGAAGTGTTTCATTCAAGTAGGTTCTCAGAATTAGGATTATTGAAATAACAATGTTCATTACGTACCACATCCTCTGCTAATTCATATTATGCATAAATAACAGACAAAACTATTTAAAACAGGACATTTTCCACCCATATTTTAATTATTTTTATTCTTATATGGTAATTATTATTTATTCATTAGAAAGAACTATTATTAATATATTCATTGTGGAAGTGTGCTCACTAAATTAATGAGAACAACCATTAGTTTTGAAAAAATAGTTTCACCATGCAAATATTGTGATCTTAAATAATTATGATAATTTGTAATTTATATTCATGGCTTACCTGATAAAATCATTATATGTCTTAACATTAACTTTGATTGCATAAATATTACATTAACTTCAATCACATAAGAATTTTAGAAACTATTTTAAATAAGTATGAAGGTAACGAGTCAGGCTTGAGTGTAAAAACCCTAACTATGCAAGAGTAGATTTTTTTTTTAAGTTTTATTTTGCCTGATGATTTTGTTAATGAAGTAACACTTTCATATGAAAAAGAACTGAGGAAAGATACATACTCGTTTTCTATTGATTCCATTGTAAATTAGTACCAATTAAAGTGGCTTAAAATAGCATAAATGTATTATTTCAGTATTCTAGCTCAGAAGTCCCCGTAGAAGTTGCTGGTTTCTCTGCTCCTGGTCTCACAAAATTGAAATCAGAGTGTCAGTTGGTGGAGGTTCTTATGTGGGATCATGAAGTAAAATTCTCGAGAAGAAACCATTTCCAAGCTTATCCAGGTAATTGGCTCAATTTAATTCCTGGTTGCAGGGCTGAGGTCCCTCCTTCCTTGCTGGCTGTCGGCCAAGAGCCACACTCAGTTCCTTAAGGCCACCTGTATTCCTTGTCACCTTTTTTTTGAGTATACGTGCTACTGAAACAAACACTGTTTGTCACCTTATCTCTATTTTCAAACTAGCATGTCCAGCCCTGGTCAGGCTTCAAATTTCTAAGACACTCTCTTCTGTGGCATTTCTTCTTCCAGTCAGAGAACGTTCTTTGCTTTAAAAAGGTCATGTGATTAAACTGGAACTACATGGAAAATCCATGATATTTAATACTCCTACTCTTAATGACATCTGCAAAATCCCTTTTGCCAGGTTAAGAAATGTATTTACAAGTTCCAGGGATTAGAGCGCTGACATCTTTGGGAACCATTACCCATTCTATGGCAAAACGCTATCATATTGAAACAAATTGTTGTTTCAGTGCTTCAGTTCTCATCTATTTACTAATTTAGCTCAGATTCCATATTTCTTACCTATATAACAAATATAATGAAATTTAGATTCATTCCAAAAATATTTTCTACATCATATCCACATGTTTATAGAATGAATTAATATAATCTGTGTATACGTCTTCATTTTTAAACTTTATTCTAGCAGATGGTTTAGTGTATTGATGAGTTTTAGGGATAAAATTGGATCCCAGTGAAGTTAAGAATTGTGATGGGGTGCCTGGGTGGCTTAGTCGGTTAAGCGTCTGACTTTGGCTCGGGTCATTATCTTGCAGTCTGTGAATTCGAGCTCTGTGTCGGCCTCTGTGCTAACAGCTCAGGTTCTGCTTCAGATTCTGTGTCTCCCTCCCTCTCTCTGCCCCTTTCCCTCTTGCACTCTGTCTTTCTCTCTCTCAAAAATAAGTAAACATTAAGAAAATTTGAGAAGAATTGTGATAATTTTCCAGATGACTCAAAGGGAAAAATCGTAAGAAGTTACTTGTTGATTTAACATATTATCCTTTGTCTGATACCTAAGATATTTGCTTCATTTTGTTCCTTAGTTTATTTTTTATGTTTATATATTCATTTTGAGAGAGAGATAGACAGAGCGTGCACAAGTAGGGGAGGGGCAGAGAGAGAGAATCCCAACCAGGCTCTGCACTGTCAGTGTGGAGCCAGATGGGGGGCTTGAACTCATGAGCCACGTGATTATGACCTGAGCTGAAATCGAACGCTTAATTGACTGAGCCACCCAGGCGCCCCAGTTCTTTAGGTTATTTTAAAGTAGTGAACATTTGTCTCAACGTCTCAACTGAATTTTTTAAAAAATGTTTTTATAATGAAAACCATTGAGAGTCGACACTATATACTCAAATTTCTTTTGCTAGGAAAGACTCCTTAGATAGACAGAATAAGGATAGATTTGCCTTAGAAAAATGTTACAGCAGAATCTTTCTGACTATGAGGTCACACATAAAGGGTCAAGTATGTTACACAGGTGCAATTTCCTATCCATTTTTTTTTTTAATTTCCAGACCTGATACTTCTTTTTTATAGAAACAAAACCACAGATCCCTATTTAACACATCTTTCTTCAGGCACAGATGACTGTATAGTCTCTAGCCATGAAGAAGCTATAGAATATGCTGCTAATACATGGCTGAAATTAGTATACCCCAGAGAAGAACTGTATAGGAGATTCAGGGGACAAAATGGTTTCTTGCGTCTTTTAAGAAGGCCTGTGGCAACAGTAGTGTAAAAAATTTAAATCTGTGCTATTTAACTAGCACAAGAGGTTTTAGATTAAGAGTAGTATGAGATTGAAAACTGGTTATGATATGCAAGAGGATTTCTATTTAAATGACTCCTGAAATGAACATACTTATAAGTTATTCACATTACATATATATCGAAGACAGATAGAAATGATTAAACTTGACAGGCATAGTGTATTCATAATAACTACCCTTCACTGAAGGTATGTGCTAAGCATTTGACCTCTTAGTTTTTTAATAGACATAACAAATTTAAGAGGTGGATATTAGTCTCCTAATTTTGTATATTGACAGGTTTGGATAAGTTAAATAATTTGTCTAAGGTTACATAGCTAGTATGTTAAGGAGACTGTAATCTTTAACCCAAATCCTGTGCTTTTTTACTGTTAGGCTACACTGCTTCTTTTAGAAATCAGACACTAAATAATGACTGTGGTGACACTTCACAGCTTACTGATATTAATTATAACTTGAACTTCAGCTACGGATAGTATTAATAAGCAACAGTTACAAAAATAGTTACAGAAGATGCGATTCTGACTCAACAACTATACTGAGAATAACATTCTCCCTACTTTCTTCAAAAAGGATATTGAATACATCATTAACAAAGTCTAACTCTCATCAGTTTTAACTATGATTGTGCCTCATGCAATACAGATCAATTCACACACCAAAAATCATTACTTGTAAAATTGTGTGCAAATCCAATTGTGATAAGTGGAATTGCTTTTTAAATATGCAGTGGGGTTACTTTAGTAAAAGCAATCGTGTTGTCAATAACTTGTAAAATGAATAATCAATTCCTAGTTTACCTCTGTTTCATCGATTAGAACCTGACATGCTATACATAAAATTATTTCACTGGAACAAATGATTTCCTTTGGAGCAAATGAAATTTTGACAACAAGTTATAATGCTGATTTCATACTTTTCAGAAAAATCTCTAGAGTTTTATTTAGAATTCTAGGCAACACTGTTTAGGGCCTATCCAAATTAGTTGTTGGAGAAAGACCACACTGTGAAACCTTTCCATCCATTAAAAAGTCTTCCTATAGCTCTGAAGTGTAGCAAAAAAGGCCCTCCCTGCTTGAATCTATACATGTGTATTCTGTATGTATGGCTATGTATTTGTGGGTCCCATCTTCTGTCAAGCTAAACACAGGCTATTTATATTAATGAAGTTCAGCTGATTCACCCTCATGAGCTCAACTTACAGCACTTGGAGAGTCAGGCAGTACATACACTGGCTTGTGCCAGTAAATCACTTCTGGATGTGAGCAGCATAAAGATCTTCATCCTGAACCTCAGTTTCTTCCCCAGCTTTTGCTTGCACTGGCCTACACAACTGCTTCCTTCAGGGGGCTCAGCTTTGGAATACCATCAGGGGCTCTTTTCTGGGATTCTGTTCTCACTTCCCCTTAGTGAAGAAAAGGGTAAACCTGGCTAAGAAATAATAAATCTTTAAAAAATTGAAGCAAAATTTGCATAATTATATAGACTACTAAAAGATTAATTTTAACAACACTCTTCTGTGTGTATTTGTTTGGATACATGTGTTATCATAAGCATACTCAATAAAATCCCAGAAAAATTATTTGAAGTGTCAAGTAAAAGAGAAACTAATTTTCTAATGATCTTCTTTGATAATAAAATATTCAGTCCTTATAATTGAAAAGGAAAGGGCTTTGATTTGGGGGAACTTATATATTCATTTATTCAACAATATTAATTGAAATTTGGATCACATGAATCATATCCAGAGATTATTCTCAAGGATCGTAGAGACTGATAGAAGATAATACAGAACACTACATTAGAAGGAAGAAAATGCTAAGTACCTGAAAAAGGCCTAATTAAAATGCTAAGGTGCTGGTTATTAAGTTATCATCTCTCAGCGTCGCACGCACCCTTCTATGGTGTTTTGCGATGCTGGAGTTGGCTTCTCTTCCGCCATCTGGCTCCCTCTTAGTTTTTGCCCACCAAAAGAGCAGGCGGTTGAAGGAGAGAGAAGGCATGTGCCCCTCTACCGTTCTGCTTCCTGCTCCTATCAATGTCACCCCAGCAATGGACTCTTCACCTTCACGTCATTGGTTAGTTCCATCTGCCATTTCCCTCGCGGTCCCTGAAGCAGATAATAGCCCCAGAGAGCCGGGATGCCTCATTCTCAGAATTCCAAGTCCCCATTCTGTGGGGGGACCTCCTCTGGGTTCCTGCAGCAGCAGCACAGCAATGGGACATGTTCCTTTCTAGACGTGGAAATCCCAGCCCCACAGGGACCTTCCTCCGAGCTTCTAGGTTCTTATAATCCCAACCTCTTTCCTGGCTGTTCTCCCAGCCCTAGAGATAATATCTCCTTCCATGTAATTATTGTCTTCTTATAACCTCAAGGTTCCCCTCTCCTTTTGCCCTAATATACCTGTTTAATTCTTAATTAAATTCTCTCCGGTAAGCAAGTGGCATGCGTTGTTACTCTGACTGGATCCGGAGTGACACGGCCATAAAAACTCAGAAAGGAGGGGCGCCTGGGTGGCTCAGTCGGTTGAGCGGCCGACTTCGGCTCAGGTCATGATCTCGCGGGTCCGTGAGTTCAAGCCCCACGTCGGGCTCTGTGCTGACAGCTCAGAGCCTAGAGCCTTGTTTCGGATTCTGTGTCTCCCTCTCTGTCTGACCCTCCCCCGTTCATGCTCTGTCTCTCTCTGTCTCAAAAATAAATAAACATTAAACAACAGAAATTTGTTAAAAAAAAAAAAAAAAAAAACTCAGAAAGGAATATACACTTCGGGATGAAGCGATCAGGAAAGGCTTTACAAAATATCTGCATTTCCACTGGGCTGTGACAGATAACTGATGTTTGCAGTGAGATTGAAGGTCAGGAAAATAGAAGAGGAGATGGCAGAGGCAGGAAAGCAGGAGTGCACAGAGGGACGATGAGCAGGTCAACCGGGCTGCGGGGAGGGTACATGAACAGGAAGAGTAAGAACAATTCAGAACTACTTGTGGTTTTTGGTGTGCAAATAACACAAAGTACAGGTTGGAGACCTTTTCATCTTATAAAATAATACGAATAGGTTTAAAAATGGAATAAAATAAAAAAGGAATTTAAGTAGGAGTGAACTTCCTGATTTCCAAATTCATTCGGAAGTACACATTCCCTATCTAATTTGTTGCAATAAAAAAACCAAAAAACAAAAACACTGTATAAATAAGAACAAAACAAAACAAAACAAAACAAAAAAAAAAAGAAAGCAAAAAAGAAAAAAAACCCACAATTTTACGTGATTGCATACTGGAATGTCCTGTTTAAATATACTTTATAAGCATTTATATTAGATAAGGATATACATTGTAATTGAATAAATGTGATGTTTGATTTAATCCATAAGAACTAGATATGAATCCTCTGGGCATAGTGTGACATGTATTTGTAGGGTGCTTATAACATGGGCGTTTGCAATTTATATACTGTCTTTGAAAAAACTGAACCATGACTTCTGCTTCACAACTGATTTCATGTTCTTTTGACAGTTTTTTCATATTTTTGACAGTTACAAAGCATTCTTTGCCTTCTGGGTTTTTGGTGTGGACAGGTAAGAATATGAGCAGGTCATTGGTCATGAGCTA
Source organism: Neofelis nebulosa (assembly GCF_028018385.1). NCBI lineage: Eukaryota > Metazoa > Chordata > Mammalia > Carnivora > Felidae > Neofelis > Neofelis nebulosa. The sequence continues at coordinate 31,325,188 of NC_080785.1, forward strand.
AACCTTCAATCATACCAGTTTTTTAATGTGAGAATCAGATTTAACTTATATCATTTATATTTGCAACATCTTTTCCAGGAAACTGTAGGTATGAGTACACTGTAGATTAAAAAATAAATCATTATGTCAATTGCCTAGTCCTTCCAGTGTATGTTTCATTGACCTAAATGGAAGCAACATGTACACATCCAAGGCCAGAATTTGGGCCATTACTGTTAACAAATTCACATTTAAATGCTCATTAGTACGTTTAAATTCTTATTAATAACACATTGAATGTTAGTCTGTGTGTTTTGTTAAACATGGTTTAAATCACACTGTCTTCAAAACAATTATTCAAGTATACAGTAGTTTTAAGACCTTTGGTTGGATATTTTAAATCACATTATTAGTTTCTTAAAATAAATCTTTTCACATTAAATGTGATCTTTATCTTAATGATATATTTTGCTACACTTACATATGCAAACAGATAAACAAATGATTGTCAATTAGGAAAAAAAAATAACACCAAGTGTTACAACTATTTAAAATAGAACAAGGTTTTTCTGTATCTTTATCCGCATCTATTTACATGTTTCTATCTAAACCAAAGCAACTGGTTAATTCCATTAATTTAATATAATGAGAAGATCACTTCAGTGAAAAATATCAGTCCAATAATTTGTTTTTAAAAATGGAGGACCTTAGTCAATGAAACTGTTAACCTCACATAGATACAACCTAAATCTGTATCATAAGTGGCAAAGAGAATTTAAAAGCTAACTGAATAGATAATAAAAAACAATTTTTTTTTGTGAAAAGAAAAGAAAAATAGTGATGTAACATGACTATTGATTGCCTATACTGGTTGGCCTCAAAGTCTTAAGAGGTTAAACCTTACAAATGTACATTTCTCAAAACATGCTTCAGAATGTGTGTGCACAGTCATTAGAAATTTGTGAGTTGCTCAGGTTAATAGATTAAGATATCTCCATTGGGTTTCATTAGAAAATTGCTCTATTTATCCATTTTGAAGAAACTTCAAGCACATCTCAAAATTGCAATTCTTAGTTGTTTTAGAAAGTCTCTATCTTTCCTCCCTTTATAAAAAAGGACAAAAAAACCCCTCTAATTTGTTATAATTGATCCTAACATGCATGTATTATATACAAATAACCTCATCAACATTCAGAAAGGACTATCTAAATGAACCTGTCTACATATTGCTCCTTATAATGAGACCCCAGAAGACTAATGACTTATTAGTGTCATAGGCGATGAATGATTAATTAGTTGATTCTAAAAATATATCTAAAATTAGTTGATACTCTAAACAATTAGCGAATTGTTAAGAGTATAATTGCTACCTTTTCTTAATTTCTGAAGGTTAGAAGAAATTAATGTGATGCTAATAATATAGCCCAATAGATTCAATGGAATTTTTTTATCAGCAAACTCAAAAAATGATTTGAAAAACTAACCCCAATATAATAAGAACTTTAATATTTATATTGAATTAATATTAATTAATAATGTTCAATATCTAGTATTTATTAAAAATAAATTATATATTAAAAATATTTCTTACTACTGTATCAGTTATTTATTTTTAATATATATTTTTCATCAATATCATTAACAATTTTCAATGTAGATGTATTTTTGTACTCGCATTGTATTTTTTGAAATGGATTAATTCTTCTTTATTCTTTTGAAGGTTGGCAAATTCTGTGCTTTGAAAAGTGAATTGAACCACGGACTGTTGATCTTCCTAAACACAATCAACTCTCAATTATTCAATGTCAATGAAGGGAAGCATTGGTATGAATAAATAATACAGGTTGGTAATTCACAAAATCTGGACTCAGGCAAAGGCAATTATCTCAGGTTGCTCGAATCATCTGAATGAAACAGAAGCGTAACTGGAGAAACTCCATTTGTGCCAGGTTTGAGAAGTGGTAGACAGGGGGGTTGTTATCATATAATACAAATGGGCTGGTCTGGGATCCTATTCTGTCAGGGGCATGCATGCTCTCAGTGATGAAAGTTGTATATTAGCCTGACATTTCCTATAACTTTAATTTAATATCTTCAAGGTATTGCTCTTCACCGAAATCTGCAAGATATGTGTTATCATCCCCACGTTACAGTTGAGAACACAATCTCAAAAGGTAAAGAAAAAAAAACACAACAAAACCCTCACACATAGTCCCACAGATAAAAAAAAAAAAATGACACTATCAGAATTTAAAGCCAACTGCTTCTGCCGTGCACAAAATGAGATAGTAACAATTTACTGCATTCAAACAATGTAGAAATCTTTCTTGGGATGAATAAATTACCAAGGAAGAAAGGAAATATTATTGATAAATGTATCCCAGTACACACTGCATCCCACTACACACTTCATAAGTTATACAACACTTTTTAGATTCACTTATTCATTCAACAAATACCTATTGAATGTCTGTACTGAACCAAGTGCTAGAAATACGCATTAAACAAAACTAGTCTCTGCCCTCAAGAAGATCACATACTTGGGGAACAGGACAAAGAAAAATTAAAGTACTAAGAGCATAATAATTTCAAATGGTGATGCGTTTTTTGGGGGGAAACAAAGCATGGTAACAAGGGTTTGTGTTTATAGGGTCAAGGAAGATCAGTGGAGGTATCCTTGATTAGGTGATTTTTTCAGAAGAGGTGTGGAAAAAGTGAGAATGAACCATTGGAGCACTCTAGGTGAAAGCATGCTCCAGAGAGACTAACTGTAATGCTCTGAGTTGGGGTGTTCTTGACATGTTCATGGAATAGTAAGGAGACTACAGTAGGTGGGAACGAGTGTACAAGGGAGTCAGTAGTTAGAAAAGAATTCAGTGCTCATTAGGTATTTTCAAAACCTATGGAGGACTGTTAAAAGACACATGTCAAATAATTCCCACCCCCTAGACAATCTTCAGGAAACTGGAATCTAGAAAAATTGTACACTTTTATTAATGAATAACTTGAGACGCAGTGCCGTGAGGACTTCTGGCTAAAGGTGGGCTGGAACTTAAGTCTTCAAGTTCCCCAAGCAACGCTTTCCTTGATATGTTCACACATGGACAAGCTTCTGGGAGGCAATGTGTGATGAGAATTTGGATCCACACTACCTGGATTCAAAACCTGGCTCCAACACTTAGTCGGTTATCTTGGACAAGTGAATTAAAATTCTGGCCTCAGTTTCCTCTTCTTTACAATCAAGTTAATAACGATGCTAGCCTCAGAGGGTTTGTTAAACATGAACTTTAATACTTGTAAAGTACTTATAACCTTAGCTGGATGCCTCTGACAACTAGAACATGCTGCGTTTCATATGCTGCCATCAACCTGTTTCAGTGACAAGCGGTCTTTGAGGTTAGCCTGAACATTAGTGCTGGCGATGCATGCACTAGGAAATTTGTGTCACGTAGGAAAAGCATAAACATTACTTTGAATACTAAAGCTCAAAACTCATAGGGTGAAAGGGACTGATTTCCCATAGGATTTAATGATTCAATGGTTCAACACAGGAGAGAGTATTTTCACTGCACCAGTTACCATAAAGCTCCTGTTATTTGGCAAGTGTTTGGCTAGAAAGAAGAAGCAAAACTTACCCTACATCAAATCAAAACATTGAGTCCTAAGTATTTTATATCTTACTGATGGAATTGTGGGACTTATTTTCTTAATTAGAGGTAAAATCCATTCCAAGCATATGACCGTAAGTTGGCAAATATTTTTGCAACTAGATTGTTTTATGTCGCATTGAAATAAACAATAAAAGTATTGCCATTGTAGCGACCTGTCAGTACGTTAGGGTGCACTCTCCATTCCATGAACAGATAGAACATGAAAACATCAAGATGCCGTTTGACTGTTAACAAGCTACCCGGTTCTTCTAGCACGTTGCCAAACGAGGTAGAAAGCTTGATCTTTGTGAAGCTTGTGAACTGAAGTGACCATTCCAACCCTGGATAAGAGATTATTTATGAATATTTAACTCTGGGTAACAAATGTTAACGTATTTTTTTAAATGTACTTTTCATTGTGGAACTGTTTTAAATCTCCAGAAAAACTTTAGAGACCATAGAATTCCCAAATACCCCATGCTCAATTTCCCCTGTTGTTAATATCTTACATTAGTGTGGCACATTTGTTATAATTAATGAAGCAATATTGATACATTATTAACTAAAGTCCATCATTTATTCAGATTTCCGTAGTTTTTATTTAATGTCCTTTTTCTGTTCCAGGATCCCATTTAGGATACCACATTATATTTGGTAGTCATTTTTTCTTAGACTCTTCTTGGCTGTGACAGTTACCATAATATTTTTACATTAAAAATATAATTACCAGTAAAATAAAAATCTGAATTGATACATTCCGTATGCTGATTTGAAAACTTCTTGGCAGAAATATCGCTTCCCTGTTTGCCAGTTTATGTCACATGCATATTCACAAATGTGTTTTGTTTCTAATATTTTATCAGTGGGTTGTATTTCATCAGTGTCCCGTATTTCATTTACGATTTAATCTGTGCCAGTCTCTGGAAACAGGGGGGCTGGGGGCAAAGCCAGGGGAACTACTGAAGGAAAAAATAAACCATAAAAGGCAGTTTCTAAACTGAGAGTGTGTACTTGGAGGAGGGTAAAAGGAGATTCACCTATTTTGCTTCGGTGATAGATGACATAAGTGGATGCCATAAGGTTGGCAGAAAAGATACCTAATTCCTCTGACAGAATAGGATTTCTATCATTCAGAACAATGGTAGGTACTGTTGGGGCCAATTTTTAAGGGGATTAATAGAATCTAGGGAACAGTGAAAATATGCATTTTTGAAACTTGCATTTGTGTTTTCTTCACATTGATTTGACTTTGGCTCCCTTTTAGACCGTTAGCGAAAGACCATTAGAAAAGGATTACTAGAGCAATCATTTTGGAAGACATAATTTAATTTTTAAAATAGCACTTGCTTTCTTTACACCTTGCTGTGAATAAGTAGTGTATTGTAGCCAGAGGGTAGAATGAGTGGATGAATCATATTCACAGCTACCTTCCTTGAAACCATTTTCCTAACCACTTCCTTTGAGCATGGAAAATTCAAAATCTCTCAGTTCATTTTAGACGTTATAAACAATAATAGAGTTCTTGTTTAGGGTTTCAAATAACGTTTAAATACTCTTTTCTGACTGAAATTCTCAGACCCCCAGATAACAGAAATATACTAAATTTTTTTAACAGTCCAGCTTTCTATGTAAAACTGGATATCAGCAGAGGACATGATAGTCATAACAGAGAAAGTGATTTTTAGATTATAAATAACAATTTTTGATTTGTTCTAAAAATATTAAGAAATCAATTTTAAACAAAGGAAAAAAAACCCAACCAATTCTTCCTGTTTATATATTTTTTAATGCTTATTTATTTTTTGGAGACAGAATCCGAAGCAGGCTCCAGGCTCCAACCTGTCAGCACAGAGCCGGACACAGGGCTCCAACCCATGAAGCACGGGATCACAACCTGGGCTGAAGTCAGACACTCAACCAACTGAGCCACCCAAGTGCCCCAGATAATTTTTGTTTTTTAATAAAAGATTAATTAAAATTTTGTAAATGTGCCTTAGTTTGAAATGGTGGCTAATAATGAACAAAACTCCAAATTTCATTCAAACGATCAAAGTGGCAATATAGACTCCTGATACCTCTTAACAACTCTAAAGAGAACAAGCTTATCATTAAACTAAGGACAATATAGTTTCAAAATAAACTTTCAAATATTTCACATTTACCACCAGTGGGCTTATTTTTATGAAATGTTACCATGAAAATCAATTTACAGATATATAATCCTAATACCATGTCGTATCAAATGTGCTTTTTTATATGTTGCTTAAGTATAATTTGGAATGAACATTAAAAGAATCTTAAAAAAAAAACAGTGACTTATGTAAGATAAAAGCACATTTCTTTTTTATCAGAAAGTCCACAATTAAGTAGTGTAGGGCTGATAGGAGTCCCAGGATCTAAGGGACCCAGACACATTCTATCCTGATATTCCATAACACCTAGTCTCCCCTTCTCAAGGTCACTTCATATTTCAAGACAACTCATGAAGTGTTAGTCATCAGGTATGCATTCCAACCTACAGGGAAGAGGAAAGAGAATGAACATGCCCTCTCCTATAAGGGAAATTTCATATAAAATGCACACTCAAGCATTCTTACATCTCATTGGCCAGACTTCATCTTTTGGTCACACTTAACTGCGAGAGAGGTTGAAAGACATAGTCTTTATCGTATGTGATCATATACCCAGCAAAAAATTAGGGCAATAGCAGTAATGAAGAAGGAAAGGACAGATATCCTGAGGATAACCAGAAATCTCTGCTACATCTGTTAGTACAGAGAGATCAACAAATACCCCCATTCGCAACAAATTTGATAAGTGACCATAAATCCTGTTCATAAAAGATCTGTTATAGATACAACATCTCCATGCTGCTATCCTTTTCAAGTCCCTGTTCTTGAAGAACAAAACCAAGAAAAACTATTTTTCTAAAATGTTTAATATAATTGATTAAAAGATGAAGGCAATGGTCTATGATCACATATGTGCTTACTAAATAATGTAAAATAACTAGTTTGGGGGCGCCTGGCTGGCTCAGTCAGTTGAGCGTCCAACTTCGGCTCAGGTCATGATCGCAAAGGTCCTGAGTTCGAGCCCTGCGTCAGGCTCTGTGCTGACAGCTCAGAGCCTGGAGCCTGCTTCGGATTCTGTGTCTCCCTTTCTCTCTGCCCCTAACCCACCTGTATTCTGTCTCTGTCTCTCTCAAAAATAAATAAACATTAAAAAATTTTTTTAAGTAGCCGGTTTGTTTAACTGAACCAATTAAATCAACTGGTTAATTTATCATTATAAAACAATGCATGTGCCATATATATTATAGATATAAATACATAAACACAGCTTACGATATTTAGTCGGAAATGCGATCCTTAGTTTCTTCTTGTTTATTTCCCCAGAAAATGAATAAATAAAATGATGATTATGAATCTGACACCAATTAAAGGCTTATGCAAATAACATAGATAGTAATTAAATAAGAAACTTATAGAGGACTTAACTGATAATTTTACGGTGGGAAATTTTGTCTACAGATAGTTCAGCTGCCACCAAGGAATCTCTCTACTGCACAAATTATCTTTGTATATTTGTGTCTTTTATTCTAAATCTAAATTCCATATTTAGAGCATGATTTCTAATAAATGCATTAGGGACTTTATTAAATTTCCTTACTCTATTAAAATCATTTTACAGTTTTAAATATTTTCCACATTACTGAATTAATCAGCAATTTTGTTTTCAATGACTTTCATAGGCTTAATACAAATAAACTTTTTGAATGTTTGAATGGTCTTATGAAATACAGTCTCAAAAAACCTTTTCCATTATCTTCCACTGAGTTTTTGTACTCTATAGATCTTTGCTGTATGCTCGTTCAAATTCCTTTTGGCAAGAGATAGAGTACAAACGCACAAACCCATGAAAGTATCTAATCTGTATGCAATCTATGGCTATAGAACAAAGACGAACTAATTGGTCCATAAGTGGAATCTATGATCTTGGCATCATTTAGTATGCTGCTCTAATCCAATTAACCAGGCACTGCCCTTGTCTATATGCAGCTCAAGGGTATGAATCATATTATTTTTGTGTACCCAGCATCTAGCACATCTCTTGGCACAAGAAGTGAAACTCAGTATTTATTACATAAAACTGTAATGCCATACTATCCACTTTAAAAACTGTCTGCTGTTTTCACGTATTTCTTCTTATTTCCAAATTTTATGGGGGAGGAAATTAAAAAACAGAAAGAGAAGGCAAGATTGCCATTTTTCCTTGTGAGGGCATCAAATCAACAATTAGCTCACATCACTGAATGCAAATATAATGTAGAAATGACTTTTAAAATTCTCTTATTAATATCAAAGAATGAAAATATCAAAAATATTTTATTTGCTTTCCTTGATAGGAAGATAAATTCGAATGTCAGATGTGCTTTTTTTCATTACAAGGTCAAACAAGGAGTTAGAGGTATGGGCAAGTAGCACCTAAATACTGAACGGTGGGTAAAATCAGATGGGAGTAAGTAGGTCTGGTCCTTGTGACCCTACTGTTCTTTATCAGTTCTTTTGTCTCCTTTATCTTTTGTATGGACTCTGAGTGGAGAATTTTTCCCACTGCACTAGCTATTTGTGCATCATTCTAATTTCTTTCTGGGTTTAGGTAAGCCCAGGGAGAGCCGCCAAAGCTAGAAAGTGTGTAAGCTGACATAGGTCCGGGGGCAAGAGACTTCACTGAAAGTGAGATTTTTGATTGACTTGATAAAATTTGATTTTAGAAAAAAAATACTGTTTTATTTGGTTATTTTATTATAAACATGCAGCTTCTCTGTATTTTCCTAATTTTTACACCATAAGAATATTGGTCTGGGGGTGCCTGAGTAGCTCAGTCACTTAAGCCTCTGACTTTGGCTCAGGTCATGATCTCCCAGTCCGTGAGTTCGAGCCCCACATCAGGCTCTGTGCTGACAGCTCAGAGCCTGGAGCCTGCTTCAGATTCTGTGTCTCCCCCTCTGTCTCTCTAACCCTCCCCCAGGCTCAATCTCTCTCTCTCTCTTTCTCAAAAATAAACAAACATTAAGAAAAAAGAATATTGCTTTGCCATAACACTAAAATAAAAACAGTTGATTTTGTTTTTTAGAGTTGTATTTGCAGCTGAAAGCTTTACTTTAGCAGATACAAAGTTCCCTTTTTGTCTTGGTTTGTTTCTTTTGCTCTCTGCCCTGAGATTTGTTTTTGAAGATTCCTAAGATAGATGTCAAAGGGAAGAAGGAGAGAGAAGACAGGTCTTTTATTTCAAAAGGGTGCATAGTTTTTTTTGTTTTTGTTTTTGTTTTCTCTTTTGCCAGTTCACGCTCATCTTTGCTTGACATATTTTTACTGAATTTCAAAAATAAAAGAATAAAAATAAGATAATGCTTAATGATGTTACTCAATGGTAGCTAGCAGAGCAGTTGTTTTATATTCTGTAAGAATGAATTTATGACTCTAAATACTGCCCAAGCATTTTTTATTATTTTTTAAATTGGGTAAAATGTTATCTTTAAGTGAATAAAATATTAACCAGAATTTGGGCCCTTTATTTTAAAAGCTAAAGTGCTTTATATTGTGTAATAGGACAATATTTCTTAGCGTCTCATCCAATATCCAGATGCTAACAATATTTACCCACCAACTCACCGGCTAATAAAGAGTATATCAATATTAATGAGTGATCTAGAATTCTACCAGCAGAAGAAGTATTCATCAAAGTCCTACCACAGGTACACAAAGTATACCTGTGTATTGTAATGATATTTAGAAATTAAGCCTTTGGCTGAACTCAAACTTTAGTAATACTTTGCAGAGCCTTCCATAATTTATACAACTACCACCCATCCTTAATTCAAACGTGTATACCAATATTTTTCTAATTTTAATGACAATTGTACCACATGGTCTTTCAGTATGGCAGGCTGCCTAGAAACTGTTTCAGTAAATTACACACCAAGATGATCTACTCTTTGGATTGTCTCCAGAACAAAGACTATGATGTATAATGAAAACCAACTAACAATTAACTGTCATCAAAGATAACATGAGGGACAAGCATTATAAATTTAGTTATTTACAATAAGAACAAACATAAAGCCTTTCAATGAATGATAAAAGTAGATCCATATTCTTGAAGTTACAATTTTAAGGTTTATATAAAATAATAATGAAACAATAGAAAGCTAGCGTTCCACATTTCATTGTGTTGAAGTAATTTTGTTAGCATAATAAGGAACTGTCTAAGAACTCAAAAATTATTCTATTTATTGCATGTTTTGAACTAAAGCATTATTTTAAGAGACATAGTAATATTACTTTGGCATCATTATTAGTTATATAAGTGCGAGGATGGTGAATGAGCCAAAATTCTGTTTTTGTACACTATAATATATCTGTGCATACCAAAAAGAGTTACTTAATTACTGTGATGTAGCTTTTATATTTAACACCCACTTAAGAATCAGATCTTGAAGATCTGAACTAACAAGCTTCTTTCATTATTTATTCTTATATAACCTAGGGGAAAGACATAGAGAAGCAGCTCTCTAATTATGACTGTTTTAGAAAGATAGAAGAGAGGAGTAAAACATTTTTCAAAGCTTTTTATATGTGGATGCAGAGGCGGATTTGCTGGGGAGCTCATGAAGCTTCAGTGCCCCTGTCTTGCAAGGGTCCCTTCCAAGGTCTTGAACTTAATTTTATATTCATTAATTCGTATTCTATTTCTATTGCTTAACATGTCTTCCTCCCCTGCACCGCACTCTTCAAGTTGTATAAGGCTGCAGGCTTCATACCAAGTGGACCCACCAGCATGTATGCATGAACATCTGAAGGTCTTTTGCAGTCTTGAATCATTGGGGACCTCAGGATTGAGAAGGGACTAAATACAGAAAATACTGAAGAATTAGTAGAATTGTCGGCAGGTTTTCATTGTTGTCAGAAAAAATAAAGAAGAGGAACAAAGGAAAGAATGCAGGAAGTTGAAGGAAATGGAAGGGATGGTGGAGGAAAGGAAAGAGTAAGAAAGAGGATTTTCTGCAGAAAGAGCAGAAAATCTGACACACATATGTGAGTCTTAGGGACTAAGAGTCCCCAGTCTCACATGTAGTTCTTGTCCACAGCTTCCAGCTCTCTCACTTAAGACATGAATTTGTAATCTCCAGCTTTAAATCATAACCTTTGTACTATTTTTACATGGGTTATTGTTACTTTTATCCTGGATATGCCATTTGATTTTATTTCATAAATAAAATATGAATTGATGAGAAATCACACATTATGCATTCAACATCTGACCCTCATCTTCCTCCTCCTTCTTTTTCTCTTTAAATTTCATCCATTTGAGGATGCTTGCAAAAAAACTAAGTGACCGAAAAGAAGTAGATTAGATGAACTTTAACAAGATGTTAAAATAGAGTTCAGCCTAGACCCTAAAGCAATAGGTAGCAGATAAGTAAGGGGGTATATACCCTGTAATAATTTCAAAAAAATCAGCAGAACCTGAAAAACCAGCTTTGCCTTGCCTACTTCGAGCCTGCAATTTGGTTGGGAAAGTAGATAGGAAATGTGAGATTTGCACAGTAGATTTCCTTTTATTTTTTTTAAATTTATTTACTTATGAGAGAGAGAGAGAGAGAGAGAGCAAGCGCATGCGTGCGCAAGTGGAGGAGGGGCAGAGAAAGGGAGAGAAAGAATCCCAAGCAGGCTCTGAGCTGTCAGTACAAAGCCCAGCACAGGCCTTGATCCCAAGAGCTGGGAGATCACGACCTAAGCCTAAATCAAGAGTCAGATACTCAACTGACTGAGCCACCCAGGCACCCCAGCAGAGCAGATTTCTTGGAGACAGCTCTGCTGGGAGCCTTCCCATTTCCACCTAGAGGGAAGGGATTGTGTTTCTACTGTACTGCATGTTGGGAGACAACATTTAATGGGACCACTTGGAAAACCTTTATACATTTCCCTGCTTTGGGAGACCCAGAGAACCAGAGTCCAACTTCTACTCAGGAAACCTAACAGGAAAGAAGCTTGCTGTTTTGGTGCTGAACTGAAGGAGAGTGGCTGCTCTGTTGGGATTAGCTTGCATTCAAGAAAAAGAACAGAGTCCTGATTGATAAGGCCACCTGAGGGGGCAATGGACACTCAGCAGACCAAAACTGGAAGGGGACTGGTGAATTTCTAGTTCTGCTGAAGCAGTTAGCAACCAGCTAGGGTAAAGAAACTTTCATCCAGACTGAGGGAATTTTAGGTGACAGACCCTCATTAAGTGGCCCATGAGAGAGCTTAACTATCTGCTAGGCTCAGGGAAGGCAAAGCCATCCTAGCAGTTGGCGCTCCTTACTGTTTTCTCCGTGTGCCTCTCTCCATCTTTCTGCAAGTATTTGGGGTCGGAAATCTTAGTTCACATGATGATGGAAGAGGGGGTAAAAGCTTGGGACAGGGTAAAGAGATAGGAAAGGCAATACCTAAATTATCTGAGTTAGTAGCCAGCCTTTTGCAAGCCCCAGATCTGGAAGCTTTGGAAGCTTTGAAGGTGAAAAAATTGACCCTTAAATCAGAGTTTTGATTGTTATATGGAACGGAATGTTACATGGGACTGTTTGCTACTAAACAAGGTAGCAGCTATGGTCTTCCTACATTTTTAACCCTTGGCTAGAGAACTACCACCCCCCATGAGGAAATTTTAAACGGGTTGTAGGGACAAAAATAAAAATGTTTTTGGATTACATCACATTTGTCCAGCTTATTTGGAGTACGGCTTACACTTTATAGTTTTACAGATTGTTTTCTGTGAATATGCTTTCCTTAATTTCCTTGATAAAAACATTTTTAAAGTATATGTTCCTGAAAAACTTTAACTTTGTCAAGACATTCTACTTCTAGCTACCCAAAAGCAAATGTTTAATGGCAAATTAAATCTTAAAAGTGATTTTTTTTTAAAAATCTGAAACACCTCAGGAAATACAGAAAGCCATGGAAGGAAATATATGGTCTCATGAACCAACAGTTGGGATTCTCTAAAGCAGAATTGCTAGTATAGGCTGAATTTCTCATGTTTGTGTGTCTACGTAGGTCTGCAATTCCCAGACTGGAAATATATCAGAGAATGTGTTCAGTTTAGAATCTCAATAATTCAAGTAGATCTTTATTTAAATATATTCTTCACCTTTTCAATAATTACTTTCCTTCAAAATCATATATATGTATATGTATTTTTACATATATATAAATATGTATATCTATCTATATACGTATGTATGTATGTATGTATGTATGTATGTATGTATGTATTTGCAAAGGTAATCCTCTGAAAAAGCAGAGGATATTTCCTTCAGTGGCATTTGTTTCTATTGCATGGGCAAATGCGCAGGTTTTAGCCTGGGCATGAAAGAAATATGATAATTAAGTTCATTGCTCAAGAACCTGAATCACAACTCGTTTCTTTTCTGTAGGCAGTTATTCTCTCCTACAATGTACAAAACCTTAAGGGACCTGTCATATAAATATTTCTAAAGATCAGTCAATACCTGCAGCATTGTCATCCATCATTGCTGAACAAGTTCTGTTTTACACAGTAATCACATAAATCGAGTTATAAGAGATTATAATTCTTTAAGACACACCTCTTGGTCCTTGGCAAGGTCATTACTGTGCTGTGGGTCTGTTCCCCAATATGACATATGTCAAAGTATATACAATGGTGCAACTAAGAAACAAAGAGTATGAATTAACAGATTCTAGAGTCAGTAATCTACTTACAAAACAAAAACAAAAACAAAAACAAAAACAAAAAAAACTCAAAACATGGCTTTAGGGTTTAAGCTAACACTCAATGAGTTCTTATAAAACCTAGTGAATTTAGCATTGCACAGCTCACACAAAAAGAACAAACTCTAGCCAGAAGTCAAATACAAGATTTAACCATCATTTGTGGTACAACAGAATGGAAAGTGAATCAAAAGTCATATTATTTATTCTCAGGCTTTGGCATTTGCCATTATAGGTAGAAAAATTATCAATAATGATACCTAAACCCATATCAATCATAACTGTGGAGGTATATGTGTTTTAGAAAAGCAACGTTTAGGGTGCTTGGGTGGTCCAGTCATCTCACCTAATTTTGGCTCAGGTTATGATCCCAGGGTTGTGGGATCGAGCCTGTATTAGGCTCTGCCCTGAGTGTGGAGCCTGCCAAAGTTTTTCCCCCATCTCTCTCCCTTTGCTCCCTCCCCCTTCTCACACAGTCTCCCTCTCTAAAATAAATTTATAAAAAGAAAGAAAGAAAAGAAAAGTTTATCCTTGAAACAAGGGAAATATCAAGTTATGTAACTGGATGAAATTTTGCTTCCCTTTGGAAAGTTGCATAACATAAATAGTTTCAGGTTATTTTGCTGTTGTTATTGTTTGTTGGATTGGATGGTTTTGTTGGTGGTATTTATTTATTTTGGGGTTGAATTACCTCACAGATATTGCAGTTTTAAACACCTGGTCCTGAAAGTGTTTATTTGGAAGAATTTCAAAAATGTATAAGCACCTGGGACTTTGTAACATGGAGATTGTGAAGACCCTCACAAATTTTGTAAGAACACTTCAATAGTGAGGGCTCAAGTTAGATGGCCTCAGGATACACGATGCACTTTATTATCAGATAGGAGAGAAAGTAATAAGCACTATTAAAATAGTTATGGAAATCCAAAGTGCTTAGGGGACAAGAAGCATTCACTTATGTTTAAGATGACTGGTGAAGACGATGGAGACTGCACCTATCTGGGCCCTTCTTTGTGGGGGTTTAGTAAACCATAGAATTATCAGTCACTTCTTATCTCCGGATTGTGCCGTTGGTCCAAATAACATCTTCTTGACTCATACCAGAAGCTGCCAAAAATTCAAGTTAGAGACCTTTTCCGATCTCTGAGAGCAGTTTCTAATTTAGTAAAATGATTATAAGTGAACATAGTGCAAATCGGCTCTTTGGAACTAAGAAAGACCACTTACAAAACATAATGTTATGAATATGCCAACATAATCTAGGATGTCTTTAAATGTTGCTCTCTTTTGTATCCATCACTTTTGCATTTTTTGAAGGTTCACTATGTGTTGGGTACCCTGTGCTACATGGGGGCCGTGGTGGTACGAAAATTAATCAGATGGGGGTTTGTGCTCAACAAGTAAGTCATCTAGTGCTGGAAATAAGATGAAGGCAAAGTACTGTGACAAAACAGTATGAGCTGTATGGTATCAGATAATTACACGTGTAACGGAAAAGAGGAAGCTTTGGCTTCCAGATGGGGACAGCACCAAACATTTCCGTGACCGCGTGTAAGCTGGGTCTTGAAAGTTCAGTAAAATTTGCTCTAAAAGAAGCATATGTGATGGGGAGGATACATGGGCAGAGGGGAGTGGAGCAAATTGATGAACCTTCTAGATAAAAAGAACAATACAATTAAAAGCACCACCATTTATAAGATTTTCTGTGATGAATATTATTTTTTTAATGGTTTTAAGTTCCTGGAAAGTAAGGCTGTACCTCTTTTAATGTGCTTTGTATAGATTCCAAATACAGCCTACAAAAATCAGAAACAAAATGTCTTTTTGCTACCAATGGTGAAAATAAGGAAATATGTGTAGTTTTTCCTTTATTTAGGAAATTCAAATATAAAATAAATGGGCTGATAAAGATTATTTTGTATTTTTTTTTAGTTCAGTTATAACTTATTTACAATAAAATATACAAACATATTTTGAACACTCATTAATTTCCATAAACCTGTAGAAGCTGGCTTTGTAAAATTTCCCTTATCAGAGAATCCATTTAAATACAGCTCAGTATATAATGAGGTTTTCTTCCCTTTGCTTCAGCTGAATATTTAGCAGTATAGAAACTTGACAGGTTAGGCAATTAGAATATAATTTATGATATAAGGCTCATGCGGATGAACTGTTTCCTGCCTATAATTTTGAATGCAAGGCAAATCACAGATTTCTTATGTTAGTCTCAAAGAAAAATTTTCCTATGAACTGAATTGTATAATATATTAATAGTTTTACTTATATCTTAAGTGACTATGCTGGAACAGTATCTAGTGCAATTCATTTGGCTTCTTTAGAAGAAATTAAAAAAAAGATAAAAAATGTACACTAAGCCTCAGGCTAAGCCTCATGGACAACGTTTATTTCCCATGGGTAGAGCTAATATGCTCAGGTTTCTATGGTGCTTTTTAATATCTTGTTCTCACTTGGTTTATCAAATGCTGTTCTAACAGCCCTTGTGAGCTACTGTGCCTTATGATGTGCCTATCTCGATGAAAGTGACATCTGATACTTAAAAATTGTTGGTAAATGGGGATCTGTTTGAAGAGAGATTAAATAAGGACCACTATGGCAAATTGGAAAAATTATTAAGACCTTGTTTCTTCCTCTACTCTTGTTTCATTAATTTATTTCTCTAAATACCTCCATGGTGATCTGTATTGTTTTGTAGCAGAGGCTCATAGGTGTTTTCTATACCCATAATACTCTTTATCTACCATAGAAAAACATCTGAGTTTTACCTGAGTACATATACTCATCTGAAGTAAAACTATTCTCCCAGGCTCTTTTAAGACTATGTGAGTAATTTAGGTCAATACAATCCAACTAGAAATGTCCTATGCCTCTGGGCTTCTGGAACACTTCTTAAAACACACTAACCTTAAAACACACTCTAACCTTTGCCATTTTTTCCATCATCGTGGATCTTGAATGTAATAGCTCCATTTGCCATCTTGGATCATGAGACCAATGGCTACATCCTTGGATGGTTGGAAGGTACCTGGGTCTCTGAGGACTTGTGAAGCAGAGCCACACTTACTTATGACATGAAGGAAATATAAATCTATCTTTTTTAAAAAAAAACTATTAACATAATCCTAATTTAAATAACATGTAAACCTAATCTTATAAATTACCACTTCTCTCTTATCTTTTTAAGCATTCTGAGAACTCACTTCCTTCAAAGGGTTTTCCAAGATTGAGGAAATTCACAGACATGCCCTTATGAATATTTCACTTTCCATGTGGCTATACTGATTCTCCAAAGGATCTGTAAGGGCAAGATGAGCTCTTAAAATATATGTCACATGAAGGGGATCTGGGATCTTTCTGGCAACTGATAATAATACAATTAAAGAGCTCTTGGTAGCATTGGATGCTGTTACATGCTTGTTATTTTTATCTCTAAATGTTAGCAGCATCCTTTATTTTTCAGTCTAGTTAACAAAGAGAATGATTAATCAGTATTTTTACATGCTACACATAACACTTAGTAGAGAAAGGATATTATTATAGTCTCAGATATATGACAGTTCTTGTAAATTATCTTTATCTTAAAAAGAACCTAGACAAATTCAAATGCCATCATCATCATCATTAAGCCAGATTAATATCTTTTCATGGGGTTGGGTAATAAAATTTGTTCAGCTCAACAAGTGATTGTACTAGGGAGTACATGGTTTGTATACAAATTACCCATAAATCCAACTCTTAGGGAGGTTAGTCTCTTATAGGAAAAGTAAGACAAAAATAATTATTACACGAAGTAGAGCATGATACCTGCTGTAAATTACAACAGAGATCTGTAAAAGAGAAAGGTCACAGCGAAAGAACAGGGATTAGGAAAAGCATCAAGAAGCAGGTGGCAGTAACACATTGTGCAACTAGCTGCAGGTCCATTTACAATAAAATACATGGCCTTCTCATCTGACACTAACTGTGGCCTCAACCAAAACCAACAGTGACACAAAAGGGCTACAGAAAGAGGTTAGAATCCACCCAGTCAGTCTGAGGCCTGGAGATCTAAGTTCTCCAACCTCAGAGTCTATCAAGGCAACTTCCTCAGGTGGACTGATATAGGTTCATGGGACAGCTTTTGCCCAAGGAGATTTCAGAGCTAGAGCAGATCCCTTTTCCTGTTCTTAAACTTTTTCTTCAAACAGCCACTGGTCTTGTCCCTTTGATTTCCATAACTTTTAATCATTAATTTTGAAGCTACCCGTCTACATCAACCTGTTTTTTATTTGATTTTGCCTGTTTCTTGTATTAATTCAACCTCCTTCTAGCATTTCTTGGCTATGTCACATGCCTGCTGCCTGCCACCGATATGCTTCCTGTTAACAATATCATAAATGAATATTTTACTTTTCCAGAGCCTAAGAAATATTTATCCTTCTTTTTGCTTTAAAGACACAATTATTGTTGGAGCACGTGGGTTGCTCAGTCAGTTAAGTGTCCAACTTTTCATTTTGGCTCAGGTCATGATCTCATGGTTCCTGGGATCTAGTGCCACATCAGGCTCTGTGCTGACAGCGTGGAACCTGCTTGGATTCTCTCTCTCCCTCTCTCTCTGCTCCTCCCCCACTCGTTCTCTCTCTCTCTCTCTCTCTCTCTCTCTCTCTCTCTCTCTCTCCTCTCTCAAAATAAATAAATAAACTTAAAAAAAAAAGGCAGAGTTACCATTTTAACACATTGCATTTGCCTAAACTCAGAGGTTAGCCCTAAGGTGTGCAGAATAGAGCATAGGTAGAATACTTTAATTGTTGTCTTCACTTTTCTTTCTAGTAATCCACTTTTCAGTCTTGACCTCCACCAGAATAAGTGAATGTAGTTTCTCTATAAATGACTTTCTTTTAGCATATGGAATTTAGGAAAAAAGAATCTTAACTGAAGGTCTACATTTTCTTTGTTTTCTGGGTATGGGGAAAAGTTAATGGCATTAAAATGCATTAAGTTGATTGGCCATTATGCTAATATACAATCTGCGTAGTTCTGGGTCAATAACACTACAGCCTCAACTATCCTGATTGAAAGGGACACAGTGACCTGGGCAAGTTGGTTTGACAGGCTTGTTTCTTATCACACAATGATAAAGTAGGTCTCATTGAAGAGCTGAATCAATTGAACTGGGTTCAAAAAAAAAAGTTGTCATGCTCTCCTGCTTTAAAATATCAAAGAGTGGGCTGCTGATATCTTTGGTTCTTTTTAATGAAATGTTTGATCTCATTAATCTTCAAAACAACACTAACACTGTGCTTAAAAACAACCCACATTATCTACTGCTTGTAGAATAGGTTTGAATGTTAGCTTTTATAAAGCATAAACATGAAGGGTTTCCAGGTTAGTATGCTAGTGAGAAAAAATAAATAAAAAAAACTAACATGTTTCAAAGATTTGATTATATTTCCAAAGCATCTATTTATTTCAGCAGCTTTATTATTACTAATGCACATGATTTCAGGGGAGTAGAAAGAAGCTGAATTTAAATAACTACTTGTGGCAACACAGCACCAATTATACACTCCATGGCTATTTATGTCCTCTGGTGATCAACTAGCAGTGGGAAATAAAATTGACAACACACTGTTACAATCACAATTACGGGTCAAACTTCAACAAGCCTGTTTAAATGGTTCCATTAGGTCCTACTTGAAATACTGATTTACATATATTTTGACAATTTTCAGACATGCTATCCACTTTAACATGCAGTGATATAATCATTTCCTATAAGGATGCATTCGTCTAGAGCCCTGGAAAATAAAATAGCATGCCATGCACACAAATTTCTGTAGAACTTAAATTGTATTAGAATACATCCCCAACCATAGTTTAGAAGATTAAAATATCATTTGGATTCCACAGCAGGTCTATTTAGTAGGGGATTCAGATATTCTTAGAATTGTTTAAATGGGCTTTTTCTTAGAGCACAAATGTATTTCTAAGGTAAACAAAAACTGTCCAAAAGACAGGAGATATCTTCTTATGAAGACACATGACTTACCTAATTTTTATTATCTTTTACATTAGTCTGATGTAAACATAGCTCTTCAAAGTGATTTTTTCCTCCATTACAAATGCAACTTCTCTGCAATGCTTTCTAAATATTGCTTTTTTATTTTTATTTATTTTTCTAAATGCCTGTTTATTATTTTAAGAGAAAAAGAGAGTGCACGTGCAAGCAGGGAAGGGGCAGAGAGACGGGGAGAGAGAATTCGCAAGGAGGTTCCGTGCTGTCAGCGAAAACCCCGATGCGGGACTCGAACCCAGGAACTGTGAGATCATGACCTGAGCCCAAATCAAGAGCCGGATACTCAACTGACTGAGCCATCCAGGCGCCCCTTAATAGTGCTCTTTTAGAAACACGTTTTAATGTACCACAGATATCTTGCTTATTTCCTTTTACATACAATGTCATAATATATAGAAAAAAATACTGTTTTACATATGTACATTTGTATGTAATGCATACAAAATTTTATGTATAGAAAACTATAGGGAAAATGATGAAAGGTACAAAGTAAAACCCATTAATTAACTTCTTATCTAGATATTACTGCTATTGAAACTATCTGATGGCTCCTTCTGGATTCCAATTTTATTATTATTTTTTAAATGTTTATTTCTGAGAAGGAGAGAGGCAGAGCATGAGTTGGGAAGGGGCAGAGAGAGAGGGAGACACAGAATCCAAAGCAGGCTCCAGGCTCTGGGCTGTCAGCTCAAAGCCCAACATGGGGTTTGAACTCAAGAACTCTAAGATCATGACCTGAGCTGAAGTCAGACACTTAACCGACTGAACCACCCAGGTGCCCCTGGATGCCATCTTCCATGTTACTCCACTCCCAAAAGAAACATGCTAAGCTTTTCCTTATGATTTTATTTCTTTAAAATATAGTTTGTACCCCAAATACATGTTTTCCTAATAGTATATTTTTCAGTTTGGTGATTTTAAAATTTTCTAAAAATGATATTGTTCTATATAGAGTCAAATGACATTTTTTGCTTATTTACATGTTTACTATTTTATGATTCATTCATTTTGAATGTAATTACTTGTGGGTCAGTAATTTTTACTGCTTACTTAATATTCCAATGTATTAGCACATCATGATTTATTTACCAATTGGATATTTGAGATATTTCCAGTTTAACACTATTCTGGGTTGTGCTCCTGTGAACACTCTGAATCATTTCTCATGATACAAACATGCAAGAATTTTAAAAGTGCTCGTATCAATATCTACTCCCATGAGGAATATATGAATTTGCATTGTTTCACATCTTCACCAACACTTGGACTTGTTAAAATTCTTAATTTTTGCAAATATAGTGGGTGTGAAATGTTATCCTGTTACAGTTTTAATTTGTATTCTTATTACTTATAATAGTGAGAATATTTTTATTATTTCTGGTGTTTTTGTGTTTGCTTTGCTCTGAAAAGGAAATGCCTGTTTATATCCTTTATCAATTTTCTATTTGGCCATTTGTTTTTTTCTTTTGTATTTGCAAGAATTCTTTATGAAACCATACATTGTTTCTTCAGATGTGTGTGTCCATCGATTAAACTTAAAATCCTGGAGGGGAAGGACTGCACCTTCTTTATTCTTATCTCTCTAGGGATCAGCATTGTGATTCAATTAGGTAGTTTTGTCTTTTGCAGATAGTAACATGCTACTTTTGCTAAAAATTTCTTCTTAAATCATTAAGGAAAGAAGGAAAGTATTAATCATTGGTCTATAAGATACTTCTGAGATGATAGAATAGGACAGAGTTGTAGGAAGGAAACAGACACACACACACACACACACACACACACACACACAATGATTCAGTGGAACGATAGCATCAAATGTTGGTGTAATAAAAAAGCTTGTCTACAAAGTGACTTCAAGAAATCCACCTACCTTAAGACTTTCTTTATATATCACACATTTTGTTACAGTTTTAGGTTACAGAGAATACATAATTTTTTTGTGTGTGCATCTTTTACTTTTTACTAGATTCTCATTCCACAAGAATGACTAGAGATGGGAATTGAAGTCTTCCAAGATCTAGGAAAATAAATTACTTCTTATTTGTTTTTTTTTTTTTTTTTTAACGTTTATTTATTTTTTGAGATAGAGAGAGACAGAGCATGAATGGGGGAGGGGCAGAGAGAGAGGGAGACACAGAATCGGAAGCAGGCTCCAGGCTCTGAGCCATCAGCCCAGAGCCCGACGCGGGGCTCGAACTCACGGACCGCGAGATCGTGACCTGAGCTGAAGTCGGACGCTTAACCGACTGCGCCACCCAGGCGCCCCAAATTACTTCTTATTTGATTGATAGCTATGAAATAGTGTGGTCAGGAAAATTCTAATGTCTGGAATAAATTTATGAAGGCATAAAGAAGACATTTTTTCACTTGAAAACATGAAATTGTAACTGCTATTTTGCACAGTATTATTAATAAAAAGTGTGATTAGACATGATTTAAATGGCCAAAGATTTAAATTAAAATTTCTACTGTTACATGAAATCTTTCAACGTTATAGATATTTTATTAAAAGATAACAAATCATAATTGCTAGGTTGCATTATTTACATTAATTACATAATTGCTCTAATCACACAAATGGGTAGTAGTAGCACTTTCAAGCAGCCCCTAATTGCTTCTAAAATTTCAAATGCATGAAATGAGATTTAAAGCTAAAATGAAAATGAAGAGATGGAAGAATTCTGAGAATTTATTTTTTAAAAAGTAAGTTGATGTGTTTTCAGTACTTAAAACAAATCCACACATATTTTGCTAAGATTGCTATTATTCCTATGTCATTAACCCTGAAAGACATGCCTATTTCCTAGGGATCTCTGCACAGAACTTGCTCTGCTATATACTAGGAATCTAGACTCCTATTCCCACCTGTCTTGGGTCAGACTTTTTACCATAGTTCCAAGAAACTTGAAAAATAGTTACCTTTAATTATGAGTGATATGCTACCAAATATGTTAGGAAGGAAAGCCTTCCTATAGGAAGCCTTCAGTAGGAAGGCAAGCCTCTTTATACTATTAGAAAACCCTTCCTCGTGATTCCAGAATGTCTATAATCATACATCTGTTCTGTTGCTGTAGGAATGACACAGCACCTCATCCATAGTGGGCACCCGGTAATGACTTGTCTCATTATTAACTGATATACGTATATTTCAGGGAACATAGTCTTACCCAATAAAAAATTTTCTTTCTCCTCTGTGGTATCTTCAACCCAGCGAACTCAACACAATGTACATGTTCATGTTTCTTAAATGCAATTTAGAATCTGATTGTGATAAAGCTGTATCATAAAAATTATCTGCTTATTTTTGAGTGTTGGGAGGTACTGCATCACTCCTGTATTAGAAGTGCAAATGGTAGTCTTCTTTCCTACGTCTTATGTCTTATCAACGTGAAAGCCCAGGACAGGTTGCTTAGTCATTTGGTCTCTAGCATCCATTAAGCACTCACTAAGTCCCTCCTCTTGGCTTGTTTGTAAGTGTGGCCTGTGGGGCAGGTACTTTATCCAACCATCCTCTGAATTTCAGTATCATTTCAGCAATGAGATGACAGATTTACTTGCTTGAGCAGAAATTTTATACCAGATGGTGATGACTAATGCTGAATATGGAGAAAAATATTATTTTCTGAGCTATCCATATTTTTTTGGTAAAGAATTCTTTTGTTCACTCACTCCAAATCCCTTTGTGACTATTTAGCACTTTTGCAATGTCCCAGGGAGTGCTTGATATAGACGAGAGCCACGCAGGCATGGCATAAAGATCACTCTACACCTTAGACTTGTAGTATGATGCCGCTGCTTAACCTGTACTCTGCATCCTGATAATTCTTAGCTATTTATGTGTCGTGAGCTCCTTTGGCATTTTGGTGAAATATATGGATTCCTTTTCTTTTTTTAAAATTTTTTTTCAACGTTTTTTATTTATTTTTGGGACAGAGAGAGACAGAACATGAACGGGGGAGGGGCAGAGAGAGAGAGGGAGACACAGAATCGGAAACAGGCTCCAGGCTCCGAGCCATCAGCCCAGAGCCTGACGCGGGGCTCGAGCTCACGGACCGCGAGATCGTGACCTGGCTGAAGTCGGACGCTTAACCGACTGCGCCACCTAGGCGCCCCTATGGATTCCTTTTCTGAATAGATTTCTAAAATGCATGAAATGAAGTGTATAAGATTAAAATAAAAACCACTAACACTAAAGTTCAGTTAGAAATTTATTAAAAACCCAAATGATGATATCCTTTTTATCAAGAAATCATATAAAATAATAGCTAGGATTGAGTCTAATAACTACTTAGATCACAAAGCTATGACGAGTTGAAATGTATATGAGAGCAACTACTATAACACAATAAGATACCACGACAGGATAGTGATATTACTTACTGGGTCTATTTCTTATATTCATCACTAAGAGAAAAGCTAAATAAATACCAGTGAGATTTGGGGGAAAATTAGGTTGTAATTTTGTTTCCTCCCAAGTTCACAGACACTAGATATTATTGAAATCTCGGATTCTTGTGAGTAATATGCTTCAGGCCAGTCAGATTGCCCTCTGTCCAAGTGAGCTGAGGAAACAGTCATTCCCCTTGGTATTCACCCCCAGGATTTTTAGTCTTCCAAGTCACCCTGGGAAAGCCTACATTTTACACCTAGTTTAACTTAAGTGCTTCTTTGTTTAGAGTGACATGACTCTCCTGGTTCTCCCTTTTCTCTTTGTTCATCTGGCTGACCCACCTGTGGGGGTGGGTTATGGACTGAGTTACCATCTGAAGTGTTTTCAGATAGCCTCTGTATTTCTGCCAAAATTATCATAGAGCACTCATAATAGATATGTAGGTAATCTTTACTAATTTCTTAAATTTACAGGATCCACAGTATTTACTACTTCAGATCTCAGATGGTCCTTCTATGTCCCTTTGGGATGGGACGTGAAGCCTAGTGCTTTCTTTAAGTACATAAAATGCCACTGCAAGATTAACACTGCTTCTGATAAGGCTGTGACTGAGTGAATAGTAGCAATTGAAATGAAAGCATTTTCATCTCTGTTGGAATCACTGTGAATGTAACATGGAAAAATAACTGTAGAATATGCTTCCGTCAGCATGTTGAATGATCCGTCAGGGAGAGAGGGAGAGGAACTTTGTAATGGATGTGTAATTCTTGTGAAAATTATTTATTTAGAGAGTATTATGATGACTTTTCTTTCAGTTGGAGATTTGTAGCTAAGTTGCATAACTGCGTCAATTGAATGGATGTTTATCTTTCACCAGGAAAAAAGAGAAATTCGCTAATCAAATAATAGAACTAATTTTCTATTAAAGTTACTTATATTTAATTTCTATACTATATATGTAAAATATGTACATTTATATCTGTACCTGACTCATTCACATACAGTTGAATAGAACTAACTTCCACAGAGTTATCATAATAACAGAATGATCTATAGATACATAGGTCATTTATATATGAATTAATTACCACTTATGCTAAATGTTTTAGATATGATGTATTAGTTACACAAATATAAACTATTCTAGATGGAAATATAGGATTATTTTGGCTTATGTTTAATATACAGAATATGAATATATACGTATAAAGATTGAATTTATTTCTAGCAGGGTGGTAATTTTAATCAGGATACTTGTTAACATTTAGCTATAATTGTCAATTTATCTGACTGATCTAACATTCTATACTTTCAAATGGTAGAGGAAAATTGGACAGATTATTTAGAGGAGCTTATTGAATATGTGCTTATTTTTTTAAGTCTGGAAAATATACTTGCATTTAATTAGCATGCTAGATACTCAAAATAAATCACAATTCATTATGTTGGTTTTCCTATGTATATATTACTTCTATTTAAAGGATAATAATAAGGTTTTTAAAAATTTGTTTGCAAGTACAGATAAATGGACCAAGATGACAATTCATAAAAGGTGATACAAAATTCATGAATGAACATGAAATAAATTAAATAAAAACAATGAGAGTAACATTTTTTCCAAGTAAAAAAAATTATTTTACATTAACAAATGTTATTTTAATTTTTAAATAATATAAGTAAATGATAAAATATACTCTTAAAACTTCTCAGAAAATAAAGCCACTGGTATATTACTTTCCTGACTCCCCCTCCTTTTTCAATTGCATATCATTTGCATGGGGTTCCAAAAATCAATAATTTCCAACCTGTTTTTTACATCTTGTGTAAAATCTTGAGATTCTTTCTATATTATTTGAAATAAGGTCTTACATAAGGTGAAGTGTAGGCATTTGAGGTGAGGTGTGGTTCCAATATTTCATTGTTATGCCCTTCCAAGAAGTGATAGTGATGCTGTCCAAACATGGAGTCTTTCTACACAACCCCAAGGAAGGGGAGAGTTTGGAGAGACCACACACAGCGCTGCAATTGGGCCTCTTGTGTAAGTTCTTTGTAATTCACTGACTTTGGGGATAGTTGATGACATTCTTTTTTTTTTTCCTCTCTCTTTTCTGTATTCTGCCTCATTGTTTCCACTTCCTTCATTTTCCCCAATATTCCATATTTTAAGTAGTGTTCAATTTCCTCTACCTTGGACTTCGGTGTGTAGTTGTATCTAGAAGAGTGTCTTAGCTGTTTCTGATACTGAGAGCTAAATTGTTGCTTGCTCTAGTATTAAGGGCATCTTTTTTTTCTCCCCTTTTACTTAAAGAACATGCCTTATTTCTAGTAAAAGCTGTAAGCCTATTTGGCGAGAAAGCCAAACCTGTTGAAATTTAATTTATAGAATTGTGATGCCAGGCGTTGGTGGGAGCCAGACTGGATCACTGGAGTGCTCCTGTGCTGTGCTTCTCACATTGGCTTCCAGTAGCTTAGCATATTGATTTTACAATTTATGGCTTTCAAAGCCATTTGCAGTCTTGATCCTTCTCATAGTTCCAATTTGCTTATGTCAGTCAAGAACACTGAAATTGTTCCGTGGCAGCATGTTTCCTTTGTAGCTCTGATTTTTTAATAGTTCAATTCATTTAAATTGGGATTGAAAGTTAACATTGATTTTCTTTTTTAATGTCTAGCATTCCTCAAGTTCTTGTCCCATATATTTTGGGCTTATTATATATATGCTTAAAAGGACAGCATTTGTAGGTAGTAGTACTTTACAAATTCCCTTTGCATTGTCTCAGTTACTATAACTGACTCAGATAATTGGTGAGATACACAAACCAGGATAAGGACAAAAAATAAATGAGCCAGACACAGGAAGAATCCCAGACTTTCTTACCATTTAGCATGGAAATTTTCACTCATTCTTTTTGTTTGAATTTTGATGCACTACCTGCATCCAGAATCCATGAATCCACATATGAGTTTTCTGGTTTTTTGTTTTTGTTTTTGTTTTATTTTGTTTTAAGTAGGCTCCATACCCAATGTAGGGCTTGGACTCACGATCTTGAGATCAAGAATCACATTCTCTACCAACTGAGGCAGCCAGGTGCCCCTCCATACTGCTTTTCTTATTCTACTTTTATGGAAAGCAAACTTCTGGCCCTTTCCTCATACCTTGGTTGGCTGGCTAACCACTCCCTATCTTAACCTGCTATCAATCTCCCTTACCTTCCCCTTTCACCTTCAGAAAAATTTCGTCCCTGCAATTCCTAAGTGTTTCTAGAGCTCTGCAGCATTAATTACCATACATCCTCTTGGCTTCTATACCTTACAGGCTCAAGTTCCATTCTTTTCTGGTCTGCTAAGTCAATTACCACTCCTCCATTTGTTCTTGGTTTCCAAAATTTCTATGATATTCCTCATTCAGCATTTTTCCTATCACTAAAACTAATTTGAAAGGATATAGGTGCTTTTATATTTATTGCAGAATTATTTATAATAAGCCAGATATGGAATCAACCTAAGTGCCCATCAATAATAGATAAACAGATAAAGATGTGTAGCACATCTATAAAATGGAATATTACTCAGCCATAAAAAAGAATGAGATCTTTCCATTTACAACAACATGGATAGAGTCAAGAGGATATTATGCTAAATGAAATAAGTCAGATAGAGAAAGACAAATATTGTGTGTTTTCACATTTATTTGGAACAAAAATGAGCAAGCAAACAAAAAAACAGAAACAGACTCATAAATACTAAGAACTGGTGGTTGCCACAGGGAAGGGGGTGGGAAATGGACAAAATATAGGTGAAGGGGATTAAGAGGTACAAATTTCCAGTTATAAAATAAAATCCACAGAGATGGAAAGTACAACATAAGGAATATAATCAATATTGCAATAATGTCATACAGTGAACAATAAGTAATGTATAGAATTGTTGAATCACTATGTTGTACACATGAAACTAATATAACATCGTATGTCAACTATACTCCAATTTTTAAAAATACATTAATTCTTGAGTGAATGAGTTCTAATAGCTCAGTTCTGTTCATTAATTAATTTATGCATTAAAAATTATATATTGGACACATATACACATTAGGTGCTCATCATACATACAGGAACACCAACAAGCTCCTTTTTCTCACATAGCTTACTTTCTAGAAAAGGGAGATAGAAAATACAAAAACAAAAAAAGTATGTGTGGTGTTAACAAATGCTAGGAAAAATAATAAAACATTGTAAAGGGTCTGCAAGTTATTCTTTTTTAAAAAAAAAAATTTAGGGGCCCCTGGGTGGCTCAGTCGGTTAAGCATCCAACTCTTGGTTTCAGCTTAGGTCATGATCTCATGGTTCATGGGTTCAAGACCCACATCGAGCCCCACATTGGGCCCTGAAACTGACAGTGAGTCCCTGCTTGGGATTCTCTCTCTCCCTCTCTCTCTGCCCATTCCCTGCTTGCGCTCTAAATAAATAAATAAATAAATAAATAAATAAATAAATAAATATTATTGAGAAGTGGGCAGAGAGAACAGGGGAGAGAGAATCCCAAGCAGACTCCGTGCTGCCAGTGCAGAGCCCAACACAGGGCTCAAACTCACAAACTGTGAGATCATGACCCGAACCAAAATCAAGTCAAACGTTTAACCAACTTAAACACCTAGGCACCCCTGCAAATTACTCTTTTAGAAAGAATGGTCAGGGCAGCCTCTTGGAGGAGGTAGCAATTGTTCTGAATTTTCTTTTATATTTCCTGTTTCATACAAAAAAATTCTCTAGTGTCTTTCACATATATAGTACATGGTTTTATCCATAGAGAATCCATTGGATGTAGGACTTCTGTGAAACATCTCAAGGTCAATCTTTTTTTGAGCAAACTGAGGACTTCTGTTATCCTCTTTTGTGTTTTTCAAAAAGCTATGGTCATGTCTTTGTCCTTTTTGTTGGGCAGGCACTGTATTTCCATTCCCACACTTTGATATTTCATGTTGCCATGGAGTCAAGTCCTTCTTGCCATTATTTGACGGGACAATAGAGATTTTCTTACCCTCGGATAATAAACTATTGGCATTTTAAGATTTGATATTTAGATGAGAGCTTTATAAGCTGAAGAAATAATGTCTAAAATACAACCTCGGTAATTTCATCATTAATATAATACCAACATACCAGTTAATGTTAATGGTTGTATTACATTAAATAAAAGATTACATTCTAGTTCAACCTAAGTTAAAAATAAGAACATTGACAAATTAGAAGTTTTCACAAGATTGATTAAAATGCTAGTAAAACTTATGAAAAGATCCTCAATATCACTCATCATTAGGGAAATACAGATCAAAACCACAATGAGATACCACCTCATACCTCAGAATGGCTAAAATTAACAACTCAGGCAACAACAAATGTTGGCAAGGATGTGGAGAAAGAGTACTGCTTTTGCACTGCTGGTGGGAATGCAAACTGGTTCAGCCACTCTCGAATAAGGTATGGAGGTTCCTCAAAAAGTTAAAAATAGAACTGCTCTGTAACCCAGCAATTGCAGTACTAGGTATTTATCCAAAGGATACAAAAATGCTGATTTGAAGGGGCATATGTTTATAGCAGCACTATCAACAATAGCCAAAGTATGGAAAGAGCCCAAATGTCCATCGACTGATGAATGGATAAAGAAGATGTGGTATGTATGTGTGTATACACACACACACACACACACACACACACACACACACACACAAACTCAATGGAATACTACTCAGAGATCAAAAAGAATGAAATCTTGCCATTTGTAACAATATGGATGGAACTAGAGTGTATTATGCTAGGCAAGTAAGTCAGTCGGAGAAAGACAAATATCATATGATTTCACTCATATGTGGAATTTCAGAAACAAAACAGATGAACATAGGGGAAGGTAAGCAAAAATAAGATAAAAACAGAGAGGGAGACAAACCATAAGACCCTCTTAAATACAGAAAACGGGCCCTGTGTTTCTGGTGGGTTGTTGAGTCTGGGGATGGGCTAAATGGGTGATGGGCATTAAGGAGCGCACTTGCTGGGATGAACACTTGGTGTTATATGTAAGTGATGAATCACTAAATTCTATTCCTGAAGTTATTGTTACACTATATGTTAACTAACTTGGATTTAAATTTTAAAAAAATGTTAGTAAAACTTATTTTAATTTTTTGTACATATAAAAATGTATATGATATATTTATAAACATGTGTGTGTGTATATAATGCATATAAGCCTAGATCTTAGAAATAGGGTATGTATATGTGTGTGTATAATTTATTTTATTACAAAGAAAAAAAACCAAAGTTATAAAGCCCTCATCTTGGCAGATTTTTTTTGTTGAACACTAAAAACTTGGTAAATTTTTAAAATAAAATGAAGGGTTTCATAAATGGTAGATTCCATCTCTTAATTAGAGGTTCTGCAAGAACTTTGTATTATATATTTGATATGTTACATAAATAGCAGTTAACAAAAATAAAAATACTCAGAATAGAAACAGTATTAAAAGGTATAATAAGCAAGTTTAAGTGAGAATGTCGAAAACAACCCTTTTAATCTTAGGAAAAAAATGTATTTGTTAAAATGTATTTCAGTGTTTGTTGAAATACATTCCACATGAGAAATTTGTTGCTTTTTGGAAATGGATATTCCTCCTCTTATCTGTGTAATGAAATAAATTCCATAGCTGCATAACAGAAAGTAGATGTAATGCCTTTATATAATTACAGAAAATAACTCCAAAATGAGAGACATCAAGAATCAAGAAGACAAGACACCTGTCCACCACCCTGAAATCTTGCGTTAGCTATTTCTGAAGCCCTTTCTAAACCGGGAAGAAGAAATGAAGGATTAGGTGACAGTAACAATAGCTACTCAATAGGAAATAGATTTGTTAGGGTCACATCAATGTGTCCTTCACACTTACTTACCCTGCTTCATTTCCTGTCTCCAAGGCAGTATTTCCTTCCCATTTCTAAAACTCATCTCTCCTGATGTTTACTAAAAGGTTTTCTTTTCCTATGTCTCTCTCCTAGGATCTTATTCTCATGAATCTCTTATTTGTCTTTATCTTCACATTCCTTTTTTTTTTTTTTTTTGTCTAGTTTTATTTCTCTTCTGCTATCACATACTCAAGTTTTGCCACGTTAAATTTTATGAAGCGAAGCAAAACAACAACAAAAGAATCTTCTCTGATTCTTCCCACTCAGGTACCTACACATACCCATTCTCCCCTCCCCTGTCAAACTTCTAGAAACAATATTTTATACTCGGTGTGTCTAATTCTTCATCTCATATTTACTTATAAATCTAACACAGCCAGTCTTTCATTATGTTAGTTGTCTGAAATTGCTTTCTTCAGGGTTAGCATCCCTTTCTAATTTTCAATTTCTGGATCCTTGCCCTATCAAATATATCTGTAACATTTTTCTACTACTGCTTCTTTCTTCCGTTTCTAACCGTTGCTTGCCTTAACACTGCAGGCTCCTGGTTTTCCTCTCTCACTGGGATGAATCTTCTCAATTACCACTGCTACATTCTTTATTTCCCCCTCTCACTAAATGCAGATATTTTCAAGAATCCTTCACTGGTCTTATTTTTTAGCTTCCCGTTTCTCTTTTCAGATAATATCACCTATTTCTGTTTTACCTATCACTTCCATGCAAATAACTTGCAAATCTCTGTGTCTAGTTCTGCCTTTTTAAAAAGCTGAAGGATCCAGACCTGTGTTCCAGTTGTCTGTTGAGTATGTCCTCCTGGTTATCATACTGGCCTCTCAAACACAATAGTGCAAATTCTAAATCATCATATTTGCTTTTCTTGTGTTTCTCTCCTCAACATTCCCTTTGTTGAAAACCACACACCTTTTAAGACATGGTACTAACACTACATTCTTCTTAAACTCTCTGATAATGTCGGTAAAAAAGGCTAATTAAGTATTTTTTTAATCAATCCTTAAGGTATACAGCCTTACAGCCCAGCGGTTAAGAATCTAAGCTTTCATATTAGGCAATCCTAGGCTTGCATCTCAGGTCTACGTGAACTTTCTCAAGCCACTTAACCTTACCAACCCTTGTTGTTTTGTTGTTTTTCACCTATTAAATGAAGATAACAAATATTCAATAAATGCCAACAAATATTATTATTATAAATAAAGTATAATTCTTATAGTATAGTATATGATCCTTGATGGCAGTTGGAGCTGGAAGCATCTGGTCTATCTTCTAAGCAGCAGGAAAAGAATAAAGAGAAGAGCACCCTCTCTCTCTTTAAAAATACTTCCTGGATGTTGCCTAACTTTTGTTTCTCAAAACACAGCTGCAAGGGAGTCTGTGAAAGGTATTCTTTACTTGGGTATAAGGCCATTGTGAAGAAGGTAAGGAGAAAGAATGGATTTTCAAGTAGGCAACGAAGCTTGACTGCCCCAAGGACTATAGTTTCAAGTTTAGCAAGATTAACTGATTAGACTTAATTATACTAGCTGTATAGCATAATTAATGCAATTAATTTATCCAGTGATTACTTCTGGGAGAAGAGCAGTTACAGGTAAGTTTTTAGATAAACACGAAAAATATGATGAGAGTCTGATTTCAAGGCTCCCTAGACTCACATTTGAACTAATTTGAGTAGAGTATGGACTGCAAGTTTAGATGCTGTGAGGAATGGGAAATGTATGTGAATGTGAAAAAAAAAATCAATTTGGCCTTTAAAAGTAAGAAGAAAAGATTTTTCACCTTATAGATTTCTAAGAGCTTTCAAGACAATTTTTCAGGCATCCAAAAAATGTCACAAAAAGTTTATTTTAATGACCAGAAAGAACTCAAGACATATTTTCCTCATATAATTCTGGAGCTAGTAATATTAGAAATAGCACAGAGATAAGAGAATTAAATCTGATGTAAAATATGACAAATGCTTGCATGTTATCAATTTATGAATTTTAATGGCAACTTAAAATATATCTTCTCAAAAAAACTTTATTATGAAAAAAAACTAAACATAGAAATGGAGAGAGAAAAATAAACCAAACCCTCCTAAAATCATCAAATTCAACAGTTTTTATGATTTTGCCCCATTTGCTTTAACCACTCTCTCCCAATTTTTCTTAAGTATTTTATAGTAACCACTTAGATTCTTTTTTCTTTAATGATTATTTATTTTTGAGAGAGGGAGAGAAAGAGTGCACATTCACGCATGCATGCAAGTTGGGGAGGGGCACAGAGAGATGGAGACCAAGACTCCAAAGCTGGCTCCCACAGACAATAGACAGCAGACAGCAGGATGTGATGCGGGGCTCAAACTGAGGAGCTGAGCTATGAGATCATGACCTGAGCTGGACCAATTGAGCCACCCAGGCGCCCCTGAAGTATTTTAAAACAAATTCCTAGATCATGTCATTTTACCAAAAGCTATCTTTTAAAAGAGCTATTCAATCATTATTCAATCATTCATTGACAAACAATGTGTTTCTACCCTATGACTCTTAGAAGTTTGGCAACTTATGTCCAAAGTTCTCAAATGATGCCTTTATCAGAAAGGTAGAACATTTTGCATTTACAAATGCTTTGTAATCTCTATTATGTAGCTTTTCCTGTATTGCAGTTATCCACAGATCATGGTGTTAAAATACTATTCCTTCTGGACAGTGGAAGAAGAGAATTTAGCATATGCACAGACGCAGTTACAGTCAATATTCAACTTATTCTAATTGCCATATGAAAGCTGATCTATATGGTCAAAGAAGAGTCTAATAGAAGATGGCTAATTGTATCATTTTAAACCTTAAAGTCTTTTTTATGAATAAAACTCTTGATCACTGAACACAGAAGTTAATGTTTTTAAAAAGTTTTTTTTTTTCAATGTTTATTTCTTTTTGAGAGAAAGAGAGAGAGACAGCATGAGCAGGGGAGGGGTAGAGAGGGAGTGGGCACAGAATCCAAAGCAGGCTCCAGGCTCTGAGCTGTCAGCACACAGCCCAACCTGGCGCTCAAACCCACAAACTGGGAGATCATGACCTGAGCTGAAGTCGGACGCTTAACCAACTGAGCCACCCAGGCACCCCAGAAGTTTATGTTTTGAGCAGGTATCAGCCTTCATCACCATTCTGTCACTACCATGTAATAGTGGGATACATCCCTTCTATATTTGAGTATTCTGATTCTTTCTCCCTTTAGAGAAGTATTTAAACATATCAGACAGAAAATACATGCTGTGAATTACCAGAATAAACATTTTAGAAATCTCTGGAAAAACACCAGAATGTATTTTTTAAATATTTCTTGAAATTCTTCTCCCATAAAAAGAAACTACTGTTGAAAATAATGATATATATTTTGAAGTTCATTACAGGTTCATTTTAAGGAGTACAATGTGGTTATAAACATTTCTTCTAGTCCTTTTGTAACTCCAAATGCTTACACTCCTTTCTTGTCTTTTCAGTTCACAAGTTAGTAAAAGTAAAAAGTATTTCAAAGTCAAGCTTTAAAACATAGTTTTTTCATTAGTTGATACAACAGAGATTTGGATGTCTGATAACATACCTCTTTTTAAAATATTAGGTTAGTCGTCTTATACAAGAGAGCTGATATTTTATGAATACCCAGTATAATTTTTGCCTTAACCTTATTGTTATACAGATGATTATGATCAAAATATTCTATTCAAATACATATGTTGGTAAAATTTGAGTAGATCGACTAAATCTGTATTTAAAATTGAAGTATTACTTTATTTTACATCTGAGTATGTTCTGCGTTTGAAATGAAAACAAACAGGGATCTGTCATACATATCTTTCTCATAAACAAACACCAATATAGCTTCACATTGGATGTAGCTTAAGCTTCTTAGAAAAAAAGTTATGAGGTCTTGCTTTTCTTTTGTTTCTCCTTGATGAAATTGTATGCAAGAAACCTCATGACACATCTGCAACACTACAACCTTGAATTTTAAGTTGATATTGCCTGTAGTCAAGTGTGAGTCATGAATTTCAATACATTTGTTTCAATTGTTCCCTACAGCTAAGATGCAGAAAATACTTATTTCCCTGGTTAGTATCAAATTCAAATGAATTTTATCATTTGAACCATGGAGAAGACTCTAAGGTACTATCCTTCTTACAAAAAAATGCATAATGAGAAAGAAAAATATTAATGGTTTAATACATTATTAAATTAGAGAGGATCAAGTTTCCTTCTATTTTACTTGGATATAATTATAAAATCTCCAGTATGGTTATTTTCCCCGCTTGTCTGAGAAAGAGATAAAAGATTCTGTCTCTCGAGTCTGATAGAAAACATGATAGCCAGAGGCCAGTACAAGAAATTGTTATTGAGTCAGAAATATGAATTGTTAGTAAAGCTTTTTTAATTCAGTTATTTTCTTACAGCTATAATTATACTATTCAAAAACATTTAAACCAATCTTCACCGAGATCATTAGAGAGTTAAATTTTTTTTAGCAGTTATTTTTCATATTACATCAGGAAAGTATATTTTTTTCATGATTCATTATCTAAGTTGAGGATAAATTAATTTCCACTCTTTCCATGGGCCTCTGGCATAAAGAAAAAATGAAGACAGTAGCAGAACTTCGTTCTAGTGACAACCTTATTGTAAAGTGAAAATGTTACTTCACTTATTGGTAAGTTTTTTTTTCCCCCTGAAAAATCATCAGAACTTATTGATATCAATGGGGGCTTGCTAGTGTGTCCCAGTGAGAATTTATGAGTGATGTAAGATCATTTAAATGTGTAACAGAGTGAAAATCCATGAGTGACAAGAGCACAGTTAAGAAGTTCCATATGGGCAAGCCCTAAGATGGAGGGCAGCTTCCGCATTGCTGCTCAGGGCCCGCACCTGCTGACCCGGAAGCTGTTGACTTCCCCGCCACCCCGCTCTGCCTCTACCGCAGGAAGACTGTTAATCATTATGAAAATCCTAGAAATGTGGGGACTCTTGACAAGACATAAAAAATGTTGGCACTGGATTGGTGGGGGCTCCAGCTTGGGGTGACGTAATGAAATGCTGGGTTCAAGTGGATGGAAAGGAGAAGACTGTGGTTGCCAGGTTTAAAACATTTTTTTTTTAAGTTTATTTTTGAGACAGAGAGAGACAGAGCATGAACGGGGGAGGGGCAGAGAGAGAGGGAAACACAGAATCAGAAGCAGGCTCCAGGCTCTGAGCCATCAGCCCAGAGCCCTACGTGGGGCTCGAACTCACGGACCGCGAGATCGTGACCTGAGCTGAAGTCGGATGCTTAACCGACTGAGCCACCCAGGCGCCCCTAAAACATTTGGCTGTGGTTCTGCAAGTGCGTCTAGCTTGTTGGCCACTGGGACAACCATGGAGGAAACCCTGACCATCAAGAACACACATATCGCCAAGGAAATTTGCCTCCTCCACCCCCGTGAAACTGCACTGCTCCATGCTGACTGAAGATGCAATCAAGGCCGCCCTGGCTGATTACAAACTGAAACAAGAACCCAAGAAAGAAGTAGGGAAGAAGACATGAAGCCTCTGCCAAGCGTCCAGCAGGCCATATCACTGTTTGCTCACTCGCCATCCAATCACCATAGATGTTTATTTAGAAGCTCCTCACACTACAATAAAAGAACTCTGAGACAAGCAGCTTTTGTTGGTCACGTTGTGGCTCTAATGCAAGCAAAATACAATTTACTTGTTCCAAATCCCGTCCTTTCTTTCAGCCCACTTTTATCACCTTAACCCAGTTGGTGTGTATGTTGAATTGTGTGCATGGCCTCCAGACAGAAATCAATAACGAAGTCTCAAGTGTGGTAGTCCACAAAGTGCACAAATATTTACTTTCACCTAATTCTATTTTGGGGAAGATTACAAGTAGAAAGCCCTGCTATGATTACTTGACAGAAGCAATTATTATATCATAAATAAAAGATAAGAAGACCAAAAAAAAAAAAAAAGCTATATATAATAGGACTGTATCTTTTATGTTTGTAGCATGCTTTTTTAATTTTAAAATTTTTATATTCTTAGAACATTTTTTAAAGTAATCTCTACAGCAAACATGGTCCTCAAACTCACCATCCAGGGGTCAAGAATCACATGGGCTACTTACTAAGACAGCCAGGCACCCTGTAGCATCCTTTAAGTAGTACAAGTGCTTTAGGACATATTTTCCATTTGGGCTACATCTAAGGGTGATCCTAAGAGTTAGCATAAAGATTATAATGTAATTGACTTTATAAGGTCAGTTTCTTATTAATTTTTGCTACAAATTGTTGACAAATTAATGTGATGCATGATGAATGAGTGATTAAAAGATTATTATTATTATTATTATTATTATTATATTGTTAGCATATAAAAGAGAGTCCACTCTGAGTACTTGAAAGGAAAAGCTGGTGATGTGAGATAAAATTGAGAGTTTTGTGACCTATATTTTGAAAAAGAAAGCAACTCATTAGTTTTAGCTCCAATTTGTGTGTCTTGTAATAATTATAGGTGTTCATGCTGATCTTAAAATATGGAATCCAAACATCCACCAACTGTTGCTGAATTATTCCATTGGCCCTATATGACTCTAATTTACTCAACTCCATATAAACCCCCAATTTGTCTAGCATGCTTGACTACAATGCCTTACTCAGACCACCTGCCTTAGTAGACAGTTCTGTGCAATTCTATGCTTCCTCTTAAAATTATATATTTCAGTGCTTCACTGTTCAAAATGCCCATCTCAGATTCTTAGTACATAGTAAGATTGTCAGCATATACTAAGCTAGGTAGCTTACAGGAAAGCGGCTATATATAATAAGAGCTCTTCTAAACAAATTTAAGCTATTCTGTTGCTGCTGTTACATCTGTATCTTAACTTCAGATACTTGATGCTAAGCCAGAGGGAGAAATATGCTAGGGTCATGGAACAATCTAACTACTTCTCAAAAATGTCCTGTGGTGATAGCTACCTAATTTAACACTTCAGTCATGAGATGAGGCCAGCCCTGCTGGTTGGCATTTGGAAAGGTTAAGGGCTGTGCAAAAATGTAGAGCCCCTTGTGATGCTCAAACCCAGCAATTACTCTTATGGTTTAGATATTGCTTTCTTTTCCTTTTATTGGTTGTAACTTTCTATTTCTATTTTGTTAGGTTGTATTGTCCTCTAACAAGTCAGCACATACCTCTTTTGAAAAGAGAGAGGGTATAATGGATTTTTTGAAAGGCGTAAATATAAAATTAGTGAGGTCATGTACAAAAGCACTATTTCCTACCTACCCCCTCTCTTTCTTCCCACACAGACACACATGCAAACACACCATATAGCAGAAAAACACAATTTAATATGAATAAGGACAGCTCAAGCGTAAAGTATTAATTGAGTTAGAGGGCTTATTAGATGAATAGAGTGAGGTGGGCTGGTTGGCTTCATGTTGTCTAGTTTGCTTATTTGGTTAAATAGTAAGTATTCAATTAGTTGACATGTATTTGAAAGTAGCTTTCTAGGTCAAGGGATGATATAGACTCTGGAATTATAATAGTGAAGAAAACAGACAAGAATCTCTTGTTTCAGGAGCTTACACTCTAGTAATGCTTGGAAATTTCTTGCTCCGTACCAGACACTGGGTAAGTTGGCTTATGTGTTTTAAGCCTCACAACAACCCCATCAGATAGGAACGATTTACACAGTGAGAAAACTGAGGTACTGAAGGTTAAGTGGCTTGCCTGTGGTCATGCAAGTGGGAAATGGTACTGGGATTTGAACTGGGTTACTATCTCCCCAGGGTCTGTGCAGTCATAGCCAAGGCCTCATGGAAGCTTTAAAAGGTTACCATTAATAAAGCAACTGTTTCCTCAAAATGAATACATTCTTCTCTAATGGAATGAAGAAGCATTTCTTAGGATTGTTTATAATGATGAGCATTCACCTTTGAAACCTGGTGCACTTTCCATCTTCCCATTACCATTTTCTGGCAATTTTCAGTATATGATTTGAGGCACCGCGGTTTGATTTAGCGGGAACTTTATCAGATTTTGCCTCTTTGTCCTTAATTTTAACCAAATTTAACTGAATCAGCCAGATTTCTGTTAACACAGCATTCAGCATTGTCACAGCTTACACAATTTACTGTAATGCTATGTGGCCATATGATCATTGTTAACATGAGGAAACCCGGAAGAGTAGAGCATAGTGACATTTCCTCCATGCATGTTATTTGTCCCTTCACCATGCTTTTTTATTTGACCCTGTAGCCAGTCATTTGAGCTCTGGGAACTTCAGTTTCCACCTCTAATATAGTTACTAATGACCTTCCTCCACAACAACAGGGCTGGAATGATGATCTGATATAGAAAATGTAAATAAAAAGGCTTTGTAAATTTGAAAAATTATGCAAATTTTAAGTTGCAAATAATATGAAGGAAAAGGATACAGCATTTAGCCTTCTGCATAGCAAGCATTATGCAAGATCATTACGAAGATCCTTATTTAAGGGAGGAGGAAATAAAATGATAAAGAGAAGTACTTTGCACATAGCAGTCACTCCACAACTGTTAGTTGACTTTATCTTTTCCCTTGATATAAACTGGAACATATTCCTATATATTTATCTATCCCAACTTTAAGAGCTAAATTAAAGGAGAAAAACTGAATTACCTCCAGCTTCTTGAGGGTATAATGTTTAAAAATATTAAATCCCCTTTTTCTCCTTTGCCTTTCTGAACGTAAGAGTTTCCTGAACAAAAATGTCTAAAAGGGATTGGCATTTATTATAGCAACAGTTCCCCTGAAGTGCAATGCACAATACTCAGTTTTGATATCTAAATCTAGGTCCTCAATGGTCAAAAACAAGTCTTGAGGAGAACAGATAGATGATTGAGGTCCTGCTTCTCAAAGACTAGAATGAGAATATAGTGAGAAACACATGCCCTCAATATCCTCTACCCTCCTTTCCTGGAGAAACTAGATGAAGATCATGGGTGTTGAGGTGGGGAGATCGTGGTCAGGGTGGTAGGAAAGCTGAGGAAAGCAGCAAGGACAGAGAATGCTCCTGTTTCTATTCCTCATCAAGGATTCTGAAAAGAAGTCACCATTCATGATCCCACGTGCACCTCTGATGTCTTCCCATGAACTTGGCAGAGCAGAATGGCCAGGCACTGGGGAACTTGAGTTCCCATGTGGATGGAGTCCATGGCCCCCATCTAGAAGCTGTGGCTAGGGAATTTCTGAGAGGTGGTCACTACAGAAAAGAGCTGGGGTAGGTGGCTTTGTAAAAAGGATTGTGCATTGCTCAAGCTGACAAGAAAATGTGGCAATCATGGAGTGACACAGGATTAAGGCCACATCACAAGTTATATGACTTCAGATTTCAGTCAAGAAGAACAACGGGACAAGTAGCAACTGGTTGGATAAACAGTACTACCCTATACTCCCAAGGGGGCAGAGGACACCTCCCAGGGATCCTGAATCTCCCTTCTCAGCAAAAGGTTGCACAGCCTCTTCCCTCCCCCAATATACTAGGTGACTAACGTAGGGAGGGAAAGAAGATGAGAGGAAAATAGCTGAGAGAGTACACATTTCATCCATGGAAGCTAAATATTCCTCCACACTGTTAAAATTATTAAATTAAAAAAAAACCACACTTTTGATTGGATTAAAAGTTTTCATTTTTTCTTGTTAACCAGTGCACAGAGTGTACACGAAGGAGGCTGGGCTAATTATAGACATAATAAAGAAGTTATTTTACCTCCAAGCATGAGTTGGTGTTTGAGTGACATGTGCTGTCCTGATACAAACATAACAGGGCAGAAGAAAGTAGAAGTACTGGATGGGTGATGGGAGGAGGCCTTTTTGAAGACATGGTACTTGAGCGGCATTCTCAACAATTAGAAAGACTCAGCCAAATGATCACAGTGGAAAGTCTTTCAGTTGGAAAATGTGCAGAGCCCCTGAGTGATGAAACCTGACCTGGATGCCTTCCCATAATGATGCTTTCTGTTGCTGTCACCAGACACTTTAGAGTGGCCATGTGCATTGAAGTTAAGTCCTTTAAATTAAGTATAACCCATGGTTGCCCTGGATCACATTCCATCAACCACCAGTGTGACCACAAGCTCCATACCCAGCTCTCTCACATGGACCTCAGAACCAGGGACACTTCCATCTCTGGGTACTGCAGCTGATCCTCAGCATTTCCTCCACACCTAACGCTGTGGCTGTGTGCTGGCCCTGTGCAGGCTCCCAGGGCTGGTCATGACCAGAAGACTCCATATTCTGGGATTAGTCTGCAGCCATCCTGGCTATTAGTACACTCCTAACCATCATTGTCCATCACAGCTGGATTTCATGTTGGTTTTGTTTCTGAATCCTGATTTATTAACTATTCACAACTCTTTGTCATCTCTTACCAACCTTTTTGTGGTTTTTTAGCTTTGTGCGGATTCCCAGGTCCATGGCTACAGCTGTTCCTAAATATCTTCCCAAGTGTCACCACTTGTCCTTACAAATCTACCATTATTGTCAGTTTTTCCCCATTGTTCACAGCATTCTGTATCTGAGTAATTTCTGTTTTAAGAGTCTAGTTCACTAAGTCTAATTATGGCCACTCCAAAGCTTGAACTTTTCACAAGACTGCAGGTTCCCTCTATAAAGTTAAAAAACCAACTAACCAATCAACCAATCTACCAACTAAAATAACCCCAAACAAATTGTGTGTGTGTGTGTGTGTGTGTGTGTGTGTGTGTGTGTACATGTGTTTGTAATTCAAGCCTCACAACAATCTTAGGAAAACAATATTGCATCACTATTTTACATGAACTTGAGGGTAGGTAAATTGCCATAATCATGAGCTGATGACAAGGATTTGGCACTAACACAATGTTATTCTAAAGCCCATGCGCTTTCCACTGTGGTACAATAAAGGTTTCTACTCCAGCTACTCTTCCAGCATTTTCTTAGTTTGCTGTTCACTCGTTCCAGAGTTTACACTATCTTGGCATATTCCTTGTAGTAAGCCCCCCCATGCCCTCATCACTTGGTAGCAATATAACCTCAGATAAATTGCATCATTTTCTTGAATTTTGTTTACCTTATATCTAATATGGAGATAATAACAGCAATAGTTATAGTGAGGTAATACTAGGCACATTAACAATGTTTACTTTTATAGTCTAGTTGTTGTTTTATCATTGGGCACATGTTCTTTGAAGATTTTACCATCCATGATGCCCCTACATCTCTAAAGGTATGTGATTCCTTTCCCTATTTGCTTTATTGAATGTTACCTTATTATTACAGTTCACTCCAACACTTTACGCTACTCAATAAGTACTGCAAAGAACAGTGGATGTTCACTCTGATATTTTGTAACTGAGGGTAGAATTGAGTG
This sequence comes from Neofelis nebulosa, assembly GCF_028018385.1. NCBI lineage: Eukaryota > Metazoa > Chordata > Mammalia > Carnivora > Felidae > Neofelis > Neofelis nebulosa. Next base: position 31,367,449 of record NC_080785.1, read on the forward strand.
TCCTGTCCAACAGGGTTAATTTTCAAAGGAATAATGTTGTCTTGTCATCATCGGTCTCCTCATAACATAGATCCTGATGGCGGTGATTGTGAGGTGATAGCAAATTAAAGTGTTAGATTAAATAGCTTGACTATGAGTGAAGCAGATAGATAGTGACAGTAAAGGGGTCAAGTTTCTGGACACCCATTATGGGAATGCTACTCAAGTCAATAAAGGTATACTTTGCAGTATCAAATGTGAGTGATTCCAGATCCATGGTGTCAACATTTCATCATGTTTTATTTTGTTTGTTTCATTTTATTTGTAAAATAATCTTTTCCTCAATTACACATTTGGAGGAATGTATAATTCTAGTCAAAATAACCATAAATTGCTACTATTTATACATCTGTCACAATTAATTATCTTTGTTTAAGGATTTATAATATGAAACCATTAATGACATCTTTAATTTGAGGACACATAGGCAATAAAGATAGTGACTTTACATTTGATTCTCAAGAAGTAATACTAATAAAGAATAAATGTAATCTATTCTGTCATATTAAAGCACAGTAGCTGACTCAAAAACATCCTTATTAACATTTTATATAATGGTTAGGTATGGTTTGCATATAATTTGGTGTGATGGCTGATTACATGGAATCTCAATCAACACGTTAACTCCAGTATCTTCCATGTCTATTAATGGTTCACTTATAATTTCTAGTGGTTTTAATATTACACACATACAAACACATTTTTTTTCTTTTTTCTTATTTAAGTTAATGGGATGTATATGGGGAATTATTAAGCTCTATGACCAATTCACACACTGGCTTAACTGTGGAGCCCTACCAAGAACATCATTCAATAAATGGATATTGGATGCATTTGCTGATATTATATATTACATATATAATGTCAAATAATAATGCATGTATAATATTATGACAAATGTGTTGAATTACGGGGGGTATTTATCTAGTCCTCTCTATTCCCCTTTGTCTACTATGATAGTTCCCATTCTACGCCTTTCTAGACTGGTTTTAATTCTTACAGAATTATAAACTCTTTAAGCTTTGAAAGAGAAGTTAAAGGTCACCTAGTTCCTTCTCATTTAAATTTATCATTTTTTTTCCTGAAAACAAAACCAACCAAATAACAACAGCAACAAAAGCATATCCTCTAACTAACAAGTTTATGGAAATTGGATGAGGAATTGGGGGAGGGGAGTCTATGAAGGGAACAATAGTCTTTGCATGGTTACCTTTGAAAAATGTTATTAAGGTTTGTGATCTGGGACATAAAGCATCTGATCTGCATAAAAAAAAGAGGTTGACATTAGCTGACCTAGAGAAGAGATAAATAGGCAGGGCACATATAATCACTTATGTTAAAGTGCTTGATGGTAGAGTGGAAGATGAAGTAGGAGTCTGCAGAAATACATGTCCCAGACTTATGGACATTACTAGTTGGAAAATAACAGTGCACAATTCATTTAACAAAGTGAGTACGTTTCATCCCTTTCTTCTGAACAGATACAGCTCATGGCTTTAGTAGTGGTGCCTGGTGTTCTATAAAACTTGAACTTTCTTAATTTGTTATATCATCAGTGTTTCTTAGGAAGAGAGGTACTCTGTGTACTAATTTTCATACACAAATTTGGAAGAAATGTTAATATTGTTATTTTTAAAAGGAAAACAATTTTAGATCTTATGCCACTCTAGAATTCTATGCTTAATATTAAGTAAGAATACGAAATGAAATTCTACTATATACCCCTACTATCAAAGGTAAATTACTAGCCATAATCTCAAATATCAAAATATAACTCAAACAATATTCTTAATTTGTGTAAGGAACCAATAAACCAAGTGTGACATTTTATGCTACTAATAGGACTTTAAAATTCAGTCTTCTTATTTTTTTTCCTTATGAACCAAAAGATAGATTTTGAGTCCCTAATTTGAGTAACACCAATGTAGTATCATGTAATTAGTTGGGTAGTTTTCAACTGAGCAGACTCATATCAGATTTATAATTATTTCAATCAGAAAAACACTCACAATTGGTGTAACAGAAAAGATGGGGGAAATTTGTGCTGATCTGTATTTCACCCCTGTTCATGGCCACAGTCCAGGGCTGCTAATTTGGCTTTTCACTCTGTCATATTCCACTTGAACCTTTCTGAGGGAATATCCTATGCATCTGGCAGATAAAAACAGACAGGGACGAAACTAGGACTTGAACTCCCAGTTCTCCACTACTGAAACAGAGCATTGGCTGATAATGACTTTCTAACAATATTACTGTTGTTAGACTCTCCTGCATCCTTTTGTTGAAGTTTTCTGGCACCAGGGAGCTAAGAATGAACACACAGGACACATTTAATGCTAAAAAGCTATGCCTCCACTAAAGATATTTAAAATTCCAAATTGGAATTATATGTTGCACTTCACTGTGAAACAGAATTTAAATATGCCACTCATGGACAAAATCATGAATTCCATTTTACTTTCAAATACACATCTTTATAAAATTACATTCGGCTAATAACTAAACCTCTTCCATTACAGAGGTATGAAAAAGATGAAGTGCTGGGCTTCACAAATGAGAGGATCCAATTCATCTATGTTTTGTGAATTACTCATGCTTTACATTTGAGGAATTTATACCAATAAAATGCATAATGGATCAAAAGTTAGTAAGTTTTCAATTTAATTTTTAAATACAGGGGTTTTAAAGTGGGGAGTGGCACTTTGAGGATGAGAGGCATTCTGTGTGTGTGTGTGTGTGTGTGTATGTATTATATCCATAAAGATCTTTCTAGAATCTGCTATTATTATCCAGGACCATGCTTCCTTAGTAAGTTCTAACATGGAAACAAGTGGGATTTCACGGTCAGAAGCATCCCTGTTTTCAGTCAGGGATCAATGAAGAATAAGCCTGAAGCTGGGCCTATATCCTGGGCAATCTCATTATGACATGTTTCTAGGAAATCAATCTGTCTGCTGTTTATCGCACATTTCTCAGATAGATCACATTGAAATTCAGCCCTAAAGTTCTTCAACCCTCATTCCATAGAAAACAGCAACACTGGAACCAATTCCCTGTTAAAAAAATACATAAATATGTAAATAAAACTGTAGCATATAGATAGGCTTGTTGTTGCTATGGATTCTAAAATATCCATAGAAGAATTCAATTTTCTAAAAATATCCTATAGAAAATTAAGTTCCTAACTAGAAGTCACTTTATTTTTTTCCAAAAAAGAATGTTACAAGTATAAATTTGGCAGGTTTTGTGCAAATTATCAGCAGAAAGAACCATTACTGCAGTACTGTCTGGAGGATGCCACAGATCTGTACTGTGGATAACATAATGACATTAAGGACACTCCTTACGACAGTGTTCAGACAAAGCCATCCTCATTTCCCTATCTGCTTTAGAGAAAATCATATTACAGCAAAGGGACTCCAATTGTTATTTACTTTAAAGCTGCAAATAAATACTAATGCTCTATCTCTTATTCATATGTCTGTGAAACGAGAATGCAAGAGAGAGTTAAGTAAAGTACTTAGTTAATATTTACGAGGGATTTAAATGGAAAACAAAGAGAAAAGTCCTAATATATGAATGCTGTTTTCTGCACTTAAAATACTTAAAAATGTGGAATTAAAAATTTTCACATCCCATTTACTAAACCAGCTGCATGCATTCTCCCAGATACTGATTACTTTAGGGTATGCTTTTTCTTTAACAGAGGCCTGAAGCTTCTAGAGCCTACCTTGATGAATGCAAGTTTGTATATATATGCATAATTGTCATTTATCAACACTAATGTTAACAGTGAACTTCGTAAGTGGCCATTAAAAATTCTCAGTAAGGCCTGATTTTTCATTGCAAAAATACTACCAAAGTACCTTTATGGATTTATGTTCCAGATGGTAGTACCATCTGGGAGCTAACTTTCATTGTCTAATAGTTTCTTGCTACATTTACATGTATTAGGCATCAACACCCACTTCTGGTTACAATTGTTTTCTTTCCTGAATCAGAACTTAGTAGAATGTATTGTGTATAGCTTATTATGCACTGATCTCAGGTGACAAAAAGAAGTAAAACTGGAAATTTCATATTGCTAATAATAGAATGCACAGCAATAAAGCGACCTCCATTGACCATTTCCAGACTTGAGATCAGTAGCATTTGTGCCTCACACATTTGCATGAAATGTGTATCCTAAGCAGGTTGGGTCTGCCACTCTGTTCCCTTGTGAATGTAGGCTTGCCAGATGGTTCTGGTGAAACTTTATTTTCTTGAGAGGCTGCATTTAAAGAACACCTGATGGCCTCCAAATGTACCAGAAATTAAACTGCTAGATTTTCTAGTAGATTGATAAAAACGAGAATAAAATGGAGTGAACAGGAACTACCACAGTGCATTACCCTTTTCTTAGGAACACTGACCCTATTCTAGTTCAGTCTCGAGAATTAAGGAACTGATGGGTAGGCCTAGCTCTCTTATTCCACGTATCATGAATAAAGTTTGACTTATTTTTAGTCAAAATGTCTATTAGATGTAATTTTTCCCCCCGGTCCAATGGATCTAACTTCCATAATTCTCATCATATTGTCATAGTCTGCCTTTTACAATACTATGGTAGCCACCAATCCCCCTCCCCCAAGAGATGTCCACATTGCATTCCTTGGAACCTCTTTTTTATGTTTATTTACTTATTTTGAGAGAGAGAGGGAGAGCGTGTGTGTGCTAGTGGGGGAGGGGCAAAGAGAGAGAGAGAGAGAGAGAGAGAGAGAGAGAATATCCCAAGCAGGCTCTATACTGTCAGCACAAAGCTGGACACAGGGCTCCACGCCACAAACTGTGAGAGTGAGATCATGACCTGAGCCAAAATCAAGTGTCAGACACTTAACTGACTGAGTCACTTAGGTGCCCCTCCTTGGTACCTCTTCATTTGTTACGTTATATGGCAAACAGGAATTTGGAGATGTGATAGAGTAATCACAATGGTCATTCTAAGATGAAGACAAAAAAGTCAAAGTCATGAAAAGGAAACAGGATGATGGAAGCTGAAGTTGGAACTGTGTGCTTTAAAGATGGACAAGGGACCACGAGCCAAGGGGTGTGGGCAGACTCAAGAAGTTGGAAATGACAAGGGGATGGATTCTCTCCCGGAGACTCAGAAGGAAAACAGTACTGCAGGCAGCTTGATTCCAGATACTTCAGAATCATTTGGGACTTCTGGCCTCTAGAACTGTGAGGCAGTAAGTTTGTGTTATTTTAAGCCCAAAGTTTGGGGTAATTTGTCACAATGGCAACAGGAAAGTAAGGCACATAACCTTAGAGTCTGTGGGCTTGAGCACTGTTTTCACAGAATTATTGAATCATTTTACTATAGGAATACTCTCTAGAGAGGGACAATTTGTTACTGAGGGAGAGTAAAGGGAACATTGCCAGAATAATAATCTTGGGAAAGTAAGAACGGCTGGAAGCCAGGACACAAGTGGGAGGACTGTATTCAGCTAGGAACAGAGACAGTTGGCTTCATTTTTTTTTTATCTCTAATGATAAGAATATCATAGACTGTGATATCATTGGCTGACAAGCTCTCTTAGTTTTCTTCCAGGCCCTGAGAATGGTACTACTCTCCATCTTTTTCCTAGGTTCATTTTCCTCCATCTTTGAATGTTTCCTATTCCCAATGATCCCATCAACAGACTGCTTCTCCTTCCTCATTAGATGTCTCAATACTCAGTCTTACCCTCTTCTAATTGCAGTTACCTTTGTTGATTGCTTAATTAAAATGAACACCTTCTACAGCAGTGATTCTCCACTGGGGACAATTCTGCTCCGCAGAAGGCATTGGGCAATGCTTGGAGACATTCTGGTTGTCACAGCTTGCGGGGGGTAGGGGGGGTGGGGGGTGGGGGATGGAAAGGAGGTGTGCTGCTGGCATCCAGTGGGTAGGACTCAGGGATGGCTGCTAAATATCTTATAATGCACAGAACAGTCCCCCAAGCAAAGAATTATCCAGGCCCGAATGCTAATCATGCCACGGTTGGCTGTTGCAAAACCCTGTTTTAGACAATACACTATTCTTTATGCTATAGCATGGATTTTCCTTTAAGTCAAGCTTCTGGAAAGGGTAGACTCCACCCATACTGTCTGCTCTCCTTACTTCCTATTGTCCCTTTACTATACCACACTGATTTCAACTGCTATATCCTTATGCTCTCATTTGGGACGACTTTTTCAAGCTCATGAGTTTAAAATATATTGCCAATATGCAAATTATGCTCACATCTTCTTATTTGTTCCAGTGTAACCTCCAAACCTTAGACAAATTGGTCTGTCTGACTGCTAGGCACCCCTACTTCTTTGTTTCAAACACCCTGATGAACGTATACAAACTGATCTCATCAGTTATCACTGAAACTTATTCTCCCTCCTGCATTTGCCACTTTCTTCCCCTCTAAATTTGATAGTGTTTTTCTTTTTGTGCTCCACTCATTGCCCCATCCAGTCACTTGCCAAATATGCTTATTCTTTAAAATTCTGTTCAAGTTTCTTTGTGTAAAACCCTCCTGACCTCTCCAATTACTAAGAGCTGAATCAGATATCTCTTCCTCTGCTCCTTCTTTATGGTCTTGTAGCATCCTCCTGTGATACATCATCTACACAATTTGCCATATGGTATTAGCAATTAGCCACACAGAAATAAAAAGTCTATGAAATTGCATAATATTTCCCCATAAGAACCCAAATTGGATATCTCTTGCTTGTTTTGATACAACCATGTGGGACTTCCCCAACTTCCTTCACAATGTGACCTAAACTTTAATGCCTCACTGTCTCTGTAACTTTATCTCCAAAATACTGAGGTTCAACCTTAGCTCTGTTAAAAACATAAAACAAAAAACAAAACAAAACAAAAAAACAAAACAAAAAACCTCCTTAAGTGTACTGTGTAAAATTCCAAAGAGACCCCTATGACCTTTGCTCCCTGGTGTTACTCCTGTGATTATGTTACCTTACTTAGCAAAAGGGATTTTGCAGTTGCAGTTAAGATTACTAATTAGTTAATTTTAAAATAAAAAGATTACCTAAGTAGACTTAATCTAATCATGTGAGCTCTTAAAAAGCACCAAGTTTTCTCTGGCTGATAGCAGAAGGAGATGTCAGAGAGGAAGCATGAGGGCTTCAAGTGCCATTGATGAAGGAGTGAGGAGGGACCAAGAGAAAGAAGGCAGGTGGCCTCTAAGAGAAGACAGCGGCCCCCAGCCCCCAAGGAAACTGGGACCTCAGACCTATGGCCACAAAGAACTGGATTCTGCGAAGGACCTGGATGAGTGTGAAAGATTCTTCCCCAGAGCCTCTAGACAAGACCTGAACTTTGCTGACATCTTGATTTCAGCCTTGAGTGACCCAGTCAAATTCAGACTTCTGATCTAGAGAACTGTGAGATAATAAATGGTTGTTGCTGTAAATTGCTAATTTTGTGGTAATTTGATAGGCAGCACTAAAAAAAAAAAAAAAAAAAACAAGGAAGGCCCGTCTCCCTCCTCCTCAGCAAACGAATCAGTTCTTTTTCTATACTGTCGTTCAAATAGCTATTATGATTTTGACACAGACTTCTTCTTTAACCTCTAGCTTTTAAGTCCCCTAAAGGTAGGCAGTGTGTATTATTTACATAACATCTAAGGAATAAGTAAACAAATGAGATTAAAAGAATTCATGTGACAAATAATTAGTCATACTTTGGTTTGGCTCTCTGGATATAAATGTTTTATAACCTTTAGCAGTCAAATCAAACTATCCAACTAGCCTGCAAGAATGGACTCAGCCAGAGGCAGGACCCCTGACAACCTACTTTGATATAGCAGTATAGTCTAATTGGCAGCTAGGGGAAAACCAGGCAGTTCTATAATATGCCATGGGGTACATGCTCTTCTTGAAAGAAAAAAAATCTCAACTACAAGAGAAAGATGAGAAATGTTTGCCTTATCTAAAGCATTCAGTCAGGACATTCTACTGCAATATATGTACCAGAATTCTTATCCTTCAAGAATGGACTGTATTGTTTTCTATATGTGAAGATTTTGCTTGTGTGGTAAAGAGCCCAATCCATGATCAGCAGTCCACTTCTAAGAGTAATATAATTTGCAGTGTCCCCTTCAGTTTTGATACCCCAGGATATAAATTGTAAAAGATGTAGGAATCAAAGATGCCTCCTTTATTTCTTTCTGCATATCAAATACTCTGGCTACTAGTCAATTCAACCTGTAATTTACAACTCAATAGTGAAAACAAAAGACTAACAGCTGAATGATTTTGTTTTAACTACACAGATTCAGCACATTAAAGAATCTCTCATTCTACAGTAGGTCATAGCAAAATGTGAAAGAACCAGATGGAGTGACCCAAGTGTATAGAAGAATTCTGCTTGACACAGTGTATTACTTGCAATTCTTTATAATACAACGTGATTTGCAAAATAAAAATAAAAGCTTAATGTTCGGTTACACACCTATGTGTCTGACTCTATAGATCACAAACGTGAAAAACCAAACTTGGTAAAATAACTTTAAAGGAAAGCACTTTAAGAATAGCATTGATTGCACTTACTTTGAGAGATCTAATTATTATATTCTTCCAAATTATATGGGTAAAGTTGAAAGAGAAAGGCATAATTCCCCTCTCTGGAAGGGTACGATATATGTGCCAAAGTTTAAAGTTAACTCATGATTTAATTATCTTAGCCTATGTAAGAGGAAGATTACGTTAAAAAAAAAAGTAGATATCACAACAAACCAGGAAGTTATATGCTTCCTTTACCAATCTCCACAGGATTTCACAAGAGCATAAATAAGCTTATGTTGTGCTAAGCTTTGAGATTTGGTGATTTGTTACTTGTGGCAGCATGCTTGATCTAAAGATGATTGAGAAAGTAATCATGAGTAAATAAGTAAATGAAAAAGATTAAAGCAGAACAACAAACTAGTGCTCTCACTATCGCTCTTGTTTTTTATATTTGGTATTTGTGTACTCCATTGAAAATATGAAAATCAATGGCAGTGCTATGGTTTTGCCTCATGGTTCTTATTTGAAAAGTTCATTTCTTCATCTCTGGTGCCTTTCTAGTAGCTATATTCTTGTTTTATTTCTTAACTGTAGAAAGGGGATGTACCTCTTCTGATAAAATACTTAACAAATGACAACAAAGTAGATGATTATTTTGGCTCAGGGCAGAGTGTGTACATTTTCTTTAAAGGCATATCTTCAAAACCATTTTAAGGGTTTATATACTTGTAAGTATTATTCTATTAAAAGAACATTATTTGAAATAGTAATATTTCTTCCTGGCCAGAGACCCATTACAATTTGGTCTTCACTCTTTAAAATACTCACTTACCTGCAAATTGAATCTCAACAAGGCAAAGCTAAATGAATCTCAGAATCTAGAATTTAAACAAGAGAGTGGCAAATAAACCTTCTTTTAAATCTTCTTTTAAAAGGTTGATACTCTATTTGTATTAGTTTTCTCAAGTTTAATAACCTTGTTTATTGGATGCTATTTCAGATAGCGAGTTGTAAGTATCTGTGGAAGGCCCTAACTCTTTAGACTCTTTAGAAGGCATACCACCACCACCACCAACAAAAATCCATTTTTTTTCCTTGGGCTGCTTTGGACAATACATTTTGAAGTCCGCTAAGGAAACAACAATAAAATTACTTACATAGAGAGCAATCAATACTAAAAATCTTATACATCCTATGGTATTGTGAAAATAATTTAACCTGATCATTCTTTCTGACATATCTTATATCTAAGTGACTTAATTCCCATTCAGATCGATGAAAATGATTGTCTTTTTGGTTATTTTTAAAGACGACACATGTTAAGGATTCAACTTTCTCGAGTATATTTTAAAATTCCTTGAATTTACTAAGTGTACCCACTGATTTGTTAGATCTGCAATGGAAAGCTACAAGTACAGGAGTGGGCAGATTATGATTTTAGAAAGGTGACAAAAGCAGAATTAAATGAGGGCAGAAATCTGGTTTTTTTTTAAAGCAAAAATAGCATTATATATTGCAAAAATAACACAATTTCCATTAATCTACATACATATTTATAGTCTTCTTTGAAAAAGCATGCTGCACACACCTCTTAGAAAACTCTGACAGCAGAAGACTGTCAATTATGTAATTTCAAATAGCAGCTCAAATATTTTGCAACCTAAAGCCATATGCATGGTGAAAAGAATAACATGAATGAAAAGGAAGCTAGAAAACAGAGCCATGTAGGTTTGAACAGGGCAGTGATGTAAGAATCTGTGGGTCTTCAAATAAAATTGGAGAGGGGGGCAAAATATGCGAAATAGCAGTTGTATCCACATGCTTGAAGACACAGTAGTGATGGAAGAAATGTTTTGTTGATATGGGGAAGAAAAAAAAAGTAATTATAATTTGCTCTAGGAACCCTAGTGAAAACGTGCCTGCTTTTGTGAATATTTTCTATGAAGAGGACAGAAGCAGAGTGACCTCAGTGGCAGCCCTGACAAGTCACCAAGGCTAATTAGCTGGTATCCTGTCAATAGGTACAAATCATAGCAGGAGCTGGGGGCTACAATAGAAAGTTCCTTCAGCCAGCGTGCCTGGGGCAGAAGGTGCTAATGACACCATAACCACATCCAAGGAGGCCTTCAAACAGCGCATGGTCTCATGAGAATTTTGGCATCCAGGAACAAGGAAGGTGCTGGGTGACAGCAGAATAAAAATTACACAGTAGGTTTAACAATAAAGCATGAAGTAGAAACAAGGGACACATTTTCCCTTTTGTCCAAGTCATATATCAAAGAAGCAGGAAAAAAAAAGGCTTTCTTAACTATCTGGAAGGTATTCATTTTTTCTAATAGTCTATACGAAGAATTACTTATCTTGGTTGAATTTGTAAAGAAGAGTGTCAAGCCTCTTAAATTTCTTTTGTCTTCTATGTGCTTCATTTTGTTTAGATTGAAAGAAAGTGGTCTTTCTTTGAAAGAGGCAATCACCCTAATTTGAGGGTTCAGCCTGCCCCTAGTTTCTCTTTAGCCTGTAAAATATAATCAGCATCAGCATGTAGATGTCCCTGATACTCCCACAGACTTTTTAGATTGTTTTGTAACTTACCTCCTTATATGTGTTCAGAGTGGATAATATTTCTATGGTTTATATTCTAGATTCAAATTTCAAATGTTAAAAAAAGGGGGAGGGGTCTTGGTGATGACACATTCTCTCAAGTTTTTTAGCAACTTAAGGAGCCTTAGGCGGCTGAGAACAAAACTGCAATGATGAAAGAGGAGACACGATGCACAAAGAGGTATTTGCAATCAGGATGTAAGGAAGTGGAAGGAGAACCATTTTCAGAGTCAGGCCAATGTGAGTTTGGATATAAGTTCCTCCCCTAGACAGCTGAGTTTGGGCACATTGCCTATTTTTGTCCAGCTTCCATTTTCCAAACTGTAATGTGGGGTTAATAATTTAGATATCTAATATTGTTTTTTGAATAAAATTACACTACAGCTTTGCAAGCTCCTAAAGAGTGCCTGGACTACCGTACTCATTTGATAAAATTCTCTAAAGGGATCTCCACTTACTCTACAAAAGAGATAATAATGTTATGCTTAGTTATGGAGGAAGTTGGTGACCTAGGACACAGTTAAGAAAAGAATTTTCTTCTTCCCAAGTTTGAAAAGGGAAAAATTCCCTCCTAATTGGGAGCATTTATGTTTCTGCCTAGATTAAATTCTAAGATGAGACTCATTAGCAGAAAGAAGCAAAAGGAAGAAAGCATTGAGAAAGAAACACATAGAAGATGCAGTTCAAGTTATTAAGATGCTCTTTCCTTGTTCTTTTTAGAGGACAAGAAAAACGTCTTTATGCTGGCATTTATTTGGGGGAGAAGGAGGATTCCTGGACTGTATTCACAAGAGTGATGATGAAAATAGGATGCTGAAATAATAGATTCTAAAATTAAATTACTAGAAAAATAAATTCTGAGGCACAAGGCAAAAAAGTAAGAAAGAAAAAGAAATCTCTATGTGTTTCTATCCTTCAGTTGGGGTTTTTATTCAAACATTTATTTTACAAAAATTTATTGAGTGTTTACTATATGCAACTGCTGTTTTAGGCACTGTGGATACAGCACTAACCAGAGAGATAAAAATTCTTGCTCAGATGGAGCTTACATCCTCAGGGAAGAGAGATACAAACAAGGAATAAAATAAATAACCAAATGATATAAAATATCAGATAGTGATAACCGCTCTGAAAAAAATGTAAAGCAAGGAAGGGATGGGGAATGCCATGCTGGGGGTGGGAGCAATCATTGAAATTTTTAATAGAATGATCAGAGAAGGGTTCACCAATAAGGTATGGTTGAGTAAAGACTAAAGGAGGTGAAGGAACATGCTATGCAGATCATTTATGGGTGAACTTTCTAGGCAGGGGGAACAGACAACAAATTAAGATCAAGTACTGTAGACAGAAACACATCTCCTATGCTGGAAAAACAGACAAGAGGGAAGCTGTGGTCAGAGCAGTCAATGAAGAAGGAAGTGGCCAGAGCAGTAGTGATGGAGGCGGAAGGCCAGGACTTGTTGGGCTTTTAGGTCACTCTAAGTAGTTGGGCTTTTTTGTTGTTATTTTGTTTTGTTTTGTTTCTGTGAGTAATTTAGAACTATTGGAAGGTTCTGAGACACATACTCTGACTTCCATTTTAATTGGTTCATATTGGCTGCTTTGTTTTGCAGACAGTAGGAATTAGGAAGTAGTAATGATGATGACGATGATGATGATACTTTACTAGATACAAACTGAAGAAGAGTCAACAGGATTTGCTGGTGGATCAGGTAGAGTTGTGAAAGAGAAGAGTCAACAAAATCCAAGGATTTTCTATGTAGGAAGAACATTCGATTCATTATCTTCATTTAAAGTTAATAACTAGACAGTTCTCAAATAATTATGGTATATATTTCATCCTCTCAATTTTATGTTCCCATACCTCCTATTACACAATTTCAAAATTTCATTTAACCATTACCCTAACTAGGCTTTGTTCTTCTTGAAAACAAAGAATGTGAATTATTCATTTTCATTTTTTTGGGACCTGATACACACTGTGTGGTTATGGTAGACATAGAATCAATAACACTTTTATTCATTTTGCCCATACACCATCTGAACCCATTTTTAGGTTGTTGGAAGACTCTCATCTAATGAGTCCTGGTTGACGTCAGAGACTGTCTGACTTACAGAAGGTAGAAATGTTAAATATTTGTTTCCACAAACTCCCTTGTGTCTTGGGCCCAGACTCTTGTTCTGGGGTCCTCCTTACAGAGGTATCCACAAAGAGCATATCCCGGAGAGTCAGTGCACAAATGCAGGGAACGTTGGAATTTTCTTCTCTCAGCTGCCCTTTATCAGATTAATGGTGAGGTATGGTTTCAGGTGTAATTTTGGCTGCCTAGGCCAATGCTTGGTTCTCTAAAATTGTCAACTGTTCTGTGAATTACCTAATATCCTTTTATGAACTTCCTTTTTGCCTAAATAAGCCATACGTAGCTTTGTTACTTGGAATAAAGAACCGTCACCAATGCAATGCTCAATAATCATTTAATGAAAGCATGAATATTACAATCTACTTTAAGAAATGCATTACCTTACCCTGAGATAGAACAGAATAAAGGGGCTGCAATCCCTACTTCTTTCTTCCTGTTTGCCATTTGCAAAATATGGAGGAATATACTGAAGAATAAAAACAGGTCAGGTGAGATTTGATAGGAAGCAGATGAGAGGTAATAGAAACAGTTTCTGATTTTTGGGTCACTGACAATTGAGAACCTGCTAAATAGTATGGATTCTTTCCATATGAAATTGCACATAAGCAAAAACTCAGACATTTTTCATGAAATTTTAATGAGATCAAATGCTTTGGCATCTTCTCTCTGTGATACAATTTTATATAGTTGCCAATAACACATTCCAAAAGGTGATATACTACACTAAATCTATTCTTAATGTGCTACTTTACACATGTTATTAACATGACTATAATTTCAAATTTGTAGCAAATACAATAATCAGTTTCATAATAATGAAATTGCCTTTACATATTGTGATATTCCTAGAGAGAAAGTAAGCCAGGAAAACAGAAACAGCTGAATTTCTCTGGGTACTATATGGATACAAAGATATTAATATTGTAAAAACCCAAAGATAAGCACAAAGTTTGAAGTGCTAAAGTAAGGCCAAATAATTAATACCAATTAAAAATGGATTTTAAGAATTATACAGATTATTAAAGATCATCCAAACTGATGTCATTATTTTATACAAATGGGTTTCAGAGAACTTAGGTAGATTGCCCAATGTCATCCACCTAGTCATTACTTACAGAGGAATATCCTTTCATCACATCAGTTGTTTTAAACCAGAAAGCATCATATTACTCGTTCAAAATGAAATGTTTCAGCCAAACTCATGCCAATCTTCTCTAAGAGGAGCATGGCTTGAAGCAGTCTTTTGTTATTAATCTGCAATAATAGATTTAACATTTTTTAATTTTATTTTTTGAGAGGGACAGAGTACAAGCAGGGGAGGGGCAGAGAGAGAGGAAGATACAGGATCCAAAGTAGCTCCAGGCTCTGAGCTGTCAGCACAGAACCTGACGTGGAGCTTGAAGTCACAAACCTTGAGATCATGACCTGAGCTGAAGTCAGTGCTTAACCAACTGAGCCACCCAGGTGCCCCTGCAATAATAGATTTAAAAACTAGTCTCTATGTGTTCAGGTCTAAGTGTTTTCAGATACCTTTTCCCACTCAATCTTTCCATCGAGCCCCTGCCGAAAGTACTACTGATTAACTCTATTTTACAAAGGGACAAATCAAGGAGTGGAGCTGTAAGTAACTTGCAAAAGAAAATAGAATGGCAGAGCCAGAACTTGAACCCAGGGATTTTTGACAACAAAGCTTGTGGTCTATTCTATTTTCATATTTTTCTTGCCTCTTTTCTATAAAATGAGCTCTTAGGTAAGAAGAAAGTGATTGAATTAAAAAGTCTTTTGTCAGTAAAACATCTTTTACTGACTTCTGTTATAGTTTGGTTAATCACAGACATAAATACTATGCAAACAGTTCACAAAACAGAAAAACTACTCAAGATGGCTCTCTTGACTTATCAGTACACATGGGCTTAGCCTGTGACTGGCTATTTAGAAAATTCATCTAAGCTACTGAGATTTCTAGAATTTTAAGTGACATGGAAGCATAGCAAATCAAGAGTTTAGATCCTTCTGGGGTTATGCTGGCATCTGAATGGTGAATAGACTTCATTTCTCTGGGTCAATGCAGATTGATTGGTTGTGATTGTGTTGTGCTTGATTAGCAAAGTCTAAAATGGGCATAGAAGGGGAGGTGACATCACTAGAGTCATGTGTTTACTATTATGTTTAAACCTTGTGTCAGTCATTTGGGCTTTACCCGTCTACAGCAAAACTGTAGTCCTTATGCGGTAATAGAAACTTGTCAATCTGTAGTTTGAAGGTGTTTGAAATAATTGGTGTGATAAGTGTATACAGCACATGGTACAGTACCTGACCTATAATAATATATTCGATGAATACCTATTATTATTTTCATTATTTTAATTTTTTAAGAAACATTTAAGTAAGCTATAAAACTATCGATTTCTTTTTTATTGATTTCTTACTTTTTTATTGATTTCTTATTTCTACACTTCTTATATAACAAAAGTGTCTGCCATTCAGATTCCCCACTCTGTCCACAGAGGAGTACTAAATGTATTTTTTTTCGTGAGAACTGATGCTCCCCAGAATCTAGTGATTTATGGGACATTAAAGTAAGCCAAGCAGTTGACCAGTTTCCTCCTATAGATTCCAACCAATTGCAAGCAGACACAGAGCACCACATAACAATCTAGATACAGTATTGACTTTTTATTGGTACATGCAACAATGGAAAACTTGGGCCTCCTACCTCCATCCCCAAATGGACTACTGCAATGGGAAAGTTCTGTCTGAGCCACAGGCAGACAGGGAGCAAAGGGAGAGGCAATGCTTTGAGGAAGATGCAAGAGAGAGCAGGAAAGAGGGAATGAGAAAAGAGAGGGAATTAGAATGAGAATTACAGAGGACCACTTTTTTACTTTTAGTCAAAGGAAATTCCACTGATTTTTGGGGCCCAGCCCAGTGGTTGCCAGCTTCCTCCATATTGCCAACAAGTAGTAAATCCCTCTATTTCTCCTTCAGGGAATGCTAAGTAGTAGAAGTATTAGTAACATTCACCTTAATATCATTCCCTTCTGGACAGTGGATGAAATGTCTCCTTCCCTTATGGAAATATGAGATGAAGGAAATGTGCTCTATCCCAAACATAGCCCACAGCCTACAACTTTAGATATCTGTATACTTACCCTAAGCCAAATCCTATTTCCTTAGTCTCTTCTCTTAATACCTCTAAATCAAATCACATGGCACAGACTACAGAATGCACACTGCAGCTGACCGAGAGTTCCAGTCTGTGTTCATGCGTCACTGCTGACTCCGCTTCCCATAAATCCACAAAGAGCTTTTCACCACTGTCTTTGGGAGCCCAGTCCTCCTGTTGTTGTTTTTGCCTTTATTACTCTATCCCCTCTCCTTATGCACCACCCCCTCCTCAAGCATTCAAATCACCGAACTTTTATGGCACTCCCCATTACACACTTGGGTGGAGAATGGGTACTTTTCTTTACTTGAGTCAAACACGTGTATTTAAATAACACATGTAATAAGATCTTCAGAGGACATTAGAGGATGTCTCCCTGTAGGAATTCTTACTAATTTGGATGTTTTTTCCCCAAATTTTATATTATAGAGGGTGACTGTAGTGACATAGCTAAACCTCTGAGTTTTGCTCAATGGTTTTATTTACAGAAGGCTGAAACTGGCACTTTGTCATTACAGATTCACATTTGAAATAGGCTGAGCAAGCTGTAGTGTTATGTGCTTTGACGTCACAGTTGTCAATGCACTGCAGGTAAATTATAGAGTGAATGGCAGGCTTAACTAAAAACTTTCTTTTTTTTTTTTGCTTTCTCCCCAGGAAGTGATAGTCTTATCTTAATGGTTCAGAAATTATTTATTTGCTCCTAATAATGTAAATAAATCTACATCTTCATTTCCTAGCTTATCACAATGAAATTAAAACTCAGCTTTTTAAAATTTTTTTTAACATTTATTTATTTTTGAGACAGAGAGAGACAGAGCACGAACAGGGGAGAGGCAGAGAGAGAGGGAGACACAGAATCCGAAACAGGTTCCAGGCTCTGAGCTGTCAGCACAGAGCCCACACAGGGCTCGAACTCACGGACTGTGAGATCATGACCTGAGCCGAAGTCGGACGCTTAACCGACCAAGCCACCCAGGTGCCCCAAAACTCAGCTTTTAATAAAAACCAAAACTCTTAGCTTTAAATGAAGAGCATTTTTCCAATATTAAAAATGCTCAGTGACTAATGAACCAATGTTTTATTAAAACAAAACAAAAAAATAAACCAAACTGGGAACATATACTCTCTTATGTAGAATCTAAAATCTCCTTAAAGGGTGGTTAATTCTTATCTTCAATCTGATGAGGGAAAAGCTAGTAGGACAATGTGGGCAAGTATGATGCTGTTTGAAAACCAGATTTTTAAATTTGGAGGAAAGATTTACATTTTCTCATGTATGATTGTTTAGGTGAGAGGGGGGCTGGTGAAATCTGTATGACAGACATACTGACATACTAACACAAGTTTAAGTTTAATTTAAATATAAAACCGGTGGGGCATCTAGGTGGCTCAGTGTCCTTTAAGCCTCTGATTCTTGATTTCCACTCAGGTCGTGATCTCATGGTTTGTGAGTTCAAGCTCCGTGTCAGGCTCTGTGCTAAGAGTGTGAGACTGCTTGGGACCCTCTCTCTCTCTCTCTCTCTCTCTGCCCCTGCCCTGCTCGTGCTCTCTTTCTCTCTCTCTCCCTCAAAATAAATAAATAAACTTTAAAAAAAATACAAAAAAGGGAATAAAATGGAAATGTACTTTCATTTGCCTGGTTATTATATAAGAATGTCAAATAATTCAAATGGATCTAAATTTTTAAAAATAAGGTTTTCTTTGTCAAATCTGCCAATGCAATTTATAACATATGCTGCAACTAACAATTCATGAATCAAAGTGGTGATCTAACCTAATAATTAGTGATGCTTATAAATATTCAATGGGAACACGAATTTTGCTAATTGGAAGAAGCAAAAGGTTATATTTTATGACAAGATATAAGAGTTGACTAAGTTTTAGAAATTTATATTTTATAAATTTTAGAAATTTATAAATATAAATTTATATTTTATATAAAAATAATTTATATTTTTGTAAACTGAGAAATTTATATATCAAAACCTATATATATATTTTATATATAGGTTTTGAGCTATAGGTAACAATATCCAACAAAAAAGCTTAAGCAATAAAGATTATTATTCTCGAATAAAAAAAATGCATATAAAAGGAGGTACAGGGTCAGTCCAGAAGCTTAAAAATACACATCCTCTAAATAGTTTTTTCTGTAATTCTTTTGACTTTTTTTTCTTTTTTCAGTTGCGGCTACAGAAGCTCCAAGCATCACATCCTCACATATCAATATCTAAAATTAGGGACAAAACTGGGCCTCTTTTAATGCATCTTTCTATTTTTCCCCCCAGGGTACAAAATTAAAGACCCAGAATGCATTTCTGCTACTCCTGTTGGCCAGATCTAGACTGCGTCCTCCATCCTTTCCTTCAAGGAAACCAGGAAAACAACTGTTATGCAAACAGGCTCTCAGAAAGGAAATGGGTGTCAGGTTTATGCAAACTATGGGGTCCACCAGAGGTAAGCTATGGTAGTTATGAATGTAGTCTGGTCAGACTTCCTGGGTTTGAATCTGGCTCATCCATTTCTAACCTGTGTGATCTTGAGTAATTATTTAACTTCCTGGAATTTCAATTTCCTCACCTATATAAAATGGGGATAAAATATTGTCTCTTTCAATTAATGTGAACTATTACTTACAAAATATTTGGTGATAATTTATGTAGTAAAATCTACTCTACTAAAATTTTGAATCTCTTTAAGTGACTCTACAGAATTAGAAAACGAAGTACACTAATTTTTTAGAAATGCAAAATACATTAAAATAGCAAGTGAAATTATATTGGTTGGTACTTAATGGTCTCCATAACTGATTAATAGCTGTGTTAGACTCAGGAAACTCCAAGGCATTTGCTCTGTCATCCCCCACCCCTTATAACAACAGAATCTGGATATAGGACCAACTGACTTAGTCTCCACTTGGCCTATGAGTACAAAGAAAATACGTATTCATTCAGTGTCCCTGAGTCAGAAGCTAGAATCCTGCCCCAATTTCCCAACTTCATATGATGTGTGTGTGTGTGTGTGACATACAACATGCAATATTACAGATCTTTCTTCCTTTAACATTGAAATAATTCCACTCCAACACTGGAACAAAAAGCAAATAATTAAAGTAGAGAGATTAATTCAGCAGGGAAAGAATCCTAGTGTGGGTGTTGGTAGTTATCAAATAATAATTATTTGTTGAGGACCAACTGTGAGATGTTACAAAGAAGTATAAATTGACTTCTGCCCCCAGATTGCACCTGGTCTAGTTGAAGATTCAAATTTGATATGCAACTAAATCAATGTAGTGCTAAATTCTATTGTGCTGAATCTGGTTGCAGGAAGTTCGAGGAGGCAGAGATTAGGGTGAACTAGAAGCGCTGTACAGGAGGAGGTGAGGGAGCTCCAACTCTTTCTCAGATGGGAAAGACGAAAAGATCAAAGGCCCCAGAGCATGGTTAAGGATGGTTGGGTTCATTGGCTAGGTGGAGAAATAAAGTGGAATGTTTATTTTGAGAAAGGCTGGATTGAATTAATTTTTACTGAGTGCCTACTATGTGCCAAGACAGTGTTAGGTAATAAAGATGAAGGATCCAGTTGGAAATGGTCCCTCCTATCCTCAAGCAGGTAGACTGAATGGCTGTGTTGGAGTAAAGGAGGAGGGAGGAGGTAGATAAAAACATTTCATGGGGATTAGTGAGTAAGTCCTATCATTGCTTATTTATTGATATTTATGAATTAAGAGTCCTCTAAAATAGTTATAGAACATATGTGTTACATTTCTATACTTTCCCCTAATATACAGTAAAATAGACTAATCAGAGCAAATATACTTTGGAAGAGCATCATAATAAAACCCACGTGATAATTGGCTTAGTTTATGTTTATTTTCTATTAGAATATCTATCATATTAATAATAAATGTCAATATGCTAATGAACATTTTTTTGTACATCACCATGTGCTAAGCACTCTCAAAAGTGATTTAGGGGTAACTGGGTGGTTCAGTGGGTTAAGCGTCCGACTTCAGCTCAGGCCATGACCTCATGGTTCATGAGTTCGAGCCCCACATGTACAGAGCCTGCTTGGGATTCTCTTTCTCCCTCTCTCTCTGCCCCTCCCCACTTGCGTTACATGTTCTCTCTCTCTCTCTCTCTCTCTCTCTCTCTCTCAAAATAAATAAATAAACTTACAAAAAAGTGATCTCGGGGCGCCTGGGTGGCGCAGTCGGTTAAGCGTCCGACTTCAGCCAGGTCACGATCTCGCGGTCCGTGAGTTCGAGCCCCGCGTCAGGCTCTGGGCTGATGGCTCGGAGCCTGGAGCCTGTTTCCGATTCTGTGTCTCCCTCTCTCTCTGCCCCTCCCCCGTTCATGCTCTGTCTCTCTCTGTCCCAAAAATAAAAATTAAAAACGTTGAAAAAAAAAAAAGTGATCTAAACTTATTATTTTAACTTTGCAAGAATTTTATGGAGTAGGAATTCCGGTACTTTTAATTAATCGATAAGGAAACTGAGGTTTGGCAATGTTATATAACTCACCTAAGGTGACAGAGCTGGTAAACAGTAGAACCAGTGTGTGAACAGTCTGGTTCCAGAGACTGTCCTTTTAACCACTACTCTGTTTTTGAGCTATAAAATTTATTTTTTCAAGTTCATTTACTTATTTAAGTAATCTCTACACGGAACATGAAGCTTGAACTATGACCCTGAGATCAAGAGTTGCATGCTCCTCCTATTGAGCCAGCCATGTGTCCCGGATCTATAAATTTAAAATGAACACACAATCCAAGTATTACATCTTTTCCGATATATAGTTCATCCTGAAATTTTAGAGAACACAGTTAATACATGACTGTTTTTCAATAATGTTTTTTTCATTTGTTTAACTAAAATTTGTTTTTTTTAATTTCACATTTTAAGATGTTTTATAAGTATGTCTATAACTTGTGTCCAAAATCTTATTTTCAAAGTGAGTATATATCAAAGTATATTGCAGTTTTTGCCTTCATTGGGTGATATCAAGGATAACAGAATCAATTTTACTGTAAATACAATGTGTGAAGAAAGATGTTCAACATCAATGCTCTAGTCATTCAGCCTGACATTTCTTTGTGAAGTGGGCAGAAAATTAAATTGCCTCAAATTAGAGAAGAAAATCACACACCATGAAGAGTAACATGTCCAATGACAGTTGAGGTCATGCTTCCACTGAAGTGTGTGTGAATTTTACCATATGAGTTTCATTGATGGTAATGGGAATTGTGCAATTGCCCTTCTTAATGTGCTCTGAATCATTACCCCTTAACATCCCCAAAATATCAAAAATTTCCTGGCATTTTATGTTGGTTTTATAGTATGACATTGTTATTATATATTTGTTTGAAAAACTGAAGTTGACCTCTTAAGTTTCTTTAGTTTTAATTTTTAAGCTATTCTCATCTAACCACCCCTACCCCCAAGCAATGTTCTGATATTCTAGATCTTGACTCTTTTGAACTCCTCTAGGTTTTAAAGTGAGCACTAAACGTTGGAATACATTAGTCATTATTTTCACTATACAAATTTTCACAGCAAATATTTTTTGAGACCTATTTGAGACCTCAGTGTACTCTGCTGGGGTACTTAGTAAAAAAGAAGATAAATTAGATGCCTTGACTTTAAGCAGTTACTAGTCTAGTATACAAGGTAAGAAATGTATGGCAAGTCTAGGCAATAACTAAGTCAATATATTGCCTTCATGAAAATTAATAAAAGGGGTTGTACTTGAGATAGAAATAGGTGAATGCTCAAGGTCTAATAAGATTAGAGAATTTAGATTTCACCTCTAACTTGTCCTTTGGTGGGAGGAAGAGGGAAAAGGTAAATAAAGGTGGCCTTTGCAAATTCAGTAAGTTTCAATACCACTCACTATGAGCAAGGAAGCACAACGTTAACTGGAAAAAAATACACGTAAAGCAAGTAACAAGACTGCCTAGCATGTGGTAGGCGCTTGATTATGAATTGCCTTGCGAATTTAGGAGGAAGGAGAAATCTCTTTGAACCAGAGATAGAGGTAATTTCATTAAGGCATCATAAGTCAGGGTATTAAGATATGAGGGAAAGACATTTCAAGTCAAGGAAGCAGAGTAATAAGGAATGAAGGCAGGAAAACAAGTAAAGTTCAAGAACAGATCTTGAACAGGAATACAGTATTACCACTGGGGGTTTAGAAATGGGTGCGGGCATTTTTGGTTGTCACAATGATGGAGAGGTGCCATTGGAGTTTTCTGTGCTAAAGTCGAGGATTCTATAATCAGTGTCATCACACGGAAAAATGTCACCCCTCCAAAAATGCTAAAAGCACTCTAGTTGAGAAAAAACTGGAGGATACAGTTTACAAAAGGAAGCAGTGATAAAGGAAGTTGGAAAAGTGGGCTCCAATATCACACTGGACATCAAATGCCATGCAAATAAATGTGTCTTAATAGGCAATGGGAAGTCTTTGAAAATTTTGGAATTGAAGAATGATATGATCAATCTTTGACAGTGTTGAGAATGAGTATTATGATTCAACAAAATAAATTCAGTATTCCTTGGCAAGGTGATTGAGTTGGGGGAAAACTGGCAATGGGGAGGGAGGGAGACCAGTCAGGAGGACTTTATAGACAGAACGGATAGGAGAGAAATGATGGCAATGTCAATTTCTCCATGGAAGGAGGCTGAGACTCCAATACTTTATTTATATTCTTTTCTTCTGGAGGACAACTGTTTTCTCTTTTCCTTGGAAATCATTAGCTAGTGAAACTTTCAAGTTTTTCTGAGGGTTTAGTGCCTGGGAAGAGTAGAAAATTCTATCTAATCTTTCAAAGCCAGAATTTCTTCTACCCCAGTCTTCAGTCTGTCACAGTAACATTGCCTTGGGGGAGATAGTGGGAAAGCAAGCATCAGATATGCAATTTCAGCAGCACACCTCACCCTGATTATCAGTAAAAAGCAAGCACACTGACCTGCTTCTCTGGGTCTACCTACCTGAGGTTGACCGTCAAAATTGACAACAATCCAGTTCATGATTATGAGCCGCTAGCCCAGAAATACTAGGAAGTGATAGAATGGCAAGCACACACACACACACACACACACATATGCAAACATGCATGTACCCACACACCTACTCTTGTTACACCTGTTTTCCCCTAGAGCAAAATATAGGGAGGTAGCTAATTTATGATCTTGAGAACATTCATAGATCTTATATTTCTTCTTTTATTTATCTTTAGGTAAAAACCCAAATAGATGAAGACTTTTTTTTTCCTGAGCTTGCTTTAAAACAAGAGCTGGAAATGATGGACACACATGGGCAACCACACTGCCAGCTCTGTATAGAGGACACTGATGGCTATGCAGAGAGCATGCTGTCAGAACCAGTCACATAGCCATTTCGTGTTCTTGAAAATGCTGTTGTGTAACTTCTCAGATGGGTGTCTATAAAAATCACTTGATGTGTGTCATGTTAAACACACTCAGCAATTAATTGCTGTCCAACTATGTAAATCACAATGTTCAATAGGTTAATTACACATTGTTTCAAAAAGGATTTGCTATTTTCTCTTTTCACTCTGCTAACTTTTAGGTCCCCACTTACTTTTGTGTGGCCTTTTGTCCTTTATAGAATTCTGTAGTCTCTACTTATTATTTTCCTTCTCAGTTAAAGAAAGGCTGTCCTACATCAAAAGTTGCAGACTCAAATCGACAAACTTAAGATAACAGGTCACAGAGGAGGCTGTAGTATACTAGGCAGAGCATGCCTAACTAAAAATATTCACAATTTAACAATCTCCATTCTGGACACACACCACGTATGTGCTGACTGTACTGGGCCCACAGATTGCAAGCTTGAGATCCCAGACCATAATGCTTCCTTTAGTCCGTTACTCTTAGGGAGACTCTCCACAGCACAGTCAATGGAGGGTTCTCTTTGTTGGTTATACATAGTGTCCCCTGATGCTGGAACTTCTAAACTTCTTTTGTAAATTGTGGGGGTGATATGGTTCTTGTTTCAATAGGAAGGAAGCATATGCCGGTGTCCGTGGTACTTTTTACAAAGAACTGGGCTTTGTTCTGGATTCTGAATGGGCTTCCTTGTCTGTCAGATAACCAAAGGGAAAGAAAGGATAAGGAATAGAGACTGGGGAAACTTCTTGGATATCAGCTGGCTGTCAACTTGCTGGCAGCTTACACAAACCCACAACAATAGCCAATGTGCTAGAAAGAAATTTACAGCCATGGGCAGAGTATGGTAACCATAATCTTGAGCGCATACATTATTTTCTGATAAACTTATTCCCTGAAGCACAGTGATATTTCCCTTAATTAATTTTAGTTCCATATCTGGCCATTTGTTAAACTCATTCTGCAATTAGTTGTTGGTGTAGGAAAATCTTCTACAGGTTAATTACGTGTTGTATAAAAGAGGATTTTCTATGTCCCATTTTCTCTGGGTTGCCTGTTAGATACCCATTTATTTTACCAGTCATTTATTATTTTATAAACTATTATTAAGTGCATACTCATTCTTTACATAAAGAAAAAAGTAAATAAAACCCACCCTGCCACTCATTCCCAGTATTAAGAATAATCTCTGACTTTGATAAACGAGGCTCAAAACCAAAGTGCTGTTTACTAAAGAGTAATAAGAATAGGATTGTGCCCACTTGCTGCTGCACCACATAAAGAAAATATATATTAAAATCTTACCATGTGCCAGGTACTCCTATATCTCTCATAAACTGCATAGTAATTCTCTTAACAACTTTTAGGCATATTTTCTTTTTTTTTTTTTAATATATGAAATTTATTGTCAAATTGGTTTCCATACAACACCCAGTGCTCATCCCAAAAGGTGCCCTCCTCAATACCCATCACCCACCCTCCCCTCCCTCCCACCCCCCATCAACCCTCAGTTTATTCTCAGTTTTTAACAGTCTCTTATGCTTTGGCTCTCTCCCACTCTCACCTCTTTTTTTTTTTTTTTTTTTTAATACAGGTGAACAAAATCGGTAACAGAGAAGTTATATAACTTCCGCAATTTCACAAAACTGCAAAGAAAAGACTCAAGACTAAAACACAGATCCCTCTGGTTCTACAGAACACTGTTCAATTTCAAAATATCCATAAATTATGGATTCTCTCATTAACTAGTTTTGTCTTTCCAAAGCCAGGCAACTGGTCTGATCTACCTTGTCTTCCATGAAATTGCTGGTTGTAGTGTTATGACAGGTGCTCTTGTATTATTTTATTTCCATGTACCCATGCCATCAGTGTGGGTCACTGGAAATGGAATCAACAGCAAGAAGGCTCTGACTGCTTCTCACTCAACTGAAGGATTGCTAAACACACAGAAAATGGTACCCTCAAAATTTGAGCATTTTGGGTTACTTGCTTATTGAAAAACAACCTTGGTATTAAAGACATTCTTTATGCAAGAATAGAATAATTGAAGATATATTCAGAGATGAGCAATCCTGGAAAGATAAAACCTAAGAATACACAAAAGCTCACCAAGATCAGAAACCCTGGGATTCAGAGCATCTGTATGGGCGCACTGCAGGAGGAGGCATATATAAGTACAATTCAGTGTGTCAGAGGCTGGTTCAGGTAGGGAGCTGCTTATGCACAGAAGCTCTGGAAGTGCCTCTCTGGGAGGGAAATGCATGGAATAAATGAGATGCAGAAGTTCTAAGTACACATTTTTGGTCAACTACTCTTCTTTTAAAACAATTTGTTAGTATCTCATTACCTGACTTCATTCCCTCAGACAATTTCTGAACAGTGAAGTGAATTCACAAACTTAAAATAACTGAAGAAAATCTTGCTTTATATCTACATGAATAAAATGAAATAAATTCTTGCATTCTTGAAAACTGTTCATCATCCTTCATCTGAAAACGTTAGCCATCTGCTTTAATTTTGTAAACAACCTCATCTAAAAGTCAAAGATTAAATTATATTTCATTCCTGTTACTTTTCCTTCCCTAGAACATGAATATAAAATACAGTATTTGTTTTCAACAATTCTTTAAGGAGAGCTAACTGAGATCACGGAGCTAGCTTAAGAATTTCTTTACTGGGTCCTGATTAATATAATTCTATAATAAAAGTAAACACAATTCAAGAAATCCTAGACTTCACTTATAATCTAGTAGGGCTTATTTGATGATACATCAAATGTAATTAGTTACTATCTAATATCACTATATCTACAGGAGATTGAAAAATAATGTTTTGTAATGATGAAGTCATCACTATAAAATCCTCTGTGCCTTCTGAATCTTCAAACATTGGATTATATTTAAAATAGCTTGAATTGTGACTGTTATTTATGACTTTCTAGCTTCTGGTTTTAGCAGAGATTCTAAGAGGTAAATACAAGCATCTGACACGTATACAGGCAGCCATACCAGAGAACAGGAAAGAGGTTACTTAGGAACTAGGTACATTCTAATCTTACGACCAATTTTGTATTTTCTCTAAAACTCTATAATGTAGAAAATGCCTAATGAACCAATGATTCAGACAAATTTTTATGGTATAATTTCAGGAGAGAGATTGTGTGAAACACAGGCGCATATATAAACCAAAATTATAAATTCTGAAGAGAGGCCTTGTCATTTCAGTTTACTGCTGTACCCAGGGTTAATACCCTGAATGACACAGAATAAGGATTCAGTTAATATTTAGTATTTAGTGGTGATGAATACATGATTTAACTGATGCTGGAGAATGGGAATCCAAGTACTTCTCAGAGTTTTGGATTCATGCTTTTTATAGAGACAAGATGCCTCTGTGTTTAGAGCTCAATTATTCCTTCCAACACTACTATTTTGATTAAATATTTCAAAACAAAGTGCTAAGAGAAGATCCTTTGACCTAAAACCCATTTAAACTCTATTCTAATTGGTAGGCTCTAGAATCTGGAAAAAAATCCATTTCAATTATTTTCTTAAACATGGCACCTGCAACATATATTTGAAACACAGTGTACCCTAATTTCTCCTAAAATGCAGTTCAAAGTTCAATTTATTTAAAAATATAATGTCTGCTTTCTTAATAAAGTGGAGGCTTGATTCTCCCAGTCTGATATTTCATTTATCGAGTAAAGGAACATCAGGCATGATATTCACTATTAACCTTCCCTAACTAAGACCTAGCCAAAATGAACAAGAATACAGTTTCTAGAACAAGGTTCTGGCATGAATAAGAAGGTTGATATATAACTGTCAATTGAGGAGTACATGAATAGTATAGGAAAAAGCTGTTTAAAACAATATAATGTGGCTTAAAATTTCAATAACTATACATAAAATATATAATATATATATGAATTACAAATGAATAAAAGCAAGCTATGAGTCCAGCTGAATGAACACAATATCTGATTTACTTAGGGCTACAAGAATCAAAGCCGACAGAGAGATATTCTGGAAGACCACTTCCCATTCTCACTATATGTTTTTTAATGTTTGACTTTAGGATTTCAGATCATTTTAGATTTAATTGGACCATACTATATGGTTTTATTACTCTTATTATCATGAAGTAACTACAATAAAAACAAACCGGCTTTAGTGCCTATAAATGTCCTTCATAAATATCTATATGCATCCATATATCTATCTCTTTCTCTACCTAATTATTGTTGTTATGTTTGGAATACATTAAATTGACCTATATGAAATGATTCCATTTAAGGCTGAATGAAGTAAACACAATATTATAAAGTGCCTACACCAAGAATCTTACCAATGAGTATAAGATGTTCCAGGAGAGCAGCAGGAAATTATTCTATCACTGTGACCAACTCCTGATAACATCTGGATTGAATTTTTCTCAATTACTACTTTATCTATGAAGTGAGATTCTGGATACCAAATTAAGCACTTGATCAAATGCTGTTGCACATCCAAAATTGTTTTCTGGAGAAATGAGGCTGCCTACTGACACCCTTGTTTTGAGGTGGACTAGTCCTCTATAAAGTGTTTCAGTTTCATGCTTGCCAAGCATGGCAGTTGCTCATCTGGTTTCCAAAGCATGTACCTTATCTTCTATGAGCAAAATGAAGGCCAAACCTTCTAGACTTTCATTATGTAGTACAATCCAGAATCTCTGCTCTTCAATTTCTAATTCTTCAAGTCAGAGAAGTGATTTTTAGGGAGCATTATCTAAGAGGCACACAGTCCCAGAAGCACTCAAAAATTTATTATCAGATAAAGTTGGATCACATTTGCTTAGCCATTCAGAATTTAACTACATAGAGCTGCATTCTAATGTGATAGCTTCAGTTTGTTTCCAATGGTTACTACAAGAAAAAAAAAAGTTTCAAATCTAGAAATGTATTTGCTATAATTACTCAGTATCTGATATGGAAATAGGTAAAATAAATATATCACTATATTGTTACTATCATATATATAAATACGTAATATAGGATTAATTAATTTTATTCGATAACTTGAAAATTATCTCTAGGAGGTTAGTA
This sequence comes from Neofelis nebulosa, assembly GCF_028018385.1. Lineage (NCBI taxonomy): Eukaryota > Metazoa > Chordata > Mammalia > Carnivora > Felidae > Neofelis > Neofelis nebulosa. The sequence continues at coordinate 31,396,440 of NC_080785.1, forward strand.
TATTATTATATTACCAATGTGAATTCTGTGAGTAGTATTTTTTTTAATCTTATGCCTCTTCCCCTAACTCAGATGGTTAGAATGTTCCATACTCATTGTATCAAGTAGTTACCGACATTAGAAATAAGATTTAGCTATTAGATTTTGAGTTTCAAAACCCAAAACATATGGAAGATTGCACAATGAGTAAAAGAAATTGTTCTTCCTATCTCAGCTCCCTCTCCAGGGCAAAATTTCAAAGGGCTAGGAAGAGAAAGAAAAGTGGACACAAAAAAGATGAATCTAAATGTTTTTGACATCATTGAGAAAGGGTGCTTGCTTTATGGATGCCCACAGAACAAGCCCCATTGTTGGGAGAGAATGACAAAATTTTCAGATGAATTGAGGATCTCTAAAAGCAAGATCTGACGGGGCATGTGGGCTGAGAGCAGCTCACAGAGTTCTCCTTAGCCTAGAGCAGTACAGGGGAAGCAAAATTCCTCCAGTGAAAAATTCACAGAGAGCCTGCAGGCTTAATGCGTCCTTGCCATGAGGACAAGGAGGCTGCAGTGACAACCTGCAGGGACCAGTGACCACAGACCAGACAGAAAGAAGGAAGTCTCTGTAGGTACTGGCAGGGATAGCTGATGACACTAAGGGCCAGATGGCCCCCCACCTGGCATTTTGTAGACATAGTCCTGGAGGAGAGTCAGTTAGGGCTGATTGAGATTGAGTTTCTGCCACTTGATGGAACTGGGGATCCAAATACAAATTAAATTCAGCTAGAGAAAAATGCAGAAAACTGGGTTTCTTTCATACTTGAATACCTGTGCTTATACACTGAGATTTCTCTCTGCTGTGTATCTACAAATGACATATAGGACAATTCCTATTGATCAAATATTGCGTTCTAACTACTGTATTTACATAATATACCTAATTATTTTATTTACCTACTACTCTCTGTTTCTTAACTAAACTACACATCACAATTACTTTATTCATAGATTACCTTTCATTCCACAATCATGGTATATATTAAAATCTACTATGAGAATATTTGTCTACTCTATCCTGTGTTTCCTTTCTGTTTTTTTTTTTTTTTTCTTATCCTCCCCTTAAGCTTGTCAACAATGATGGCGAATTTTTACTGGAAATAATGTATTCTTTTTCTATATGATAACAGTAGTTTATCAATCTCAAAAGTATATTCAGTTAATGGCCTTCCCTTCTCTTACTGTTCGTGTGTCTCTTTATTTTGGTTTTAGTCACTATAATTCTCAAGTCTGTAGTTATATTGTAATTGATTCTGATCAACATTTCAGCCTTCCCAATCCACTCTTAGACCTATTTCTTAACATTTTTTTATCTGATTAGACCAGATACCACATGGCTGCAGATTCTAAATTCTGAACCCTAATTTTCCTTAATATAGTGCAGAGTACCTTAATGGTGCAGCCAACTCTGCTGGGGGCAGGGGGGCGGGCCTAAGAAAACATATCCATTGCCCAAATACTCAAACAAACAAACATATGGCAGTGGAAAGGAAAGAGGGGAAGAGCAGAGGATGGGTTGCAATGAGGCTGGCTATTCATACATACAATGGTTATATATGCCAGAAGAAATTATAGTTCAGTTTAGTGGTTTAGATCCATTTTAAAATTATATAACAATAATAATTATTATTATCATTATAAATTATTATTAATGTTCAAGCTGAGTTTTGATTAGTCCTAAATTGTATGAATGCATACTTAATTTTAAGTAAGTTTCTTCATTTATTATAACCATCATTACATTATGCATTATACTATTTGCTATAAAAATGATGAGATAATTTCCTTACTTTGTATCTAGTTACTTTTAAATTTTAAGAAACATTGGCTTTCTAAAGCATAATGCAAACGAGAAGGAATGAGAGGGTTAGCTAGTCTAAAATTTATTTTTTCTTTTTTTTTTTTTTTTTAATTTTTTTTTCAACGTTTTTTATTTATTTTTGGGACAGAGAGAGACAGAGCATGAACGGGTGAGGGGCAGAGAGAGAGGGAGACACAGAATCGGAAACAGGCTCCAGGCTCCGAGCCATCAGCCCAGAGCCTGACGCGGGGCTCGAACTCACGGACCGCGAGATCGTGACCTGGTTGAAGTCGGACGCTTAACCGACTGCGCCACCCAGGCGCCCCTAAAATTTATTTTTTCTATTCTACACATAAATTTTAATATTTGCAAGATAAATTATTCATGTTTCCCCCTACAGATTAGATGTGAATAGTTTTCTACCATGCAAATATATCACATTCCTTTAAAAAAAAAATAGTCTGTCAGTCCTGTGAGTCTTGAATAGAAGACAATGTGTCCTCTGACATCTACTAATGGACAATGATCACAGACTAGTGCAGGTGGGAAATGCTATTTCAGGGTAATAGCTCACACCTGGAAAGGTCTATTTTTTCTCTAAGATCTTTTTACACAGCAGTGAAAATAAACTAATTAGGTCAAAGCGTCACATTGGGACCCATGAGCTTTCATGGTCTCTCTCTGTTGTATCCCCACAAGAGGCAACTGTCCAAAGGCAAATAAGCAATAAATTCCAGCCAGAATAGGAGCTCTTGATTCAACCATTTCTCCTTTTAGTGTAGCCGCCACTGTGTTTCATTGCATTTGAATTCATGCATTTTTCACAAGGGAGAGAATAGGTATAGAGGAATAAAGAAGATGAGAGAAAGAAAAGAGAAATCAGGAAGCAATAGTGATTTCTACAACTATAGCCTCTGTTCAGAATCAAGGACCATGAGACCCTGCTTAGGAGAGAAGGTTTTCACAACCAGGGCTCAGGAGCTAGATTCTTTGGCTGCCCCAGGCATCTATGGAAACTATGCTCAAGGCAATGGGAAGTCCAGACGAGGACACACCTGCTTTTATTCCTTTGATAATTTCACCCACAGAACAAAAGGGAGGAAAAAAAAAAAAAAGACTAGCAAGGACTTATCATCTTTCCTCTGGTAGATCCTTTCTGTGGTTTAGTCAGACTCTCCCTGGAGGCTTGGCCTCACAACCACCTACCCTTAGAATAGAGCTGGGGGATCTGAGAGAGTTAAGACATCCAATAGTATTGGACTAATTATTACATGTTTCACCAGTGCTTCTTAATGCAATGAAGCAAGTTAGGCTTTGATTCATTGAGGTTCCTTAACAAAATATTTTCTGACTATTATTTCCCATACTTATAATTTAGGCACTTAAATTTTCCATTCACTTAATAGATGGGTTATTGATCATCTATGGCACACATACACTGTATAAAATGTAAGGAGATGCAAGATTGTAAAATGATTGATTGTAAGATGTAAGATTGTAAATGTAAGATTTAAGACATTCTATGCCCTCAACAGTGAGTAAATAGTAGGACACACACTTACTCTACATTTAACACAGGCTTAAAAATATATTTCTTTAAAAAATATTAAGTTAATAAAACATAATTTTAAAATTAGATAGTCAATCTCATCACTCACCCTAACATGTCTTATATTCATGCTTCTTTACATATTTTACCTGTTTACAAAAACTATGCTCTTATATTTTAAACTTGTTACACTGTATAATTTCACATTTGCTGATGTGCTTAATACTGACCTTATTTTTGATGATTGTAAAAGTGCCATCATTCTTCTATTGTTTAGAAGTAGGTTAACTGTTTTTTATTATTCATCATTTCATTCAATAGTCATTTATTGATCACTTAGTACATGTCAGGCAATAGTGCTGATTGTCAGGGATACATTGTGGTTTCTACTCCTAAGGAATAATCTAAGTACGAGACAGACTTATAAACAAAGGACTAAGTACAGTGAGATGTGTGCTCATAGATCTACAAGTAAACCACAAGGAGTTTACTTAGGACTAAAAAGACCAAATAATAGCCTATTTGATATAGTTCAAACCAATATAATGTATATGGAGCCCCTGATGATAGGAGACAGGCAGGGCTTGAGAGAAGACATAATATTTGGGCAGAATTCTGAAAGAAGCTTTGGATTTATACAGTACATGGGCAAGGAGGGCAGTACTGCTCCATCTTTGTCTATTTTACTTCAACTAGGGTCATGATATCCTCTCAGCATTAACAATGACTCATCCCTGTAATCACACTCACTAAGTGGTCCCCACTCCCAATGAGGAAATGCGAACATCTCTAGGAAGGGGGAGGAAAACATTTAAATTTGAAGAAGCCTCTAGATGATAGTGATCACTATCCCCTCCTCTTCCTACCCAAATCCCCTTTCTACTATCTCTGAAAAGTCACAGCTAGAGGTGGGAGACCTACTCATCCAGTGTGATTGAAGCCCGGAGCAGCAACATGGGGAGTGGTAGGAGACTGAAGTGGAAACACAGGTAGGATCCAGGCTGGGAAGGGCAATGAGAGTCAGGTTAGGAGGTTTGGCCTTGCAATTGATGGGGGACCATAAAAGGTTTTGAAGTGGCACAGTGCAATGATTACATTTGTACTTAGAAGAGGACTGACAAGGAAGGGATTGCATATGAGACAAATAACTCTCCAACAGAGAGACAATGATGTTCAAGCTAAGGCAAGCGTAGAGGTGTTTTCCTTTGTTAAAATGATCAGGAATGGTGTTGCTTGGAAAAAAGTTATGACTATTTTCATTTCTCTTAAAATATATTTTCAATTTACTTCAAGTTCTGTGAGTATAACACACATATATGTATGTGTACAATACACACATATTAAAGGTATGAATAGTACTCCATTTTATGACATGCCTCTCTAAAACTGAGTATTACCCATGCCATACTAGCCAAATAAGCCCACTGATATGATATATACACTGACAGGACGCTTTCTCAGGTTATCAAGAAATATGTAGTGTCTATGTCAATAGTTCTAATGTACATATATAGTTGCAAACACATCTGAAAATGCAGTATGCAATTCTTGGTGGTCTTTATAGAGTCATTAGTATACCAGGATATATCTAGAGAGGAGCTATCAGGATGAGTGAAGTATGAAAATACCTTCTCACCTGGGAACTGCTTGGAAAAAATCCTGGTATTTATACTGGGGGACAAAATACTAAAGGAACAAGCATAGACTATCTTCAAATATTTGAGGGTCTGTCAGAGTGAAAATGTTAATGTTTGGTTGATTCGTAAGACATATATAGGATGAATGAGCATACGTTTATTGCAGTTAAATGTAGATTCATACTGAGGCCATGTATTTTAGGAATTAGAACTGAGCAACAGAGATTTATTCTGTTGTATGAAGTAATAACCCTCTTAACACTGCATATATCTAAGCTCTCAGGAACAGTTGGGAACAGAAGACTCTGTGTGTGTGTGTGTGTGTGTGTGTGTGTGTGTGTGTGTGTGTGTGAGAGAGAGAGAGAGAGAGAGAGAGAGAGAGAGAGAGAGAGAGATTGTTAAAGTAATCTATCTTTGATATCTATCAACAGACATAATTCAAATGCAGTGCCAGATAACATCAAAGTACAAGTCCTGGTTATTTATGGTAAATATGAAACTTAGGGTTATGGGCAACAAAAATAATGATGAGGCAAAATAAGCCAGAAGGTTTCCTTCCCCCAAAGTCACTGGAGGACTCTTCTTTCTCATCTGAGATAAGGACTGGAAAATGATCGATTCCCTGATTTTGAAAAGGCAGAAAAGCTTCCTGTTCTTGCACTCATTCCTTGCCCACTGCAGTCCACTGACTACGTTCAACAAGTTCACCATAAGCAACCTCCTTGATGGAAGGGAGTACCTTTCTGTCCTTACCTAATTGAATCCTCTGCAGTCACTGACACTTACCACTCCCTTCTAAAAACTAGTTTCCCTGGATTTTCAAAAAAAGTTGTTTTTCCACTCTCTTCCACTGGACTCTAAGCTCAGTGAAGGCATGGGTCACGTTTATTTCGTTTATTTCTGTGTACCTAGCTTTCAGCATAGCATGGAACAAAAAGTAGGCTTTCCTTGTCATTCTCCTTTGTCAGTCCATCCTTCTCTATCTGGCCTATAAATACAGGTTTTCCTAAAGCTTGCTTTTTTTTTTTCTTCTCTTAAATCAGATAGTGATTTCTTCTTATTTGTTCTTTGACTTTGATGAATCATCTTCAGGATGAACACATATCCACATATCCAATAATATATCCACATATCTAAACACATATCCAATATCCAAGCTGATATTCTAAAGCTTTAGATGTTAAACTTTTTGCTCTTTATAACCTTTTGGACACTTAAATAAATGAGGAACAAAGAGTTTTTATTTATGTGTGTTGTATTTATTAATACTTAGTATATTAGCTATTAAGCTAGAAATTTTTTAATTCCTTAAAAATAATAGTAAAAAATGTAATTGGTAATTGCCTATTTAAAAATGTTTTTATGATAAATATCTGAGAAAATAAAAAATTAGTGTAAGGTTGTGGTACATTTTTGTACATTGTTGTACATATTTGTAAATGTGTGGCTTAATAGAAGACAGTTGGATACTCATACCCGCATTCAACCTCTTATGATATGCTGTTTTGGTTGAAGTATATTAAGGAAATAGATGGGAAAGGGATTAATATTTCAATAACCTTAGTATGAATTATGGATACTTGTCTTTGATATTACACTAAAATTTGGCAGGCAGTAAAAGACTAAAAGTTGATTTCAACGTGAAATCTGAAAACAGATTGTTATGGACTGAATTGTATCCTCCAAAATTCATACGTTGAAGCTCTAACCCTAACCCCCAATGGGACTGCCTTTGGAAACAGAGCTTTGAAAAGGCAATTAAGATTGAATGACTCACAAGGGCGCAGCCCTAATCTAACATGATTGGTGTCTTTATAAGAACAGGAAAGATACCAGGGTTGTATATGCACACAGAGAAAAGGCTGTGTGAAGACACAGTGGCTAACTGTAAGCCAGGGAAAGACGACTCAGGAGAAATCCTATCTGCCGGAACCTTGATCTTAAACTTCCAGCCTTTGGTTCTATGAGAAGATAAATTTCTGTTGTTTAAGCCATACAGCCTGTGGCATTTTTGCTATGACAGCACTATCAAACTAATACATAGATCAATGAAATTTTAGAACTCTGTAATGTTAAAACCCTTTCTATCTTTCTCTTTGAGTGGATCATATATCCATGCATAATTTTGAAAAATCACCCACAGGTCATTTGGAAAATACTGACTGAGATACAGATTTTCCAGATTTTGACATAATTCTTTATACTAAATCAAAAGTCATATTTTTTTAAATTATCATTATAATCTCATGAAGACTGTCTTTATTGGATATCAAGCTTACAGTGGCAGATGCTAGTTTTCCAACTTTTTTACATTTACCTGAAAACTTGAATTTTATTATTGTCCACAAATGCTGTCAGTGGTTTTCCTTGAAGTGAGGGACTGATTGTATTCAATTTCAACATGTCAGCCAGATAACGAGCAATCATGATTTGTCTAGTGGTTGTTCTCTCAGATAAAAATGGTGGACCTTGAAAAAATTGGCTAGTTCAGCTTGCAACTGAGACAATCACATAAGTATTTTTGTTTTCTTTTTTCCTGAATACAATCTGTATGTGTGGCAAGTTCTTTTTGTGTACTTCCCATTTGCTCACAAGATTATTAAAAAGATAAGTACCCAAGGATTGACATTTGACATTTGATAAAACTAGTATTTTATTGGCTTTTAAAAGTTTTGTTTTGTTTTGTTTTTCTTTTTGTAAGTGAAGAATATAATGACAACTGACTACGGCTAAACTGCCAAGAGTCGTCGCTGGCATGGCGTGTGCACTGTGAGCAAAAAGACCAATGCAGTGGAAAACAGAAAATAACACCTTAGTAACGTTATGAAATTAGAGTTGATCGTGTAGATTCTCAGAAACATTCCGGGAGCCTTAGAGGTCTGTGGACCACACCTTGAGTTTGGTTCTTCCACAGCAGTCTCACATTCAAAAGATCCAACATTGAGCTAATTTTCTTCCCACTTAGGTCTGAGCCTCTTTCTTATTCTCACCTTGTTGGTAGGTACTGCCACGTACCTATTTACTTAAGACTGCAATCTAGCATCATCTCAATTCCCTATTCTTGGGTTTTGTGATGGGGAATCAGGATAAACAGAGGGTAACAACAGTAGAGGCAAATCAGAGGATTTTTATTTAACTCCACCTAACTGTTCATTCTTTGTCATTTTCACATATACATCAAACTTTACAATAAAGCAAAATAAATATTCACTTTCTTAAGTATGCTATTCTTTCTCTTTAGACTCCTAGTCAATGCTTATGTTATCCTCTCTGAGTGAAGCATTCTTTTCTCCTGATATTCATTTCCCACTCCTGCCCTTTTCATGCTATGGTCTCACCATAGGTAACACTTCATCATTGTCTGATTCTGCTCCCATAGCATCTTTTATCACAGAATTTATTACAGTATATTGGAATTGACTGTTCCATTGTATGTGGCCTCTGTTGTATCTTAAGCAATATGAGGACAAGTACTGTTAGAAGTTGTCACACAATCACCTAAGGCAGTTAGCTGTTGGTGTGGTTTTATAGAATTTTAATTGTAGAATAGATTTGTAAAACCTGAGTTGATATACATAATATAAAATGTCAAGTTGAGGATGATAAATATGCTTTGTTTTAATGCCCTTTGCTCAAGTGTCTATAGTATTCAAATTGAAAATATAGCTCTGAGAATTTAATAGGAGTTGTTTTATAATTACACTGTTTCCATTCCCTAAACTTTCAAATAAGATATAAACCAATTAAAATACCTAGAGCTTGTCAGATTTACCTTATAATGTAGCTCATTGTTATACAAAATATAAACAGGAACAATTTTATGATCATACAAAAGGATACCATTGCCACAGAAATGTATAGTCTTTTTTTTTTTTAATTATTTTTAACGTTTTATTTATTTTTGAGACAGAGAGAGACAGAGCATGAACAGGGGAGAGGCAGAGAGGGAGACACAGAATCGGAAGCAGGCTCCAGGCTCTCAGCCGTCAGCCCAGAGCCCGACGCGGGGCTCAAACTCATGGACCGCGAGATCATGACCTGAGCTGAAGTCGGATGCTTAACCGACTGAGCCACCCAGGCGCCCCAGAAATGTATAGTCTTGAAAGACTTTCAGACATGTCAAGGAGTGAAAGGAGAGCTAGATATAGGGATCTTTCTCAATTATTAGATAACTGTGTTATCTCTGTTGAGAAAACAGTAGAAGCAGCAATGGAGTAAAAAAATACTCTAGTAGCAAACAACAGGTGGATTTTTTAATTAAAATACATCAATATTATCTTTTTACTAGAGTTAAGCAATTACTTGATATAAACTTTCTTATAAATATGGATAAACATTTCTCATATTTTTTGTATTCTTAGATTTTAATTTTTGTTTCTCATATAAAAATATACATTTGCTTTCAGCTTTCAATACTCCAGTCACAATTTGCTGCACTTGATACCAGAGCTTTGGCATTGCCATAGTAGTAGATGAGTCCTACTACTATGTCCTTCCCATTTGTAATGGTTAATGGTCTGAAGAGCTTTCTCATGTGGAGACCAAACGTGGTTAGTCCAAAGCTCAGGCTAAACTTCATCAAGAGGTCCTGGTGGGCTGAATTATACTTGAGTGTGCAGTGTGGTCCAAGGGGCAGACTGACGTGGCTCTGCTCACACAAGGACATTTCTGAACATGGCAGGGGCTGTGAGAGAAGGGGTGGAGAAATGAATCAGGTCCCATGCGTTAGGAACTCTGGATCCACATGGGGTTTAAATTTGTATGAAATATTGACAGATGCTGGTTGATGACCCAAACAGTAAAATGACACTGACTTAGGAAAAGGAAACAGGAAAGAAACTATTAGAAATACACTTGGGGATTTGCCCCAAGACCATTCTCTATGGCAAAGAGAGACTCTGAAGACTTGAAAAAAACATGATGAGCTTAATATAACAATCTGGGCTTTTCCGTATCCTTTAGGTGCACTTGACAATGAAGACAATTCCTTTGAAGATTTTGTCACTGGCAGAAGTAATATGTAATAAAAATGCAAGGAAGACTTGCAAACAAAGAGTACACCACCCCTTACAATATTCTCTAAAGGGAGTCAGTCATGCATTCTAAAGTGGCAGGAAATATGATGAAAGCATTTTAATTTAGCTTTGTTACTTTTTAAGAGTCAAACCCAAAACTGACCATCAGAATTTTAAACCATATTCCAATGTTATGTAAGTCTCTTAAAATACGGAGAAATCCTAAATTGTTTCTTCCATCTGATCTGTGTGAAATGAACATCTCTGTCTTTTAAACATAAGAGAATGTTATGAAAATTAAATTTGGACAGTATTTTATATTTTTGAGAGTTAAAATTTAAAAAAATACATTAAGTTTAAGGAAAGATATGTCTAGGCAACAGAATTTAATTTTTATTTCTTCCTTTTATTTAGTGAAGCATTATCATTGCACACAAATTTAAATATGTGCTCTCCTCCTTTCAGATGTAGGAGGTATCTTCTTATTCGTTTTTTTAAATATGGTCGATTTCTTTTCACCATATCTAAGGATTTATTGTTGCTTATAGTTCAGAAGATCACATTCAAAACAAAGTTCTAATAAGAACTGCACAGATTGGTCTGCAAGTAAAATATGATTTACACAAACAAAAACCACAAAAAACACACACAGCTGGCTGTCCCAGAGAGGTGCAGAGATGGGACAGAGGCTGCAGGCTGCCATGGTTTCTGAAAAGAAGTAGGAGGAGGGCCCAGGTGGTGACTAAACCACAGACTTGTAACAAGCAGTTCAAGAGTGTCTCCAATATGATGCAGGGAGACCTGCAGGGTCGGGTGGTCCCTGTCCTCCTCCAGGATGCTCCAGGTATCCTTAAACTTACTGGTCAAGAGCAGGAACTGACCCAGCAAGTCGCCAGACATCAAACTTGCCGAGTTTCCGAAACTCATGATACACTTGCTGCACGCTGACCCCAGGCCATCTCGGGACACTGAAGAGGAGGACGAAAGGTTGGATCCTGGGGTAATCTGGACCAGAAAAGTTAATGTTAGGGACCCGGGCTTGGATAAGATTCACCTGGTTCACACAGGGAGCCAGCTCATGGATACAGCAGAAAGGAGACCTCAGTCATGGCACGAGCACCCTGCACCCTCCATAAGAGCAAGTGTGTCGCTTTCAAAAGAACTGATGAAAATCTATCAGTCACAGCCTTACAGGGGTACTCAGTCTCAGTGTACAAGTTTCACACTTGCTTGCATGAATAATCACCGACCCAAAATTTTTGGTAGGATTCAAGTCATTGTTTAGGACTTCATAAACTTATAAAAGATTTGACACCCTTGGGAAATTCACTTCCTTCCAGATATCCTTTGTCACATTGTCCATGTCGATGAGAACAGGTTGTGGATATTCAGCTTGAATTGATCACGATGTGGTTTCCTCACTTTTTCCACTATTATTCCCAGGTTTCTCAGTCCTGTCCAGATGTCTGGGATGGCCTGCCTCAGCACCAGCTGGACCTCAAATGCCTGGAAGCCAGCAATACCAGGGTGAGTCATCCAGTTGCCCTCCTTCACCAGGTCCAGCCACCATGTCACCTCATCAATCACCACCTTGATCCAGTCTTTATCCAGAGAACTGCAAACTCTCCAGTTCCCAATCAGGATGTTGTGTTTAATGTTCTTCTCCTGTTCTTCATTCATATAAGGGATCCCATTTTTGAGAAACTTGTAGTCGAAGCCATACTGATTTATATATAACAGTTATATATAAACAAAGAAGTTCACAAGTATTATTTTTAGGACATTCCCTTACTTCTAAAAGAAAATTGACAAGTTCTAAAATACACTAAGAGGACAGGAATGGAGAATGTAGAAGAGAGAGGAAAGTAGAAGTTGTTGAAATTTAGAGGAAATTTTTTAAAATTTTTAAAAAAGAAAAGTATCAGTTGAACTGATTGAGAAGATAAATCTGCCTATTCCCCCACAAACCAGGTATAAACATGATCTGGCATGGCACCAGGGCCAGGATTAATGTGCTTCCTGTATGTCTATGAAAAGAATAATGTAACTTTGGTGAGGATATAGTCTAGAAAGCATTCCCATTCTGGGATTTTGTAGCACGCTCCTGGCACAGTGTTGTTATGCTAAACAACAATGGGAGAAGTTGAATAGAATTGTGTTACAGAGGAAACCCCATGACAGAGCATCAGAATGGAAAATTGGCTCAGTATGAAGGTAGCTAGATGGACATCAGTGGTAGCTGCCTATTATATAGGTGATGTTGGCACTGGAGTCACCATGAAGGCAGGATTCATGTGTTTATTTCAAATACTTCATCACTGAATGTCACATTCCTTAACATATTAATTCCTCAAAAATAGTTACTGATTGAATAATGTTGAGAAACACTGTCTCAGCCAAGCATCACATAATCTGTGGCTGTGGCAAGGTGTGTGTGTGTGTGTGTGTGTGTGTGTGTGTGTGTGTGTGTGTGTTTGTGTTATATCTTGTGTATTCATTCCAATATCCCTTTGCTAAGTGGCAAGATGTTCTGTATAAAGGGAGTGAGTAGGGCGAGACGTACTTCTAGTAACCTAGACAGAGGGGGCGAGCTAAGAAATTACTGTTTATTACTGCATTTTTTACTCCATTATATGCTCAGTTTGCACCTGTTATATAAATATAAAGATAGCAAAGAAGAACATAAATAAGAGGAAAAGGTATATACAGATTTGCAATACAAAAAAAACTAATTATGTAAACTTTTAAAAAACAACAGGGAGAGAGAAATGATTCTGAAGTTTCACTATAAAGATGGAATCAATTTGTTCCCCTTTTTAGTCAACTCTGCCTTGAAATATTTTTTTCAGGCCAAATCTGTGATAGCAGCAGATATTAACTGTGGAAATAAACTAGCAAAATGCATGTTGCACTAAAGGACAAATATAGCTTGCTCTGTCTCAAAGCTGTGGAGAAAAAATGTCCTTCACTAATTTGTCTCTAGATTAAGGGGTAGATTAAACTTGATTTCACATCTATTGTCAAGTAAGTTAGCAATTTAGTTGTAACTTCATTTATTTTTATGCCTTTTCTTATTTTCCCAAGTAGCTAGGTTCAGATTTTCTACATGGGGCTGATTTGTGGACTGTGTCCATTAAGTAGAAGATGAGGTCAAATCCATCTGTAGGAAGACGTTATTTATTAGAAAGGGGATCTATTTCAGGAGACATTGTAGGAAACTGTATAGCTCCAGATTAAATATATCTTTCTTCCTATGGAATCTCTTCTTGGCTTCCAGAACTTGGCTGATAGCCATTAATAGAAATGAATGTGACCAAAATACCTCACCACTTTAATTTGTTGTGATTGATCTGTATGGCAGTGCTGATAACACCATCTTAATTAGTTGCAGCAAATTGTATCTGACAAACCGTTAGATAACATATTCATTCTTTCCATAGAGGTCTTATGCTGAACCAGATTCTTTACATTCTTTATCTCATGTATTCTTCATTCAGTTTTGCCAAGTAGTAAATATTATCTGCAATGTGTGGATGATAACCTTAGAGAAATTATTGACATGCATGGGATCACAATCCCAGCAGTGGCAGTGTTGGGACTTGAATTCCAAGGATCTTTCTGAAGCTCCTCTTCTTAGCCACCAAGCTACAGATAGTCAAGGGTATGTTGAAATAATACCAACTTGTCATCAATATTAGCATAAGCTGTCACAGTTTCTCACATCATAGCTAGAGCCAGAATTTAGAGGAAATAGAGTAATTAACCATTTGCTGAGTAGTCTATAACATAACATAGCTTTTCAGTATTTTTTTCAAGTGAGAAGAATTGGGGAAATGTTTTATAGTTAAGCCTAATACGAGCAGGCAAACTGGATTTAAAAGGTTGTGAGAATTTATATATCTAAAATTGTTATATCTTATTTTGTTCAAGTTGGGTTAAAATGCTCTGGTAGGAATGAAGAGTAAAATCACTAAAAGAAGCAGTTTGGTTTTGATAGAAAGTCAAATTTTAAAATGCCAGCAATATGTACCAGAACAGGAAGGGTTAGTAAACAAGGCAATAAAATGTATCATTTTGTTAAAAGAGCCAGTAATGCTGCCTGAGTGTAATGGGTTCTTCCAGAGAGAGAAATACTCCCTGCCTGTCATGGAGGGTAAAGGAAGACAAGTTAGCCCAGTTTCAACTGTGTCCCATCTTAAATAGGGTGATTCTTGTGTTCAGACCATGTGAAAAATCTACAAGCAGCATTATGGGAGAAATACAAACAAACAAACAAACCCAGACATCAATTTCACTGTGATCTATGAGATTGATCTTTAGGAGGGCAGTATGTTCTTATTTTTGTGGTAAAGCTGAAGGTTTGGTCTGACAATCTACATCTGACATCTCCAAAGAACTGCCTACCCCAGAGCCTTGCATGAAATCCAATTTAAAAGGAAAACCTTTTAGATAGTACTGAGCCAATGAGTAAATCCTATTCACCTGCAACCCTCCCAATGGTATGCCCCCACTTTAGAAAGAAGCACTCATAGGATAGTTGGAGGGGCCAATGAGACTGATAGGGAGAATTTTCTAAGACAGGAAGGTAAGTAAATGACTACCCTTCTGGTGGAGGGGAAGTACTTGGGGGCAGAGCAAGTCAGAAGTCAGACATCAAGGTCTCCATTTAGAATCAAAACAATAAGGTGGTGAAAACTGACCAGATGAGTTTGGGAAAGTCTCACTGCAAGGGATTTGTTTCTTTCTTCTCCTCTGGGTGTAACCCATAATGACTGCAAGTTGCTGAGGGAAGTCCCATATTCAGCAGGGCTCTGACATTACGTGGCAGCAGTTTAGAAATGGGTGAGGAAAGTTATCAATGCAGAATGGAGGCTGGGACAAAGACTGCCTTGCAGAGTGCTCCTTTGCAAACATGGAACATTCTGAGCAGAAGGAAAATAGCAATTAGGTGAATTTACTCTGATATTCTATCTTGACTCCTGACATAGAAGACATCCTCCAAATCTTGCAGAGTCCCAATAGGTATGGGGGAAAAGCTGTGTTGAGAGCCAGAGGACAGCCTTGGAGCTACCTTCAAAACAAACAGAGCAATGAAGTAGCCAAGACTATGAGCTAGAAAGCCCAAAGCAGGGGCCAAACAGAAGAAGGGTCTCAGCCTTAGGTTTTGCCTCATCTGTAAAAGAAGAGGTGAAATACAGAGAACTGGCTAGGAAGGATGGGAACATAATGATTCTCCCCTTGGTTAGTTTCAGCATTAGGGGCTGCAAACACAGAGTGTTCAAGAACCAAAGCAGGGTCAAAAATGCATTAGCAGTTACCAACAGATGCCTACAGAAGAGATGAGACCCGCTGTACCACATGAGGGTGGGGCAGCATAAACCTAGGAGATAGCCCAAGCCAAATGGATCCTTCCCCAATCTCAAAGAATAATTGCATAAATGAAGGAGGGAGAACATGGGAAAATAGTTCTGAGGGTGACTTGGGATTTGAATTGATTGCCTATTGTCTCGGGACTGTTTTGACAGGTTTTGAAGAAGAGTAACAAAGGTTTTAAATAAGAAAAGTTTGAAAACCTTATATTCGTTTTCTACCAGCCAGAATGGTAAGGCTCATGAGGATATTTAGATCACTTATAGAACATAAAGAGAGTACAGATTTTGGCTTATCTGCATTAGAGTGCAAAATTTCAACCATGCTACATATGTCAGACCCAGATGAGAGGATCCACCCCTTCACTCTTTTTCCACATTTAGCATTTCATAAACTTAGTAATTTTCCTAAAGATTTTGTAAGGAAGATGCACTAAACAGCCTTCTGCTATTCTGCCATCCTGCTGGATCTCTACAGTAAATCTCCCAGCAGCCACGCCTCTGACATGGTGGCCCCCCAACCATGCACAACTTTCGAAAAAGTGACCACCAGTCCACCAGCTCCCACTGCTTTTCCTGAGGGGAGCAGTTTTGTCAGTCTAGCTGGTACCAAGATTGTGGATAGAAGGGTTCTATCTTGCTATCTAAGCTTTAAGTACAATAGCCTACCATTTTGAAACTTGATACCTCGATAAAAGGACACAGCCTGAAATGATAACTTACTATTTGTACAGCTGTCACTAAAAATGGAATGCTGTATGAACTGAGGTATAGGAATACAGGAGGTTGACTGGTTCGGGCCAGATTCACATCAAATAGTGTTTCCAAATGATGAGCTTTCAATGTGGCTGAAAATTAACAATCACCCATGGATCTTTGGAAAAAACATTCCTAATGCCATCATAGAAATCTGGTCCAAAACATAGTAAAAGGTTTATAACACTTGCACATTGTTTTTCTCACAAAATAGCACTGGATGAACATGCTGAGGTCTCCATTATTCAAAACAGAAACTTGAGTTTTGACGAGGTTGTCATGTGTGCAGGTAGGTCACTTGACTGGAAATGCTGATGTATCCCAGCCACAGACAAGGGCTTTGTCCTGTACTTTTATTTCTAGGTAAATAGTCTAACCTTTCTGAGCCACAATTTTATCATCTCTAGGATAGAGGTAATTATCTACATTTAGAATTACCATGACAATAGTGATAACAGTGCTCAATTCACATATAAAGGACATTGACATTATTGTTGTTGTTGAGGGATGATCATCACCTCTCAGCCATATCTGACATTAATGAAAATGGCAGGTACTTGAATTGCATAAGCTACAATTAGGATATCTAACAATGTCAAGTATAATCTCATAACTTAAAATGTATTTCGGTGACATATTCATTACTGTTATTGATAGTTTTCTGATAGGTTTGAATACCTGTCACATTATTAGTGATCATAATTATAATTGTAACAATTATAATACACTGTTATTGTTATAGCAATATCATACAGCACTCCAATTTGTTCTCATGTTTCTGCTCTTACATAGCTCATGATTTTTTTTTTCAACGTTTTTTATTTATTTTTGGGACAGAGAGAGACAGCATGAACAGGGGAGGGGCAGAGAGAGAGGGAGACACAGAATCGGAAACAGGCTCCAGGCTCCGAGCCATCAGCCCAGAGCCTGACGCGGGGCTCGAACTCACAGACCGCGAGATCGTGACCTGGCTGAAGTCGGACGCTTAACCGACTGCGCCACCCAGGCGCCCCCATAGCTCATGATTTTATGTATGCCAAATGATACAGTAAATGCTTGATTCCTATGTTTTTAGTTTTCAGAGGTGTATATTTGCAGATATCAGCTGGAACATGTTTTTCTCTTCCTTTGATTTTTATAGTTTTTTTTTTCAATTTGAATTCAATTTTTCCCCTCTTACCTATACTCAGGCAATGAAAATTTATCTGGTCTCCTTAGTCATCAAGAGACAGGGTGACAACATTATGGATTTTGCTTCACTGTCTACTGTGAAGGTTGATCAGATACCTCTTTGAGATACTACCCCTCTCTCCCTCTTCATACAGGTGGATATGTACCTCCTTTGCTCATATTGTAAGCATGCAGTGTCTCCCTGTTGTTCTGAGGTATGACTGTCTCCCAACTAGTTATCTGAAGCCAAACCCATAAAGTATCCTGGAAACTGCTGTTTCAAGAGGCACCACTGTCCACCTCTTCCTCTTTCCCCTCTTTAATTTCTCATTAATTCTGCAAATAATTGTTGAGCATCCACAACCTACCAGGCAATGTTATATTGAGTGTCTTCTATTTACCCACTAATTATAGGAGGTAGTAGGTTCTTGTTTATGAATTCTTTGTTTCCCTCCGTTTTCTATAAGTTTTAATTTCTGAATAGATATAAAAATAAGATAGCTATAATATCTACTAATAAAAATATCTTTCTTGCAGTGCAGTATTAATCATTACTAATTACAGAGTAATTATTCTAAACTATGCACTAACTAAAGGCTTTGCATGAATTGATCATATATAGTTCTCCTAACAACACTAATGCATATCTTTTGTCATAATTTTTAGAAAAGAACCAGATTTAGAGAAATTAGTTAATTCCTTAAGGTCAAACTGTAAGAACCCAGTAAAAAACAGAAATCAAATTCAGAGAACTGGACTTTTAACTATTATGCAAAACTGATGGCTCTTCAGTTCTTGATGCTCTTCCCAGAGTTCAATTAGTAGCACTCAGGGAGAAGCAAAAAAAATAAATAAATAAATAAAAAATAAATAATAATAATGATAATGATAATAATAAAATTTAAAAAGCATGCTTCCATTTTTTTTCCCACAAGCAGTGAGGGGCACTGGGACTGAAGTTTATTTAAGCCAACAAAGTTTATTTTTCCCAATTCAGTTTCAAAAGCCTGATAATTAGTGAAATTAATTCTTAGGTTCTGACCATAGGTTGCAAACATCAGTTTTTGATGGTGTTTTTGGTTTTAACTTTTTCTGTGTCCTAATGGGAGAGGATCTATTGGGTTAGATAGACAGAAATACAGTCACAGGTATACACACATAATTCTATGCCTATATATGTGTATGTGCGTTCCCAGGCACATGAGCACACAGAATTGGCATAGGAGAGCATCTTCATCACTATGGAGTTTTCCAAGTCCCACTCCTAGATATCATTAAAATGCCACCTGATGACTAATGTACACATGGAATTCCAGGCCTGTGTGTGTGTGTGTATGTGTATTATATATACTCATAAATCTCCCCCTACAGCCATTCCCCACATTGTCAGTTAAGGTGCTCCAGTAGTTATGGACCCATTGTGGATTGGCTTCCAGAGCGGCTTCATATTGGATCCTCCTGCTAGTCAGCTGGATTCAAGGGAGATTCCTTTGTACATACAAATGCCTGTAACACGTTGCCAAGACAAATGGGATTTGTCTATATTCTAAATATACTTAAATCTCACAGAAATCATTTATAAAGGGTTTTCTTTTCTTTGACCATTTAAATTTTATTTCCTAAAAATTGCAGAAACCATGGGAGATTCACAGAGGCCCCTTCAGCAATGCATAGCAGATGGGAATCAGAAGCTTTAATAGATGCAGGAGGATAAAGTTGCCCCTCCCTAGTAGTAGACCTTTTATTTCAGGATAGACAGTGATCCAGGTTTAAAAATGACTTGTGGGTGATATATATAGGAAGTACAATATGTTCCAATTTGACAACAGGAACAGTACTTTTTTAGAAGAAAATATAATGCAGGGATTCACTCATATTCAATTATATATTTTTAAAAAGGCAGAGGGATTCAGTGGTACAGTGATGAATTATTTCACCAACGGAGGATTTGGGGAAGGGCTATCTGACTGAATATTCAGGAGAGAACAAGTGTCAATGTAGCCAAGCAAGTGATTTAACTCATGACTTTTTTCCCACTGAATTTCCTGCCTGCTGGAATAAATTAATGCCTTATTTTAGCAATGGGTAGGATATTAAATCAATGGGATCTGTTTAATGGAACAATTAAGTGAAAAAAAGAGTACAATCGCTGGTGGGGAGTGTGGGTGAGAGACCAGATGGCATTCTCACTTAAGGTTCAGATTCTCTAGGCCACTGCTTTTACCTGAGTGCCCCTCCTCACTTAATTGATACAGTGGTGAGGTGGGGTCAAGCATCTAGCCAGGCTAAATATAAGCCTGGTTAAATGTAAGCATAGACTGGGGAACTAATAAAAAATACCCATGTCAGGGCCCATTCTGAGACCAATTTCAGCAGAAACTCAGTGGGGAACAGGTGATGAATGGGTATTTCTAAAAGCCACTCTGTCCAAGGTGATGCTAATAAGCAGCATGGGTTGAGATCTGTTGGTGTGCTGGATGTGAAGGTGGACCTTGGTTGCTCAAAGTTGTCTGTTCTTAAGCTACATTTTTCTAAATCACAAGATAATCTCTCCTTAGCTTTTCTCATTTATCAGGTTGCAAAAATAATAAAACGTGCTTATAAATCTTACCAAACACTCCATTTTGTGAAATCATGGCAATTAATGTATGAGCCCCTTTCTTCATTATCACAATGAAGATATAACCTTCTGAAAGGCATCCTTGTTTATATCTAGACAAATGCTTGCTGAGATCTTGGCATTAAGATGATAAAGTTAAGCTTCTACTCTCTCTTAATAGGATTTAGAAAGAAATAGAGAGATTAATATCACAACTGAGATAGAAAGTAGAATTGACCTTTTGTATTAAATGAAGGGCAATCTAAAAAAGTTGTTCTATCTTAAAACAAGTAAAATACTTCATAATCCAACCAAAATAATTTCTTAGATCAGTTTTTACCAAGTGGCTTTTTAGTGGTTTCTTTGAAGTGAATATTTTATCATATTTCTGAAATTTGTGAAAGGCCATTAAAAGAAGTCTAGAATGCCCAGTGTTAAATCTACACAGCAGGACCTAGATACCTGGTTCAAAGAAATTAAGTTTATATCCACCATAAGCCAGATCTTTTTCTCTCTTTGAACTTTGGATTCTGTGTTGTGCTATTCCCACTGACACCGTAAATTAAAGGATAAAATGGTGACTTTTCACTCTGCTTCCCATAATGATGTATTCTTAGCTGAGCTTAGGTGAGAAATTTGAATGTTTCAGAAAACCAGATTGCTTTCTTTCCTGCCTCAGGGACCAAACTGGCACAACACAGGATCATATATCATTCCAAAAAATTTATACTTGCTTACAGTATTAGATTTTGTTTTAGCCTTTTATTTCTTCTCAACAGATTTTTCACAGCCACAATACTGGAGGCTGTTTCTGAAAACTGCTAATTTTTAAAAATAGACCAGTCAACCAAATTAGCAGGATGACGGAGGGAGAACTTTATTAGGGAGTGAACAGCCGTAAGGTTTCAATAAATCTTTTCAGTCATCTGAAAAAATGAAAAGCTTGGAGGGAGGAGGGGGGTGGGGCATGATTAGCTCAGATTTATTTAAACAACCAAGAAAGTAAATGCATGATTTGGTATAAGTCCCTTTGAAATTTCATTTCCATAGACTATTTCTTGCCTGAGGGGCACAATCATTTTATGTGATACTATAGATTTAGCAAGTAGATGTCCTATCTATTAGGGATTATTTATTTTAAAATACTTATCAGGCTCACTCAACCTTTCCCTCATCTGCAAGCTTTCTAAACACCTGCATTATATATAGCTCATTGCGTTATAGTTTTTTAAAAGTTTTAAAAGTTTTCCTTGCTAGTTGAGTCCCTCCAGTACAGGGCTTATGTCTTTCCTTTATGCCTGGCATATGGTAGGGACTTGAAAAAACATTCACTCAATTGAAATAAGGGCTGTGTTACTCTTTGAAAGTACAATTTCGCTTATTTTTTTAATGTGGATGACTTCCCTGATTGTGAGATTTTCAAGAGCATAGACTGAGTCTAGTATTATAGTAGGCACTCAGTAAATGCTTATTTCTCACAAAATTGTGTCATTATTTTGATATATACTTAGAATTGTTAAACCAGCTTTTATGGGAAACATTTATAGGGTATTGTAAATTTATAGTATACTTCCAAAGTCAATTGCAGGAGACTAATCTTATTTGGAGTGTCAAGGGAGATTTCTTTGAAGAAGTGATATTTGAGCCAAGATCATAAAAACAGATCAGCAAGAGTGGTGGAGAGAGATGTATGTGTGTTGGAGGTGAGGAAGCACAGATGAAATAGAGGCAAAAGTATGTGCAAAGGTCCTGACGCAAATAGAAGGTTGATACATTAAAGAAACTGATAAAAGACAGTGTTGCTGGAGCACAAAGTAGGGAAGGATGGTTTTAAGCAAAAAAAGGTTAATAATAATACTTGCCTTTCCAACTCCGTTATATATACAAAGAGAGAGCCCTAAGAAAAGATGTGGCCAGATAGGACACTACTGAAGCAGTCCAGGCAAGAGAAAATGGTGGCTTTAACTTGGGTGTGATAATGGTGGTGATGTTGAGAAATGCAGTGCCTCAAACATAGTCGAAGGTAAAATCACTAAGGCTTGCAAACGAATTGCATTAAGCGTGAAAAGAAAGAAGATGGTCAGGATGTCTCCTCTTTCTGGCTTTATAAACAGATGGATGGTTGTACTTTTCATTAAGGAATGAAACACAAGAAAAGGCAGGAGTGCAATATTGTGAAACTCGGTACATATTGACATTGACATGCTTCTGAACTTCAGGTGGTAATATCTGGAAGACAAATGATGTACTTCTCCAGAGATGAGTAGAGAACTGGGCTAGAAATATAATCAGAGTCATTGGCATGAATGACTGGTTTTGAGCTGAAGCCATACACTGGGCTGAATGGCCTGGGATGAAGTATAGGATGGAAAGGAAAGGGGAGGCCTTTCACTGAGACTGCACTACCCCAACACTTACCAGAAAGAGAAAAATGGGCAAGCAAAGAAAATTGAGAAGGTGGGTGCAGAGACGGAGGAGGAAAACGATAAAAAAAATTATGATGGTATAGGCAAAAGAACACTACAGTGCTGCAAGAAGGAAGGTGTGGTCAGCTAAGCAGAAGACCCAAAAACTTCAACTATATTTAATAACATGCTGGGATGGAGTGGATGGTGCTGATGAGAAAGTCACTATTGAATAGGTCCCTATACCTGTTCACTTCTCTGTATCCCATATCAAATAGAAAACTTTTACACGTAAGAGGATTTTGTTTTATCTTGCTTAGGTTAGGTTGTGTATGGGGAATAAATGGAGGAAGAGGGAAGCTGGGGTTTCATAGAGAATAGAGAAGGCTTGAAATAATCTTTTCAGAGGGTGGGAGACACAAAATGTGGTGGCAATGATAGTCTAGCTGAGGTTAATAAATATATGACAATTACAGTGGCACTAATTTTATGTGCATTGTTATTGTGTCTAGCTGAGCCCAGCTGCACACATGCAGGCCAGATAAAGCAAATAGTTGGCTTCATCAGTGGTTGATGATTTTCATGATCAAAAAGTCAAAGCCTTTGGGGCAAGGGAATTTTGGATATTGGCATAAACTTATTGACATAATGATCCATCCAATTTAAGCTGGTTAGAAGAAGATAAAAACAGAAGGAAAGAGCAGGAGCAGCTAATGAATAAGGTGAAGCCTATGATAGTGATATGAAGTTGCCTGATATCATGAGAGTATGGCAGAATGATCTTATGGGGAAACTTCAAACATCAATCTGATGAATAAAGAGAGGCCAATAATAGAGGTATCAAGGAAATGGAGGTCACAATGAAGTAGAAAAATAATCATATAGGGAATACTTCAACAATAAAAGTTAAACTCTTCAAAGTATGATGCTTAATTAGTGATTTCTGGAGGAGACAGATTTTGGGGGGATACCTGTAGAGCACGGCTGTGCAAATGGTTGCCCAAAGTGTAGCAAAGAATGTTATGGGACGTGAGGAGGTCAAAATGAACACTAAGCTCTAGTAACTAGAGTATTGTAAGGGTCATCATATGAACGTGTGCCAATGAACATGGTAGGAAGGAGATTGCAGATGAAAATTGAAATAAGTACACTCAAAACATTTTTTTTAAACATTTTTTTAACGTTTATTTATTTTTGAGAGAGAGAGAGAGAGAGAGAGAGAGAGAGAGCTTGAACAGGGGAGGGTCAGAGCGAGAGGGAGACACAGAATCTGAAACAGGCTCTGGTCTCTGAGCTGTCAGCACAGAGCCCGACACGGGGCTCGAACTCACGGACCGCAAGATCATGACCTGAGCTGAAGTCAGACACTTAACCGACTGAGCCACCCAGGCACCCCAACACATC
This sequence comes from Neofelis nebulosa, assembly GCF_028018385.1. Lineage (NCBI taxonomy): Eukaryota > Metazoa > Chordata > Mammalia > Carnivora > Felidae > Neofelis > Neofelis nebulosa. Next base: position 31,420,180 of record NC_080785.1, read on the forward strand.
TTAATTAAATGATCCATGATAGCAAAATAGTCAGGGTAAGGGTAATTGAAAAATTGGTAATTATTTTTTTAATATTCACTGGAGACTTTCTGGAATAATCCCAAATGGCTTTTCATCTAGGTGAACACAGAATCATCTGTTTAAACTATTAAAAAACATAATATCTTAAGTTCTCTGTCTCTGGAACCAAATTTTCTATATAAATTAGCTATTAAAGGGATTCTTTGTTATTATTATTTTTGAAAGCATAGTACAATTCTCAATATAAAATTTTAAAACATACCAGTAATGATAGAGGATGAGAAGTTTTCCTAATAGAGGCTTTTATTCTGTATTGTCTATTTCTTCTCTGGCAGAAAAGAATTATAACCTCATCATCAGATTTAGCACAAGAGGGAAAAATTGAACTTCAGTCTAATAGATTAACTTACTGTACATGTTCTAAAAAAAAAAAGGAAATTGCTTTAGGAGATATCTGAAACATAATAAATCAGTTTGAGGAATAAAACAGTACTATATATTGTAATGCCAAAAAAATCCTAGAAACATTGATTTGTCTAAGTCTTCCATAGTAAAAAGAAAAAGAAAAAGTAGCTAGCCAATGTCAATCACCTAACATGAAACATTTATTTAATATACTCAGATAGGAAATATCAACTAACAGACAGTAACATGAATTTCTTTTCCTATCAACTTGAAGAAATTTTTTGGTATTTTATTATAAACCATCGTACAATGCTACTTCAGAATTCCAAGGATAACTTACATTAAACAGGATCAATTGCTACTAATATATAATTTTGATATGTTGTACATGACAGTTTGAAATTATTCTTTCTCTAGATGTGTGTGTGTGTGTGTGTGTGTGTGTGTGTGTGTGTGTGTGTGTATGTTAGTGCTATATACATATTTTGGAAAATTGAATTAGTGATGACATTATATATCAAAGAAATGTCAAAAAGTAAGCACACATTCTTTTTCTTTCTTCTATGAGAGAGAGAGAGAGAAAGAGAGAGAGAGTTGGGGAGAGGGGCAGAGGGACAGAGGGAGAAAATCCCAACCAAGCTCCATGCTTATCACAGAGCCCCACGCAAAGCTCCATCCCATGACCCTGGGATCAAGACCTGAGCTGAAATCAAGAGTTGGTCGCTCAACCAACAGAGCCATCCAGACACCCCACACATATTTTTTCTAAAATAATATGCAAGGGGCACCTGGGTGGCTCAGTCAGTTAAGCTTCTGACTTCGGCTCAGATCATGATCTCCTGGTTTGTGAGTTCGAGCCCCAAATCAGATTCTCCATTTTCAGTGCAGAGCCCGCTTGGGATCCTTTCTCCCTCTCTCTCTGCCCTCTCCCCACTCCCCCCACTCTCTCTCTAAAAAACAAACATTAAAAAATATGCAAATGTAGACATATTTTTATAGACAAATTAACCCAGAAAAAATGATGGTTTATTTAGTACCTGGTAACTCTTTTGCTCTTTGCTATTTTCCAATAGAAAAAATAATTTATCTAGGGATACCAGGGTGGCTCAGTCGGTTAAGGGTGTGACTCTTGATTTCAGCTCAGGTCATGATCTCACAATTTGTGGGATCGAGCCCTACACCAGGCTCTGTGCTGATGGCACAGAACCTGCTTAGGATTTTATCTCCCTCTCTATACACCTCCCCGGCTTGTGCCTATTCTTATGCTCGCTCTCTCTCAAAATTAATAAATATTAAAAAAATAATAATAATTTAGGGGTGTCTGGGTGGCTCAGTTGGTTGGGCGTCCAACTTCAGCTCAGGTCATGATCTCACAATTGGTGGGTTTGAGCCCTGTGTCGGGCTCTGTGCTGACAGCTCAGAGCCTGAAGCCTGCTTCAGATTCTGTGCCTCCTCCTCTCTCTGTCCCTCACATGCTCATGCTCTGTCTCACTGTGTCTCTTGATAATAAAATAAACGTAAAAAAATTAAAAAAAATAGTAATTTATCTAAATAAAATATTAATGTTTGATGCTGTAGATAGCTTAACCAGAGTTAACCATATATATCGTTTCAGTAATTCTTGAAAATTTTATTATGCTCAAATAGTACTTTACCATTTCATTGGATTGTTCAGCAGATTGCTCTTAATTACCTACTATCAACTACATCAATGTTGTGAATGTTGAATCTTCCATTAAATATCTTATATTTTAAATAAATATTCTTCATAATTATAGTAATGGGAGGTTGGTGCTAGTAATCACAATTTCTATTCTACCTGTATCACATCAAATTTCTTCCGCAGGCATTTTCATGCTTTTTCATTGGTTGAGATTTCATGGAACTAACAAAAAGCAGGGAATTTATGTTTAACATATGAATGCATAACACATGATCTGGTGTAAAGACATACTGGCAAATCTTCTGGAGAAGTAGATTTCAAAGGGCTGCTGTTTTAGTGTGACCTAAAGAATCTTAAGACAGAAGCATTAGGAGGTTGGGCTGACATTCCACGATATTATTTTCTGCCAGGAAGCTAAACTGATGGAGTTTTCTGAGAACACTCATTGTGTGTAGAAAGCACAATGAAATATATTTCAAACACTACAGCTTCAGTGAATGCATTGTTTTAGAGAAGACTAGCAACACAAAAAGGTTTGGTGAACACACAGGTGGAGACAGGGTGCAGAGCTCAGGGATAGAGCAACATGAGACATATAATTATTTTAAGGCATAAAGGAGAAAACCAGAAAGTATAGAGAAGGAAACTATGTAAGAGACAAGAGGGGTGGTGCAGGGCATATATCATATGTAAATTTTTTTAAAGGAGCAAGAAAAGATGAGAGACCCAAGGTGAATCCAAATAAGAAAGTAAAGCCTTGGTAACAGATTAACTGCAAACTATATAGTGGGATTCATAAGCTCTATGCCACACATATGAAAAGGAAATGGTACACTAAGACTTTAAAAACAAACAAAAAAACAAAAAAACAAAAACAGCAAGAGCAGAACTGGGAATAACCCAGTCAAAAAACAACTATTATTTATTTCCAAGAGAAAGAGATCCAGTATTAAAACTAAGCTCTTATTGGGGCGCCTGGGTGGCTCAGTCCTTTAAGTGTCCGACTTCAGCTCAAGTCATGATTGCATGGTTCATGAATTCGAGCCCTGCATTGGGCTCTGTGCTGTCAGCTCAAAGCCTGGAGCCTGCTGCAGATTCTGTGTCTTCCTCTCTCTCTCTGCCCCTCCCCTGCTCATGCTTGCTCTCTCTGTCTCCCTCTCAAAAATAAATAAACATTAAACAAATTTAAAACTAAGCTCTTGTCAATTCAAGAATTCTGGATTTAATGATTTATTTGTTGAGCTAAATGTGTAACTTCTTAGTGATTCAATAATAAAGTTTAGCCATAATGAGATTAAGTATTTATAAGTCAATACATTTTCACTTGTCTCATGATTGAGCAATCTTACTGAAACATTCCTGCGAAGATCCTTGAGGACCACATAGAGCAAAATAAAAATAAAATATAGTACAATATTGTTAGAAGTAAAACACATTAATCCAGGTTTACCAAATAACTGTTTGGCTACTACACAGTACTCAGGCAGGGATAATTATGTCTATGTATATCTGTTCAAAGATGCAATTAGTTACATGATTTCAAAAAGCGTATCTAGGTAACTTAGGAGGCAACCAGTAAATGAAAAAGAGATAGGAGTTACAAGGCCCAAGCAATGATACATCTTTTGCTACTTACTATTTCCATAACATTGGGAGAGATACTATATTTCTAATCCTCAATTTCTTTATCTTTAAAAAAATAATTAATATAACCTGTCCAATACATAATACAAAAATATTTAAAGACAAATATTAAATGTAATTTTCTTGCCAGTATATTTTCAAATACTGCCTAGATGTCTTGATTCTCTTCTTTATTTTTCTACAGGGACTTTTCTTTCTGTATACTTCACCCAACTTTTTTTTCTCACACATATACAGAGTCACACCCCAAAAGTGGATCTGATGAGGCTCTCATTGCCTACTTTCCAATTTATTTTCCAAACTTGATAGAGAACTGTACTGATAACAGAAAGCTTTCTTATTTTTAACTTCTTTTAGTATTGTTAAATTTGAACTATAAAGCATGTGTTAAAGTCACCAATATCTGTGTCTGAGGAAAATTTAGGAAAAGTTCTTGAAAACAGTGATGGCAAAAAGACAGGTTAAGCTAGTCAACAAATACCCAGGTTTCAAATAAAACAAAAACCAAGAGATATGTGCTTTTCCCTATGGATATTGTCTTGACAGTCTTCAAGGATAATGGGCAACTAGAAATCTGAATTTAAAAATGCCACATAGAGGAGCCAAAATGGTGGAACACCATGGAAGTTTTTTTGTGTGTGTTTCATGTCCATGAAATAAATGCAGCCAGATCAACACTAAACCATCCTGCACACCTAGAAAACTGATTTGAGGATGGACACAACAATCTGCACAACCTAAACCACAGAACTCAGCAGGTACATGGCGCGGAGAGGTGAACTGGGGGAGAGAGAAACTGCAGAGGACAGGCAGCTGCTTTATCTTGGAGACAGAGGATGGAGACAGGGGGAGAATTCAGGAAAACACCCCCCCACCACCAAAAGCAGATGGAAAGAAAGTGGAAAAGTGGAAACAGCTACAGGAACTGAATGAAAAAGGGAGAAAGTAAAACGATGGGTTCAAATTCCACTAAGACTCTATAAACGGGGAGAGCACAGAGTCTGAAACTCTGCAGCTTGATACCTGGTGGTGCTCTGGTGGGAAGAGCGTATCCCCAGGAGCAAAGTGAGGTCTGGAGGTCCACGGGCCACAGGAGAGAGGTGGTTCCCTGCTGGGAGGACATTTGGTAGCGGCCCTGTGGCCCCCCAACAGGCAAAGGTGCCAGCAGACACCAGAGAATAACCATATTCGCTGGTGCTGGAACAACATAATTAAGGGTGAAGCCTGGAACCAGATGTGTGTTGAGATTTTCCATAATCCCTGAAACACTGCTGCTACATGATCGCATGAACTTTTTCTGGGTTGGGCTGGCACCCAGCTGCAGTCTGGTCATCAGCAGCAGCACGGTCCTGTGAACATTCCTGGGTGCGGCCAGGACCTGGCCATGACTCAGTGCGGACTTCTCCAGGAGGATGTGAGAAGGAAAAAGTCACAGTCTCTCAGAAGTGAGGGGTCTGGAAACACAGCCACATCGGAGATAAAACTCAGGAGGAAGGTACCACCTGGCAACCCGATGGCTTGGTCACAGACAGTGTAAAAGAGGAGAGTAGACAGAAGCTGGAGACAAAAGACAGGTGCGTGATTGCTCATTGGGGAGAACAGAGTCCCAATACTAGAGACTGGTAGGTGGGAGACACTGTTTTCACCCCTCCAGCAAATGTGCATACACACCTACAAGCGCCACGTCAATCCACCCCAGTAAGCTAAGCAGTGCCATTGAGAGGCAAATAGAGCCGTTATAGTAAGCCCTGCCCAGCTGGGCAAACCTCACTCTTCAGGAACACAAATCCTCCGTCTGCTTAGTTTATGGACTATAAAGTGCTTCACAGTTTGACTTTTAGAGGAAAATGATGTAATTTCAATCATATTTCAGTCTGTACACTGGTCAAACTATTCAATATTCTTTTTTTCCCTCTTTTTCTTGAATATAAAAAGAGGAAAAATGTTATTTTTATTTTTAATTTTTATTAAAAACATTTAATTTTTCAATACTGTATTATTTACTTTTTTGTGCATCTGTCAAATTCTATTTTACTTCCTTCATTTCATTTTATTCTATTTCATTGTATTCATATTTTCAACTTTTCAAACATTTTCTTTTTCCCTTTTTTTCTCCAATCTATCAAGCTCCTTTCAACAACCAGACCAAAACACACCTAGCATCTAGCAACATTTATTTGATTCTTTTGTGTGTGTGTATGTTTATTTAATTCTTTAATTTTAATTTTTTTACCTTATTAGTTCCTTTTCTTCCTTCAGAATGACAAAACGAAGGAATTCACCCCAAAAGAAAAAGCAGGAAGAAATGAAAGCCAGGGACTTAATCAATACAGATACAAGCAAGATTTCTGAACCAGAATTTAGAATCACAATAATAAGAATACTAGCTGGGGCCAAAAATAGATTAGAATCCCTCTCTGCAGAGATAAAAGAGGTAAAACCTAGTCAGGATGAAATAAAAAATGCTATAACTAAGCTGCAATCTCAAATGGAGACCACAGCAGCAAGGATGGATGAGGTAGAGCAGTCAATCAGCAATACAGAAGACAAACATATGGAGAATAATTAAGCAGAGAAAAAGAGGGACACTAAAGCAAAAGAGCACGATTTAAGAATTAGAGAAATCAGTGACTCATTAAAAAGGAACAACATCAAAATCATAGGGGTCCCAGAGGATGAAGAGAGAGAAAAGGGGTAGAAGGGTTATATGAGCAAATCATAGCAGAAAACTTTCCTAACCTGGGGAAAGACACAGACATCAAAATCCAGGAAGCACAGAGGACTCCCATTAGTTTCAATAAAAAACAGCCATCAACAAAGCATATCATAGTGTAATTCACATAATGCTTAGGCAAGTAGAGAATCATGAAAGCAACAAGGGAAAAAAAGTCCTTAACCTACAAGGGAAGAAAAGACAGATCAGGTTTGCAGCAGACATATCCACAGAAACTTGGCAGGCAGAAGGGAGTGGCAGGATATATCCAATGTGCTGAATTGGAAAAATATGCAGCCAACAATTCTTTATCCAGCAAGGCTGTCATTCAAAAAGAAGGAGAGATTAAAAGATTCTCAGAACAAAAATTAAAGGAGTTCGTGACCACCAAACCAGCCCTGCAAGAAATATTAAGGGGGACTCTCTGAGGAGAGAAAAAACAAAAACAAACAAACAAACAAAAGCAACAAAGACTAGAAAGGACCAGAGAACACCACCAGAAATTCCAACTCTACAAGAAACATAATGCCAATAAATTCATACCTTTCAGTACTTACTCTAACCGTCAATGGACTCAATGCTTGGATCAAAAGACATAGGGTAACAGAATGGATAAGAAAACAAGATGCATCTATAAGCTGTTTACAAGAGACCCACTTTAGACCTAAAGACACCTTCAGATTGAAGGTAATGGGATAGAGAACCATCTATCATGCTAATGGTCAACAAAAGAAAGCTGGAGTAGCCATACTTATATCAGACAATCTAGACTTTAAAATAAAGACTGTATCAAGAGATGAAGAAGGGCATTATATCATAATTAAGGGGTCTATCCACCAGGAAGACCTAACAATTGGAAACATTTATGTGCCAAATGTGAAAGCATCCAAATATATAAATCAATTAATCACAAACATAAAGAAACTCATTGATACTAATACCATAATAGTAGGAGACTTCAACACCCCACTGACAGCAATGGACAGATCATCTAATCAAAAAATCAACAAGGAAACAATGGATTTGAATGACACACTGGACCAGATGGATTCAACAGATATATTCAGAACATTTCATCCTAAAGCAGCAGAATCTTCATTCTTCTCCAGTGCACATAGAATATTCTCCAGATAGACCACATACTGGGACACAAATCAGCTCTCAGCAAGTACAAAAAGATCAAGATGATATCATGCATATTTTCAGACGACAATGCTATGAAACTTGAAATCACCCACAAGAAAAAATTTAGAAAGGTAAGAAATACTTGGAGAATAAAGAACATCCTACTAAAGAATGAATGGGCTAACCAAGCAGTTAAAGAGGAAATTAAAAAGTATATGGAAGTCAATGAAAATGATAACACCACAACCCCAAACCTCTGGGACAGAGCAAAGGCAGTCATAAGAGGAAAGTATATAGCCATCCAGGCCTTCCTAAAGAAGGAAAAAAGATCTCAGATACACAATCTAACCTAATGGCTTAAAGAGTTAGAAAAAGAATAGCATATAAAACCCAAAGCCAGCAGAAGACAGGAAATAATAAAGATTAGAGCAGAAATTAATGCTATCAAAACCAAAAAAATGGTAGAACAGATCAATGAAACCAGAAGTTGGTTCTTTGAAAGAATTAACAAAATTGATAAACCACTAGCCAGTTTGATAAAAAAAAAAAAGGAAAGGACCCAAATAAATAAAATCAAGAATGAAAGAGGAGAGATCACAACCAACACAACAGAAATAAAAACAAAAATAAGAGAATATTATGAGCAATTAGATGCCAATAAAAAGGACAATCTGGAAGAAATGGACAAATTCCTAAAAACATATACACTACCAAAACTGAAACAAGAAAAAATAGAACATTTGAACAGACCCATAACCAGTAAAGAAATCAAAATAGTAATCAAAAATCTCCCAAAAAACAGGAGTCCAGGGCCATATGGCTTTCCAGGGAAAATTCTACCAAACATTTAAGGAAGAGTTAACACCTATTATCTTAAAGCTGTTTGAAAAGATAGATATGGAAGGAAAACTTCCAAATTCTTTCTATGAGGCCAGCATTACCTTGATTCCAAAACCAGAGACCCCACTAAAAAGGAGAACTAGAGACCAATTTCCCTGATGAACATGGGTGCAAATATCCTCAACAAGATATTAGCCGACCAGATCCAACAATACATTAAAAAAATTATTCACCACGACCAAGTTGGATTTATACGTGGGATGCAGGACTGGTTCAATATCCACAGAACAATTAACATGACTTATCACATCAATAAAAGAAAGGACAAGAACCATAAGATCCTCTCAATAGATGCAGAGAAAGCATTTGACAAAATACAACATCCTTTCTTGAAAAAACCCCTCAAGAAAGTAGGGACAGAAGGATCATACCTCAAGATCATAAAAGCCATATATGAACAACCCAAAGTTAATAACATCCTCAATGGGGAAAAAACTGAGAACTTTCCCCCTAAGGTCAGGAACAAGACAGGGATGACCACTCTTGCCACTGTTATTCAACATAGTATTGGAAGTTTTAGCCTCTGCAATCAGACAACACAAAGAAATAAAAGGCAAACAAATTGTCCAGGAGGAGGCCAAATTTTCACTCTTTGCAGATGACATGATAATCTATATGGAAAACCTGAAAGTTCCACCAAAAAACTGCTAGAACTGATTCATGAATTCAGCAAAGCTACAGGATATAAAATCAATGCACAGCAATTGGTTGCATTCCTATTCACCAACAATGAAGCAACAGAAAGAGAAATCAAGGAATTGATCCCACTTACAATTGCACCAAAACCCATAAAATACTTGAGAATAAATCTAACCAAAGAGGTGAAAAATCTGTACACTGGAAACTATAGGAAGCTTATGAAAGAAATGGAAGAAGACACAAAAAAATGGAAAAAGATTCCATGCTCCTGGATAGGAAGAATAAATATTGTTGAAATGTCAATACTACCCAAAGCAATCTACATGTTCAATGCAATCCCTATCAAAGTAACACCAGCATTTTTCACAGAGCTAGAACAAATAATCCTAAAATTTGTATGGAACCAGAAAAGACCTCGAATAGCCAAAGCAATCTTAAAAAAGAAAACCAAAGCAGGAGGCATCACAATCCCGGACTTCAAGCTATACTACAAAGCTGTAATCATCAAGACAGTATGGTACTAGCACGAAAACAGGCAGATCAATGGGACAGAATAAAGAACCCAGAAATAGACCCACAAATGTATGGCCAACTAATCTTTGACAAAGCAGGAAAGAATATCCAATGGAATAAAGACAGTCTCTTCAGCAAGTGGTGCTGGGAAATCTGGACAGCGACATGCAGAAGAATGAACCTGGACCACTTTCTTACATCATACACAAACATAAACTCAAAATGCATTAAAGACCTCCATGTAAGACAGGAAGCCATCAAAATCCTCGAGGAGAAAGCAGGCAAAAACCTCTTTGATCTTGGCCACAGCAACTTCTTACTCAACATGTCTCTGGAGGCAAGGGAAACAAAAGCAAAAATGAACTACTGGGACCTCATCAAAATAAAGAGCTCTGCACAGCGAAGGAAACAATCAGCAAAACTAAAAGGCAACCGACAGAATGGGAGAAGATTTTCCAAATGATATATAAGACAAAGGATTAATATCCAAAATCTATAAAGAACGTATCAAACTCAACACCCAAAAAACAAATAATCCAGTGAGGAATGGGCAAAAGATATGAATAGGCACACTTCTCCAAAGAAGACATCCAGATGGCCAACCGACACATGAGAAAATGCTAACACCACTCATCATCAGGGAAATACAAATCAATACCACAATGAAATACCACCTTACACCTGTCAGAACGGCTAACATTAACAGCTCAGGCAACAACAGATGTCAGCCAGGATGTGGAGAAAGAGGACCTCTTTTGCATTGTTGGTGGCAATGCAAGCTGGTGCAGCCACTCTGGAAAACAGTATGGAGGTTCCTCAAAAAATTAAAAATAGAACTACCCTATGGCCCAGCAATTGCACTATTAGGTATTTATCCAAGGGATACAGGTGTGCTGTTTTGAAGGGACACATGTACCCCCATGTTTATAACAGCACTATCAACAATAGCCAAAGTATGGAAAGAGCCCAAATGTCCACTGATGGATGAATGGATAAAGCAGATGTGATATACATATATACAATGGAGTATTACTCGGCAATCAAAAAGAAGGAAATCTTGCCATTTGCAACTATGTGGATACAACTATTGGTTATTATGCTATGTGAGATTAGTCAGAGAAAGACAAATATATGAATTCATTCATATGAGGACTTTAAGATACAAAAGAGATGAACATAAGGGAAGGGAAGCAAAAATAATATAAAAACAGGGAGGGGGAGAAAATATAAGAGACTCTTTAAAAAAATTTTTTTAAACGTTTATTTATTTTTGAGACAGAAAGAGACAGAGCATAAATGGGGGACGGTCAAAGAGAGAGGGAGACACAGAATCCAAAACAGGCTCCAGGCCCTGAGCTGTCAGCACAGAGCCCAACCTGGGGCTCGAACTCACAGACTGCGAGATCATGACCTGAGCCGAAGTCGGACACTCAACTGACTGAGCCACCCAGGAGCCCCCATAAGAGACTCTTAAATGTGGAGGACAAATAGTGGGTTACTGTAGGAATTGGGGGGGGGGGGATGGGATAAACGGTAAGGGGCATTAAGGAATCTACTCCTGAAATCACTGTTGCACTATATGCTAACTAACTTGGATATAAATTTAAAAAATAATTAATTAAAAAAATGCCATATATGGTAGCCTCTAAAACATTAAATGCATAAGAATAAACTTATCAAAATATGCTCAAGATATTTACATTGAAAAATATAGAATATTGCCAAGAGAAAGTAAAAATGACATAAATAAGTGTTGGGGTATACCATGTTCATGGACTGGAAAACATAGTATTGTGAAGATGCCAATATTCCCTAAATTGATCTATATAATTAATGCAATATCAAAACTTCAGAAGAAATTTTCATAAAAAGTGACAAACTTAATCTAAAATTTACATGGAAATACAAAGGGCCTATAATAGGCAAAATAGTTTTCATGAACATTTTGAAAGAATTATATTATTTCATTTAAAAATATAACATAATGCTATAGTATGAAAAACAGCATAATGATGACATAAATACAGGCATATACATTAATGAAACAGAATAGGGAGTCTAAAAATGGACTGATAAACATTGGTCCAATGATTTTCAACAAAGAGCAAAAAAGATAATTCAATGAGAAAGGGTGGTATTTCCAACAAACAACACTATAACAGCCAGATATCCATATTCAAACAAATAAATAAACCTTGACTATTTACCTCATGCCATATAAAAATAACTAGAAATGGGGGCACCTGGGTGGCTCAGTTGGTTAAGCATCTGACTCATGATTTAGGCTGAGGTCATGATCTCAGGGTTCATGAGATCGAACCCCACGTCAGACTCAGTGCTGACAACACAGTGTTTGCTTGGAGTTCCCTCTCCCTCTCTCTCAGCCCTTTTCCCCCCATGCTCTCTCTCTCAAAATAAATAAATAAACTTCAAAGAAAACTATAAATGGATATTAAACATAAGAGCCAAAAGCATAAAATTTCTAGAAAAATATATGATATCTATGAGACTTCATGTTAGGCAACTATTTCTAAAATAGGACAAAAGCAAAAGTTTTTATTTAAATTTTTTTTTAATTTTTAAAAAGTTTTTATTTATTTTTGAGAGAGAGAGAGAGAAGGAAAGAGCACAAGCTGGAGAGGGGAAGAAAGAAAAAGGGAGACACAGAATCCAAAGTAGGCTCAAAACTGCAAGCTGTTAGCATAGAGCCTGATGAACTGTGGGATCACGACCTGAGCTGAAGTTGGACACTCAAGTGACTGAGCCACCCAGGTGCCCCCAAAAGTAAAAGTTTTTAAAGAAAAAAATGATAAACTGTAGTTGATCAATATCTTAAAACTTTGCTCTTAGAAAGATTATTAAGAAGATAAAAAGGCAAGCACAGACTGAGAGAAAATATTTGCATACCATATATATGGTGAAAAAACAAGAAAACAAAACACAACAAAAAAACTTGTTTCTAGATTGTATAAAGAGCTCTTACAACTGAATAACTCGAAGACAAACGACCCAGTCAAATTAATGGGTAAAGATCAGAATGTCATTTCAACAAAATACAATATACATAGCTAACAAAAAAACAGAAACCAAACAAACTGTGATAAGATGCTTAAAATGGTGAGTCTTTACAGGGATGAAAATTAAAGCCACAGTGAAACACTACTTCACACCCATTAAAAAGAATAAAATCACAAAGGTTGGCAATGCCAAGTTTGGTTAAGGGTAACTATGTTATAACAACTGGATCTTAATACACTGTTGGTAAATATGCAAAATGACAAAAAAATTGGAAAAGCAGTTTGACAGCTTCTTATGCAGTTAAACATAAATTTATCATATCCAACAATCCTAAACTTAGACATTTTCTGAATGGAAGTGAAAACATGTGTTCACAAAAAATGTGTTTACACGTTCATAGCAGTACAGTACGTTAGTATTGATAATCCAATGACTATCACTGGTGAATGGATAAACAAATTGTGGCATATCCATTCAATGGGAACAAACTATTGACACAACAGCATGAATATGTGTTAAAAACATTATTCTAAATTAGAGAAGCCAAACACAGATGATTACATACTGTATGAGTCCATTTATATTAAATTCCAGAAAATTCTATAATGATAGAAAGCCAATCAGTGGTCACCTGGGTGTGGGTTTGGTGGAAGGAACACAAAGGAACTCTGGAAGATTATACAAATACTCTCTATCATGACTGTGGTAGTAGTTAAAAGACTATATACATTTGTCAAATCTCAACAAAGTTTATCCTTAAAATGAATGAATTTTACTGTTTGTACCTCAGTAAAGTTGATTTCTTTCAAATCTACATAGCAGGATATAGAGCAGGAGGACTAATTGTAAAAAGTTCTAGTGTTAGTCACCAGAAGAACTCCAGGTTAGTAGTTGCTCTAAAAATTTCAAAATTAAACATAATTGGAAATTACACTTATTGAACACCTACTCAAAACTGGTAGTGTATAACTATTTAAGTTACCATAAATTTAAAAAAAAATTATTCATTTGATTTTAGCTTTTTTATGTTGTGGCACTGATAGGGAATAATATTTTATGTTCCAATAGGGTAAATGGATAAGACTACTAAAACTAATTGTAACAGGTTTGTGGACTATAGACCGCCTAGTCCCCACATGGATTAGCCCTAAAGCTTGGGAGTTCCTACCTCAGCATACCTATACCAATGACTACCACATACTATTGGGACAAGAATTACTTAATATAAGTCATCATAAGTTGGTTTTGTTTTTAATTTTTTTTAATGTTTACTTATTTTTGAGAGTGAGCGAGAGAGACAGTACAAGTAGGGGAGTGACAGAGAAAAGAGGGAGACACAGAATCTGAAACAGGCTCCAGGCTCTGAGCTGTCAGCACAGAGCCTGACATGGGATTCAAACTCAGGAATGGCAAGATCATGACCTGAGCTGAAGTCGGATGCTTAACCAACTGAGCCACCCAGGCGTCCCCATCATGGGTTTTTTTAAGTGCTTTACCTATACTGTTTTATCATCCATATTATCCCATGAGGTAGCTTTTATTTTGTAAGACATTTCATATGAGAAAACAGAGACTCATAGAGGTTAAATATCTTGTTTCAAGTTCCTTCCCAAGAATGAGGCCATACTATAAATACAACTTAGACCTATCTAAACCCAACATTTCATTCCACTTTGTCACAGTACTTCCCAGCAGTAATATGTCTTCTAAATTGGAGTAAGTCATGTATATTGCCTCAGTCTTGATTAAAATATGTAGCAATGATTCTCAGACATATGTAAAAAAAGGAGCAGATGTATTTGCTCTTAGCATGGTTTTCCAGGCTTTTCCTTCTCAGGAAACATGTATAAGGTAGGTCTGACATATCATTATCTTTTTTTCTTCCCCTAACACTTTCTTGCTCTTGTGTTTTTGAGCTCAGTTCATGTGATTTAAAGAATCCACTTAGTGTACATTAAAGGCAATGTGTTTTATGGACAGCAATCTTCAAATATGTATTAGGGAATTATTTGGGAAAAGAAACCCATAAAATAATGTCAGTAAGAGAAAAATCGAGCACTCTATACATGATTGTGCTTCTCAGTGAACAAGGACACCTAAGTTCCTATGTGTGTGCAGGCTAGGGGCAATGGTCACAACTAACTTGTGAAGAAATGAGAAAGTCCCATTTTGAGCAGAACAATGATAGGGTATGTACAACAATTTCTTTCTTTTTTTTTAATGTTTTTATTTTTGAAAGAGAGAGCATGAGCAGGGAAGGGCAAAGTGAGAGGGAGACACAGAATCCAAAGCAGGCTCCAGGCTCTGAGCTGTCAGCACAGAGCCGGACACGTGGCTTGAACCCACTAACCGCGAGATCGTGACCTGAGCCGAAGTCGGACACTTAACCAACTGAGCCACCCAGGTGTCCCTGTATAACAATTTCTAATAACACATTTGGATAATGCTAATTTTGATATCTTTCTGTTGTATATTCATTATTTTTCCCAGATTATGTCCTTGGTGGTCCTCTGTTTTCACTATAAGGTCTGTGTAAGTGTTCTCATCATTCCTCATGTCTTTGCATGCTATGTTGTTACATAGCAGTGAGTTTCAAACCTTTACCTCTAGATCAGATCTCTCTTCTGGGTTCCAGATATATGTTTAAGTGTCTTTTAGATATATCACTCTGTATGTACCTTTGGGATCTCAAACCCCAAACCACCACAGTTTGATTTCACTATTTGTCTTCTTGCACTATTCCTACCCCTTCCCCGTTTTGCCCTTCCTTTTTTCCCCTAAATTGATTAGTGATGTTGCTTTTCTCTCAGTTTCCATAGCTACATACTCAACATCCTTTCTCAACTCCTTTTTATCACTTCAATCATCAAGAATTGAGGATTATATTTCTTTGTTTATTTTTGAGAGAGAGAGAGAGAGAGAGAGGGAGGGTGCACACAAGTAGGGGAGGGGCAGAGAGAGAGGGAGACACAGATTCTGAAGTAGGCTCTAGTCTCTGAGCAGTCAGCACAGAGCCCGACCTGGGGCTCAAACCCACGGACCACGAGATCATGACCTGAGCTGAAGTCAGAGGCTTATCCGACTGAGCCACCCAGGCACCCCAAGGATTATATTTCTTAAATATTTTTGAGGTAGACCTTTTTTGTCCATTTCTGCTGCCACTGCCTTGGTTCAGGCCCCCATTTCTTAAATGACAGATTACAGGAGTCTCTTGGATTGTCACTGGGATGACCTTTCAAAAATATAAATCTGAATATGACAACTTTCTTCCTGTAATTCCTGTAACCTTTCCTTGGCCTCCCATCACCTACACAATAAAAAATATGCACACACTGAAAAGTCTTCAGTATGACTCTCTAGCTTCATCTTTTATCTCTTACACCTTCATATAGTGTCCTTCAATAACATCAAATTACTTAAGCTTCTAGAATACACGAAGATGTTTCATATACCTGTGCCTCTATCAGGCCTTCCCGGAAGGCCTTAGCCCTTATGCTTCTTTCTTTACCTTTCACTTCACGAACTTCTGCCTTTCCTTTCAAAGGTAGCTTGGACATCACTACTCTGTTAATGCTCTTACTTTATATGCTAACTGTGAATATTTACATAGGACTTAATATGTGCCAAGTACTCCCAAAATGCTTTATATACATTAGCACTTAATCTTAATCTTAGCTAGCTGAAGTTGGTTATTACTGTCTCCATTTTATGGATGAAAACATTTAGCTACAGGACGAGCAAGTACTTTATCCAAGGACACATAACTGGTTAGTAGTGAATCCAGAATTCAAAGCCTAAAGATTCAAATCCAAAGTCCATGTGCATAAACTCTACAGTCTTACTTTTGCATAATCTTATTATTGCATTCATCTGAAGGATGTTACACTAATTTTTGGATTTGTTTATGAATACACTCTGAGCTCTGTGAAGACAATGTCTATTTGTACTTTATCTCTACATCCTTATGCTTCAAGCTAGTGTTGGTATACAGTAGAGTTGAATAAACTTTCAGTTAATCAAACATTTGTTTCCTTCCTATTCAACAGCAATCAACACTGGTGTTTCCTAAATTTTGTTCCATGTACATTTATGCTGTAGGATGCTCCACAGAACAAGTATTTCATAATCAAATGAACCTGGGGGCTCATCTAGCCTATATCCTCCCCTTGGGACTTCACAATGCATATTAATAGATTAAGGGCTCTATGAAGGCCTAGTATAAGGAAATTTGTTTGCTTTTTTAAATTAAGAATTTACCGGGGTGCCTGGGTGGTGCAGTCGGTTAAGCGTCCGACTTCAGCCAGGTCACGATCTCGCGGTCCGTGAGTTCGAGCCCCGCGTCAGGCTCTGGGCTGATGACTCAGAGCCTGGAGCCTGCTTCCGATTCTGTGTCTCCCTCTCTCTCTGCCCCTCCCCCGTTCATGCTCTGTCTCTCTCTGTCCCAAAAATAAATAAAAAACGTTGAAAAAAAAAAATTTAAAAAAAAAAAAAAAAAAAAAGAATTTACCAAATATACTGAACTTCCAAATTTCACTCCTATCTTTACCCACCCCCAGGTATAGCTATCACATCTGCTGGAACTTTTTGAAGTTTTGAAGACTGGGTTCTGGGAAATACTGCTTTTAAAGAATAAAGTCAAAATCACTTAGCCAGACATTCAAAAGCCATCATACCCTGACTCTAAGCTGATCTAGTCAATCTACTCCCTACATATACCCTTCATATATCCATACTCACTCTTATCTAAGAAATCATTCTACTTTCTTATCTCTCCACCTTAGCTTTGGGCATTTCTTGAGCCTAGAATGACTCTCTGGCCCTAACTCCAGCCTTCATTACTTGGCTCAGTTCTAATCTTTGGATTAATATGTAGCTCATCTCTGCAGTGAAGTAATCTTCTCCTATATACTCTTTTAGCAATTATTCCCTAACCCATTAATTTTGCTATTAACCATGCACTACTTTGTCACATATTTCTATTTTTGATTAGAAAGTTATTTAAATTTTTAGCATGCATATGTTTTGGCTTCAAAATAAAATCTATAAACTCTAACCCATCCCTGAATTCTCTCCCTGTTCACTCAGTGCGGTACATATAAGCAGGCACATCATAAATGGTTGATCTTTTGCTACTGCTTCCAAACCAGCAGAAAAGATTGACTAAAATCATAAGTTTTATCATATATTAATGCAGTGAAAGAGAACCTCAAATGATGGGGGTTTACATATTTTATATTGTACAAACTAAGTTGATTTTGAGATTCCTAGAAGAAATAATGTATATCTTAAAGATGTCACTTTGAATTTTATTTGAAATGATTATCCTTTACCAGGAAAATAGAACTGTATTTAAGAAGTAAGAGTAAATTTCATCTATTATGATTAACTATTGATGCAATAGTTAATTCAGCAGATACCTTAAACCTCTCTGATTCACTGGAGAGAAAACAAATTACATTACAATATTTTGTCTGTGATTAGAACTGAATTCTAACGTAGCTCCTTTCTACTTCTTCCACAAGACAAATGTACCTACTAGAAAGCACATAGCTGAAAAATTAAAGCTACAAACAAACAAATTTTCCTTCATTTTTATCACTGACCAATACCTACCATACCATGACAGAAACCAATAAACACTCAATGCAGTTGATAGTCTCAACTAGCATATGGTATTTTCCCAGGAACTTTCTGAATGTCTAAACCACTACCGTGAAAAATATCGACTACTCCTACTTCTATTCTACATTTAATATGTGTCATGATTCTGCCTCTAGGAAGACAAATTAGTCATATGATGACAAGTAGTTCAGTAACTACCTGACAAATCAGATGGCTTTTTAAAAAATTTTTTCTCTTAATTTTGATTCTGAGGTGACATTTAATGTTAGGAATCTGGCAGATATAACTTTATAAATGCATGCATGCATTTTGGTGCTTATTTTTTTATTTGAAATATTTATGTAAATATTATGGAAATGTGTTATTTCTTTAATCTCACATAAAATTATGCTGTATTTTTGGTAAGTCAACAGAATAAGATGCCATCTTTAAGTGAGATGTATTTTCCATCACTCTCTCTTATTTCTAAACCTTAGTTATATCTGTATCAATCCACACCACTCCGTAAATCTGGACCTGCCCAGTGATCAGTCACTCTTGAGGAAATGTCAGGAGAAGACATTAGGGACTCACCTGGGATTCACCACGCTAGATATCTAGAGTGACAGGCTTTGTAAAGTTGGCTTGAGGTAGCGCATGGGAAATGTTAACTTCAAAATTGAAAATAACAAATGATATACTGGACTCACTTTTACACAATTTTATTACTTGCTTTGGCCTTTAAAATACAAAAGCTTTACTAGGTATTTTTATTTCCAGTCTTTTTGAAAAATGTGGATGCTTTGCTTTCTCAAGACGATTTATGAAATTTAGAGAGGTATTTAAATTCGAAAGCCAGCAGCTCTTCTTCAAAAGCTTTTTTAAGTGCATCTTTTTAACTGAAACTAAACAACATTCAGATTTTGTTAAATTCTTTCCCAAGGGGGTTTTCTGTACAATCAAATATGTATTGGGGGTGAGTGAGTTCACTTACATAGAGTTACAATATTATCTCATCTTTACACATAGAGAATGAAATTCCTGATTGTATCTGCAGTTCCTATCACTATGCTTGGCATTTGTTACTTGCTCATTCAATGTTTTTGAGTAAGAAGGAAGGGAGGGAAGAGGGAAAGAAAGGAGGGGGATACAAGAGAGGAAACATTCAAAAAGGGTTCTGAGAAAATCAATGCTAATAAAAAAAGAATCCTAGAATTCTTTTCCTATACCACACATGTCAAAAATGAAACTAAGAAAGGTTAAGAGTAACACAAATTCTTATTGGCTGCACTGTCTAGAACCCCAGCCTGAGTCACAGGTTCTTTCCCTTCCTCATCAGATATTGCTTCCCTAGGATATAAGGTTGACAGGGAACAAGTACTTCTTCCCATTCAATGTATTAGCATACTTTTCTTTCTTTTTTTTCCCCCTACAAAGTCCATGATTTTTTCTCATTTTCCTTGCTTTACACTATTTCCTCATCTTTAAAACATGTTTAGAAAATTTTACAAGCTATAAACAATTTTTTTTATTAAGAGATGAGACAAATGTAGAGATATTCAATGTGTGCTGTATTCTACCAGCAATGCTGTAAAGGTTAGAAAACTGACATGTACTAATAAGACCCGTGGCACTAATGAGAGGCTCTGGTGCCATCTAGTATCTTAAAATCCTCCCCAGGGTTCATTACTATGCCATGTTGATCATGTCATTTTTAGTAAATTCAAGAGTGACTCATTCCTGGCTGACAGGTAAATGCAGATACTGTTATGCTACCTCTGAAGCCCTGTCAGTGAACCTGTCAGAAAATAAAGCAGAGCATACTTATTAGAAAAACATAAAGGTCCCAACTTTCTAGTTTTTTGTCTTAATATACTGAAATTTCCTGTATGCTCTGCTGAAATAAGTAATAATCAGGGTCTGAACAAACAAGCTTTACAGA
This sequence comes from Neofelis nebulosa, assembly GCF_028018385.1. Classification (NCBI taxonomy): domain Eukaryota; kingdom Metazoa; phylum Chordata; class Mammalia; order Carnivora; family Felidae; genus Neofelis; species Neofelis nebulosa. The sequence goes on from NC_080785.1 coordinate 31,440,364, forward strand.
AAAAAAATCATCTTTGTAGCTTCACACAAAGGTTATATTATCTTTTTTGTTTATCTTGGAAATAGATATTTTTACTTTAGTTTCAATGATATGCAAAAACATCTTAGAGACTCTTGTAAAAAGATACTGATGTTTTCATTTATTTATTTGTAGAAGAAAAATTAAATTTTCTATTTTCCTAGACAGAAAACAATCATTGTTTATATCTGCACAAAAGTATCCTAAAATGTCCCTTTGGTAAATAAAATCTGCAATGTAAGCATTGCCATGTAATTATTAAGCATAAGTTGATATGTAAAAGATGGCATTATTTTATGTTGCTTTCAGAAAATTAAAATTCTGCATATGGCATTGTTTTCTATCACAAATCTTACTTAAAAAAATAATTTATTTCATGTTAGTGACTAGATTATTTGGGTAAATTTCTGAACCAATCCGTGGCTGTAATCTCTTGAGGCATCTACTTACCTAGAAGCTAGAAGTATCCTCCACACACCCATGGCTAATCTCTCTCGCAGGGGTGTGAAATTGGGATTCAGATATGATAGTTCAGTTTGGGTTAATCTCTGGAAGGAAAAGCTTGTAAACTCTTGGGTGTTTGGCCCAGCCATCTTGCCATATGGACAATACATTAGACAAAGCCAATGGGTAGATAGAAAGAAACATGGAAAATGTGAAAGAGACAGAGATGAAAGAAGGGTGCACACCATTCCCTGAGCTCTGAGGTCCTGGCCACTTCCCAGTTCCTGCAAACAATCACAATGCCATTCTGTATGCCTTGCTTTTCTGAGACAGTTTATTTCTAATCAAAATTACTACCCCCCCCCCCTTTTTTTTTTTGCTTTGCCTTGCTTTTCTACTTCAGCATTCTTGAATTAGTTTCTCTTACTTATAAATAGAGTCTTATTGGGTATTCAGGTCTCAATTGTTATTGTTGGTGGTAAGGTGTGTGTTTACATGTGAAATAAGAATCAGTACCAATTAAGTTTTTGTTGTTATTGTTGTTTTTAAACAAATTTGACTGTCAGAAATGAGGGTCCAATAGAATGGGACAGACTACAGATTAGCAGATTAGATTAGCAGATCCAACAGGTTAGGCCTATCAGGGAAGATGTCTCCAGATGTCAGTGGATAAAATCCTGCCATGTAGAATATTTATTCAGGGAGTTTTACACACAGCTGGTTCATGAAAAGAGAGGAGGAAGAGAGGATATTCTGCAATATCATAGCAGAGATCCTACCATGGTGATTAAGATCTAGAGAAAATATACTATTTAAATTTGGGGCTTCTCTGAGGTAATTTTTGGATACAATTACAGGTATTCTAATAGGGGCCATCAAAGTAAATCAAGCTACTCAAAGTCGGTTATAAAACAGAGTCTTAGTTTCAAGAAAAAAGTTAAGGGGCGCCTGGGTGGCTCAGTCAGTTAAGCGTCCGACTTCAGCTCAGGTCACAATCTCATGGTCCGTGAGTTCGAGCCCCGCGTCGGGCTCTGTGCTGACCGCTCAGAGCCTGGAGCCTGCTTCCGACTCTGTGTCTCCCTCTCTCTCTGCCCCTCCCCGTTCATGCTCTGTCTCTCTCTGTCTCAAAAATAAATAAAAACGTTAAAAAAGATTTAAAAAAAAAGTTAAGTTCTCATGTACCGTAACCCAGTGTTCCCGATCAGAAGTGACTTTGCCCCACTGGAAACCATTTGGCAATATCTGGAAACCATTTGCCAATATCTGAAAACTTTGGAGAATCTGAAAACATTTCAATTGGAGTAGGGGTTTGTTAATGACATCCAGTGGGCAGAGGCCATGGATACTTCTAAACATCCCAAACTTCACAGGATAGCCCCCTACGATAAAGAAAAATTTGGTCCTAATGTCAATAATGCCAAGGTTGAGAATCTCTGTTTAACCAGTAAATACGCTCAAAGAATTTTTAGATACGCCATAGTGAATCTCCAAACTCCATGGATCTCATCCATGGAATTAAATTAGTTTCAGATTAATGAATACAGGTTGTGGAAAGAGGAGCTTATCTCTGATTGAGTCAAGGTCAACGTTCCAACTGGCACATTCATTCACTGTAGTTATTTTTATAAACTATATTCTTAGCATGCATCTAGCCTACATATGTGGCACCCAACCTAACTGTACTTCAGTAGCCTCAGAAGCTTTTCAGGACTGTGCTTCTTGAAGGCTTGAAGCAATTTTACCAAGACATACTAAGCCAAAATACAGGCTAGGCACCATGATCTGTTTAACTGTATGGCAGAGCAGAAGGACTAAGATAGGAGCACCATATATACATTATAACAAGAATATTGCAGTAAAAGCAAAAGCTTGTAGGACTTCTAATTTGTTATCTAATAACATGTGAGGAGTGAATATAAACTGAAATAAGCGAATGGATCTATATCATTTCACTTTTAAAAGGAAATGCAGGAAAACATTGCTATGTCAGTATAGAAGTATTTTATCTACCCTATCTCTGCATTAGGCCTCAGACTGGGTAGCTATTTATACTTCCCAACAATTATGAATGATGCAAAGTTACAGAGAAGCACGCTTCCACACATTCACCCACATACGGGAATTCAGCAATGTTGTTTGACTGACTTTCTATGAAACATTGTAAGAATGCCTCTCTTCGACTCTAGTATTAACTGTTTCAGTTTCCTATTGCTGCTGTAGCAAATCACCAAAACATAGCTTAAAAAAATACCAATTTATCACCTCATACTTCTGAGAGTCAGAAATCTGAAATGAGTCTCACTGGGCTGCATTCCTTCCTGGGGCTCCAGGGAGAACCTGTTGTCTTTCACTTTCCAGATTCTAGAGGCTTCTCATAATCCATGACCCTCTTCTATTACCCAAACCAACAATGATGTGAGTCTTTCTCAGGATGCTATCTCTCTGTTTCTGATTCTTCTGCCTCCTCTTTCCCACGTAAGGACCATTGGTCCAACAGGATAATACATATAATCTCCTTATCTTAAGATCTTCTCTTTTCCATGTAACAGAGCATACTCACAGATTTTGGAGATTGGAATATAGACATCCTTAGGGAACATTATTCTTTCCACTACACTCTCTAAAAGAGCATTTTACAAATAAGTAGATACAGCTTATTAAGCTGTATTAGTCACAGAATTGAGATATGGCATTTGAAAGGGAATAATTACATTAGACATTTAAACAAAGATTGTAAGCAAACACTTGAGGCTTTAGAAGAGTTTCATGAATCTTGTATAAGATTCATTTATTAATAGAATCTATCTCCAAGAATATTCACAAAACAATCGAAATTGTAATTTAGAAATGAAGGAATCTCAAGATAACATTACAGTATCAAATAGCTATTAATTTTATTGTTATCATAAGATTAAGTATGGGATTTCTAATTTTATTAATCTTTGGTATGTCACAAAATGCTCCCTACACTCCAGCTTGCCACTCTTAAGAATGCAATTCTCTATCAAAAGCTGCAAAAGGTAAAAATACTCCTTCCTACATTGGGAACAAAATCAAAGCGAGGGCTTTAAAGGAGAGGGTGAATACTGTGATACTGTAGGTGATCCTTCATATTGGCAATGAAGAATTCTGAGATTACATTTCAAAGATACGGACAAACTCAGGATCATCAATATCAATAATAAAGATGATCATTTTATAAATTGAAGTTACCCCTTGGAAGAAGCATGCCTTCACCTTTGACCCACATATTAATTTAGTAGTAATTTAGCAGAAAGTGCATAAAAAAAGCACCTAACTGCTTCACACATATTTAGGAGAAAAAATAAAAAATGACCTAAGAGTAGGTCAGTAATGCATTTTTTCCAGGAAACCAAGGGATTTCCATCACATCCATTCTATATTGACATTTTCATTTTGAGAATATCACAAACACTGATGCACATAACGATGCCTCTGAATAGATTAAAAACACACTCAATTTATTTCTTTTAAGAAGTCAGAGAAATAAACTGCATATAAAAATGCTTATATCCTAAAATAACAAAATGATAATTAGGAATACAATGCATCTTTTATCCCTGAAAAGGATTTTCTTTTATTCACAGTACCTAGTTATTTTAGAGAACAAATATCAAACAAACAAAAACAAGCGAACAAATCTTCTCTGAGGTACAAAGAGCTCATGAATTTAAATAACAATTTAAAGCTACAGAACAGGCGATATTATATGGTATAAATAATTGTAAACTCAGTTGTTAAAAAATAGGGAATGTGAGATGTGCATTACTGAAAAATAAATGTAATATGTCTTATCTATGTATCCATATACATATATAGGTGTCCTCTGTGTGTGTGTGTGTGTGTGTGTGTGTGTGTGTGTGTATTCCTGATCTAACCAAATGTACTTTGAGGTTTTGGAAGGCTAAGAGTATATCTACATTTCTTACATCCATCACAATGCCCCAACAGTTACTTGATCTTTATAGTAAGCAACATGGTTTTCTGTTTACTGCATTCCCTAGTACTGAATATTGACATTATCAGATGTAACAAAGTGATGAAAGGACAAAGAACTCTAACACAAATTTTTTAAACTACAAATCCACTCTTATCTGAGTTAGGCATATTCTATATTTCAAGTAATGCTTCCCAACTTTATTTACCACATTCATCTAATTAAACACTGTGGGCCTAGAGGAGTGAGCACTGATTCCCTAACTCAACAATCATATCCTAAGAAGATTTTACAAAGCACTTCAATGAGATTAAACCTCATCCACTGCAAGCTCGTTAGTCTAATAATTTAAAATATGTACATTATATAAATAAACTCCTTGACGAAAGATAAAGTACATAAAATTTTTTAAACTGCAGGTACATTTTGAGTCCCTGGGAGCATTAAAAAAAATGCTGAGATTTATTTATCGAAGTTTCCCTTTTAAGCAACAAAATGAATCATCTTTGGTTGAAAATGAACAATTTCACTCTCAGGTACAGTAGCATGTGACTAATAGCTTTAAAATAGCAACCAGCTTTGCAATAACCAAAGAAAGAAATTACTGCAGTATTAATTCACATAATGTAGCTGATTTGATATTGCCTTCTCCAATCTCTCACATCTTAACATAAAATCCACCATACCCTGTTACAATTGAGGCAAAAAGAAACTATTAATAAAACGAACCCTCAGTACATAGAAAATAAACATTCATGGTTCTTGAAAGCTGGACTGCATTAGGTTGCTAAGATCACCAGGCTGTCCTAGCTATTCCTTGCTTCCTGTGTTCTAGCAGCATCCATTTTGTGGGGATGGGATGCACTCGGGAAGCTTCCTTAATTTAGTTCCTTTCATCTGAAGATTTCAAAAGCTTTGCTGATGGCTATTATTTACAGTCGCTGAATAAATGGGAGCACTGAGCCAATGGGAGGCTATAACCATTCTATAAATGAATTACAAAGCAGTAGAATCTTGTTAAAACAAGTCAGGATGTAAAACATCTTGGGCGTTCTGCTCTATTCTGAACCCATCGTCCATTTTTTAAGGCAACTTTCTCAATTTTTTTTTAACTTTTCTCTTACATCCTTAGATGAATAATGACCTTGCTTGCTTATTCAGACACAGAGTCACAGGACCCTAATTATTTAAAAAATCTAGGCCTGCTGGTGTGCTACTTATGTGGGTATAGAGAAAAAGGTGGGAGGGATGTGTATGACACTATGACATGCAATTTGAATATGTGGTAGGGTATAAATTGTACAAAGGGGAAAAAAGAGAAGAGAAAAATAAGTCTTTAGACTGAAAACTGACAGAAAGGGGAATAAAGGAAATCATTATAGTTAGAAAGTTAGACTATCTAAAGCAGCAAGTCTGTAACAAAATAATTTTGGACAGAAGGCTACTAAGAGACAGATGAGGAGAGATGTGTGCAAGAGGCAGAAACGTGTGGTTAAAGATGGGAACTGGGGAATATGGCTCCTTATAAATACAGTAACATTTTTCATTAATGAAATATCTATGAAGGCTTTTCAAAGTCATGGCTCCCATAACCGGGCCAATCATTTACATCCCCTAAAGAGCATTCATAAATCAACTCCCATTGTGTGCTTCCTCAGATACTGATTTATTCCATCTGGCTTTAATCAATCTAAACAATATTTTTCAAAGATTCTGTGCTGAATCTGAAAGTATAAATGCTTTAGAAGATCTAAACTTCCACCATGGCCAGTACCTAAAGAAGCAAATCCACTCTGGGAACAGAACATACTTTACTAGTTCCCATCCACTGACACTGAGAAAGTTAACTTTTTTTTTAAGTTTATTTATTTATTTTGAGAGAGAAAGAGAGAAAGTGCACATGCATGCAAGAGAGCACATAAGAGAGAGAGAGAGAGGGAGAGAGAGAATCCCATGCAGGCTCTGCACTCAGCACAGAGCCTGATGTGGGGCTCAAACTCATGAACTGCTAGATCATGACCTGAGCAGAAATCAAGAGTCAGATGCTTAACCAACTGAGCACAAAGGCGCCCTGAGAAAGTCAACTTAAAATAGGAATTGAGGAAGCAAAGGGTCTGTCCAGGTATCTGAAGTCACATTCAAGACTGTTTCTGCTGTCAGTGTGCCTGCATGGTCTGTATGTTGAGATGCCATTCCGTTACTGGCCTAGATTTTGCCCCCTGCTTTTTTCTTGGTTTGAACTCTTGGATAGTGAACCTAGTGCAGCCCAGCTGGAACCCTGCATCCTTTATCTGTATCCTTAGGTTGTCCCATAGTCTACCCACATTGCCAAGTTTGTCCTTCTATTAATATTGACCTCACGACTCTAACAGGCACAGAATCCGAAGAAGTTTGAGTAAAGCTTTCACCAGTATGTCTCAGGCTTTCTCTTACAGAGCCTCCCTCCTCATTCACTCTGGCTCTGTCAATTCAGAACCAGTGAACAAAGGTTAGTGATTTTGCTGAAGTTTACATCAATCAAGAAGAATTCTTAATAACATTGATGACATTCTATTCATGTTTTTAAAGAATCATCTTTGCCCCTGAATCAGAAACACTGATGTCCTTGTTAAGATGCACATTCTCAGGTTGCATAACTTATTGAGTTAGAATCTATGTGTGTAGTAGTAGTAAGGGATCTGCATTTTATTTTATTTTTTTTTATTTTTATTTTTTCAACGTTTTTAAATTTATTTTTGGGACAGAGAGAGACACAGCATGAACGGGGGAGGGGCAGAGAAAGAGGAAGACACAGAATCGGAAACAGGCTCCAGGCTCCGAGCCATCAGCCCAGAGCCCGACGCGGGGCTCGAACTCACGGACCGCGAGATGGTGACCTGGCTGAAGTCGGACGCTTAACCGACTGCGCCACCCAGGCGCCCCAAGGGATCTGCATTTTAAAACTAAGTTCTGGAAGGTAATTATTATGCACATTCAAGTTTGAAAGTCATTGAAAAACACAGGGGCCATTTAATTAAATAATTATTTACTTAATTAATTGATTCCATAAACAGTTTATCACCTTACATGTACTAGATACTCAATAGGCTCTGGGAGCATAGAGATGGTTTGAAAAAAATTATTTCATTCTATTTTTTTAATGATTATTTATTTTGAGAGACAGAACAGGAGAAGGAGAGAGGCAGAGCCAGAGAGAGAGGGAGAAAGAATTCCAAGCAGGGTCTGCACTCAAAGTGCAGAGCTGGATGCAGGGCTCAATCCCATGAACCATGAGATCACAACCTGAGCCTGAAACCAAGAGTAGGACACTCCACCGACTGAGCCACCCAGGTGCCCCAAGAATGTATTTCATTCTGATAGGAAAGACAGACAAGTCAGAAGATGATTGCAATAAAGCCTGATAGGTGCTATGATAAATAAACACAGGGGTCTCTAAACTCATGGAAGGGTTACCCCACTTGGTTGTGGTGAATCTGGAAAGTTGTTGTTTGACAGCTGTGTGCTTGGATGACACAAGTTTGCTTTATTGAAGTGTCAGTTGCTTGCTGTGTGTTTTATAAAATGTTTCTTAAACACTGCCTTATTAAATTTTTAATTTATGTAATTACCTAGGGATAAATTACCCTAGTGGCAAAATACACACAAAAATTATTATGTGAATAAGAGGAATTATAAAAACCAAATCTTTGAACTATATATACACTGTTTGTTGCTAAGTTTTTCCAGATGTTGAGTTACATAAGGTTTTAGCAAATATGGGCTATTTTAATACAATACATACAACATTATACAAAGAGCTAAGTTTTATGTCATATCACATAAGTGACAAGACATCTAATATTTAAAGAGTAAAAGTAAAACCCAAGTTTTTTTTCAAGCGTCAGAAGCCCATAGTCATTGATTCAAATAATATATACATTTTTTCCCTAATGTAAACACTATGAATATACCATAGACTCTGCCCTGAATCCACTGTGTTATAAGGGAGACAATATGGTGTGATAAGTGCTTGATAGTTACCACTGAACCAAATGTGCTATTAAAATATCAAATATCATGTGATATATAAATATTTAAAATATTGTGCTTGGGGCACATGGGGTGCTCAAAGTGTCAGATCTTGATTTTGGCTCAGGTCATGATCTCACATTCTGTGGGTCTGAGCCCCAAGTCAGGCTCTGAGCTGAACTGTATACAGCCTGCTTGGGATTTTTCTCCCTTTATCTCTCTCTCTCTCTCTCTCTCTCTCTCTCAGCCCCTCCCTCATGTGCTCTCTCTCTCTCTCTCTCTCTCTCTCAAAATAAACAAATGAACCTAAAAAAGTTTAAAATATTGTGCTTATACTACTGCATATAATGCAGTATAGCCAACACTCAAGGGAATACAAGATGAATACCCCTATGTTGAGGAAGCTGGATGAGACAAAGGCATTTGCATTATAATTTTGGTTAAAGTAAGGTAGATATCAAAAGGAAGTACAAACAAAGAGCTCAAAATCCAAAGACAATCCAAAGACTCACTTTGGATAGAGTCATAAGTGAAGGCATCATGGAGGGGAGGAGACTGAGATGACTTTATCAGTGCCATTTATTAAATGTAACCATAATAACAACAATCTTCATTACTGCTATCACTTACTGAGTGCCTTCTATTAAGCAGCCATTTTACTAACCGCTGGGATAAGTTCTTATTTAATATCCCCGTATTTGAACTAGATGTTACTCTTCCTGTTTTACAAGTGAAGAAACTGAAGTTAAAACAGTTTAAACAATTTCGCCAATTTTGCCACGTATTTTCTGCCATATTGCCCTGCAGCCCTGCCCTAAGGACTGGAACTCAGTACAGACAAATCTGTGAAAATAAAAAGCATATTCAGATAGATTATGGTTTTCAGATATTTGGTGTTATAATCTACTAAAAGGATCTAATGAAAGCATGTAGTCTTTCTCCCTAGAAAAGTGCTTATAAACATTATCGGCTTATAGTTTTAAAAATTATCCAGGAATCTGAGATGACAATCTGCTGAAAACTATAGATCCTCATCTCTGAGTTGTTGTCCATGAAATCAGGGCATTCATGGGTTCTCTGAGGTCTCTGGAATCTTTTTACCTCAGGATTGGGGTCTCAGCAGAGGATAGGACACTAGACACATAAAATCAATTGGGAAAGGAGGTTATTCTGTGATGTTTCTTTGCAACCTCAGACCTTTACCCTCCTCCTACCTCTTGAAGCAGCACATCCAGTGGACATGATTGTGCTCCTTTCCACGTCCACTGCCACTAAGACTTGGCTGCTATCACGTGGCATATTTCGTTGTTTTCTTTCCACCAGTTTCTCTTTCACTCTGCTCCATACTCTACTCTGCCATAAAAGTATTTTTCTTACATAAGCAGTTTGCTGCTCCTTTATTTAAAAACCTCTTCTGGGGTGCCTGGGTGGCTCAGTGGGTTGAGCGTCTGACTTCGGCTCAGGTCATGATCTCACGGTTCTTGAGCTCGAGCCCCGTGTGGGCTTTGTGGAACCTGCTTTGGATTCTGTGTCTCCCTCTCCCTCTGCCCCTTCCCTGCTCATGCTCTTTCTCTCTCTCAAAAATAAAGAAACATTAAAAAAAATGTTTTAATTAAAAATCTGTTTGATTTTTACACTAATTTCCAGCACTTCTTAACAAGGTATGGGTTCACTTCACATTCCATAAGATGGACCTCAACCTCACTTCTCTTTCACTTAAAAAACAAATAAGCAAACACCTGTTCATTGTCTTCATTATATAAATTTGTATTGGTTTATTTTTATTTCTTCCCTCACTTTTCTATAAACTCCTGCTCATACTACTAGAGCTAGCTCAAGTATGATCTTCTCTGTGAAGCTCCAGCAACTTCTCCACTAACTTGTATAACACTTTGTTTAGGCATCTCTGGCAGTGACATTTGACAGAAATGAACCTGCTTTATGGAAGTATGTTCTGCACAGGTGCAAGGCTGAGGCCATGGCTCACTGACCCTTGTATCCCAGTCATCCAACACAGTGTCTAGAACATACTGTGTGTTCAGTAAACAAATTTTTACAAATGTGAATGACTGATGAATGAATGATCATAGAAGTTTCATATTACTTCTAGAACAGTTTTCACTGTATATGTTTTCTACTTTGCTTTTACAAAAATTTATTAGTGTTCACTTTCAATAATCACTTCCATCATGTTACTGCAATTATTTTATTGTTAAAGGAATACACACACACATACACACGCACACACACATACACACAGTGTGTGGATATATATGTATATATACATACATATGTATATGTATATATGTGTATAAGCTGTTCAACCTCTTGGAAGCAGCAGTTCAGTTTTTAGAAATTTGTCCATCATGAATAATTGTATTTAATTATTCAGCTCTAATATTGTTTAGTACGGCAATTTTTAAATAGATAAAGACTTAAGATATCTATAATTTCTAACCAGCATGACAATATAGAATACTTAATCATATGGGGAAATGTTAATTACACATGATTAAGTGAACACTGAATTACAAAACAATATAGACACGAGGAATGACAGATATTTGACTAATATACACATTGTAAAGTCTAGGAAGACAGTCAAAAGGAAGTAACACTGGGGAAAAAATTAGAAAAATAAAAGAAAAATGAAGGAAATCTTTTAAAATTAAAATATATCACATAATTAAAACTGGTGTTAGATATCATTCATATATTTGATAATAAAATCAATTTAACATCACTTTAAGTAGATATTTTAAGGATACACAGAAGTGTAAACACTAATATAAAATTTCCACTACATATAAAGCTCTTAGAAATCATGTCATGCTTCACGTTTTCCCTGATCTCAGCTGAATAATTTAATAATTTTAAAAAATGAAGGGTAAAAGTATCATTTTATTCCTTCCCATGTATCATATTTTAAGGTCAAAATATACCTAACAGCTTATAATGCAAGGACTGTCTGCAAATATTTAAGAATCATTAAAATGTGTAGTAAGTACTGGAAAGATGTAAAGGTGGCCCCTATGCTTGCCAAAATAGTTTCCTTTATATGTTCCAAAGCAAATCATGTTTTTTAATGTTAGAGATTTAAAATTGGCTATTATTTTCCCAAGCACAGTATATAAAATGTGTGTCTGTGTGTGAAAGTTTAATGAAAACATGCCCCACATGCTAACATGCTATAAAATAATTATCAACATATGATAAATGTTGATTTTTACGAGAGCTCCCAGGTAACTTCAATTACTAATAAAAACACATTAATACCATTTTATTCATTCATTCTTCCATTTATTCATTCAGTAATGTGTGAATAAGGGCCTAATGTGTGTCAATAATGTGCTAAGCTTGCTAGCAGCCAAGATACTTTCACTACCCTAAGGATCCCAAATTGTAGCTGGTAAGCAGTGCCAAAGAAAATATAATCATATATATTTATAAGGTATTAAGGAAACTTATGTGGGTGGGAGGATGAGTTAGAGAACTTGAAATGAACTGGACCTTAAATTTTGAATTAGGCTGAGCTGATGGAGAAGAAAACAAGTGGACCCAAAATAGGGAGCAAGAGCAGAGGCGGTAGATGCCAAGTAAATAGATCAACAGAAGTGATGACTTAGCTGTTGATGAGCACATTTTAAAGAAACTGAAGAGCACTGTTAAACTTGGCAAAATATAGAAACTACTTGCAATACTAGAGTTGAGAGCTTCAAAGTCCTTAATTTGGACAGGACCATTATAGAGGAGAAAGAGACACATCCTTCGGGATTTCTAATTTTTATTCTGTATTTTGTAGTTATGGTCCAAATACCTTAAATACAGCAGTGGAACAGGGAAGAAATACCGACTACTGACCGAGTAAATGGAGAGTATGCTGAAAACACGTAGTCATATCTACCAGGGACAGTAATAATATTCTTGGATCTATTCTGCATCTTATTAAAATGACATTCTCTACTTTGGTGAATAAGTTTAATAATAAAACTACAAATTCAACTTGACTTTGCCAATATTAGCTGTTAAATGGGCACTCATATTGGCTAAGGCGTATTCTCTCTCATGATAGTGCAGAGTTAAGGTGATACTTTGTTTTTTCTTCTATGGAGAATTAAATGTACATGTAGATATAAGGCCTTCATTCCTAGGAACATGTAGATAAACTAAGAAAGAAAATCAGATAAGCAATGCAGGAACAACTCAGGAAGATTAACTTAAAGGAAATTGAAAATAATTAAATGTCGATAGCTTGGTTTTCCAAGCGCCTGGAGGGACATGCTAAATTCTGATAAAATAAGACAGTAAAGTCATTTAGCAAGACAAGTTGCTCAGAAAAATAACAGCAACAATAGGCATTCATTTCTGATCTGCTGTATAATATGATCATGACATTCTATGGTATGTCAGACATGAACTTAGAGGGTTCTTGTGTTACCATTCTGCTTCCCTATGTATGACCAATGGCTCACATTTATTAAACATAAAGAAATCATTTAAAGAGTTCTATCAGGGGACACACACACACACATGCGCGCATACACACACACATTAACTTAAACTACTAAACACTGAGTAGTATTAACTGAGTTGGCTGTAAGTCACAAGTTTCCTGATGTTAACAAGAACTCGCAAATGATAATCAACCTAACTAGTTAAAAACACAAATGCAGTGAAAAATATAAACTCAACTCAGTTGACTAATGTTCTATTTAAATGAAATCATAGAATAAAGTCTTATTATTAATGTTAACATATAACTATTACATCCAGTCCAAAAGAGTAAATCGTTTTGAGTTGTTCCAAGCCAAGTTAGTAGGGTGCCACGAGCATTAAATCTAAAATATGCTTCTTGACCCTGAGGATAAAAATCAGTAAACTGTTAGTTAAGGCACACCAGTTGATTCTGTGAAGCTTCACAGTCTCACATAATGTCCTCAACAATTAGGAGGAAAAAGCAACTGATCTTATGATTAATTTGAGCAACACAGAATGCACATTTAGGTTAAAGAGTGAATACTCGGTTTGACATTGACCAATTTAGCTATCTACATGGATCAAATTAAACAAGTAATTGCCAGCATGTGGATATCTCAGACTGTGGGCTTCTATCTATTAATCTAACTTTATTTGGAAGTTCAGCAATTAAATTTCAGGAAAATATCAATTTTCCATTTTCCTCAATATATGGATAAAATTGTAGGATTTGCTTTGCTGGAAGTCCTAAGTGAACATAAAAGGTAGCTCAAAGTAAAAGGCAATTTACTTATATAGAGAGTGTGGTAAAGAAGGAAAAAGTGCAATTTCTATGTCATTGGAAAAATTGCTTATTCAATACTCCAAGCCAATGTCAATGTTTCTACCTTGAAAATGAAATAAAGAGTCAAAGAACTGGAACCATTTTACTAGTTAACATTTACTTACATTGAGTTGTATTGAGTTTGAAATTAAATATTAGAATAGTTACAGAAAACTGCCTCAAATATATTTACTATGTACAATGTAAAATTGTAACTAAAGAACATGGGGTAATCTTTTACACTACATTAAAGATTTTTAAAGAATACAAACAGAGTCATATTCTTTCAGAGATAATGTCTCCCTCATTGATATGTGAAACAAGACGTCTCCAAGAATAAACTCATCAGTAGCCAAATATGTAACATATAAAGATTTGAGGAGTTGTCCTAAAAGAGTTTCAACAACAGGGAATCTACACTTAGCATCGTTAATTTGAATAGCAAAGAATAGCACCTTTCTGACAACCAAATACCCAAAGAAGAATCTATCTGCTTCCAGCAAAATTAAAAGAAACTCCTTTTCTTCTCATTCAGCCAAAGGCAGGTAAAAGCAACATTAATCTTTGAACATATATGACCATTTATTTGATTTCGGTGGTTTAAATGGTGACTTGACTGCAGGAAGTTCAGATAATCACACGTTCCTTCCATTTCAGATTATTTTTCCTAATATAAATTCATTATAGCATAAATTTAGAATAATTATTTATGCTCTAAAAATATAATGGATGATCTACCTATGTTAACTTATTACTTACTCTATCTTACGAAGTCATATTTTTTCAGTAGTTTAAAAAAAGTTGCTTCCCTTCCAAAAATGTCACCACTTGGAAGTGTAGAGTGATTAGAGAATTTTATATCTTTGGTTACTAAACATAAGAGAATTGCAAGAAATTTCTCAGAACAAATTTCAAAAAAATGTAAAAATAGAAAGTAATTGCCCTTAATTCAGCCATGTTGCTTAATGGCTTTATCTGGAGATGTTTCAATGAGGTGCTGAGAAAATCATCACATGAAACAATTTGTAAGTAACCTAAGCACCAAAACAAAGTAATTGGCCTGAAATTTCTAAATCTTAAAAGTTTATACATTTTCATAATCAAATATCATAGGATGTATGATGTTTAAACAAACTACAGTTTATTAAGAATACATTGGTACATGATAAAGAGGGAAGAAAGTACACAAAACATTGCAGACAGCATGTAAAACTTTTTAACAATACATATGTGCATTTTGCCTGCTTAAAAAGGAATGAAAAGTCAATGCATTGCTAGAAGATACTAAGAAATTCTCTTTCTGAAGGTATCTAAGACTAAGAATTGAAGGTAAAGAATTTTGAATGACTTTTTGATGCCAATTAGATAGAAGAAACTAATACAGTGTTTCCTCTGAGCCTGGCACTATGCTAGGCAATTAATAAACTAGTATCTGGTAAATAAATTTAGTTATGTCCTAATATACAAAGTCAATGTATAGAAATCCACTGCATTCTTATACACTAATAATGAAGCAAGAGAAAGAAAAATTAAGAAAGCAATCCCATTTACAACTGCATCAAAAATAATAAAGTACCTAGGAATGAACTTAACGAAGGAGGTGAAAGACCCCTACTCTGAAAACTATAAAACACTGATGAAAGAAATTTAAAACAACACACACAAAGGGAAAAATATCCCATGCTCATGGACTGGAAGAACAAATATTGTTAAAATGTCCATACTACCCAAAACAACCTACAGATTTAATGCAAACCCTATCAAAACACCAAAAGCATTCTTCACAGAACTAGTACAAATAATTCTAAAATTTGTATGGAACCACAAAAGACCCTGAAGAGCCAAAACAATCTTGAAAAAGAAAAACAAAGCTGGAGATATCACAATTCCACATTTCAAGTTATATTACAAACTATAGTAATCAAAACAGTATGGTACTGGCTCAAAAACAGATACACTGATCAAGAGAACAGTATAGAAAGCTCAGGAACAAACTCAAGATTATATGGTCAATTAAAAGAGACAAGAATATGCAATGGGAAAAAAAACAGCCTCTTTAACAAATGGTAGTGGGAAAATTGGACGGTTCCATGCAAAAGAAGGAAACTGGACCACTTTCTTATGCCATACACAAAAAGAAACTCAAAACAGATTAAAGGCCTAAATGTGAGAACTGAAATCATAAAAAAACTAAAAGAGAGCTATAGACAGTCATTTCCCTGACACTGGCTAAAGCAACATTTTTCTATATATGTCTCCTGGGCAAGAGAAATAAAAGCAAAAATTAACTATTGGGATTACATGAAAATAAAAAGCTTCTACACAACAAAGGAACCAATCAACAAAACTAAAAGACAACCTACTGAATTGGAGAAGATATCTGCCCATGATATATACAATAATGGATTGGTATCCAAAATATAAGAATAACTTGTAAAACACACAAACAAAAACAAATTATCCAGTTAAAAAATGGGCAGATGACATGAACAGATATTTCTCCAAAGAACACAGATAGATGGCCAAGAGACACATGAAAAGATGTTCAACTTCACTCATCATCAGGAAGATGCAAATCAAAACTACAATGAGATATCACCTCATACCTGTCTGAATGGCTAAAATCCAAAACACAAAACACACCAAGTGTTGGCAAGAATATGGACAAAAAGGAAAGCTTGTGCACTTTGGTGGGAATACAAACTGGTGCAGCCACTGTGGAAGGCAGTATGGAGGCTCCTCAGAAAATTAAAAATAAAAGTACCTTGTCATCTAGTAATTGCACCACTGGGTATTTACCCAAAGAATATGAAAACACTAATCCAAAAGGATATATACACCCCTATGTTTATTGCAGCATTATTTATAATAGCCAGATTATGCAAGTACTCCAAGTGTCCACTGATAGCTGAATGGATAAAGAAGAAGAGATATATGCATAATGGAATATTATTCAACCATAAAAAAAGAATGAAATCTTGCCATTTGCAACACCATGGATGGAGCTAGAGAATATAATACTAAGTAAAATAAGTCAGTCAAAGAGAGACCATATGATTTCACTCATATGTAGAATCTAAGAAACAAACAAAAATGAACAAAGTAAAAAAAAAAAAAAGACACAAACTGAAAAGCAGACTCTTAAACTATAAGGAACAAATTTGTGGTACCAGAGGGGAGGTAAGTGGGGGTATGGGTGAAATAGGTGAGGGGATAAAGAGTCCACTTTTTTTTTTTTTAATTTTTTTTTCAACATTTTTTATTTATTTTTGGGACAGAGAGAGACAGAGCATGAACGGGGGAGGGGCAGAGAGAGAGGGAGACACAGAATCGGAAACAGGCTCCAGGCTCCGAGCCATCAGCCCAGAGCCCGACGCGGGGCTCGAACTCACGGACCGCGAGATCGTGACCTGGCTGAAGTCGGACGCTTAACCGACTGCGCCACCCAGGAGCCCCTAAAGAGTCCACTTTTGATGAGCACTGAGTAATATATAGAATTGTTGACTCACTATATTATACACCTGAAATTAATATAATGCTGCACGTTAACAATACTGGAATTAAAATAAAAAGTTTAATAAAAAGTTTTAATAAATAACATGCTTTTTTTTCTGATTTATTTCTCCCAACAAGTTTTATAGTTGTATGCCATTATCCTGGTTTCTTAAATATATGTAGACTAAAGCTTATAGAAATTAAATATGGTGCAAGGGCACATAGTTAATAAATGCCATTAGGTGGGATAAGAACTCATTAATTCGAAAGGTCTATATATTTTGGGCAGTTCAGAAAACAAAGGAAGAGAAAATGAAGCTATCAAATTTATATCAACTTTTATTTTTCATATTGAGTGTCAAACATCCCCTTTACACTATTTGAGGAAAAAAAAAACAGTGAAAGCAATATAGTATGGCAATAAATATGTAATTTTATATGATAAGTGTTTGCTTTAAGCATACATTCTGACCACTGGACTTTATATAGAACAAGAAAGTCTGTACGGCAAATAGTTTAGGATTAATAAGGTCTTGCTAAATTTTATGATATTGATACTTATCATTTTAGTATCCTAATACCACAGTTATGTTAAATAAAGACAATCTGCTCTGTGCCTATGAATTAACTGCTTGTAACACAAACACCACAAGAGCAAAAATGATGTTATGATAGTTCAGGTAGAGCCATTCTGGAATAGTGGAAGAACCACCTCAGTGAAGAAACAGTTTTGTAAGTTATTAATGTGGGCTTTGGTGAAAAATAACTTTTTACATAAAATAACCAAAGAAAAAGTTAGCAAATACAAGGACAAAATTACTCATAACATTCAAATAATGAATCTGGAACCTAACTATTAATAGGTCTGACTTTGAGGAGATTTCCTCTTTTAAAATATTGTTTGTCATAATCAAGGTTTTCATATTTGATATTTTGGATATTTCATATTTGGATGCATTTGGTGAAAAGGGAAGGAAAACAAACCAACAGCTTTCACTTCTAATCGACACAAATTTTGAATTTGGATTATCCAGGGAGTGATGAATGATATATAGATATCGTGCTTGTCTATTGTTGAATACTTTTTAAAAATTAACAAAGATATACTTATGTATTGATAAACAAAATGAAGAAAACTAAAAATCATAATTATCTCTTGTGGTAACATTATTTAATACTATATCTTAAGCATAAATATACTTTAATCTAATTTTTTAAACAATGAACTCTTTTTTATTTGCGAGAGTGTGTGCGCAAGCAGGGTTGGGGCAGAGGGAGAGGGAAAGAGAATCTTAGGCAGGCTCCATGCTGATAGATCAGGGATCTACACAGGGAGGGATCCCACAATCCTGGGATCAAAAACTGAGCCGAAATTTAGAATCATACACTCAACTGGCTGAGCCACCCAGAGGCCCTAATCTAACTTTTGAGGAGAAGAATACAGTACAGGAATTAAATGGAATCCGCATCCAGTTCCACTGTGCAAGAACTGTGTGACCTTAGAAGACTCCATTTACTTGAATACTCAGTTTACTTATCTGTGAAACAGGAATAATAAGCAAACCTCTCTCATAGGGCTACTGTGAGGGTCAAGTCGGATAACATGTGAGTGCCAACCACATACCACACGCCATATGACTGGCATGTGTCAAGTTCTATGTAAGTGACAGAAATCATCATTATCATCATGATTAGAATCATCATCCCAAAATTGATCCCCATAATCAGGGAGTGTGTCATTTTTAAACTAATTGAGTCTTATGCATTTTTATATTTCCATTAGTAGTCAATGTAACATCTTATATTTAGGAAACCAAGTAAAAGAAAAGCAACTCAGAAAGTATTTGGTTTAAGAAATTACTAAAAATATGTGCTTATTTCCCCTTCATTAGTTAATGTAACCTTAAAGATTCTAATAGAAAATAATAATTTCCACAAATTATCCAATAAGGACCATGAACATGAATTTATAATGAGATAAGAAGTCCCAACTAGCTCTCTTTCCTTAATAGCTGACCAAGGGAATTTCTCATGATTCCACTTCTTGAACTTGAGAAATGCCCAGAGCTCTAAATAAAGGTTTGAAAAGAGCTCTACATAAAGGCTTCAACAACCCAGAACAGGCTTGACTTATTTCTATATTGTATAACTGTATTTAAACATAAACATAAACATATGTTAAACACTCCTCATGCTTACAATTGTGATAAACCTAAAGTAACTAAAATGCTACAGTTTAAATGCAACAAAACTATAAAACCAATAAAAATCAGTTTAACATTCTAAATTAAATTAATATAAAGAATGATTTCTAAATGAAACAATCTTTAACAATTTAAAATGTGAGTAATTGCTAAATGATGACCTTTGGAATTCAGCAAGCCCATCCTAACAAATATGCTAAATGAAGATGATTCTCCTACTACACTCCCTACTGGGCAACGTAAAATCTTTCAATGGTGTGGCTTAAAGAAATTTGGCATCTCTTTAGCGAAGATGCATTATTTGTGTATTGTGTACTTCTCTCTTTTCTCAGTAGCCCTAGACAATTAAATACAACAACATGGCGCCAAAATGTTTATACATACAAATTCCAAAGCAAGAAGTAAAATCTTGCAGCAGAATATATACATACACAAAAAAGAGGCTTATATTAACTTATTTCAGATGATCAGCAAAGATATCACTCATTGCAAAACAAAATTATTGTAGTGAATACACATCTATGAGAATATACGCATGGAAAGCCCATACATATAGGTTTGTTCTAGTTCATCTGGACTGGTTTCCATAGAAAAACCTTCACTGGGGTAGGAGTCTTGCTTTCAGTTCGTTCTCATTGCTTTAAAGCTTTCTACTTGTCCTTTTATTTCCAAACTTCCTTGTTTGGGACTCTAGCTCTGGTTCCCTTTGGTCTCCTTCCTAAAACTACAAACCAGTATCATCCACACCCTCATTACACCCTCTTTGATCCCAGTGTGAGTCAGAGACCCAGGCCTCTGGCTGGCTGAGCAGAGACTTATGCACACGTTATTCATTCAGCATACACTTACTGGGAATCTACTTTGTACAGAACCACATGCTGGTGCTGGGGGAAGGCCAATGGATTACACAGATACTGCTGGGCCCAAAGGTCTCCTACTAAACTCTCATTTGCATCAGCAGGTATATTTCCCCAATTACAGAGAACTCTACACAGTTGAATTTAAAAGTTGGCTTTTATTCAATTATAGAAAAATACTTCCCTGAGGGAAGAGGTTAATTTCTAAATCACCATAAAATTTTCTACATCGCCAATAATTTAAAATAGATATCAGACACATTAAATTTCCATTTTTCCCAGAAATAATTAGTAAACACCCAAACTGTAACCCACTTAATGAAAATATTAAGTAGGGGCGCCTGGGTGGCTCAGTCAGTTGAGCGTCCGACTTCAGCTCAGGTCATGATCTCACAGTCCGTGAGTTTGAGTCCTACTCAGGATCTGTGCTGACAGCTCAGAGCTGGAGGCTGCTTCGGATTCTGTCTCCTTCTCTCTCTGCCCCTCCCCTGCTCATGCTCTCTCTCTGTCTCAAAAATAAATTCATGCTCTCTCTCTGTCTCAAAAATAAATTTAAAAAAATTAAATATATCACAACTTTAAAAATTTAAACACATTTATGATAATCTATTTTTGTGGAAAACAGACAACAGTTAATACGTATACATCAGAATTCCATGAATATATGTTGGTGACTGATATTCATTTGTAATGATGACCAAGAGACACTGTAAAATTCATATTAATGTAAAAATAATAACCTTTTATCACCAGCATTTTATTAAGAAGGGGTACAGCACTAATTCAGAAGATGTTTAGTTTTGCACCGTAAAACTAAAACAAATAGAAGTTTCACTACTACTGAAAAAGTAAATCCTCAATTGTAAAAGAAAAACAGTTAAGAGAGAATATCCATTTAGTCCAACTGTCTGATGATCCAGGTTTTCCTATCTCTGTCATTCACAAAAAGACATTTGAAGAATTATTTTCCTAATCAATTAATAAAATACAATTTGGATTTCATGCTGCTTTCTTAATAGCTTCCATAATGAGAAGACACAGGAGTACAGCTATAAGGAGTACCATGTGCTTAGAAATTCACTGCAAAAGTCTCTATTTGGTTTATGGAATGACATATAGGCAATAATACAGCCACTCAAATGCAAAAAATGATTTAAAAAATACTCTTCACAAAACCATTTATTAGAATAGAAAAACAATTATAACTTTTGCCATTTGGGGCAATTTTTCCAAGTCATCATCTTTACTTCTTTTAACAGACAAAATGAAGTAACATAAACTTCAATTTATAACAAAATATTTTGACAATAATTGAGAAAATCTCATTAATAACATGACATATTAAACAAATATCACATGTATATTCATTCACTATGTCATTTAACTGTTTGTTTAACACATTTATTAAGAGTCTGCTATGTGGCAGACATAATTTTACCACCTGCTGAGAATTCAGTAGTCATCAAAACAGATTAAAGTTCCTATCTTCAAGGAGCTTACATTCGAATGGGGAAAGACAAATGATAGATGAGACAACAACAAAAAAGTACATAGTATGTTAGACAGTGAAAAATACCCAGAAGAAAAATAAAGCAAGTGATGATGGACATGGTGATTTAGTTAACTTAGTTAGAATGGCCTCAGTGGAAACACAGCACTGAATAAAGAAATGAAGTTGATGAGGACAGAAACATCCTTTAATTATTGTCATAATTTGATTGTAGATGCTTATTAAAATCATGTATCAAAAAGTAATTCTTCAATATTTTCCCCTCCATTTCCTTCAAAACAAGACTTCTGGAGAGTAGCTGTAACATAAAGAATGTTAAGACAACATTGATAATATTAAGACAGGTCTCTTTATGAGGGGTGAAGAGCAAAATCAAATGTTTCATGGAACAGTGAAATATGTGCAACTGTCAGAAATTGCTGGTACAATATAAATGTAAATGGTTTTCAGTTTTTACATTAAAAAGCTAAGAATGACATGATCCCATAAAGATTTCTAGTATAGAAGAATTTCTAAATATAGAAGAAAGGGATGTCAATTCTGACTCTGGGCTTTTGAAGAATTGCTAAATGATTACCAAAGAATATTGAGGGGCCCGAATGGCTCAGTCAGTTAGGCATCCCACTGTGGCTTAGGTTATGATCTCACTGTCTGTGAGTTCAAGCCCCGTGGCGGGCTCTGGGCTGACAGTTCAGAACCTGGAGCTTGCTTCGGATTCTCTCTCTCTCTCTCTCTCTCTCTCTCTCTCTCTCTCTCTGCCCCTCCCCCATTCGGCCTCTGTCTCTCTCTTTTTCTTTCTCTCTCAAAAATAAATAAACATTAAAAAAAACAACTCTATTTAACACTTTGTTTTGGCCATTCTCATGAACCCCTTCAGGGCTACTTCCTGTGGTTCCCATCCAGCACTGAAATACCTACTGACTTTCAACACAACCCTGTGTTTGAAAAGCCACTGAGGAGGAGGCAAGGAGATGGAAAACAGTCAGAGGAGAAAAGTGTGGGCAAAAGAAACTATTAACTTTGTGATGCATCAATTACAGATGATCATGTAAAACTGGTCTCACAAATGGATATGGAATAAACATAAAAATAAATATGCTTTTTATTCTTGAGAAGTGTTTCCATACCCTGAAATATTCTGTCTTCTTCCAAGCTAAAATCGGAGTGGAGTGACTCCTGAGGTAAGCCCTGTACGAGTGCTTCTGACTTTGTCCAACCATCAAACCTACATTTTAATGGCTGTGTCATTCTGACAGACTCCTATGCCTAGACAGAAAAGGTGAGGCTTGCACTGAATTCTTAGGATCAATACAAAGGAGTGTCAAACCAAAAATAATGTGTGCTCAGTCTTAGAATACAAAGAAGGCTAGATGGAATCAGTATCATCAGGTGGGCACTGAACTCATTTCCAGTTGAGACTGAAAATAACTATGTGCTGGAATGAAAATAGCTCAATGCAGAATGACTGGAAACCAGTGTATACGCCAACTGAGCTATAATTGTGAAGAAAAGGAGAAACATATGAAAACACTGGTATACGACTGATAAAACTGTGTATATCAAGAACATTTTTCTTTCCTCAAAATCTTTAATGTTGCCTTTGGCTAGGCATAGCTCACAGTTCAGCTATTTGTAGAACATTAATGAGTCTACAAATGAAAACATCATATCCTTTGGAACCGTGCATTTTTTTTGCTGCATAAATTATTGGCTTTGGTAGCTGTTCCTTAACTGACTAAGAATTTGGAAGAACTGAGTAATCTTTCCTGTGCCAAATAAGAAGTTAAAGTTGCCCCTTCTCAGTATTCATCTATTTGCTAATTCTCCTTGCTCTAGAGGTAAATATGATTGGTGATGACTTGGATATTTCAAAAGTTGGAAAATCTGTCCTATTAACATTTACTAAGTACCTACTTTTTTTTTGGCCAGGCACTGATCCCAGTATGGGATATTCAGAGACACATTAGGGGATTCTCAGGTTGAAGAAACTCATCATTAACAAAATGGTAAGATTCCTGCTTTAAGTAAAGTTGTGTACAAATGGCTTTGTTTACACAAAGAAAAGAGTAAACAGTCTGGGAAGGTATGAGAGGCGACTAGTTTTTCCTAAATATCCTTTCTTTCTTTCGTAAAAATCAGAGTTTGGGCTATACGTAAGTCCCCACACTTAAGGTACATTACCCACCATCTCTGCAGCGAGCTATGGCCACTCTGGCCATGTGATTAAATTCTGACTACCTGATTGTGATCCAGTCCTAAATTTTGCTCTCAAAACGGCCGAGAGTGTTATTTTCAAGCTAAGATTCACTGAGCCTGTTACCTATATCCTTTCTAATATCTTTCAGGCAGAAAAAGAAAAGATTTTGTGTGTCTCTGTAAAAGTGATTTAGATTAAGTCATCCTGTGGATGTAGGTTCCAGTGGTATGTAGTATTCGGCGTACCTGAACCAGTCTACCAGCACATGAGTGCACCATCTTGGATGTGGCCTCTTCAGCCCCCAAGGGGAGATACCCCAGCTGGTGCAGCATGGAGTGGACCAGCTACACCTGCTGAATCCTGCCCGAACTGTAAATCAATGAACAAAAGGAAGTGATTGTTGTTTTGAGCTATGAAGTTTTGGGGCAGTTTGTTATGTAGCAATAGACAACTGATAGACATGCCCAGTTTAAAAAACAACAGTCCCATAAAAATTAATTTAAAAACTTTAAAATGTATTATTCAGCCATATTCAGGACTTTATAAAATGAAGGGTGAAGTGTACTTCATCTTAATAATTAAATATTATTTAATACTGTCAGAAATGTCCTTTTTATGAAGTTTTACATTACAGTGTTTTTCTTATGAGTTGAGATATACAGGGGTAATATGGCACATACAGCAATGTGTGTGGGTGCATGTGTACACATACACGCATATATACAAGTAATGTATTTTATACACCACACACCAAATGTGGGGTCAAATGCTGCTTATCTATTTTTATATATTCAATAATGTACTGAAGTCAAGTCCTGTCACTTATTTTACCATTGTATATGAACAGGACTTGACGTTATATAAGATGTATATTGTTTGTATTTTTTATAATTTGATACATATATTTGAATTTATGTATATATTATAGTTGATATATAGATAGATATTTGAATTTTAGAGCATATCAGTGCTAAACTTTATGAGTGGACTATGCATTTTCTCATACTTTTTTAAAGGCTCCCAACAGTTTACATAATTACTATTTGCTAACCAAAAAGAAGAAAAACAACTTTAATATTATTCACAATGTTTATTTTCTTTAATTAAGTAAACTATTCAGGTAAATTAATGACCATAATGTGCTGCCATGATAGTAAGACAGTAAAGAATTAATGCAAGTATAGAAGCAATCTTTGTAGCTTGGATTCTGTTGGCTGATACAGAAGTAGACAAGACAGAAAGGAAATCTGGCTAGAGGGTAAAAAGAAAAGGAAGAAAGGAAAAGATAGAGAGGTAGTAGCTTAAATAATACATTGAGAATCCAAGGGAAAGTGACTTTATTGAAAGAACAGTGGTTAGATACCATTCAAAATTAATTTCAGAACAATTCTGTAATATCTAAACATTTAAACTCACTTAAAACATTTTCTTCAAGAGAAACAATAAAGTCAAATATATGCCTTAGAATCATGTGAGTCCCAGGTCAAAGTTGCAAACTTAGATGTGACTAAGGGTTCAAAGGGTTCAATGTCATGTAAGATAATAGGAATGGTGTGCTCAGCAAACACATCTATTGAGTGACACCATTGATTTTTAAACTCTGAACAGGAATAAAGAAGAAAGATCATGGGTAACATGCACTGCTTATCAAAACCAAAATATATTCTTTAATAACACAGAAAGATGATCTAAAACATAATTAAAGAGTAATCCTTAGCATTTCTCCTTAGGATTTCTTTTCAGGAAGGAGCCCCAAAGTCTTCGTAATATTGCAATAGAATTCAATTTGACTATTACTTAGCTGAAGCTACTTTTTAGTTACATGAAAGTTAGAATTCATAGATGAGAAAAATATACCCGTGGACAGACACTTAAATTAATCTTTGCATGTTAATGCTGATCATTGACTCAGAGTAGCAAAAGGTAAGAAGTTAATAGGAGTAATGAACACACGTTTCTGTTCCAAAGTGAAATTTCAGCAACATGTTGCAGTGGGACTTAGAAAACAATCACCAAGTCATTACCTTTGTATTTGAATTCTAATAAGGGTAAACATTATTAGTTCATTTGGGACCAAAAACATATGCATCATAATTATTTGAAGTTGAATAGAATGCTTTTCTGTTTGCACTCTTCCAGTAGCTTAACAAAATTTACCATGTTCATGTTCCCAGCATGGAAATCTATGCTATATAAATTTTTCATTTGTGCTTTTAAATGCCCTAATCAATATTTGACTAATTAGGATTTCCATCTTATATTCAGTCTTTAAACAATGAGAAGATTATGTGGGGAGAGTAAAAGAAATCCTATTTCAGATTCTGAACATTTCTCTGCTTTCTTGACTTAAAAAAGAAACGAAAAAACAATATACTTTTTCTACTAGTTGGAGTATGTCTACGGCCATACCACCCTGAACGTGTCCCATCTCATCTGATCTCGGAAGCTAAGCAGGGTCAGGCCTGGTTAGTACTTGGATGGAATATGCTTCATAATCAGCCACATATTCTTTGAACTCCTCAAGGAAAGATAAAAATATGTTCTGCATGACAAGGTTGACTGAACTCTAAATTACCTATAAAATCAAGTAAATAAATCACATAAAACTACAAACTATCCTAACTCTTAAATCTATAAATACAAAATTATTTGTCAAATGCATTTGACTTTTAAGTTTTATCATTGTTTGGACAGTTTTCTGTTTAACCTAATGAGAAATTACCAGTTCCCTTCTTTCTCTTTCTAAAAATTAAATGGCATAGTCATGTTTAAATATAAATTCTTTTTGCATACCTAAAAATACTTTTCACCAGAAATAAAAGTTTAATCTAATTAAACCTTACAATAATACATCACAGAAACTTTTCACTCACAGTTTTGGCATACTTTGTTTCTTCATAATTTTTACCGTTTTTTTTTTTTTTTTCTAATATTTGGGAAGATCCTATCTCTGAGGATAATTGAATCTTCCTCAGTTATACCTGAAATTATTAATAACATTTCTATGTATTATTCTATCCCATTAATTTACAACTTATTTTTCCATGTAGCACTAGAAAGGCTTTCTTTCATCCCTCTCATTAGATGAAATTAAAAAGATAATGAAGAATTTGGCAGAATGTAGCAACAGATAAATCTGTCATGTTTTATTTTCGTTGTATATCATATTATTATCAATAAAACTTGAAATCACTTCCCTTAAGCAAAAAACAATTATAATATATAATTACCTTTTACAAAATAAGATTTTTATTATGTGTAATATATTGTTATCTGATTTCTTTAACAATATACTGTAAAAATATTTCCTACCTGTAAGCTTTGTGTAAATAACACCTTGGAATTTTTTTTTTTAATTTTTTTTTTAACATTTTATTTATTTTTGAGACAGAGAGAGACAGAGCATGAACGGGGGAGGGGCAGAGAGAGAGGGAGACACAGAATCGGAAGCAGGCTCCAGGCTCTGAGCCATCAGCCCAGAGCCCGACACGGGGCTCGAACTCACGGACCGCGAGATCGTGACCTGAGCCGAAGTCGGACGCTTAACCGACTGAGCCACCCAGGCGCCCCATACACCTTGGAATTTTTGATGTGTTTGACACTCCTTAAGAAATCATTTTGTGAATTTAAAATAATTTATTTAACTCACAGTTGTTGGTAAGTTGTCACTGCTCTTGGGATAAATACATCTAAAATAATTTTTAAGAACATATAAATATGTATACTTAAATTCTGCAAAACTGATAATATAGCAGGATTCTGTCTCAGTTTAGGTTTGGGGAACGGGCTTATATCTATCTTTCTTTATCAGTGTTTTCTATATATTGTGGCCATGATTTGTCCCTAAAATAGTCAATGCTTGCATAACGACTGGATAGTTTCCTTACAAAAATATTTAATGTGGTGTCATTAGTAAGTTGGTAGCTCTAAAATTTGTTCATAACAAAACCACAAAAAACAGTAAAATTTATTAAAGATTATCCATCTAATGATGATTTAGATTTGAAAATCTATTGACTATTTCAATTTCTATGTATTGTCCTTAACTTTTATTTTTGTTATTTCCCAAAGTCATGCTACTTAGGAATTTGTGCTACGTCAGAAGCCATTGTAGGTCCTGAGCCGTCAAGCTCCAATTCATCATCCACACACTCCCTGACCTAGACCCTACTTACTTCACAACAAATGCAGTGCTTTATAAATGGAAGAGGAAAGACACAGATGAATGGACAAAGACAATGCCATCCTACAACACACAGTCACATAAATGCAGTCCTGATTGGGTCTTTTTCTAGGATTATTAATGATGATATTGGTAAAACAATACTGGAAAGGTTTTATACTATTCCCATAAAAATACTTATGACCACAAATGTCCTTTTCTTTGTGCAGTAGGTACTTCTGAAAGTTTTCTACAATTTGAACTGGAACTATGATGTTTGCAATACTTCTATTTTCTATAAATTCATATTTTTGCATACTAGATACATTTAATGCAGTCATAGGTCCTTCAGGGAAAAAAAAGAAAAAAGAAACAAAGATATACATCAGGACAGAATAGGTTATGTTATGCTGCCAAACCCCAAAGTTCAGTATCATATAATAACATTAGAATTAGTAGCAATGAGAATTTAAACTTCATGGACATATAAAGTATTTTAGTGTCTGTAATACTCCAAGGCAGATACTGTGCATATGATACCCTCAGTGATCCAAGCCAACATGAATTTGTGTCTCTATCATCTGGACATGCGTCTCAGTTTGCAGCTACAGGGCAGAGAGAAACTGAATAACTAAGGTTATCTCCTTGACTCTGCCCACATGTCACACGTACTTCCCCAAATCACGTTTGAATACTGAAATTACATTTCAACATAATGTAGTATGATTAACTCAAGACATTTGGAAAGTCTCCTTTCATGTGTACTCAACAAAGACTACTAATGTTTTAGAAAAAATTCTTTTAGAACAATTTCCAGGCCACAGACAGAAATAGGCAGTGCAGGCATTTTAAGAATGACTTTACGAAAGGCAAATTTGAAATTTCCCTGGAAGTCACCCACAGACATTTGTGTATATTTCATTAAAATAAACAATGTTCAACATATCATTTCTCAAAGTAGTATAGTCAACAGGCAAGAAAAGTAGGGTCATGAAATTTAAGAAGAAATTAATCAGCTGTGACCTTAAAGCATGACACATTATCTAATTTTTTTTGTGCCACCATTCCATCAACCAAAGTTTAGTAATAATAATTCAGTAATCATTTCTATTTCCCTGACATATGTTATTACATATGGATGAGGAACTTCTTCCATGGCTGCATGCCAATAACCAAAATATTATCAGTGGTATTTTCAAACTCAACTACATTACCAAGATTGGAAATTCCATGGTTCGTAGAAGAACCATGGAAACTGTCTTAGTTTCCTGGCTTATGCTATACGTCAGAATCATTTTATTCCATTCTTAAGAAAGAGTTAACCTTGAAGAAAAAACACACTGAACATTTTTTATATAAAAAACTTGCATGGGTAAAGATCTGTCTGCTTTTAAATAACTATTAAAATTTTCTGGCCGCTTATTCCAGTTTTATTGTATTTTCAGTTACAAATGAGTTCTCCTCTTAAACATGCATATAAATTCCCAGCATAGATTAAAGTAGAAGACACGAGCCATTTGCTACTGAGAAAAGTAATATTACAACTAAGATTTTTATCACCCTCTCAGTCCCTAGAATAGTTCTATATATGAGGTTCTATATTTTTAAAAAGTAAGAGTCTTAAACAAAAAAGCAAATTATTCAAGGAAACTTTCTATTTCTTGATACATTTTTGAGATGTTGGCAGTTTTGAGCTATTACTTAACAAGGACCTCTTAAAATTATGTTGAAAGCAGAAATTATCCCTAAAGATTTATATGGATAGGTAATCCAGTACAAAAAAAAAAAAATCACATTCTTGTGAGCCTGCTTTGCATGTAGTTTTGTCCTAAGAATATCTATTATTCTAGATCTTATAGAGCTAAAAAAAAGGGCTTATATTTTATATAATTATTATATTGTATCATATTATATTCTGTTAAATTACTATACACACTTAAAACTCTAGGTATTATGTGTCACTAGAGAAAATACATGGAAACTAAAGGAGTTCTTTAGCTTATTCTTAATTCCCACAAAATATTCCATGGAAAAAACCTTCCCTCCACTTTGCTTGGGTGAATTTGCAGAAGAGATCTGCAAACCTTGCGACTACTGGTCTAAAGTCTGTACTCTAAATGTCTTTGCCAAGATTTATACCGATTGAAATGAAGCAATAGTTTAATTCTTAGATTTTGATGTATTTTTTCACTTTTAATGAGTCAACTTTTTATCCCTTGAAATGTTAATTATGGCACGTGGCAATCATATGGTAAATTTTTAAATACTGCATATACAAATACCTTAAAAATCATTTTAAAAGAAGGATTATATACTTATATATCATATATAATTTTATTTTTTTTTTTTATTTATTTTTTTTTTTTCAACATTTATATATTTTTGGGACAGAGAGAGACAGAGCATGAACGGGGGAGGGACAGAGAGAGAGGGAGACACAGAATCGGAAACAGGCTCCAGGCTCTGAGCCATCAGCCCAGAGCCTGACGCGGGGCTCGAACTCACTGGCCGTGAGATCGTGACCTGGCTGAAGTCGGACGCTTAACCGACTGCGCCACCCAGGCGCCCCTATAATTTTATATGTACATAATTTTAACCACAGATACACAGCATATATATAAACTGCTCACGTATATGTTTTTTCCTTTTTTTTAATAATATATTTTTTTTTTGTTTTTATTTTAGAGAGAGTCTGTGCACAAGGAGGGGAGAGGTAGAGGGAGAGACAGAGAGAATCTCAAGCTGGCTCTAAGCTCTGCATGGAGCCCAAGATGGGGCTCCATCCAATGACGCTGGGATCATGACCTGAGCCAAAGTCAAGAGTCTGAGGCCTAACCGTCTGAGCCACTCAGGTGCCCCTGCTTTTTCTTTTTTTTAACAAAAGGGGAAAGAAAAGACAAAAGAACATTTTTGTTTGCCTTAAATGTTAGGCTTAGGTGTTTTCTATATTCATTCATTCACTAAGTAGGAAGCTAGTACTTGCTATGCATCCCCCTCTTTCTTCTAAAAGCATGCCATCTAGTTGGGAAAGGATTAGCAAACAAAAAGCTGTAAATAATTTAATTGCTTCATTGGGAGTTACATTACAGATGTAGTGTAAACATATGAAGGGGGACACTTAAGCTGGTTGACTGTATCACAGAAGACATTATTAATGATATCCTACATTCCATGATAAAACTGAAAGGATGTACTGAAGTTTTCTAGGTGGATAGATTGCATAAGAGTATTCCAGGCCCAAAGGACAGCATGTGCAAAGCCATGGAAATATAATAAAACAACCTAAGTTCCTAGAATATTTGCCATAGTAAGGAACAGTACAAAATAAATATAGTGGCTCCCACTCTTACAAAAAAGGCAGGGTTTAGGAGTCTAAGTGACAAGGC
This sequence comes from Neofelis nebulosa, assembly GCF_028018385.1. NCBI lineage: Eukaryota > Metazoa > Chordata > Mammalia > Carnivora > Felidae > Neofelis > Neofelis nebulosa. Next base: position 31,471,902 of record NC_080785.1, read on the forward strand.
TAAATATAAATTTATGTCTGTCCAACCCCTTAAACGACTGCCTTGACACTGTATCTTTTTTTTATTAGGTTAAGGGGGTAGAGAATGACACATAAACAAAATTGGAATCTTTAAAAACTCTGTCATATTGAGGAAAACTACTACCACATTACTCATAGATTTTAAAAATAGAATATGCTTAAGAAAATTAGTCAATGGGGTGAGAGAATCAAATTTTAATAACCCTAGCATAAACTCTTTCTGGATTTGAGGGCTTGAGCCCACTACACTTCTAGTTGCTTGCCTTCTCTGCATGTAGTTTTCATGAAAATGCCTTAAATTAAGAAGTAAACTCTAATATCCTGAGGCAAACGCTTCACCTATATATTATAATTTGCTTTTATTTTTTATTTTTACTTTTAAACATTTTTAGAGAGAAAGAGCGTGCATGCAAGTGGGGGGAGAGGGGCCAAAGGGGAGAGACAGAGAGAGACAGAGAAAGACAGAGAGAGAGACAGAGAGACCGAGAGAGAGAGAGAGAGAGAGAGAGAGAGAGAATTTTAAGTAGGCTCCAGGCTTAGCATGGAGCCAGACACGGGGCTCAATCCCACAACCCCAGGATCATGACCTGAGCCAAAATCAAGAGTCTGACACTCAACCCACTGAGCCACTGATGCAACCGCAAAATTTGCTTTTAAAATTAAATCTGTATCCTATAGTTCTCTGATCCCTCTAAAAAATTATCAGAGGGACCTAAGAATCAATAGTATTACTTTCAGTGGTAGGAAGACAAAGTTAACTTTTATAAGAGTTAAGTAACCTGTCTAAAATCATGCAGCTGTTATATGGCTGAGCCAGAACTTGAACCCAATTTTTCAGATTTCCATATCAGCACTTTCTTCAATACCACATCTAATGTTAACCCAAAAATCCAATTCTTATTTGAAAATGTCCTATCTTCATTTGAGTCAAAACATTAGGAGACATTGTGTGAATAAAAGACCTACACAAAAAGCCTATCTCCTATGTGAGAAAAGACCCGAGCCATAGTTTCTGTCAATACAATATCAGAACAGCTGATCAAAAACAAATGTTGGTGAGTCATATACACGCCTTACAAGAGATAATAAACATGTAGAAATTTGAAAAAGAAAAGAAAGCTCCGTATGGATAAAATTTTAATGCTGTCATTTTATTTTAAGTTTTATTTACTTATTTTGAGAAACAGAGAGGAAGGAGCAGAGGGAGAGAGAGAACTTTGAAGCACACCCACAATGTGAAGTTGGAGCCCTACACAGGGCTCAATCTCAGTAACGTGAGATCATGACCTGAACCAAAATTAAAAGTTGGACCCTTAACCAACTGAGCCACCCAAGTGCCCCAATGCTGTCATTTTAATATCCAGTTGAGCCTAACTTTTTTATGATTCTTGAAAGGTAGAACTGACTGACGCGCTGAAATACAAGGAGTCAATGAGCAATGGCTAACTCAATATCATCATTCAGTTCAATACTTCAAAGAGGTAAGTTCAGGTCTAGGGATTCTAATAAAATGCACATATATATATACACACATGATAATATTTTATATTTGTATTCATATTAAAAATTATTTTATATTTACATTTTATATTTAAATAAATTTATATGTTTTTATATAAAATAAGAAAAAATCTTTAAAAATAAAAGTAGGGGGATATCAATTACTGTTAAGTGAACATATGTAAGGTCTTTCAATAACTTTATAATAAGGCAAAAAAAAAATCTGGAATTAGTTCTTTGAAAGTTGCTTAAAGGTTTTTGCAAGGATTATCTATTCGTAACTGGGTTATTGGCTCACAGTGTAAATGTGGTCTCCCCTCACTCAACAGCACCCTTCTTATGATAACTGGAATTCATCTAAAATTTAACAGAATTTTAGGAAAGGGACTAGAGTACAGATTAAAAGTCACTGGGAGTTTTTGATTTCCCTTTTTTTTAGTTTGTTATTTGAGAAACAAGGAAGACGTATCAAATATTAATGTACTTCTACTTAAAGTAGAAATATACTAAGGGTGTGGTAGGGTCTGTGCTTGCTTGGGACTGGATAATTAAAAAATAAATAAATAGATAAGTAAGTAAATAAATAAATAAAATTTTAAGCCAAATATACAACTTGGATTCCAATAAGACATGTTTGCTATGATAAATAATTTTCCTTACAGAATTATTTTTCCCCTTAAAGCCCTACATATCTTACTTTGATTAAATGAATATGACTGTGTCTTTTTGTAGGTCGTGCTAGCCTTAAATGGGGGCAGAATGGGGTTATTTTAAAATGTTGAGAAATCATGTCATGATCATTACAACACCCACACAAACAGACTTAATTCATTTATAAACTTGAGCTTCATCAGGAAAACACTACATTAACTGGCTTTTCAAATGCCAGAGAATGGTTCATTAGCTTTAACTGTAATATTATGATGACAATTCATGTAATATAATGGGGAACCACATCTTTTTATCTACATAAAAAAATGTAGTCTCTGATGAATTTAGGATTTCTGACAGTTCAGCCATCAAGCCTTGATATACATTCATGTAGCATATTGAAAAGGCATATTTCCACTGTTATGCTACATTTAAACTGACAAGGAATAGAACTGAACAATGATTCTTTGATTTAAAAGACTATTTATGGTATATAATAAGCATTAGGCCATGCAGCATTTACATATAGGAGACTGAAAGGAATCTAAATTTCCAAGTATATTCTGATTAGAAGTGACATGGACAGAAGTTCTCAGTTAATAACTTTTAAAATAAGCTGTTATTTTTAATAATGGTTCATGAAGAAAAGGGTAGGTATTTCACTTATTCTTTTAAAAATGTATGTTCCTCTGGAAACAAAACATATCTACACAAATCATAAACACCAGAGTCTAAGAAATTGCAGCAATTTAAAATCAGCTGTTGTGGAATACTCATTAAACGACTACAACAAAGTAAAAAAAAAAAGAGAGAGAGACAAAAACAAAACCACATATTCTGTATCTAATAGGTTCCCGGCACGATGCAGACTGTTGGGCAGGAGGCTTCTCTTCTAAGCAAGCTCAGGTTCCAATATGAGAGATGATTACAAGGCAGAGATACGGTGAGTTCCTTTTCAAGGAAGGCTCAAGAGATGTGTAAACACTGGAAAGAGAAGTATTTTGGCTTGAAGAGATGAACAGTGGTGAAGTTTATCAGAACAAATATGATCAGATTTACATCTTAAAGGACTATTAGTATAATAGGGAGGGTAGATGGTGAGATGCTCTAGTAGGCAAAAGTAAAGGTATGGATATGCCAAAGGGCAAAGTGTATTTGGGAAAAGTACTTTAGTAATTTACAACAAGCCCTACAGGCTTTGAGGATGGAAGAAAAGGTGGGGCCCTATAAGAAAGGACAAGAATTGATCATTAAAGATTCTACATTTTTATCTTGAAAACAATGTGCAATCTTTAAAGACAGTCTCTTAATTAAGATCAAAGTATATATTAAGGAGCTTAACTTGTTGGCAGTTTGGGAGATGGAATTGACATAGGACAAGGCAGAGAGAGACCTATATGGAGGAATTTACAGCCATTCAACTAATACTTATTTTAAAACAGGCATAGCAAATATAATTAATTCAGCTAACCTTTAGCTCACACCTACCTGCTGTTTTGCCTCCTGTAATAAACTGGATTATAGAGGGATGTAAGCCAATTAAGAATTGTAAAATGTTCATTTAAAATCCTTATCTTTGAGTGATTACCAATAAATACCTTTTAGTTCCCTTCAAATTTTTTTAAAAATATTTTTTTACTTGCGTATCTACTAAGGGGTAAACCTTGTTAAAAAGAAAACTACAGGTCCAATATGGCCTCAGGCCAACTCATCCAACTGTACCCAATACCTTACTGATATGCAGTTCCAACCTACTCCAGAAATGTAGTCTTAATTGGTCAGTCAGAATTTTTCCAAGAAGCATCTATGAAGTAATCTGTCACAAGGGCCCTCTCCATTCCCTAAAGAAAAATGAGGTAATCTGAGTAAGATCCCCTGTGCTTTGCTAAAAGGGAAGGTGATCCTACCTGAAACAACCCTTTCTTTTCTTTTGCTAATAACTTCTTGCCCTAGTTACCTTCCTATAAGAACCTTCCATTTGCTACAGCACCTTGGAGCTGCCCTCTACTTGCTAGATGGGATGCTGCCTGATTCATGAATACCTTCCTAAAGCCAACTGGATTTTCAAATTTACTCCTTTGAACTTTTGTTTTTTAATAGCATTGTAGTGGGGCGCCTGGGTGGCTCAGTCAGTTAAACATACAACTTTGGCTCAGGTCATGATCTCGCAGTTCTTGAGTTCGAGCCTCCATTGGGCTCTGTGCTGACAGCCTGGCGCCTGCTTCGGATTCTGTACCTCCCTCTCGCTATGACCCTCCCCTGCTCTCTCTCTCTCTCTCTCTCTCTCTCTCTCTCTCTCAAAAATTAAAAAATAAAAAAGAATTTAACAGCATTGCAGTAAGGATGAACATATGTAAAGGTTAAACAATTCCATGATAATCATGTGGATTAAATGCTAAAAATCACATTTAATCAAAATATGAGTAATCCAAATCTAGATTAAAATAAAGAAGCTTCTTTTTAGGATAGATGAAATAAGGTAAAACTTATTGGAAAAAGGCAATCTTACACAATATTTTTAAGTACTTTCAATTTATACTTTAAAAAAATTATGCTAACTATAAAACCAACTTTTTCAAACAGAAATAAACTAGTAGTAGGATCAAATATTTCAATTGTTTAAATTTCTGGGTTTATTAACTAGCCAGAAAACATAGAATTATAGAATATGAAATTACTGTCTATATTTAATTTTCACGTGACTTCAAATCTTACTGAAAAAATGAGTATGGAGGGGCACCTGGGTAGTTCAGTTGGTTAAGCATACAACTCTTGATTTGGCTCAGATAGTGATCATGTGGAGGTGAGATCAAGTCCCATGCAGAGCCTGCTTAGGGTTCTTTCTCTCCCTCTCTCTCTCTGCCTCTCCCCCACTTGAGTGCAAGCTCTCTCTCCCTCTCTCTCTCTTTGAAAATAAATAAACTTTAAAAAAATCAAAATGGAGATAGAAAAACTTCAGAGTTGTTTAATTTAAATGACACTGCCTTAGTTCTTCAGCAGTGGATAGGAAAACTTGTCAGCAAATTTCCTGTGGTATTTTTCACAGCTCAAACATGATATTGAAGGGGAGCAGAATTTTCCACCCCGAATATTTCTCTTTGGAAGAAGGATTATTGTGAACTGATTATTTTTAAGAAAGCAGATACAGGAGAAGCTCTGAAAACCCAGCAGAAGTTACCCTCCTGTAAGACACATTTACATTTATAAAAGAAATCTCCACTTGTAAGGGTCCTTTCTGCTTTGTCAGGAAGAGTAAGAAAACTAGATCCCTAGAAAGTATTTTCTTTTTTTTTTTTAATTTTTTTTTTTTTTAACGTTTATTTATTTTTGAGACAGAGAGAGACAGAGCATGAACGGGGGAGGGTCAGAGAGAGGGAGACACAGAATCTGAAACAGGCTCCAGGCTCTGAGCTGTCAGCACAGAGCCCGACGCAGGGCTGGAACTCACGGACCTCGAGATCATGACCTGAGCCGAAGTCTGCCGCTTAACCCACTGAGCCACCCAGGCGCCCCTAGAAAGTATTTTCAATTAAAGGACACAGACTTAAATCTGCATAACAACCTTACCTTTGTTTACTCTGGTTTGCCTGATAACCTTCCATAACTGCCCCACCCTCACACATCTATTGTCTTTAGCTGGAGAAGGTATTTAAGGTTATGGTTTGAGCCACTTCAGGGAGTTGCTCATTTTTCCTGGATATCTCAGGTATACAGGAGGCACACATGCTACTAAACTTTTGTTTTTCTCCTGTTAACCTGTCTTTTATTACCTGAGTGGCTCAGCCAAGAACCTAGAAGGGTAGAAGAAAAAGTTGAAGAAGGAAATAGATGGTTAAGCTGGCCAAATAAATTTTGATAACAAATAGACTTTAATTTTGTCTACTGCCTAATTTATCCATAGATCTAAATGTTGAAATGTTAAGTGTTTACATTCATGACCACTTTCTTCCCTGTGTGGAGATGGTTTTTTTACAAATTCCTAAAACTATGGAAGGTCCCTCCTTACAGTAGCACAGATATGCCAGAAGAACAAGTTCATCATTACTTTCAAAAATGAAAAAGCAACTCAAATCTGAGTCAATTCTAAGGAAGAGGCAAAGAGCTTTTCAGATTTGCATATGAATCACGTCTTATAAAAGAGTTTCCTGCTTTCTAAGGTGACATGATAAATGACACCAGTTATTCTGGATTGAAATGTGCCAGTTAATACAGGTTAGAGATAAGGTGGGGCTTAGGTGCAGGTTCTGGTCCTCAACCCAAAAAGACCAGTTATTGTATTTTTCTACTTTCTTCATGGGAGAAAATGGAAGTAAGTCAATGTCATAATTAAAACTCTAGTACTAGATCAGAGGAAAGCAAAAATAAGATGAAAACCTGCCAGTATAGAAATAATCTCTACAAAAATTAAATAAATTACACCCAGAATTTTATCATTAGTTAGATACGGAAGGAAGAAAGTACTAGAGCATTGGCAACTAATATAAAAATTCTGATAGGACTCAGGCAGAAGTCACTGAAAGGTATCATTTTCCAGAGAATATTCTAGTGAAGTTACTGGAACCCTGAGGGGAAATGAAGCTAAGGGCACCCATCTGAAGTAAAACTTTATAAAGGGAATTCAATTGACAGACTTTTAACTTGGGTCCAAAAAGTCCGGGTTCATAAAGACTTGTAGTTGAAAGGCTGGTGGTAGGTATTCCATTTTGGAGACTGAGCAGAGAGCTTTGATCCTGGAGTATTTGACAGTGCTAAACTTAGTCTTGTTCCCCTATGGAAAAAGACACCTATCAGGAAAGAAGTTTATTAGTAAAATAAAAAGACAAATTTCTATTCATAGTTTTGACTATTTGGGCGGAAGTTCTAGGATTACAATTTCAAAAAAGGAAAAGAAATGAGACTTGTTATAAAATAAGCCTACATTTCAATAAGATGGTTTTTCCCTTGTGAAAAATTGAAACTCATTTCAAATTTTGTGATTTTGTGTGTGTGTGTGACATACAAAGTACGTGTTTTCATCTTAAAACAAAATGAAACCAAAAAAATAGTTCACATATATATTGAAGTAAATTATTTTGCAAAAATAAAATCAATTCAGATTTTAAAAACTGGCCTTTATGGTATAATGGAATAACAACAGTAATGTTAAATTTTGAAAGCAACTATTCCTGACAGAATTCCATATTTTTCCCCTTTCAGATCAAATGATTTATAGCAAATTAAGATATACATGAAAGTCATTGGGGGGACATGTAATTTAAACATAAATTAGATCCAATACTTTGGACACTGGAGAATCTTTAGCAAAGCAAGTACTTCAAGAAATAAATGGGGTAAACTACTCTCATAAAAGTATCATAAAATTATTTTAAATCTCAAGAAAATTTCTACTATACAGCTCGTAACTCATAGCTAAAACAAAACTAGAGCCTCCTTGAGGAGTGAACTAAACAAAACAAACAAAACTACATATTTTCTGACATATAAAAAAACGTCTCTTTTATGACATGCAAAACTTGCCACTTTCCACCAAACAGCCCATTCCTAGGAAGGCCTTGGAAAAAAATCATTTCCATTGATCCAATTTATCCATTTATAAAGATTTTCTAGAGTGAAGCAAAAAGAGCCAAAATTAAAGTATTAGAGTCACTGACATATACCACTTGCTTTCAGGACAACCTTGATTAAATGAAGTCAGCTGGTTTTGAGGTAGCTGTTCATTCATTCATTCACTCACTTATTCATTCTGTGAGTTTTGACTGCTTTTCTTTCTTTCTTTCTTTCTTTCTTTCTTTCTTTCTTTCTTTCTTTCTTTCTTTCTTTCTTTCTTTCTTTTATATTCTATTTTTTAGGTCATCTCTACATCCAACATGAGGTTGAACTCACAAACCCGAGATCAAGAGTCACATGCTCTGCTGGGGCGCCTGGGTGGCGCAGTCGGTTGAGCGTCCGACTTCAGCCAGGTCACGATCTCGCGGTCCGTGAGTTCGAGCCCCGCGTCAGGCTCTGGGCTGATGGCTCGGAGCCTGGAGCCTGTTTCCGATTCTGTGTCTCCCCCTCTCTCTGCCCCTGCCCCGTTCATGCTCTGTCTCTCTCTGTCCCAAAAAAAATAAATAAAAAACGTTGAAAAAAAAAATTAAAAAAAAAAAAAAAAAAAAAAAGAGTCACATGCTCTGCTGACTGAGCCAGCTAGGAACTCCTTGACTGCTTTCTATTTGCCAAACACTATGGTGAGTAGTAAAGAGAAAATGCTTAGAATACGCAGCCCTTGTTTTCAATTCTATGGGAGAAATGTGCAAAGTGATACAACTTTACATATGTCCTCTAATAGAAGCAGATAGGTATAATAGTGAAATAATAGTTTACTTAGGTCCTACCAATTCTCCCCTTCATGAGATATGTACAGCTAGCTGAAGTTCAGATTACCCACCAATATTATAGAGTATGGCACTTTATTTTCCTTCAGAAGAAATGGGTTTCATGGAATGTTAGAATGCATTTGCTAAGAAAAATTCAGAGGAACACCCCTCCCCTTCATCTCCCCCCACTGGGCCCCAGTCAGAAAACCTATCAGTCAAAATTTTGAAGGGTTCTCTGTCTTGGTACTGGGTGAGATAGTGTAAGCCATCTCCCAACTCAAGGAATGAATCAGCTATGTTGTGTGTTGCTTTATCTATAGGTGGTTCCAACCCAGGAAAATGCCAACAGATTAGCACCTGCAAAATATGTAAGCATGAATGTAGTGTCATTGTGGTGGATTAGAATCTACTCACAATTTCATGTTCTTCTCTATGTGTGTATACCATGGCTGTGTTAAACAGTGGTCACATGACTTGCTTTGGCCAATTAAAGGTACACGGAGGCAATGTGTGTCTCTACTCAACAGAAGATTTAAGAGGCAACCTATGGGTTGGCATATTCTCTTTCTCATTTATGATACAGACATGCCCCAGATAATGGTTGCTCCATTGGCCTGAGTTCCAGAACGAAGACAGTATGAAGTGACGTGCAGTTGGCTCTTGAGAGACTTGTGACACCAGGGAGAAATGAACCTTTGTTGACAGACTGTGGTCACTCTCCCAGCATAAACGTAAGATATTACTATCTGAGGTAATATAATCATTCCCCTTCAGCACTGCCAACATTTCCCATATTTATTATGTTTTCCTTATGAAGAAGTAAAAGAAGATTTATTCTAAAATAAGAGGTATCAGTTACTCTTTCTTATTTTGAATTTTTCCTATAAATAATTTTGCTTCACTGTATGAACTTTTCAGGTTATGAGCACATACTCTGAAATGCCCCAAATTAAATTCCACTCTGTCCCTTATAGCTGTGTGATCTTGGGCAAAGAACTTCATTTTCTGTGCCTCATATTCCTCTTCCATAAAATGGAAAAAGTAATAGTTTACCACGGAGAGGATGTTGTAAGGATTACCTGAGTTAGCACAGGCAAAACAGAGAAGTATCTGGCACATGGCAATGCTTTGGTTATTAATATCTACTATGAGTATTACTATTATTTACCATAAATATTATTTGACAAGATATTTATGGTTTCCATAGGTAATACGTGCAGTTTTAAATTTTACATCTTTCTGAACTCAATTCTAATCCATTAAAAAATCCGGTTGACTCTACTTTCAAAATGTATCCAGAGTCTAAATAAACCAAATGATATCACTTCTGCACTCAAAATTTGCAGTGGCTTCCCAATATTCCCAGAGTAAACTGAGTCCTAACAACAGCCAATTATGCCCTCCAAGTTCTGCATAAGGCCAAAAGCCTCTGACCCATCTCTAATCTCATCTCCTGCAGCTACCTCTTCACTCAATCTACTCCAGACAACTGTCCTTCCCCTCTTCCTTAAACACTCCAGGAAATGCTTTTGCTCTTGAGTATTTGCTCTAGTACCTTCCTCTGCCTGGAACGCTCTTCTTCCAAGCATCTGCACCACCAAGTTCCTCACCTTCTCCACAGCTTTGTCCAAATGTCACCTTCTTAATAAGGCAAACAGATCATCGTTTTGAAATTGTTAACTCTCCTCCCCACGCCCCAACACACTTGACATTTGTGACTCCCCTTAATCTTGTCTACATTTTCTCTTTTTATTTTTGCTAAGGCACTTATCACCTTCTGTCATACCATGTGATTTGCTTATGATACACATTTACAATTAATATCTTTTATTTCTATAAAAATGTAAGCTTCATTGGGTAGAGTCTGTAGGGGAGCAAAATTTGCCACCCCAAAATAGGTCTCTTTGGCGTGTGAATTATTGTAGGCCAATTATTTTTAAGAAACAGAAAACTCAAGAAGTTTTTCCTTTTGCTTCCCCACTAACTGCCTAAAAGAATTTAGACAGAGGATCTGTTCCAGGATAGGAGCTATCATCATAAATAACTACCTGTGGTAGACAGAGAGAAACCTAGCAAAGTTCTCCCTCTGTGGCATTGTCTCCTTATGGCCCAGCACACATTTGTTTACCAAACATTTGCTCTTTTCATATTCCTATGAATTGCCTTCCTCCTTTTTGAAGTCTCTGACTCCATCCTCTTCTGCCTAGCTCTAGAGAGCATAGAAGCCTCAGCTGCCTGTGGGCCTCATATTCTTCTGGAGTACCTGCATGTACATAATTAAATCCGATTTTCTCCTGTTAATCTGTCACATGTCATTTAATTCTTAGACCAGCCAAAAGAATCTTAAAGGCTGAATGAAAATCTTTCCTCTCCAACAGGTCCTTTGTTTTATTCACTGATTTCAAGCAATTAGAGTAGTGCCTGGCACATGATAGATGGTAAATAAGTATTGTTAGTTGAGTGAACCCACAAGTTGAGCAAATGTGTAAATTTCCTTTTTACAAACAAAATGTTTATTTAGCAGTTAACTATGCCATCATAAAAAGTTAACTTCTAAGAAATTATGCCTATTAAAAGAGATAAAGTGCTAACAAGTAAATAAAGCCCAAATGATGAGGTGTAGAGACAGAATGAGCGATTTTGTATTCATGCAAATTCTACATTTGGATTGAAGAAGGTCAGTTATTTCAGGCTAATAAGGAAATCATGCGCTCAGAAGCCCTGAGACTGTAGCACTGTTTAGATCTGTACTTTAATATTTAATTTCATATATTTCCTGAAGGAAACTGATTAATAATTGCAGCCAGTGAAGCATATACTTTAAAAGATTGACCCCCGCAAGCTGTTGTTTTTTGAAGATTAAAATAGTACCTTTTTTCTTATAAAACAAGTCACTGATGTGACATCTTTCTAACTTCACAGAGCTGAAAATAAACGGAGGAAAATATGAAAGATAGCTAATTAGCCACATGCTTCGCAGGATTTTTTGTTTTTATTTTTGTTTTGAGACAACAACAAAGTGGATTGGTGCACATTTGGAAACTTTGAGTTGATCCTTATAAATATTAATGTGAAATTATTATGCTTTTCAACATTCCTTTCTATTCTAACCAATTTGCCTCAACCCCAAGAACATTGTTAACTCTCAAACTCTAGCTCATATACATTTATCAAAGAAGAAGGATCGAGGATAATAAAAACAGCACCAAATACGGTTTCTACTGCACAGCCCATCAGCATCCTCATATGTGTGTCCAATCAGTGGCTCCAGCTTAGTTTAGGAAATGAACAGCTGGAGGCTATCCACAGAAAGTAGAATCTTTTAAGGACGATGAATAAATGAAATCTGATGCAGTAAATTGTTTGAGGAGAAACACAGTGGTTCTATTTCTCCTCAGTGCCCTTTTAATTTAAGCTTGTCCTTCATCTTCCATGAAAGCCTTCTGTGTCTTCGTTATAGCCCTCTTCCCTCTTCAATTTTTAAATTCTTAATGGAAACCAATAATTACTTCCAAGAGATTTGGCTTATAGTCAAATTTCCTATAAACACCTTCATATTATTAATCAAACTGCAAACGATAAAAGAGAATTAGTAGATATGAATGCTTCTGAAAAGTTAAATGGAATGTACAGAGGGCTTATGCACTTTGCGTTAGCTACATTTGTACGCTTTATTAGAAATAAAAATGCTGTCAAATATTCTTAAACTTATAATCAGATTTCTACTAGCAGGCAGAATTAACTGTTAGAATAAAAGAAAAAAGATAACTGGTCTTTTCCATGCTTACTGAGGGACACTTCAAATAGAATTTTAAAAATTTATATTGATACTGAATTGTTTTCTTTCAATGTAGTAGTTTGGCTTCCACACAAAAAATACTCAAACTGTCCAAAAAAAAAAAAAAATACCCTGAAACCCAAGAAACTTACACTGAAAATAAAAACTCTCTACCCTATTGACAACTTGCAATTAGCAGTTTCATCATTAATGAGAAAAAATGTCTCTGGATCTGCAAGAAGAATCTGAAGAGGAATATGATAGAATTATCAAAGGTTAAGGAATTCTCAGGCTTTACATCAGGAAATTTCTTTCATTGGAGCCAGTGAGAGGTAAAATCTAGAGTTGAAATGCTTTGGATCAAATGAACCTTGACATAGTACTATAATCTGAGACCAATCACAGTAGAAGATGAACAGTGCGTTCACACATTTAGATGTGACACTCCTGGTTATGGCTTGCCCAGCTGAATTAGTATCAAATAAAACAACTATCCCAGGCCTTTTTACACTCTGGCAACAAAGATCCCAAAGGAACTTAAAGCTTTAAAGCAGATATTTGTCAGGGTTGATGCAGCCCTTCCCTAGTCACCTTGCTAGGACAATGAAAAAGAAAAAATTAGCTATTAACAGCTGTGTCCTCATTGCTACTTTTTCCTTTTGAAACAATTATGAATTGGGCACTATTTTCTGAAATTAATTGATACTACAGACTGAGTCTCCAGGCTTTCTTTTGAGAAGCAAACCCATAGCTATTTAGTAATTAGAATGACAGTTCTAAAATTTTGCAAGGAAATCCCTCTATCCCCCCATCCCCATTTTTAGTGCTTTAAATCACAGAATAGTTCTCACTGGGAGGAAGCCTGTTTAAAATAATCTGTGGGGCTTTTAAAAATTATGCATGTCCTGAAATTCCCCATATAGGTGCTTCCTCCTCAACACCTACTTTTTAACAATTATTAGAACTTCAGGATCCTAGTATGAGCTGTTACAGTGATGCAAATATTACAATGGAAAAGAAACACCATTCTCGAAATTATCTCCCAGGTCTACCCCACAGAAGTAGCTATTCAGACCCTTTCTTCAAAGGGAACATAAGAGTAGCCATTATATTCACTCAAAACAGAACAGGAAAATCCAGCTGCCTTACCCTTTTGGTTCACCTCATGGATCTGATTCTCTTAAAGCCACAGGATATAAGCTTGACAGAATGGCATCAGGCAGGCCTGGGTTTGAATCCTAAATTCTGCTATTTAAGTTTTGACCTTTAACGTATCCCTTTACTTCCATGAATCCCAGGTTTCTCATCTGTAGCAAAGGTCTGACAACCACCTTGTCGGTTTACTATGTGTATGTGAGGCGACATATTAAAAACACACAGCACCATGCTTGGTGCAGAATGTGCATTCAATATCTGTTAACCTATACTCCCTTGGAAATTGAAATAATACCTCGCAGTTATATGCCACATTTTGAATTCCTGAAGTGTTTTCACAAGTGTTATCTCATTCACTTCTTAGAAGAAAGAAAGAAAGGAAGGAGGGAGTGATGGGTGAGGTTAACAACTATTATCCCACTTAAAGAAACAGTACGGAAAAGTTGGTAGGGTACCCAAGGTCACACAGAATCTGGCAATGTTTCAGATTCTGGAAATAATTTGGCTCAACCTATTCTTTTAATAAATGAATGGATACAAGTTCAGAGAACTTCAGGAGAAAGTTAAAACCAAACTGTTCTGTTTTCTAGTACAGTTGTCTTCTAACTATACCCCTTTGTTTCCTCACATGTTGGGTTCCAGCCAGACAGCAAGGTTGGTAGAAGACAGTGCATCTATTTCCCCCAGAGCTTGGGAGAAAAAAAGTATTTACATTATTCTAGAATAGTCAGGAACTTCTCCCAAAATCCTGACCCTTGGCTACTTTCCATATCCACATCTGGGGTAGTATTATCAGCCTGAAAAATCAAAAAAGCGATTATATGAGTAAGCCCACATGTATGATTATGTTTTGTAATTCTATATTCTAAAATAGTACTAAGCCCTAAAATAAAATAAGGCTAAGAAGACCAACACAGTTAGAACTTTCCCCATGTTGACACTTTTAACATTTGCAAATTTAAAATGCAAAATTAATTTAATATATATTGTTTAATAATCTCTGCTTTCCTAGTGTTCTAATCACTGGTGCCCAGTTGGCCAACTGGATAATCCAGCACTTTCTATACATTTGTCTTCAGCTCCTGAACACCCTGACTAGGGCTAAGTCCCTTCTCCAATCCTTTTTCTCTCCTTAGTCCCACTATTTGTTCCATGTATACTTTCTGGCTCGGATTCCATAGAGATAAGGACTCCCTGCCTTACCAGCCCCAAGGCTAAATCTGGACTGATGAATTTGCTGTATCACTGAAAGAGGATTTTAAAAGATAATATCTTGATGGTATAAAGTTATCTATGGTGCATCAAAATACTGCAGCTGGAGGTAAACATTACATTGTAAATCCTCAGTCATAGAATTTAACTTTGGGACAGCAAGTGGCCTCTTGGTTTTGGAAGTCTGGATTCAGTGCAGAAAAATTACACGAGAAAGGAATATAAAAGCTAGTTAGATGGAGATAAATTTAATAGATCATCATCCCTTTGCTTCCACCCCTCAAAAGTTGTAATGCAATCTAAATAAAAACCTCCTTGCTTCCTGGCCTGATGTTCCTCATACACATTACCCTGCCTGTGTTTGGTCATCAAACTCATAGATTTCTCATCTATCAAGATGAAGCTTACTTTTTCACTGGACTATTTGATTCACCATGATGCCCTCTGCTAACTGCAATCATTTCCACTTGTATTCATAATTATCTATAATTGCTTACAAGTAAGGGTGCAGCCATTGGCCTCCTACAAGCCTTCCTTCTCTGAGCATTTTAAATTAATTTGGGGATAATAATTTTAAACTTCTATTAAACATTCTTAATTTATTCTTATTTAAATTAGCACAGAGTTCTACCCCTTATATTTTTAATCATATTTACAAGTTATTTTTAACATGATATATGATTCTTTACCTAAATATCCATTTTTCATATTTCTGATTATTTACATTGATACTATAAATACAGTTCTATTTAGAACATGTGTGTCCTGTTCGAAAAATCTCGTGTATCTTTTCTTACAGGTCCATTTTCCATTTCTTCCTTTTCTGTAGCCCTAACCATGTGCGTCAAAAAGTATTAAGTAATTGCACAATTGACATGCTGGTATTTTTCTCATCTCTGTGTTCATTCCCCACAGGCCCAGCACCTCTGCCCTTACCTTAATCAGGAGAAGGCAGGATTGTTTAGGGCACTGACTAAATCTTGGCTGCAATAAAGGCAAATACATCTCTGTCTTGAGTAAACACTGAAAAAGGAAATTGGAGCTCCAACAGAGACACTGACCTTTTGCCTAACTTGTGCCTGGACTTTCAGTCTCTCTAATCCTGCAGGTCGTCACCCCATATGCAACCTGCTGGATGGCTACTGTCTGACATAACGCCCAGTCTTGTCTCCTCTACCCAGCCTTGAACTTTTGCTGCCCATATCTAAGAGTGATTGCTTGGCTCAAAACACATTTCCAAAGCAGACTTTTTCAATTAGTACTCCTGAATTCCTTCCTTCCTTCCTTCCTTCCTTCCTTCCTTCCTTCCTTCCTTCCTTCCTTCCTTTCTTCCTTCCTTCCTTCCCTCCCTCCCTCCCTCCCTTCGTTTCCTTTTTTTCCATCCTATCTCAAAGCAAAATATAAAGAGATAAGTAACAGCTGTGAACTTTACCTTGACTATGTCATAACATCACCATCTTATTATATTTTTAAATGCTTCTTTGTAGACCTTTTTCTACAATATCAATTTCATATTCCAATATATTATTTTTGCCATTTATAACTCTTCGTTTTGCTTCTTACAGTCTTTGTTCTCCTCCTGTCATCATCTTAGTTTATCTTGTCCTTAAGGCATGTCTCCTAGTCTGTGGATGGTTTTGCCTTTGAAAGGTGACCTACTCACTTCACTGTTTTTCTCCAAAGAAACCTGGGTATCAAAAATGCCTCCATTTACTACACCAGGCTTTCTTCTGAAGAACACTTAGTACAGAGCTGTTGATAGCACATAGAACAATGGTAAGGTCCTCCTAAGAGTACTTGGCAAAATGAAATACAAAGCTGACGTCAGGGTTGAATTTATAAACTAGGCACACTATGAATGCGATTAGCAACTGAGCAAGCAAGACAAATCCCAGTGGGAGAAATATATCATCTAAGATTAATACAGTTGACTCTTGAACAACATGAGGGTTAGGGGCACCAATTCCCATACAGTTGAAATCTGCATATAATTTTTGACTTCCCCAAAACCTAGCTAGCCTAAAACAGTAGTAGCCTACTGGAAGTCTTGTCAATAACATAAACAGTTCATTACCACAAATTTTGTATGTTATATGTGCTATATATTATGTTCTTATAAAGAAGTAAGCTAGAGTAAAAAATGTTAATAAGAAAATCATAAAGAAGAGAAAATATATTTGCAGTGCTGTACTGTATTTATTGAAAACAATGCATATAAGTGAAACTGTGCAATTCAAATCCTTATTGTTCAAGGGCCAACTGTACATTCAGCAAATATTTACTGAACAGATGTTCAGTATGTGCTAGGCACTGTTCTAGATGCTTCGGATGCATCAGTGAACAAAATAGACAAAGGTACAGGATTCAATAACATGGTAAGGCAAAAACCGGAAAAGGTGATGCAGTTAGCCAACTGGATATCTAGAAAAAAAGTGTTCCAAGTAAAGAAAAAAAAAAAAAACAAAAAGGCAGTAAGAAGGAAGGTGGGGCTGGAGTGGAATGAGCAACACAAATGGTGCTGGGGATATATCAGAGGAGTTGAAAGGTAAGGAGATGCCAGAGAAGAGTGTCAGGATGGGAAATCATAGAGGGCCATGTTGACTATTATAAAAACTTGGGGTTTCATTCTGTTTCAAATTCTAAACTATTGCACAACTCTGTGCAGAGAAGTAACACAACCAAACTCAGGTTTGGGCAGGATAACTCTGGCCACTGAAATGACGCAAGGATCAAGCAGGGATTCTGGTTAAGCAGCTGGTACCATGATGCAGGTGAGCGATGACAATGGCTTTGACCAGTGTGGCAGCAATGAGAAGTGGTTGCCCTCTGACTACATTTTGAACATAAAGTCATATATTACAGGTATGGGAGAAAGAGACTGAAATCAAGGATGACTCCAAGATGTTTCATCTGGAAACTAGAAGAATGTGCTTTTCATCATCTGAGCGAGTTAAGATATCTGAGACAGCCTAGAGGAGAGTGTGTGGGGAAGATAAGAAGTTTAATTTTGGGCATATGGACTTTGAAACTTTATTAGACATCCAAGAATTTAGACCATAGTCATCCTAAAAGACAAATCTCTCTCTTCTCCCCTTTAAGTCCTCCTTTTCCCAGTTACTGTTCCTCTTTAGGTCCAAGTTAGTAATTTCCTACAGAAAATACTCTGCTTGGAGCTTCCTGGTTTTGTTCATCCTTGGTCCAACCTATAGTCATGTTCAATAGAAAGGCAGGATATATTGTATGATTTCCAAGATAAAACATATTTCATTGTTGAACTGATTTTGATAGTAAGCCATAATATATAGACTATGTCATGGAATTACAGGCTTTTAGGAATCTCAGGAGGAATCTACAGGAAGCTCCTTTTTTTACACTGAACGAAGCTAAAGTCTGGCAAGGATAAATGACTTTGAAAGGGTCATTCATATAGTTATTACAGAGCTAGAGGTAGAACCCAGGAATCATGCAATCTACTTGAGCATATGGCCCCTCAGTTGATCATATGCTTTTGCTGTTATGCATATGCTACAATATTCACATTCTATCTCCATGTTTTTATTTGGAAATATAATTAAATACTAGACTGTTAGCATAAGGTTACCACTTTCCTGGCCTTGAAAACCAAACTTTTTTCTTTTCTTTCCTTTTCTAACTAAATGCATTTTGAGATCTTTGGTTAACCTCAAGATGAATAGAAGTATAGATTGTAAAACGTCAAGTAGATAAATGATCTGCCCCAATAAGATGGTCTGGGATTTAAACCAGAGAAAATGTAACTTCTAACTTTTAAAGACATTTAAATGAGTAGAGCTGGGCTATATAAAAACCATGACATTACAATAGTTCCGAAAAATCATTTATGGAAACAGTGCCGGACTATTGCAATTTTGAAAAAGAATTTACAGCAGCATTTTTTTTTCTACTACACATCTAGTTATAATTTCAGACTGAAAAGTTTGGGGTCAAATGAGAACAAATAATAGATTAAATCCCACCCAGTTAGGTAATACTGAATAGCTTTCATTATAACTGTCTATAGTTACATGAAATGGAAGATTATTGGTTTGGTTATCATTTTTAAGCTCTACTTTCTATATCTTCTTCAGGAAATTCTCATAAGGCCATGATGTTTATTGGACTCACAAAGAAGGCATTAGATTTGTCGAGAACTGCAAATCCTTCTATTTAGCTCTGACAGTATAGAAATAGCCTAGACTTCTTTACAGTGATTAGTCAGCTGCACAATAATCTTTAAATAGAATTATAACTTACTTTGGAACTTCCTCTCAACCAGGTTCTCTCATTACATTAATGAGCCAAATAGGGATTAATGGCGATTATAGCAAATCAGTACGTGAAATTGTTGAAGCTGTGTTTTTAAGCACTTCCGCTTTTGCCTTTCTGCTTCTCAATCTTTAGTCGTGGCTCTCTCCTTTGCATGCAACATGTTCAACATGCAACTCACTCACCAAGCCGTGTTGTTGCTCATTCTTCTCGCCTGCCCTGAACACCTCAAATCACAATTCTCCATCCTCAAATCAATGACTTTTACAAATTATCCTTTTCAGCTCAGAAAGTGATTTATTAAAAATTTAATGTAGGCAGATAATCTACTGAGAAATTAATTTGTTTTATTTCAAAGTTGTACTCATTAAGGAAAAAAAAGAGGGAAAATTGTGTCTCTAAGACTACAACAAGAAATTATTCCTAAAGACTGAGCTCTGCTTAGAGCAAGAAGTGGGAAACAGAATTTTTGTGTGTGTTTCAGAACCAGCAAGGAGAATTTTTAGGCTGGGATGGGCTAAAGGCAATTCATTAAGCAGCCCTTGGTTTCAAGGCTTAGGTCATTGTATACTTGGGTCACATAGTAACTTGCAGCTTGCAGAAATAGAGGCTTTTGACAGTCAAAACAGAAGGGCCACTTCTGAGATTATGTAATCACCATCCAACTTGTGTGTAGGCAGAGAGAGGGGTTCTCTTGCAACAACAAATGACCAATACTGAAAGTCCTGCCATATGTGTGTCTGTAGGGAAAGGATGGGTGTTTGAGCTGAACTTAATTTGATTTAAACAAAGATATATGTTAGTGCCTGCACCAATGTTTTAAAAGAATCCTACTTGTTGCTTACAGATAATAGGCTCATAAATAACACAAAGTAGAAAAAGAAAAAACGAAAAATGATCACATCATTGTAAGTCTTTGATGAAGTAAAATGAGTCCAACACCATTTCCATTTTTTGAGCTTTGTGAATTTCTTAAAGGGTTCCACTGTTTTCTTGTATCTAAAATTTTATTTTTGTTTAAATTGAAATGTATGTGATAATGGATCAAGATTTAGAGGTAAAAACCAAATCACATTTCTATTAATAAAGAAAGGCTATAGAAAAAAGTGTCTGTGACAGGGAAAAATAAAATGTCACTGTGTCCCCAACCATCTAAACCAAATGCTTAATTAAAAACTTAGTTGGAGCCACTGAGTCCACTCATTCTACTTTCCAAAGTGAATGTTATAGAGCCAAACAATATTGATACAAAGGCATCATCTTTGTACAGAATTTATATATATTTTGCTAAATTTTTGCAGCTTTTAAACTTGATAGTTTTCCAAAGCTTGCAGATCAAAGGCTGGAGTGTGATATGATGTATTAAGCATATTGCACATGCAGTAAGATGAAGGGTAGCAGAGAGAGTTTTGATAAGCTTTATCAATCACGGAGGGCTTTGGAAATCTTTGATCAGAAAAGTTATTAGGCCAAAAGATAACTCTATACAGCTACTTGAGATGAATACATGTACCTCTTTGCCCTCTCCCTGCAAAATATATCAGTCTTGGTACATAATAAAGGTCTAAAAATCTGTTGTACTGAATTATAGTGAAAATGAGTTGAAGTAATCATCAGCATCATTCTCAGTAGCCTAACTGCAATTCTGCATGAAGAGTTATCCTGTCCCCAAAGGAAAAGGCCATATTTATATAATTTCCACACCTGTTAATTTTCTGGTTAAGAAGATACAGAAACTTGTTACCACATTAAAGCAATTTTCATTATCAAGGAGAAGTTTCTAAAGTCCACCTGCCTTGTTTATAATTGACCATTCCTTTTTGGAAAAGATAAGGGAACAAGGAGGAACAGAATTTATCTTATCATTTATAAAAAGTAGACATAACTTTTTGTTTATTTCATTTTAGTTGTAGGTGTACTAAACATCGTGAAGACACCTGAGATCTTAAAATATCATGAGGTTTCATAGTATCTGAAATGCTTAGAGGTCTAGCATTCTGTGGCCTATAAAAGTGTTGGTACAAACCATGGTATGTTCAAAAGGTCACCAGAGAGGCAAATATAAAACAGTTTCCCTTCCTTCCACATATTACCTTAATAATTTTTAATGTACAGAATGTGTCTTGTTATAGAGAGAAGGAATACCTTCACTGGCAGAACATTCAAGAAAATGTTTAAGCACATGACATAAGTTCTTTCCCAAAGTTGCCATTTATAAGCAGGCTTCAGAGAGAGCTCAATCTGTTGCCATTAAAGGAAGCACTGAAAACCATAACCTGACTTATTCCAATCTGTAAAGTACCACTACTCCTAGTCCCTCGTGAAGAACAGGAAGGATTAAACACTCAGGATCAATGAATGCCTCCTATGGCTTGTGAGGGTCTTTCTTTTTCTCTCTTTTAAAATATCTGGGGGTGCCTAGGTGGCTCAGTCAGTTAAGCATCCGACTCCGGCTCAGGTTATGATCTCATGGTTGGTGGGTTCGGGCCCCTCATCAGGCTCTGCGCTGATAGCTCAGGGCCTGGAGCCTGCTTCAGATTCTGTGTCTCCCTCTCTCTGTGTCTCCCCTACTTGTGTGTGCACGCTCTCTCGCTCTCTGTCTCCCTC
Organism: Neofelis nebulosa; assembly: GCF_028018385.1. Classification (NCBI taxonomy): domain Eukaryota; kingdom Metazoa; phylum Chordata; class Mammalia; order Carnivora; family Felidae; genus Neofelis; species Neofelis nebulosa. The sequence continues at coordinate 31,493,465 of NC_080785.1, forward strand.
TCTCAAAAATAAATAAACATTAAAATAAAATAAAATAAAATAAAATAAAATAAAATAAAATAAAATAAAATTAGATTAAATTAAAATTAAATTAAATTAAATTAAAAAAATATCTGATCTATATGCTGCAGAATCGTCCCTGTTATTATAGTCAACAAAAGTTTACAATGTATCTATCATAATCCCACAATGCAATGTAGGAAGTAGCAAATAAAATCCCTAGCTTTAATCATGAAGACAAAATTTATCTGCACAATATCCAAAGATCTATGAAAGACAGCATATAATCAAATCCTTTACTGAAGAGTATAGTTTATAATTTAGGTTAGTAAATTTACAGATAACAAACCTCAAGGAAGACTGACCCCTATAGAAACTAAACTTGAAGGTGGACTTTCCAAAACAATTAATGAAGAAGAGTTGGGTAGAGCACTTCAGACAAGATAAATCCATGAACAAATGCATAAGACTTTACATGTAGACTTACATACAGGGTCTTACATTAGGGATACTGCTGATATTGAGCTAGTAGAAATGGGTTAGGCCAGGAGAAAGGATGAGATAAGGTTGGATAGGCAAAATATAACAAACTGAAGGCATTAAATCACTAAAATGAAAAGTCTGAACGCAATGCAACAGACCATGGCAATTGTTTACCTCATGTACCAGCAAGAGATCATTTTAGTTTTTATCAATCTGATTAAAATTTATCTTTGATTTTCAAGCCAACACAACACTTTTAAGTCTCTGTTAGATTCTGTTGTGGAAAAAGAAGGAGGGAGGGAAACATTTCTAACTTCAAGGACTATCCTAATACCAACTTTGAGAGAATTTTTGAAAGCATCACCATTTGTAGTAACACAACTTGCCAACCTGTTATATACACCAGTTACACACACCTTGCTAATTCCTATACAAGTACCTTTGCTCTTAGAGTTAGTTTCCATCATAAGAAATACTCTTTCTCTTGTGTCAAAATTTTTTCCAGATTACAGTCATCCATGAAGTTCTAGTTTACATCTCTTTTTCTCCAGCATATGTGTTAGAATCACTTCCAGCTATACTATACTCAACTCTCAAATTTATAACACCTACAGTAACTTTTTTTTTTTTTTTACCTCACTGGAAATAATTGTCATATTTGCTGTCTATTATGCACTGAACTATGTCCTCCCAAAATTCATGTTGTAGCCCTTCCACCCTGTGTGACTATATTTAGAAACAGGATCTTTAAAAGGTAACTGATGTTAAATGAGATCAAAAGGGTAAGGCCTTAATCCACAGCAGTGGTGTCCTCACATTGAGGCAAAGAAACACCAGGAGTACAAGCAAAGAGAAAAGCCCATGTGAGGACACAGCAAGAAGGAAGCTATCTGTAAGTCAAGGAGAGAAGCCTCAAAAGAAACCCACCTGCACACACCCTGATCTTGGACTTCAGCCTCAATTACTATGAGGAATAATTTCTGTTGTTTAAGGCACCCAGTTTGTGGTATTTTTTTGTGGGAGCTCTGAAAAACTAATATACCACCTGTATTTAATTAATACCTATCTCCCTGTGTTGACTGACATGGAGGACAGGAAATAAAATTATCTAATTAAAAAAAATCTCTCATAATGCTTGATATACTTATTTGTTGCAATAATATTATAAGATTATGTACCTGCATACATAAAGGAGTGAATTTCAGATTCTTACAGAGGAAAATACTTTTTAGGAAGATTTAAAATACTACAAGGATAGAAAAGTGAAAACACACTTAAGAATCCCAGGATAAAACAGGAAAAGCACATTGGAATGGAAATGATTTTGACTTGGGAGTCATAAAACCCTGACTTTGAATCCTGGCTCCTCAGTTAATAACTGTGCAGGCTGGTTTTCAGTTTCATCATTTTACAAATTGGATAATAATAATACTTAATTTCCAGTATTATTAGAATTAGAAGAAACTGCTAGGCCTGGACTCTAATTTCTGACACTTGCTTAACAAATGTTGGCTGTTTTGACAATTTTACATAGTACAATTAGAAAGGATATAGATTAGGGAAAGAATAAATCTGGGAAAAGGGGTAAATGTATTACAAGAGCCATGAGAGGCGGTGGTGAAGCACAGAGAACAGGAAAAGAAAAAGCTTACTTGAGGGCAGAACGGCACTGCCAAGTGCAGTGCAGTCTAAAACCCTAACTTTTTAAACATATCTATCCACAGGGTCATGCACTTTTTTCCAGCAATGCTAACTAGCCTGGAAATAACAAAAGAAGAGAATGGTTGGACTTACACTGAGTTTGAGATTAGTCTGCAGAATAAGACCAAAATCAAAGAATGTATAGAAAGGATGAGAGTCCTATGAAATATTAGATACTTAGTCCATGTTGGATAAGGAAATATGGCAAGACAAGAAGGAACATAGCAAGAGACAGCATGGACAGGGAAGTCGTAACTCTTCCTGTTCCCATTTCAGTTGTTTCTGACTTCACTATGGCTTTTCAAAACTCCACACTTGATTACACCCAAACAGTGAATCAAACCAGGGTCCTCTACTCTGATCAATTATTTTCACAGCAATGGGATTTTGACTTTATGATCATCTCATTTCTTACCTATTGTCATGATACACAACTGTGAGACCTGTGGTCCTTCAAAATATTCATTTACGATTTAAAATTCCCATTAAAATATCTTTAGATTTTATGTGTATAAAGACAAAGCCTACTAATTGCTCTTATCCTTAAAGTAGCTATATTCTCAGCAGTGTAGAGTTTATATGATGTTAAATGCATATGTAAGAAAGCACACATTATGTCATGACATTGTGAAAAATGTTCTAATTATACAATCACCAAGGATGGCATTCCGTCTTCTCAGGGAGCATATAACATCCCAGTAGTTTTCCATTATAGCATCACTGATATGGGGTTGGCATAAAGAATTAGGTGCCCTCCCTTGGTTCAAGGTTAACACATAGGAATCACAGAATTCATACTCCCATTGAGACTGGTTTGTCCTTTCTCATAACTTTTCCTCATCTAAATGAGTTATTTGATACCCTAGGAGCTCTTACCTTTAAATTATGACACCTTAAATATTCCTTTCTGTAAGAATTTAGAAAAAACAGAAATACAATCAATGTTCTCTGTGTATCTAGGTAGAAGTTAATTATGCGAATTTGCTCAAGTGATTAGAGAGATTTTGATTTATAAGAAATTTTCATAGAGGATTTAGAAACACTAAGTAAAAGTTCCACAGAAATGATAAATAATGATAAAAAATGATGAATATGTGATTTCTGCTGCATGAATTTTCTACTAGAAGCATGTTCGCTAGCTAGTGAGGTTCAATAAAAAAGCAAGCAAGGGAGAGAAGGTCACTTCTTGCTTCTTTAGACTGATAACAGCTTAAGAAAGAAAAATGATGTTTACCAGGATATTGACTTGATGACTTCCTCATTCCTTGCAAAAACATGTGCCTTAATATTATTCAATTGAACATATTTTTTGAATACTTAACAAAACTGAAGAATATTATAATTTACATAATGAATATCTCACATGTAAAATGTTTGTGAAATTTTCTTTAGAGAATTTCTAACTGAACTTGCTAAAGTAACATAAATAATCCCTCAAAGCATCTTTGCCTGTATCAAGTAAGGGTCTCCTTAGTCACATGATTCTTTATGTGCATGTATCCATTTATGCAATGGATGTCTCATATCAAAGACCACAAGATTAGTTAAAATAAACCTCAATGAATGCCAAATGGCTGAGACTTTTCCCTAGAACTGAGGCTGAAGCCACTTCCACATCAACTAATATAGTTTAATTTTTTTAATTTAAACTTTTTATTAATTACTTTAAAAAGAACAATATTAAACTCATTACTTGTTCACATAAATAACATCTTTATCATGAAAAATAACTATGTTTTCTAAAATAAATTAGAAAAGTGGCTTTTTTTGCATTTTAAAAAATCTCTTTAATGATTGGCTTGATAGAAGAGAGTGGGATTTTCATATCTGCTACTGTATTCATCTGTTGAGATATGCTATTTTGGCTGAAATACATGAAGACAATCCTGACTCACACAGATAAATATTTGGGAAGGAATGGTATATTTTAATAGCATTTTCAGATAACTGTGGATATTCTATTTTGATACTATACCAAATCTTGACAAGTGGCAGTTTCTAAAAGATTAGTTACAAGGTGGAATCTGAAACCATATCAATGAATTTTTCACTTTCTCTTACATTAATTGGGTTGAATGGGTTTTTTACCCATGCATAATTTTATAACCTCCTGCATTGGACATCTACACAATATTAGTTACCTGAGTTATATTCAATTTTCAAATGTTGATAGATTTCTACATGGCAGTACCATATTATATATATAAACATATGTACATATAACACATACATAAAAAATGTTTCAACACCACCACTAATCATATCAGAAAATTCTTCAAGTATTGGGAAATTGTTAAACTCATAGTAGTGGTTATGACAGGCTCAGTTAATGAATTTTTGAGAAAACGTCTGCCAAACACCTGAATAACCACAGCTGGCATGTCAGTTGTTCTTTCAAAAAAAAAAAAAAAGTATTGTATGAAAAAAGTGGCTACTTTAGTTTGCCACTTGAATAAGTGTACAAGTGTTTCTTCTTGAGACAGCCAGAGTGTTTTGTTTAAAGAAATGCATATGCATATTTAGCATTTCATCACACAACATATTTAAATATTAAAAATTTCAAAAGTTCAGAGCTAATGAAATTAATAGCTTTTCACTGCTTCCACATTATTAAGAGAAACTTATTTTTAATTTTATTTTTTTAAATTTTTTTAATGTTTGTTTTTTAGAGAGAGAGAGAGAGAGAGCGCGAGCGAGCACCAGTGGGGGAGGGGAAGAGAGAGAGGGAAACACAGAATCTGAAGCAGGCTCCAGATTTTGAGTTGTCAGCATAGAGCCTGATGCGGGGATCAAACCCACTACCTGTGAGATCATGACCTGAGCCGAAATCAGATGCTTAACCGACTGAGCCACCCAGACGCCCCACGGTTTTTAATTTTAAACATCAAAATGTGGCAATGAGGAATATGACAATCTGGTGCCACTGCCTTCATTTGTGCTAAGGTACCTTTACTCACTGCTTTGGCAGCATCAGTGCAAATATCAATACAGTGAAAAAGGCAAATAATATCCTAGAATATTATTTAAAGAGTTTGACTCTCTGAATTCCCCCAAAACATTTCAAAAACTCCCAGGGGTCTGTGGAGCACAATTTGAGTAGCTCTGTAATCAAAACTCTGTCGTGAGGTCTAGACCCAAATGTTCAATGGTCTAGCAGATGTCCTATAGACACTGCTATTTCAAGAATCTTAATTTATGAACGGTCATATGATCATTGTCATTCCTCTTACCCCAAGCTGTTCTTCTTTCACTTCCTATCTTAGGTAGCATCTTTATACAAGTCATTGAAGTTGGAAATCTAGGAGTCATTCTTGATTTTTCTTTCTCCTCAAACCCTTGCATCCAATTAGTCACTATGTTCAATCTCTTACATATATTCATTTCTGTCCAACACTATTACGATTGGGTTAGTTCAAGCTTTCAGCGCCTCAAAAAATTGTCCTGTATTTAGTTTTCTTTGCTCAATCTCCTTCTCCTCCTACTCATACTTCACTCATTTCTAAAGTTAGCTTTTGAAAAAGCAAATTTAAATGATGCAATATTGAGAGATGAGGCTTTTGTCACACAGCACTGGCCTCAATTCCTTACTCTCTCACTTCCCAGCTGGGCAACGTTAGCAGTTACTCAGGCTCTGTGTGTTATACTGCGTGCCTTTATAAGAAAAAAAAAAAAGGTAAAGATATTTATCATATATGGTTGCAAAGGTAGAGATAATTCCTATAAAGCATTATCTAGGTGAATACACAGGAAGTATTATCACATACGCTGATGTCTGCAAGTTGTTGATAAATGTTAACAATTATCGTCTGTTCTTTCCTTAAAATTCTTCTCATTTTGTTGTAAAAATTATCTGATTATGCTTTTCCCGCTCCTGGACTATGTCCTCCTTTAAACTGGAAACTTAACTTCCCCTCACTTTATGCCTAGGGCATGGCACATCATTTGAAACATAATTGGTACTTTTTAAATATCAATTAATGAATCTAAGTTTTCTCTGAATTATCTACAATGTGGACTTAGTTTATTACTATTTGAAGTTTTTAAGTCTCAATTCTTTAAGATTCTACCTAATTACTAGAGGAAAATATATTGTAATATGTAAACACACACAGTAGCTAAATTATATACGAGGATTAATCTGCCAACATATTACCCCGATTGGCAAAGTCCTGAGCCATTTTTAAACACGTGTCTTCCAAAGACTCGGAAGGACAAAAGTCAACTTGTCCAAGGGTTGGCTGGAAGATACATGAATATTCTGTATACATTTGGTGGGGGGAAGAATGTCTATTGCTTTCTTCATATTCTCAAAAGAGGTCTGTGACCCAGACAAGGCTAATAACCATTGTTGTAGAAGATGGCAGAGAATATAATACCAGGAGTTGGCAGAGTCCATGACAAACTGATGTGTATGTTTTAGCATGCAAACATTTTGGAACATGTCAAATCACAAAGTGAAGACAATTGCCTACTAGGTCTATATTTATTTGAACTTTGAAAATAAATCATAGGAAGTCCACAACCCTGAACCCAAGTACCTGACTGCTGAACAAGAGCCACTAAATAATATCATTAAATCACCATGCCAGTTTTATTGCACACTTCTTTACAGTGTATTTTGTATTTGTTGCCAACACTGCTGGGGGCTTGGAGAGACCCTGTGCTGATTATAACCTTGATTTTTTGTTTGTGTATATTCTCTTGGATTTTATAAGTGACCCGATATAAACAAATAAGTAAATTGAAAAACATATATATGATACATAATATATAACATAGAATAGGTACTATGAATATACCTTACAATAAAACAACATATATAATATAAAATGTGAACTATAATACACAATATGAAGTATATGTGATATATAATGCATAATACATACCAATGCTTTCAATAATTAAAGTCCATTATTTTTCTTATTATACTTAAATATCTTTACAACAACATTTAATAGGGATATATCAGCTAAAGGTCTATTTTTCTTTGGACTCATTTTTGTGTTATTACAGTTTATATGTGATTTATTGTTTAAATAACCAAAGTGGACCTGAGTGTACATTGCTTAAATCAGTATTTATCAAAATACAAGTATGATTGGTACCATAATTTAGAACTTGGTAATTAATTTTACTTGCAGTATATGTTAAAAGGTGTTCAATTACAGGCAATCATGTGAATAGAAATTGGCCCCTAAGTTCAATTTTTTTAGGTAGAAATAATATGGATATGTTATAAGTATTAACATCCTGAATCAAACACACTGATTAAAAATTCACAGGATTGCCTCTAAATTCACTAATGAAATAGTCATCATACTGAAATAATCATTATCAACTTTTCCACCTTTATTATCTGTGCTTGTCTGCTTCATAAAAATTAGAAAATTAAATGCAAAATCTTTCCATTAGTGCACTGTTAAAGCTGTAAATTTAAAAACAAATCAGAGAATATGAAAGTTAAGATCCTCTTAGTGACATTAACTTGTCCAACACTGATTATATATAATTCCTGAATTGCTGGTTAGTGTTCTAAATGTACACTTTATTACAAGGCATAAGAAATGTAAGGAAATTGATGTTGTTATGAAAACTCTAACTTTTTGCTTTCTTGAGTTATGAAGGTTAAAATTTGCAATCCTAACATTGTATTAGCATGGGATTCTGTGATTTAATAAAATAAACTGGTTGAAAAAATGAACTATGCTCACTCAATAAAAATGATGTCTGTTTTCGTGAATGGAACACTCACAGCACCTGCATTTAAAGGCAACGGATGAAAAGTTTAATAATTTACTACTTTTTATAAACACTGATAAAGTTACTTCATAAAATGGTATTATTTTATATGCCTGCAAAATCCGCAAAACTTTATTTATGCAATGTTTTATAAAATTATCAAAATTCTTAACCACTAATGTAGACAAATTCATAGAGTGTATATACATATGAAATATGTATATTGCATTGTATCTTCATAGTATCTTCGTAGTATAGTATAGTATCTTCATAGTATCTTGCATAGTATCTTCAATAATATAAAAATTGGAAGCTTCCGTTTTAATTGATAGGTTCCCTGGAAAAGATTTAGCAGCATATGGCATACCTGAGGAACCAGCATAGGAGCTACACACTCCAGGAGGTTAGGGTGGGGGGAAGAAAAGCCAATCAAATATGTCTACAATGATCCACCTACAGATATTATTGGAGACTTGTGGCTGTACATCAGGCCATTTTACTCAAGCTTATCTCACTAGGTTAAACAGCAAAGACAGATGCATTAATTCCAGAAAGACAGTATTAAAATGTCCACATTCCCTGGGAAAACATGGTGTGTGTGTGTATGCGCATGCTCGCACACTTGGGGTTGGGGGTGTAGCTTAGACGTGGAAGAGATGGTCGTGGTGATGGCCTTATGCTTCTCATACAACCTCAGATGTCCATCTAATTAGCCCCATGAGAGGCATCAGGAAAGCACGGTAGATCTTCCTTAATTGGATGTAGAAGAACAAGAGTAAATTTCTCTGGACAATTGAGAAAGAGACTATAACAAAAATGGGAGACATAGTGAGATATTAAAGAAGTGGAATGATACCCATTCTTGTATGGGTCAACTAAAATTATTCTTCAAAACTTATAGCGCAGATACATGTGCCAACATGTTCCTTCACATATTCAACAAATAGTTATTGAGTATTAGGCAGGCTATTTATGTTCAAATCCTGCTGAGGGATATGCTGAGGAGGAAGGCATGACACCCTTCTTCCAAGCACATTATAATAAGAAACTATAAGAACTAAGTAGTAACAGTAAAACAAGTATGTGTATATGTGTATATATATATATATATATATATATATATATATATATATATTTAGAAGTATATATATATATACATATATATTTAGAAGTGCACAATCTTCTTATATTTCTAAAAAGCAGAGATATGAATAATCCCTAAACATATCTTTGATAATGGCTAAAGCAGCATTTCCTAAGGTGCAGCAGGATAAAACCTGTCTTTTTGGTCTCTCATGTCACTTGTTAGAGAAAATGCCTCATCTAAGAAAATGCACTTATTCACAGTAAGATTGTACGTATGTCTCATGGAGGATAGAGCAGGCTGGCTCCTCTGATCTCGGTTCGTATCAGAGGAACTGCGTCTTAGCTACCTTGCAGGTACAAAATTAGTTAGTGTTAAATTCCTGCTTTGATAAGATCTGGGTTTTATCAAGGTATATATTATCTTGGCACATGGGCCACCTTTGTTTGGTTCTAAATCAACTGCCTTTTCAATCTTTAAATATCGTTTGAACAGTAACATAATTATGAGAGGCTTTAATCACATGATCAGAAATGGCTTCTTAACATTCTGTCAGAGAAAGGCCACCAAAGAAAGTCAGTGTCCCCAGAAGCCATGCCTCTATTAACCTTCTTAGGCAGATGTCTTAGTCTGTTTGGGCTTCTATAACAAAATACCATAGATTGGGTGGCTGATGATAACAAAATTTATTTCTCACAGTACTGGAGCCTGGGAAGCCCAAGATCAAGGCATAGCACATTCAGGGGCTGGTGAGGGCCTGCTTTCTGGTTCTCAGACGGCACCTTCCAGCTGTAATCTCGTACAGCAAAAGTGAGCCAGCTCCCTGGGGCCTTTTTTCACAAGGTCACTGATCTTACGGACTATTGATAGAGATATAAAATGATGCAGCTGCTATAGAAAATAGTAAATCATTCCTCAAAAAATTAAACATAGAATTACCATATGATCCAGCAATTCCACTTCTGGGAATATATATGCAAAAGAATTGAGAGCAGTGTCTCTAAGGGATATTTGTATCCTCGTGTTCCTAGAAACATTATTCACAATAATTAAAAGGTGGAAATGTCCATCAATGGATGAACAGTTAAATAAAAGGTGGTATATACATACAATAGAATATTATTTGGCCTTAAAAAGGAAGGAAATTCTGACACATGCTAAAACATACATAAACCAGGAACACATTATGTTAAGTTAAATAAGGCAATCACAAAAAGACCATCACTGTACGACTGCACTTATGTAAGAGATCTATAGTAGTTAAATTCATAGAAACAGAAAATACAATGGTGGTTGCCAGGGGATGGAAGGAGGGGGAAATGAGGATTTGTTTAATGGGTATCAAGTTTCAGCTTTGCAAGATGACAAATTTCTGGAGATTGGCTTAACAAAAATATAAACACATTTAGCAATACTGAACTATATATGTAAAATGGTTAAGAGAGTAAATTTTGTTGTGTGTATTTGCCACAATTAAAAACAATCCAGACTTTGGTTTATAAAAAAAATGAGATGTCTTCATCCTACTAGTTATGCTGTGGAAAAGCATACCACCAGTTGAAAAATTATTGATAATAATACGATCAATTATTTTCAAATAGGGTTGAAGCAATCAGCCAACAACTCATTCCTCAAATTTTAGCACTTTTCATCCAGACGGTTCTCCTAAATTTTAGGCATCTGAACTATATTGTTTTGGTTCTTCAAAGAAATTCTCTCTCAGATATCTGCATAAAACTATGCATTGCAGTTTTTTTTTTTTTGAGATAAGAGAAAGTTCTGCTCATTTGTCTTTTAATCTTGACCTATTCATACTTTCAGATCAATTCAACATTTCTCCCCCTGTGAGGTCTTCTCTCTTTGACTGTGCTGACACTCTTTCCTTTGGGCTACCATTATGTCTTGCAAGTGACTCATTTATTGCATTTACTGCCCAATTAGATTTATACTAGCTGTGAGCTCCTTAAGGGTAAGGATGCTTCATATTCATCTGTGTGTCCCAAGAACTCAGCAGAGAGCCAAGCAAGAAATAGAAGTTCAGTATTTATTTATAGGTTGCTGCTGAAGCCATCTCTTGTAAAAACTGCCTTATTAAATAACTGTGAAATAAGTTCCTCTTAGAGATCAGGACTATGGGAGAATAAAAGCCCACCTGCTCTTTTTCACTAAATAATATATTATTTTAGCAAATAATATAATATAGCTCTGTTTTTCTTTTTTGACTTGGCTGCCAGGAAGCTAAATGCCAAACGTTTGTCCTAAATTAAAGTTTACCCCTAGCATTAGTAATCTAGTATGAGTAATCTGGTTTTATTCCACCACTACCCCGTCTTGTCTTGTCCTTACGTCTATGCTCTCGTAACATTATCTTGTTATAAACTGCCTCAAGTCTATTTTGGAAGAAAGTGAGATATGATTAAAATATGTAAAATATGCAATATGAGGCTAAATATGAAGGTGCTGTTTTAAAGCTGTTCTCTTTAGTTTCCTTTCTTTGTTCCATGAATAATGTTTCCTACATTTCAGTATAATCCTAAACAGCTGTGCTCTCATTACTGCAATATCTGTTCTTATACACTTTATGTTGTCTGGTTCAGTTCTGAGTAGGTGGTATAGTCTGTTCACAATTTGTTTTCCAATGTATATCCACTTGTGTGTCATATTAGTTATTCTATTTTTCCTTAAACTATGGCTAAATTAAGCTCCTTTTCAAAGTAATAAGACAATCTAGTCAAGACCCTTTCTATGTAAAAAATGCATGCTTTAGTTGCTATAATTAAGAGAATAGGAAATATGATTTCCTTCATAGCAATCTTAAACCACAAAATTTATTAGACCTATATCTAGATGTAGACTTAGGGTAACTGTGGCTCCTTAGAAAAGTCGTTTGACTACTTAGGATTAGAATACCTCAAAAGTTCTTTCAAACCCTAAAATCTCATGGGTCTATCAGTAATGTCCAGAATGATAGTTGAAGGGCTAAACCCTTACCTAGCACTAAGCATAAATACTCTTTTGCTTGTGCACGTGCATATGTTTATACATTGCTCTCTGTAAAAAGAAGCTACCCTGAATATAACATAAGAATATTTCTCCAGATTAATATAAAATAAAAAAGTCAAATTGTAGATCTCAATGTTATACTTGGGTTTGTTATAAACCTCTTGCATAAATACACTGTCAACATCCTGTTTCTTATTGTTTAAAATAACATGGCAGCAAATGTAGCTTCTAAATAATCACACAGTCCCCATCTTGGTATCCACTATAGACTTCAGTATTGTCCAACTTATCTATCTTATCTATATATGAGAGTTTCTTATGCCTTAGTAATTAATGCCAATTCCCCACTCAGCCTAATTTCACCATTGAAATGTATTGCAAGTTCATTCCTACCCTCACTGCTATTCACTCCCTGAAAAACATATTCACCCAAATTTCCCATCTTGCAAGGCATACCATACCACAATAGTTTATCCCTCCTGTGAAATATCACCTGCCTATCTAGTACCCAGATAGCTTAAAATGACCCATCCATTTTCTACATTTTTATAATACCACAGAGTTCATACTTTGACAACTAGGAGTACATCAGCTCTAGAATAGACCAACTAGTTCATCTATAAGCACTTCTTCTCCTTGGTGCACATTTAGACTGCATTTCCCAGGCTCTTTGCATCTGGGTGTATCATTTGACTGGTTCTGGCCAGTGGCAAGTAGGCAAACATAATGTTCACCATCCTGAGACTGACCTATAAAATGTTTTAAGTGCTTCATGCACTCTCCTTCTTTGTACTCTTCTACTGGCCACATGAAGAGGATTCGACAAGGACTACAAGATTCTAGGGAATGGCAGAGCTCCTGGGTGCCTCAATGACTGCATGGATGAAGCTTCACCCTCCACCCCTTGTTTTTCTTGGGTCATTTTTCACTTCCCTCATTGATCATAAAGACTAGAAATATATCTCATGCTTTTTAAAATTCTCTATACAGCCAACTACAATTATTTAATAACATTCATTCAACATCAGTATATTTTTAATAGAAAATACATACTGTCTTCCAACTTGTCACAGTATCATTCAATTATATGCATTTCAATACTCATAAAATATTCTAACCATTATTTAATATATGTATATGCTATCCAATGATAATGCTAATTATATATCCGCATAATTTTAAAATGTAAAACAAAAAAATTAATGCTTGCTTAGTATTCACTAAAAAGAACATGATAATGTCCAGATTTTCTTCTTTTGACTGTTGTTCCCACTGGTGTTATAATAAGTAATATAAAGCCAGAAATTGAGAAAAAGAAACTAAAAGTCCACAAGCACATTCTCAAGTCACTGAAATAACACACATTTGGTGTATGAATGAGTTCATGAATCATTTATCATTGGTGATAGAAATAGACATTATTTACCTCAGAAGTCTTTGTTACAGTACCCTGTAAAGATGTTCAATATTTGAATCTCTCTTTTAAGGGAGGGAACTAACACTCATTGGATGCTTATTCTATGCCAGGTGCTTTACATAAATCATTGTCTTAGTCCTCACAACAACTGTGAAGTACTGTTTTCTCCCCATTGCAGAGATGAAACAGCTTAATGAAGAAGTCAGCTCATAAATGGCAGAGCAGTGAGTGGAACCCAACACCTGTCTTATTCTTTCATGTTTTTTTTCTTTCTAACACACAACTCTCTCTAGCATTGCTCATTACATATGTTTTTGTGACACTTTTGTTTGAAGCACTTTGCTTCTCTATTTTAAATATCAACACTTAAGTCAATTAGCTATTATTATTTCATGAGATTCTACATTATGTTAGCCATACTAAATTTTTAAAAACCACATAAGAGACTGCCTTTTATCAAAGTGGTCACATTAAAAGGTGGCTGCTTCCATTCTTATGATTATTTCTATACTATTTTTCTTCCCTGTTCTCTATAAATTCTAGCTTTTACTCTACTGGAATCAGATTATATTGTTCATTACCTTCATTGTTGCAGTCACTGGATGATCCTTCATGTTTCTCAAGTATTTTAGCTCCAGTCTCTCTTTCCAACATGACTCTTGATTTAATGATAGACAATTTCAATATACAATCTTCCTTGAAATTTGGCCTTTTGGTCGCTGCTCTTTTTTCCCCTAAATACCTTGTCCTCCATCTTATTTCAACCAATCAATGCCCTGGTCATTTCTAGACCTATTCATTACAAGCAATGCCCAAACTTCCATAATCTCTGTTTCATGCATCCAGTTCTCTGACCATCATCTGCTATATTTTCAGCTCATTTGTTCTAGTGTCTCAACTCTAACAATCATTTGATCCCACTGGGACCTGTCATCAATTAAACTTAATAAACACCTCAGTGCCCTTCAACAACCTTTTCTAGACCAAATTACAATCCTACTTAAATCTAACTCTTTGCCTCTTTAACACCTGCACTTGTGCAGCTAAATATGCGTGCAGAAATAAATAGCTCTGAAAGATCTCACTTTAAATTCAACTTGACAAACTGTTGGAGGACCCTTAAGGCTGCCGACAATCAACAATATTTCACTAGTTCATGTACTTTCTACTATCCTGGAGAACTATTTCATATCTTCTCCTTTCTTCGTGAATTTCTAACACCTCCATCCTAATACTCCAATTTGATGACTTTGCTTTTGTTTTTCACTGAGAAAATTAAAGCAACTAGAAATTAATGCCACATGTGTAAACCCACAACTGAACCCGTATCTCAAATGCTCTCTCTCAAATTTCTGGAAATAAATGATACTTACTTCTTTCTAAAACCTACCTTTGTGCACTAAATACAATTCCCTATCACCTATCCAAGAACCACATAATGTAATTTATTCCCCTTTATCTGCATTATTGTTTTCTTATGTAGTAGGGATAAACACCACTAGCAAAAAAATGTTGTTTTTCTTCCATCTTAAAAGTAATCCTCATTTAAGCCTCATTTCACCTAAAAACTATAACTGATTATCTTTTCCCTTTTTCAGCAAAACATCTCACGATATTTGACTATACTCAGTAATACTGAATTCGATTTCTCCTATTCTTCTTTAATCCTTGCCAAGTAGATTTTCTCCTGATTATTACACCAGAAATGTTCCTGTCAAGACCACCAATTATATCCAAACTCCTAAACTCAGTGGTCACTTTTCACTTGTTATCACACTTGACTTATCAACAGCAAGTGTACTGCCTGTGATATATTTTCTTTACTTGGCTTCCATTACCACATTGTTGTTTCTCTTGTAACAACATTTTTGTTCCATCTCAATCTCCTTTGTTGGTTTCTCTTCCTCTTCCAGACCTCTTAACGTTGGGGTTTCCTAGATCTCAGTTCTTTATCCTTTCCTCCCTTTTAGTTGCTTAGGCAAAATTCTTGACTTCATTCCAGATTTTTCTATTCTCACATTCATGTCCAATTTGTTGGGACTCCTGTTATAGTATCTTAAAATATAGCCAGAACTCAGTCCTCAAAATTTCCATTGCTATTACCTTGATACTAAGCCATCGTTACTACTCCAATGATCACTATAATTATTTCTTGACTGGTTCTTACTTCAATCTATGTGTAAACTTTTGCAACACAACAGCCAGACTGACATTTGTAAAATCCAAATCAGATCAAATCTTTCCTCTACTTCAAACTGTCTACTAGTCCCTCTTTTCAGAGTAAAACTCAAGTCACAACAAGCCACTACAGTGACTTCAAGATCAGGCTCCTCTTCCTTTCAGATCTAACCATTTACTCATTCATTCACCTCCAACCACCTGACTTTACTATCCAGTGAACAGAGTTGGCATATGTATGCTTTATAGGCTTGTGCAAGTATAACTCCTTCTTTAAATATTGTCCTGTGGATATATGATTATTCTCTTGAAGTATTTCAAGTCTTTGCCAGATGCTATGTTCTCAATGAAGCCAAATTGACCGCCTAAGTAAAAAATGCAACCTGATTCCCTTTTCTTTTCCTCTGTTCTACATTTTCATTAGCACTTATAACCTTCTGCCGCCTAAATAATTTGTGTGTATATGTTCCCCTAATGTAACCCTAGTGCCTAGAACAGTGCCAGACACATGGTATTTTCCCAATAAATATATAAAATAATAAATGTATAAAATAATATAGTGTAATCTTGGTCAAACCCACACACGTGTGTGTGTGTGTGTGTGTGCGCGCGTGCACACGCACACAGCTCTAAAAAGAACTGGAAATTTGTCCTTGATAAGTGAAATATGATGATCCACATCTAAGGGATAATTAATAATTTTGTATATAAAACAATAGACTCTCAAAACTGTGAAGAATTTTAAAGGTTATATAATTCAGTCATGTGTGTAATGTTTATTTCTTCTACATGTTTTCCCACACTAATTTTCTAGTCTATTCTTGAATACTGCAGTAACAGGGGGCCTTTTACATGGTCTGCAGTGAGAAAATTGGAAAGTCAAGATTATTTAATGTTGCCCAAGATTACACAGCAATTAAAGAAAATAGCAATGTTAGAATCAGAAACCAGTTCTTTTGCCTGCTAGACTAGTACCCGTCACCATATTCTATTGGGTACACAAAACCTTTAATGCATTTAAATATGTCTGCTGAATAAACCAAGTGACTATTTTAATCACTGATGATTTAAAAATATTAATACAACTAAAGTCAAATTTAAAACTTTATTAAGAGTTTGTATATGTAGACAAACCTCAAAAGAACTTGAAAAACATTCACTCATTTTGAAATTTAAGTTATTTTGGAAGTTTTGTCATGATAAATCAATGATACTGATAAAATAGTACCCGCAAGAGATGCTATGCCTGAAGAAAGATAATTCATGAAAAATATGAGGTAGAGAATTCCACCGGTAAGTTCAAAACACTATTATGCTATGCTCTAGTAAATCCACCTCACGTTGGAAAGATGAAAACAAGAATAAAAGAATGGACATAATTTAGGTGAAATAAAGACTTTGAAAAGTTTCCCTCCCCAAATAATTTAGCAAAGACTGATTATGTCACTTAGAGAAATCACCGTACTTTCTACTACTAGAGGAGTTGAAAGAGGTACTAAGAAGAAAGAAAAGCTAAACACCATGTCTGAATTACGAACATGTTTCACATTTTAATTATGTTTTGTATTTCTGCTCAGTGTAGCACACTGTGATTCAAATAAATTTAAAAGAAACTATAAAATTATAAGAGACAATGAAATATTCATAATTAGGATGCCTAAATACAACCCAGAAATAAATAACAACTTGAAGTACTCAGTGATATCATTAAACTCTTCGAATTTCTAAAGATCTTCATACCAGAATTCTCTTGTGTAAAGATGTTATATTTAATGGATTAAAGGACAATTTTTATTACTGTGAAACTCTGAAATGTAAAACAGCTTGACATTTTTGATTCACCATGTCAGCTTATCATGTTCAAATAGACTTTATTCTGTGCAGCTCAATAAAAACTTTTAAAGCTTCAAAAGAACAAAGTGTCTTAGAATCATTTCTCAGAAGGAGCAAGTTCTTGACACTATGTCAGAAAATAGAAAAACTTTGTTTTCAAAACAACAAATACACCTCATTAAAATTTCTGTAAACTGATTCTCATGAGTACTTTTCCTCCAAAGACTTCCTAAACTTGCGTTCTCGTTTTATCATTATATATATACTTTATGTGCATATGTTTGATTGAATGTATTTTTATACACACATGCATATTAGCTTCTTGAAAAACGCAAGTTATGTAAATACAACTTAAGAATGGGACGGAGGGCAGACTTCAAGCTATATTACAAAACTCTAATCATCAAGACAGTATGGTACTGGCACAAAAACAGACACTCAGACCAATGGAACAGAATAGAGAACCCAGAAATGAACCCACAAATGTATGGCCAACTAATCTCTGACAAAGCAGGAAAGAATATCCAACGGAATAAGAACAGTCTCTTCAGCAAGTGGTGCTGGGAAAACTGGACAGCGACATGCAGAAGAATGAACCTGGACCATTTTCTTACACCATACACAAACATAAACTCAAAATGGATGAAAGACCTCAATGTAAGACAGGAAGCCGTCAAAATCCTCGAGGAGAAAGTAGGCCAAAACCTCTTTGATCTTGCCCGCAGCAACTTCTTACTCAACACATCTCCAGAAGCAAGGGAAACAAAAGCAAAAATGAACTACTGGGACCTCATCAAAATAAAAAGCTTCTGCACAGTGAAGGAAACAATCAGCAAAACTAAAAGGCAACCGACAGACTGGGAGAAGATAGTTGCAAACGACATATCAGTATCCAAAATCTATAAAGAAGTGATCAAACTCAACACCCAAAAAAACAATAATCCAGTGAAGAAATGGGCAAAAGACATGAATAGACACTTCTCCAAAGACGACATCCAGATGGCCAACTGACACATGAAAAAATGCTCAGCTTCACTCATCATCAGGGATATACAAATCAAAATCACAATGAGATACCACCTCACACCTGTCAGAATGGTTAACATTAACAACTCAGGCAACAACAGATGTTGGCGAGGATGTGGAGAAAGAGGATCTCTTTTGCACTGTTGGTGGGAATGCAAACTAGTGCTGCCACTCTGGAAAACAGCATGGAGGTTCCTCAAAAATTAAAAAATAGAACTACCTTTGACCCAGCAATTGCACTATTAGGTATTTATCCAAGGGATACAGGTATGCTGTTTTGAAGGGACACATGAGCCCCAATGTTTATAGCAGTACTATCAACAATAGACAAAGTATGGAAAGAGCCCAAATGTCCATCAATGGATGAATGGATAAAGATGTGGAATATATATACAATGGAGTATTACTCGGCAATCAAAAAGAATGAAATCTTGCCATTTGCAACTATGTGAATGGAACTGGAGGGAATTATGCTAAGCAAAATTAGTCAGAGAAAGACAAGTATCATATGGCTTCATTCATATGAGGACTTTAAGATATGAAACAGAAGAATGAACATAAGGGAAAGGAAGCAAAAATAATATAAAAACAGGAAGGGGGACAAAACATAAGAGACTCTTAAATATGGAGAACAAACAGAGGGTTACTGGAGGCGTTGTGGAGCGGGGGGATGGGCTAAATGGGTAAGGGGCATTAAAGAATCTACTCCTGAAATCATTGTTGTACTATATGCTAACTAACTTGTACGTAAATTAAAAAAAAAAAAAAAAAAAGAATGGGAGGTAGGGGTACATGAGTGGCTCAGTCAGTTAAGCCTCGTACTTCAGCTCATGAGGTCATGGTCTCATGGTTCCTGAGTTCAAGCCCTGTGTAGGGCTCTGTGTTGACAGCTCATAGCCTGGGGCCTACTTCCTATTCTGTGTCTTCCTCTCTCTCTGCCCTCCCCCACTCACGCTCTGTCTCTCTGTCTCTCTCTCTCAAAAATAAGTAAACATTAAAAAAAAGAAGAATAGGAAGTGAATTTACCAGAAATCTATTCAAACCTCCTAATTTTACTGATGGAGGAACAAAAATGAAAGATATTTAAAAAACCACTACTCAACAGAATTCAGGTCTGCTTCATCTTACTGCAGTGTTCTTTCTAGTATTCCACATTGCTTCACTGTATACACTAAGCTGATAGAGTCTTGCTACAGAGTCTTTGCTAGACTCTGATATTTTATGTCATATACACATTAAGTTTGATAACCTTTGCTTGAATACATTTAAAAATGACATCAACTTCAAGTGCAAAAATTGCTACCTGGACGAAAATTCATTCACAATATCCTTCATGTTTTAAGTTACCTGTACGCAAAAGCTAAATAAATGAAAGAACTGCAGCTGTTTTTCCAGGAGAAGGAATATTATATAGTTATTCTTGTTTCAAAACTAAAAAAACAATATTTCAAAGATATGGATCACATCATGCAGTGTGATAAATATAAATATGTGTAAAGTGTAAATGGACATGTATTATTTTTCTGTTGTCCATACATAAGTTCCACCAAGACAAAAAGGGAGCTCAAACCAAATGCTTACTAAACAGTTGCAATGCATAGTCAATCTTCTCATTTCAAGTGGGAACACAGAGTTTAGGGATGTTAACAAATCATCACTGGAGAGAAAAGAACTTCTTGAACTAGTGTTTAATTTTAACGACCCTTTGAAAATATATAGAACCTTTCAAAAAGACCTCAATATAATAAAGGTCATATATGAAAAACTCACAGCTAACATCATAATCATAGCAATCAAAGAAGAAAAAGGAAAAAAAGATATCCAATTTGGTAAGGAAGGAGTAAAACTTTCACTATTTGCAGATGATGTAATACTATATATAGAAAACACTAAGATTCCACCAAAAAACTACTAAAACTGATAAATGAATTTAGCAAAGTGCTGGTTATAAAATTCATACACAGAAATCTGCTGCATGTCTGTACACTAATAATGAAGTTACAGAAAGAGAAATTTAAAAAACAATCCCATTTAAAATTGCACCAAACATAATAAAATACCTAGGAAAAAACTCCATGAAGGAGGTGAAAGAGTTGTAGTCTGAAAACTATAAAATATTGCTGACACAAATTAGAAATGACACAAAGAAATGGGAAAAAATGTCAAACTCATGGGTTTGAAGAACCAATATTGTTAAAAATGTCCATACCAGGGGCACCTGGATGGCTCAGTTGGTTAAACATCTGACTCTTGGTTTCAGATCAAGTCGTGATGCCACAGTTCTTGAGTTTGAGCCCTGCATTCACCTCTGTGCTGGCAGCACAGAACTTGCTTAGGATTCTGTCTCTCTCCCTCTCTCTCCCCCTCCCCTGCTTGCACATTTACTCTTTTTCTCTCTCAAAAATAAATAAACAATTTTTTAAATGTCCACACTACTCAAAGAAATCTACAAATTTAATGTAATTCCTATCAAAATATCAACAGCATTTTTCACAGAACCAGAATAATCTTAAAATGTGTATGCAAATGCAAATGACCCCCAAAAGTGAAAGTAATCTTGAGCTGGAGTTATCACAATCCCAAATTTCAACACACACTACAAATCTGTAGTAATCAAAAGAGCCTGGAACTGGCACAAAAATAGACACATAGATCAACGGAACAGAATAGAAAGCCCAGAAATAAAGCCACAATTGTATGATCAATTAATCTTCCACAAAGGAGGAAAAACCTTCCCACCACTATACTGTAGCAGACACAATTCTGATTAAAACTCATTTATATAAAATTAAAATGATTGTATTTACATGACATTTTAAAATGAAAAAATTTTAAACATACTAACAAGTTGTTAAGACCTGAAATGCCAACAGATGTTTGGAAAATATTTTGGAGGGGCCCCTGGGTGACTCAATCCGTTAAAGTGTGCAACTCTTGATTTTGGCTCAGGTCATGATCTCACCGTTCGTGGGTCTGAGCCTCACATCAGGCTCTGCGCTGACAGTATGGAGCCTGTTTGGGACTCCCTCTCCCTCTCTCTCTGCCCCTCCCCCACTTGTGCGCGTGCACACACGAGCATTCTCCCACTCTCTCAAATTAAATAAAAAACAATTTCTAAAAGTACTTAAAGTAGGGGCACCTGGGTGGCTCAGTCGGTTGAGCATCAGACTTCGGCTCAGGTCATGATCTCCCAGTCCATGAGTTTTAGCCCCTCATTGGGCTCTGTGCTGATAGCTCAGAGCCTGGAGCCTGCTTTGGATTCTGTTGTCTCCCTCTCTCTGCCCCTCTCCCACTCATGCTCTGTATCTCTCTCTCTCTCTCTCTCTCTCTCTCTCTCTCTCTCTCTCTCTGTCAAAAATAGACATTAAAAAAAATCTTTTAAAAAAAGTACTTAAAATATATTTTGGAAAATGGCCCTCAGAAATTGTCTAGAAATGCATGAAATGAAATAGTAGTTTGGCAACAGTAATTCATTTTTATTAATGCTAATAGCTAATTCTACTGAATCTAGTACCAGTATTATTATAGATAAAATGGCTAGAGTATCTGTGTTGATCTAAATAAAAGAATTATATATAATATGATCAGTTAAAATTCAGAGAGCAAAAATTTGTATAATCAGTGGACTGTATTTTGGAAAAAAATAATATTTAGATTCTTCCCACAAATTTTTTTTCTTGTATTTTTCTTACCCTTCAAACTGCGCCATATGGCAAAGGTCCTAAAATGCTTTCTTGGAAACTGTCTGTTGGTTTAAGATTTGGGTTGCTTTTCAATAAATGGGGTAGAATTTCTAAGAATCTGTCTATGTTTTATCATCCATTTCTTCCAGGATTAACAGCAACCATCTTCAAGTGTAGAAAGAAACCAACCTTTCATGGTACCCAGCCAAGCAGTGAAGTCTCATTTGAATACAATTACATCAATTAATCTGTAGTTATAATCTTTTGTTTGTTTGGAAACAAAAACTATTTCATTTCTTACTTGCAATAAACCTATGAAAAAGTCAAGGAATAAATTATTAATCTCTTTTCCAGATAACTGAATCCTCTCCAGCCTCAATTTTCTTACCACATCAGAATTAACTTACATAAGGGACTCAAACAGAATCAGACCCAGTTCTCTACTCTTCTAGCCCCATGCACCTCCAATGGACAGAGGATACTGTATGGAATGCTTGTCATAGAGATTAATTTCAGAAGATATGGAAAACACTAAAGACTGTTCATAGCAACTGTGGATGAGTATATTGATTTACATAATTTAAAACAGTATGTGAAGTAAAGCGATTTTGAGTGTGTTAAAAAAGCTGTCTTTATTATCTTGGCTAAATTTTTGTTTGCTTAATTTCAAAAGACTGTGTACTTCTCTTTTTACTTAATAAAATGATTTTATGTGAACCTTTACATAAAATTTTCAACTATTTAGCCTCTATAACCTAAAGTAGGTCAGTGATTAATCCCATTTTTTTCTTGTAAAAAAGAAAGAGGGAAAGAGAAATTTTAAGCAACCAAGTAACAGTAAGCTTTTATAATTTGTTTCTCTTTTGTACAACTCTCCATGTGGTCCTCTACAGCGGTTTTCTGTCCCAAGTTTTATGAAAGACTCCTTTAAAGGAAGCTCCAAACTGGGATACCAGAGTATTAAACATTCAGCGAAGCATTTAAGAAAAGTACGGGATAAAATGACTTCAATAGCCATTCATTTGTACTGGAAACACAACTTGATTAAACGAAAACCTAACTGCATTCGGATTTCTTATTTTTAATAAAGAACCTTCCAAGAAATGTCAGCCACATGTACCTACTTTTTCTTACTTCACATAATTAGTACCCTCAATCCTGTTTCATAATGTTATCATTGATTTATAAGCACAGATAAAATACATGTGACATATTGCTTTATGCCTTATATTTGACAATGTTGAAAATAAGCTTTAATATGCCACAATCGGAGCTGATAATTGGCTTAAAGTTAGGAGCATTTTATTTTACTATTTATATATTTTTATTTTTTAATGTTTATTTATGTTTGAAAGACAGAGAGACAGAGTGCAAGCAGAGGAGGGGCAGAGAAGAGGGAGACACAGAATCCAAAGCAGGATCCAGACGCCGAGCTGTCAGCACAGAGACTGATGTGGGGCTCGAATGCATGAACTGTGAGATCATGACCTGAGCCGAAATCAGATGCTTAACTGAGCCATCCAGGCGCCCCAAAGTTAGGAGCATTTTGAAGATGATTCCACAAGTCGCTATCTGGTCTTGAGGAGTAACTATTTTATTATTGTTTCAATTAGGTGGAAGATGAAGATCTGCTTCTGATGTTTGCTTGCTTACTTTACATTCTACTAATAATCACTGCTGTGGATGTTGGAGATAATCAGTCATACCAATTTAAATTCAATGGGGCTACAGGTGGAGGAGGTGCTGGCATTTAAAATGTTAAAAGCAACAGAAAGATCAGGTAAGATGAGCATACAGAAGGCCTTCACAATATCCCTGCTTCCAAAGAGGACACGATTAATGGGATAAAAGAACTGAAAGCAAAGAAGAATGGGACACAAGTGAAATTTTAAAAGGAGACACAAAAAGGTGGGAGGGGGGCCTCTGGCTAGAGAGAATGGGGTAAAATAAAGGATAGCTTACAATCTTAGAACTGAGATCCTTGGCTAACCAGTCAGTAGAGCATGCAACTCTTGATCTTGGGGTTGTGAGTTCAAGCCCCACACTGGATGTAGAGTTTACTTAAAAGAGAGAGAGAGAGAGAGAGAGAGAGAGAGAGAGAGAGAGAGAGAGAGAGAGAGAGAATCTTAGAATATTGTACTTAAATGCACAGCCAAAACATCAGGGTGACTTTTGAGAGTCCTTTGGATTCTTTCACTTACTTCAGAAGAGCTACAAGATAACTTATTATGGCTGTATTTTTCTTTTAATGACAAATACTTATATGTTGTTTCAGAAGATAAATTTAAGCATAGTTACTATGTCATATTCATTGTTAATTTCTTCAGTTACTTGTGGTATTATGAAAGCTAAAACAAAGCAAAAACACTTACCTGATTATTTCTATAAGTTAAATGCCAGTAAAATGCCTTTCTACACACATCTTCCTCTCTCTCAACTTCTTTCTTCCTTTCTTTTCCTCCTTCCCCATCTCCTTCCTTCCTTTCTCTTCCCTCTCCTTCCTCATTCCCACTCTCCTTTTCCTCATTGTGTTCTCTCTCTCTCTCTCTCTCTCTCTCTCTCTCTCTCTCTCTCTCTTTCCCTCTTTCTGCCTTATGAAAATCACTCCCAGGATCCCAGGTCAAGGAACAAATAATTTTGAAAACGACCAAAAGTTTATAACCATTAAAAACATAATATTTTTAAAGAATAAAAAAAATGATCCTTTTTCATTACAAATTACAATCATTAAAAGATTAAATTATAATTAAATATATTAATTTATTGAATATTACTCTTTATTTCTACTAATAAAACTGAGGAAGTTCAATAAGACATATGATTAAAATTTAAATCTGGAAAAATATAGTTTCCTTAAATGTTTCATGCTATTATGGCTGTTAAATTTTAATAGTGTAAAAAGCTAAAACAGGAAAATAACACTGTTTAGAAATCTTAAAAAAAATGATAAAGAACAGAAAAGTCACAACGTGATTTTTGTTAGAAGGTTATTTTCAACTTAATTTTATCTTCAGATCAGTTGTAACCTGTTTCTTCCCTCATTTCAATTTCGGTTACATTAGTATGTGGATTTTATATAGTTACATTGATGCTTTATACTTTATTTTTAAAATCCTTTCTGAGTTGTTGAAAGCATCATGCTTTATTTAGAAACAGTAGCATAAAAATAATGAAATACCCAAATATCTACATTTATTAATTTCTCTGCACCTGCACGATTGTTCTATCATTTTTCACATTCTAAAATGGAACTCATCCATCACTTTGATATAAGTGCACAAGTACAGCTTCTTGTGCCTTTTTCTAATTTCATCAGCTTTTGTGTTGGAGCTTGATAAAAAGAATTACTGGCTTTTTTTTTTTTTTTCTTAATGTGCCAGGCACTTTTCTAAGTATTTAAAATAAATAGACTCGTTTTGTCCTTAAAACATCCATCTACAGTAAGTATTTTATGATCTTAATTTTACAGAGGAAGAAACTGACACATAAAAAGTTTAAGTAGGGACACCTGGGTGGCTCAGCTGGTTAAGCATCTGACTCTTGATTTTGGCTCAGGTCATGATCTCACAGTTCATGGAATCAAACTCCCCCACCCCTCCACTATCATCACAAAGCCTGCTTGGATTCTCACTCTCCCTCTCTGCCCCTCCCCTACTTGCACTCATGCGTTCTCTCAAAAGAAACAAATAAACTAAAAAAAACAATAAATAAATAAATAAAAAAAAGTTTAAGCAAACTTGCCCAAGGTTTACATATCTAGTGAATGTGAAGCTGGGTTCTAACCCAGGCTGTATAGTTCTAGAGACAGAATCAATAAGCTCCCTCTATAGATCTTGTTTTATTTAGAGCAAAACAAAATACAGATGAAAAATACTCCTAAATGGTGAATATTAATGGAGCATTCTATTAATCTACAGATATTCTACAGAAATACAATAAATTATAGTATACGCTACTTTTAAAATTATGAATAAACAGTGTGGGCCCCGGAAAAATCTGCAGCATAATCAGCAAGCATTTTTCCCATTTTTATAAAATCAGAAATTCATTGGACTCTGTAAAACTCTTAATTGTGTGGATAATAGCAGAAGTAACTTCCTCCACTGCCTACACAGAATCAGTTATTTAACATATAGAAAGCTCAGTTTAAGGACAGTTTGGAAGATTTTTATCAAATCACTGCAAATACCAGAGCTCAGAATAGAGTTCATTCATTGTCAAAAAGGACTTGAGAAAGGCATGCTAGCATTCAGAAAAGACAAAATGACCAGAAAAAGGTATGTGTCCTCATTTTATTGGCCAAGAATCCTCCATTTTCAATGCAGAAAAGCAAGAATTCTCTCATTTAAAATTCATTCAATTTTGTATTTTCATGAAAACAGCATCTGAATAAATTCTTGGGAGATGTAACTTAATTTTGAAATGGCAAGGAAAATTCATATTAAGGTTCTGAATCAGAAACTATGCATGGGCAGAAAACCATAATAAGGTAGTTATATTTTCATTATCTTGTAGTGTCATCTTACCACATGATAATATTTTATTTCCATGAGAGTACATATCAGTAGCTGCCCATTAGCTTGGTTAAGGGGATCCATAACTGAATTAAGACAGGCCAAATAAGTAACCAATTGAACAATTTATAGTTAGATATTTTTATGGCATTTCCCAGATGACTTTAGTGAGATATAAACATAATACGTTAAAAAGTACTGAAAGCTGAGTTTCCACAAGTATTAAATATATAAGTATTAAAATATCATCTGCTAACTAATATAATTTATATGATAAAGAACCTATCATTGAAACAAATTTGAATGTATATTAGACTCCTCATACTTCAGGGAAAATAAAGGCTATAGTATGCCTATGCTTCTCATACACAAGCTCAAAAAAATATTTGCTATTTTGAAGCTAAGAACCAAAATGTAAAAATCAAAGGTAAGCAACCTATGGATCAGAAAATATTCCCCATTTCATGATACTACTTTCCTGACTTTCTTTACTTTTGAGATATATTTTATGTACTAATTCACCCTCTCATTCATTCATTCATTCATTAAGATAAAATATCTCCTCTTGAGGCTGTAATTCAACATATCTGTCTATTCATAGCACAGACCTTAAGCATGCTTACACTGGAAACAGATAATCCTGGTTAGATTCTAAGCTTTACTATTTACCAGCTATATTGTCTATTGCCAAATTACTTTAGACCACCAAGGTCTTCACTTAGAAAGTGAGAATAATAATACTACCTACCCAGCAGGGTGGTTCTAAAAATTAAATGAGGTAAGGCAGAGAGTCTACTATGAAGTTAATACTCAATAAGGATTATCGGGGGCACCTGGGTGGCTCAGTTGGTTAAGCGCCTGACTTCAGCTCAGGTCATGATCTCATGGTTTCGTGGGTTCGAGCCCCACGTTCAGGCTCTGTGCTGACAGCTCAGAGCCTGGAGCATGCTTCAGATTCTGTGTCCCCCTCTGTCTCTGCCCCACCCCTGCTTGTGCTCTGTCTCTCTCTGTCTTTCAAAAATGTGTAAACATTAAAAAAAAAACATTCAATAAGTATTATCGGATATTGAGTAAAAAGAATTAATAATGAATTTGACTCACTGAAATCGGGAACAACACCATATCTGTAGACTCAGGGATACAATTGTAGTGGCACACTTTCAAACTCAACCAAAGAAGAAAGCACTCAGTGGGATATTAATCATATTATGTAACAGGTATTTTCACAAAGTTTTTTATGTAACTCAATTAAAAAATAAATTCCAAAAACTTTCAAATGATCTTGGGCAGTTTGTTTTTTAAAAGAAGTTATGTTTAGGGGCACATGGGTGGCTCAGTCGGTTAGGCATCTGAGTCTTGGTCTGTTCGGGTCTTCATCTCACATCTTGTGGGTTAGAGCCCAGTGTTGGGCTCTATGCTGACAGAGCAGATTCTGCTTAGGATTCTCTCCCTCCTCTCTCTGCCCCTCTCCCACTCATGCACTCTCAAGATAAACAAACAAAACTTAAAAAAAATTGAAAAGGTTATGTTTATAACTGTCTAAAGGAAGTCACTTTCTACAGAGGGAGTGATTATCTCTGTGCTTCTTTCAAAAATCTGAGTTTGCATTTTTTTCCATTCCTTCATGATGAAACAGGGTCGAGTAAATACAACAAAAACTACAAAGGTGTCAAACAGTATATTATGGGTCTTATATTAGAACTTATTATTTCCTATAATTTTATTAATTTATAAGTTTCTTTAGTTGCTGAAATTGGGATTGATTCTAGCAAACAAAATTTTGTCTACAGTCTTGTGATGGTGAATCCTCCTATTTAACTTTTCAGGAGAGTAACTCTTGATTCAGGAGGAGAGGGAGATAAAATTCTAAACATTCACTAGTTTATATGAGAAATGTTTTAGATAAATGTGGAAATGAAAACATTTACAAACACATTCTGAAGTTAGTGATCATTAAGGTTTCCTCCTAGAGCTGTGTCTGACAACGCATGTTGGGACATCTACATTTTAAGGGTTTAATGGAGCTCCTGGGTAATACTACCTGTAATCTCTAAAGGCCTTTTATGCTAATAGGTCACCATAAGTAACTATATACAAGTTCACACCCTTAATTCTGGAATATAAACTGCCAGGAATTCTTAGGCTACATTTTCTTTACCTTCCTCCTTTTGAGCTTAAACTTAAGTCATTTGGTGATCTTTATAGACTGCATATTTTATTGCAATGTGGAAGATTGATTACCAACCAAGAGTAACATTTTCACATCTGAAAAAAAATGTCATTGTTTTCCTACCTATCATGGTGCACAATTGTTATTAAATATTTATTGATGTAAGTATTTGATTTTTTATCCTACCCTCACCCTCTCAGCTAGACATTAAGATAGCAGGCTACACTTATTTTGGTCAACAGCATATATCTAACACACAGTTCAGTAATTGGCATCCATTCATTCATCAATGTTTATTGAATGCCTATAACTGTGTAGGCAGAGCTCATAGTGCAGGGTATAAGGCAGTAATCAAGGCAGGCCATGTCACAGCTTTCTTGCAGTTTATATTCTTGTGGGTAAGAGAGAAGATTAACAAATAGGCTCTCTATACATATTTGCAAAACATGTGAAAGAACGAATTGAATAAATATTTGATATATTGTTTTATATCTCTATTCTGGTAGGATTTGATTATCTATGACTTCCTTGAAGAGTTCTTGTAATTCTCCAATTTGAAGGCAAAATAAATTTCTGCTACAATAGTAGGCTACCATTTATTCTTCATTTTAGTTCCATATCCATAAATATACATCGATGTTTATGCACATTTATGCATATTATTGTCATTGAACAAGTCATTTAAAAGGTAGATTAATGCAAATATTATATGCAATCACTTTTCCTTTTGAAGCTTTTGGAGGTAAGTCAGACATTTCCACTTTTTTTTTTTTTTTTTTGGCCAGATGTCCATGATCAAAGTATAAAACAAATGTCATTTTTCTTTTCCACTCTGTCATAGGGTAATTAAACATTTATCATTGAGCTATATTAAAAAGGTTACATTCAATTTATGAGAGTGCTCTTCTCAGGCAACTCCAAAGAAAAGTAAGCAACATCAGTGTATACTGTTCTGTATCAGTCTTTCCCAATCAAGGAATTACACATTCAATACATTAATTGACAGCCATGTATTTACTCAACATAAATATTGAAATTTATATACAAATGATAGTCTAATAATATATTAACTTAAGAAAATAGAATGTGCCCAGAGATGCTTTCATTTATAAGTTTTCATGTGAGCCCAACCACATGTCATTTATCAAACTCGTGTTTTTAAAGAAATCAGTTTGTACAATTAAGAAAAACTTTAAAAACCAGGCTTCCTAATTTCACTGATAATTGAACTATTATTCTCTTGCTTTCTTTTTGATGTCAGCTTTCTTTTCCTACTGTGAGTACTGGGAACCTTTATGACCAAAGGTCGACCACACGTGGAAGCACCTGTCAGCACCACTGCATCAATATTAACCTCCAATGATCTCACAGCAAGCCGATAGTGTTATTTTCCAATGGCTGATTCTACTTGGAAATACTAACAAGTTTTCTTCCAGGTCATTATTTTAACCTATTAATGAAAGCCAATAGACTGATACATGACCTTGTTTAAGAACTGTTTTATTTTTTTATTACATATCAGAAATTTACCTTTATAGTAAAGGATTACTTTTGGTAATATCTAGAATTTAGTTTAAAATTTTCAGTTTAATGGCCCTAGGGAAAAAAAGGCCATGTATTTATTGATCTAACACCTAAAAGCCATTTATGGGAACAAATTATCTGTTACCAAAAGACAAAGCTATTATGTGTCTTGCCAATAACGCTACTTTTACTCGTCATAGAAAATATTAATAATGAATGAGCTAACAAAGAGAGGATGCCATCTTTTACTCTCACAGTGACCTAATACCCAGGTAACAGGATATGAAAATTTTCTAAATGTTAGATGTCAGTGGCAAAATTAAAATATGTATTTCTTTCCTTAAATGGATAGATTGTCTGAATATACATAATATCTTATTTAACCTATGCAAGACTAGAATAACAATCTCAAGGCAAGTTATGTTATAATAATTAAAAATCATTTTGTTTGCTTTATGAACTGTTTCCTTTAAAAACCTTTCAAGTTGGGGCACCTGGGTGGCTCAATTAAGTGCCCAACTCTTGTCTTTGGCTCAGGTCATGATCTCACTGTTTGTGAGTTCGAGACCCATGTAGGGCTCTGCACTGACAGTGCGGAGCTTGCCTGGGATTCTGTCCCCTTCTCTCTGCCCCTCCCCAGCTTGTTCTCTATCTCTCTCTCAAAATAAATAAAAAAACTAACTAACTAAAATAAAGTCTAACATATGACATACATATCAATGCTGCATAACAGAAAGAAATATGGACAAGGGCAGGGAGTTGGATTTTGTCCCTACCTCATAGGAAGCATTTAATATCCTTGGATCTCAGTTTCCTCATCTGCAAAATAAGGAATCTAGAACAACTGAGCATTAAATTTCCTTACATTTCTAAAACTTATAAGCCCATTAAATAAAAATAGCTTCTGATTGACATAAAATGTATTATGAATTAGACAATTTTATGAACTGAATTGATAGCAATTTTTTGTTTGTTTGTTTGTTTGTTTGTAAACTCTATCCCCAATATGGGTCTTGAACTCATGACCTCAATTCATGAGTTTCATGCTCCACCAACCGAGCTGGCCAGGTGCTGGTATGTCAATTTTTTAAAGTAATTTTTTCACAGAAATACTAATTTATTTCACCAGAAATTACATTTTTTAACTTAGTAAAAAAAGTTAAACAAAGGCAAAATGGAGGTTTTAGACTGTTTCTCATGCAGGTTTGTTTACAATAAAACCTGAAGTTGGTTCTCAGAGAAGTAAAGCTTTTTTGTCAAATTACTACATTGAAAAATGTAAGAATGACCAAATAAATAATATAGGGACAATTAATCTGAGCTATCAACTTTAATCATGAACCTCCTCCTCCTGCTTCTAATTCCCTTTCAAGTAAATTATGACTTCACAGATACACTGGATGTTTCACGATAGCTTCTCTTTAGGACCTTATAGAAACTTCATGTAATGGAGTGGGTTCCAAAACCTTTAGAGTGTGGATTAAATCATTCCGTCAGTGTTTTCTTTTTTTGTTTTGTTTTATTATTCAAATTGCCTTTTTCCCACTACTTAATCACTCACCCTATACTTGTAGCTTAGTCAGTTCAACAGATATTCTTAAAAGTTTTCTTATACTCATTTGTTCAAAATCATCTTGTCATTTACATTTCTGAAAAAAATGTATCTCACAAGAAGCATATTTGGCATGCCCCAAATTAAAATATAAAACTCCACAATTGTTCGTGCTGCTTGATGAATATTTGTTTTTTGCTTTGTTTTACTTTTACTCATTAATTCTTAGATCTATAGGCAGTGTGCACTTTACTAATCCCAGTATGTTTTCTAGTTTTAAAACATACATTTCAGTGACCACATCTACTTTAATTCATCTTCCACATTATTTAACACGCTGCTAGTAATTATCTTTCAATAATACTGATAACAATGAAAGACAAACAAACAAACATGGTTGTTAAAATAGAATTACTGACTTCTGGAGATAAATTAATCTCCCCATTCCTCTTTAGCAGATGTCCTAGTCTCAATACTCAATAATCATTTTCCACGAACACAGATAAGTACTAACCCGTCCCAATTCAGAATACTTTCCATAAAAGTTCTTCTTATCAAATACCCTGTATGCCTCCCTGTAAAACATACATATTCAATGTGCATTTTTTTGAAACTACACACAAGCACATGTACACACACCACATATGAATAAAATAGAGGTTAATAATTCCATTAAGCACTAAAATAACTATGTGCTAATATGTTCATCATCTCTTCTCTTCAGTTCATCATGTCTTATATGAAAAGAGGCAACTTTTTTTTTAATGTTTATTTATTTTGAGAGAGAGAGATAGAAAAAAAAAACAGAGAAAGAATGCTCTGCATGTGCAAGTGGAGGAAGGGCAGAGGGAGGGAGAGAGAATTCCAAGTAGGCTCTGTGCTGTCCACCCCACAGGGGACACCTTCTCATAAACCATGAGATCATGACCTGAGCAGAAATCAAGAGTTGGAGGCTTACCCGACTGAGCCACCACCCAGGTGCCCCCAAAAGTGGCACCTTTTAAAACTGTGTGCCCGTATCATTCTGTTTAAAATAATTGGCATCTCTGAATGTCTAACAAATAAACAAAACAAAAACAAAAACAAAATCCTTAAATTTCTTGCTATGACACAACAAACCCTTCACCATGCGACATGGTCACCTTTCTCAGCCCACATGACCTTTCTTCTATGTGTGCAGTTCTCTGGCCACACAGAACCATCTACTGCCTCCAATATACTTACCACTTTATGCCTATGAGTCTTTGAACTTCTTCTCTCTGCTTGTAATATTGTTACCCACCTTTAATGGGCATTTTTGAGCAATTTCATGCTCATATTTTCTCATTACTATAAATGTCACCACTTCTGAGTTTCTGTAATGCACTTAAGGCATATTTTATGTACCTCAGCATCTCCTGAATATTATAGCTTTGGGTACTCAATAAATGCTTATTGTGTAAATGATTAATAATGATAGGGATTGATGAGGACAGAAATAAATCCTAAATTTGGTTTCCTTCTCTCAAAGACTTAATGATGACGTATGGAACAGTGAGTGTGTTGGATATAACTAGACCATTAGACAACAGATGTGAGGGGGCTAGAAAGGAAAGTAAAAAACATGGAAAACAACGTGTTGATTGCATATTCTCTGCTAGGCACAAAGTGATGTACTTTCACATATGTAATCTCCATTTCTGAGATATTTTTCAATTTAAAGTATAACCACATTATTATAGTTTTAATAATGGACTACAAACAACAAATACCATTTAAATAGAAAATGTGAAGGACAATAAACTTTTCAAAATGGACTACAAACAACAAATAACATTTAAATAGAAAATGTGAAGGACAAAATTTTCAATAAGCAAAGATTATTAATATCACAAAAATAAACACCTTAGACAAACTGTGGTTAAAATCATTCGTTTTCTAACAGACAAATATTCCAGTGATGTACACAGGAAAAGCATAGACAGGAATACAACTATGTAATAATTATCTAAATGTTTGTCCTAATAGTACATAAATGCAAGTTAAACAATAAACTCCTGGTTTTGAATGCAGTCAATCTGCACTTACCACACAGTACTCTGATTGGTAGTTTACTTGTTAGTATTCTCTGCTAAGTTAAAATAGTGGAGGGGCACCTAGGTGGCTCAGTGAATCAGTCAGCTGAGCCTCTGACTCTTGATTTTGGCTCAGGTCATGATCCCAGGGTCATAGAATGGAGACCCACACTGGGCCCCACTCTGAGTGTGGACTCTCTCTCTCCCTCTATCCCTCTCCTCCTGCCTCTCTCTCAAATAAATAAATAAAATAGTGGAATGTTGGTTTGTGGTCTTTAATGATGCATCCTTGTGCCTACCTAGCAAAATCTACAAACATCTGGCAAATGAATTTACTAACGAATGCACGAATACATGAATGGAAATGACAGCACTGAAAGCTAGGAAGGTATCATGGATTGAGTACTCTGAAACAACGTACTTTGAACATGGATTCCAAGCATAGCAACATAGGCACACTGAACAATCCTTCGTTCATTCATAAAGTATTTTGTTGTAGGTTCCAAACATCTCCACCCATATTAAGGTACTTTAGCCTTAATACAAAACAAAAAGGAACTCCTTTTCTTTAACAAAACTGCTGTTCTTGCATTCTCTGTCTTGTTCTACCCTGAGTCTATCAACCAGGTTAGAGAGAGCAATCACCTTCCTCCTGCCAACTCCCATTTTCAATAAGTCACTCCATCCTTTTGCTTCTACTTTCTAAAGGTGGCATCTCTCTCCTTTACTACATCTTCATTCGCATTGTCTTCCTTTTAAGCCATTACAATAAACTCTTAATTGGCTTTTCTACTTTCAATTTCAAACCACTTCAATCAATTTTCCAAAGTGCAGCCACATTGTTGCTTCTTGACTTGAAATTCCTTAGCCTGTCCCTGTCTTTGACAGGATAAAGTAAAGGTCCTTTTGTAGAATGACAGGCATTTCCTTAATTTGCCACCCATGTGGCTATGCGCGGGCTGAATGATAAACTTCACACTCACACTGAACCACAAAGACATACCAAATTCTCACACTTACAGGTTTTGCATCTGTTAGTCCCTGGACACTTTCCAATCTTGAACACCTGGCAGTGTCATATCCATTCTATCAGGGACCCTTCTTTTGTGAATGTTTCTTTAATTCCCCTCTGCAGATATGATCACTCTTTCCCTTATAACACCCCTGTGCCA
Source organism: Neofelis nebulosa (assembly GCF_028018385.1). NCBI lineage: Eukaryota > Metazoa > Chordata > Mammalia > Carnivora > Felidae > Neofelis > Neofelis nebulosa. The sequence continues at coordinate 31,528,598 of NC_080785.1, forward strand.
CCATATAATTCATTATTACACTTCCTATGGGTAGATGTCAACTATTCAAGTTGTGGGTATCTCTAGTGCCTGGCACATACACACAGTTCTAAAACACTCAATGTTTATTATCATCTAAGTGGTACCAACTGACGAAGGAGCTCGAGGTGGGTCAGAATCACTTAGACAGTCTGACTCAAGGGTTTTTAATTTCAGTATATTTAAAACATGATTTTCTTACTTTTGTATTTGCATAGCCTAAACTAATACATGTACTTTAATATTTAATGATATGATATTGTGATATATAAGAAAAATATATTTGATAATTCAGATGACCAAAATATATTTCTCATACATATTTGGTCTTTGTCCTTGTTTCCAGACTCACTGCTCCCAAAACCTTAGGAATTTCCTAAGTGTTAAGAATAAGAAAGTTAGTTTTTGCTATGTTAATGAGGTGACTTTTGGAAAGCACCCGAGGATTGGGGCTGGTTGCCAGGAGAACTGACCATGTGATTGGAGGATTGGAACTTTTGGTTCGACCCCGCCCCTGATCTCCAGGGAGAGGGGAGGGGCTGGAGATTGAGTTCAATCATCAGGGGTCAATGATTTAATCAGCCATTCCTTTATATTGAAGCCACCATAAAAAAATAAAAAAAAATAAAAAAAAAAAAAGATGGGGCTCAGAGAGCTTCCATGTTGGTGAACACATGCAGATATGGGGAGAAGGCATGCCAGGAGAGGGCATGGATGCTTTGTGCCCTTTCCACAGACTCTGCCCTGTGCCTCTCTTCCACCTCGCTGTTCATGAGTTATATACTTTTATAATAAAACTATGATCTAGTAAGTTAAATGTTTCTCTAGGTTCTGTGAGCCTCTCTAACAACTTAATCAAACCTAAGGAGGGAGTCATGGAAACCTCTGATTTCTAGTCAGTCAAAATTACAGGTGACAACCTAAGCTGGCAACTGGCATCTAAAGTGGCGAGGGAGAGGCAGGTGGGGTGGAGGAGAAATCTTGTAGGACCAAGCTCTTAACCTGTATACAGTGTCAAAGTGAGTTGAAATGTAAGACAAACATCGGTATCTGAGGCATTTCTTGTTGTATGTGTGGCAAAATCCCCCCTCTCCACATACTGGCATTGGTGTCAACCTTTTAAATGCCAACCAGCTAATAGCTGCATGCTAAGAAAATACTTCATGGCTTACAACATAGTATGATATAATTAGTATATGCAGAAACATGAAGGGTAACATTGATTCTACTGGCTTCTATTACCTTAAATGGAGAGCAAAAATGTTTCTATAGTAAGACTTCACATAATCAAGATATAATTATATTAAATCTTATCTCTAGTTCTTGAAATACATATTGACTTGACAACATAATTATCGAAAGGATATTTCTTATTTCTATTTTTTTTTATTTTGAGAAAGAGATAGATAAAGCTGGAAAGAGGGGAAGAGGGAGGGACAGAGAGAATCTTAAGCAGGCTCTATGCTCAGTGCACAGCCCTACTCAGGGCTCAATCCCATGACATTGGGATCATGACCTGAGCCAAAAGTCAAGAGGCAGACGCCAACCGGGTCATCCAGGCACCGCTGAAGGATATTTTTTTTTTTAATTTTTTTAACGTTTTTATATTTATTTTTGAGACAGAGAGAGACAGAGCATGAACGGGGGAGGGTCAGAGAGAGGGAGACACAGAATCTGAAACAGGCTCCAGGCTCTGAGCTGTCAGCGCGGAGCCCGACGCGGGGCTCGAACTCACGGACCGCGAGATCATGACCTGAGCCGAAGTCGGCCGCTTAACCGACTGAGCCACCCAGGCGCCCCGAAGGATATTTTTTAAAATGAATCCAAAATGATTTGGACATGATTTTTCTGTTTCAATGTCTCAATGCATGAAGAAGACATAAAAACATGACACATTTTAGACTAATTAACTATAGCATTATTTATTGTGACCTACCTTTAGAAGCAAGAAAGAATTTGATTCTATATTCCATTTTCCTTCTATTTCACAGCTCTGTTGATAAGCTTATCTACCTTATGAGGAAATTTAAATGCCCAGAACCTATGCCTAATGTTAGTAAAAAAGTCTATTGTAATATATGAAGTATATGGAATAGAATAGTGAATGTAAGATCTGTGTCTTATTTTGGGGTTAGAGTTTTGTTTAAGAAAAGAGTAATTTGGTACAGTGTATTACTATTCTACAATTTCTCCTTTAAAAATAAAAAGCTCTACAGCTACTCCCCTGTTACTTCATGGCAATTTTGGAGGAATGCCTGAGATTATATTTAGAGCCCCGTAAGAAATAGGGAAAAAAATGAATAGCAAACTTAGGGTTCATTCAGAAGAAAGGTATTAGAATCATCTCTAATAACGAGGTTAATGGAAGGGAACCACGGCTCAGAAAATATAAAACTAAATGCTCTAATGCTTCCATGCAGTAATGCTATAAGGAAGCAGAGGGTGAAAACAGTAGGGGAAAGGGAAACTGCTCATCTATTGAACAGTGATGATAACAATAGCATAAATTGTCATAAATTACAAGTGAATAATTTAAAATGCAAATAATCTTTCTTTTATATGAAATTTATTGTCAGATTGGTTTCCATACAACACCCAGTGCTCATCCCAACAGATGCCCTCCTCAAGGCCCATCACCCACTTTCCCCTCCCTCCCAGCCCCCATCAACCCTCAGTTTATTCTCAGTTTTTAAGAGTCTCTTATGGTTTGGCTCCTTCCCTCTCTGTAACATTTTTTCCCCCTTCTCCCTCCTCCATGGTCTTCTGTTAAGTTTCTCAGGATCCACATAAGAGTGAAAACATATGGTATCTGTCTTTCTCTGTAGGACTTATTTCACTTAGCATAACACTCTCCAGTTCCATCCACGTTGCTACAAAAGGCCATATTTCATTCTTTCTCATTGCCACGTGGTATTCCATTGTATACATAAACCACAACTTCTTTACCCATTCATCAGTTAATGGACATTTAGGCCCTTTCCATAATTTGGCTATTGTTGAAAGTGTTGCTGTAACATTGGGGTACAAGTGCCCCTATGCATCAGCACTCCATTTATCCCTTGGTAAATTCCTAGCAGTGCTATTGCGGGGTCATAGGGTAGACCTATTTTTAATTTTTTGAGGAAACTCCACACTGTTTTCCAGAGTGGCTGCACCAATTTGCATTCCCACCAACAGTGCAAGAGGGTTCCCATTTCTCCACACCCTCTCCAGCATCTATAGTCTCCTGATTTGTTCTAAAATGCAAATCATCTTTAAAAATTTGAAGTCCACTATATGCTGACATAGGGTTAGTTTGTTTAGTTTCTAGAATCCTATGAGATATATCAATGATCCTTTGTTTATTTATTTATAAATGCTTAAGGCATTGTCTCAGAGCAATACAAATTTGTTGAAAGCCATCTTTTGAATCTGGTATGCTAGCATTATCAGTGAATTTTATTTGTTTAGATTGACAAAATGTGTTTCCTCGTTCTTCACGATGTGAAGCCTGGAAGAGAGTCTTCAAGTGCTAAAAATGTTACATGTGCCATTGAAGGAAGAACTTTCTCATCAGCTTTTGTTTGGTTCCCAACCTCTGGATTTAATCACGAAGGAGTTATTTCAAGGTTTGTTCAAGGCCATATGAGCTTAGTAAGCATTACCATTAGAGCAAACAGATATATTGCATATACATATAAAAGCTGTGTTGATGTTATGATTAAATGTAAAGTATTATAAAAAGTATTAATTCAGCACGTTTTCAGTCATTATGAATGACCTTAATCAACAGAGAATTCATCTTTCATATGGAATCAGTAAAAGTGATTGACATTATTTCTGAAAAAGCTGATGACTATGATCTGGATATAACAATGAGATCAAATTTTATATTTAATCATTCCTTGACTTTCCTTCCTATGGCATCACTGTGAATTTGTACGGTTACACTTTCCTATCTTTAGGCAACTCAACACGTACACTGAGCTCTTAGGTTCACTCATTTTAATTGTGTTTTTTCTTGTGTGTTCTAATTCGAGTACTGATGCTAATTTTAGATGTGAGAACTTAAATCATTCGTATTTTCTAGGTCTCAACAATAAGTAGGAAAATTGGACCAAGATCTACTCTAAAGTTCTTTCCAAATCTAACATCCCATAACTCCCCTACACCTTAGAGTACATGGTGGCAAATACACAGCAGGTGCTTAATGAATGCTTGTTTAATTAATATGGGATAGCTTTTATTACTTCATACATCTAGGCCGACTGCAGGAATATTGTTTCTTAAAGTTTTTCACAAAACTAATGGTTGGAACATCTCAGAACCCTCTGCAACTGATTGATTTGAAATCATTGGGTTTATATTCTTCCCATAAAACTGCAGGTTTTTACAGCTTTATAGACAATAATGAGTACACTTAATTACATATGCACAGTAGCAATAATCTCCAAAGACAATTTAATTTCTGAAGCCCTGTACTGTAATCTCAGCCAAATCACAGATTCACACAAATCAAACTGGGATGAAGTTTAAGAATGAAAACAATCTGTCTCACTAAACCTTTCTTTAAATCTTTGGTAACTTGTAACTTGTGACTCATATTAGGACCAACATGAGTATTTTTAATTAGAGTAAGATATTCTCAGGAAAAGACACATAACTCACACGATGCACAGCCGCATTAAGAAAGCATAGCTTTTATGAGAGAAGAAAGTAATTATAGAAAGGACACAAACTTGGGGTGCCTGGGTGGCTCAGTTGGCTGGGTGACCAACTTCGGCTCAGGTCATGATCTCACAGTTTGTGAGTTCAAGCCCCGTGTCGGGCTCTGTGCTGACAGCTCGGAGCCTGGAGCCTGCTTCAGATTCTGTGTCTCCCTCTCTCCCTGCCTGCCCCTCCCCTGCTCCTGCTCTGTCTCCCTCTGTCTCAAAAATAAATAAAACATTACAAAGAAATTTTAAAAAAAAGGACACAAACTTACTAAGTGTTAGATACATATGACCTATGTACATTGTGGTTGAAATATCTTAAAAAAATAATGAAATATATTAATATAAAAACTATCTAGGGGTGCCTGGGTAGTTCAGTCGGCTAAGGAGCCAACTCTTGGTTTTGGCTCAGGTCGTGATCTCATGGTTCATGGGATCATGCCCCACATCAGTCTTCATACTGACAGTGTAGAGCCTGCTTGGGATTCTCGCTGTCCCTTTCTCTCTGCCCCTCCCCCACTCACGCCCTTTGTCTTTCTCTCAAACTAAATAAACTTTATCTAATTATCTAATCTGAATTATATAAATTATCTAATTTAAAATTAATGCATCATTTAGAGGATCTGATGCCATGTTTTGATGGTTTTATTTTTTCTAAGACCATTTATCATTCAGCATAACAGATTGGTATACAAAGTGTTCCTAATAGTTTCTTAAAGAAGTCTGAAATATATTTCTGTTCAATAAAGCACTGAATACATAAATGATTTATAAAAAATGATCTGCAATTAATGTCATATTCTGATTTTTAAAAATCCTGAACATCAAATATAATAAATGAGTACAATAAAAAGCTATACCATTTCATTGTCAAATGAAAAGCATTAGCCTTAGGCTGGTTTTGTTTTGTTTTGTTTTGTTTTAGCAACACTTAATGTGAAAGTTACCATCTTAACAAAACTTTTAAGTGTACATTAAAATTTTGTTAACTTTAGGCACCATGTTGTAAAGCAGATCTCCAGGAAATACTTACCTCATATGAGTGAAACTTTGCTGTTTTGATGTTTGCTCAGTAACAGAATAAGTAGCCAGTATGTCAACATGGCTTTAAAATAGCCTGTTAAATATAAATCTAAAATTTACATTAATAACTTTAGCTGTAGCTTAATAAATCCATTGGAATAAAAAGAAAATCTTTGCACCAAACTTCAATACGTAGAAACAGGAATGCTACACAAGTGTGATGTTGAAAGCTTCAAAAGTCTAAGAGAAATAAGTTATTTCAAAAATGAGTTTTGATTTAAATGTAAGCTTGAGGTAGTTATGAAAAACATTAGGGGAAATTGGAAAGACCTTGTTAAAATAATTGAGCTTACAGCAGCAGTGATAAGAATGCAAATCTGAAAATTGCCTCTGCCTCACATAGCTAGCTAAATAATCCTAGAAGTGGAATCATTTTTCTTTCTCTCAAAGCAAAATTGGAACTTTAATAGGTGCAAAGAAAAGTGGTATGGAAACCAGAAGCATCTGGATTTCCACCTCTTGTAAGACACCGTAAAGCAGATGAAAAATGGTTTTACCTTTTTAATTTCTAAAACTGGAGATACTTTTAGTTTTCTCTAATAATGTATTATGACTTTACAACCACAGATATATTTAAATTTTGGGAATAAATAAAAAATATTTCCAACTTTTCCCCCTTGGAACTACATAAACTCTTTGTTGATGTATTTATGCATTTTTTTTCCTTCCTTATGTTTCAAGGTGTGCCTACTTCTTTCAGATGGCTGGAATTTGGATGCACCTACAAAAACTCCACTTTGGCAATGCCATCTAGTGATTTAATCATATACAATTTTCATCGGTCAGCAATAGATAAGTTTCTTCTTAGTGCGATGCTGAACAATTGATTGGACAGCCTGGTTCACCAACTATAATAATTGTGACAGCAATGGAAGAAGTGACACAAAAATATCAGTAAGGCTATGTGACATCTGCTAGGTTTCTTTGAATGCGGAAAGCCAACATAAACATTAAGTATTGCTCATAGGAGCTAGGTGAAAGCACTTAAGAAAAATAAACAGAGAGTAGTTGCTTAGAGTAGTTGATTAGAAAAGGACTCATGTCATCAAACATGCATGCATCATGCATGAAGTAAATGACTACTAGTCTTAGAGGGGGGACCAGAATTCTGGACAGTTCTAGAAAAAAATGTGTTATTATTTTTCCCAAATCATTATAGGAGGTGACATTAGCAGATTCTGTGCTATGTATTTGGTCTTCCCACTTCCTATGATGAACCTGCTCAGAACTGAGTGAGCACCACACATTCTCTTCTGACTAATACTTTGCCAAGAGGTCTTACTGCTGCGGAGATCTGTTGGCATTCTTCATCCCATTACCTTTGATTTGGCAGTCCTAGATCTTAATATTTCAGGTCTTGTTGAACCTATCTTAATTTGCAGTATGTTGAGGAAAACTCTCAAAATCCATGCTAAATATGGCAAAATCCCAACATCTGCTAATCTGCCATCCCTCCAGAACTCTACATTAATATGTACAGTCTAGCAAACACTGCCGCCAGAATTCCCCTGAGGGAAACACCCACACCCCTCACCCCAGAGCTATATACAATTTTTAAGCAAGAAATTAATTCACATAGTTCATTTTCTCCAACTATGAGTGATCAAAAGTCCATCTTTGCTATGGTCACGTCTCAGCAATGAATTGCTAGGTAGTTCTGTCCAAATAAAAAGTAACAATGTCTTGAGCTCCGTCTCACTTTTTGTAATCTTAAACTACTTCTTACAACATCAAAAGCCAAAAATAGATTAAAATTGTTGCCATTGTAAAAAGTCCAATGACGTAGCATTAAGAGAAAGTAAATTTATCTTGTGTTTTACTTTTATTTATTTTTTACAGTTTGTTTGTTTATTTAGAGGCAGAGAGAGAATCCCACACAGGCTCCATGCTGTCAGAGCCGAGCCCAATGCAGCACTCGAACTCATGAACAGTGAGATCATGACCTGGGCTGAAATTAAGAGGTGGACACTTAACCGACAGAGCCATCTAGGCACCCATCTTGTGTTTTAAAACCATAGTTGTCCTGATAACTTCTTTTTCCTAGTGGTTTGATTTTTACTTTTAGGGAAAGGAGTCATAGCTAAGAATATGTATCAATATTATCTATCCACATACTCATTTTTCTTAGATATGAAAGCCCAGACAACAGTACCTAAGCTAGAATTCTGAAAATCTTTTTCTTCCAATTAATTAGGGAGAAAGTATCATGAAATTCATTGGTCACAGGAATTCCAATAAAATGAAATTACTTTAACTATAGCTCTTCACCAAAATTTGTTGTTTCTCAGTCACCTACAAATTAGAATAGGCTATGTTGGTGGTTATGAATGCCACTTAGTAATAGGGAAAAACTTTAAGAAGATGTAAGAATTCTCAGAGAGTCTGGAGACTAAAAAACTAGTTTTGATTGATAAATCCATTTGTTTTCCAGCTGCATACTATATCACACAGATAAAAATTATAAACTTATTGCTATACTTTCCAAATTGTGGAGTGTTACATAGTCCACACGCTACTTATGATTTAAAAAACCTAAGAATTATTATTTTGAAAGAAAGTTGAGGTTTTATTCATTCTTTTTATGACTATTGAAACAATTTTTAAGCATTCACTGAAGAGATCATTTTAACTTGGAAATTCACCCAAAATATTTTAAATTTGTTTTTTACCTAAAATACTTAATAAGATAATAATTATCTAATTTTTAAGGTGAATATAGGTATAATTTTAAATTTTAACTAATATATAATATGATAATATATACCTAACAAGGTAATTTTTGTGAACATGTAAGGGTAAAAGGGAATTATAATTATTAAATATAGTCACTGCCATTTAAAATATTAAAATTATATATTATTGGATCTTCACAACTAGAAATACTTCTAGAGTTAAATACGATATGTGTAAGAAGTACATAACACATAAACAGAAGCCATTGGTTCAACACAAATTCAACATCTATGAGATGCCAAAGACTCATGGTTTATTGCATGTGTTTTCCTTTAATTTAAAGATCTGTGCATTCTAAAATATACAGCGTCATTGCATTTCAGTTATCTGCTTACTCTCAAGTTGAAGCTAGTCATTAACCCATAAAATTATTAAGTAGTAGAAAGAAAAAAAAAAAAAAAGAAAAAACAGCACTCATGGAAAACCACAAGGCACTGCATGACTTGAGCTGCATGTTGCACTGCATGACTTTCCTTACCTTTTGCAACATGGGTTTAGGACAATGAAATTTACAACATGGTGATATAGGGAACATTATCAAAGCCAGAGTAACTCTTATATTGTGAGGCTTCAGGGACTATTCCATAAGAGTGCTGCCAGATTGTCAAATATTTCATTGACATTAAATATGTGATTTTCTATGTCTAGCAAAGGAATTGATGCTGAGAATCAGCATCCTACCTATTGTAGGAATAGATAATTTCAGGTATCATTTTGCTTCTGAGTCTCCCACTTCACTGCAGAAAACTCAGGTCCCACAGGCATCCCATGTTTCTGGTTCTGCCACGTCACCCTAAAATAACCTAGCAAGGCTGAAACTCCTAGAGACCCTGAGAGGCATCTACACTATGTATCCACAGGACTTTTCAGATTAAAGGATAATTGTTAACTCAATTGCGTTTCCTGTGAATGCACCAATTTCTACAGGAAATTCTGGGTCTGCTCAAACTCTGCTTTTGTGAGTGGGAGTCAAGGGTATATATGTGGTGGTGGTGGGGATGGCGGGAAGCAGCAGAGGCCCTAATTAAATACTGAGCAAGGTTCATTCTTTCAAGGTTGCATGGATACGAAATAAATCATATTAATAGGCGCTTTTTCCCCCTCCCTTCACAAAGCAATTTACACTGTACTAAGCTTTAATCAATTGGTAAATTGATAATTTACTTCAGTATATCTTTCAATAATTGTACTTTTCATATTCACAGATTATGTGTATCAGTACATGTATATTTGTATTTGTGTGTGTGTGTTCCATTAAAAGTCTCAGTGGTGATAACTTTCTTCAGCAAAGAAAAACCTCTATGACTGAATCTTCCAATGTAGCTAATGGGCATATGCTATTTAACACAACTGACATTTTATAATATGTCATTATTTTTTATATTTAATGTAGATTTCCCTGTTTGTATTCTATGTAGAGATTATTATGAATTTCAAGCCACATAACATATATCTTGGTTATTGGTTATAATTACATACTGGTTTGCATTGTAATATATACAGGCAACAAATTTGTAATTATTCAGGTATTCTTTATGACCCATTGCTTATGCCAGTCCTGATACGTATTAGATGAATGAATGACCAGTCAAGCCTCTAAAGTCTGTTTCACTATGCATAAAATGGGATTTATAATTTCTTCTTTATGGTACTGAGGGATAGTCAGAATAAAATATATGAAATGCCAAAGAATTACTAAGGACTAATTTGATTATGCAATTTATTCCTCCATATCGCTTATAAATTATCTATTTTACCAATTAGTCTCTTAAACCAAGAGTTAGAGAAAAAGAAGTCCATATGGCCTTTGTCTTACTTGCTTGACCTTAAAGAATCAAATGAAACAACAAATGCATTTGGAAAATAAATACATACATGTCCCACATTACCTATAATCTGCTTTCACAAAAGTAATTTCAAAAAATATTAAGTTCACTCAATCTGAATAGTTCTCTTTCCACCTGCATTTGTTCTTTTTTAAATCCTCATATAGGGGTCTTTTTGAAGTGAGAAGAAGATCAAACTGTGTTTTGTTTTTTTTGTTTGTTTTTTTTTTTTTTTGTATTTATACAGAAGAAATAAGAGTGTCCTACTGGAGGCTTAAAATAGAGATTTAAATTCCCAAGATTACTTATTATTCAGCTTCCTGGACAGGGATGTGTAAACTGTTGGCTTATGTCTCACAGTATAATATCATAGGATTCTAGAAATATTGCATGTTTCTAAAGAAGGACACTTCTCTTTAAAATTACAAAAAAAAAAAAAAATCTTTGTAGACCTCTTGAGCAGAGTTTCTAAAACACAACAAAGCTTATGCACTCCACCAGCAAGGGGAGTCCTAGAAGCAATCTGGAAGCTACCAGCAGGGCATGCTATGGGCATTCAACAAAGACCCAGGCGCTTACCACTTCGCGAAGTCTTCCTATCTTTGCCATCTACATCTTGTAATTACTAATGAAAGGAAAAACAGAAGGGACAGAAAATGTCCAGCTAGAGCTATGCTTTATCTATTTAATACTATTGCAATGTGCTTTTAAACTTCTAGTAATATCATTTCTTTTCACAAGAAAACGTTTACTAACAAATGCTTTCCATCCCTCAAAGTCCTCACCTTAACAATGAAACAGGCTGCCCACTATCTATTTAATTTTCATATATAAATTTATATGTGTACAATAGAAATAATGTATCTGTTAGGATATTAGCATGAACAACTGTCTTTATTCAATTCATTTGCTTAAGATAATTTTCTCTAGTTAGCAGTAATAGAAGCTAAATTTCTATTCTACAAGCATCTCTATGTATCCTTCAATTCAACCTTCTACTGAATCAGATAAAGAATATTTCTGATGAAATTTTCATGAGATCACAAATTAAAGTGGAAGTATATAAGTAAGTAGACAGTTCTGGCCCTATGGATGCAGAAATAATTAATAAAGTTCTAAATGGACCAACAAACTGTCATAAGTAAATTTCCTTTTTCAAACTTCGGCAATGGAAAAGTCTTCAGAAGATCTTTAACACCCTGTGTCATATTAGGTGCTTCCAGACCAGACGTACTATCAGAGCTGAAAGCCTAAGGTTTGTGTGGACATGTTGGAAAGGATCTAATCAGACTTAAAAAAATAATAATAAAAAAAATAAAACAAAACAAAACCAAAACACCTTTCTGATTCTCTTGAAAAATTAGCAGAGAACTATCCATTCATACATCCATTTCCTCAACTTTATTCTGTGGTTATTATCCTTTTATCAATTGTCACTATTATCACCATATCTATTTATTTGAGGATTTGTTTTCTATAATCCCAATAATCATAATGCTTCCTCATGCTTATCCATTAAAAACTACGCTAGAAATATCATTGAATGAGTTAGGCAGAGAACAACACCCGGGGAAATTAGTTAAGAGTTTAAGTAGTCCTTTTGAGGCTGGACATGTGGGTGTTTACTGCCATAGCCATGAAAGCAAGTTTTTGAATACCCACAAGTGAATCAAGGATCTTCTACACAATCACTTTCTAGCTGCATGAACTTAGTAAGTACTTACACAATTTCACATCAGTTTACTTACCCAAAAAAAAAAATGTGCATAAAAGCATTATCTGTAGCTTAGTGTTCTAAGAATATGAGGAGATAGTCCATTCAGGATAGTTACTGAAATACTGTAGGTGCTCAATAAATATTAGCCCTTGCTATTACTAAAAGGAGTTTAGAAACTTTGGCTTTATTCCCAAGTCTTCCTCAAATTAAAATGTCACATTCTATCCCAATTGCCTATACAATTAAAGTCTTCACTATCATTGGAATGGAAAAGTCTAGCAAATATTTAAAATATTTATATTGTAGTCTCTGATTTTCTCTTATAACAAAGGGCATTTGAATAATTATCTACAAAATCCTTCAAAAAAATCTTTAAAATATGCATTCTTATTAAGATACCACTCAGCTTCTTGAGACTTCTATCAAGAAGTATGGGTAAGGGTGCCTGGGTGGCTCAGTTGGTTGAGCGTCTGACTTCGGCTCAGGTCATGATCTCACGGTTCCTGAGTTCGAGCCCCATGTCGGGCTCTGTGCTGACAGCTCGGGGCCTGGAGCCTGCCTCGGATTCTGTGTCACCCTCTCTGTTCCTCCCCTGCTCACTCTCTGTCTCTCTCTCTCTCAAAAATAAATAAAGATTAAAAAAAAAATAAAAAGAAGTATGGGTATGTCAGCAAAAATTACCAAAGAGCATAGTTTTGCTTACAAGAGGATGTGGCACATGTCTATGCTCTATTTGTCAGAAACCTAAATAAGAAAGTGGGGGGAAATTTGTACGTGCTGTGAAAGAATATAATGAGGCTAAGGTACCCACCAACTCAATGAAATATAAACTACAATATATATTTTAACTTCTTATAATATACATTAGCATTTCTTTAGTCACATTATTTAAACACTATTTTATTTACTAGTAATTCTATAGCAGAAAATAAAGGCACAGAAACAGACTCAATCCTCTGTGTCATTCTGCATATCTTAAGCCAGAAACTGATGTGAGCTCTTTGTAAATAATAGTTGACAGGTGTTAATTATCTATGGATAAGAAAAACGTTTCTTTTAAAGAAAAACATAATGCAGGATAAATCAAGTTAAATTGTTCTTCATTGTTCCTTAAAAACTGTAAATACTATGTACCATGCTACTAAACTGAAAGAAAATTACAAGTACCATAAATTTATTTGTTGAGATTACAAAATATATATAATTTTTAAAATTTTAGCTTAACACAAGTGACTTAGTTTCTGATAAGTCATTTATTCTTTATTTACACATTTTAAAGCTCTTCTTAATCCTAAAATTAACATTGTGTGTTATTAATGGAACACTCTCTTTTTCTCCTTTCCCCTTCCTCTCCCCATACTATAATAGAAGAATGTTCCATGAGCTCTGCAAACATGGGGAGAAACCAAGACAGTGGTTCCTCTTGGGAAGAAAGTCAGGAAAGGAGTCACAGGAGAAGTAACAATTGAAATAAGATTTGAAGAAACAGCAGAAAGTCTTCAAATACACAAGACTTTAAAGAAAGAAAGACAGAAGGGGTACATGTGTGAAGGCAAATACGTGTGAGGGGATTTTTTGCTGGTGGCAAAAATTTCCCATGCCTGGTGTTCAGGCAACAAAGAGTCATTCTCGTATGCCAAAATAGAAAAGTTTGAATTTTTGTGTATAGAGAGTTGTTACTGAACTGTTTTAATCTAGAGAGTGAGAAGATCAGAGATTGGACTAAAGGGACAAGGGGAATCTGAAGGTAGGAGACCAATCAGTAACACCACCTCACATGGCCCTACCAGGAAGTCCATGAGCTACTATTTGTGAAGTACTTGGAACAGAGCCTCGCACACAATGATCTATGTAAGAGTTAAATACTTCATATTTCATTCTAACTATTCACTCCAGAAATTCTCCCATTCTTAAGGACATTACTGTCTTCTTTCTCTAGGGATGTATCCAGTTACATATAAAATAGTATGTCAACCTTCTGTAAACACTCTTATTTTTAATATGATGCCTCACCTCTATTCTCTGTTGTACAAAGCTTCCCTTTCTTCAAAGGCTTTCTGGTTGAATTTCATGAAGAATAAATATCTTTTTTTTTTTTTTTTTTTTTTGCCAGGGTCAGGAGAGTAGTTCTTTGGATATACAGAGTGAAACACTGGGACTGAGTTCTAATCATTCTCCATTAAAAACATTGAACTCATTCTCCACCCCTATCTTCCAAAGCACCGAGTACTTCCACTTCCTGAGCCTTTATGGTTTCCTCCTGCACATACTGGCTTGTTTTCTGTTGGTGTTCCCTGTAGAAAACACTTAGGTCTTAGCCTATTTAATTTATTGAGTCATTTACCCCATCCACATATTTCCCATCTCTTAAACACTTATGAGAAACACTCATTTGTTATCACCTAGCTTTTGCTTTCAATTCAATGAGGTCTCAGAAAAGACTAGAGATAAATGTATCCAAGTTTATTTGTAAACTAGAAACTCCGGTTTGATTTACTCAGGTAAGGAAACAGAGTCTCTCAGTCACATAACTTACCATTTACACAAGGCAACTTTCTCCTACCTCCTATTTCTTAGAACAAAACAAATATGATTTCTTGATAAGGAAACCGAAATTATCATATCCAAGACATGTTTAGTAATCCGTAACAACTGAAAACAATACTTCAACCAACAAGTCGTATTGACCAATATTAATTTGAGGTAATTGTGACGATAAACCTACAGCTCCAGTGCCCCTTGAAACCTTAATTCTATTATTTTACCTTTACTTGAGTTTTTGTTCACTTAGTGTTAAAAAAATAATTGTAAATTTTGCTAAGCCCTGAAAGGACAAACAGAAAGAGCTCTCTTGCTGATAGCAGGAAGAATGGTAATGTATCATCTCGGCGTGGTACTGCTTGGAACTATTTCAGTAAACAGGATAAAGCTATGTTGGACTAGAAAAGCTGGTGCCCTCCTATCACCTTTATAGGCGCCACACAGTGACTATGAGAAGTATGGACATAAAACCACCTTTATAATCATAAAAGGTTTTACATCATTTTTAGCTGGACTATGGATAATACTAAAGGATCTTTTTTTCCCCCTCTCTTTAGTAAAGCCCTTCAGCAAGTGATATTCTAGGAAAAAGTACCAGAAGAAGTTCTGGGTTTAAGGTAGTTGCTTTTCAGCAGCTGCGATGTTAAACTGGTAACTGTTCACATAAACAACTCAAATATATCTGTTTACTTTACATGTGCTCATGGAAAAAGAAAAAAAAAAAGGCTTGCATCATAAAATTCTAAAACCCACAAGTTTTAGCTCTTCTGTCACATCTCAGTGCATTTAATATCCTTCTGCCGTATTATTTACGACTTCACAAAGAAAGTAGTTATTTCCTATTATCTGTTCAATAAATAAGTAGAGAAATGCAGGCTGCAGAGATACAATTTGTTAATGAAATAGCCCAGAGAATCTTCACGGTGTCTAGTCTCAGAAGCTTGCGCAGCATCTATTAAAGCTTGCTTCGGTTTTAAAGAGTAACTGCAATTTTTACACATTGATATGTTCCGCTCAGATGCCTGAGGCATGCTTTCTCAGTAGATTATGCAACATGAGTAATGCATGCTGTGATACAACATATATCTGACCACACAGGCATGTTTAAATACTTTTCCCCACTTGTTCAACCTTTTTCTATTACTGGGAAGGCTGTCTCATTTCAGAAACAAGGTGGATGTAGAATTTCCAGTCTTGGAACGATCTTCAAGAGACAGAAGTCTTGCTTGTTGTAGTTCATACCCCAGTATCATGGCACTATGAATGCTCTATGTTAAAGAGACAATACAAGTTACTGGAAGCCTATAAGGTAGGCATAGAGTACATAGGTACATCACTATTCCATTATTTGCAAACTTTACCACCTTGTGAAACAACAAAAATTCTCATATGTTTCTAAAAGCATTCAACTTGTGGTGATAATCCCCTTTGATGAAAGAGGAAATAAAGACTAGGGAAAGAAAAAAAATCTAGAGGAAAGAAACATAAAAGACACGAAAACTTCTAATCTTAAACACAACATGGATTTTAAAGGCAAACTTAAGAAAAATAGACTTTGATTTTAATCAAAACCTTAGAGTGACCAAACATTGCTTAGGTCTGATACTCTTTCTTTTTCACTATTTAAAGTACAGCTTAATTTTGCCTAAGAATAAGTATCTTTTGCTAGGGCTGGGGTAGAGTAGTGGCTCACCTTCACAATTTGCATGACAGACTACAGTGAAAACCTCTGGAGACATTCAGTACAAACATGTGTCACTAATCTTGATACTGAATATTATTTGTGAACTAATAATATTCCCTTGGAATTAATTTTTTTAATGTTTTTATTTTTTAATGTTTTATTTTTAATGTTTTAATGTATTTATTTAATGTTATTAATGTTTTAATGCATTTTATTTTAATATTTTTAGTGAATATTTTAATGTATTTATTTAAATTTTTTTTTAATGTTAAGAGACACAGAGCATGAGTGGGGGAGGGGTAGAGGGAGAGAGAGAGAGGGACACAGAAGCTGGCTCCAGAAGCTGGCTCCAGAACCTGACGCAGGCCTCAAACACAGAGCCTGATGCAGGGCTCGAACCCATGAACAGCGAGATCATGACCTGAGCCAAAGTCGGATGCTTAACCTACTGAGCCACCTAGGCGTCCCTCCCTTGGATTTAAAACAAATACTCAATTGTATTAATATGTAGTTAGGTAATGTCCAAACCCCTAAAACAATTTTTCATCAATTATATAAGAAATACATACTTTATTTTAATGGCAGTAAACATACACTTCAGCAATTGTGAAAATACATATTTCTTATCAGTGGATATATGATAATAGCCACTAACATAAAGATTGCCTTGACTAAGACTTTCATTAAGAGTGGTCATTAATATTTTTGTATAGTTTCTGTCCTAGAAATAGTAACATTTTACGTAACTTACTTTGAAATTCAGCTACTGATACACCTAATGATTTCGTATAGAATGGCTTATATATTACAACATGTTATTTTATGTTCTTCAGAGAGTCCCCAATTTATATTTAAATAATTGAGTTAAACACGATTAAATTCCCTTAATTCATTTTAAAAAGCATTTTTGAAACTTACTTCACAAAATTCTCTTCTCTTTCAGATACTACCTCAGATAGCTAGAAATAACAAGAGCCATAAGTTCTTAGTTTGAAATAGAAATACCTGCAGGCTATTCCATGCCCAAGAATCACCGGGAACTTCTCCACTGTGCACCTATTTGGGAGGAAGATTTGTGTTTTTCATTGTGAGAGTTTGGTCTTCCCTATTTACTGGAGTTATTATCAATTTGACAGGAAAGACTAAGTTTCTAAAATATGATTGCTTAAAAAATACACACGCATCTATGTGTATATACACACATATATGTATATCCCTGATTTTAATAGTTGCTACTCATATATGACTTGTGATTTAATATTTTTATCAGTCTCTGTGCAATTCTCACTTTCTAGTCACTTTTATTAATCTGTAGAATACTCTATGATAATACAATGCCCTGGAAGGTAAAGCATTCAGTTATCAATCTAAAGAGTGGTGTAAATATTCTCTATTTCTCTGCTTTATCCCATTCCTAGATTTATCTCTCCTTTTCTTTCCCCTGTCTCTAGCTATACCTGGAGATTTTTCATGGCTTGCCATACTTTTGAGTTACTGGAAATAAAACATATTTGGGCTGAAGGAGAGAAGAAATATGCAGAAGGTGTAGAAGTCAATATTTGAAAAAGTTCTATATGTGCTACATACACAAACCACCCCCACCACACACAAACACACACATAAACATGCAGTTTTACAGAGAAGGTTTTTAAGGAAACTGGCAATTATTAGGTGATGAAGAACATGGCCTCATAAAGTGAGAGAAAGTTTTTGCAAAAAAAATCTGTGTTCTACAATGGTAGGAAGAAACATAACTAATGACTGACGTTAAATATTGTTTATAGCACAGTGGGACAAGAAATTTTCTGTAGTATTTCAACTTGTCTTACAGTCTCTTAAATTTTATTGAATTTTTAAAATTTTAAACTAAATTCACCAAAGATTATTGAATATTTTTTATAAACAGGATATCATAAAGAGCTCAAAAACAATAACTAAACAACTGTTCAAAAATATTAATTTTTAACATAAAATCATGGATAGATTTAAGAAAAGAACATAATGGACTACCAATAAGTCATAAAAGATCTGTAAATTTTGTGAGACCATGTCTAAGTGGTGTTTTATGAAGGAGGAGACATTGAAGACAGACCATAAAGCAACACGAGGTTTCCAATGCTAAGGGAAGGGCCATAAAATTCTTGGAGGAACAAGTCTGGGCCCACTATCTGCTAGCCACTTTGCGTATACCATTGCAACAAATCCTCAAAACCTCTACCCTAAAGGCATTTTTGTCCACATATTAAGTTTAGTAGCATCCTTACAGATGTTAAGAACCTTGCCAAAAGTGAAAGCCAGGTATATTTGAAGATTCTCACAAACTGCAGTGGTTGGGCCATTAAAACAAAACAAAACAAAATCTTCAAATTCAGAATTTAAAACATTGCTCATGAAGTCAAAATTAAATTAGCAGTAGAAAAAAGAGCTTATACTAAGAGCTATTACTAAGAGCTTATAATTCCTTTAACTCCACAGAAGGGTCCCAGAAAACCGGGTAGACTTGGGGCAGACAAGTTCGGCTTCATTTAGGGAGTAGTGGAGTTTAAAGATAGAAATACAGGGAGGAAATATTTCAAGGGGTGAACCTGTAGATCTGCAAAGTCACTGAGGATTTTGAGTTGGAAAATGCAAGTGGAACTGTGTCTTGAGAAAAATGAGTTCATGGTTAAAGGAAACTAACTAAAGACAGAAGCAGAAAACCAGGAAAGGTTTTATCGTGACTTTATTAAGATTTAAGAAAAAGTCTCTTACTGTCTCTGGATTGAAGGTATGTCACCTACTTAATTTCCTTTATTGCAGGTTGTCTACTTTTTTAACTGTACCTTAAATCTAGTCATCTCCTCATGAAGCCTTCAGGGTGAGATAAAATGTCATAGCACCATAGTAAGGGCCACAGGGGGGAAAAAGACGGAAGGAAGGAAGGAAGGAAGGAAGGAAGGAAGGAAGGAAGGAAGGAAGGAAGGAGAGAAAGAAAGAAAGAAAGAAAAAGAAGGAAAGAAAGAAAGAAAGAAAGAAAGAAAGAAAGAAAGAAAGAAAGAAAGAAAGAAAGAAAGAAAAAGAAAGAAAGAAAGTGAATTTATGTCTGGCTTAACTTGGACACATTTTCAACTGAATAGTTTGAACCTACAGCCTTATAATTTTCATGCTCTTGAAAAAGACACTTGTAAAATTATTTTCTTGCTACTTTTCAAAGCTCTGGTTCAGAAAATTACTACCCTTTTGATGTGAAAGCTGATGTAACTAATTATAGCTAGGAAGACACAATTCCTCCTTTAATAATAAAGAAACAGCAATCTTTCACCTAGAATATAACACAGTGTCTGGATTTGAAGCATGAAAGATTAAATCAGTAAGCTTTGAAATTCTATTATATTCAAAGAGGCAATGTCTCCAAGGACAATAATATTGACGATAGGAGGAGGTTTCTCAAGAGCATTTCAGCCTATTAGCAGACTGCCATGCAGCAGAAAGAATGCTGGGCTAAAGGCGAAGGAGACATGCATTCCTGTTCAGGCTCATCTAATAGTCAGTGAGTATTTAGGTCAAATTAGTCAACTTCTGTAGTTTAACAATAATGCAATGACTAGCTTCAACCACCAATTCCTAGCAGGAGGTAAGGAGGAACAGAAAGGGAAGGATGAAGAGAGAAAGAGGGATACAGAAGGAGAGAAAAAGAGATGGTGCAAAAGAGAAGGGAGACCCAAAGACAGGCAGTGAAGGAAGAAGAGAGCGAGAGAGGTCAAGTTATGTATTAGTGGTTCTTAACTGTAACTGGCAACAGAATAAGTTGGAAGGCCCAGATTAATGGGCCCAACCCCAGAGCTTTTGATGCAGCCTAGGAGGGTGGGAGTAGGGGTGGGATGTGAGTTAGCATCTGTAAATTCCCAGGTGAGGCCAGGGCTGCTGGTGTGGGAGCCACACTTTCGGAATACTATGATAACTCTCCATCTATATGGAGTCGTGCCTAGAAAAAAACAGGTGTAGTTCAGTTCTTAAAATTTAAGAAACCTGTTCCAATTGCCAGCTTTGTAAAAGTCATTATCATTTGTATAAGCTGTGTTATTTTGTTTCAAGACACTGAACTTCTCCTACGTAGGCATATGATAGAATCTTTACTTCTTATATTTGTGCTATGATTAAATGGATTTTATATTTCACTACATATCAGAGATGGGAGAAAAAACCCAAGGTAACAGTACACATTTATGCCGATGGGGTAGTGAGAGATCAAATGGGCGTTCTCATTCACTGTTGGTGCAAGTATAATTTGGCCTACTTGTTTCAGATTATCTTCTGGTGCCATGTGAAAAAAGCCTTATTAACTCAACAGCTAAAGGCACCACTGCAACCACCATTAATAACAACAGTAATTGAACATTACTCTGTGCTAGGCATCTGGTTAGTGCTTTACACGTGTTAACGACTGATATTTAACCCTCCCAAGAACCCTAAGGGGAAAAATAAAAAAGAATCCCAGTATGTTTTTCTTAGATGAGTATTTTAGTTATTCATCAGCGCAGGCATTATTTTAAAAGTGACACTGACACAGAAAAAAATGGAGGTGTACACATAGTAAGAATGAGGGTAGAAAGGTACATTCTGTATTTCACCCATCTAAGGATGCTCAGGAGGGCAGGAACTAAACTTATTTTCTGCTGCTCTGGATGAATATCCATGAACATAGTTCTCATTCTTGGAATGTCTAAAGTGATGTCAGAGTTGTAAGAGGGATTCCCCTAATCTGGCCCAAATCAAAACTTTGTCCCTGGCAGAACACTGAGATGAAAAGAAAGGAAACTCATGTTTAAAACTTTACTCTGCATGCTAAAAATGACTTAAGATGATGCATTTAAGAAAAAGCACATATGCTATATCATGCCTTTTCTGAGTCTGCAAGGACAAGTATTTATCTTATTGTTAACATCTTAAACCTCCTATTCCAAAAAAAGGAAATAATAGATCTGTTTGCAAATGTACTTCTCTACTTCTTTGGGAAAAGATCACCAATTTTGTTGTTTCATAATCTATAGACGTAAGACTAGCTGTGTTTTTCACAATTATAGGTGACTTTGATCATAGATCTACAGGAATAAACCTCATTATCTACTCTTTCTTGAAAACTGCAGTATCTCTCTTCATAAGGTAATTGTCTCATCTCTCCCTGCTGTAATCTATGAAAATTTTATTGCCAATTTTATTGACTTGACAGTTTTCAAGTCATTTTGACTTGTAATATCCATCTCCCATCTTTTCTTTATAACAAGTGTCTGCCAAAGTAAAACATATTAGCAACAGAACTTTGAATTGTATAACATGGAGCACAGGTAACAACGTGTATTATAAAGGATGGGAAAGAGGACTGAGGATCTTTTTACTTCTACTCCCTCTCTGCCTCTATATAGCTGCATGACCTTGTAAAGATCACTTCACCTTTATGCCTCTCATTTCTCTCGTATATAAAATGAGTGCATTAGACTAGGTAACTTTAAATTCAACTCAAGCTCTCCAAATTTATAATTTATTCTGATAAACAGTAGTCCTGAGATGGTTACAGGTTAAAAGACGTTATGGATAACAAATAAAGTTCTTAGTTCAGAAATAGGCTTTTAAATAGTTTTGTCCATGAGTTCTAACAAGAAGACATTATATTCTCTGATAGAAATGAAGTTAATAAGCCCTTTTTATATTACTCTTTTAGATTCAAACATTCAGCCATACATAAAACATTTTTAGGACTCCTTTTATTTTTTAAATATTTTTTAATTTTTTTAATGTTTATTATTTATTTTTGAGAGAGAGAAAGACAGACGGTCTTTCTGCGAGTGGGGGAGGGTTAGAGAGAGAGGAAGACACAGATTTCGAAGCAGGCTCCAAGACTCTGAGCTGTCAGCACAGAGCCCGACGCAGGGCTTGAACTCACACACCATGAGATCATGACCTGAGCTGAAGTCAGATGCTCAAACGACTGAGCCACCCAGGTACCCCTAGGACTCCTTTTAAATAGTACCTTAGGGTACTGATTAATATTACTTAAAATACAGGGGCGCCGAGGTTGCTCAGTAGTTTGAGCGTCCAACTTTGGCTCAGGTCATGATCTCATGAGCCCCCACATGGGGCTCTGTGCTGACAGCTCAGAGCCTGGAGCCTGCTTCAGATTCTGTGTCTCCGTCTCTCTCTGCCCCTCTCCCACTTGTGCTCTGTCTCTGTCTGTCTCTCAAAAATAAATAAATTTAAAAAAAATTTTTTATATTACCTAAAGCACATAGTACATACAATAATTCACCCATTCGATTACAGTAAAAAACGCAGCCAGTTAGAGAACTGGTTTGAATTTTTAGGGAGTCTTCACTAGTGATATCGGTTATTGCGGATGAATCAGCTAGGTAAATAGTTCTCTGTATCATACATATTGTATATATAAATACATAAGATACACAGAATCTTATGGCAACATATGAAAATAGTAACATGTGTGGCTTGGTGTTCTAATTTCTAACAAGTAAACGAAAGCTATGTATCTAGACATGAAACACATGATGCAGAGATGTTGATATCAAACCTATGATTCTAGCAAAATGGGTGTTGGTGAAAAAATAAAAATGCCATCTCATTACCTACTTTAATTCTCTATGTTTTCTTCTTCAAGTAAGCGTTATGGCTATGCAGCTATAGCCATGGCAATCTGATGGCAGCACATGTTTTTTATTATTTTTGTTAATTAATTAAAGATATATTCAATTTATGTTCTCTATTTTAACCTTAACTTACAGAAATGCTACCTTTACGTACATAACTCTAAGTGCATACCATAAACATGCACCTCGAAAATGTTTACATTGAAAAACTTAAATACTATTTCCAGCCAAGATAACATCGGCATAATAAAATTTCAGAGGTGGCCATATTTCATTCCTCTGAAGAACTGTGCTGCCATCGGATTGGACCCAACGTGGTGGCAATTTTCATAGTACTCGTTATGAAGAAAGTTGGCAATTCCACAACTTAATAAATTGGCAGAAATCATTCTTGCATTCCATTAAGCTTAGAAAAAACATCAGCGACAAAAAATCCTGTAAAGCTCGTTAAAGCTTTTGGATGGCAATCCCCCCAAAATAAGATATCTGGTTAAGTGTGGCCACGGAAATGCAACATCTCCCGATTCTAATTCCGCTGAGGAGATAATGATCTAGCGCCTGCCGCATTTTCATGTTTACCGCTCAGAAGCAGGTATTTCCATGATCTCGCCTGGAAGTGGAAGATGGAAGAGACTCCCTAAGAGGGGTAGGATGATAATACTAATAATACTCGCCTCTGAAGTTTGTTGCAAGAATTAAATTAGTTAATTTGTATAAAACACTAATGACAGGGGCGCCTGGGTGGTGCAGTCGGTTAAGCGTCTGACTTCAGCTCAGGTCACAATCTCGCGGTCCGTGAGTTCGAGCCCCGCGTCAGGCTCTGGGCTGATGGCTCAGAGCCTGGAGCCTGTTTCCGATTCTGTGTCTCCCTCTCTCTCTGCCCCTCCCCCGTTCATGCTCTGTCTCTCTCTGTCCCAAAAATAAATAAAAAACGTTGAAAAAAAAATTAAAACACTAATGACAGCATTTGCTCCACAGGTACTAATATAGAAGTTTCCGGTACTGTTTGCTATACGATATTGTTTGATTATTACATGTATTCAACATGCCAAATGGAGGTATTTGTTCAGATTCTTCTTTGGATATTCAGGGGTATACTACAAATTCTGTGGGCTCCAGAGACTTTTTGCCTTTGTGGGCCTCTTCCTCCCCCCCCCCCCCCCCCCAAATTTTAAATTACATTTTATAACTGTGTTGGTGCAAATATAAATATATTAATAATAAATATTCATACACAATTATGAAGTTTACTTTTACTTCTTATTTTAAAAGTAAATAAGCCATTTTCATGGGCCCCCTAGAAGTAATGTGGGTCACAGGCACCGTGCCTACTGTGCTTCATACGAAGTTGGCCTACATATCAGAATCTTAGTGAACTTGAGAGTGTGTGGAGGAAAATAGTTGTTAGTTAATTTTTTAGATGATAATAAAGGCTTTCACTTAACTGCAATTATGTTTTTTTTGGTTAAATTTATGAGAATATTTTATAATGCATCAGTAACTCCACAAATAACCTCATCAAAAAAGAAAATACAATTTTCGCACATATTCACTACTCAGTGTTGTTTCCTGAGTAGTATCCACGTTCATTATATATTTTAAAGATAAACAATATGCTTCAGATGGTTCTGAAATGAAAACAACACATACCAGTATTCTTAAATAGCAATCTAAATGCTCTTAGTTGATTCTCTAAGTCTTTCTGCCAAGTCAGCAATCAGAATGCAAATCCAGTACTCAAGGGCATCATATGAATTTATGATTTATTCTTGTGGAAACACCATTTAGTTCTTTCATCTATTTCTTGCAAGGAGTTCGCTATGAGTTTTCAGTTTTATCGCCTGCCTCTTTTCTGGACACGACACAATGGATTTATAGAATTATAAATAAATTTCCTATGAACATGAATTACTACATTCTTAGTTAAGTCAATCTAGTGAAGTGAGTCTTTTCCAAATTATTCTGTAAGAAGAGTTTGTTCTTGGGACACCTGGTTGAGCGTCTGACTCTTAATTTCATCTCAGGCCGTGATCCCAGGATTGTGGGATCAAGCCCCGTGTAGTACTCTGTGCTCAGCATGTAGCCTTCTTGGGATTCTCTCCCTCTCTCTCCCTCTCTCCCTCTCTCTCCCTCTCTCCCTCTCTCCCTCTTCCCTCCTCTCCCTCTGCCCCTTTCTGCTGCTCATGCACATGCTCTTTCTAAAAAAAAAAAAATTAGTTAAAAAATAAAAGAATAGTTTGTCCTTTATCAGGTATATTTTTTGATTAGGGCCTGGCCTCATTGTTTCCATCTATGGGACCAACCTTTTTACACTGGATATTTCTTAATGCTGACTTTGCTACAACCCAGCACATATATTCTTGGCCGGTTCTGTAGTTTTATTTGCAGAGCTTTGTATATATCATAAATAGTTCTAATATATGCCAAATAATAGTCTATTTCTACAGTAAGCCAGGAAAGTCATTCTAGTTCAACATTATTCTCCAAAAGGAAACATTACTGGGACCTAAATATTTCATCTCTTCTATCAAAAAACGCCTGGATCAGCTACCTTACAGGGAGGCATGACCATATTCAGACTTATGAACAAAAATTTTCACATAGAAACTATCCAGAAATCTCTTCAGAGATATGTAGCATAAGGATTTGCCCCTTTCTTTCCTTTTCTTCTCACTCTCCAGAATGCAGATGTGATATCTAAACCTCAATTAACTGTATCGATCATAAGGTAGAAGCTATGTGTTTAATTTGGTGGAGAACTTGATAAAAGAAGTCTGAATCTCTGATGCAGAATTAGTGAAAACAGCTTTGGAATACTGACGTTATTTATTTGAAAAATAAAGACATTGTTCTCTTGTTTAAGCCATTTTAATTTCAAGTTTTCCCTTATTTATAGCTGAATCTAAGTCTAAACTTCATGTATGTGGCATTTGAAAATGCGTACTAGTTGGGACGCCTGGGTGGCTCAGTTGCTTAAGTGTCTGATGCTTGGTTTCACCTCAGGTCATGATCTCATGGTTCATGAGCTCAAGCCCCACATCAGGCTCTGTGCTGACAGTGTGGAATTAGTCCACACTGGAATTAGAGCCTACTTGGGATTCTCTCTCTCCCTCTCTCTCTGCCCCTCCCTTGCTCACTCTTTCTCTTTCTCTCTCAAAATAAATAAATTAATTAAAATAATTAAAAATGAGTATTAAATAGTAAGATAGTGAAAAACTCAGACATCCAGGAGATTTTGACATGCAAAAGCTCATTTTCCTTCCTTCTCTCTCTCTCTCTCTCTCTCTCTCTCTCTCTCTCTCTCTCTCTCTCTCTCACACACACACACACACACACACACACACACACAGAATGTGGAACTGTGATAGCTATGACCAGTTCCCTCCTTATCAAGATCCTTGTGACTCATGTATTCAATGGCATTTGGTTTTTTCTTTTACCTATAGTACAAAATACCACTAAGAAAACAAGACAAAACAGAACCATCAGTAATAAAGTGAGGCTAAATGATATATCTTGCATTGACTAGCAAATGTGTCCTCCACTCTTTCACTTGCATGGGTAATTCATCAAGAGCCAATGGTTATATCAGATATAGCTTAAGAGCTACACTTTCTAACAATGGTGCTCAATCATTATTAACTTGTACAAGCAGAATAAAAATGGACCTTAATTCTGTGTGTGTTTTTTTCCAAGATTAGGCATTAAGAGGTACATTTCCTACTTCGCTTCCTACATATTGTTTTGAATTCATTAAAGCAGAAACTAAAACCAAGGCTTACATCAACATCCTCATCTCAGAAAACCTTTTTGTGACTAGTTCTCAACACTTATTTTTAGAGCTTATTAGCAGGAGCACCAGAAATGTATGGCTGAATAGGAAGTGCTCTCAATCATCCATCGTCCAGATCATACTTAATATTCAATTTTAATCAGGAACTCATCAATCACTAAATAGCCAGAAAATTTTAGTCAGTGGCCTGGTATATTTCATATTTCTGGTTGTTCTGAATGTAAAAACATTTTAATTTTTTTAAACATTTTAATTTTTAATAGCACCATAGCACAATGACATCGCTGGGGTATTCTAGTTGAATGAGTTCCGTTTTTTGGTGATTGTTCCAATTTTACAATGAAGTTACCTGGGGACAGGATAGCCCCGTAGAAGCCTCCAATATGTATGTATATGGAGACCTTTCTTACAATTGCACACATGTTGAAGTTACTATCCCAATGATGCATCTTTAGAAATACAGAACTTCACTAGCCACACAGTTAAAATACATTAACTGCCACTGCTCTATCCAACAAGGTAGCTGCTAGCTGCATGTGACTATATAAATATTAAATAATTAATAATATTAAATGATATTAGAAATTAAATTTCCTCGTCACCCTGGCCATATTACAAGTGCTCAACATCCACAGGTAGCCAGTGGCCACTGTATTAAACATAACAGATACAGAACATTTCTATCATCACAGAATGTTCAATGGGATAATGCTGAACTAGAATTTCATGTATCAACACACTTTGAAAGAGTATTAACTTAAAACTGAAAAGTTAATGTGTTCACAGTAACTTTTACTCAAATGAACAAACTAAAATACCAAAACAGTCTCCAAGAGATTTTAGTTAGAGGCCAGGAGGCTTGAAACTCCATGAGAAATGACAGCTATTCATAAAACAGCCAAGAGTAGAAATGTTTAAAAAAGAGTTTCTAAAAAATAACAATGATACAGAGAAGCTATTTAAAAATAATCTGATTTAAAAGAGGCATCATGGAAATATAAATGCCAAGTAAGAGCTTTCAACTAATAAAAAGGACAATGGAATCATGTCTCCTTATCATATCAAAATTGCAATTCTTAAAAACCAATAGCTTAAAAAATTCTTAGAAAATAATTGCTAAACTGGATAAAAGGTTTATTGTTTGGGTATTCTAATTGTTCTTTCTTGGCTCCTTTTATTGATGTCTCATTTCCAAGTCTGGCTCTGGTTTCTTTCACCCTAGCCAACAAATCCAAAGACTATTTCAAATGTTTGATTCTTCATTTCTCTAAGTATTAGAAAACTGCTTCTCTCAGTAACTATGTATAGTACAGCAGTGCATTTAAATTATTCTTCCAAATTTATGTAATGAGCACCACCCAGATAATTACAATAGCTATAAAGAATTCATTCATAGTCTATTTTACTATGGACTAAAAGAGGCTTTTTCAAATAAACAATTAGTATTCCCATATGATCACACTATAGGCACATCTTGAGTTCTGGTTTTGTAAAAATGAAGGATAATATGAAGCTAATTATTAGCACTAAGTCTTTCTCAGGAGAATTATTTGAAATAGGAAATTCACTTTAAGAGATTAAATTGAAATAGAGATTTCCTCTCTCCATGGTCCTAGGAATTAAACTTAATGAGATCCAGCACTTTGAATCCTTTTGAAAATTTGTGGGACAACAGTCACAATTAGAAGCATGACCTCAAACACTTCTTCAGTTGGAAGAACTGGTGTGTAAAACACAGCTTTCTAGAACTCGAAAAAAATGTCATCCTCAAATGCAACACTTACGCTTTTTATATTGTACATGAATGCAATCCTGACCCTACCAAAATGAGACTGAATGACTATATATAAATCCTCCATCACTAGCAAGATATATGCCAACCTTTTCAATGTGTGAAAACAGAATTAAATCTTTAGTACTATACATTAGAGAAAAAAAAATTGCTTAAGGTTCTCCTTGAGTATTCAGTGTTTACCTCAAAAATCTCCATGAACCCTTGCTGTGGGGTTCCAATCCAATTGTTGTGAATCTTTCCTTGGGGAATAGTTTATAGCTGCTCTAAATTATTGGGAATATCCCAACCCCAAATTCAAGAGTGTATAGGAAAGCTTAATAGCAGGGATTCTGGAGTCAGAGGCCTGCATCTGAATCCATGCTTTCCTACAATTGGACTCTGAGTTTGCATTACATCATCTGCAAAGCAGTGATAAAAGTTGCACTTATCTACAAAGTTGTTGTAAGGCAAAAACAAGAGAATCCATGTCAAACCATCATCACACTTGCTAGTCCAAAGTAAATATTAAATACATAATACCTAATATTTGTATTGTTGCTAAAATATCCCACTTATCCCTTTGTTTTTATTATTCCCTCAATCTGTAATGACCTTCCCAATCTCCATCCCAATATTTTTTGATAGCCCATATGCATTCTTAAATATTTCATTCAAGACTCACCCTCAGCAAGCCTTCTATGAGATTCCCAGCTAGATTAGGTGTGTCTCTTTAGGGATTCCATAATTCCCTGGTATAACCTTATTACTATACTCTTTGTACTTTAAGGAAGAATTTTGTATGTTTGTGTAAGTGTGTGTGAGTGTGTATGTACATGTGCATAGGTGTATGTAAGACTACACTATGGCCATTGCCTTCAAGGCAGAAAGTATGTCTCATTAATTTGTATCCTTAACACTTAGCAAGAGCATGCCCAGAGAAGGTACTCAAATATTTGCTGAATAAATGAAAGAAAAGAATCTTGATATTTTCTAATAGCTCCTGAAACAGAACATTATAATATTCTTGCAGCCAAAGCTGAACTAAACTGATGTTTTATTGAGTTTGCTTCCTTGCCATCAATATGAATTCTTAGTGCTACATATTGAAAATCATTATCTCCAAGCCAATTTCCCTTTATAAATAGAATACTGCATATTTTTATCAAGACCAACATAACCGTCAGCAAAATAATATATTCAATGCCCAGAGTATTAGATCAAATTAAGTTAGATACAGGTCTTGACCTCCAAGAATTCATAATAGGAGAAAGAGAGTATGAAATGAATAAATATAGATATTTTCCAAATATATTTTGTATGTATTTGTGTGTATATATATCTACAAACCTATCTATGATATGTATATAATAGAAACTTAGATAATTAAATGTACAATAGGCCTGAGTGTTTACTTAAGAAGCATATCTTTCTTGCAATTTGCCACATTAATGTTAAAATATTATTTCATAAAAATAAAATAAAAATAAAACATTATTTCATTATAGGAATGACTTTTAGTCAAGTCCTAATTAATTTTAAGTAAATTCTGACACCATTCTAAGATGCTTATTATATCCTATATATATGTCTTCTCTAAATTTTAAGTTAGATGAAAATGTCTTTAGAAGTATGTATTTTGTAATCACATCTTTTTATTTTCTAGGGCATTAATTATAATAAGTTTTTGTAAATTAGAGATAATGCAAATAAGTAAAATTACTTCCAGGAAGAAAAATGAAATTATGATTGTTAAAAATATTGCTTGTCTGTATATCAAGCTGACATCATTTTCTGACTTAATATATGCCCATTATTGCTGACCTGGCTTAAGTCAGATAAGGGTTCACAACTAACTTCTCCTTGTGTTCAATACAAACCTTATTTCTAAAGTTGTGACCTAATCAATCCTCTCTGCTATAATGAATGCATATTTGATCTGGTCATGCATTATTTCAAATATGCTGGGATGATGACTTCAGTTAGAAGATGATAGAAAACATGTTAGAGAATTTATTCCTCCTGCATCAAGATAGCTCCACCACCTACCTACTTTTGACTAAACTATTTTAGAATGGCTGTGTTGAGGACTGGGTTTCATCTTGAGTGACCTCAATTAGGAAACCCACAAATCACAAACAAACACATGCCCAGAATACTCTATTATCACAGTCTTGGTAAATATACTTTGAGAGTAGAAAATTTAGTTTTGTCATTGCTGGTCCTGACACACTTTGAACCAAGCCTTTTCTATAGCACTTCTACCTCCAGACGGACAGTTACATTCCTACTGCTATTTATTTAACATAACTTATGAGCCTACATGTTTCTGTGGACAATGCACATGTTTCAGAGACAGAATTGACACCAATTCTAAGTCACATTTTGCTTACCTATGAAGTAAAAGCAATGTCTTATGTTGTAGAATCACATGTGATAAGAGATAATGTATGTAAAGCATAGCTGAGCAGAGTGCCTGACCCAGGGTAATTACTCATTAAATGAGAGCTTCTGTCATGATGATGATGATGATGACTGCCATTTCATCCCTTGGAATGAATTTGATCAAATAAAAGGGAACAGGAAAGCTGCATGTGTCTGACCCTTTTCCTCTATCCATCCCAGTTGTCTTAATAGGCTCATTATTGATGATCCTCCTAGGGACTGAAGGGAAAAATCATCAGAAACCTGAATGAACCTCAGCCTCTGGTCAGACAGAATCAGAATATCCCATGGGTCCCCGAACAATTCAGTTAGGATTTTTAATATGCTCTTTCTTTCTCTTCTCCCTCACCTACTGGATTTTAAATGTCTAGATAGATGCACTCAGGTACAATGATCTAGATAAACACCTCCATTGATGAAAGGACTCCTTTATAGCTTTTCCAGAAGAACATCATCTGTTATGTGTTCTGTTTCATTTTTATAACACAATTAAACAGACTCATAGAGAAGTTTGAGCCATGTAGCTAGGTAACACTCAAACAATGCATTTTTATTAGCTCATAGAATGAAATTTAACAAAGATTTTAAAAATCTGACAGAATTTATCCTTAAGTAGTAAACAGTATAAGTAAAGAGAAGAAAGAAAAGCTTTTATAGTATTTCAAGTAAAAATAAAAGACCTGTTATTTTACCACAAGATCGATAAAAGTCATTGCATTTAGGCCCTATTCAGAGATACATAGTGTTAGTGTCATGGCAGGTCATGATCTCAATGTACTTTCTTCCAGTAGGATCAACTTCAGAGGATTTGAGATCAAGGCAATGAGGGGGGTCCAGAAAACACATTACATGGCAAAGTTTAAATGACTTAGGAAAGTTCACCCCAGCAGAGAAAAGCCTAAGGAGGGACATGATAGCTCTCTTCAAGTACAGTTCTAGAAAGGATGTGAAAAAGAAAATATATTGTGTTCAATCTCTAAAGCCTAATTTGGATAAATGGGTGATAGAGGAAGGTGTACATGTCAGCACAATCTTTAAAAAACTTCATAAAAATTTGATTCTTGCTGCAAAGAAATGGACTGCCTTAAACTTCCAATTACACAACATTCAAAAAGTTCATAGAAGGCCATATAAATATAGAGAATATACTAGAGTCTTTCAACTGGTAGAAGATTGAACTAGGTGACCTATGGGAAAACTGTTACTTTCAGGATTCTATGGTTGTAAGAATAGAAAGAACTACTGTTTGAAAAACCCCACCTAAATGTCTGTATCTATGAACATGCTGCTGAATTTATTTAAGTATCATGGTTATGATGGCATAAACGACCAAAACGAAATCAAAAGGGATTTGGATACCATTGCAAATGAGTGAAAATTGGGACACAGGGAGCAAAAGCACTAAGAAAATTGAGAAATAATATTTAATTTCTTTCTTGTCATAGAAATGTGTCTTTAAAAAAAACAACTAGAATAGGGAAGCCTGGCTGGCTCTGTCCACGGAGCATGTGACTCTTGACCTCAGGGTTGTAAATTTGAGCCCCATATTAGGTGTAGAGATAACTTAAAAATAAAATCTTTTTTTAAATGTTTATTTGTTTATTTTGAGAGAGAGAGAGAGAGAGAGTGCATGTGCAAGAGGGGGAGGGACAGAGAGAGAGGGAGAGGAAGAATCCCAAGCAGGCCAGGCACTGTCAGCATAGAGTCCCACATGGGGCTTGATCTCAACAAACCTTGAGACCATGAACTGAGCCGAAATCAAGAGTCAGATGCTTAACCAACTGAGCCACCCAGGAGCCCGTAAAAATAAAATCTTAAAAAAACAAACAAAAACCAAAATATACCTAGAACATTTACAATAAAGACTTGTTTCATGTGTTTCAATGTAATTATCTCTGAAACAACATATTTCTATTAGAGAGCAAATATAACATTCTCAATAGTAACACTGCATCATTTATCCATTTGCTGTGCATCATTTAAAACTACAGTAGATACAGATGATCTTAAACTATTTGGAAAAAAGAAAATATCAATTATGTTTAACCAACAAAAAATAAGAGAAAAACAACTGGTATAGTAATCAGCTCAAAAGTTAGCTTACATGCATGAATTTAAATAAAAACTTAAAAACAAAATAAATAAAAATTCATAATTAAAGGATAAAATAAAAGCTTACATGCATCCATTTTTTCCTATTTACTAGGATGGGCCTAAAAGGAGGAAAGGAGGTACTGAAAGGACAAAAACCATGTTCAAATATCCTGGCAATTTCATATGCTCCATGGACTCTAACTTCACTACAAGAATTGATGGCTGACTTTTGTTCCTTCCAACTCAGGCAAACGATCGCTCATTTCAGAGCATTAAAAAGTTCCTCACACGTTTTATATCATACAAACACAAATATATTTTTAAACTGCATCCAGGCTCTGCAGAGTCAGCCAGTGAGAAGAGCCAGGATTTAAAATCCCAGCTTTGCACAGAACATACTCTCTCATACTTATATCGTTTCTTCATAGTGCCAAGTATATTTTCTGGCACATAGGAACAGGCAATAAGTTGAGTTAAATGAAATCTGGATTCTGTGTTTACTTGCTAGGTTTGTATATGACTGTGCATTTGTTTTTCTGTGTTTCTGGGCATCATATTTGTTTCTGTTAAACAACAGTGTTCTGGTATGTTAGACTGTGTGCAACATCTAATGTACATCAATTTCATAGATTATTACTAAATACCAATCTTAAGGTGACGGTGAGAGATAGTTACAGAGAACCTTATTATAGTGAGGTAAAGTAGGTAAATCTGTCATGTCACAGATTATTTGGGGGTCTCAAGTGTTAAGACCATAAAACAAGATTCAAATGTCATCTAAGTCAATCTCTTCTCCATCCTCCTGCTAAAATTATTTCTCCCATTTCATAAATATGAATCAAATTTTTATGTGCTCAGAAAGACATTTGTAATTTATTACTTCATGCATTCCATGGATAATTATTGATCACTTATGAAAGTAAAAACACATTAGAAAGGTGAAAGCACAAATACGAGTACAAATATAATTGTTAAGTGCAGAGATCATTATTTATGTTATAATGATTACTTTCAAATCCACTCATAGCAGAATTTATTAAGATTTAAAAAGTGACAAGTGACCCCAATTTTTGTTCGGTCAACATTCAACAGACATTTTAGTGCCAAAGTAATCTACACACTGTGCCCAGAATATGCCCTTAATTTTTTTTTGCCACTGAGACTTTGCTTATGTCAGGTAAGGAAACTCTCCTCTATCCCCTACTATGACTGTCATCACTAATTGGTCATGGCACCCATTACTGGTGACCCTGGACATGCCTGAGAATTTTTCTCATCAGTCGCACAGGAAACATCCAAATTCTAACAGAGTTAGCATATAAGAAAAACTTCTAATATTTATATTTTCATAGTTCTTAATAATATGGGATAGTGAGTAATGTGCCAGCTAGACAATACTCTATGTCTAATGGTTTTGCATTAGATTTAGAAATATTCTCTATATGGCCATTACTTATGCTGATTGTCCATAAAAACTAAGGGCATAGTATTTCCTGACGGCATAAATCAGGAAATTATTGTCTGAAGCTCAGAAGCATGGCCCAGGGTAGATATGTATAGCTATGAGCCAACAGCACAGAGGTGAAAGAAATAGCACAGAAATTTAGGGGTTTCTTTTAATGGTTAAGGAAAATGAATAAGGATTTGGAAAACAGTTTTATAGAGGAACCAATTAGCATATTTTGAAAAGTGTCTATGAATAAAAAATAAAAAAGTATCAAAACTCTAATAGTTTATTTCACATATCATTTTTTTAAAATGTATGTTTGAGCTGAAGACTTTGCACTTGTGGAAATTTTACTTCTGTATGCAGATACTGTTGTGTCCAAGGATGTGTAATTGAGAGAGAAGTAGCTAGAAAGTACAGGTGACTCTTGAATAACACGGCTCTGAACTTTGAAGGTCCACTTACACATGGATTTTCTTTGATAAAAACAGTAGAGTATCTTAAATGCATTTTTTCTTCCCTATGATTTTCTTAAAAACATTTTCTTTTCTCTAGCTTACTTTATTATAAGAATATAGTATATAATACATACAACATACAAAATATGTGTTCACGGACTGTCCATGTGTTCATAGACTGCTCATGTTACTGGTACGGCTTTCAGTCAACAGTAGGCTATTAGTAGTAGTTAAGTTTTAGAGGAGTCAAAAGTTATATGCAGATATTCAACTGTGCATGAGGGGGGCATCGGCACCCCTAAACCCCACATGGGCTTCAACGGTCAACTGTATTATGAATGATGTAAGTTCCCAAGATGAATTGGACCTTTAACTCTACAGTAAAAAGAAAAAAAAATAAAATAAATCTTTATTCAGCATCTGTGATCTACAAAGCAATGTTCTAGATATTGTTATAAACCTGTGGGGGAGAATTCAGCTCAAGTCTGACCTTCTTCGAAGAGAGAACTTTTGTCAGCAGGCATATTGAGGCACTTTAAACACAAGTCTACAGGTAGAGCATTATAGATCCATGGATTTCTTTTTTTCCTTATTTGGCTCCTAGAGATACTATAAATAAACAGAAATGCGATGCAAGCTATGCCTAGCTCTTCAGTAAAACCAATTCCTTTTAACTAAAATACAGATGAACGGGAATCATAGATCCAATTAAAATGTATCTTGGATTGAAAGTGAAAACAAAACAAAGCATTTGTTTCCATTATTCCAGATTCCACTAGCAGGTCACAACTTGCAAGCATGGTATGTATGGCATTTGGCTGATGTTTAAGTCTGGCCTGAGGTGCAGGGAAGGGACAGCTAGTGCTGTAGGCCAATCCACTGATCTTTTCTGCAGGAAGATAAGAGAACTTATTTATTTTGTGGCTCAAGGCTCAAATCTTTGGTAGAAGCATAAAGTTCTTTTACTGGGATACCTGATCAGGGACATTAATTTTCTGCTGAATCTTTTCTGATATTCTCCCAGAAGAACTTCATATATCAAAATTCACACTTGTTTCTCAGAACATGTTCTATTATGTTTGGCTCTAGCTTTTTATTTTAGCTAAAAGGGTTTGCCTGATTTTTAAAAGTTACTTCTAGCTGTTTGAACTTAAACATGTTTTTACTAGAGTAGTCCAATTTTGGTGTCATGTCTTCCATTTTATTGGGCAATAATTTAGCATATTTTCATTTATCTCTTGCCAGTAGGAATCAAAATGTGGTAAAACAAGGGAGACAGTTGATGCATGGTATGAAAAATAATACTGTTTGTGTCTAAACATATGGTGTCTACCACAGAGTACGGGCCCCCTTCCTTGCTCCATTGTAACAGATTATCTCCTTACACATCTTTCTCCATTTCCCTCTCCCTCTCCATGAATATTCTGTTCAGGAAGAGGCATTGCAGAAGGATTGTAAGACTTTCCCTCCTATTTATCTGATTTGGGATAAACATGCATCATCTAAATTATCTCACTGCAAACCAAAATTTCAAAATGTCATCTCAGACCTTCTTACCTTAATACTAAGCAACATCTGAATTTGCATGACATTATATTTATCAGAACTTTATAACTGAATTACAACTTTTGACTCTAGTTTTCTTCTTTTTATGAATGATGATGACCAGAAATCCTGTAACCATAGCTAATCAGATGGCATCCTCCAAGGCAAAAAGTGAATTTCAATTCCTGGCCATATTAATCTTCAATCAGCCTTTCACAAGGTAGTTCTCTCTGCACCTAGGTCGTGTGAGAAAAGGCTTATTGCATACTTTCCTAGATCTATCAGGAAATAACAGAAAGTAGTTTTGGTCAGATTAACATCATGAAGAGTCAATTAAAAAGCTCAACATCAAATCAGCCATTCAGTAGGTTTTTACATAAAACCTCCCTCTATGCTCCATTATGATCTAAGAATCCACCAGTAATTTGATTTCTATCTTTTTAAAAAATGTTTATTTATTCTGTGAGAAAGAGAGAGAGAATATGCACAGGTGGGGATGGGGGCAGGGTGGGAATGCCAAGCAGGGCTTGAACTCACCAACTTTGAGATCATGATCAAGGGCTGGATGCTCAGCCCACTAAGCCACTCAGGTGCCCCTATTTTCTATCTTTAGACCCTCCAGGTTGAAATTTTTAGCATGTGATTAAAAATTATCCTCTTTGGAAAGAAAATCCTTGCAAATCAACTTTATGGTTATATATAAGGCAAAAGAGAAAAAAAAGGGAGAAAAAAGAACTTAACTGAAGAAAATTCTCATCTCATGAGATTTAGATTATCTTTATGAATGGTGTTGTTTTGTTCCTCATAAACTCTTCCCTTCTTCTGAGTCTCTGATCCAAGACACCACATACTTTACTTTCATTATGATCAATTGGTCAGTTAACTTGGGCCTCCACTCATCCCTTCCAGTTAAGAAATCAATAACTTTAAAAGGTTACAACTTTAAATTCCCCAAAGGAAGCAGTGTCTTCTTTATTCCAGTTGTTCTCCAGAATACTAGTACTAATGGTTATTATCCATGAAACCTTACTTCTTAGCACAAAATAGAACAGGGCTTTTGCAAAAAATAGTTTATCACCTATATTGAAGATTATTGAATTTCTATCTATGTTTCTCTCTATACATGTCTATTAAGTAATACTGAAAACCATCACTTTAGCTACTTTGTCTGGAACATTATTTTACATGGTTTGTTTTTTTACCTTATTTGAAAATTCTAACTCAACGTCAGTAATATTCCAGGATGATAACAGTAGAGATAGGCTCAAGATACATTCTTCCAGATCAGTGGTTCTTAAGATTTGATGTGAGAAGCAAAAATGCAGTTGTCATGGTTCCCATCTCCAGAGATGATTTGTTTTAGGTGAATGCGAAGAATACGCATTTTTAATAAGTGACTGAGTTGATCCTAATTCTGGTGGCCTTTGGTCCACAGTAAGAAACATCACTCAAAATTTGCTAAACTCTACATATGAATCTTGTTATGTGGAATTTGTATACATTTTGATCATGTCATTTATATTTCCTATGGAAATGCCTTTATCTCCTTACAATATTATGTACTTTTCATAAAAAGGCCAAATCAAAAATAGTTCTAAATATTTTGTGAAAATATTGGTGCAGACACTGTTCACTAGGTTGGTAGATAACCAGCTTACAAGGATCCACATGACTGGATTATCTTAGACTCTACCTCTTCTAAAAAAATAAAAACAAAAACAAAAAACCTCATCAGAAAGTAAGATACTTTCTTTTCTTGGATAAACAGAGCTGTGAAACATGCTACACTTTCCCTCTTTTCTTTGGCTGCCAGGAAATTCAGAGCTGATTTTATGCTCACTAATGCTTTATTTAACATAATTGTTTTTCCCCATCATTTCCGCTTCATCTTTAATACTTGGCACTTATTTAATCTTTTGGTTCATTTGACAGTAAATTGTTGCATACCCTCTCTGAAAATTGGCAGATATAAAAAAATAATAAAGGAATGATTAAGCATATAATTTTAAAACAAGTTTGCCAGAGATGTAAAATTTTTATCATTTGGTAACCCAAACTCATTAACTATTGAATTTTCAACAGCAACAAAAAGTTTTATAGGAGGACTCAGAATTCCAGTTTCTAAATAGGAAATACCTCTTCACTTAAGGTGTATGTTCAATCAGTATCTCTTCATTTTCAAAAATCTTCTCCTGCCTAATTGTCCATTGAGTGATCCACTAGGAACTTTTTTCCCTTCTATTCTTAGTTTCCTCCCTCTCTTCCTTCCTTCTTTCCTTCCTTCCTTCCAAGCTGTACATACCTAATGTCTACAATTTGAGGAGTTTGGGGATAATTATACACCCATGAAACTATCACCACCGTCAAGGCCACAGACATATCCATCACCTCCCAAAGTTTCTTCCTACTCCCTTACTACTTTGTCTTATGCAAAAAGAAAAAAAAAAAAGTACTACATTTAATATTATTAATATCATGTATTTAATAATAACAATGTAATAGTAATCCTTCATATAGCACCTATGTAGAAGGTACTGTTCTAAGAAGTTTGCATATTTACATTTAATTTCCATTGACGTCCTATGAGATAGGTATTGCTAATCTATTTTTAAAAATAGGGAATCTCAAGTAAACAGAATTTAAGTAATTTAACCAATATCATGGAGCTTGTATTTAAATCCAGGCCATTTCTAATATATTACCATCTATATTTAAGACCTTCTTGCGTGAATCATCAAAAGGGTTATTGTAGGAGAAGAGACCTAATTTTAAGTAACATCTGGTAAGATTTTTATATAGAAAATATATGAAGGAAAGGCCTCAAATGTCACCAGAGAGTCTTTTTCCAACAGAAGTTCTGCAGGCTATTGGAAAGAAAAAAAATACAAAAAGTTACAAAATGAAGTATAAAATTGTTCCCCCACTTCATAAAAGTATTATCACCAATAATTCATTTTGTGTCCTCCCAGAAAAATAAAAGGAAAGAGTATGTGTGTATCAACTTATGTACGTGTATGTAATATTTATTTACATATTCATACATTTTGTAATCACGTATGTTTGTGCCTTTAAAAAGTATATCTGAAAAAAAAGTATATCTGAGTATATATTATACATTAACACATTTTTTAGTAATATTTAAAGTAACAAATATAGATCCAGTAACTGGACACTGTCGAATTGTGGAAAATAATGAAGAGACAGAAGTAAAATAATGTGCTTTATGTGAAGTGACTTTTTAGTTTATTCAATGTTTGGCTTCAATTAGTATATTTCAGAACACATTGCTAAAATTTGCTACCTGACTAAAAACCAACTCTGTTTAATTTTGAAATAAAATAATCTTACTTTTCATTTAGGTGAGTATGAAGGTATTTGGGCCCTTCACATGAAAATAATAAAGTTCTCTGTGAAATCAATAGGCACTTTAGTTTTTACTGCTCTAAAACCATGCCAATCCTGAATAAAGTGCCTTTTTCCATAGAAAAGAGTTTATAGCCATTTTGTAAATTACATTCTTTTCTTTTTTATGAGAATATTTACTATTATCTTCTGACATTTTATATCAACTTCATGTAATTTTTAAAGCCAAAAGCACAAATACTATATTTTTAAAAATAAATGGATCAACATATATACACTGTAAGTTATCTATGCATTTTCAAAACACTTGTCTTCTATCGCAAACAAAAAAATGCAAGGTCATCCATGAAGAACTGGAAATAATACTCATTTTAATTTCCATAATTAAGAATTTCCTGAAATGGAGGTAATTTCCTCTTGACATTTATTCATACGTCCTGTTTCACAGTAATGTATCTCCTAAATGTCTATGAGATGCCTTGAAATTAGCACAATTTTTTCTAACTGCAGTAATATTGTGATAAATTAGACAATATCAATGGAGAGATGTGAATAGTTTCTTGATTGTACACACTTGTAGAAAGTTATATGTAACATTTTATAAGATACTATAAAGTGTCAGAAAACCAACTGAATATCAATTTCAATCCTCATTCTTAATTTCAGATGAAAGAGTAAACCAAGCTTTGCAAGATATTTTCAGGTCTGATGTTTTCATAATATTGGCCTTGAGTTCAAACACAAAGTTGAAGTTAACCAAATTATTTCACCTTGTGAAACTATAAATGCAGTGTTGACCGAAGTAAATCTTTTTGGGTTGAAAGAAAAAGAAAAATCCAAGTACAAACCATGGAGTTAAATACAGTACAAGTTAGGATTGCTACAATTATATTACCTTCTCATTTCAAAGAGATCAAGGTAAAAATAGTGCCAATATAAAAACCATTCTTAATTTCTTCACAGTGACTTATATCTAACCATATGCACTTCCTCTTCCCATTACATCCCACTGCCTCATAGAAATCTTTTTTGAAATTATCTGTATTTATTTGCAGCTAATGGAAGCAACTTTGGGAAAACTGGCTATATCTCCAAAGTGGAACATTCACACCTATGACCCACCAATTTCATTCCAGGTTATATATGCAAGAGAGACATTTGCACATGCCAACAATTTGCATATAAGCACTCTTCAAAAAAATCTAGAACCAACTTGAAAGTCATCATCAAGAGAGTGGCTGAAAAAACTGTAGAATAATCACATAATGGAATGAGATATTATGTAGCAGCCAAAAAATAAATTACAATGCATAGAAACCTTGATGATGTATTACATGAAAGAGCCCAAAAGGCTGTGTACACCATGTGTACACTTTCATAAGGTTAACAAAATCTCCCAATTAAATTTTTTTTAACGTTTTATTTATTTTTTGAGACAGAGACAGAGCATGAACGGGGGAGGGGCAGAGAGAGAGGGAGACACAGAATCGGAAGCAGGCTCCCGGCTCTGAGCCATCAGCCCAGAGCCCGACGCGGGGCTCGAACTCACAGACCGCGAGATCGTGACCTGAGCTGAAGTCGGACGCTTAACCGACTGAGCCACCCAGGCGCCCCAAATCTCCCAATTAAAGGTATCATTTTAAGAATGATAAATATAGGATACAGGATGATGGTTATCTCCAGCAGAGAAAGACAGCGGGACACAACGGAAAAAGAGGTGCTAATGGTTAGCAACCACTGTAAGTCAATACCAATGATATAGCTTTAGTTTGGGGATAAGTTCACTTGTCCATATTACATTACTAAAATGTATTAAATAAAATGATAGAGGACTATGAATGAATCAATGATAGAAGTGTATTATGAAAAAGGATAATAATTAAATTCTATGTATGTGGAATTAAACAAAAGCAACTTGGTTTACCTCTTTAAGCTCACAGTATCAAAGGCTTAGCTCTTTTAAATACACTCTATTGAAATGTAAGGTATTTTCTTATGATTTATCAATTAGGCTTCATCTTGAAGATTTCTCCTAAAGTACTGGAGGTATCTGCTTATTACCTAATTTTTTCAGAATATTAACTTGTTCAAAAATTCAAAGGAATTAAAGAAGGAATTGTTTTCCCTATAGTAATTCCAGGGATATAAAAATGACATATAAATGTATATAAAAATGACATTTTATGTGTTTTTCAAATTGGAAATGTATTATTGAAGCAAGCTTGAGACAATCTCCTCAAAATATATTCTTTATTATGGTGTTTAAATGAAAAATATTTTAAGATATTCTTTCATTTGAACCTTAACATGTCTTTTCATTTAATGAAGAAAACATAACATGATCTTTTGGGATCAAATTAGGAACACATCTGATATTCCAAAATTTGAATTGCAACTTTTCAGACAAATGATTTGACACTGATTTCACACCCTGCTTTCAACACTGTTGATAATAAAATTAACAAATCATAGCTTTAGAAAATTGTCTAAAACTCAGAGTTGAGGGGTGCCTAGGTGGCTCCGTTGGTTGTGTCTGACTCTTGATCTGGGTTCGGATCATGAACTCATGGCTCCTTAGTTCGAACCCCACATCAAGCCCTGCACTGACAGCACGGAGCCTGCCTGGGATTCTCTTTCGCTTTCTCTCTCTGCCCCTCCCTGACTTGTGTGTCCTCTCTCTCTTTCAAAACAAACAAATAAACATTTTAAATAAATAAATAATAAAATAAAATTCAGAGTTGAAACTTCAATTTAATAAGTAATTCTCTTTAGTTTGAACAAGATTTAATAAGTAGCAGATGACCTAGGGAAAAATGACAGGATAAGATTGTATGAATTTATTAATCTGCATTACTAGCTCAAAGTCTCCATTAGACAATAAGTTTTATGTATATAATTTATTGTCTAATGGGGAGATATATATCTCTCTCTATATATATACATATATATATATATATACAGATATATATATAACTTTATATAACTTATTGTCTAATGGGGAGATATATATATATGTGTATATATATATAAAAATAAAAGGAGGACTACGACCTAGTCATATATACGTGTATGTGCACTAGTTTTACTACTTTATTTTGTTTAATGATGAAAATAGGTTATACAATAAAGAAAGAAATATGGAGAAAAAAAGACTTCCAGTGAATTGTGCTCTAAAGAGCGTTAGACTTCAAAAGATCCCCCAGAAATCAAGCTTTGTTTTTCCACTAACTAGCTCTGTGATTTTGTTTCCTAGCATTTTCCAAGCATAAATTGATAAGTTTCCACAAGATGATTTCTAAAGATCCTTGCAAATCAAAATTCCATGATTTTAATACCTTTAGACTGAAACAAAAAATCAAATATTAGTGAAATCCATAAGATACATTCTTTTCTGATCCAGTAGTGTCCAATGTGAATTACTAAGTTGATCTAAGTTAAGAAGAATACAAATACATGTGTTTGCTTTTCATTCCCAAACACCACATTTGGGAAGAATTGGAAACAAAAGTTCCACAGTGTGATCTAAAACAATATGCATAAGGATTTCCCTTTTCCAAAATGTATTAGAATGGTGTAGGGTTATAATAGTTCCAACTTCCACAATGAGATGAAAACAAACTAGCTCCCCGTTCAAAAAAAAAAAAAAAAAGTCTAGTAGTTTGACAATGTAATTGTCATTATCAACTTCACGTGCAAAGAACAGGGAATACCAGTACTTTTTCCTTTGTTATGACCCTCGTGAATCCCAGCTTACAACCATCCGAAGTCAAGTCTCCAGATAGAAGTATTGGTCGGGATGCAGAATGATGTGTAGGACAGATGTTTTAATGGAAGCAGACTGCCACGGTGAGATGGCATGCTGAGTGCCCTTAGAGTC
The DNA here is from genome assembly GCF_028018385.1 of Neofelis nebulosa. NCBI lineage: Eukaryota > Metazoa > Chordata > Mammalia > Carnivora > Felidae > Neofelis > Neofelis nebulosa. Next base: position 31,572,319 of record NC_080785.1, read on the forward strand.
AGGTACTATTTCCATAAGTTGCTTGTCTAGGAAACACACTTTTTTTTTTTTTTTTAATTTTTATGTTGGCAATCCAACTCTTGTTCTTCCAAACCCAAGTTCTCTCCATGATTATGCTTTATCTCCAGCATGGTGATTCTTACCAAAGCACTGAAACTCTGTTAAGTTTCATTACGTATACACATCTGCTACATGCATGGTTCCAATTTGATTTGGGCTTAAAAATACATATCCTCTGGCAATTTTTAAGACATGTAAACTATTTTTTCTTTCAAACTCACAACAAAACCCCTGAACATGGACACATGTACCTACCAAAGTGAGAAAAAAAGAAATGGAAATATTCTTGTAGTATCAATGCAGATATGATATTCTTGAAAATTAACATTAGAACTGATAACTGTAAGCCGGAAAATCTATATTCAAAATAAATAATAATCCCTAGTCACTTCCTAGATAGCTCCACATCTATTGAGAAACACTTTTGTCCTTTCAGCTCAAGTGTGGAATTCATTTTCTCATTTGAACTAGTTTTATTTTTGTCTGTTGGGAATACTTTAATCATGCATTCTTATAAAATACTGCATTTTTTTCTGGAAAATCTCATGAGTAACTGGATATAAATTTTAACTTAAGGTAAGTATAATGAGTCTAACTAAGGATGAGGATTTATACATGTGAAGAAATTAATGTTAAAATGACCACTTAAAAAAATGTTAAATGTTTCGGAGCTTGTGCACATTTTAATACAAAAATCATATCCTATCTTTACCATGCTCATAGTTCTCTAATGTGTCCCCATTATGTCTTGAATAAAACCAGAAGTCTTTACTATGGTCTACAATGTCCTGAGCTATCTTGTCCCTACTACTTTTCAGACCGCCTTTGCTACCAAGCCCCTCCTTCCCTTTGTTTTAATTACCGTGGCCTTAGGTGGAATACAACAAGTCTCCTCCCTCCTTGAGGTCTTTTTACTTATTGCCTCTCTTCACCAAAAGCTCTTTATCCAGATATTCACAGAACTCACTCCATCCTTCCAGTTAGCCATTCCCTTTACAAAGGTCTGTGTCTCAAATATTCCCTTTACAAAGGTCTTTGTCTCTTATCCAGAACAATACATTTCTTACCCCATGCTTATTTTATTTGTAGCACCCACCAGTACTTGGTGTGGTTTTCTTTCTGCCTTTGTCACTAGAAAACACAATTCTTAAGGTTAGGAAATTGGCAGTTATGTTTACTGCTGTGGCCAGTGACAAGTAGTAAGTGATCAACAAAAGTCTATTAAATTGAAACCAACTCTATGAGTCATATTTTGATTTCCTGAGAGATATGCTACTGGTAAAACTTTGGGTTTCCAAAAGCACTATTATTGTTATTCTTAAAAGCAAAGGGAATGAGGAAGATGGCAGAATCATGCCCACATGAGAGCAAAAAGACAAGACCTTTCACTTTTTAGAACAAAACCTTCCCATTCTATTTGACATTATTTCAACAGTCATCCTACTCTTTCAATGTTATTTTTTCTCATTAGTGACTTCTGATAATTCACTGCCTATTCTCCCCACACTTTTTACAATTCAGATCTTCTTTACATAACAGACATGTCAAAATTCCCAATGCAAAATGCAGCCCACCATGCCAGAATGTGGATCCACATATATGTGTACATTTTACATACCTGCCTTTTAACCGCTTCAAATAGGAACTTCTCTCTGATAGACTACATTTATCGTGTATTGTGTATGTCATTTATAAATAACACTTCACTATTTTTAAACATTTCCATTTTATGCATTAATGAGTGGGCTTAGATAAAGAAAAAAAAAGGGCCAGCTCATGTTTACTGGGGGAACTGAGGTTGAAAGAGAAGGCAGTAAGTACATTTCTGTGCTGATTCATTTGCATTATAAGATATCTCCATATGCTTCCCAGAGGATTTTCAATTTACCAGCCTTCACCAGAAAGCACACTGATTAAGGAAATAACCATCGGCAGCCATTAATTCTAACTTTTGAAGAAAATCAGTTACAGATCAAAGAGTGGAAGAGTCTCATAGCCCTCCCAAGTCCAAAAAGAAAAATAAAAAAGGCAGATTGTAGTACAAAGACAAAATGTTCAAATAATAAATTCCAGTTTTCCCTAACATTGAACAAAGCGAAAGATTACGTTAGTATATGATGGCTGATGTCAAGATGGCACTGTTCCAAAATGAAGGAGCTCTCCATGGTGTGCAGGTATCACCTCACGCCACGATTTTGCAAAGCCTTAATGTAGATTTTTCTACATTTAGACACTGCACTAATAGGTAATAAGTCCCCAAAAGGTATGGACCCATACTAAAAGCCTTTCAATCTGGTTAGGAAGGCAAGAAGTAGAACTGTAACATATATAAAATAACATTACTAATGTCAAATGTAATTCCAACTATAGATGGTATAGGCATGGGAGGTTGAGAAGGCTTCATGGAGAAAATCACTGTAAAGACTGGTTCTCAAAGGAGAAAACTAAAGGGTAAAAATTCCGATGGAATCTACTGAAGCAAGAAGCAGTGTCAATGTGCACAGAAATGTGGAGATGCTATTGCAGTACTGGGTTTCTTTTCAATACCACACTATATCCCACATTGCCAAAACTAGCTGCTGAAGCCAGTGGTAGAATAATGGTGATACACACACACACACACACACACACACACACACACACGTAATCAGAAAACAGTATAAGACATATGGAGAATTGGGGGGGGGGGAGTAAAATCATTATTATAGCTCTGAAGGATAAATAATACTTCCTTCTCAGTGAATATTCTTTTTACCATTCCTGCTCTTTCAATGAAATAGAAGTTAAAGTGTATAGTTTTAACAACTCGCAGGCCAACTCTTTTTAGGTAATTCAAGCAAAATAATTGATTTATTTTCTTCTTTATTAGGCCAGGTAAAATACTTACCACCATATAGTTTGCTTCCAAATGGCCTAAGAGTTCACTGAACAGGAACACATGGTTTTGTTATGTCAACTGGGCACCATCATGCTAAAACCCAGTACTATGTAAATAAATGCAGGACTAACAGTGATGCTGAGAAATGTACTGTGAGTCACAGAGAGCAGAACTAGCAGAGAAATAAAGAGAAAGTTTATTCCTTTTCTTACTCTGTAGTATCAGCAGTAATCTCCAGATAGCTATTATTACATATTCCTAGATAATGTTTTATGGTCTTGAGAGAAAAAAAAAAAGAGTGAAAAATGAAATAACAAAAATGCTGCTGCTAATTGTGTAACTATCAGTAAGCCCCCAAAAGTCTTACATGTAGAAAATGATGGACTGTAAATGAGTAACAGCTAAGTTTCTTTCCACCAGAAGTTTAGAAATTAGGTAATAAGACATTTGAAGTTCATTAACTCATTTTCAAAGATGAGTATTGGGACATGACATCAGAATTAAATGAAGTAACTCTACAAATAAAATAAGACGAAGCTAATCTGTAGTCTAAAGGGAAATCCTGAAAGGATAAAAAGTATCCGTATCATAACAGACCCACTGAAAATTAGAACACAATCCCACTCTAGTTATGCTGTGCTGATAGAACACATATTATCTCTTCCTGACACACCTCTGTTTGGCAACCAAGTAAATACTTGTAAAAAAGAAAAGGAAAAATGCTAGGTAAATACACACGTTTAAAAGATACATCTGTATGTCATGTCAAATACTGTCTATATTTAAATGATGACTAAAACAAAATAAAGACAGTTAAAGTTTGGTTACCTTAATGCTAAAAGAAGAATACATATTACATGTCTACATTTCTTTAAAAGTTCATTTTCAACTCCCAACAATTAACACACTCTATAAAGAATTTAATAAAAATATATATCATGGTATGCTAAAATAAAAATGGATGTTACTCATAGTATGGCTCTTTCATCTGAAAGAGAAATATTTGGTAGTTCCCACCTTGTAAAGATGTATTTGATTAACATGCTAGCAATATTTTGGGCAGAAGCTGGTGCAGGGGAAAATAATTCTACCCATTTTTAGTAATAACTGCGTAAATGAAAAGTTTCTATTTATTTAAATGATTCTGCAAGATATACTCCCAACATTCCCCAAAGCTATGTAGTCAGGATAGTGATGGCTAGGAGGAAAATATTTAAAAGCTCCTTCTTTTTAATCATGTATACTTAACAACATATATGTGTTATGTAAGGTATATGTTCTATATTATATGATATATATAATGTAATACTCTTAATATATTTATATATTGTATTTGACATATACATATAACACATTTGTATGCACATAAAGTATAACATATGTGGCATATTTCTATATATAATCCCTCTCCAATCATGCCACTCCAAAAAGAGGATACACAGATACTGACACAGTGTTAGGAAAACTGCAGTGAAAAAAACTATTTTGCTTCTTTGTTTCACAAAACAGCAATTTAGTAAACCTATTAAAATTGAAATATTATAGTGCTAGTTTTTTTAGAGTTATAAATGGACAACTACACTAAGTTTTCTGGGAGCACAGATGTAATTCTACCATATTTGTCTCTGATGACAGCACCCTTCTTGTTTTCCTAGATTGGTTCAGAAATCAGAATATAATTTCTGTAGTTAAAATCATAAAGCTGCATGTTAAACAAAAACTTTACAGAAATGCCATGTAGTAGCTTTCTTTCCCAAGTGAAAACTTTGATAAAAGCAACTTTGTTTTAAAATTAAAGAAGTGGTGGACCACAGAAATTAAGAAATAAGAAATTTCTCAAGTTCTTAAGTTTTATGTCATGAGTAATACAATGTTTTTTTTTTATTATTAAATGTATTTATTATTTGAGAGAGAGCGAGCGAGAGAACGCGTGCACACGCAGGGGGAGGGCAGGAGGAGAGAGGGAGAAAGAGAATCCCAAGCAGCCTCCCCCAACGCGGGGCTGGATCTCGCTGAGATCATACCCTGAGCTAAAATCAAGTCACACGCTTAACTGACTGAGCCACCCAGGTGCCCCACAATCTGTTTAAAAACAAGGGTCTAAGTGGTTAGTGATCGTGACCAAAAATGCAGGTGTTGCTACCATACAAGCTCCTCAGATTATTTAATGTGCCACCTGGTACCACTTCTAACTCACAAGTCACAAACCTGAGGTACGATAAATGGTAAACTGATGCTGGACCTTGTTAAATATTGTTTTTACAAAATCTTTTTTGATCACTGATAAACATTTGAAAATTTCCTAAACTTGGTACCATTTGAGTACTACCACCTGGAAGAAACACCACTACTGCATGCTATCTGCCAAGGGTCATTAGGACAAAAGAGGAGTTCCAGGTTCTTTTTCTCCCAAGGCTGTTTAAGGCAGCAATTAGAGTTTACGTTATGGAAAGGAGGGAGGTGGGGGGAGTAAAAGGGCACTGAGGGCCAGTGAAGGCCTATGAATATGCTCCGAAGGAAAAGATGAAGTGAAAAAACAGATACACTTGACCACTCAATCTAAACACTTTTCTAAAAATTCTTTCTGATACTCTTTCTTTCACTGATTTTTTTAAATTGTGCTTTTAAGGTTTCTTACTTTAATAGGAAATGGGTAGGCTTAAAATTACACTTCAAAGCATTAATTTTAGCAGCAAATAATTGGTTATATAAAAGCATGGTTAAGTTATGGTATAGTGATATATTTGAGATTTCAGGGAGCGTAAGAATGAATGATTCGATGAACACCCAACAGTTGTAAGACAGACCCACTCATTTCTTCAGCCCAAAACCGAACTGAAATTGTTTCAAAGGACCCGAGAAGTAGATAATTCTGTCAGTCCTAAATTACAAAGGTCTTGCCTTTACTTCTCATGTAGATAATGTTTATATGAGCTAGGTTTTTGATAACCACTGTTTAGGATTCTGTTTTCACTTCTATTATCATTAATTGATGAATATTAGCTCCATCAAAAGTAACAGCCAAGTAAAAAGAGTTCAGAAAATGTACGGGGAAATTCTTGGTCATCTTTCAGACACAGCTTGATCTTAACTCAGACTATTGCATATTTTCCAGAAAGTTTATACCTAACACTTCAGCCTGTAAGTATAAAACTAGAGTGAAAAAATAAATTCAGACAATGGCTTTTGCTGAATATTTTCTGTTCTTAAATAAAGCTGTTGAATCACAGTGCAACCAAAGACACCAAACAGGCAGGATTTAAAACAAAATCTATTTCTCCAGGAAAATAAAATACATTATAAATATGTTTTGATGCGGAAACTGAAGACATCTTTCTAAGAAACTTTCTGTATCATAAAGCATATACTTTCTTAAATGTTCATATACATTTTTCAATACATGGATTGTATTTTGATTGCATCCACATTTCTACATCTTAAAAGTATGACTGCTATATTTCATCAGGATCATTAATTAACTTAATTTCTTGAAAATTAAAATTTTCAACTTCAGTGAAACTTACGTCTTAAAAGTAACTTCCATTTTGTTTCCAAGTTTTGAGAAAGTATATATAATTAATTCTTCTAATCTATTTACATACAGAACATATGAACTAATAAATCCATGTCATAGATTTGACTCAGGCATTATGATTCAGTTTCTTACATGATTTCAAAAATATGCTTATAAGTATTTTGTTTATATAATAAAGAAAATGTCATTAATGGCTAAAACTTCCTCTTTTTTTCCCTGAATTTAATAAAAATAAACTTAAAAAAAAAGTCATTTCAGGAAACAAATTTTAAAATAATAGTAACTTCTCATGTCTAGAACTTATAGCCAGATGAAATTAGCATCTCATCAATATTCATTATAATAATACCGATATTCAACCATATAGACAGTATATGGTATTAAAATGATTCACTGATTCTTCATGAAAAACATTACCATAGACACCAAGTTTTATATGTAAATGCATATATATGTGTATATATATGTGTGTGTGTATATATATATATATATATATATATATATGTAACCTTTTAATGTTTCTTTTATTTCCTCTTAAAACAGAATTCTCTTTTTATTCATACACATTTCTGATTTGACGTCCTGATAGTGATTTGCACTATCCAATTGTCCTTAACAAAGATTTCAAATGATAAAAAGACAATAAGCCCCCAAACCACACACATATATATAATTCTCTTTGATAAGAAATAAGCACCTTCACTGCTAAGGTATTCTGTTATCACCTTCAAAATTTGTCACAAAACTACCAACACGATAAAAAGCACATAGAAGCAGTAGGATATGGATTTTCACTGATTCATTTTTCTAGTGCACCAGTAGGTCTTAAAAAATATGTGAGACAAAATCAAAATCATACTATGGTATTTTAGCTTAGTATAAATTCTTAATTAACTTCACCAGAAATTCTTCACATATACGATATTCCATTAGCTGGCCATATGACAACATGAGACTTTCTGCTGAACACAATATGGCTAATAAAATTAAGTTGACTTTAACCACATGGTCATTTAAAGAAGACAATTAGATTAGCCAGACACAAAACTTAAAAAAGCAGCCTTGGGAATAACTTTTTTCCTACAGCCATTACCAAAGCCTTATTGAACTGATTAACTATGCAAGAAAAGCAGCAAAGAAAAGCTGAAGAAAGGGCACTAACATCACTCACTACTTGGCTTACCTAAGAACTCATAAAAGTAAAAGACTCTAACCATTTTATTTTATTAGATCCTATAATATGTAAATTCTGCTACTTTTCTGCAGCTTGATTAACATTAATCATTTCATACTTTTCCTTTTTTGTACCATCTAAAGAAACCTTAATTCTAGCTTCATATTTATTTAAAAAAAAACACATTAATTTGGAATATGCCCATTGGGTTGCAAAACACCATTATCCCCAAATAAAAGAACACACAGAAGAATTCTAGGAGGAAATTACAATGCACAAAATTCTATAATACGATCAGCCCCTGATGACCATCAATCTCACCAGATAGTGTTCTACCTTCTAAGTATATTTAATGGTCATAGGCCCATTGCCTGATGGGATCTGTAGTTTCTAAAAACTGTGTGAGTGATAGTTACTGACTTTTTTCTAAAACTATGAACTTATAGTGTAAGATATGTTGCAAATATCATTCTACTTCATTTTGTAGGGTTGATCAGTTTCAGCCCTGATATTCTAAAACCGCATAACCTATCATCCAAAATGAAAATGCATGTATATGAATATGTATCTACATATTACAAAATCCTTGGGTAATGATACGTATAATCTGTGTTTTATAATGTTGTAAAATAAGAATTATGGTTCTTAGGAGGAAAATGCATGCCACAAGTATCTATTTATATGAAAATAATACTTCAAATATACATGAAAACTTTTCATTTGAATACACTGGAACTCTCTCTAGGCACTTCAATACATATTATGCATATTCATACCTTTACTGGGCACCAATTTTGTGTTTTTCACTGTCATATCTTTATGTATTGATATATATATATATAATATTATCCTTCCCTATATTCAGGAATTCTAAAATTTCTTTGTGTGTTTGTCACCTTCAGGCATCCATACTCAACACCGGCCAGCAAATCCCTAAATGACTTCAATCTCTGTATCATACCCATTTCGTGGATAAGGAGTTACTCAGAGCCACTTGGATAATGCTTTCCTAAACCCACTTAGAAAAGAGAAAAAAGCATTTCCTCTGAACTGTAGAACCTTATTGGGTCCACGGTCACCTCACAGATATCCAACCTCCACCCCATTTCCCTTGACGGCACCTACCCTAGTGTTGTCATGGTGACGATGGTATACCAGAAGGCAGCAGGGATGCTGGTGAACTTGCTGGCCGAAGACCCCTTCTCTGCGTAGAACATGACTGTAGCAAAAATGATGATAGCCATGGTGAGCGAGAAGAGCAAGAAGCCCAATTCTGAGGCACAGCTCTTCAGCGTGTACCCCAGGATGCGCAGGCCTTGAGAGTGGCGGGAAAACTTAAAGATCCGGAAGACCCGGAAGACCCGGAGCGTGACAAAGGCTCCGCTGACATCCTCATTGTCTGTCATCACCAGCCCAATGTAGTAAGGCAGGATGGCCACCACGTCGATGATGCTCATGACACTACGCACAAAACGGTAACGACTGGGTGCCGCGGCCAGGCGAAGCAAGTACTCAACTGTGAAGATCATGACGCAGGCTGTATCCAAGCAAAAGAAGGCCACCGCATACCGCTCCCCACAAGGCAGTTCTTTAATGTGCCCGGGACTAGAGCCGCAGGGCACTGTCTCTACCACGTTAGCGATGACTGAGACGGCAATGAAGAAGCCTGTCACGTAGTAGAACACCAGGGCCATCGTGCTGGTGTGGGGGTTCTCAAACGCCCGCCACACCCTCTGCCGGGCGGTCATGGTGGGCAGCGCGCTCTCTCCCGTGTTGTCGGTATCGGCGTCGTCCTGCAGACGCTCCGCGTTCTCCCGCCTGCGATCCTTGTACTCCTCGTAACAGCAGTCCCCGATAATCTCCGGGATGAGGCCAAAGAAGGCCAGTTCCTCATCATACGCAGAGATGCACTCGTGGCGAGGGTAGTGCAGCTTCCCGGTGCGGTAGAAATTCAAGATATGGCGGAAGATGTCTGGGTCACGGTCAAAAAAGTACTGCTGAGTTTCCGGGTGGTAGAAAAAGTCCCTCTCCGAACTGCCCAGCAGAGTGTCCGGGTAGCGTTCCAGGGTGTCCTGCCACGTCTGGAAACGAGTGCCACTCACATTGAGCACAATCAGGGCATCTTGGGTCCTTTTTCTCTCCTGCCTTGGGGGAGCCGGCATGGGCCCCGAGGCCACGGGCATCCAGCCAATGGCTGCTGCCCTAGCAAAGGGCAGCCACGCGGCCACACCCGCCGCCATGGTTCCTCGAAGCGGAGGCACGAAGGGCGATCAGGCTTCTACAGCGGGTTACAGTCGCCACACTCACTCGCTTCCGGCCGTCGAACCCAATACTGAGAGCTGCGGTCTGGAGGTATCACTCCTACTCCAAGGCGGGGCTCCTGGTGAAGTCACAGTTCTCGGAAAGGTAAGTTTCCCTCCAACGCAGGGATTTGTAAAAAGAAAAAAATATGTGTATATATACAACGTCTTTAAAATCACAGCCAGCAGAACCTCAACAGATCTCTTCCAGCAGCTGGGCCAGGCCACTCCTGGCACGAATAAGTACACAGGTGACTTTAGGCGCAGCAATTTCTTCAGACAGGTGTCTGATTTCTCCCCTGACACAGTCCGGATAATGTAGGGCCAGTACGCGTCGTGTAGGACAGAGAAAACGAGGGACAGTCATTCAGTGGTGTTCTTCTGATGAATTCGAGAACCCTACCACCTTCCCTTGCAGCTCTTCCAAATCTCCCCTTTCCAAGTGGCCCTTCCCGCCAAAGGAGTCTCAGAAAGGCGACCTGTTGTTGTAGCTTCCGAGATGCGGTCACAGCCGCTGCCCCATATCTCTTTGGGAGTCCGGTGGCCGCCTCCACTCCTCGGGCCGTATTTGCAGAGATGGAGGTGCTGTGGCGGTGGGCACGGTGGGGGGCGTGAAGACAGATCCGCCTCCCCCTCGTCTGCAAGCACCCCTTGTATCTGCCAAAAGCGTTCGCCCAATGGCCCCTTCACTCTCTTTTCAAGTTCAGCCCAGGTGCAGTGTGACAGTCACAGAAGCCGGGAGCTGGCAGCAGCCGCCGCCGCCGCGGCGGCAGCAGCAGCAGCAGCAGCAGCACCTGCCTCCGCGCAGAACGCGCCTCGCTCCCGGTACATACCTGGCAAAGTGCGCGCCGGGGCTGAGTTGCATAGAGACTTTCTCCTCGCCGTGCACCCGGAAAGGGAAAAGCCGAGAAAGCAGCTCCCGAGCAGCCGAATCCGATGCGCCCAGAGGGCATAAATAAAGCTCAAGCGAGCTCTTCTTCCCCTTCCCCCATTCCTCTGTGCTTCCCTCCTCCTTTTCACCTTCCAAAAGCCAGGCGCAGGCGAGCCGAGCAGCAGCAACAAGTTCAAAAGGTGCGGGGGAGGCGAGAACGGAGGGGACTCGCTCCTGCCAACTTACTGCGCCGCCGCGGTCGCCGGGGCCCGAGCGGGGCGGTGCGGGGCTGCGAGGCTGCGGGGCTGCGGGGCGGCCGGGCGGGCGGCGGCGGCGGCGCAGCGGGGCCGGAGCCGGAGCCGGGGCCGGGGCCGGGGCCGGGGCCGGCGAGGGCAATCGCCGGAGCGCAGAGGCAGGAGGCGCTCGGCAGCGCGGGGGCGCGGGAGGGCGGCTGGCTGCTTCCCCGCCAGTGGGTGGTCCTGCATCTCCCCCGGCTCCCCGCGCCGCTCTGCTCGTGCGATCAATAAATAAGGAGAAAATAAATAAATAACCGCGCGCACGCCCCGCCACGCAGGTTATGAAAGGCGTCTCCTGCCTTTCCCTCGGCTTGACCTTTCTCCGCCCCCGCCCCCTCCGGCTCCTCTCGCTCCACCCCAGCCACCCACCAGCCCCGGCGCAAAATGTCACCGAGGGAGAGCATCCAGGTGGATCTGCCGGGGAGGAGAGCAGCCTGGATGAACAAAGGGAAGCTTCACGCGCTCGGCTGCGGTGGTTTGGTTGAGGAGAGGAGGAAGGGGACCGGTGCCTTGCTTCTGCCTCCCTGGGACTCGGTTCACGGCGAGCGTGGGAAAAAAAGGAAAAAAAAAAGAGAGAGAGAGAGAGAGAGAGAAGGTGGGAAGGAGGGTGAGCGGAGCGGAACGCGCAGGAATTGGTTGTCTTCTGGGGGCTACTGGGTAGCAAGACCTGCAGAGCCCCGCGGCGGAATTTTTTAAGTGTTTTTCCCTCTTTCTTTCTCTTTTTATTTGTTAAAACCAGATGTGAACGTTGCAGGAGCTAATATGTCATCTGTCCAACTTGCTGAAAAGTCAGACAGTCTCCTCGCTCTAGGTCTTGCCACAACTCCTTTTCCCGTCCTTTGAGAATGACAGGAAGGATTTAGAATCCTTTTCTAAATGTCAGCGTCAAGGGGCGTGAGGCTCTGTGAGTGTGCGTCCCCTTCCTTCTCTCTGCGCATCTCTGCGCATCTCAAAAATGGTTAAAGCAGTTAAAGGTGTCCGTGTGATGGCTAAATGATGGGGTGAGAGACTAGGAAATTGTCGCGGCCAACCGTTTTGTTTTTCGTGTACCCCGCCCCCCCCCCCCCCGCGTCATTAGGAATATTTCTTAAAACCAAACCTATACCACTTAAAACCACTAGATGGCGAGAATGGAGAGAAGTTAAATCTACACCTAAGGTTCAGATGCTTTGTAAAGGTGAAGGATCAAAATGAAGTGACCCAGCAGAAGAGCAGTTCACAAAAACATCCTCAATCCCCCACTCTCCATCCACCTTTTTTAGTATTTATATGAGACATACTACTGAGGTTTGAGTCTGCATTTCCATGGCTATGGGAAGATGTGGAGAGTCCCCTGTTGAAATACCTTTGAAAATTAAACTTAGATTACTGAATAACAGTGATTAAATAAAGGCCCTTAGAAATAGTGAGGTTTTATCTATACTGATTAGGGTAGAAGTCTGATTTTTACCTAAAAGTTACATTTTCAAGGCTTGCTTTGTTCCTAGTTTGTAAAGTAAGAGGACTGTGATGTATAGTCTTGAATTGACTTTAAAGACTTAGAGTTCTTAGGGATGATGTGTTAACCTTAAAAATCTGAAATGGAATACCTCAAAGAAAAGATATTAACAAGAAATAGAGGATACAGAAACTTACCAGAGAAGGAGAAAAACAAACCTTCTAATGTGCAGGGGTTTTTGTTTGTTTGTTTGTTTGTTTGTTTTTTGTAGAGATGGAAAGGTATTTTTGTTTACTTATTTACTGGTATAGAGGTTTAGGGAATCCCATATTAGTAGTTAATGAAATCAGAGCCAACGCACCATGAAAGTTTGGAAACACAGAACTGAAAACACCTGCTGTTTATCTGTTTGTATTAGTTGCAGTGAAAGATGCTTGTTAACAAATCTGTATAGCCTGCATACCCGAAAAAAATGTTAACTGGAAAATAAAAAGGAGGGCACTACTTAACAATTACTATAAGAAAATTAACCCCGTTCTAATCCTGACAATAAGGTACAAGCATGACAGGTGTGTCTAGAGACTGAAGAGCCACGAATATTCAATTGATGCCAAACTGGCATGACCTCCCATAGAGATGGGGCAGGTGAACTAAACAGAGCCTTTAAAACTTCCCAGCAGGAAAGTGAACACTTACAAATATAAACATAGATGTATAACTTTACAAAAAGCCCTTAATAAGTAAGAATATAAAACCTGCAACTTCTTTTTTTTTTTTTTAAACGTAGTTTTCATGCCCAGCATGGAGCCAAAGCCAGGGCTTCAGCTCATGACCTGGAGACCAAGATCCAAGCAGAGATTAAGAGAAACTTAACAAACTGAGCCACCCAGGTGCCCCTAATATCTACAATTTTTAAGAAGACTTTGAGATCTACTCTCCCCCACTCTCCACAAGCTTCTTGATATAGTAGAAAGAATGTGGCCTTAGAAGATAAACACATGGGGCGCCTGGGTGGCTCAGTCGGGTTGAGCGGTCCGGTTTCGGCTCAGGTCATGATCTCGCGGTCTGTGAGTTCGAGTTTGGGCTCTGTGCTGACAGCTCAGAGACTGGAGCCTGTTTCGGATTCTGTGTCTGCCTATCTCTCTCTGCTCCTCCCCCACTCGTGCTCTGTCTCTCTCTCTCTCAAAAATAAAAACATTAAAAAAAAAAAAAAGAAGATAAACACATCTTGGGCGCCTGGGTGGCTCATTTGGGTAAGCATCCAACTTCCACTTAGGTCATGGTCTCATGGTTTGTGGGTTTGGGCCCACATGGGGCTTTGCACTGACAGCTCAGAGCCTGTAGCCAACTTCAGATTCTGTGCCCCCTCCTCTCTCTGCCCCTCCTCCACTCACACTCTGTTTCTCTCTCTCTCTCTCTCTCTCCCTCAATCAAAAATAAACATTAAAAAATTAAGAAAAAAAGAAGATAAACACATCTAGAATCAAATTGTAGCCCAAGAAATTACTCATAGGCTGTTTCATCTCGCAAATTACTTAACTTCTGTTCAGAAATTGCAGATAACGGGCACCTGGGTGGCTCAGTTGATTAAGCATCTGACTTTGACTCAGGTCATGTCTCATGGTTCATGGGTTTGGGGCCTGCATCGGGTTCTGTGCTGGCATCTCAGAGCCTGGAGCCTGCTTTGGATACTGTGTGTGTCTCTCTCTCTACCCCTCCCCTGCTCACGCTCTGTCTCTCTGTCTCTCTCTCTCGAAAACAAATAAACATTAAGAAGAATTAGAAATTGCAGATAAAATTTAACTTTTTAGGGCTGTTGTGAGGATTACATGGGATAATACTTCTGAACACCAATGTAGAACTTAGTACACACAAATGGTACTCAGTATCAATTCCTTTTTGCTTTAATGTCTAATGGAAATGCAATTTTCCATTCTTTTATCCCTCCTGTATCTGATATTCTCACAGATAGTTTTGCTATGTTTACTCTTGCTTCTGAGTTCAAAAATTCCCTTGTTGTGATATACTGGTGACTCTGATATTTTAGTCTTCATTCATGTACTGAAACACTATGTGAGGAGTATAATAGACAAAATCCAGCTGAACATTCTCACTCTAAGGTTCTCTTACCCAGGGATTCCTGTTCTTCCTTCTTGTATTCTCATTTTATATACTCTGCCTGGTTGATGGAAAACAAACTTAGTAAGATCAAAATTGAATTCACCACCTCTTTTCTTCTTTACTCAGGTAGAAACCTCATGGTCATTCACAGACCCTGTCCTGTTCTTCACTACTTCCCCTACCCCCCAAAAACACACACACTCATCCAGTGATCCAATAAGCTGGTATAGTCTACCCTCATTTCCCATCTATCTTTATACTGCACCTACAGTGATTTTTTTAATTTTTTTATGTTTTATTTATTTTTGAGAGGCAGAATATGAATGCGGGGAGGGACAGAGAGAGAGACACACAGAATCCAAAGAAGGCTCCAGGCTCTGAGCTGCCAGCACACAGCCTGACGTGGAGCTCGAACTCACAAACTGCAAGATCATGACCTGAGCTGAAGTCAGATGCTTAACAGACTGAGCTACCCAGGCACCCCATTTACAGTGATTTTTTAAAAACTATTTTAAGATAATTATTGATTCATGGGGCGCCTGGGTGGCTCAGCCAGTTAAGCGTCTGACTTCGGCTCAGGTCATGATCTCACGGTTTGTGAGTTCGAGCCCCGCGTTGGGCTCTGTGCTGACAGCTTGGAGTCTGCTTCAGATTCTGTGTCTCCCTCTTTCTCTGTCCCTCCCCCACTCACACTCTGTCTCTCTCTCTCTCTCTCTCTCTCTCTCTCTCAAAAATAAATAAACATTAAAAAAAATATATAATTATTGATTCACATGCAATTGTGAGAAATAAGAGATCCCTTATACTAATCACCTAGTTTCCCCCAGCGGTAACATTTTTCATATTACAGTACAATATCACAACCAGGAAGTTGACATTGATGCAATCCACTGACATTATTCGGATTTCACCAGTTTACATACACTAATTTTTGCATGTTTATATTTTGTTCTAATTTTATCACACATACAGATTTGTGCGACCACCATCACAGTAAACACATAGAAGATTGCCATCATAAGGGTCCTCTTTTATAGACACAACTGTCCTCCTCCCTCTTCCTTCCCTATTCCTTGTCAACCATCAATCTCTTCTCCTCTATAGTTTATCAATTCAAGAATATTGTGTAGAAGGAATCATGCAATATCAATTTTTGAGACCGTCTTATTTTACTCAGTAGAATTAGTTGAGATCCATCCACATTGTTGCATGTATCAACAATTCTTTTTTTTAATTGCTGACTAATACCACACTTTGATTAAGCATTCACCCCCTGAAGGACATTTGGAGAGGTTCCAGTTTTGGTCTTTTATTAATAAAACTACTATAAGCATTCATGTACTGATTATTGTGTGAACATACATTTTCATTTCTTTGAGATAAATACCTAAGAGTGCAATTGGTAGGTTATATGATAAGTGTATGTTTAGTTTTATGAGAAGCTGCAGTAATCTTTTCCGGAATGGCTATATATCCCACCAGTAAACTATATGTTATCGGTTTCTCGGCATTTGTCATTATCATTTTTTTTTATTCTGTTTTAGCCTTCCTGATAGTGTGTTGTCACTTCTCACGGTGGCTTTAATTAGTATTTCCCTAATGGCTACTTTTGTTGAACATATCTTTATGCACATATTTACCATCTGTATATTCTTCAGCAAAATACATGTTCCTTTGATCATTTTTTAATTTAACTTGAGTTGTTTGTTTTTTCTTTACTGTTGACTTTTGAGAGCTCTTTATATATTCTAAATAATGGTCCTTTGTCAGATATGTCCATTGCAAATATTTTTTCCAAGTTCATAGCTTGTCTTTTCATCCTCCTCACAGGATTTTTTTTGCAAAGTCAAAGTGTTTAATTCTGATGAGGTTCAATTTGTCAATTCTTCCTTTTATGGATCATGGTGTGGGTGTCAGCTATAACAACTTTGCCTAGCTCTTTGTCCCAAAGATTTCACCTGTTTTTTTTTTTCCTAAATGTTTTATAGTTTTACATTTTAAATATAAGTCCACGATCTATTTTAAGTTACTTTTTGTATAAGGTATGAGGCTTAGGTCAAAGTCCATTTTATATATATTTTTTGGCCTATGATATCCAGTTGCTTTAGCACCATTTGTTGAAAAGCCTAGCCCAGTTGTATTGAATTGCTTTGGCATCATTGTCAAAAATCAGTCGGGTATATTTTGGCGGTCTATTTTTAAGTTCTCTATTTTTTGTTTCAACAAAACCATAGTTTCTTGATTGCTGACGTTGTATAGTAACACTTAACATCAACTAAAGTTATTCCTTCCACTTCATTCTTTTTCAAAACCGATTTAGCTATTCTAGGTCCTTGTCTTTCTATATACATTTTAGAATAAGCATATCCATGTCTACAAAAAATCCTGCTGGGGTTTAAATAGACATGGCATTATACCTGCAAATCAGTTTGGGGGGAATGGTCATGTTTACTATGCAGAGTCTTTGAATCCATGATCACGTGATGGATCACGTGATGGTCTCTCCATCTACTTAGCTCTTTTTTAAAAATTTATTTCATCAGCATTTTGCAATTTTCAGGATACAGATCCCATGCATGTTTTGTTAGATGTATACTAAGTATTTCATTTTCTTTGGGGAAATTATAAATATATAGTATTTTGTGTTTTTCTAAAATCTCAGTTTCCATATGTTCATATTCAAAATACAGGAATACAATTGGTTTTTGTGTATTGATCATGTACCTGCAATTTTGTTGAACCTCCTTATTAGTTCTTAGATTTTTCTATGCAGACAATCATGTCACTCAAAGATAGGACCGGTTTTATTTCTTCCTTTGAAATCTGTATGCCTTTTATTTAGAGTATGTTTTTAAAAAATGCACTTACAATCATATCACTACCCCTTTCGATAGTCTTACATCTTTTTCAGAAATCAGTCCTCAGCAGACCTTTCAGGATCTCAGTTTCCTCTACCCTTTAAGCCTCATCTCATGCTGTCTTGATATTAGCTTACTTCACTGTCTTATTCAACTATTTTTAGTTTGCAGAATTTGGTGTGTTTTATCTTGATTCAGGATCTTGGTTCACACACTTCTTTCTCAGAGCTCTCAGGCACTCAGCTTGAGTCCCAATCACTAGGAACCACTGCCTAACCTCTTCTAAATTACGTCCATATCCCATGCTCCATCAGAAACCAGAATAGCTCAGAAGAGATGTGTGTGTTTTCATTTTCTTAGGCAATAGACTATAACCTCTTTGAAGAGAAGGCAATGGTCTTTTATCTGTATATCCTTGGGATCTACCATTGTAATTGGCATATAGTAGAAATAAAGTGAATATTTGTTAAAGGTCTGGATGCTCCTATTAGATAGTTAATATGCACTTTTTCCCCATTATAGATTACTATTGCAACTCCAAAAGATTCACAGAGAATCAAGCTGATTTTTCTACCAAGATGTACAAGGGAAAACAAATTACCTTAACAATAAGACAAATGATCCACATTTGTATAGCTGTGGAAAAATGCTTTCTCAATATACCTACTATAGTTGGCTCTCATTTTACCCAAAAAAGAACAAAATTTAAGAAGGTTAAAAGATTTCCCAAGATTATATCATATAACTAAGTTGCAGACAGATGCATCCCCTGTGGCACATCTCTGAGAGGTCTCTGGCCAGCACAGGAAATCAGTCTGTGTCATACAGAAGGGGAGTACCTCATCTGTTCACCCCATATTTTAACCAATTATGCTAACTTCCCAGAATGATAAACAAAGTTTAATATCTCAATTATATATTTCATATAAGAGAAGTTTAGTATTTCTAACTACATTCTTAGAACCTCTTCTAAGACACTTCTTTCTAAAAGTCTGTATTAGGTTATTTCATTTTATTTTTATCTATTTTTTAATTTAGATATAATTGACATATAACACTGTATTAGTTTAGGTGTATAGATTAATGACTTGATGTATGTGTACACTGCTAATTGATTACTACAATAAATTTAGTTAAAGCCCATCACCACACATAATGACACATTTTTTTCTTGTGATGAGAACTTTTAAGATCTACATTCTTAATAATTCAGTATTGTATATTTGAAAGTTGCTACTGCTAGGAATTTACCCAAGGGATACAGGAGTGCTGATGCATAGGGGCACTTGTACCCCAATGTTTATAGCAGCACTTTCAACAATAGCCAAATTATGGAAAGAGCCTAAATGTCCATCAACTGATGAATGGATAAAAAAATTGTGGTTTATATAAACAATGGAGTACTATGTGGCAATGAGAAAGAATGAAATATGGCCCTTTGTAGCAACATGGATGGAACTGGAGAGTGTTATGCTAAGTGAAATAAGCCATACAGAGAAAGACAGATACCATATGTTTTCACTCTTATGTGGATCCTGAGAAACTTAACAGAAACCCATGGGGGAGGGGAAGGAAAAAAAAAGGGGGGGGGTTAGAGTGGAAGAGGGCCAAAGCATAAGAGACTCTTGAAAACTGAGAACAAAGTGAGGGCTGATGGGGGGTGGGAGGGAGGGGAGGGTGGGTGATGGGTATTGAGGAGGGCACCTTTTGGGATGAGCACTGGGTGTTGTATGGAAACCAATTTGACAATAAACTTCATATATTGGAAAAAAAAGAAAGTTGCTAACTATAATCATCATGTTGTGCATTACATCCCCATAATTAGTATACCTCATAACTGGAAGTTTGTATCTTTTGAACACTTCAACCTATTTCCTAATAACTCTTTATTATGTTTTTTAAAACACAGTATCTTCTTTATTAAAGAAAAAATTCCTACATTAAGAAAGAATTTAATCAATTTGTGAAATGAACAAAAGTTTTATCCAGTAATTGAAATTAGATGTATTAAATCTTGATTAAGTTCTAGCAACTTCAATTTTTTTTTGTAAAGTAACATATTTGCTTATACTGTTAAATATTCAGAAAAAAGATCAACATTTTTACCCTAGAATATTTGATCAAATTTCTGATCAATTTCAAATTATAAACAAAGAAGTATATAGTTTATTTTTATTCACTTTCTAGGTTCCATATTATTTGAGTTTAGCAAATGTACTTTATCCAAAGGTAATTTTGGTTTGGTTTTGATTCTCTATTCATTAGAAAAAGTACACAAGCTGTCCCATTTTTATTTATTTTGTTCCCCAGGGAAATAAAAATAAAACCTGATATACTAGTTAAGATATGGAGGACATTAGAAAGTCATAGCATAGGTAAGGCTAGATAAATGCTTAAAACATACTTGAGATTTCAAATACCTCACAGTATCCCTAGAATATGGTCATCAGGGAAAGGGCAATGACCTGTGTCTTTTTTTGGACTACTATTAAAAAGATAGGTTGGCAACCTGCGCTTAACTTTTTTCTAACTTCTTTTTTTTCCTTTTATTAATACTGCAAAGTCCTTTTCAAACTCCTCTTCAAAGGATCTTCCCTTTTTAAAGTTTCAGACCTTGAACATCTCCTATTAAAAATAACCCATTTTCAGGGACTTTATTCCTCATATCCAGAACATCTTAAATATATTTTATACGATGAAATGAACTTGACTTTCTAAGTTCCCACAATGCTGTTCTGAGCCCCTGTCCAATTCTGTGTGATTGGAACTCTGTCAGCTAAACACATTTTGTAAATAGACGTACAAAATCTAACCATCACGTTACAACTCCAATCCTGCCTCATGGCATGGCTATCATTACAAAGAAGCAGAGTGGTTATTTTTAATATAAATAATATATTTTTGTTGTAAAAATTTTCATGAAATTACAGATGGTAATGCACGTGTTGTTCCTATGATCTAACAAGGCAGGGGACAAATTAGAGGGAAAAATCAGTTTTGAACACATTGTTATTATCAACCACCTACAACGTGCAAAGCATGAAGTTAGACGTTAGCATGACCCAAGTTATTGAAGAACAGCGGCCCTCAGGAAGTTTGACACCAGGGATGAAAATAAGAAAGAGCATGGTAATCTCTTTTAATCCAAAAGCAACCTTGCTTGTGAGTTTCACTTCAGAGTATCTTCCCTAAGTGTTTTGTCCTGAGAAACCATTTATTCGTTAGAAATGGAAAAAAGAGGGAAGATAAGAGGGAACATATAAGTTTGCTTCTTGGACTCATTATCATATTTATAACTTTGGGATTAATTGCCGTGGAATAATTCCAGTGCCATAAACCGAGAATCGTAACCACAAACAGGAAAGCAGCAGCAAGAGTTCCAAAGAAATAAAATCCTGCTTTTTCTAAAATTGGAGAAAAGTAAATTCTTGCATATGTTACTGATGTTGGCAAAAAAGATAAATTACCCCAAATGGTTTATGGTCACTGAAAATCTTGAAGAAGTCTATAAAGTTTCATCATTTAAAAAGCCACATTCTGTGAAAAAATTGGCAATTAATTTGCTTGTTTACTTTCTTTAAAACTGCTTGATATGCTCTAGCAAGCCACTTTGATACACAAGTATATTTGTGTCATTACTTCTATACATAATTATGTAGTTGACTTTAATAAATCACTCAAAATAGTGGAGTATACAGAAAAGCAGCATAATACAATACTTTAAAATATTTGGTTCATAGAAGATCCCTGCATTACCCCACTTTTAGAAATTGATACTATGTAAATCTTGCTTGTTTACAATTTAACCTGCATTGGATTTTAATTTAAATAAAGAAAATTATTTAATAGAGGGTTATTAAACAGGTTTTACATTGCAGCTGTTCCAGTCCCTCAGGTAAATACTTATTGAGAGAGCTTAATAAAGTTTGTTCTACTTATTTATGTTTAAATTATTTTTCTTCTCCTCTCATGTGAAACCTTTGTGGGCCAGAACTCCCACTGATTTTAAAAAGAGTCCTGTGCATATAGATTTGGGACTAGTAACATGCTTGGAATGCTTACCAAGTGACTGCATTTGATGTTTTAGTCTATATGTGTCTAATTTTCTACATCATTTCTTTTTGGGAAACAGGAATTGTACTATGAATAAAGAAATTTGGAAATCTCAGCTTTTCTACCCTAGCAAAGAATTCACAGTAAGAAGGGGGAATAAAGAATTATATAAACATCTTAAACATACTTAAAACATTTTATAACATTTAATTATTTGTTTATTTATTCATTCATTCATTCATTCATTCATTCATTCATTCATTTATGGGATGAGTGGGTGAAGGGCAGAGGGAGACGGAGAGAAAGAACCTTTTTTAGTAGGCCCCACACCCAGCATGGAGCCTGACGCAGAGCTCGATCTCACAACCGTGAGATCACGACCTGAGCCAAAATCAATAGTGGGATGCTTAACTGACTGAGCCACCCAGGCATCCCTATAACATATAAACATTTAAAACATCTGAAATATGAAAAGACAAGTTTAGACAATGTGTGACATGAGGTGAAGCTACCCTAGGTGGAGCAGCTATTGTATGTATGGAAAAATAAATTGTGAAGGTATAGGGGAAAGAAGTTGGAAACGGTACTCTAACACTGCTCTTACTCCCTCTCTATGACTGACTTAAAGAGGAAATAACAAATATGCTTTGTTTCGTGATAGCCATGTGTAGGAGAAAGCTAAAAGAGAAGAAACTGACAGCAAAAAAAAAAGGCTACTCCAAATAAAGGGTATAATAAAAAAAGCAAATGAAGGATGGACATAATAAGACAGCTTTTGAGGAAAAAAAAACAAAATTAGTATGTGTTATTATTTGACAGGGAAGTCTAAGGGGAAAAAAAAGGCGACACCAATTTTGAGCCCAGTGACTGAGAGTACGGATAAAAAACAGGAAAATCAAAGGAAACATTTAGAGAAAGAAGATGCTACCTTCCATACTGGCATGTTAAGATAGAGGTTACAGTAAGTTTTATATGCAGGAGATAGAATGGTTTATTGGAATACCTGAGTTTATAGTTCCCCATCATCTGGAAATTTTTTTTGATATTAAACTTTTGGATATTAGTATCTTGTTCCCAATCTGCAATTTCACTTCTAGTTCTCTTACATACAATAAATTAATCTTGAAAGCGTGAAAATGAAAACCTTTGAGAACTTGTTAGAGATCAAGAGAAATAATGCCTTTCACTGGTGCTCATATTCTATTTACTTAATAACTTTTCTCTTCCTAATGAAGGAATATATTTTTATCAAAATAACCAATGGACTATTTGGTTAGAGTATTTAAAATTATTTACAATTCTCTTATATATTAGGACCACTAAGAATAGCAACATATATGTAGCCTACTAAATTGTAAATATCTAATTTAAATATTTATGCAAATATCTATCTACCTATCTATCTTTCTATGTCGGTTTGTGTTTCTGTTTTCCTGTCTGTCTCTCTAAGAACCATGAGTTTACCCTGTTACTCCCAACCCAACCTTATTATCTTCCTTTCCATAGTTGTAGTACCCTTCTGACAGTGAAAGTCCTGTTTCTAATTATCCTACACAAGTTCACTTAGTTTCTTGATCCTCTTTTATCAACCAATCTCCCATGGCTGCCTCCAATACTTTCTGCAGGACACTGTCCACCACTGTGTGGTCACCCCACCTCCCTTCCCCAAGGTCCAAAATCCTGCCTTGGCCCTTTCCCTGTGTGGCTTCCCCCAATACCCTCTAGGCTCTGACACAACATGCTGGGTTGTCTTCCCGTAGGGATGCCTTCCTCATCATACTTGGGCTTCAACATCTTGTGCTATTCTACTCCTACCCTGTGCAGTTCTATTCCTACTTCCTTATCTCACATAGCTCTGAGACCCTGCCTTTGTCCACGACAACTCAACCTGCTTCCTTTCCACCTCATATATGAACACATACTTTGCTCTGCCTTATTTAATGATATTATGAATACATTGCTCAGGAAAGAAGAGATGGGAAAAGGGGTGAACTATATAGATTTTAAACCTTAAAGAAAAGGGACTTGATTCATTATTTAACTTTTTACAAGCTTTTTCTAAGTGCCTACTATTTTTCAAGTTTTCCTTCTTTCTTTCTCTCTTTCTTTCTTTCTTTGTTTTTGGTGCAAAAAGGTGATTTTTTTAAAGCATGGGGACAGGACCCATGGGCAGGAAGAGCTGCACTGGGGTCCTGATGGGTAACTCATTTTTTTAAAATATAATTTATTGCCAAGTTGGCTAACATACAGTGTATCCAAGTTTCACGTAAAAAATAATCAGGAGTAATATGGGAGAGAAGCTAAATATACTGGTAATGGTACTCCAAAGTAGAAAGTACTATGAGATATATAGGCATGGGGTCACTGAAGATCAGTAGCTACCACTCCAGGAATCAAGAGACAGAATCCTTAGGGGGCTGCTTTTTGTGCAGGGGGAAAAAAATTTACCATAGCAGGCCTGAGACTGCTATCTATAGAAGGACCTGCTTGAACCATTGGCCCTTGGCTTGCATCTGGAAACTTGGCCCCCAATACATAGTTAACTGATGAAGGTTCACTATGCCTAGACTGTGCAACCAATAAGCTTTATGCTAAACGCCTTCTTCCCTTCTCGAAGTCTGGAATTCATACATGCTAGGCAGAGGGTCCTGCATCATCTGCTCCCGGCTAGGTCCCTAATGGGCTTCCCTGGGCAGGAATGTTGCACACAGGTCACTGCATTTCATTACTGAAAGAACAGGACACCCTATGTGACACCTCATGGGATGGAGAGAGCATAAGAAAACCACCACATAAATTCTTCCAGACACTGCACCTCTTTTGCATATGATCCAGCCATGTGTCCTCATGACATCACTGTATAAGTCTTTGTGGTGAGTACACCTATGTGCTGACTCCTATGAGTTTTTCTAGCCTGTCTCTGAAAGTGGGAGTGGTCCTGGGGACATCAAACACACTCCTGAACTGAGTTTTAAGTCCACTGAACCAACTTTGTAAAGTGAAATGGCAATTTAGGGCATTTCTGGACAGAAGAAACACCTTCAACAAACCATAAGTGGGAATCAACACGTCATTGAGCAGAGGGGGATCCATAACTAATTCATTGTTACCTCAGCAATAAAGTGCAAGGAAAGCCTTGTCCAAAAATATAAGAGAAGGCAGATCTCAAAAGCTCTTCTATTAAATCTTACATCTTAATAGTTTAGGAAGTATTCAGAATGGGGAATAACTAAAATTGAGTGGTTTTTTTTTTTTATAATTTTTTTTAACGTTTATTTATTTTTGAGACAGAGAGACAGAGCATGAACGGGGGAGGGTCAGAGAGAGGGAGACACAGAATCTGAAACAGGCTCCAGGCTCTGAGCTGTCAGCACAGAGCCCGACGCGGGGCTTGAACCCACGGACCGCGAGATCATGACCTGAGCCGAAGCCGGACGCCCAACCGACTGAGCCACCCAGGCGCCCCTAAAATTGAGTGTTTCAATGGATATCTTGGACAGAAAAAGAATGATAGGTTTTTATCCTTATTATTCACACCTTTGAGTACAAATCTATGTGCTATTATCAGTAAATTATTAATACTCTGAAAAATTATTAACCAATTAGCTATTTGGTATTTTATATTTTCAAAGACAGAATCACATAGTTCTCTTCAACTTAATAACTTTCTTGCAATAGACTATGATACATTTTTCCCTTATTCATAAATTCTGATAAATATCAGAAGAGGCAATAAATTTGACATTCTTTACTCAGTGATATTACCATTTTGTTTTATATGTTTTGGGGTGTTTGTCAGTTTTAGAACCACCTTATAAGTTTCAAAATATAATACATCTACAAAATGAAATTTATCACTTATGTATTGTATGCAATATGAAATACTCTGTCAACAACTTAAAATACAGTGTCTGTAAAATATAGTGTCTGTATGGATGAGGCTGTTAAATGTTTGCCTTTGAAAAACAAGGCTGTTCATCTTCATTCTTTGCTAGACCACCTTGAGAAAAAACATTGAGAGCAGTCGGTTGGATCTAAATACATTTGTGGTAGGTTTTGGTGTTGTTATTTTATTTAATTATTCTTAGTTTTTTGTTTTTTTTTTTCATTTCAAGAATTTCTCATAGGAGATAATTTCAGAGTGAAACCGGACTAACTGCAATTTCACATTAACCACAGAGTATTTCTGGTTTTAAAAACACAGATCTGTCTTTTAATAGACTTTAAGGTATTTACTGCATTAGATAATTATTTGAATAAAATAAAACACAAAATATTATTTTAATGAAATTTTATATTATTTCATAAATATTTCTTTTTGTTTGACATAGCATTTCCATAAATGGCCAGTATTATCATTTTTAATGTTTATTTATTTTTTAGAGAGAGAGAGAGAAAACATGTAGGGGAGGGGCAGAGAGAGACAGGGAGAGAGAGAGAGAGAGAGAGAGAGAGTCCCAAGCAGGCTCCACACTGTTAGCACAGAGCCCGATGTGGGGCTCAAACTCACAAACCATGAGATCGTGACCTGAGCTAAAATCAAGAGTTGAACGCTTGACCGACTGAGCCACTCAGGTGCCCCAATAGGGCAATATTCTGATAATTTAATAAATTTAAGTTTAAAAAAATTTAAATTACAGTTGAATTTACTGAGCCACGGATTATAAACGACAATAATCAATGGATGGTTTTGCTATTTTTTAGAACATATTTGAATATCTTTGTGGGAGGCTTCTCAGATTCATCTTAGATAATTTTCTAGTACAGAAATAAAAAATGGCTAATAGTATCATATTCAGTGACTTTTTATCCCATAATTTTTCTCACACTGATTTTTATGTGCCTCTGCCTATTTAATGTTGCTCCTTGTCAATCACACTTGGAATGAGCTCTGCATCACAATGTAGAGTAAATAATAAAACATGTTTCTTAGTTATGGAATCTTTCCCCAAAGCCTTATGCATTGCTGAGAGAGAATATGCTTTGCTTCAAGTCGATAAGATGGAAAACACATGGCTGAATCTGAATCTCTGGATTGATATTGTCTGCAGGGACCTTTTCATCTAGGAGAAAACATTAAGACATGCCTAGTTTGCAGCCTACATTATAAATGAAGAAATCAGAAGGATTGTTGCTTTGGGGGAGATAACATAGCACATTTTAAATCAAAATTTCATGATATTTGAAAGAACACATAAAAATACATTTTTGAGATATTTAAATCAATTCCTATATCTCAGGAACTAGTAAATAAATAAACCAAATACAGACTATTAAATCAAAACTTGGTATGTAAAACTCAGCAATATTGTTGAGGGTCAACATAAGTAATATATATTTGAAATGAAACATGAACTGAATGTGACATAATGGTATGCATTATATTTTGAGAGCCTCATAGCTTTAAATGTACAAAAATGGTTTTTGCTAATTCTTATGTATACTAACATTTTCATCAATTTGGGTAACGTTCTGAAAAATTTTAATTTGCAAGCACTTTTGATTGCATAAGTTTTTCAAAAGCTTTTATTATCGTTTATATATATATATATATATATATATATATATATATATATATCATTATAAATTCATCATTACTTTATGTACTGAATACTATGGGCCACCCCCTGTACTAAGGACCAAAAAGACAGAAGCGAACCAAACAGCAGTGCTGCTGTTCTGGAGGTCACATTTGCATTATAAAGAAATACTCTATAATGCAAAATATATCTCTTATTAATGCTTTGTTTACTTTCGTTCAGGTTACTGTTGCCTTTTACCAAACCACCTTAGGGTGCCTGGGTGGCTTAGTTGGTTAAGTGTCTGACTCTTGGTTTCGGCTCAGGTCATGATCTCATGGTTCATGATCAAGCCCCTTGTGCTGTGGTCTGTGCTAACAGTGCAGAGCCTGCCTGGGATTCTCTCTCTCCCTCCATCTCTCTCTGCCCCTGCCCTGCTCGCTCTCTATCTGTCTCTCTCTCAAAATAAATAACAACCTTAAAAAAATACACCTCAATACCACGAGGGCTCAAACAACAATCATTTCATTTTGCTTGTAAATGTGTAATACGGTTAAGGTTTGGCAGGGAAGGCTCACCTTTAAACTCACATAGCTGACAATTGGCGATAGTTGTTGGATGGAGGCTCAGACAGAACTGAGGGCATGTGGCCACAGTTCCTTTCTATGTAGAGCTCTCCACGTGGCCAAGGCTTCCTCACAGCATGATGGCATTCAGAGTGAGAGCAAGACAGCTCTACCACTTACATGGCTAACCTCAGTCATCACAGAGTGCCACTTCTACTTCCTTATTGCCCCAAGAGGCCCACCCAAGATCAAGAGGAGTGGACGCAGACTCCGCCCTGTGATGGAGGAGAGGCAAGACTCTAGAAGATCACATAGGACTAGAAATATTGTAGGCATTTTTTAAAAGTACACTCTATCACAACTACAATGAATGGGAAAATATTACCATGTATCTGAAGTATAAATTATCATATTTATGAAATAATGAATGACGCATGCTAGAGACTTGATTTTTTTTTAAATAAAGGTCTCAAATTAAAATAGCCTTTATAATCAAGGTATAGTTACAGTAAGTTCTCAGAACTCCATACTCAAAGCCTTATTAATAAACTATGGTACAATTAGGTATATACTTTTTTTCTACTGTTCTGTCATTGACATGATGTTGTTTAAATGTAGTAATACTCTAGACGACCAATAGTTTGCTCTTAGTAGCAATGATGACTTGAGTAAGTCAGGTTAAACGTTAGATATGATAAAACTCTTCATAATCAAAATTATAATAAAGTGAATATGAAAGACTTTACATGAAGATATTTGAGAACAAGAGAGAATTCTCACATTGATGAATGGGACTTAAGGCATGATTATTTTTTGTATACAGATATGATTAAAGATGAATAAAAATCATAGACTAGGGATTCTGTGTTAGATTGTATCACAGATAAAACTTGGCGACTTCTTATCACTTGGAAATAAAATTATGAAAATAGGTTGAGTATGAATCAATTATTATTCTTTTCAGTAATATTTATCAAGTATTTATGATAAAAGATCTGTCACAGATTGTCAAACATGTCAGGGTCCCTACCCTTAAGGATCCTTTAAGATAGTAAATATAGCAAAGAAAACAAAAGCTAGAATAGAAGGTGTAGGCAATATGGAACACGGGCGCAAAGAAGGAAAATAAATTCTGACCTGGGTGGAATGATGAAGAGAATCAGAATGATGTATTAGGATATGTAAGTGATTTAGCAATATGAGTCATTTTTGGATAATGAGGTAGAAAGTTTGGATGAGGAAAAAAAAAGTGGGACTTCTTCCCAAAGTAACAGTGTGACCCTTGGCTGTATAAGAAAAGTTTGATTGAATAGGGTAAAATAAGAATTTGAATTGAAATACTTGTAACATTTTCTGTGTTGAGTCAACAAAAAGTTTACAAACTACTTTTGTAAGTAAAGGCAAAGTGCTTTTAAAAAGATATAGGGGCACCTGGGTGGCTCAGTCTGTTAAGCATCTGACTCTTGATTTCAGCTCAGGTCATGATCTCATGGTTTGTGGCCTTGAGCCCTGCATTTGTCTCTGTGCTGTCAGTGTGGAGCCTGCTTAGGATTCTCTCTCTCTCTACCTCTCTCTCTGCTCCTCCCCCACTTATACTGCCTCTGTCTCTCTCAAAATAAATAAATAAACTTAAAAAAAAAGGTACAAAGTTACTCTCAAATCTGCCCATTCCTTTTCATTCCCATTCCTTCTATAAACTCTCTTCCATGTGGCTTATGACCATAATCTCCTAACTAGCCTCCTGCAACAGGTTCTCTTTCTACCCAGGCAAGATCTACAGTGCAGAGTGATAGATTAGAAATTAAAAATTACACAAAAGAGGGGCGCCTGGGTGGCTCAGTCGGTTGAGCGGCTGACTTCGGCTCAGGTCATGATCTCACGGTCCGTGAGTTCGAGCCCCGCGTCAGGCTCTGTGCTGACAGCTCAGAGCCTGGAGCCTGTTTCAGATTCTGTGTCTCCCTCTCTCTGACCCTCCCCTGTTCATGCTCTGTCTCTCTCTGTCTCAAAAATAAATAAACGTTAAAAAAATTTTTTTTTTAAATTACACAAAAGAAAAACAGATTCACTTCATTCCTCTGCTGAATCTTGAAGAGCTTATAATTATCTGGAGCATAAAGTTACCATGCTCTCTGCAATGACCCCATTTCATTTCCTGCAATCTGCTCATCTCCCTCCCCTCCTCATACCCCCGAAATGGTTACCAACACATGCATACTGTAATATAGCCATGTCAGAATACTTGTAAATTTCAAGATTTTTCTATTTATGTCTTTTTGCATGTTGTGTCTGTATCCTCTGATTTAAATGCTATTTCTCCCCTTCTCTATCTGGCAACTTCTTACTCAAATACATCTTGCTCTTTAAAATTTTTCTTCAAAGCCGTAAGTTGCATGCTTCCTCCTCTTTACTCCTATAGAACTTATGTCTGTATAATGATATCTATCATGTTTTAAATTCTGCACGGATGGAATGGTATTCAATTATCTTCACATCTTGCTTTGTAAACCCATAGTTGGTGCTATCTTCTGACCCTAAATACAGTGATTTTTTTTTTTTACTGTTCCATTACACATTACTTCTTGAGAAAAGGAAACCATGAGAAGCATTTACCAAGTTACTAAACATAATTTAAAACACACTAAGTTATGAAAAGGTAACAAAACAACACCTTAAAAGAACTTTGACTCTATCCATCATTTTAGAGGCATGTTTATAGGCAGAGATATTAATGAGAGATTGCAGAATTGATTGAAGGAACTAAATAGCACCATAAAAATATTTACCAGTATAAATTTAAAGCTAACATTGCTTGTATATGGATTTCTGCTATATAATTACCATATTACTTGGAACTGGTATTAGGATTTAGGTACATGGTGACACTATATTTTTCCAAATTCATTAAACTACATGTACCTCTCCTTCCTCAATGCTTTGGTGGCATTAATCCTATCAGTGAATAGAGTATTATTAGTAGATTGCCACTTATAGTCAAGAAATGTATTTTATGAAAGAAAAATAAAATTTGACTTCAAGTCACAAGCTGCAAAGTGTCTAGACTCTACACAGATCTATTCTCTCATCAATTTCAGTTTACAAAACATGCTCATTGTTGAATTTTTATGTCTAGGCAAACTTTATAATCTTTAGAAGGATTACATTAAGCTGTTGAGCCTATTCATATGTATAGTCAATAGGGATATCTCCATCCACATGCGAGTTTATACTGATTCGAACAAAATAAAAAATCTGCAGGCAATTTATAATGTCCAAACGGCCATGTTAGAGTCTGAATAATTTAACACATATTATGAGTCATAATGTAGATTTAAAGAATATGTGACAAGAAAATCATGATTAATGCTCAATTTATCAAAGATTTTTGAATTGGATATATAAACAGACACAGCAGATTACAAGCCAGCCAGTCCAACATGGTCAATTTAAGGTGTGCATCATTAAGCTGGGCATCACAAATAAACCGTCTGGATAACATATGAAAGAGTGAAGGTAGCCAGCACCACACACAATGTGGTTCTCACTTTTATCAGATGAAAAGCTGGATATGTTCTGCTTTCATTCCTGAATTATTTTCTGATGGAGTATCAGTGAAACATATCTGCATTTTGACTTTTACAATAATGTGAAAACACTTCTAATAAGAACAAACATGAGCATTAAAAAATACTATGGTGTCTTTAAATTGGTGGAAATAAGGTAAAAGTTATCGTATTCTATTGGAAATTGAATAATAATTATATGACTTGTCTAGTCTAGACTCTGTGGCCATAGTTACTGCCTCATGATTAATTCCATGTTTATGGACCCAGCAAAGGAGGTAATTTCTGGAAACAGAAAGAAGCAGGGTGGAGGGTGGGGAACATTTGGAAGTAATTCAAATTTAAACATATTTCTGATAGAATTTGCTTAAAAATCTCCATAAATCCCTTTAAAAATGTATTTCAGGTTGGACAGAATATAATCACTGATTACTTGTGGAGTTCTAAGCATTACCATTTTTTAAAAATATTCAAACAGATAATTATCATTTGAAATATAGTATAATGCATGAATAGCTTAAACAAAGTATACATTTTAAGTACAAACTTTAATATCATTAAATTTATTTCCAGAGGAGAAATGACAGCAGGATTATGGATATATGTACATAGATTTTTCCTCCACTAAGTTTGAGGTGTCCATTGTGAGGTATCTTGGAATCTTAGTAGAGACAAGTATATTGCTTAAGAATGTTGGCTCAGATCTTCAGGGCTCACCTAGGTGAATTCACACCATAGAATATAAAAAGATGTGGTAATTTGGACATGATTAGTTGATTTCAATTAAGATCATATGCAAAAAACAACACCTGAGATAAATGTGACATTGAATGTCACCTATATTTCAATTAAAAAACAAAAAACAAAAAAAACCTCTGAGGGGTGCCTGGGTGGTTCCATCGGTTAAGCATCCAACTTGGGCTCAGGTCATGATCTCATGGTTGGTAGGTTTCAGCCCCACATCATGCTCTCTGCTGTCAGCGCAGAGCACACATTGGGATCCTCTGTCTCCCTCTCTCTGCCCCTCCCTTGCACTCTTTCTCAAAATTAAATATTAAAAAAATTTCCCTGAAACTTTTTGAAATAAAGTTCAGTTTGATTTACATACAATATAATGTCTCATTTAAATACACCTTATGAGTAGTGTATATTTTATTATTGTTTAAAGTTTATTTATTTATTTATTTTGAGAGAGAGAAAGAAAGAGCACACGTGAAGGAGGGGCAGAGAGAGAGGGAGACAGAGAATCCCAAGCAGGCTCCATGCTGTGTACTCAGAGCCTGATGTGGGGCTTAATCCCACAAACGGTGAGATCATGACATGAGCCAAATCAAGAGTTGGATGTTCAGCCAACTGAGCCACCCACCACCTTGAGTTAGTGTATATTTTAAATTTTTATTTTTGAGAGAGAGAGGGAGAGAGAGAGAGAGAGAGAGAATGAACGAGGGGGCAGAGAGAGAAGGGGACAGAGGATCTGAACCAGGCTCTGCGTTGTCAGCACAGAGCCTGATGCGGGGCTCGAACCCACAAACCATAAGATCATGACCAGAACTGAAGTTGGACGCTTAACCTACTGAGCCACCTAGGTGCCCCGAGTAGTGTGTATTTTAATGAGTAGTCAAAAGCAAACTGGAATACCAGTATCACCCAAAAATATGCCCAATGTCCCTTCCCAGTCAATTTAAGCCCCTGCAATCAACCCCAGGCAATCACTCCTCAGTTTGTGTTTTCATTATGAATTTAGATTTCTCCCTTCTAGAGTTTCATATAAAAGCAATCATAGAATATATCCCTTATGTCTGCAAAAAGGTCCTAGAAAGATTTGTTTACAAGTCTTTCTGGGACATATACAATGCTTTCATTTCCCTAAGTAAATATCTAGCATTGAAACTTCTAGGTTTATATATATATATATATATATATATATATATATATATATATATATATAGTTATTTAATAAACAGCTAAAAAAGTTTTGGAAGGTGGTTGTAGAATTTATATTACCCTCAGCAAGGAATCTCACCAATAGTCGGCATGGTCAATCATTACAAATTTAGCTATTTTAATACCATGTGTGTAGTGATATCTAATTGTGAATTTACTTTCCATTCCCCTGATAAGATATGTTGAGTATTTTCATATACATTTTGTTCACTTATAAAACTTTTTTATAAGCCGTCTGTTTAAATCTCTTGGCTATTTTGTATTAGGTTATTTACTTATTTTTGAGTCATAACTTTTTAAAAAATATTCATCACACAAATTCAAAGTTTGATACATGTAATGTGAATATTTTCTCTTGGTCAATGGCTTGCTTTTACACTTAATTATAGATTCTGTTGAATTTTAAATTTAGGTCTGTGACTCATTTTGAGTCGACCTGTACCTATGACAAGAGCTAAGGGTTGAAGTTGTTGGTTTTTTTCCCCCATATGAATAGGTAGATTTTTCCTAGGACCATTTTATTGAAAAACTTTTTTCTCCCATTGAAGCACCTTGGCAACTTTTGAAAAGTAATTGTACAAATGCAGGTGTATCCCTAGATTCTGTGTTCTGCTCCACTTATCCATAGCTGTATTTTTGGACTACAGTAGTAGCTTTATACTGGGTGACTTCATACATTTTGAAAGCAGCTAGTCTACGTCCTCCTACTGTGTTCACATTTTCAAAATTGTTTTGCTTATGCCAGGCCTGTTGTATATCTAAATAAACTGTAGAATCATTTTCTTAATTTCTACATAAAAAGCCTATGGAAGTTTTGTTGGAGCTGCAATAAATGTATAGATCAGTTGGTGATAATTGTCAGTTTATGATGAGTAAAGATAGTATAGTCCTCCATTTATTTAGTTCTTTAATTTCACTCAGCAGTGTTTTTTTAATTGGCAGAGCATTTTGTGAATTCATACCTAATTACTTTGTATTTTTGAATGCTAAAGTATTTTTAAAGATTTTCCATTTCCAACTGTTCCTACCTAGGATATAGAAACACAATCATATTGGTATTGATCTTGTATCATGCAAACTTACTGACAAATCTAGTAGTTTTTTTTGTAGCTTGTTTGCTTGCTTTTTTCAGTGCACATGGGCCACAGTATACATATAAAGATAATATTAATTCTTTACAATTTATAAAACTTTGACTTATTTTTCAGGGGCTTGGGTCTCTAACACAATGTTTAATTGAAGTGGTGACAATGGGCATTCTTGCCGTGTGGCTAATCTTAGAGAAAAAGCATCCAGTCTTTTATCCTTATGTACAATGTTAGTGGTATAGTTTTTCTAGATTACCATTACCAGGTTGAGGAAATTCCCTTTTATTCTTGATATGTTGAGCATTTAAAAATTTTTTTAATGTTTATTTATTTTTGATGGGGATGGGGGGGCAGAGCCTGAGTGGGGGAGGGGCAGAAAGAGAGGGAGACAGAATCCGAAGCAGGCTCCAGGCTCTGAGCTGTCAGCGCAGAGCCTGATGCAGGGCTCGAACTCACGAGTTGTGAGATCATGACCTGAGCTGAAGTTGGTCGCCCAATCCACTGAGCCACCCAGGCACCCCAATATGTTGAGCATTTTTATCATGAATGGGTATTCAATTTGTGAAATTATTTTTCTGCATCTTTGAAATATTAAGATGTTTTCTTCTTTATACTCATAATATGGCAAAATACACTTTGATTTTTTAATATGAAACCAACATATCATGCCCAAATAAACTTGATGGTTTTCCTTTTTACATGATGCTGGATTAGACTTGCTAATATTAGATTTGCTAATAAGGATTTATGCATCCATGACCAAAAAAAAAAAAATGGTCTTCAACTTTCTTATAACTGTCTGGTTTTACTATCAAAGTAAACCTGGCCTAATAAAAATGAGGTTCCTCTTCATTTGTTTTCTTTTTTTTTTTTTTAATTTTTTTTTTCAACGTTTTTTATTTATTTTTGGGACAGAGAGAGACAGAGCATGAACGGGGGAGGGGCAGAGAGAGAGGGAGACACAGAATCGGAAACAGGCCCCAGGCTCGGAGCCATCAGCCCAGAGCCTGACGCGGGGCTCGAACTCACGGACCGCGAGATCGTGACCTGGCTGAAGTCGGACGCTTAACCGACTGCGCCACCCAGGCGCCCCTTCATTTGTTTTCTATAAGAGTTGAATAAATTGATGAAGAAATAAATATTAAGATAACTTTTCTACGGGGTGCCTGGCTGGGTCAGTGGGTTAAGCATCTGACTTTAGCTCAGGTCATGATCTCGTGGTTCGTGGGTTCTGAGCCCCACATTGAGCTCTGTGCTGACAGCTCAGAGCCTGGAGCCTGCTTCAGATTCTGTCCATCTGTCTGTCTCTCTCTCTCTCTCTCTCTGCCCCTCCCTCCCCTGCTGACACACTGACTCTCTCTCTCAAATAAATAAATAAATAAACAAACATTTAAAAACATGAAAAAAAAAGATAATTTTTCTAAGATTATACAATTTGTAAGTAGGTGGCAAAGCTGGATTGTTAAACCAGGAAGTCTGGCTCCAGAACCTATATTCTAAATTGTAGTCTACCCTAAACCTTAAGAGAGCTAGAAATACAATTCTATGCGAGTTCAGAAGAGACAAACTGGCTTCTGTGCTGACCTTAGAAGCAAAGGTCAAGACTTGCCAGAGACAATTAGGAAAGAATAGAGGCAGGGGAAATTATCCATCTGTCATTTTACTGACATATAACTTAGGAGCTGAAAAGAAACTTAGTTGTTATCTAGTGCAAGACACTCTTTTAAATTAAGAACATGGGACATAGGAACGATAATTGATTCTAAAAAGGTCACCCAGCTAATTAGAGAGACGTCTGGGAATAGAACCTAGGTTTCCTGACTTCTGGTTCAGAGCTCTTTCTACAAAACCTCCTACTTTGCCTACATACTGAACACATTGTTCTAATATGTGCTATTTGCACAAGTCTTTCTTTTTTAACAGGGATATTCATCATTCTGAGGGCAGGGGCTACAGCATATAGAGCCTAGTTCCAAGCACAAATATAAATGATACCCAACAAAAACACAAGGAAATATTACCTTCATATATATATATATATATATATATATATATATATTCAACTAACATGTATGGTACGATCACTTAAATTAATGAAATGTAATGTATTTTCAATAATATTTTAGTAAGTACATAGTATTTTTTGGAAAGGTGATGGAAATATAAACTGTGAAAAGATAATTAAATATACAATTGATTAAACATG
The DNA here is from genome assembly GCF_028018385.1 of Neofelis nebulosa. NCBI lineage: Eukaryota > Metazoa > Chordata > Mammalia > Carnivora > Felidae > Neofelis > Neofelis nebulosa. Next base: position 31,608,786 of record NC_080785.1, read on the forward strand.
TCATCCTACCTCATTGTTTGATGAGTTTGCTTGGAATGCTCTCCCCCATAATATCCATACCATTGCAAATGTTTTCTCCTCCAAGCCATCCTTATCTCCAAGACCCAGTTGGGTAGAGTTTAAAATTATACTCTTTTTATCCTCTACGCACTTTGTCCCCACCTCTATTACACCACTTAGCACACCATATCACATTCTGTTGTGTAAAATGTCGTTCCTATGAGACTTGGAAGACTTGTAAGTAACATTCTAATTTCCTTATTCACATTTGTATCCTCATTCCAACAAAATCTGACCAAACTCCAACACAATAACTGACACATGGTAGGAACTATATAAACTAGACAATGTTGAATAAATAGTAATCTGCTTTTGCCTTAAAGATAGATGGGCTTAATAATCAATTTGGAGAAAGTGTTTTCTAAAGTCCATATGAATTAAATCAACGATAATAAAAAGCTGACCATTTATTCTCTTGGTTCTTATATCTCCTTCCACTTTCAGATATCAATAAATTATAATATTTACATAGAGTAAATTAATAGAAACTGGTTTTACCTTAATTCAAGTTTGAAACATTTCCAACATTCACTTCTGAAATTGATCATTAGGTGTGCAAGATCTCTCACTTGGATAATACAACACAAATTTATTGAATGCTCTCGTATTTACTGATCTGGGATTTCAGTGACATACAGATGACCCAGAATAGAGTTACTAAGAAAGCCAAGAAAGTGAAAATCCTGAGAGATAATTTAAAGGAAGAAATAGTAAGACTGATTGGCATACTGCATGAAGCAAAAAGACAAAGGAAACAGGAAAAATCTATGTCTAACCTCAGCAATAAGAATGCTTGTTTCTTAAAGGAAAATTGAGGGGTAGAGAAAAAATACATATCCTGGGGAGGAAAGAAGATTTTATGTATGGACATATTTATTTTGAAAAGAAGAGAGGAAAAAATGGTCAACGAGATACTTTTTTTTTAAAGTCCTAAAACTAAAGGAAATGTTGCCAAACAAAAAGGTTGTAAATACTCAGCGCCTAACAAGACAGATGAAACAAACTGAGGAAGACAAATCATTAAAAAAATTAAGTAAACAGGAAATCAAGAGAAAATTATACAAGTTTTCAAAGAGAGAAAAGCATAAAACACAGACACAAAGTCTCAATGAAGTCTGGCTTCGGACATCTAGACAACACCGTTAGAATTTAGAAGACAATAAAAGAAATGTCCTTAAAATTCAGAAGGGTAATTCTTCCCAACTAGAATTCTATTTCAGCCATGTGTGAAGTTAGGATATGTGAAGAAAGATCTAAGAGACCCTAATTGAAGAGAGGCAAGAAAAATACTCACAGTGTTGGTAAATGGAGATCCCAGAACATTACTACACATCAGTAGCAGATGACATGCCTGGAACAGGTCAGAAGGCTCAGGGAAGGTTACCCCAGGAAGATAAAATCTATGAAAGTCACATGCTTCTGAATGTCTTGATAGGATATTTTACAGGTTTTTTTGGTTTGTTTCCTTTTTTATTTATTTTGAGAGAGAGAGAGAGTGTGTGTGTGTGTGTGTGTGAGCAGGGGAGGGGCAGAGAGAGAGAGAGAGAGAGAGAGAGGTGGAGAGAGGGCAGAAGGGAGAGAGAGAGAAAGAGAGAGAGAGAGAGAGAGACAGAGAGAGAGAATCCTAAGCAGGCTCCATGCTGCCAGAGCACAGCCCAACACGGGGGCGAACCCATGAACTGTGAGATCATGACCTGAACTGAAACCAAGAGTCAGACCCTTAAATGACTGAGCCACCCAGGTGCTCGGATAGGATATTTTTTAAAAATAGTAAACAGTTTGGGGTTAAAATAATATAATTGCATAGAAAACTAAGCAAAAACAATAGTTTTGCTAACTCTAGAGAAAGTGAAAAAATTTTCAGGATAAAGTGAAAGTAAATTTAGCACTCGCTATGAATTGGTTTACATATGGTTGATAATGTGAACATTAAATATTGACTTAAGCATAGTAACTATAATGAATACATGAGAAGACGGAAAGCATGCTTGTGTGGTGCTACTGGGTAAATTACAAATAGCCTTTTATATCACCTTTCTAGTAAGATGTCAATAGACAATACCTGTTTAGGGCTGGAATTGTGTCCCCTCAAAGTTCATATGTTGAAGTTAATCTCTAGTACCTCAGAATGAGGCTATATCTGAGATTTGGCTTATAAAGAGGCAATTGGGGGCACCTGGATGGCTCAGTCGGTTAAGCATCTGACTTTGGCTCAAGGTCATGATCTCATGGCTTTGTGGGTTCAAGCCCCACATCGGGCTCTGTGCTGATAGCTTGGAGCCTGCTTCAGATTCTGTGTCTCCCTCTCTCCACTACTCCCCTGCTTGTGCTCTCTCTCTCAAAAATAAACAGTAAAATAAAAAATACAAAAAACATAGTAATAAAGAGGCAATTGGTAGAATGCGGTAACGTGGGTGGACCCTAACCCAATATGGCTGATAAGGTCACGATCTCATGGCTTGTGGATTCAAGCCCTGCTTCGGATTCTGTGCTGATAGCTCAGAGCCTGCTTCGGATTCTGTGTCTCCCTCTCTCTACCACTCCCCTGCTCATGCTCTCTCTCTCTCTCTCTCAAAAATAAACAGTAAAAAAAAATTTTTTAAATAATAAAGAGGCAATTGGTAGAATGGAGTAATTTAAGTGGACCCTAACCCAATATGGCTGATGTCCTTATGAGAAGAGGAAATGAGGACACAGACACACATGGCCTGAGAGGCAACCATGTGAGGATATGGTGAGAAGCTGGTTATGTGCAGGCCACGGAGAGAATCCCTAGAGGAAACCAAACCTAAAAACACCTTGGTCTTAGACTTGTAGCCTTCAGCCTTCAGCCTTTCTATGAGAAAATAAATTTGTGTTGTTGAAGCTACCTGGTCTGTGATATTTTGTTATGGCAGCCCTAGCACACTAATAAATACCTGAAACTGAACAATCAAGAAGTCACAATACAAGAATGTTATGAGCAAAAAAGATCAATTAATGCTAAAAGAGAGAGATAACCAAGCAGAGTAGAGGCGTGAACTATTATTTTTCACAACAAACCTTATATAACTGACTTGTTAAAACAGAAACATGAATAATTTTGACAGCAATTAAAACTATACCTTGAAACTATGCACTTTTCTTGACTGGTTAAATAAATGCATCATGTAGAGCAAACATTTTTTTTTCTCTGACTTTACTTTTAAAAATCTAGAAGGCTTTGAATTAGTGAGCCCCCAGAAAGCTAAACCACTCTGGATACCATGTCACATTGAAGCAGATGAAAACACCATAAAAAGCTAGTATGAACGCTATAAAAAAACACATGTAAATTGACCAAAGATCTACCCAAATGTAAACTGTTACTCTTATTGTTATTATCATTATATTTTTATATTCAAGTTGGACAAAAAGGCCTCCAATTATGTGGAATGTTTTCCTTTTGTCCCTCCAGGTACACGTTTCATCTTTTCGCTGGCCCTGTGCCCTGACAAACTGAACATATAGAATATGTCTATGAGCATCCATGCCTTCTCTATCAGATTGGATTTTGAAAATGGGCAACCACTCTAAGAAATCAGAGGGAAGGAGGAGAGTGAGGTCAGGGTATTTTATGTGGCTTTACTCCTGCTAGGATGCCTTGGTTTGCCTACACCTCTCAAGTGAAGATTACTGTTCATCCCAAGGCTTTTGATTCTCCAGGACTCTCTTCTCCCAGATTCTAGCAATGAATCTTTGTCCTTCTCCCTCTGATCTCCAGCTCACTAACTCCAGGTGACGGCACTATCCAAGGTTCCTCTACTCCTGGTCCATAAACAGTCCTTGAAGTATACCCTATTTTGAGTGTGCTAATGGATTTCTGTTGGGAATCTGACCGGTATAGTAAAATATGATTAAATATATCAGACATTAAACAACCACTTCCTTACCTTCTCATTTTATGGCTTATTTTTTTTTTATGAAGTTTATTTATATTTTGAGAGAGAGCAAGTGAGAGAGAGCACTGGGGAGGGTCAGGGAAGAGAGAGAGGGAGACAGAGAATCCCAAGGAGGCTTGGGACTGTCAGCACAGAGCCCAACACAGGGCTCGATCTCAAGAACTATGAGATAGTGACCTGAGCTGAACTCGAGAATCAGCAGCTGAACTGACTGAGTCACCCAGGCACCCCTTTATGGCTTATTTTAATACGGATAGTAATTTCAAAGCTACTTTGAACTTTAATGTGGTTATTCAAAGAACAAATACTATTTATTAGTATATCAAGATTTTCAACTAAACAATAATCAAAGAAACTGTAATAATTAATTTCATGTAAGTCATGAGGTAAAGCAGGAAATGATCGGGCACTGTGATGAAGCTACTACAAAGTATCATTGCATAAAAAGCGGATGTATATAATTATCATGCATCATGTCCAATGCTTTCCCTTCCTCCCTCCTTCCCTCTCTCCCTCTCTCCCTCTCTCTCTCTCTTTCTCTCTTTCTCTCTTCCTTTCTGCCAATTGTTATAGAACCCAAGGGAATAGCTTTGTTTTTAACATAGCTGTATCACTTGGGTAAAATACAAAAGAAAGGCAAAAACTAAAGTGGCTAAGTAATGTATCGCCTGATTTAAGTCCTTATTTCTTATTATATACCATGGTGTTGCTTTTAACTTCTTAATTGAGAAAAAAATGCGACAAATACTCATTTCCGCTCTATTGGTAAACTAACACAGAAGGATTGGGAGGAGATTGAAGGAAGCAACATCAAGCCTTAGAAGCAATTTCTGATTAAATTTGACCTAGTGTACTCGTGTGTAATTTGCAAATCCTAATGGGCTCCCCCCCTCCTTTTTCAAGCAAATTTTATTCCCTGGAGAACAACTTTGCTAGCATTCATTTAGGAGGAATATTATTTACTTCAATTCACCTAGAGATTATAGAAATAATGCTCAAAAAAGAAACAACATTTCAAAAAATGCCTTTAAAATGTACACAGGAGATCTTGGGTAGGGCTTTACATCATTTAACTTGCGGTTTTCTTTTTTGCATTCTTTCCTGCTTACTTTTCCTTATTTTTGTCTTACTATAGCTCTTGTTTTCAGATTTAAAAATTATAAGATTGTATGAAAAATATGGAAAAGTATAAAAGAGAAATAAAATGCACACTAAAGGGGCGCCTGGGTGGCGCAGTCGGTTAAGCGTCCGACTTCAGCCAGGTCACGATCTCGCGGTCCGTGAGTTCGAGCCCCGCGTCAGGCTCTGGGCTGATGGCTCGGAGCCTGGAGCCTGTTTCCGATTCTGTGTCTCCCTCTCTCTCTGCCCCTCCCCCGTTCATGCTCTGTCTCTCTCTGTCCCAAAAATAAATAAAAAACGTTGAAAAAAAAAATGCACACTAAATTGTATCATATTCTGGTTAATATCCAGTGATTATGTGTTTATAAATGAGGCCATGCTATACAGTTTATATATATGTATATATATATATTTTTTTACATAATTTTATATAGCGATATTCATCTCATGCTATTATGAACTTTAAAAAACAAAATGCAAAATGTATTCATTTTTAATAATGGCAGAGATCAAGCCTATTCATAAATTATATGCACATTTAGTATTAACTAATCAGAACTTGATTACTTTTTTCAACCTCAGTACATAATTTGGAAGGAAAGGTAATGGGATGAGAATGGAAGAGTGGTAGTGCTAGAATGTGATGTCTAAGGAGATCAAGACCAATCCAGCTAAATATGGTGGATAGCCCATTGGACTAAACACCAAACATCATGTGTTACAGATCTGATGCTACAACGTACTAACCACAATTGGGTAAATCAGTCAACAACAACAAAAATTTAAATAGTTGCATGCTCATGCATCATGTATTTATTACATAGTTTGTGTAATTTATTCCCTTATGATGGATATTTGGTTGATCTCAGTTTGTTAATGTTAAAAAAAATATGTGAATGTTGTTGTATACAAATGAGACCCTAAAGTGCATTCTTGACCACCTATTCCTGAGAGACTATTTTTGCTGTTCTTCCTGTTTGTTCAGCCCTTTGATATAGGTGCAAATATGAAAAGGTAGTGAATCTCAGTGGAAAGAAAAATGGTAAGTCAACAAGATCAAGATTGAAATTCTTAGTCTTCTTTCAAGGTATTTCGACATTGGAGATTTATTTAATTTTTCCTCAAAATAATTAAGAAAGCATTTGATGAGATTACAAATAGGTTTTTCACTCCTCTTCCCATGCACTGTTCCTGGACATATATATTCTACCCCCTGAGGATACAGCATGTTAAGAGCTGCTGGGAGTTGTGGTATCTGGCAAGATCACGGGCTTCAATGATCATGTGGCTCTTACTGCACCCCTTTGCTATATAATGGTTTCTTAGTCCAAAACAATGACAGTGGTAAAAACAACGTCATGCTGGGTCTATCAGATGATTAAATACTTTCAAAGTTTTTAAACAGTGGTGCAGAAAAGGCAAACATATACCTCAAGTATGAGTTCTTTCTGTTCAAAGTTAACTATTGACTGTTTCAGGGTAGAGGGAGTCAAATGTAATCAATGTGCCACCAAGTGGCTGATTTGTTTTCTTTAGGTAGGGTGCCATATCAGGACTGAAATGCTGATATTTATGGCTGGGAAGCTGGATGTTTAGCAACAGCAGTGGCTAAATCAGCTTTGTTGAGTGGGAGCTCATTTCCCATGTACATCTTCCATCCTTACTGCCATTGAGTCTTCCTGAATCTATTATGCCTGCAGTGGGGTGGACAATGACAGAAGCCAGCTGATCAAGTCAGAATTATTGGTCAAGTAATTCTATCTTCTTGGCTGTTTAGTGTATTTTTGTAGTGGATGCTTTTTGGTGAGGGTTAATAAGAAATACCAAGACCCTCATCCTTAGTGCCCATTTTGATAATGCTATCAGCATGCCTTTTTGTTGTACTTTCTTATCCCTGATCTTCAGAGTTTTCTCTTTCCAGGCCTGGACCAATTAGCCAAGCCAACTGACCCTACATGTGTCTTTAAATATTCTTACCTTGGGCACTTCTCTTTTTACATAAAGCAAGACTGAGCATGCCACCTGAAGCTTTGCTCACTGAAATAATTCCCCTTATTGTTCTCTTCAGTGGGACAGAAGTACAGCAGTGGACCATTTCATCCTACATTCACAGAGCCAAACTATCTCTGAACAAAGTTTTCTATTTTTCTTCCTCTGGCATCTAGTGATATAAGACTGCATTCCATCCCATGTGGCCATAGGTGAAAGGCAGAGAAAGGCATTAGTGAAACTGTAAATGCAGCAGGGATCTGGGCCACATGCTTCTGATGTGGTATTGCAGGTTTACTCCATCTAAGTACCAGCTATCTCCTTTAGTCAATGGGATCAGGGTCTGGAAATAGGCTCAGATCCATAACCTTGGTGCAAGATCATGACTGAGACAGTGGGCTTCCATTTCCTGATAATTCTCTCCCTTTTCTCTCCTTGTTCCTTCTTTGCCCCCTCCTCTTCCTCTCTTCCTCTTCCCTTCTCTCTCCCTTCTACTCCTCCTCACCCCTTGGTTGTGCAAACTGAACAATGAGCTCATTGGCTGACAAATGTCTTGACCCTAGAGATGCTGTGTTCTATTAACTATATCCATACCTCTTTGCAATCAAGTTTTCTTGGCTTTCATGACAACCTTGTCTCTTACTAGGATTATTGTAACTCTACTTGCTTCTGACAATGAAATGCTTCTACTTGGCCTCTATTCTGGGGATAGGGGGAATGTGCAATCTCCATTGCTATCAGTGAGCTTAATTATAAAAAAGTACCTATTATCATCAGCCCCTGTTTTAGAGGACAGTGACCATTGAGGTTTACTGTAATATCAGTGTTCCTCTCATTAGTGTATTCTGTACCATTTTGGGGTGCTCTTCATTGAGGTCCTTCTGCAGAACATAGCTAACTAGCAGATTTTTCAGTCTTACATAGTATATCCACCCTAAACTACTTCTCTGAGCCTTTTGATCTTTTCTTTAGGCATCTGCCATGGGTGTTTCTATTTAACATAGCATGGACCATTACTTTCTCGATATTTCCAAGAGCAGCATGTTAATATTGTTTCCTGAGATCCTTGCCAGAGTGTTATATCCTGTATCATAAGAGAATGCCCAGAACTTCCCTGGGCATATTGTGACTTGGCTTTAGTAACTGGTGGTTGGCAATGAGGGCAGGTATGGGTTGATCCCAAAGGGTATACATGTTTCTTGAAAGGCAGAAGCTTCTGCTATAGCTTTTAGAAAGAAGGTAGCCTTACCCTCTAAGAGTAAAGAATGGGCCACGTCTGCAGGTCCACAGAGAGTTCAGTGGAGTCTGGAGTCCCAAGGTTTTTGAGTGCAGCGGGACAGATATCCTCAAGCCAGGTATCGATATCCCACTCTTTTCAACCATGCTTGGCACAGCACATGTGGAACATGTAGAGGGAGCTAAGAATTAACCTTCTGTCAACTTTGCTACTCATATAATTAGGTCCTGGTCCAATTCATTAGATTTCTCTTTCCTCTCTCCCCTGGAAATCTACTACTCTTTCTAATTAAGTCACAGACTTCTTCCTTAGGTTTTTCTGCCCTCTGGCTGTAGGAGATGACTCTCTTTTTATGCTGCCAAGGAAGACTTCTTCCTTAGACACTTACTTTCATTCAGTGATTAATCACTTTCTACTTTTAATGTCTTTCTCCAGTACATAAATGGCACCTAGCAAGAGTTATCAGAATACAATTGTTCTTATAATTTGCACTTCTAAGGAACTTTAAAAAATATTATACCACCAGTGCATATTTATCTTATCTCAAAAATATTAACTATTGGCAAAATTTCACAGTTGCAATGCAACTGCCTGCAAACAATGGGGTCTCATTTTGCACCTGGGTGTTACGTGGTCCAGTTCCAAAACCCTGTTTTAGAGTCTGCTTCCTTGGACCATTCCTGTAACAACAGTTTTATAATTGTTTGACTGGGAAAGAGATTATGAGGCAGAGATTTTTATGCCAAAAATTTATAAGGGACTACCCTCAGGGTCAACATCTGTAGAAGAAAAAAGGAAAGAAGATTGGACAGACAGAAGAACCAAACTATTGATGCATTTGCACCAAAGGTCTCAGTCAATCTAATGGGGACTCTAGAGATGGGATAATGCTTTGGGATTGCTCCAGTCTGAGGCAAGAGTACCAAGTGTTTATATCTCAGTATCAGCTACTCATTGAATGCATGCTGACCTCCACGAAGATGTGACCTCAGACAAGGATATTCTTTTCAGCCAAAGACAATTTCCTGAGAGGGAATCAGCAAAGAGCTATTCATAGCCAACACTCCCAGCAGCTGGGGAAAGGTGAGTCTCAATCTAGGAGGGGAATCTAAGTGGCACATGCCACCACTCCAGTAAATAAACATATATTTTAAGTCAGATTAATATAAATAAGATTTGTTTCACATACTTTGTCAATCTTTCTAGTACATATTGCTAGTATTAGTATAAAATGTCACTAACAACAAGTGAATGCACCATTGTACATGGATACACACACACACACACACACACACACATAGCCATCATAAATTAGATGAGCCTTATACATTTATTTGTTTCAAATAGCCTAGAAATATACAGATAATTATGACAAACTGTTCTATTAAGTCATTAGTGTGATCCTATAAAAATCCAAGTATGGTTCTATTTTCTATTATAATAAAAAACTGATATTGAAAGTAGAAAAAAAAGAAGGAAAGAAGAAACAACAAAGATATGTTGTATTATTTGTAGTTTTCAGTACAAGGGGGAAAAAAGCAGAAATAATTCATGGTAGCCAAAGGGTTTGAAGAGAATAGAATTTTACAAATACTTTGGAGAAAAGGGAGCATAAGATGTAAGGAAGGGGCATTAATAAATAAAGACTAGTAAGTTAATGATGATTCTGAAGGGTCTGAGCTATTGAGCTCATTTTTAAAAATTCATACTGGAAAGAAATAAAGGAATGGAAAGCTTTGGATTATTTAGCAATAATCAGATAGAACTTGGAGAATTATGGAATGAAAAGAAAATATGGTTTACAGAAGAAATTAGTGTTAACTTAAATAAAAATATTAATAACTGGCCTTAGGTTTCTCTCTTTCACTCTCTTAGTTTAAATAATTTATAAATTGATAGCCTCTACCTCTCATTTCTTCATTCTTTGGTCCTCGATTTTGATCCTTAGACTGTTTCTTTTCAGCAGTGATTTCCACTCCTCTGCACTGGAGGGTACACTATTCTCCCCAGACAAGTGACTTCTTTCCTGTGGTAGGCAGTATAGCAGTTGACTCTTCCATTACAAAAATGTCAGACATCCTCTCTCTCTCCAGTGACGTGTGTTTGTCCAGCCCTGGCACAGTCTTCAGACAGAGGTTGCAGGCAAATATAACACTAAGCTCTCTAGAACTATGACATGATATATATGTAAACAAAATAATCTTGATCTAGTAATTTTCTTTCCAGTAATCTTACCTGTTTGCCAAAGCTTTATATTTTATAAAGTAAATATCATCGCTGTAAGAGTTCAGTGTATTTTCCACTCTGAATTTGAAATTAAAGTAAAACAAATCCTTGCCTGAGGAAAAGGTGAAATAGTCATACTATCCTCAACTAATATTCTCAAGTGCACAGAATAAGTTCTTTCAGCTCTCCCTCACATCCTGGGTAGAATGACCAGTGCCTGCTTTAACATATATTACTGCTACCAATGTTGAATATCACTGAGATATTTTACTATAAGATCTATTTTTAAATTATTTTAAACCTATTTTTTATTAAATATGACATGAACAAATTTCATTCATGACCATTCTTATTTGCTCACTCTCATTTGTCCAAGAAGTGCCCACTAGAGTTTTCCTTTACCAGAGTGACTCCGGGGCCATTTTTATACATATCACAATAAAGAGTAACAAGCAAAAGTTGTGAGACCAGCACACTGGAAAGAGTAGAGAGCCTCTAAAAAGAACAGAGAGCATCTAGTAAATGGTAGCTACAGGACCAGTAAAGGTATTAAGGGCTGACTTGTGTCCCCTCCAAATTCAGATGTTGAATTCCTAACCCCTGTACCTTAGAATGTGACCATATTTGGAGCTAGGGCCTTTAAGGAGGCAATTAAGTTAAAATGAGATAATTAGGGTTGTTCCTAATCCCCCAAGACTATCCAGAAAGTGGAGATTAGGATGTAGACACATACAGAGGAAATACCAAGTAAAGAAAGGTAGTAGACAGCCAACTCCAAGCCAGAAAAGAGGCCTCAGAAGAAACCAACACCTTGACTGATATTAGACTTCCAGCCTCCAGAATTGCAAGACGATAAACTTTTGCTGTTTAGGCTGCCCAGTTTGTGGTCCTTTGCTATAGTAGCTCTAGCAAACTAATACAAAAGGAAAAATTCAAGATGGCTTAATATAGGCTGTGTTCTGAGAGACAGCTTGTGGTAGTCTAGAAGGAGGAAGAACTGAAACTTTAGAGACAGCTGCCTTGTGGGTTAGAGTTTAGGACAGGGTTTACAAATGAAGACTGTAAAGCAATTTGACAGGTACTAGCTATGTGATCCCTACTGGACTCTTTTTTTTTTTTTTTTTTTTTTTTTTTTTTTGAGAGGTTATAGCAAAACATACTTTCAAATTATTTTAATTTGCTTTTGTATATTGAATAAATTTGTTCTTTGAATTGGCAGAGTTTTAAAAAGCCACCAAGTGCTTGATTTTGTATGTATTACTAACCCTGATTAGCTATCGGGTACCTAGTATGTGGCAAAGCTTTAAATACATTATTACCTCTAGTCATCACAAAAAAATGTTTCTAGGCCAATAGATGTGAAACAATTTGTCCAAATTAACCCAGAAATTATACTCGAGAGCTAGAATTTAACCTAGATTAATCCTATTGTAACAATCAAGGTCTTGCTAAATTATACTGCACGGTTTCTCAAAACTCTTTTATGTAGGTTTTGGAAGCAAGTTGGTGGTTGTGGTAGGCTGTTGTTGCCTTACCAAGATCCCTTTACTGGTCTAAGGTCACCCATCTCCCAGTTTCTGAGAGTGGTGGCTGCTAAAAGCTGAGTTCCATTCCTCCTTATAATTACCCTCAGGGTATGGGAGATACTTTGCTTCAGGGTAGGATGGCTCTGTGGACATTCCTGTGCAAGAACTCCCCATGGGATCAGACTGAAGCTGGAGTTTTATCTATACACACAGGTTTACAAACCTTCCCCTCACCTATTTTTCTCCCTTATATGTTTCATCTGAGAATAGCACCTTAATAACTCACCGGCTCAAGAATCCCCATTCAGAAACTAAGCTTCTAGAGAATCTAAGATAAGGTTGTAATAACTAGCTAAATAGCAATATGATTCAAGTTCATTACAGGTTAACAACAACAAACAAACAAACAAACATCGTTTTCGACATATAAGTATGTATGTGTCACATCTCAGTGAAATGATAAATGAAAAGACACAATCTGGAAAAATTGCTTAGTAGGGTCTATAATACTATAAAGAAATTAAAAGCATTATTTTTTAGCATAGACCAGTGCAGTTTTTGCCAAAATATATTGCATAGTACATAAATTTCACAGGTTTTTATGTGTCAGGACTATTTTGGATGACCAGTGATACAATTTCAATTCAAATTAACTTAGTCCAAAAGAAAATTCATTGTCCTTTGTGTCTGTGGAACTCAAGGGTAAGTTTCCTTTATAGTTGGACCTAAGGGTTTCAGTTACTGTCTCCATCCTTCAAATTTATTTAACTTTATTCTTCATACATATAAAGATGCTTCTGTAAAGGTAAGTTTTCTTTCCTATTTCCCAGGAAAGATTCTAAGGAGCCATGCCCATAATTTTGAAATAATTTTGAATTTTTTTATTTTGAAATAATTACTGGGTCCTACAGTATGTGGGACTCTCATTGAACAACCAGGGTAGTGCATCTACCATTGCAATGGGAAAAGGCAGATACATAATTGATAATTACTGTGGCCATACACAGCAGGGAGTCCCCAGTGAAGCCATGAAAAGGGAAAAGTGAATGCCTAGTAGGCAGACAAAAAATACTTTTACAATAGTCTTCTAGCAATAGTGTATTAGTGGAACACGAAAAAGATAGTGAGGTCCAATAAGTTTAGAAAATGCTGGAGTAATCATGTTGGAATGCATTTATTACTATACAACTGTTAAGTTCCCTAAAATGCTACTGGGAACTTTGAATTTCTATGATATATATTTCTACACTATTTTCAAAACTTATTTGACCTTGGGACCTATTTTTCATGATGTATTTTATGGAATCCAGGCTTGGGTTCAAAAATAGATGGCTCTATTTATTAGCTATATAGCTTTGGAAAATTAGTTAAATTCTCTGGGCCTCAGTTTCTTCAGCTGTAAAACTGGAATAACTGAATGTGCTTAAGAAGTTTATTATGAGCATTAGGGAATATGCATTACAAATGCTTGACTTTATAAAATTGGTTTGTATTGGACCAGCTAGTATCAATTTAGAGACCTTGAATGACTCCCAAAAGTATTAAAATGTTCTCTTAAAATTAAATTAAGTACTTTTTGTTTTTGTTTTTCAAAAGCTGCTGACCAGAGAAGACGGTGTTTATGAGGATTAATTTATGGATTGGGTGTAGTTTGGATTGGATTTGGGGTGACAAGAAAGAAAGGAGTCGCCAGAGATATGGAGGACAGTCGAGAGGTTATTGTAATAAATTCTGAATTGATGGGTACCTGAACCAAGGGAACATCAGGCAATACTGTACAACTATTAAGAATAAACCATAAAAATGATTAGAAGACTTTCAGAATGACCCAATTCAGCAGTTTACCGTGAGAATTTTATTTTTCAAATAGTCTATTTAATTTAATAATGATGGGTGCTAAAAGATATGCAAGGTGTCCTCTTCTCTCCAGGTTAATAAAATAATACCCTGTGAAACACAATAAAATTTCAGAAACTTAATCATCATCAGTAAAATCTTCCTTTATACACAATTACTTATTTTGTATAGCCCACATTTCTGTTAATAGAGTAAGATATAAAATAGGGATTTTACTTCATATGGTGATCATTTAAGAATAGTCCTATTTTAAAGTATGTACTTAGATAAAATGCCATATGCAATAATGATATTTGAGATAATGCTGTAAAATTAAGTAGTCTATTTTCAAATATGTTAGCTGAGTAATAACCATACAAAAAGTCAAGCTTCCTCAAACATAGGAATGCAGTTCTAATCTAAGCAGTAGAAATTAAGAAAAGAAAAAAATTGAATTAAATATCTGAAAAACACTGCACTGATTTATTTAATAGGCTTTACAAAAATTTAATTTGACCTGCATTTAGATCATTTCTAATTGTTTTAAAAATACACTAGAAATTGAGCCCCTGGGTGGCTCAGTTGGTTGAATGCCTGGCTTGGGCTCAGGTCATGATCTCGTGGCTCGTGGGTTCAAGCCCCGTGTGGGGCTCTGTGCTGATAGCTCAGAGCCTGGAGCCTGCTTCAAATTCTGTGTCTCCCTCACTCTGCCCCTTCCTCTTTCTCTCCCCAAAAATAAATAAATGTTAAAATTTAAAAAAATACACTAGAAACAAATAAAGAGTTTGTATTGCTTTCATAAATAGATTTTTAAGTTACTGCTCTCTTAAGTAAGATATTGTTGGTTTCAAAAGAGGAAAACCAAAAGCTTGAGTTAACTTAAGCAATAAAAGAGAATGTCATGGAATCAAAGGAAATATCAAAAAATAAAGGTTTCATAATGGACAGAAAATGGGACAGTTTTATAGTTTATAGTGGCTATACTATCAATATGACAGCTTCCAGATATAACTTGCTGTACCTGGTTTTTACATGTGCAAAGTAATGAAACTAGCCCAACTTGGGTTAGATGCCAGTCTATTCAATTGGCTGTGGCCAAGAGTCTTGGTTCTGTCATCAAGGGATCCATGTGCCCTTCTCAACAAAGAGCTACTGAAGCTAGTGCAGAATTCCAGCAGGTTAATAGGACATTTGCTAATGTCTCATCTAATCAATGAGTTTGTAATTTTATCTTTAAACAAGGTTAACAGAGAAAAGATATGCATAAATTGTTAGCTTAAAAACATCCTGACCTCGAGGTGCCTCATTGGCTCATTTGGTGAAGCGTCCGGCTCTTGATTTTGACTCAGTCATGATCTCATTTAATTTAATAGTGATGGGTGCTAAAAGATATGTGAAGTGCCCTCTTCTCTCCAGGTCCAAGGCATAGGGCCTTCCTATGGGACTGTGCTGACAGAGTGGGGCCTGCTTGGGATTCTCTCCCTCTCTCTCTGCCCCTCCCCCACTCAGGCGTGCTTTCCCTCTCTCTCCAAATAAATAAATAAGCATTTAAAAATAAAACTGCTGAACTTATAATTGCTGTGTTTTTTTAGGCAAGTTTAGAGCTGCCCCTTAGTGCAGCCAGCTGTTCATTAATCTTATTATCTAAAGGTCTTGAGTTCCAGGATGGTTGATGAGTGTACTTTGTACCTAGGAATCACTTTAGTAGTCTCTATTTGGAAAAAAACAAAACATAGTACTATATTTTGTACTGAAAACCTATGTTACTGTTGTTTAGTTATTGGAACTAATTTTAAAATTGTTTTTTATTATTTAAAAAAATTTTTTAGTGTTTATTTTTGGGAGAGAGAGACAGACAGACAGAACACAAATGGGGGAACGGCAGAGAGAGAGGGAGACACAGAATCTGAAGCAGGCTTCAGGCTCCAAACTGTCAGCACAGAGCCCTATGTGCGGCCCGAACTCATGAACCATGAGATCATGACCTGAGTCAAAGTCAGATGCTCAACTGACTGAGGCACCAAGGCACCCCAAAATTTTTCAAATGTAATCTTAACATCAAATCCCAATTTCAATATCAATAAAAATGGGGTTGTTTTGAGGCAATAGCGTGGCTCAGTTGGTTAAGTATCTGACTCTTGATTTTAGCTCAGGTCATCATTTCCTGGCAGTGGGATGGAACCCTATGTCGGGCTCAGTGCTGACAGGGTGGAGCCTGTTTGGGATTCTCTCTCTCCCTCCCTCTCTCTCTCCCTCCTGCTCTCTCTCTCTCTCTCTCTCTCTCTCTGCCCTAACCGTGTGTGCACAGGCTCATGCATCCTCTCTTTCTCTCTCTCAAAAATAAATAAACAGGGGCGCCTGGGTGGCGCAGTCGGTTAAGCGTCCGACTTCAGCCAGGTCACGATCTCGCGGTCCGTGAGTTCGAGCCCCGCGTCAGGCTCTGGGCTGATGGCTCGGAGCCTGGAGCCTGTTTCCGATTCTGTGTCTCCCTCTCTCTCTGCCCCTCCCCCGTTCATGCTCTGTCTCTCTCTGTCCCAAAAATAAATAAAAAATGTTGAAAAAAAATTAAAAAATAAATAAATAAATAAATAAATAAACATTTAAAAGATAGTGTTGCTTTGACTGAAGTAAGAGGAGATATTGGATATTGGATATTGGCATTCCTACTTGATTCTATGCTTTCCCCTATAGTAATCCCAAAATTCATTTCCAGAGACCCATATCATTGCAAAATACAATCTGAAAATCACTATTGTAGTTTTAAAAAGAAAAGTAAAGAAAGAAATAAAATGAGAAAACAAAGATATAAGATTTTGAATCATAGGATTGAAGTTTTATAAAATACTGATTCTGGCACATATTACTTGAAGACAGACTAAATCACTTAAAATCTGCAAATCTTCATTTCTTCAGCTGTTAACTGTAAGTAATACCTGTGCTATATAACTAACACCTGAATGAGACGTCACCCACAGGAAACCATGCAATACTCTACACCGTTGTACTTGACATTGATTTCCCTATATTCTGAGATAAGAATCCAGACTGCTAGTTCTTCTAAGGGTTTCCCTAGTCCCATTGACCACTACTCACAATTTCAACAGTTTCTTCTCCTTTTAAGTAATTATACTGGTTTCCAAGGATATACTACTCAGTGACATGTATATCCTAAGAGAACATCAATTATTCAATTATTTTGATATCATGTAGCTCCCTCCAAAATTTGCTACTGGTTATTTCTCTTCTTCTGTGGTCCTAGAAAAGTGGGAAGAATAAGCATGAGCAGAGAGAAGGCTGCTGAGTCATTGATTGGACCCCATCCCTGGAGCTCATGCAATCCAAATGTGAATAGCAAACTCAGTCACCCTCTAAGGTTCCTCTGGGGATTGTTCATGGGGATGCAGAAAAGTACCTAGGGGAAATGGAGCCTGAGGAGATAAAAGTACCTTCTTAATAATATTCACTTGAGAATGATTCTAAACCAGGAGATGAGTGACAGACAAAAACTGCTTGAGTTGAGGCATACATTTTCACTCTATTTTGGATTCTGGTACTCTGACAATGTATTTTGAGCTCAGCATTTTTTTTTTTTTAATTCTCATTCAGCTGTGTGAAAGCCATTCTTCTCAAGACCGAAGCTTTTCTGTAGTAATGTTGTCTGTTCATATTTGAAGTCACAAGGGCCCTGGCACATATGGCAAGAATACTCTATTTTTAAAGATATATTGTGTCTGTTAATACAAAGGTCATGATGTAGATTTTTGCACTTAGAATCAGCATGAGAAAGTGGGACTGTTCTTGCAGATCTTGGCTCCATCAGCAAATAAATTAAAATAAACTGGAGGCTTGAAATAGAAATAATCCTCCTTCCAAGTGTTTCATTTAGAGAATGACATCCTGTTTTCTTCAGAATATCATGGCAATTCTGCATATGAATGAATTTGGGAATAGAAAAGGCCCAGCAAATGAAGTACACGCAAAATAACTTTTAGAATTTCAGGCTCCAGTAATAAAAATAAGTGATGATGCTTTTCCGTTCAAAGTGTGAAGGGAAAAAGGAAACCTGAAACTTACGTAAGTTTTAGAATTTTATACCAACTTGTGATTGCATGGTAAGCTCAATTCTCCCTATAAGAGAATAGAGTGCATCTTTAGTGCAATTAACCATTTATCTTGTAAGGAAAATTTTGACACAGTTGCTTATTAACTTCTAATTAAAGAAGTCAGACAGCTTTCTGATTATAGTCATAACTGGAAAAGGTATATTTCAAAAATGACTGGACTCAAACATCATTCACCTGAAAATACCTTGATTAGGCTCCCAACTGAGTCTGGAAGAGCTTTAACTGAAGTCCAAAATAACTATTGTCGAAGTTGTAGAAAACTTTAGTTGTCAATGAAACCTCATCACTATAAAAAAAAAAAAGTATTGTGACAAAATACATTAAATTAAGAAATAAATTTGAATTTGTAACCTTAAATACACATGTCTTCAATTATGTCACTACTAAAACTGACCCAGCAGTTGTAGCAACCTTGGCCCATGTCTATACCTCATGCCTTTATGTTTGATTTTATTACTATTCTCCATTTAAAAGGATAGGGAGATGAATCCCTGTCTTGAGTAAAGAAAAAGATTAAGAGGGTTATTTTATATGTTTTCATTGCCTAGAATCAAACATGACATCTTTTCAAAAAATAGTATTAAAGCTTACACTGGAAATGGCATGGCAAGTTTTGTATCAGGATGATACTGATAATGATAAACAATAATTCTGTGGAAAAAGCTGAGTCTGTAAAACCCATGAGCTTATGTGAAATTTATGTAAAATGTTGGGCAGATGCTCACTAAACTTTTCCCCTTCTTGTGAGTGTAGTTAAACAGTTTTCTCATCCCTTTGATTATAGTTGGATTTGTATGACTGGTTGATACCAATGATATGTCACTTCTGGTATAAGGCAGTTAGAAGCTGCTTCGCAATCTCTTTTTACCCTGTTCTATTGAATGAATTAATTTGAAGCCATGTATTAGAGATGGCCAAGCTTTCATTATACTGGTGTTCTGAATTTCTCCACATAGAAGAACTTTTTCTCCCCATTCTTGGGGACCATGCTGTACTTTGACATGAATGAACAATAAACGTTTATATTGTTAATCCTCCGAGATTTGAAAGTTGTTTATTACTCAGCTAACATTATTTACCCTGACTGGTATCCTCAAAATCGAAAGAGATAATAAAAGGAAATCAAAAGTTATTGGGATACAAAAGTTGGGTATAAAAAAAGTAGGATGTAGGCAGGAATTAGTAAGCATGAAGAACAAACAATAATGTCAGGTATTTCGGAAGCAATCACACTTGTTACAGGGAAAGGAAGAACATGATAAGTAATGGTAATATCAGTTAGATAAGACAGATTATCCTGGGGCCCAACAGTTAATCAGCATTACTTGTCACAAACAATGAGCAAAGAGGGACATCTGGGTGGCTCAGTTGGTTGGGTGTCCAACTCTTGATTTTGGCGTAGGTCATGATCTCATGGTTCATGAGATGAAGCTGACAGCATGGAGCCTGCTCAGGATTCTCTCTCTCTCTTTCTCTCTCTCTGCCCATCTCTGCTTGTGTGTATGTGTGCACATGCAAGCATTTTCTCTCTCTCTCAAAATAAATAAACATTATAAAAACAATGAGCAAAGAGAAACAAAAAGTTTAAATTTTGTGATTGAAGTGTTTTCTTGGCCAAATGTGTCAAAAAAAGAATTGGTAGGGAAGACACAAGTCCTCATCTCCTAGGAGACACATTTTCTAAATGATACTATTAATTATAAAATACTAATGAGGCATGTATATTTATTTATTTATTGCATACATTTTTAATAGTGCTGGCAGGACAGGTCAAGATATCATGATATTAAGGTAATGGATTTCATATTACTGGTAAAACAAAATTTCAAATGGATGGTATATGTTTTGAAACTCAAAGTAGGCTTTGAAAATAAAACTTCTATAAATCATTAAGCAAAAAGTGTCAATTAACAAATTAATACATTTAACAAATATGTGCTTGTTAATTGAGCACTCACTACTTTTCAGACTCTGCTCTCCAAGTTTGGGATATGGGTACCTACACCCTACATTTTAATAAGTTTAACTGTTAAATGCTAAACTCAGCCTGATGGTGAGTATCTCACGTTCGAATCTCCAAAGGAAAATAATCCTAATCCTGTATTCAGACGAGAATCAGTAGAGGGATAACTCAAATCCCTAGCTAGTTTGATTTGGTATTCTTTTACCTTCACTTCTAGAATAACGTAAACTTCTTATAAAGTATCAAAGGTATATTACAAGAAGAATCATAAGGGATATCAAGCAATTAAAGCTGTAAGCAAAGTTATAAACAAAATATTAGATATAATGAACACATATACTTCCCATGATGGTTATATGTTAAGTGATATAATATTTTAAGTTTTTAATATTAGTTGTTTTTGAAATTGTTTACCTGCTGTTTAGGATGTTCAAAGGTACTGTAGTGAAAAATTATATTCACTTTAAATTTAATCAATACAACCAATAGGTAATCTGTAAAATCTGTAGGTAATGCTTAAAGAGTTAAGGAAATTTGGTTTTCGCTGTTTCATTCATTTGGTCTGAACTCCAGGGAGATCTGGTTATATGATTCTGGATTTGCCTTCTTAAATTTTTTAAATTTTTTAAATTTTTTTTTTTTTGAGAGAGACAGAGAACGAGTCAGGGAGGGGCAGAGAAAGAGAGGGAGACACAGAATCTGAAGCAGGTTCCAGGCTCTGAGCTTCCGCACAGAGGCTGACACAGGGCTAAACTCACCAACCGTGAGATCATGACCTAAGCTGAAGTCAGAAGCTTAACTGGCAGAGCCACCCAGGCGTCCCTGGATTTGCCTTCTTACAACTCTGCCTTCTGAAGAGTACTGAGTTAAGATAATGTGGAATGTTGATTAGTTCATGCTGTATCAAGTAGCTTGTATTCAGGTATCAGAAGTGTTCATTGTTAAACCTCTGATTGGTGGGTTCGGCTGTACTCAAGTGGCACATTCTCCAAGAAGTATAACTTGCAATAGTGCAAAAGTTATTTGATGAATGATAGAGGCTCATAAACTGAAGTGGTCCATACATGCTTCAGTTTCATCTCTTGCAATAGAATGCCTCTTCTGAGGCAGAGGGCCTAGAATCTGCACCTGAGATGTTGCAGGAACTCTTGATACAATTGCTGTTTGTCTGAATGCTATATCACCTTGTTTGTGTATTTTGAATTTAAATAAACTGGGTATGTTTTGTGTCCTGTGAATCTTCTAATTCCTAAAGCAAGGCAAGTTGAAATGGAGTCAATGACTGTATATCACACGGAGTTTACATTTAATGTATTTAACAAAGTAAAAATAATGCATGTGTGAGTATATTATATATATCTATGAGTATATAATATATATATACTCATATATAATATGAGTATTTCCTGTGGAAAATAATCATTGGCCATAACCAAATCCATGTATAACTGTATGCTGTTTTCCCAATTAAAAGTAATCCCAAGGTTTCTACTATACTTGAGGTTAGCAATAAGAAACAAAGATAACTTATTCCTACTAACCCCTAGCCCATGACTGATTGTGGAAGCTGTGGTCTATGATGTTTGCACCTAACATTAAACTCTCCCTCTCCCTTCCCCTTTCTTTCTCTCCTTTTTGTCTCCTTCACCTTCTCCCTCTTACCTGTCTCCCTCAATCTGTCTTTCTTTTGTTTTCTCTTCTGTTTCTATCCAGGACACCAGAAATAAAGGATTTAGCTGGACTCTTTTATCAAAGGCAAACTATTATATACCACCCCCTACTCATGTATAGATTCCTGGTAAATATTAACTGGACTACATTTCACTCTACAAAGAAATGCTAGTTCTATGGAATAGGAAAGTCCACCTCAGTAGTTTACACATAGTCCTCTAAATTAATTTTATCATGTAAATTCTTTCTGCTTCAACAATAGGGTTTGAGTTAACTTGAACTTCTATCATTGCAATAATAAAATGTAAAATATGTGAAAGGGAAAGATCATATAAGGATTCTAGACGAATATGGTTTAAAATGAATATCTTTTTTCCTACATATCAAACTGAAAAAAGGATATAATCCTATTGCGTGTTAAAGAAAGTATATATCCTTTTGTTGAGAGAGAAAAAAAAATTGCTGCTATTCAATTATTGAAGAATCATGCATATCATTACATAAGGGCATGCCTATGCAATCTTCTTTATTACCCATTTCTTCTACTGAGCTATATAAGTATTGAAATATAGAAAAATGTCAGAGTGTTAAAATAATATGGTTCAGTTAGGAAGATAAAAACAGGAATAAAACTTAGGGAAGATAGAATAATATGTACTTATCCTTTTTTTTATCTTTCTCAAATAATGATGATTTGAGTCAGTTTTTCACAAGAGCTGCTTATAGCACACTCAAAAGTGGTGTCTTGGCTAATACTAATATTCTGAATGAATATTATTCATTATACACTATTTTGATTTTCTATTTTACAATAATCCAATGAAATAAAACAGCTTATTAGCCCCTTTTGTAAAAATCAAGGTATTGAGACACAGAGCGGTTATGCAATTTGCCCAAAGTAACATAAACATGAAGGGGCAAAGCTGAGATTTGGTCTCAGGTAGTCTGACTCTAGCACTTTCACCTCAGATTATGGTGCTATCATGAACCATTAGGACCTGGGTAAGGGTATGTTCTGGTTACTGGTAGGTGATCCTGTGCTTTCACAGAACCACTATAAATTAAGTCATAAAAGAGTAAGCCAGCATCTGCTTCCCAGAATTGCCATCACCTCTCAATCTGAAGAACTATTTCTAAGGAGGCCATAGGCTAGGCCAAAGCTGTCCTAAAAGGTATCTTTATATTTACTCAAATAATGGGCTGAAGCCCTCAATTTCAATGTCATAGATTGAAGAGATAATTTAGTATTTAAAATTTTAAAGTTAGGTATTAGACATTAGATGCTTTAATTGAAATAGAAATTATTAAGCCTATCAACATAGGGCCTGTCACGAAATGTTAGCTATAAAGAGTTCCACCCCCATTCCTAGGTTATTAAATAATTGACCTGTCTGAATGAAATTATTTAGCATACTCTTTTCCAAGACTGCAGTCAAAATTATTATGTGGAGTTTTGGTACAAGTGATAATGCTAGGCTATTTTTCCATTATTAATTTTCTTGTCAAGCAATTACGTTAACCAATTATTAAACTATCTGTAATCGGCGCACAACCGAACAGAAATGGCTTTACTTTCTCCAATCACTGCCTTGTACTACGCTGGTGAATTTCCTTTTTTTTTTTTTTTTTTTTTTTTCTTTTGTCGTTCCTAAATGATACCTCTGGAAAATCCAAAGATTTTAATCTCTTTTTCATAAACTTCAGTCTAGTCTATTTTTAAGTGGTTTTAAAAAATTGTTTGTTTGTTTTTCAGAAAGAGAGAGGGAAAGCCGGGGAGGGACAGAGAAAGAAGGAGAGAGAAATCCCAAACAGGCTCCACACTGTCAGCACAGAGCCCAACACAGGACTTTGTGTGATGTTGACCGGAGCTGAAACCAAGAGTCAGATGCTTAACGGAGCCACCCAGGCACCCCTAGTCTAGTCTATTTAAAAGTTCCAATTCCATACCCAGTTTAAAGCTTTGTGACCTCTTCCTTTCTCATCCACACTAGTTTAGACTTATGCTCAAATGACCCGGAATGCAAAAAAGTCCTCCTGAAATAGTTTAATGCCTTCTCTCCTTCCTCTTCTTGTAGTCTACTGCTCTAGCAGGCTGGGGTGAAGAAGGGGAATGGCAGAGAACATTATACTAACAATGGCTGTCTGACAGACTCTGTGGGGCAGCTTTCCAACTACTGAGCCGTATATATGATTGTTATGGGAGCACAGCAGGGAACCTGCAACTGAACAATTCATTGTCCTTGAACATTATCTGTGATCAAACTTCTTCACCCTAAACTCCATACCCATCTCCCACTACTGCAGTTGCCTACACTTCACCCACAGGAAACTTGTATGTACTTGTCTTACCAGTGGGAGTACAGTAGACTGTTCTGTGGATGCCTCACTAACCCATTTTTCTCCCAGTCTCTTCAGACTTTGTTCAAATGAGTACAGAAGGCAAAGCACAATTTACTATATAAAAAGATGTCCAGCTATCAACTAAGATGGCACATTCCCTTTCATGTTCGCACCCCCCCCCCACTCACTCCCCACCCATCAGTCCCTATGAGTGGTTCTCTTGGATTCTCTTTATTTTCCTTGAAAGGAGCCCCTTTACTTGACTCATGTTTAGAAAGGGAAAAGATATTAGTCATCCTCTTCCTTAGTTAACATCTTCTTAGAGTCATGCACACATATATCAAAGGGAAGATAAAAAGGAGAAGGTTAGAAGAGTAATTTGAATTCATATCCTTGTAAATTCTGTAAAACATGTTTGACCCTCTTCTCTGTATTTACTATCCTGAATTAATTGGTATTTGATATTTTGACCTCATGGTATAGAAATGTAACTTATTTTTCTATGTTGATTTTTTTACCCTGCAACTTTACTGAATTCATGTAGTAGTTCTAACAATTTGTTTTTGTGGAGTCTTTATGGTTATATATGTATATTATATATAATATACTTATATATATTATATGTATAATCATGTTATCTGCAAACAGAGACAAGTTTACTTCTTCCTTTGTATAGATATCAATTTGGATATCTTTTATTTATTTATTTTTTCCTAATTGCTCTGGCTAGGACTTCCAGTACTATGTTGAATACAAAAGGTGAAAGTAGCATCCTTCTCTTTTTCCTGATCTTAGAGAAAAAGCTTTCAGCTTTTCACCACTACAAATGATGAGAGCTGTGGTCCTGTCATATATGGCCTTTATTATATTGAGATGCATTCCATTTATATCTAATTTGTTGAGTTTTATCATAAAAAGATGTTGTATTTGTCAAATGCTTTTTCTGCATCTATTGAGATGAGCATATAATTCTTATCCTTCATTTTGTTAGCATGGTGTGTGATATTTATTCATTTATGAATGTTGAACCATCTTTGCATTCCAGGAATAAATCTCACTTAATTCTGGTGTACAATTCTTTCAATATGCTGTTAAATTCAGCTTGCTAATAGTTTGTTCAGGATTTTTGCATCTAAATTCATCAGGGATATTCTTATAGTGTTCTTGTCTGGTTTTTGTATGAGGATAATGCTGGGCTAGTAAAACGTGTTTGGATGTGTTCCCTATTCTTAAAATTGTCAGAAGAGTTTGAGAAGGAATGACATTAATTTTTCTTTAAATATTTGATAGAATTCACTAACAAAGCCATCTGGTCCTGGATTTTTCTTTGTTGGGAGTTTGACGATTCAGTAGCCTTAGTCATAATTGGTCTTTTCATATTTTCTATTTCTTTATGACTTAGTCCTGGTAGGTTGTATAGTTCCAGAGATTTATTCTTCTTCTTCCTGAGAAATACTTATAATTTTTTACTTAGAAGTGTTTTTGTTGGTTTTTTTGTTTTGTTTTGTTTTTGACATATCTATCCCCTACAATCCTTGCATTGTATCTTCTTTTTCATTTTCCTTTTCATGCTACAGAAATCCACAAATTTGTTATCCATCATATTGATTAAAGCATCTCCCCATTCAATTAAATTTTTTGTTATTTACCTATCAATATCATTTACTTACAATGCAGATTTCAGACATAGTGTATAAAATAGCACATTGTGTGCAAATGTGTAGGAATGCGCATATTTGTGTATGTGTGTGCATATTTCAAATGGATGGCTATCTTTTATTCTAGCCAACATAGAGCTCTCTAGTCTAATATTAATCCAAACTAAAGATCATCACCCAGTTTTATGTTGATATAGAATTTGAATCTTGATAGCAGCAGCAGTCAGCAAGGAAGAACACTCATATATCCTTTTTGATAGCTACTTGACCATAGTAAGCTTTGTTCCTATGGTATTTTATGTTCCCTCTAAATTATCTATGAAGATTTAGCAAAAAGTCAAAGCACTCAGAATTAAAGATTAAATTCCAAACTACTGCCAGATTTTCAACAAAATTGCCATCTCATGTAATTGACATGGGAATTGCAATCTGGAGCTAATGTAGACTCATGTTAACTCCAAAAATATTGATTGCTAGCCAGACATCATATAAAACTGGAATCTGCTCAGCCTTCTGTTGCCCTAATGTTATACAATAGTAGTACACACATATCCTGTACAATTTCTTCTCTCTTGTACTCATTAAGATACACCATGCAGGGATACCAGGGCCTAAATAGCAAATCAAATTGCTTATAGAAAGGTCCCCAGAAAAGAAAATCACTGTACTGTCTTCTTTATCACAAGCGTCCAAAATGTGGTGGGGCTGTACAAAGGGCCAGGATGAAGTACAACCTAGAGGTGATAGATGGTTAGGCTCTTTCCTGAGTCTATTAACAATTAAGATGATAAAAACCATGTAAGCAGCATTAAGGATGTTACTTTACATTATGGCAGGAGGGCAAACGTCCAGCACATTTAAAATATGTATATTAATTTAATTGCTTGGCAAAATAAGGCAAAGTGATCATTTAGCCCTAAATTACACAATTTGAAATTGGAATTTCATTTATCAGGAACTATTTTCTCTTTATTCTTATGTTGAAACAACACCAGAATACTGTATATAAAGGTAAGTCAATAACTTGATGTGTGAGTCATCTTATTTAACTAATAGATGTTCTTGGCCATTTAATCAAATGCTGTGACACTTAGATCGATAAATTATATATAACCTATATTTACAAATACTTAACTATATATACATAGAGTAGGGTAAAAGTTGTATATAAAGCTTTTTAACTCTCAATCTAAGAAACGGGATTTGTGGAATATCCTTGAGAAGAAAATAAAGCACAGTGTGTTGAATAAATATTAAACAACCTAAAGTGTCTACATTTTATTTATTTTTGTTTTACATATTTTATTTTACTTATTTTATTTACTTCAATCATGATAAGTGTACTCTTCAATTCCCACCCCTTATTTCCCCCATCCTCCCCACCCAGTACCTCCTCTTGTTTCTTGGTTGCTTCTCTCTTTTTTGTTTGTTTGTTTAATTCCACATATAAGTGAGATGGTATGGTATTTGTCTTTCTCTGATTGACTTATTTTGCTCGGCATTATACATCTAGCTCTATTTATGTTGTTGCAATTGGAAAGATTTCATTCTTTTCTTATGACTGAATAACATTCCATTGTATATATATGCCAAATCTTTATCCACTCATCAATGGATGGACAATTGATCTGCTTCAATAGTTTGGCTATTGTAAATAATGGTGCAATAAACATAGAAGTGCATGTATCACTTCGAATTAGTGTTGGCTTTTTTTTTTTTGTAAATGCCCAGTAATGTGATTCCTGGGTCACAGGATAGTTCTATTTTTAATTTTGGGGGAACATCCATAGTGTGTTCCACACTGGCTGCATGAAATTGCACTCCTAAGAGTGTACCAACAGTGCAGGAGGATTCCTTTTTCTCTGCATCCTTGCCAATACCTCTTGTTCTCGTGTTTTTGATTTTAGCCATTCTAACAGGTGTGAGGTGATATCTCATTTTAGTTTTGGTTTACATTTTCCTGATAATGAATGATGTTGAATATCTTTTCATGTGTCTGTTGACCATCTGGATATCTTCTTGAAGAAATGTCTGTTAATGTCTTCTACCTATTTTTTAATTGATTATTTGGGGGAGGGGTATTGAGTTGTATAAAACCCTCTGCAAAGTAGACCTAGAGGGAACACATCTCAATATAATAAAGGCTTTATATGAAAAACCCACAGCCAATATCATACTCAATATTGAAAAACTGTGAGCTTTTTCCCTAAGGTCAGGGACAAGACAAGGATGTACACTCTCACTACCTCTATCCAACACAGTACTGAAATCCTAGCCATAGCAATTAGACAACATAAAGAAATAAAACACATCCAAATTGGTAAGGGGGAGGTAAAACTGTCCCTATATGCAGATGACATGTTACTATAAAGTGTCTACATTTTAGAGAAATAGGGAGATGCTTCTCTTGATAACTCTTCAAACAACTCTTTCATATTGATTCTAGAGTTACTGTAACTGAATGTTTAAGATTTAAACAAATTTGGGTCATATTTAAAAGTTGATTTTATACGTGTATTTTATTGCTTAGGGTTACAAAATTACAATTAGATGTTTCCAAAGGAACACTTTAGGAAAATAATTCTGGGTCTTTAAACAGAGATATCTTCATCAGTGGAAAATTTTGCTCCTCCAATTACTTTCTCTATATTAATTATATATTATTGTATTAATTATATATCAATTGATTCAATTGCCTTTCCATGGTTTCAACTGTACTAATTATATTTGTATCAGTACAAACATACAGCTACAAATATATTCTATTAATTATACATTGATATTAACTATAAAATTAATACACAATATCACAGCCAAAAATTCTTTACTTTAAAAAATTTTTTTTAACGTTTATTTATTTTTGAGAGACAGAAAAAGACAGAGCATGAGTGGGGAAGGGGCAGAAAGACGGGGAGACAGAGAATCTGAAGCAGGCTCCGGGCTCTGAGCTGTCAGCACAGAGCCTGACGTGGGGCTTGAACCCACGAACCATGAGATCATGACCTGAGCCAAGTGGGCCGCTTAACATACTGACTCACACAGGCGCCCCTCAGCCAAAATTTCTTTTATGAAATCCAGTTTATTCTTGCTAAGTTACACATAAGATATTTAACATTAATAAAGTATCCTCTGACTTGGAGTCTACTTGCTGACATTTCCTGATTTTTAATAAATGGCCTATAAATATTTTAAGAAGAAATGTCCAGTATTAACAGTCATCTTAGGAAGGAAGGGGCAAGAGTTCCAGATGCTTAGCCATGGGGTAAAGAAAGCCAAATTCATCCTGTCTTAATTCTATTCATGTAGTTAGTGAGGAAGCCTTTCTTGAAAGTAACCTTAGAGTAGAGTGACTGTTGACACTGAGTGCACATGTGCTTCCTTTTTGCCTTCTTAATGATCCTACCTACTCATATAAACTTACACTAAAGGAAGAAAGAATACTGATAATTAAAGTAAATGTTTAAGGTGAGGTTTCACTTTTAATGACATAAAAGCAAATTTTTCATTATGGAGATATAAAGTGACTAATATTTGAACAGTCAACTGCAATAATTTCATGACTAATAATACTGAATTAGGAGTGAAATAAGTTTTCAAATACTCTTATGATTTGCTTTATTAATGCAGTGATATTTTAGATTTAAGGACAAAGGTTTGGAGAACATGCAAGAGATTGTCATTACAATGTTGTTGCAAAGGCCATCGAAATGCATAAAGACTAAACAAGTTGAAATGATAGCACATGAGTATAGTTCGATATATTTTGCCCCAAATTTATGAGCATTGTTTTCTGTATGTCTCTTGGGTGGATTTCTTTCCTTTATAACACATAGATTAGAGAACTGAAAACACTCTCATCTGCAGAGGGGAGAATGGCACATCAACTCTATGTAAGGAGTCCATGGAGGTTGTATTTTGTACTGAGAATTCTAGGTATTACCTGTGTCTTCAGTGCATTAGAGGAGAACTTTCATTTTTTTTCCAAGAAAAAAAAATGTAAAACATTTATTGTACAAATATAATTTTTGCCATCATATATTCTATGACACTTTCTGTAGTTTTCCAATTGTACTTTAACTTATTTAAATTTAGATTGAAGATGTTTCTTTTTTCAGTCACTACTAATACAGTATCTTAAACTTATATAAAACACATAAAAATAATTAAAATATAATCTGTGAAAAAATTTAGGTTATAAGGTAACATTGGTGACATAGAAATGAATTATTTGGAATGGCATACTGTAAAGATGCGGGATAGATATCTCATCTCTCCTTTTTTGTTTGTCTTCTAAAGTATCCCAAGACTAGAGTAATTGGTCCAATAGTAAATCTAACAGGAATGGTTTTATAGATTGTGAAATTGAGGTCCAACAATGTCAAGACAAAAGGTCATAGAACAAATCAATGGATCAGAAAGGACAAGAACTTGGTAATTTCTCTAACTCTCACTATTACTCAATGAAAACATGTTGAAAAATGAGGTTAAAAGCTGAAAGTTGTTTGATGAGTTAAGATTGTGCAGATGGTCAATATACAAAATTTTGGACGTGCGGTACTTCCATCTTTTTGGTTTTTTAATTTGGCAGTTTCTCTTGATTATATATTTATATTTGGTTTCTATTTGACAATTTCCCATTTTCCTCAATTGTTTAAAAAAGCCTTAGGCTCACACATCTCTTTGAGTTGGACTTATCAAAAACAGAAATAAATAATAGGCAGAGGCAATTACAATGAAGCAGGAAAACAGGCCAATAAACAGAACTCAGTACCATATTTGTTGCAATTAGCTGGAATTACTGGCATTTTATGTTTTAAAGAGAAAGAGTAAACTATTTCATGCTAAGTAATCACGTATCTCTTCAAAGAGTATAATAAAGAATCCTTTAGCTACCAAAGATACACACACACACACACACACACACACACACACAATTTCCATGTGCATGTATATATTTATTTGAATCTCCATATTTGTGTTTTGTTTCTATATTTCATTTCCCAGTACAGTTATAAAAAGTTAAACTTTGACACCATAAAAATGGGGGAAGTAATTGAAATCCCAGGTCTTCTTGCAAAGATTTCTACTTCTGAATGATTTGTTTCACCCTTTTACCTTAAAGCTTCTGGACACTCTCAGAACAAGATCAACTAATGAAATTGCCTACTCTTTAGTGAAGTCCATCCTGATACAACAAGTACACATCCAAACTTGGAATCAGAATGGAAAGCAATATTGGGTTCTAGAAGACAATGGAGTCATGACTTCAAGTTTCTGAAAGCATTTAATTTTCAACCTTGGATAGTAAATTGGAGACAGACAAAATTGATGATAAAGTATACTAAATAAATTCAACTTAACACAGTATTTTAGAAGTATGCTAACAATATGAAAAAAAAAGATGGCTTGAATTTAAAAATGGAGCTCAAAGTACAGAGAGTAGGAAAAAAACCAAACAGACCGATTCTGTTTAATACCAACTGTTATCTATAAGGTATTAAGAAAAAGAATGTTCTGTTTCTCCACAAAGATTTTAAAGAGATACATAGTAAAACAAAACAAAACAAAACAAAAACAAACAAACAAAAAACTGTTGAAGCATGAAAAATAGAGCCCAAACCTCAGTTCACTTGGTATATTATAATGGCATTATGTGTAAGCAGTCTGATTTGGGGCGGGGGGAGAAGTGAGCAGATCTGTGGCTCTACCCTGAGAAAGATATTGGGTGGAAAGTTAGGTGAGGTCAAAAGGTGGATCAAAAATAATTAGTTGTACAGTTAAATCCCAGCTTGTACTTTTGGGAACTTCTGGGTACTGTAGACCTTTTGTTTCTCTCATGGCATGGAGGATGATGAGCCTCTCTACATTGCTTTGTCTGCTACCTGTCTGTATTCCTTCAAGGACAGGACTTATGTGGGAAGGCATTAGGTTTCTTGCCTTTGGCGGTACTTGTCAGCTGAATCAAGACTATAGCTCTCAACAGCCCACTGTTCCCTATGGCCTCTTTTTTTTTTTTTATTAATTTTTTTTTAACGTTTATTTATTTTTCAGACAGAGACAGACACAGCATCAACGGGGGAGGGGCAGAGAGAGAAAGAAACACAGAATCAGAAGCAGGCTCCAGGCTCTGAGCCATCAGCCCAGAGCCCGACGCGGGGCTCGAACCTGCGGACCGCGAGATCGTGACCTGAGCTGAAGTCGGACGCTTAACCGACTGAGCCACCCAGGCGCCCCTCCCTATGGCCTCTGAAGAGGGAGAAAACCCACTGATTGTGGGGAGATAGATATCTATGGTTGGACAAATTCACTCAAATGAGAGGATACAATATAACATTTTTAAACACGCAAGGAATCAGAAAATAGTAATTCTTTTGTAATCCTTTTTAGAAGAGACTGGAGAATATGTTAAGGAAGAAACATAAAAAGAGATGACATTTGGGGCATCTGGGTGGCTCAGTCGGTTAAGCATCAGACTCTTCATTTCGGCTCAGGTCATGATCTCACAGTTCATGAGTTCCAGCCCCACATTGGGCTCTGCGCTGACGGTGTGGAGCCTGCTTGGGATTCTTTCTCTCTCCCTTACTCTCTGCCTCTCCCCCACTTGTGCTCTTTTCCTCTCTCCCTCTCTCCAAATAAATAAATAACATAAATAGATAAACTTAAAAAAAAAGAGATGACATTCATGAAACAATAGATTCCCAAATGTGATGATGGAAGGCATTCCCAATAACAGCTGCACAGTCAAAATTAGCATACATAGGAAGATAGCTATGGAAGGGTGATGTGCAAGGAAAAAAAAGGAACCTGATGGCCTAGGCATTTAGAACAATTGTTGTGCTTTGATAGATCTGTTAGAGAAAATTAAAAATTCACTACAGATAACCAAAATAAGTAATTAATAAATCCAGGGGAAAAAGTTTTACAAGAATGGAAACTTAATCCTAGCACATTACACAGTTAATAGTAATGCAACCATCCAACAATTTCAATATTGATGCAATGGGTAGAGTAGGGGGTTTGAGATTCAAGATGGAGCAAAAGGTTTGAGAGAGCTAAATAACTCATAATAGGATATCAATCTTTGAAAGTATGTGCTTATCTTATTAAACAAAATAATTTTTTAAAGTAAAACATGAATGATCTATATATCTTAAGGATGCATTTATTTCACAGTGCTTTCTTGTCCATCCTCAATTCTAGTAACTCAGTTATTAGTTCATAAGGTTTGGCAGCGTGTATCTCTTATCCAGTTTTCAGATAGGAGTCTGAGCCTCGAAGAGGCTCAAATAAATAACTTGCCTAGGGTTACATTTTCATAAATGGTACAAGAAAAACCTGAGCCTTCAGAGTTAGTGTTCTATTGACATACACTGCTGCTAAGATGTCGGTTGCTAGTTTAATGTGGTTTCTACACAGGGATATATTTTATTGGAAATGTCTATATACAATGTTTTATCTCCACTGTGAAGTACTTGTATAATATGATATGTCAAAACAGATGAAAAAATTTATCCACTTAGCAATTCTTATTTAAATTGTCAAAAACACAGGGACTTTTGAGTGGGTCTAATCAAGTTTAATAAATTTATAAGTACTCTATATCAATTTTCAGCTGCGGAGAACTTAATCTTGAGTTTTTAAAACATTGAGTTCTAGGAAAAATGTGTTTTATGGCAAGTTAGAAAACAAAAGAAAACAAAAGAAAATGAGCTGTCCCTGTGGAGATCTGTACTGTGTACAAGGATAGATCTCTCTTGTCCTGTGGTGTTAACATCAAGGATGCTCTAGACACCTACTATATGTACTATCAACTATGCTCAGCAGGTCCTAGAATTCAGTGTTTTCGAATTCAGTGAAGTTATGGAAACGAGTGGGCTTAACAAAAGACAATTTAGGTTCTTGGATCATATATCTGATTATGTCACAGTCCTTTTGTTCAAGCTTGATTTAAAGTGATAAATTGTGGGATGCAGAGCTGAGAGCTACTGCATATGTTCAATATATGAATGGAAGAGGGGATTTTTCTTTTTTACAGAAGAGCAAAACCAAGGAAATAAAAAGCACACACAGTTGATTTAGCTGATCTCTTCTCCCTGTTTTCGGGGTTGCGAGTTTTATTTTCTCTTGCCTGATGAGAAAACAGTTTTACCCACTACAGAGAGATGTGTTATGAAAGACACATTATTTAAAAAAAAAACTATTTAAGTATAAATATCAAGACAAAAAATATATAACATATAGATATATCTAAAGGTGGAGTTGTGAAATTAATTACCAAACTAAGGGCATTAGGGATATTCTTTAATAAGCCAGTTCCAAATCAGTTCACATTTTTCCAGGTAGATACTTGAATAACAGTAATATCATGACTACAAAGAATTCTGTACTTTGCACTTGTTTAAAGTTAAGATATTAATATGCAGAAACTTTATCAACTTATATTGGAATAGTTTTATTTTTCCATTCTTACTGTTATTGAGATTTTGGAGGTACTGGAAACATGACTTCTATCTAAGTGCAGATACTTCTGGTAATAACTTCTCTTGTAACTGAGATGGGGCAATCTCAGAATTATTGTCTCAAATCATACATCCCATTCTTACCTTGCCACTTTGGCAAGTATTCTTTCAAGAGGCAGTAGCTGTGAGTAAAAATGATGGAGTTTAGTTCTTTACCCATTTCATCACATTTATATGTTTTTTTGTATACATAAGAGAAAAGGTCAGTGACATAGGACCCATATTTGCTCCAAATGTTTTGCCAAAATTTTATTAAGACTTTCTACTAGTCAGCTTTTCTATACATATATTCTGAGTTTCAATGATGAATTCTGCCCACGCTTTGTTAAAGAATTTCTCCCCAAAACATAGGAACACTTAGAATATGCTGTGTTGAATGCTTGGGTTTAGCTATATAGGTGGGGGAAGAGCAGTCAAATGAGGCAATAGGCAAAATCAATTTAAAAATTGTGATTGGGAATTATTTTCATTGTGATTTTGAGGAAATACAAATTCTAAAGTATCCTCTAAATTATTAAAAGATATTTATTTTCAGTAGCACTGTGACAAGCAAATTATAACTTCTTTGTTAATTGACTTTTTCTTAGTTTTCTAGGATTGTCTACAAAATATTACAAATTTGGTGGCTTAAAATAACAGATATTTACCCTTTTAAGTTCTGGAGGCTAGAAGTCTGAAATCAAAATGTCAGAAGGGCCATGTTTCTTCTGAGTGTTGTAGGGAAAAATGGCTCCCTGCCTGTCCTGGCTTCTAGTGGTTGCTGGCAATCCTCAGATGCCTTGGCTTGTTGCTGCAACATTTCAGTCTCTTCCTCTGTTTCCATATGGTCTTCTTCCCTGTATGTGCACCTATGTCTCTGTGTCTTCACATGACCTTTGCATAACGGCATTAGTCATTGTATTTAAGGCCAACTCTAATCCAGTATGAACTCATCTTAACTAATTATATCAGCAATAACTCTATTTCCAAACAAGGTCACATTCTGAAGTTCTGGGTGGACATGGATTTTTGTAGGAAACTATTCAATCCACTACATTATTTGTAGCTTAGAATACTAAATAGGTGCTTCGTGTTAGTAGAAATTATCATTTATTAGAACAAGAAAAAGCTTTGAAATTAAAGACATGGGTTGAAATTCCTTCCTTCCCATTTGGCCTTGGGCCAGTGATCCACTGTTCTTTGTAAAATCTGGATAAGAGGTATCTCAGATGATTTCAGATAAACTAATTTATTTAAAGCCAAGATGGCGCCAAGTAGATGTCATCTCCTCCCTCCCTGTATCTGCATTTCCAAAGGAAGAGAGAATATAACAAATCTATCCAGAGATAAAGAAGTGATTCTTGTGCCAAATTGGGGAAGGTAATGCAGAAGTTAATTGGACTGAGTCCATACATTAAGAGAATGTAAATTTTTAATAGGGTAAATCATATTTAAGGAAATCCCTTACCTTTAAAGTGGGAGAATAATCGCTATGCAGAAAAGGCTTGTTCTCCTAAGCATTGGCCTAAGACCTGAAGTTGTCAGGACTCTGCTAAAAATCCCCATTGCTGAGACTTTGACCTCATCCTCCAGAGATGAATCAAGCATCAATAATGCAGTTAATATTCATTTTTTATTTGTCTGGAATGAGGACATGATGTAATATAGACAGGGATTTTTAGGGAAACTTCAAGTAACTTGCTAATGGACGACTCACCATTGCTTGTATGTCTCCTTGCAATAATATCCTAGTGGACTGAACCTTATGTTGCTCTAAGTTATTACCCCATCCACTTTCTTTGACTTTTTTTTTTTAGCACTTCTTACCCCAAATGCCCCTGTCAATCCAGTCAGCCCCATCATACCAGATGGATGAGGATTCTCTGCCTATGCCCCTTCTCATCAGTTTAACCAATGATAAGAGCTGAGTTATCTGATTTATACTTTTATTTCTGTATGCAACTTTTAAAATAACATTTTGTTTGACTTAATAGAAAAACTTTCTTCAATATTATCTTTACCTTTTAAAAAATTCCTATAACTTGACTTTATTGCCTAAGTTCTTTTTTTTCAAAAGTCCAGTAAGATACACATATTCACTGTCATCTGGGACAACATAAAGGGTGGGGGGAAGGGGCAAGAGTATGAATCTACCTTTTCTAATTCCTAAATTCCTTTCCTGGGGTGAGGGTGGGCTATAATACGTGAAAATTTTAAAAAATATTTAATGTCTTTTATTAAACTGGTCTTTTTTGCAAATATTTATATACATGGGAAATAAACTATCACTAGGATATTCTATTTACCAAAATATATAATCAAATAAGCATTCATACCAAGAAATTATATTTTTGGTAGGAAATTCAGGAGTTACAGCTTACATATTCATAATCAATTTTTTATTTGAAAAAGAGATCCTCATTTTTATATTTTTATATTTGTGTTTTCAGACTTGATGATTTTGGTATCTGTAAGCAAGTAAAATACAACCCTTTACAAGAACTCATGCCTCAGTAATGCTACAACTCTTTCATATGGTGCTTTCAGTAATAAAACTCTTGAAAGCCATAAAAATATAATGCCAAATATACAAGTTTTGTATATTATGCCAGAACTAGTTTGGCCATGGTGCGGTCCCAATGTATGCATAATGAATATAAAATATATCTTCTTGAAATACTAGAAATGCATCCTAGTAAGGAGCACTTAAATGTGACATGATCAAGGTGAGAAGAGTTGCATAGAAAAATCATACAATTTCATTTTTGTCATACACGATGTATTTGTGGCCCATGTGTTATTTTATTAATTGCTTTTTCTACTCATTCATGAAAGATGAATAAATGGAAAGCAGAAGCAGATCATCTACCATAACTTAGTTTCAGTTTATTGTTGGAATATCATTGTTTTTGGTGAGAATATTTAATTAAAAAGGTGAAGTTATATAATCATTGTTATAAAACCACTTTCATGTAAATAGTAAGTCATACTGTGTAAAATTAAAATATGGCATCTTTATTCTTTGCTCACATTACACTACTTGAAAATGATGTATTTAGATTACATTAACTGTTTTACAGGGCCCTCAAATAGCAATGTCTATCATTTTTAACTACTTGGTGTAAGAAAATGTTCATGAAAAAGGATGCTTTTGCAATTTGTTTTAAACTCCCAGTCAGATGGGATGTTTTAAACTCCCAATAAGATGGTACCTTAAATGTTTTTTCTATGATAGCTTATATTTAAAAAAAAAATTATAGGAACATCATGTTTAATACTGGAAGGAGCTTACTAGAAATAAAACATTTATCTCATCTGGTCTGCTTTTCTTTGCTAATTAATATTATATAATCTTTTATATTGTTCATTTTGCCTTGGCTGCCAAGAACCTCAGAAGAGTCACAGGAGTAGAATGATTAATTGTAAGAATTATTTTATCTTGGCTCTAATATAGTTACTGTATTTGTTGTTGTTTTTTAATTTTTTAAATGTTTATTTATTTTTGAGAGAGAAAGAGCATGAGCAGGGAAGGGGCAGGGAGAGAGGCAGACACAGAATCTGAAGCAGGCTCCAGCTCCAAACTGTCAGCACAGAGCCTGACACAGAGCTTGAAGCTTGAACCACAAGCTCATGACCTGAGCTGAATTTGAACCAAATGAACCACCCAGGCACCCCTGTATTTTTTTAACTTAAATTATCATTTAATTACCCAGGTTGAACGTGTAAAAAATATTTTTTTAATTAAAAAAAATTACAGACAAAATATTATCCACAAAGCCTACACTAATCTCACATGGTGACCAAAGTTGTATCTTTAAGTTATCTTTCTCGAACTTACCTCTTGTTTCATTTGTACTAGTGTTTCTTTAATTTAGATTCTGAGATATGGAATCAAATATTTTAAATGCCAATAACTGCTTCCAAATTGCCTTCAGAGTAACTGCAACAATATATATGGCAATATCCATGCATCTGCTAATTCATTCAAATATATATGTATATATATATATATATATATATATATATATATATATATTCATGTATTCTTCAGTGCTATACCAGTTATAACATCTTTTTTTGCTTTCCAGATACATCATATCTTTTGTGCCCTGTTCTCCGCCCCAGGAGGATCATCTATTTAACTGTAGGAATGAGCTTCTTTACTCTCTGGCCTCAAATTGGGTTCAGCCTCAAAGATGTGACAAAAAAAGGCAGAAGGAGAGAGGAAAGTAAAGTTAAGGCTCCCTTTCTGTTTGGCTTCCTTGAGATGAGTATGGCTCTTGTCTTGTAAGGAATATACAGCTTCTCTCTTCCAAATTTCAGTAATCACTCTATTCTGTTTGATACTTTGGGTATGAATGTTAGTGCCACTAGACCTAGGCAATGAGATATTCCTTAGGATCCCCTCCTCTACCTTATCACACCTATTTTCCCTTCATTAAACATTCCTTGAATTATATTAGCCTAAATAGAGTATGCCATCTATTTCATGCTGGGACTCTAACTGATCCAAGAACATTTTAATTACAAAAGTCTACTTTAACTGCTGGAAATATAGTGGAGCCTGGGGGTTGGGGGATGGTGCATACACACACCCACACAGAATACATTCTCCCTCAAAGAACATCCCAGGGCCCATGGTGTCACTGGTGAATTCTACCAAATATTTAAAAATGAAAAAAAGAGAAAATATGAAAGACAAAGGTAGACAAGTAGAGAGATCATTTTATAGAAAACAGATGGTTTAAAAATAGTTTATTTCATTTACAATTCTGAGTAAACTATTTGTGCTAGGCTCTGATGGGTGCTTTTTTTGGTCTTGGCTGAGCTCGCACATGTATTTTCAGTCAGCAACTGGCTGACTGAACTTGGGCTGGTCTCTGATGGGCTCAAGTGGGAAAGATCACTCTTTTCCATGTGGTGTCTCAATCCCCAACAGGCTAGCATGGACCCGTTTACATAGCAACCAGGAAAGATTACATACAAGTTTCCCAGATCCATGAGGTTGGAAATGGCATGTCATAATTATTCTACATTCTCCTGGCCAACGGAAGTCACAATACCAGCCCCTCTCAATGGGAGAAATTGTAAAGTCATATTGTACCAGTTGGCTATGATACTCTATTGGGATCTCAGAGACAGTTGCTGATGTCAACATACTGGATGCTTAGGAGTGGTTGTATCCAGTTCAAACATGGTGAGAATTCCATGTTAAACTGAAGTATAAACGGTAATTGTTATCATAGCTATTTGTTCATAAACCTATTGATCAACGTTGGTGTACCTGAATAAAAAAAACCGGCTGATTGATATGAAGTGGATCATACTGTCCACATGAGACTTATTCAGAAGAAGATTTGGTGAGTTTTAAATGAGACACAGCATTTCTTGCAATATGAGCAATTTCCTTGCCTCTAATCCTTCAGTCATATTTCTTTCAATTTATGAACACCTGACCAACCTCTTAGCTATTGCCCATGAATTCATGCTTCTCTTTTTCTGGACTAAGTAGATTGTGAGGTAAACAAGTTGAATTTGTAACTATTGGTAGAATTTTCATTCTGCCCTACTCTTGAATAAAGTTGCCTAACTGCAGGACTATCAATCCAGGTGATCTAAGCATATTGCCAAGAACCTTTTGTCAAGCAAGATCCTATTTTTTTCCTCCTTAATAACTTGGATATTGTAATAAGCAATACTCATGAGGCTGTACGTGTGATTTGAGGACAGTGTGGCAGGATAGCATGAATAAGTATACAGGAAGTATACAAATACAACTGTGTTTTTTGGTGGAGGGTGGTAAATGTCAGGATTTGTCATCCTATAAAATGATGTTATAAATAAAACATGTGAGATAGAATGCATTGGTTTGGGCATACTTACAAAGTATACATGACACACCAAGAAACCCTGGGAATTCACTTTTAGTTCAGGCTAACCATTGAGCCTATATACCAACCAACTAACAAAACGAGAAATTACATCACGCACTTTTTTGAATTCAGAATCCCTGGCACATGTATCCAGACTAATAAATTTAGCCCTCCGGTCTATAATCTTAGAATACATTCCCACGCATTCCAAGGTTTTTCTCAATATTAATTAGCATATCTTGAGATGTGAGTTCACACCTTCTTGGGCTTAAACTTATATCTTCCTTTGGGGAATACTGGACTCTGACTCTAGAATTCTAGAAGGGTGTTTGCAAGTAAGTGATGAAAAAAAATTGTGTTTCCCTTTGCCAATAAATAGCTTAGAGACATCATAATAGTATCTTCTGGGAAGCTATCGAGACCCTCATAAAATAGGAGAAGGAAAACTTTTCCTGTTTCCAGTGGAGACCCTGATTTCTCTGTTATGCCTCCCCCTCAATTCATAGGCACTTTTCTTTTCACAGATGAGTCTGGTCATGACTCTGAATTTAGTTGATGTTGTAGTTTAGTAAACTATAGATTAAATGTTACGGCTACAATAAATTCTTTTACAAAATCAGAGAAACTTCATTTGTGCCGGTTAGATTTTGAGCTGAGAATTTTGGATTTTAAGTTTAAAATTCACTTGCTTTAAAAAAATTTCAGTGTAGTTAGAGACAATCAGCCCACTAACTTTTTCTTGAATTACTCATTGCCGTACATTAAAAAAATTTTTTTTTCAATGTTTATTTTTGAGAGACAGAGAGAGACAGAGCATGAGTAGGGAAGGGGCAGAGAGAGAAGGAGACACACAATCCAAAGCAGGCTCCAGGCTCTGAGCCATCAGCACAGAGCCTGATGCTGGCCTCAAGCCCACAAACTGCAAAATCGTGACCTGAGCTGAAGTTGGATGCCCAACCGACTGAGCCACCCAGGTGCTCCTGTCACACATTTTTTAAAATATTGGCTTATTGGTCCTTCAAAGACTTGCGTTCAATAATCTCTTCATTCCAGATGACCAAAGGTTAGTTCTTACAATGCAGAGATGTAATGGAGGTCACATTCTCATTGTTAAAAACCAATAAACACATTTTACTATGAGGCAGGAATACATTAGATTTTGAGTTCAAAAGTAAGTAACTTGATTTAATTTTTAGTATGCTCATTCTAGACATTCTGCTAAGACTAGATTGTAGGAATAAAGATAAAAGCAGAGAAGCCTGTAAGACATCTATTAGAATGATACACTGACAGTTAATCGTGAATTGTACAAGCTACAGTAGAGATAGATAAATTTGAAGGTAGAGTGAACAGGATTTGATGAGTAATTGTGGATGGGATATGAGAGAGAAGAGTCAACGGAAAGGATATTGTTGCTATTTATTAATATGGAGAAGACTGGATGAGCAGCAAGATGAGAAAGGAGTAGGGGGATGGGAAGTTCCACTCTGACACATTAAGTTTGAGATATCTATCAGATATTCAAATTTAGATGTCAAGGAAGTGGTTGAATATTTGAGTCTAGAATCCAGGATGTGGTTTAGGCCAGATATACTTCTAAAAACTGACAGGATATAGATGCTGTCAATTCATTTCGTCATTCATTCTTGATAAAATCATATGGGATCCCCTAAGAAATCACATAGACAAAGAACTTTAAGCACTAAATCTAGGAGCACTACAACCTTTATAGCTGCTAGCATGGGAAAGATTAATTGAAATGTTAAAAACTTGCAGGCCATAAAGGCAAAGAAAAATGGAAAGACATTGATGTCCTCTGAGAGGAAAGTAAGTCTTGCCAGGAGGAGGGTAATCTGAGTGTCAAATGCTAAAGATAAAGAAAATAAGATGCAGGCTGAGAAATGACCACTGGGTATGGTAACATGGAATTCAGAAAAGCAGTTTCTGGAGAGCAGGATGAAGGACTGACTGTATCAAGTTTAGGAGAGAAACACAGAGAGCGAACATAGCCATTCACAGTTTTGCTCTAAATGGGTATCAGAGATGTTGAAGTCATTCCTTTTTCTTTTTAAAACTCTGTTTCTTTTTTTAATAGTTAAGGTATTATTTGTATAATAGTTCTATTAAAATATTTCTATACTAATTTATTATTATTATTAACTCCCTGCTAGGAAAGATGAAATTATTTGCACTATAACTTTCACTGCAATGATTCCCTTCCTACAAATTCCGAGTTTTTAAAATAGATTTAATTAGTCAGAGTTTGTAGTAGTCACATTTCTGGTGTGTATCTACAATTCTCCTTATTTTGAAACCTTAGTTTTATATTTATAGGATTTCAATATACACCATCAGTCCTTCTAAATGGCATCTTCATTTCCAAAGTGTGTATTTTGATTATCAGTTAGCGAAATTTCAGTTTTTCCAAATAGTTTTTCCAAAAAGTACTAGTGAATGCTTCTTCTTTGAGGTTTTTAATAATTGAGTCTATCTTCCTTTTGTGTTTATACTTGAATGAAAATTAGGCTAAATATAATTTTCTTGGTAATAATATTTCCTCAGTCTTTTAAAATTTTGCTGAACTATTCTTGGTTTTGTGAATAAGTCTGAGTTCAGCTCAATTTTCCCTCTGCAGGTGACTCTCATATTCTACCTGGATGAACCAAGTACACTTTAAAGAGAGTCGACCTTTACAACATTCAGCATATAACTCAATGCTGATTTTTATCTTTTAATTCATTTTTGTATAATTGGCATAATTTAATCTACTTATGCAATTTTTCACTTCAGGGAAATTTTGCTGTGTCATTTCTCTGAATACATTTTTAAGGTTTCAATTGATGCATTCTCCATTTTAGGAAACTACTGTGAGGTCATCAGTCTCTTTGTACCTATTATCTCATTCTTATCACTTTAGTCTCTTTGTCCTTTTCCTCTGTGTCTTTCTTCCTTGCTGTTTCTAATT
Source organism: Neofelis nebulosa (assembly GCF_028018385.1). NCBI lineage: Eukaryota > Metazoa > Chordata > Mammalia > Carnivora > Felidae > Neofelis > Neofelis nebulosa. Next base: position 31,651,791 of record NC_080785.1, read on the forward strand.
TATTAGATAAGCTATTGTACTGTTTCAGTGTGTAACTTGTTTCCTTTGCTCTGTAATCTTTTTCTATCACTGTTAAGCAAACAACACATATGCACCAATGGGTTTGCATTTCTGTACACGCTTGTGAAATTTTTAATATCAAAGTGGTTTTCTGAGAGCGTTTGTATCATAAGAGACTTTTTCCCTTTTAATCTAGTTGTGTGCCTTTCATCACTCAGTTTTGCTTTTTTCTTTACAAAAAAAGAAAAATGTCAGAAAAATCAGGTTATTTTAGTCAATATGTAGATTGACATTAGAACCTGAGTCTCCTGGGGCACCTGGGTGGCTCAGTCGTTTGGACATCTGACTTCGGCTCAGGTCATGATCTCGTGGTCCATGAGTTGGAGCCCTGTGTGGGGGCTCTGTACTGACAGCTTGGACCCTAGAGTCTGGTTCAGATTCTGTGTCTCCCTCTCTCTGGCCCTCCCCTGCTTGTGCTCTCTCTCTCTCTCAAAAATAAAACATTTTAATTTAAAAAAAAAAGAAACGCAGTCTCCTTCTTTTCCTAGTCTAGGTATTATTCTATGATTTTTATGCTCCTTTTAAAATTTTTTTTATTTTTTAATTTAATTTAATTTATTTTTTTAATTTTTTTTTTATGCTCCTTTTTTTTTTTTTTTTTTTAAAAACTAATCTCTAAGCCCAACATGGGACTCAAACTCACAACCCCAACATCAACCTTGGTGCACCTATTATTTTATGTTCTTTTTAAAAAAATGTGTGCGTGTGTGTGTGTGTGTATACACACACACACACGCGCACACATTTTTTTTTTTTTTGAAAGAGAGAGAGAGTGAGAGAGAGAAAGAGAAAGAAGGAGGAGGGGAGGAGCAGAGACAGAGAATCCCAAGCAGGCTCTGCACTGACAGCATGGAGCCTCACTCCGGGGATCTCAGGAACCGTGAGATCATGACTTGAGCCGAAATCAAAAGTTGGGTGCTCAACCGGTTGAATCACCCAGGTGCCCCTATCTTATGTTCTTCTCAGAGCTTGGATCATTCAAAATGTATAAACTTTCAAAAATTATACCATTCCTCAAGTTTTGTCATTGTAGTCTGTGAAAAATAGCTAGATAGGCTAGGTAGGTTCAGCAGGTTACTACTTCTGTTTGAGGTATATGAGTTAAAGTTTCTTCTTTCTTCTTTTTGACCTGGTCTTCTCTATCGTGTTTCAGAAGTCAAAGCGACTACAAGCCATGGGAAGTACATTTAAATAAGCATTATCTGAACTCGGGTATTTCCTTACATATTCTGACAAATTTATGATTAATCTGCCTAATTTCCATCTGCAGCATCTCCTAAGGGCTACTTCACGGAACATGGATGGATGGATGAAAAATACATGTGGGAAGGAGGAATGAGGCCGGGGCAACAGAGATGGGTCAGCTAGGAAGCTAGAGAAACTTACATTGCAGGGCCCCTAGTTTGGCTGGATCTCTGCAGAAACAACAACAACAACAACAACAACAACAACAAAACCCCCATGTTTCATTTTTGTAACAACAGGAGTTCTAGCAATGTTTTCTTGGATCAGCTCCTTTTGTCAAGTTTTCAACTAGAAGATATGTGATCCTTAGTCTCCTCTCCATCACTTACCAGTCTGGGTTCCCCTTAAGACTCCCTCTTGTCAAATGGCATCACAGTGGCTGCTGAGATTTTTGGGGATGTGAGTTGGGGATATGTTTAGTTTGGATGTACATGAGATTTGTGATTGCATCTGTTTTTGCTAGGAAAAAACAATGATACTACTTATCTTCAACAATTTTATTAACTTTGAAGCTTCCACCCTAATGTGCTCACAGCCTGGTGTGGACTCAAGGCTTCATTTCCAGATCTTAGCCTCTCTTTGGCATTTGACCCAAGGTGAAGCAATTGTTTGCATTGATTAAACCAATCAATGCAGCTTATATTTTGCTTATTTATTTTGTTCCTCCTGGTGTTTATTTTTTCCCATAACCCAGAAATGCTATAAGAGGTATGCTTGTAGAAATTCAAAGCTATTAGCATTGTATATAGTCTTTAAGAATCAGAAGTCTCTTAGCATTTGATATTTTGCACAGATATTTTAACCTATGTTGTCCAAGTATGTATAAAATTAATCAGTATCTATATTCTATGTCTCAGAAAAACAAACAACTAACACCTTTTTATTGTCTTAGATATCTTCAGTCAAACTGGTCAAGGATAGAGTGCCATTTCCTTATCATCATCAGTGTTCACTTCTCCTAATGATTTTCTCTGGCAATTTATTTCCAGATTTATTAATTTTTTTCCCATTTGTATGTACTTATACATATGACATTTAGCATTTTGCTTTACAAATTTCATTGCTCCTACTATCTTCCTGAAACCTAATTCTTGGATTAAAGAACTGTTTACTCTAGAAATTCTTCCACTGGGAATTCACAGGTGATATACTCTCTTGAGAATTTTCATGTTTGAATAATTTGTACCTCAACATCCTACCTGCTTAGGTATAGAATCTGTTAATTCTCCTTTGAAAATGCTATTCACTGTTACCTAGATTCTACTTTGATGAGAAGTCTGATGTCTGTTTGATTCTGGTTTAGTATAATTAATAATGTGAGATTTTTTTGTTAATGTTATAAGTTTTGCCAGATATATATTTATTTATGTGTTTATTTTATTGATTGTATCTTATTATCTTATTTAATTTTTTCCCCTGTACCGTCATGTCTTTTTAATTTGTGTATGCCTCTCCTCAGTTTTGGAGGCTATTTCTCCTTTTTTCTTTAAAGAGAACCTTTTTTCCCAATCTCTCTTTTCTCCTTCATTCTCCATTAGATTTAGAATGTCTGCTTCAATTTCCTATTTCTCTTGTCTTTCTTTTCCATATTTTGCATTATCAACCCCTTTGTGCTGCATTTTGGAAAGATTCCATCGCTAGATCTTTTAGAAAAGTAATATTTTATTCAGCTTTAAAAAATAAACCCAGCATAACTACTCTTTTACTATTTAACATTTAAGTATTTTAAAACAATTTCAACAACCACTTAAATTTTCAACTGTATTTATCTATCTTTTCTTTGACAAGCTGTCTTGTTGATTTTATTTGTTTGCACTTAATTTAAAATTGCGTTCATTTTAGAATCCCATAGGTACTTCTCTTTCAGGCTTTGAAGTTACAAACAGTTATTTATTACAAATCAAAATTTATCAGGGTACCTGGTTGCCTCAGTTGGTTAAGCATCCAACTTCGACTTAATTCATGATCTCACGAGTTGTGGGTATGAGTCCCCCATTGGACTCTGTGCTGACACCTCAGGGCCTGGAGCCTGCTTCAGGTTCTGTGTCTTCCTCTCTCTCTGCCCCTCTCCTACTTGTGCTCGGTTCTGTCTCTCAAAAATAAATAAACGTTAAAAAAATTTTATTTTAATCAAAATTTATCTAAGCCCCTAGAGAGACAAAGTAAATGCATGAATGCATTATTTTCTGGCCCTACTCCGGAAGTCAAACATATACATAGTATGAAAAAATAATAAAAGTGAAGGAAAGTTCTAACATAGGGTCAACATAGAAGGTCTAAATTGAAACTTTGAGATTATAATATGTAGGGGTTGATTTAACTGTTGCCTCATGTTAGATTTTTATGCTAGTTTATGCAATTGTAATTACTTTCATTTGTCACTATTGGCCTTTTATGTTATTGGCTTTCCTCATATGTTTGTTGAGTCTCGATTGTACTTTCTTTGTATCTGAATTTTCTGTTCTATATGCTTTTGTGTCTGTTTCCACAGTTTATCTGTTTGGATAGTGCTACAAGTTATTGATGCTTTTTTTCTGCCTATCCTTCATGAGGAGAAGGGTAGGAAGTTATGCAGAGAGGCAAGATCTGCAGGTAACTTCTGGATGGGGTCTTCCTATTCCTCTTGTAAATTACCAGTCACTTGAGACACTGTTTTGGCTTGTTATTTGTAGGTGCATCCTGTACAGTAGGGAAGTGCTTCCAGACAGAAGCTCCATGATGCCAAAAGGAATGAACAGCAGCATAAGTGACAAATATGTAAGCAAATATGAAAAGTATTCTGAATAGGCAAAAAGAAAAAAAATTAACTATGGTGTGTGAGTTTTAAAACAATTAAGTAAAACCTATAATAATAGCACAAAGTTGAGGAATGGGGTAGACAGCATTGAACTGTTGTAAGGTTCTCAAGTTGTTTGAGACATGTTAAGAGTGCTTATTTAAGGTAGACTATAGCAGCAAAAGTTGCATATTTTAATCTCTACATTACTAACTAACCAGTAAAAGAGTAACACAAAATAGCATAAATAATGTGTTCATAAAGGAGATAGAACCAAATAATAAAAGATAATTATTCAAAGGGAGGCTAAAAAAGAGTAAAGAAATAAATCATACATGGAATAATTATCAAATAAATAGCAAGATGGTGATTTAAATCTCCCTGTATCAGTGGTTAAATTAAACATGAAAAAAATACCCCTTCTAATTAAATGACAAAGATTTTCAGAAAGGATTAAAAACAAAAGACCCGATTATTTTATTACAAAAGTCACACTGTAGGTGAGAACATAAATAGATTTGAAGGAATGGTGACTGAAAAAAAGGATACTGTGAAATATGCAAATCTAACCAGAAAAATCATTCGATATAACTAATAATAATATAAAATACTTTAACGTAGGAAATATTATTAGGGGCAAGGAAAAACATTGTATCTGGGAAAACTGACCTTATAAAAATGGAGGTATAACAATCCTAAGTCTGTTTCAAAACGCAAAAAGCCAAAATTTGAAGATATAAGAAAAATAGGTAAATTTATAATACAAATGAATATCTGAACACAAATGTTAGTAACTATTAGAAAAAACTGACACGAGGGAGCCTGCATGGCTCAGTCAATTAAGCCTCCAACTTCAGTTCAGGTCATGATCTTGTGGTTGGTGAGTTCCAGAGCCGTGTCAGGCTCTGTGCTGGCAGCTCAGAACCTGGAGCCTGCTTCAGATTCTGTGTCTCCCTCTCTCTCTTCCCCTCCCCCAGTCGTGCTCTGTCTCTCTCCCTCTCTTTCTCTCACTATAATTAAACAATATATATTTTTTTTAATTTTAAGAAAAAGCTGACACAAATTTTAAAAATATATAATGTTTGAACAACACATTTATCCAACTTGTCCTATTTGACATTTATATAACCCTACACTCAAAGAGAAGTAGAATGCATATCATTTGTGATAAAGATGTGACAATCCTCAAAATAAGTTCTAGACACTTAAGTATAAAGAAATTTCAAATGATTAAAATAATACATAAGACTTTTGATTAAAGTGGAATTAAATTGGAATTTATTCAGTGTAATAATAGAATAGTTATGAAATCCTCCAAAGGTTAGCCATTAACCATAAACTTCAAAACAACCCATGGGTCAAAAAAGAAATTGCAATGGCAATGATAAAATACTTGGAACTGAAAAACAAATAATATGGCTTATCAAAACTTGTGAGATGCAGCTGAAGCGGAGCATATGGAGACAATTACAGCTTTAAATGCATATGTTGGAAAAAGAAGAAAGAAACATTTCAAGAAGACACAAGTTGAATAGTCATGAAATTTCCTGTGTTCCAGTCTCATTCCACATACAGAATAGTTACTCTCAGCAAGGATCATAGTTTTGTTTATAATTTATATATTTTCTATTGTCACAATGATTTCAACTGTCTTAAAATGAAAAAAAATCTATACACACAGCAAGGAAAGTTAATCACTATTATGATAAGCGTGTGATATGTATATAATATTAAAACTACATAAAAATTCATTTTTTTTTCAGTGAAGATTATTTATCTATTGTTTGTCAGCTCTAAATTAAACCTTCTCTAGTCTAGTCTGCTTGAGTTTCTTGGCGTTCATTTTGTTGTGAGCTGGCTTCAATTTAGGTTAGATAGTAGGCACTAGAGAAATCCTGGGAAGTAGGAGTTGTGGAGAAGGTATTTACTTCCTGTTTCCCGTTTTTAGCTGTTGCCCTAGAAGCAGTAGCAGGCAAATCTCCATATTTCCATTATTTGTCATTTTCAGAGCCAACCTGACTGTGTTCCCCATAGGTTACAGAAGCATTGAGAAGTATCCCCTCCATAAAGGCTTGAAAATCAGCTCTATTGGGTCCCTTCCTCAGTGCTACTAGGTTCTTATAACTCGACCTCCTCCTTTTTTCCCTTAGACTTAGAAGTGGTAGCTGCTTCCTACAATTGTTAATTTTTATTTTCTCTTAATCCCTTTTTCAACTCTTTATGTCGTGCAACAAGCATGTAACCAATATTCCTTTTTAGAACGACAAGAGTGGTTTCCAATTTATTAATGGATCTTGACTGATTCAATTCCTGTTAAAAGAGGAAAATGAAGACTAATCTAAAATCTTCCCTAGAAATTTACAGAATTAATGCTAATATTTGCTGATGTCCATAAGTTTGCTACAGAGCAAAAAGTAAGTATTCTCATCATATCTGATGGTATTAAATAATGCCCACAGATGGGATGAATGAAAAAAAAAACAGTCTATAATTTGAGCTGGTGAAAGTTATAGCAAAATGGTGACAACACCGAAGGCAGATGCACAAGAGCAAATAACTAGGTGATTCTTCAGGTAACAGAGTTCTCTGAAAATATTTTGTGAACTGAGTTACAAAATATTAAGATGGCATCCTATGCCATGAGTTTTTATTCAACAATAACACATAAACTATAATGATTAATTTAAAATATTATTTATTAACATGATATACAATGTAGATAAATAGAAAATGAATAAAGTGAATGGTTTTTGGATTGGATACTGTATGAAACCATGTCCAGAAAAGGCATCTGTTTTAACACTTTTTAAAAAATAAAGATAATGCAATTTATCCCAAGTAAAAGGAATTTACTATAATGATTAACATGCATCAACTCTCCCCCCCCCCCCCCCCCACACACACACAAGTCAAATAACAGGACTTGGGAAGAGTAGAAAACATAGGCTGGAATTTTGCTATAGCTTTGATAATCACTGGACACGGGCATGACTCCATTGCTCTATGGTGATTTCTTTCTATCCTGTCACCACTGGTTTATTCTCTGCTCTAATATCTTTTCTCAGTTTCATAACAGTATATGCACATTTTCTGATTTGTGTTTTCACAAAACTTAGTTGAAAGAGAATACATTATGTCTGTCAACTTTTTCTCTATATTGTGATTTTGCGGTTTTGTTTTGTTTATTTTAAAATTTATTTTGAGAGACAGAGAGAGAGAGAGAGAGAGAGAATATCCCAAACAGGTTCTGCTCTGTCAGCACAGAACCCAACGCTGGGCTCCATCTCACAAACAATGAGATCAGGACCTGAGCTGAAATCAAGAGTCAGATGCTTACCCGACTGAGCCACCCAGGCGCCCCCTGACTCTGTAGTTTTTGATCCTACTTGTACCTACTCACTCTTTTTGTGTTTTCTAGTTCCCATTATTAAGAGAATGATGTTTACTTTTTTTTTTCTTAGATTACATTTCAGTCCACAATATTGGTTATCATTGGTGTTAATTCAGGTACCCAACATCGTTTCAATTAACAATGACTAGGGTGGGGGTTAGTTTTCAGTAGCTATTGGAGAATAAAGTTTTAGACTCCAAGATGGATAATATTTAGCAAAATCTTGTTTGAGATAATATTTAACAAAAGCTCTATTTAAAAAAAAAGTTTGATTCTAAACTTATAACAGTGTCTCCTAGGTAAGGTTCATGGATATTTGAGTCAGAATATTCTGTGGCTCTTGTTGAAGATACATATACTAGATTCTACTCCAGATCAATTTTATCTGTATTTTTGTGGCTAGAGTTGGAAAAGCACTTTTACCATTTCTATAGCAAAATTTAAGTACTAAAACACTCAGAAACACTTCCAAAAAAATAGTTAACAAAATGCTATTCTAGACCATTTTGAGTGCAATGTGTAACACCCACTCCAAATACTCTAAAAGTCACCCCAATGAAAGATCTGTGTTTGGGTTCTTTTTGGGATAAAAACTGCACACCTAGTACTACAGATTCTTAAATATTTGAAATATAAACACAAATGTCAGACTGGCATCAAAGTAACAGTTTTCTTGGGGCACCTCACTGGCCCGGTCAGTGAAGCATGCCGTTCTTGATCTTGGGGTTGTGAATTCCAGCCCCACGTTGGATGTACAGATTACTTAAAAATAAAATCTTAAAAAAAAGTTTTAGTTATGGGAAAGATTAGATTAGATTAAAAGCTGCAAAAATAAAGATTTCTGCCACCTTTCCCAAAATCCAGATCTGTGACCCATGCATAAGGAAATTTGTCTGCAGTTGGGAAATTTACTCAGGCAGCCTAAGATAAATCACTCTTTTATACTCCTCTTGTCCTGAGAGTGGGGATAAAGTAGGCTGCAATTCAAACTTGCTTCTAAAAGGCAGACCCTAGACTTGTACCCAGATGTGCATATTTCATGAAACCTACATTCAGTGAAGAATGATCTATTGCCATAAGCTAGCCTAAAAGTGAAAAGAGAAAACAACATTGAAACAGTCATCTTTAACACCTCTGCCCTTCATAATAGAGAAAGGGATCCCACTACCTGTGAGATTCTTGTCATTCTACAAATCAGAGAAATCACTCCACCTGAGTAACAATAATCACAAGGGTTAAAGGAGAGGAAGAAATAGCTTTCCTGATAATCCCCGAAGGGAGGAAGTTTCCATTATAATAATCCAAAGAGTTTGAAAGAAAATTATTCACAGCCCAACCCTCCAAGTTGTCTACCCGGACGATATACTTTTGGAAACCTTCAAATTTGTTTTACTTAACTATATTTAAATATTATTTTTTTGACTATGTAGAAGGATATATAAGAAATGACCAAAGAAATTTGTTATGATATTAATTACAAAGACATTGTTGAGAAAGTTGCTCAGTGTGTCATAACTGTCTTAAAGAAGACCCATGGGGGAAAGTTCACTCTTTCCTTAGTTCCAGAAATCATTGTATTTCTCCCAAGCAGCCTCCAACCCCATTTGTCCAAAATGTAACTCACTTCTCCTTTTTCCAAACATACTCCTCCCGCCTGTTTATTAATCTTGGAGAATGGTGCAATCAACTAAAGATGCGGATGCGGTACTATCCTTTCTTGGTTCCTCTTCTTTCTTCATATTCCATAAACAAACAATGACTAAATTTTATAAATTCTACCTTTTTTATATCTTTCTCTTCCCACTGCAACTCCTCAGTTGCCTGGATCACTTTGACAGCATTCCAACATGTTTCACTGCTTCCTATCTTGAACTATGATAGGCCACATGTTTAAGCAATTTATCACAATATTTATACAGTGGATTGAAATTGTCTCCATATTTGTCCAACAGATTAGATTGTAAGTACTAAGAAGGTAGGTATTATGTCATAGACCCTTTAATTAATATAATTATTGTCCCTTCTTATGGTAGACATTTGTGAACTCATCCTAATCTGTGTCAATTCTAACAATGATGGAAGACCTCATGTATTATTTTAAGTAATAACATCTCCATAGATGTACCATATTTTGTCAACTTCTGGGTATAAGCTAAGCTATTTACTCAATTATTCCTCTTGAATGTATTTTAAGTCCAAATCACTTTTGGAATTATGCAGGATATAAATAAATTAAATACTTTAACATTAATTCAGCCGAGACACCTGGGCTGGCAGACAACCTGTGATGTCCTTGGAGACCACCAGTCTCCTGTAAATCACATTTGGAGAACTATAAATCCTGTCCAGTGCATGTCTGTGAGCTTCTATGTCCTTCTTACCAGTAGTCTCACTGATAACATGCTTCAATCCAACTCTGCTCCTAACTGTAAGGTATTAATACATGTAGCCATAGAATGCTATATTACTTCATGCTTCACATGCTCTATGTTTTTGACCTTTTAAACATTATTAAAAAATGTCACAACTCTGTTTGACCTCATCCTCTTTAAGAGACACTTCTAAAAGCACTGCTGAGAGGCATAATATTGAACAAAAGAATTGGAAAAAAATGCTGCTGATGACCGATAGGCATACAAAAAAATGAAAAGTAGTTTCTCAATTCTGTTACCCAGAATCTTTGGATTATTTGGAGATATTTTGGGGGCTACTGTGAGAGAGGAAAGAGCAGATAATTGGCTAGTAGGGTATTTCTCCTTTCCTTGAGTTCCTGCTTCAGTCATAGTATTCCACTCTCTGGAAATTGGTGGTGGGGAGTTTTTAAAAAAAAAAAAATGTTTTAAAAAGGACTAAAACTTTCAGATCTATTTAATTTTTAAAAGCATTTTTTGTTCATTTAACAAATTTACTGTTTTTATTTATTTTCCAAGTAAACAGGCAACCTAAATTCATCTTCATAATGCTAACACAGTGAAACAAAAGCATTTTTACTTAATCAGGACTTCTCCCTCTTGGTTTTTCCTTAGAAATCTTACCCACATATACCCAACTCACTGACTGTAGTCTTTATTATTTTCATCTCCTCCCCAAGGCCCTCATTCAAAGTATGCTTATGTTTTAGTTAATCACAAATGGGCCTCAGTTTTTACTTAGTGTGTAGTAGGATGAATCACTCCATTCAAAAACATATCCATCATCTATATACCTGCAGAAGGGCTAGAATCTTGATATATAATTCTTTGAAAAAGCTATGGATTGGTCTTATATCACTGATTTTATATATGTTGAAGAGAATCACATCATATTAAAGCAAAGTTAAAGAGGGGAAATATTAAGTACACAAGAATTTGAAAAAGAAGGCATGAAAATAAACATTTTTTAGCAGTTAACTCTAATTCAACCTGTGTTGCAGATCAATCTGGAACTGAGAGGAGTATAAATTGCATTCTAAGTGCTTTTGATTCACTTAATCAGGAAAACTTCAAAAAGCAAATATCTCAGGATAAATTGCACTGGAGAACAGTTGTTACCAAGCATCTGGCAAAATACCTAAAGAGGATTATTCTCATTAACAAGATTTTTTTAATCTACATTTTAAGACCATTAAACGAACTTAATCTTAAACTGCATGATCACTACTACTCCATTATCTATTTAAGAAGATAAAATACAAGAACTAGTGTTTCCTAGATGAACCAGAACATTTCCAGAATGATGAAAAGTATTCCAGCCCACTGAGTATAAAATTAGATTGCTGAATGACTGTGGCTGGCTCAGATTCTGAGGTCATGATGACTCTTCCTTATGCTAAGCAGATGAAATGTCAGAATAAAATCATAGCCTGGCTTTAGTTATGAATCTTAAATTAAGTGAGATAAAAAACCTTTTGAAGTGTCATGTACTATGATTAAGTTTTATCTCTTGATTCTTATCCAGGGTATGGGAAACCTTATTATGTACCATGAAGACAACTTGCTAGCTAAAATGACTTTAAATGAGCTTGTACTCACCTTCTGAGACTAAGGCAGCATCTTCTCAGTGCAGTTAGTTTACAATCAAACGCATGCTACTAGATTCATATCTTGTTTTACTTTCTTTGTTAATATCACAATTGGTAGGCAGCAAAACATTCAAAACCCAGAACATCATGTGGTACATAATCAACTACAGTTTTATTTCCTCCTTCCTGTCTCCCCCAGTGACAATATACATTAAAGTACACTTTGCTTTTGTTTTAGGCACTCTTTGTTGGCCAAGAGTCTCTAAACGTTTTAGTCAAGGCTACCCCCATTATACCCTCATTGTATTTGGATATAAGAAATTATTACTATCATAGAATCTCTAGTGTTGGTAAGATTTTCATAGATTGGTGTCCCACTGACATCTGTTACTCAGGCTTCTGAAACTTGCATATTAATATTTTAGCAGTACCGAACTTTCATTTAAAATTTTCCCTTATCCATGTCAACATTTGGGGACAAGTAGCACTCTCTGTAGGACTAAGAATTTCAGAGCTAAAAACAGGAACAGTGCCCTCCAGGTTTATCTCTTCCATTAAGCTTTGCCTGGAAGAAAATAAAAAACTAGGCTTTTCAAGCACATAGCTTCCTAACTTTCTCTTTTCTCTCTTTCTGCTTGTCTCTGCAAATATTATATCCTTTTCCCCTGATGGAAAAGTATGTATGTCAACATATAACTACAATATGTGTGCACATACACATATATAGTACTTAAAACAATAAACAAAATTTATATCAAATATGAAGTTCAGTTTTGAGGTTTATTTCATCAAACACTCCAGGGTTCTACTCATATGTTTAGTGTTGTATTATATAGAGACAGATCAAGTGTACTCTGGGATCTGAATTAATTGTCTTTAAATTTTCTTTTTAGTTTATTTATTTTGAGAGAACACAAGCATGGGAGCAGCAGAGAGAGAGGGAGAGAGAATCCCAGACAGGCTTAGCACTGTCATCACAAAGCCTGATGTGGGGCTCAATCTCACAAAGTGTGAGCTGAAATCAAGAGTCAGATGTTCAACTGACTGAGCTACCCAGGTGCCCCTGAATTAATTTTTATATTAATAGGATATTAAGAATATTAGCAAATAGAATATTAAGCAACTTTACTTTATATATCAAATTTTTTAACCCCCTAATTATATCTTCCTAATTAATTTTCATCATTTTTTACTATAGAACTCTAAATGTACTTGTGGGTATTCCCTTCATGAATTGAATGGGTTGCTTCTATCATTTTAAATAAATTGATTAATACTTTCATGTATCATCTTTTGAAAGTCTTTCTAGAATTTTAACAGATACCTTGATTCCAGTCAAATGTGACCCAATATGCGACCTTAAGCCTGAGACAAATTGATGATAACCATAAGTTTGATTATAGTAGTCTATGGGACCAAATTATTAAAGAAATATAAAAAAATAGATCATAGTAACTGTTGTAAAATAAGTTAAGCTGTATGTTAGACATTAAAAGTATAAAACAGAGAGTAATGAATTGATAGCACCTCTCAAAAATAATGTTTATTTTCTAGAATATTAGTTTCCATAACCTGGTTGCACAACAGAATCACCAAGGGCAGTTTATAACAATACTGGTGTCTAGATCACAACATTTCTGAAAGGGAATCTCTAGAAATTTGTTTTTCTAAGAAGCTTCCTAAATGGTATTTTCATAGTCATTCTGATTTTTAAAAAATGTAAAAAGCTAGGCCTTTGGAAACCACTAGTTAAGAATTTTATGCTTAAAAGCACTTAGTTACACTTTGAGGTTCATTTCTTAATTTAAAGAACTTAAAAGTCATCACATCATCCTTACAATAAGAACAAGATGGAAAAGTGAAAGTCAGCAATCCAGGACAAATCAGAGAATTGAGGGTACAGAGTTTCAAATCTGTAGAAACAGATGCAACCTGTCTAGCCAAGAGGTCTATTTACCTGAAGTAAGTGGCATGGGAACCATAAACTGGCAGGAATTACTTACCGTGTAATTTCAATGCATTGCTGAATGTGCATTAGTGCGAGAGGGAGAAAGTCCTCAGGACCACAGGCTTACCTCTAAAAAATCTCATTAATTTCTCACTGTGAGGATCCAAGAAAGATACCTTTATGTCTCTGGTAGAGAGAAGGAAAGAGTATCAGTATACAATATATTCAGAGCCTTCACCATAATAAAGGCATACTCTCAAGGAAAGAACTTAAGTACAGTTCTGACCCTAATCTTAGCCCCATACAGCCTTCCTGTTTTAACTGAAGAGAGAAAAACAGAACCCGGAGGGCTCTAGAACACTGTAGCTAGAGAAGGAAATAGGTGGCTGGGGGATTGGTTGTGGGTGTGGTGGAGGCTATATCACTGAAGAAACAGATGTGAAGGTCATAGTTCTAAGAAATAAGCTCTTAAAATAATGAGATTTACGGGGCCCCTGGGGGGTTCAGTTGGTTAAGCGTCTGACCTCAACTCGGGTCATGATCTCACGGTTCACACGTTCGAGCCCTGTGTCAGGGTCTGACAGCTCGGAGCCTGGAGTCTGTTTCAGATTCTGTATTTCCCTCTCTCTCTGCCCCTTACTGCTCATACTCTGTCTCTCAAAAATAAATAAAACATTAACAATTTTTTTAAGTAAAGAGATTTAATTGGAAGACTATTCTCACCCTCCTCACACCTCATTAACCTACTGAAATGAAATACAAAGACAAAAAAAAAAAGAATGAGGAAAGGTAGAACAGAGTAAGAACTTCAGGACAATTTCAAAAGTATAAAATATGTGTAATGAATGACAGGAGAGAAAAGGGAGAAAGAATCAGGATTAAAAAAAAGTATTTGAAGTAGCAATGTTTAAGAAGTAGCCATTGATCCAAAAGTCCTGACAGATATGAAACGACAGAACCAGGAAGCTCAGACAACAGCAAACAGAATGAATATTAAGACCAACATAAACAAGCAAATAATAGCAGAGTCTAAACTAAAACAAATAAACCTGCTAGAGCTAAATATATCATATTCCAATGGAAGACAAGACAAAGAGAAATTATAAAATAAGCCAGATGAAGGGTGCCTGGCTGGCTCAGTCAGTAGAGCATATGACATGTGACTCTTGATCTCAAGTTCGAGCCCACAGTGGGTGTAGAGATTACTTAAAAAATAAAATAGAATAAGCCAGATGAAAAAAATCACCTTACTCACTGAGGAACAAATGTAAAATTGCAGTGGACTTCTCATAAGAAACCTTTGAAGAAAGAAGGTGAAATATTTAATAATATTTATATACATATTCAGACCTTGAAAAAAGAATGTATGTCTATTGAAACTATCCTTCAAAAGTGAAGGAAAAATAAAGATTTTTCTCATGAAAAACAAACTGAGGGATTCATTGCTAAACAGACTTGTCCTGCAACTCTTAAAATGTACGCTAAACACAGAAAGAAAAATGTATAGGCCAGAAACTTGAATCACTGTAAAGAGAAAGAACACGAAGAAAGGGTAAATGAAGGTGAAATACCTTATTTTAAAATTATTAATCTTAGAGGCAATTGCTTGCTTTAATATAGTAGCAATGTTTTGGGGATTATATCATATGGATAAGTAAAATGAATGACAGTGACATTACAAGGAGTGAGAGAAAAAAATTAGGAATTCTCTATTTTAAGTACTTGTACTACTTGCAAAGCAGTATACTGTCATTTGAAGGTAGATTTAGAGTAGTTAAATGGGTTATTGAATATTCTAGAGAAAAAAAGAAATTTCTAGAGCAACAAATAAATTTTTTAAAAAAGCAGTATAATTGATGTGCTAAGAGAGATAATCTTATAAAATGTTCAAATAAAAAACAAACAAAAAAAGAAGGGGTGCGTGGGTAGCTCAGTCAGTTAAGTGTCTGATTTTTTATTTTTGCTCAAGTCATGATCTCATCGTTGTGAGATTGAGCCCCGTGTTGGGCTTCACACTGGGTATGGAACCTGCTTAGGATTCTCTCTCTCCCTCTCTCTCTCTCTCTCTGCCCCACCCCCCTCTTTCTACCTCAAAAACAAAACACAGTAAATGTAAAGAGGGGGAAATGAAACAAAGAACAAATGCAAAAAATAGTTATAAATATGGTATATGGTATATATTTATTAAATTATATCAATAATTAAATATAAATTATATTAAATACATCAATTAAAAGATAAATTGTCAGAATTGATAAATAAAAAACAAGCTCCTATGTTGTCTAAAAGTAACTCATATTTTATTTTGTTTTACTTTATTTTATTTTAGAGAGCAAGAAGGAGAACATGAGCAGGAGACAGGGGTAGAGGGAGAAATAGAGAGAGAGAGAAAGAAAGAGAATGAGAGAGAGAATCTTAAGCAGGCATGGAGCCTGACAAGGGGCTCGATCCCAGAACCCAGGGACTATGACCCGATCCAAAATCAAGAGTCAGATGCTCTACTGACTGAGCACCCAGGCACCCCTAAAAGTAACTCATTTTAAATATGAGGGAACAGATATAAGGACAGCAAAGAGATGGAGAAAAATATTTTATGCTAACACTAATCAAAATAAATCTGAATTAGCTATATCAATTACAGACAAAGCAGACATGAGCAAGGACAACTATCAAGGATAAAGAGGTGCATTGAATAATGATAAAAGGGCAATCCTCCAAGAAAATAAAGCCCCCCAAATAATATAAACCCAACAGTAGAGTGTCAAAACACAGGAGAAAACAAACAAACAAACAAACAAACAAATAAACAAAACGCATAGAACTAAAAGTAAAATAGGGGCACCTGGGTTGCTAAGTTGGTGAAGTGCCCAACTTTGGCTCAGGTTATGATCTTACAGCCAATGAGTTTACGCCCCACTTTGGGCTCTGTGCTGACAGCTCAGAGTCTGGAGCCTGCTTCAGATTCTGTGTCTCCCTCTCTCTCTCTGCACCTCTCCCCGCCCCCCCCCCCCCCCCGTGCTCTGGCTGTCAAAAATATACAAAACATTTAAAAAATTTTTTAAAAAGAACTAAAAATAAAATAGCTAAATTCACTATTTTAGTTGGAGGCTTTGGCACTTTTTATTCAGTAAGTGACAAGTCAAACAAAAAGAATATCAGTAGGATATAGTTGACCAAAACATCAATATAAATATAATGTTCTAAGCAGCATTTATAGAATGCTCAATCTAACCACAGCAGAATATACAATATTTGCATTATTCTCAAGTTATATAAAATACTAACCAAGATTTACCACGTTTGGGGCCATAAAACATACTTTCATAAATTTAAAAACAGAAAGTATACAACTTTTATACAAATTATACAAATTGGAAATTATTCCAATCTGTTTGTTCTCAGAACACAGTGGAATTAAACTAGACTCAAAAACAGAGATAACTAGAAAACCTCCAAATAATTAGTAATTAATGAGTCAGAGAAAAATTTATAATACAAATTAAAATATTTTGACATAAGTGAATATAAAAATGCATTGTATAAAAATCCATGGGATGCAAGAGCAGTGGTTAAAAGAAAATTTATAGCATGAAACAAATATATTGGAAAAGAAGGTTGATCTCAAATTAGAAACCTAAGCTTTCACCTTAGGAAACCAGAGAAATAAGAATAATTTAAGCCTAAAACAAGTGGAAGAAAAGAAACATAAAAAAATAGCATATAAATCAATTAAATTTAAAACAAAAAAAAATAAGAAAAAGAAATTTAACAAAGCCAAAAGCTAGTTGTCTGAAAATTACAATAAAATTGATAAACTAGCTAGGCTAACAAAAGTAATTTTCATCTAGAAAAGATTAATTTTAGAATATATTTAGATTTACAGAAAATTTGTGAAGATATTACAGTTTCCATATGCGCAAGCCATTTCCTCTATTACCAATATCTTACATTAGTAATATACATTTATCAAAATTAATAAAATATTAGACATGTTATTATTAACTAAAGTTCATACTTAACATTAATATTTTCTTAGTTTTTCCCTAAGACCTTTTGTTATTCCAGGATCCACTCCAGAATTCCACATTCATTTAACAAAAGCAATTAGGAACTATGTGATGTTCTATCTCTGAAATTCACTGTCAACCTCAATTTTGATTAACAGACTTATATTTTCTCATGTATACTTGTTTTAATGTTTTTTCTATACCATTTACTTAAAGAGCTTTCTTAGTTTATACTCTATTGTTAGTTTTAGATATTTTAAGCATATATGTTTATTTTATTAAAAATTGCACATGAATTTATAATTCAATTTCTTTTGATTAAGGCACTTACAATTATAAACTTAATTTAGGGGGCGCCTGGGTGGCTCAGTCAGTTAAGTGCCTGATTCTGGATTTTGGCTCAGGTTATGATCTCACAGTTCATGAGTTTGAGGCCCATGTCGGGGATCCCTACTTGGGATCCTCTCTCTCACTCTCTCTCTCTGCCCCTGCCCTGCTCACTCACTCTCTAAATAAATAAACTTAAAAAGAAACAAAACTTAATTTAGCACAGAGATTGTCCTTAGACATGACACTATAAGCTCCTTGTTTTAGAGATAGTAAGATTGAATGCATACTAAGTGAACTGCCTTGCACGGATAACAGACCGAGTAGTGGCAGAGACCAGACTAACACACAGATATCTGAACTCACTTCTGTGCTTTTTCCTCTTTCCAATATCGCTAATTTTCCATCTTCATTTCTGGTCTTGTTCTTCCAGCCTCAGATATAAATTAGGACAATCCCTCCAGTTTTGTTCCCATATAACGGAATAAATTAGAAAAGCATCTGAGTAATCTCTAAATATATATATATCTTTCTAAAAAATTTATGGCTGCAAAATATTTTTTGAAATATAATACTTTAAAAATGTTTGGAGATTAAATTTTTTCAAACATCTCACAAGTGATTTCTTCTTGAAAATGTATGCATTTTATTTTTATGGCATCTTTTATAGTAAATCATTGCAGTGCCAGCTTGATACTTTTATCTTTGAGATATTAAAAGCCATTTTAACCAAGAGATGGCCCATACTTACACCTGTACTGACCTAATAGACAGTAATGACTCATTTGTAAGTTTTATAACCTAAGGGTTTAATATTTCACTGGAAAGACTCTAATAGGCTTTGGCAAGAGAAAAATCTATGGAGGAGTCAGATGACTCTTCATAGATTATTAAGTAAATAACAGTAATTTGAAACAATATACACTTCAGTACCAGGAGATTATGTAAATATTACAGAGATCTTTTTCTTTTTTTTTTTTTCTAACCAACTGCTTAAATTTCTACTACATTTAAAGTTTTCTATCACAGTTTTCATTTATAAGAGGTGGATATGCATATTATAAATGATTGTGGAGCGCATTCCCTTAAGAGAAGGAACACTGAGATCATTTAAGCCCCGTTACATCATCACTGTCTCTATTTCATTTAAATTACATTCATTATAACAAATGTTTCATTACAAAACATAAAGTGGTGATTTCAAATATTGGTTTTTATAATTAGCATATAATAAAGTGTGTGCTTAATTCGAGTAATTTTTTTCTAATTACTTATTCTGCCGCCCTACAGTTTATTAACACATTTTATTGAACTTTTATTTTATACACTTAGCCCATAGTTACACTATTTATTCACAAATTTTTTGAAATATTTTTACTTTAAGATGTTTTTTAGAAAATTATTCCTATTAATGTCAAGCAATTTTTATGTAAGTGGCCCCACCTGACAAAACTCTATGAAAGATCTGACTAACCACAGCATATTGACCTACTTATCATTGTGGGTGTCAGACAATCCTGTAGAACCAACAGGATCCGACATACTCCAAAGAGAGGAGTATTCTCTGAAAAACCCATCATATCTTATTTGAGACAACAGATACATGTGCATGGTCTGGAATGATTCCATTTGATTTTAAAAGATTCTAAAGATAAGCAAAAGAGATAATGTTTATTGAGGAATTATATACATAAGCAATTTTGAGGGAATCAATCTCTCAATGAGGCAAGGAGGTAGGGGTGATGAAAGAGACAACAGGGTGAATAGCCATATAGTTGCTGATCTTCGTTGGTTCAAAGGAAGCAGAGAATAAAACAACTCACTCAACTCATTCCTACAGGAAATTCTTGCTTTCTCAACATGACATTTATGGAAAGCTCCAACCAACAACAGCAAAGAACACATTATTCTCAAGTTCATATGGAATATTCACCATGATAGACCACATTCTGCACCATAAAACATAGTTCAATGAATTTAAAAGAAATGATACAAAGTATATTCTCAGAACACACTGGATTAAACTATAAATCAATAACAGAAAGATCACTGGAAAATTCCATAATATTTGGAGATTAACCAACATATTTCTAATAGAATACACGATTCAATGAAAAGTTCTCATAAAAATAAAGTATTTTGAATGTATTAAACATGTAAAGGTAACTTATAAACCTTTGTGCAATGCAGCAAAAGCAGTGCTTAGAGGGAATTTTATATCATTGAATGTATACATGAAAAAAAAGAAAGATCCAAAATCAATAACCTAAACCTTCCCCCTCAGGAAATTAGAGCAAAAGAGCAATTTTAAATCTAAAGCAAACAGAAGGAAAGACATAATAAAAATTATAGAAGTAATACATAAAATTGAAAACAAGATAATGAGGAAAATCAACAAAACCAAAGCTAGCTCTTTGAAAAGATTAATAAAATTGAAAAACCCATAGTCAATCTAACAAAGGTGAAGGAGAGAAGACATAAATCACAAATATCAGAAGTAAGAGTGTCACCACTTCTGATCTCATGGATCTTAAAAGGATTATAATAAAATAATACTAATAGCTCCATGACCTTAAATTTAATAATGTAGATGAAATAGAATAATTGAAAAGCACAAACTACCAAAACTCAAATAAGGAGAAATCAATGATATGAATGGACCTATATGTATTAAATAATTTGATGAATAATTAATAACCAGAGTAGATAAATACATTACAAAGAAGAAAAACTACAGGTCAATATCTTTCTTTAATATAGATGTAGAAGCTCTCAATAAAATATTATCAAATAAAATCCAATAAATGTTAAAGAATAATACTCTACAACTGAGAAGGACATTCTCGTTATGGAAGGCAGGTTTAATATTCAAAAATCAATTAATGTAACATACCATGATAGGCTAAAGATAAAAAATCACATCGTGATATCAATAGTTAAAAAAAAAAAACTTTTTACAATTACATGTAAATCTACAGTTGTCTTAACTACAAAACTACAAAACAAAAAAGACAAAAAAATGGTATCCTGGGATACAAATTACATAAAAAATTTGAAAAACACACCATGATTTTTGGTCAACTCCTTAACATCCTAAACAGTTTAATTTTTCGTAAGTTTAGATATAAATTATATATAAGTTTTCTGTGGCTCAATAAAATACCAAAAAGCAATTTTTGGACTTAGAAACACACATATGGATATATATGTCAAGCCATTAAATAAACTTCAAAAAAAGAAGAGATTATGTGGCTTATCAAAGTTCAATATAAAATAGTAATGCCATTAAAATATGTTTAGAAGTATTTTATTGGTAAATAAATAGAGTAGAAAGGCCAAAAAAATGCCACAATTTTGAATTTAGTGTATTATGTCAGCGGAGAAATACTTGATAAATAATGTTGGGACAACATGAGTGTCATCATAAAAAGCAAAGTTCCATCCTCTTCTGCCACCTGATACATTTCAAATTTCCAAATTGATCTAAAATTTAAATATGAGAAATTAAACCAGAAAAGTTCCAAAAATATGGCATAATTTTATAATATTGGAGTAAATAAGTCTGACACAATATCTAGGCATCATAAAATAAAAGTGATACCTCCATATACTTTTTGAAGATCTGCATGAAGAAAGAAAGTGCATAAAAACGACAAGAGGAAAGATGAGAATGTATTTGTAATTCATATCACATAAAAAGGGCTAAATTCTCTCATTGTTAAATGCATTTGAAAGGTGAACATGATATATCCATGAACACAATAAAAAACACAAAGGATATGAACAGAGAATTCAATTAAAAGCCAATACAAATAGCTTTCAAATATATAGAAGTGTTTGATCTTACTCATAATAAAAAAAATCAAAATCGCATTATGCCACTGCTCACAGTTTCATTAGTATAATCATATTTTGATAACATACTTAGAGAAAGTAAGACGATAGGCACTGTTGTACTTGGATGTTTGGAATACAACTATAATGCAGTTAGAAATATTTATCAAAATTAATTTTGCATACCCTCTGATATAGTAATTGCATCATTTGACCTGTATTATTGTAAGATGTGACGATATTTAACCCTGATACAGCTATACACAGGTGTACATAAATATGCCTACAAGTATAGCTGTTAAAAAGTATATAGAAGCTGCATACATATTTGTACAAAAATTTCAACATATATCACTTATTAATAAATCAATGTATAGACTACTGTGTAGAGTGGGCTATATTTTGGTGTATAAATGTGCCTATGTGTATAAATGTTTGTGCATATATGGCTATATGGACCTAAAATAATTTGAAACCATCTTTGAAAGCACTACCAAGGACAGGTAACAGTGGCTGCCTCTGGGAGAATAATAAAAAAAAGAACTAGGGGCAGTGTTAAGACAGAATTTTGTTTTTCTATATTGCATGTATTACTGTTGCCAATGGAAAAATAAATAAAATATTAAAAGAATTATACCCTTTGTTTGCTATCATTAGTAGAAAATCTATTTTATTTACTTTCAAATACAGTATTGCTGCTTTATTTTGGTTATCTCCTCCTAAACACAAAATGTATCTCTTTTTAAAGTTTACTTCTTTAAGAGAGAGAGAGAGAGAGACCATGCACACACATGAGCAGGGGAGGGGCAGAGAGAGAGAGAGGGAGAGAGAGAATCCCAAGCAGGTTCCATGCCATCAGCACAGAGCCTGATGCGGGGCTCCATTGAACGGTGAAGCCAAGAGTCAGACGCTTAACTGACTAAGCCACGTGGTGACCCAAAATATATCTTAAAGGAGTTTCCTCTGTTTTATACTCTAGAAGTACTATTTATTTATTTATTTATTTGAGAGAGCTTGTGAGCATGAGTGGGGGAGGGGAAAAGGAGAGAGAGAGGGAGAGAGAGAGAAAGATAGGGAGGGAGAGAGAATCCCATGCTCAGCACAACACAAAGCC
The DNA here is from genome assembly GCF_028018385.1 of Neofelis nebulosa. Taxonomy (NCBI): domain Eukaryota; kingdom Metazoa; phylum Chordata; class Mammalia; order Carnivora; family Felidae; genus Neofelis; species Neofelis nebulosa. The sequence continues at coordinate 31,674,493 of NC_080785.1, forward strand.
TGATGCAGGGCTAGATCCCACAATGGTGAGATCATGACCTGAGCCAAAATCAAGAGTCAGAAGATTAACCAACCGAATCACCAAGGTGCCCCGAGAAATACGTCTTTGAACTAACTACCTTTGTCCTGATTGTTCTTTCCTATTTCCATGTTAGCAAATTTAAATTTCACATTATTATGTAGCTATGAATTCATATGGTCTACTTTTATTCTTTTTCCTATTCTATATAAACATTTAGAAAATACAGCTGTAATTATTTCTGAACGTTGGCAATGTGATTTCCTGGACTCATTTACCTTTTGAACTTGCTTTCCTGAGAACATTTCTATTTATTATCATTAGTAAAAATCAATCTCTTGAAGTTCGCTTCTTTAATGAAGTAATTTCCCCCGTTCTGTTTATATTTAGAGGGTCTTCATTCAAACTTGCCTCTCTCCACCCTTGAATAATGCCTTATATGCCTTTAATTAATCCTGTGTTATATATACAACTTCTACTCTATAGCTAATGTTTTTATCCTTATTTGATTCGAAAGAAATGGGTATCACTAGCCATTTCTAAACAATTTCTTTATTATTTATTATTCATCTAAAAAGTCAGGAGTGTATAAAGACATTGGCTTAGTAGTAAGGAAACAATTTGTTCTGTTTGAAGGCTTTTTTTTTTCATCTGCCTCCTTGATAGCTGGAGGAAGATTTAGTTATATAAGCATAACACTCGATTCATAATTCTAAACTGAAAAGCAGGTATTTTCAAAGGACTAATTAAAAAATCCTCTTTTTTAAAAATGGGGTGTCACCCTTATTGTGTTTCATTCCCATTATTTCTCAAGTTACCTTTCTTTTTTTTTTTTTTTTTCCAATGTTTTTTTTTATTTATTTTTGGGACAGAGAGAGACATAGCATGAACGGGGGAGGGGCAGAGAGAGAGGGAGACACAGAATCGGAAACAGGCTCCAGGCTCCGAGCCATCAGCCCAGAGCCCGACGCGGGGCTCGAACTCACGGACCGCGAGATCGTGACCTGGCTGAAGTCGGACGCTTAACCGACTGCGCCACCCAGGCGCCCCAAGTTACCTTTCATATCTTGCATTTTTTACATATTTACCATAAAATAATTGGTTTCTTGAACATTCTTTTTGACTTCTTTGAAATACTAGGATAGAGGCTACTGAATGGATAGTTTCTCTTTCTCATTATTAAATATAGTTCCTAACTGATATAGAAAATTATCATCCTACTAATACAGAAAGTGGCTTTTTGAAGCAGGATTCTGCTTTAGCAAAACCCAAAAATATGTGGCATTGACTTAACAGCTGCATGGCAAAAAGTGAGAAAACTAATATTGGAGATTTTAAAAAGAGTAATCCATGTTTGTAACAGCAAAAGAGTTACTTAATCATCATCTGCGATAAGGAAGAAAAAAAACATGTATTTGCTAGGTCAGCTGCTCCAGGGGAGAAGCTAGAAACGGGACTTAGAATACCAAACCTTGTTAGGTTGTGTTGACTTCCTGTGGGCTGGATTTAAAACACTTGTCATTAGAGATGGGTTAACACATGAACAAACTGGCCAGTTGGCAGTCAGAGATGAAGGGATAAAGGGTCTTTCAAGCTTAAGCCACTGGTTCTAACTCCAAACAAAGGGATAGGAAAACCAAAGTTTTGGTAAAATATCTCTATTGAACAATGTGTAAGAAAGAGAGAGAAGAGAGGCAGAGAGCACAAGGGGGTGCTCAAATTTGAGAAATTAGTTGAAGATGGGGCGCATGGAAGCAAAGTGGCAGAAAATAATGCAGATTTGAGACCTACGATTTTGAAAACCTTGGTGGGTGGTTAGTGACGAATGTGATACTAGTAAATCTGTAAGGGATATTATTAGTAAAATAACCATAATGTTGAACTAAAAACACCACTGAATTTTAGAATCATTTAGATCCCCAGTCGTCCATGAGTAGTAGGCTTTAAAGAGGGTACAGTAACAAGGATGGAGTGCCCCCAAATATTCATTCATGTCCACTGTGGTCAAAGAGCATAATGGATAAGGAGGAGTTTCTCAAAGTGTAGAGCCAGGGCTCATGACAAACAATGGGCAAGTCAGTTCCACCCAGAGAAAAGATTCAGGGTTTAATAAATGCTGGTGTTGATCTTTATTGTTACAGCCCAGTATGGGCTCTTGTTAGAAACCTGAGTTTTAATTATGGTCAAATTAAAAAACAGTTGACTTGATTCACTTAAATTTGAGAAGGGAAGTCATTTCAAAAATGAACCCAAAGGCCCATATCACTGTTATTTCTTTATCATTTGTACTCTAATAGAGCCTGGATTGTCTATACAAGGCATACCTTTCTCCCTCTCTTTTACTAATATGAGTATGTTGACAAACTCACACATGCACATACCCATACATATTCATATTTAATTCTCTAAGAATATAGCTACAAATATAAGTGTTGAGGATTGTAACCTGTATGTGTACAAATACATACCGGTCTCCTTTGCATAAGGTAGTACCAGAATATTGTGTCTACTCCACATAGGCAGTGCTAAGTATGAAAAGAAAATTACTTTTAAGAATAAATAAGACTTTGGGAAACAATATTGGTGATTACACAGGGATGAGATGGGGATTTCTCAGTGAGGTGGAAATAAACATTTATATGATACTTATTATGTACTAGATACTCTGTTTTGTGTTAAGAAATTGTACTCCCAATTACTAAATGAGATATTATTATCCACATTTAAATAAGGAAATAAGGCACAAATTAATTTTTTCACTTTGCACAACTAATAGGTAACAGTTTGAGATTTATATCTAATATTTTATAAGTGAAAGAGGAACTGAATTGACCCAATTTAAAGATGACACAAGAACAAAATCACCTTCAGGAAAATCAGGTTTCTCAAAATGGATACAGAAGTTATTTAGGGGTCATTTTACAAAAAAGAGTTGAAACAAGTAGGGAAGCTAAAGGGACTCCATTTTAGAAAGGCCCCATCTCTGCTGTTTTTCTGCAAGGCTTCATTGACTCTTGTTCCATATTTTGCCTCTGAATAAGCCAAAGAAGTTATGTTCCTACTTCAAAAGTGAAGCAAGAAAGCTGATGATTCTGTGAGTTGTCTTAGCCTCCCAATACCTGACAACACCTAACAAGAGTCAGATCCCAAACATGTTCCAGGACATCAGCTTCAAGCAAACCTTGGCTGACACTGGCATCAACACCCTTACCTTAGATTATTTGTGGAAGAACGCCTGTTGTCACTTGAGGCTTGCCTCGATTGGACCCTACCCTGGATTCCTGGAGGAACACATACCCTCTCCTAATATAAACCGCTAGCTGCAAGCAACGATGAGGCTCATTCTCCTTTCCTTTCTGAGTCTTCCAGACACAGCATCCAATGTTCTCTACCTGTCACTTAACACTATTCAATAACCTCTGTTTTCAGTTTCTCTGGCTCATGTTTGATTTTTATCCTCAGTGAAGTCAAGGACCCTCTTGTTGGATTTTCCCCCAGGTTCTTGGACTCAGCTGGCCTGCATCAAAACTATTACTATATTCTCTTCTCCTTATTACCAACTTTGTGTGTGTGTGTGTGTGTGTGTGTGTTTGTGTGTGTGTGTCGCCTGAAATTTAGATCAAAATACTGCATATTAGTACAAATACATTCATTTTTGAAATAAATTTACCTTTTAATCATCATAGAAATTATGATTTAGTATACAATGTTTTATTTGTTTGGAAAGTTATCGATGCATATAACTGAAGCTTTTAAAACCCTGTAATTTAAACCCTGCCTAAAATCTGGACATTAGACAAATTATTGAAGGAATCTTTTATAGACAATGACTGATTTTGTGAATGATTTTGTAACCTATTAGTCCAAACTCTTTTAGACAGTGACTGCTAAAACATTGTCTCTAGGTAAATTATTGATGTGTATCTTTAATGAGAATGTTATATGCAATTCAGACACCAGCTCATTTAGCAGAAATTATTTTTTTAAATTGGCTCAACCAATGATTGAAACCGACAATTATTTTTTCCTTTCAAGAATCTAAACTGAGGGGTGCCTGGATGGCTCAGTTGGTTAAGCATCAGACTCTTAATATTGGCTAAGGTTGTGATCTTGCAGTCATGAGATCGAGCCCCATGTTGGGCTCCACTCTGAGCACGGAGACTGCTTGAGATTCTCTCTCCCTCTCTCTCTGCCCCTCGCCTGCTAGTGCTCTATCTCAAAATAAATAAATAAACATTAAAAAAATAATCTAGGGGTGCCTGGGTGGCTCAGTCGGTTAAGCGCCTGACTTTGGCCCAGGTTATGATCTAACAGTTCGTGAGTTCGAGCCCCGCATCAGGCTCTGTGCTGACAGCTTGGAGCCTGCTTCGGATTCTGTGTCTCCCTCTCTCTCTCTGCACCTCCCCAGCTCGTGCTCGCACTCTGTCTCTGTCAAAAGTAAATAAACTTAAAAAAAAAATTAAAAAAGAATCTAGAGTGAAATCCCAGACATATCCATTAGGCAAATAGTACTTAAAAAATATGTACTAATCTATTTGAGGATTCTAAAATATAGGCAGCAATGTAATACAAAATTATAAAAAGGTAAACATTTAGATGGATTACAGATACAGCCATTTCATTATACTGTACAATATTATCGTAGAAAAAAATATTTGTTTTCAAGATATTTTAATAACAAAATATTTCTGGCAAGAAAAGTGAAATTTTAATTATCTATATCTGCCATGCCGTATATGTATAATAACTGACCTTGAAGCACAATGAGTTACAGCAACAAATGTTTGTTAATCACTCACAGATCTATGCATGTTTGGCTGCTTACTGTGATTTGCTGAGATTATTTCTGCTAGATTTGTCTGTGATTGGCCACAGAGTCAGTGTTAGGATTAGTCTGTGCCACATGTCTCCCCATTCTAGGACACAAATCGAAGGAGCCCGTCTCCTCTGGGACATGGAGTTTCATGAGAGAAGAAGAATGCAAGAGAAGTAAGTAGAAACATGCAATGCCTTTTAATGTCTCTGCTCACAATTCGCATAGATCACCTCAGCTCGAGAAACCTCCTTGCCCTCATTCAGGAATTCATTGGGAGCATTTCTACCCTGAAGTTATTTCAGATTACAGTTTTATCAACTGTTGTTCCACTATTATACATGGGTTGAATATTTTCTGTCTACAATGGCTGACTACTGTGTACCTCCAATGCCAATGTCACACAGCTAAGGTTTTGTTACGGCGACATTCTACATCTGGTGTCCCCTTCTGTATTAGTATGGTTTTGTTATAATTATGCACAACATTCTACTGACAACTCTGATGTTTACAATGCCCTGAATTTATGTCTTACTTCCGTGTCTGAGAGTTTATTGTGACTGTTCAGAACTCTTCGGGGTTTATCTTTGGTGGACGTGGATGCAGGATGCAAGTTGGGTAAAACACTGCTCCATGTGTCTCCTTGCTTTGGGAACCATCTTTTTTTTTTTAACGTTTATTCATTTTTTGAGAGACAGAGAGAGACAGAGTGTGAGTGAGGGAGGGGCAGAGAGAGAGGGAGAAACAGAATCCGAAGCAGGCTTCAGGCTCTGAGCTGTCAGCACAGAGCCTGACATGGGGCTCGAACTCACAGACCGTGAGACCAAGACCTGAGCCGAAGTTGGATACTTAACCAACTGAGCCACCCAGGCACCCCACTTTGGGAACCATCTTACGTGAGATGTGTTATCATGTGGAAGAGAGAAAAACCAGAGTGGTGAATGAAACACACAGTGTCTCTAAAAATCTCTGCTCTCCACTGATCAAAAATAAAATCACCTGGCCAAGGCAAAAGTTAGTGGGAAAATAGATTTTTTTCCTACCCTAAACCATGGCAAAAGTGAGAAAGAGAGAAAGTATCATAAATAAATAATACAATCTACACATAGAGTAAACTAGATAAAGCTTTGCATTTTTATATCCTATTAGGTCTACTTTATTTCAGAAATAAGTACCATTGAAAAAGTATTTCATGAAGTTCGATAAAACCATTATGAAGTTGATTCATTTGACTTTCTGTTTTGTAAAATTAATGTTATAGTCTTGGATACAAATTATCCATTTTAAATATATAGTTTTCAGGGCACCTGGGTGGCTCAGTTGGTTAAGACTTCAGCTCAGGTCATGCGTGAGTTCAAGCCCCATGTCGGGCTCTGTGCTGACAGCTCAGAGCCTGAAGCATCTTCGGATTTTGTGTCTCCCTCTCTCTCTGCCCTACCCCCGCTCGTGCTCTGTCTCTGTCTCTCTACCTCTCCAAAAACAAATAAAAACATTTAAAAAATAAAAAAATAAAAATATAGTTTTCAATCTCTATATAATAGAAGCTTGATATTTCTGAAAAAAAAGACTAAGACAATTACTATTAATTTATTATAATTATACTGGTAAATATTTAAAGTGTAAACGTTTCCTAACTATGTTGTGTGTTTGGATAACCAATTTCTCCGACGATATGTTAGGATGTGTTGGAAGATAAAATTACTGATATTTTCAGCTCTCTAAGGGGTTGGAATAGAAGGGGGTTTGAGGATTCTTTGTTTGTTATATTATTAAATTACACATAAGCTTACTGAAAATAAATGAAGGTGTCCTTGCCTACATGCTCAGCTTCATGAATTTTATCACCCAGGAAGAATGTGTACAATGATTGCTATTTTTATATTTCAGCTTTGACAAATTCTAGCCATGTTATAACTTAAAATTATTCTGTAATAATTTTGAAATGAATCTATGCTCAAGCAGTTAGACATGACTACATGAGACATCTTGCTTCTAAACTTCTTTGAATGTGACAAGTTACTAATTGCTTTACATTAATATTTTATGAAAACATGTCATAAACTAGATTTAATTTATATATTGGAAACTAAGTTCCTTGTTCATAAGACTAGTCAACGTTTGTTAAGAAACACAGTGGGAATGAATACTACACATATTGCCTTTTAAACTTATGCCAATCTCAAGAATTCTAACATTACATGAAATTTTTTAAACCTATTAGTAACTAAGCCCTAATCATTTGCTTATGGAACAGTGAGTGGTCCCCCAAAATGTGTCTTTCCTTCTTTCTGGTAACATGGTAATAGTTTACTTCCCACTTCCTTGCAGTGAGGTGTGTCTATGTAAGTGATTATCAATGGAATGTGAACAGAAGTGATGTTTTCCACTTCTGTGTTTAGTCTTCAAGATAGTGGCCTTATTCTTTCCATTGACAGAACAGTCAGGACCCACAGTGATTCAGCTTTGAGAAAATGGAAATGCTTTATGGGATGTGGCTGCACCATGATGTGGAAGATATTCAAGTTTTTGAATGTTCATGCAGAGCAAAATTGTCTTATAAACACTGACTATTAATTTAGAACTATTACATAAAATGAAATAAACTTGTCTGTTTTTTCAAACACTGTAATTATGAGGCTTTTATAAACACCAAGGAACTCATTATGGTCATTTCATTTAGAAACAAAGCATAGTAATTTTAATACTACCTTCTTATATAGCACATGCACAAAGAGATGTTAAGATCGAATCCTCTCATCAAATATAGAGTCTCTCTCTTTTTTTTCACTTCTTCCTCACATGGTTTAACTAGTAATATGGTTTTGATAATGAAAAGCATAGATCTCATTTTACATTATTTGGCTAAATCACACAAAATAAATATGCCAAACATCAAAATAAATATGCCAATTATATGTATGTAACTTAGCAGTTACATACATATAAAAGCACATCAGTTTTGGTATTTCCCATTTAAAAAAAAATTTAATGTTTATTTTATTTTTGAGAGAGACAGACAGACAGACAGAGCGTGAGTTGGGGAGGGGCAGAGAGAGAGGGAGACAGAATCCAAAACAGGCTCCAGGCTCTGAGCTGTCAACACAGAGCCTGATGCAGGGCTCCAACTTATGAACTATGAGATCATGATCTGAGCTAAAGTCGGACGCTTAACCAACTGAGCCACCCATGTGCCCTTTGATATTTCTCATTTAAAGTTAAAGTAAGTTATTTCAAATTTCTTTTCAACTTCATTTTTAAAATTTATCTTTTCAAAATGGGGTGTTTTAAAATGGAATGTAGTAGAAAATTCACTAGAAAACAAGTAATATTCCAACTGACATTTGGAAGTGTAAGGATTATACACAAAGTCTAAAAATTCTTATTGATAATATACAAAGAATTTCGTTCTTCTATGTTTTACCTACTTGTCTTGAAGTGTAGTTCTTTAAGCTCTAGGGAAGATAATTGTTAAACATGAAATGAGATGATCTATGCTGTACAAAGGTTGGGTTCTTTTCTACAACTTAAATCTAGAAGGGTACTTAGGAGCAGCAGGGAGGTAGGCACTGACATAAAGCACAAGGATGAATACACACTTCTGCACAAAACATATTTGAAATCTATTAGTACTTTTAAAGTATTGACCCAGTTACTTTAATGAATAATTTTAATGGCTCCCAAATTTGTCTTTTTTCCCTAATGCTGATGCATAACAAAATAAATAAAGTTAATTTTTATGGGCTTGGTCATTACCTTTAATATGATGAAATAATAAGCATTGATTGCCCAGAGGAAATATCATCATCGATGACTTTTCAGTCTCCATAGTTTGGGTTCTCCAAAGTGTAGTCCTGAGAAGCACAGGCAAAGAAGTGGGGAAAGTAGGACAGAGAAAAAGCTAACAGAGTGTATTAACGAGGAAGTTGCTCCTAAGAGCAACTATGGCTCAATCCTGCCTAGGTGCAGGGCCCTCTGAGAAACATTGTGGAATCAACCTCAGGACTGTCTTACCAGAAGGCAGACAGGTTCTAGCACTTGTCTACTCACTCCCATCCTGCTTTGCTGGAGCATTGCCCTCAAGGGGAAGCACAGGATAGAATTGCATCAGATGGTGGGGAGTAAGCTCTCAAGCAGAGAAGGGAAACAGACGCAGGGCATCTAAGTTAAGAAGCATTTAGCAAGTTGGAAACTGTCTGTAGCTATAGGTGACCTCAGATAGCCCAAGGCAAATGTCCTGGTTCATCAATAGCATCTGCCACTCTCTATTATTATTACCTTGTATTTGTTTATTCATCCAATATTTATGGAACACCTTTTATTGGGAAAGAGATGTTCTAACTGCTCAGGAAACAACAGTCAACAAAACAAAATCCCCACCCATGTGGAAATCACATTCCAGTGGGGAAGACAGAATTTAGAAAAAAATGAATATATAATTAAGTGGTATAGACAGAATTGTTAAGATTTTTTTTTTAATTTTTAAAACATTTTATTTTTGAGAGAGACAGAGCACAAGCAGGGCGGGGGCAGAGAGAGGGGGACAGAGGATCCAAAGTGGGCTCTGCACTGACAGCAGAGAGGCCAATGTGGGGATCAAACTCATGAACTGTGAGATCATGACCTGAGCCAAAGTTGGTTGCTTAACTGACTGAGTCACTCAGGTGCCCCTAGAATTGTTAAGATTTAGATAGTAAAACTATCTATATACTCTTCCCCCACTCCTCCAAGCACCTGAGAATGACACCCAGCAGGTTTGGGTTCATTACAAGTAAATATCTTGCTCTGCAGGTACCCGAAAACAATGAAACAGACTGCCTCTTGAATGAATTTTTATTCATCAAAGGTAACATAGAACAATTACTAGATTATATGAGATGTTTGATTACATGATAAACTCTTTTATATCTTTGAGAGAAATAGTGATTTAATTTTAAAATTTGTTTAGATAATTGATTTAACCTGCAAAAATTCTTACTATGTTTTACAGTTAAAGAATGATATTTGAAATAGTTCATGTTACCAAAGAATATGCTTTGATTCAAGTTGGATATACCTTTTCTTGTAGGAAATCTCCTTAACTCTGTCCAGAGCATAGACATTTATTATTAAATTTCCATCTCCCAGTATAGCACCTGACATGTAATACATGCTACATTATCTGTCCAAAGTACATATGCATGGACTTATTTTAAGCATCAATTTAAGTATCTTGAAATTATTATTATATAAGCATTTTAATTTCCATATTTGTTATCAAGCTATCTCTGCATACATTTTTCTTCCACATATATTTAAGTTTTGAAAGTTAGCAGCAAGAGTTGAAAGAGAAAAAAAATTATCCTAAAATTTAATTGAGAGTGTTCTGCAATAGAAACTGTTCAAGTAAAGTTTTCATTACAGTGATATTTAATTTCTTTTGAAACTGGTGGTTGATAGTGAAAAGCATACCCCAAATACATAGTTCCTAAAATTTCCTATATAAAGTGAGTTTTATATGTAAATACCAGAAACTTTAGGAGAAGATTAGATTTATGAGATGCATATATAATAAGTTAAAGAAGTTGCTGTCTTCTTTTGATTGTTTTTCTATGAACCAGAAAATAATATTAAAAAATCATAAGCCTCTAAATAAATAGTGGAGATTCTTGCCTCCAGGAATAGTTTTAATAAAACAATAGTGCTATATAAATATAGCCTCTCTTGTTTCTTCTTCTTTGAAAAATATGGTGTAGATTACCTTAAGTAAACATTTTAAACAACTGAGAAGGCACATATATTATAATGCTAATAAAGCTTCAGACATTCCAAGATACTTACTATGTATACTACACATATACCCACATACACACATATGCACACATACACACACATTTACACACATGATGCAGAGGTGTTAAGTTCTCCAGTAGTTAACAAAGTTTGTATAAAAGCACTATAATTCAATACTTTCAAATTAAGTTTTTCAAAATATTTACATATATATTATAATTGATATAATAAACTGACAAACAACTTCAAAATATGGTCATGGAAACATTAATTACTTTCCAGAAATCATTTCTATTAAATATAAAACTTTATAATAGTATTTGTCAAGCTACATTTTTTAGATTTGCATAAACCTTTGATATGTATGTTCTAAAAATTTATCTACATATATATATTATATCATACATTATAAAAGAATTATTATAAAATTAGAGATTATACATATCTTAATCTACATTCAGAAGGTATTCTTCGTGTTTAATTGAGGATTCCTTTGGATCTCCAATATAGCTCTGTGTAGATTTGTTTTTAATGACTTGAGATTCTGTGAATGGCCTTCCTTACGATGACATTTTCATTCCAGATTCCTAAAATAGAAGCCTGGAAGCAAGTCACATTTCTGCTACACAAATGGGTAGTGTCATGCTATTGGGCAATGGTGGCTTGGTGTTGAATAAGCGTTATGATGAATATGAGAAACCGTGCATTATGAGGAAAAAAGTCTAATTCTAAATAGAAGTGTGATGCTTACTGAACATATGTTAATACTTACCTACTTGTCTTAAACATATCCTCAACCAAGTTTGCAATAATTTATCAAGAAAGTGAAAAAGGACCTTATGCCCATTCTCAAATATCTAATTATTTTAATAATTTTACTTTACTTAGATCATATCTACAAAGGTGATGTAATCTGGTACATTTAATATAACAATAAAGCCAAAACATGCGATCCATTCATTATATCCCAATCTGGTCAAATGTTTATATTAAATTATCTTTTCTTTCATTTAGCTTGGGTTTAATATGTACACAGTTCCTAGCATTGTGTCAAATACTGAAAAGGACATGGGATAAGTAAATGAAACAAATAATTCTTCCCTTCTAGTAGTTAATAACAGCTTAACATGTTTTATCTGAGGATAGCCACCATGGCAATAAACCTTATTTTGTATTGATGGATACTTGGTAGGACACAGTTTATTTGGGTTTGAGATAAAGAAAGTCACTAGAAGAAATGTTTCCTTCCTCCACCTTTTTTTCATTATCTTTGTATTCTTCCTCTTCCTGCCCTCCGCCCCCCAACATGTTTTCAGCTTTCCCCTTCTTGTCTCCTTCCTTGCTCACCTCCTTCCCTCCTTTTCTCCCTTGCCTAATTGCGTTCTATTATGGTCAGGAAAACAAATAAGAAAACCCTGCTATTTTTCTCTACACATTATGATCTATCACTTTCAATTTCACTAGCTCTGTCTTTGCTGTCTTTCCCACCAATGTGTTCTACAAAGGATAAAGCAGTTGATGGGCTCAAAGAGATTAGGCTTCAGTCCATCATCCACTGGCAATTTGTTTTTCATTTATAATTCCAAAATAACATTTGGTTAACTCACTTCTGAATACATGGTGCTTATGCCATATTGTTTCTTAGAGAGAAATTATCTTCTTCAACTTTTGCCACATGATACTTAAATGTTTTGAAACTCAGGCTCGAATTCACTCTGTAACACAGACTGTATGAAGACAGAGGACAGGGGGAGAGACGTGCTTGCAAGCACACATACACAGAACAGGGAATATGTGGTCGCTGAATTAATATGTGAATTCCTGTCTGCCAAGTGCTGAAATTGAGCTGAAAACACAGATGGAACAGAAGTGAAGGATATTAAATATTCCATAAGTTGTTATTAAACACTGAATACATATTATTGAGTCCTAAAGTGTATAAAAGAATGCCACAAATTATTTAATTCTCCCTTAACTGAGAGTTGGAGTGTATTCTTATTCCTTTGAATCTGGGCTGGCTCAAAACCATTTTGACCAACAAAGGTGACAGTCTGTGTGTAAGCTCTAAAATCTGCAGCAACTTCTAAGCCTTTTGGAATCTGAGTTACCATGAAAGATATCCAATTGCTTAGGTGGAGACATCATTTGGAAAGGCCCTTAACCTATATGGAAGAAGGGTCCAGCTGAGCTCAGCCTTCAGTCTTTCCTTCCCAAGGTGCCAGACAGATGAATGAAGCCACCTTGAACCATCTAGATCAGTCTGCCAGCAAAATACTATCCCTGGGGCATTGCTGCCACATGAAAAAGGAAAATCACCGCATATTTATACCTTACAAAACAGTGAAGCATATCCAAGTGGTTGTTGTTTAAAGCATTTAGTAGTCTATGGCTCATCAATAAATATAAAGATCATGCCCTATGAACATGAGAGATATCTACTTAGGCTTCTTTTAGTTATTTATATGACTACTGCATATCTTTCACATTATCAATAACATTTCATATCTATATATTGTAGTTGTGACTTGGACTGGGTATGAGTTGAGGAAAGAGGAGGGGATAGCACTGAATGGTTTCTTCCATCAAAAACCTTGATATATTCCCTTGTTCCCTTCCTTTGAGATTCCAGAAAAGGAACAGGCCTAGGGCAGGAGTGCACATGTAAAAATAGGACAACCTTAGAAGAAAGGGTCAAAAGCTAGCAAGTTGTTGTCAACTACCTTTAGCACAGAACTAAAGGCTAGACACTTCCTCAACTAGGGTTGGAAGGTGTGTTTTAGTGAATGTATCACTGCTCATAACTCTCCCAAGAAGTTACTGGAGAAGTCATGATCCATTCAGGCAGCTCACCATAAGTCTGAAAACATTTTCTATGTTTCAACAACTCCCAGCTCTGTGACACAGTTTCAAATTTTGCTTCAGTTTTCCTTTGAAGCTTTTTTTTTTCTTTCTTTTTTGCCTAGTTTGCTGCTTATAAAGACCCTCTTTCAGCTTTTAAAAAAGATAAAAGGATTGCATGAAAGTCAATTATTTTCAAAAGAGTGATATGGAAAACAATAATAGGAAGAGGGAAGTTGGGTGAGACGCAGTTTTGTGACCTACTTAAAACAGGTCAAAACATTTGAGACTTCTTGATGTCAACTGTTCAAAAAGAGTTTAATAACATGTAGTCTCCTAGTCCGTGTACCATATAGAATTCTGTTCTGTAGTTACATTGCACTGGGAAAACATCACCGAAATAAAACACATTCTGTGGATATTCACATCATTATCTGTCGGCTTATGCTGGCTTACTACTGACTCATAACTATAGAGGACTGCTCCCCTGAACAGTGTGACAAAACGATATTTCAAAAGTATCTTCTGTACTGTGATCAAATAATTTGAAAACATATGGAAAGATTAGTTGGTTTATTTTGTGATCATGAAAAATAAAAAGTAAAAATCAGAATTTAAGATGTCACTAGACATTGCACTACCCAGTTTTCACAAAATATTTCAAATTCCTGAGAAAATACTAAAGAGCACCCCAAATTTCTTCCTTTGTAAGAAAGGCAAACAGTCAATCTATTGCCAAAACCTTAGATGATTTTCTACTTTCTATTGGTTTGATAAAACATACAACAAAAATAAAGAAATTCTACTACAATTTGATATAATGACTTCTAGGAAGGGCTATTCAGTTCCAATTGAAATACCCATGAGAACACAGATAGAGATACAACACTGTAAAACTACTAAAAACTGAATCACTTGTCAAGAATTTTCCAGGTCCTAAAGAAACTGTCATTAATTATAGCACAAGTAAGGACCCTAATACAAAAATGAAAAATATTGATAAGATGATGGCAGATTTCCATCCAATCACAGAGAAACAAATCTTCCAAGACTAGAAAGGAAAAAAAAATCTAATCCTTTTTCTAGCTGAAACATACATGTATATACCTGACAGGAGTAGCCTTTGTTTGTTTGTTTGTTTGTTTGTTTGTTTGTTTTCCCCAAGAATGTGTACCGCATTGGATGCTCTAGTTCTCATCCACTTCCGTTTCAGAGCTGAGGTGAACATTCAATGACCTGTTGCAGTCTAGGATGTGAAATCCACCACAGGGAGGGCAAACATGGAAAAACCTGGAGTGTTTGTATGTGAGGGGTTACAGTGGCTCATGTACTGTTTCTGAAAAGGAAAGAACTGTAGCCTACTTCAAATATTACAATAATAAATCCCTGTCATTGAAAAAAGGAAAGCCCTTTCATTTCAACAGAATGTTAGTTGAGGACACAATTTACAATCCAGATTCTTTTCTGACTCAAAGAATTAGAAAAGCAGAAACAATTTACCCGTTCTGTTTATGTCAAAACCTAAGCCAAGTCGGAGCTCTCTCCATTTAATAGTTGAGAAACAAAGAACTCCTGAATTCCTTACTAAAATCAATGAAAAAAAACAGCATAAAAACTGAAATAGCAACAAAGGTAAATATGAAAAATATAATTGAGTACTCTTAAAAATTCAACAAAACGCTAACTATCTAAAATAGATAAAAGATGAGATGATAACAATTAATTCAAATGAAAAAGGTAAGTAATAGAAACAAAGCCCAGGGGAGTGGATAGGGAGAAAGGGTGGGAGAATATCACTGGGATATGAAAATATTATATGAGAAATTTTTAAGTTAATAAAACTTGACCTATTTTTGAATGAAAACATCAAATTTAATGAGTGATGCAGATGAGAATCGCAAGGATGTCCTTTTAGTCCGGAGAATAAAGACACATAATTAGAATGGGAGAACATTAGTATATTAAGTATGGGGTGCTGATCATGCAACAATAACTAACACATAAAGGACAGGGAATAACATGCAACTAAAGGATAACATGGATCCTTGAAAATAAAAGAAAAAATGATATAAGTAATATAAAAATGGATATGAGTAAGAAATATAGCAAAAATAATTCCTGAGAGGGCACAAACATAATAAAAGTATTCAATAACAATAATCTGGCTATAAAAGCTATCATTTTTATCAATAGAGTCAAACAGAAAGTAGAATCAAATGTATATATGTTAAAGTATTCCTAATAAAAACTCCAATGGTGATTTAAATTTGAAAGAATGAGGAAGAATAAATGAATAAGGATATCTAAGAACACATTTAAAAAAAAGACCATATGAGTACATTTTACACCAAAGATTAATATGTATTATAAAAATATAATAATAATAAATAACCTGATTTGAGTGAATGAAACAAAATAGGGGGTAACTGGATAAAAATCAGAATTTATCACTTAATTCCTGCTAGGCACTATCCTTAGTGTTTTACACAAATAAACTCATTTAGCATGCATGATAATTTTTTCATGTATGCACTTGTGTTAGTCTTCTGTTGCTGCCATTTGGGGGAGCAAGAATTCCTGCCCCTTCAAAAGTCTTCCTACTGGACTGAGCATCAAATTGACATGAGACAGATTAATAGGACAAAATCAAATTTAACAGGTGTACTTACAGGGAGTCCACACAGACATGGAAATTCCAAAGACAATTAGGCAAAATGAGGTATATGTCATTCTGAATTAAGGAGAAGGGGAAAAGGGTCTGAGATTTCAGAGAGAGGAATACATTTCACAGGGTGATGAGAAGAACAGATGTCTGGTAATTAGATGTTTGCCCTACCATACAGATGGGTTACTCAGATAAAATTTATCTCTGTTAATAACCCTTATTCTAGGAAAGACCCCCAATTTAGATTTTTTTTTGTGTGGTTAAGGGAGGGACAGAAGTTTCTCTTGAGCCCACAGGGCCTCAAGTGCCTTCAACTCAAAATGATCTACATGCCAAAGCAGCACATTGGCAGGGGGGCAGGGGAGCTTTCTTTCTTTCTTTTTTTTTTTTTTAACGTTTATTTATTTTGGAGACAGAGAGAGACAGAGCATGAACAGGGGAGGAGCAGAGAGAGAGGGAGACACAGAATCTGAAAGAGCAGGGGAGCTTTCTTTATACCCTTCACTGCCATGACAAATTACCTCAAATTTAGGGACTTAAAACAACAAACTTACTATTCATAGTTTCTGGAGGTTATTCATTCATAGTTTCTCGAGATGTTCAACAAGATTTCTGCCAGTCTAAAATCAAGGTGTTTCAGGGCTGTGTTCCTTATTGGTGGCTCTGGGGATGAATCGACCTCCAAACTCATTTAGATTGATTTCTGAATTAACTTCCTGTGGTTGTAGAACTGAGGTCCCCATTTCCTTTCTAGCTCTCAGCCAAGTACCACTTCCAGCTTTTATTTTATTTATTTTATTTTATTATTTAATTTTAACTTTAATTTTAATTTTATTAGAGTGAGCAAGTAAGGGGGAGGGAGAGAGGGAGAGGGAGGGAGAATCTTAAGCAGGCTCTATGTGGAGCCTGATGCAGAGCTCGATCTCATGACCATGAGATCATGACCTGAGCTGAAATCAAGAATCGGATGCTTAACCAACTGAGCCATTCAGGTGCCCCACATTTTCAGCTTTTAGAGGTTACCCACATTCCTTGACATGTTCAGAGCCAGCAACTGTGGGATGAGTCTTTCTTATATATGGAATCCCTCTCCTGCTTTCTACTTTAGCCAAATATCTCTGGCTGTGTTCTCCTTTCCTCTTCTGAATTGAAGGGCTTATGCAATTACATTGAGCCCACCTGGATAATTCAAGATACTTTCTCTATTTCATCTGCAAAGCCCTATGACAGTAGTACCTAGGTTTGCATTTGATGGAATAACCAGAAGGTGAGACTCTTGAGGGAACATCATTACAATATTTCCTGCCATAGTACTATTTTTACCTCAATTTTACAGATGAGTAAACTAGGCACTAAGTGGTTAAATATCCATCAAGGACATAGAGCCAAAGGTAGAGAAGCTGGATCCTGAACCTGAGTATTCTGTCTCTGGAGTCTGTGATATCTGTCATTATATCATAAAGAATTGTGCCAAGGAACAAATCCTAGCATAACACCATGTTAGTGATAATTCTAATGACATCACAAATGAGGACAATTACTGGAGCCCTGTGACAAGGCATTCACTAACATTAATTCCAGAGGCATTAAATATTTAAGTATAAAAGATAATATTCCAAAAGTACTAGAAAAAAAGTGCCAGTGAATTTGTAGGTCATCTTGAAATGAAAAAAATGCATACATAACTAAAAGAAAAAAACACACAGAATAAAACATTGATATCTTTGACTATATTAAATTTGTATTACATTTCCAAACCTATAACAAAGGGAGAAATTCAATCTCTAGGGAAAAGCTTTTAATAAAATAAAAACATAAAGGCATTGCCTGTTTCTATAGAATCCTCCTAAAAATCTTACATCAGATTTCATACTTAAAGGTGAGATACTAGTAACATTCTCTTTTAAGTCAGGCAGAAGGAAAGAATGCCTTTCATTACTGTATATACTGAACATTGTAAAGGAGGTTCTAGTGGGCACAGAAAGTAAAGAAGAAAAAGATAAAGATTAATCAGAAACAAAACTTTCATAATTTGCTGGAAAAATAATTGCTTATATACAAAGCCAAGCAGACTTTACAAAAAAAAAAACACATTATAATAAAAAAACGAGTTCCACAAGTTTTCTGGAATAATACAAAAATCAATTTACAAAAATTATTTGTATTCCTAAACACCAGCATAAACAATTAGAAAAAGTTACAGATGAAAAAGGAATTTTCCTGTTGTCCATAAATTTTGTCTACAGCACAAGACAGAGGACAGCAATGTGCACCCATTGAACAAGATGGCCTTAACCTTCCCCTAGGCACAACTAAACTTTAGACAGGCTTCTTCCTGACTGGAGGCCCTGACCTCCCTTGGTTTAGAACATTTACTTTAGAAAAAAAGTGTACTTGTAAATTCTTTCTCAGCCCTGTTGACATGTAAATCTTTTTAAAAGCCTCTTGCCAGTTTTACAACGCAAAATGTTATTCTAGAGGACCTGAGAGCCATCCTTTGAAATGTACTCATCAAGGAAGACAGAGAACCTATCAGGAACCAAACTTTGGTGGGAGCCTTGCTACAAGTTGTAAAACTACTTCCTTCTGTGAAGAAAGAGAATGTCTACTTTTCCTATGGGCAAAGCCAATTAGCAAACATAGATGGCCTAAGACCCACCCACTCCAGCTCTTAAAAACTCTCCAATCCTTTACTGAGCTCTGGCCACTCTGCCCTACTGCAACAGTCTTGAATAAATACTCCTTTCCTGTTCAACTTTGCTCACTGCCATCTTTTCTTTCACATCACACTTACATTAGAGAAGGAAGGGGAACCCAGAAGTTGTTGACTGGCTGGGGAAGGAATGAGGAAGGAAGAAAGAAGTTTCTACTCCAGGCATCCTGGGCTTAAGTTAGCCCTGAACCAGGGAAAGGGAAAATCTATGAACTTGACTGGACATTTAAATTTTTAATTGGATTCTACACTGGAGCCATCATTTTAATACCTCAAAGTGAGTTATAATTACAGAGATAAAATTTGTTTCTATAACTAAAAGTGTTCCTGAAAGTGATGGCTTCTATCTTAGCAGTCATTTATGGCAGGGAAGAAAGATTAAACAATTTATTTAAAGGCAGTTGTTAGATAAAAACAGAGATATTTCTTGAAGTACGTTTCTAATTTCAGTGCATTTAATCAGATATTTAAATTCCTTTTGAAAAAGTACACCATTTCCAGTATTAACACAGGAAATTAAGTACCTATAATAACTCTAGCAAAATATGTATAGGACTTTATTGGAAACAAAAAGGAAACTAAAATAAATGGAAAAAGTATACTCTAATTCATTATTAGAAGACAAAGTAAACTACAAACAAAAAAAGATAGTATGTGAATTCTCTCCAAATACATCTTTTATTTTTAAAATTCAAATTAGACTGCTCATGTTTTTCTACCTTTTACAATTTTTACTCCAAAATAATGCAATCCACATGGATTAATGGATTATATAGAAAAAGTAAAATTTGTAGGGGCACCTGGGTGTCTCAGTGGGTTAAGTGTCTGGCTCTTGGTTTTGGCTTAGGTCATGACCTCACGGTTCACTGAGTTTGAGCCTTATGTCAGGCTCTGCACTGTTAGTGCAGAGCCTGCTTGGGATTCTCTCTCTCTCTCTCTCTCTCTCTCTCTCTCTCTCTCTCTCAAAATAAATAAATAAACTTTTAAAGAAAGTAAAATTTATAGAATAAAATATGAGGATTTATTTTAATCATTTCAAGTAAGGGAAGACTTGTTTCTTGGTTTTTTGGTTTTTAAGTAAGCTCCATGTCCAATGTATGCCTTGAGATTGAGAGTGAAGAATTGCATGCTCTACTGACTGAGCCTGCCAGGTGCCCTGAGAGAAGACTTTTTAATGAAAGATATGAAAACTACAAAGCCTGTGGGAAAAAACTGGTGAAACTGACTATATCAAAAACTAGAATATTTGTTTAAGAAGTGTATGAAGTAGGTAAAACACGGATACATTTTATATACTAGGAAAATGGCAGTGAAAAAGACAGGTCTAGTCTGTGTGCTGGGGAACGTCAACATTGATGGAGCCTGGATTCAAGACTGTCTTCTTTAACACCAAGCTCATGTTTCTTCACTACACCAAAGTAAACATTTGTGCTTTATTTTTTTCCTTATAGGTCTCTGTTTGCCCTCTTATAAAGTAGTTCATCAAAATCTCCACCTTGCAAAAGAAACTCAAACTTCATATACTTTGCTAATAATCCAATTAAAATCTAAATTATCTGCATGAAATACTTCTCTTCTACGTATCAGTTAGCTGATGGCCACCTGTTTACACTGTACTTAGAAAGGTGCCAAACAAATCTATCCTTTCCACTTGGTAATAGGAAACAATTTCCAGGCCATCACCATCCACATTATGTTTTATCTTGGCATTAATTTTAATGAAATAATAATGTACTTGGCACCAGTATATCATCTACCATCCAAGGATCTCCAAGTATGTAACAAACATTAATTAAGTAGCACAATAGCTCTGTAAGAGAAAACATCATTATCACAATCCTGGAATTGAATAGATTGTTGAACAGGGAAATAACGATGGGGAACCCATTTTGAACTAATCAGAAGGGGGCACATTGCCAATTTGAATACTTTCAGTTCATTACCTTACTCAAAGAAATAGAAAAAAGGTTGGGGATGAGTGGGGCTGAGTTCATAAGAAAGGAAACCCAATTCTGACACTGAGGTTCCTCACATCTCACTCCTTCACTTAGTTAAGTATATGAATATCATGTAATAATTAATTTAAAAAGATATTCGGTTAACAATTTAAGAAACCTAAAAATTTTTTGTTTAAAATCACAAGAAGCCCCTAATTGAAACCTAGTCCTTAAAAGACGGTTTGTAACTGAGGTAACTAGTTGAAAGCCAGGCTTATACAAATCAATTAGTTTAAAAAAAAAATCATTGAGGCTGATGAAAAGGACTCAAAATTCAGTCTTCTGAGATGAATTAAGAGATATTTGCTTAGGAAATACAACATATGTTTAAAACTAATGTATAAAGTTAACACTATTGTCAAGGGAAGACACTTATCTTTAAATGAAAAACGTTAAATTGAAGGGCTTTTTTAATAAAAATGTTCTATGTTATATGAGGCTTTTAATTGCTGGGTAAAGAAATCATTTTGATCATTTTCCATTTGTCATGGTAACATGTGATTCCTCTGTATCCAAAGGCCAAAGATAGTCCCTATCCCAGAAGAAAGGGTCAAATAAGAATGTCACTAACATGTTATCTGCACCCAATAGATTTACTTATAAGAAAAGATGTCTCGTTCTCTTTATCAAGCAGCTTTGTTGCATTTAACTCTATCTAACTTTAATGTTTGCTGGATTTGGGGGCACGTCCACTATAAAAAGATTTCACACATTTGGCTGATTTGTAATTGGTAGTACCTCTCAAAGGAAAAGCTGTGAATATCAGAGTTAAGGGGCTCATGTTTTGCTCAGGTAATATATTACATTTGCATTCCCTGTAGCTCTTGTAATTTGCAGAGGTGTTTTGTGTTTGTATGAAAGATGATCTTAGAATTACTTTCATCCTTTTAAGCACAAGGACTTGAAAAATGCTGAATGAAGATGAGATTGGTCATTAAGCTATGGAATATGCAGATGATGTTCGAATGCATTTCTGCATTTGGATTATGTCATCCATAAAAAAGTTTCTCAGTTATTTTGATTGCCTTTTCAAAAAATACTTGACAGCTGTATGCTGTTAATATGTGAGTTCTTGGGAATATGTATGTTTGCTTAGTTATAATGTAATAAAGTTAAGATCACTCTATAAAATACTAATTAAATAGCTTATTGGGAATTCTAAACTGCTTAATATGAGTTAATTTAATCTCCTAAAAAGAGAACTGTTAATGTTTTAAGTGTCGCACTTAAAAACAGAAAGGTATGGCACAAGAACAGACACTCAGATCAATGGAACAGAAAACCCGGAAATGGACCCCCAAAGGTATGGCCAACTAATCTTTGACAAAACAGGAAAGAATATCCAATGGAATAAAGACAGTCTCTTCAGCAAGTAGTGCTGGGAAAACTGGACAGTGACATGCAGAAGAATGAACCTGGACCACTTTCTTACACCATACACAAAAACAAACTCAAAATAGATGAAAGACCTAAATGTAAGACAGGAAGCTATCAAAATCCTACAGGAGAAAGCAGTGAAAACCTCTTTGACCTTGGCCACACCAAATTCTTACTCAACATGTCTCTGGAGGTGAAGGAAACAAAAGCAAAAATGAACTACTGGGACCTCATCAAAATAAAAAGCTTCTGCACAGTGAAGGAGACAATCAGCAAAACTAAAAGGCAACCGACAGAATGGGAGAAGATATTTGCAAATGACATATCAGATAAAGGGTTAGTATCCAAAATCTATAAAGAACTTATCAAACTTAACACCCAAAAAACAAATAATCCAGTGAAGAAATGGGCAAAAGACATGAATAGACATTTCTGCAAAGAAGACATCCAGGTGGCCAACCGACACATGAAAATATGCTCCACATCACTCATCATCAGGGAAATACAAATCAAAACCACAGTGAGATACGACCTTACACCTGTCAGAATGGCTAACATTAACAACTCAGACAACAACAGATGTTGGCGAGGATGCGGAGAAAGAGGATCTCTTTTGCACTGCTGGTGGGAATGCAAACTTGTGCAGCCCCTCTGGAAAACAGTATGGAAGTTCCTCAAAAAATTAAAAATAGAACTACCCTACGACCCAGCAATTGCACTACTAGGCATTTACCCACGGGATACAGGTGTGCTGTTTTGAAGGGGCACATGCACCCCCATGTTTATAGCAGCACTATAAACAATAGCCAAAGTATGGAAAGAGCCCAAATGCCCATTGATGGATGAATGGATAAAGAAGATGTGATATATATATACAATTGAGTATTACTCGGCAATCAAAAAGAATGAAATCTTGCCATTTGCAGCTATGTGGATGGAACTGGAGGGTATTACGCTAAGTGAAATTAGTCAGAGAAAGACAAGTATCATATGACTTCACTCATATGAGGACTTTAAGAGACAAAACAGATGAACATAAAGGAAGGGAAACAAAAAATATATAAAAACAGGGAGGGGGACAAAACAGAAGAGCCTCTTAAATATGGAGAACAAACTGAGGGTTACTGGAGGAGTTGTGGGAGGGGGGATGGGCTAAATGGTTAAGGGGCACTAAGGAATATACTCCTGAAATCATTGTTGCACTATATGCTAACTAATTTGGCTGTAAATTTTAAAAAATAAAATAAATAAAATTAAAAAAATAAAATAAAAAATAAAAATAGAAAGGTAAATTGATTCTTAAGAGTTAAATTACTGGGATGCCTGGGTGGCTCAGTCAGTTGAGCATCCGACTTCGGCTCAGGTTGTGATCTCAACACGTCATGAGTTTGCACCCCACGTCAGGCTTGGTGCTGCCGGCTCAGAGCCTGGAACCTACTTCCAGTTCTGTGTCTCCCTCTTTCTCTGCCCCTTCCCCGCTCAGACTCTGTCTCTCTCTCAGATATAAACATTCAAAAAATTCAAAAAAAATTTTTAGAAGAGTTACATTATTTAAAATACATCATAAAACTGCTTTTTGAAATCTTCTACCTGAAATCTACCTTACTATATTTATTCTTATTTCATCATCCTTAATTTAGCTAGAACAGTACACATATAAGCCTATTACTTTAAGAGACTATTACTTAGGAATCAGGAGTTTTGTGGCAAGAATATTGGGAAAAAGGAATTAATTTTTTTTGCTTAAAATATTAGTCATAATATGTAATGCCTATTAAACAAGCTTTTATTAGGCATGTGGCGAATGGTTTTTAAGCATTTGCTCATTTAGTCCTTAAGAATCTTGTGACATAAGCATTATACTATAGTTAACATTGTTTTACGTATGTATTTGGGTACCAGGCACAAAGTAGTGATATAATTTACCCACAGCTACAACAAGGGGCAGATCTATACTTTGAGCACAATACTGTGTGTGTCTTGCTAAGTAAGTGGGATCCACAGGGGATTTCAGCCACCTGTAGGATAGATTAGGGAGCATGGGTAGTTCTAGTTTCCTGAGATTTACGGATTGAAGTAGTGACACAGGATTTTGGTTTTCAAAATTCGGTAAGAAAATCTTAAGTCTAGATTTTAAGACACCATTTTAAGATAGTGTCTATATCTGAAAAGGGCTGGTAAGTGTTGAAAACATTATGACTGGTATTTTGTATTAGTAATTATATTTTCCAATGTTATTTATACATTATTAAGCCAAGTATCTCTTTCTGTTTCTATGTTCCCGGGAAGGAACATTTTCCAGAATTAGAGCATGAAATCTCTTTCTGCCTCTTATAGATGATCACATATGTCTTCTATAAGCAGACCTGGATAAATGGATCCCTGTGACTGCTTGCGCTGAAATAACTGTAACTAGTAATCTCAACTACAAATTATGGTCACAATGACAATCTGCACAGTGTGAGGTAAAAAATTCTAGGCTACTGATGCTAAGTTTCAAGTATATTGCAACTCACTTTCAGGTTATAGTTATAATTCAATAGTCAAACGCCATGCAATACTTATGAACCTTACGGGAAAACTCTAGAGCATTTAAACTAGTAATAAATGCTTCCACAGAATAGTATTGTAAACTAGAGCAACATTGTGACAATCAGGGCAAATTGCACAACTTGCCTGTGTGTCAGCATATTGAGCAGAACTACTCTGCTATGATTGGTGCCCAGAGCTAGTGCATTCTGGTTGCAACAAAGTCCTTTAGTAGTTGCACACATCTTGTCACACATAATATTTGCTGGTTAGTATTTAGAGCGGCTTTTCTTGTTTGGGGCCTAACTTTTCCCCCCTGTTTTTCCTTTCTTTTATTTGAAAAAAAAATGTTTTGCAAGTAGTATCTACAGGTTTGATTCATGTAGAGCAGATAGACATTTATTGGAAAAAACCTAAATTGCACAAAGCAAAATGTTGCTTGGCAATATAGTTTTCTTAATTTAATTGAGATACTGTCATTAAATATAACTAATATTTTTCAACATTGCTGCACTTGAAAGAGAGTAAGGACATAATTATGATAAAAAATCTTGGTCCTAAATTTTAGTTTCTATTGTTCATGTACCCAGCAGACAGGGCAGCTTTTTAAAAAGAATACAATCATGGTATTTAAACTTTGCCATATACAACCACTACTCAAGAGTGTAATCTAACAAAATAATATTGCATTAATTAACACATCAGTAAAGTTCTTATTTCACTGGTCAGTTTATTTCATAATTTCATAAATCATGTTCTGTTAATGCTTCCCACAATAAACAATGGTAATTACGCACAGCATTTCCTAAAATTAGGAAAATGGAAAAGCAAATAGGAGGATGAGGAGGTAAAGGAGAGGAATATTTTGTGATGTGTTCTATATGAGATAGTTGCACAGAGAGGTATGTAATCACACAGGTAGTGGAACTGAGATCTGAACCCCCATGATCTGGCTTCAGGACGTATGTTCTTAACTACTATATTACACCACCCTTTGTATAACTTTGGAAAATGCTGTTTCCCTAACACTATGTAGTTCTGTGAACTGTTTTTGGACACAGGAATCTACTGATTCAGAGATGGAATATTTGTTCTAAGTTATTTTTTTTAATTATAGTGATGGAATCACATTGTCCATTCACATGCTTGTAATCACTTATGGTGAAAACATATACTAGCAAGATAATCTATGGTATCCCATAGCCTTGACTATATTTATAAGTACATATATATTTATATATATAATCTATATATAGACATACACACATATACATACACACATATTATTCTTGGCCCACTAAGATAAACAACATAGGAAACACCTCATTTTAGAATCAATCAGAATAACTTTAACTTTGAGCCCTATAGATTTTCTGAAATTTGCATTAGAAATGCTAAGGTTAAAATAAATTGCTTCAAGTATTTATATGTGAATGACTGCCTATAGTAAGGGTTGGATAATATATGCTATACATTGAAAATATATATATATTATTTTTTTCATCTGATAACTATTTTACTGGCAGCTACTGTTGCCACGGACTGTGTTCTGTTCTAAGCAATGCATTGCAGATACTCCTCTCTTTGTCCTCAGGGAGTTTACAATTTAATAGGGGAAGTCAATCATTTAACAGATCACTGTAAGTGTAGCGTCTATCTAAATGGTAAAGTACAGATTGCTAAGGGAGCAATCTCTACTTGGGAGAGCTAATTCAGTCTAGGATGCTCAGAAATCAAGAGCATTGAGATCTGAAGAGCACAATTATCAACTCAAAAGATTTGAGGGGATGGTAGGGGTAGAAAAAGGAGGAGAATGGTCCAAACAAGTGATACAATACTTTAAGGAATTGCAAAACAGAACAGCATGGAAGGAAAATTCTTCAAAATGTATGAGGATTCTTGAATGATAATCCAGGACTAGATGGTTAAGGGCTTGAGGGACTCCAACTGCTGTCAGTCAGAAGTCTTTGTGTTTCATTCACACTTTTGCAAAGGATAGAGAAGCTTTTGCAGCAGGCCCTAAAGAAGGCCATGGTTATAAGAGGGCAGAATTCTTCTTGCCTGTTTTACTCTGCCTTGGGCTCCAAACTCGTCAACAGAATTTCATTGTCCCAACTATTTGCCCTCATAAAGCACACCCTTTTTCATAAGAGGGGAGAGCTGCCAGAGCTGTGCCCACTTCTTACAGTACAAGTGACTTCCTCCTTCCCGCTGCCACATCTCCCACTCATAGGCACTCTCTGCCTCCATGTCTTTCCTTGGATGATGTAGCAGAGATGACTGTTCAAGGTAAAATCAAACCAGTACCTGGGGTCAGAAAGATTAGCTTTCAATTTCTTCTTTTTCTTCCAGTACAGAATCATTTTCTGTGTGCGTGTGTGTGTGTGTGTGTGTGTGTGTGTCTGCGTCTGTGTCTATGTCTTTGTGTGTGTAAGAGAGCCATACGGCTGTGCTCTGCCTAGGTTATGTTGTAGAGTATTCTAAAAAGAAGAAACAGATCATGTTTATGAGGAAACCAGTCTCTTAAAATATTTAAGATCCTTGGACATAAAGAAAACAAACTTGAATCTAGAAATTAGCAATGCACACTGGCTTGCATGGCAAAAGCTACAAGCTATCTACCAAAATGTTTTTTCTTGTTTTTCACCTGGGCAACGTTTATTGCTGTCAGATATGGCTATAAAATTCAGCTATAATTGAAGTGATGTGAAGGGAGTGATACGTGCTAACTCTAGCACAGACCCTTAAAATTTTTCTATGTTCATTCCTCCATGATCTTTTCCCTTTTATTGCCTAGAATTAGAGAAACTATATATTGAAGATGGAAGAGTTCCTATCGGTCTGGGATTCTGAATGAATGCTTGGAGCAAGATTTCTCCACTCCTTGCTACTTCCCTCATTGCCACACACACACACACACACACACACTATTCTCACTGACTTGGAATACCAGTACTACACTATTAAGATTAGAGAGAAATATGTTTTTCTTTCTGTGAGTCTTTAACATTTTATATATTAGCTTCTGTAACTTAGCCTACCCTAACAGACACAGAATCTCTAAGTTCTCATTCTACATTTGTGAAGCATTTTATGTTGCAGATAAATAAAACTTTATAGCCTATTAATATGATTCACTTAACCTCTTTATCAATTAAACTCCTTTGATAATATAAAAAATAGTTCTTTGTACATTTACTTTACTTTTACAGCTAATATTTTAAATTCATACAAGCAAAACCTAGAAAAGAACATTCTTCACCCAAGAAAAATATTTTAAAGGAAAGTTCTTTTATAGGACACTTTTTGTTTGAAGTGTCCTACTACTCTTAATCACATATTCCGAATATATGAAATTAAGTTCTTATAATGTTTCTCTATAATCATCAAAATAATGATTCTAAATGATAAAGCTTTACTTTAGACCTGAAATTTTCTCTCTTATATTTCAACACATATCATATAAGCGTGATGGACTTTAGTGTGTTCTTCTGAAGCACAGTTATCAAAGTTTTTTTACATAAAAATTTAAACATTTTAAAAATGTAAAACCTATTAATAAGCCATAGTGCTGTATATTATTAAAATATCTTTGCACCTAATTGGAAAATTATTAATACTGGTCATGATTCTAAAGTTGCTAAAATTTCCCAAGATGTTCCAGAGGAGCTCTGATTTATCAAGCTGTACATATTATGCCATGAACATTGAAGGTCAAGGTCCCTGGCAGCCCTTGGTCTACAGCTATGCATATGAAGGAGTCCCGTGGGCTTCCATTATATATGCCAAGGCAAATTTCTTCCCATTGCATTTATCTTACTTTTTGTACAGATAAGCAAAAACAAAACAAAGCAAGAAACCAAAAAGCAAAATAACACAAACAAACTCACAAAAATCCCTTCTTTGGGTAGTCATGATCCAACTAAAATACCTACAAAGATCTTTTACCAGGACTTTCATTAAGGCTCAGTTTCCTGGGGTAGGGGGTGGGGGGGGAGAGACTTGTGCATTATTTAGCTTGAAATAAAATTTAAAAATTGGAACTTGGCTTTCATATTGAGTAAATTCATTGTTTCTTTTTTTTCTCTTAAATCAGAGATTTCTTGTTTGTTTAGTGTTAACTTGTTATAACTTAGCTAAGTCGACTTTAATGTCATCTAGACAAGTTACCAGTTTCCTCTTGTATCCTGAACTGAAATTAGGAGAAGAAGTTTGTTGCCTATATATTCTTTCTGGGAGCCTGAAAAAAAAAGACTAAAGCAACTTTAAAATATATAAATGTATGAAAGAGATGAGAAAGAAAATTAAAGATTTTTCTTACCCCAATAAACTGTAGGAGACTATTTTGATATATAAGTGCCTGAGAATGAGCAGTTAATTGCTGGTTCTTCAACTTGGCCACTCATTGGAATTACTTGGAAGTTTTATAGAAACTATGGATGCCTGGGTCCCATTTTCAGAGGCCAATTGGACGAGGGTATCACCTGGGCATCAGGAGTGTTGAATGCCTCACAGGTGAGGAACCAACAATTTGAGGAACCAACAATTAATCATTCTTGGTTGAGATGAAGCCAGAGGAATGAAACTCGCTTACTTAAACAAAGATGGCTTTAGAAGCATTTGATGTATTTCAGATTGCTGAATAGATGCTGTTGACATAGATAAATGAGTTAACACACAAACCGTTAAAAGGTGGGTGTGAGGATCCATCTTTTAATGCTGCTTAACTAAATGATACGAGATTTGCTAAAGAAGCTACATTTCTTAAGATGAATGAAGATTACCACTTCTCCTCAATCAATAGATTTGTTCTCATTCTGTCTTAGCTCTCTCTTGTATTATCTTCTCTGACACAAAGATATTTATAGGGATATTAACTAAAACAGAGTATATGACTTTTTAGACACTTCTTCCAGATACACTGTTCTGAATCTCATATCAGGACTGAAGTATGAAAATGGAACAGAAGAATACTTTCTGACCATGTCTGAAATGGTCCTCTGGTAACCAACCTCACACTAACATCCAAATATGACAGAGTTCTGGCTGATGGTTGGGCATTCTCCCCAGAAACGCTATTAAGAAACAGTCCTCCAACT
This sequence comes from Neofelis nebulosa, assembly GCF_028018385.1. Classification (NCBI taxonomy): domain Eukaryota; kingdom Metazoa; phylum Chordata; class Mammalia; order Carnivora; family Felidae; genus Neofelis; species Neofelis nebulosa. Next base: position 31,704,311 of record NC_080785.1, read on the forward strand.
CCAGGGACCAGTTAACAATGAAGAGATACGTAGAAAAGCATGTTTGATGACCAACTCTTAATCTTCTCCAAGGGATGGGGGCTGATTCCAATTACTGAGCCAGAATGAGCCCTATTTTCGCTTGTTCTCTAGCCAACATTTCTGTGTGCCCAATCACAATGATTTATACCCATGATGGAAGGACTAAACTCACAGGGGTAAGATAATCTTATCATGTGAAAGCCAAAAGCAGATAAGCTGATTATCATGGAGGGTTTGAAGCAAAAGAAACTGGATACAGAGCTCTAAACATTTCTTATTATCAGCAAATGTGCACAGCAGCTGCTGGTAATCACCAATCACAACAAGCAGATAAACAGAAAAGGGGAAAATATTGTGGATGCACCCAAATTCCAAATCTTGGCACCTAACTGAATTTAGCACAGAGCATCAGCATGAATTCAAATATGTGTGAATCACAGTAATCATGTGAAGTGCTAAATCATACATTTCATGATTTATCCAAGCTATCAAAAACATCATATTCCATGTACCACAAGTTCTAAGCTTTTAAGGGTCAAACTTCTAGAGTCACATCAAATACACACACACACACACACACTTTATAACATGAGTTGTTATAGTATTATATAGAAATTATTACACAAAAAGCAAACATTTGGACATATAAAAAAGAAATACTGACAAGAACTGTAATCAAAATTAACTTAACAAAATACCAATTCAAAGAACTATATATGCATATATATGTATACATACATATGTCTATCTATCCATCTATTCACATACACACACACAGACATACACGTGTGTGTATGATCAGAAAATTTACTATTGAATATTGATTAAACTTACCAATTGGCCATATAAACTCATGGAGTTTATTATACAGGGAAAGTTAACAATAAAGGTCAAACTGAGAAATCCTTGCAGCAATAGGATTGTTCTGTTTTTCGCTCGGATGGCGTTACACAAACTTACTTGTGTTAAAATTGCATAAAACTAAATACACACACACACATACAAAGTTCACATAAGTCTGAGTAGATTTAGGTAAGATCTTTAGATTATATCAATGTCAATATCCTGGTTGGGATACTGTGCTTTTACAAGATATTGCCACAGGGGGAAACTGGATAAAGGATACGTGGGATATCTCTGTACTATCTCTTTCCACTGCATATGACTCTACAGTGATCTCAAAACAAAAAGTTTAATTACAACTGAAATGCAAAGTGATAAGTGCAAAGACAAAAGAAAGCATGAGTTGTTACAGGGCACATAGTAGGGCTATAATAATCAAGATTGGCAGGTTAAAGAGTTTGAGTAGAAAGAAATTAGCCAATTAGCAAGTAAAATTAAAGCAGTCCAGGCTTAAAGATCAGTTTATGCAAACAATGTGGTTTTGTCTAAAACATACTATTTCTGAGTATTGTTAAGTAATTTTGAATATCCTCTAGGCAAGAAAAAAGATTCTGTTGGAGAAAGAGTTACTGGCCAATTCTTTAAGTAATATGTAATTCCACTCATGCTTATGGATCCAAACTTTAAAGGATATGTGAAGCCCTTTAAAATTCGTATCTAGACGCTGGAGAGGATGTGGAGAAATGGAACCCTCTTGCACTGTTGGTGGGAATGCAAATTGGTGCAGCCAGTCTGGAAAAGAGTGTGGAGGTTCCTCAAAAAATTAAAAATAGATCTACCTTATGACCCAGCAATAGCACTGTTAGGAATTTACCCAAGGGATAAATGGAGTGCTGCTGATGCATAAGGGCACTTGTACCCCAATGTTTATAGCAGCGCTTTCAACAATAGCCAAATTATGGAAAGAGCCTAAATGTCCATCAACTGACAAATGGATAAAGACAATGTGGTTTATATACACAACGGAATACTACTTGGCAATGAGAAAGAATGAAATCTGGCCTTTTGTAGCAACGTGGATGGAACTGGAGAGCATTATGCTAAGTGAAATGAATCATACAGAGAAAGACAGATACCATATGTTTTCACTCTTATGTGGATCCTGAGAGACTTGACAGAAGACCATGGGGGAGGGTAAGGGGAAAAAAAAGTTAGAGAGGGGGGAGCCAAACCATAAAAGACTCTTAAAAACTGAGAATAAACTGAGGGTTGATTGGGGTGGGAGGGAGGGTAGGGTAGGTGATGGGCATTGAGGAGGGCACCTGTTGGGATGAGCACTGGGTGTTGTATGGAAACCAACTTGACAATAAATTTCATATTAAAAAAAATTGTATCTAGAGACGTTAAGATGATCTAATGGCTGTATAGTGAATGTTATGGATGAGGCTAATAAGATGGAGGCACGAGCAACATAAAATTGCAAAAATCCAGGTGAAATTCAAAACATAGTGCCTATCATAAACTGGGAACTGTACAAATATTTGCTAAATGAAAATGAGACAGTGGTTGTAGAGATGGTAAGAAGAGGATGCATAGCCTTGCATATCCAAATTAATCAAGATAACTCTGAGATTTCTCCTTGGGATAATTCAGAAGGAAATGATTCCAGGGTTACAGATATGCATCTTAAGTGTTTAATCATACCCTTTACCTCCATATAAACACAAGTTTTACCTCATAACTCCTTTTCTCCTTTCTTTCTCCTTTCTCTAACAAAATGTTGTGATTCACCTTGTGTTGGACAAATTGAGTGGACATCAAAGATTACAAGGCAACAAGATAAGCAATTCAGTTCTTTGTGTTTAGAGTATCTCAAACCATGCTAAGCCCTCCAAACACTGTAAGGTTGCATTACATTTTTCATTTCACTTTGGAAAGAAGTGTATACTACACGTTTTGTTCCAAGTATTCAAATGATATGTTCCTCCTGGAAATCAAAAGTGTAACAGTCACCTGGACTATATAAGCAATGACCCTCAATAATTTGAAATGCTTTGAAAACTGCCAAATAGGTGGCAAAAACACTTATTTTAACTTCAAGATAACATATTGTATTTCTTTTATGATATCCCTGCAGTGGTGAAAATGGAAATTATTGACTCTGGGAACCAGGCCTACAGTGCTGTTAATCACTATATTGCTATTAATTGATTTCTTTAGGATTAAGGCAGACCCAGGACATTACTTACTAGACCTCTCTCCCACTCATAATACAGCAATTTTGATATCGCTTACAGAGTTTTTAGAGGAAAATATTTGGTTTCCAGAGCAGAGATGCCTTTGTATGAAACAAATAAGAACCAATCAATTTAAACTACACAGTAATGGGTTGACTCTTTGAATGAGACTTGAATTGTTCTTTCCTCTTTTTCAGTGTTATCACAAGTAAACCATTTGAGAGTATGCATTCAGTTCAGTTACCTTGCATGTGTGTGCACAAACCTCAAGACCTTTTGTTATTTTGAAATAACCTCTGGGGACCTTGCTACTTTGCCCAATGTATCTAGAGAAATCATTCCATTTTGTCAAACAAAGCACCCAAATTTCCAAAAGCTAGCAGCTAAAAGCCACTGCTTTATTTCTTTTTTTTTCCAAAATCCGTAACTGGCAATGGAAAGCATGAGATTAGATATAAACAAAACTATAATTCATAAGAATATATGATAGTATATTCAAAATAATAGAACTCCTATGCTAACATGAATATATTTATGGATGTATTTAAATAATGAACATATGTCTGTCTATCCTTACTGGGCAAAATGGGAGGACTATTATCCAACACATTAGAAAGTTTGATTGATTGATCATTTTGCCCTTATTCTTAATAGACTATTACAGTAGTAGACAAAGGAAGAAATAAAGTGCCCAGCCAATTGATCTGTATCATATTGGAAAGGTCAAAATCGAATTGTACATTATGACTGTCAGAAATACATAAAACATTAACATTTCCATACTATATTCTCATCACAGACATTATAATGGGGACTGAAAAAGACACAATATCTCTCCATTCCTATGATCAAAATAGCTATTAAGTTGAAAATAGAATGGCATAAATCTAATGACAAGAAAGGTGCTGACTAGAAGAAAATACTATGGATTCATTCCTTTCTGAGATCTCATGCAAGCCATCCTACATGAACTTGGATATCTTTCCTACAAGAAACATGCAAATTGACACATGTGTAATCATGACCTCCAAAGTAACATCTCTGTTAGAATTAGTCCCAGGCATGGGGCACCTGGGTGGCTTAGTCGGTTAAGCATCTGACTCCTGGTTTCAACTCAAGTCATGATCTCATGGTTTGTGTGTTTGAGCCCCATGTCAGGCTCTGCGCTGATAGCACAGAGCCTTCTTGGATTCTTTTAGTGCCCATCCCCTGCTTGTGTGCTCATGCTCTCTCTCTCTTTCTCTGAAAATAAATAAACAAAAATTAAAAAAAAATAGGCCAAAGCATAACAAAATGCTAATAATAAATATAATAAATATGACAAAAATAAATGTTATTAAATACGTCAGCTAAGAATTACATTTTGCATCTTAAAATGATGAAATATAGGACCCTGAGAAGAACTATACATAAATGTAAATATTCTATAAACAGCTTCAAATCTAATAATGACATTTTAAAACATTCTTTGTAATTGTTAGCTACATAGTTGTGTTATCCACAAAGGATTGTATAAAATACAGTATTTCTTATTAAAATCTGTATCAACACAACATAGACTTTGTATTGTATTATGTGGGATTTCTTAAAAATAAGAGTGTCAGCATGAGTTGTACGCACATACATGCATACATCAAACCATGAATTACATTACTTATTTGATATGCCTAGCAGGACAAAACTATTGGATTCACAGAGCATATTTTTTTAGAGATATGAATTCTAGGAAGTATTGAAAACTTGAGGTCCTTCTTTACCTTGAAGGCAATTTGTATTCTTTTTCTGCCTCCTGGCAATTCACTTTAAGCTGAAATTTATGTAGGAAACACCTTATCATAATTCCTACGTCTGAAGAAACTCAGTAATGACACCTGCATTGGAGGCCTCATTGTTATTTTAAAATACCCTTACTTTGAAAAAAAAATAGACATTACATTCTGGGTAATTGCTGAAGACACAATATTTATGAAAATTAAAACTTCCAGCAAAGGTTTTGTTTTAGAAAAAAAATTAACTTGAACATAAGTATAAATCAGTAAATATTTGAATGCCTAGAAAGTACAGCACTAATGTATTATGAAATACACACATGATAAAAAATGGGGGGGGGATGTTCCCAAGGAGTTTATAATCTAGTACAGATAAAATAAAAAGGCTGAATACCATCAATGCTACAAAAGACATTAAAATATACAGAAGGGAAAGTTTGAGGAAAAGAAGGTAATATGGGTGAATATATCAGAAAATGCTTCATGAAGGAAGTGAATAGGGCTTAACAAGCAGAAATGTCAGAGGAGAAAGCTTGAGGTAAAGAAAATGAAGAAATAAGAAAGTGTGCAAAATAAATGGGGCTAGTGTACGAAGTAACTGTGAGCAATCCAGGTACATTAGACGATGGCTTAAGCATCTAAAGAGGTACTGGAATATGGAAGCTGAAAAGTATGGTTGAGTCATATTGCTAATATCTTGAAAGTCAAGCTAAATGTGCCAGGTTTTACTTGATAGGGAATGGAGAAACTAAAACTGTTCAAATAAGGATAGGAAGAAGAAAGTTTAACACAGTAATTGTGTACAGAATGAATTGCATGAGCCATTTGTCCAAGTCATTTATCTTTCAAAGGCTTTTATGTGGATTAAAGAATAATCCTCCCATATAGGAAAATGTATTCCTAAATCTGAGTTCATCATTTTACTCTTTCCATATCTATATATGCCTCATATGACACCCTGAATGCACTTATTTACAGATTTTGGTATAGCCTTTCACATCCAAAATAAATGCAAAACAGTGTTTGCTAATGATTGAGAATAAATTGTATAGAAATGATTAAAGTTGTTTGAACACCACTATAATTCTCTAAATAACTAAAAATTAAGGCATGATGGAGAAAAGAGAACCCTCTTACACCGTTGGTGGGAGTGCAAACTCATGCTGTTCCTCAAAAAGTTAAAAACAGACCTACCCTACCATCCAGCAATTGCACTACTGGTATTTACTCAAAAGGTACAAAAATACTAATTTGAAGGGACACGTGCACCCTGATGTTTATAGCAGCACTATCAACAACAGCCAAATTATGGAAAGAGTCCAAATGTCCTTAGAGTGATGAGTGAATAAAGAAGATTTGGTATATATATAAAATGGAATATTACTCATACATAAAAAAGAATGAAATATTGCCATTTACAATGACATGGATGGAGCTAAAGAGTATTTTGCTATGTGAAATAAGTCAGACAATGACAAATACCATATTATTCCACTCATACGTGGAATTAAAGAAAGAAAACAAACAACAAACCTGGGGACAGGGGGAAGAGAGGAAAAACAAGAAATAGACTCTTACCTATAGAGAACAATCTGATGGTTACCAGAGGGACGGTGGGTGGGGTAATGGGTTAAATAGGTGATGAGGATTAAGAAGGGCACTTGTGATGAGTTGTGTCTTAGTGATAAATCACTAAATTCTACACCTGAAACTAATATTACACTGTATGTTAACTAACTGGAATTTAAATTTAAAGCTTGGGGAAAAAAAGAAATTAAGGCATGAAATGGGATAGGGCAGTGGTAATAAATACAAATACTGAAATTTAAGATAAAAAAAGGAAATCAAAGGTTTGATCCCAAGGGTTTGATCAGGAGGACTTAAAAGAATGGAAAACAAGTCATCAAAATACAAACTAAAACACTGTAAGAACAGTAGAGTCATTGGTGTTTCAGAACCTGCTAAATTCCAACTACACAGAAAAGACTGAGGGGAAGCTAAGTAGGATAAAGTTGTAATCAAAAGACAGGGTTTCTGGAAAAGGAAATTTCTAGAAGTGAAGTTTTATTGATAGTCTACACTACAGAAATGATTGAAACAATGGAAGTAAATGCTACTCAAAGGATAGAAACTATAAAAAAGAAATTCAAAGATGTTACTGCTTAGAATGCCTAGTTTAAATGAAAGGGGGTAAGCAAAAGAAAGAAGTCAGGCAAAGAACAAAAATATTGGACTGGTGATGCACAGAACTTAGATGATATTGCTGACAATGAAGATGGAGATCACATTACATGCTAACCATGGTGCCAGTTATTTCTTTTAGTGCCAATCATTTTTAAAGCTTTTTCAGATTTAACTCCCAGAACATATCTATGAGGTCTAGATTATTATTTTCCCTTTTTCTTTCTAAGTATTAAGGAAGTGATGTCCAGAGAGTTTAATGGAAGAAACAGCCTTAGGATTCACAATAAAGGGTATTTTTGAACATAAGGACCTTAGATCTTAACCTTAAAAATATTTCCTTTATGGACACCTGGGTGGCACAGTTGGTTAAGCATCTGACTCTTGATTTCACCTCAGGTCATGATCTCAGAGTTTTGGGATTGAGCCCCGCATTGGGCTCTGTGCTGACAGCATGGAGCCTGCTTGGGATTCTCTCTCTCTCTCTCTCTCTCTCTCTCTCTCTCTCTCTGCCGCTAGGGAGAGTGCACATGTGCGCATGCTCTCTCTCTTCCAAAATAAATAAATAAATAAACACTTAAAATATTTCCTTTAATAGTAAGAAAATCAAAAAAAGGAAAAAAAACAACAATAAACCTAAGGCTATACCATCACAAAATCAATCCTCAATGAAAGTAGGATAAACCTGCAAGCCCAGCACATAGTATTTAAATACATGAGACAGAAAAATGCATAATAAATGACTTAGGAAAGAGGAAGAAGTCATACCTAATTGCTTTCAAGTTGGGGTAGAGGAGAAAAACCTAGCATAACCTTTGGAGAGCTTCAGGAACTGATGTATCAAGTGCTGTGAGAGTATGGGCAGCAGTACAGAAAATGAGAGCATGATGGGAAGTTGGTTAAACCAAAAAAGGCAGTTGAATTTTGTCTCCTATGTCCTATATGTGACATAGGTGCACAATATGGAAGTCTGCTTTTTGCATTAGGTCAGTCTCTGCCTATCCACTCTTTTTCCTAAGCATATCCAGAAAAACAGCAGCCAGATTTATACCACACATGCAGGAGGTCTGACGGCCTTACACTAAATTCAGTGCACATAGAGCTTCCAATCAATTTTTAGTGCCTCATTGGTAAATATAAATGGGCTGCCAACATTTAAGGATGAATGATCCAGACAGAAGCAAGCAAAGAGGAAAAATGGTGACAATGATGGAAGGGAAAAATATATTAGTGATATCTTCAGAGCTAGCGGAGAAGATACAGCAGCTATTAAACAATATTTTAAAAATCATTCCGAGAAAAAGAAAAGAAACTTTGGAAATTTCAAATAGCTGTAAAATTGTAAAATGGTTGGAAGAAAAGTCAAATCTTACCTCTCAGGGAAAGAAAAAAGATGATGATTTTCAGTAAGAGAAAATAGAAAAGGAAATTGGTATAGAAATTGAAGTGATCCAAAATCTGGCTAACAGAACTTCAACAAAAGGAGAAAAGTGAAACTAAAGGAAAGGAACTCTTGAAAGCAATCATTAAAGCAAACAAACTTGGAAGCAGGGGCAGGGGATTCCACAGTGACAGGGTCCAAAACATGCTCAGCGCAGAGAACGAGAAGTAGACTCTTATTTAAAGTGTATTATCATGCACTTACAGAACACAAAAAGTAAGGGGAAGGTCGCACATAGTGGAGAAGTCCTAAAATAAATAACATTTGCTTCCTTGACATTTGGTAGAACTGGGGTTGCCTCGAATGTCCTACAGTGCAAGTCCCTTCTCACCCCATTCTGCTGCTATACCCTTAACAAAGGGAGCAGGCACAGCTCCTGCTTATTCTTGAGTAGTGGGTTTCAGTTCATGGATTATTTAGGCCCATGGTGTTATTCAAACAAGATAATCACGTCCTTCTATAGGAATGAAGGGAACCCTAACCTCCTGGTCCTGAAAAGCCTGCCTCCCACAGCTTCTTGTCTTTACTCTGTTCCAAAATGTACCCCTTTGTGGCCCTGCAGTACCCTCCTCCCCCTGCACTGTAAGCACATGTGCCTTATAAAATGCTGTGAATCTCCTCTGCTTACTGTCAGGTGCCACAAGTTCAGACATCCCTGTAACCACAGAGTGAGTCCTCCCCTCACTAATGGGGTGAATAAGGTGAACAACTGAAACACTAAAATATTTCAAAGAACAGAAAAGTCAAATAAAGGGGTGCCTGGATGGCTCAGTTGCTTATGTGACCGACTCTTGATTTTGGCTCAGGTCGGATCTCACAGTTCATGAAATTGAGCCCTGCAATCAGGCTTTGTGCTGACAGTGTGGGGCCTGCTTGGGATTCTCTCTCTCTCCCTCTCTCTCTTTGCCCCTCCCCAACTTGTGCACGTACACGCCTGCACACACACTCTCTCTCTCAAAATAACTGAATAAAAACTTTAAAACAGTCAAATAAAAATGATGATAAATCAGAATATCAGATTTTTCAGATGCAGCAGTACCAAGAGGAAGAAGTTTGAGCCAGTTTTCCAAATTCTGAGGCAAAATATATTTACAACCTAAAATTCTTTTTCCATTAGATATTCTAACACATATCAGAGAATAAAAGTCCTTGAGACTTTCCAAGTATAGAGCATTTGACTCTCTGTACCTTTTTAAAGGAAGCTATGTGAGGATGATTTCTGCCAAAGCAAGAAAATAAACCAACATAGAATTGTGATCCAGGGAACAGGGGACTCAACACAGTAGAGGGATGAAAAAAATTCCCGAGATCATAGCAAAAAGGAAGTATCCATGTGGTAGTTGTAGAGTAGGAGAAGAGTGCACAGGGTCATATTTTAGCAGGAAGTCAGACGTCTCCATTAGGCATGTGTTCAGCAAAATAAAGTATGCTTGAAAATGAGACGAAAGCTGTGACTATATGGAAAATTTTATAATGAGGCATTTTACAGACCTTTGGAGTGTTTGGAGTGACTTATTCCTAAGTTCAAAGAAAACCAAATGAAAGCAGGGTGGGGGTTGTCAATTTTTAACTTCTGTAACAAAATCAATGTAGAGGAGGAAAATGTAATCAGAACACATTTCTTGTTCACAGTGAACAATATCTGAAAAGCCATCATGCAAATACAATGTTTTTAAGAAAAATTAAGGTATACTTATATTGAGAGGAAAATAGAAGGTATAACTGAGACAAAGACCTAATAAAATCTTACAATAAGAAACTGTCAGGTAACATTTAGATTGATTAAACAAGACATAGCAGTATATTCATATTCTTTAGAGCTACGGCAATATTACCAAAGAAAATAGCTCAGTATTTTTTTTTTAATGTTTACTTGTTTTTCAGAGAGCTTGAGCAGGGGTGGGGGTGGGCAGAGAGAGAAGGGGACAGAGGATCTGAAGCAGGCTCTGCACTGACAACAGTGAGCCTGATGCGGGGCTCAAGCTCACAAATTATGATATCATGACCTGAGCGGAAGTCAGACATTCAACTGACTAAGCCACCCAGGTGCCCCCCAAATAGTTCAGTATTAAATGTGTTTGCCTTTGAGGTATAGGAGAGGTCTTAAAGAGTCAAGGAAACTTTTGGGGATAGTAATCATTTTGGGGATAGTTAATTATTTTTTTAAGTTTTTTTTTCAAAGTTTATTTATTTATTTTGGGAAACAGAGAAAAAGCATGAGTGGGGGAGGAGCAGAGAAAGAGAGGAAGAGAATCCCAAGCAGGCTCAGATCTGTCAGTGCACAGCCCAATACCAGGTTCGATCCCACGAACCTTGAGACCATGGTCTGAGCTGAAATCAAGAGGTGGACACTCAACCAACTGAGCCACCCAGGGGCCCTGGGGATAGTTTACTTTAAACCCGTTTTATCTAATACATTTGTTGAAAATAAATTAATTTTTAAAACCAATCTGGCTTTTATTTCTGATTATTGAAAATGTGCCCCATAGTTATACCCACTGACAGATGACTTGGTGTTTTCCACTATTTTTTCTGGTGAAAATGTAAGTGTAATTGCCTTCACCAAGACAATTTTTGTTATGTTAATTCTCCTTCTTCCCTCCCTTCTTTTCTTCCTTCCTTCCTTGTAGTGCTTCAATTTATTCCTTTGTAGCCCACATGGTAAATTAACTGGAATCTTCTTAAGAATCATTACGATGCTCTCATTAAGATTACCCTTTTGGGGGGTTCCTGGGTGGCTCAGTTGGTTAAGTTTCTGACTTCAGCTCAGGTCATGTTCTCATGGTTCGTGGTTCAAGCCCACATCTAGCTCTGTGCTGACAGCTCAGAGCCTGGAGCCTGCTTCAGGTTCTGTGTCTCCCTCTCTCTCTGCCCCTCCACCGTTCATGCTCTGTCTCACTCTCTCCCTCAAAAATAAACATTAAAAAAAATTAAGATTACCCTTTTGGGATCAAATTGTGTTTAAAATAAAATTATTCTTGAGTTTTATTTTATCTCTAGTTTATGACAATTGGGAACCGAATTTATCTAATGATTATCATCACCCTGAATTGCTAGGCCATGTGTGGCAATGAGTGCCTAATCAGTTTTTAGGATATTTTATTTCCGAAGATTCTAGTTGTAACTTGAGATATAAAAAAACAAGTTGATGATTCATTAAAAATATATAGCCAAGTTACATTTAAAAGCTACTCTTACAGAAAGCCTTTTATTATTTTTTGAGGTATAACTGACATACAACAATATATTATTTCAAGTGTAAAACAATGAATCCATATTGTATATACTGCAAAATGATCACCCTGATGTCTAGTTAATATTTTTTACCACATATGGTTGCTTATTTTTTCTTATGAAAAATTGTAAGATTTACTTTATTAGGAACTTTCAAATATGCACTACAGAATTATTAATTATAGTTGCCATGCTGTACCTTATATCCCCATGACTTATTTTATAACTGGACATTTGCACCTTTTGACCACCTTCACCCATTTTGCCCACCCCCTACCCTCTGCCTTTGGCAACCCCCAATCTGTTCTCTGTAACTATGAGTTTGTGTTTTTGTTTGTTTAAATTCCACATATAAATGAGATCACATGGTACTTGTCTTTCTCTGACTTATTTCACTAGCATAATGTCCGTTAAATTCCACTGCAGAAAGCTTTTTAAATGTCTGATAATTCACTTCAAGTCTAAGTGATAAAGTGATATAATGATATAATGAGAGGCCATTATTAGACTTGAGTCTGTAAGTCTACATTTAGAAACTAAACATTACCTAGGTATTACCCTGGATCCTAATGTGCATCCAAAAATTATATTCAAACCCTTTTTTTTTTGGCTATTCAAAGATAATACTAATATTAAATATGGCTTTACTTGTCAAAAAAATCATCCTTATATTTTAAGAACATGTATATGCTGTTTGGTTCTAAAGTGATGGTCACATGAAGATCTACATAGAAGTGAGTTTAGTTATTGTGGTTACATTTAATAGAAATCTGCAATTTGCCACTGTGGTTAAGGAATGAGGGGGTCTCTATCTAACAGCACCTATACTCATAACTGTTGGTGGAAATATAAGCCATGAGAAACTCCAGAGAGCTGTGCCCCACTTGAGAGTATAACAGAAAGAGGATACACTTCTTTAAGTGTATCAAGGGGTATGAAATAGGATTGCACACTTGAGGTGAGGCCAGGCCAGGGTAATGAACATGTCAAAAATGAATCCTTAAATTCATGTCTTATTTTATGCAGAACACTTTTTAATCTAATTTTTAAAAATTATCTTGTGAATTTAGATAAATCTAAAATATTTTATAATTTAAGAAAACTAACAATTTAGTAGTGAACACTTACATGTCAACTATAGAACAATTATTTGATTTTGAAATTAGTATTTGCTAAGCTAAATGGATTGAATTTTTCTTTTACACTCACAAAATAGGCTATAGATAAAATATCAGATCTGAGAGGAACCTCCAGTAAAGTAAATTACATGAGTAAAACGAATACCTTAAATATTTAAGGTATTTGTTTCAGACTCATTTTACCCTTCAAATAAGACAAACATCTAAAAAACAATGCCTGGGTGGCTCAGTAGGTAGAACATGTGACTCTTGGTCTCAGAGTTGTGAGTTTAAGCCCTACGTTGGGCCTAGAGCTTACTTAGAAAAAAAAAAGTAGCTTAAAAAAGGGGTCGGGGGCACCTGGGTGGCCCAGTCAGTTCAGCATCCAACCTTTCGTTCCAGCTCAGGTCATGATCTCACAGTTTTGTGAGTTCCAGCCCCGCGTCGGGATCTGCGCTGATAGTGAAGAACCTGCTTGGGATTCTCTCTCTTCTCTCTCTCTTTCTCTGCCCCTCCCCTGCTCATGCTGTCTCTCTCTCAAAATAAAGAAATAAACTTTAAAAAAAAGGTAAAATAAATAAATAAACAGGATAAAAAAACAACAATTCTAGTGCTACCTCATATACCAAACCAACTTACAGAAAAAATTGAAAAAAGTCATACGGATGCATACAATAACTTACATACATGTATGTAAGTAAATATTTATCTGGTATAATTGAATTAGGATTCTAATTAAATATCAAAAAATACTACAATATCATATCAAGTACCAACAGAGTAAAATACACATCAAATGATCCCAATTCCAAAATAGCCAATTAAAACTGACAAGGTATGGCAAAGAAATAGCACATGTATTTTACAGCTATTTCAAATTATTCCAAGATCTATAGGACCCAATAAACTAGTTTCAGGGGCTTCTGTAATCTAAATGGCAATTCTCATCACTTCAAATAAGATATCTAGGCGCATAAATTTGGTTTTATAAACGGCCAGGAATATTTTTCTTAAAACCTAGTCATAATTATACGAATCATTATTTCTGATTTTTCCTTGTTTAGCTTCATCTCTACTGGAGGTTTACTAAATTCTGACAAGCTATAGTACAAAATAATTGGCACTTTGTCATAACACACAGAAATAATATATACAGGGAAGACTGGTAATTTAAAACGGACAGCTGAAATCTGAAGTTAATATAGGAATCATCATAAAACCTATTGACTCTCAATCAAGGAATCTGATAGGAGTAATATCTCCTTTATGTTATCACGCCTATACTTCTGCAATGTGTGAACTGCCCAAGGACAGTGTCTCAGGGCATGGGAGTGTCCAAGTGTAAGGAAGAGTCAAGTCTTCCTGATAAAGAAAAAACAAATAAACAAAGCACACATATGGCATACAATGCTATATGTAACCAGAAAAAATTAAGTGAAAAGTTGAAGTCCCTATCCAGATAACTTATTGATACTTATCATTGGAAACTGATAAAAGCACAAGTAGCAGTCATGCTGCTTCTAGTGGTCCTCTGCTTTTTATTTGGGTTCTGGTGAGGCTTTAGAAAGTGAATTTTAACCCTCACATGTACAGGACTATGACTAACAGATGATGTGTCCCTTCTTACAAAAAAACAAACAAACATACAAAAAAACCGAGCTCATTCTTTATTTCTAAAACTGTAAAACTCCTTTCTCTGCTAGGGCTCAGGCCCACACTGGCTGTCATCTCACTGCAGGAAGAGGCCTGTTCGTCCCTGCCTGGAGGGATGAATAGAATACCTTGGTTTGTCCTTCTGATACATCAGTCACTATCACTCAGAAAACACAATAGCAAATTGACACATACTGGCATTGTGACACTCTGTCTTACACTAAAGCTTTCCCTCTGAAATTAAATATTAATTTTTTGTAGATGGGAAATTGTCTGCAAAATAATAATGTCTTGAATTATCATTCCACGAACAGATATGGAGTTTATTCATAGTTTCAATTGATGTGGTCTGAGAGGTTTTGCAAAATGAATAATAAAGGCCAAGGGTAGTGAGAGGACATTTCAGCATAACTCACAGAGTTGCCATGTTCATTTCAGACAAAGAGTCCATAGAAGTGGATTTCTGAAGACAGTGGTGGCTGGGCCCTTATGGAACACCTGACTGTCCCTAGACAGGCAAGATTTTGAGCCTAATGACATCCTCATAATGATGTGACTATTTTGTTTTATAATCGACTGCTACCAAAGAAGCTTTGACACTCTTCAGAAAACACTGGAGAGATGCCAAAAACAAGAAGAAGGGGAAACTTATGAGTTAATGTGGGTTGGGGAGGGGCGGTAAACATAACCCAAAACCTGACATTCATCTTCAAGAAAATTTCGTCATACCTATGCATTAAATGTGTATAAACAACAGTTTTCCTTATAGTACAAAATCTCATTATGCAACTATACTGAAAATTACTATGAGCTAAATTACTCTGTATTGTGTGTTACTAATTTAATAAGCACTTCAAGAGTAAAATTCTATCTTGGTAATGAATTGTATTAAATTAGTAGAGCTAAAGATGTAATCTATCCTTTTCCTAGTGATTCATGCTATCATTTTCTTGGGGAACCAAACCTAGAAGATTTATCTTATTGCTCAAAAATATGTAAATGTTCAGACCCCAAAGGGAATTTAAATATATTTAACTGAAATTTCTAATTTCTCAAATGAGGTAATTATAGCCCATATGGATGATGCTCATGCTCAATGGCATGGAACAAACCACTAACATCAAACTTCCTACTCGTACCTGACACTCTGTTCTGCTGTATCACATGTTGCCGGTGTTTGTGTGAAGCTGAGAAAATGTCTAACGTGGTGTCATGTGATCTCATAATACTGGTTAATGAGCATTATGAAAGCTCAGTCCCATATTTAATTTCTTTTCTTCCTTTTTTTTTTTTGAGAGAGAGAGAGAGAAAGAGAGAGAGAGTATGTGTGTGCATGCACACACACACAGGGGAGGGGCAGAGGGGGAGAAAGAGAGAGAATCCCAAGCATGCTCCATGCTCAGTGTGGAGCCCCACATGGGGCTCAATCCCATGACCGTAGGATCATGACCTGAGGCGAAATCAAGAGTCAGACACTCAACCAACTGAGCCACCCAGGGGCCCCAGTTCCATATTTCATGTTGTCTGAATATCTGATGCTAGATACCTTTAAGTTTTTCCAAAGCAGAAATTAGTTCTTTATCAAATATGATATTCCTATTCTCATCCTAGTGATTTTGTTTACATGAAATGTTTGAGTGAAGAAGATAAAAAGGCCACCATTTCAAAACAGTACAGTAGGGAATTGTGATAAATAGCTTTTCAAAGACATGCTGACAGATGCCATTAAAAACCACAAGCTATTAAACCTAGAGTCTCATGTATGCTTTGTTCTTGATTTCTAAATTTATCCCAGGTTGTTTTCAGAACTTAAAACACAGTCATGGGAGGTTGGTGATTAGAGAAACTATTTGAAGTTTCACAATCAGAACAGCTGGTCCAGAGATGACAGAAGATGATGCTGAGTTGTATGAAGCAAATGCAAAATAGTAAGCGGAGGATGTTTTGGCAAGTAATGAGAGAAACCATCAGAGACTTATTGCAGGTGTCAAATCGCATTTAGGTTATATGTGTTTTCCAGACCTAGTGTTTCCATTGGCCCTCTTACTTCTAAGTGAAAAAGCTCTATGATGATTTGAGAAATATAAAAGGAATAGAGTTTTGATTTCAAAAAAGCATAAAACAAATATATGGCATTAGTATTAAAAGGGCAAGTCACAAGTTCTAAGGGCATAAAATTGTCATCATCTCTCACCTAAACTACTATAATTACTCCCTAACTGGCCTCCCTAAATAAATCTTCCTCCCTTAGAGTTTAGTCTACATAGACAATACAGAGTGGCCAATTTTTGATTCAGGCCATCTAATTATTCTACCCCAAATCTCCCAAGGCCTTTCATCACATTTAGGATAAAATTCAAATCCTTTCCCTTTGCCTGCATAGCCCTGAGATGTACATGTATTTTGTTACATCTATTTGTTTTTTACATGTATTTTGTTATGCATCTATTTGTTTCATGTACTCATTATCTGTCTTGTGAACTTGAATGTAAACTCCATTAGATCAGATTATTGTCCGTTTCATTTATCTTATATCCTTAGTGCCCCAAACAATGCCTTGCACACAACAGCATTCAATAAATATCCAACGGAGTAAAAATGAATAAAGACACTTTTATATTATATAAGGTTTCCAATGTATTCCATATGCTTCTAAAGTAGCTAAAGCTCAACTTAACCCAAATATAACAAGACTTTTAAAGGCTTGGGGAGGAGTCCCATTTTATTCCTCTTAGTATCATGATAGACTATACTTATGGCCTAGGATTTATCTTCTGACTTGGATGTGGCTCTGATATATTCATACTAATGTCTGTTATTAATGTCTTCTTTTGGACTATTACTTATTATCTTGGTATACCATTTGAAATTATATTCATTTCCCAGTGTTTCTTGTGGAAAATGATAGATTTCCAGTTGCCTCTCAAACATCATCTGTTTCAACAAGCAAAATATATACACTAGTCCTCCTTTCCCCAAAGCTTTCTCCTAATTTTTGTCCACACCACACCAGCCCTGCACCCTGATTTGGATAAAATCTTCAACTCTGACTGGTAAAGCAGAACTACCCCCAGCGGGATCACATCTCTGATTACATCAGAAACAGGGCTATACACTTCTAAGATATGCTCTAAAAAGCAGGAAATTATATTATTGTCATAATGTTTAATTTATTTAAAGTGACAACATGTATTACTACTTAGCAGTTAAAACATTTCTTACTCTCTTAAACCAATTTGTATGCTATCTCAAATTCATTGCATATTCTAAACAACATAATACTCAAATCAAAATTGATGAAGTCTATATGACACTTCTTTAAAAAGGAAGGCAGCTGCTACCATTCTGGCAGATATAGGCGGTTCCTATAGCTGCAGGAAGAAAATTAGCCTGAGGATAACAATTGCCTCTCCCTGGGCATTTATGTTGCAAGATCTTGATCGGAGGTCATATTTTTGTTATCACATTGTGTTTCCTCAGGGTAAGTAGGAAAGTATGCTTAAATGGCCTAATTGAGTGTAAATCTATTTCACTAAGAGGCTAAGATATTTCTAAAGGTGGTTTGCCAAAAGGGCTGAATACAATTGAAAATATCAATGTTTTATATCTGGTTCAGTATCATCAATGTCCTCACTATCCTCTCTTTTGCTGAGGCGCTGGAATGCTCTCTCAAAGATGAAGAATTATTATATAGGCCAGTCAATTCTGAGGCTTAGTATTAATGCCAAAACCCATTTTCCATGTTTGTATCTTTCTTCATCATATGTGAGCTACATTTATTTTGCCTGTCCTTCCAGATACGTGTTCACTCTTCCCCTATTCTGCTTTATGCCCTGGGAGATTGACCTCTATGGATTTCACTAATGGGATCCTTTGCGCTACCGTTAAGACTGGAGAATAAAGAGTACTAGTAGAAATACCAGAAGAGTTAGGAGAATAAGGTAAATCCTGGTTCTCTTCTGTGGGGTCTGCTTTGGCTGGCTATATCTCATGACTGACTCTCTCTCTCTCTCTCTCTCTCTCTCTCTTTCTCTCTCTGCATTATTCTGCGAATCCCTCTGCTCACCACTTAGGCTTCAGTCTGTTGTTGGTGGACTACTGCTAGCACAAGACAGTCCATTACCACTTGCATTTTCCTTATTTGGCTTCTTGCCCATATTTTGATAAAATAGTATATTTATTAAACTCTCTTGCAATTACTCAATATGAGGGTCATGTTGGAAACCTGACATCATCATCCAAGGCTAGTCATGGGGAAAAGTAAAAGACAAATCCTCTGCCTGCTGCAGAGCCTTAAAGAACCATTTCTGCAGGGCACCTGGGTGGCTCAGTTGGTTAGGCATCTGACTTTGGCTCAGGTCATGATCTCACGGCTTGGGCGTTCGAGCCCCGCATCAGTCTCTGTGCTGACAGCTCAGAGCATAGACCCTGCTTCAGATTCTGTGTCTCCCAGTCTCTCTGCCCCTCCCCTGCTCATACTCTGTCTCTGTCTCTCTCTCTCAAAAATAAATAAACATTAAAAAGAAATAAAAAAAGAACCATTTCTGATCATAACTTTCCCCTAGGAGTCCACACTTGACTCTGAAGCAGGAATGTTTTCATATATATATCACAAATAAAAATCAGGCTTATGGAAGTACAGATGAGTAACAAAGTTATTAAAATACTCTTTGGTGAGATACGTCCTTTGACTAATTTTAGCCAGTTTAATTTTCAATCATCTTTTGAGATTCTATTGCCTTGCTAATTTCAAGCAAGTCTGGGAAAGTGACCTTAAACATAGTAACTTTAAGGTATACCCCTCCTCTTCCCTCTCTTCTTTAGGACATTGAGTTTAAGACGATTTGTTATATGAATTGTGTGAAAAAAAATCAGAGTACTTGGGATGTATAGATTAGTCTGGAAATGACAAAGTTTGCTGTTTTAAAAATATTTTTTTAAAGATTTTATTTTTTAAGCGATCTCTATATCCAACATGGGGCTCAAACCAACAACCTGAGACCAAAAGTCAGATGCTCCACTGACTAAGTCAGCCAGGAGCTCCTAAAAATATTTTTATTCACTGATTCAAATAAGCTATAATCTGCTCAGCTATGATAAACTCATATATGTATTTTTCAAAAATAATGTTTTTATATTTAGTAAAATTATTTTGTTATTTAAAACTTCTTCTTTGGTGTGTTTTAATTTTAAACTTTTTAAAAACTATTCCAATTTTGCTATTAAAAACAATGCAACAAGCATATATGTATAAATATCCTCATACATTTTGATCAATATAAACTTTGGCAGACTTAGTAATTCACTCTTCACAGATGTATTAGGACTTCTGTATGCATAATGTTTTGAATCTTTAGCTTTTTAGATAAATAGATAGACATAGATATCCATATCCATATCCATATAGATATACATATCCATATGTTATCTCTGGTATTTCTCATTGCCTTTTATGATATATCGTCACTTGACTGCTTTCAATTTATGAAAGAGAAGGCATCAAACTTATTAATATTCACACTTACCCCTGTGTGGAAACCAGTCTACCTCTATTCATTGCATTGAAATATGAGATTTAAGTATTTATTTTAATTCATTTTTTTAAGAAAGAGAGAGAGCGAGCTAGGGAGGAGCAGAGAGAGAGGGAGAGAGGGAATACCAAGCAGGCTCCACACTGTCAACACAGAGCCCGATGTGGGGCTTGAGCCCATGAACTGTGAGATCATGATCTGAGTTAAAACCAAGAGTCGGACCCTTAAGCGACTGAGTCACCCAAGCACCCCAGCATTGAAACAAGAGATTTCAGGTTAACAAAACCATGTCTACATCATGGCTATTTTTTTCGTGTGTGTGTGACAACAGAGTTCTTCATAAGAACTCATAATGATCTGTTTCCAATTATAAACTTTTTTCCTGAGAATTCTCAGATTCCAACACATTCTTATATAAGAGAATGAAAATAAATATTCTTAGGAATTTCTTCATAGTTTTAAAGAATGGTCAAATACCCCTGAGTCATCCCCCAAAATGCTGAATTTAAAAATGAAAGACGTTCTTCAAATTTCAGCATCTGTCTCCATATTCTTTATACTGTAGGTACAGGATGAAAGGAATCCTTGGTCTCCCTCCCATTTCAGGGCTCTTGTTTATTTAATTCTGCTCTCCCCAGTGGCATGTTTCCTCAGGCTCACCTCAGATTATGTTCCTGTTCTGCCCATAACCGTTTGCACTCTCTCTCAGAAAAGACCACTTTTTCTTTGATGGATATTATGACAATAATTTTTATTTTTGTGGAAATTTATGTTTTTGTTGGGGACTTATAATTTATCAGAAGCTTATTACAAACAGTAGAGTATTTAGTTCATATTCTTTATTTACAGAGGGGGAAATTTAAGTTTAGTGAAGTTGAGTAACTTTGTCCAGTGTCCCTATAGCCTCTCTTTTAATCACAAATTCCAACCCACAAATGACCCACTGCCATGTATTAACAGTGGGTGGTAAGACAGAAGGCCTCTAAGTTCAGTTCTAGAGATTCTTAGAGGCACCACTCTCACTTGACTCCCTGGAAGTGGTCAATTATGGGCAACAATGCTGTTTCCTGAAGATTCTCTGTTTCTGTTTGGAGAACAAAGAAACTCTTAATTTTCAATCCCAGATGGTGATAGTAAATTGTCTCTGCTCACAGCAAAGGAACTAATTCCATATGTAGACCTGTGTGAGGAACAAGATGAGCCCCATGTTTCAGTCTCCATTTGTCTGGATGAGCTAGTTTTGAGGAAAATGTAATTCATGAAGTATATGTTTTCCCTGAAATACAATAACTATTTCTTTATGCATGCCATGCAAATTAAGCATATATACATATGTGTGTGTGTCCATATGTAGGCTTTGTAAATATAAATACATTGACAGGTAGATAAAACCATAGATATAGATAATGGGAATGGGCTTAGATAGTACAGAACAATAGTTCAGCATGGCGTCTGAGTCAGACTGCTTGGTTTTGAATCTCAACTCTCTAACATGTTTCGTATTTTTGAATTGAGTTGATAACCCATCTGAAGTACAGTCTAAAGGCAGAAATAAACAATACAATGCAATACAACAAAACAAACAAACAAACAAACAAAAAAGGAGAGAAAACAAAACTTTGAAGGCTAATAGCCTGGATTCAGATCAGAGTCCCACTACTTACCAGAAATAAGATATTGGATAACTTTTTTCACCTCTTTGTTCTTCACTTTTTGAATCTGTAAAGAAAGAATAAAATTCCAGTCACCTCAACTAGCTCTGAGGAATGAATAAGAGTATAATTTAGAAGTTTACCTGGTACATTATAAGAGCATTAGAAATGTTAGCTATTAATTGCCATCAATCTATTCAGAAACCAGGAGACAGAAAGAGCTACTGTTCATTGAGGGCTTCAGGTTTAGCATATGCTTTGCAAAAAACACAGTCTCCACTGGAAGTGTTTTCTACTTGAGTATGAATGAATATGCAAGGAGGGCTTAAACTGAAGGTCTTTGACAATGACAACGCTAAAATTCTAGTAGTGAACAGTGATACAAGTATTCATAAAACAAAAACAAAAGAAGATGTGATTGAATTATAATACCAGCTGAAAACACAAGAACTAGGTTATACGACTGACAAACTAAAGTTCAGTTTCTGCAAGATAGTGGAGTCAAATACTAAATGCGGATGGGAGTTTATATCCACCTCTTGGACCAGCTAGGCTGGCTTTGAAAATTAAGGTTAGTTCAAGATCCTAGACAGTCCCACTCTCTCAAACGTGATATCCTATGGAAGCAGTAATATGGGTTCCACTTGGTAAGCTGTTGTCAGAAATAAATGTTATCTGGTAAAAATGTGATTATCAGACATGACCTAAGAGCATCTGGTTTTATCTAAGTGATTACCTTGGAACTCCAGTCAGCTACCACTGATAAGAATTCATAGTAAACTCTAACATTTATAAGAATTTGTAGTAAATTATAACAACTTTTTAATCATTTCCCCCAAAGTGATCAATTCAAAATAAACTTTAAAAATTTTACATCTTCACAGCATAAAAATTGTAAGGACATGATATAATTTTACAAAGAAATATCTAATAAAAGTAACTCAATACTGTTATTTCCTCATCACTGAAATTTTTAAAAATATAACTGTATATAAATGTTTAGTCCAAATAAAATTGCTACCCTAAAATAAATTAGGGGATAATTTTGATGTCAACCTTTAATATTTTGTTTCTTTCAGAAGTAAAACAATGTAAGCAAACTAACAGTACATCAATGTATTCTGATTTAATTCTCTCAACACCCTATAGGTGACAATTATAAAAAATATGATATGAATGTGCAAAATATTTTTGTACATTTGCTTGTATGTGTAGACACAAGTGTATATATTTGTTTTTAATACATTTGGGATGACATATACTTTCTTATATGTAACTTTGCAACTTGCTATATTACTTTTAAAAATATCTTGCATCCTAAGCATACTTTTAGATCTCTTTGCTCCTGGTAATTATATTTAATGATTTTATAATTTTCTCTTATATGAATAATTCACAGTTTATTTAAATATTCCCTACTAAGTGGATATGGATGTCATTATATTATATTGTAATATGTGGCCATTATAAACAATGTTACAGTGAACATTCATATACATGCAAAAATTTTGAATATTTCTGTAGGAATCAACTTTTCAGATAAAATATCACCCTAATATCAGTACTTCTGTGTATTAACAATCTTATATTTTCAAATGTACTAACATATGCACAATTTAAACTTTTAATTTTCACTAATATTTGGTAGTTTTGTTGGGCATCTCTGTTGACAAATTATAGTTTATTTCTTTAAATCAACTGCTTATATCTTTCCTTTGTCCTGCTAATTTTCTGTACTTCTGGAAATCTTTATATATTGATATTTTGCCTTCTATATTTTTTGTGAATATTTTCCCCCTAAATGTTGCTTGTCTATTAGCCATATTTAAATACAGAGAATATCTTCATGTTTATGTAAGCAAATCTGTTGGCCTTTTTGTTGATAGTTTCTGACTTTCATTTTGGCTTTCCTAACCAAAATAAAATTGAGCAGCAAGAACTCTGGCTGAAAAACTCAATGGTGAACACTTTCATAAAGCAACTATAAATTAGTAAGTGGGATTATAATTTTTGTAACATTAGTATTATACCGAAGGCATATTAGCTAGGAACGATGTGTAGGCTGAGAGTGTGTTCTCACTGCTGATCAGACACTGCCATTTGAAGATATGTCTACACAGATCTTACAAGGGCTCTACTTTACCATTTTAGACTAATAATTAGCATATGCTTTATATATAAATCTTGTTCTTTCACATTTAAACCAATTCACCTTTTGATGTGCTAATGTTTGCCAGAACTACAATCAAACTCTAATAAGAACATATCTTAGTATATTTTTTTCTTAGCGATATCTATTCACAAAATATTATATTTTTCAGACCAAATTTATGCATGCTCCTGGTTAATTATTCCTACACTGTGCCATCTCTATGTCTGTCTTTTTGAAGGAAAACAAAAATGGATCTGATGATGCTAAATTAGTATAAGGTGCTATCTTAGCCCAGTTGGGCCACTATAACAAAAGACTGGGTGGTTTACACATGGAAATTTCTTACAGTCTGAAGGCTGGGAAATCCAAGATTAAGGTACCAGCAGATTTAGTGCCTGGTGAGAACCTACTTTGGATGGTTTTCTTCTTGCTGTGCCCTCACAGAGCACAAAGGGTAAGATAGTTCTCTGGGGTCTCTTTTATAAGGGTAATAATTCCATTCACAAAGACTCTACCTTCATGGCCTAATTACCTTCCAAAGGTCCCACTCCAAATATCATCACAGTGGGGATTAGGTTTCAATATAAGAATTGGGAAGGGGGTGGTGAGCACAAACATTCAGTCTATGGAAAGTGCTAGGAAATTCATTTATCTCTTCTTTAGTGTGTTGCTAATGTTTACTTGATGATCACAGGAAGAAATATGAACTATATCCTTTAAATATTTGCAAATGGAGGGGCGCCTGGGTGGCGCAGTCGGTTAAGCATCCGACTTCAGCCAGGTCACGATCTCGCGGTCCGTGAGTTCGAGCCCCGCGTCGGGCTCTGGGCTGATGGCTCGGAGCCTGGAGCCTGTTTCCGATTCTGTGTCTCCCTCTCTCTCTGCCCCTCCCCCGTTCATGCTCTGTCTCTCTCTGTCCCAAAAATAAATAAAAAACGTTGAAAAAAAAATTTTTTAAATATTTGCAAATGGAGAAAATGAACTCAAATCCAGGTTATCTTATTCATGGTCAGGTATTTTTATTTATTTTGCTTTTTTCCCCACTGTATAAAATAAGTTCATAAATTACCAACATAATTTGAACACTGATTCTGTGAAGGCAAAAAATTACACTGGACAAAGTTAGTCAGGCAAGGAAGATTTTAAAGGCTATCGTGATGGGGGAAGAGAGGTTGGAACTGAGTCTAAACTTAATTCCTATGAAGTAGAGGGAGGGAGTATTCCTTAGGGCTAGAGTGAGCTTGTGGAAATTGATGGGAGAATGTTATAGGTCATCTGTGTTTGCTCAATTGGCTTATCCAGAGGAAAAATAAGCTTGTCATATCTTTACAACAGAAGGTAGTTTCACAACTTGGAGCAAGGCACCTGCAGAAGTTAGGTCCCCATTCTCTCACAAAACTGAGAGATAAGAGTACTGTCACCTTTGATGATTACATTTCAAATAAATGCATCTCACTTCCTTGAGAAAACCATTCCTGGGGTGTAAAACTTGCAAGAGGCTTTTAAAAAGATTTACATCTCAACATGGCTGAGAAAGAATTTACAATTACAAGTTTCCTAAAGTAAATGCTCTATGAAAGGGGAGGTCAGGGGCTTAGAATCAGGAAGAAGCTTTCATTAAAGTGTAGTGATGATGACCGGGACCATTAAAAGCATCTTGATTGATACAAACTGAAAATCTCAAACAAAAAGATCTTCCAAATGATGCCCCTTGTAACCTCAGCATGAGATTCAAACCCCTCTCACTGAGGGATGTTTAAGTATCAGCTGCATTCAGAGATATGCATATCGACTTTCAGTCATTGGAAAGGTGTAGATTTTTGTTTTTTTGATTGAGTGAACGTGTGTGGTTGCAATTCATCTTTCACAGAGTGTAGAACTAAATAGTAAAAAACAATTTATCCTTCTAAATTAAATAATTTATTCTTCTAATTTAATAATTTAGATAAACAATTCATTCTAAATTTTTTTATTCTTTACTAAACATTAAAAATTATAGTTCACTAAGGCTTTTGATATTTTAAATGACGCAAGCTGTGTCATTTGTATTTACTTTGAAAAGCCAGGTGGCTGTGGTATTATTGTACTTTTAATCATCTTAGTCGTTTTTTTCCCCTCAAAATTGCTTTTCAACCAAGTAAAATTATTTGGTTTTATCTTGAGATGTTTTACAGCCACAAACGTTAATATCTAACTCTCCACATTTTTTACTAGATTGTAACTTAGATATATGACTTGTAATGATAATTTTTCAATTGATTATGGGTGATTTAATAAACAATAACTAGAAATATATATTAAATTATAAATTTGGCATTTGCTGGAAAATGTCTAAGAGATGTGGTATCAAAAATAATGTGTTAGAAATGACACCTCTCTAGGGCACTGTGTAACAATAGACTGAAATTTCGCAGCATTCATTGCAGCAATTATCACACTTGCTATGCCTTTAAATGTGTCTTCACTTATAAATCTTGGGCAATTAATGTAAACAACACCGACATATTTTCTCCTATCAAACACCCCCACATTTTTCTAAGCTATTATAAAATTCAAGCACCTTACAGTGAAAAAAATTACACATTAAAACTAGAAAGAAAGAACAATAAGTGGATATATTTATATTCTGTAATGTAAAAGAGACAGAGGTAGTTAAAGGATTAAAAACATTAACAACTAATATTTGTCAAGGAAGCCAAGAATATTCCATGAAGAAATGACAATAATTAGGGCTGGGAAAATTGAAACAGGATCCCTATCTTATTCCATTAAAAAAAAAATTAACTCAGTGACGCCTGGCTGGCTGCTAGTGGAGTGTGTAACTCTTGATATTGGGGTTGTGGTTTGAGCCCCATGTTGGGTGTAGAGATTACTTAAAAACAAAATCTTTAAAATAAATAAAAATAATATAAATCTTTTTAAAAAATCTTAAAAAAGGTTAACTCAGAACAAAGACTAAAATATAAGAAGTGAAACCAGAGAGATCCTAGAAGAAACACAGGGAAAAATCTTTTTGACATGGGTTCTGACAATGATTTTGTTTTTGATATGACATCTAAAACACAAGCAACCAAATTAAAAATTAAAAAATGGAACTATCAGACTAAAAAGCTTTTGAACAGCAAAACACATGATTAATAAAATGAAAAACAATAAAATGGGAAAAATATTTGCAAACCATACATCTGATAAGGAGTTTAAAAAAAAAGCAAGAAAATGATTTGGTCAAATAATGGGCAAAAGACCTAAAGAGGCATTTTTCCAAAGAAGATATTCAAATGGCCAACAGGGAGTTAAGGAGTATGCTCAACATCACCAATTATTACGAAATGTATATCAAAACCACAATGAGATATCACTTCACAGCTGTTAGAATGGTTATCATCAAAAAGAGAAAAGATAACAAATGCTGGTGAGGATATAGATTCTGGTTATGCACAAGTTCTGAGATCACTCTCTGTAACCCAAAGTATGACCTACAACCTAGTAGTTTTCCTACAGATTCTAAGAAAACACAGCAAATATGATCCCATATTCCTAAAAGTGTTTAAGTTGAAAAGCATATTTAAAGAAAATTAATGGCTTTCAAAACATGGTTTACTGATGTGGGGTCCAAAGACAAAAGAAATTTAGAACAAAGTAAACTTCCTTACTACTTAGCCCATGGACAAGTACTTGGGACAGAGTGACCTTCTTCAAGAAGCTCAACTTCTTCAATGTTGATATTTTGCTACAGGCAAAAAGAAACTCTAGCTTGACATTGGCCTGATCTCCAGATCCTATAAGTCTTTTTTAACATACAAAAATTCCTTTGGAGACTTCCTTTATCTGTACCCCCCAATATATATGTTAGCAATCATCCCCCAAACATATGACCCACTGATATACATCCAAGGGTCTCATAAGTAAGAGATCATTACTACTAGACAGTAGTAAATAACCTTATCCTAACAACAGCTAGTCCCTCAAAGTCCTGGAAAACTGGCTTACAAATTCTTTGGAGACATATATGATACCTAACCCCATCTCAACTTGAAAGTGTATAATTAGTCACTCCTCACAATCCCAGTGCAATTCTTTCTGCCCACAAGTCCTGACTCTGTGCTTTAATAAAACTACCCTTTTGCACCAAAGATGTCTCAAGAAATCTTGACCATTTGCTGCTGAACCCCAATGTTTCACATCATTTATTAGATGAAGAAGTTACTGTACAATTTAAAATATCAGCAAAATTTGAAAATGTGTCCTTATTCCTGAACTTTTTAAAGTAGAGTGTAAATTAGATTCCTAATTAAACAGAAGAAATTCTGAATCTTCTGATACAGATAATATTAATAGGTAATAAAGAAAATACTAAAAGAAGCACCAACCTTGTACTAACACTGTACTAACCATTTAGAATGTATCACATATTAAATATGTAAAAATATGCATTAAATAAAACTATCATACAAATAAGGTAATGTTGCTATATGATAGGATAAAAGAATACTAGAGTACATATTATTGCTTTAAAGATCTTGGCCAACATTTGAGCTGAACAGTAATGTAAAAATGGCAGAACTTGGAGGAGGGGCCAAGATGGTGGAACACGATGGAAGGATTTTTTTGCATCTCTCATCCCTGAAATACAGCCAGATCAACACTTAATCAGCCTGCACATCTAGAAAACTCATTTGAGCATTAACACAACAATCTGCACAACCTGAACCAGAGAACTCAGCAGGTACTTGGTGTGGAGAGGTGAACTGGGGAAGAAAGTTGAGGAGAGCAGGGAACTGTTTTTGCTTTCAGAGAGAGGACAGAGACAGGGGAAAAGTACAGAAAGCATCCCCCATTCCCCCTCCCAAAAGCAGCTGGAGAGAAAAGAAAGAGTACACAAGGGACTGAACAAAAAAGGGAGGAAGGAGAAAGAAGAGGGTTTAAATTCCATTAAGACTCTAAACAGGGGAGTGCAGAGTCTGAAACTCCGCAGCTCGATACCTGGCATGCTCTGGTAGAAAGGGCAAATCTTTAGGAGCAGAGAGTGAGGTCTGTAGGACACATGGGAGAGGGGGTTCCCCTGCTGGGAGGACATTTGGTAGACACAGGCTGTGCGGCCTCCCCACAGGCAAAGGTCCCAGTGGACCCTGGAGAACAATCACATTCACTGGTGCTGGACAAGGTCCTTAAGGGTGAAGCCTGGCACCAGAAGTGTGTTGTGATTTTCCATATCCCTGAAACGCTGCTGCTACACTATCATGGGAACTTTTTCTGTAGCGGCCTGGGATCCAGCCACAGTCTCTGGGCATTGGAAGCAGTGTGGTCTCCCGATCGTTCCTGGGGGTGGGTGGCATCTGGCCATTGCTCAGTGAAACCCTCCCCCAGAAGGTCCCAGTGGGTCAAAGTCACGGTCCTTCAGAAGTGAGGGGTTGGGAAACACAGCCATATCTGAGATAAAACTCAGGAGGGAGGTGCTGCCTGGCAAATTGATGGCTTGGTCATGGACAATGTAAAAACAAAGAGTGGACAGAAGCCAGAGACAAAAAGGGTGTGCAACTGCTGGTCAGGGAGAACATAGAGTTCTGATACTAGAGACTGGGTAGCTGGGTGATGCCATTTTCACCCCTCCTGTGCATGCGCATACACAACTACAGGTGCCACAACAATCCATCCCAGTAAGCTAAGCAGCACCATCTAGTGGTGAATGGAGTCGTTACACTAAGTCCCGCCCAACTGGGCCAACCTCGCTCTTCAGGAATAACATAAATGTCTCTGCCTGCTTAGTTTATGGACTATAAAGTGCATCACAGTTCAACTTCTAGGAGAAACTGATGTAATTTCAATCGTACTTCAGACTGTTTGCTAGTGCATCGATTCAATTTTGTTTCTTTTCTTAGTCTTAACTACAGAAAGAGAAAAAATTATTTTTATTTTCCATTACTATTAAAATATTTTTCTTTAAAATTTTTTCTACTATACTTATTACTTTTGGTAAATTTTTCAAATTCTACTTTTTGCTCCCATCATTTAATTTTATTCTATTTCATTCATTGTATTCATTTTTTCAAATTTCCGAACATTTTCCTTTTTTATTTCCTTATCTTTCCCTTTTTTCTCTAATCTATCAAGTTCCTTTCAACAACCAGACCATAACACGCCTAGGATCTAGCATCCTTTATTTGATTTTTTTGTGTTGTTTTACATTTTTTAATTTTAATTTTTTTCTTTTATCTTATTAGTTCCTTTTCTTCCTTAAAATGGCAAAAAGAAGGAATTCACACCAAGAAAAAAAAAAACAGGAAGAAATGACAGTCAGGGACTTAATCAACACAGCTATAAGCAGTGCAAAAGAATTTAGAATCACAATGATAAGAATACTAGCTGGGGTTGAAAACAGATTAAAATCCCTTTCTGCGGAGATAAAATCTAGTCATGATGAAATAAAAAAATGTTATCATTGAGCTGCAATCTTGAATAGATGCCATAGTGGCAAGAATGGATGAAGCAGAGCAGTGAATCAGCAATATAGATGACAAACTTAAGGAGAACAATGAAGCAGAAAAAAAGAGGGAGACTAAGGCAAAAGAGCACAATTTAAGAATTAAAGAAATCAGTGACTCATTAAAAAGGAACATATCAGAATCATAGGGGTCTCAGAAGATGAAGAGAGAGAAAAAGGGGTAGAAAGGTTATGTGAGTAAATCATAGCAGAAAACTTTCCTAACCTGGGGAAAGACACAGACATCAAAATCAGGAAACACAGAAGACTCCCATTAGATTCAACAAACGCCAACCATCAACAAGGCATGTCATAGTCAAATTCACAAAATACTCAGGCAAGAAAAGAATCATGAAAGCTGCAAGGGAAAAACAGTCCTTAACCTACAAGGGAAAACAGATCAGGTTTGCAGCAGACCTATCCCAGAAACTTGGCAGACCAGAAAGGAGTGGCAGGATATATTCAATGTGCTGAATTGGAAAAATATACAGCCAAGAATTCTTTATCCAGCAAGGCTATCATTCAAAAAGAAGGAGAGATTAAAGGTTTCCCACACAAAAATCAAAGGAGTTCATGACCACTAAACCAGCCCTGCAAGAAATTTTAAGGAGGACTCTCTGAGGGGAGAAAAGACACACACACACACACACACACAAAACACCTAAAGCAACAAAGACTATAAAGGACCAGAGAATACCACCAGAAACTCCTACTCTACAGGCAACATAATGGCAATAAATTCATATCTTTCAGTACTCACTCTAAACATCAATGGACTAAATGCTCCAATCAAAAGACATAGGGTAACAGAATGGATAAGAAAACAAGATGCATCCCTTCAGATTCAATGTAAGGGGATAGAGAACCATCTATCATGTTAATGGTGGACAAAAGAAAGCTGGAGTAGCCATACTTATATCAGACAATCTAGACATTAAAATAAAGACTATAACAAGAAATGAAGAGGGCATTATATCATAATTAAGGGGTCTATCCACCAAGAAAACCAATAATTGTAAACATTTATGCTCCAAATGTAGAAGAATTCAAATATATAAATCAATTAATCACAAACATAAAGAAACTCATTATTAATAATACCGTAATAGTAGGGAACTTCAACAGCCCACATACAACAATGGAC
Organism: Neofelis nebulosa; assembly: GCF_028018385.1. Classification (NCBI taxonomy): domain Eukaryota; kingdom Metazoa; phylum Chordata; class Mammalia; order Carnivora; family Felidae; genus Neofelis; species Neofelis nebulosa. The sequence continues at coordinate 31,735,768 of NC_080785.1, forward strand.
AGATCATCTAAACAGAAAATTAACAAGGACACAATGGCTTTGAATGACAAACTGGACCAGACGGACTTAACAGATATATTCAGAACATTTCATCCTAAAGCAGCAGAATACACATTTAACCAAGAAGTTAAAGAAGAAATTAAAAAGTACATAGTAGTCAATTAAAATGATAACACCACAGCCCAAAACCTCTGGGATGCAGCAAAGGCAGTCATAAGAGGGAAGTATATAGCAATCCAGGTCTTCCTAAAGAAAGAAAAAAGGTCACAGATACACAACCTCCTTACACCTTAAAGAGCTGGAAAAAGAACAGCAAATAAAACCCCAAACCAGCAGAAGTCAGTAAATAATAAAGATTAGAGCAGAAATCAATGCTATCGAAACAACAACAACAACAACAACAAAACTGTAGAAGAGACCAATGAAACCAGAAGCTGGTTTTTGAAAGAATTAACAAAACTGACAAACCCCTAGCCAGTTTGATCAAAAAGAAAAAGGAAAGATCCCAAATAAACAAAATCAAGAATGAAGGAGAAGATATCACAACCAACGCAGCAGAAATACAAACAATAAGAGAATATTATGAACAATTATACACCAATAAAATGGGCAATCTGGAAGAAATGGACAAATTCCTAGAAATGTATAAACTACCAAAACTGAAACAGGAAGAAATAGAAATTTGAACAGATCCATAACCAGTAAATAAGTTGAATTAGTAATCTAAAATCTCCCAAAAAACAAGAGTCCAGAGTCAGATGGCTCTCCAGGGGAATTCTACCAAACATTTAAAGAAGAGTTAACACCTATTCTCTTGAAACTATTCCAAAAAATAGAAATGGAAGGAAAACTTCCAAAATCTTCCTATGAAGCCAGCATTACCTTGATTCCAAAACCAGACAAAGACCCCACTAAAAAGGAGAACTAGAGACCAATTTCCCTGATGAACATGGAGGTAAAAATCCTCAACAAGATACTAGCCAACCAATCCAACAATATATTACAAACATTATTCACCATGACCAAGTGGGATTTATACCTGGGATGCAGGGCTGCTTCAATATCCGCAAAACAATTAACGTGATTATCACATCAATAAAAGAAAGGACAAGAACCACATGATCCCCTCAATAAATGCAGAGAAACCATTTGACAAAATACAGCATCCTTTCTTGATAAAAACTCTCAAGAATAGGGATAAAAGGATCATACCTTGAGATCATAAAAGCCATATACAAGAAAACCACCACTAATATCATCCTCAATTGGGAAAAATTGAGTGCTTTTCCCCTAAGTTCAGGAATAAGACAGGGATGTCCACTCTCACCACTGTTATTCAACATAGGATTGGAAGTCTTAGCCTCAGCAATCAGACAACACAATGACATAAAAGGCATCCAAATCGGCCAGGAGGAGGTCAAACTTTCATTCTTAGCAGACGACATAATACTCTGTATGGAAAACCCAAAAGATTCCACTAAAAAAAACTGCTAGAACTGATTCATGAATTCAGCAAAGTTGCAGGATATAAAATCAATGCACAGAAGTTGGTTGCATTCCTATACACCAATAATGAAGCAACAGAAAGAGAAATCAAGGAATTGATCCCATTTACAATTGCATCAAAAACCATAAAACACCTAGGAATAAATCTAACCCAAAGAGGTGAAAAATCTATACACTGAAAACTATAGAAAGCTTAAGAAAGAAACTGAAGAAGACACACACAAAAAATGGAAAAATATCCCATGCTCCTGGATATGAAAAACAGTTGTTAAAATGTCAATACTACCCAAAGCAATCTACATGTTCAATGTAACACCTACCAAATAACACCAGCATTCTTCACAGAGATAGAACAATCCTAAAATCCGTATGGAACCAGAAAAGACCTCGAATAGCCAAAGCAATCTTAAAAAAGTAAACCCAAGCTGGAGGCATCACAATCCCAGACTTCAAGCTGTATTACAAAGCTGTAATCATCAAGACAGCATGGGACTAGCACAAAAACAGGCAGATCAATGGGACAGAATAGAGAACCCAGAAATGGACCTGCAAATGTATGGCCAACTAATCTTTGACAAAGCAGGAAAGAATATCCAATGGAATAAAGACAGTCTCTTCAGCAAGTGGTGCTGGGAAAACTGGACAGTGACATGTAGAAACATGAACCTGAACCATTTTCTTATACCATACACAAAAATAAACTCAAAATGGATGAAAAACCACAATGTAAGACAGGAAGCCATCAAAATCCAGAGAAGAAAGCTGGCGAAAACCTCTTTGACCTCGGCCACAGCAACTTTTTACTCAACACGTCTCTGGAGGCAAGGGAAACAAAAGCAAAAATAAACTATTGGGTCCTCATCAAAATAAAAAAGCTTCTGCACAGTGAAGGAAACAATCAGTAAAACTAAAAGGCAACCAACAGAATGGGAGAAGATAGTTGCAAATGACACATCAGATAAAGGATTAGTATCCAATATTTATAAAGAACTTATCAAACTCAACACCCAAAAAACAAATAATCCAGTGAAGAAATGGGCAAAAGACATGAATAGACGCTTCTCCAAAGAAGGTATACAGATAGCCAACCGACACTTGAAAAAATGCTCAACATCACTCATCATCAGGGAAATACAAATCAAAACTACAATGAGATACCACCTCACACCTGTCAGGATGGCTACCATTAACAACTCAGGCAACAACAGATGTTGGTGAGGATTTCTTTTGCACTGCTGGCGGGAATGCAAGCTGGTGCAGCCACTCTGGAAAACAGTATGGAGGTTCCTCAAAAAATTTAAAAATAGAACTACCCTATGACCCAGCAATTGCACTACTAGGTATATTTATCCAAGGGATACAGGTATGCTGCTTCAAATGGGCACTTGCACTCCAATGTTTATAGCAGCACTATCAACAATAGCCAAAGTATGGAAAGAGCCCAAATGTCCATCGATGGATGAATGGATAAAGAAGAAGTGGTATAAATATACAATGGAGTATTACTTGGCAATCAAAAATAATGAAATCTTGCCATTTGCAACTACGTGGATGGAACTGGAGAGTATTATGCTATGTGAAATTAGTCAGAGAAAGACAAATATTATATGTCTTCATTCACATGAGGACTTTAAGATACAAACAAATGAATATAAGGGAAGGGAAGCAAAAATAATATAAAAATAGGGAGAGGAACAAAACATAAGAGCCTCTTACATATAGGGAAGAAACAGAGGGTTGCTGGAGGGATGGTTGGAGGGGGCATGGGCTAAATAGGTAAGGGGCTTAAGGAAATTATTCCCGAAATCATTGTGCACCATGTGCTAAGTTGGATATAAATTATAAAAAATAAACAAATTATAGAAAACAATGGAAGAACTCAACTGCAACACTCATTTTCTTTAAAGATTAAAATAAACATTATAAATATAAAACTTAAAAATGGCTGCTAACAAATTAACATGATTCTACAAACTAGAAAAACTGCCAACAGTACTGGCAGTCACAATTATTGAAGCCTACAAACCCAGGGGAACACAGCATAGGCAAACAGAGGCCAGGAAATTCTTAATATTAGCTTCAAATATAAAGAATAAAAATCTGAAGTTTGTCATCTTACATTTATTAAGAATGTTTAGTTCCAGAAAAGCTTGGCTACATAAGTAAATACCTGTTCACATTGGTATTTCTAGTACTTCTCTGAGGACAGCAGATGTATGTCTTACCCAGTAGCAGGCTCAATCCTATGTCTTGCTTAAACTAATAAAATATGAATGAATGCAGTGTGCCAATTCCAGTTTTATGTAGCATTGCGTGAGTTTGCTCATTCAATTTGAAGTGTTAATTTCAAAGTACATAATGAATAGAAGAAACATCGTGTAGCAGAAGGGTAATAAACACCCAATTATGTGACAGGTATTCTTGTCTAAGATAGTTATTTTTTGTTTTATTTAATAATCATTTGTTGAGACCTACAGTGTGCCAATATGGCAGGCACTGAGGACATAGCGTGTGAGCATTAAGCATCATGACAGAAACCAAAGCATACCCTGGGTTTTCTAACAACACTTGCATACTGCTTCACTCAAGCTTTTTCCTTTACCTGTCATGCTTTCAGGCTATAGAAATGTGGTTAAAACAGAAAATTACTTGGTATTTAATAGTAACAAAGTAGGAAAAACAAGCAACATGGTTATGGTGAGAACATTGTCAAAACAGGTCAAGGAACAAAGAAAAGATCTGGACAAAGTTACCCAAGTGGGAAAAAAGTGACAAATACGGAACAGTAGCAGTGCCAACCAATATATGCACATGAAACAAAGGATTTTATCATGTACAATGCATATTAGTTTATGCTGACACAGAAGACAAATTTTCCATAAATGATATGAACACTGTAAATAGTGTAATAATATATCCAATAAAACAGTACCTCTACAACAGAATTTACAGAGGGAAAAAGATGGGATTTAAATGTAACTTGCAGGTTAAAAAAAAGTCAAAGACAAAAATAACATTTGAAAAAATAAAATTAATTAAAAATATCAAGAAACAGAAGGGACAAGGCAACTAGCATAATCACATAGACTCTTTATGTCCTTTATATTATAAAGAAACATTACAGAAATTCAAGTTTGAGGAAAAAATTATTGTAGCTACCAAATAGGGGAAAATACTTGCATAAAGGGGAACAATTCAACATAGCCTGAAACTTCTAACACCAGACACTGCACTGATGAAAACCTTGGGTGCAACCTAGGAATACTGTACTCTTTAAAGAATGAAGAATATGCAAACCTTAAGTCTGCATCTTATCAGGTATTTTCAAAAATATGTTGACATTATTTGTGTCTAATAATTAGACTGTATTATATGAAATACCAGGCCCTTTTCAAGTTGAAATATTTCTTTTTTTTCAAGTTGAAATATTTCCAACCATACTTAGCTGATACTTAAATAATACTACCTTAACCAGTTAATGAAAGCATGGTTGTATAATATCAATTGATTGACAGGGTAATGTTCCTGCAAATGGCTGTCTTGCCCTAGGTAGTTCTCAGTTCATAAAATTATGTAGTCTATTTGTTATAGGTCACAATTATTTTTATTTATGGAAAAAAATCAACTCAAGTTTTGTAAATCTTGATGTATAAAAAAATTATAGAAAATGAATATATGCATCATCAGGGAGAGGACTACTGACACAGATCAAACCAAGAAACCAACCATTTTGTTAAATTTTTTCTCTTCCTTTTCTTCTTTTCTATTCCTCTTTTTTTTTTTTTAACATTTATTTATTTTTGAGACAGAGAGAGACAGAGCATGAATGGGGGAGGGTCAGAGAGAGAGGGAGACACAGAATCTGAAACAGGCTCCAGGCTCTGAGCAGTCAGCACAGAGCCCGACGCGGGGCTCGAACTCACATACCGCGAGATCGTGACCTGAGCCGAAGTCGGACGCTTAACCAACTGAGCCACCCAGGTGCCCCTCTATTCCTCTCTTAAACATACACACACAAAACTTACAACTTCAATGGTCCCTCTTTCTCTGCCACATACATGCACATCCACCCACTCATTTCAAGTTTTAACATTTTCTTGTAGTTCAGAAACCGAATGATTGAATCTTGTAGATTAAAACAGTATTCAAGAACCCCTAATATAACATCTTCTACCACTCCACTAAAGTATCTATTAAAAAAAGTGAGGAAAACCCACAAATGTAAATACCAGAATAAACAGCAGCATACAATTCCAGAATCTTGTTATATGAGTCCATATTCGAACCCTAGCAATTTCATCATGAAGAATTTACCTAGCTTCCCTTCATTACATAGGATGTTTCTTTTGTTTCTTTTGTTACTTCTCTGTCTCCCTCTCTCTGCCCACATCTTTTCCTCTCACCCTTTCTCTTTCTCTCACTCTCATTAAACAGCAGCTGCCTGGAAAATGATAGAAGATGCTTTAAATTTTTCTTATGGCCTATCTACCACATCAAAGAATCAGTCTTTGATGACATGAAAACTGAGCAGCTAAATATATTTTGGCTGTTTGCTGATTCTTTTCCTAGACAAAGTATTGACCTTTCAGTTACCTACCATTTTTCACGTGCATTCAAAGGTAGTGATTCTCAGGATAGAAAAGAAATCACAGAGGATAAAAGAAGAGTGTGTGTGTGTTTGAGGGGGTGGAGGTGCTAACGATGGCATTTTAAATTCTCAGCTATACAGTACCCACAAATAAACCTCTAGAAAAGAGGAGTTGACAGAAAAAAAACAGTTCATGCTTGTTTTGAAAAATCTTTCTCATGTCAAGAGTTACAGATGATCAGATAGTAGGGTCACAAGAGGGTGCTGCCTCATTCAAGGAGAGATGTACAAGGTGAGATTTTTGAGGGAAATTATGGATTGTACTTGGAGCTCTCGATGATAAATTGTCCTTTAAAATGAAACCAAAAAGGGAAATGTACAAGTGGGTAGAAAGCAAAGTGCAATAATGACTACTCATGTAGTAATAATTATTATAACTATTATAATAACAGCAACCACTAAAGTTACTAAATATTCCCCAATTCTAAAGCATTGTTTTAAGTACTTTGAACATATTATTTAATTCTCAAAATAATCAAGAAGCACTGATTATTACTAACCTCATTTTATAGATCAGGAAACAGACACACAGCGTTCAATCAATTCACTAGAGTCACACCACTGGTAAACAAGCAGAGACCTTGAACTACAGGACAATTCTAGATTACTGATAGAAGGTGTGATTTTAACAACAACAAAATACCCACTGTATAAAATTTAAATACAATCTTTATTAGGAATAATAAATACTATATAGCCATGTATTGTTTGGATATGAACTATATTCCAACCTTGAAAACTGCAGAAATTTGTTTCATTCTTTTTCGAATTCTGTATTCTTTTCTTAATATTTTATTTTAACTGTTCTAAGAAATTGTCTAATTCTTTGCAATCCCAGGTCTTAATTTATTTCATCTTTAAATACAGAACTGTTAATGAGCCTTTTTTCCCTTGAGAGCTCTCTAACCGGAAACCCAAGAATACCATAACCTTTTTGAAAGTGTTTCTAATTGATTAGCAATTACAAGTAATTCAATTAAATGAGCTCATTTTTATTTTTAATGAAGTTGTTACTGTAATAATTATTTTATGAGCACTGTACTTCAAGAATCTAAACATACTTCTTCTATTTGCCCTTGTGAAATTTAAAACAATGCCTCTTTCAATCCTTAATCTTTCCCTCAATAAATAATCCTTTTGGTAACCACAACATTCAGACAGTCATGATATTTTCAGATAAAAACAACTGTTACATGGCTTTATTAAATTATATAAAAATAGAATATTTAAACAGGGGTGTGGAGAATCACATGGCTGCTATTTTTTTCCAGTATTGAAAGATTGTCTGTAATGATAACTCTTGCCATAGACAGAAGATCTGCAGAGCAATTGAAGTGTTAATTGTATACTTGTTTCCTATATTAAATGTAATTAAGGACTAAAGGAAGAAAGAAAACATGCCTTTAGTAGTAGTAGTAGTAGTAGTAATAATAATAATAATAGGAAGCAAGGGAAAAAGACTAGAAAATTTTAAAAATGAGAATACTTCCAAGTTGCAAATGTACGGTTAATAATTTAATTTACATGTTTTCTCTGAGATGGGGTGATTTCTAATAAAGGGGAAGGAATGAAACACATCTGAGAGTTAGAACAGAGCTTAGAGAAATTAGGTTATGTGTAATCTTTTCTACATGTATCTGTATCTCTAAAATATAATCATATGGAACACAAATACACTTAGCAATGCATGCTAGTACATAGAGGCTCAGTATGAAGAGAATCCAGAAGACACTGTATGAACTAAGAGAAGCTAAAGAAATGAATGATACGCTTATCCCAGACCAAAGATATGTTGTATAAGAGGTGTAGGCATTTCCAGGGGCTGTAAGATGAACTGGTGATTTGGGTGACTGAAATAAGGTCAATTTCCTCCATTTGTTGAACCAGGTAGACAAGGGATAGTGATTAATGAACTAACTTTTGCAGACACAGGCAACTGAGAAATGGTATTGATGGGACAAGGGATGGAAGGTGATTAACTCAGTTTCCTCAGCTTATTTTTTTAGGGGATGAAGACAGAGCAGTTATCATTCAAGAAAGGGCACTAATATCAGAAGCAAAAGAAAAACATTTTCTGACCCTTTAACTCCTTCAGAAGAAATTAATTTCCTAGCACTTTTTGTACAAAGAGAAATAGTTCAGTGAAGTGTACATTATTATGGAAATTTATTCAGTACATTGGGTGTGTCTGATAATGTAAGATTGGATGATAGCAAAAAGATGGAATATTTCCTTCTTTGAATATTTTCCTAAACTATGAATGACAAAATACTTCATTGAAACATTCTCAATAGTTTACTCCAAATGTGAAGGCAACTCCTGTAAAAAGGGAAAGATTTGTGATTAATTATTGGAGTAAAGCCGTATTGCATCTTGAGAACAAGAAAGGAAAGTCTTTATGGCGTACAAAAGATCTCCAAACAAAAATAGAAAAGAAATATGTGTGTGTGTGTGTGTGTGTGTGTGCGCGCGTGCGTGCGCGCGCACGCATGTGTTTATAGATAACCTTCAAGGATTAGATTGGCTACAATGGAATAACAGTCTGTCTTTCATTAGAAAAATAAATGTACTTTGCTAACTCTCAGGGGATAAGTGCATTCCAGAAAGAAAATTTAAAAGCATCAGAGAATAAAGCAATGAGCTACAAGGAGAACAGGTAAGCAAGTAAATCAGTTAAGTATATTGCTAATCCATATAGCTATATTTTTAAACATGGCAATTAGAATAATCCAACTTGATGTTTTTAAGAGCTAGCTGGAGTTAAAAATTTAGATATTGATCATATAGAAATTAGCAAAGAGAAACTTGAAAATTAAAGTAAGCTTTTAATTTATGGATATATACATATTGATATATATGTATTTTTTGGTTAAAATTTAAAGAAAAAAAAACCCTGAAAGTATATGTAGAGGTATATATTATCCAAACCAATAAATTAAGAAAAATTAAAGTTAAATCTAATAAGTGTTAGAGAAATCAAGAAAGGTGAATGAAGCAAGCAAAAGAAAATTTTAAATACAAAACACAAAATAGTATATTTCAAGTAATCCCACATAAATCAGCAACCATAATAATTATGCGTAGATTAAATGTTCCTTTAAAAAGCAGAGGCTCCTTTTGGATTAAAAAACTATCAAGTAACTCCAGATAAATCAGTAATCATAAAAAATGAAAATGTTATAGACCTCTCAATAAGCACAGGTTCCTTCTGATTAAAAACTCACAAATGTCTTAGATCAAATGGTTTAAAACGAATAGAGATACTTTGACTAGAAAGGCAGAAATTAGAGAAAATGAGTATAATCAACTTCTTTAAAGGAGATTTGCTGCAAATACGAAACACAGTAGCTGGTGGGAAAAGCGGGGATAAGAACAGTACTTTTTAAAGGACTGTGTGGGGGCGCCTGGGTGGCACAGTCGGTTAAGCGTCCGACTTCAGCCAGGTCACGATCTCGCGGTCCGTGAGTTCGAGCCCCGCGTCAGGCTCTGGGCTGATGGCTCGGAGCCTGGAGCCTGTTTCCGATTCTGTGTCTCCCTCTCTCTCTCTCTGCCCCTCCCCTGTTCATGCTCTGTCTCTCTCTGTCCCAAAAAAACGTTGAAAGAAAAATTAAAAAAAAAAATAAAGGACTGTGTGTTTATGAAAATGATCCAATAAAAAGGGGGAAAAATTCAGGATGGAGGGAAAAATGTAGATAATTGTGTTTGCTCATGGAAATAATCCAATAAAAAGTGAAAAAAAAATAAGGATGGAGAAAAAAATGTAGATAATTCCTGGAGCAATTTTACATTTATACAGGCAACAGTGTCTACTAACAGTCTATAAATTAAGAAATCAAGCTTTAATATAAGATTTAAATCATAAAAATAACCCTTATAAGAGGAAATAAAAAAATCCTCATAAAAAATACCCCAGTGATATATATGGGCAGAGTAAGGAATAACAGTTAAGATGCAACTGTTCCAATTCATGATGGCACATCAATAAATACTCTTACGAAATAATAAATTATAAAATAGGCTCAAGATAGGCAAAATATTGTACATACATATGCACATATAATATACACATATATACATATATACAGAGATTAGAAGAGCTAAAAACAACAACTTTTAGCACTGGTTGCCTTTGTGAGTGAGAAAGATGAAAGGTTCTTTTATTTTGAATTCTATATTCTTCTGGGCCACTTGAAAATTATTACCATTTGTATACATCATCACTATGTTGGAAAAAATAAGTTATTTTTATGCTAATGAATTATAATGCATTTTATCAATGGGATGTAAAGATGCAATTACATAGAATAAATCTATATATGTTGATCAAGAAAGATATTACAATATATTATCATGTGAAAAAATTCCAGTTGCAGAAAAATATGTATTAAATTCTAAATACCTACATTTATTTGAGTACAGGATTGAACCGGGCAGGGGAAATCTACTTTGAAGTTGGATTTTTTAAAAACCATGAGCATGGATTACTTAATTATGCTTTTAACTCATAAGGCTTAGTAACTAATACAAATTCTAGAAATCAGGAGTTTATGAGAAATATTTGAATCCTAGTGTAAGGATATATATATATATATATATATATATATATATACACACACACACACACACACACACACACACACACCATTTTGGAGTATAAAACACTTTCTTCCTTTGAAAGAATAAGGGATAAGGTCATGAAGACTCCATTAACTTATATAAATTTGATCACTTTTAGTGACATCAATTACTGACCACTGAGAAATGAGAACCTATCTTTCATTCTGAATTACTAAAGAGGTGAGAACAGGTCAGAGCTATCTTTTCTGCCTTGACTCTCTATAACCTTGAATCCCTACATGTAAATTATGATAATAATTTCAATTATTTCACAGGGCCATCAGATGTTTTTAAATTACATTTGTTTGTAAATTAAACACAAACTGAACATTTTTATTATACAAGGTAAATGTTTTAGACATACCAAATGAAGGTTGTATTAATCATTGCAATGTTATAAAGTTGTTCCATCTATGTTTTGAAGCTAAGTCTAGCTGTGTATTTCAGAGTTTAAATCTATAGACTGATAAGCCAGAGAGTACCTAAAATCAAATCTTCTTGGTTCTAATATTTATCAGCTGTGTGATTTGTTAAAGCAAACAAACGATGAAACACCACTAACACATCTGTGTGCTTCGGTTTCCTCATCTATAAATAAGAATTAAAAGAAAAACAATTTATAACACTGTATTGAAAATCATATTAGTATTTGTAAAAGTACTAGGAAAAGAGCTTGGCAGGTAGTACATGCTATATGAAGTGCTTGTTAAATCTATTAAAATATAAATTAATAGGAAAAGGATTAAAGTCTGGCAATGTAATATGCTGTATCAGACATGGTCCAAATTTTTCTCTAGTCCATTTCCAGTTATAAATTTCAAATTTTTGAGAAATTACGTTTTTGAAAGTAGATATTAAATGAATGGACACACACCATGTATACAGTATTATGTATTTACTTCCTTGTATTTTTATAAATTAAACAGCCGTCATATTATCTCATGTTAGAACAATAGTGACGAAGTTATGCTGCAAGGCAATTTCTGCCAAATGAGAAAAGAAATCTAGTATATTAAAAATATCAAAGGCATCTACTGAATAAACCAAAGAATCATGTTAACTGGTTAAGAGTTGGCTTCAAAATGTGTTCCAAACCTAGATAGTCACAGGGATCACATGAGCAATTTTAAAAACGATATTCAGACTCTGCCACAGATACATGATCCAGAATCTCTAGATGTCTAGGGCCAGGACTACAGCTTCCTTCTTTAAAAAAAGCAAAATAAAACAAAATCTTCTCCAGGTGTAATTATAAGCACCTATGGGAACCTCTGGTTAAAACAAAAACAAAAACAAAAACAAAAATAAAAACAGAACACATTTCTTAAAGAATTCTTTCAAATATTTACTTCTATCATTGTTTTATGTAAGACTGTGAATCTGTGTATGACCTAACCTCCAAGTACTAGTTTAGGGCCAAAAACCTTAAGTTATGCTTTCCTTGTTTTATCTGTGCTGCTCATTCCACCCTTAATGATCCAAACACCACCAAGTTCAAATCAACATACGCACCTGCCATCAGTTCCCATGTGCTCCATTTGTATGGTATGGGCAATATGACTCACACGGAAACAGGGGGCTCATGAAGGTAAATAAAAGACTTTTCATTGTTGTTAAAAACTAAAAGTATATCGGGGTGCCCGGGTGGCTCAGTTGATTAAGCGTCCGACTTCGGCTCAGGTCATGATCTCACAGTCCGTGGGTTCGAGCCCCCCATCAGACTCTGTGCTGACACCTCAGAGCCTGGAGCCTGCTTCGGATTCTGTGTCTCCCTCTCTCTCTGACCCTCCCCCGTTCATGCTCTGTCTCTCTCTGTCTCAAAAATAAATAAACATTGAAAACAAACAAAAAACACTAAAAGTATAGGTGCTACTGAAATAGGATCTTGCATTCAAAAATCACCATCAGATGATTAGGTCATTACCCAGTGATTCGCTGAACTTGAATATAGCAACTATAGAATATTTAATTTTTTGTTTAAGGACATGGGTAGGGGAGATTGCCATTCTAGTTCAGAATGGGTCAGCTGACAAAGCTCAAATGTATTTGGGGATCACGCAGGGAAAAGTGGAAAAGAATATAGACTTTTATATGATTTGGCAAATCATGATGTCATAGTGCGGTGCTATTTATTTTCTAGATAAAGAAGACTTAGCTACATCGTTAATAAAAATAAGGTAGGTGACTATCAAGAAATGATTTGTTGAAGAAATATTAGGTACAAGATCTCAGTAGGCAGATCACATAAATTCTCTTGCTTTTTGTACCAATTTGGTACAAGTTGCTGGTAATGGGACTCAAGTAAATTGTAAGCAGATGGTTTATTGGGAGAAGTTCACACTGAAGTGTTGACAAACATTCCAAAAAGACTGTAAGGGGTTCCTTTTCATAGTCAAATTGGCTATAATTGTCGATCTTTCATTAACCTCTAATAAGGAGATGCATTTTAATAAGGTATAATTGGTTTCAGATTTCCATGCCATTCATCTCTTTTCCATAAAGGTTCTGGAAGTATCCTGGAAAGGTACAGATAATTCCTTCTTTCCTTTGGTCTTCATTCAGTGATATTTAACATTAACTCTACTGCAACTGGTTTCTATGGGAATACTGTTTTTGCTAAAATGAGGGAATATACAGAAGGACTTAAGAGTCTTTCATCTGCTGTCCTAACATGTTTGACAAGCACAATGAATTGCTGTTTCTACCTGCATGGTATTTTACCAGTACTTCCTTCTGTGGCTCAGTATTTTTCCCCATTAGGATTCCCCAAATTTTATTGTTGTTCAGTTCTGTGATTTCCTTGCCTTCCATTTAACTTTTATATTAAGAAAATATATTTTTTAAGTCAAAGTGCTGCTCATTTTATGTTTTCTTTTCCGAAATCACCAAGAGTAAGCAATAAGAATAAGAAAATCAAAGAGATTCAAGCTAGTCTTTCCAGACTGGATCAAAAAAGTGATGTGATTAGGTTTTCACACCTCACATTGTTGGTCTGTCTCTGTCTCTGTCTCTCTCTCTCTCTCTATATATATATGGAATCGCAAAGGCACAATTTATTTATTTATTTTTTTTACAAAGGCAAAAATTATATGGACATTTTATGCTGCCAGACCCCATTTCAATTGTTTTGATATGTAGGTTTGAAACTGCCTTTTTCATAGGACAGCAGGGAAAATAGTGCTATTCTAAATCCTCCAGTAAGCACCCTGCTGGGTTTATTTAACCTTGCTCAGGCTAAATAAGTCTGGTAGTCTCAACTAGGCAGATAGGGATCTGGTGCCACTAGGCTCTCAGAAATCATTCTTTTTATTTCACTTCGATTCTTTTGAAGTAATCTCTACGTACAATGTGGGGCTTGCACTTGAGATCAAGAATGCATGCTCCAATAACTAAGCAAGCCAGGTGTCCCTCAAAAATCACTCTCATAAAATTTTATTTTTATTAATAAACATTCAATTTCCTAAAGGTTTAAATAGTAAAATGTTAGAAGATAATGGAGAGCCATTATGACTGTTGCATGTCTTCTTTAGCAGAAGGCATGTATCTGTTCCAATACTGATGGACTGTGAACTGTGGACATACCTCTTATAAAATCAAGAAATGGTAAGTATATAATTCATGAGAGAACAAACTTGACATGATTCTATACCTGTTGTAATGAGTAAAGAAGCCATTCAGGCAAACCTTAGGCAATCCTATTCTTTGAAAGGCCCTGTTATTTGAGCACCAGACCGTTCATTAAATCTCTATTTTATAAAAGGAATTTAGAGAAAATACTTTGCAAAATGTTTTTATTCTGAATTAACTAGTAGCTTTGGTAAATCAAATGACCAATAATTTATACAAGATTTCAGTAATATAAAAGTACTTTACAATTACATAATTTAATTGTGATCATATATATGTCAGTAATATAATAATACCATCTCCTATTAAATTTTCTACCTGCAGTCTTCCATTCTTTCCTTTCCTTCCTTCCTCTCTCTCTTCTTTCTTTCTTTCTTTCATTCATTTTTGGGTCTTTGATGATTTGCCAAAAGTGGATTAGTGTGTAAAAACTATATAATTGTTTGTAATTGTGTTGTTAGCTGTTCATGCTTTTTAAAATTCCTGTGATGATAAAGTCTCCCTGGCAAGTACATTCTATGTTATACACATGAGAAGAGAAACCATACTGTAGAACACTATAAATTATACCAGCTGAGCTTTAAGTGCTATACAAATGTAGCTGATGAGTAGGTTGAACTCCCACCTGCTGTATGAGCACAATACTAGATATGAAAACTGTTCTCGAATTCTAAAGATGAACAAACATGGAAAGAATACAGAACACCAGCTAAAAAAGAACTGAAGGAAGGACATCTCCCTTTTTCCCAAAATAGTTTAAATGCAATTATTCAGTGGCATCTATGATGATGAATACATAAATAGTTTAATAAGAAGAACAATAAAAATCCAATTAATTATTTTATATAACTAAATACATTTTTCTCATAAAAATGGCTACTTTCCTGGAAACTATCAATTTCAATCTAGTATTTCTTGATATTTACTATGATTTAAAATGTCCTAAAGATATAATTTTAGTCCACAATATAAATGAGAGCCATATTCCAAAGTAAAACATACACAGATAAAAAAGTAAATAAGAATGCTAAGAATAGACAATAAACTGAATGTTATGAAAACCTAATGATTTACAACCAGTAACATCAGTACTTATCAGTCAGTGTCTGAAAACAGACATTTCATCTCAACAAAGGAAAACATACATTATTTTTGAAAAGGAATAAGGTATCTAGAATATGGGAAGAGTAGGTGGCAAAGCAGCATGATGTATATTTTGGTACTATGGATAGAAGAAAACTGAAAATTCAGTAGCAGATAGGTATAGTTTCTTCATCTTGGCCCAAATCCCTAGAAATAAGTAAAAGTTGTAAAAAAAATAAGACATATTCATAAGAAGAGATACTTGGACTTGAATGAAGGAGGAAACCACAACTCCAAATGAGCAGGAGCACTTATCTAACGCAAAAGATAAAAGACATGATTTGCTAGTCACCAGAGTCAACATTTGAGTCAACCTTTGGAGTGTTGCTTTAGAATCTGCCAAGCAAATAAACATTTTGTTAATAATGTCGAATAGGATAGCAGAGATATTGACCCCCAACCAGGATCAGTGAGTGTGAGAACCAGGGAAAGAGGCAGAGCTGGCTGAGCAGCTGATGAATCCAGGAGTATGGAAAAGCCTTCTAAGTCAGAGAACAGGTATTGCCACAGAGGACCTAGCAACAGGAGCTAAAAATTGCAAAGCAAGAAAGACTAAAGAAAAAAAATCAGTAAGCCCAGGAATTCATTTAAGTTATAGTGTGCATTATGTGACTGTTGCTTTGAAACTATTACTCATTCCCTCTGTTTTTTGTGATAACATCTTCATTTTCTTTTGAAAACCTACCCCTCCTTCACTCTCAGTTCCTGAGTCTCATGAGGTCTGGAGTTGCTCCTGCTGTCCTCTTAGAGACCACAAGGAGAAATATTTTCTGAAAACAAAGGCAACAGTCTGAAAAGCTTAGCTAAGAGACATGAAGAACCAAGTTATGCGACTTTGAAAGTGCATCAGGTCCATTTGTAGTCAATATTACTCTTGACTTTCCATTTAGATGAGCTTATGAATTCCTTTTCAGATTGAAGAAGTTTAAGTGATTATTTGCCATGTGCAACAGACAGACTCTAATATGTAGTATAAAAGTCAATAGATGAAAAGAAAGAAAAGTTCAAGAGATTGGGGCATTGATGTGGAGGTACAAAATATCTAACTTGCTTTCTCATAGGAACTCTTGGAAAATACAGTTTTTAAAGTGATAATAGAGAAAATCAAAATTGGCAAAATGCAGGGAAAAAAATCAGGGTCAACTAAGCGCTAAGCAGGATGAATAAATGAAGACACATCTAGATGTTTCACAATGATAGTTTAAACTGGCTAGAATTTAAAAATTCCAAATTTCCAAATGTAGAAATGTGCTTGCTCTGCCTAACTCCATTCAAACCTACCATTCTCTCTGAGGATACAGTTGTTGGGCTTCTGAACCCAATGCAATACCTATCATAACCCTCTTCTAAAATTCTTTAAAGTTTTTGTTTGATGTCCTGTTTGAGAATCTTCTCTTCATGTGCATCACCTTGCCTCATATATTTGTGAAATCAGGATTCAAGTTCTAAATATCTTTCCAGTTTAATCTACTTGTTTAGATTAACAAACTCAGTCTACACATTTGATTTCCATCTGCCACCTTCCAGTTTCAGACGCTTACTGCTTTGGCTAAACTCTGCATTCCATTCAAATTTCTTAGCCCAGGCTATCGGAGCTATATTGTGGTCAGTGCATTCTCTAGATGTGGACAATTTCATTTTCTAAGAGATTCACATTGTTTTGTGATTTAAACATTTTGATGTACTGGAGCATATAACAACTGGCTTCTGAATATCAGAGTAATGAAAAGTTATTGCAGTTCCTTAGTTTACTAGCAACATGTACATCAAATGTACTTATAAGCATTTTAAGAAATTTTAAAGTTATATTCTGCAAGAAAACTCTAGGAATTCTGCCAAATACTCCATGATTTGGCTGATATTCAAGAAGAGCTTTATGGGACACACTTTTATTACCCCATTCTACATGACATTGATTTGCCTTTAAACTCAACTGAAGTCCGTTACTCCATAACTTAAGTTAATGGGTATATGTATAGGAAATTTCCTTACCACAGCAGTATGTCTCTCAATATTTTTTATTTATTTAATTTACTGAATGCTCAAACTCCATCAATGGCTAGTTGAAGTCAAAGTATAATAAAGTATGATACTGAAATGTGTACATCACTGAAAGCCTACTATAAAATAGAGTACCAGAGGAGTTTTCCATATAATGTAGATCACAGTTTTTTTTTTTATCTTGTTTGTCTGGTTGCACAATTTTTAATTACCTAATATTATATTTTGTTCAAAATATTCAATAATTTCAAAATAAAGTAATGACAGATAACTGGTCTATAAGTGGTTGAATGCCCTAGGGTTCATAATCATATACATTCATTTGTAATTTTGGCTATTTTATGATGCACCAACTTTTCAATGAACTATCTAAAAGCAATACATTTAACAAAGGAGATTTAATCCTGGACCTGAGTAATGCTAATAATAATTGAGAGTTTTAAAATGGCTCCTTTAATATCCATTTGTGAATGGCCACTAATGAAAGCACAGATTCTGAGAATGAACTGCATTACATAAGACAATCAGAGCTGATATCCCAAAGGATCTGCAAACTGTCCTCTAAGGCCAACTGATCAACTTCCAAGTAATGTGCCTGATGTCCAAATGTTCTATAAGAAATCTAAATTGCATTTTGTTCTATACTGCACAAAACATTAAATTTTAGCTAACAGAAGAAGTTGGAGGAAGAGAAGAAAGAGGAGATCCATTTTCATAGTTGAACACATTCATATAATCATCCTTTACATTAATAAATAGAATATTCCTGGGGTTCCTGGCTGGCTCAGTTGGAGGAGCATGCAACTCTTGATCTCTGGGTTGTAAGTTTGAGCCCCGCATCAGGTGTAGAGGTTACTTAAAAATAAAATCTTTAAACAGAACATAAACAGAACATCCCCATCACTCAAGAAAAACCTTCTTGAGTGCTTCCTTCCCTCACTACCACCTCCAAGGGTAACCGCTTTGCTGACTTCATACAAAACTGAACAGTTTTAACACTGTGTTGCACCTGTCTTCTTTCACTCAACATTATTCTTATGAGATTCAACTCTATTGCCACACATAGATGTTTCATTCTATTTGCTATATATCATTCTATTGTGTGAATTTGCTAGAGTTTAATTTCATTCTACAGTGGATAGTCTTTTTGATTTCTACAGGTGGTGTTGCTACAAAGATTGTTCTATTTTACCTGACTATTCTATTTTTATTTTGGTATTTCCTTTGAGTATATACCTACAATGGAATTCTAGGTCATAGAGTATGTATATGTTCAATTCTACCTGATATTGACTAACACTTATACAAACTGTTTATATTCCTACCAGCAATATATGAAAACTTAGGTTGTTCTCTATCATAAGCAACATTTAGATTTTACTATTTTTTAATATTTTAAATTAATTAATTTATTTTGAGAGAGAGAGAGAGAATGTGAGCAGAGGAAGAGCAGAGAGAGAGGGAGAGAAAATACCCCAAGCAGATTCTACATCATCAGTGCAGATCCTAACATGGGCTCAGACTCATAAATTGTGAGATCATACTTGAGCCAAAATCAAGAGTGGGATGCTTAACTAAACCATCCAGGTGCACCTAGATTTTACTATTTTTAAATTTGGCAATTTTGGTGGGTATGTAGTGGTATCACCATAAAGTTTTAATTTGCATTTTTTTCACAACTATATGAAGTGGAACATCTTTTCATGCTATTTGGTCCCTTGAATATCCTTTTGTATGAAAAGCTTTTAAACCATATTCTTTGCACATTATTTCTAGTAGGTATACTCTTTGACTTATTGATCTGAGGGAGTTTAAGATACATTATAAATACTAGTTATATGTTAGATACATTATTAATGTATCTTTCCCACACTGTTCTTGTATTTCATTCTTATTGCTATTATTTGATGAACATAAGTTCTTAACATTAATTTGTTTCAGACCCATCTATATGCTGTTTACAAGAGACCCACTTTAGACCTAAAAACACCTACAGATTGAAAATAAGGTGATGGAGAATCATCTATCATGCTAATGGTCAACAAAAGAAAGCCGGAGTAGCCATATTTATATCAGACAATCTAGACGTTAAAATAAAGAGTTTAAAATATCAAAATCAAGGGGTCTATAGACCAAGAAGACCTAACAATTGTAAACATTTATGTGCCAAATGTGGCAGCACCCAAATATATAAATCAATTAACCACAAACATCAAGAAACTCATCGATAGTAATACCATAGTGTAGGAGACTTCAACACCCCACTCACAGCAATGGACAGATCATCCAATAAAAAAATCAACAAGGAAACAATGGCTTTGAATGACACATTGAACCAGATGGACTCAATAGATATATTCAGAACATTTCATCCTAAAGCAGGAGAATATACATTCTTCTCCAGTGCACATGTAACATTCTCCAGAATAGACCATATACTGGGACACAAATCAGCCCTAAGTAAATACAAAAAGATCAAGATCATACTGTGCATATTTTCAGACAACAATACTATGAAACTCAAAATCAACCCCAAGAAAAAATTTGGAAAGGTAACAAATACTTGGAGACTGAAGAACATCCTACTAAAGAATGAATGGACTAACCAAGCAGTTAAAGAAGAATTTAAAAAGTATATGGAAGTCCATGAAAATGATAGCACCACAACCCAAAACCTCTGGGACGCAGCACAGGCGGTCATAGGAGGAAAGTATATAGCAATCCAGGCCTTCCTAAAGAAGGAAGAAAGATCTCAGATACACAACCTAACCTTCTGCCTTAAGGAGCTGGAAAAAGAACAGTAAATAAAACCCAAAACCAGCAGAAGACAGGAAATAATAAAGATTAGAGCAAAAATTAATGCTATCGAAACCAGAAAAACAGAACAGATCAATGAAACCAGACGCTGGTTCTTTGAAAGAATTAAGAAAATTGATAAACCACTAGCCAGTTTGATCAAGAATAAAAAAGAAAGGACCCAAATAAGTAAAATCAAGAATGAAAGAGAGACATCACAACCAACACAACAGAAATAAAAATAATAATAAGAGAATATTATGAGCAATTATATGCCAATAAAATGGGCACTCTGGAGGAAATGGACAAATTCCTAGAAACATATACACTACCAAAACTGAAACAGGAAGAAATGGAAAATTTGAACAGACCCATAACCAGTAAGGAAATGGAATTAGTAATAAAAAACCTGCCAAAAAAAATGAGTCCAAGGCCAGATGTCTCTCCAGGGGAATTCTACCAAACACTTTTTTTTTTTAATTTTTTTTCAACATTTTTTATTTATTTTTGGGACAGAGAGAGACAGAGCATGAACGGGGGAGGGGCAGAGAGAGAGGGAGACACAGAATCGGAAACAGGCTCCAGGCTCCGAGCCATCAGCCCAGAGCCCGACGCGGGGCTCGAACTCACGGACCGCGAGATCGTGACCTGGCCGAAGTCGGACGCTTAACCGACTGCGCCACCCAGGCGCCCCTCTACCAAACATTTAAGGAAGGGTTAACACCTATTCTCTTGAAACTGTTCCAAAAAATAGAAATGGAAGGAAAACTTCCAAACTCTTTCTATGAAGCCAGCATTACACTGATTCCAAAACCAGAGACCCCACTAAAAAGGAGAACTATAGACCAATTTTCCTGAAGAACATGGATGCAAAAATCCTCAACAAGATACTAGCCAACTGGATCCAACAATACATTAAAAAAATTATTCACCACGACCAAGTGGGATTTATACCTGGGATGCAGGGCTGGTTCAATATCCGCAAAACAATTAACATGATTCATCACATCAATAAAAGGAAGGACAAGAACCATATGATCCTCTCAATAGATGCAGAGAAAGCATTTGACAAAAAACAGCATCCTTACTTGATACAAACCCTCAAGAAAGTAGGGATAGAAGGAGCATACCGTGAGATGATAAAAGCCATATATGAGTGCCCCGATGCTAATATCATCCTCTATTGGGAAAAACTGAGAGCTTTCCCCCTAAGGTCAGGAACAAGACGGGGATGTCCACTCTTGCCACTGTTATTCAACATAGGATTGGAAGTCTTAGCCTCTGCAATCAGACAACACAAAGAAATAAAAGGCATCCAAATCGGCCAGGAGGAGTTCAAACTTTCATTCTTCACAGATGACATGATATTCTATATGGAAAACTCAAAAGATTCCACCAAAAAACTGCTAGAACTGATTCATGAATTCAGCAAAGTTGCAGGATATAAAATCAATGCACAGAAATCGGTTGCATTCCTACACACCAACAATGAAGTGACAGAAAAAGAAATCAAGGAATCGATCCCATTTACAGTTGCACCAAAAACCATAAAATACCTAGGAATAAATCTAACCAAAGAAGTGAAAAATATATACACTGAAAACTATAGAAAGCTGATGAAAGAAATTGAAGAAGACACAAAGAAATGGAAAAAGATTCCATGCTCCTGGATAGGAAGAACAAATATTGTTAAAATGTTGATACTACCCGAAGCAATCTGTATATTCAATGTGATCCCTATCAAAGTAACACCAGCATTCTTCACAGAGCTAGAACAAATAATCCTAAAATTTGTATGGAACCAGAAAAGACCCCAAATAGCCAAAGCAATCTTGAAAAAGAAAACCAAAGTAGGAGGCATCACAATCCCAGACTTTATCCTCTACTACAAAGCTGTAATTATCAAGACAGCATGGTACTGGCACAAGAATAGACACTCAGATCAATGGAACAGAATAGAGAACACAGAAATGGACCCACAAACGTATGGCCAACTCATCTTTGACAAAACAGGAAAGAATATCTACTGGAATAAAGACAGTCTCTTCAGCAAGTGGTGCTGGGAAAACTGGACAGCGACATGCAGAAGAATGAACCTGGACCACTTTCTTACACCATACACAAAAATAAACTCAAAGTATATGAAAGACCTCAATGTAAGACAGGAAGCCATCAAAATCCTTGAGGAGAAAGCAGGCAAAAACCTCTTTGATCTTGCCCGCAACAGTTTCTTACTCAACATGTCTCTGGAGGCAAGGAAAACAAAAGCAAAAATGAACTACTGGGTCCCCATCAAAATAAAAAGCTTCTGCACAGCAAAGGAAACAATCAGCAAAACTAAAAGGCAACTGACAGAATGGGAGAAGATATTTGCAAATGACATATCAGATAAAGGGTTAGTATCCAAAATCTACAAAGAACTTATCAAACTCAACACCCAAAAAACAAATAATCCAGTGAAGAAATGGGCAAAAGACATGAATAGACACTTCTCCAAAGAAGACATCCAGATGGCCAACTGACACATGAAAAAATGCTCAACACCACTCATCATCAGGGAAATACAAATCAAAACCACAATGAGATACCACCTTACACCTGTCAAAATGGCTAACATTAACAACTCAGGCAACAGCAGATGTCGGCGAGGATGCGGAGAAAGAGGATCTCTTTTGCATTGTTGGTGGGAATGCAAGCTGGTGCAGCCACTCTGGAAAACAGTATGGAGATTTCTCAAAAAACTAAAAATAGAACTACCCTACGATCCAGCAATTGCATTACTAGGTATTTATCCAAGGGATACAGGTGTGCTGTTTCTAAGGGGCACATGCACCCCCATGTTTATAGCAGCACTATCAACAATAGCCAAAGTATGGAAAGAGCCCAAATGTCCATCGATGGGTGACTGGATAAAGAAGATGTGGTATATACATACAATGGAGTATTACTCAGCAATCAAAAAGAATGAAATCTTGTCATTTGCAATCACGTGGATGGAACTGGAGGGTATTATGCTAAGTGAAATTAGTCAGAGAAAGACAAAAATCATATGGCTTCACTCATATGAGGACTTTAAAAGACAAAACAGAAGAACATAAGGGAAGGGAAACAAAAATAATATAAAAACAGGGAGGGGGAACAAAACAAGAGACTCATAAATATGGAGAACAAACAGTTGCTGGAGGGGTTGTGGGAGGGGGGATGGGCTAAATGGGTAAGGGGCATTAAGGAATCTACTGAAATCATTGCTTCACTATATACTAATTTGGATGTAAATTTTAAAAAATAAAAAATAAAGTTAAATAAAAAAAAGGTTGTATTCCTGAAACTAATATTACATTTATATGTTAATTATACTTTAATAAAAAATAAAGAGCTTTAAAAAAAACAAAAACAAAAAAACAATATTAATTTGTTTCAACACTTTTTCTTTTATACTTAGCACCCTGTCTTGTTTAAGAAACCTATTTCTATCTGAGGTCATGAAGGCAAATTCATTGTTTTTTTCTGTAAATGTTTTGTTTATATTTAATATTTAGGTATTAAATCTACCTATAATTTATTTTTTAGAATGTGTGAATAGTAAAAAGTGTGAATAGTGTAGGGGCCAGGATTCATTTTTATCCCATTGGTATTTCCAGTTGACACAGCGTCTTTGTTGAAAAGAACCTTTTTATACCTACTACGCTGATGTGCTTCGTTACAAATTATTGCAATATGCAATAATGCAGATTATTGCAAATGTGTTTGTTTCCTGACTCTCTATTCTGTTCTACCCTTGTGAAAATATTTTTATAGCTTAGGCTAGATATCTGGTAATGTAATCCTCCAACTTTGGTATTTTCCCTCAAATTACCTAGGCTATTTCTGGCCCTTGTGAAATGAATTCCTATATGAATTTTACAAATAGCATTTGCCAACTTCACCCCATCCCCCTCCCCCCAAAAAAACCTGCTGAGATTTTGAGAATGTGTTAAATATTTTAAATTGGAGATAATTTAGCATGTATGTCTACTTGAGTTTTTCAATCCATGAATATGGTGTATCTATTCATCCATTGTTTTCAATCTCACTCATCAATATTTTGCAGTTTTTAAGGAAGAAATTTTGCATATATGTCCTTAATTTTTTTAAGAATTATTTTTAAACAATTTCTACATCCAATGTGGGACTCAAACTCAAAACCCCAAGATCAGGAATCTCATGCTTTACTGATGGAGACAGCCAGGTACCCTCCTTACATTTATTAGATATTTGATAATGTATTTTTGTTTCTTGTTTGATGACACTGTATATGGTATTTTTGCCCATATGTTTTTGCTGGTATATAGAAATGCAATTTTTTATACCAATTTTGTGTGCAGTGACTGTGCTAAATTGACTATTATTCCTACTAGTTTATATTTGATGGCATAACCACAGGAAAAGATTCTGAATGTTATTATTCATTAGAGACATGCAATTTTTTACCATAACGGCATGCCATTATACACCCACTAGAAAACTAAAATGAAACTGTACCAAATATTGGTAAAGATTTAGAGCAACTGGAACTCTCAAACTTCTGGTGAGAATGTAAAAATATAGTTCATTGGGAAAACAGTTTGGAGGTTCCTTAAAAAGTGAGACATAAACCTACACTACTACTCAGCCATATCACTCCCACATATTACCCAACAGATATGTACACATACGCAGAAGTAAAATATATGATGACAATGACACAAGCAACAAATAAGGGGAAAAGGAAGTATATATTTGTATACTTACTCCCTATGTGAAGTAGCACATATTATCTAAACACTGAATATGTCTGTCTTCTATCACTGTGAATAATGCATCGATGATGTAATACACATTAAAACTAAGTCTGTATTTTGTGTTTATTGCTGAGTGGTATTTTATTGTATGGGTGTAATATTATTATCATTTAGAGGACATTTTGATTGTTTCCATTCCCAAATGGAATGGAAAGGTTATATATAAAAACACTAAACAACTGCAAACAGGTTTTTTGATAAGCATGTTTTAAATCCTCCTCTGTAACTAGCTAGTGGTGAGATTGCTGGGTCAAATGAGAAGTGTATGTTTAACTTGATAAGAACCTGCTAAATTTTCCAAAGTGCATCAGTTTGTGCTCCCATCAATTGTACATGATTATTTCAATTACTTCACATCTCCATCATAACTGGTACTTGCAAGAATTTTTTTTTTATTTCTAATAGCTATGTAGTGATATCACTTTGTAATTGAATCTGCATATCCTTAAGAATTAATGTTGTTGAGTATTTTTTAAATGTGCTGCTTTGCTATAACAATAGTTTCCTGGTAAATTTAATATTCAAGTGTTTTGATTATTATTAGTGATAGTGATTTGATTATGATTAGTATTAGTGATTCATCACTTATATATAACAACTAGTGCTGATCACAACAAATGTCTCCTTTATACTCATCACCATTGGGTGATATGCCATTGAATTTAGCCCATCCCACCTCTTCTCAAGCAGTGCTGAGTTTGTTCTCGATAGTTAAGAGTCTCTTTTATGGTTTTCCTCTTCTCTTCTGTCTTTTTTTTCCTTTTCCCTATGTTCATCTGTTTTATTTCTTTAATTCCACATGAGTGAAATCAGATGGCATTTGTCTTTCTCCGACTTATTTTGCTTAGCCTAATGCACTCTAGATCCATCCATATCATTGCAAAAGGCAAGATTTCATTCTTTTTGATGGCTGAGTAATATTCATATATATATATATATATATATATATTCATATATATATATATATATAATGTCACATCTTCTTTATTCATCAGATGATGAAAATTTGGACTCTTTCCATAATTTATCTATCGTTGATAATCTGCTATAAACGTTGGGGTGCATATGCCCCTTTAAATGTGTATTTTTGTATCCTTTGGGAAAATACCTAGTAGCACAATTGCTGGGTCTTAGGGTAATTCTATTTTTAACTTTTTGAGGAACCTCCATACTGTTTTCCAGATTGGCTGCACCAGTTTGCATTCCCACCAACAGTGTAAGAGTGTTTCTCTTTCTCTGCATCCTCACCAACATCTATTGTTTCTATTGTGTTGTTAATTTTAGCCATTCTGACAGGTATGAGGTCGTATCTCATTGTACTTTTGATTTTTATTTCCCTGAAGATGAATGATGCTGAGCATCTTTTCATGTGTATGTTAGCCATCTGGAGATGTTCTCTGGAAAAATGTCAGTTCATGTATTCTGCCTGTTTCTTAACTGGTTCATTTGTTTTTTGGGTATTGAGTTTGATATGTTATTTATAGATTTTGGATAACCCTTTGTTGGATATGCCATTTGCAAATATCTTCTCCCCTTCTGTAGGCTGCCTCTTAGTTTTGTTGATTGGTTCCTTTGCTGTGCAGAAGCTTTTTATTTTGATCAAATCCCAGTAGTTCATTTTTGCTTTTATTTCACTTGCCTCCAGAGACATGTCTAGTAAGAAGTTGCTATGGCCAATGTCAAAGAGAGCCCGTGTTCTCCTCTAGGCTTTTGATGCTTTTTTATCTCACATTTAGGTCTTTTATCCATTTTGAGTTTGTGTGTGTGTGTGTGTGTGTGTGTGTGTGGAAGTGGCCCAATTTCATTCTTCTGCATGTTGCTGTCCAGTTTTCCCAACATCATTTGCTGAAGTGACTGTTTTTTTCCCATTGGATATTCTTTCCTCCTTTGTTGAAAATTAGTCGACCACCTAATTGTAGGTCTATTTTTGGGATTTTTATTCTATTTCATTGACATGCATCTGGTTCTGTGCCAGTTCTGTACTATCTTGATGATAACAAGATAAACTTGACGTCCAGAACTGTGATGCCTCCAGCTTTGCTTTTCTCCTTCTAGGTTTCTTTGGCTATTTGGGGTCTTTTGTGGTTCCCTTTGTTCTAGCTCTGTGAAAAGTGCTGGCCATATTTTTATAGGGACTGCATTAAATGTGTAGATTGCTTTGGGCAGTATACACGTTTTTAAAAATATTTATTCTTCAAATCCACAAGCATGGAATGTTTTTCCATTTGTTTGTGTCCTCTTTCAATTTCTTTCATAAGTATTCTATAGTTTTCAGAGTACAAATCTTCTACTTCTGTGGTTAGGTTTAGTCTGAGGTATCTTATGACTTTTGGTGCAATTGTAAATGGGGCCAATTCCTTGATTTCTCCTTCTGCTGCTTCATTATTGGTGTATAGAAATGCAACAAATCTCTATATGTTGATTTTGTATCCTGCAACTTGACTGAATCCGTGTATCAGTTCTAACAGTGTTTTTAGTGAGTCTTTCAGGTTTTCTACATAGAGTATCATGCCATCTACGATAGTTAAAGTTCAACTTCTTCCTCTCCAATTTGGCTGTCTTTTATTTCTTTCTGTTGTCTGATTGCTGAGGCTAGGACTTCCAATACTATGTTAAATAACAATGGTGAGAGCGAACATCACTGTCTTGTTTCTGACTGCAGAGGAAAAGCTCTCAGTTTTTCCCCATTGAGGAAGATATTAGCTGTGGGTCTTTCACATATGGCCTCTATGATGTTGAGGGATTTTTCCCTCTATCCCTATTTAGTTGAGGGCTTTTAACAAGAATGGGTGATGTACTTTGTCAAATGCTTTTTCTGCATCTATTGAGAGGATCATATGGTTTTTATCCTTTCTTTAGTTGATGTGGTGTATCAGGTTGATTTGAAAATACTGAACCACCCACTGAAGCCCAGGAATAAATCCCACTTGATCATGGTGAATGATTCTTTTAATGTACTGTTGGATTCAGTTTAATCGTATTTTGTTCAGAATTTTTGCATTCATTTTCATCAGGGATGTTGGCCTGTAATTCTCTTTTGGTGGGGTCTTTGGGTTTTTTTTTTTTAATATTTTTTAATGTTTATTTATTTTTGAGACAGAGAGAGACAGAGCATGAATGGGGGAGGGTCAGAGAGAGAGGGAGACACAGAACCTGAAACAGGCTCCAGGCTCTGAGCGGTCAGCACAGAGCCCGACGCAGGGTTTGAACTCACTGACCGCGAGATCATGACCTAAGCTGAAGTCGGAGGCTTAACCGACTGAGCCACCCAGGTGCCCCAGGGGGTCTTTGTTTTTTGAATCAAGGTAATGCTGGTTTCATAAAATGAGTTTGAAAGTTTTCCTTCCATTTCTATTTTTTGGAATAGTTTGAAGGGAATAGTTATTAACTATTTTCTAAATGTCTGGTAGAATTACCCTAGGAAGCCATCTGGCCTTGGACTTGTGTTTGTTGAGAGATTTTGGATTACTGATATAATTTCTTTGCTGGTTATCATCTGTTCAAATTTTATATTTCTTCCTGGTTCAGATTTGGTTGTGTGTGTGTGTGTGTGTGTGTGTGTGTGTGTGTATTCTATGTTTTTAGGAATTTATCCATTTCTTCCAGATTGCCCAATTTGTTGGCATATAATTTTTCATAATATTCTCTTATAATTGTTTGAAATTCTGTAGTGTTAGTTGTGACCTCTCCACTTTCACTCATGATTTTACTTATTTGGGCTCTTTCTCTTTGCTTTGTGATAAGTCTGGCTAGGGGTTTACCAATTTTATTAATTCTTTCAAAGAACCAGCCCCTAGTTTCATTAATCTGTTCTATAGGTTTTGTTTGTTTCTATCATTTATTTCTCCTCTACTCTTTCCCTTCTTATGCTGGCTTTAGGCTTCATTTGTTGTTCTTTTTCTAGCTCCTTTAGGTATAAAGTTAGGTTGCATATTTGAAATGTTTCTTGTCTTTTTTTTTTTTTTTTTTGAGATTTTTCTTGATTCTTGAGGTAGGCCTGTATTGCCATATACTTACCTCTTCTGACTGCTTTTGCTACATCTCAAACGTTTTTGACAATCGTGTTTTCATTTTCATTTGTTTGCATATTTTTAAAATCCCTTCTTTAATTTCCTGGTTAACCCATAATTCTTTAGCAGGATGTTCTTTAACCTTCATGTATTTGTTCTCTTTCCAAGTTTTTTCTTGTGGATGACTTCAAGTTTCATAGAATTGTGGTCAGAAAATATGCATGGTAGGATCTCAATCTTTATTTGAGACCTAAACCATGATCCAATATATGATCTATTCTGGAGAACATCCCACATGCACTTGAAGAGAATTTATTCTGCTGCTTTAGGATAAAATGTTCTGAATATATCTGGTAAGTCAATCTGGTCCAGGGTGTCATTGTTTCCTTGTTGTACTTCTGCTTAGATGATCTTTCCATTACTGTAAGTGGAGTGTTAAGCTCCCTACTATTAATGTATTATTATCAATGAGTTCCTTTATGTTTGTTATTAGTTTATATATTTGGGTGCTTCCAAGTTGTGATCATAAATATTTATGGTTGTTAGATTTTCTTGTTGGATAGACCCTTTTATTATGATATAGTTCCCTTCTTCATCTCTTGTTACGGTCTTTTGTTTAAAAGCTCATTTGTCTGATATAAGTATGGCTACTCCAGCTTTCTTTGAAGTCCATTAGATTGATAGATGGTTCTCCATCCCCTCACTTTCAATCTGCAGGTGTCTTTAGGTCTAAATGGGTCTCTTGTAGGCAGCATATAGATGGGTCTTGTTTTTTAACCCCATGTCTTTTGATTGGAACATTCAGTCCTTTTACATTCAGAGTTATTATCGATAAATAAGAATTTAGTGCCATGGCATTACCTGTTAAGTTGTTGTTTCTGGAGACTTTCTATTCTTTGTTGTTTGTGGCCTTTCCCATTCACAGAATTCTCTTTAATATTTCTTGCATAGCTAGTTTAGTTGTCATGACCTCCTATAGTTTTTGTCTGGGAAATTCTTTCTCTCTCCTTCTATTCTGAATGACACTCTTGCTGGATGAATTATCTTTGGTTGTATATTTTTCCCATTTAGCACGTTGACTATATAACGGCACTCCCTTCTGTCCTGATAAATTTCTGTGGAGAATTCTGCTGCTAACTTATTTGTCTT
This sequence comes from Neofelis nebulosa, assembly GCF_028018385.1. Classification (NCBI taxonomy): domain Eukaryota; kingdom Metazoa; phylum Chordata; class Mammalia; order Carnivora; family Felidae; genus Neofelis; species Neofelis nebulosa. The sequence goes on from NC_080785.1 coordinate 31,766,085, forward strand.
CCCTTGAAAGTTAGGGACTTCTTCTCCCTTGCTGCTTTTAGGATTCTTGTTCCCTATCTCTGTATTTTGCAAATTTTGCTATGGTATGTCTTGGTGTTGGCCTCCCATTGTTGATTTTGATGGCAGTTCTCTGTGCCTCCTGGATTTGGATGTCTGTTTCTTTCCACAGATTAGGGAAGTGTTCAGCTATAATTAGCTCAAATAAACCTTCTGCCTCTTTAACCCTCTCTTCTTCTGGGACTCCTATGATACAAATGTTATTATGCTTTATGGAGTCACTGAGTTCCCTAAGTCTATATTCATGATCCAATTTTTCTTTCCCTCTTCTTTTCAGTTTCATTATTTTCCACAATTTTATCTTCTGTATCACCTATTAATTCCTCTGCTTTTTCTGTCCTTATGGTCATTACATCCAGTCTGTTTTCCATCTCAGTTATAGCATTTTATAGTTTGTCTTGATTACCTTTAGGCCTTTTATCTCTGTGGTAAGGGACTCCCTGGTGCCTTCTATGATTTTCTCAAGTCTAACTGGTATCTTTATCATTGTTGTTTTAAATTCTGGATCAGGCTTATTATTTATATCTGTTGTGATCAGATCTTTGGCCATGATTTTTTTATTTTTTATTTTTTGGATTTCTTCTTTTGGGATGAATTCTTTTGTCTTGGCCTTTTGTCTAGGTCTCTGTCTTCTTCTCTGTGTTAGGAAAGCCTGTTATGTTTCCTGCTCCTGAAAGTAATAGCTTTACTAAGCAGAGGTCATATACGGCTGGTCTTTCCCTCAGGCTAGGCCTCTGTAGTTTCTCACTTGCAATGGGGAATCTTTTGACCTTGGCCAGAGTGTGGTGAGTTTTAACTAGGTGTGCTCTGGTCTGCTTGTTAAAAGAGGTCTGGCCCAATTTTCACTAGAACTGAAGCTTTGCAGCACTCTATGATCAATAGACTTGGTGCATGTGAGGGAGGGGGGTTGTGCTTTTCTTTTTGGGGAAGGGCCTGCTGCTCTGGTTCCCAGGTACTTGTCCTACTAAAGAAGTACCTGCAGAGCACATGTGGGTGGAGTTTGCTGTAAGTAGCTCAGGCCTCCACTGTTGGAACTGTGGTGCCCACTGAAGTCTCTCTGTGCTGATGGGTGGGGGAGAAAAATGGTGCTAGCCCTCTCCCTCTTCTCTGGAGAGGGGAATTCACATCTGCTGCTGACTGGAAAGCCCTCAAAGAAGAGCAAACAATCCCCCCCATGTGTCCCGGGTGCCCCTCAGATTGCTGTCTTCACCCTGTCTGCATCAGGGCTGTCGGCCCACCCAGCAGCACAGCATACCTGTGTTTTTTCTCAGGCACACTGGCTGAATTTCAAAACTCCAAACTTTAGGGACCCAGCGTGTTGTGGACCTTCACTGGTCCTCTGGCGGAGGGTCTTGCCACACTGGTGCTATTGCCAGTCTGTCCTAAAAAGGCAGTCGCACCAATGTGCAGGAGCTTGGAGTTTAGAATGAAGCACAGCAAAAAGCCTGAATCCAGGTTAGCCACACTCAGTAAGTGTCTCTGACCCTCTGTTTAGGGGTAGGAGAGCTTAATGGTGCCTGCTGGCTTCTTTTGTGCCCTGGGAGGCAATGCCCAGATGTGTTCCAAGAAGGGAAATGTCTCTCCCAGTGTGTCCCAGGGGATCCTCAAATCATGCCCTCAGCTCCAGGCTTCTGGTCTCCTTCTCCACAGAAGCACCACAGCATCTGCCTGGGCTCCACACTGGCCACGGGACAGACTTCTAAAACTCCAGTCTTTGAGTTCCATTGGTTATAAAAACTTACAATACTCAGCCCCTCTCATTTTCCTAGTCAATGGTTTTGGGGAAGTGTTTTCCCTGTGTGATCCCCTGTGCACTGCTCTCTCTCCTCTCTCCCTGACCAGGGCTCTCTCCCCTCTGCAGCACCTGTGATCCTTTTCTCTCCCAAATCAAATCTCTGCACCTCCTACCTTCCATGATGTGCCCTCTTCTCTCCCTCTAATTGTGAAGTTTGTTCTCTCAGTCATCAGATCGATTTCTTGGGTGTTCAGAATAACTTGATTATTTATGTAGCTGTGTTCGAGGAACGAGACAGGCGTAAGGTCCTCCTACTGCTCTGCCATCTTAACTCCCTGATTCTTGCCCATATATTTTAAAATTATTTTCTTACTACTGACCTTGAAAGTTCTCTATATAGTCTAGATGCAAATATTTTATCGAATATGTTTTTGAAATATTTTCTCCTAATCTGTGTCCAGTCTTTTAATTATCCTAACATTGCCTCTTGAAGAACAGGCTTAAAAAAAAGTATTTAATATTTCTAAGATAGGTAGTAACGCCTTCTCACAGATAGTCATTATCTGTGATTTTTCTTTATTATCTCTTTTATTATTAATCAGCCTGAAAAGTAGGAACATTCTTATCAATCCACTAATTATGTCATTTTTAAACAAAATGATGCTCTTAAGCACAAAACCTTTGGTACCTTTTCTCTAGCTAGGACCATGCATAAACAGAAAGAAACTTCTCCATAAGAATTAAGTGTATCTAATGACGAATAATTTCAGTGACTACTGAAAATTTTTATAAATATTGAAGCTTACAGTCCTGTGCAAAGTCACCAAAAATTTCTCTTATTCTATTCAAAAGCCCGACTGCTGTTATATCTGAGATTCAGTATTATTTGCTTCAGGTTGTTGGGCTTTGTAAATGAACAACCACTAGCTTTCCGGGATCTCATAAATAATTCCCTTTGCTCTATTGCTATTCTTACAGCCCCCTCAGCCAAACTGTGTTCCTTCAACACATTCCAAAATATATCTCAGTGAGTCTGTAAACACACTCCTCTCCATCACTTAAATTATCACACTTGGGTGGTTTATATCCTCCACTTCACTCCTTATTTTTTCTTTCATTCCCAGCCAGTAATCCAAAAGATCTGTGTGGTCCAAAATGGTCTGGCATCATCTGATAAGAATCTGGTGTGTTAAATACTTTGGAAACACTGGCCAAATTATACTTGGGCATTGAGATTGAGCAATACTAGGGACTATTTCTTTTGATAATTTCAAATGTCTGCATCTGAATGATGCAAAATTTAGATGGTATTCTTCAAAATAGGAGGAGTTTATACTTTGGAGAGCTGTATTGTTCCTACAAAGTGAAGCTAAGAGCAGTTAGGAATGCAGAAGGATCACAGCAAAAATGAGAAAAAAACTTGAAGTATTCTCATTAAATATAAAAATAGAGGTAATAAAGCCTATTACTGTTGCCATCATTTAATTTTTTATATAAGTTATTAAAAGTTAAATGATTCAGGGGCGCCTGGGTGGCGCAGTCGGTTAAGCGTCCGACTTCAGCCAGGTCACGATCTCGCGGTCCGTGAGTTCGAGCCCCGCGTCAGGCTCTGGCCTGATGGCCCGGAGCCTGGAGCCTGTTTCCGATTCTGTGTCTCCTTCTCTCTCTGCCCCTCCCCCGTTCATGCTCTGTCTCTCTCTGTCCCAAAAATAAATAAAAAAAAACGTTGAAAAAAAAAATTAAAAAAAAAAAATAAAAGTTAAATGATTCATATAAAAGAAGACTATTATAGAAGGAGGGAAAAATAAAGTACAAGGAATTTGATAAATATAAATGAATAAAATTAACATCTTTCCTTATACTAGCAATAATAAACTAGAGAAAATATTTGGGGTAACAGTTTTTTAAAAGGAACAAAAATGTGGCTAGTTTACACATAAAAAAGGTATTGAGAAATTTAAAAATATGTATTTTAGTAATTTAGAGATGCAAACCATGTCTCTTACTTACACATATCAATTTATATGTTTCATCATTCCCAAGATAACTTAATATGATTTTTTAAGTCAAATTAGCCATTCTCAGAAACACCTACAAAAACATTCAGGTTTTAATAAAATTCAAAATGTTAATTGTGATAAATGTAGGATATGATTGATGGACATAAAAATACTCAAAACTATATTACTTAAACTTGAACACAGCATCAAGAGTCAGAATAATGAAAAAGACGTGTGTATATTATTCCACAGAAAATTAGCGAAAAAGTTCCATTCCCTATGCTTATGCTAATAATTGAGTTTTCTCACATACCTAATTATGTAGTCCTATCAATTCTAAACCTCAAAAAGGTCTTCAGTCTTTCAATTCCTTCCCATCTATACTGTCTCTACTCCAATGAAAACAATCATCATGTATAACAAATTATTACAATAGCCTTGCAAAAATCTCAAATGCAAAAGAGTGATCATGAGTCTTGGTAAGTCAAATAAAATAAAGATTCAAGCATAACAGGACACACAGTAAGCTTTAAGAGACAGTTAATATTCTCACATTAAAAGTCTGTTAAAAAAATAAGTCTGTTTTAGACTAGATTTAAAAAAACACACCAATTTTTGCAACTCTCCTTATCAATGCAAAATGGAGAGCCAGAAAACCTAAAACATTTAAGGCAATGGAATAGAGAGGAAGAGGAACATCTAAGGTAGTAGCATTGATGATAAGCAAACTAAGAATAAACTAAATGACCACTCAACCATATTCTAGACCTCATATTTTAGCTTAATAAACCAGCATTTAGCTATCCTTTTTAGAAATGGACTATACGTTCTTGTCCCTGCAACCATTAAAAACAAAGTGATGTGTTAAATATACACCTTAAGGGTATACTCAAAATAAAATAAGACAAATTTTATATTAAAAAATGAATCTTTTATAGGATGACCTTAGAAAGATCTTTGCTTTTTAAAGTTTCTCATTGAAGAATAAAAAAAGGTGCACATAAGAAAGTAGAAAGGAAGATTGGATGAGCAGTATGTCTTCTTTTTGCCTTCCGTTATCTTCTTCCTCAGTTTTAAACTTGTATCACTATAATAAAATGTTATCACTTTAATTCATGCCTCAAGTTCTGTTTCCTAGAGGACCAGAACTAAGAAAATAACCTTTCTGAAAGTATAATGAAGATAAAACAAGAACATTTATTCTTGTGTTCTGTAACCCAAGATTGCTTAATTCAACCTGAAAGCTGGTAGGGTTGGACAAGACCAATTCCAGAAACCGAGACTGTATTATTAAAAGACAAGTCTGGGCAGGTTATAAGATAACAATATGAAAGAAGATGGATTTTCCTGCACTTTTTTAATGCAGCTCCTTCCATAAGCTCCCTAACACTGTTAGAGAGATGCAGCCTGTACTCCTTTATAACCCAGCAGGCCATTATTTCGAATTTCCCAAGACAGAGGTTAAAATGGATATAGAGAACAAGAAGGAGCCAGTGATGTAAATGGAAACTATAACATGAATACTAATAGGATAAACAGGGCATAGAAGACTGTTGATTAGAGAGAGAACTTTGTAGACAAAGAATTAGATCTAAGGAGTATAAGTAAATAAGATCTTCGACATTGCTTAATAGCAATGGATGTCAATCGAAATAAACCAAGAAGGTGATAAACAGACACAGACACACACACAAAACCAAAACTAACAACAAAAAACACTTTTAAAATCTAAGGAAATTGTTATTCTGCAGACTGGTATACAAAATATCTGTACCAGCAAAACCCTTAGGCTACTATGTCTGCCCACCTAACCATTCTTAGAAGATACTGGCTCCTAAGAATCACACTTTGCAGAATGGAAGGCCATCTGTATGTTTATGTTAGATATGTTCAAGATGGTTCAGAAAAGGAGAGTACAAATGTAAAATGCAGATGATGTAAAACACACACACACACACACACACACACGCACACACACCAAAATAACAGCAACAATAACAAAACTCAGGTCATTGCCAGTTTAGGAAGTCCTTTTTATTTTATATTTTAGGATATATGTGCTATGAATTAGTAACAACGATGTTATGTTTTCTATCCTCTCTTCTCAAAAAGTTATCTTTTTCTCCAAGATGTTTACTACATATTGTGGCTGATTAAGTAACTTAATTATAGGTTATCAAATATTGATGATTTATAATCTGAGCTTAACATCACTCAAAAATCCTGGATCTGAAGCTAGATGTTATGACTAGATAAGATTATTATAAGTGCTTTTAGAACCATGAATATATGATATACATACATGTACACCTATTATATATGTGAATGTGGTCAGTCAAAAGTATGAAACTCTACATACTTCATTGTTAAAACTTTTGTATTTATTGGTTGCATTGAGGAATATAAAATGCAGGGTATCTTGAAGAATCTGAGTGTACAGCCAATTGAACAGAAGTGTCAAAGAATCAGGAAAACTGGAGTCAGGTATTTGAGCAAAGAACTCAGCTCTACTTGAACTAATATTATCTCTAGATTTCTTAGGTAAGGAAGGTAATGAATTCTGTTATTGATCTAACTAGTGTGAACTGGATGTGTTGCCACTAGCAAGCAGAGAGATATTAGTAACAACAACAACAAAAACAATAAAAAAACAAACAGAAAAGAGCAAGGAAAATGATTTGGTACATCAGTTTATTTGTGTTGTTGGTGATTAATCTCTTTAGCCACTGAGACTTCTAAAGAGGCGTGTATATTACAATATTCTAGAAATACCCTCATTTAACTTGTGGCCTCACTCATCACTTCAATAGTAAATAAACATATACCATGACTCCTCAAAATATATAATACATAAATTTTCAATGATATTGTAAAAATCACAAAGATGTTTTGCTCTCCTCTTATTACATAGAATTAATACTCTAGGAGGACAAATTATATTTTTTTCTTTAACTTTCACAGGGGACTTATGATAATGACGTATTTAAATATTCAATATATTCAGGTGATTAACTTTTATACTAGAACAGAAGGCTCTGTTGAATAGATGCTGTTGAAGCCCCCCCCCAAAAAAAGTGGAAAAAAAACCTATTTCAGATGTGCTTGTTATAATTGTGTCCACTTCAGCCAGGTAATGGCTACGGCTAAAACTGTAATGCTTACCTTCAAACTTACTGGCTTTCGATTTGTTTTACAGTGAATGGAGTTTCAATATCTTTGTGTTTACAATAAACAACTTGCAATACATTCTATAATTTGGGAATTATCCTTGGTCCATGAGCCAGAAATACTATACTTTTTGGCAGTCCACTAGCCCCCGGGACTTCAGTTAAATAAGAAACAGTTTGAGAGAATATAGAATTCTAGGGTGAGAAAGCCCAAGAATTTAAATGATTTGGTTGTTGCAAATGTCTTCTCTGGGAAAGCTGGAAGAATGCAAATTTGATTTTTGTTTTTTGAGCACTGACATTGCATTTGCTATCACACACAAGCACACGCACCAGACTGTTTTATAAGAATTTATCACTTTAATGGCTTCAGTCAAACTCATCTCAGGATGTATTGTGAAGACCTTATTTTATTTGATTGAACCTTAGACATCGTTCTGTTTATGAACTAAGGGCAAAGTTGCTATAATCAACTAGAAAATCTGGCCAGGCAGTACGTAATAAGTATGGAAGAAGTAAAGGTTCTACACTGGCAATTAGTTCAGAAATTCAATGGGCAGGAGGTCAAGAACTATCGATTATCATCTCATATTTGAAGACTTTTGTTCCAAAGCATAAGAAACACATAGGGACTTATCTGGTAAATAGACAAATATCTGTATGCTATTTTGGTTATAGCTGTTCTTTAAGTCAGGGGGAGACACTCAGGATTGCCAGAGCAAACAGTATATTTGACTGTTTTTACTCTACTGCAAAATAGCTATTTCTTCCCAAAATTAACTTATCAGATATCTAATGGATTCTATATTTCCTCATAAAATTAGCTATGTATAGATAGTTAAACAAAGCTTCATGTTGAGAAATATCTACAAAGACATGACACAGTAATACATGATCCGGGTGAAATTTATTAGAATTTATGTTAAAAAACCCTGAAATTCTGGGGCACCTGGGTGGCCCAGTAAGTTGAGCATCCGGCTCTTGATGCTCAGGTCATATCCCAGGGTCGTGGGATTGAGCCCCATGTTGGATTCTGAACTGAGCATGGAGCCTGCTTGGGATTCTTTCTCTCTCTCCCTCTGCCCATCTCCCCTGCTCAGGCTTTCTCTCTCTGTCTCTCATTCTCCTAAAAAAAGAAAAAAAGGCTAACCTTCAAAGCTGATGTACATTTTTTAAAAATCTGAAATTCTACGGTTATAAGTTTTATAAATGATTTAAATTTTTTTAAATAGTGAAATTTCTAACATTAACAATAAATATAACTGTGATTCCTTTAATTAAATAGAATGAGATGTGTACACATATGAACTGGGCTCTCATCTTGAATGACAAATTGATTTTTTAAATATCATCTGAAAAGACAGATTTTTAAAATTTATATAAATATTTCCAAATGTAGTTTTGAATGTAAATGATTTTCAATATGATATTAACTACACACACACATACACATACACAGATACATATATACATAAGCATGACAAGCAAAGTGGTGAATGAGTTAGCCATTAGCTTAAAAATTTTTGGTCAAGTGCATCTATTTTTAACTAGGCCATGAAACTCTGTCTGCATAATAATAGGAAGCTTTCTCAAGTCTCTGATTTATCAAGTGTGGTCATATATTTAGTTTTTCTTCTGTGCCTTCACAATTATATATCAACCTATGTCACAAATGTTTGAATAGTCATTTTAGCATTATTAAAGTTCAACATTCAAATATAATCAAAATAATTAATATTTATATGAATCACATTTGTAATTAATTTGGGCTGAGGGGGGGATTGGGGATGCTAGCAGCCATAATTTAAGAAAACTTGCCTCTGACTTACTAGATTTTTAGCCATGGCAAGCTATTTAACCTCTCTAATCCTCAGTTTCCTTACTTGTAAATCTGGACTTAAAAATGGTCATCCCTACCTCTTCAAATTTTATGTATAGCTTGCATGAAACCATGAAAGTATACTTTATAAACTGAAAATATATAAAAGTGAGGTGCTAACCTAGAGGCAGAATACTATATTAGGCAGTAAGTACTAGCCATTAGTAAGCCCTCAGAACACTTTTGCTAATTAATTAGATTATACTTCACAGACTGAAATAGACATATTAAAGTTGGGAGTATTTTCCTTCCTTCCTTCCTTCCTTCCTTCCTTCCTTCCTTCCTTCCTTCCTTCCTTCCTTCCTTCCTTCCTTCCTTCCTCCTTTCCCTTCCCTTCCCTTCCATTCTCTTCCCTCCCCTTCCTTCCTTCCTTCCTTCCTTCCTTCCTTCCTTCCTTCCTTCCTTCCTTCCTCACTTTCCCCTTCCTTTCTAGGTGGTACCCTTAAATGAAGGGGATGGTCTTTTTTTCCTAAGGCAAACCATGAGGAGTCCACAAACATTTTCCATAGATTTTGAGGATGCCTACAAAGTTTCAGGCATAAGTGATAAGGGTAGATTTCAGCAAATCTTTTCTATCCTGTCTTAAAGAATAAAAAAAATACAATCTAATAATTTAAGAGCTCTTAAAGTATTTAAACAAGGAAGCCACTGGAATGAATGGGTCTATATAATGCCTTGGGAGCCTATGCAAGCAAACCAAAACCTAAGCCAGAGTCAATGCACTTGAATCCAAACAATGAAACTTAAGAAAACCGAGAAAAAAACAACCAACTAGTTTTCCCAAATAAGGCAATTGTTTAAGCCATAGCCAACTGAATAACTTCTTTGCTTTACTTCCGGGTCTTCTTTATAAAAATCCCTCCCATAGCTCCTATCTATGGAAGGTCCCTAATATCTCCAGTTTGGCAGTGCCAGACTGGAATGGATGTATACACGAATAAAACCTTGGAGATTTTAATGTGCCTCAGTTTACATTTTCATAGCATATCTCTAAATATAGATATGTATTTCAAAAAGACCTGTTAAAAACTTCAAAAAGTTTTAAATTTTAAAACTGTCATATTTTCTAGAAATCTTAAACTCTAAATCTGGAATATTTACATGTTAATTTTATGAATACAAGTTTTCAAGTACAACATGCTTTTACATTATAAAAAACTAATTCAATAAAGTAACTTCTTTATATATATGTAATGTTATGTGAAGCAGCTATATATTTACTATCATGCACATATCAGTATTATTTTCTGTTCAGAAATTATATTTTTAACACGTGGCATTTTGCCAAGGTTCTTACTCATTTGTCATATCTAATCATGATTGAATTTATATCTATAAAATTGGTTTTTTTCACGTTATGGATTATATTCAAATGTTATTATGAATTAAAATATTAATGATAATAGACATTAGTGGAGTGCCTATCACTCATATCAAAATAAAATATTTTGGTCCTGCCATATCAGCATTGAATCTTATTCAAAACCATTATCCTTTTTTTCTCCTATTAAAATTGATTACTTTGAAATTGAACATTTGAAGTCATGAAAAGGAAGGACAATAACATTCTTGATTATGTCTCAGGGTCAGGGGTTCAATCCTGAAGGAAAATACGGAGGTTACTCTATAAGGTAATGTTCCACAGTGAAAAGTGAAAGCACTTGAATTTTTTGGAACAGAACACAAAGATATACAAAACATTTGGCAAAGATATAAGCAGAACTTATTGCAAGGTTGGGTTCATTGATAGTAGTCACATTAATTTCTGCTGCAGAAAATAAAAGAGTGTCTTGAGAGCAAGGGCAAAATTGCTTCATAAGGAATTTTCCTTTTATTGTGTGAAAACTGCTTCAATACTCAAAGCTTAAGGGCATTTTACCCTGGCATCACTTGCAAAATGCCTCCTTCTGCTTCAGTTACCAGAGGAAGCCTAAGCTGATCTCAAAAGTGTTTATAGACATTGTTTTTATGTTCACAATCTATCAAATGCTCCTGGTGCATTATTACAGATCTAGGCATTCTCTTGGCATAAAATACCATGGAATTTCTCTTTACTGAAGCTAAATTTTCAGTTTCATTATTTCTATTTAATATTTGCATAACAAAAAACATTTACAAAATAAACCATGAAGTGACCTAATTGATCATTTAAATTAGTATGTCAGAGTTTATAGATTCAAATGGAGATCATGATTTTGCCAATAACTTACAAAAAAATTTTGCAGTGGCCTTCAAATCATATTGAATATCCTTTTGCCTATCTTCAACAGAGATAAATATATAACTTTGCTTTCTGTAAACAGTTGAGCTTAATTTGGAGTCAAACTAGTAAATGAGGGATCAATGAAACTAACCATATTTCAGTGATAAAATGAAATGGACTAGAAGCTAAAACTTGCTTCTCTCTTTTAATACAAACCTTTTTTTAAAAGTTTATTTCTTTTTGAGAGAGAGACACACACAGAGCACGAGTGGGGGAAGGAGCAGAGAGAGGGAGACACAGAATCCAGGGCAGGCTCCAGGCTCTGAGCTGTCAGCACAGAGCCCAACGCTGGGCTCAGACTCACAGACCATGAGATCATGACCCGAGCCCAAGTCAGATGCTCAACTGACTGAGCCACCCAGGCACCCCCAAAACTTTCTTCTCTTTATTAGTTGTATATCTATGCCCTGTGATAGGCAGAATAAGAAAAAATTAAATAATCCTGGATCATAGAGCTCAACTGTGTCAAAAGAAGAATATGTCCTCTGGAACTTGGTGGTCTAAATCACAACACAAATGAGACCTGGCTCCTCCAAGAGCTAAAAAAAAGGAGTAGCCTATGTTGGTTTGCCAAGTCATTTGTCAAACTCATAGAAAATATACTAAGTAGTTGTTGTATTGAAATAAATTGGACTGAGATGAAACAGAGGGTTTTCTCTCCAGAGAGGGTATTAGTTGGTATTTGATTAAATTTCTCCTTTATTTCCTATTAACAAATTTATAGGCAAATAGGATGAACTATCTCTTCTACTTCTGAAATACTTAAAACTCACCACCTATGTGAATACTAAGGGAATATTTAAGAATTGGTTATTCTTAATCTCTAGGTTTCCATGGTTTTCAGCTGGGTATATTCATCAGTTTTATTAGAGGACAATTTTTGTTTTCACTAAAAGTCCATATACTAAATGACGCTTAGAAGTTCTGTAAAGAACACCACAAGATGGCAGTATTTCAGAAATTAATCCTTGGAGAGAACATTTCTATATAGTATCTAAAATAATATAATATATTTGGGCTGTATTTTTAGTAACTAAAAATAAAGTCATCACTACAAGTGATTAAGAATTAATGACACTAGGATATCTGTTTAGTAGTAAACAAGTTGTTTCCTTTAAATAATATAACTGTCAGTTTGATTGTTCCAAAACATTAGTGAGCTTCATCAACATATAAATGAGTTGATGGTAAAGGATTGTCAGTGGATTCATAAATCTCATAATTGCTTACATATTGGTCTATAACTATAAACATATTTTAAAAATTGTTTGAAAAAATAAGATTCTAATAAGACATCAATTATATTTTATTTCTCCATGATTGTTTAATAACCAGTTTTAGAACAATAAATTGAAATTAGCAATTATACATATTAAACACATCATTTATATTTTTCAAAACTGTTCGGGATTGGGGATCAGCAAGTTTTTATTGTAACTACTCTCATAAAAGTCTAAATTACTGCCTGTAAAAAAAATATATGGTTTTAACAAAAAAAGCAGCCTAAAAAAACAATGTGGAATATTTTTTCATAGAAATTGTATTTTTGCACTGTCACTTTTCTTATACAGGGGACTGCTCTTCCTGTTATCATCTTTACAGGAATCACATATAACTTCTGTCCTTTAATCCATTGTTTAACTATATTAAGTGGACCTAATTCCCTCACTTTCCCTCCCCGCCCCAACTTTTAAGGTGGAGTCATCCCAGAAAGATATGGGAATATCCATCAATTAAAGAAGGTAAATTTATCCTTTTTTGTTTTCTTAATTATTCAACTGAAATCTGGCAGTACTTAATACCAATTTTCCATTAATTCATTTTGAAGCTATGTGTATTTTTCTTTTTATCTGTTTTTAATAGTCCACTCCACTTCTCTACTCTTTGAGTTAGAGGTTTGGTACAAGTTCCACATAATATTGACGTGGAAATGTTGGGGTTCCAACCTGAGAACCAAGAAAGAATTTTTCAGATGTTTTTGGTACAAAGAGCTGGTTTTATGAAAGTACAAGGACAGGGCCTATGGGCAGAAAGAGCTGCACTGGGGTTATGATGGGTGACAGATTATATACTTTCAGGTTGGGGGGAGTTAGGGATAATATAAGTCTCTAAGGTATTTTGGAAACAAGGTTTCCAGGACCTTGAGGGGGCTAGCTATTGTTAGAAAAAGGTCATTTATCACTGTTTAGTAAAACCTCAGTCATGAGACCCTTCAGTTATATATCATTGGGCCAGAAGTTTGGAGTATGATTGCCAACATATACCTTGGGAAGGAGAGGTAGAGATAAAGGAAGTTTCCAAAGGAATTCTTAATATGTTAAAGTAGATGTACTGGATCCTGGAGGTTGGGATGTTAAGCTAGGATTGCCTTTTGCCCTGAGTAAAGTGTCCACATTAAGACAGCTGAGCTTCTAGAGGAATGTCAATCACGCTGTCTGTCTCAAGGACTCGTCAATGGGCTATAAATTGTAAGGAAATTTTTTTCTTTTGCCTTTGTTTCCCACATCAATATTATTTCTGCTACTTCAATTCTGAAGTACTTAGCTGTGAAATAAATTCCTGGATCTGACTCAGTGATTGGAGATCTTCAATTTCATCCAATGATGACTTCCAAATTATTAATTCCTTTAATGTTGATTCTGCATCCTTCATAGAGAGTAGGTAGAGCATCCCTACTGAGAACATGTCCACTTTACTTATTGTTTTCTTTTAGATTTTGGTGATATTCCTTGCTGTGTTTTTAATATTAATCCTATTCATTTTAACCTGAACATACACATAAGGTGCTCTGTATCAGAGACAATACCATGGTTATCCTTATAAAAAGCAAATAATGACAATGTGTTTCTCTATATCCCTATTCTTAACATTAGGTTGACAAAATGAAAACCAAGTCAAATATCTTACTGATACAAAGTCTGTAATATAGGCAACAAATAGGAAAATGGGTTTTCTGTGTTTACATACAAAAGAAAGAGATAGCTGCCTCCCACTACCCGCCTGAAATGAGAAAAACTTTTGTTCCTTGGAGACAAAATGGATAAGATCCTGAGTTCTCACTCTAATCCTCAAGAAAAGAAATACATCTCTCCAAGGGGTAGATAAACCTGGGCATATCCAATCTGTAAGACTTAAGAAGTTTTTCTTGGTCCTGCCCTCATTTTCCCTTGAAATGGAAACATACACATCTGGAGTTAAGTAAACCTCCCCAATTCTCCATGTAGTTGTAAATTAGTCAAGATTTGATCTTAAGAATTTAATCATATTTTGTATCAACTATATGTGTATTTGTACTATACATTTTCTATGTTGCATCCAGGAAATTATCATCTCTTTATTTCTCAATTACCAATTACTTATCCCCTGGCCATGATGATATTATCAAAACAGTCTATTATTGATCCATGGGAGGGCAGAATTTGCCATCCCGAAATAAATCTTTTTGGCATAAGAATTACTCTACGCTGATTATTTTTAAAAGACAGAGGAAAAGCTCCTAAAACAAAGTAGAAGTTGCCTTACTGTAAGAAATATTTACATGTGCAAGGAAAATCACCATTTGTAAGGGTGTCTCCCTCCTTTATTAGGAAGAAAATTCTCTAGAAACTGATCCCTGGAGAAGGCAACAGCTTCCATTTGTACAACAACCTTATCCTTGTTCAGTGTATTATTTCCTGATAGCCCCCCTGTACTGGCTACCCCTTCCAACATCTTTTTGTTTTTCTTTTTTTGTTGTTGTTGTTGTTTTGTTTTGTTTTGTTTTGTTTTTATCTGGAGATAATATTTAAGGTGGTGGCTTGTGCCTTTTGGGGGAGTTGCTCAGTTTTACTGGGCTTCTCCCATGTATACAAGAACTATACATGTTACTAAGCTTATGTTTTTCTCCTGTTAATCTGGCTTTTTATTACAAAATGTTATCAGCCAAGAACCTAGAAGGGTGGAGGAAACATTTTTTCCCCCTAGAACTTCTTTTAAATTCTGACTTAAATTCTGTTTATATAGCTCGTTATTACCAAATTATGCACCCTTTTGTTCATCTAGTAATTGTATATAGGGACCCTTTCCTTGTGAAAACAAAGTGGGCATAATTCCCTTGTGCTACTAGTATTGCAAAATTTACATTGTTCAAATGTATAATTGACATGCATTTTTCGGGGCTGTTTGAAATCTGATCTTCTAATTATCCTTTGTTGTGAAGTAAGCCTGTTATTTCAGTGACATTTTCTACTTAATACCTGAAGTCTCCTTTCTCCCCATTTGAACCATGAAGTTTCCAATAATTTTTGCCCCCCATCCCTGACTTTTTTGGGGGTTTGTTAAAATTTAGAGGAAATAAAAGAAAAAAATTCTAAGAAAAATAGAAAAACCAAAACTCCTCTATTTCCCAAAGGTTTTCTTTACTAGCCAAATGGAGAAGTATATGGACAATTGTTTAATCAGAAATTTTTCTAAAACATTATATCTTCCAATCCTCCTGACATTATATTGATGAGTATTTATAGTTTGGTCTGATCTTAGGTGGTCAAGATAGCATTTAGTTTTATCTATTTTATGTGCTGTTATGTTTTGTTTCTAATTTTCCTGAGTTTTTTTTTCCTTCCCCAAATAGTATCCCTCCCTATTATACACCCATAAATTAGTGATTTTACAACTTAATATTTTCTTAATAGCCATCCTGAAAACAATCTCCATTGTTCCATCTCTTGTCATTTGGTCACTGCTCTTCAGGAAACTGCATTTTTACCTCTTTTCTCTCCCAATGACTAACTTGTTCTAGAATTAGTTACTTTGAGTCTTATCTACCAATCATATTGATTTTTTTATCATTTTTTTTTACCCCTGTGTTTTTGTTTTGTTATTTAATCTACACCTTGGTTTTAATACAAGACCCTTGTTTTTCTAACAGGGCTTTCACAACCTTTTCTGATTGTCTGGATTGTACTAGTGTTTATATATTATTAGCATAAAATATTTTCAGTTAATGGCATTTTCTTGTTTTCATTCCCCCCTTTTGTCCACTAAATTACTGTTTTTTGTTGTATACATTCTTTCATGCTATCTATAGGTAAAACACATTTTGTCTTTAGGGATACTCCTATTATGAATTTCAAGATTTTTTTTCTTGACATTCATAGATAATGGCTGAACATACATGTGCAAGCACATTTGTGTATGTGTATGTATGCATAAACATTGTTTTCTTTTTATATTTAATTTTTAAAGTATATTTATATTGTGCATTTATTCACTCATTAAGGCATCCACCCATCCTTCAACTTTTGTTTTCTATAGCAGCTATAATAATACTACCTTAGTTTTGCTCTGTTGGTGATACAGATCTCATTATTATCTTTCTAATTTGTGCTGTTCCATCTACATTCAGAGGTCAGTCCTCTATACCTCTCCAGTTTTTATTAGTATATCCATTTGATTCTTCCATAATGGTTACTAATTCAATGACCTGTTAAGGTTTCTGCTGACTTTATTCAGTTCGGACTATTTATATTTCCATTCTTTGAACACCCACTTCAGCTGAGACTTGACAGTGTTTTAATGCACGGCTATTGCTTTTAACTTTTTGTCGTATCTGTCACCTGTAGATTTACCTTTTTTTACATTGGATTATAGTTGACACACAGCATTACATTAGTTTCAGTTGTATGCCGTAGTGATTCGACAGCTCTATATGTTACACTATGCTCATTGCAAGTGGAGCTACCACGTGTAGCACCAGCATTGCATGGTGACAGATCTAGCTTTACTTCTCGATCTGCCATTAAAACCAGTGTCTTTTCTTTAAATAAGTAGAAGCCGTGGAGCTTTTGATTTTCCTGACTCATAGCGGAATCCTTTCTTCATATTTTGTAGCTCTACCCTGATGTAAGAAACAAAGGTAAATAAAAAAGTAAATTTCCTTACTGCCTACAGCCCATTGACAAGTCCTTGCAACAGGGACAGTGACGATCTTCCAGAAGCTCAGCTGCCTCGATGATGACACTTTGCTCAGGGCCAAAGGCAATCTTAACATTGTCCCAACCTCCAGAATCTTGTAAGTCTACTTTAACATATAAAAATTCCATTGGAAACTTCCTTTATGCCTACCCCACCCCCCCACCAAGGTATATGTGGGCAATCATACTCCAAGCTTATGGTCCACTGATACACGTCTGAAGGGTTTCATGGCTGAGGTTTTACTAACCAGTAATAAATCACCTTTTCCTAACAATACCTAGCCCTTCAAGGTTCTGGAAACCTTGTTCCCAAAATACCTTAGAGACTTACACTATCCCTAACCCCTGGCAACCTGAAGGTATAAAATTTCTCACCTGTCATAACCCCAGTGCAGCTCTTTCTGCCCATGGGTCCTGACCCCTGTGCTTTAATAAAACCACCTTTTTGCACCAAAGGCATCTCAAGAATTCATTCTCTGCCCTCGGCTCCAAACCCCAAAACTTCAAACCACATCATTTGGTGCCTTACCATGGGGCTGAGCCTTCTCACGTGGACTTTGAGCTTTGGTACAAATTTGGTGAGTAATTTCTCTTCCCTTCCTTTCATTTCAGGGGCTTTTCAAACAGAATGGTCTTACTGGAAACTTTCATGTTGATTGCTCAGGCTGTAATTCTCTAGCCTTTGGCTACTCTATGAGAAGGAGAAAGCCTGCCTTTTGGCTGGAAGTTAGTACCATAGCTGGAATGGTAATAAGACCCAGAACCGTTTTGCCCTCTCTATATTCCTGTCCTTATACCAAATTATCTCTCTTGGGCCATGGACAGCCACCTAAGTCACCAGGATAACTGTCAATCTTAAGACTCTTGTGTGAAGCTTCTTCCTTATTGGTCTAATGTGATCCCTTTCACATCTCTGGTCTAGCTGCTTCTGGCCATGAGAACTCTGCTTGGAGCAGGCCAAAACAAGTACCTGACTGAAATAAAACACAACCGGGACAATTTCCTACAGAAGTTGGCTGTAAAGACTACATGTGTTGCAAATTTGCTTCTAGTTTTACTGTTTCCCATTAATGTCCTCTACTAACTACTTTAACTACAGAACTGGGTAATTTCCCTTGTAAAACTTTTCTACTGTTTTGCACGGGTTAAAAAAAGCAGCACAACCTTCTGAGCAAGGTAACAGCGGGGCTTTTGCAGGAATGCTTAGACATGGTAGGTATGGTATTTCAGTCCATTCACTAGGCTCCCATCTTTAGACCCACCTTTAGAGTTATCAGCATTACATATGAAATTGTTATTCTACCAAGGTTTACTAAAGGTCAAATAAGCTCAAGTTATCTCTGTTGCAATTTGTCAGCAAAAAGATGACTTAAAATGATGGTTAATTTTGTCTGTCTCAAAGTTTTCATGTGTAATCAAGATGGCTCTCAAAGCCTTTGGTAACCTGAAACATCATGGGGTGCCTGGGTGGCTCAGCTGGTTAAGCATCTGACTCTTGATATCAGTTCAGGTCATAATCTCATGGTTCATGAGATCGAGCCCCACATCAGGCTCAGTGCTGACAGCATGGAGCCTGCTTGGGATTCTCTCTCTCGCTCTCACTGCCTCTTCCCTGATCACACGCATGGTCTCTGTCACTCAAAAAAAAAAAAAAAAAAAAAAAAAGGTAATTTTGTCTGTCTCAAAGTTCTCATGGATAATTAAGATAGTTCTGAAAGTCTTTGGAAGCCTGAAACTTTACAATTTTGCTTGGCCAATAAATTAGATTGAGTTTGTTGGACATCTAGGTCTTTTCCAAATAGGATAAAATATTACAGCACTGAATACTAAATATAAGGTTTACCTGCTTTTGATTTCTTATTGCAGAGAAACTAAGGATATATGGGTCTGTTGGAAAACATGATGCTTTGTGCTTGATTCATGAATTTGCCATCTAAAGAATTCTGGTGTAACAGTTTACAGTTGGTTACTACTTAGTTTCCACTGTAGACTGTTTCTAAGAGTTAAGACTGACAGAAATAAGGGATGCAACTCTGTATGTAGAAAAGTAGGAAATGTGTAAGAAAGATATAAGGAATGGAAATACATTGTTTGAAGGTAAAAGAAAGTAATTTTGTTCTAAGTGAGACTGGTTGCTTGGGGAAAAATGGCTTGGAACAAAATGTGAATGTACAGGAAAGTTGTAGAAGGTTTGTGACGAGAGATCCTTGGAAAGGATGTGTGGTCAGGACGGACTAAAGTTGAAATGAATGGATTTTTAAAAGTGCACTGGTACTCTGTTTTCTCTCTTTTAAAAAGACAAAGTCTCTTGAATTGTTGGCCTGCTCCTGATAAGAAATGTAAACAAAGTTGTTTTCTCTTTGCCTGCCCAGAAAAAAACAGTTTCTAGGTTTTGTCTTTATCCTTTGGTGAGCTGTAATCCTATTTAGGCACACTCTTTAAAGCTTTCTAAGGTTTTAACAAACATCCCCAAGATTTAAATTGTAAATGAAGTCTTTTTGACTAATTAGGCCTGTTTACTTGGTACATTACATTCTGCTATAAAGTCATTACTCAGTATTCTTATTACTGAAGTGTTCTGTGTCACAGAAATAACTGAATTTCCTTGTCAACTGCATCCTAATAACCTATCATATCAGATCATTAACAATGTCCATTTCTGAATTTTTTTGTCATTTATGATTGTTCTTATGCTCTTACAAAACATGTTTCATCTTCAAGGAGATTCATAAAAAGGACTTTTAGGTCAAATACAAGTATTCAGTATCTTTAAGATCATAAACTAAAATGGGTAAGAATTTCCAGAACTAACTAAAAAGCTGCATTCAAACTCAACAAGAATTAGTAATATGGGACTAAATGAACTGAAAAAAGATTATTATAGTTTTTGTGACTCTTGTTTGAAACACTGCTGGTTCTCTAATATTTGCTCTTCCAGAGTAAAGAAACTTTCTCCTACTATATCTGTATCTTACAAGAATGTGATAAATTATTTGTTTGTGAATAAACTGAAGCATTTAACTTTTCTCTCTACCTGAACCCTCTGAAATTCAAAAGTCTCAGTGAGTATTCTTCCTTCCATAGCAATCATAATTATTTGCATAAGTTCAATAAGAATTTGTTCTCCTTGTAGTGAGACACCACTGGGAACATTGGTTATTTTACCAACGCTTTCACTGGAAATGTCATATTTGAGAAAGACACGCATAGACTCAGATATGACCAGACAGCCTTAAGGAACGAAGATTGACTTTAAAGCCCCTTGGAAATGTTGGCTTGATACCCTGCTTACAGAGTTCCCAGCAGCCTTCCCAGGTGAGGAAAGAATGTCACTTCTTGGCACATGCTGGAACCTCAGGATACTTTGGGGACCTCGTGAAGAGGAATTCATCCAAAGCTACAGGTACTGCAGCTATGACTGATGGCAAGTACTTGGCTTGGCTTCTGGCCTAGAGAGGCTACTAAAAGTTCAATCTAGATTCCTTATAAAATTCCAGCAAAGCAGACTTTAAAAAATCTATATGGCCAATTGCTATTCTTGCTAAACTTATGTGAACAAGTTTGTTAAAATTGGACTTGTTTTACAAGTGAATTAGTCTTAATTCGGCTATCTCTGGAAATAAGGGTAATTATAGAGAGAAAAATTATGTTTCAATAACATATCTTTGTGGATGTTAAATTGTAGTTCTGATTGTCTTTGAATGTTTGTTGTTTGAGTAAGCTAGACAACTTGAGGTAAACTTCAGAGAAATTACTGCAATAGTTCATGTATAGACAATCTTCGTGATTGTTATTCTGTGGGGATAATAACAGGCCCCATGGATATATGATTATTTGAACAGCTGGAAAATGGGATGAATTCCACAACAATTGTATAACTCAAATATCACCCTGACCAATTCTGTGTGACTGATGACCAAATCGCTTCTTAAAAGTTGGAGCACATCCCACTCCATCAGGTTACCTATGGGCTTGTGGAGATAATGACAACCCCACTTTCCTTTTGATTGTATGGGATGATGCACTCAGGGTTCCCCTTATCTCCTAAGACAAGTCTTCTCCTATTTGCCAGTGATTCTTCATAATTAGGATATTGTCAAGGCTAGACTTCAAACAAAGAGGGCTTCTTGATGTTTTTCTCCTTTAGCCATATTTGTCTCAGGAACTACCTCTATAGATGTACAATTGCAGATAGAGGCTTTAGCCAAGCGTGTAACAGTCCTCCTGGTAGAAGAAGCCTCAACACTTACTATGGGACAGTTTCTGACAGTAATGACTCCACATCAGGGCCAGAGTGTTTCAGAGAACAGAGACCATAAATGTATAATGGGAGGCCAAATTATTAAATACCAGGCTATGCTTATAGATACACCTGAAATAATACTTAACATCTGTCAAACTTTAAAGCAAGCCATGAAAAACTTTAAAGCTTATGCCTGGGCCTGACCATTGTACTTGCATGTTAGACTATGACTGCTCAGATTATTGATCTTTGTTCTAGCCAACCAGACTTAAAAGATTCCCCTACTGAAAATGCAGATGACAGCTGGTTTAGTGATGGCAGTTATTTCATGGAAAAGGGGGTAAGAAAGGTTGGGTACACCATGGTGAGTCTAATGCAGACTGTTGAGGCCAAAGCCCTTCCAGCAGATATGTCTGCCCCAAAAAATCAATTAATGGAACTCATTCATGCTTTACAATTGGCAAAGGTCCTCAAAATTAATATCTATTCTGACTCTAAATAGGCCTTCCTAGTCCTAGGTGCCCATGGAGCAATTTGGAAGAAAAGGGATTATAATCAAGCCATAAGTTCCCAACCCAAATATGGGTTCAAAATCATTACTCTTCTTGAGGCTGTACACCTACCTAAGGAGGTAGCTGTAACTTACCTCAAAATACATCAAAAGGATATGATCTTAGACTCTAAAGGAATCAATTTGGCAGATTGCACAGCCATGCAGACAGCACAAAAATAAACAAATACTGTCTTACACCAACCAGTCTTAAATAAAATTTCTAATCCAGTCTATTCAGACCAAGAAATTCACATAGCCCAGTAATGAGAATATTCAAAAAATGCACAGGACTAGCTTGTTAATAATGAGGGAAAAAACTTTATATTCCCCCCCCTCCAAAAATAACAACAACAACAACAACAACAACAACAACAACAACGTAAGGTAATATAGGGTTTACACAAGGCTACTTATTTGAGTAAAAAGCCCCTGAGCTCAAGCCTTAAAAATTACTATTTACATTCAGCCTGGCATCCACATTCCTCTGGAAAGGTGGCCCTCCAATACCAAATGGCCCTTGATATCCTGACTGCGGTTCAAAGAGGCTGAGAATTAGTTAGACTGGAAGCAGCTCTAACTTGTAGCCATAGCTTCCCCAGACTAGATAGGCTGCTGTAGTCTGGGTTTTGCCTGGATGCATTATTAAAACCATCATCAATCCAGCCAATCTTCCAAATTTAAAACAACAATGGACATGTTCTGTGTTTCACTAGCATGACCATCTAACGTTCATCTTTGTTCCCTATTTAGGACTGGAGGATATTGTTTGGAACATGGAAACTCTTAATAAGTACATGCCAAAGCCATAAATGAAACTCAAAATGGCATTTTCCTATTAAATACTGAACACAAATGCATAAAGCAGTTTTACCAAATAGAATGGCACTGGATGTTTTAACTGCTGCACAAGGCGAACTATGTGCTATCTTAAAAACAGAATGTTGTGTATACATTCCAATTACCACAAAAATATTTCTGTGTTTCTAATTGACACAAATATTAAAATTAACACTTTAAATGATAATTTTCTTCCTTTAATAATTGGCTAAATTCCTAGACTGGAAGATGACTTTTGTCAACTATCAAAGGATGCTTACCTGGGCTTCTTTTTCTTTCTGTTCTAATCACATTTTCCTGTTTTCTCCACTGTTTCTCCACCTGGTGCAGAAACTCCTTCACTGCCATAACTTCCAGCTGACAGATGATCCTTTCCAGTCAAAAAGATCCAGACATGTGGTCTCCCTTAGATTCAACTGCCTCTGCCTTTTGTAACTCCTATATATATAAGCCTCCAAATGACCAATGTTGACCCATAGGTAGGGACATCTTTATGCCCCTCATTCAGCAGGAAGAAGTTACAGTGATGAGACCATCCACCGCTAGCAACCTTAAAGATTTAAGGGTCAAATTGTTCAGGGGGTAATGATGTGGGAAAGGAAGGCAAATGAGAAATTAAATTTCCTTACTGCCTACAACCCATTGACAAGTCCTTGGAACAGGCAGAGTGATATTCTTCTAGGAGCTCAGCTGCCTTGATGATGACACTTTGCTCAGGGCAAAAGGCAACCTTACCTTAACATTATCCCAACCTCCAGGATCCTCCTGTAAGTCTACTCTAACATATAAAAACTCCTTTGGAAACTTCCTTTATTTCTAGCCCCCCAAGGTATATATGGGCAATCATGCTCCAAGCTTATGGTCCACTGATACACATCTGAAGGGTCTCATTGATGACCTTTTTCTAACAATAGCTATCCCCTCAAAGTCCTGGAAACCTTGTTTCCAAAATACCTTAGAGACTTACACTATCCCTAACCCCTGGCAACCTGAAGATATAAAATCCGTCACCTTCCATAATCTCAGTGCAGCTCTTTCTGCCCATGGGTCCTGTCCTTTTGCTTTAATAAAACCACCTTTTTGCACCAAGGAAGTCTCAAGAATTCTTTCTTGGCCACCAGCTCCAAACCCCAACACTTCAAACCCCATCATGCCCTAATGCATGCTCTGGTTTCTAGGACTTCTGTCTTTGGCATTCCTTCTGCTTAGGATCTTTTCTTTAAAATCATTGCTCTAGCTGGTAGGAACCAACCATCATCATCCTTTATCCCAGGCAGACAATCAATAGAACTAGGACCATATGACTATCATTGGGTAGACAGTTGAGCTTTTACATTTTAGTCTCATATTCTGCCTTTCTGTCTCTCACTACTGCATGGGGTCTCTAGCCTTAAGTTTAGGACATGAAAAGGTAGATGATATGGAGAGACATCACTGATGACAAATACACACTTGTTTAATGTAACATTTACATTTGTTTTTGTTCAACCAGCTGAGGTAGTAAACCAAAAGGAGGAAGGACAATAGGGACACACTATGTTATCAGAAATGGTCAGACTTTCATTGCCTTTCAGTCCCAGGCACTTTGAATCCCAACTCTGCTAGCAAGATTTTCTTTTTTTGGCCTGAAAAAGACACCGGAATTGCTTCCCAGTTAGCATGTCACCATCTGCAGAACATCTGATTCTCCATGAGAGACACGGGGAGATTAATGTTTGAAGCTTGAAGCACAATGGTGGTATGACCATAACATTAAAACTTTTACTAAGGGGGGGCGCCTGGGTGGCGCAGTCGGTTAAGCGTCCGACTTCAGCCAGGTCACGATCTCGCGGTCCGTGAGTTCGAGCCCCGCGTCAGGCTCTGGGCTGATGGCTCGGAGCCTGGAGCCTGTTTCCGACTCTGTGTCTCCCTCTCTCTCTGCCCCTCCCCCGTTCATGCTCTGTCTCTCTCTCTGTCCCAAAAAAAAAAAAAAACAAAAAACTTTTACTAAGGGACTCTGGGGGATTGTAGCAGCCAGGCACTGTAGCATAAATTCTTATTACTGTTTCCCTGTGCTTTCTTTCCAAATACAAACATCTTGTTTATATTACACACTCTTCAGGTAAAACACTCTTCAGTGTTTTCCACTATTTAACTTTTCTCAAACAATGTTTTTTTCAGAAAAAAGTTTTCAATAAACATGTTTACCACATTTTCTAAGAACATGTTTCCATTTTGCAAAGTAAGGTGAAAACACTGCCATTTCAAATAAGCTCACATTTTATGGGACAGGAGATGAACCATCCTTTACTCATTTCCATGCAAATTATACACATTACATATAAGCATATATAATTTATGTTAAATAACTAGTTTAAAATTTTAATTTTAGGGGGATTTTAATAAAATTTTAATAAAATGTTTAATAATTTTTAATAATAATAAAATTTTAATAACATTTTAATTTTATGTTAAAGTTAGTGGGATGTATTTTAGATTTTTTTTTATATCCCAAAAAAGAAAGGCAGTTGTTTAAGAAATCAAAGCTACATGTAAAAATATTAATCAACCTATTGTAAAACATGGTCTCTATTCTTAGTCTCTACTTAACTATCAGCCATTCTCCAATACTGAAATTCAAGTTGGATGATAAGTGTAATTACCTCATGGTTCTGGATTTTGGAACACAGAATTTACCCCTACAAAACAAAACAAAACAAATCATATTATTGCTTATTTTAAGTCCCAATCATTTATTTTTTGATATACTTCCCTTACTTTACTTCAAATAATTGGAATTGGTGTCCATTGTATTATGTTAGTTTAAAATACATTTGCTTCTGGGGATGCCTGGCTGGCTCAGTTGGTGGCACATGCAACTCTTGATCTTGGGGTTGTGAGTTCAAGCCCCATGAGGAGTGTGGAGATTGCATGAAAGTAAAATCTTTTTAAAAAGTGTGCCTATTTTTTTTAAACTTTCTATCTATCTATCTATCTATCTATCTATCTATCTATCTATTTATTTAGAGAGAAAGAGAGATTGAGTGAGTAAGGGGTAGGGTAAAAGGGACAGAGAAAAAGAATCCCAAGCCGGCTTCACACTTAGCACAGGGTTTGAGTCCACAACCTTGAGATCATAACCTGAGCTGAAATTAAGAGCTGAATGTTCAAACCACTGAGCCACCCAGGTGCCGCCAAAATGTTTGCTTCTTTAAAATAGTTCCTAACGAGGCACCTGGGTGGCTTAGTCGGTTTAGCGGCTGACTTCGGCTCAGGTCATGATCTCATGGTCTGTGAGCTCGAACCCAGTGTCGGGCTCTGTGCTGACAGCTCACAGCCTGGAGCCTTTTTCAGATTCTGTGTCTCCCTCTCTCTGATCCTCCCCTGTTCATGCTCTGTCTCTCTCTGTCTCAAAAATAAATAAACGTTAAAAAAAATTAAAAATAAAATAAAATAAAATAAAACAAAATAGTTCCTATTAAAAGAGTCCGATAAAGTTACATATTTATTTTGTATAGTAACTATTTTGTTGGTGGTATTATAACAGGTAAGTTTAGATTAACCTAACTTCATAGAGAAGCATGAATATTATTTAAACTGTGGTCCTTTCTCTACTTCACAGTCCATTTCATATTGACACTTATGGGTAATTTCATTTATTAGAATAATTTAATTTAGAGACTAAAGACATTTAAGATTCAGGCTAAATTCAAATCCCATTTTCCTCACGTGTTATAGGCAAGTTACATAAACTTTAATCTTGAAAATAAAAGTAGTTATAAAGGTAATATTTATCTTTTTGCTCTGTTCCAAGGAATAAATGGGGAAGTATGTGATAAAATACATACTTAAAACATTATTTTCTGTCATTTTCAGATGCAGAACAAAGACTCAGGATTCAAGTGACTTTCCCAAGTCCATCCAAATAAGTGGTAAAATAAAAATTAAGTTTTGTGTTAAATACTGAACATTTAGACAAAATGACCATATTGGTAAAAAAAAAGAAAAAATATTGCATGCTTTTATTAATAAATTTTGGGATGGGATAAATTATTTCTACCTCTCTCTCTCTCTCTTAGGGTATCTCAGAAAAGCTCACTCTTATTCATTTTTATCTACACAATTTGTTAACATGACTAAAGAACTTCTGATCTCAGAAAAAAATAGTGGAGCTAGTATTTCAATGTAAAAAACAAATACTGACTTTCAATACTAAATTGTTTCCAATACATCACTAGGTTGTGTGTTATATACTAGGACAATTTAGCAATGTACCCAATAGGGTTACTGCTTATAAATGGACAAGCTTATTTAGGAAAAAGAGATAAACAAAATAAAAATTAATGTGCAGATGTTATAAATGACATCTGAAGACAGTATGAAAGCTCACAAAACAGGATGGGGTTAGTTGACAAGTGAATGGTATAGACAATGGACATGGCATGAATCTAAATGAGGAGAAAACTTCTCTGTCATGGTCTTCAGAATTCAGCTAACAGTTGAAGTGACAGGTTGGACAGGCTCACACCAGTTCTCTATCTAGGCTTTATTTCATATCAGCCATTAACTTCAACCTTTCCCTTTGACAATTTTTCCTGTGCTTCTAAGAAGAAAGTTAAATGAACTGTTTTGGATTTCAACTTTGATTATGTGCTATGCAGTGGATGTAGTATATATTTTCATACATATGCTCTGCCAATGTTCATTCCTTTTCCTATCAGAAACATTCCCTGGCAGAAATGTAGTCCTTGATTGGCTGAACTGTGTGCATGATCTTGTACATTCAGAATTGCATTGATTGGTATCATAATATTCTTTGATACTTGGATCAGACTAATACATCAATAATGAACTATCAGAAAGATAAATTAAGAAATAATCCCATTTACAATGGCAACACAAATAAAATACCAAGGAATAAATTTAAACACAGAAAGAAAAGACCTGTACATTGGAAATTATAAGACACTGATAAAAAAAAATTGAGGACGACACACATAAGTGAAAAGATATTCTGTGTTCATAGACTGGAAGTATTGTTAAAATGCCCATATTACCCAAAGGAACCTACAGACTCAATGCAATCTCCATCAAAATTCCACTGGCATTTATCACAGAAATGGAACGAACAATCCTAAAATTTGTATGGAACCATACAATGTAAAGACACAAAGTAACCAAAGCAATATTGAGAAAGAAGAAACAATCATATCCCCCAATTTCAAACCAAATTACAAAGCTATAGTAATCAAAATAATGAGTACTAACACATAGATCAATGAGGCACAGACACATAGATCAATGGAACAGAATGGAGTGCTCAGAAATAACCCCCTGCACATGTGGTCAATCAATTTATAACAAAGTAGCAAAGAATATGCAATGGAGAAAGGACAGTCTCTTCAACAAATGGTGCTGGAAAAAACTGGAAAGTTACATGCAAAATAATAAAATTGGACCACTATCTTATAGCATACACAAAGATTGATTTAAATAGGTTCAAGACTTCAGTATATGACCTGAAACCATAAAACTCCTTGAAGAAAACATAGGTGGTACGTTCCTTGACATTTGTCTTGGTGATGATTTTTTGAAACTGACTCCAAAAGCAAAGACAATACAAGCAAAAATAAACTAGTGGGGCTACATCAAACTAACAAGCTTCTCCACAGCAAAGAAAATCAATAAGGACATGAACAGACTACCTACTAAATGGGAGAAAATATTGGCAAATCATATATCTGATAAGGTGTTAATATCCAAAGTATGTATGTATATATACATATACACATACACATATAAACTCATACAACTGAACTGAAAAAACAAAAACACAACAAAATCCAGTTAAAGAATGGGCAAAAGACATGGATGGACAGTTTCCAAAGGAGACATACAGAGGACCAATGGGCACATAAAAAAGATGCTCACCATTACTGATCATCAAGTAGATGCGAATCAAAACCACAGTAATGTATCACCTCATCCCTGTAAGAAAGGTTACTCCAAAAACAAAATAAAAACAAAGCCAAATAACAAGAAATAACAAGTGTTTGCAAGGATGTGGGGAAAAGGGAACCCTCCTGCACTGCTGATAGAAATGTAAATTAGTGCAGCCACTATGGAAAAATAGTATGGAGGTTACATACATACATACATGCATGCATATATACATACATACATACATAAAATAGAACTACTGTATGATCTAGCAATTCAATTTCTGGATATTTATCTGAAGAAAATGAAAACACCAATATGAAAAGATATCTGCACTACCATATTCAGTGCTGCATTACTTACAAGAGCCAAGAGGGAAACAACCTGAACGTTCATCAACAGATCAACGGGTAAAGAAATTGTGGTGTATAGAAACAATGGAATATTATTCAGCCATAAGAAGAAGGGGATCTTGCCATTTGTGGCAACATGGATAGACTTTGCGGATATTATGCTAACTGAAATAAATCAGAGAAAGATACCATATGGTCTTATGTATATGTAGACTCTAAGAAAAATTTATAGATACAGATTATAGAATTTATAAGCACATAGAGAACAGATTGGAGGTTACCAGGAGCAGAAGGTAGGGGGGTGGGTGAATTCAGCAAAGCGTATCAAAAGGTACAAATTTTTAATTATAAAATAAATAAGTTCCGGGATGTAATGTAATATTTGCATTGCATATTTGAAAGTTGAGAGTAAATCTTAAAAGACCCCATCACAAGAAATAATTTTTGTAACCATCTATGGTGACAGATGTTTACTAGACTTACTGTGGTCATCATTTTGTGACATATGCAAATATTGAATCATGCTGTATACCTGATACCAGTACAATGTAATATGTCAATTTTACCTCCATAAAAACAAAGGGACATCCAAAAAAGTGTTTATTAGACTAGATTTTATAAGTATATAGTACTTATAAGGCATTCATAAAATATACATTATGGATGGATGGGTAACTTCTGTCTGGGCATAAATTTGGACAGAAAGCATAGGAATATGCTTAAATACAAGGATTCTACTATCAAGGAAAACATGAGGACATCTGAGGAGAGACTGAGTTATGTTGTGGTAATAGACTCAATCCAATTAGTGTACTTATTCATTTGCATGTCTAGCATGGATCAGCAGAAGAGTTTTGCTCATCATGGTCTTTCAGACACCCAGACTGACGACTACTAACTCATACACTCCTGATCACAATGCTAGAGGAAAGAAAGAGAGCTCAGGAAGGTAGGGCATTGGAATTTATTGCTCCACCTTGAAAGTGACACATAATAATTCAGCTTACAAAGGATAGATCAGAATTAGTCACGTGCACCAGCCACCAGGGTGCTAGAGAAAGAAGCAGGGAGATAGAACTTATCTGTATCAACACTTCAACTAGAAGAGTGGCTTTGCCCAACCCATACCTTTCCCAAGACTGATCACATCTAGAGACTAGAAGAGCTAGAAAGGCCTGGCCACCTCAGATCAGCATGAGGCAACTCCACCAGGCAATACTCTCCAGGTCTTCCCTAAGTTGGGCAAAGCTCTGACAAATTTATGTAATAGCTTGACTTTATCCTCTGATCAATTCTGCTTCTTTCCCCTTCCCTTCAGAGATATTGATCCCTAATAAAGGTCTCGTACTCTAAACTTCAGCAGCTGCTTCTGGTGGACCCAACATGTAATAGTGTGAAATTGGTTCAGACTTTGTGAATACAGCCAGTTTACTTTGTGGAAGATTTTTTTCTTTATTATACTAATTGTCTTTAAAAAAACCATTTTTTTCTTTTTAATTAACACTTGCCTTTTCTAGGGGCAAGGAAATACATATGCCTACTATGTTTTCTGTGAAAATAAAAACAAATTGTATTTTATTTGCTGAAGGTCAAAGTTTGGTTTTACCATTTTTCTAACAAATGTTTTATAAAGTTAATTTAATTAAAACATAATTCTATGTTTTATATTCTTTTTTAGTATAGAGGCTGGCAATTAGGACTATTCCTTAATATCCATTATGTTCATGTATGTGAGAGAAACTAGGGATTTTGTCCCCTAAAATCTCTTATTCCTTTCTTCTACAGTAAAGGAGCCTTTAAATTTATCAGTTTTTACACTCAGAATCGATTACATTTCCCATCATTCCTTACTATACACGGGACAGAGATCATTTTATAGCCAATAAAGTATGCAGGAATGTGATATTACAACTTGCAGGACAGAAAAGGAAGAAGATACAGCCCTTATCTTCATTCTGATCCAGTTTCTTAAAAAATGGAAACAATGGCTGACATTTGGCTATTGTGGACAATGAGGGCAATCTATGAATAATGAAAGGAAATAATGAAATTGCTGGATTCTGGGCAGTGCAGAGAAAATGCATCATCCTTCAATGCTGAGATTTGGACTTGTTGAAGAGGACTTGTTTCAGCCACTATTAATTTGAACATACTCTTGTATGTAGCCAAACCTAATTCTTACAGATAGTTTGTTAAATGTTTTACATGGAGGTATCACTGATTCATGAAAAATTATTCAACTAATCAATATATTCACATAGAACATGGCATAATGATTTAAAGGTTAACTTTCTGATTCACTCTGCAGGGGTTCAAGTCCTAATTCCAGCATCTGCTGGTTTCTGGCCTTAGACAAGTTACTAGGACCTTCAAATCCCCACTTTTTCAGTTTGTAAATTAGTTTCAGCAATAATCCTTGCCTTTCAGAGTTTTTTGGGTATACTGAATGCAGTACTAATATGTCAAATACTGAGCACTAGGCATGGGACATATTAAAAGCTATGGTTAGTTGTTACAGATTTTCTTATTATATACTTCTATAACAATAAACTATCCTCAAAATAACCAATAGCCCATTTCTGGGTATAGGCAAAAGATATAAAGAAATAAACATATATACTGAAGGAAATAGCCATAAGGCTATTTAGTACCCATGCTTTTAAATCATGTAGGAACAAATGATTTATATGCTTAAATGGAGACTATACAGTTCATGATTTTTAAAAATCTTCTGCTTTCTCTAGCTATGATGGATTTTTTTTAATACTATATTCATAGAGGTAGTGTATCTTCTTTAGTACTCATAAAAATAGGGCACTTGCTATGGGCAAGAAAAAAAGGAGTTGACTCCATTGAAACACAAAAGCCTTTTAAAGATTTCCTGATACATCTTCTCACTTATTTAAATATCCATGAATACGTGCAATCAGGATTCACTTCTTTGTGTAATTGAAAGGACTAAATTTAAAGTAATCAATCCTGTTCTCTGAATGCTTAGCTCCTTGTCTGTTGTTCTGGGAGAATGATCTTCAGATTGTCCACATTCTTTATCAGTAATAGAGATTTAATAATTTTTTATCATATTTCTTTAGAGATAGGACTCCCTCTTGGCCCTAGATCACAAATTATATATATATTATATTATATATATATATATATATATATATATATATATACACACACACTAATATATATATATATATATACACACACACTAATATATATTAAATAAATATATAAATATATATTATATATTTATAAATATATATATATAAATATATATATAAATTTATAAATATATAAATAAATATATATATATCCGAAGGGGGCAGAGAAAAGGGAATTAGAATTTTGATTTCAGTGCTAACATTTGTTGCATGGCTAGGGGTCATTTCTTAAGTTTGGTTCAAGTTGTTTCATGAAAATAAAACATGTTCATAGACTATTGTAGATCCAACACTACCTAGAATTGGACCACATTATCAGAAATATGTGCAATTCTGGGGCACCTGGGTGGCTCAGTCGGTTGAGCGACCGACTTTGGCTCAGGTCATGATCTCACAGTTTGTGAGTTCAAGCCCCACGTCGGGCTCTTCACTGATGGCTCAGAGCCTGGAGTCTGCTTCAGATTCTATGTCTCATTCTCTCTCTGCCCCTCCCCCACTTGTGCTGTGTCTCTCTCTGTCTCTTAAAAATAAATAAATGAAAAAAAAATTTTAAAAAGAAATAAGTGCAATTCATAAACCTAGCACTAAATTACATGGGTTTACTTAGAAACCTACACTTCTAGTTCAATTAATATTTTTGATAGAAAATCACAAGGAAACTTTGTGATACATACAAATATACTTGATAGGCACTAAAATTTTAAAGTTGATATATATAAATTTATTATAAAAATGTGGTATTTTCTTTGAATAGTTCAGTGATTTTGAAAAACCTGTGATTACTGCAACACCAAAGCAGCTCAGCTCAGAATAAATGAGTTCATTCTCTCATCACCTCCTGCTGTGACCTTGTATCCAGCAGGAGAATTATTATTTGCATATCATTGGACATTTCAGCTATTTTATTTTTTCTGCTAAAGCTTCAATATCCTAAATGTCGGATATCTTGCCTTATATTTTTTTTAGAATTCTTACATCAATGTGAATTCATGAATTAGATTTTAAATTCTTGGATTCCAAAAATATTCTGATAAAAAATAATAAATCTTTTCAACACTTTGTTAAAACAAAGCTATGTGACAGCATTAACATGAAATCAGTTTCGACCTTGTACTATTATTGCCAAAAAATGCATTTCTTTGAGAATAGGAAGGTAAAGATATCAACAACTAACTTCGGTTGGTCAAATCATGCAATTTGATTTGCACAGTTTATATGAAAAGTATATTAAGACATAAGGCAATGCAAACTGGACAAATCACACGTATTACTTTATCTGATGAACTACTGAAATCTTTTTCTACCTTTCATGCTGTTGTCCTAGACCTAAAAAAATACGTTTTTGCTTTTTTTTTGTTTTTTATTTAGACCAAGTTTATACATTTCTCACTGGAATGTTACTAGGACTTATTAGGTCATGCATGTTAACACGAAAAGTCGAAGTAGATGATTGGAGGATAAGAATGTATTTATAATATTTGCTTTAAAAATCCCTTTCTGAGGGCACCTCGGTGGCTCAGTTGGGCAAGCATCCGGCTTCAGGTCAGGTCATGATCTCATGGTTTGTGAGTTCAAGCCCCATGTCAGGCTCTGTGCTGACAGCTCAGAGCCTGGAACCTGCTTCAGACTCTATCTCCCTCTCTCACTGCCCCTTCCCTACTCATTCTCTCTCTCTCTCTTTCTCTCTTTCTCAAAAATAAACAGTAAAAAAAATCCTTTTCTGCTATATACTATGTTTAGTTTTTCTCCACATGTTTCCATTTATTATTTATGGGTCAAAATTGCTGGCTTTTTCACTTCTCTAGTAAAATTTAGTTGTGAGTTAGACACTATATATGAGTCTGGATTGTGTGGTCTTCATTTAGATACTAAATTTTTTTCTGGTAGGAAGATAATTTTTACTTTTCTGATTGCCATCCAACATATACACACATCAACATATACACACATATTTTTTTCTATGTTAATCAAGGTCTATTTCCATTTTTTCCTCCCACTGCATAGTCCTAGGACATGTTCCTTACTCTAGACTTTGGTCTTTCATCATTTGGCATGGCAATTCTGGGATTTCAACTCTGTGAACAAGATGAACAGCTCCTGGGGCACCTGGGTGGCTCAGTTGGTTAAGCGTTGACTTCTGCTCAGGTCATGATCTCACAGTCTGTGAGTTCGAGCCCCGCGTCGGGCTCTGTGCTGACAGCTCAGAGCCTGGAGCCTCCTTCGGATTCTGTGTCTCCTCCTCTCTCTACCCCTCCCATGCTCATGCTCTGTCTCTGTCTCTCAATAATAAATAAACGCTAAGAAAAAACAGATGAATTGTTTTAGCGTGCTTCCTCATAATCTCCTTACCAACGGCCCTAAACCTTAATCTCTGCCTTCTCAACCCAGTGAGACCATCATACCATTCTGGTTACCTGCAACATCTTCTGGTTCCTTTATCCCATACTTTGTTTTTGAAACAAAAACAAATTTTGTTGTTTGAAACAAATGTTTCAAAAAACATTTTTGAAATGTGTCATAGGCACATAACTGGGTGAACATGGGGCTCATTTTACTTTGTCTTCTCTTGAAGTTAACAGACAGTTGTCCAATGACTAAAAAGGGTTTCCTTATATATAATCATCACTTAAGACAGAAAGGTAAATATGCTTCCAATTATACTGTCATTGCTATTTATAAAACCATTTTGCCTGTTTTTGAGATTTAAGAGCTTATATTTAGTCTTTCAGCATTTGAATATAATTTATTGGTTACAGAAGTTAACTTACCTTAATTATTCAAAATCTGGCTGCATTTTGGGTAGCTGCTGAGGGAGGAAAATCCTCAGATACTAAAATATGTGGCATTACACAGTCTGTAAGAATGTGACGAAAAAGGCTAAATTGGAGGTAATCCCTTTTGGCTCTGACAATGTATTTGGTACAGTGTCATCTGTGATTTCTTTGAACTTCTTCTTGAGCATGTATCTCTAGTGCAAGTATTTGGAAAAAAAGTAAAAGAAAAAAAAAAAAAAAGGGAAATCTCATGAGTGTTGCCTGCTCTCTCCAAGAAAGAATTTGCCAAAGTTCTAAGTAGATATGCAAAAAAAATTAGTCTACATAATTGCACTGCTTTTAGTCCCTTAAAACAGACAGAAATATTATTTAAAATGTCTATGCAACCATAGCCAATTAAGACTATTTAGTTGAGCAAAGTTATTCTGCAAGGCAAAGATCAAAATACTAATAAAGCTTTCCCACCAAAATTATTTTTAGATTATGTAGAGAGAAGCACATTTAAAAGGAAATAGAGAAATTTGGGAGTAACAATAAATTAAGTATGAGGACAATGTTATTGTAACATGGTCTTCACAGAAGCCAAGTAGGTCAGAAGCCTACATTTTTATCACATTACTAAATTTTATAACATTAAAAACAAAAGCTAAGTCTTTGAACTTTAAAACCACTCTTGGGTGTCTAAATCTGAACAAGCAATAAGTGTGACATAAAGGGTAATAAGGTATTAAGGAAGGAATTTGAAGAAATTATAGTATTCCAACATGCTATAATTACAAAGAAAAATAAAACAGGAAATTTTTTCCCCACATACTTTCCTTCATGGCAATCTTATTTAGAATATAGCAACCATTAGCTCATACTTTTCTTTAACCTTCCTGCTTTCTTCTTATACTCTAAAGTCAAAAATCAACGTCTTGAAATGCCTACAAGGCCCAATATCCTCTAACTGTAGCCACCTTTTACTGTTGTTCCAACTTCTTGGCTCCTTACTGTTGTTCAAACATTCCAGACATATTTCTGAATCAGACTCTTGACATTGGCTGTTATCTCTACCTGGGATAGTTTTCCAGATATTATGTGAGCTACAGGGAAATTGTGAGCAAAGGATTAACAAAGTTTCTTTTCCATTTTGTGAGAATGTGAACTTCAGTTAAATTGTACCATTATAAAGGTGTTCCTGTGGGCAAAATTATTAGGCAATGTTGCTTTTAATAAAAAATGATCCCTGATTGGGCAATTTTATTTGCAATGGGAAGAAACATATGGACTAAAATATCTGAGGAGGACAATGATTTAGGATTGTCTACATGCAGCAACTTTCAGTGACTCCTGTAAATGAGTAAGTCCATTGCAGAGTCCCTAGACACAACGTATTTAGAAGTTAAAAAGAATAAGTTTTTGGCTCTTGGGGAACATAAAACTTTCAGGTAAAGCAGCCCCTGTCCATAGATTGTTTCTCCATGTACCATGTGCTGTACGGACCGCTGCAGGAGATATTCACTCATGGGGAAGGCCACGCTGTGGCTGCTAATCTATACCTGAGAAGACTGGTGCCAAATGTGGCCTAAGAGAATCTAATAAGTCTTAATGTTCAGAGGAACCAAAGATGACCTCCTTGGTGGTTAATGTCATGGTGGTTATGTACCATCTACAGCTTTCCAGTGAAGCCAAAATAATTCTCAGACAAAATCTACTTTCTGTAAATCTTCCATACTTATAGGTATTACTCATGCCATAAGGGTGCTTAGGCCAAGTCACTGTTACTTCTGGGTCATGTTCATCCAAAGACTAGCTTTTGACAATGCCTGTTTTCATCTGCCTCCGCCAAATTGGTATCCGCGTGGATGATTTTGATTTTGCCAGTCTCAAACACAAAGCATTTAAACTTCATTTCACTTGCCTGGAACTCTGTTGCAAATGGTAATTTAACAGCCTACTCCTTAAATTTATGCATATTTGTGTTAATTTTTTTTTTTACCTTTTTACAGACTCAGACACACCAACAGACATAGACCTCATATGCTGTCTACTTCACATCTAAGGTCTCTGAGTGGTAAAACTGTTTCAATCTCTGACTTCCTAGCGCCATGAAGGCCTGGCTTACTGTGATGGTTTTTGTGTACCAACTTGACTGGGGCATAGGGCACTCAGATATTTGGTTAAACACTGCCTGGGTTTTATTTGAGGGTGCGTTTGGAAAGATTAACATTTAAATAGGTAGAGTGAATAAAGCCTGCTCTCCCTAATATGGTGACCTCGTCCAATCAGCTGAAGGTCTGAATAAATCAAAAAGACTGATACTCCTATCACCTTCACCTTACTGCTTTAGAATGAAGAAATCAGGTTTTTGTGCCTTCCAACTGACCTATCTGTTCCCTCTGAATCTCATGTAAGTAAACTGGCTTTTATGTTGAAACTATACCATCATCTCTTCTGGGTCTCCAGCTTGCTGATTCACCCTGCAGACCTTGGGACTTTATATGTGTTTATATTTTATATAAATTGTATATATTATGTAAATATGTAAATACTCCACCAAAACTGTTAGAATAAATTCAGTAAAGTAGCAAGACAGAAAAATTTATTGCATTTCTATACAAACTATCAGAAAGAGAAATTAAAACAATCCCATTTACAACTGCATTAACATAAAAAATACATTGGAATACATTTAAACAAAGAGAGAAAAGACCTGTGCAATGGAAATTATAAGACACCAATGGAAAAAAAATGAAGACACACATAAATGGAAAGATATTCTGTACTCATGGATTGGAAGAATGTTAAAATGTCCATACTAGCCAAAGGAACCTACAGATTCCATGCAATCTCTATCAAAATTCCAATGGCATTTTTTACAAAAATAGAACAATTTTATTATTTATATGGAACCACAAAAGACCCCAACAGCCAAAGTAATCTTGAGAAGAAACAAGATGGAGGCATCACACTTTCTAATTTCAAACCAAATTACGATGCTATAACAATCGAAACAGTATGGTATTAGTATAAAAATAGACATATCTGTCAATGGAATCGAATCAAGAGCCCAGAAATAAACCCATGTATATATGGCCAATTGATTTATGACAAAGCAGCCAAGAATATACTCTGGGGAAAGGACAGCTCTTCAATAAATGATTGTGGGAAAACCGAACAGCCACATGCAAAAGAATGAATCTGGACCACTATTTAATACTAAAAGAACTCAAAAAACAATTCAAAAGAAGCACTTCAATGTAAGACCTGAATCATAGAATCCTGGAAGAAAACATAGCTGGTAAGCTCCTGGACATCAACCTCAGTGAGGATTTTTTGGATTGGACATCAAAAGCAAAAGTAAAAATAAATAAGCGGGACTATACTAAAAAGCCTCTTCACAGCAAAGAAAATCATTAACAAAACGAAAAGGCAACCTAGTGAATGGGTGAAATTATTTGCAAATCACATATCTGATAAGGGATTAATATCCAAACTACCTGAAGAAATCCTATAACTCAACAGTCAAAAAAAAAAAAAAAAACGAATTACAAAATGGGCAAAGAACCTGAACAGGCATTTTCCCAAAGAAGATATACACCTAGCAAAAGGCATATTAAAAGGAGTTTAACATCACTATTCATCCAGGAAATGCAAGTCAAAACCATGAGATATCATCTCTCACTTAGTACAATGCCTATTATCAAAAACACTAGAGATACCAAGTATTGACAAGAATATGGAGAAAAGAAACCTTTGCACATTCACGGCTTGTGGAAATATGAATGGGGCAGCCACTGTGGGAAAATGGTATGGAGGTTACTCAAAAAATTAAACACAGAACTACCATATAATCTAACAATTTCATCTCTGGGTCTTTACCCCCCAAGACCCCAAAACACTAATTTGAAAAGATATCTGCACGCCCATATTCATTACAGTATTTATAATAGCCAAGACCTGGAACTTAAGTGTCCATTGATGGATGAATGGATGAAGAAATTGTAATGTGTGTATAAACACACACACACACACACACACACACACACACACACACACACGAATACTTTTCAACCATTAAAAAAAAAGGAAATCCTGCTATTTGTAAGAACATGGGTGAACCTGGAGGATATTATGTTACGTAAAACAAGCCAGACATTAAAAGGACAAACATTGCATGATATCATTTTATGTGGAATCTAAAGAAGTTGAACTCCTAGAATCAGAGAAAAGAACAATATTTTCCAGGGGCTGGGAGGTAGGGGAGATGGGAGATACTGGTCTAAGTGTACAAACTTTCAGTTGTAAAATGACGAAATTCTGGGTATCTAATGCACAGCATGGGGACTATAGTTAAAAATGCTGTATTGTGAAATTTGCTTGAAATTTGCTAGGGGAGTAGATCTTAAGTGTTCTTACCATACACACACACACACACACACACACACACACACGCTGGTAACAATGTGAGGTGATGGATATGTTAAATAACATCATAGGTCACAAAATAAACATTGAGTCATTATGGTGTACATTGTAAGGAAACAATTTTTGCTTGTCAGTTATGACTTGATAAAACAAAGATGAGTTGAATGTTGAAAATTAAAAAAAGAATTCCATATAAACTGCTACATAAAAAAGATTACACTAAACACAGTTTCCCACATGTGTCCCAACTGTACAATGCATCCTGAAATTTCTTTTCCTTCCAGTCTCCTGCATGATAAAACTCCACGAGAACATGAGAAAAACACACACGAATATGTGATATTACTTTATAATACAGCCGACGCCAGGCATTTTACATGAATTCCTGTATCAGCCTTGGCTTCTGTTAACTTTCAGCCAGCAGCTTTTTTCTTTTTTGTTACCAGATACAAAAAAAATTAAATAAGGATAACTTCTACACCTAAATAATTTTCCTCATGAGTAATTGCTCTGCAAATGCCAGGAAAGACACATAAAAAATGTGTCTCTGTGTGTATGCATGTGTGTTGTATAGATGTGTTATAAATTCTCCAGAGCATAGTTTTTATGGGTAAAGAAGCTACTTGCAGATAGCAGGTAAAGAAAATAGGGTATATTGTTATATTCATTGAATTAGAGCATCCTTCTTTCAAAGAGTAAATAATAGTTTCTTTTTTCTGTTCATACCAAGGTTGTTAATTCCCAAGTGAACTAGAGTGAAGGGTTTGGGCATCAAGCCAGCAACTACTGTCTGATCTTTTCATTCTTTCAAGGTAGAAAAGAAGCAGGTGGTGTTTCAGCTTTTATTGAATAGGTAGGGAAACTGAAACAGAAAATATAACCTTGTTCTTGTTTCTCAAAGGTCATACAACTAGCCAGCAGTGCCAAATATTATAAAGTCTGTTTATTGAGTGTCTATTTTATCAGAGGCACTTTGTAGCTATTGTACATTTTAATATACATTTTTAAAAAATTTAATGTTTTTTTATTTTCGAGAGATAAAGAGCATGAGTGGGGAGGGGGTGGTGGTAGGCAGAGAGAGAGGGAGACGCAGAATCTGAAGCTGGCTCCAGGCTCTGAGCTGTCAGCACAGAGCCTGACGCAGGGCTTGAACTCACAAATCGTGAGATCATGACCTGAGCCTAAGTTGGTTGCTCAACCGACTGAGCCACCCAGGCGCCAAAACACCTTTTGATTACACTATTTATGGTACTAAGAGCACACATTTATAAGACAGCAGAGAACAGAAAACTGCAAAATTTGGCAATAGAACAGCTTTAAGAATGACAAACTATTACTCAGGCTTCATGAGTTCTATACCCAGGGCGACAGAGTACAAATTTAACATTGTTCTGCCTATGGAGAAAAAATTTAAGAAAAAATTCCAGAAAATTATGAGAGAAAAAAGTTTGCTTTGGGGCTGATGAAACTTTAAAACATAATTAATTGCCACAGGAATGCTTTGCAAAGTGGCCACAGGAGCTTTGTTTTCTGCTTGTAATTTTGCCATGCATGTTTAACATGCATAAAGTCCTTGAAAATTTGGTAGTTATTTTAGCTCAACCTCCCTTCTGTGCCAAATGTCTATAAATAATTTTAAAGTCCTAGATGAAAAGATCTACCTACTATGACTACTCCCGCTGGAAGTAATCTATACCAATTACTCCCAACTTGTATAAAATTTGTTTGTACCACTCCTCAACAGATCATAGGCCACTCTAAGCTGTCTCTTTAGCTCCCCTATAGATACTATTTTTTAATTTTTTAATGTTTTATTTATTTTTAAGAGAGAGACAGAGTGTAGGTGGAGGAGGAGCAGAGAGGGAGGGAGACACAGAATCTGAAGCAGGCTCCAGGCTCTGAGCTGTCAGCACAGAGCCCAACGCGGGGCTCAAACCCACGAACCATGAGATCATGACCTGAGCCGAAGTCGGTTGCTCAACCGACTGAGCCACCCAGGAGCCCCAATATACATTTTAAACCTTTACCTGCTATTTTTCTTTAATAAAAATTATGAAATGGAGGCTCAGAGACTCAATAACTTGCCTCAAGTTATTTTGTATTGCCTCACACTGGTAGTAAGTGGCAAAGTTTGGAGTTTCACAAATAACTATGCCCCCAAAACTTTATAATTCCCACCTCCCAAATAAATGGGCTATATTGCCATTGAGAGTTCAACTATATTGTGAATGCTAACGAAAACATTGTAGAGGCTAGTGATAGGAGATACTATTATAGTGGATCTTCACATGATTTTTAAAGAAAAGGCAATTTTAACATTTTCAAGTTACACAGATGCTTTTTATTACTGGGGCTACTATTGAAGCCTGGGTAATTTGGCTAATAATAATAAAAATCATATTATGTTTTTCAAATACTCCAAAGTGCACGTTTGGGAGTAGCTTGTCTTTCTAGGTGTGGTAAAGATGACTGCCATTACTCTATTTACAAGTTTATTTTTGTATTTTAATGTTTATTTTTGAGAGAGAGAGAGAGAGAGCACAGAAGAGGTGCAGAGAGACAGGGAGACATAGAATCCAAAGCAGGTTCCAGACTCTGAGCTGTCAGCACAGAGCCCAAACATAGGGCTCAAACTCCTGGACAGTGAGATCATGACCTGAGCCGAAGTTGGATGGATGCCTAACTGACTGAGCCACCCAGGCACCCCATATTTTTGTATTTTAAAATAATGAAAAAGGTACATATTTTACCAATCTTCAGATCACATCAGAGTTCTACCTACTGAGTAAGAATTAATGGAATTTCTCTTTCCTGTTTCCTTAACTAGTGTCTTATTTCCTAATATACCACAATTATTTGGATGAGAAGGGATTTCTTCTGCAATATGAAACAGGTAGAAAAACTGCTTTTTAAGTATCCCATAGGTTACAAATAATAGCTGCTTTATGAGCGGAAAAGAAGGTTTAAAATGTTTAATAACCATTGAATATTTACATAATAATAATAATGATATTTTGCATTTATATTGAACTTTTTAGCCAGAACAATTTTCAGAGACTGCATTCAGTAAATGAAAGGCAGTATGAATTTTTCTCTGTAATATACCAAAGTAAGGACCATAAGTGTGTCCTTCAAGTAGAAATTTTAATAAGCAGGAATAACTGGCAACTGAAATAAAGTTAAATAGCATATAAAGGTGAGCAGCAGAGGGATTACTTCCTAATTCTGTCCAAAGGAATATTTGCTAGAGAAAAGGGACTGTATAGTAGAAAGGAAACAACATTGCATTTGGATTCATAAATCTTAACTATGAGCTCTACCAGCTGTAAGACCTGATGCAGAGCACTTAACCTCTGTTCTTAATTCTAAAAGGAGAACAGACATTCTTGACCAACTTACCCTCATGGTTAATATGAAGTCAAATGTATTAGTATGTAACAACACACTTTAAATGATAGAACTATACAACATAAGATATTCTTCTCTTCATTGCTACACTGACTGTTAAGCTGGTTCTCATGGTCAACCAAACACTTAGGCAATTTGTGAAACTACTAAAGTATTTAATCCTAGTATCATTTCAGCAAACTCCTGTAATTCACTATATTCAAAATGAGTCTATGTGCCAGCCGTAAGTAGCTACCATGAATTCGCATTACCAAGATTCATACAAAACAAACAAACAAATGAACAAACAAAAAAACAAGGTTCTGGCAATACACCACTGGCTTTGTTAGGAACAAATACACAACTCTTTGGTTGGAACACAAAAGTCCTGAAATTAACATGTATTTGATATTGACTGAGATGCCTTCTTATTTATAAAAAGGATTATTCTCATTCTTAATGTTGATTTTCTGTAATTATGGACAGAATTATGCACCCTACAATTGGTTCACAATATCCAATAATAGAAAGGTGCACCTTTTCCTGCAAAATATGTCTAAAATACTCTTAAAATCATTGAGGCTTTTGGGCATCTTGGTGACTTGGTTGGTTAAGTGTCCAACTCTTGATTTAAGCTCAGGTCATGATCTCACAGTCATGGGATCAAGCCCCACATTGCGCTCTGTGCTGAGCATGCAGCCTACTTAAGATTCTCCCTCTCTCTCTGCCCCCCCTCCCCTGCTAGCATTCTCCCTCTTTTTCAAAATAAATAAATATTAAAAAAATAATTGAGACTTTTGTCTCTTTAATTTATATAGATGAGCAATGCAAGAATTATGATAATGAACTGTGCAACAACACTTTACTTTGGGTCTATATGCTACTGAGTCAAACTCTTTTCATAATGCTAGATGTTTCTTCAGTGACCTCATCAACCTAATACTTGAGCAGATATTGCCAATAAAATGTCATTTAATCAAACTTGCTCTATGGTTGTCTTAAGAAGTAAGTCATAGGAACAGATTTTTAGTTCCTAACTTAGAGAAACCATGTTCTTACTAGAATTCTTAAATATCTTTCCTTTACTGTGATTCCCTATATGCTGTGACAGAGAACAATAGTTAATTTTTAATATATTCATAATTTTCATTAATTTAGAATATTTTTACCAAAGGTATATTATCATTGCTGAAAATAAGTTATTCACTGAGTCAAAAGAAAAATGTAAAGGATGAACAAGAATTTTGCTTTCATCCAGGAAAGTAAAACCTGGTAGAACACTGTTCAAAATTTATGAAAGTTTTCAAAACACAGACTCTAGGCAGTGAGGCTAATATCTGAAAGCGATATTGGGGTGAGCCCACAATCACAATTCCATGATTTGAGACAACTTCCCAATGTGACATAGAGAAATTAAATCCAAGTAGAACACAGTTGTCCCACAAAGCTGAAGATGCAAAAATCAGAATCTGGTGTCACAGTAAACACGTATCTTTAAATCTTAGTATCTAGGCATCCTAGGGATAAGCACCAGGATTCAGACCTGCTCTCACAAGGCCTAACAAAGCATTGACAAAAGCTCACAATGGAATTAAGTCCAGTAAAGGTAGAAGAGATTGGAAATCTAAGTACAAGAATAACACAAGTTCAAACTGATTATCCATTATTTCAACTGCCTGCCATACAAAG
Source organism: Neofelis nebulosa (assembly GCF_028018385.1). Taxonomy (NCBI): domain Eukaryota; kingdom Metazoa; phylum Chordata; class Mammalia; order Carnivora; family Felidae; genus Neofelis; species Neofelis nebulosa. The sequence goes on from NC_080785.1 coordinate 31,810,469, forward strand.
GATAAGATTTTTCAGAGGAAAGTGGTAAAAGTCAGAGCTTGTGCCAAAAACGATCAGAACTCTCCAATATTGCATCAAAAATTAATAACTTGTGGGGCGCCTGGGTGGCTCAGTCGGTTGAACGGCCGACTTCAGCTCAGGTCATGATCTCGCGGTCCGTGAGTTCGAGCCCTGCGTCGGGCTCTGTGCTGACCGCTCAGAGCCTGGAGCCTGTTGCAGATTCTGTGTCTCCTTCTCTCTCTGACCCTCCCCTGTTCATGCTCTGTCTCTCCCTGTCTCAAAAATAAATAAAAACGTTTAAAAAAATATTTAAAAAAATTAATAACTTGTGAAGGAACAAAACTAGGACTCATAATTAAATTAAAAAAGAGACACCTGGCTGGGTCAGTTTGCAGAGCATGTAACTCTTGATCTCAGGTTTGGGAGTTTGAGCCCCATGTTGCAGGTGGAGATTACTAAAAAAAAAATTAAGCTTAAAAAAATAACATCTACCTTTAAAACGACGACGACAACAACAACAACAACAACAACAACAACAGGGGTGTCTGGGTGGCTAAGTTGGTTAAGCATCCCACTTTGGCTCAGATCATGATCTTGCCATTACCATGTTTGAGCCCTGTATCAGGCCCTGTGCTGACAGCCCAGAGCCTGGAGTCTGTTTCAGATTTTGTGTCTCCCTCTCTCTCTCTGCTCCTTCTCCACTCGCACCCTGTGTCTCTCTCTCTCTCTCTAAATAAACATTAAATTTTTTTTTTTGAACAGGCAACAGAAACTGAATCCAAGATGGACTAGATAGAGATATAAAAGGTAAAGATTTTATTTATTTAAAAAAAAAATTTAGCAGGTAAATATTTTAAAGTATCTGTTATATTTTTAATTACATAAAATATATTAAAAATAATAGATTCTTAATGAGTAAAGAGATAAAGGATCTCTGCAAAGTAATGAAAATTGTAAAAAATATAAAAGTAATTTAGATCTAAAAGATACAATATCAAAAATGAAAAACTGATGAATGGGTTTACCATCAGACTGCAAATGGTGAATGTTGCTGTTGTTTTAAGAGAATTGAACAGTCTTTGTAAACCATGGGACAAACTGGAGTGCCAGAATGAGAATAGTTAAGAGAATTCTTTTTTTTTAATGTTTATTTATTATTGAGAGACAGAGAGACAGAACATGAGCATGGGAGGGGCAGAGACAGGAGAAGACACAGAATCCGAAGCAGGCTCCAGGCCTGTCAGCACAGAGCCTGACGCGGGGCTTGAACCCACAAACTGTGAGGTTATGACCTGAGCCAAAGTCGGACACTCAACCAACTGAGCCACCCAGGCGCCCCGAGAATTCTTTTAAGATACAATGACGTATATAACTTCCAAAAGCTTAAGACTATCAGTGATTTACATATTCAAGCAGATAAATTTATAAACAGAATAATACCTAGACATAGAATCATACAGCTGAACACCAAATATAAAGAAAAAAATTTAAGCAGTCAGAAATAAGATACATGATCTATCAGCAAACAAGGATAAACAATGATAGCTGTCTTCCCATGAGAAAGCAATGGAATAAGATTTTTAAAACAGCTGAAAGAAAAAAGCTATGGTTGCAATATCATGTCAATATTAAACCTTTTTTAAAAATGACATGACACATAACCAATTAAGAGAATCTACTGTAAGCACAAATAACACACTATAATAAAATCTAAAGGATGCCTTTAGTTTGAAAGCAAATGACAGCATACAGCAAATTTCACCTTGGAAAAGAATTAACAATGATAAATGTACAAGCAATTACAAAATAATATAGTTTCTCTTTTATACTTTTCTTGAAAGAAAAATCAAGTATTTGAAGCAAAACAATCCAAAAAATGGTATTGAAATATATATGTGGAAGTCAAATATACTTTATAAAAGACACACAAGGGATATAGGCCATGTAAATGGAATTATAGAGTTCAATGGTTATTACATTTGTACAGTGGCAAACTGGAAGCAGGAAATGGAAAGTGGAGGTGGGAAATAGAAAAACAATCTACTGTAAACTGAGAAGGCTGAAATGTCAGATGTAGAGTATAAGGTATGAAACTTTCAGTTCAGGTGATGCTCTCATGGTTGTGGGTTCGAGTTCTGTGTTGGGTTCTGCACTGACAGTGGAGCCTGCTTGGGATTCTATCTTTCTCTCTCTCTGCCCTTTTCCCACTCACATGCTTTATCTCAAAATAAATAAACTTAAAAAAAAAGAAAAAGAAAAAAATACCTAACTGTAAGTGGACTAACCATCCTAATCTACAGTCTGAAATACAATTAAAAAATAAATGGGATTTACACAATATAAATTTTAAATAAAAAGACACAGACACGTTGAAAATAATTGAACAGAATATGAAACACCTAGTAACCAACAAGCATAAAAGAACTGGCCTGGCTATTTTAATATGACACATAGTAAACTTCAGAGCAACTTCAGAGTATTGTAAGACATGTGTACAACACATGTATAACATATATATACATATATATATATATACATATATAAATTACATATTATATTTAAACCCTATATGTTATAGAAATAATTATAATTATACTATGTTATATAATAGATCAATTTACTAGAATAGAATAGAATATCTATTTAAACATCAAAAATCCTGAAGCATAAATTTTCAGAACTAAAGACAAATTTACAATAATGTTGAAGGTTTTCAGTCTTTCTCCAAAATTAATTCATTAATTTTTTTCCTGACAAATTCGGAACTATATAGAAAATCTAAAACAAATACATGAACAAACCGTATCAGTCCCATGAACATTATCAACCACTACATTCAACAACTGTTGAATACAGGTGTATTAATTTTGGAAGAACAACTGGAATGTTTAATAAGATGGACTATTTCAGGAGTATAAATCTCAATAGGTTTCAAAAGAGTATCTCACAAGGACGTAATTAGAATTAACAGCAGTTAATTTGTTGTATAAAAACAACAACAGGGGCGCCTGGGTGGCGCAGTCGGTTAAGCGTCCGACTTCAGCCAGGTCACGATCTCGCGGTCCGTGGGTTCGAGCCCCGCGTCGGGCTCTGGGCTGATGGCTCAGAGCCTGGAGCCTGTTTCCGATTCTGTGTCTCCCTCTCTCTCTGCCCCTCCCCTGTTCATGCTATGTCTCTCTCTGTCCCAAAAATAAATAAAAAACGTTGAAAAAAAAATTAAAAAAAAAAAAAAACAAAAAAACAACAACAACAAATCCCTGCATATATGAAATTCCCATACTTGTGGGAAATAATTCATCTAAAGAAACAGGAGTCAAGGAAGGATTATAAGAGAAGTTTTGAAATGATTTTAAATAAATTATTTCAAAAGAAAATTTGAATATGGCTAAAGCAGCAACTAGTGAAAAAGTAATAGAAATAAATGTCAATACTGCAAAGGATGAAAATCTTAAAATGACTGATCTAAGTGTCCAACTCTTCACCTAGGAAAACTAACCCTAAAGTAAGTTGAAGAACAGAAAAAAAAAATTATGATAGTTCAAAATTTTTTTAAAAGTGACAAATAGGAAAATGCAAAGCTAACTGGTTATCTGAAAAGAGTAAGAAAATTGATAAAGCCCCAGAAATACTAAAAGAAAACCAATAACAACAACATTTTGGTCTTCTCAGGCTGCCACGACAAAACAGTACAGACTAGGGGGCTTAAACCAATGTGGAAATGTTGGGATTCAGAGCTGATGGCCAAGAAAGAATTCTTGAGACACCTTGAGTGCAAAAAGATGGTTATATTAAAGCACAGGGACAGGATCTGTGGGCAGAAAGAGCTGCCCTGGGATTGTGCGGAGTGATTGATTATATATTCGGGTGTTGGGGGAAGTAAAAGCAAGGTGACTTGGGGTGCCTCTGTGTGTAGCTCAGTCAGGTAAGCATCCAATGCTTGATTCCTTCTCAGGTCACGACTGAGCCCTTCATCAGGCTCTGCACTGGCAGCGAGGAACCTGCTTGGGATTCGCTCTGTCCCTTCCCAATTTACTCTCCTCTCCCCTCTCCCTCTCTCAAAATAAATAAATTAACATTAAAAAAAAAGGCAAGGGGAAGTTTCCAAAAGGATTTTCATATGTTAAAGACAACCAGCAGGATCCTGGAGGTCTAGCTATCATCAAGCTAAGGTTGTTTTTCCCTCTAGAAAAGCATTAAGACAGAAGTTCTGGAGGAATATATTGCTCTGCCTGCCTTAAGTATCTGTCAAAGGGCTGCAGGTTATAAGGAAATTTTATCTACCATTTCCTTCTGCCTTTTTCCCCCCTACATCAAAATAACAGAAATTTCTGTTTTGGAGGAAGTCCAAGATCCGGGTGCCAGTATGGTTGGGTTCCATCAAAAGCCCTTTTCCTGGCTTGCAGATGGCTATCTTCTTATGGTGTCCTCACATAGCTGAGGGTGTGAGCTCTGATATTTCTTCCTCTTCTTATGAAGGCACTAACCCCATCATAGGAATTTCACCCTCAAGATCTTATCTTGACCTAATTACCTCCCAAAGGCCCCAGCTCCTAATATTATAGTAAGGGTTAGGGCTTTACATATGAATTTTGGGGGTACATATTCAGTTGATACCAGAAACAAAATACAAATGAACAATATTTGAAATGAAAGTAGGGTTATCACGGAAAGTCTCACAGACATTAAAAGAATAAGGGAATATTATGAAATTTCATGACAATAAATTTGACAAACAGATGAAATGGAAAACTTCCCTAAAAGGCACAACTTTCTGAAACTGACACAGAATGACTAAAAATATAAATAGTATTATATGTGTTAAAGATTAAATTTAAAAAATCCCTAACATTTCTAGGACTGGAGTGTTTCAGTAGTCAATTCTCATAATAATTAAAAGAGGAATTAATGCCAATGCTATATAAAATTTTTGACAAAGAGAACATTTCCTAATTTGCTTTAATTTTATAAGGCTAGAGTAATTATGATATTAAAATCTGACACAGAAATTACAAGAAAAAAGTTATCAGGAGCACACACAAATATCCCTCAACAAAATTTTCAAATCAAATCCTAAAGGAGATAAAAATATAGTACTTCTTGATCAAGTGAAGTTCGTCTCAGGGTAGAATGTTTGTTCAAAATTAGTAAGTTACCAAAGTAGTTCTCAAGAAGAAAAATTATAACATAGATTCAGTAACTAGATACACTAAAAGCCTTTGACAAAATTTAACATACTCATTCAAGTTAAAAATTCACTGAAAATTAAATTTAGAAGTGTGGCAGTCAGACCAAAAAGGTGATTCCCAATAATCTCTATGTCCTGCTATTGTGAAAGCTCCTTCTCTTGAGTGTAGGTAGAACCTGTGACTGGTTTTTAACCAGGAGGATATGGTAGTGACAATGGAGTGTCACTCCCATGATTATGTTATATTCTACAGAAATTTTGCTAGCTGACTGGCTAGAAATGGTCATTGCTAGTTTGATGAGGAGACCATGTTAAGAAAGTCAACACGTGTAAGAATGCATGTGGCTTCTAGAAACTGTCAGCAAGAAGCTACTGCCCTAGGTCTTATAGCTACCAGAAAATAAATTCTGCCAACAAACAGTACGCTTGGATGTAGATTCTTACCCAGTCAAACCTCCAAATGAGAACATAACCCAAGTGAAAACTTAACTGCAGCTTTGTGAAATCCCCAAGCAGAGGACCCACCTATGTGGAGCATGGACCCAACTCTCAGAAACTGTGAAGTGTGTACTGTTACAAGCCACTACGCTGGAGGTAATTTGTTAAGTATCAATAGAAAACTAATGTAAAGTTTGATACCAGGATGTGGGGTTGCTGCTGTAACAAATAACTAAAATGTAGAAGTAGTTTTAGAACCATGCAGAGGATAGAGGCTGGTGCAAATTTTCTTCTGATTAATTTGGTAATAAAACCACTTTAAATTCCTGTTCCCAACCTTTTACACAGACGTAATATGTCATACTTGATACAGCTTTTCTATGTTATTGTTTTGCTTAGGGCTTTAAAAAATATATATATTTATTTTGAGAGAGAGCAAGCAAGCGTGCAAGAGAGCACATTCAAGTACGAAAGGGGCAGAAAGAGAGGGAGAGAATCCAGGCAGGATCCACACTGCCAGTGCAAAGCCTGATGCAGGGCTTGAATCCATGAACCGTGGATCATGACCTTGGATCGTGGATCCATGGATCATGACCAAATAGGCAGCAGAAACCAAGGGTCAGAGGTTTAACCAACTGAGAGACCTAGGTGCCCCTTGCTTAGGGCTTTTAACATCAATACTTCATGAGGAAAACTGACCTATACTTTCTGATATATTGGCTGAATTTTGTTTTCTAATTAGTCCTCCCCAATAGAATGAAATAACTGTTCCTCCTGTTTCTGTTATTTGGAAAAATTTGGGTCAAATTGCAATGAACTGTTTCTTGAAAGATCACTATTTGAAGGCAGTCATTATACCTTTCTCATCTTTAATACTTCCAGCTTTTAACTAAGACTTAACAGAAGTAGGTAGTCAATAATAGCTATAAACTGACTGGATATAAGACCCTTTCAGTTGCTCAAGAAACCTTTTAGTGGGGAAAGGTACTGGACTTCACTTAATTGATAAATAGTACATAATACTGGGAATACAAGTAAATGCCTCACACATATTTTACAATAAGGAGCTGTGATATTTTCATAAAATAAGCACAGAAGCAATCAACAGGATTTATAAAAACTGTTTGAAATTTTATATAAGATATAAAGGATTCAAAGTCTTTATGAAATGTGGTACAGTTAAGTGGACAGAGAAGCAAAATATCTTGGGTAATTGTAAATTAAGTTAAAGACAAACGAACTTGGCATAATGAAACATGTGTTTAAATTTCAGTTGCATTTCTTAAGAGCCATGTGATTTTAGGAAGAAGTAAGTTCTCTGAATCTCTGATATTCTTTACCTGAAAACGGCACAATTATTTACGTAACAAGGATTTAATTAGGTTGTGTATTTTAAGCACCTGTGAACTATAAAGCACTATATAAATACAGAGTGTTATTAGAGCTGATTAGGTGTAAACTGAAACATGGTAGTTGAAAAGATTTTAATGAGAATATCACATGAGATTCTAAAATCATTGAAAGAACATTTTTTCATGTATAAAAAACAGAGTTAGCTAGATAATTACTGAGGCACTGCTTAGAAATGAAAAAGAGGAGACAAGCTAAATGAGTATTTTAAGACTATGGTACCAGTATTTTTCTAATGGATTATCCACATGCAATTATTTACTACTTGGTTGGAGACAATGCATGGCTTATTGGACAATATTCAGTAGAATTAAGTAGTATCCACTGAGAGGATACTGGAGGATTTCAGTGATGAAAGGTGGGGAGATGTATCTCTAAATAGGCAGCCTAAAATTAATCATGTCGTAGGTAGAATGGTCTCTAAAGATGTCTCCTGGAATCTGTGAATGTTATGTTGCAAGTACAGATATATTTAATGCTAAAGACCTTAAAATAGGGAGAGTTGCCCGGATTATCCAGGTGGACCAAGTTTAATGCATGACCCTTAAAAACAGAAAACGGTCTCCAGCTGGAAGCAGAAGAGAGCTGTAGAAGGAGCCAAACCTGAAAAATATCTGTTGCGTGACTGCTGCTCTGAGATGTAGGATCTTAGGTTCAATGACCAAAAACAGGCCTCTGGGGATTAAATGCACCATTCAACTATTAGCTAGAAAGAGAATGAAGATCACAGCCCTAAACCCCCAAAGAACTGAACTTTATGAACAATTTAAATGAGCCTGGAAATGGATTCTTCACAGAACCTCTCAACAATCGTAAAGCAGGGCAACTTCATGATTTGGCCCTGAGAAAAGAAACTAGTTGATCTCATCTGGCTGGAGTCTACAGAAATCTGAGCTATTAACCTTTGGTTAATTATGGCAGCAATAGAAAATTAACACAAGCCATGAGGAAAGATATGAAGAGAATCAACTACAAGGACAGTAGATTGAGTGGTTAAAAATGTTTCTCAGGGAACACCTGGGTAGCTCAGTCAGTTGGGAGTCTTGATTTCGGCTTGGGTCATGATTTTACAGTTTGTGCGATCCAGCCCTGTGTTGGGGGCTTTGCTCTGACAGCACTGACCCTGCTTGGAATTCTCTCTCCCTAGTGTGTGCACACATGCATTCTCTCTCTCTTTCTCTCAAAATAAATAAACATTAAAAAAAAAAAAGGTGTCTCCAGAGGCACCCGAGTGGCCCAGTTAACATTGGCTCAGGTCACAATCTCAAAGTTTGTGAGTTTGAGCCCCACGTGAGGCTCTGTGCTGACGGCTCAGGGCCTGGAGCCTGCTTTGGATTCTGTCTCTCCCTCTCTCTCCTCCCCTCCCCGCTTGTGCTCTGTCTCTCAAAAAAATGAATAAATGTTAAAAAAAAAAAGTGTCTCTGGATTTTATGCATAGTCCTAGAGACTCAAGGAATAAAACATCCACAATAATCACCTTTATTATGGAAAAGATTTGTTGTGCCTAATAAGTATTAGAAACATTAAGAAATTATGTTATACCGATTATTTAGTTTTGGAGAGGGAGGTAAGAAATTCTGGCTTTTAGGAAAGTCTTTGAAAAGGTCCTAAATGACTATTATCAATTACAATTTTAAATCACTGTACTTGTATGGGTTTCTTTTTATCATAATAAACACTTAAATATTAAACTGTCCATAAACTTAAGCCATAATAATTAACAAAGGGAGAAAAGTAAATTACACATCACTTACACTTACAAGAATAGCACGAAATTATATCTCCCCATATGCAATGAAGTATCCGAAACGTTATAGTTATAGTGAGCTACAGTGTACCGAAGGAAGTGGAAGGAGACGGTATGGAATACAAGCCAGGCCAAGTGGTAACAAAAAGAAAAAAAATCATTGCTATGTGAGTTTTATTCTGAGTGGGAAAACACTAAGGAAAACTCTGAATCCTGGTGAGTGAGAGAATACGTTTCAAGGAACTAAAAAAAAAGAAGAAAAGAGAGGTCAGAAGGGGAATCTAAGGAAGACCATGGTCACAGTGAAGAGACTTCTTTGAAGAGGGAGGTGGCAAAGACAAACAAAACAAGAAGCAGCACTTAAAGTTCCACAAAAACACAGGAGTATCTCGAAATTAGAAAACAATATTCACTTTCTCAAAAAAATATATGCCACCCATTAAAGAAGTTGCATTTGTATCAACAGAAAATCACAATATTGATTTAAGAAACCTGAGGAAGCCACTGGAATTCTTCAATACTGCTCACATAGAAATGCCTTTTATTGATGTTTCAGGAAAGTACTAGAATTTAAAAATAAGAAAAAAATTGGCAAATCATAAAATGGTCCTAAAGGAAGAAAATAGAAAATGATAAAGTATTAGAGATGATGAAAAAAATCCCCTCAAATCATCAACGCTGTAACAAACACCTCAACGTTAAATATTCCTAAGTATTGAGTGATATTAAGATTTCAAAACAAATTTTACTCTGTATTTAAACAGATTCTAAACAGGAAATAACTATGGAAGGGGTTACTGAAGCAAGTAAAGAACATAACAATACCAGAGATACTTACGTCAGTAGTGAATGGTTAAATGGTAAGATGTGTGAGGGAGATTCAATTCAACTCAATAAGAAATAGTGAGAGAAATAAAACAAAGACAAATAAAAAATTCAAAAGAAAAAATAGAGGGGCACCTGGCTGGCCCAGTCGGTAGAGCATGTGACTCTTAATATTGGGGTTGTGGGTTGGTGGCACACATTGGGTGTAGATATTACTTAAAAATAAAATGTTTTAAAAATAGGGGAAAAATGAGTAGATAACATATGATAAAAAGCATAATTATTATAGAAGACAGGCAAATATCCAAAATTCAGGATACTGAGGAACTGAGGATCGAGGAACTGAGGAACCACAAGGTGATGAGTTCTCTGGATTTTCTTGTTGCCTCCTAAATCCCCGAATTCCTGGCCAGAGTGACTCAGAACCCTACAGGTGGGTTGTATTTTTCTTTTGCTCATGGTGGATAAAAGCGACTCCCATCCCAAAAACCTGTTCTCTCCAGCCAAAGGACCATAGTAAGACTGAAAACTTAAAAAATAACCACTAAACTCCACCCTAACCCTGGAAGGAAAATAAATCCCTATCTCTACCCACTCCAGCAAAGGCAGGTATTATGCTGTATTGGGAGTCTCTAGAAAAACACAATCAAAAGAATGTTTATCTCTCTATCAAGAGAGTTATTTTAAAGAATCGGCTCACATGATCATGGAGGCTTGGCAAATCCAAAATCTGATGGAGTAGGCTGGTGGACTGGAGACTCCGAAAAGAGTTGCAGTCCAAAGGCAGTCCGCTGGCAGAATCCCTCCCTGCTCACTGGAATGAAGTCAGCCTTTATTTAAATAAGGCTTCACCTGACTGGCTGAGGCTCTCTCACACTATCGAGGGCAATGAGTTTTACTCACAGTCCATCTATTTAAAGGTTAACCTCATTAAAAACAAAGAAACAGCAAAAATAAAACCACCTTCATAGAAACCTCCAGAACAATGTTTAACCAAATATCTGGTATCATGGCCCAGGCAAGTTGATACATAAAATTAACCATCAAAGACGCCTAGACTTCCACTTTGGCCAGGCTATACCGAGGTGCACCAATCACCTCCCTGACGTAGCTTCGAAGAGGCTAAGTAGCTGGGACTTTCATCCTAGGTGGTCAAAAGATGCATATTTACTAAAGTATGTTGTACAGACACAGAAGTGTGCAAATTAGGTGTCAACATCTAAATGAATTTTAGCAGACCACAAGAAGAAATTGTACCTCTACCCCTAGCTGGCAGTAAGGAAACCTCCCCTCCACCACACTGGGTGGGTGCCAGAGGAGGCCTCGTGAAGAGTAAGTCTCATTGGAGTCCTAATGGGAGCTGGAATGGTCATATCCACTCAGGAATAATGAGGAGCTCTCCCCTCTCATTGGAGTCCCAATGGGGAAACTTCCACCTTCCCAGCCAGTGTGGTGTCAAAACAAACCAGCTAAAACAACAACAACAACAACAACAACAACAACAACAACAACAAAAACCAGCTAAAACAATGTTTACATAAGATGTAGCATCTCATAGCATAATACCCAAAATGTCCATATTCCACTTGAAAATCAGTCATCATACCAAGAACCAGAAAAATATCAAATGACAATGAGAATATTAAGATACTGAATTTAGCTAATAGTGAGGGGAATTTATATTAAAACAAATGAGATTTAATTTCACACCAGATAGAGGCTTCATATTAATGTCAAAACTGTAATTAGTATCATACTCACCTGCCATTTATTAAAGTCAGGTCAACGTGTTGAAAATAATCTGACCAATAACAATTCCCTGAAGGCTCTCTCAGTCTAATTATTTTACTGAACTCAAATCATCATAGAGAAAACTTCCCTTTTTCTTAATTTTTCAAATACTATACATTCACCAAATTGATCAAAATCTTGTTTCTCTGAATGTCTTAAGATTCAGTTAAAAATGTTAAGTGTATTGCTGTGAACTATAATTTCTATGCATTTAAAATTTTAAGTGCTGAGCACATCACAATTAATTTTTAAAAATAGTTTATGGTTTATGTTTTCCAACACATTTTCAATCCGTTTTACAATTTTTCCCATTTTCTTAGTGCTTGAGTTTGCATTCTTCACTGGGAGAAAATGGGGAGAAGTTATAAGTAATGCAAAGAATTCTGGAAACACTTTGCAAAAATAATATAGATAATTCACAACTTAGAACAAAATAAAAATGTGTTTCATATTGCATAATTTCTTCGGAAGCTGGGACACATCTTTATACCTTCCCAAGATCCCTTAAACCAGCTGGGACTTAATGCCTTTCTTTATCTGGTGAAAACATCCTCACCTGGATATAAGCCACATCTATTTTATAGTTCCTGATTCCTATAGTTCCTGAACTCCTCCCTATTCTTTCCTTGTATGTCCTATCCAACAGGTAATTTATATACCTTTGGGGTCAGAAACTAGATCTTCTATCACTTTGCATCATTACCTACTCGTTTTTTTTCAATAAAAAAATAAAGGCTCCATAGTTTCTGCTTTAGTTAAGTTTTAGTATTTAACATTTGGAACAGAAATTTAGATTTCAGAAACACTTTTTAAAAAGTCTTGTCTGCAAGACAATTATCTTAAAGTTTTATCTATTTAAGAGGCTGCAGTTACCTGACTCCAAGTATGTATGTCCTGCCTCTCAAATCCGTGAATGTAGAAAATTATCAATTCTTCCTAAATGGTAGAGGAAGAGAAAAGAGTACACAACTTTTCAAAAAGATCAGTCTTAGTATGTCAAAATATTACTCTTTACAAAATTATTTGAACAAATAATGCACCTTTACCCTGGCACATGCAAAACCTGAATGTCACTTTCTCGTATCTCTATTGCTACCATAAGAAATGATTATCAACACCAGTGAAATCCTTGTGGTAGCACAGAGCCTGGCTGCTACTCAGTAAGATAGTAAGGACACAGTTACAAACACAGAACATAGTGCAAAGTAAAATAGAGGATCTAAAATTTAAAAAGTGCAGTTTTTGTCCTCCATGAGTTCATAAACTAATGCAAGAAATACACCTATGTCTAAATACCAAACATACTGCAAGTTCTTTGATGGAAGTAGAAACACAATACTATGTTAGATACCAATTTCAAGTGGTGCAATTTGGAAAGAATACTGACAATTGAGTAATACTTAATTGGGTTCTAAGAGAAACAGAATATTATCTCCAGGCTCAAGTGAACATTAAAGAAATAGATAATTTAGGATTAATGTAGGAAAAAATATGTTGAGCAGAATGGGAACCAGTCTCAAGAATGTACTGGATGATAAAGTAAGATTGTTAAAATTCCAGTACAAGTAGCGTTGTGTGTATGTGTGTGTGTGTGTGTGTGTGTGTGTGTATGCTGTATGGTTAATTTCAATTGAAATTGACTACCAAGATACAAAATACACATTTCCCTCATGTAATATATCAACTTTAACAAAGATTGGTTAAACCTAACTTGAAAACAGCTGTTCAATGTACTTGTCACAGACTTTATATTCAATTTTAAAAAACGTATAGTGACATAATGCATTCTACTAACACATCCCTCCTATCTACTTCTTCCTACTCTCCTCCTCTCTCTCCTCTTTCTCCCTTAGCTCTTTCCTCCTGTCTCTTCCCCACCGTTTCTCTCCCATTTCTCTCCCCCCCCAACATCTCTCTCTGCCCCTTTCCTTCTCCTTCTATTCCTCTCTGCTTCTCTCTCTTTCTCTGTTTCTCTCCCTCTTATTTCAAATACATCATCCATTGGAGAAAATTAACAGACTACCTCTGACCCACCATCCAAATTTGTTAACTTTAACCTTTAGTCCTATATATGCCTGATTTTTAATGCAATGTTTATGCCTTACAGCGATATATATTAAGAGCCCTGTTTACATTTCCTCATCCTCTTGTCAAAATATATCAATTTATCCAATTTATCCATATATATGTATATATATATATATATCTATATATATATATATATACACACACACCCATAAAATATACATATTGTATTGTAGGGTTGCCATCATTCTGAAATTTGTTTCATGGACAACTGATTTTTGTGTTTTTGTTTCTTAGATTTTTAAACTGTATTTATTTTGAGAGAAAGAGAGAGAGAGAGAGAGAATTGGGGGGAGGGGCAGAGAGAGGAAGAGAGAAAATCCCAAGCATGCTCCCCACTATTCAATCAGCACAGAGCTCAAAGCAGGGCTCAATCCCAGGAACCGTGAGATGAAGACATGAGTTGAAATCAAGAATCAAATGCTTAACCAACTGAACCACCGAGGCACCTCTGACAACTGATTTTTGATCAGTTTATCCATGTCGATACATGTATGTAGCTCAAGTTCATTCATATTTACTGCTGCACATCATTTCATTGTAAAAGCCACAAAATATCTGATAAATATCTCAATTGTTTCCAAGTTATTGCTTTTATAACGAATAGTGTGATAAATATTCTTGTAATATTTTCTTTTTTATTTGCATGACATACCTATAGGTGGAATTTTAGGATAATACATGATTTTTATCATTGATAAGATCACTCTCAAAAGTGGCTCTATCAGGGGCGCCTGGGTGGCGCAGTCGGTTAAGCGTCCAACTTCAGCCAGGTCACGATCTCGCGGTCCGTGAGTTCGAGCCCCGCGTCAGGCTCTGGGCTGATGGCTCAGAGCCTGGAGCCTGTTTCCGATTCTGTGTCTCCCTCTCTCTCTGCCCCTCCCCCGTTCATGCTCTGTCTCTCTCTGTCCCAAAAATAAATAAAAAATGTTGAAAAAAAAAAATTTAAAAAGTGGCTCTATCAAATTACATTTCTTCCACCACTATGTGACATTTCCATTGTTTGACATCTAAGTCACATTTGCTATCATTATGTTTTCAAATTTTTGTGAATTATTTTTGATTTGAAATTTATTTTTGTATTTCATGGATTATAAGAAGGCTGTGAGCCTCTTTTTGTAGATTTTAAAAAAAATTTAATTTTCCTTCTTCTGTGAATTGTTATTTCACATTCTTCACTTTTCTGTTGGGTAATAATATATTTTCCTTATTTATTTGTATGAGATGTTGAAGTACTAGTTATAATTCCTTGTTAATTATTTATTGAAAATCAACTTCTCATGGAAGTATTTTGCATGGTTTGTGTATGGTTTATGGTGAGATTTTTAATAAAGTTAATGTAGGTAAATTTATCAACCCTTCTTTATGTGTATTTTGTCCTGCTTTTAAATGTTTGGGTCATAACAATATTCTACATACTTTTCTACAAAAATGCTAAACTTTTGTTTTTTTTAAATTTAGAATTATACACCAACCAAAAATACTTTCTATGTGTAGTGTTATATCAGAATTCATTTCATATGGAAACAATTGACTTAGAACACTTTATTGGAAAGTCTATGTATTCTCCACTGGTCTCTGTCATACAAATTTTATCATGAAAGTAGTTTTCATCTAGATTAGAAGTATTTGTTGATCTATGAGCCAATATCACAATGGCTTAATTATTACAGCTTTATTATTTAAGTATATATAACTTATATTAAATCTTGCTTTGAGGAACAGCATGTGCTATTCTTTTTTCAAATAGTTATTCTTTCTTAAAACAGCATTGGTGATTGTTAGCTTATGTGCCATACAAGTAAATTTCTCAGTTTCCACAGAAAAAGTGTTTTAAAAAATTCTATTAAAAATGTGAGCTTAGATTTGGGAAAATAATTAATATACTAACAAAGTTCAATCTTACAGAGAAACTCCTACCTTATAAAGTGGTATTATTTTACACACTAATGTTAATGTTGAAGAGTTTCAATGGCTGTACATACACACTTGCAAAAATTGTGTGTATCAGGCTATTTAATTTTACGGATAGTTTTAGTTTTTAAAAGTTTATTTATTTTGAGAGAGAGAGAGAGAGAGAGAGAGAGGGGCAGAGAGAGGGAGAGAAAGAATCCCAAGCAGGATCTCCTCTGTCAGTGCAGAGCCCAGTGCAGGGCTCAATCCCATGAACCATGAGATTGTGACATCAGCTGAAATCAAGAGTTGGATGCTTAACCAACTGAGTCACCCAGGCTCCCCAATGGATATTTTTAATTCTGAGGGGGTATATAGTGGGTTTAACGGGTTTTTTTAAAACTTCTAATGGTTTTATTTTTAATTTCTCTATTATCTAGTACTACACACAATTTTCTCTGTTTATTGGCCATTTTCATATCTTCCTTCCTGTTCAGGTTGTTTGGTCATGTGAAGATTGTCTTATAGTTATAAATTTATAAAAGTTGTTTATGTATTCAGAACACAATTTCTTTTTCATATCCATATACTTTTACCTATTATAAACACATATGTAAACATGTATTATAAACATATAAATTATGAATATTATCAATATTCATAAAATATTTTCTCCAAGTCCATGCCTTATTATTTCCTTATTTACTCTCTTAATGGTGTCTTTGATGAATAGAACATAGTTTTAATGGATATTTTTGCTGAATATAGACAATTTTCAATTTATTCTGTTTGATCTTTTATTCTTTCAGCATTTTATTTATTTATTTATTTATTTTTTTCAACATTTTTTATTTATTTTTGGGACAGAGAGAGACAGAGCATGAACGGGGGAGGGGCAGAGAGAGAGGGAGACACAGAATGGGAAACAGGCTCCAGGCTCCGAGCCATCAGCCCAGAGCCTGACGCGGGGCTCGAACTCACGGACCGCGAGATCGTGACCTGGCTGAAGTCGGACGCTTAACCGACTGCGCCACCCAGGCGCCCCTATTCTTTCAGCATTTTAAAACATTAAATTTTATGTTGGCTTCTATTGTTTCTAGTAAAAAAGAAATCAGTCACCGTCATCATTATTGTTACCTTTTGTAATGGGATTTTTCTCTAGGTGTATTTATCTTTAACTCTGGTTTTCAGCTATTTGCACATGATGTGCCTGGATATCTTTTACTTTGTATTTATACAACTTTAAATATGTAGAGCTCCTTAGATATCTTGGTTGATATTTTGCATCAAATTTTAAAAATTCATGGCCATGGGGTGCCTGGGTGGCTCAGTCAGTTGAACATCCAAGTCTTGATTTTGACACTGATCATGATCCCAGAGTTGTAGGTTGGAGAACTGCATCGGGCTCGCCGCTGGGTGCAGAGCCTGCTTAAGAATCTCTCTCTCTCTCTCTCTCTCTCTCTCTCTCTCTCTCTCTCTCTCTCCCTCTGCCCCACTCCCCCACTCATGCTCTCTATAAAAAAAAAAAAAAAAAAAAAAAAAAAAAACAGACAAAAAAACCCAAAAAAACCCACGGTCATTATTTTTCAATAGCTTCTCTACTCCGTAATCTCACTCTTCTGCCCTTGGAATTAAATTAAATTTTGTTAAACTAATCTTTCTTTTTCTGCGTTCAGTATGTTGTTAAACCAATTGTCATTTCCTTCTTATTTAGAACTTTTATTCCTTTCCTCAAATCTCCATATCTTCATTTATTATTCCCTCTTTTCCTTTATTTTCCATATTTATAATAGATGTATCAAAATATTTGCTAATTGTGGTAAGTTCATAAGTAAAGTTTGTGTATTAAGTCAGTTCCTATTGTCAGTGTTTGTACTGATCAAGGTTACCTTTTTCATGCTCCTTTACATATTTTTTTTTATATTTTCATAGTTTTCTCCCAGATATTGGTTATAAAATAGTAGGGAATTATAATTGTTGTTTTGTTTTGTTAATTTCCTTAGGATTGGAAGTCTTTCCATTTTATGGTGATAGACCAGAAGGTCTAATTATTCAGATTCTTCCTGGAGTTGTATGAAGCAGATGATGACCTGGAGCTATAATTAGATTGAGTTCACCTGTGATTAGACCAACTTTCAAAATCCTGTGCCCTCAACAGCTTTTTGACCTTGTAAGTAAGTATTTGAACAGGGAGATCAGTGAGCTGCAATATTACATATTTTTAGTGCATATATAGATGCAAGTCCAGCAAGATCCTAGGATTCAGGAATGGAAAAAGAAATATATATATATATATATATATATATATATATATATATATATACATACATATATACATATACAGGATCTTACAATTTCTTTCTGTTTTCTTTTCCCTTGTATAGGTAGATTATTTAGCACTAGTTGCTTGTTTTTTTTTTTTTTTAATTTTTTTTTAACGTTTATTTATTTTTGAGACAGAGAGAGACAGAGCATGAATGGGGGAGGGTCAGAGAGAGGGAGACACAGAATCTGAAACAGGCTCCAGGCTCTGAGCTGTCAGCACAGAGCCCGACGCGGGGCTCGAACTCACAGACCGTGAGATCATGACCTGAGCCGAAGTCGGCCGCCCAACCGACCAAGCCACCCAGGCGCCCCTAGTTGCTTGTTTTTATATTTGATACCCTTCCATGTCTTGAAAAACCATGCTACCATTAACGTTTTTACTGGTTTCTCCATTTCTGTGAACATTCCCACTAGCTTGGCCAGGCCGTTCCTTTGTATGCTGTATATAACAAGTCAGGCATACATCCTTGAATGGAAGTTGCTACCAAATATAAATTGTTTATTTATCTCTGGAATTGACTTAGTGAAGGCCTCTTTGTATCCACTGTTCTTTGTTAGGTCATAAAATATTTTGACTTCTTAAGATATTCTTGTGATTACCATAGATGCAAAGGTTTTCCGGATTCTTCTATATCCTGCTCATAATCAAAATCTCTACTGTCTAGTTTTAAATTATTTTACCCGGGATGATACTGAGAATGCTAGTTATAAAATTAGTGATTTACTGGTTTGTATCATAGTTGAGTGTAGCTGCTGCCTTTTGCCTTCATTTACCTATTGCTTGCTGTCAGCGTTCAAATCAAGATATTATTTTTTAGAAGAAACAAATCTGAATATCCTTGACTACTTTCTTTGTCCTTCTTAGTAGCTTAACAAGGAAGCATGTTTGAGTATCATTTCAAAACAAACTGATATGAATGTAACTACTCTGGAGGTCCCATTTTCTAACCAGGTCATTATTAAATAAGGAATCTCCCTTCCCCTGAAGTCTGCTGACAATTATAGGTATAGGATTAGTTTTCCATGGAACATAATTCATATTGTGTAAAATTTAGTTATGGCCTGATGCAGCATACATCTCTATGCAATCAACGAGCTCCCCCTTTATCTTGCATGTTATGCAATACTTCCACTTCTTTTTATTTTTTAATTTTTTTCCCTTCTATTTTCATAGGGAGAGAGAGAGAGGATGAGTAGGGAAGAAGAGACAGATAATCTTAAGCAGAGCATGGAGCCCAACGCAGCCCTGAGATCGTGACCTGAGCCAAAATCAAGAGTCTGATGCTCAACCGACTGAGCCACCTAGGCGCTCCACAATACTTTCACTTCTAAGTTTTATCCAATAAGCTCTTTTTAAGATTGAAATATAAAATAGTTCACCCAGTACTGGGTGTGTGCATGTCTCTTTTGTAGGACAGATGTTATTTTGTGACCTTCATATAGGACCAGGGGTCAACCTCACTTCTGAATTTCAAGCAATAACTTTGACATTAGCCTATCATTCTGCATGAATCATCTTAGGACCCTTCATGATCGACCACCAATATCCTTCATGATTCAAAATCCTGATTATCATTTTTTTGCTTCCAAGTATGACCCAGTGTGCCTTTGGCTATAGTCCTACATCACCATTTTGTACTTATTGTCCTTTCTGTCTCCTCACTCCCAGAAAATGTTTAATTTGTTTTTAAATGCAACAAAAAATAAAGAGCATGAAATCTAGATACAGACTATCTTAGAACTGAATTCCCCCACCACTATTAGCTGCATGATATGAGATAAATTAAATAATAAATATCAAAAATACCTAACTTATAAGATATCACGGGAATTAAATAAAATATGTATATGTTCAGAGAATACCTGACACATTTTAATCATTATCAACAATAATCATTTTTATATTATAACACCTTCTATCATTAAATGTTTGGAGTGGAGGGGGATTAACAAAAAGTTTTTTTTTTTTTTGGTGTTGCATCTATCTTCCTCTATTCTCCCCTCTTTCTTCTATTCTTTAATTTTTTATATGTAAACACACACACACACACACACACGTCCAAAAACCAACCAAACAACAACAACAAACATGTACATATAAAACCATATCATTAGTTCTAAAAATCTACCCAAAATAGTCAAGAAAAGATTATCACTCCACGGGTGTACTAGATATTCTGGGAGCCCTCCTATTAAACTACATTTAATATTTTGATGCATTCTTATATTTATTAGTAAGCAATAAAATTTCCAAAAGCCAAAAAAGTTAGAAAGAAAGAAAGAAAGAAAGAAAGAAAGAAAGAAAGAAAGAAAGAAAGAAAAATAGGAGGGAAGGCAAGGCAGGAAACATTGAATTAAGTAGGTGAAATCTATGCAGGAAGCAGGAAGCAGTACAAAGAAAGCAAGATAAAAAATAACAAGCAAAGTTAACCTCACGGTGAAAGTCTGTATCAGAATGGACTAAGCATTTGTCCCAAGGGAGATGGGGGAAGGGATGCTTGAAAAAAACTAAAATGGCTCTTAACAGAAGCAAATGAAATGCTTCTCTGAATAAAAGTATCTTAATATAGGCCTTTAGTATACTCACGATCAATAAAATATGAATTCATACTAAATTAGAAATCACAAGAATCTGAACTCTGTGAATAAGAGTGACCAGAAACAGCAAGCAGGAGCTGTAAGCATCCATAGACTCTAGATATGTCGTGACCAAAAATAGTACATAATGCTAAATATATCATTCCACATTTGAAAACCTACTGGATGGTTTGCACAGTAACTTAGATACAATGGCAAAAACCACTCAGAATGTAGCACAGAGAGACAGAGAACGAAAATGTGAAAGAGAAGTTAAGTGACCAAGAGGATAAAAACCAAAATCAATATGCAAATTGTTTGAGGTCCAGAAAGCAAATACAGACTATGGAGGAGAGGCAATGAATGAAAACATAACACTAGCAATCTTCCAATACTATTCGAAAGTATAAATTTATAGTTATAGA
Source organism: Neofelis nebulosa (assembly GCF_028018385.1). NCBI lineage: Eukaryota > Metazoa > Chordata > Mammalia > Carnivora > Felidae > Neofelis > Neofelis nebulosa. The sequence continues at coordinate 31,831,170 of NC_080785.1, forward strand.
AATTAACTTTAATATTAACAATGTAAAATTGCTCAAAATTCAGGTATCAAATACATATTTTAACATTCAGTAATAAGGACAGATCATGTACCAAATAGAAACAATTAGGCTGATAATACGACCGTTGTTATTATGTTGAAAATAAGAAGATGATTTTAAGAAATTCCAATTAATCTAAAAATGTGGACTGACAAAGGCGAAACAAATATTTTCAGGTGGGTAAAAATTGGTAGATTTGTTTCATATATTATCCTATGTTTAGATTATCACATTATACCTTGTTTCCAAAAATCCCCTCTTTATAAATACATTTTTAAGTGGTATATATTGTTTATTCTTTTTGCTGTTACATTCTAAGCATTTTGACTAATGCTCAATATCTTCTATTCCCCATTACAGTCTTATACAAAATGGTTTCACTGCACCAAATTCCCTGTCTTAACCTATGCAATGCTCCCCAACACAACTCCTGGAAACTACTGATCTTTAGCAGTCATCTGTAATATTTACCTTTCTCAAAATACTACATAATTGAAATCATAAAGTATCCAGGTTTTTCAGACTGGTGTTTTTCACACAGCAACATGCATTTAAGATTAATTAGTCTTTTTTAAGGCTTGGTAATTTATTTTCTTATTGAAGAATACTATTCTATTGCGTGTTGCCACAATTGGTTTATATGTTATCCACTATCCAACCCATTGAAGGAAATCTTGGTTGTTTCAGATTTCAGTAATTATGCATACAGATGTATGAATATCCATGTGCAGTAATTAGTTGGGTAAATACCTAGGAGCAGGATAACTTGATTGTATGAAAGATTATGCTTAGTTTTTAAAACTGCCAAACTGCCCAGCCAATTTCACAGTTTTGAGTTCCAGCACCAAATAATATATATATATATATATATATATATATATATATATATATATATATAAAATAAATTTAGTAAATACACTTTAAAAAATATATTTTCCCCAATCTATGGCTTGTCTTTGTATTCTTTTAACAGTGTCTCTCAGAGAACAGAAAATTTTTATTTTAATAATGTCAGACATCGTTTTTTGTTTTTTTTTTCTTTTAGGGATTGCATTATTGGTGTTGTATTTAAAAACCCATCACCAAACTCGAGTTCATATAAATTTTTCTCCCCTCTTTCTTTCAAGAGTTTTTACAAATTTTATATTTTACATTTCAGTATAAGATCTATTTTAGTTAATATATCTGTAATCAATAAAGTTTATGTATATTTTTCATATAGATAGTCAATTGTTTCAATACTGTTTCTTTAAATGACTACTCTTTTTCCATTGAATCATTATTTTTCTTTCATTATCATTTGACTATATTTATGTGGATCTATTTCTGAGCTCTTTAATATATTCCATGGATAAGTCTAGTTTCCTGACCATGCCTTTTGTCTATACTTTCACTAATAACACACTATCTTCTTTAATGTAGACATATGTATGTCTAAAAATTGGGTAGTGTGTGTTTTCCATCCATGTTCTTCACCTTCAATACTGTGTTAGCTATTCTATATCTTTTGCCTTTCTATACAAACTCTAGAATTGGTTTGTTGATATCTAGAAAATCTCTTTCTAGGGTTTTGTTTGAGATTGCTTTGAGTCTACTGATGAAATTCAGAACTGACATTTTAATGATACTGAATCTCCCAGACCAGAAACACAGTACATCTTTCTACTTATTTAAATTTTAATTGATTTTTTTAAATGTGTGATTTTTTAAAATGTGATTTAAAAAATGCGTTTTGTAGTTTCCCACATATAAATCCTTTAGACGTTTTGTTAGGTTTCATTTTTGCAGTTACTATAAATATTATTTAATTATTTTCAAATTCCAAGTCTTACTGTTGGCATATTGGAAAGCATAGAATTTTTATGTTAAACATGTATCCTATAATGTTGCTATAATTACTTATGAGTCTCAGGAATATTTTTTTAACTCTTTGGGATTTTACACATAGACAATCATGTCATCTCTGAGCAAAGACAGTTTTATTTTTTTTCCTGTTCTGTCTGTATACTTTTAATCAATTTATTTTACTGTTCTTGTAGATTTTCTACATAATGTCATCTGAGAACAAAGAATTTATATATACATATACCTCTATTTCCTTATCTTGAAAGGAAATAGGTTGGAACATTATTTCCCTGTACTTGATCTTAGTGGGAAGGTTTTGAGTTTCTCCCCATTAAGTATGCTGCTGGCTGATTTTTTTTTTTTTTTAATTGTAGATAGTCTTTATTAACTTGTGGAAGTTTTCTCCATTTGTGGTTTACAGAGAACTCTTAAAATCATAAATGATACCGGATTTTTATCAAACGTCTTTTTTGTATCTATCGATGTGATAGATTATAAGAATTGATTTTTTAAAATTTTTAATGTTTATTTATTTGTTTTGAGAGAGAGGGAAAGAGAGGGGAAAGAGAAAGACAGTAAGTGGGGGAAGGGGAGAGAGAGAGAGAGAGAGAGAGAGAGAGAGAGAGAGAGAGAGATGGAGAGAGAAAATACCAAGTAGGCTCCATGCTGTCAGCACAGAACCCAGTGTGGGGCTTAAACTCATGAACTGTGGGATCATGACCTGAGCTGATATCAGGAGTTGGACGCTTAAGTGACCGAGGCACCCAGGCACCCCCCAAAATTTATTTTTTTTTTATGTTGTATCAACCTTGCATATTTGGGATAAATCCCACTTACTCACGGTGTATAATTCTTTTTACACATTGTTGGATTCAACTTTATGATATTTTGTTGAGGATTTTTATATCTATATTCATGAGAGATAGTGGCTCATAGTTTTCTTGTGGTGTTCTGTCTGGTTTTGGCATTAGGGTAAAGCTGACATCATAGAATGAATGAGGAAATATTCTCTCTGCTTCTATCTTCTGAAATAAATTGTAGAGAATTGGTATAATTTCTTCTTTAAATGTTTCAGCCATTATTGTCGCAAATATTCCTTCTGTTTCATTCTCTCATTCTTCCCCTGCTGGTATTTCAAATACACATATGTTACATCTTTTAAAATGATCTGACAGTTTTTGGATTTTCTGTTCTGTTTATTTTTTCTCTCTTTGCATTTCTATTTGTGAAATTTCTCTTGACAATATATTAAAGCCCTCTATTTTGTTTTCTTGGCCATGTTAAGTCTACTAGTGAGCTTATTAACAGCATTCTTGCTAACAGTGTTTTTCATTTCTAGCATTTCCTTCTAATTACTTAAAAAAAATTTCTGTGTCTTGTTGCATGTTGTTAATTTCTCCTACTAGAGCCTTTAACATATTGTTTTAAATTCCCAGTCTACCAATACCAATATCTATATCATATTTAAGTCTTGTTTTTGTTTTTTTTTTTTTAATTTTTTTTTTCAACGTTTTTTTTTTTAATTTATTTTTGGGACAGAGAGAGACAGAGCATGAACGGGGGAGGGGCAGAGAGAGAGGGAGACACAGAATCGGAAACAGGCTCCAGCCCAGAGCCTGACGCGGGGCTCAAACTCACGGACCGCGAGATCGTGACCTGGCTGAAGTCGGACGCTTAACCGACTGCGCCACCCAGGCGCCCCTAAGTCTTGTTTTGATGCTTGCTTGTCTTTACCAACTTTGTCTTTTGTTACCTTTTCGCATGCCTTGTAATTTGTTGTTGAAAGCCAAGCACTTTTTTTTTTTTTTTTTTTTTTGAGTGATAGTGATTGATGTAAAGGAGGCTTCTGTCAATCCATCTAGGATTTAGGCATTGTTTAATATTTGCAGTAGCTGTATATTCCAGAGACTTTACATTGCTCTATAGTTCTTGTCTTATCAATTCTTTTGAGTTTGAACTTCCCGAAGTACTCTTTGTAAGGGAGAGTTTGTGTTTTGCAGCTCCTTCAACTAAAATTCACTATTACGTTGGAGCTCCGTTGGTGTTGGTAAGATGCACAGAGAAGCATTCTATAGTCTTACAATTAAATCTCAGTTTTTTTATTGATTAGTGCCTCTGGCCCATGACATTTACATGTTTTCTTTGTGTGTAGCCTCCCTCTCTGTCAAGGCAAGACAAGAAGGCGAGAGTGAACGAGAGTGAAAATAATGCCCTTCCTCCACTGCTCTAGGACAAGGCTCTGATAACAGTTTTTCCCCTGGAAAATAAGTCTGCATTTACTGAGAAGGTTCTAGGAGTGTTTCACAACACTCCTGCTAGAGCTACCAGGGGATATTTATCAACTTTTTGCCACAAGAACCTGGTAGAATTCCTGGTGGTAAAGCCCAGGAAAGTGTCAGGGAACTTTTTCTGCTCTCATACTAGCAATTCAGTGTCTGGCAATTTGTCAAAGCCACCATTTAAGTATACCTATCAGTTTAAGGTTCTAGCTCTCGCAGTTTGCTTAGGTTTCAGCTCTGACTTTCTGGATTTGCCTCTGGGAACTTCTTTCTCTGACTGGTCAAAGAAGAGTCATTGATTTTCAGTTTGTCCAGCTTTTCTTTGTTGTAAGGAAGGGAGTAATAACTCCAAGCTCTTTATATGTCAGACCTGAGAACTGAAAATCCCAAATCGTTTTTTAAATTTAATAATAAAAATTTAAGGAAAACTTATATAGAAGAGAAAATCTTTATAAATAACTTTTGTCTAATTCCCATGTTATATCTGCTTAGTTTTAAGTCCCTGTATCTATGGGTCAACACTGTGGTTAGTTGTATTTTCATGCTGACTTAATAAAACCATGAGAGCAGAAGAAAAATTGGACTCAAATGACTTTGTAATTGAAATTCTGTAATTAATAATTTATGTTCTCCTTGTGTGGATAGCCAAGGAACTAAATCCTGGATTAATCTTGCTGCCAGTTACATTTCAAAGAACATTTGGGGAAAAATATGGCCAAAACTTAAAAATTAAAGAACGTTTTTCCCTTTTATTTTCTCATTTGTAACATTCTATTTCGCTAGTTTATTTATTCAGTACGTTCACATTTATAATCACATGTGAGTGGTGTTTCTATTTTGGCCTATTCTTTGCATGAGCTTAAATCAAGATAATACAAAACAACTGGTAACTCAGATTTTCTAAATTCTCTTTTGAAGTGTAGAAGAATAATAAACCCCAGGAACACCATGCTGCATTTTTAAGGCAAAGTATTAGACCAGCAGTAGACTTTGTCCTAATTTTCTGCCTCTGGCATTCTAGGGTACGTTTTTTTAGTCTGTGATCCCTATCATTAAAAGGTTGGAACTGATACAGAGCCAGTTCCACCCACTGCACAGATGCAGGAAATTATGGGAGAAAATGAGGCTGAAAATAAGTACCTGTGATTTCAAGGAAATACAGTTGTCTTAAAGACAATACATCAAGGCGGTGTGAAGGCAAAGTATGATACAAGTGCAGTATATTAGAACACCAAAATGATTTAGTTTGCTACACATCGTGATCAAAATTGTCTACCCATTAGTTTCCAGAAGAAAAACAATGATTAAGAATGAAGTACTCATTTTGAAAATATATCCTTGTTGTTTACATATTTTTTGAAAATGCTTTTCTGTTGATCAAAGCCCATATTTTAACATTAAAACAGGGAGGCAGTGCTGGATTTTGAATATTTTCTAACAGGAAGGAGTCTTGGGTAAGTTGCATGTGTTGTCTTCCTGCTTTCTTTGTATAAAAATAGATATTAATTGGGACTGTGCAAAGCTTTGGGGATTGGGACTGGAAAATGATTTGACTGCTTTTAGGAGTGTGAGTTTTCAAAGATACATGTTTTGTTGTGGTATTCTGTTGAGCCTTTTGACCTCACTTACAGTCTGTGCTATTGAAACTTAAGATCAATCTACAGAAAGAGTCACTAAAACAATTTCAAAAGCTTCCCCTTCTGTTACTCAGAAATAAGCATCTCCGCATGAAAATTCTTAGTAACGTTATTTCCCTTTACTATGTGTTACTGTTGTCAGGAACTAATTAACAAAGAAAAATTGCCCCAAGGGGCAAAAGTTTTGCCTCCCAACTGTACAATTTTGGCATCTTCACACAGGGTTCTCCAGAACATTGCTAGTCTCCTAAGCATTTCTGTGAAGGTAGATCACTGGCGCCTCAGGATAATGAAGGCACTGATTCCATTAGGAAGAAGCAAAGCTTCTCCCAAAGTGACTATTGAGCTGCTTGACAATGAGATAAATTTTCATGGAAAAGATTAATGAAGTTCAGAAAGAAGTACTGAGTTCAGTTCTTCTTGGCTTAATGTTGTAAAGCCTTTTCTTCTTCCAAAGACAAAAGCATTCAGTTCCCTGTTGCCACCCCTTTTCAGCTTCAATAGCCACTTCATTAAGTGAAACAATGCTGTCACCATCCATCATGTGCCAGGTTTTAATTCCCAGTACAGTCTGGTATTCTGCATTCCCAGCATACAGGTCACAGTTTCCATCTGGATTTGCATTTTCATCTATGAATTCATAATTTCCATGAGTTTTCTAAGAATATTAAAAACTCTGGAGTGAAAAGGAACAAGTACATGTTTCTTTTTGAAATTCAGTTTCTAACACAGTGAGAAATGCTCTTCATATTTATTTATTTATTTTGGAAAGAGGTCTTTTATCTTTTTTGTTAACTGATCTACTCCATTCTCTGAAAGCATTTCTTGGCACATAGTAAGCCCCTGACATACATGTTGCATTCACTGGAATAAAAATCCTATACTTGGAAAACACTGATACACACAAGGTGTTTATACAACAGTTCCATAATTTTAGCTTATTTAGTGCAAATTTAGTACTATTTAATAAAATAATGAGACTATTGACAATATATAAAACATATAAAACACAGATAAATGAATCAAAACTGAAAAGACTTGGAAGAACTATAATAAATAACTTAAACAACAAAAATACTTCATAAAATGTAGATGACTATGCACAACCTAATGGATGATATGTTAGCAGTTTCTCTCTTTGCTTTCTGCTCTCCTTGTCCTAAGAGGCAATTCTCTTATTTCAAGTTGAAAGCTTACAGTTATTCTTAAACATATATTGTTTTTTTTCCCCTTTATGATTAGACTCACGGTCAATTGTTTCCCTGGGATATTTGAAATTACAAAATAAGTAAATAAATTTACAACAAAGATCTGACTTGAGCTATAAAGCCAAAATATTCTCTTCTTTGTCCCCACTCTACTTACACAAATAACTGAATATTTGAGTAGAGAACTATCAGCTTATTCAACAAAATGATTAAGACGATGCTTCTAAATGCTTGCAAGAGGGAAGATATGGTGCTACAATGTCCTTGTATTTTATTTGAGGATAAATGAGAATTCAGGATCAATTTTTCTACTGATTTTTTACTCTGTTCTCAGTGGTCAATCTTTATCATAGAAAATCCATTCCTTTTTGAACCTGATTCTGAGTCACCTGTTAGTCATTTCTCTTATAGATTGCATAGTCGTAGCTATCTTAACCTTTCTCTGGGCAGCTCCACATCTGTTTTGACTGAGACCTTAACTAATACCTATGTCATAAAACTACTTATGAGGAAGAATACATGCATGCATTCAGCATATTAGAGTTTCATGGAGCCCATTGGAAAGGACAGCACGTGACTAAGGACAATCCTTCAAAGGCCCGGAGATACTGCCCCCTTGTGAAACAGAAGGAAAAAGAATACTAACTTTGTATCCTAGCACTGCTATAAAGAAATGCCACAGACTGAGTGGCTTAAACAGAATTCCTAACAGTTCTGGAGTCTAGAAGTTCAATATCAAGCGTCCACAGGGTTGATTCCTTCTGAGGGTTTTAAGGGAAGGCTCTGTTCCAGGCTCTGTCCTCTGCTTGTTGATGGCTGTCTTCTTCCTAGGTCTCTTCACATTGCCATCCTTCTACCTGTGTCTCTGTGTCCAAATCTCCCCTTTTTATAAGGATACCAGTGTTATGGGATTAAGGCCCACCCTAATAATCTCATTTTAGTTTGATTATGTCTGCAAAAACATCTCTCCAAATAGGTCACATCTGACACACTGGGAATTAGGATTCCAACGTATGAATTTTTATGCCACACAATTCAACTCATAATTAATGTTATGAAACTACATTTGATGTAGGCTTGTGAAATTCTGTGAACTCGGGATAGTATTCTGTGGCATCTTGCATGACAGCAGATGGTTCTTTTCCTCCTTCCTTCCTTTCTTCTTTCCTTTCTCCCTCCCTTCCTTCCTCCCCTTTTTCTTTCTTTCTTTTTCTTTCTTTCTTTCTTTCTTTCTTTCTTTCTTTCTTTCTTTCTTTCTTTTTCTTTCTTTCTTTCTTTCTCTTTCTTTCTTTCTCTTTTCTTTCTTTCTTTCTTTCTTTCTTTCTTTCTTTCTTTCTTTCATCTTCTCTTATTTTAATGAAAGACAGTAAAAATAAATATGATAATTAACATTTAGCCTATGTGGTATTCTTTTTAGTGTTTTCTGCTACTGTTTATGTTATTGCTACATGTAAGTTGCCATACTCCTAACCCGAGGCTTTGTCTGAACTTTCTTAATATGTCATGCCAATGGCACATCACAACTCCTTGATAAAAGGAGGGATAAATAGAAACATCTCCTACTCTGTCCTCTTGACATCCTACTCTTTTTCATGAAGGAACAGGAAGTAGTTTGCTCCTTTCACACAGAAAGAGAATTTAAATCTTTGTTATTGATTTACAACCAAAGTTTTTATATATTTGTGAGCTGTACATCCCAAGACTCGGCAGCAGCATGACATCCCCTTCTCTCATAATCAAAATTATTAAACACTAAAGACTTTAAAAATGGGAATATTTAAGAAATTGGAAATGTGATGAGCATAATGCAAAAACCATGTCTCTCGGAGAGCATCTTTGTTCTCTACTTTTTCATTCCTGGTCTGGACGAGACTGTATGTCTTCCAAAAATTCCTTTCTGGAGTTAGTGGTATTTTTTTTCCCCTAACCTTGAATTTACAGTCATTTTTTTCCTACGTTTTGAGGTGGCATCTCTCATTATCTATAAATATGTATGTACACGTGTTGTTACGAGAGGATGTCAAAAGTTTAACAGCCCTTTATTTGGCATCCACCGTGGACTGGGGTCATGATATAGGGCTAAGGATAGTGGTTCCTGACACCTTTAACAATGGGTCCTTAAGAGCTTTGATGGTCACAAAACTGTGGATCTCTTAAACTGCATTTTGTATGCTGCTTCAAGTCACTGGAATGGAGTGCTTCTTCCTGGAACCTTAATAAATTGATGGTGATATCTGCATTGTTTGGATCATAGACAACAGTGGAATCTTGCCTGCTCCCACATTTTCTTGACTGTATCACAAACACTAGGATGAACCTGTGTCTAGAATATATTTCCATATTCTGTTTCAGACTGCTAAGGCTAGGATGTAGTTTTCAAAACATCCAATCAATCCATGAAAACTCGTGACATGGGTAAAAATAGTTGGGGATATTAACCTAGATTCAAATTCCTTCAAGAAGTTAAAATACATATATATATTTTGCCCTACCCAAACTTAAAAAAACACCTCTCCCTACCCCCAATCTCTCCTTAAATCATGCTAACAGGGTCTCTATAATGATGCTTCTAAAATGCAAATGTGAGTCTATTACTTCTCTGCTTCAATTCCTTTGAGTCTCCTCAAAGCCTTTTGATAAAGTCCCAATTCTTTGGCATTTAAGATCTTTCAAGATCTGAGCTCATTTCTTAAAAGCATTGTCCTTGCATTCTGCGATGTAGCTATCTCAAAAGACTAGAAAGATTCTAAATTATTCACTTTCTTTTTTTTCCCATGTCTTTCTGTATGCTGATTTTTCTGCCTCAACTAAAATGTTAGCATATTTTTTATGACTTCCAAGCCAGTTTAAATTGGTGTATTCAACAATTCAAACTGAGATATAATGTGCTATACATTCTTGAACTTGGCTGAAAAAATAAAAGGCTGTAAATATTTTCCATAACTCACTTTAAAAGAGTCATCACAAGATTATAATTATTTGAAAGCATTTTCTGGCAACTGAAAGGGTTAAAGGTGTTCTATTCTTCCTTAAAGACTTAACCAAAATTTGAATCAAGTTAATTACTACTACAACCTTGACAAATTTATTAAAACTATAAGGAGTTATTCTAGTTTATTCAATGTTCTATATATCCTTACCGGTATTTCCTGAATTTTTTTTGTCTCCAGTGATTATGTTCTGATCACAGCCTTTAAATTATTATTAACTGGGGCATCTGGGTGGCTCAGTCGGTTAAGTGTATGACTTTGGCTCAGGTCATGATCTTGTGGTTTGTGGGTTTGAGCCCCTGCATCAGTCTCTGAGCTTACACCTTAGAGCCTGGAGCCTGCTGCAGATTCTGTGTTTCCCTCTCTCTGCCCTTCCCCTGCTCATGCTCTTTCTCTCTCTCAAAAATAAATAAACATTAAAAAATTTTTAAAAAACATATTACTAATTGAACCATGGTTATAAAAATTCAGTGTGTATTCCACCAAGGCCAAGCTAAATCTTTTTTGTATAATACTAAAATGAAAAGAAAAATATATTCATATAACATTATAGTTAAAATGCTTGAGCATTCCTTTTTATTACTCTGCAAAATAATATATTAAATAAAAGTATTTTTTCATTAATGTACACCCGATAGGACCTGTACTTAGCCTTACTTCGTTAGCAATTAATCTATTACTATATGTTATTAAGTGAAAAATGATTTTATCTTCTCTAAATAATTAATAATTTGTAGCTTTCATTTCCCCTGCCCCCTTACTCACTTGCATACAGAAGACAAATATTAATTTTTCAAAGCACAATGATATGCTAAAGCACTGAGGAAAGCAGCAACTGATTCATAAATTTTCAGGAACACGGAGCTAGTTGTGCTGCTGAATATAAAAAAAGTTTCTGGTCACCACCTGTAGTTGGGACTGAAGAAATGTCAGCACATTATGACATTCCTTGTTATAGGATGTAGGGTACTAATGTACTGAAATTGTTGCAAGAAACAAGCCCAGGAGAGACAGATTGTCAAGAACCAAGGTCAGTATTTATGATAAAGGAGTAAGTATTAAAATGTCCTGATACCATTTGTGCTCAAAATGTTTCTATTTCGCATGTCTACTGATTCTGATCATGGCTTTACATTTATTATTATACAGAGTTTTTACAGTATTTGACAGATTAATTTAAGATGGTAGTTTCTTGATCTACTAATTACTTGAATTTCTAACTACTAATAAACTTGAAGTCTAAGTTTACTAACATAGATGCATAAGAATAATAGTCAAAAATAAAATAGAGACACAAATAGAAAAATACAAAGTGCTGGTGGGATTCACAGTTCAAAGACATAAATAAAAATGTGCTTCTAATTACACCAGGCAAAGGTATTATGCTATATAGAACATAGCGGTTCAGCCAACATGACTGCAGTATCTTCATTTCCCACAGAAGATTCTCTTTCTTATGCATGTTATTTGGTACATTCGGTGAGTGTCAGTGATATGAATTCTAACCTGAATCAGTGTAAGAAGAATGTCTGCTATTGTCTCTATTTGTTGTGGTTAATTTAGTAGAAAATTGCTAACCCCTTAGGGTGTGTCATGAATTATACCTATTTGCTATTGTCCAATGTTTGAAGGAATGCACAAGGCAAAAATAATTCAGAAACTGAAAAAAACGATGCCCAGGTACTGTCTCTGTAATAGTGTCAACTTAATTCAATTTCTTATTTCCCTGTGCTATAAATTTTCATTTTTCCCCAGTAAAGAAATGTATACATTTTTTTCCTTAAACATATAGCACTTGTTAAGACAATATTTGCACTGGCTATTTAAAATTGCAATTATTATTTAACGATCATTCATTTTGTATTATATTTTCACATTACAAGAGGAGGAGTTGATAAATAAAACACTCTTCATTGGCACTGGATGTTCAGGATGGTCAAAACACACTGAGTGGGACTGATACTTTGGTTTTAGGGTCAAAATTCCACAGTTTGACACTGACAGAGGAAGACAAGGCCATTCCATAATGGGACCCACAGGATTTGAAAGATCGTAGGTTCGGTGATAGCAATTGTGAACTCTGTGGAGGCCATCAATGCAATCAGTCTCAGGGTAGATTAAAAATGAAAGAGTTTTATCTGATCACACACACACACACACACAAACAAAAACAAAGGGAAACAAAGAAACTTTAGGAGGTATTGGACATATCTCTTACCTTGACTATGGTGATGGTATCATAGGTGTTTGCATATATCCAAACTCATTAACTTGTACACTTACACATAAGCTGTTCTTTGTATATCCATTATACCTCAATAAAGCTGTTTTAAGGTTAGTAAAGAAAGTAGAGCTAAGAACCATGAATTTGTAGGAAAAGCTGCAAGAAAATTTAAATTCTTGCTTTGGTTCATCTGAGTTCAGTGAATTAGTTACTATAGGGGAATGTTTTCTGCCAGGATTGCTCTGATTGGACACAGCGGAAATGCTGGCTAGGGAGTGAGAAACAGAGAGATTCTCAGAATGTGCGTATGGGTATCTTGTAGCAGAAGAGAACTAGTCTCTTTATTTAGTCTCTATAGTCACTATTAGTCGCTGTATTAGTTTCCTAAGGCTGCCATAACAAAATACCACATGCTGGGCGGATGAACACAACAAATTTATTCTCTCACAGTTCTGGAGGGTAGAAGTTTGACATCAAAAGTGTTGGCAGGGTCACTCTTCCTTCCAATTCTCTAGGGAAGGTTCCTTCTGTCCATCTCATAGCTTCCGGTGGGTTCTGGCCATCCTTGGTGTGCCCTGGCTTATAGCTGCATCAGTCCAATTTCTGCTCTGTCTTCACATCACCATCTCTCTTCTGAGTTTGTATATTTGCAATCCTCCCTCTCCCTACTAAAGCGCCTTCTTCGGATTCATGCTGGCCGCAGTCTGGTGTGACCTCACCTTGACTATGTCTGCAAAGACTCTATTTCCACATAGGATCTCATTCACAGGTACCTGGGGTTGGCTTTTCAACATATATTTTCAAGGGACATAAATTCAACCCACAGCAGTCCCTTTATAACAATTAAATCAGGAATGTAGAGTAGTTACTTGGGAGAAATAATTTGGGAGCAGAAAGAATAGACTAGAACAAGAAAAGGTATCCCACAGTATGCATTTATGAAAATGAGAAAAATGTTTTTAAAAACACAGAATATTCAAATAATGATGACTATATTAACCTAATGAAAATGTAGCTTATAGTAAAACTTTTGTTCACATATATTTATGTGTCACATATACTTCTATAGGATAGACTCCTAAAGGGGAATTACTGTGTAAAGTAATTACTCTGTAAAGGTAAAGGTATTATATACAATATATATATATATATTGTATATATATATTGTATATATATAATATAATATATATATATATATTCTTTTTAAATGAAGAATTTCTCTTACAAGAAAAAAAGAATTTTTTTTCAAAGCCCAGAAAAAACAACTACAACAACAAAAGAAAAAACTCCTTGTGTAGAAAGTTGAATAAAATATATTCTACAGTATTTACACAAAGTTTAGATGACCACAGAATATATTTTATGGGAACACTACTCAAAGGGATAATTATCTTCTTGATAGTTTGATCTCCATTTTACTAGTCCACTGGCAGAGTTAAATAAAAGAAAAACAAACTGAGTTTACAATATTGCACTTTAATTCCACCTTTCTGAGATTATATTGTATTTCATGTCTCAGTACTTAATAATTTTTCAACCACTACTTTGGTACAGTGGACCCACAATTCATAGTTCAAGCTCTTTGTTGCCATTTTATTTAAAAACAAGCTGACTTCATATCTTCTCGGATTTAATCATTTTTTTACAGTTTACAAAAAGAAGCAAAATAAAAAAGTACTCACTGATTCCAAATGAAAACAAAAACAAAATTTTTGGTCACAATATGAGACTTACTTTCCTTAATGGCAAAATAAGGAATACCTAAGATTGTTGTAATGATTAAATCATGAAAATAGTGTAGAAATCTTAGCCCCAACTTGGCACATGGTAGGTACATAAACATAGGCTGAATCTGAATCTGTAAGGTAAAGGTGGATTATGCAACCGTCCAGAATATGGAATCAAAAACAGAAAATTAAAAACACTTGCAAAACAAGTAAGTAAAAATATTTAAAAAAATAAAAACACTGGCATCAATTAAAGTATCTGGAATTGTCAGTTGAAAGGTTTTTTGCTGCTAAACTATTTAAATGAGAACTAGAATGCTACTTTCTTTTTGGGAAACATTTTTATCATCAGGCCTGGTGGATGAAAATTGAAAGGTAAGAAAATATCAGTATCACAAATTCATACAACAACGTGTTTCAATCTTTTTAAGTGTGCTTTTTCTAGGGGCACCTGGGTGGCTCAGTCTGTTAAGCATCTGACTTCAGCTCAGGTCATGACCTCAGCTCGAGTTCGAGCCCCACATTGGGCTTTGTGCTGATAGCTCAGAGCCTGGAGCCTGCCTCTGATTCTGTGTCCTCCTCCCTCTCTGCCCCTCCCCTGCTTGTGCTCTGTCTCTCTGTCTCTGTCTTTCTCTCAAAAATAAATAAAAAAGAAAAGTGTGTTTTTTCTTACATTCAAAAAATCTGGACTTTCCTCCAATCACTTCTTTCCATTCATCTTTATAGTATCTGATGCTAGCAACATGTTAATAATATTTTCATGATAATGCATATATACCATAGTTTTTATGTAACAAAAAGAAACATTTTGAAAAAAACAAGCAAAAGAAAGAAGGGATAAACCAGAAATGTGATTGCCAACAAATGGGTAGGTGGAAATGGGGAATGGATTCTAGGTTAATTTCCAAAATTTAAATCTGTGCCATAAATCATATACTAATAGTGATATGGTTAAATTTCCAGGTGTGATAGTTATATTGTGGTTATGGAGATTGATCTTTTTTTTGGAGATAAACACTAAGTATTTGCAGGTGATGTGTCATGATGTGGGTAACTTGCTCCACATGCTTCAGTGTGAGTGTGAAAGGAGGGGGGAAAGAAGAAAAAGGTCAGAAGAAGGTGAAAGAAAGAGGATGAGAGGATGAGAGAGAGAGAGAGAGAGAGAGAGAGAGAGAGAATAACAATTGGTAAATCTAGGTGAAAGTCATATATTTGATTTTTTTTTAAATAAAAAGCTGGGGTAGAAGCATTCTCTTTGGACTTACATTCAGAATCAGTTTTATTCTAGCTTTATTAGTTCTAGGGAAGTATTTCTGTAAAGAGAAGTCTGTGCAGTCATCACTAGACAAAGTTCACACAAAGAAACATAAAATGTATCTTGGCCATTCTAATGTAAATGTTAGAGGAAAAATACAAAAAAAAAAAAAAAAAAAAGAAACAATGTAAGCACAGAGGCCTCCCTGCTTTTATAATTGGAATTTAACTGTGAAGAATATGATTCCTCTGAATTATCTGTCACAGAATAAGTGAATAACTGAAAGATCTGCTGAGAAATAGCTTAAGAGAAGTTAAATATCTTGGTTTCTTCAAAAACAACATGCAATCTTGGATTTAATATGAAGGGGGGAGAAATGAGAATAATCTGGAATGGTGCATTTCCAAAATTATACATATTTTTGTCTCTAGATTGTCACCAAAGAGAGACTAAAGGATACCTTAAGGAGAAAAACCTCACTCATCTAGGGTGATGGAATTAGATGAAGCAGTAAGGTTTTTTTTTTTTCTCTCATTTCCACAATTCTTTAATTCATTTCCATGCATTTTATAATCTTTCACTATTCAAGCCAGAACCAAAATGAAACATAAAGGAAGTATCTAATGCAGTGTAATTTACATTTTATAACATACCAACTTTAATAGCTATAATAGAGAATAGTAGAAATGTTGAAATGAGAAAGTTTGGAAGTAGACAGAAATGGCCAACAAGGCAAATTGATTTGAGTCAGTCCTAAGGGATTTGCTTCCTTTCAGCTGCAACTAAAATTGTTTCATAGTTTATGGGCAGACTCTAGCAGATCTGGTATACAATCTAGTATACCTAATCTATTAAAGACAGTCTTCAGGAACATGATTGTGCTGGCCTTTTAGAGATCGACATAGACCCTTCTCTTGGATAAAATGAGGCTAGCGATTAGACAGTTCTCTATACTGTTTCACAGCATTTTAGGAGAATGAAGTAAAGTTGTTGCTTTTTTTTTTTAAATCAGGTCAATGCTATTAAGTGTAAAAAGTGGTCTAACTCAAAAGACTATGTTTCTTATTTTTCAACATAAATTCTTTGTGTGAGTGAACAGAGTATACATTATGAATAAATGAAGTATATAATCTCATTGATTAAACTTTTTCTATGAACATGGAAGTAAGTAACAACACCTAACAATAAATTGCATTTTGTCTGAATCTCCTAATTCCTGTAACGAATCCTGCAACCCCATTTTCCCATAACAGATTACCGGCTGCTCATCACACTGGATAGAGTTAGTAGGGTGAATATACCTCCTGGTTTGCCTGGGACCGTTTATACCTGCTTCCTGGTACCTTATTCAATTAATAGCTCCTTTTCACTCTCATAATTATCCAATTTAGACAATGATTTATATTATGACATTACTAATATGTCATTGTACCCAATGCTACTGGTTGAGTTACATAATTAGAAAAAAAAGTTATTGGGGTGCCTGGGTGGCTTAGTCAGTTAAGACTCTGACACTAGGTCTCTACACAGGTTGTGATCTCAGAGTTAGTAAGTTCTTCGAGCCCCATGATGAGCCCCATATAGGGTTCTGCCCTGACACTGTGGAGCCTGCTTGGGATTCAATCTGTCTCTCTGCTTCCCCAGCTTATGCTTACTCTCTAAATACATAAATAAATAAATAAATAGGAACATTATTTTTTTCATGTCAAGAAATTTATGCTAGCTATACTCAATATTGCACTCAGGTACTTAAAGAACACATAGACTGATAAATATAAATAGAGAAAACAAAATTCTTATTTTAATAAAAACTGAGTTGAATCATTTGTAAGACCTAATTTTTTTTTATTATTGCTATCCAGTTAAGTATGGTCAAAAAGTATAAAATATATTTTTAATTTTTTATATTGATTACAATGTCTAGGTCAGATAGGGATAACTTTTTAAAAATATTTTTTAGGTTTAAAAATATTTAAGTTATAGGTATGTATTAGTTCCTACTGGAACATAATTTTCAAGTTAACTGGCCAGTTTTTAGTCAGTTAATCAGAGTCCTACTCTATTCACAATTGCTATTATTAGCATATTTTTAAAAATATTAAATATAATTCTGCTTTAAATGAATGCAAACAGCAAGTTATAGCTTGGTCCCTTTTCACTATTTCAATTATCATTCTTCAGTAACAAGGTAATCTTTCTCTTTCTTCCTCTTTTTCCTTTTCTTCTATCAAAAATAAATTTTAACACCTTGCTTCCTTATAAGACTGTAAGTATTGAAAATCTGTGGGGCTGGTGTAACACTACCTTTTGCTGTCTTAGTTGGGAGTCTTTTGATAGCGTAGAATTTTTGTGCTCCTTCAATGTGCTCAGCTTTTCCTAGTTACCCAGTCTCAATTTCTCAGCACAGAAGAAAAATTGTCTTCTAGTTCCACACATCTTGGCTTACAGGGAAAGAAAAAAATATTGCCAGCCGCATTGTATTTGCACCTCCTGTCAATATGCAGTAAGTGTGATACTCCTAAAGGAGAAAAAACATTCTGCCTCCATTAATACACCAAATTAAACTAAAGTATCAGCATCAATATATCAAACTAAAGTACCTTTAGTTTATTTATGGAATGCTGCCTATAACTGACATATTTCAGACCCAAATTATATCTAATAAATTTAAAATACAAATCATGATTTTCTCCTATAAACAGTAAGACATCTTAGAAAATAAAACAATTCTAAGTGAGTGACTTCTCAGTTGAGCAAAATTGTGTAAAATGGTTAAAAAGATCAAATAGCAAGCATTATCCTGGATTTTACTATCAATTAATTGGGAATGTGTTCAGCTCTAAGCAAAAAGAAAAAAAAAGAAAAAGAAGAAAAAAGCAAAGAAAAACGAACCTTCATGACTTAGCTACATTTGATTTCATTTTCTTCACTTTCAAGTCTGAAGAGGGTAATTGCTGATGTTGGATCAGCTGTTCAATGATGCTGTTAGAGACTGAAGCTCTTTAAAAACTGAAGTTTTTGGTTCCATCTCATGACCATTTGTGATCTCAGTGTCACAAGATGCTCTTATAGTTCCAATTATCATATCCCATTTAAAAATTTTTTAATGCTTATTCCTATTTTTGAGAGAGAGAGAAAGAGAGAGAGCATGAGCAAGGCAGAGGCAGAGAGAGAGGGAGGCACAGAATCTGAAGCAGGCTCTAGGCTCTGAGCTGTTAGCATAGAGCCTGACACGGGGCTCAAAATAAGGAACCATGAGATCATGACCTGGGCCCAATAGGACGCTTAACCAACCGAGCCACCCAGGCACCCCACTGTATCCCATTTTAAGGCAATAAAAATGGACAGTCAAAATGATGACCTTAGCTTCATCTCTACCTTTTTGTTGGGACAGAAAACTTTCCCCAGAACTTTTCACAGAAGCTATTCATTTATAATCTTCCCTTAGACGTAGAAGAGACCTGAAAAACTGCATACTTAAAGTTCCACTTTTAAGTAGGGAAAACAAAAAAATAAAACAAGCAAACAAATAAACAAAACAAAAAAACAAAAAAGGAGGGAAAGAGTCTGAAATTAATGTTGGGTGATCCAACCCAAGGGCTATGTCACAAAAGCTACACAAAGTCTTGACCCAACTACAACACAGGAAAGACAAAATATAATTTGTCCCATCACTATGAACAAAGCACTTCTTATCTCCGTGACATTCTTTAAAGGCAGTTCTTTAAAAATGGACTGTTATCACTGAACCATGAAGAATTCACAGTATCTGTATGAAGTAAATGTCTGTGTTATTCTTTACTGTTTTAACTCCCATTGTCACACAACTGGCACATACCAGTCACTGAGAACATCTTTGACGAATAGGAGAATAAGTACCCCCATTAAAAGATGTAACAGGATGTAACCATTAGAGGTTAGAGGTGTTGTTAAATTGAGACGTCTTTCTTAAATGTAGATACATCCATTTACTAATTCAAGACTTTCAGTAGCTAATATATAAAAGTTATTTTGATAGATGTTGTGAGGGAGGAACAAATAGATGAACCTAGTTTCAATCGTGAAGGCATGTGTTTTTCTTTTTTTTTCTTTAAATGTTTATTTATTTTTGGGGGGGGAGGGGCAGAGAGAGAGAGAGGGAGACACAGAATCCGAAACAGGCTCCAGGCTCTGAACTGTCAGCACAGAGCCCAACAGGGGGCTCGAACCCACGAACCACGAGATAATGACCTGAGCTGAAGTCAGAGGCTTAATTGACTGAACCACCCAGGCACCCAGGCATGTATTTTTCAACTGAACTAAAAATAAAGGAACTTCTCGTATATATTCTATACTTAGTTACAATTATTGAATAAACAGTTAAAATTAAAAACAAAAAAAAGAACACACAAATAGGTTTTATTCAAGACAGAAAAATGAGAACATGAGAGTTTGGAAGGCTATATTACTCATGATTCAGAGGGGGGATCAGGAAAAACTTTATGGAAATTGTAACTCCTAGATCATTTCAGAGCAGTTAATACAAGTGTATATCCCTCTCTGTGATCATGAAAAAATTGGCAACTCTTTATTCATTCTTTCCAGGAGATACTGTGGTTGTGATTTTATATTGTTGTAAGATCCAAAGACACAAAGGGAGGCTGAGGGAGTCAGAATTTATGGTGTGAGATTGTAGAGAGCAGGAATGTGTATGTTCACTTAAATGAATTGCCTCTATCAAAAGAGCTTACGCTGGTAACAGTTTAAACAATGAAAATAAACATTATACATGACCATAAAGATTAAAAGCCATATGTAATAATAATTGATTGCTAATTAGAACATGGAAGGTAAGAGAACAGAATTAGTATTTGGTGCAGGATTATCAAAACTCCAGGAGCTGTGTCAGGAGGTCATCAGCCCTCCCCTTAACAGGAGCACTCACAATAAACTGAGACAGAATGAGCAATTGAACTATATCTATAGCTATGTGAAAGTGAATGCTATAGAAAGCAAATAACTATTTAAATGAGCAATATTTCAGGTTTTAAAATATGGAAATGGGTCCTTGTTTTCAAACTTTCATGAAAATCATTGGTTACAAATATTATAATCCTAAAATGTACATGAAATTTATGTGAATCAAATTTTCCCCCCATTGATTTACAATCTCTTTATGCTCTAAAGTCAATGATTCTGTTATTGTGCTTTTAAAGTGCTTTATCTTTATTGCACAAACTTCTTAAGTCTAATTCCTGCCAACATTTTTTTCTTTCCCTTCTAGTCACATACCAAATATGTATACGTATTTAGCACCCATTATTAGCCAGGCATAATTCTAAGCATCGGCTTCATATTCATTTGCCATTTTGTTCACTTTATTTACAGGCAGTGAATATTTGGATGAAATTGTATAGCACACACCTAAGATAGTAAAAGTCTTAAGTGATGACTGTTGAAATGCAGAAGACACAGAAAGAACTTAACAGTTGATATGATGGCAGGAAAATGAGATAGAAGTAGTGAGATGAAGAAACCAGATTCTTCTCAATGTGGAGAGGCATATCTTGGAATACTAATCTAGTTTATCTTCGTATTTTCCTGTCCCCTTTATTTTTTGCTCCCATGTGTAATTCAGGGATTTTTCTGTCCTATAGCTTATACAACAGCAGGAAAAAAACAATTATTCAAAGAAACTATTTCCTTTTCAAAATATCTAATGCATCAATCAACTGTATGTGAGGTTCTTAGCTAATGGAGCCATTTACACTTTTTCTATGTATGCAAGAAAATGTGGACTCAGAAAGGAGTAAAAATGATTTAGAAAAATAGCCATTTGATCTAAATAAAATGTAATGCTTCAGAGTTACATATAGTTGAAACTTCTGAAAATGTATGTGTTAAATTGTCTTCTTAAAATGAGTACAAACATAAAATAAATAGTGATACTTTTCAGGAAGATTTGTAACATGTGGATTTCATGAATAAATGGATGTCCTCTGTGTCCATGTAGAATGGTAAATATCAATAGGTGCCATCATCAAACTTTTTAATTTTTGAATTTGGTATTTAAATTTCTATTAAATCTGACTTTCATATTTTTGAAGTAATTGCTGTAAGAAAATTACTGCAAAGTAAAAGTGTTTAAAAGTAACAACACAAACAGTAGACTTACTCTACATAAAACCATATCATTGTAGTAAGTACATCAAGACAACTACCAATTTATTTCCTGAAATTATTTCATATATGTCTAATGTATAATTTATCATGTTTCCTATTGACCTTACCAACTGACTGAAGCTTTAGTTGGCTAACCACGACAGGATACAAGTGGTTGAAACTCCAAGTGACAAGGAAAGAAAGCAATATCAAATAGTTCTCCTGCCACCATCTAAGACTGGAAACAGCTATCTCCAGCCATTTGGATCCAAGATTACTCATTTTCTCAGCAAGTACTCTGCATGTTGAACCTGAAAAGTAATTATCAGTAACTCTGTGGCTTAAGAAGGAAAAAAAAGCCCTGGCTATTTACTGGCCTTCTTTCAGATTTAAACACAAGTTAAAGTAAGAATTCTTTCACTGCTAGCTTCACTATTAAAAGAGACCATGGAGAGGAGAGGATTTTATTTTAATGTAGTATTAATATAATAATGATGATAAAATTTTAATAAATGCTAGGTTGAGACCTTTCTTTCTTTCTGTTTTTTTTTTTTTTTTTTTTTTACTATTTTAAGTATTCTCTACACCCAACATGGGGCTCAGATTTACAACCCCGAGATCAAGAGACACATGCAGGGAAAATATTTCTAAACTATTGCTTAAATTTCTTTAATTTTTATTTATTTTTGAGAGAGAGAGAGAGAGAGAGAGAGAGAGAGAGAAGAGAAAGAGGGAGACACAGAATCGAAGCAGGCTCCAGGCTCCAAGCTGTCAATACAGAGCCCCACCTGGGGCTCAAACTCTTGGACTACAAGATCATGACCTGAGCTGAAGTCAGATGCTCAACTGACTGAGCCACCCACGCTCCCCACTAAACTATTGTTTAAATCTACAAATGTGTTCACCCTATGTATGCCTGGTTAAAGACTGTTAAATATTTACTTAATACTATTATTACTTTTTTTTTTCCTGCAAGGGTAGCCTCTCAACTAAAATAGGTTTAATATTTTTCCTAAAGAAGTTGAGGTGAAAAGCACATATATATCCTCAAAAGCCAGAATCAAATTAAATTATGCATTTAGAAGAAATGGTATTAAAATATTTTCATTGCGTGGCAATAATTAGCAGTCATGCTTCAGGCTCTGAGAATTACATAAAGGATTGCTATCGGTATTGATGGTCCATGGGTGTGACTGGAAGTACAAGCAGAGGAACAGGCAGATGGCGTGTCCTGCTCCGGAGAGCCTGCTTTCAGCTTGGCTAATGCGAGGACTATGCTTTCTTTATCTTTGTAATACTGTCTGACAGTTTATGCCCTAAATACGTATTTGTTGAATGGAACTGAATTGAATTTAAAGAAGGAATATATGATTTCAATCATGTGTGACTGCAACAGTCAGAGACAGGCCAGGAAAACAGAAATCGCACTGGGATCCATATGCAGGAAACTGGGTACCGAAGTGTTGAAAAGCTGAAAGAGCAAATGGAATCCCAGGGTGAACCTAAAGAGATAATAGCTCCAGGAGGCAGCGAGCCCTAATGGGGGGTGGAGAAGGACGGGAAAGTGGTGGGGCTTAGCAGAACCTAGAGCTTTAATGAAGGGCCACACAAAGCTTAGTAACATTGGTTCTCCCACATCCCTGTGACCATTGCGAGTATAAACTAAGACACTCATAAACTAAATGTATTTAAATGCCTCCCAGTGCCAGGTCTGAGCGTGTGCCCATTGTTTCTGTTATTTTATCATCATTAGCATGATCATCATGAAGACCACCCAGTACAATGTGCAGCGTCCGGTAGGGAGTAAAATCCCACTCAATATGAGTATTTTTAACCTTTCTGGAATGAAGTAGAGAATGTAAAAATACACTGTAGAACAACGCAGGTACTGCGTCCCAGTACCGCGTGATAAAGCTCCGTCGCTTTAATTTAGGATGATGCCTCGTGTCATAAGATAATTCAAAATCTGATGCTCATTCTCATCTTTAGTTATTAGATTTTGTCATTTTAACTCTTCCAATGTGGAGAATATTTAAATATGATCCCCCAGAACATGTAATGCAAGACTGAACCTCTGGGGAATGGAAACACGCCTCCCCCTCTTCTGTACTTTCCAGTATATTCACTGGTGCATGCTGTTTCTGTTTTTTACAAGGACAATCAATCTTAGGTTTTTCAATGTGTCTATTTCTCATGTTACGGACTCCTGCAGCAGTAAACTCACACTTTATATCGATATAAAATTCACTTACACTGTAAACAAGAGGGTTGTTGAGAAGATCATACAAACAGGTATATGTCTTTTCAGCACAGATGGTGTTTTCATTTCATTCAGTCAGCTCTTGTCAGCACTACAACAGTTGCATTTTTAGTTATGGTGTAGATAAACCTGCTCACTTCATCAGTGTACAATGTCACTTTTTGCTATTCCTTAATTAAATGACTAAAAATACACTGCTGGAGTCTAAGTGCTATGAGGTAAAACCCAGAATTTATCAATGTTAATGCAGCAATATATTTCCCTGGAATGGCGGCATTTGGCAAAACTATTTATATATTGTCAACCAATAAACAAACCTAGACTAAAAAGAAACACAACAAAACAAAAAACAAACCAAATAAAAAAATAAAAAAAACAACCCCTCCAAACTAGCTGATATAAAGTCAGTGATTATAGACACATTTTGAAACTCTTTCCCTTTCTTCATTCATCTATAGACCCCTTTCCCACACATTTTCATTTTTTTAAATCTATCATCTAGAAAGCTCACATTTTGTTAATGTTTAATAGGAAGCCTTAAATAGTAAGATGCTTTCTATTTGAGTAAGTGCATAGTCATTAAAATTCACTTTCACAGTTTTGGGTTTTCTTTTTTCTTTTCTTTTCTTTTCTTTTCTTTTCTTTTCTTTTCTTTTCTTTCTTTCTTTCTTTCTTTTTTTTTGAAAAAGAGAGAGATAGCACAAGTGAGTGAGGGGTAGACAGAGAGAGGGAGGGGAGGGCGAGAGAGAGAGAGGCAGGCTCACCTTAAGTGGGGCTCGAACTCACTAACAGTGAGATCACGATGTGAGCTGAAGTCAAATGCTTAATAACTGAGTCACCCAGGTGCCCCAAATTCACCTGAACAATTTTTTAAAAAGTAAAAATAACTAACCCACATATTTTTTTATATTGTCATGCAGTTGTTTAATAAGTGTCTTAAATATATTCATTATATTTTAATTCTCAAATGAAACTTGGTAGGTAGATATTAAAATTTGCTTTATTTCATATAATCGGAATCAAGGGCAGTACCCAAGAGTCCTATAACTATCCACTAATTCAGTGATTTGCTGGAAGGACTCACCCAGCTTAGTATATGGGTATAACCAAGGCTCAAACTTATTACAACAAAGAATACAGTGCAGGAAAGGCAGGGCAAAAATATACATATGCTGAAGCTAAACAGGTCAAAAGGGAGCCTTCCTATCTTCCTCCATAAGGATTATGTAGATGTGTCTTCTTCTCCAGCTGCAATCTATGGGGCAATGTGTAAGATGTCTTCTCTCAAGAAATTCCACTTGAGTCTTGGAGTCAAAAGCCAAGCCATGGTGTCAACTTCCAAATCTTACGTTCACATAATGAATCTTCATGTTTTGCTTTAAACATGCTAATGACCTGATTTATCTTGACCCAGTGCTCTGGTCATGTAGAAAAATCACATCATTACTAAGTAATGATGAGAACATTCCAGTAGTTTAGTTTTCAGTGTTTAAGCAAGGACCATCGCAATGATAACACAGATGAGCAAGAACAGTGAGAGAAACTGACCTATTGTGTTGTTTCCTCTCAAGGGCACACAATGACTGAGTAACTTACCTAAGGTTACACACCTATAAATGTCAGAGCCAAGTTCCATATTCAAATAACATGTTTTTATTGTTTACACTCTTAATCATTAAAAAAACAATTTCTAGGGGAGCCTGGGTGGCTCAGTCGGTTGAGCGTCTGACTTCGGCTCAGGTCATGATTTCACGGTCCGTGAGTTCGAGCCCCATGTCGGGCTCTGTGCTGACAGCTCAGAGCCTGGAGCCTGCTTGGGATTCTCCTTCTCCCTCTCTCTCTGCCCCTC
Organism: Neofelis nebulosa; assembly: GCF_028018385.1. NCBI lineage: Eukaryota > Metazoa > Chordata > Mammalia > Carnivora > Felidae > Neofelis > Neofelis nebulosa. The sequence continues at coordinate 31,856,624 of NC_080785.1, forward strand.
CCCAGCTCATGCTCTGTCTCTCTCTCTGTCAAAAAATAAATAAACATTAAAAAAATTTAAAAAAAATTTCTAATATTACATGCTGTAAATGACAAAACATATGTTTGAAGATTATTCAGTGGCTCAAAGATCTCATCAAAGACTCAGGCAGTTTCCCTTTTTCTGCCATGCCATTCTCACTGTGCCAGTGACTCTCTCTCTTTTAATGTTTATTTATTTTTTTACAGAGAGAGAAAGAGAGAGAGAGACAGAGACAGAGACATGGCGGGGGGGGCAGAGAGAGGGAAACACAGAATCCAAAGCAGGCTCTAGGCTCTGAGCTGTCAGCACAGAGCCTGATGTGGGGCTTGAACACACAAACTGTGAGATCAGGACCTGAGCTGAAGTCAGACACTTAACCAACTGAGACACCCAGGCGCCCCAACCAGTGATTCTCTTGTCATGGTCACAAGAGAGTTATAGCTGCTCCAGAATTATGTCCTTACTCAGTAACATCCAAAAGTGGGAAAGGAAGGGCACTACCATCCTGTACAGTATCTGGCCCTCTTATTATCAAAATTAAAAAAAAAATGCTTACCCCAAAACACACCATCATGCTTCCCCCTTTAAAATTTATAGAACTACCTTATGACCCAGCAATTGCACTACTAGGTATTTATCCAAAGGATACAACAATACTAATTCAAAGGGTCACATGCAGGGGTGCCTGGGTCGCTCAGTTAGATAAGCATCCAACTTCAGCTCAGGTCATGATTTCATCGTCCATGAGTTCAAGCCTGTGTCAGGCTCCATGCTGACAGCTTAGAGCCTAGAGCCTGCTTCAGATTCTGTGTCTCCCTCTTTCTTTGCCCTTCCCCCTGCTCACACTCTGTCTCTCTCTCTCTAAATAAAATAAAGACATAAAAAAACTAAAAAGAAACAATGGGCACATGCACCCCAATGTTTATAGCAGTACTATTAACAATAGCCAAAGTATGGAAAAGAGCCCAAATGTCCATCAGCTGATGAATGGGTAAAGAAGATGTGGTATACATATACAATGGAATGTTACTCCACCATGAAAAAGAATAAAGTCTTGCCATTCGCAACTATGTGGATGGACTAGAGTGTATTATGCTAAGCAAAGTAAGTCAGAGAAAGAAAGACAAATACCATATGATTTCACTCAAATGTGGAATTTAAGAAACACAACAGATGAACATAAGGGAAGGGAAGGAAAAATAAGATAAAAACAGAGAGGGAGAAAAACCGTAAGAGACTGTTATATACACAGAACAAACTAAGGGTTGATGGAGAAGGGGTGGGGGGGGATGGGCTAAACGGGTGATGGGCATTAAGGGGGACATTTTTGAAGAGTCCTGGGTGTTATATGTAACTGATAAATCACTAAATTCTACTCATGAAACCAATACTACACTATATGTTAACTAACTTGAATTTAAATAAAAACTTGGAAGAAAAAAAAAATAAAGACGATAAATAAAAAAAAAATCTGGATCCGTTAAATCACTGATAATTAGGTATATGCTATTACAATGACTGGCTCATAGTAAACACAATGTACCCTGTGCTTGTGTTCACCTTTTGCAAGCCTTTTCCACAGGGTATCTGAATCAAACAATGGTTCTGAGAGTAAAGACACTGGTGTTAGAAATGGGGACTGGGAGGAGAGGAGGATAATTACTATTAGAAAACCATTGTGGCTGCATCAACATTTATCTGATGAACCTCAAGGAATCAACCATATTTATAATTGTGAATCTCCAGCTACTTTAAGTAATTGATCCAGGCAGTCAGTATCAAATCACATGGAAAAGGTGTTCAAAATATGGGCTCACACCAGTTGAATTTACCAACTTAAATCTTCCACTGCTCTTTTTCTTAATTTTACATCTTCCTGACTTTACCCTTAACAAAAACATCATGCTTGCTCACATTTCCATGTCTTTTCACAAGTTATTTCCATATTTTCTTAGGAAAATATGAAAGTCTGGTGTCAATAATATATACATTGGCCAATTACAGTGAATCCCTTTCTGTTTACCCATATCATCACAAATCCTTGAAAATGCCATCTAAATGTCACTTTCCTTTACATTATATAAATCTATCCATTTTATTGTACCTGGTTATTTTATCATTAGTTTTTTACTATGCTATAAATACCTTTTTGGTGAGACCCTAATTAAATTGATTTATAAATGCCCGAGGAAATTATATTATCCCATGAAAATGGAACTAAATAGTTGAGTAACATGTTTCCAACATTATCAACAGTAAGAACTATTTATTTTTCTTTCCTTCACACCTATGCAATTAAATCCATATTTTGAGAATGTTTTAAATCTATTAGTTCAACTTTATTTACATAGATCAGAATTAGCCACAAGAAAAAGTAACACAAGTAAATATAATCTAATATTTATGTTTATCTGCCATTTGCTTACATTATGGATAATTAGAGAGCCAAATTTCTCAGGTTTAGAAGCCACTCTTTGCTTCTTCAAACCCTTCCACTTACTGGATCTGGCTGTGAGCAGGTCAGATCATCTATGTAGATGTTTATTGCCTTGTACATAAAACATGGATGAAAATACTTTGCCCATCAAAAGCCTACAGATGAAACAAGATCATCTTTTGGCTATGACTGTCAATCTACTGAATTCAAATATCATTTGAAACACCTTATTTAAGTATTGATCTGTTGGATTCCATTCTAGTTGAATCTTCTTGTTGAGTTTTTGAATCCATACCTATTTTTTTTTTCTGGTACCTTTGTAGAGTGTAAGAATCTATATATTATGGGCTGAATTGTGCCCTTACCCTAAATTCATATGTGGAAGTCCTAACTCTCAGTATCTCAGAATTGGACTGTATTTGGAGAATGGACATTTAAAGAGAGAATTTAAGTTAAAACCAGGGCATTAGTGTTACCTTAATCCAATCTGATTGGGATCTTTATTAGAAGAGGAAATGAGGACACACAGAGAGACACCAGAGAAAAACTATGTGAGTATACAGTGAGAATGTAGTCATCTGCAAGTCAAGGATGGAGACCTGGTTAAAAAAAAAAAAAAAAAAAAAAAAACTTGCTGGCACCTTGATCTTGGATGTCTAGCCTCCAGAACTGTGAGAAAATAAATTTCTGTGGTTTAAGTTACCAAGTCTGTAGTATTTTGTTATGACAGCCCTAGAAAACTGATATAATTACCATGTCCCAGATTAAATTTGAGAATTACCCCTGTTTATTCTCAGCCCTCTAATTAAAATGCAAAGCCAAATTAATGACGTTTATCAACTTTCTTCAAAACCAATAATCTGTTTTTCTTGACCCATCTACATCATGTATAACTGGAACCAAAACAGGTATTTTGACATGAGATTTGTATTCTTCAATAAAATATTCAGTAAATTAAAAAAAAAAAGCAAAAATGATGGCAAACTGGGTTGATAGTATTTTTTGTATTTTTGCAAATAAGCATTTAGCTTAGAAATACATATTCTCAAGAGCAGTACCAAAAAATTCAAAGGATTTACGGGAAAAAATATGTTGTTTTATAACACCTCCTTTATTATCTCACTTTATGATGTTACCAAAAATAACTGTTTTATCTACAGCCATTTTCAACTTGCTGTATTTTGTTATTGTATTAATAAATTGTTGTCATGATGTCTTTACAGTATCTTGGGAAAATGTGAAAGTTAGGTGTCAACAGTTTATACATTGACCAATTATAATAAATCCCATTATATCACTCATGTTAAGTATTTCGTTATCAATCCAGCTTTTGTATTAACTCAACAGAGAAGTTACTTTTAATGAGCTTTGTAGCATCATAATTTTGAGATACTCATCACTCCATTGCAATTATTAATTGATGTGATTTAAAGGAAAAAAAAAACCTCACCATTTTCTAAATAGAGAACAAGTCTGTAAAGAAAAAATAATTGGACTTTTACAAGACACCAAAATATCCCTGAGGACTCCACATGTCTGACTTCCATTTGATTTCTTCAATTGCTTTTCTCCTTAAGGATCCTCAACAAAGTCAGTTGCAAACATTGCCATTTCAGGGTCATTTAGTTCATATTTCTAAGTAAGAAACAGTTTCAACAAATCAAATTTTACGACATGTTAAAAGAAAAGAGAAAAAAAAACAAAAACAAAAAAACAAAGGAAGATATTTCCATATGATATTTAATATATGACCTAAGACAATACACTCTTTTTTTTTTTTTTTTTTTTTAGAAAATAGTTCACATTTATTTATGAAATGTGATTTTTTTTTAATATATGAAATTTACTGTCAAATTGGTTTCCATACAACACCCAGTGCTCATCCCAAAAGGTGCCCTCCTCAATACCCATCACCCACCCTGCCCTCCCTCCCACCCTCCATCAACCCTCAGTTTGTTCTCAGTTTTTATTTATTTATTTATTTATTTTTTTAAATTTATTTATTTATTTATTTATTTTTTAATATATGAAATTTACTGTCAAATTGGTTTCCATACAACACCCAGTGCTCATCCCAAAAGGTGCCCTCCTCAATACCCATCACCCACCCTGCCCTCCCTCCCACCCCCCAACAACCCTCAGTTTGTTCTCAGTTTTTAACAGTCTCTTATGCTTTGGCTCTCTCCCACTCTAACCTCTTTTTTTTTCCCTTCCCCTCCCCCATGAGAAAGAATGAAATATGGCCTTTTGTAGCAACGTGGATGGAACTGGAGAGTGTGATGCTAAGTGAAATAAGCCATACAGAGAAAGACAGATACCATATGGTTTCACTCTTATGTGGATCCTGAGAAACGTGACAATACACTCTTGATGAATGGGGGGGGGGAGCATTACCAAAACAGGGAAACATACAAAAATTGGAATTTGTTTTATCATTTTGATATTTATAAGCTATTGCTTATTCTGTTACTTTCTAGGGCCACTTTAACGGAATACCAGAGACTACATAGCTTAAACCACAGAAATGTTTTGTCTCAGTTCTAGAGGCCAGAAGACCAAGATCAACATGGTAGTGAGACTGGTTCCTTTGGAGGGGTGTGAAAGAAAGACCAGCCTCAGTCTCTCATTGGCTTTAAATGGTTGTCTTCTCCCTATGTCTGTTCGCACTATCTTCCATATATTCATATCTCACTGTCCAAATTTCCCCTTTTAATGAGGACATCAGTCAAATTGGATTCAGACCCACCCTAACAACTTAATTTTAACTGGATTTCCTATGTAAAGACCCTAAGTCTGAATATGGTCACATCCTGGAATACGGGGTTTAGAACTTCAACATATAAATTTAGGAGGGGAGGGGACAAATTCAGCCCATAACACTTACTATGACTCATTAAAATTTTGAAATGGCTCCCTCAAAAAAACAAACCCATTTCTGAACTTAAAATTATGAATTAAGATCTTTTCATATGTTCAACTACAGTCTAAGTAGTTAGAAATTATGAGATGAGAAACATCCACTAATTCCAAGGAGTTTACAAAATACTTTCAGGAAAGAAAAGCCCTTAGAACTTAGATAGTAGATAAAAATATGTACTAAATGAGGGACATAGGCATTTTGGTTCTCATCTGTACATGCCAACTCCCTGAAGTATAAATACTTGGCAAATCAAATGATATCTCTCTGTTAGGTAATTCTTAATCTTTTCTTTGCAATCATTTTCTACAAGTCCTGTCTTTCCATATGCTGTATTATCTATATTATCTAATTGCTTGTATATTGATCTTTTCCAGATTTCATGTTTATCTGCCCTCTTTCCTGCTTTGCCATTTATTCATTCATGCAGGCATTCATGTTAATTGAATGCCCACTATGTTCTAGATGTTGTGCTGGACCTGGGATAGCACTGATGAATAACACAGCAATTTCTATTCTTAAGAAGTCCAGGTCTAATGGATGAAAATGAGAAGCAGACTAATGATGATGATACTTGGCGTAAGTGCTAAATAAAATGTAGGCTCAGAGAGCAGATAAACAATTCTTGCTTGAGGCCCCTAAGAAAGGTTTCATTTAAATCAAATCTAAAAGGAGAATTGAGGTTTCATTTGGCAAAGAAGAGTATGAATATGAAAGGGAAGCATGTGTGGGGGGGGGTTTGGGGAATGATATGGGTTAGAATTGGGGAACAGAACAGGGAAATAGAATAATATTCAAGTTGGAAAGAATGGCATGCAAGAATGATTGATTGCCTGGGTATTTCGAAGGAGCAGAAGGGAATTTAGACTGGAAGGAGAATAGGACATACATGGGAAAATTTGAGTGGTGGGGCTGGAAAGAAAGAGTATAGTCAGAGCTTTATGGTCCTTCTGAATTCTTTAGCTCCAAATATTAGCTTCACCCAATTGCAAAAGATATGGTCTACAAAATGATGTTTCATATCAAAGTTTCTTTTAGTTCTTTTTAGATTCCTAGAGGATTAAAAAATACATGAAACAAGAGAAAGCAAAAATATTTTTTTCTCAAAGCTTCTCATTTTATATTTCTGACATTGTTTCTACTTTTTTGTTCTCAAAAAAATTATTTCATCGACATATATATATATATATATATATATATATATATATATATTTATATATTTAAAGTAAGCTCTGTGCCCAATGTGGGACTTGAACTCACATCCCCAAGATCAAGAGTAACACGCCCTACCAACTGAGCCAGTCGGAAATCCCCAACTTATGTATTTTACATTTACATAAAATGACAACTTAAAAGCACAAAACTGATGTAAAATCATATTTAAAAGCCAAATCAAAGTTTATATCATATATTTTTTATTCTAATATTATTCATCTTGGGTATATTGGACAATTGGGTTTTGTTCTAGATTTTCAAATATCTAACCCTATATATATATAGGAATTATACATATATATATATATATAATATATATATATGATTAATTAATTTTGTAGAACATGTGCCAAATCTGTTTGGCTTAAATAGAGTATTGTGGGGGCCAGGCCCCGGTGCCAGGCTGAGACCGGGTCGAGCAATGTTCCCTGTTGACTCAGCCAACCCGGTGGTTCCCCCTCCCATTCATGTGGGAGGCCGGGCCCCGGCGCCAGGCTGAGACCCGGTCGAGCAATATTCCCTGTTGACTTAGCCAACCCGGTGGTTCCCCCTCCCATTCCCCGACTTTCTTTTATTTATTTATTTATTGTTCAATATATGAAATTTATTGTCAAATTGGTTTCCATACAACACCCAGTGCTCATCCCAAAAGGTGCCCTCCTCAATACCCATCACCCACCCTCCCCTCCCTCCCACCCCCCATCAACCCTCAGTTTGTTCTCAGTTTTTAAGAGTCTCTTATGCTTTGGCTCTCTCCCACTCTAACCTCTTTTTTTTCTTTTTTCCTTCCCCTCCCCCATGGGTTTCTGTTAAGTTTCTCAGGATCCACATAAGAGTGAAAACATATGGTATCTGTCTTTCTCTGTATGGCTTATTTCACTTAGCATCACACTCTCCAGTTCCATCCATGTTGCTACAAAAGGCCATATTTCGTTCTTTCTCATTGCCATGTAGTACTCCATTGTGTATATAAACCACAATTTCTTTATCCATTCATCAGTTGATGGACATTTAGGCTCTTTCCATAATTTGGCTATTGTTGAGAGTGCTGCTATAAACATTGGGGTACAAGTGCCCCTATGATTCAGTACTCCTGTATCCCTTGGGTAAATTCCTAGCAGTGCTATTGCTGGGTCATAGGGTAGGTCTATTTTTAATTTTCTGAGGAACCTCCACACTGTTTTCCAGAGTGGCTGCACCAGTTTGCATTCCCACCAACAGTGCAAGAGGGTTCCCATTTCTCCACATCCTCGCCAGCATCTATAGTCTCCTGATTTGTTCATTTTGGCCACTCTGACTGGCGTGAGGTGATATCTGAGTGTGGTTTTGATTTGTATTTCTCTGATGAGGAGCAACGTTGAGCATCTTTTCATGTGCCTGTTGGCCATCCGGATGTCTTCTTTAGAGAAGTGTCTATTCATGTTTTCTGCCCATTTCTTCACTGGGTTATCTGCTTTTCGGGTGTGGAGTTTGGTGAGCTCTTTATTGATTTTGGATACTAGCCCTTTATCCGATATGTCATTTGCAAATATCTTTTCCCATTCCGTTGGTTGCCTTTTAGTTTTGTTGGTTGTTTCCTTTGCTGTGCAGAAGCTTTTTATCTTCATAAGGTCCCAGTAGTTCATTTTTGCTTTTAATTCCCTTGCCTTTGGGGATGTGTCGAGTAAGGGATTGCTACGGCTGAGGTCAGAGAGGTCTTTTCCTGCTTTCTCCTCTAGGGTTTTGATGGTTTTCTGTCTCACATTCAGGTCCTTTATCCAATTTGAGTTTATTTTTGTGAATGGTGTGAGAAAGTGGTCTAGTTTCAACCTTCTGCATGTTGCTGTCCAGTTCTCCCAGCATCATTTGTTAAAGAAACTGTCTTTTTTCCATTGGATGTTCTTTCCTGCTTTGAAAGATGAGTTGGCCATACGTTTTTGGGTCTAGTTCTGGGGTTTCTATTCTATTCCATTGGTCTGTGTGTCTGTTTTTGTGCCAATACCATGCTGTCTTGATGATTATAGCTTTGTAGTAGAGGCCAAAGTCTGGGACTGTGATGCCTCCTGCTTTGGTCTTCTTCTTCAAAATTACTTTGGCTATTGGGGGCCTTTTGTGGTTCCATATGAATTTTAGAATTGCTTGTTCTATCTTCGAGAAGAATGCTCGTCAATTTTGATTGGGATTGCATTGAATGTGTAGAGTGCTTTGGGTAGTATTGACATTTTGACAATATTTATTCTTCCAATCCATGAGCAGGGAATGTCTTTCCATTTCTTTATATCTTCTTCAATTTCCTTCATAAGCTTTCTATAGTTTTCAGCATACAGATCTTTTACATCTTTGGTTAGATTTATTCCTAGGTATTTTATGCTTCTTGGTGCAATTGTGAATGGGATCAGTTTCTTTATTTGTCTTTCTGTTGCTTCATTGTTAGTGTATAAGAAGGCAACTGATTTCTGTACATTGATTTTGTATCCTGCAACTTTGCTGAATTCATGTATCAGTTCTAGCAGACTTTTGGTGGAGTCTGTCGGATTTTCCATGTATAATATCATGTCATCTGCAAAAAGCGAAAGCTTGACTTCATCTTTGCCAATTTTGATGCCTTTGATTTCCTTTTGTTGTCTGATTGCTGATGCTAGCACTTCCAACACTATGTTAAACAACAGCGGTGAGAGTGGGCATCCCTGTCGTGTTCCTGATCTCAGGGAAAAAGCTCTCAGTTTTTCCCCATTGAGGATGGTGTTAGCTGTGGGCTTTTCATAAATGGCTTTTATGATGTTTAAGTATGTTCCTTCTATCCCGACTCTCTCAAGGGTTTTTATTAAGAAAGGGTGTTGGATTTTGTCAAAGGCCTTTTCTGCATCAATTGACTGGATCATGTGGTTCTTATCTTTTCTTTTATTAATGTGATGTATCACGTTGATTGATTTGCGAATGTTGAACCAGCCCTGCATCCCAGGAATGAATCCCACTTGATCATGGTGAATAATTCTTTTTATATGCTGTTGAATTCGATTTGCTAGTATCTTATCAAGAATGTTTGCATCCATATTCATCAGGGATATTGGCCTGTAGTTCCCTTTTTTTATTGGGTCTCTGTCTGGTTTAGGAATCAAAGTAATACTAGCTTCATAGAATGAGTCTGGAAGTTTTCCTTCCATTTCTATTTCTTGGAATAGCTTGAGAAGGATAGATATTATCTCTGCTTTAAATGTCTGGTAGAACTCCCCTGGGAAGCCATCTGGTCCTGGACTCTTATTTGTTGGGAGATTTTTGATAACTGATTCAATTTCTTCGCTGGTTATGGGTCTGTTCAAGCTTTCTATTTCCTCCTGATTGAGTTTTGGAAGAGTGTGGGTGTTTAGGAATTTGTCCATTTCTTCCAGGTTGTCCAATTTGTTGGCATATAATTTTTCATAGTATTCCCTGATAATTGTTTGTATCTCTGAGGGATTGGTTGTAAGCATTCCATTTTCATTCATGATTTTATCTATTTGGGTCATCTCCCTTTTCTTTTTGAGAAGCCTGGCTAGAGGTTTGTCAATTTTGTTTATTTTTTCAAAAAAAACCAACTCTTGCTTTTGTTGATCTGCTCTACAGTTTTTTTAGATTCTATATTGTTTATTTCTGCTCTGATCTTTATGATTTCTCTTCTTCTGCTGGGTTTAGGCTGCCTTTGCTGTTCTGCTTCTATTTCCTTTAGGTGTGCTGTTAGATTTTGTATTTGGGATTTTTCTTGTTTCTTGAGATAGGCCTGGATTGCAATGTATTTTCCTCTCAGGAATGCCTTTGCTGCGTCCCAAAGCATTTGGATTGTTGTATTTTCATTTTCGTTTGTTTCCATATATTTTTAAATTTCTTCTCTAATTGCCTGGTTGACCTCCTCATTCTTTAGTAGGGTGTTCCTTAATCTCCATGCTTTTGGAGGTTTTCCAGACTTTTTCCTGTGGTTGATTTCAAGCTTCATGGCATTGTGGTCTGAAAGTATGCATGGTATAATTTCAATTCTTGTATACTTATGAGGGGCTGTTTTGTGACCCAGTATATGAACTATCTTGGAGAATGTTCCATGTGCACTCGAGAAGAAAGCATATTCTGTTGCTTTGGGATGCAGAGTTCTAAATATATCTGTCAAGTCCATCTGATCCAATGTGTCATTCAGGGCCCTTGTTTCTTTATTGACCGTGTGTCTAGATGATCTATCCATTTCTGTAAGTGTAGTGTTAAAGTCCCCTGCAATTACCACATTCTTATCAATAAGGTTGCTTATGTTTGTGAGTAATTGTTTTATATATTTGGGGGCTCCGGTATTTGGCGCATAGACATTTATAATTGTTACCTCTTCCTGGTGGATAGACCCTGTAATTATTATATAATGCCCTTCTTCATCTCTTGTTACAGCCTTTAATTTAAAGTCTAGTTTGTCTGATATAAGTATGGCTACTCCAGCTTTCTTTTGGCTTCCAGTAGCATGATAAATAGTTCTCCATCCCCTCACTCTCAATCTAAAGGTGTCCTCAGATCTAAAATGAGTCTCTTGTAGACAGCAAATAGATGTTTTGTTTTTTTTTTTTATCCATCCTGATACCCTATGTCTTTTGGTTGGCGCATTTAATCCATTTACATTCAGTGTTATTACAGAAAGATATGGGTTTAGAGTCATTGTGATGTCTGTATGTTTTATGCTTGTAGAGATGTCTCTGGTACTTTGTCTCACAGCATCCCCCTTAGGATCTCTTGTAGGTCTGGTTTAGTGGTGACAAATTCCTTCAGTTTTTGTTTGTTTGGGAAGACCTTTATCTCTCCTTCTATTCTAAATGACAGACTTGCTGGATAAAGGATTCTCGGCTGCATATTTTTTTTTCTGTTCAATACATTGAAGATCTCGTGCCAATCCTTTCTGGCCTGCCAAGTTTCGAAAGAGAGATCAGTCACGAGTCTTATAGGTCTCCCTTTATAAGTTAGGGCACGTTTATCCCTTGCTGCTTTCAGAATTTTCTCTTTATCCTTGTATTTTGCCAGTTTGACTATGATATGTCATGCAGAAGATCGATTCAAGTTACGTCTGAAGGGAGTTCTCTCTGCATCTTGGATTTCAATGCCTTTTTTCCTTCCCCAGTTCAGGGAAGTTCTCAGCTATTATTTCTTCAAGTACCCCTTCAGCACCTTTCCCTCTCTCTTCCTCTTCCTGGTATTCCTCTGGGATACCAATTATGCGTATATTATTTCTTTTTAGTGTGTCACTTAGTTCTCTAATTTTCCCCTCATACTCCTGGATTTTTTTATCTCTTTTTCTCAGCTTCCTCTTTTTCCATAACTTTATCTTCTAGTTCACCTATTCTCTCCTCTGCCTCTTCAATCCGAGCCGTCGTTGTTTCCATTTTGTTTTGCATTTCGTTTAAAGCGTTTTTCAGCTCCTCCTGACTGTTCCTTAGTCCCTTGATCTCTGTAGCAAGAGATTCTCTGCTGTCCTCTATACTGTTTTCAAGCCCAGCGATTAATTTTATGACTATTATTCTAAATTCACTTTCTGTTATATTATTTAAATCCTTTTTGATCAGTTCATTAGCTGTTGTTATTTCCTGGAGATTCTTCTGAGGGGAATTCTTCCGTTTGGCCATTTTGGATAGTCCCTGGAGTGGTGTGGACCTGCAGGGCACTTCCCCTGTGCTGTGGTGTATAACTGGAGTTGGTGGGTGGGGCCGCAGTCAGACCTGATGTCTGCCCCCAGCCCACTGCTGGGGCCACATTCAGACTGGTGTGTGCCTTCTCTTCCCCTCTCCTAGGGGCGGGATTCACTGTGGGGTGGCGTGGCCCGTCTGGGCTACTTGCACACTGCCAGGCTTGTGGTGCTGGGGATCTGGCGTATTAGCTGGGGTGGGTAGGCAAGGTGCACGGGGGAAGGAGGGGCAGGCTTAGCTCGCTTCTCCTTAGGTGATCCACTTCAGGAGGGGCCCTGTGGCAGTGGGAGGGAGTCAGACCCGCTGCTGGAGGGGTGGCTCCGCAGAAGCACAGAGTTGGGTGTTTGCACGGAGCAAGCAAGTTCCCTGGCAGGGACTGGTTCCCTTTGGGATTTTGGCTGGGGGATGGGCGAGGGAGATGGTGCTGGTGAGCGCCTTTGTTCCCTGCCAAACTGAGCTCTGTTGTCCCAGGGCTCAGCAACTCTCCCTCCCTTAGTCCTCCAGCCTTCCCGCTTTCCTAGCAGAGCTGTTAACTTATGACCTCCCAGATGCTAAGCAAGTCCCGCTTGCTGTCGGATCACACTCCGTCTTGCCCCTCCGCTTTTGCGAGCCAGACTCGGGGTCTCTGCTTGGCCGGCAGGCCGCCCCTCCGCCCCGGCTCCCTCCCGCCAGTCCATGGAGAGCGCACCGCCTCTCCACCCTTCCTACCCTCTTCCGTGGGCCTCTCGTCTGCGCTTGGCTCCAGAGACTCCATTCTGCTAGTCTTCTGGTGGTTTTCTGGGTTAGTTAGGCAGGTGTAGGTGGAATCTAAGTGATCAGCAGGATGCGCGGTGAGCCCAGCGTCCTCCTAAGCCGCCATCTTCCGGTTCCTCTCCCATTCCCCCACTTTCAAGGGCATACGAAAGCCTTGTCAAGGCTGAGAAAGTTAATTCCTGAAGCCTGTGGTCTGCAGGTGTTGGCAGTAATGCTACCTCCCTTTTTCTACCCGGAGTCAGATAGACACAAACATGGGAACCGTGTTTTGCTAGCAATCTATCAACAAGGTCTTGTGACCTGTTCAGAAAGTTCACAACGTACACAGAACTAGATGTTTTGGCTGGCAGTGATCATGGGAAACCTGTTTATTCTTAGAATGACCTGATCCATAAGAGTCTTATATTATAAAAGATTGTGTATAGCAACAATAAAGCTGTCACTTAGGCCATCAGCCCAGGGGACCCTCCTGTTCCCAAACTTTCTTCTCTCTCTTTTTTCTTGCATTCCCCTACCCTCAGGACCCTGATCTCAGTGTTTGTTGCGCCGGTCGTGACAGAGTATTCAACTGTAATCATCTGGAGTCTTGAAAACTGTCTCCTAAAAGGTCTATATTAAGTAATACAAATTCATTCAATAAGTATGTATTGAACAAATTATATGTAGCATTGTTACCAGACATTGAGGATATAAACACAATTATGATAACAATGCTGCTTTCTAAGAGGATGTTATAATCTGCTAAGGAAAACAGACACATAAATATATTATTGTAAAACAGTGAATTAGGTCCATAAAGAATCTGTGCAATCATATTATTTATAAACTATTTTTTATTACTTATCTCTACATTTTATTTTTTAAAGATTATTTATTTATTTTGAGAGAGAGAGTGTGAGAGAGCAAAAACAGTGGAGGGGCAGAGAGAGAGAGAAAATCTCAAGCAGGCTGTGGGGCTTGAACTCAGGAACTGTGAGATCATGAACTGAGCTGAAACCAAGAGTCAGACTCTTAACCAACTGAGCCACCCAGGTGTTCCTATCTCTACCTTATAGCCTTTGTTCTGTCCTGTCCTTATACGTATATTCTTGTTTATCCTTTTTTGTTTCTTTCCATTAACAGCTATGGGGAGTGTTGCAGTGTACTTAAAAATGCAGAGCATCATCTGGGCATAATGAAAATGAAATAAAAACATACCGGAAAAGGTAAATTACAACAAATTATTCTTCAAAGTTAAAACATTATATAATGTATGTTAGAAACCTCCTCCATTATTATATGTCCACTTCCTTTCGAATCACCTTTTCCTCAGTGACCATCGGCTCTAATGATGACACAGCATGAGTGGTGTCAAGGGATGTGAAGACTCTAGCAGTCAAACACCTCAGTGATAGAGATAGCTATGGTAGCCCTGGTCCACATGACCTGACTCTTTTATTTTTAACCCAACGTAGGACTTGAACTTATGACCACGAGATCAAGGGTTGCGTGTTGCACCAACTGGGCCAGCCAGGTGCCCCACTCAGATTCCTTTCACCAACTTTGGCAAAATATTGAGCTCTTCTTCCAAATTCCAAAGAAATAAAATCATACCAAAGCTATCCTCTTTTTTATTTTTTGGTCATTTTTCAAAAAATCTATGGGTCCACATAGAGAAATAATGGTTAACAGGAAATCCTCTGGGTAAATCCTCATTAATTATCTTTCTTCTTGGGCTCTCTTCAAGTTCCTCCAGCTACAGAGTTTGTTCTCGACCAGCCCTCCCTAGGCAAAGATTCAGTTCCCTTTTCTCTCTTCTCCCTCTTTTTAAATTAGTCTTTCCCTGAATATTATTAAGAAACAGAACAAAAGAAAAAAAGAGTACATTAATGTAGTAAAAATGCAAATGGTAGAAAAGATTCCATTTCATTGATGTCTCTCTAATATTCCATGGAAAAGTAATTCACCATCTACCCCAGATCCTTGGGGAAGTAATCATCATGATCACACCACATGTCAATTATGAATTGGCCAAATATAAGCAACCATTTATATGAACACATAATACATTAACATATGTAAACAGAAGCTCAGAGTATACATTATTCTGTACTCTTATAATTCTAAATGTAGATACACAGGAGTTCTTCCTATATCAACTTACATAATAAACCTAGTCACTTTAATAGTTTCTTGGTGTTCTATTGTATAGCTGTAATACTATTTTGTTAATTAGTCCCCTTTTAAATGAACAGTAAGAACATTTAGTCATTCACTACTTATTTGAGTGCCAGATTCTCAACTGGTTTAAATTCATGAATCACAAAAACACTCACAAATCACTTTTTCCATGAAGTCAATGTCCTTCTAAAATCAACTATAATATTTACTATATAATTTTATTCCATATTTAAAAAAAAAAGTATCTTTAATTTTGATGGAGAGAGATTGGGAAGAAATATATTTTTCTGAATCAAAATGGCAACAAGCTAGAAAGTTTAAACACATTGCTTTTTATCTGCACCAAAGCCAACTTACATTTGTTGCCTGGTGGCCTAGAATTTATGTTTGCAGATGTTGTTAGAATTCCCTGCCTCTTACTAATATCACTCGAAACAGATTTCAGCCCTTTATTCCCAACAGTCATTCATCACTTGATTTGAATTCATAACCCACAAACTGGATTAAAAATATAATAAAGAAAATAAAAATAAATGATGTCTTTTGTATATTTGTATTTTTCACATAATAAAACATATATACATAGAAAAATACTAAATGTTTTAATAGACACATCAAAAATTTTAATGTTTGCTTCAAATTTCAAATGCAAATGCAAATATATTCTTTGATCCTATAATTGCTTCTATGGCAATCAAACCCAGGCCAGGCCTACCATGTATAGTTCCATTTGGCTTCCCAATTAAGAGAGTATTGGTTAACTGAAGTATGATCAAAAGAAAAGCTGCTGGATTACTGATAGACTTAAAAACATAAAGTAAAACAGAACAGACTTATGAAATGGTGCTCTTTAGATTTCAGGAAAAAAAAAATGATTAATGACGTATAACTATTTTTAAGTATTTGCATATGGCCAGAACCCAAGTTTTTGTATCGACTCTTTTTTCTATTGGAATGCCATTTCCCACCATTTTCATATGATTTCTCATTCTTAACAGAGTATAAAGCCTCCTTTCTATCCTTCATTAACTCTTTTTAGGTAGATGCCACTGTTTTCCTGTCCTACCTATGTATACCTCTAATGTAGTAAGTACTTAGTCTATTATGTTTTAAAAAATTTTTTTAATGTTTATTTCTGAGAGAGAGAGAGAGAGACAGACAGAGCACAAGTGGGGGAGGGACAGGGAGAGAGGAAGACACAGAATCTGAAGCAGGCTCCAGGCTCCGAGCTGTCAGCACAGAGCCCAGCATGGGGCTTGAACCCACAGACCATGAAATTATGACCTTGAGCCAAAGCTGGACTCTTAACCGACGGAGCCACCCAGTGGCCCCCAGTCTATTGTGTTTTAATGACTGGTGTTCATATCTGTTCCCCGCATTCATTAGACAATTTAGAATATGGATTTCATCATTCACATTCGTGTAATCTGGTTGGCATTTAATAAATATTTATGTATCAAATTAAGTAGAAAAAAGTTAAAATTTGTCCTGCGGGACCTAAGGCAGTTAAATGACATTGGATAGAAACAACAACAAAAAAAAGCATTTTGACTTAATATATAAGACAGTCCTTGTGACAATGGTAGCTGATAAAGAAGAGACTGTTTTGGAGGATGAGTTCAAAATTCCTATAGATATCCCATGTAAGAATAAAGATCAGTAAGTGGCAGAGAGGATTTATTCATCAGGCAGAAGTCTGAAATTGATGCTTTCAATAATTCTTCCTTCTCAAAGGGTCTATCTCTCAAAATTGCTACAACCAATACATACTTATTTAATGCTTTCAAATAAATCACCTTATATTAATTGCACAAACAAGACGCCAGTTAAATTGAAAGTGCATTCACTCCATTTTCTTGACAATGCGCCTGAGGCATTAGCCGTCTAAATGACATATTGAATCTCAAAAAAGTATTGGGGCAGAATGGTCCTGAAAGAAAGATCACTGGATTCAAAGAACAGTATCCTTTCTATCAGGCCACGGTCATTCAGCTGAAAGGATATAGAGATGACTGCACTCATGGGTGGTAGGTCATTCAAAGTCCTTGCAACACAGGACAGCTCTCTTGGCACTAAGATGAACATGCTGAGTCCTCACAGGGACAGATGGATTCAGTGACAGCAATACTGCATAAAGGCTTTTATTAATAGCCTTTATTTTTAGCCTAGCATATGCTATTCTTGTATAAATGTTTAATCGTTTTGGAAACTTACTAAGTATTTGATCTCTTATAATATCCTGTTGGAAAAAGTTCCAGTTTAATTATATATCACTCTATAAAAGATCACAATGGTATAGTGACCTCTGAGTGTCCCAGATGAAAGAGTGCTAGCTTGTATGTCAGCCTGAGTTTTCCTAATCCTATTATAGAAATCGTGGCTTATAAAAGAGGATGAGACAGTAAAATGGAAATGAAATCTGTAAATTTATCAATGGAATGAATATAAGATTAAATTATATTTAACACACACACATAAATGTGTGTATATATATATGTATATATATATATACATATATATATACACACACACACATATATACACATACTACTAAACTTCAGAATACCAGTTATAATCATGATATTGATGGAAAAAGACATGGAACCTCTTCATAACTGTTTACAATACTTTATGGAAGCCCATAATATAAAAATTCTAGATCATGGAGAATATAATAATTATGATATATAAATTAAAATGAAGTATAAATAACCACAGATAACCAATTATTTCATTCTTTGTATCTTATCTAAGCTTTCATTTATCCTCTTTGGAATGCCTCTTTGACTGTTTTCCCAAGCAAGTTAAATCTCAGAATAACACAGATGTTATTTTTAAATGCATCAATATTATCCAGTGTGTTAGTTTCTAATTCTAGTTCAAGAAAATTAACTCTATATTTTTTATAAGTCTCTTTTGTTCTATTTTGTATAATTTAGGGTTTGAAATAGATGATTCTAGTGTTTGTCATCTTTAAAAATTCTGTAAATATATGAATCTACATATAATTGCTTCTATTAATATCCAGAAAAAAATAAAATGATTAAAATGCTGTTTATAACTTGCAAAATTCATGCAGGCAAAGGTTTCATTATATAAATTACATATCATTTCAAAAAGGCTTTCAAATAAACTTTTATTAAAGAATCACTTATATGGATAATATGTACAAATCTTAATTATACAGCTTGGTGAATATTTACAAAGATTGAAAGAATATCCCCTATGTAACAATCCTCCAGATAAAGAAATAGAACATTATCACTGTCAGATAAGACTTCCTTGTGCCAAATTATAGTCATTTATCCCTATAATAATAGGTTGAAAATAAATTTCCCTTAAATAGATTTTAAAATATAGGAGAAAGGACAACATGAAATTCTCTTGTACTAAAATACTAAGTATTAGGATAAATTAATAATCCCAATTAAGAAAGTGAAATGTTGACTTAGAGTTTAAATGTGCATGGTTTGTATTGTCATGAATTCAGTTCAGTTGTTGATATTAGCATACTTTTATATCAGCAATATTTATAAAAACAAATACAGTGTAAATAAATAAACCAAAACGGAAGACAGAGAAGAAGAAATAATATTTTAAATATAATAAAAGCAGGCGCCCGTGTAACTCAGTCAGTTAAGGTCTGACTTCAGCTCAGGTCATGACCTCACAGTTTGTGAGTTCGAGCCCCACGTAGGGCTCTGTGCTGACAGCTCAGAGCCTGAAACCTGCTTGGAATTCTGTGTCTCCCTCTCTCTCTGCCCCTCCCCCACTCTCACTGTGTGTGTCTCTCTCTCAAAAATAAATAAACATTAAAAAACAAATAAATATAATAAAAGCAAAAACAAAACTGTCGTAGTCCTGAGGACTTGACCATTAAGTGGCTACTCTCCAGGATCTTGGGACCAAGGAAAAATGATTGTACACTGAAGTTAAAAACTGGGAAATGTTTTAGTCTGCTCTGACTGCTATAACAAAATACCAGAGACTAAGTGGCTTATAAATAAGAAAAATGTATTTCTTACAGTTCTGGGGACCCTGGTCATCCCAGATTAGGGTGCCAGCAAGGGAGGGTGAGGGCCCACTTTTGGGTTGCAGCCTTCCCCCGTATCCTTGCATGGAGGAAGGGACAAGGTAGCTCTCTAGGGTCTCTCTCTCTCTCTCTCTCTCTCTCTCTCTCTCTTAAACCCTTATTTATTTTTGAGAGAGTGTCTACAAACTATATCATACATAGCTCTGCTCATGTTCCTGCTTTCTCTTTTTTTTAATTTGTTTTTAATGTTTATTTATTTTAGAGAGAACAAGTGCAAGCGGGGGAAGGGTAGAGAGAAAGAGGGAAACACAGAATCTGAAGGAGAACCCAGGCTCTGAGTTGCCAGCTCAGAGCCTGACATGGAGTTCGAACTCACAGACCGTGAGATCATGACCCGAGCTGAAGTCAGATGCTTAACCGACTAAGTCACCCAGGTGCCCATCTGAGCTTTCTTTTATAAGGATCATTCATGAGGGCTCCATTCTTCTGAACTAGTTACATCCCAAAGGTCCCACCTCCTAATACCATCACATTGAAGATTAGTATTTCAATGTCTGAATTTGGGGAGGACACAAACATTTAGTCTATTGATAGAAATATGCCTTACAGAACTTGAATGACCCAAGCTAAGGCTATCAACACTTTAAGAATTTTACCAAATGATATGTGTTTATGTATGTGTATATCACATTGTATGTGTACATATTGGGGGAGGCAAGGGAGTACTTAACAATGTGTATGAAAAGAGGAATTTACAAAGGCACATTATAGGTCTTTCATAACATTACAATGTTATGAATCAATATAAACCAAAATAAAAATCAATATGAATCAATATAAGCAAAACTCTCATCATTTAATTTCCCATCATTTAGTTTACCCCTCCTATAAGGAGAAACTTGCTGGGCCAGTCAAGTGATCTGTCGGTAAGCCTCCCACTCTTGATTTCGGCTCACGTCATGATCTCACGTTTTGTGGGATTGAATCCCCATCCGACTCTGCACTGAGCACAGAGCCTGCTTGGGAATCTCTCTTGCCATCTCTTTGCCCCTCTTCTTCCCTCAAATAAATAAATAAACTTAAAAAAAAGAAACTGGAAAATAATTGCTGCATTCCACTCGAATTGTCAAAATTTCTTTATAATTTGTAATCATTAATGCTTTGAGGTAATAAACTTAAGGTGATAATTTAAGGTAATAACTGGTAATAAAAAAAATCAGAGTCTTTGAAACATCTATCAACTGGAAAGAGGGATACAAGGGAAAGAAGTGTATTTTTACCTTTAGTCAATTTTTTTTAATGGAGGTTTTCTCTTTTCTTTTTTCCCTTAAGCCTCCCTTCCAAGTCCTGAGACTTTTAACTTGTTCTTCTAACTACTATCCTATGTGTTCCTATTATCCTTACATATTTTCTAATACTTTTGGGACTGTGGATGCTTGAGAGTGCTTTAAAATTTTATAGTATATTGGAAGTTGTTCACTATCATTATTATTGTAGACATTCAGAGTTAGGTTGTTCAAATAAAGTTTCAGTTAAATAGTCACACTCACAGAATCAGTAGAATGGTGGTTTCCAGGGGCTGGAGGGAGGAGGACAGGGGATGCGATGCAATGCTTAAAGGGTACGAAGTTTCAGTTGGCAAGATAGATAAATTTTAGAGATCCACTGTATACCATAGTGCCTAGAGCTAACAATATTTTATAGCATATTTAAACTTTGCTAAAGGTAGATCTTATGTTAAATGTTCTTAACACACAAAGATAATAAAGGGAACAGGAGGAAAGCTTTAGAGGTAATCGCTATGTTTATGGTTTTGACGGTGGCAATAGTTTTCACATGTACACACTTAACTCCAGATTCATCAAGCTTCGTACATTACACATATACAGGTTTTTTTTTTTAATTTTTTTCAACGTTTTTTATTTATTTTTGGGACAGAGAGAGACAGAGCATGAACGGGGGAGGGGCAGAGAGAGAGGGAGACACAGAATCGGAAACAGGCTCCAGGCTCTGAGCCATCAGCCCAGAGCCTGACACGGGGCTTGAACTCACGGACTGCGAGATCGTGACCTGGCTGAAGTCGGACGCTTAACTGACTGCGCCACCCAGGTGCCCCACATATACAGGTTTTGACACACCAATTATACCTTAATAAAGTAGCTAAAAAATAATGTACTTCACTCATTCTCTGAGCTAAAAGTCTGCTTTCAACTTTTGCAGTGGCTTCTTGGATCTAATAACTTTCTCTGTAAATGGAGATGCCAGATCCAGACATTCTTCCCTGTTATTCTGGGATCTGATGTACCTTACACATATGCTTTAATTGCTTCATGTGAACAGATTACAGTTATCCATCAAGAGTGACAGATGTGTTGTACGATTCCTGAGACTCAATTTTGATACTATAAACATGGTAGAAGAATTAGCTAGACTAAGTTAACATGTATTTTCTGAAGGAGGAAAAACAATCAGAATTCCAGCTGAAGAAACATAATTCTAGTGCCTGGTATTATATGCGAATGTGAAGTACTAGGGAGGGTAGCTAACTTACCACATAAGAACTGGAGGGCACCTGGTTGGCTCAGTTGGTTAAGCATTCAACTCTTGATTTCAGCTTAGGTCATGATCTCGAGGTTTGTGGGATCAAGCCCCATGTCAGGCTCTGCACTAAGAGCATGGAGCCTGCTTGGGATTCTCTCTCTCCCTCTACTCTCTGCCCCTCCTCTGCTCTCTCTTTTTCAAAACAAATAAATATTTAGAAAAACAACTGAACAAAATATAAAACTTGCATTTAACACTGCACTCAAGGGATTTATAATCTAATCACGTATGCACACAAACATATATATGCACACAGGTGACCCTGCAATGTTGGATGTGTTAGGGGCACTGACCCTCACTGCTATCCCGTGCAGTCAGAAATCTGTGCATAACTTGACTCCCCAGAACTCAACTACTAATAGCCTATTGACCAGAAGCCTTACCAATACACACTTGATTAATACATATTTTGTATGTTATATATGTTTCATATACTGCATTCTTACAATAAAGTAAACTAGGAATAGGTTCCTTAACCTATTAAGGAAATCATAAAGGGGGACACCTGGCTGGTTCAGTTGGTAGAGCAGGTGACTCTTGATCTCAGGGCTGTGAGTCTGAGCCTATATTTATAATACTGTACTGTATTTATTGGGAAAAATCTGTGTATAAGTGGACCTGCATAGTTCAAACCTGTGGTTGTTCAAGGGTCAACAACCACATATACTTTATACAAATGATCATATAATAATAAGTAATAATAAAACATTTTAACCATATAGCATCAACTATAACATAAAAGAAATGATCGTAAAAAATTCCATTTAGTACAGTAATTAGGGTAGAGAAAATCCTAACAAAATGATTATTATCTTATACAATTGCCGTATTCTATTGCATGGGTTTTCTTATATACTTTCTTATTCTAATTGGACTCTTGAGGTAAGTTTTAAAACCTGCATTTTTTAAGCTTATTTATTTGAGAGAGAGAGAGAGAGAAAGAGAGAGTGGAGGAGGGGCAGAGAGAGAGGGAGAGAGAGAATCCTAGCCTGCACTAGGGTAGAGCTTTACATGGGCTTGATCTCATGAACCATGAGATCATGACCTGAGCTGAAATCAAGTCGGACGCTTAACCTACTGAGCAACCCAGGCATCCCCAAAAACCTGCATGTTTTTGTTAAGTTGTCTGCTTAAGAACCTATTCAACTGTCTTATATATGTATGAAAAACATATATATTTAAATTACAATTTTAAGAAATCTTTGGCCTTCTAGAACTATGCTTAGATATCATATGTTGTGACTAAATATCACTACAATTATTTACAAAAATCTGTAGAACAGAAATAATCTTGATACTATTTTCTTCTTTGTATTAATTGTATGTGGGAGATTGATTTCTTTACAGAACTAAATGAACTATCTGAATTTCTCTATAATTCAGAATTGTAAACACAATGACAACTAAAACATTTCAATATACATTTAGCATCATATATAAAAATTATACATAAACATATATATGCATTTTAATGAGATGATTAAGTAGAATATAAATACAGCCACCCATTCAAATATAAACATTAGAAAAGAAGGAAATCAAATGGCATTTGATTCATCAATAGCAGAATGATTTAAAAGGAAAAGGGAAATAAAGAAAAGTAATAAAGAGCCTTTGATGTATTTAAGCAAAAAGGAATAATACTCTCTCATAATTAGGCCCAGTATTTCCATACACTGGAGATATTCAATTCTTAGGAAGAGGCTGCCAATTCAAAGCTTTAATATGGGGGATAATGACAGTGCTACATTCACATTTCTATATACTTATCATGGTTTCGGTTCCTCTTCATAGTTTTTTAGTTAATAGGAGTATTCAACTTAAATGTAGAAATACTTTATGTACAGAAATATATTGCTGACATACAATTTTGCAGGGTGATTACGGAATATGCGATAACATGACAGGCTGGAACTAACACTAATTCTGAGAAGAAAAAGACAAACTGAAATCTTGTATCTGATATTTATTAACTGAGTGAAACTACCTAAACCCCTAATCTTTCAGAGTGCTAGTACTGCCATCTAGAAATGTAAACAATATATTCCTGCCTCAATAACAGATAGTGATTATTAAAATAAAATAAATTGTTTGCATTGAAAACAACACATTAATACAAAACACTGTAAATAGGATTTTGCTAGTAGTTTAAAGATGTTTTCTCTCTCTCTCTCTCTCTCTCTCTCTCTCTCACACACACACACACACACACACACACCTAAAAAAGCTACAGTATGTCTTTGGTAAATTATTTTAAATTTAATAATAAAAGTGTCGATTTTAATTTTCTTGTGAGTACCGGGGTTAGAGACGATCCCTAATAATTAATTCAACTGCTCCACACACATCCTTTCCTTAGGAACATAAAGCCTTCCCCAGGAAAATGCTCCTTGGTTTCCAAGTGTTTACTTCCTTACATCCTTTAGGTCTTTATTCAAATGCCAACTTCCTTGTGAGGCCATTATGGAATTTTTATCTAAAGTTGTAACAAATGTATATAATTTTTAGCATTTGTCCCTTTTAACATTGCCTATCACCATCCAACATATTATTTATTTTACTAATTTTTATGTTCATTTTCTGTCCCTTTTCCTCTTCCTAAATGTAAGTTTTATTGTAGCAGGGATGTCACTTGATCTTTTTCCCTGCTTTTTTCCAGCATCTACAGCAGCATGTTACATGGATAGGTGTTAAGTAAATATGTGCTGAATGAATAAATAATACACTGAGCCAAAAAATGGCAATTCAGAGGATATTTTAAAGACTAATGACTCATCTGATTCTAAAAGATAAATTTTATCACTTTTATAATTAAGATGTTTCAGATACATATATAAATTGACAGAGATAAGAAAGGTAGAGACTTAGAGATGTATAAAAAGTATCCCAACCTTCACTTCTGAACAAGATGGATTTACAGGGTTTGGATTGACTCTCCTTCCCGAAACACCATAAAACAGATGAATTAAGTGAAACAATGGTTTGCAAGGCACTGGACATCAGGCAGTGAAGGACAGTGATCCCTGAGAGACGGGAAATAAATGAGGGAAGTCATCCAATTGCCTGAGTGAATTGCCTCATGAGCTATTTCAGGTCCCAGCACAAATGGGGCAAGCCCAGGCAGAGCCCAGCACACAATCTGACTTTAGAAGGCAGGGCTGAGGGTGCAGGGTGACGAAGGCTGGTAGGACATGCAGGAACGAGCACAAACACGGCTGCATGGAGCACCTGTGGGGAGAAGTGCAGGCAAATCCCTAGTAGTCAGCTAAGTATCCATCAGTTCATGAGTGTACAGAAACTACCTGGGGAAACAACAGTATGAATTCTCATGAAGCAAACTAATGAAAACTAAAGGGACAAATCCAAAATTTGGAGATTTTAATTTATCTTCTTTTAATAAATGGCATGACGGGAAATCAGAAATGAGATCGTGAAATCAACTAACTTGCCCTGACGTATTTATAGAACACTCTGTCCAACAACAGAATGCACATTTTTCGACAATATTTAGAAATCCCTAGTCACACTGATCTGAAAAAAAAAAATCCATGGCAATGGCAATACAAATGTCGGGAGAAAGTATACAGTTGTGAGATTCTTCTATACAGAGTGGTATAATTTCACATGAAGGTAGATGGTAATGACGTTGAAATGTTGGGCTTCAGAGTGAAGGTCAAAAAAGAATTCTTGAGATGTCTTTGATGCAAAAAGGCAGTTTTATTAAAGCACAGGGACAGGACCCATGGGCAGAAAAGGCTGCGTTGGGGTTGTAAGGGGTGGCTGGTTACATACTTTCAAGTTGGGAAGGGGTTAGGGATAGTGTGAGTCTCTAAGGAATTTTGGAAATAAGGTTTCCAGGGCCTTGAGGGGGCTAGCTATTGTTAGGAAAAAGGGCATTTATTAGGTACAACCTTGGTCATGAGACCCTTCAGATGTATATCAGTGGGCCATATGCTTGGAGGATGATGGGGCTAGAGATACAGAAAATTTCCAAAGGAGTTTTTTCATGTTAAAGGAGACTTACAGGATCCTGGAGGTCAGGATAATGTTAAGCTAAGATTGTCTTTTGCCCTTAGCAAAGTATTAGCATTAAGGCAGCTGAGTTCCTAAGGGAAGGTCACTCTGCTTTTCAATGGGCTGTAAGTTGTAGGGAAATTTAATTTTTTTTCTTTTGCCTTTGTTCCCCACATCAGTATTGCATTAAAGATACATACAATAAACCCTTAAGCAACAATGCGACAGGAAGAAACATTAGGAGTTACTTTTCCTGATTATGATATATACATATATCAAAATATATCAAATCATTTAATTCAATTATACTCACTATTGTATGTTGCTACACCTCAAGAAAGATTTCTGTTTATTTTAGTGCACTTCTCAGGAACTTATGTGTGCACTGGTATAATAAAACTTATGTATTCTTCTTGTTATAAAGTTAGTTTAACCGAAGATTCTTCCTCTACTCTTTGGGCTCTGAATAAATTGTTAAACTTAAAGATACGCCAACAAACTAGATTCTAGTTATTTTCACTTCCGATAAGATACTTTCCTGGATGTATTCCCAAAGGTCTTTAGAAAAAAAAGAAAAAGTAGCTTTCATGCTGTGAATGAGTTTGGAATTTACAACATCTCAGGCATCAAACTAAAAGAAAAGGGGACATAAAAACAGGTCAGCTTTCCATTCTGTGTAACAGAAATTTAAATTTGGAAGTTTGTACTGTAGAATTTCCTTTAGTAAGTGACAGTATACTTACTGAGGAGAGTTATGAACCGTAATTATATTTTCAAAGAGAAATTTATGTGTCAATTAGTTACTGCCACAGAATCAATTTACATACATATGCATATATATAATTATACATAATAATGCATGTAGCATACATATATGTAAACATTAGTAGTATATATATTTTGTTTTTATACCTACACATCTGCTTATGCACACATGTATACGTATCTCATGGAGTGAGGAGGTGAGTGTCCCACTTCCCTTTCCAGGAGGTACTCAGGGATGAACAACAGTGGCAACAGTGACTGGTGTGATGAGACATTCATTGCTCCAGCTCTTGGGAGTGTTGTACACTGTGATGGGTTATAACTAAGTCCTTCTCCAAGAATTATTCTCAGAGTTCCCCAAGGTTTTACTCTCTGGGGTAGCCTACATGAAATGATTGGTTGATGTGACAATCCTGGACACCTTGACTCAATCAGGTACTCCTCTGAAGGCCAACTTAGCCTCAAAATTTATGGGAACCTCTGATCCTCTCATCATTGACAAGTGCTGATTTTGAGATTACTTCCCAGCAAAGTTCTTATAGGCAAATTTCCATCTCACCCTATGTTTGTCAGGACCAACTTAAGAAAATGCTCTGACTCTGAGGTGCTTGGTGGCTCAGTCAGTTATGCATCTGACTTTGGCTCAGGTCATGATTTCGTGGTTTGTGAGTTTGAGCCCTGCTTTGGAGGCTCTGTGCTGACAGCCCAGAGCCTGAAACCTGCTTGGGATTCTGTGTCTCCCTCTCTCTCTACCCATCCTCTGTTCATGTTCTGTCTCTCTTTGTCTCTCAAAAATAAATAAACATTAAAAAAGAAATTAAAAAAATGCTGCGACTCATTTCTTTAGTTGTATCTCAGAGGCTGTAAATTTTAACGATTATAATTTTAATGTCTAACAGATATTTTTAATGTGTCTGGTCACTATTTGTCATTATTATTATTATTATTATATATTTTAGATTTTCAATTTTTACTTGTATTTGACAATTCAGATTTCTGGAACGTGGAAGCATTCTTAATTACACCAAGAAATAGGTGAAGTCCAGTCTGTAAAGATTTAGACTTTCTTTCTTTTTATCTAAACAAGTCCTGCCAGAAAGCTGGGTGACTTTTTTTTTTGGGGGGGGGGTTGGTTTCTCCCTAACCTATTCCAGTGTGATTATAATCTTAGGATTCTGGTTTTAAACGATAGCTTCGACACAGAACACCAAACTGTGTTCTTACAAGGCCTGTCCTGATGGTTTAAAATAGAGTTTTATGTGTTTATTTAAAAAAAAAATTAAGTTTATTTTTGAGAGATACAGAGAGAGCATGAGTGAGGGAGGGGCAGAGAGAGAGGGAGACACAGAATCCCAAGCAGGCTCCAGGCTCTGAGCTGTCAGCACAGAGTCCAATGTGGGGCTCGAACCCACGAGCTGTGAGATCATGACCTGAGCCGAAGTCAGATGCTTAACCGACTGAGCCACCCAGGCACCCCTCTGTGCTTATTTTTTGATGCTTCAGGCATATCAGTGGCTTCAGAGTTCCATGGCAGTCTCATCACTGTCTTTCTCATTTTCACCCAACCTCACCCTACATGTTTCTTTATATTCCTTCAGCCATAGCTGAGCATGAAAAATGAATGTTTGCCAAGTGGTATCCAACATATTTTGGTGTTAGCTAAAAAGGGTTTTATTTGTTCTGAGATATTGCCAAAAAAAATCTTTAAAACATGTTTAATGGAGACTAATGATTTTTAAAACATACATGAGAAAACTATATTTAATTACTATGGTGCTAAAGAGATAGATAATGACACATTTTTGCCTATAACTACATATTTGCATGAGCAAATATTGATTTAATGAAATGTTTATCCTTTAATAATGACAATGAATGTATGAAATCTAATTTTTTTAAGTAATATTCTTGGGGTGCCTGGGTGGCTCAGTCAGTTGAGTGTCCGAATTCGGTTGAGTGTCATGAGTTGAGCCCCACATCAGGCTTGCTGCTGTCAGCCTGTCAGCACAGAGCCTGCTTCGGTTCCTCTGTCCCCCTCTCTCTCTGCCTTCCCTCGCTTGTGTAGTTTCTCTCAAAAAATAAATAAAACATTAAAAAATATAAATAATAAAAGTAATATTTTTTTAAAATAATTACTTTGCAGCAACTGACTGGCTCAGTCGGCGAAACATGTGAATCTTGATCTTGGGATTGTGAGTTTGAGACCCATGTTGGGTGTAGAGATTACTTAAAAATAAAATCTTAAAAAAATTATCTTTTTTTTACTGTCAGATTTTCAAATAACTCTTAGCTCTTGAAAACAATTAAATTGTGGCATTGTTTCTTATTTTGTTTAATTCAACTGTTTCAGTATCCTTCATTACTTCCTTTGATTATATTATAATTGTAAATATTGGGTCAAAGTGTACAAATTTGATTGAGGGGCTAGAATAATGTAGTATTCTCTGGCTCTAAAATCTCACCGAGCTGGGTTTGAATCTCCACTTTGTCAAGAGTTGTGTGAATGTAGACTTCTTAAACCTTCAGTTGGTTAATCAACAAAACATGGATAATAACAGAGTCTATGTAATAGAATTCCTATTATGTGGAATAATGCAAGTAAGCGTTTAGCAGGGTAAAAATGCAGTGCACATTGTTACCAGTACCGTGATTTGTTCTTTTGGTGGGTGGATGCATAAGAAGCAGTGGAAAGGTTATAATAAGACTTTTATAGTGATGATTTTTAAGATGTCCACATTAAAAACTTATTTGGAGAATCTTAATTAGTTGTTTCCATTTATGCCTATAATCTACATTCCCAGAACTCTGCCATTCAATTTTAAAGATTTAACTATCACATATTTTTAATTTTATTAAAGATGGATACTTCATCTGTTCTTATTTGTGTTTATGGAGGTCACCATTATTCAACTTCCTTTCCATTCCTCTATTTAGTCTGTATTCACCAGTTGTCAGGAAGTGTAGGAAATACATTGAATATTCGAAGCAGCAGCATTCAGTCACTTTCTGTTGATAGTCATGGAAGAACAAACTTATTCTAATGTGGATCAGTGGAAAACTGTCCTTGGTCCAGCAGCCACAAGTATAAGCCTTGTTAAACCTTTTACCAAGTCACATATTGTCCTGAGAGTAATCAAGCTAATTGATTCCTGTAAAACATTTGTGAGTTATTTGTCACTTCATACATTTATATGACAGATTTATTTTCCTAATGTTCTCAGTTGAAAAACAATTAGGTTGCATATATAAATATTAAAACAGCACCTTTTAATAATGCCAAGGAGGTAACACATATCAAACAATGGCAGAGGTTCATCATGAAGCATTTTGAGTGATGGGAGTAATATGTTACTAATGAAACTAGTGGCACAGGGGAAAGAAATTAGCTAGGCTTAGCCAAAGCAGTTGATTAATAGACATGAATTAATAACATGAATAATGCCTTTGATACCCATGAGGCCTAATGGATATCATTATATAAATGATTGACTTGTTATTAGCCACAAGCATTAATGTTCTCCAAATCGTGATAAAGGTCAAAAGGCACCATTTAGTTTGATTCATTTTATTAACCAAAAGGTTTTGTGTTTTATAAAGGTCTCCCCATCTGATATTATTCTTGTGATATTTGATACAAATATAACATTTGAAAATTAAAAGTGCCTCAAACATGCGTTTATCCAGAATTCTTGGCCTTAGGGACATGTCTATTCCATAAGGAGTAGGTCTATTTTCTCAATTTGAAGTCATCTAAGAATTATGAAATTATATTAAAAAATTATCAAATACTATGCAAAAGTCCTAATGAATAAAGATAATTCAAGAATAGATTTCCTTTTACTTTATAGCTTGAAAATTTTTCCAATACAGATTAAATGTTTTGTTTGGAAGTTTTAATTAACTTTAGTTTTTATTATAAAATAGTTCAAACCTAAATAAATTTATAGAACTAAATAAGATACCCATCTATGAACCTCAAAAGTGCTAAATAGAGAATATATGCAATTATGTAGTGGACAAGTATTTTAGTAGACAAGAGACCCTCTTTATCAGTGAATTCCTTCATTATTCATAGCAATAGACACATAGAAGACATTCATATAATGACCAATCAGTTGATTTGGTAAGGAGTAGCTCTATTTTGAAAAGATTACTTGAAGAACTAGAGAAGTTAATTATAAGGGGTTAGTCTTTGGAAAAGAATATACATCTATTAGGAATATACATATACTAGGGAGAGAGGTTAAGATGGTGGAGGAGAAGAGCAACCCTAAGCTTTCTTCCTCTCTAGAACACAAGTAGATAAATATCAAATCATTCTGAACACCCGATAAATCTATCTGAAGAGTGAGAGAACAAAGCTGCACATCTAGACACAGAAAAAACGACCCCCTGTGGAATGTAGAAGCTGTGTAGAGTTGATTTTGGGGAAAAAAGACCTGTGTGTGCTGTGAAGGGGAGGGAGCCCTGTTGTGAAGAGTGGAATGAAAAAGAAAGATAAAGAGTGAAAAAAGAGTGAAAACAAATGCAGGAGATTGCATGAGGAAACTCTTCCCCAAAACCATTGAGTACGAAAAGGAGTGGGTTTAAACACTGCAAGATTTTTTATAAACAGCTGAGTTCAGAGTCTGAAGTTTCAGAAGTCAGTTCCTCTCCAGGGTCACACCTGGCAACATCAGCGGTGCTCTAGTGAGGAAGGAGGGTGACCCAGGAGTAGGCAACATGGTCTAAGGATCCTCTGGGTCACACTGGGAGTAACAGTTCTCCTACTTGGAGTGCATTTGGTGGAGATAATACAGCCTTTCTGGAGGCAAAAGACCCTGTGGGGGACATTGAGGTGCCCTATTTACCAGCATAGGAACAAGGAATCTAGCTGAGGGCAGCAAACCCTGGCACCAGATTTGTGCTGTGATTTAACATAAACTCTGAACTGTTATGAGGTCCTGTGACCGTTTTCTAGGACAAGATGGCATTGGCTGTAGCACAGTGAGACTCTCCCCCAGAAAATCAGTGCAGGTCTGGACCATGGTTGTCTCTGAAGTTTAGAGTTTTGTAACACAGTCAAGCCTGAGATAAAACACAGGAATGCTGTAACACCTGGCAGGCTGGCAGCTCAGACAAAGACAGAGTGAAGACAGGGATCTGACAGCAGCAAAAGACACAGAAGGGATGATTGTTTGCCAATCTGTGAGGGCTGAGGAGTGGCAGGCACCAGCCCCTTGCTCCAGAGATGAGAGAACAAGGTAAAGCCAATTCACCCCCCTCCCCACCCACCAGCACTGACCAATCTCAGTGAGAAAAACAGCACAACCAAGTGGAAGCTGGAGCCACTTATACCAAGCTCCACCCCACTGCGTCCTAGGAGGCAACTCCACTAAGGCAAGTCCGCCTGAGAATCAGAACAACAGACCCCTCCCCAGGAGATCAGAACAAACCTGGGGCACACATACACCAAGTCTACTAATCACAGAGTGCTGCAAAGCTTCAGTTCTAGAGGAAACAGGATTTCGCTTTCTTTGTTTTTTTTCTTTTGTCTTTGTTTTTGATCAAGTTTCTTTTAACAAGGAGACCATAACACACACCTAGAATCTAGCTTGCTTGCTTGCTTGCTTTCTTTCATTTTAAAGTAATCAATTAATTAACTAATTTTTTGATCTCCAAAATGATAAGATGGAGGAATCAGCCCCAAAAGAATGAACAGGAAGAAGTGACCAGGGATTTAATCAATACATGTATAAGTAAGATATCTGAACTAGAATTTAAAACAACAACTATAAGGATAATAGTTGGATTTGAAAGAGCCTAGAAGACAGTAGAGAATCGCTTACTGCAAAGATAAGAGAACTGAAAACTAGTCAGGCCAAAATTTAAAATGCTTTAACTGAGATGCAAACCTCATGCCAAGACAATGAGGATGGATGAAGCAGAGAATGAATCAGTGATATATAAGATAAAATTATGGAAAATAATGATGCTGAAAAGAATATGGAAAGAAAGACATTGGATCTCAAAGGTAGACTTAGGGAATTCAGTGACTCCTTAAATAACATTTGAGTCATAGGAGTCCCAGAAGATGAAGAGAGATAATAAGGGGCAGAAGTTTATCTGAGCAAATTATAGCTAAAAACTTCCCTAATCTGGGGAGGAAAACAGACATTAAAATCCAGGAATCACAAAAAAACCCCATTAAATTCAACAAAAGTTGGCATCACCAAGAAATATCATAGTCAAATTCACAAAATACACAGACAAGGAAAGAATCCTAAAAGCAGTATGGGGGAAAAAAAAGTCCTTAACCTTCAAGGGATGATAGATCAGGTTCACAGCAGATCTCTCCACAGAAACTTGGCACACCAGAATGGAATGGCATGATATATTCAATGTGCTAGGTACAAAAAAATATACTGTACAAGAATAGTTTATCCACCAAGACTGCCATTTGTAATAGAAGGAGAGATAAAGAGCTTCTTAAAGAAGCAAAAACTAAAGAAGTGTGTGACCACTAAACCATCCCTGCAAAATGCATTAAAGTAGCAAAGTAGGGGGAAAAAGACTCTGAGTAGGGGGAAAAAAGACCAAAAGCATCAAAGATTAGAAAGGAGCAGGGAATATCACCAGAAACACCAAGCCTACAGGTAACACAATAGCATTAAATTCATATTTGTCAGTTGTCTCTCTGAATGTAAATGGACTAAATGTTCCAATCAAAAGATATAGGGTATCAGTATGGATAAAACAAAAACAGAAACAAAACAAAATTCCCATCTATTTGCTGTCTACAAGAGACTCATTTTATACCTAAAGACACCTGCAGATTGAAAGTGAGAGAATGGAGAAACATTTATCATACTAATGGACGTCAAAAAAGAGCCAGAGTAGCCATAGTTATATCAGACAAACTAGATTTTAAAATAAATACTGTAACAAGAGATGAAGAAGAGCATTACATCACAGTTAAGGGGACTATCCAAGAAGAAGATCTAACAAGTATAAATATTTATGCCCCCGAATTGGAAGTACACAAATATATACATCAATTAATAATAAACATAAAAAAACTCACTGACAATAAGATAACAGTAGGGGACTTTAACACTTCACTTACAGCAATGAACAGATGGTTTAAGCAGAATATCAAAAAGGAAACCAAGGCTTTGAATGACATACTGGCCCAGATGGACTTAACAGATATAAATCAGAACATTTCACCCTAAAGCAGGAGAATACACATTCCTTTGAGTGCACATGAACATTCTTTATAATAGATCACATACAGGGCCATAAATCAGCCCTCAACAAGTACAAAAATTTGAGATCATACCACGCATGTTTTCAAACAACAGTGGTAGGAAACTTGAAGTCAACCACAAGAAAACACATTTGGAAAGACCACACAAATACATGGATGATAAAGAACATCCTACTAAAGAATGAATGGTTTAACCAGGAAATTAAAGAGGAAATTAAAAAGTACATGGAAGCAAATGAAAACACACAGTCCAAAGCCTTTGGGAAGTGGCAAAGGCAATACAAAGAGGGAAGTATATTGCTATACAGGCCTACTCAAGAAGCAAAAAAAATCTCAAATGCACAACCTAATCTCACACCTACAGGAGCTAGAAAAGCAAAGCAAATAAAGCCTAAAGCCACCAGCAGAAGGGAAATAATAAATTAGAGAATAAATACATGATATAGAAACAAACAAAAAATAGTAGAATAAATCAACTAAACTAAGAGCTGTTTCTTTGAAAGAATTAATAAAATTGATAACCCCTAGCCAGACTTATCAAAAAGAAAAGAGAAAGGACCCAAATAAAACCATGAATGAAAGAGGAAGGGATCACAAGCAACACCACAGAAATAAAAACAACTATAAGAAATACTAAAAAAAATTATATGCCAACAAACTGGGCAGTCTGGCCACAATGGACAAATTCCTTAAAAAACATACAAATTACTAAAACTAAGGAAAAAATAGAAAATTTGAACAAACCCATAACCAGCAAATAATTTAATCAGTAATCACAAATCTCCTGCGGCACCTGGGTGGCTTTGTTGCTTAAGTGTCTGATTCTTGATTTTTGGCTCAGATCATGATCTCATGGTTGTGAGATTGAGCCCTGTATTGGGCTCTGTGCTGGGCATGAAGCCTGCTTAAGAGTCTCATCTCCCTCTCTCTGCCCTCCCCCATCTCTCTCTTTCTGTCTCTCTTGAAAAAAATAACTAAACTTAAAAAAGAAAAAAGTATAATGAGATACCACCTCACACTTGTCAAAAATGCTAAAATTAAGAACACAAGAAACAGCAGGTATTGATGAGGATGTGGAGAAAGGGGAACCCTTTTGCAGTGTTGGTGGAAAGGCAAATTGATGCAGTAACTCTGGAAAAGACTATGGAGGTTCCTGTAAAAGTTAAAAAGAGAACTACCTTATGATCCAGCAACTGCACTACTAAGTATTTACCCAAAGGATACAAAAATACAGATTTGAAGGGATATATGAACCATGATGTTTATAGCAGCATTATGAATGATAGCCTAACAATGGAAAGAGCCCAAATGTCCATAGGATGATGAATGGATGAAGAAGATATGGTATATATATACAATGGAATATTACTCAGCCATAAAAAGAATGAACCTTCCGGGACGCCTGGGTGGCTCAGTCGGTTCGGCGTCCGACTTTGGCTCAGGTCATGATCTTGCGGTCCATGAGTTTGAGCCCCGCATCAGGCTCTGGGCTGACAGCTCAGAGCCTGGAGCCTGTTTCGGATTCTGTGTCTCCCTCTCTCTCTGACCCTCCCCTGCTCATGCTCTGTCTCTCTCTGTCTCAAAAATAAATAAAACGTTAAAAAAAAATTAAAAAAAAATGAACCTTCCAATTTGCAATGATGTGGATGGAACTAGAGTGTATTGTGCTAAGTGAAATAAGTCAGTCTGAGAAAAACAAATATTATATGATTTCACTCATACGTGGAATTTAACAAACAAAACAGGTGAACATATGGGGGGAGGGAGAGTGAAAAATAAACTATAAGAGATTTGTAATGATAGAAAACAAACTGAGAGCTGATGGAAGGAGGTGGGTGGGGAATAGGTTAGATGGATTATAGCATTAAGTAGGCACTTGTTATGAGGAGCACTGGGTGTTGTATGTAAGTGAGTAATCACTGAATTCTATTCCTGAAACCAATATTGTGCCATATGCTAACTAGAATAAAACAAAATGAACAGAATATACATATACAGAAAATAGTACAGTTTGCTGCTCCTTCCCCTCCCTCCTCCTCCTCTGCTTCTCCTTCTTCTCCTTTCTTCTTCCTCCTCCCCATTCCTCCTTCTTAGTTTTTCTTTATTCCATTTTTTGTATCCTCCTTCCTTTCTTTTCTCCTCTTCTTGGCAAAATTTTTTTTAAAGCCAATACATTAGTATCAATTATTATCAATATACTGATTTTGATCATTACATCATGTTAATGTATGATTAACATTTGAGAATGCAGGATGATAAGCATATAGGAACTCCACTATTTTTGCAATTAAAATTATTCAAAAAATATGAAGTTTTAATGAAGGTTTAAAAAAGAATTTTAAATACATGATAATAACCAGAAAACCTATTCTACCTCCCTGAGATTAGATTCAGGAGTAAGAAACAATAAGCAGAGAGAGAAGTTGAGCAATTTTAAAGGAAAAATATATAAAGTGTCTTTGTGAACACATCCAACTATAACAGAATCTTTTATTTTTTTGTAATCTCTACACCCAACATAGGCCTGACCCTGAGATAAAGAGTCACATGGTCTTGCTGATTAAGCCGGCCAAGTGCCCCAAGACAGAATCTTTAATGAATAATTACAAAGATAAATAAATAAACTATTACAAAATTGGTTGGTGAATAATAACGAGCACAAGTAAAACACACTATTGGAAATTAGGAAAAGCATTTATAGGTATCTTGACTCATCAGTGCCAAGGGCTTAGGGCCCACATTTTCGCTCTGTTTCTTTTCTCTCCCTCTGTCTTATATCTACATATATAGATATGTAGATATAGATATATAGATTTTATTTTATCCATTCTGCTAATCTCTGACTCTTGATTACAGTGTTTAAACCATTTACATTTAATGCAATTCCTGACAAAGTAAACGTCTCTGACATTTTTCCATACTATTTATTTCTCTGTCTCTCAAAGCCTTTTAACTTCTGTTCCTTCAATGGTGGCTGCTTTTCTGTTAGATAGGCATTTTGTAGGGGTCATTCTAATCTCCCCTTTTTTTAATTATAATTTTTGTTAATCTCTCAGTGGTTTCATTGTGACTTCCATTAGCATCTTAATTTAAAACAACCTAGTTTGGATAAATACTAACTTTATTTCAGTAGTATAAAAAAGTTTTCCTTCAACATACCATCAGCACAGTTTTAGAGTCATTACTTTATTCAGGATATCTGTTTCCTATGGCTACTGTAACAAATACCAACAAACAAGGTGGCTTAAAAGAAAAGAAACTTATTCTATCACAGCTATTAAAGCTCGAAGTTCAAATCAATGTATTGGCAGAATGATATTCCCTCTGAAGTCTACAAAGAATACTTTTTGCCTCTCCTTGCATCTGGTGGCTCTCATAAATTCCTGGCCCCCCTTTGCAGCTGCATCATTCCAACTTCTGCCTTCATCTGCACATGGACTTACTAAGCAATATGGACCTCTAACATCTGTACTGTGGGCCCTCTGGTGCAGCAGCAAGCTACCCAGCACTCTTGTTATTATGGGTTTTCAGGCACTTTGAGTATGCTGTGTGCTGAGAGCACTCGGAGACAAGCAAGACAGAAATCAGTCTCTCAGGCAGTCCTCTGAGAAGCTAGAATGTTGAAAGCTCATTTCTTAACAAGAAACTCAGAGGTGGGTTTTCTCCTAGTTGTTCCACATTGTTGGAGGAAGGAACTAAGGCAAGGGAGGAATGCTAGTCCAAATCTTCACCTTTGTTTTTAGCAGCTCTCAATCTGGCACCCTTTCCTGACACTGAGTTATTTCAGTCAAGACAATAACTAGTCCCTCATGCAGCCCCTCTACATGTCTTCACAATGGACTTATGTTTCAGTCTTCTCTTTTCCTTCTGAGAGAGAAGTTGGAGATGGGGGTACCCTCCCCATGTACCATGCAACATTTAGCCAGGTGGAGGGACTATGGCAAATAGATGCCACAATTTTTCCTACCAGCTTCAAAATGGCCGGGTTTGTGCTTAGCTGGTGTGCAGAAGACGCTTAACTGTTTTAGGGATTTTTCACAAAGAATTGGTCTATGTATTGTTGTTGCATCAATATTTCCATGGGTGTGTGAGGTGAGGAAAAGGCCTGAGGCTTCCTGTTCTGCCATCTTGTTGATGTCTCAGAAAATATAAGCTCCAGATTGTTTACATATGACAGAGAATCCATTCTTGTAAGATAACCTTATTTTTTTCCTTTGTGGCGTTCATTTATCTGACACTTGAAATTTAGGATGTAACAGCTGACCCTCAAAGCCCCCAGACAAATCGTGTGTGTGTGTGTGTGTGTGTGTGTGTGTGTGTGTGTGTGTTTAATATTATCTGTGAGCATCAGGGTGATGGAGATTGCAGCTTAATTA
This sequence comes from Neofelis nebulosa, assembly GCF_028018385.1. Taxonomy (NCBI): domain Eukaryota; kingdom Metazoa; phylum Chordata; class Mammalia; order Carnivora; family Felidae; genus Neofelis; species Neofelis nebulosa. The sequence continues at coordinate 31,894,828 of NC_080785.1, forward strand.
CATTTCCATATGCTCCTGGGCTAGCTGAAATTTTCTTTGGTTAAATAAAAATGAAAGAAAAATTCAGCTATGGTCTGATATCCCTATGCTCTTACTGTTCATGTTCAAAAGTTCCAAAGGCTAATTTTAAGACAGGATAAAAGTGGGAAAGGAAAAGTACCAAATAAAAATGGGAAATCCTTCAAAATTATGAAAATACAGTGCAGATTTTCAATGGTCTGAAGACAGCAGATATTTTCTGAGTATCTGAAGAATGCCAGATGGATAAGAACCAAGTTGCCTTTTTTCACACCATTTGAAATGGTTATTTCATGTATTTATTTAAGGGGTGCAGGATATGACACCCAAAATGTGCCACTGTGGCATAAAGATTTTGAGTTAAAAGTAATAAAAACCCAATAGATGCAGGAAAGGCTCTCTGCCTCCCCCCATAACTGCCTAAATTTACATTGGAAAGGACAGCCTCCAACAGGAAGAGAAGTATTAGCAGAGGCTCCCCTTTACCAAAGGAATTCATCTGCATAACAGAGCAATCTTGTTTTTCCAAACACCTCCTATCACCTTGTTGCTAATGAATTTTCTCCCTTTTGTGTCCTCAGGCTCTACTCCTCTCCATAGCTCATCTAAGATTTGTGTTGCCTCATTGTCTGTTGGAATTTTCTGTGTGGATTCCCCCTATGTACTTTTAATTTGGATTTCCTCCTGCTAATCTGCCTCATGTCAATTTGATTCTAAGTCTGGCTAGAAGGACCATAGGCAGAGAAAGATCTTCCTACTGTATATTATTTTTATTAAAGTTTTCTAACTAGGTTCTTTATTTTACCTTAGCCTTCACATAGGGCCTGACTATGAATTTAAAATTCTACTCTTTATTTATTTATGTATTTATGTATTCAGGGATTTTTCCCTAAATACATGTTTATTTATTTCTTTAGAGACAGTGAGCAGGCGAGGGGCAAAGAGAGAGTGAGTGAGAGAGAATCCCAAGCAGGCTGAGCCTGATGCGGGGCTCGAATTCAGGAACCCAGGAGATCATGACCTGAGCCAAAACCAAGAGTTGGATGCTTAACCAACTGAACCACCTAGGTGCTCCTGAATTTGACATATATTGAACTTCTTATAATTGATAATAGTATGCTATGCTGGGATAGATTTGTTCATTGAAGAGCTAGACTATGTCTGATTTCTATATTCATGTTTTATGATAAATAGATCAAAATGACACTTTTGTGTTGGATCCATTTCTAAGTTATTGGCTAATTGCTTACTATAGGAAATAAAAACCCCTCTAAGCATTTTATGTCCATTCAAATAAAGAGGGTTGAATTCTAGATTTAGTCAACTGAAGCAATATAATAGGTTATAACTCTGCTGTCTCCTGACATATTTATGGACCATTCCCTACTTGATTCTTTTTTTTAAAATTTAAAGCTCTACTCCCAATGTGGGGCTTGAACTCATGAACTCACAACCCCAAGATCAAGAGTCCCAAACTCTGCTGACGGAGTCAGCCAGACACCCCTCCCTTACTTAATGCTTAAGGAACTGTTCAACTAAAAATCCTTAAAGGAACTGAGGCAGATATTGGATTACATAAACAAATACAGAGAAAAATGGAAACTATTAGACTCTCAAAGCCCACTTTGGGGTAAAAATTACAGAGAATATGTATCTGAAGACTTCCATAGCAGTGTGTCTTTTTAAGTACATTGTACAAATAATGAGGCTTTATAACCATTCTACTGTGTTTTTTACAACTTATGAAATGTGTGGATGTTTATATTAACTTATGCAATTAGTTATCATTTAGTTTGTCACCCTGGAAACTCATTAACAGTTTGTTATTGCACCCAATATCATTTCTTTACTTTCTGGAAGAAAGGAAAAGAAGAAAATCCTTATTAATGTTTAAATAGTCCATAAATAATTTAAGTTATACCTTAATAAGGTAAATTAAGTGGATAAGAAGTTAAATCAATAGTATTTGCTATGGTTTTTTGTTCCTCCTTCAAGCAAACTTGTGGCAAATTAAATGAATTTCACTCAGAAGATTTTTATTGCTCTATTTTCCTGGTTTAGTAAGATTGGGGGCGGGTTATTAAAAAACCTAATGTTAAATTCTTAATATTAATAAAAGCTTGTACAAAGCCTCCTAGATTGTGGTACATTTCCATGTTCTTTATGCTGAGTAATAGAGCATTCGATATAGATTGATTCTAGTCACCTAATACAAACAAGTCTCAGTCTAATCATGGCTTGTGGCTGTTTCTTCACATCAATTCTGGAGAGTTACAAAATTTCCAATTGCTTCCTTCTGTCCTGGAATTGAGTAATAAGAATAATTTAGTCATTTTTATCATGTTTGAGGAAACATTCATGAGTTACTACTTCTAATACATTTCAAGTAACATGGTGCAATCTCCGGGAAAAAAAAATAGGTGGAGGCTGCAAGAATTTTAAGAATTAACATATTGCCTAAAGTCTGATTTAGGTTTCTGTGCTCTCTTTGGAACATTAGGAATTAGTGATAAAGGTCCATGCATTTCATTCATGATATAGTCCAAATGCAGTCCTTTAAATGATTGTCCTTCCAGCATCTTTTTTTAATAGGTTTTATGTGACAAAAGTTATTTTTTCAAAGTCTATATTGACTAAAAAAATTATATTCCTGTTTGATAAATGCTTTGAGGTATGGAATGCACTTTAAATTATTTCAGTGTTGGAGCACCTGGGTGGCTCAGTTGGTTAAGCCTCTGACTTTGGCTCAGGTCATGATCTCACAATTCATGGGTTTGAGCCCCGCGTTGGGCTCTGTGCTGACAGCTCAGGGCCTGGATCCTGCTTTGGATTCTGTGTCCACCCACTCTTCTCTCTGCCCCTCCCCCCCCCCCCGGAATAAATTAAAACATTAAAAAACAAATTATTTCAGCATAGGCAATGTGGTATTATGTACTCATTAGTTAATTTCAGTTGCATTTCAGGATTACTTAACCAGAAATGTATACCTAAGAAGTACTTAGTTAGCATTCTAATTAGAAAGCTCAGACTGCAATAGTGGCTTCCAAAAGGGCTTCATTTTCTTTATATCAGACCAGCATCAGCAACTTTTTGACTAGAATAATGGAAATTAGAATTTTTGTTTTTTTATATGTGTATGCTTTACTTAAGTGGAGTTCAAGAGCGTGGATTTTCTAACACACCATTAAGATAGTCTTATTGTGAAAAAAAATGGTATAAAAATCCGCAAAACTATGCAGATTACAATCTTAGGGATAATACCTAGACTTGTTTCTTAAAGTTCCTGGGTTATTTTGAATTACAGGATTATGATTCTGGTTGACTAAAGCCAATAAGGTTACCTGAGCTTGCCTCCAGTATATGGACTTGCTTACATCAAATGAATTATTCACGGGAAAATGTGGTCTGAATAGTTAAAAAAAAAGAAAAAGGCAGATAGAACTTCGTCCAGATTTTACAACAATTTAAATAATTGTTCTCATGCTTGCTTGATAACCAATGTTTAGATATGTTAGAATTCAACCTGATAAGACATACTTTTGTTTAAACTGGTAGCTAGACCTTTAGGTAGTAGCTCATCATTGCCAACAGTGACAGACTATTCACATTTTGCCAAACGTGATCTAGTAGCTGTACATGATAAAAATTCCAATATATTCACTTTGCAACAATAGGAGTTTGTTTTATGCAATGCTCAAAATATGGTTTGAGCATTTTGAGGTTCCATGTATTTTTGTTGTATGTATTTGCTCCATAAGAATCTTAGTCATATTTTGTAAGGCCTAAAGTCTCCTACTTTATAATTAATGATATTTTCTTTCTCATAGGAAACAAATAAAACATTAGAAAATGTTAAAATATTGTGATTGTTAAATACATTACCAAGCTTTATGTGCCTCTTTCCTAGAAAAATAAAACTTACATGATTTCAACAAATTCAATATGTGAAATATGCAATGTTTCTATGAGAAATCTGCTCCCAAATCATGCCACTTTCCTCTATAATATTATTATTAAATAAGAATGAGATCTTGCTGTTTGCAACAACATGATAGACCCCAGAAGTTATTATGTTAAGTGAAATAAGTCAGAGAAAGTCAAATACCATATGATTTCACTTATATGTGGAATCTAAAATACAAAGCAGTTGAATAAACAAACAAGTGCAGTAACTGACTCATAAATACACAGAACAAATTGGTAGTTGCCAGAGGGGAAGGAGGTGGAGGATGGGCAAAATGGGTGAAGGGGAGAGGGAGGTACAGGCTACTAGCTATGGAATGAAAAATTATGGGGGTGAAAGGTACAGCATAGGAATAAATGAATGGTATTGTAATTGTATTGGATGATGACAAACAGTTGCTATGCTTTTGGTGAGCCTAGGATAAGAATTATTGCATCACTATGTTGCATACCTGAATATAATGTAATCAAATTGTATGTCAACTATATTATCATTATTAAAAAAAGATCCATATTGTACCCCTCCAAAAGATGAAATAGCTTTGTGAAGATATGAGCGGATCTCCATGTAGCTAAGTATTTTTAACCCCACACTATAATAGTGAGCCAGTACACAAAACTGAGATTGCATATTGGGATTAATGTAATCTACTTTTTTTTTTTTTTAACGTTTATTTATTTTTGAGACAGAGAGAGACAGAGTGTGAACAGGGGAGGAGCAGAGAGAGGGGGAGACACAGAATCTGAAACAGGCTCCAGGTTCTGAGCTGTCAGCACAGAGCCTGACGCGGGGCTCGAACTCACAGACCATGAGATCATGACCTGAGCCGAAGTCGGAGGCTTAACCTACTGAGCCACCCAGGTGCCCCTATTTATTTATTTATTTTTTTTTTAATTCAAGTAGGCTCCATGCCAAATGTGAGGCTTGACTCATGACCCTGTGATCAGGAGTCACATGCTCTACTGGCTGAGCCAGCCAGGTGCTCCATTTCATATTTAAAAGTTTACAGGGGCTCCTGGGTGGCTCAGTCAGCTGAGCATCCAACTCTTGATTTTGGTTCAGGTCATGATCCCAGGGTTATGGGATCGAGCCCAGGTGTAAAGCTCCAAACTGAGTGTGGAGTCTGCTTAAGATTCTCTCTCTCTCCCTCTCTCTCTCTCTCTCTCTCTCTCTGTCCCTCTTCCCAGCTTGTGTGTGTGCTCTCTCTCTCTAAAAACAACAACAACACCACCACCACCACCAACAACACCAAAAACCTGTTTACCATTTACTATGGGGCAGGCCTTGAGGGATGATGAGACCCAGAATGGTTTCAAAGGGTTTTCTGCATGAGTAAAATCTTAAAAAGATGACAGATGTATTTATACATTACAGAACAGTAATAATATTGTACTTAAAAAATGTAAGCACTAGACATAAAAAAATGTAATACAATGGCTTTGTAAGTAAAATATAAGTATAATATAAGTATATGTATATATATATATATATATATATATATATAAAATATAAAATATAAGTAGAAACATAAGCAAAAGTATAAGTAGAACAAAATATAAGTAAAATATATAAGGAAGCAAAATATAAGTAAAAATATAAGTAAAATGTAAGTAAATATAAATATAAAATATAAGTAAAAACAACCAGTGGCAAGGATGTGGAGACAAGAATGTCTTGTGCACTATTGGTGGGAATATAAATTGGTGCAGCCACTGTGGAAGACATTATAAAGACTTCACCCAATATTAAAAATAGAACTACTATATGATCTACCAATTCTACTTCTGGGTATTTATCCAAAGAAAATAAAAATTGTTAACTAGAAAAGATATATGCACTCCCATGTTCATTGCAGCATTGTTTATAACAGCTGATGTATAAAAACAGTTTAAGTGTCTAATGACAGATGAATGGATAAAGGAAATGAGATATACATACATATGTATATCACATGGAATATTATTTAGCTGTAAAATGGAATGATATTTTGCCATTTTCAACAATGTAGATGGAACTTGAGGGCATTATGCTAAGTGAAATAAGTCAGAGAAAGACAAATACCATGTAATTTCACTTATATGTGAAATGTAAAAAAACAAAACAAAACAAAAAAAACAAAGCCAACTAAGCAACAAACCAACCAACCAACTAAACAAGCTCACAGAGATAGAAAACAGATTGGTGGTTGCCAGAGGTTGGGATTGGGGGATGGGTAAAATGGGTAAAGAGTCAATAAGTACAAACTTCCAATTATAAAATAAATAAGTCATGGGAATTTAATATACAGCATGGAGACTTCAGTTAATAATGCTGTATTGCATATTTGAAAGTTGCTAAGAGAGTAAATCTGAAAAGTCCTCATTACAAGAAAAAAAATTCTGTAATGATGTATGGTGATGGATGTTAACGAATTATCATGAGAATATTTTGCAATATATTTGTATATCAAATCATTATGTTGTGTACCTAAAATTAATATAAGGTATTTAAATTTAATTTAATTTAAAAATTCAATGTAATACAACCTAAGTGGACAAAATTTCTTTTACTTTTTGGCCTAGAAGTAAATTTAGAAAGAAAATTACAGACAATAACCAGATGATGAGGTGATACAATGACAATATGATACCAATATAAAATTAAAAAAAAAAAAGTAATTTCTACACCCACTGTGGGACTTGAACTCACAACACCAAGATCAAGAGTAACATGTGTCACTGACTGAGACATTTAGGAGCCCCCGGTGATACTAATATCTTTGATAAACTGCAAGAAATGGAAAAATGCTTTGAAAAACAATTTACCAAAATTGATACCAGAAGAAATATATCTGAATATCTCTATATCTCTTTAGAAATTAAGTTTGTCATAAACTTCCCATATGAAAATGGACCCAGTAATCTTAAACAATCTTACATATTTTTCATGAAATATATAAAAAATACATAGTTTTAGACTATTTTATGAGTCTACTAGGACTAAATATCCAAACCTATAAAGGACATTATAAGAAATCCAATATCACAAACGACTCTCACTCATAAGCCTGAACACAAAATTCCTTTTAAAAAATTAGCACAGAGGAGGTGAGGGGCCAACATGATGGAGAAGTAGGGGGAATCCATACTTCCCACATCTCTCAAAGAAAGAAGTGAGCAAGCCAAAGAACTTTGAACACCAGAGCCTGGGAGGAAAAGAGACTGAATCCACTAAGAAGACAATGGGAAAGCTGGAAAAAAGATAGGTGGGTAACTGAACTGGGGGAGATAAAAAAGCCCGCATGGGCACGAGGGGAGGGACCCCCTTCTGCAGAGAGACAAAGGGAAGAGAAAGAGCAGCTAGGGAAGGGGAGGACCATATCTGGCCAGGAGAAAGTCCACAGACTGAGACTGAGAAGGATCCCATCTCTAACTGCAGGGCTTTCTTTGGACTGGGGCCGGCTCTCTGCTCGCACACCTGGGGAGGAGGGGAGCCAGCTCTGGGTGGGGTGTTAGGTCAGAGACTCAGTCCACAGCTGGAGAAAGTGGTTCCTTCCCTGGAGGGCTACGAGATAGTATGGAACCTGCCTGCATCTGCCACCCCCAGGTGAGTGGCTGAGCTGAGGGCGCAGTCTGGAGGAAAAGGACACAGTTTCCCTTAAGTGCTGTGGGAAAAGACAAAGGCTGCTTGCATCTGCCACCCAAAGGCTCATGGCAAGGGCAGTGGCTCAGTCTGCAGAAGGAGAAAGCAGTCCTCCGTGAAGTGCTGTGGCACAGACAAACCCAGCTGGGACCACCTATTGCCGCACTGAGAGGCGTATCTTCAGTGCCAGAGCTCAGGAAGCCGAACTTTGAATCCTAGACAAACCCAGGGTCAGGGGAATTGGCAGAGTGAGAAGGACCACCCCATCTGCGCCCCAGCACAGTGAGGACCACTCCAACTGAGTCCACCTGGTCCAGCTCCATGGAGAGGAGACTGGGGAATCACCATTCCCTCCCACCCCTCCATCCGGCCACCACCAAAGCAGGGTCTCAGGGATCACTCCCCAGCCCCTAGTGGAGGTGGGTCCAGAAAACACCAAACCACACCCCTTTGCACTGGGTAACTACCTATCCACCTGAGCGGCACAGACCCTGCGGACAGCTACTACCTACAAGCAATGCAGCATTGCCTGGATTAATTCTAGGTCAATTCTGGATATATAGATATATTCTCTCTCCCTCCCCCCATTTCTCCTTCATATCTCTTCCCTCCCCTAGGCTGGTTACTCTGGTTATTGGTCTGTCTAAACAGACATATTTAATCCATTGTCTTGATACATGTTCTACACCTCCTTCTTGACATTCCTTTCTCTCTCTCTGGAATAATCAAGCCATATAGTTTCTCTATCTGGGTAACTTTATCTTCCTTTTGTTTTCCCTGCCTCCTTCTTTATTTGCCTCTCTCTCTCTCTCTCTGGATTAAGCCTTTTAGTCTCTCTGCCTAATCAATGTTTATTTCTCCACTCCTGTCATTTCTCTCTTTGTATATGCTCAGCACTGCTTCCACCCTCTTCTTTACTTGTAGTTGGTGTTTTTGGTTTTTTTGCTTTTAGTCTATAGGTTTTTGTTTTTGTTTATTTGTTTGTTTGTGTTATTTGTTTGTGTGTTTGCATGTTTTTGTCTCCTGTTTGTCTATCTGTTTTCCTTTACAGGGCTACTCTAAGGAACAAATCAAAGCACACCTGGTGGAGGGTCCAAAATATTACTACGAGTAGGGTAATAAAATAACCAAAGTCACAAGAACAGAGAGCAAGTAACAATCACCGAAAAAACACCTCCTGAAGGGCCAGGCCCTGGACAGAGTATGACCCTCAATTAATAAAGCAGTGCTCACAGGTGCAGAGCACACAATAAGCTTTTAAAATGCATAAGGGAAAGAAAACTAGTCAAAATGACAAAATGGAAGAATTCTCAAAAGAAATTCCAGGAAGTAGCAACAGCTAATGAATTGATCAAAACCGATTTAAGCATATAAGGGAACAAGAATTTACAATAAATAGTGATAAAATTAATCACTGGGCTTGAGAAAAGCATACAGGACAGCAGAGAATCTACAGCTACAGAGATCAAGGGACTATAAAAAGTCATGATGAATTAAAAAATACTATAAATGAGGATCAAAATAAAATGGAGGCGGCTACAGCACTGATTGATGAGGTAGAGGAGAGAATAGGTGACTTAGAAGATAAAATTATGGAAAAAGAGGAAGCTGAGAAAAAGAGAGATAAAAAAAATCTAGGAGTATCAGGGGAGAATTAGAGAACTAAGTGATGCAATCAAATAGAACAATATCCATATCTAGAATTCCAGAAGAGAGAGAGAAGGGGGCTGAAGGTGTACTTGAAAATATCATAGCTGAGAGCTTCCCTGATCTGGGGAAGGAAACGGGCATTGAAATCCAAGAGGCACAGAGAACTCTCTTCAGACGTAACTTGAATTGATCTTCAGCACCACATATAGTGAAACCGGCAAAATACAAGGATAAAGAGAGAATTCTGAAAGCAGCTAGGGAGGAACAGGCCATACCATACAAAGGTAGACACATAAGGGTAGTAGCAGACCTATCTACTGAAATTTGGCAGGCCAGAAAGGAATGGCAGGAAATCTTTAACATGATGAACAGAAAAAAATATGCACCAAGAATCCTTTACCCAGCAAGTCTGTCATTCACAACAGAAGGAGAGATAAAGCTTTCCCAAACAAAAACTGAAGGAATTCATCACCACTAAACCAGCCCTACAAGAGATCCTAAGGACTCTGTGAGTGAAATGTTGCAAGGACCACAAAGTCTACCAGAGACATCACTACAAGCATGAAACCTGCAGACATTACAATGACTCTAAACCCCTATCTGTCAATAATAACACTGAATGTAAATGGACTAAATGCACCAACCAAAAGACATAGGGTATCAGAATGGATAAAAAGAACAAGACGCATCTATTTGTTGTCTACAAGAGACTCGTTTTAGACCTGAAGACACCTTCAGATTGAAAGTGAGGGGATGGAGAGCTATCTATCATGCTACTAGAAGTCAAAAGAAAGCTGGAGTAGCCATACCTATATCAGACAAACTAGACTTTAAATTAAAGGTTGTAACAAGAGATGAAGAAGGTCATTATATAATAATTACAGGGTCTATCCATCGGGAAGAGCTAACAATTATGAATGTCTATGCGCCGAATACAGGAGCCCCCAAATACAAAAAACAATTAATCACAAACATAAGCAACCTTATTGATAAGAATGTGGTAATTGCAGGGGACTTTAATACTCCACTTACAACAATGGATGGATCATCTAGACACAGGATCAATAAAGAAACAAGGGCCCTGAATGATACATTGGATCAGATGGACCTGACAGATATATTTAGAGCTTTGCATCCCAAAGCGGCAGAATATACTTTCTTCTCGAGTGCACATGGAACATTCTGCAAGATAGATCACATACTGGGTCACAAAACAGCCCTTCATAAGTATAAAATAACTGAGATCATACCATGTACACTTTCAGACCACAATGCTATGAAACTTGAAATCAACCACAGGAAAAAGTCTGGAAAACCTCCAAAAGCATGGAGGTTAAAAAACACCCTACTAAAGAATAAATGGGTCAACCAGGCAATTAGAGAAGAAATTTTAAAAGAATATGAAAACAAATGAAAATGAAAATACAATAATCCATGCTTTGGGATGCAGCGAAGGCAGTCCTGAGAGGAAAATACATTGCAATCCAGGCCTATCTCAAGAAACAAACAAAAAAAATCCCAAATACAAAATCTCACAGCACACCTAAAGGAAATAGAAGGAGAACAGCAAAGACACTTCAAACCCAGCATAAGAAGAGAAATAATAAAGATCAGAGCAGAAATAAACAATACAGAATCTAAAAAAACAGTAGAGCAGATCAATGAAACCAAGAATTGGTTTTTTGAAAAAATAAATAAAATTGATAAACCTCTAGCCAGGCTTCTCAAAAAGAAAAGGGAGATGAATCAAATAGATAAAATCATGAATAAAAATGGAATGATTACAACCAATCTCTCAGAAATGTAAGCAAGTATCAGGGAATACAATGAAAAATTATATGCCAACCAACTGGACAACCTGGAAGAAATGGACAAATTCCTAAGCACTCACACACTTCCAAAACTCAAATAAAAAGAAATAGAAAATTTGAACAGACCCATAACCAACAAAGAAATTGAATCAGTTATCAAAAATTTCCCAACAAATAAGAGTCCAGGACCCGATGGTTTATCTGAGGAATTCTACCAGACATTTAAAGCAGAGATAATACTTATCCTTCTTAAGCTGTTCCAAAAAATAGAAAGGGAAAGAAAACTTCCAGACTCATTCTATGAGGCCAGCATTACTTTGATTCCCAAACCAGACAGAGACCCAGTAAAAAAGAGAACCACAGGTAAATACCCTGATGAATATGGATGCAAAAATTCTCAACAAGATACTAGCAAATCGAATTCAACAGCATAGAAAAAGAATTATTCACCATGATCAAGTGGAATTCATTCCTGGGCTGCAGGGCTATTTCAATATTCACAAATCAATCAACGTGATACATCACATTAATAAAAGAAAAGATAAGAACCACATGATCCTGTCAATCGATGCAGAAAAAGCATTTGATAAAATTCAGCATCCTTTCTTAATAAAAACCCTGGAGAAAGTCGGGAGAAGGAACATACTTAAACATCATAAAAGCCATTTATGAAAAGCACAGAGATAATATCATCCTCAATGGGGAAAAACTGAGAACTTTCCCCTTGAGATCAGGAACATGACAGTGATGCCCACTCTCACCACTGTTGTTTAACATAGTGTTGGAAGTGCTAGCATCAGCAATCAAACAACAAAAGGGAATCAAAAGCATCAAAATTGGCAAAGATGAAGTCAAGCTTTCATTTTTTGCAGATGACATGATATTATACATGGAAAATCCAATAGACTCCACCAAAAGTCTGCCAGAACTGATACATGAATTCAGCAAAGTCACAGGATACAAAATCAATGTACAGAAATCAGTTGCATTCTTATACACTAATAATGAAGCAACAGAAAGACAAATAAAGAAACTGATCCCATTCACAATTGCACCGAGAAGCATAAAATACCTAGGAATAAACCTAACCAAAGATGTAAAAGATCTGTATGCTGAAAACTATAGAAAGCTTATGAAGGAAATTGAAGATGATACAAAGAAATGGAAAAACATTCCATGCTCATAGATTGGAAGAATAAATATTGTTAAAATGTCAATACTACCCAAAGCACTCTACACATTCAATGCAATTCCAATCAAAATTGCACCAGCATTCTTTTCGAAGCTAGAACAAGCAATCCTAAAACTTGTATGGAACCACAAAGACCCCAAATAGCCAAAGTAATTTTGAAGAAGAAGACCAAAGCAGAAGGCATCACAATCCCAGACTTTAGCCTCTACTACAAAGTTGTCATCATCAAGACAGCATGGTATTGGCACAAAAACAGACACATAGACCAACGGAATAGAATAGATACTCCAGAATTGGACCCACAAATGTATGGCCAACTAATCTTTGACAAAATAGGAAAGAATATCCAATGGAAAAGACAGTCTTTTTAACAAATGGTGCTGGGAAAACTGGACAGGAACATGCAGAAGAATGAAACTAGACCACTTTCTTACACCATTAACAAAGATAAACTCAAAATGGATGAAGGACCTGAATGTGAGACAGGAAACCATCAAAACCCTAGAGGAGAAAGCGGGAAAAAACCTCTCTGACCTCAGCTGCAGCAATTTCTTATTTGACACATCTCCAAAGGTAAGGGAATTGAAAGCAAAAATGAACTACTGGGACCTCATGAAGATAAAAACCTTCTGCACTGCAAAGGAAACAATCAACAAAACTAAAAGGCAACCGACGGAATGGGAAAAGATATTTGCAAATGACATATTGGATAAAAGGCTAGTATCCAAAATCTATAAAGAACTCACCAAACTCCACACCTGAAAAACAAATAATTCAGTGAAGAAATGGGCAGAAGACATGAATAGACACTTTTCTAAAGAAGACATCCAGGGCCTACAGGCACACGAAAAGATGCTCAACTTCACTCCTCATCAGAGAAATACAAATCAAAACCACACTGAGATATTACCTCATGCCGGTCAGAGTGGCTAAAATCAACGAATCAGGAGACTATAGATACTGGAGAGGATGTGGAGAAACAGGAACCCTCTTATACTGTTGGTTTGAATGCAAACTGATGCAGCCACTCTGGAAAACAGTGTGGAGGTTCCTCAAAGAATTAAAAATAGATCTACCCCATGACCCAGCAACAGCACTGCTAGGAATTTACCCAAGGGATACAGGAGTGCTGATGCATAGGGGCACTTGTACCCCAATGTTTATAGCAGCACTTTCAACAATAGCCAAATTATGGAAAGAGCCTAAATGTCCATCAACTGATGAACGGATAAAGAAATTGTGGTTTATATATACAATGGAGTACTACTTGGCAATAAGAAAGAATGAAATATGGCCCTTTGTAGCAATGTGGATGGAATTGGAGAGTGTTATGCTAAGTGAAATAAGTAAGGCAGAGAAAGACAGATACCATATGTTTTCACTCATATGTGGATCCTGAGAAACTCAACAGAAGACCGGGGTGGGGAGGGGAAGGGAGAAAAAAAAAGTTACAGAGAGGGAAGGAGGCAAACCAAAACAGACTCTTAAATACTGAGAACAAACTGAGGGTTGATGGGGGGTAGGGAGGGGAGGGGAGAGTGGGTGGTGAGCATTGAGGAGGGCACCTGTTGGGATGAGCACTGGGTGTTGTATGGAAACCAATTTGACAATAAATTTCATATAAAAATTAGCACAGAAATTAAAAGAAAAAAAAAACAATGGCCAAGTGAATTTATCTCAGGAAATCGGTGAAAAGCACTACAGTACACTACAGGAGAACAGATAAACAATTTGGTACATTCATCTGTAAAAATATTAGTGTGCAAAGATAAAGAATAAATTACTGTTACACAATTTGAATGAATCAATAAATATAATGTTAAGCCAAAATTTCAGATATTAAAAGTAACCTCCAGTGTGCTTTCATTTCTATCAGGTTCAAGAACAGGAAAAACTTATCTTCAATGATAAAAATGAGTACAGTGGTTATCTATGGGGTGTAAAAAATGACTTCAAGGGGGCAAGAAAGTGCTTTCTCTGTTCATGGATATAATTTAAAGTTTGCTATAGGTACTGGTTACATGGGTGCACATGTTTGCCAAAGTTTTCAACTTAAATGTTTAACATATGTATATTTCACATCTAGTAAGTTTTTATCAATTAAATATTAATAATAAAAATATCACAAGACTTTGGATTTGATTGAGGTCGTTGAAAACTTGCTCTCCACACATCTCGTGTTTGGAAGGGTTTACTGATTCTGATATTTCAGGCAATGTAATAATTTTCTAAGCACAGCCAAATATTTATTATATTAGTTCGCCAAGGCTGCCATAACAATATACCACAGACTGGATGGCTTTAAAAAAAACAGAAACTTATTTTCTCACAGATCTGGAAGCTGGAAGCCCAAGATCAAAATGTTAGTAGGTCTGTTTTCTCCTGAAGCCTCTCTCATTGTCTTGAAGATGGCTGCCTTCTCACTATATTCTCACAAAGCTTTTTCTCTGTACACACATCCTGGTGTCTTTCCCTCTTCTAAGAACTAGTCATATTCAATTAGGGCTTCGCTTTTATGATTTCATATAATCTCAGTTGCCTTGTTAATGTCCCATCTCCAAGTACAGTCACATTGAGAGTTAGGGTTTCAACATGAATTCTGGCAGTGGAGCACAATTCCTCAGATTGGACGTGGAATATCAACAGTGTTGTTGTTAGGGAAAAATCTGTTATAAGATGGCCGACAAAACTGATAAGGGAATTCCAGTCCTTGTCAGAAGACTCTCCTTCCGGGATTTCCTTCCTACCCTGCTTGCCACAGGCACCAAATTACTCCTAATGAGGGATGCAGAAGTTACAGACCATAAATTGTCCCCTCTGTTGATGCCCTGGGCTCAGATCTCTGGCGAATGACCTCCTCTGGGCCCACCAGCGTAAAATAAACCTCCTTACTTCCAAGATCTCCGAGTGTTGCTTGGTTCTTCTGCTGGGTGATCCAGACCAGTTTTCTGTAACATTGTGATCTAAGAGTCACGGACATAGTTGCCTAGATTCTACCCTAAGACTGTGGAAATTCCATTAGGAGACTAGTCACTGATTCCTCACTGCAACCATGATTAGAAAACTTCAATAGGAGTTCAAGTGGGAGACTTCCTCAGGAAGGGCATGGCTCTGCTTAAATGATTCATCTTTCGAATGAGGTGAAAGAGGTGAGGAAGAGTAAGTAGCCTGAGCCACTTAGTATTTTGACCTCCTTCTGCATATAGGTTGTCTCCTGGAAGAGTGAATTCTTTAGTTGGTGCTATTGTATGCAAACAATAAACTGAACTATCACCATGGATATACTCATTGTAAGAGAAATGGTAGAGTGTCTTTCTTTATATGTTAATTCAAGAGGAATTTTAGGCTTTAAGTAAGTTTTGGCTTCAATTTCTTTGGAAATTTAATATTAGATTTTTCATTTTCCTATGTATACGACAATGAGATACAACTTACATTCATATTTCAAGTATCCACATTACATTTTTTGAAGTATCCTAACCTTTTTATTTATTTTCATTGCACAATTTCTTTTTCTTCTTAAGTTTAGTTATTTATTTTGAGAGAAGATACTTGTGGCTGCACACTACAATCCAAAATGTTTCATTTAGGTTGTCTTTCCTATTTTATTTCAGCTAAACTCTTCTAGGGCTCAGAAGCTAAGGCTAATGTTATGTTTAGCTTGTTTTTATACCAAAGATTGATGTATAAACAGAGGCAGAAATGCTGTTTCTCCTCTCTTCCCACCATATCGTATCTATTTAGGACACCAATACCTTTTATGAATATCAATCAACCAATTAAAATGGATGGCATTCTAAAGTCCAAGGAAAGTCTTTTAGGTAGAAGTGTAATGCATAGATCTTGCATTTAACATAAAAAACAATCCAGTTTCTGTTCTGTGCATTTTGCATTCCTCTCTGTAACTACAGTTTGTGAGTTTACACTTCAAATAAAAAACAAGCAGACTGAAAAGTGTAACTGTGCCTTTTCGACTTACTTCCAATGTGAGAGGAATACTAATATTTCATTCCCTTCAAACAGTGTGAAAAATTGGTCATTGAAAACCCTGAGTATGTTGGTGGTGCATTCGCTGGGTCCAATGCTTCATTCATCCTTACTTTGCTTTAAATTGAATTTCAACTCACAGAGAGGGGAAAAATAGGAAACGAAGAGAAAAAAAGAATCAGTGAAAGCAATAAAAAGTGTAGAGAACATAAATATAAATCTGCCTCTTCTCATTCTGTTACAAAATATCAGAAATCAGCTGGATTTTTTTTTTCCTGAAGTTAAGCATTTGTGGGGAAAAATCAATCCACGCTTTTGTTTGTTTGCAAACTAGACTGTCCTCTTGATTAAAAATATGTGTACATAAGAATTGATTTCTTTTCCCAGAATTCTTTTGGGGGCAGTTTTGAAAATACTGAGAGGGGCACGTGGGTGGCTTAGTTGGTTAAGTGCCTGACTCTCAGTTTCAGCTCATGTCATGTTCTCACGGTTTCGTAAGTTGGAGCCCCACACTGGGCTCTGAGTAGGCAGCATAGGATAGGGCCTGCTTGGGATTTTCTCTCTCTCCTGCTCTCTCTGCCCCTCCCCTCACTCACCCTTTCTCTCTCTCTGTCAAAATAAACAAACTTTAAAAAAGGAAAAATTAAATGCTGAGAACTTAAAGTACCTTAGGTCAATGCTCAAAAGAAGTTTTATTTTCTTGAGAAACATAAATGAATATATTGATGTTATTTGATTATACGACCATATGGTTACACATTTTGACCACTCTCACATTCTAAAAAGCACTGTCTTCTCTTGATTCTCATTCTACTACACTCAACGGATTGTCTTTTCTTTCCTCTTCATTAGCTTATATTTCTACATGAACCTTGCATGGTTCATGTCCTTGACATACAATAGATAGTTATTCCCCAGGACTCTACCTTGTGTCTTTGAATACTCTCACTTTCTGTAGTCTCTAGGCATCTCGACCACTTTATTTACTGGCTTTACTTACTGATAACATCCAAATGTGTATCTACCAACTAGATATGCCTCTCAATATACTGACTGCTACTGGACATCTCCTCTGGAATGTGTCACGTCAACCTCATCCAAATCCAAGCTTATCAACATGCTTCTCCTGTATAACTTCTGAAAGTGCTGAATGCCCACGCTAGAGTCCACAATTATATAATCTCCCATTTATTCAACCTCATCCTCCTTCCTCATAATCAATAAACAGATACTAGTGATCCTATTTTCTAATTGTCTTTTTTGTTTCTAAATCTCTTTACTTTTCACAATATCCACCCTAGTTAGTATCACTGATGAGCTTACGACTAAGAGCCTTCTAACTGTTGGCTTCAGATGAAGCTGTATTTCTAAAGTACAATCCTTAAGTCATCTTAAGACTTTCTGTCTTCCCATTGTTACTAGGTTAAGTTTCAAACATTCACATCAGGCCCCTCTTACCTCTCCAGTCTCTGTTCTCAGTCCTTCTATAGTATAGTTTGTATCCTTACCACAGGTGACTTTACTTGCTTCTTTTTCTTGAAATTTTATGAGACAATACAATCAACTTTTACTCATCTTCTATGCATCCTTTATATCTCAAATTAGGCATTGCCACCTCCAAAATGCTCTTTGTGATCTCTCCCATCTAGCTGGATTGGTTACCTCCCACAGATAGCTCTAATTCTCTATCCAATGACATTCCTTATCACATTTATAGTAAATAATTGTCTTCCCTCCATAACAACTTTTCATTGCAGAAAGAACTAGCCTATCTTATTTACTGTTGTGCCTATATTAAAAACAATGAAGGATGCCTGGGTGGCTCAGTCAGTTAAGCAACCAACTTGATTTAGGCTCAGGTCATGATTTGTGGTTCTTGAGTTTGAGCCCCACGCTGGGCTTCATGCAGACAGTGCAAAGCCTGCTTGGAATTCCCTCTCTCTCCCTCTCTCTCTGTTGTCTCCCACTTGTTCTCTCTCTCAAACTAAATAAATAAACTTAAAAAATATTTTAAAAAATGAATGATATATTTTTTTCAAAATATGGTATCCCTGGGGGAGAGTAATGAAGGGTCAATAGGGTTACTTCAATAAAGTTCCACTGACCAGGTGACTTAAAACAACAGAAATGTATTCCCTTGCAGTTCTGAAAGCTGCAAGATCAAAATCGAGGTGTCAGCCCACCATGCTTCCTCTGACGCTAGGCTGAATCCTTCCTTGCTGCTTGCTAGCTTGCCATTTGTATAAAATTCTAGATAACACAAACCAAACTATAGTGACAAAAAGGAAGCCAGTGGTTGCCTGAGACTGGAGTGGAGGAAAACTGATATAACTGAATGCAAGATAACTTTGGAGGTGATGCAGATATTTGTTATCTTGATGGTAGTAATGGTTTCCTGGGAGTATATATACATAACAAAGCTCATTAAAGTGTATAATTTGAATATGTGCAGGGTTGTTTTACATCAACTCGACCTACAAGTTACAGTAAAGCTGTAAATACATGGAAGTAAAATACAGGCACTTCTAGAATAGCAGATAATTCACTGCCAAGTTTCTGCTGCATTAAAAAATATTGCAGTGATTTCTTGGTACATAAGAAATTTATCCCAACTGGAAACACAGAAATGAAAGAAATAAAAACCTACATAAGGGTAGAAATGTAGGTATATAAAATCAATACTGAATTTAAAAACAAGAATAATGTCATTTGGAGCATTAAGTAAATCAGGAACAAATATATGCAACAACAATACAACAGCCAGTTAACGAATGGAGGTAAATTATGTAAGGTCCGAAATATTGTCTGCCAAGAGGCAGAATTATTAACTTATACTGAATTGTAATAAGTGAGGGAAACATTTTATTCTTTAGGACAGTCACTAAATAAATAGTAAAAAATAATAAATTAAATACTCCCAAAGAAGGTAATTGAGGAGACATAACATGAAGAGGTGAGAGAAACAAACTAACAAAAATCAGAGTAAGATAGTGACTATAAACCCAGATATAATTACATTAAATGAAAATGGATTAAATAGAGTAATATTCGGTTAATTTTAGAACATTTTTTTCTCACAAACTTGTATAATTTAATGTTAAATTATGTTCATAAACTGGAGAAAGTAATTGCCGTATGAGACTACACTTACTAGTAACTTTTTGTTTTGTTTTGTTTTTTAGACAGAAATGGAATACAAGCAGGGAAAAGGGGCATAGGGAGAGAGAGGGAATCTTAAACAGGTTCCATGCTCAGCGTGAAGCTTGACTTGAGACTGGATATCACAACCCTGGAATTATGACCTGAGCCAAAATCAAGCATTGGATGCTCAACCAACTGAGCCACCCAGGTGCCCCTAGTTTAGTAACTTCTTATTCAAATATACGCATAGAAAAGTATATAAATTATAAATAAAAAGCATAATAAATTTACACAAATTAATGCCCATATGATAAGAACACAGATCAAGGAACAGAACATTACTATGACTATAGAAGCTTTAAGTTTAATATGTATAAAATAATTAATTCAAAAATTTTTTTTATCATTTCCATTGTTAAGTTTTAATTTGATTTTTGAATTATATAAGAGTGGATTTTTTTATTGTGTAACAGGAGGTTTATTTTATGTATATTTACTATCTATGTCTAATTTAATTTATTCCTGGTCAAAGAACAACTTCTGAATGATTACAAACCTTTTTATTTTTTGAGACTTTCATCAAAAAGTTATCAGCCAGCATGTTGTGGACTTTGGTAAACAATCCCTACAGACTTGGAAAGAGCATGAATTCTGTAATCATTGAATTCTATATCCATAAATTAAGTCAGGCTTACCGATTGTGTTAATCAGATCTTTTACGATCTTACTTTTGTTGTTACTGTTTCTGTTGAGACTGGTGCATTAATATCTTATATTATCATTGTAGAATATTTTATTTTTCCTTTTAGTTCTACCAAGTTATGATTCATATATTTTGCAGCTATTGGTTATGAACATAATAGATTTAGATCATGATTATCTTCTTGCTGAATTTTGGCTCTCTGTTATGAAATGTCCATTTTTCTCTATTAAGATTCTTCCCTTAAAATTTACTGTGTCTACATTTGTCTTAGTCTTTTTATAAGACTGTTAGTCAGTCTACATATATTTTAATTATCTACATAGTTGTGTTAATAGCTATCATTTTCCTACTTTTGTTTTCTTTGTAACTCATCTGTTTTATGTTTCTCTTTTGTCCTGTCATATATTTTTAATCATATATTATATTATCACATTTTTTGCAGTCCATTTGTTATTGTTGAATTATTATAATTTAGTGGTTACCCTAGAGTACCTTTGTAGTCTTAGAATTGTTGATATTTTGGTCCAAATTATTCTTTGTTGAGGAGATCCCTTTGTGTTTTACACAGTTTAGCAGCATCCCGGGTTCTATTCACTAGATGCCTATTGCACCCCTTTTACCAGTGGTGACATCCAAACTGAAATCACCAGATATTGCTAAATATTCCCTTGGGGGCAAAACTACTTCCTCACTGATAGTCTCAAAACATACAACATGCATTCTGGAATATTATAGTGAATGAAAATCGGTCATGTTACCAGTTCTACAAGAGAGCTGAACCTTGAAATATTTGAAATTCATTTACCCCTTTCAACTTTGCATCATTTTCATGCAGTTTAGTGCTACATAAATTTTAAATTCTATATGTTGCAACTGATTTGGTACAGTAATTTAGCCATGCTTATTTTTTGTTGTTATTGTTTTCTTGCTTTGGTTTTTGATAGGTACACCAACTTGTATTTACACTATAATTAGACCTCCCCTCTCAGAAATCTTTTTTTTTTTGAGGTATAATAGATATATGACATTATAATGATTTCAGGTGTACTACATAATGATTTAGCATTTGCATATATTGCAAAATAATCACCACAATTAATCTAGTTAACATCCATCACCATACAAAGTTACAATTTTTCTTCTTATGATAAGAACTTTTAAGATCTACTTTCAGCAACTTTCGAATACGCAGTATTTGAAACTATCATTAACTATAGTCACCATGCTGTATATTACCAAAATTATAAGGATGCAATTTGAGCACAGACTTATACATCACAGTGACAGAAAACAAAATTAGACATGTACCTGCTATCGCAAAAAATGTTCTGACAAAAAACTCTTCCTCTTATGATGGGAGAGAGTATGAGTTGATTTTGTCTCAGGTTTTAATCTCATACCCACTGGTCAAAGCTCATTGGAAAGAGATATAAAAATCAGAGAAGTAGTCACTTAGCATGTTGTTGATATATGGGAGGTTTTGTTTTGTTTTGTTCTTTACCATGCTGTTCAAAGATCATTTCATCACTGGAGTAAGAGTATATGTACGAAAGAGAGGATAACAACATAAACACCCTAAGGGTCACAGACATGCAGGTCCAATCATGATAAACTGGGGTACAATGGCTTAGAATATTTTGCTTGGTGGCCTAAAATTGTCATTTACCCTCAAGCCCGTTAAAATTGATTTATTAAATGGACATAGATAAGGAAATGTTACTCTCCTATATTGATCATCCCATTATTTGTTTCTAAATCGAGTTTCACTGCATTCACTAACAGTATAATAATCTAATCACAATTGATTCCTAGCAGGTTTCTTGATATGAATATAACCTTCCTTCAGCTGAAAACTTACTTTGAAGTGAATTATGGGAAAATAAAATATATTTTACTTTTATTTCTTTCTTTTTCCTCTAGGATTGGAATACATGGTATTTTTTCAAGTTTTTATTTGAATTCCATTTACTTTACATATAGTGTAGTATTAGTTTCAGGAGTAGAATTCAGTGATTGACCACTTACATACAACCCAGGGCTTATCATAACAAGTGCCCTGCATAATCCTCATCACCTATTTAACCCACTCCCCTCCTACCTCCCTCTAGCAACTCTTGGTTTATTCTGTATAGTACAGAATCTGTGGAATACATGGAATTTAACATTGATCTCACTCATGCCACGTTTGGTTATGCTTTTTGATCCCATATCTAAAGTTTTGAAAAACTTCAGATATGTCCTTATTTAAAATTTATTTAATGGTATCTGGTAATTTTATAATTATCACTTATAACATAAGGTATATTTTAGATTGTCAGGAAACAATACTCACATATCCTTCCCTTATTCTTAGATCCTTCTCTATCCTGACCCCCCATTTACAATATTCAGTTGAAACAGGACACAAATAACTTTAAATGAAATTTAGTTATAAAATATGAAGAAGAAGAAGAATGAAAAAGGAATTTAATTTAAAGAAAAATGATGACAAAGAGGCATGAGTGAGGGTGAAGTAGAGGCAGAATACATGGAAGGAGGAAGAAAAGATCCCTGGGGTAAGTTGAGGAGAGTGGGGTGGCAGATTTGGGCAGGTGGTAAGCAAGCAGAACTATTTGTGACTTTGCAAGACCTGTGAATGGATAATCAGGGGATAGAAAAATGCCATAATTATATAAATGATAGCTCTAAAATGATAGCATGACAAATGGAATTTATAAGGTTAATTACTTCCAAAAATAAGGAAAATAACTTTCTGGTCATTAGGCTTACACTTTGCAGGATCTTCTAATACCATTATAAAAGTACTGTATGTTGTACCCTGTGAATTTTGTTTTGACTTATGTTTGATTATAGAGTTACTGCCAGTAATACAGCAGGGAATGATTAAACACTCTTTGACACATAAGATTATGAAGCATTTTGAATACATGTGTAATACCCTTAATTAATAAATTTAAGGACACAATCAGTGTAAGGGAAAGTGGAGTAGAAGAGAAAAAAAAAGAAAGAAAGAAAAGAAAAAAGGAAATTAAAGACAGTGTGAACCAATCATTTAACATACAGTCTATCCAAGTTCCAATTAAAATATCAAGGCTATGTTAAATCAGTTTTCA
This sequence comes from Neofelis nebulosa, assembly GCF_028018385.1. Taxonomy (NCBI): domain Eukaryota; kingdom Metazoa; phylum Chordata; class Mammalia; order Carnivora; family Felidae; genus Neofelis; species Neofelis nebulosa. The sequence continues at coordinate 31,918,028 of NC_080785.1, forward strand.
ACATACAAGAACTTAGAGATTTTTGCACCTATCAGCTTTTCTTGAGAAATTTACCACATCAGAGGATATCAGACTTTTTCTGTTAATGGCCAGATGGGAAATAATTTTCACTTTGTTGGCTGTATGATCTATGCTGCAGTTCCTCAACTTTTGCACTTTAATGTGAAAGGAGATATAGACAATATGTAAACAAGTGGGTATGACCCTGTTCCAGTCAACTTTATTCATAAAAAAAGTGGTGGGCCATATATGGCCCATGAAATGTAGTTTGCCAGCCCCTATACTGTATGATAAGCTTCATTTAGTCAAATGATGACTGGGAAAAATCAGTATGAAGACTGATATGGGACATTTAAAAATATATGAATGTACATATAAAACTTAGGTGAGGATGATAGTGATATATTAATGTGCAAATGTTGTATATTGTGTCACAGTACAAATAATTCAATGGAAACATTAGAAGAAAAGGAACAAGAAAGAGAAAATAGAAAAAAAGCCATTTTTTGTACAGAAAAATGTAGATATGAAACGATAATCAGTACAAGTGGTAAACCAAATAATAAAAAAGAAAATAAGAGAAAAGAGATGAAGTGTATTAAAAAGTGCAAGCATGAAAATTTCACTAGAACAAAAATACAAACCTTAAATTATTTTTAGGAGCAAAAAGTTACATACCTCATCAATTAAGAAACGTAGCATATCTAACAAAACACACATCATAAAATATTTCGATAGAGGAATGGCTGGCTGGTTCAATAGGTAGAACATGCAACACTTGATCTCAAGGGCGTAGGTTTGAGCTTCACATCGGGCATAGAGTTTACTTAAAAAATCTTAAAAAAATATTTTCATTGAGTGAAGACAAAACATAATAGTAATAACAATAAATGTGAAGGAAATAAATTACTTATTAATAGAAAATCATTTCATTTTGCCCCACAATATAAAACTCATCTGTATGTTGTACATTAGAGATGCATGTAAAATAAAGTCATTGAAAAAGGTTTACTATAAAGAATAAGGCAAAAATACGCAAATAAAAACTACAGATAGCAGGTAAAGTGATCCTAGTATTTGAGTTCAAGACTACAAGTATTAAAGATACCAAAGAAGAACATGATTTTTTTTTATTTAAAAAATTTTTTTAACGTTTATTTATTTTTGAGACAGAGAAGAGACAGAGCATGAACGGGGGAGGGTCAGAGAGAGAGAGGGAGACACAGAATCTGAAACAGGCTCCAGGCTCTGAGCTGTCAGCACAGAGCCCGACGTGGGGCTCGAACCCACGGACCGTGAGATCATGACCTGAGCCGAAGTCGGAGGCTTAACCGACTGAGCCACCCAGGCGCCCCAAGAAGAACATGATTTAATGTTAAAATCTATAATCCTCGGTGACAACACAGGAATAACATATGGATACTTAGGAATATTTATGCATCAAATAACACAACAATGACTCTTAGGAAATTAAAACTGCAGGTATTTCAAAGAGACTACAAAGAAAGCCACTAATAAGGAAACTATTACCAGCTCTTTTAATTAGAAGATAGATCAAGTGGACAAAAATAAGTAAGAGGGTAGAGTATCTAAATAAATAATCTATGGGATTGACGTTAAGATGTCTTACAGATTTGCTTTATGGATCATAAACGTTAAAAACATTTTCGTTTTATTTCTGGGGGAAAATGTCATACCAAGACAGATTTGTCAAAGGAGATGAGAATAAAGGTTTAGCCAAGATTGTGTCCACTTTCATTTACAATTGAATGACTTTACCCCCACTTCTCACACATTACATTCTGCATTTATTGCTTGCTCAACTGCATACTCTCTAGAGACTTGATCTTTCATAATCTGGAAAGGCAGAGGAAGTTATTTTTTCTTTATAAAAAACAACCAAAATTTACATGAGAAAACAGCATAAATAAAGTCAAAAGATAATTAACAAACTGGGAGAAAATATTTAAGACATATTTCAAACTGCTAACATCCCTAATATATAAAGAACTAACAAGAAAAAAAAAATTGAAGGAGCCAGGACCAAAGTCTTAGTAGGAAAGTATATATTTTTAACCTTCTTGCACTTGTAATTGTCTTAGCCTTCCATTTCTGGTGGGGAAAAATGCTTTTTGGTCACTAAAGTGTGTTTCAATTTTGAATAAAAATGGGAAATGAATTTTGCAAGAAACTAGCTTTTTACAGAAATAAAGCCACATAATTATATCGACATTAATTACAAATCACAGTAGCTTAAAGAAAAGAAGTCAGCGGTGCTTTTAGAGACAGAAGGTGACCAGATGAGTTGTTTGGGAAACCAGAGTGCAAATGTAACATAGAAAATCAATGTGCTCATGTGCATGTGCATGTGTGTATGAGTGAAATTACTACATATGACAGTTTTTTTAGGTGTACATCATATATGCCTTCTAATAGAGATACTAAGTATGAGTTTATTAAGCTAGGAGAAAGGAGTCAATTGTAGGCAGAATTTAGAATATGCAGTGAATTTTTGATGCCATTAATAGTCCCTTAATCCCATCTTTGAAATCTAATTCTCTCCTTCCTACTTTTTAAAATCTATTGTAATATCTCTTCACACACACTAAGTATTACCTGAATGATCACGGCTTAGAGGGCTATCTGAAGGGTATTTGCATTTTGCAAGTACTTGAAGTGTGAATGCCATGGGTCGGATATCAGAGAGACAATATAAAGGCCATCAGACCTTTCCAGAATTCTTGAAACCATGTTATGCTTACTCTGAGTAAAGCTGCCCTGTGCACATTTAGTTTAACCTAAAGCATGGCTACACATATCAATTGCTCTATCTCCTGGACTGCTTGAAGAGTGAACAGTTACTAAATCATCCTTCCTGTAACCATTTTTCTCTAATTTAAATCAAAAACTCAAATTCTCCCTAGTGTTTGTAGTTTTTTTATTTAGACTAAACAATACCCACTTATCCATTTTTAATACAAATAAATTTAGACAAATGTCAGAAAAGGTTCCACATCATAAATGAAATAAATTTAATTCTTTGAACTTTCTATGCCAATTTGCTTCCTAATAAGCTCGTCCATGTAAATTGCCCTAGCGATCTATGTCTGACTAATTCTGTCAGCTGCAGGGGAGATTATCTCTAAAATCTCATTACAATAATGACATTTAAAGATTATTTTTAAAATAAAAAGACCATTATTTAATGTTATAATAAAGAAAAATGTATCAATTTTCTTTCTTTATAGCATATATATTTTTGGTTATTGAAGTTTGGTAGGGATGACAAGTATATAAAGAGAACTACACATACTTCCGATTCCATAGAACTCATTCACATTAGCAGAATTAAGAAAAAATGACTATGGCTTCTATTAATTGATCATTCTCAGAATTGAAGCAAATTTAAAGATATTAGGTTTAAAAATTCCCCAGCTATTGGGACCAATATGGGGTTACTCTTTGAAGGACATAGCACATAAATATAATGAAAGCTCATATTGCTTTTGATTAAGAATATAATCTTTATTCACAGTTTACTGTCTGGTGGATAAGAAATATTACAAAGAGCAATGGATATTCCTTTTTTTCCCTGGTTTACATTTTTTTATTGTGGTAAGAACACAACATGAAATTGTTGAAATTTTAAACATACAATATAGTATTGTTGCCTGTAGGCACAATGTTGTACAGCAAGTATCTCAAACTTACTCATCTTGCATAACTAAAACTATACTCTTGAGATTCGTTGGATAAAAGAAAGGTTTCTGGGATTTTCCATTGCTCTGTGTAAGAGTGCATGTTCATATATATAAGGAAAAAGGATGATAGCTTTTGCATAATATAGTAAACTGGAAAGAGCAGTGAGATTAACTGAATCATTTCTGAGTTTGTAAATATTGCTACTTATAAAATGTCTAACTTTGGGATTCTTTTTTATAAAATCTTTAAAACAGACATCATAGCAACTGACTCTCAGAATTATGAGAAGAAGGAACATAAACAATGTACAGGTTTTGTTTTGTTTTTAATTGCAGAGTACTAACATACATAAGCTCATGTATTTTTATCAGAACTAATCTGATGTTTTATTGATGTACAATATTCTTTAGGGTATCTATTAGAAAATTACAATTTGGCACTAAAAGATTGCTTTTCCTGGTGCTGTGGTAGTATTGCTGTTGTTTCAGAGAACAAGTAAGAATTGATACAGATATAGAGATTCAAACCAATGTCATTTTCTTAAAAGTTATTACCTGTTACACGAACATTCACAGATTATACATTAGACACATACATCTCTTGATATATCAGGAAACCTTATTTTCTTTCTCAGTTATGTTAGTAATTTGGACTATCATTGGGCCTCAATTTTCCACAGATGGAAAATATCCAGAGAAGATCTTAATTTTATTCATACTGGACAAGATAGTGGCCAATGGAGGGTCGGGGAGAGCCAAAATTATGATGTGAAGTTAGACTTTGGAAAGTGCTGCCTACCTTACTTCAGGCAATACAGCTCTACGCTTATCTTCTCCAGTTTTGTGAAAGATTTATTATACAAAAACAGTTCCATACATGAAAATGAAAAGATCTTTGTGGCTCTAATCTCCTGTGATTAAACAACAACAACAACAACAACAACAACAACAACAACAAACTTCTAGCAACCCTCAGTTTGTTTAAAAACCCTGGTATGGAAAATTGAAAATCCTCCCATGTATAAGACAAATGTAGTGATTATAATACTTTCAGCCAGAAGAAGATAAAACAGTAGTTTCTATGATTTAATCCCATAGTATGATGAACGCATATTCACACATAATATCATGCATATCTCTCCTCATTTGCTATACTTTTACAGTGATGGTGATGGGACAGAACTAACCAGGAAAGGACTGTAAAATTCTGCAGGTAAGGCAGTCAAAAGAGGCTGGAAGAAACTGAAATATCAACCAAGAAAAGAGGAGTGGGTAAATAATACTACCATAGAACAATCTGGAATAGTCAAGCATCATAGGTTTATATCAACAGGATCAAACAGATATAGTGTAGAAGAGATTTCAGAATCTCTCTAGCATGGAATCCAGTTGTAGCAGCTGTGATCTCTGAGAGGTAGAAAAAAAGTGATGTCTGGGAAAAAGTGGCAGAAGTGTAATCTTTGTTGGTGAATGTGCTTTCTCTTTTATATTTACATGTTTCAATTGGCTCTGTTAAGGACTACTGTTTAAGTATGAACTAATATCTAAAGAGATTTATTTCAGCAAAAATGCCTTGAAAGTGGAAAGTTTGGGATGTACCATAGAAGTAGTTAAAAAGAAGTATGATGCATCTAGAATGACACAGATTTTCACAGAGAAACATGAAGGGAAAAACAGATAAATAGTAAATTTTCAAAGTTTTTTATATTGTTTATATTTAATTTGAATGTGTTTTATGCATTTAAATGAGACAAAATTATTTCTTTTTTTAAATGTTTATTTATTTTTGAGAGAGAAAGCACATGAAAGCACATGTGAGAAGGGGAGGCGCAGAGAGAGAGGGGATCAGAGAATCCTAAGTGGGCTCCACGCTGACAGCAGAGAGCCTTATATGGGGCTCGAACTCACGAACCCTGAGATCGTGACATGAGCCGAAGTCAGATGCTTAACTGACTGAGCCACCCAGGTTCCCCAAGACAAAATTATTTCTATAGTACCCAATGAAAATTTTGTAAGTGAAGAGGGCACAAAAAGACCCTAGTAAAATTTGACAATTTGTTCTGTTAATTTTTCCATCAAGAAGTACCTATGACATGCTAAACTCTGGACCATGATCACAATGATGAATAAAACAGCTGACTTGCTTTTGAAACAACATAGATTGTACAGGATATAAAAAGAAAGTAAATGGAATATAATATGGTAAACTCCACAAAAAAAAAAAAATAACAAAATGCTGTGTTAGCATAAATGAGAAATCCTTTTCCCAGTATTCATCTGACATACTTAAATTTTTATGGGTCAGAGGACTTATACTTTAACTCTTCATATTCAAATATGGCCAAGATAACAGCTGTACAGTCCAAAGTGAAAAATCAATTGGGTCTAAATAAATGCCTTGCCATTCACTGCTCTCAAAAGCATAGTGTATGTTATGTTGGATAAAAGCCAACTTGAGGTTTTAAGATAACAGCATGTTGCAGTTTGGCAGGGGTGAATCAATTGTCCTATCTTTAAAGCAGCATTGTATAATTTGATATTGGAATTCATTATTTAAAAATAATCATACAGAGAATAAACTGGTTTTAGTATAAATTAGAAATTATTTTAACTAATAAGACATATTCCTTGTATCACTCTTTTTCTTTTGAGCAATAGGTTGAATTTTTATTCATGATTATTCTTTTTTTAAAGAAAGTCGTCTTTATTAAAAGTAGCATTGTATTAGTAAAAATAAATTTGCTTTAAATATTTAAAAAATATATAAAAAATAACATAAAATTTCTAGAAAATTAAAGTTATAAGCTTTCAACTCTAATTCTTTACTTCATATGCCAGGGTATCATCCTTCATTAGCAGAATTAGAAAAGCTTGATGGACTACACTTTGCCAATTAGGAAAACTACTAAATTCCAATGCACAGACTACTGTTCCCTAGTGCTTTTTTTCAGAATACAGCAATAAACTTTACAATATAATTGTAAACTAAGGTCTAAATCAAATGATAATGTTTCCCAACTGTGCTGATTATGACTGTCTTCTTACCCTAATTAGTGTCACAGCATTAAGAGGACTTAATAGGACATCAGTGATGCTCAGAATGAGACATGATTGAAAGTCTGGTTTGATTACACTATTCTTGGATGCTACTGAAATTTTATATGGTCTTCCTACCTTCCTTTCTGTAGCAACAGACCAATAAAACACACACACACACACACACACACACACACACACACACACGCACACAAATGTAAAGCCTATAGAAATGGATAGATAATCATCTTTAGCTTTGTTTCTATATGTAGTTATAATGAAATGATAATTGTATATTTTTTCCTTCCTTGATCCTCTCAGATTGGAGAATTGGAGTAAGTTTATTTAGTTTATATAGTTAATTTCTTAAATTTTGACTTATTTAGAGATGATAAATAATTAATTTCCTACTTTCTTCATTTGTAATATATAGATGCAGCAATTTCTAGATTTCAAATTAGAACACTTTTCTTAAAAGTATTCACAATCCTATAGACACTAATGTTTTCTAAAACAGAGAAGTTGTAACTACTTTCCATGAGGTAAAAATAACCCTTTCCTCTTTTTCAGTATGGTCTTCATATGATTCTGTTGTGTTTCAGATAGTATCTTGAATCTGATTATGGAATTCAGTATTTTAAAGAGCTCTCTGTTCATGCAAATAAAACACAGAACCACACAAAACTTTTCAAAATACTAGATTCACTGGCCACCAATATATGAAAAGAATTAAAATGGAACTAGGCCTGCATACATGTAGAAAATGCACATTATTTTAGCAGAATCTTAAGTGAATTAATTACTTAATCAGCACTCTAATGACATTTATGGTATCAGGATATATGTCATTAGGCTTGTTCTGCATGGTAATACTAATTAGCATAATCATTTTGGAAAGAATGTCAAGTCCATCTCTATCACTGAGGGAACTCAACCTTGCTGGCCTTCATCAACTTCTATAATCAGTATTTTAATTTAAGAAATATATTGTAACTGTAAATTCAGTGATAACCTTAACTGTCCTACTACAGAGTTGTAAAGGAAAGTTTATCATTTCAGAGAGCAGGTATATTTTTATTTCTCCTTTCAATATTTCATTTTTTGCATATATGACTTTAATATATGAAATTACATTAAAATACATTAAAACTTAAAAGAAAGAATAATAACTATAGTATTTATAATCACATCACTTGACACATGCAGGTTTTTAAAAACTTTTTCTCCTGCTAATTTTATACAATTTTGTGCAATAGCATTAGGAACACAGTTGTAATTTCAAATTTTTTAAATTAACATTTTGTCATTACTAATTCTTCTTATAATTTCCAAAGTAATCATAATAAACATAATAATACTTATTCAAAAGGAGTACATCATATCTTCAAAGTAATGGGCTAAAGTTAATTAAATATTTATACTTTTATGATGTTTATGTTATATATTATTGATAATGTGGCAATGGATATCTTCATATATATTTTCCATTATTTCTTTTGTATAAATTCTTTTTTTTTTAAGTAAGCTCTGCACCCAATGTGGGGCTCGAACTCACAACCCTAGATCGATTCACATGCACTCCTGACTAAGCCAGCTAGACACTTCACTTTTGTATAAATTCTTATGAAGAAATTGGGGTCAGCCATTTCTGTGGCTGAAAATCATTTTATCATGCTGATTTTCAAAAAATTTTAATTTACACTACTACTACAGATTTATGAATTTACCATTTCAACAATGAACTTGCCAACATTAGTTGTCATAATCTTTAGTCACAAATTAATATGTACTAAATGGTTACTCTTTAGAGTTTAAATTTAATTAGATGTGTTTGGCTTGTTAAATTATCTTTGTTCATTTTATGTGAATATTTTAAGATATATGTTACTATGGAAAGACAAATGTAAAGCAGAAAGCAACATATGGAAGGAACTTTGAAAAGAAAGCTATTAAATCAAGAGAGTAGAGAAGAGGTTGAAAGGTAGTACACAAAACATCATGTCATAATTTTGGTTTGGCTTGTAGAAAGCCAATGATCAAGAACTGCTTAATCGATCAGAACACCAACAAGAGTACAGAGGAAAACAATGTTCCTGGTGGCAGTGTGAGATTTATTTGCTTCTTCCTAAAAATCCCATAATATGAACATATGCATTTTCAAAGAGAAAGAAAGATTCCTGATAATTTGATGTCCAGTCACAAGCAGAGTCAGGAATTGAACCTAGCTAAGTACTCTTTCTTCTATATCTGACTGCTCTCCTCCGACCACCCACCCTGCACAGGTGGCTATGTGTGCTTGTCACTTCAAGAACTTTAGAAATGGTTAAATGTAAGGTACAATTTGAGAGTATATATCTCCCAGCAAGGATCATCATTAACGGAATCTGAAACTTCCACTGCTAATTATCACTTTGGCTAAAGCATTCAAAGCTATTATTAGAATTAAAATAATACTGGGAAATTTGGATCAAAATTTAGGTCGTTGTTAGTTAGCACATGTAGTTTTCCATTTTATTCAGTCTTTTAAAGAAATGGACCACTAAACATATTGGTTTTGATGCCATAAACAACCAGAATCAATGTACTTTTTAGAGGGAAATACTGACAGAATGCCTTGATGATTCTCCTATAAGCTGAAACAGCAGGAGGAATACAGTACATTTTCAAGTGAAAGATGGCAGGGTGCTACTGAACCTAAAATGGGCGATAAAGATGGCTAGTTGGTCAGGCACAGCAACAAGCTTTCATATATTAAAATATTGCTTATAGGTGAATCAAATAGTAGAAACACATGGGCATATATGGGCATATACACAAATCTATGTAGACAAAACTATAAACATAATTGTTTTAAAATACTTAAATTATTTAAATATCTATCAAAATATCACTAAAAACCCCACTAAGTCTCATAAGCACCACACTATTTGTGTTTCCAGATATGTTTGGCCCTTTACCATTAACGCCAATTCAGTTGATACCTTGCTACTCTCCCATAATTCTTGTGCAAATTTCTAAGACAGCATTTATCACCTTTTGGTAATTCATTTACTTACACCGCTATCTTTGTCATTAGACCAGTAGATTCTAGAAGGCAAATAAATTACTTATTTGATGTTGTATTCCATGTTCGTACCTCAGTTCTTGGCACATAGCAGGAAAGAATAAATGTTTTTCATGTATGAATGAAAAACATCTATAAATGATAATGATGACATTATTGGAATATAAAGACATTTTTATCTCATTTTAAATTTTAGTGGGCAGGAACAATGTTGGTAAATAGTATATTTCAGGAACTCTATCATGTCTTTGTTCAGCAGTAAAGCACTACATTTCCTTTTTTCTCTATTTTATAGCTTTTTACTTGACATTGACTAATGGTAGACATAGCTTGAGCCCTGAAGAGAAAATCTATGTCCTTGATAGATACTAGTGACTCTGCATTTCCTCTAAGAAGTAGATCTTATGGTCTGTAAGACAAATACCAATGAGAATAAATTTAACCCAACACTAATAAGCATTTATCAGATCACAGGGGAGTGATTTGGTACTATATAATTTATTTGCTTTTAGAGAAATGCTCATAATACCTGGAATTGATATAGTGTTAATGAGAGGTATTTACAGAATTTCTAGAGAAGGAATATTGTTGTAGAAGAATAAAGTCAGAAGTATATTGTATTTAGATTTTGATGTGCACTGAATTCTGAATAACAAACTTAGCAGATGAAATGCAGTAGACATGGGAAGGCTTTTTGTTTTTTGTTTTTTGCTTTGTTTCATGTTTTTGTTTGTTAATTTTCTCTGAAGACCGTATTTCAATATGCTGCTGTGGCCAAGATGGCTGACAAACCCCTTTGTCATAAAGAGTGTTAAAAAAACAAAAAACCTCAAACAAACAACAACCAAAAAACCCAAAACAACAACAAAAAACCCTGCATATTTACTTTTGTAAACCATGTGCTTGTTCTGCTGGAATACTGTATGCAGTGAGATTTTGGTTGCTGTACATCAAGAATAAAAATGAGAAACATTCTAAAGAAAAAGCAGTATGAGAAGCTTCTGTTTGTGGGAAGGAGAGACCTGTATGTAAAGGTGGTGAAAATATCCCCCTTTCGTGCATCAGTAGCAACTGGTATTGTTTATAATTGTTTACTATAACATACATCAGAGTCCCAAAGATACCATCAATTTTGTTTCAACCATATATAATTTGAGTCATGGATTGTTTATTTTATTGTTTCATTTTCTTTTGTAGAGGTGGTGTTTTGTTTTGTTTTGGGAGAGAACTGGGCTTTTTTAGTTGAAATATTGTGATGAGAAAAAAGTCTGCTGAGGAACTTCTTATTCCTGGCTATAGACAATAATCTTGATTCTGACCAACTGACAGCTGTGAAAGGTGGTAAAAAGTATTGGAATAAATTTCATCAGTATGTGGGTTCGAACAGATATTATATATTATATATATAATGTGTATATATAATATACACATACATACATACATACTATCAGGGTAAAGTTTTTTAAAAGTATTTTTCTTTTAATGAAGGCTATTGCATGAGTGGCATGTGATACATTCCCCTCTGCTCTAGAAATAAAGGATTCAGTAAACAACTCATATGTCATGGGGTGCCTAGGCAGCACAGTTGGTTAAGCTCAGACTTCAGCTCAGGTCATGATCTTAAGGTTCGTAAGTTTGAGCACTGCATCAGGCTCTCTGCTCTCAGTGCCAAGCCCACTTTGAATACTCTGTCTCCTTCTCTCTCTGCCCCTCCCCCACTTGTTCTCTCTTTCCCACTCCCTCTCTCTCTCTCTCAAAAATAAATAAACATTAAAAAACCTAACTCAGATGTCATAATTTTCTATATGTTAGAGCTACTTTTATCTGTGAATATTAGAGCTATTTTTATCATGAACTACACATGCCTTGTAGGCTAAATATCTATATACTTTGTTCTTACTCATTCTGTACAAATATTATACACTATAATAGACTATGCAGTATGGGAGACGCTACCCTGAAGAATAGTATCGTATATGATGGAGAATGTATATACAAAAGTTTATAATAAAAGGTTAAAAGTGAGTCAAAAATGTGGTATAAAATTGTAAAGTCCTGTGATACATAAAAGGACTACATGGCTGTTGCCCTTATATATGGGGATAATTTATGAAATAAGATTATGTTTGATTTGAGTCTGATCGCATGGAGATAATCTGAAAATGAGATGTAGTGGGAGTGACAATATTTGAGAATCTGGATGTACAAGGTATAAGAAATTACATGGACAAATCCTCATGCAGACACAGGTTTGGTGTGTGTAAAAATTAGCTGGTAATTCATTTGAGAAATAAAGGTAGGCAAAATACTAGGAAATAAGATTTAAATATAAGAACATTTAATAAAGGAATTCTAAATACATTTTATCACCATGAAAAAATTGAGATGAACAGATTTTATAATGTCATGGATAATTTAATCATAAAGCTGTAAAGCAAGTACAGCCTAAGCAAAAGAAGTGGGCAATATATTGGCCAAACCTGAAATACTGTCTTCCAGAGAAAATGTCTACCTCAAGGGATGAAATTATACAGTTTTGCTGTTTTGTATTGTAGGATGGGAGAAAAACAATTTTCAAAATTTTAAATGGGGATTTAAGTATGAGCAATTTTCCCCAGAGGACTTACATATCTTAAGGACTCTTTCTTTGACCTGTAGTAATACTGAAATATTTCAGACTGGGACCCTATCCAATTTCTGGGTCAATAATGTACAAAGCACCTGTATTATGCTGAAGAAATATGAGAATCCATAAGCACATTTGAATCATAGCTATTTCAGGACAAAGCTTATAATAAGGACAATATATTCCACTCAAGTTACAAGTAAAATATGGTTACAGAATCTCTAACCCTGTTGCCTATCTGAGTGAGGGTTATTTGATTTTTCCAAGAATGTATAATTTTTACATTTACAAATTCAAACAATAATTGGTTAATAGTTCTCAAAGTCTGCTGTATCATTTGAAATGCATGAAAATAAATATTTAAGACTTAGTAATGAAAAGATATCTGTATATATTAATTTAAAAATTATATACATATATATAGTCATTAATTGGAAAGTAATCAACAAGAAAGCATCTATAAAATGTGTTCATTTTTAGAGAAATTCCATATAATCTAGGGATGGCCCATTCATGACAGATGTAAGGCATTTTACAAAGCAGTACTGAATGTTTCAGTCAAAAGTATTTATTCTATGCTGGAGATTTTATATAATGTGTTAAAATTGATTGTAATTATTTGTTTTATTCAGATTTGTTATGTTTTATTTACTTGTTTGATTATTTCAAACCTGTTACAGCAGAAATCCTTCTTTTGTGGTGGACTCTGGAGTAGTCATCTCTAGAGTGAAGACTACCTTTAACTAAAGTTCTTAGTTTCTACATGTATCTGTCCGTTTGGCAAAATGTAATTAGTCATCTGTGATTAAGAACTTTTATTGAAATATGTTTATTTCTAACTTGACTTGTCATACATAGCTATAACAATAGATTGGGGCCGTAAAGTCCAATGTGATTATAATAAGATTTAATAACATATAGAATAATTAAATATATACAAATAGATTTTAAATAGCTCTGAAATTACCCATAATTTAAAATATCACATAGATATCTATAAATAGCATAAATTGTAAACCTTTAGCTAATAGAATACTTAATGGAAGTGCAATACTCCTGTATCTGGCAGAAATAAAAAACTATTAATATACATAAACAAATAAATAAGCACACACACCATATATATACATATTATATATATATATACATATATATATACATATATGTCCTTTTTATGAGCTGACATAAAGCCAATTTATACATATATATAATACATATTATGCTCATTATTATTATTACACATCACATTATATATATATATATATAATTTATGTCAGTTATATCAATTCATATAATAGATATACTGTGTAACAGAAAAATGGAATAACCCTTACTCAAATAAGCAACAGGGTTAGAGATTCTTTATAATCTAATTTATATCCATATTTACTTGATTTGAATGGAAAATACTGTCCTCATTATAAGATTTACCCTAAAATGAATTGGTTTATGTGAATTTCAGGTCTCACTATAGAGAACTCTGAAATCCATAGAGCATACTGTCAGAAAGGGCAAATTGGAAACTGTACAGAACTGGATAATGTAGTCCATGAACTGAATATTTTCTTCCTCTAGGAATCCTCAATTCAGCTCTGAAGTTCTTTGAACTGATTGTATCAGGCCCACTTAGGTTATGGAGGATAATCTCATTTATTTAAAGTGAACTGATTGTAGATGTTAATGATAGGTACATAATAGCTTCACAACAATACCTAGATTATTGTCTGATTGAATAGCTGGGGTCTATATCTTGCCATGTTGAAACATAAAACTACTGCACACCACAAAGTTTGGGAAGAAAGCAAAGATATCCTCCCTGAACACTCCCTTGCAATATTTTATTGGAAATCCTAGCTAGTGCAATAGGGAAAGGAAGAAAAAAGTTATACATGTTGCAAGGGGAACAATAAAACTATCTGTACTCACAGTTGACCTATTTTTGAGAAATTCTGAAAGAAGCTACAAAGAAAACCCTTCTAGAACAAATAAGTTTATCAAGGTCAATAAGCAGTATCAATTGCTTTCCTTTACATGAGTAATGAATATTTGAAAGATGAAATTAAAAATTAATACTATTTACAATAGCATCTCCTCTCCTCCGCAAAAAAGTACTTAGGTATAAATCTAATAGTTGTGAAGGATGTATATTTAGAATAATACAAACACTGATGAAAGAAACCAAAAAAGATGGTGAGATGTTCTATGATCATGGATGAAAGGAGCAATATTGTTAAGCTGCCCGGTGTTCCCAATTTGATCTCTAGATTCAATGCACTCCCAACCAAAACTCCATCAAGGATTTTATAGACATTAACTCTAAAATTTATATGAAAAGGCAACAGAATGGCAAAAATAATTCTGAAAAAAAATAGGAACAAAGTTAAAAGACTAATTTTACCCAACTTTAGTTATCAAGGCATTGTTGTAATTGTAGAAGGATTGACACATAGATTATAAACCTTCAGTTGTCAAGACATTATGTTAATGGCAAAAGTATAGGAAATAGACCAATGGAACAGAAGACAGAGCACAGAAACAGACCCTATGAGCAAAAAAATAAACAAAAACCAAACACACAAAAAAAAGCTTCGTCAACTTATGTCTCACAAAGTATACACAAAAATGTTTCACAAAGTACACACAAAAATCAACCCAAAACAAATCTTTTACCTAAGTTTAAAACACAAAACTTCAAAACTTCTACACGTAAATATCTACATAACCTTGACTTGATGAGATTTTAGATTCAACATTAAAAACAATATCAATGAGAGAAAAGAAAAATGATGAATTTTTATCATTATCAAAATTAAAGACTTCTTCCCTGTGAAAGAAAGAGAAGCTACAACTTTGGACAGAGTATTTGCAAATCATATACCTAACAAATAACCTTTATCCAGGATGCCTATATATATACTCATATGACTCAAAAATAACAAATGACTTAACAAAAAAGATATACAGATGTCAAATAAACATATGAAAAGATGGCCATTGCATCATTTGTCATTAAGAAAATGCAAATTACAAGATCATTTCCTGTCATAACTCCACAATGTAAATTTTGCTCTAATGTTTTGTATCCTTTATCTTTCTGATATTTCCACTTCCTTTGGGTCTTCTGACTCTTAATTCTCAGAGCTCTGTTCCTTCAAACACACCTGTCCTCTAGCAACTTCACTTGTGGCTTCTTTCTGAAAAAAACGTGATTATATTTTCCTAGTTCATACTTCTATCACCTCCCTGATAGAAAACCTTTCTAATCCTTTTTGCATTCTTTTGCATTCTATCCATTTTTGCATCCTTATATTTTTTTTGATTGTTTATTTATTTTTGAGAGAGCGAGAGGGAAGGGACAGAGAGAGGGAGAGAGAATCCCAAGCAGGCTCCATGCTGTCAGTGCAAAGCCTGAGATGGGCATTCAACTCACAAACTGTGATATCGTGACCTGAGCCAAAATCAAGAGTCAGGCGCCTAAGAGACTGAGCCACCCAGGCGCCCCAGCATTATTACATCTTAATTTATCTGGAACAAGTTTCAATCTCAAACTGTACCTTATTTTAAGCATTTTAATTGTTATCACTCAGTAAGTAGTGCAATTTTATTAAACTTGAATTATTTAAAGTTCATTTGGATATTATGCAGAATTTTAGACATATGCTAGTTAAATAATGTAAGATACATAGAAATATATATTTTGTACACTACTTAGTTATCAAAAAACCTATAAATACATTTTCCTTCTTTCTGTGTCATTAACTTAATATATATTTCATACATTTTCTTTTAAAATGCATAATAAAAGGCATACTTAGGCAATAAAAATTAAGAATACAGGTTTATTTTCCCCTCAGAAAGTACTTTTTAGTCAAATTTGAGTTCACAAAGTGTTAGAAAATAAGTCTATCTAAGCCTCAGCAGATCAAATTCACTTTCCAATTTCCTTCCCTACAAGTGAATAAAATCAGTATAAATTCTGGATCTTGTCAGGGCTTGAGACAAATTCAGAATTTACTAATAAAAACTGAAGTGGAAAGATGCCTGGTAACAAATTTCAGAAGTCATTCTCTTACCTCAAACTAAATAAATAAAAATGAAGTCACACTACTTACAGGATATTGGGAGATGCTAGATCAGAAAAAAAAAAAGTGAATTCTCCGTAATAACACTCCTTAAGATGATTAAAAAAAGCTTCCTGATTTATTATTTACAATGAAAGTGGCATACATGGTAACTCTGTTTCTCATACCCATAACACTAAATATTCCCATTTATTTAAATTTAAGCATCGTATTTTTCATTGTCACACAACAATGTATCTGTTACTATAACTAAAAAAAATGGATCACTCTAAAGTATAAGGAAAATAACCAAATATACATGTGCAATTTTGTATGAAAATAAAAAGCTTTATTCACTTTTTAAAGTTTATTTATTTATGTTGAGAGAGAGAGAGAGAGAGAGAGAGAGAGAGAGAGAGAACAGGCACTTGAGCAAGGGTGGGGCAGAGAGAGAGGGAGACAGAGAATCCCAAGCAGGCTCCTAGCTGTCAGCACAGAGCCCCATGAGGGGCTCAAACTCACAAAAGCATGAGATCATGACCTGAGTGGAAATCAAGAGTCAGACACTAAACTGACTGAGCCATCCAGGCGCCCAGAAATAAAAAGTTTTAAATGTGCTAAGACTTACTTAGGAAATCTCTGAAATATATCTGAATGAGTATTAACAATAATTTTTATGCTATGGTTGCATGTGTTTGGGAAGGGAGGAGGTTGTATGGATACCACATAACTAGATATTGATATTTTTAGGATCTGTATTTTCCATTATAATTGATAGTTATACTATCAAGAGTCAATTATGCACTGACTCTTTATAATTATAATTACCCAAAATATAAGCCCTAAAATAAAAAAGAAGACAATTTTGTATTGCACATTTGCACACACGTTTTAGGCCTATAAAGGTGCACATAATTCTGTGGGTTTTAAAAGAAGCCTACAGATAATCCCTCCAATGGCCGCCATGAGTGACTTCATTGTCTGTGTCACCACTAGGAAGTGCCTACGAAACCACAAACTGTAAGACTAAACATAAGATTTAGTTATCTTTCTCCAAAGAACAAGAGAACTAATTTTATCATGCATTTTGTCACTGTTTATCTCAATCAACACTGGAATCTTACATTTCTGACTTTATCTCAAAACATCATTCCCCTTTCTAAGTCTAAGCCTTTTTTGTCTTTTTTTTTTTTTTTTTTTTAAGTATTTTAACCTCCCTGCTGAGGACCTTTATGTTTGTAATGTGTGCCTCTAGGGCTCTTCTCCATCTTTGTTTGATTCTTTCTCATGACTTTGGTCTCTCATCACATGCCAACACTCCAAAGAGACTTCCCCAGATCATCAAATCTAAAATATAGCCCACTCATACCCTCTCTCCATACTTCTTCCTTTCTGATCTCTTTGTAGAGTATTCCTCACTGTCTGGAATTATATTAATTTTATTAGTTAACATTTTTATTGCCATCTTCTTCCGCTAGCTTGTGAACTCCTTAAGGCAGAAACTTTGTCATTTTAACAGAAGGAATAAAATCTCTGATATAAAATGTAAGTAAAGTAGCAGACATCATAAAACAGTTTTTATCTCTCTACATATTTTGAACATAGCAAATAGGAAATAAGGTTGTATTAGAAATAATTATAAAGAAATTATTATATAACATGAAGCTATGATGGCAAATAAGATATTATTTGGAACATGCTTAAAAATGAAAATCAATATAATCACATTGGATTTGCATTTGCTTTACACAGATATAAAATATATACTTTATTGGGATGCTAAAATTTACACCTTGGGGAAAATGTGAAAATATAAATTCTGGTCATTTAAATGAAGATGGTAAGTGTTCAATGTGATAAAATCATGAACTGAGTTGAGTTTAATGTGAAATCATTTACTAGAAGAAAGTAGCACAGAGATCAATAGTTGCTCGGGGAAACAAACACATTCTGCTCAAAAGCATATAAATATTTAGCAGCATTTTTAGTGCAGAAAAGTTTTAGTCACCTGGATTATATTTGATTTTATCTTTTTGTTCTGCAGATCTAAAGTATGCATTGTGAATTTGTCATTTACGTTAATCTTGTGAATGATTGATAACTATTGGAAACACAAATGTTCACATACATAATTTAAACTGATGTATATTATATATTCCGTAAGCTAAATGAGAAGAACAAAAATCAATTTATCAATATTAACATTTGTGCAAAAGACCTCTTAAATTAATATTGACATAACTCTTTAAGACTAGTTGATGTCTCCTTTGAGGAAGCCAGACATTTTGCCTTGCAGCCTGTAAGTATTGACAAGGAATTGTGTAGGAAATAGACATATTATTTAACTGCATGTAGTCTAAAAAATATTATTTTATATAGAATATGGAAGAATAAAGATGATGATTTAGTGTGTTTCTTCTTTTGGTGATATTAATTCCTTTTTGGACATATTAGTTTTCTGTTGCTACTGTAACAAATCACCACAAATTGAGCAACTAAAAACAATACCAATTTATTAGCTTACAGTCAATAGGTGAGAAATTGAACACTGAGCATAGTGTACTGAGGTTTTCTGCCCAGGGTCTTACAAGGTAGAAATCAAGGTGCTGTAGACACTGTCTCACCTGGAGTTAGGGTCTTCCAAGCTTTTTCAGATTGTTGGCAGAATTCAGCTCCTGGATGCTATTTCTCCATGGGCTGACAGATTGTCTCTTTCATCTTCAAATAAGATGAAATTTCTTTATATTGTTGAATCCCCGTCATGCTTTGAATCTTTGACTTCCGCTGTCTCTGACCTCTAGATCCATATTTGAAGGGCTCATATAATTAGGTCAGGCTTGCCTAAATAATTCCCCTTTCTTAAAGTACACTTTTACATATAACATATCTCTATCATCCAGTAAAATCCATCAAATTTAATGTTTCTGGAATTATTCAGGGCATGCACACCAGGGGACATGATCCTGAGAGGCTATCTTAACATTCTGCCTGGTATCTGAGTAATGCAACCTGTCTAAAACACTTGCTCTTTTTTCTACATGAAAAAAATCAATTACATTCAAGCTAAATGTTTATTAAGAACATTTACTCTATTAAGAACTTTACTAGGATCTTTAGGGTGTGATATAGATAGATAGATATCACATATATATATATATAATTATATATAACATATATTTATTATATAATTATATATTTATATATTATATATAACATCTATTTTATCTCTAATAAATATATATTTATACATAAGCATTTTATATATAACTATACATTTTTAAACATATATAAATATAAAATAATTCTGCCCTAGAGAAACTTTTTGGGATTTTTTTAATAAGTGAAGAGAGGAGGTAGAATGGAAGTTATAAGATAAATGTGCCTCTCTAATATAAGTATGTAAGAAATATCATTTCTTTTTCATGAAAATGTTCACATTAATTCCCTGTGCACTCTTGCTGTCACACATGACATTCTCTCTGTGTTGTTTAATAATTCCAAATACAGTTAAAATATACACTTCCATCAAGATAACTTCTCAACCACCAAAAAACTGCTAGAATTGATTCATGAATTCAGCAAAGTTTCAGGATATAAAATCAACACACAGAAATCGGTTGCATTCCTATACACCAACAATGAGCTACAGAAAGAGAAGCCAAGGAATCGATCCCATTTACAGTTGCACCAAAACCCATAAAATACCTAGGAATAAATCTAACCAAAGAGGTGAAAAATCTATACATTGAAAATTATAGAAAGCTTATGAGAGAAATTGAAGAAGATACAAAAAAATGGTAAAAGATTCCATGCTCCTGGATAGGAAGAACAAATATTGTTAAAATGTTGATACTACCCAAAGCAATCTACATATTCAATGCAATCCCTATCAAAATAACACCAGCATTCTTCACAGAGCTAGAACAAATCATCCTAAAATTTGTATGGAACCAGAAAAGACCCCGAATAGCCAAAGCAATCTTGAAAAAGAAAACCAAAGCAGGAGGCATCACAATCCCAGACTTCAAGCTATATTACAAAGCTGTAATCATCAAGACAGCATGGTACTGGCATAAGAACAGACACTCAGATCAATGGAACAGAATAGAGAACACAGAAATGGACCCACAAATGTATGGCCAACTAATCTTTGACAAAGCAGGAAAGAATATCCAATGGAATAAAGACAGTCTCTTCAGGAAATGGTGCTGGGAAAACTGGACAGCAACATGCAGAAGAATGAACCTGGACCACTTTCTTACACCATACACAAAAATAAACTCAAAATGGATGAAAGACCTCAATGTAAAACAGGAAGCCATCAAAATCCTCGAGGAGAAAGCAGGCAAACCTCTCTGATCTTGCCCGCAGCAGTTTCTTACTCAGCATGTCTCTGGGGGCAAGGGAAACAAAAGCAAAAATGAACTACTGGGACCTCATCAAAATAAAAAGCTTCTGCACAGTGAAGGAAACAATCAGCAAAACTAAAAGGCAACCGACAGAATGGGAGAAGATATTTGTAAATGACATATCAGATAAAGGGTTAGTATCCAAAATCTACAAAGAACTTATCAAACTTGGGGCGCCTGGGTGGCTTAGTCGGTTGAGCGTCTGACTTCGGCTCAGGTCATGATCTCACGATTCATGGGTTCGAGCCCCACGTCAGGCTCTGTGCTGACTGCTTGCTTAGAGCCTGGATACTGCTTCAGATTCTGTATCTCCTTCTCTCTCTGCCTCTCCCCTGCTCATTTTGTCTCACTCTGTTTCTCAAAAATAAATAAATGTAAAAAAAATAAAATAAAAAAGAACTTATCAAACTCAACAGCCAAAAAACAAATAATCCAGTGAAGAAATGGGCAAAAGACATGAATAGACACTTCTCCAAAGACATCCAGATGGCCAACGGACACATGAAAAAATGTTCCACATCACTCATCATCAGGGAAATGCAAATCAAAAGATACCACAAAGAGATACCACCTTACACCTGTCAGAATGGCTACCATTAACAACTCAGGCAACAACAGATGTTGGCAAGGATGTGGACAACGAGGATCTCTTTTGCACTGTTGGTGGGAATGCAAGCTGGTGCAGCCACTCTGGATAACAGTATGGAGTTTTCTCAAAAAACTAAAAATAGAACTACCCTACAACCCGGCAATTGCACTACTAGTAATTTACCCATGGGATACAGGTGTACTGTTTCGAAGGGACACATGCACCCCCATGTTTATAGCAGCACTATCAACAATAGCCAACGTATGGAAAGAGCCCAAATGTCCATCCATGGATGAATGTATAAAGAAGATGTGGTATATATATATATATACAATGGAGTATTACTCGGCAGTCAAAAAGAATGAAATCTTGCCATTTGCAACTACGTGGATGGAACTGGAGGGTATTATGCTAAATGAGTCAGTCAGAGAAAGATAAAAATCATATGATTTCACTCATATGAGGACTTTAAGAAGTAAAACAGATGAACATAAGGGAAGGGAAACAAAAATAATATAAAAACAGGGAGGGGGACAAAATAGAGGAGACTCATAACTATGGAGAACAAACTGAGGGTTACAGGAGGGGTTATGGGAGGGGGGATGGGCTAAATGGGTAAGGGGCACTAAGGAATCTACTCCTGAAATCATTGTTGCACTATATGCTAACTAATTTGGATGTATACTAAAAAAAATAAAAAGTAAAATTAAAAAAAGAAAAAGAAAAAAAAAAAAAGATAACTTCTCCAAAAAAGCATACACCATGTTGTGAACATGATGTATTATATTTTTTTCTAAACATTCTAAAATTAGGCAGCTTGTATTTCTATGTATATACCATATACTTCCTATATTCTGAAAAGAACAACCTTCCTCTAACCATTTCTTTTTATTTCAATAATGTGCTCAGAAGTCATCCTCAAAATTCTTCGGGGGTAAGATTAAAATGACCATTTTTTTTTTTTTTTGTAGCTTCTCCTATTAGAAGGTGGATACCATTTCTCTCTTCACTGACTTTGGGATTTGCTTTGACCAATAGAATTCACAGAAATGAATTTTGTGTGAATTCTGAAAAAGGGCTCAAGAAACCTTCCATCTTCTGTTTCCATTTTCCTGATGCTCTGTAACTACTATGTAAAATCAGATTGGCATGTACATTCTAGGAGAGAAGACCACATGGAAAGAAAGGTCTCCTGAGAACTACCTAAGACCACCCAGTATTTTCAGTTGCCAGCTAACCAAATAATTAACTGAAGCTAACCTGCAACCATGTGTTGAATTTTATTAAATAATTTGAATTAATTATGTTCACATTAAATTATATTTTGTTGGCTTCCTGGTAAAATGAACTTTGTATTTTGTGTTATATTAGTCAAAACCATGGTGGGTGTGTATATATATATATACACACAACACACACATGTATACATATACACACATATATAAATAATAATAATTTGTAAGAATAATTTACTGAATATATAAAGAAGTATTTGTATTCCTTATCAGTAAGTCAGTCAAATTTCCATGAACAATGTTTTAACAACGGAACACAGCAGGGTATTAACAGCATGAGATATCAAGATCACAGCCCTTGTTTGGAATTTTGGCTTGGACATGTACTAACTCTAGGAACTTGAGTAAGTTATTTAGGCTATATTTCTTTTTCTTTTTTAAAAAAAATTATTTATTTATTTTGAAAGAGACAGAGAAAGAATGAGCGGGGGAAGGGCAGAGAGAGAGGGAGAGAGAAAATCCTAAGCAGGCTCCACGCTGCCAGCTGTTGGAGCCCAATGTGGGGTATCGTCAAACAAACTATGATGCCATGACCTGAGCTGAAACCAAGAGTCCATTGCTTAACCGACTGAGCCACCCAGGCACCCCAGTTATTTAGGCTATCTTATCCTTAGTTTTCTCATCGGTAAAATATAGGTGACTGATGCATTGGAAATTTGGTGAAGTAAATGAGTATGAACTATGTAACAGGTTTATACTGCCGTGTAACAAATTATTACATGCCTCACTTAAAACAACACACGTTATCATCTCACACTTTCCTGGGTCAGTCTGTTCATGGCTTAGCTGAGTTCTCTGCTTCAGGTTCTCATCAGGCAGCAATCTAGGTGTCAGCTAGTGCTGTGGTCTTATCAGGGACTTGATTAGAGAAAAAGCCTTTTCTAAACTCTGTCAAATCATTAGTCGCATTCATTTCTTTTTTGGCTGCAGGACTGAGGGTTTTAGTTTTGGTGATGCCCATGCTCAGCAACTAGAAACCTCCTCCAGTTCCTTGGCATGTAGACTTCTCCAACATGGTCACTTCATTCATTACAATTTGCTTCTTCAAAGTCAGAAATAGAGAGCAAGCAAATTTAATAACAAGATGGAATCTTACGTAATATTCCATAATTACAGTAGTGAAATGTCATCATCTTTGCCACATTCTACTGGTTATAAGTGACAGGTCTCATCCACACTAAAAGGGAGAGGATTACCCAAGGGTATAGATAAAATAAAGCAGGAATCATCATGGGTTATTAGGATCTCTCCACCAAAAGCCCAGGGTGTGGAACAGAGTAAGTACATAAACGTTAGCTGCCTAACAACTGTTCTAAAATGCACAGTGTAAAACAACAAAAATCTGACCAAAATAGTCATGAGTTATACATTTTTATCTTGTGATTCTTAAGCTCATCTACAAACAGAAATATTAATTGGTAATCGATTTAAAATATTCAAATGGGGGGTGTTTCTGGCTCAGTCAGTTAAGTATCCAACTCTTGATTTTTGGCTCAAGTCATGATCTCATGGGTTCGCTATCAGCACACAGCCTGCTAGGAATTCTGTCTTTTCTCTCTCTTTGCCCATCCCACCCCCATCTCAATAAATAAATAAATAAATAAATAAATAAGCATTAAAAAATATTCAAATGGAAAGACGACTGGAGCAGACACACTTAAAGATACGTGATTGGAACTACTTGTCACTGATAAATGAGCAGCTAACATACTTCAGATTGTGGGGTTTACTCATTTCGGCAAAGTCTTGAGTACAGTACAGAATTTGCAAAAATTGAGCCTAAGGCAATATATTTGTTTGGAACTGAAATCCATTGGTAGTTCTGATAAGGTTTAAGATAATCTATTATTCCACTTGTTATTGCCAAAATAAGTATTTAATTACGGGGGTTATCTTTTTTTTTTTTTTTTTTAATTTCTTTTTCCAGAATGGCTCCTGAGAGCTTTACCAACTTTAGGTTTTGGTAGACCTTGTATGAGAATGATTTGCATTTAGTTACTTTTTTGGGCAAGATTGAAAAACAATGCTCAGTTTATTTCCATGTAAAAGACATCATTTTTCCTCATTTGCATGCGGTTTTGTATTTAAATAATCAGACTTTTTGTTATTGCTGCTTTCTTATTAACCTTTTAATTCATGATTAATATCTTTCTTATTAAGTAAATTTTAAAACGGGAAAAAATCTCCAGGCAATTTAATATGAAATACAAAGGACAAAGTTATCTGCACCATCCACAGCAGTGAAATCGACACCACTGGAAGTGCTGAGTAAAAATCTGTTAAATAAGATCATTTTTCTTCCCAGTTATATTTCCCAGGGCTGAGAACATTAGAAATTTATATATACTTCTGCACACTGGTTATTTCTTATAGCATCAAATGAAGCCACAGTAGTAAGTATATCTATATTTTCCATGGACTACCTGATTCACTTTGATGATACAGAACTTCCACAGTGAGAGATGTGTGGCGACAAGGGTATCACCATTTCTCTCAAATGGCAAACAAAAAAAAAACTGTCTTAAAGCACCATTTTCTGTATAATATGAATGCTCTGCTTATTACAGAAACATAGGTCGCCAACATTTTAACAAACCAGTGATGTGAATTTTTAAATTTTATTTTTAAACCCGATATAACATTATGTCAACAAATCATTAGGGACTGTCCATAAGAATTTTATTTCACAGGATTGTACGTATAACTTCAAGAGGTAGTGAGAAAATGATGTTATGAAATCACAACCCCCATGCTCTCAACAAATATTTATAATAAGGGAAATTAATAAAACATAATTTTATGTTTTAATAAAACATAAATGCAGGGATTTAATAAAACATAAATGCAGGAGGTTACTGAAAACTTCTAATTTACATGTTAAGAATATTAGAAACATGTAAAAAGCTGTAATTTTGCATAATATCTGCTTTATGCACACAGTTTGGTTTAGCACCTATGAAGTAATTTTGACTTCAATAAAACTGGATTTCTGAGACTATAGTAATTTGACATAAAGTGGGTATCTGAATATAGTTTAGTAACTGAATTAGGTAAGTAGAAGAAAAATATTAAAAAAAACTTTTATAAAAAATGAAAAAAATCTAAAATATAATCATGAAAATGTCTTTTAAATCCACGCATTTCTTAACTTTTATAGTTTTGTGATAACAGACATTTAACACGATATTTCAGTGTAATAATTTTGGAGAGTGATGACTTTGATCATGTAATATCATTCCCACATTCAAATTAGCTGGAAAGTGGTAGGTGCATATGCCAGCTCACAGTAAAATTCACAAAGCTTCTCTCTTTTTATTAAATAAAATCATGTCAACTCTCTCAAAGGAAAGGTTTGAGGAAGTAAGTTAATTAGCACATATGGTCAAAATCCTTAATTCCTTATTAAGTACAAATTAGCTCTGCTGTAGGAAAAACACTCATAACTTGCTTCGGAATACATGAATTTATACATACATGCACAGCACACACTTCTACAGGGACAGTCTCACTGAGAATTTCCACATTGTCCTTCGGTGAGGGAGACACAATAAAGATCCCTACAGCGTGACCATCACTGTTAATTCTAGACATATGGATAGGGTAGGTACATTGTAAAGTTTTCCAAAGCACTCATAATCAGAAATAGACACTACAGGGGCGCCTGGGTGGCGCAGTCGGTTAAGCGTCCGACTTCAGCCAGGTCACGATCTCGCGGTCCGTGAGTTCGAGCCCCGCGTCAGGCTCTGGGCTGATGGCTCGGAGCCTGGAGCCTGGTTCCGATTCTGTGTCTCCCTCTCTCTCTGCCCCTCCCCCGTTCATGCTCTGTCTCTCTCTGTCCCAAAAATAAATAAAAAAAAAAACGTTGAAAAAAAAAATTAAAAAAAAAAAAAGAAATAGACACTACAGGATGATGAATAGGGTATTTTGAAAGGTAAGAATTCACTTATGTAATGAATAGGGGTTAACTGTAACAGATGGAAGATAATAAAGAGTAATGATAGCATAGATGAAACTAGACCTCAAACATTGAACAAGGTAATTTACAAAGGAGAGAAACTCAAGAAAACCAATGGCTCATTTGAACTGGAACTTACAGACAATTCAGAAAATAACTGGATCATCATAATAACTGGCTCATCATTCTTAGTCCTCTGACGATTCTGACCAAAATAACTGTAATATTAATATGAATTATCTCTTCTCTGTATGTTTTCTGCTTTTCCTTCCATTATCAATTATCTCCTAATATCCCATATTCAAATTCTCAAATATTTGAGGAAAGTTTTTAGACAACACAATCTCATATTTGCAGAGCTCCCTATAGGTCAAGTTCCTGCCCCAGTCTATTTTGCACATCTGTTTTCTTCATCATTGGTAATCCTCCCTCCCTCACTTTCTCTAACAGTATCACTTATCATTAGTTGTGACCATTTAAGAGCTTCTGTATGATGCAAGTGTGCCACTCACTCATGAATTCCTTATTGTTTCAATAAAAGGTGATCTTGTGAAATTTTCCAAGGAACATAGTCATCTGATAGGTCTTTGGATCTTTTAAAATAGAATGTGCATTTCATTCCTTCCTCAAAATCTGCCAAGGTAGTTCTAACATTTCCATCTTATACATCGTGGGCCATCGTTTTTTGCAAGTGTTTCAAGTTCCATTGCAGCATTGCATTAAGACAGGCTCCAGGGGCATTTAAACACCAATATAGGAGCTGTCTCCCTCTCAACAAAGTTTCCCTTATTCATATTTATACTCTATTTTTCCTGGTCCAGGATTTCAAGATGATTCCCAGTCATACTTTACATGATCTTACTGGTTACTGGTATATCTTATCTAGGTTTTGCTGTTTCTTTCATGAAAGATCCATTTCCTTTCCTGGCAGAACCTGCACTCCCCCTTTTGAACCATGCTCAGACCCTTTGTTATTTCTTGGTTAGTGGCCAAGGTAGAAGTGGGAAAAAATCTTGAAAAGGACAAGTACTATGCTACAAGGTATAGAGACCGCATCAAAGAGGATCTTTTCACATTAGGGATGGGAACGGGGAATTCAGCATTTCCAAGCTTATCTACCCATATGCTATGCCCCCATCACAAATTTCAGAATCAAACCTTTTTTTTTAATGTGAGAGGCCAGTTTTGGTTAGAAATTTACTGAAGCTGTGAATACAGGCTTTTCTGAAATTCTGATATCCCTTAATCAAGTTGTTTCCCTAATCTTCAGCTGTCCTTCAACTATAGAAGTTGAAGGTGTCTACAGAGATTACTGTAGATTATTTTTCCGTCCATTAAAGTGGTAAATTGCTGACCTATGCCTCTATATATCTGTATTCAATATATAGTGAAAAAACACATTTTTTCATTTTTTATATATTTTTTTCATTTTTTTATTCAAGAGAGAGAGAGTATGTGCATGAGTAGGGGAGTAGGAGAGAAGGACAGAGGAAGAGGGAAAAAATCTTAAGCAGAGCTCATGCTCAGTGCAGAGCCAGATGCTGGGCTTGATCCTATGATCCTGGGATCATGACCTGAGCTGAAATCAGGAGTTGGACATTCAACCAACTGAGCCACCCACGTGCCCTATTTTTTGTTCTTATAATTTTTATTTTCCGTGTATCTCTCAAATATTATAGATATTACATAATCCAGTGCTATTAAAAAGTTGTTTTTGGGTCTCTTGGGTGGCTCAGTAGGTTGAGCCTCTGACTTCGGCTCAGGTCATGATCTCACAGTCCATGAGTTTGAGCCCTGCATTGGGCTCTTTGCTGGCAGCTCAGAGCCCGGAGCCTGCTTCAGATTCTGTGTCTCCCTCTCTTTCTGCCCCTCCCCTGCTTATGCTCTGTCTCTGTCTGTCTCAAAAATAAAAACATTTAAAAAAATTTTTTTTTAAGTTTTTTAATGTTTGTTTATTTTTGAGCAGGGGGGTGCGGGGAGGGGCAGAGAGAGAGGGAGACAGAACCCTAAACAGGTTCCAGGCTCTGAGCTGTCAGCACAGAACCCGACTTGGGGCTCGAACTCACAAACCTAGAGATCATGAGCTGAGCCAACGTTGGACGCTCAAGCGACTGAGCCACCCATGCACCCCTATACTTGTTCATTTTGTATCTATTGTAGTTAGACAGCCTGAAATTATGAAAGAATGATTTGAAACATTATCCTACTTGCATAATATGCATTACCATGTTACACACATACACACAGAGAATTGGTTCCTTGTGTCAGAAACAGACTTTCGATTTACAAATTACTTTGTGCCAGTTCCCATTCTCCAAATCACCACAGGGTGAGGGGTGAAAGCATATGATGTCAACTCTATGTATTGCAGGGTATGTATCACAGGAGGGTAACCCCAAAACTATGAAACTGGGAGCTTATATAAGGTGGTTGGCACATCTATCTCTCCAGAGATGGAAAGAAATTGATGTTTGCTCTAGAATATAAATACATACTCTCTGGAAGGAGAAGGTCTGTAGGTTTACAACCCCTGGAATGTAAACAAATGGCTCCAGGGAAGACTGTCTATAAATTTCTCAGAAACGTCCAAGGCTTGCTTTTTTCCCTTCAATCATCCTTTACACAGATTGTCAGTAATCTTTGCTCAGTAAGCCCTGAATGTGAGAAAACATGAAAATATTTATGGAGCATTGTTTCCTGACATCTGCAACAAATATATTCATATATTTTTTTCCTTGTGCTTTGACTTTTTTCCCCTAAGTTTCATACATATAAGCAAGCAAAAATAGGTTACTTTCAACAAAATAAAATCAAACTAGGAACATATTTATTCCTTCAAAATGTCAATTACAAAGAAGATAATTGAGAGTTTTTATAATAATTCTTGGGAGAATTGCCATGACTCTAGACTCCCTTATGCATCCAAACTCTCAGTCACATGTTAAAAGCATAAGAAAAATCAGAAATATTTAAAAATATGTTTCGATCTTAAACTGTCTCCTCGGAAATACTAAATGGAGTAACTCTTTATGAATAGGTAACTTTTGTTTTTCCAGCTTATATATACATTTTTTAAAATAAATTACTGTCCATAATTGGTAGAAAGGTGAAAATAGTATATATTCCTTACATTTTATATGTATAGTTTATCTAGCTTAAAAAGTTATATAGCATTTTAAAAATACTTTTATATTAAATAAATGGAAAATAGGGACCTACTGTTTTTGGTATTACAATATATAGAAAGGACATGAGAATTTCATTTTTTAAATGAGACCATGAATTAAAGTAGGACAATAAACAATAAAACAATAAAAATTGTTTTTTATTTAGCATATACAACGTGATGGTGTGTTATTTAATGTATGTATATATTGTGAAATGATGACCACAATCAAGCTAATTAACACATCCATCACCTCACACCATTTTTTTTCCTTGCTGTTCTGAGAACACTTGAGATCTATTCTCTTAGCAAATTTCAAGTATACAATATAGTATTATTAATTATAGTCACCGTGTTGTACATTATATTCTCAGAACTCATTCATCTTATAAGTGAAAGCTTATACCCCTTGGCCAACATTTCCTCATTTTTCCACACCCTTAACCACCATTTACTCTCTGGTTCTGAGTTTGACAATTTATGAGTCTACATATAAGTGATATCATACAGTATTTGTCTTTCTCTATCTGGTTTATTTCACTTGGCATCATAAGCTCCAGTTTTGGGGCACCTGGGTGGCTCAGTCAGTTAAGCGTCCAACTTAGGCTTTGGTCATGATCTCGCAGTTCGTGGGTTCAAGCCCCATGTCGGGCTCTCTGCTTTGGATTCTGTGTCTACCTCTCTCCCTCATGCTGTCTCTCTCTCTCACTCTCTCAAAAATAAATAAACATTAAAAAATTTTTAAAAAGTAAGCTCAGTTTCACCAACGTTGTTGCAAATATCAAAATTTCTTCCTTTCTTTTTTTTAATGGCTGAATAGTATGCACAATAAGGAAGCAATCATAAAATAAAAGGCAACATATAGAATGGGAGAAAATATTTGCAAACCACATCTCTGATGAGGGGTTAATATCCAAAATATATTAGGAACTCATACAACTCAAAAGAAAACATAATTACTGGATTATAAAAAAAAAAGGGCAGAGGGCCTGAAGAGACATTTTTCCAAAGAAAACATACAAAGGCATGTACAAAGGTATTGAACATCACTAATGATCAGGGAAATGAAAATTAAACCACAATGAGACATTACCTCACACCTGTTAGGATAGTTATTATCTTAATAAGCTCTTTACTCTTCAAACCACATAGAGTTTGTTTAAATGTGTTTACATCATAATAAAGAACTAGGATAATTTGTGTAGCAATAAGTTATATTTCCAAAAGTTGATGGTGTTTATTATACAATAAATGCTAGAAAATATAGAGAGGAGATTTTTCAACAGTCAGAAGTATCAAATATAGTTTTTATCTAATATGTGGAAATCATATATTCTTTATTGCTTATATTTTTATTGACATCTTTCTTCTTAATAGCACTTGCACAGATATATGTGGTTAAGTGTAGCTTCCTCATTAAAAGACACATATGAGCACCCTTTCGCTTTGGTGTATAAAAAGGACACATCAGGTAGAAACCAGCATTTTTGTTACAGATTAGATTAGATTGCAGAGAATTACATGATCTATATTAGTGAGGGGACACTGTAGTGAATAAACTATTAAGGGTAATTCACCACAGGACAAAATACAGATGTATTAACTAAAAAAGTTTTTGCCCTTGTGGACTATTATGAGTGGAATTGTGTGCCCTACCCCTCATATGTTGAAATCCTAGCTCTTAGTACCTCAAAATGTCTCCCTATTTGGAAGTAGGGTCATTGCAGATATTATTAAGGTGAGATCAGGCTGGAGTAGGACAGGTTCCTAATCCAACATGACTGGTGTACATATACAAAGGGGAGATTTGGACACGGCCACAGACATAATGAAAATGGCACGTGAACATGAAGATAGAGATTGAGGTGATGCAAAAAGTAATGCCAAAGATGGCCAGCAAACTACCAGTAGCTAGGACAGAGTCATGGAATGGATTCTCCCCACGGCCCTTAGAAAAAACCAACACTGCCAACACCCTGACCTCGGACTTCTAGCCTACAAAACTGTGAGACAATACGTTTTTGTGTTTTAAACCACCTAAATTGTGGTACTTTCTTATGGCAGCCCCAGCAAACTAATACATGGCCTTTGTATCCTTCCTTTCTACAAAGAATCAATGGCAGTCATATTCATTCACATATTCATTCACCTTAGGAAAGAGAAAGGGCACATATTCATTCACCTTAGGAAAGAGAAGATTAAAGGGCCCAGAAAGTATAAAGAAGTCAACTGATCTAATCAGATGTTTGGAATCTTAATATAGAATAGAACTTTGAAATCAAAGGTGTTGATTTATAGAGATCTGGGAGACTGAGATTAATGTCATTCTTCTTCTTGTTCTTCTTGTTCTTGTTCTTCTTCTTCTTCTTCTTCTTCTTTTTTTTCTATTCCAAAGCCTGAGTATGATAAAACAAAACCTGATACTTGAACAGAGAGAATTTAAAAGTTTCATCTTCACCCTCAGGACTTGGGAAAAGTCATATATTTGAGAGAGGGTTTCCCAGGTTTGAAAGCAAGACTTAGTCTGCTTGTAGGATAGCTGAAAATTAGGACAGTAGTTTAGTGGACGTCCCCTTCTGTGCATGGTTATTTTGAAAGGGCTCTGCTTTCTACCTTACTAGAAAATTTAGGAAATTCGCCAAACCAAGGAATAAAATGGGGTGACCTAAGGAAGTGCAACACTCCATATAGCATCATACCAGTATCAGAGACTGGCAATCACTAAATAAGCTGTCTAGCTAAGTGCCTGAGAGCAGCCTAGCAGAATTCTGAGCTGCCCACATGATTACAGCCAAATGTCACTTCTCTAGAGTATAGTGCAGAAGTAACTGAGAGAAAACAAATAGAATATATATATGCCTTGGGTTTGCATCAAAATACGGATAATGAGGAATTACTAGGAGGCAAGGTTATCACAGAATATGCTAGAAGATAAGAATGCTAAAGGCTATTCAAAGATTGTTCATTTCAGCAGAAGCCTGAGTGGACAGATCCTAATGTATGAGAACCAGATTCCTCCCTTGTATCTAGGGAGATGATGAAAACAGAAATGTGAAAACTAAAATTGCTTTGCATGCAAAAAGACAGTGGGAAAACAGATAAACAAACATAGAAATTAATGGGCACAGGTGAAGGGAATAAGGTAAATATATTAAAGATACGTATAATATGCATGTATTATATATACATTATCATATTATGCATAATGTATATAATTTATACATATGTATAATACAGGTATCTATGTTATATATTATACATATAAAATGTGCCTAAATATATGTATATGTTATACATATGTAATATGTATAGAATATATATTATACATCATAGTACACATATGTGTACAATATATATATATATAATGTATGTATCGACTGTTAAGATCATAACATACATGATATAATTAGATCATATAGCACATTTTATTTATATATATATATATATATATATATATATATATATATATATATACCTTTATTATATATTGTGCATTATATACCTCTACTTGCTGATCTCATTTGATTTTTGACAGCTTATTATCTGATTCTAGTGATCAAGGAAGGTCAGATATGGCTACCTTCATCATATAGCTAAAAACACTAAAAGCTCTGAGAGATTAAGAATATTATTCAATATATATGTAATAAATCACAGGGATGGAACTAGTTACTTTACTTTCCATACAGTGCCATAAAATGATTAGGGTGCATTAAGCATTCTACTCTCTAGGTTGCACTTAGCCCCTGTTTTATCTTCCAAAAGAGAAACCTGATGTTCCTCTAAATATAGTGGATCTGTTTTCTTTTTCCAAATATTGTTGCATCAGATTCAGAGCTAATATTATATGCTTCACCCTTTCTATAAAAAAGAAATTACAGTTTTCCCAGTTAAATTGAAATCCTATGGGAAATAATGAGCATTCTGCATATTCTTTGCCCTGTTATTCAGGTTATGCAAGTTCTTACACTGATCTCTAAAGTTTCTTATAAATGCAATTGTTATCTGATGGCATTAGGCCCAGTACACATGAAGCCATTATGTCAGTCAGCCCTAAACAGCAGTCTCTCAATATGCTAAGTAGCATATAGGGAGAGGAATAACTTGATCCTAAAGTAATACAAAATGGAATCAATGTTTATATTTAACTCAACTTGATTAGAAGATATGAAGAAACTTTTCTGGGCAAGTTACTCTTTGTGATTATACAGTGGAGTAAAAAATGAACAAGTCACTCAGTAATAACGATGGTGGAAAAGGCATGATGAATAATGGCAGCTAAATTTTTAGAGGATAAAAATGCGCCATGTACTATGCTAAAGTTTCACATGCATTGTGTAACTTAAATGTCATGACACTCCTATGAGATTTTTATCTTTATTATCATACATAGATAGATACATGAGTCAACACAGTTAAGTAACATCTTCAAGTGCTACAGGCCTATTCATTCTTGGAGCCAGATTTAAACTTTTGTCTGTCTGACCTCAGGTTCCAAGCTCTTAACTGGCAAAAATCAGTAATTGCATAATCAGTATCACAAATTACTATTTGAAGACATCCCTTTTATTTTTTTCCCCCCAACCATCCAAACATGACTCTCAAGTAATATATTGTCACAAAATTGTATGTTTGATTTGGCCCTTTGTCAAAAGGTAGCTGCCCCACATTAAAAAAAAAAAAGAAAAAGAAAAAAAAGAGAGGAAAAATTAGCAGTGTCTCTCAAGCCTATTAGTACTGCAAACTTCTTCCTATTAGCTAACGTATGAGCCAGCCCTTAAGTTAATGTTTATTTTTACTTTATATCTCAACTTATGAAAATATTTCTGAGCTCTATCCTGTAATAGAAAAATGCAACAGGGGCGCCTGGCTGGCTCAGTGGGTAGAGCACACAGCTCTTGATCTTGGAGTTGTGAGTTCGAGCCCCATGTTGGGTGTAGAGATTATTTAAAAATAAAAAAATCTTTACAGAAAAAAAAGGAAAAAAAGAGAAAATGTTACAAAAACTAAGTACTCTAAGTATTCTATTGTAATGAGAAACTCCATCTTACAGACCTTAAGTATTAAAGTTCTGAATAGGATAGAAGACAGTACTGAACACTTAATCCTTAACAAACTCTACATTACAAACTCCCTACAGCATCACCCTTACTCATGTGAGGGACCCCTACAAACCAAAGAACTCTGTATCTGTTCCTGGAGGATTGGAAAAAGGCCATTATAAATTTGACAACACTTAAAAGAAGACAACAGACCCTAGACCTGAAAAGGGAAAATCAAAAGCCTGTCAGCACAAATTATTCAGAACTTCTCAAATCCTAGCAGAGTGAGTTGGTCTCTGGAGAATCTAAATCCTGAAATTATTTTTAGCTCAAAACCACCACTCAGAATTCTACTCCAATCCCAACAGAAAGGTGTCCTAGCAGATAAAGCATAGGTAGTAGTCTCTCCTTCTAGCGATTGGAGCAAACAGAGAAGTGTGCGATCTCTGTGTGTTTCTAGCCACTGATCCATAACCTTGAAGCATTAGGTTTTAATGCACAAAGACATCTGTCTATTTTCAGTGACATAGGGCTATCTTCCCTAATATTGATTTAAATACCTTTTTCAATGAAAAGAATAATTTATTCCCAAGCCCCTCCCAAGAACATTTCTCATCTGAAGTGACCCATATTTTAAAAGGACTTAAACATCTATTCTTTTAGAAACATCATTTTTCTCTCTTCTTTCCCTTTCCTTTCTTCTTCCTTCCTTTCTTCTCACTTCCTTCCCTCACTTCCTCACTTCCTTCCTTCCTCCCTTCTTTTCTTCCTTTCTTCCTCCATTCCTCCCTCCCCCTTTCTTTCCTTCTCTCCCTCTCTCCCTACTTCTTTTTTTTTTTTTATTTTCTGGAGAATAGTTTATCTCATTTATGTTACATGAGGAAGGTGGCTACTAAATATATACTTTTTGTCATGAAAATGAGAATAGCAAATTGTATGGTTTTATTTATTTATTTATTTTTAATTTTTTTTTTCAACGTTTTTTATTTATTTTTGGGACAGAGAGAGACAGAGCATGAACGGGGGAGGGGCAGAGAGAGAGGGAGACACAGAATCGGAAACAGGCTCCAGGCTCCGAGCCATCAGCCCAGAGCCTGACGCGGGGCTCGAACTCACGGACCGCGAGATCGTGACCTGGCTGAAGTCGGACTCTTAACCGACTGCACCACCCAGGCACCCCTATATGGTTTTAAATAAATATGAGTTCATTGAGAAGATACACTCATTTCCTGCTAATTTCAGTGAGACTAGTAGGAGGTCAGCCTAATTCTCGTGGCCATCTGTGGACTCCTGTGATGTGCTGTGAACAGTCCATTCCATTCATACTGACATTGATATACTTTCCATTCTATGGCTGGCAGTGAAATGAATTTCAAAACGTAAGTGTCTGTTTTCTAAAATATATCATCTTAAAATGCACAACTGCTATGACTTCTGCTTTCATATTGTAAGAAAATCTAATTTAAACTTTTAAAGAATGACCATTAACTCCAAACCTAATGAAAAAAAAAGGAAGAATGAAAAGGAAACTATAAGAATTGTTTTATCCCTTAGTATATAATGGTAATTGATGTTAACAATAGTTATTAAAACATTGCAAGAGAAATATTTATGAATAGTTTGTGAAAATAAAAATTATTTTTAGTATGATTTCATATTAGACTTGCTTATATTTCCTATTTTCTTAAATTGGTTATTTCTAAATTAATCAGAACATACTGATTCCCAGTCACTTTGTACAAACGAATGTTTACTATAACCATGTGTTCTGTGAAGTATGCATTTCCACAAAGCCTGTATTTTTATGGTTTTATAGATAATATAATATAAATAAGTAAGCTCTCAATAAATGCATAATGACTTACAAATAGCCTCAGAAGATTTTGCTCAAAATTTTGCTCAGTTTTGAAGGAAATTTTAATTACAGGAGTGTACTAAAAGCATTCAGATAATTACTGTTGGAAAATATTCCTTTTCCAAAACTAAATAATTCTTACTGGTATTGCCTGAAATTTTACTTTTTTCTAAATATTTTGTTATATGGTTGTTTTTCCTATAGTTTTACCTAACCCCTTAGGTAATACATGTGATTAAAAAATAATAGTAAGTGAAGCACTGTATAAATGCTTATCTGTTTTTTGTACTATTTTGGAAGGACATTTCTTTTTCTTTTTTTAAAGGTTTTTTACTTTTTTTAAAAAAGTAATCTCTACACCCAATGTGGGGCTTGAACTTATAACCTAAAGATCAAGAGTCGCATGCTCTCCCAATTGAGCCAGCCAGGTGCCCCTGGAAGAATATTTCTGAGGAGTTTGTACTTATAAAGCCACAGCATTATTTACTTTGTATATTGTTCTTAAGAAAATTGACAAAGAAAATCTATCTTTGATCTCAGCGGGAAGCCACCTGACCATTCATAGTGATTAAGGTGTCCTCTTCAGACTTCCATAGGCAGCAGAAAATGCCCAGAGAGAAGGTCATGGGCAGAGATTCTGGCAAATGAACTGACCTCACCTGCCACAACGAACACACAATTGCATAATCCTAGTATTTACACAAACCCTTCTTGTTCTTTGCATAAACTAGTGTTATATTTTTGTGTTCAGTAGCTGTGAATTTGGGCAACTGGTTCTACTAATCTTTCCACAATAGCTTCAGCACTCCCTCTTGTTTCTAATATTATTTTGTTTTTAATTTTTTGTGACCATATTGTTATTGTTAAGTGATCTGGTTTCAGTCCAATTGAAAAGGGAAAGACAAATACAACTATCTGGTACTTTTGAAGCCAGTAGATGTATATCCCTGCTTGATTTAATGATGCTATAAACTTGGAAGAGTATAGGCACTAGAGATAGGCTCAAATTTTTCCCTACTGTCAAGGAAAGTAGTTATAAGCACACAAAATTTTTGTGCAAAAATAGTCAATAAATTTCCCACCTGTATTATTTTCTTTTCAGAAATTAATAACCATAAGTGAACTCAAAATTATAGAAGGGTATTTTTCATACATGCAGATTAACAGACACAGAATTGCATCATATTAATTACTTTGTTATGTGCAATTATAGTAACCACACCATATATTTAATCTCTGAGTGACATTTTAGCACTGCTTATAGTACAATATCTATAAAAATTATTAAAATGTTTTCTTGGTGGTTAAGCTGTTTAAGAGTCCTCTGATCAATGATACTCTAATAAGGCTAGAAGTGGAAGTTTAAAAAAGGGTGTGTTTTATTGAAGAAAACATTCTTTTAATTTTGGTATATATGTATACATATACACAGATGTATACATATATATTCAAAAGTAAAACATTAATATATTACCAAATATATATTATATATTAGTGTAAAATATATATTTAGTAAAAATATTAGTATTATATATATATATATATATATATAGAGAGAGAGAGAGAGAGAGAGAGAGAGTGTGTGTATATGTGTATATATGTATGTGTGCGTGTGTATGTGTGTTTATATACATACACATATATAGGGAGAGAGAGAATTTGTGAGGGCTTTGTTTGTTTACCTGTGCATGATTAAGAGAGGAAAGGGACAGGGGTAGGAATGATAAATGATAATGGAGGCTTAATATAATTATTGGTAGTCTTAAAGTTTGTTTTATTAATTGTTAAATCTCAGATGAAAATTCAGAAATACTCAGAGCAGCCCATCAAGTTGATGATCTAACCTAGCCCCACTCCAGCAATACATGAAAGGCTACATTTTTACCTACTGTAGTTCTTTGACATATTCAGCAAGAAGAGTAATGTATTGATCCTTTTTATTGTGTCATGTTTTGTTATAAATTATAAATAATTTGTCAATTTACTCCTATTTAGACTTTTTTTTTTCTTTAGGATTTCACTCCATTGAATTTTCAAGACAAAGAAAAACCTGTACCAGTCCCCTTTCCTTTTAACCAAATCTAATATGTCTGAATGCATTAGTACTCTCTGTTTCCTCCAAAGATAATTGGCAGACATTGATGTCTTTCCTTTTAAGTAACTGCCAAAGAGTACACTAAAAAGCTCTAGGAAATCTAGTAAGCCATTTGTAATGATGTCAATAGGTTCAAATATCACACTAACAATGAATCACTCTTCCATTAACAAAATTATTTCTAAAATTGCCATCATCATTATTTCAATAAATGAACATGTTATATCATTACTGAGGTAGGCTTTTTGATTTCTTTGCAAACATTAATATAAAATGTGATTTTCCCTATAAACCATGTCCATATAAACTGAGAAAACATTACTAACAATAAATGTAATTGATGCTAAATAATCTACCAAAGCATTTGAAAACAATTTATAAATTTTTTTCTTCTTCTCAGACTAGGGAGGGGAAAGCAAGTAACATTAAGTTGTAGTTATTTTAAAGGACTTTTCTATATCTTTTTCACTTTTAATGAATAATCATATTTAAAGTTCATATATCATAATTTAATCATGTTGGTATTTAAAATAAGTATATAATTATATAAATATATTTGAAAGCTTTAATTCACACAAATGTATCTAATACATTAAATTGCCTACATAATTAAAATAACTTTTCTTAAGATAGAATGTTTATTCTCTATATCGAGATGATAAACTCCATAATTATATAAAATTATTATTTAGGTCTTCACAAAGTAAGATTATTAGAGTTCTTGCTAAACAAAAGTTTGATAGTGTGGGCACTGATTAGACACAAGAATAGATTCATTTGTGAAAACAGAGTTGTTTGTATTGGATGCTAGAAAACAGAATACATAGGTCTCAGAAAGTAGAAAATAGAACAAATCCCTTCTCCTTTCCCCTGTCTTTGTTCTTAAGAGTATATTGAAGCTCACCTTCTAAGTTTTTTAAGTTTTTTTGAAAGTTATTTTGAAAGAGAGAGAGAGAGCAAGCAGGGAAGGGGCAGAGAGAGAGAGGGAGCATCCCAAACAGACTCCACACCACCAGTGCAGAGTCCGATGCGGGGCTTGAACTCACAAACTGCAAACCTTGAGATCATGCCCTGAGCTGAAATCAAGAGTCGGATGCTTAACCGACTGAATCACCCAGGCACTCACATTCTAATTCTTAGGAAGAAAAGACTGTAAACTGAGATAATAGTCAAAAAGCATTAAAAGAGACAGGAAATCATCCAAGTAGAGAAAATGCTCAGACTACATATTAAACAAACTTGTACCAGATCAACTGTAATTTCCACTGGACTTCATTCTTATATTCAAGACATTTCAGTTTTCACATAGGTTTTTATGAGCACATTACACATGAATTGTTTAGATTAAAGAACCATAAGGCACCCCAAGGACACAGTCTGAGGCAAACTTAGTAGGGACACAACAGGTACTTGATGACTAAATACTAAATACATGACTTATTACCTAAAATGTTCTGTGATAAACAAAGGATTGATGTTTTAAATGGCAAAACAAAACAAAAACACAAAAAGAAAAACCAAATAAAAAAACAATGTAAAAATATAAAGAATTTTTAAAAAAATTTAAAAAATGGGTACATGCTATTTAAAATGTGTATTTTCGAAAACAGTTGTGAGAGTATCTCTGTCCTGTTAGTTTCTTCACTTATAAAATTAAAAAAAAATGGCAGTTGTTATTTCATCATAGGGATGTTGTGAAGATTAAATTAGGTTATATGTATGAAGTATTTAGTCCAATGATGGAATATGGTAGGAGATCTACTTTGTATTGTTGTTGTTGTTGTTATTATTATTATTCTCTGATACCCATTCTGTGTCCTGAGTCAGCATTTCAAGACTAGTAGAACCCGAGTGTATGAAGGCAGAACCTTTATTTCACGTGACAACACTTCAATTCTCCCTTATGAAACAAGCCTGCTAATTAGTTTCCGCTTATGTGACCTCGCCAGCATCTAAACCTCCAAAACATAAGAAAGCAGCCCATCACTTATGAAGGGTCATAAAATAGAGAGGACAGAAGAATGTTTTTCCAAATGGCTAAGATACAAAAATGTGCATTACTACTTCAATTGTTATAAGCAATGACATGAATCCCACAGATTTTCACTTTTAGCATGAGTAACTGACTATTAATCTATTAAGATAATTATTAGCATTATAGACATTTGATATTCATTTCCTAGAAAAAAAAAAGAAAAGAAAAGCAAATAACAGAAACTTACATTAAAGATTTTATTCAGCATTCTGCTAAGACCAGCTGTCACACAATGCTTGGCAATGTTACAAAGCTCCTATCTGCATGCGCATTCACACAAATATTAAGAGTCCCTCTGCATTTTATGATGCATGTTGCATTTTTTAGTGCAGCATCTGTGTTGTCTTTAGTGTGTTATGACTTTTAATCCTTGAGTTAATATATTTATAAATATGTTGTTCTGATTTGGATTTTTTGATTATTTTGTTTCCAGATAAATGTTGCATCTTTAAATATTTTATTAAATTGTTGCCAATGTGATTTCCACAGGAAAATGCATGGACTTAATTTTTACTATGATCTGTTTAAATTTATTTTAAAAAATCAGTAAAAAAGAATACTAGTACATTTACAGTTGTGATTGTCATAATTAAAGATCAACTGATACTTTTTTAATAATAGAAATATTTGACACAATATGTAATGATTATTCATAATTCTATGAAATTCCAAAACAATGCTAAGAAAATAATCCTTTTGAAGTTCACATATTCAATCAATATTTTTTTTTAATTAATTTTTAATTTTTATTTTTGAGAGAGACAGGGAGAGAGAGAGCGCAAACAGGTAGAGAGAGAGGGAGACACAGAATCTGAAGCAGGCTCCAGGCTCTGAGCTGTCAGCACAGAACCCTATGCGGAGCTTGAACTCATGAACCATGCGATTATGACCTGAGCCAAAGTCGGATGCTCAACCGGCTGAGCCACCCAGGCATCCCATTTTTTTCTTAATTTAAAATGAAGTTAGTTAACACACAGTTTAATAATGGTTTCGGGATCCAGTAAGTCTTATTTAATTATTCAACTGCTGAAAACCTCTGAAATATCTGAAATATCTTTGAAAGAGCACTGCAATTACAATCCCAGCTGTGTAGGGGGGCCTGGGTGGCTCAGTTGGTTAAGAGTCCAATTTAGGCTCAGGTCATGATCTCGCGGTCTGTGAGTTTGAGCCCCGAGTCGGGCTCTGTGGTGGCAGCTCAGAGCCTGGAGCCTGCTTCGGTTTCTGTGTCTCCTTCTCATTCTGTCCCACCCATTTGAGCTGTCTCCCTCTTGCTCTCTCTCAAATATAAATAAACATTAAAAAATACAAAAATAAAAAAGCAATTCCAGCTGTGTAAGATTTTGCAGGTTAATTTGGTTTTCTTTCTGTATTAAATTTTTTATTTGCCTTTTAACTTTAATTTTGGAAATAATCAATACCTAAAGAAGTTGTAAAGATAATACAGAGAAGACTCTTACTCTTCACCCAGTTTCCCCTACTGGTTACATCTTA
Organism: Neofelis nebulosa; assembly: GCF_028018385.1. Classification (NCBI taxonomy): domain Eukaryota; kingdom Metazoa; phylum Chordata; class Mammalia; order Carnivora; family Felidae; genus Neofelis; species Neofelis nebulosa. Next base: position 31,960,448 of record NC_080785.1, read on the forward strand.
CATAATTATAATACAATATCAAAAATAGAAATTTTGACATTGGAACGATGTATGTGTATAATTCCGTGTCATTTTGTCACAAATGTAAATTTGTGTAATCAATAGCACAGTGTAGATACAGGACTATTCCATGCCCCAGTAATTTCCCTCATGGTTCTTTTTTTTTTAAATTTTTTTTAACATTTATTTATTATTGAGAGAGAGACACAGAGCATGAGCAGGGGAGGGGCCGAGAGACAGACACAGAATCCGAAGCAGGCTCCAGGCTCTGAGCTGTCAGCACAGAGCCCGACGCGGGGCTTGAACACACAAACCGCGAGATCATGACTTGAGCCGAAGTCGGACGCTTAACCGACTGAGCCACCCAGGCACCCCCCTCATGGTTCTTTTTTAACAATCAAACCTGCGCCCAGTTGACCACTTCTAACAGCTGGCAAGACCTAATGTATTTTTCATCTCTATAATTTTGTCATTTCAAGAATGCTATATAAATGGAATCATACGTCGTGCAACTAAGTTTTTCCACTCAACATGTCTTTGAGATCCATACAATTTGTTGCATGTTACTGACAAATAAACACTTATTATTTATCAGTAGTATTTCATGGTATGGATGTACAACAGAGAGACATTTTTACGTTTCCACTTCTTGGCTATTGCAAATAAAACTGTTATAAACAATTATGTACAAGTATCTGTGTGGACGTAGGTTTTCATTTTTCTGAGATAAACTGTAGGAGACCATTTGATAAATGCATATGGGTCATATGGTAAATGCATGTTTAGCTTTAAACAAATTGTGAAAATATTTTCTAGAGTAGCTGTACCACTGAACATGCATCCCACCTGCAATGCATAAGATCTAGTTTATCTGCATCTCATTGCCATTTAATACCGCCACTGTTTCATTTTATTCTGTTAGCTGTTCTAATAGGTTTGTAGTGATGTCTCAACACTGACTTAATTTGCATTTTTTGATGGCTAATGATGTTGAAAAGTTTATCATGTGTTTATTAGCCATGCACATGTACTTATCAATGAAATATTCCTTCGTGTTGCTCTTTGCTACATCTACTGTGAGAATGAAGACCATTCTCAGCAATCAGACTGCTGACATTTCAGAAAATGATGACATCATTCTAAAGGGATGCACTGTTACTGTGAAGGGCCCCAGAGGAACCCTGCGAAGGGACTTCCATCACATCAATGTAGAACTCAATCTCCTTGGAAAGAAACAGAAGAGGCTCCAAGGTGACAAATGGTGGAAGATGGAAAACAACTGGCTAGTATTGATGCTTTCTGTGGTCATGTACAGAACACGGTCAAGGGCATTACACTGTGCTTCTGTTACAAGATGAGGCCTGTGTATGCTCACTTCCCCATCAATGTTGTTATTCAGGAGAATGGTTCTCTTATTGAAATCCAGAATTTCTTGGGTGAAAAATACATCTGCAGGGTTCAGTTGAGGCCAGGTGTTGCTTGTTCAGTATTTCAAGCCCAGAAAGAGGAATTAATTCTTGAAGGAAATGACACTGAACTTGTATCAAACTCAGCTGCTTTGATTCAGCAAGCCACAACAGCTAAAAACAAGGATGTAGAAAATTTTTGGAAAATCTATGTTTCTGCAAAGGGAACAGTTCAGCAGGCTGATGAATAGATGTAAGTTGTCCAGCTACAGAAACAGCAAGATGCCGGATAACTTTTCAGACTTATTTGTGGTATTTTAAAGATGTAATAATCTCTGCTGATTGGGGCTTTTCTTAAACCAATAATCTTTTCCAACTATTTGGCAAGTAAACCACTCAAAAGTAAATTGTAGTGTGTTAAGAACAATAACAGAAGGAATAGGAGTTTTTCTAGCAAAACTTCATAGGAGGAAAAAAAAATATTCCTTCATGTCTCTTGCACATTTTCTATTTGGACTTGTTTGACTTTCGTACTGTTGGGATACGTACTGTTGGATACGTTTGACTTTCGTACTGTGTATATACGTATGTATATACACAAATATGTAAATATATATCAGTCATATATATATATAATATATAGTTATATATATCATATATATGTTTCCTTTGTTGCTTATGTGGTTTGCAATTGTTTTGTCCCAGTCTATATCTTGTCTTTTAATCTCTTTCACTGGGTTTTCTGCACAGTAAAATTTTTATTTTGATGAAGCCCTGTTTATCAGTTATTATTTTTTATTGATTGTGATTTTAACGTTATGTATAAAAACTCTTCATCAAGTCTAGATCATCAATTTTTACTACTTTATCTTCTAGAATTTTTTCCTGACTTTGCCCGGTTTTTAAGTCAGATAATACTGGATTTACAGATTTAGTAAGAAAAGAGGTTTTCTTTTTTTTTTCTTTTCTATTTTCTGGAAGAAATGATATGGAATTGGTTTTTAATTCTTTTAAAATATTTTGTAGAATTCTCCAGGGAATCACCAGAGCCAGATTTCTTTTTAGGGAGTTCTAAAAATTATGGTTTCTATGTGTTAATAGTTATAAGGCCATGAAATTATCTATTTCATGTTGGATGAATTGTGTTAGTTGCACTTTTCAAGGAATTGGCCCATTTCATCTACATTGTCGAATCTGGATATGTAGAGATACTATTATTCCCTTATTATCCTTTTGATGCCTGTGTGGTCTGTAGTGTCCTTGTCATTGTTTCCTCTCTCTTTCTGTTTTTGTTTTGTTTTGTTTTTATTTGTTTTCTGATCAGACTTCCTAAAGGCTTATCACTCTTACTGATCTTTTCGAAGAGCTTTTCCTTCATCTTTATGTGTGTGTGTTTTAATAATCTTTATTTATTTATAGTGATTTTCATAGACCATACTGTAATGCCATCCTAGCAACAACATTTTGTGGGACTGGATGAATACCTCTAATGCCATCAACAATTATTATCCTGTGTAGTGCATCACAGCTAGATGTATTATACCACATTCTATATCATAATAATGAAGGTCTATATTTTTCTTAATTATTCTGTCACATTTTTAAGTCACAGTAAAAATAAAATATTATATCAATAAATGGGACTTTTTCACACAGCAGAAAACATGATAGGAAATTTTTATACAACTCTCTCAGTATATTTAAATAATGTTTTGATTTATAAAATTACAAGTTTCTTTCAGCTATTTGCTGCCCTTTTTTGTAAAGATCTCAAGTATTTCTGATGAATAGTAATTCTACCAGTGTCTACCTTATGTCCTTTTAAATATATGTTAAGGGTATAATATTGTGCAGAATATCATTTTTAAGATTACTATTAACAATCATAGTGATTATAATGATTTAAAACTTAGTTACATAGAATTGCAATTGAGACTGAATTTAAATGAGAGAAATATCAATGTTATAATATTAACCTGTTTCATTTTCTGTGACAATAAAATATGGATCTTTGAAAAATTTGTATTAATTTATATATCCTCTGTACTATTTGTTTCAAAAAATAACCCATTTAATTCCTTTTTAGAAAACAAATTAAATACAGGCTGGCAACTTTATGTGCTATTTTGTTCTTATGTGAATTCAAACCATTGAGTCATAAACTCTTGAAAAACTGTGCCTATAATAGAATGCTGCCAGCAAGATCTGCTATATTTAAGCTTTAAATAATAATGATAAAGTTAAATAATAGGTTGCGTGTGCATCTTGAGTTTAAAAGAACCCTTAACTTTCAGTGCTAGATGATGAACATTTCCATTATTCTCAATGAGTTGGAGAAATAAGAAATCTTGTAGCAATCACATTGTAAAACCTTTAGATTTTTGTCCATGTGTTGAAAGCTTTAAGTTTCACATAAATAATTACATGCATAGCCTCTAAGTCATAATCTTATTGGGTAGTAATAGTCATTGATGCTGTTTCTAAAAAAAAAAAATCAAAAGCTCAAAAGCTCGTTTGTTTTCTCTCTAGAGCAGACGTTTTCATTATCAAATTTCTGTGACAATTTAAAACACCAGTACATTTTAGGTTTCAAACCACAAAGTGGAATAGGAAGATAAAGCAGCTAGCTAATTCAATCAAGACTTTTTCCATTGAGATCTGTTTAAGATTCTATTTTTTTCCCCACTTTAACTGAGTGTGAGAAATTTTCCAGAGCTATTTGCATTATAATAGAAGTTTGGATAAATGCTTAATTCTCTGCTTAGTTTGTATTTGGAGAAAGAAGCTTGAGGATCATAAGGCCACTAACTAAAATGTAGGACCAGCTGTGACTTACAAGGACACCTGCTAGGAGCCACAGATATACTTAAACTGGGAAGATTGGATTTGTAGGTGGCTTTGCCCAAGTGGAGTGAGGGAGATACTCTGGTATTACAGATCCAGCAAATTATATTGATTGTATGACAAATCACTGGCATTAGGATTAACACAACAAAACACAAGAAAATACAATTTTAAAAAGATAAACAAGAACCATGTTAAGTATCACTCTTCACAAAGAAAATTATTTAGCAAAATTGCTAAATACAGTATCTACCCATAACATCAGGCTTTTTATTTCTATATACTAGCAATGCACTAGAAATTAAAATGAAAGTTACCATTGATAATAGCATCAACATATAAAATCATTAGGGTTAAATCTGACAAAATACCTTCAAATTTTATAGGCTAAAATCAAAAGGTTGACGAAGATATCAAGAAATAGAGGGGTGTACTGGATCATGTGTTGAGTAAAATCCATTTTCTTAAGATGCTAGTTTTCCAAAAGTATTCCATCAAAAATGCAATCCCACTCATAGTATGGTTTTTTCATATCTAGCTTCACATCCATCTCCGCTATGTACTTGTATTTTATCCACACTGACTTTCTTTTAGTCCTGCAAAATTGCCATGATTCTTATACTTGGGCTTTTTCCACCCCTGCGTGTCATATCCTTGCCTGTTAACTTGTAATTCTTATTATCTCTACTAAAATATAATTTACTCATCGTAGTTTTTGCTACTCCTTCATGCTAGTCATGCATTCTATTACAGACTTTCATGAAATTCTGTATATTTTCTTCATTGCACTTCTAATTCTTGTTATTTACATCTAAGTTAATATTCCTCTCTTCCTCTAGACTGTAAGTTCTATTAGTAGAAGACGTTTTTTTTTTTTTTTTGGCCATTGTATTCTCATATAGTATACAGTCAAACTCAACATAAGGATTCCAAAAATATAGCTGAAGTAAGAACTGAGTAGATCAAACTTGCCCTCTATTAGAGATATACATATGCACATATACACAAATAACGTGCACACATGTATACATACATAAATACACCCGCATGGGATCTGATGTAAAATTTGCCTTATATCTGTAGCAATGTAACAAATTAAGGTATCTGGTAGGAACCTGTATTCTACAGTTGCAGTGTTATAGGTGAAGGTTTTGTTTTATATCCTTTATTATAACATTTTTACTGACCTAGATAAAAGTAAATTAGAAAATAACTTGGAATAATAATAAATTATTTTCAAATACATATTAACTATGCAAAAGAAAACACTTCATACAAAATCTATTAGTGTATTCCTTTGGCAGAATTTGTATGTTTTTGCTGGCCTCGCTAAGGACACTTAAATGTGAATCCATTAGAATTTGGACTGGTGATAGTGCCCATCCCCCCTGATAAATTGTTTTATGTGACAAGAATAAGAATTCTTTGTGAATCCAAGGAACTTTAGAAGCCCTTATAATCTAAGTTAACTATCTGTTTGTTTTATTTTGTTCTCTGATTCAAAAGTCTTACAATGGCAAACTCAATGAGGGAGTTAGTTTCAGTAGAAATAACTCCCAAGAGCTATTTTTTTTTCTGCCTTCTTTTCTTCCTGTTCCCACTACTTGTCTTCTAACACTATTATTTTTTCCCTTTCTTAAATATTCCCTTATTATTTTTATCCTTTATTTCTGTTTCTTACACACTTTGATTTCAATATCCTTTTCAATATTAAGTTCTTGTGAACAAGATTACAACCATTTAACAAAATTTAGAGAATAAAATTCTTGTTGTGTTGGACTTACATCATCAGTAAGTTGTGGTGAGGCTTGTTACAGAGTTCCAGGCCAATTTTTTTAAACTGTCTGTTGTAAATAAAAGCCATTCTAAAAAGTTATCTTAATATTTCAGTGACCAGCTTTTTAAGCTTCACTAACAAGTCTTTAAAACATTTATTAAATGTTGTTCTCAGTCTATTGATCAGTGCTGTTTCCCTTGTTGATTAATCTGGACAGGCTTTAAAAAGCTCTTTGAAGAAAAATAGACTTGGGGGACAAAATGAGCTTGATTCACAAGTTGATACTGTTGGGGGATATAAAAACAATCTTTAAGTCAGGATACTGTTTGTGAAGATTCAGTGATGATCTGAGATATGGTTCTAAACCAATTTTGTTTTAGAATAATGGTTATTTCAGTAATACCTGTATGATACCTGGAACAAAATGAATATAATATCTTCACATTCTCAAATTCATTATATTGGAACTGTGACTTGATGTTTTTATTTGATTTAATTCTCAAATGTTCTAAAATACACAGCACAAAAAATATGAGCAATCATTTCAATTGCTCTCACTTGTTGCATCTATCTGCAATAATGGAAGCAACTTAATCATTCATTTTCCCTATTTAGACAAACACGGATTTTATTTTATTTTATTTCATTTATTTTTTGGCTTATAGTATCTTGCAAAGATTTGTTTGTGAAATTAAAAAAATAAAATAAATATCAATCTTGTACTTTAAGTTAGGTTCTATTATACATTCTTCGCATATATCACTTCACTTACTCATCATAGCAAACTCAGTACATGTTCTCCAATATTTCTCCATCTGAAAGTTGACAAAATGAAGACAAACAATGTACTGGTTACTGTCAAAAGTCACACAACCTGAAAGTGGCAGATCAAGGAGTCATATCAAACAATTTGAATCTAATAAGATTGGATTCTCTTAAGTGCTATACTGTAATGCCTCTCCCCAAAATGTTACTATATCTTTGATGATAAACATCAGTTAGGAATAAATGGAAACCTTTCTAATTAATATTTTCAGTTACACTTTTAAGGGAAAAAGAATGGTGAATCTGTACTGCTACATAAATATTCCCCTGAATAATAAGGATAAACTAATCCTTTACTGAAGCTGAAAATATCTTTCTTCAATGTCTCATCAAACTTGAGATTTTTTTTAAAAAGTTTTAACCTTTATTTATTTTTGAGAGAGAGAGAGAGAGACTATGAGCAGGGAAGGGGCAGAGAGAGAGAGGAAGACACAGAATCCGAAGCAGGCTCCAGGCTTTGAGCTGTCAGCACAGAGCCCGACGCGGGGCCAAACCCACAGACGGTGAAATTATGACCTGAGCCGAAGTCAGACACCCAACTGACTGAGCCATCCAGGTGCCCCACAAACTTGAGATTTTTAACAATTTAAAAAGTAGATGATGTTTTTGCTGATCATTGTACCTGGTTTAGAAGAATATGGATTTACGTTATCTGATCATGGTCTCACAACATCACATTTTTCCATATTGTCTACCAACCCATCAACTTTTTCTTACTAGAATTCACTGAATGGAACAATTAATATTCATTTCCTCTCAACATTTTCCACTTCCTTTAATGATCTGCCTTGACATCTATTTATCTTTACTGCTTCAGTTCAATGTTAATGACTTTTATAGGTATATTTGTTAACTTGATGTTCTATATATCAAACTTAATTTTACATACAGAGCAAAACTGAAAATTTTAAAACTAAAAACCAAACAAATGCGAAACACAGCTCAAAAAGAATAGCATTCTCTCATAATGGCTCTAGAATAAACTCAATGGAGATGCCCCCTAATGTACTTCCATATCCTTCAGTTTGATAAGACATCAGTTCTTATCTCTTCTGTCATAGTTACTAGGTTCTAATAGGAATTTTGTTTACTATAGAGTTAATATTTATATTAAATGAGAATATAATGAGAACTGCCATCATAATTCATAGGTCATGTGTAAATTATTTACACTGAATTTAGATAATGATAAAAGAAAGCAATATATGAGAACTAGAGAGAAAGATACAGCCGCTCATTTAGTCATTCATTAAACATTTTTTAAAAATAAGCATACAAGTTTAGAACTTTTGACCATTTATAGTTTTTGATTTTTGTTTTCTTATTGTTGACTTTTAAGCATTTTGTATATTTTGTATACAAATATTTCTATCAGCTAATGTGAGATTGGTCACAGTTCTAAATTCTGAACTTTGTAGAGATAAATAGTAAGAGAGAAAAGGAGTGAGTGAGTGAGAAAGGGAGAGAGAAGAGTGAACACAAATAATTAAAATACATATCAAAAACACTAAAATTGGGGCACCTAACTGGCTCAGTTGGTGGAGCTTGTGAGTTTTGATCTTGGAGTCATGAGTTCAAGCCCCGTGTGGGGCATAGAGATTACTTAGAAAAAATTAAATTAAATTAAATTAAATAAAAACAGACTTTGAGTTAAAATATATATTTTAACCCAATAATAAAAAATAAATATAAAATATATAAACTTATATGAACTAGATATATTAATAGAAATGTGTAAGTTCACAAAATGGCATAAAAAGAAATATAAAAAATAGATGAATATTAAGAAATTGAAGTGAAATTCAGGAGTTTTTCTCTCTAAAAAAACTAGCCCCAAAGGATTCTTTTGATTAAGTTCTATAAACCTTCAAGTAGTAAGTAGTTAATTTCTACCCCATATTTTTTTCCAGAATTAAAAAAAAGAAAGTTATGCAGAAAATTGTATGAGGCAAGAGTAATATTAAATCTAAAACCAGGTATGAGCCATAAAAGAAGAGACTAGCATAATCCAATTTCATTTATAAATTATAAATAAACTTATCAAAAGTGAATGAAATATTAGTGAATCAGATCCTATTAACTTAAAAAAAGCACAGTCAAATAAATTTTAGTTATTGTTAGGGACTGCACAGTGTTCTTTCACAATTCATATGTTTGAAGTGATGGTATTTGGAGATAGGGCCTTTAGGAAGGTAGTTAAGATTAAATGACATCATAAGGGTGAAGCCCTAATCCCTTAAGATTGCTGTCCTTATAACAGGAGGACACATCAAGGAACTTTCTTTAAGCATATACAGGCAAACGGCCACATGAGGACACAGTGAGAAAATGGTTCTTCAAGCCAGGAAGAGAAGTGTCATCAGAAGTCACATTTGCTGGCACCTTGATAATAGACTTTTAGTCCCAGAACTATAAGAAAAAAAAATGTCTGTTGTTTAAGACATTCAGTCTGTATTTTCTCACACAGCCTGAACTGACCAAGGCAGCTTGGAATGCAAGAATGGTTCAATGCTAGAAAATATATACAAATAAATCCCCACATCAACAGAAAAAAGCAATCAACAAAGAATAAAAAGCTTCCGAAGATTCATAACATATTTACAATAATAAATATTAGGCAACTAGGAATAAAGGATATTTCTTTAATGTGTGAGAATTTATATACCACAAACTTCTGACAAAGGTATCTTTAATGGAGAAGAAAATTAAACAATGTCTTTAAGTTTGGGAAAGAGACAGGATACTCACTATCACTGCCGTGCACTAACAGAGGAAGGGATGACTTAGCCAATGCAATAAATCAAAAACAAAACAAACAATACACAAAACAAAACAAAATACAAGCCATAAGAATTAAAGGAATCTGAATGAAAGAGGTAAAACTCTCATTTTGGGCAGGTGACACCATCATTTACTTTGAAAAGCCACCAGCATCAGTAAATTATTAAAATAAATAAGATAAGTCAGGAAGGTTGAGAAATAACAGAATATAAAAGTCAATAGCATTTCTCTAAAAATAAGTAAATGCAATTCATGGAGTGATAAATACCAGGCAGTGGTATTTAAAATATTTAAAAATAAGAAACCATTCATAATAGTTTCTTACTTAACAATAAGAAACCATTCATAATAGTATAAAAATTATGAAATATCTAGGAATTAATCTAGTAAAAAATGCACAAGAGGTTTAAAGTAAGAAATTTAAAACTCAAGTAATATAAAAAATATTGATAAATATGTAGATATTCCAAGTTGGAATGATTTAATATATATATACCTGTTCTCTCCAAATTAATATATTAAGAATCAAGTTAATAAACAAGGTTGGGCTTTTGTATGGAAATAAAAAAATTTAAAAATTAATATGAAAGAAAAAGCTTTGTATATCACAATACAGCCTACTCCATTAATAAAACACTCATAATTCTTTGAGGATAAAACTCCCCATGTTGAACATCTTTAGACTAAGACCTTTCAGACTCTTAGAAATCCTCTAGCATTTAAGAAGGGGTGCAAGGTACCACTTCAAATTTTTCACAGGTCCCATCCTAGGGTCTTCTAGATACATGCCTAATATGATCTTTGGTGCCAGACCTGGTTTGTTTTGAGAATCATTTCCTGGCTAGTAAGACTGAAAGAGAAACACTTTTGTTTTTATTTTTCAATCTAGTAACTGTAGGACCTTCGATATTCTCTCTCAATTCTGTTTACAAACTGAAAAGATTGTAAGTTGTAAGTAAAGAACTTAGCGTTTCTCAGCCAGGAGTGATTTCCCCTTTTGAGACACTTGGCAATATCTGGAGACATTGTTGGTGTCACAACTGGGGGTGGGGTGTGACTGACACCTAGTGGGTAGAAACCAGGGATCCTGCTAAATATGAACAGGACAATCCCCTACAACACACACTTATCTTCCCAAAATGTCAATGGTGCTGATGTCAAAAAAATCTGATTTCAACTCATCTTTCTCTTCCTGTACCTTAACATAGACAGCAGAAAGAATTCAACTGACATTTTCACATTTTGCATAGATATCCAATATCTAAGTTCCATTAGTTCATTAGGTACCTTTTCTAATTTCCAAGTTATTGCATGCAGGTGTTAGATTTAATTACTCTGCTACTATATATCATGGATTGCCACATTTTCAAACTACTTTATCAGTTTCCTTATGACATTTTTTTCTGCCCATGTTTTAGGCTTTCCTTACAGCAATATTCTACTTTCAGGTACCCATTTCTATATCAGTTATCCTACATTGCATTAAAATCAAAACAATTGGGACATCTGGGTGGCTTAGCCGGTTAAGCATCTGACTCTTGGTTTCTGTGCAGGTCATGATCTCATGGTTCATGAGATCTCATGATCTCATGGTTCATCTCATGATCTCATGTTTCTCATTGAGGCCCCTACTGGGCTCTCTGTTGACAGTGTGGAGCCTGCTTGGGATTCTCTCTCTCTCTCTCTCTCTCTCTCTCTCTCTCTCTCTCTCTCTTTCTCTTCCTCTCTCTCTACCCGCCCCCTGCTCATGCTCACTCTCTCTCTCTCTCTCTTTCTTTCTGTCTGTCTCTCAAAATAAATAAATAAACATTGAAAAAAATAAAACAAAAACAATAAAAACACCCCAATAATGACTCAAAACAGCAACTTAATTTCATTCGTAATTGAACTTAAGTTGGGCATCTCCTTGGGCAATCTCAGCTGGGTCTACTCATGTATCTGCAACACCTTGCATGTCATTTATTCTGGTTCTGCTTCTGTGAGTTGGCTTGCTGCCATTTGGGGTGATTCTGGTGACTAGACTATATATCCCTCATAATTCATAAGGCTAGTTTAGGCTTGCTCATATGGCAAAGTATCCAAAACATCAATAGAACAAGCCATAATGCACAAATGCTTTAATAGCCTTAGCTTGCATCACATTTGTTATTGTCCCGTTGACCAAAGCAAGTCACAAGGCTAGCACAAATACAAGGGTTAGAGGATACCAGGTATTTACAAAGCATGGGTAAAGCAAGGGGAAGCATCTGTAGCCATTTTTGAATTTACCACATTTTTTTATCCACAAATATTTGCAAGAACTATGTCACAGATATCCATGATGGGACCTATATGTTGGTATGTAATGAATTGTAATTATAGTAATGAGAGGTTAAAGGACTGTGGAGTTCCCACCTTTAATGGAGCACATATATAAAATATTTGAAATACATGTCATATGTGAGGAGTACCATGCGGTAGCTAGAAGCAGTGATGAGATGTACATATAACAATATTGATCATTTTTAAAAACAGAGTGCTGAGTGAAAAACAAAAAGTGAGAAACAGAAATCTGTTATGATAGATCTACGTAAGTCAGTAATCAATACTTACTTTACAGGCATGCACACACACACAAAAGGTACATCTTAGACCCAATGGAATCTTTGACCGTGGTCTGGACTACAGGGAACAGAATAAGAACACGGAGAAAGGGCAGGTTTAGGAGTTCGTACGTAAGGTCCTGCATAGTGCATGGCCTGGCTTCTTTCTGCCACTCCAGCTTCACTTCACATCTTTCTTGATTTCTTGAAACTTTACAAGTTTCTTCCTTGAACTTGCATTTTAACCACACTGGCTTTCAAAAGAGCCATGTTCCTTAAACCCCTTGGTTCTTTCACTTGATATACACCTCTTTTTCTAGTTGACTTCCACTTATTCTTCAGTCTTCTTCAGATCTCAACACAAATACCACTTCCTCTGGGAAGCCACTTCCTCTGGGAAAATGAGGCCAGGAATCCTCTTATAGACACAGATTCCCGAGTATATATGACATCTGGTATAAAGCCAAAGTGACACTTATGCAAATGTTTCAATTTGAGCTTTCCTTAATAGAACTCTTTTGCCTAGTTAACTACTATCCATGTCTTCTTCTTTTTTAATGTTTAATGTTTGTTTGTTTATTTATTTTGAGGGAGAGAGAGCATGAGTGGGGAGAGGGGCAGAGAGAGAGGGAGAGAGAATCTTAAGCAGGCTCCATGAGCATGGAGACTGATGTGGGCCTTGATCCTTCGACCATGAGATCATGACCTGAGCCAAAATCAAGAGTGGATGCTTAACCAACTGAGCCACCCGGCACCCCACTATTCATGTCTTCTTTTGCTTTCCAGCTTAAATGATATTCCCTCAAGAAACTAAACTAGATCTTCAGATCTCTATGTTATGTTTTCTTATATTTCTCCTTTTTATCACACATCACAAGTGTAATTAAATATGTCTAGATATACCTATGAGATCTTTTATTTACTACATATGAATAATATGTTATATATAAAGTTGTACATACAAACACGCAAATTATACACACACACACACACACACACACACACACATGCACGCACACAAAGAATTGTTATTTGAAGGCTGTTGGCATTTGATTTATTTGGCCATTCACTTATATGTTCCAGATCCCATGTTAAGAGATAATTTCTAGTGCTGCAATGGTTTAGAGAGATTCACAGTAATAAGCTCTCATCCTGCACAATTATAAGGCCTTACCCATTCATTGTTTTTGAAGAAAACATGAGGGTCACTTACATTTGAATGTGTCCTCTTTAATACTATTATTGATTTTGTGTCCTCCTTAATATTATTATAAGGCTGTGCTCTCACCCCCTCTGAGATCTGTAAGAACGAGAAATGACTTTCTCAGAAGGAGACTTGAGAAAAATTGCATGTGTAATGATGGGGTTATTTGAGAAATGTACTGTGCTCTATTTATTATTTGATCTGGGGCATGGTGCTTATCCTAGCTGTGATTTGGGGCTATTAAAGTTAATTACACAGAGACTGGAAGTGAATGTGAGGCTAACCTTACTAGGAACATATTCAGAAAGTGCTTAAATGTTTCGCTGCCCATCACCCTGAGGAACTTCCATGGGTTTGGGACAAAGACTGGAACCCACATGTGCTGACTCAGTCTGGAGGTAACAGTTGTAGAGAGTTTTATGCTTATGAAATTCAGGGATTCAATGTAAATGGTTTGTATGTGTTACATGAGAACATGGGCAGACACTTCAAATCTATCTATACTTAGACGTCTTTTAGAGATGGAAAATGATATCATAGAGCATTTTTATTATTCTCTATCTGGGTCATAAACTTCTTAAAATTTCTTTCTCAGTATAAGCTTTTTATGTTTCTATTCAATCCTGAGATAAATTTCTTCAAAGATTAAGGGAAATATATTCAGCTGTTTTAAAGCTAAGTAAATGTTAAAACTTTGTATGTGTGTGTGTATATATATATATATATATATATATCTCCATATATATATATATATATATATATATATACACATATATATACACACACACACATATATATAAAATTATATGCATATAATATATGTGCCATCATAAGAAAAGCAATCTATTGTAATCACTTTCTCAGTAAATCTCAAAAATGCTGCTTCTGAAAAGTTTGATCTGAATACAAATGATACTTTAAAAATTATCTTGTTTGGATATGAGGGAGCAAATTTTCTCCATATTTCTTTACAAAAAAATATTCCATTGTTTGGAAAACTCCTGAGACTTAGGATAATTAATCAGTAAGTGACTTACTTAAATCGATATTTTGCATTACTATTTTTTTTTTTTTTGCATTACTATTCCCACAAATACACAGGAGCCTTTAGCCATCACATTAGGGGGACTAGTAGCATTACCAGGTGATACAAGAAAATGTGAAAAATGTAAACAAATGGCATCACACTTAAATTAAAATTTCAGGTTGGAAAAAAATCTCAGTGATTTCAAGTTTTAGTTTGCCCTCAATGTTGATCATCAGGTGAAGTGCCTGGAGGTCACAGTGCCCTTTAGAGAACATTGTGAATTACTGAAGTAGTACATCTATGTGGTAATTATGGATATAATTTTTGCAAGTCGCATACTATTACATCTAACAATTTAAAAAAGAAGAGGGGTGCCAGGGTGGCCCAGCTGGTTAAGCGGCTGACTCTCGATTTTGGTTCAGGTTATGATCTCACATTTCATGGGATTGAGTCTCCCACCAGCCCCTGTGCTGACAGTGCCTGAAGAGAATCCTCCCTTTCTCTCTGCCCCTCTCTCACTCGTGCTCTTTCTCTCTCAAAATAAATAAAAATAAAATAGAAGAACTCAGTGTTAAGTTCTAAAGACAAACATTTTGAGAGAAAAAATAAATTGAGTGCATTTTATTAGCATAATTCATTTGTAAATAAAACAAAACAAACAAAAATCATTTGAATCAAGTGTCCTTTAGTTCAACTAAAAGAATAAAACTTCTATTAAAATGAGTTTTAAAACCACTGCTAATAATATTTTAGCTTCAGATTTTCTACATGAGAAAGCCAAAATTCAATCAGAATAAGAAAATTATAGGATCATATTCCAGGTTTCATGGCTCTTCTGTGCTATAATCCTCAAATAATTAAAATATGTAGAGGTCATGGTCCTCTTTATAGTCACATGTACTTCACCAGTCTTACTCTCACAAAAACCAGACAGATTATGACAGATATGAAGTTGAACTACGAAACATTTTGCTAAGGAACCTAAAGATGGGGAATAAAAACCACAAATTCCAGGGTGTCTGGGTGGCTCAGTAAGTTAAGCATCCAACTGTTGCTTTCAGCTCAGGTCATGATATCACCTGGAATATCAAGCCTCACATCAGGTTCTGTGCTGACAGCTCAGAGCTGGCCTGGGATTATCTCTCTCACTCTCTTCTGCCCCTCCCCCACTTGTTCTCTCTCTTTGTCGCTCTCTCAAAATAAATAAACTTAAAAAAAACCACACACACAAGTTCCCAGAATTAATCTAATTTAATGAGATGAGCACTATCATTCCTATTTCTACCCCTTGGTTATCAGGCCCATATATATAATACCTATTGGGAACATGTATAGCACCACATATTTGGCATTAGTACAAGGACTAATTACAACCTGAAGAATTCACTAAGCTAGCATCAACTCTGCATCTTTGAAAGGCCAGTTGATCACTATTAACTGGTAGCTTCCAGATGATATATGGTAGGACAAATGTATCCTTGGTATGTGTCCACCTCTGCACCATGGCTGATACATTGACTAACGACGTTTAGAGACATTTATTTGGAGTTACCCACTACTATAGACAAAACTTGACCTTAACACTGATACTGAGAACTAAAACAAAGATAGTAAAAAAAAAGCAAAGAGGTAAAAACCAAGCTTTAAAATTATACTGTTAAATGTCTGCATTATTTTCATTTTTCATTTGGTTCACATACCTCAAACCTCTATTTAGCCTTGGATGCAATTATTCATTAATACCCCTCTCAGGACAAATATTGCAAGATCACTGGGTTTTGATATTAATGGTGAATTGGAGATGGTGGAGGTGTTTTGGCATTATTTTTTGGAAGTATTATTTCGCGTTATTCTTTTAAATTATTTTTAAGGCCACTGCTCTCTAATATTACAAGTAGGAATTTATAAACATGCATAATTTGCTACTTATAATTCTCACTTTGCAGACACCACTCAGTTGCACAGACCATGGAAAACATATCATACGTACTTCAGTTGCATAAAGCAGTGGTTTCTAGCCTATTAAAGTTTAGGGACGTGTTTTGGGTAAGCTTTTGATTGACTTGCATAAGGAATAATTTTGCTTTCAGCAACTGTATATTGAAAAAAGTACATTATAGAAAATATAGTTGTAACAAAGTAATGTTAAATTAATTGCATATTCTCAAAATAACATTTATATAGTTTGAAAACCCCACATGCATGTAAATTTTTATTCAAGCATTCTATAAAAGATGCCTGATAAATGTTTGGACTTATACATCATTTGTAGTGAGTTAATGGCTCTCTACATATCAGACGCCCACATGTTGGAAACCATTGATATAATGGATTTTTTTTTGTCCTCTTCATCTCTGCTTTTCACCATCCCCCGAATCTTCTTTTTCTACTTCTACTTAATTATAAATAAAGCTGTTTTGGCAGTATATCTAAAATCAAGGGTATGATTTTTGTCAAAACTGGTTTAATAAAAACTTATAAAGCCATTGAGCCAAACACAAAATCTGAGCAGCCCACCCACAAAATCACACCTAGTGAAGTAGTTAACAAAGGTCAATAGACAACATCTGTTACCTAAAGAAGGCGTAGGAATTAAAGCATCATAAATGTTTACCAGTAATGTGTGAAAACAAAATCATCCATAAAAAAGCTTTTCTACTTAGATGAATATGTGCTACCCATAAATGAGCTCAGAACCTGACAGCTGGATAATTTTAATTTCTGAGTAGCTTATACCTTAGGGAAAACAGAATAAAACATTTTAAGAGTTTTAATCAGTTGAAGGTTTCCTGTGTTTGTGGTCTTCTTTTGAAAGTTAATTGTCTCATTTAAATGTGATGATTGAACTAAACTATACAAGACATATACATCATTGTGAACATTATACATATATATTGTGAACATTTCAGTGATTCAAAAGTTCTTTGCATATATACAATGTATTTCACTCAAACGCTATTAATCTAGCAGAGGAGCTCAGAAACAGGTAGAAATAACCATAACAAAGGATATAGAACAGTGATTCCACAAAGTATGTACATATAAAATATTACATTCAAAGAAGGAAAAATTACCACCAACTTTAGCAGTTATAAATACTTTTTAAAATTTTACTTCTTTTTAAAATTTTTAAAAAATTTTTATTTTTGAGAGAGAGAGAGAGAGAAAGAAAGAGCATGAATGGGGGGAGGGGCAGAGAGAGAAGGAGACCCAGAATCCCAAGCAGGTTCCAGGCTCTGAGCTGTCAGCATGGAGCTCGACGCCGGACTAGAATCCACAAACTGTGAGATCATGACCCGAGCTGAAGTCGGATGCTTAACTGACTGAGCCACCCAGGTGCCTCTAAAAAATCTACTTCTAAAGAGATATAAAATTAGATGTCATGTGTCCAACAGTGTGCTTAATATTGGTGGAACAATTATAATTAAGAAACTGTCCAAAAAGAAGATATCAGTGTCAAGTCTGATATTGAATCAAACTGTATTGTCTTACTTGCAAATAGATATAATTAAAGCAGAAGCAAGTTACAAATGCAAACTATAAATGGAACTCAGACAATAGAGTAAATGATACCATCAGTGGTTGGGATGGTTAGAAGTTTTCGTGGAAGCAGTATATAAATCGAGAACTTGAATGATGTATGGGAGTTCACCAAACAGAAAGAAGTAAGAAGAACATAATCAGAATTACATGTAGAGGGAAGAGTACGAATAGAACCATAAACGTAGTTGTAATATTTCTGATTTTAGAAGAAGTAGAGAGAAGGTTAGGCCTAAGTTCATCTTTATCAGTTAAAGTTCAATTAGAGATGCAGAAACAGTATTACAGTAATAGACTTTTCTCAATTGCAGGAAAAAAAAAAAGCTGATGAAGTAAGAATCAAGAAGGGAGATTTGAAGAATCTTTGTGAAGTCACTAACTAGCCCACCAGAAACACTGGCATTTGTGGATATGTCAGAGCTTACAGGCCAATCTGAGAAGACAACCACGTCCAGTAGGACCATGAAATGAGGCTGGTGGAGAGATATAGAAGGCTTTCACATCTGGACAGCTACTGGCTGCTATTGTTCAGCAGGAGTGGCAATCACAAAAGAGAGCTGTTCTCGGAATGGAGTAGAATAAGGACAGAAGAAGGACAGTACTTCTGTATTTGCAAGTCAGCTTATCTAACCTGATAATCTTCAGAGAGGTTTGCCTGCTTCTTCACTTCCTGCTTTCTTTCTGCCTTCCAAAGTCTGCTCAAAATTAACTTGTGGTCTACTCTAACATACAGAGAACCATACAATGAAGGGGGATTCTGGGAAACAGGATTCAATATGAGCAAGTGACAGAGCACAAATCAGCACACTGTCCTCAGGACTGTTGACTTTACAGTCAGTGGAGAGTCTCAGAGATACTGAGAACGGGGAGTGACAAGATAATAGATTTTGTTTTCAGAAAAGCAATTTGAGTCAGAGAAATAGAATTGATTATAAGTAAGATAAACTGGAAGTAGGGAAAATTTTGCCAAGATTTTTCAGCCCTCCAGACAAGGAGTGGTTCTGTACTGAACTAGGACAATGAAAATAGGCATGAGTAGGAAAGAACCCATTTGAGATTTTAAGGGGCTAAATTGACTGGACCAGTGTTGACTGGTTATTGGAGATAAGTAACAGATGAATCTGGCCCAGTATTTAGTTTGGATCCTTGCAAGTACGGGAAGAAGTGTCAAAGAAAAATTGCATCAGATGGATTAAAAAGGCAAGGATAACTTTATTTAAAATATTGCAGTTAAGGAGACAGATTAAAATCAATTCCATAGTTACAAAAGGTGAGAGAATTTTGAAGAGCTGTGGTGAGCTAGTGGAAATGTAGTCGAGGCCATTGGAAGGGGGAGTTGGTCCATATGCTTAGGCCATCTGTGTTTGCTAATGGGCACTTAATGTAGTTTGACTCCTATTTTTCTGCAGAGACTGGAAAACAGGGACAGTTCTTGATGGTTACATTTCAAAGGGATGGGCCTCAATGTTCTTGAGAGAAGATTTACATCTCAAAGGGGTAGAGAATATATTTACTATTGCAAACTCTCTAAAATAAATGCTCTGAGAAAAGAGAGGTCAGAGGTCTAGAGTTTGGAAGAAACCTATCTAAACTTTAATCAAGTTGAGGGGAATGCTAAGGCCATGTTGGTCAAAAATTGAATGCAGTTGCCTATTTTGCAAAGATAATTTTGTTAGTCATAGTGCGTTTGAACTTTCTGAAGAGTTTGAATTTGCGACATAAAAGTAAGTGACCACTGTTAAACTGACTGATGAGGTTTTGGGGTGATAGTGGGGCTCATGGGGCCAAGAAAGAATTTTTGAAGATGTCTTTGTTGAAAAAAGGTCATTTTATTAAAGCATGGGGACAGGACCCATGGGTAGAAAGAGCTGCATTTGGGTTGTGAAGAGTGGTTCTATACACACACACACACACACACACACACACACACACACACACACACTATGGGGCTGGGGGAGGTAAAGTCAAAAGGGAAGTTTCCAAAGAGATTTTCATATGCTGAAAACTCACAGATTACTGAAAGCCTAGCTATTGTCAAGCTAAGGTGGTTTTTCTCTCTAACAAAACATTAACATTAAGACACTAGGGAGTTCTTGGAGAAAGGTTACACTCTGTATTTCCTCAAGTATTTGTCACTGGGCTTCAGGTTGTAAGGAAATTTAATTTTACCAGCCATTTCTTCTTGCCTTTGTTCCCCACATGACTATGGAGTGAAGGGTGATGTTGGGGCTCCAGAAAACTGAGTTTATAGGTTTCTGGAGATTAGGCTATTAATAAGATTGCCTTTTCTTATAATTTACTAAGACATTTGTAAACTGAAGGAGACCCTATCAGTTTAACCATTTGTTTTCTGTCATTTTCTTTGTCCTTGGGCATCCAGGAATGCCTGAGCAAGGTCACACATATCCCACCGGGGTGGCTGGGGGGGGGGGGTGGCGAGGAATGGGTGCTGTTAGCTTGTACTTTGCCTTCAGCTTGTCCCATGCTCTCTCATCACTGACTATAGTGCCTTGAGTGGTGCACACCTCTCTCTCAAAAAAAAAAAAGACATTCTGATACCCAAACTCCCAGAATCTATGAAAGTGATTGATCTTATTTAGAAAAGGAGTCTTTGTAGTAACTTAAGTTAAGAATATTGAGATGAAATCACCCTAAGTTATCTGGGTGAATCCTAACTCAGTAACAATTATTCTTTAAGAGACACACAAAGGCAAGGCCATGATAGGATGGAGGCAGAGATTACAGTGATATAGCTGGAAGCCCAGGTATGCCAAGGTCCACCACAATCTGGAAGAAACAAGGAATGAAATATCTTTTAGAGCTTCAAAGGAAGTAGAGCTCTGAGGACATCTTGCTTTGGGACTTCTGACCACTAAAACTGTAGAGAATAAACTGTTGTTTCAATACACTAAGTCTGTGAGTAATCTGTTATATCATCCTTAGAAAACTCATACATTGACAAAATCAATTCACTGATTTTTTTTTTCATGTGGTTTAAATGTAACTATATCAATAAAGTATATTCTCACATTTTATTGGAGGCATATATACAGACCATTTAAATAAATTTACATTAAACTAGTATATTCAAGCTCTGACCAATTCATAGGCAGCAGTGTGGCCATGAATTGAGTCCAGTCCATGAGATTTCACCTTCACAATTAAAAGAGAGGGAGAGAGACAGAGAAAGAGAATCATATGAACTACTTCTATCCTAATAAGGATACTTAAAAAAATGTTATATTTAGAGAGGGTATGAGTGGGGGAGAGGGACAAAGTGAAAGAATGTCTACACTGAGCTCTGTCCCACTACATGGGGATCATGACCTGAGCTGAAACCAAGAGTTGGACGCTCAACTGACTGAGCCACCCAGACACCCCAATGAGTAAACTTTATTAGAGCTCTTATAACACTGAAGATTTGTTATCAATTAGTTTTCTTTTTCTTAAGTAACAATTTTTATAGAATTCTGATTTATAATGTTTATTTATTTTTGAGAGACAGAGAGACAGCATGAGCTGGGGAGGAGCAGAGAGAGAGGGAGACACAGAATCTAAAGCAGGATCCAGGCTCCGAGCTGTAAGCACAGAGCCTGAAGCAGAGCTCAATCACGAGCCACGAGATCATGACCTGAGTCAAAAGTTGGACGCTTAACTGACTGAGCCATGCACGTGCCCCTAGAATTTTGATTTATAGATGTAAGAAAATTTAGCATGATTTTGACTTACTAACCAAATAATTACAGCTTTGGAGTTTCTTTTTCTTTTCCATTTCATAGATAACTTAATAGCTAGTAACCAAAAAAGATCTTAGGGCTCAACTACTAATCACTACAGGATTACATTGTGCCCACCCAGATAATCCAGAATAATCTACCTTTCTCAAAATCCTTAATTTAATCATTCTTGCAAAATCCCTTTTCCCATGTAAATTAACATATACACAGGGTTTGGAGATGAGGGCACAAACATTTTTGGGTGTCCATTATTCTCCCTACCACATTAACTATTTCAGATATCATATTGAAATCTTTTTTGGGTTTTCCAGTACAGCATATGCCCATGAAGTGTAGGGAGGAATTCAATGCAAAAGACATGTGTTCTAAACCTGTATATTTGAATGTAAGGAGATAGCTTAAACTTGACTCAAATTACAAAGGAGCACAAAGGCTCATTTTTAATGAAAATCCATGTTACATTTAACATCATACACACAGACAAAGTTTAAGAAATGCCATAAAACTGGAGTAGCTATTACGGTCCTATAATAGATGTCAGCATAAATTTTATTTTAAATGTGGGGCAAGGCAGAATAAGCTACTTAGGCTGTGAGGGACTTAGAAAGAAGTAACAGCAGAAGAGGATAATTGTGTTCCAATAATTATAGATCATCTACAGAGAGACCTAGTCTAGGAATTGAAAATAAAAATTATAAACATATTTGAATAATAACCAACTGTTTTGCTTTACAACCCTACCTCTCTCTTATCCAAAACTCACTTACAATCTAACTAAGAATACACTGGATGAGATTTAGTGATCAATATAAATGATTCCAATATTTTCCACCACATCTCAAGAATTAATAAATGATTCTAATCAAAGGGAGGAGTCTATTCTTAAAGTACTATGCTTAAAAATAAAATTTCACAGTCTCTTTTTACCCTTTTCTTCCTGATGTAGTAAAATTCTATCTGTGCTTCAACCCATCAATTTATGCTAAGAAGAAGTGCACATGAGCAAATCTGAGATAGCAAATCCTTTCTCTGTGTTAATAGGTATATTTTTCTCTACAAAAGTAATATATGCTGTTACACTTGACACTCTTCTTCACTGTTTAGCAGTCAAGATAAAAAGAGCTCATAATTTTGCATACAACTTGTAATGGTTCATTTAATTTTGGTTTTCATTCTAAGACAATTTCCTATTAAAAATATTCAGAGTAATGAGGGTTTCAAAGGATGTCTGTGACTACTGAAATTCAAATGACTTCATTTCAAAAATTTTAATTTAAATAAATATAACTGCTTTATACTCCTTGGCAAATATTTTCATGCATAATACTTTTGATAAAGATGAAAATATACACATAAGAACAGAAGGATAAAACTAAGTCCTAATTAAAACTTGCCAGTATGATTGACTCTTTTGGATAATACTCAGATTTTTACAATTAACCCCAGTAGTCTCATTGAAGAATGTTCTAACAGAATTGTTCCAACAGAAGTACAGGTGTTTGGGCTTTATGTAGGAGGTGGGAGATTAGTGAGTATAAACCGCCTAGAATGGCTTAAGTAAAAATATACTTAGGCATTATGGTACGTGCGTGTGTGTGTGAGTGTGTGTGTAGATTTTATGCCTGGAAATGGATTGTGGAGTGCTTCCCTGGATCACTTTAAACTATTACTTCCCTAGATTACTGTTTTGCTGTGCAAAGCAGCACCTGAGTTTTACCCCTATTTAAGCTCCAAGTAGATAGGGGTCATTTGTACTATATCTTATTGCTCAAATGGACTACATTTAGCAAAAGTGCAAGAACAACATATCTACAGAATTCTCTTAACTCAAATAAAGGTTAATTTCAATAGAACGTCATTGATGAGTACTACTGATTTTTAAATAATGTTTGTCAGAAAAGTAGAAAGTGGGAGCCAGTTTGCCTATCCTTGATGTCAACCAGTGAAGGGTGTGTGAATCAAAAGAATATAACAATTTTATCAAAATTATATCTTTGGCTCTAATACAGACATATGGGAGTATAGGATTGAGCCAAACTAATCCGTCTCAGTTTCCCTATGTATAAAATAATGATGTTGCAAAGGATGAGGATAAAAATCATAGCTGGAGTGGTATGTTGACTATGAATAGAATAATTTTCATACTTCTTTGTCATCATTAAAATAGCTGCAGGGGTTAATTATTAATACTTAAATAATTTTAATTCATAGAATAAACTATACTTAATATTTCTGTTGTTCTCATGAAAGCCAAAACACAAATTAATGTCCCTAACATTGCCATCACAACTGGCAGATGCAAGCATGCAGTGGTGACAGTGTACTTTGCTTTAACATTTACATTGTTACAACATTTTAGTTGTAAAAACAAGTAATGACAAGAGCAGTTCATTAATATATTCCATCTTCATGTGATAATGCAACACTTAACATTCTATCTGAATGTCTACAGAATGTCAAAATAAATAAATTGCCCCTAGTTAGCATAGTCATGTTATATTTATCACTGAAACAAGAGGAAGGACGTTGAATGCTATGACACTCTGCAAATTAAAGTTATTTATTTATCTTGGAATGGCTCTACTGTCTAAGATATAATTGGAGGTTTATGACTGGACAATAGAATTGTCCAATCCATTGCCTGTGCTGACATAGAAAACCTTTTTTAAAGTCTCATTTTTATGTTTTACCTCATTTCAGTTCTCGAAAAGAAAGAAAAAGTCTCCTTCTAAATATCTCAGAGATTAATAAGGATGGGACACTGCTAAATTGTCTGCAATATGGCAAAACAGGCTGTGACAGAGGGATATGGAAAGTTGAATGAAATACATGAAGGAGTGGTCAGTCTTACATGGGGAAGAGTGATATGTGATGGGTTTCCAAGGAAAGATGCTCAACCCAGATCTTGAATTCTGAGTGGAAGTCTCCAGATAGCCTGATGAGCAAAACCACTTTGAATGAGTGTGGCACTTATACAAAGAAAGTTGCCAGATGATGTTTACCAAAAAAAAGTTGAGATGAAATAAAGAAAAAAAAATGAATGCAATTTAGTAGTGCCAAAAAAATAAATCATACTCTTACATATACATATCTTATGTAAAAATATATAATATGATATATATGTGTATATATATGTGTGCTTATACATATAGATATATACATATTATATATGCATATATATATACATATATACGTATATATACATACATATAACTGTTTTGAAAGACTAAATAGTTTCATGTGATTAGAGCTCAATATATATGTATACCTAGGGGAAAAAGGAGGTAGGAGATTAATCTGGAAGATGACAAAGTGAGATTCAAGTTTGAAATTTTTATTGCCTTGAAGAAGATAACACTGGCTGGTGGCATATTTATTTTATAATGTTTTTTTCATTTTTCTATATTTGAATTTATAGTTTTATTACTGTCATTGATTTCTTATGCATTTTACTCATATTATTGTATTAAAGTTTATTTCTTTATATAATTCTATTATTTAGTGCATGCTATTTCAAGAGGATTTTACATATGAGTAAAATGAGGGCCAGAGAGGTTATATAACTTATCTATGTACAGGTGCTCTACCTACAACTAAAATTAGAACCAAAATGATTACCCACTTTTCTAGAAATCTGTACTACTTCGCACTGGTGGTAGTTTAAAACAAACAAACAAACAAACAAACAAACAAACAAACAAACAAAAAGTAAGCCTACTCACCTTCTTCTACACATTTTTAATCAATTTTACCATTATTTACATAATTACCTAAGTCACAAATCTGGGAGGCATATTTCATCACTCACTTTCCTATATCACCTCCATCACCAATCCAAGCAACATATTATAAATTATCAAATTCTGGCTCATATATAGAGAAGATATCTCAATATTCCCTCTCCATTCCATTATGCTCACGTGCATTCAATACTTCTATTGATACCATAATATCCTTTTTAATCTCTGTACTTCTAGATTCACTTCCCCTCCTTGCAACATACTTTCATCAGAATGATCTTTTATAATGATAATCTAGTTGTGAAGTACCCGTATGTTGGTCAGCATTACTATAAGCATCAATATTGGATTATATATATGTGTTCCTCAATATAACCTTATTAAGCCTTTGTATCTTGGAATAAACAAACAATTCTGCTCAGAACACTGGGGCACCTTAAACCCTTTCATGACTATCTGGACATATCCTCGCTTGCATTTATTGATTTTAAGGAATAAAAACTAACTAGTGATGGCTTAATAAAATCATTTTCTTATTTCATATAGCAAGGAAACTAAAGGAATATCTTTACAGGTTTGGCGTTGCAACGGAACAATGTCAGCAGGGGCCCAGACACCTTAAATTTTACTACCTCACTATCTTCAACAGATTGCCTTTTCATTAACAACTTTAGCCTCAAATTCACAAATTGGCTGCATTAAATCCAAGCATCACATTCTCTCACCAATATTCCTAGTGGAAGAAGGAAACAGGGGCAAAAAGCTTTTTTGCCACAAGAGGCATGGAGCGAAATACTGTCAAGTATCCCTGCAGTGTTGCTTTTCCAGTGGCCATACCTTCTTAGAGCCATGGACATGGATACTACAGAATTACTTGGACATAAAATCTGGAAAAGGGAATGGGGATGTCATAACTAGCTGAAACAAATGATTAATCTCTTACTGTAGTATACATTGATATTTGAATAAAAGGAAGATGTATGAACATTAAAGAAGGGAAACAGGAAGAGACTGTAAGATGCTTATGAGATTTGAAATTGCATTCTTGTAAGTGGATGTGAGAGAGAAGAGAGAACATTAACTATAAAGAAATAATATCCCAGATTTTTCCAATATAGTAAAATCTTGGTTTGTGAGCATAATTCATTCAGGAAACATGCTTATAATCCAAAGCGCCTGTATGTCAAAGCAAATTTCAAGAACCATTGGTTCACTTGTGACCATTGTGACATTTGGCATCATGTACTACTCATATTTCAAGACATCACTCGTTTATCAAGTTAAAATTTATTAGAAATGTTTGCTTGTCTTGGGGAACCCTTGCAGAGCAAGTTACAACTGTGAGTAATTGATACACAGCATCAAATCCATAGATTCAGCAATATAGCTGGCTATCAACTGAAGCTGAATAAATAAATACATACACCTAGGCACACAGTAAAACTGTCTAAAATCTAACACCAAAAATTTCAATTAAAAGCAGACCGAGAATAAAAACCACATTACATTAGAAGTAACAACAATACTGAAAACTGACTTATAAAGGGATAAATCACAGAAAAATGTCATATCTTAAGATGTTGAAATAAAAAAAAACTACTAGTCTTCCATTATGTACCTTCAAAATAATCCTTTAAACTTAAGATAAATAAAAGATAAATTAAGATAAATATAAAATTAAATAAGATAAATTAATTAGATAAATTAAATTAGATAAATTAAATTAGATAAATTATATTAAAATTAAATTAAAATTAAAAATTAGATAAATATATTAAGATAAATATAAAATAAAATTTTGTATTTCTACAAAATTAGTGTGATATAATTCATCATAACTCTCTTTTGAAGCAAAATAAATACAAAATAGAGTTCCTTAAACAAAAGGAAATGATTCCAGACCGAGGAAGAGAATGGAAGAAGGAAAAATGGGAAAAAATGTGGATCAAGATGAATAATTATTGACTTAAAAATGCAGTAAAAATATATTTTAGAACTTCAATTACATGTAGACCTAAAATACACGGCAAGAATAGCAAAAATGGAGAGAAGGTGAGAGACACGAATAAGTACTATTCTTTTAACTGGAAAGTGGTAAAAGTAACAATACATATTAGGTGGCCACAATATCAAGGATAAATGAATGTATTATTATTTAGGATAACAACTTAAGAGGAAAAAAACACATTAACAAGCCAATAGAGAATGAAGATTGAAATAATAAAAAATGTATACAATTAATCCAAATAATATAAGAAATGAGGAAACAAAGAAACAAGACATTAAAACAGAACATAAATAATTGCATAGTTAATCTAAATATTAATATGTAAGTAATTACATTAAAAGTAAATAAAAAATACTTCAATTTAAGGATTATGTCTCAGAGTCTTTACACATGTAGGTTTACTAAATTTTACTTCTCTTACAAATCTCAGCCTTTACATTCCCCACATACACTATTACGGGCATGTGTTGAAGTCCTAACTCCCAATACCTCAGATATGACTGTAATTGGAGATGAGACCTGTAAGGAATTAAGGTTAAAAGAGATCACTTTGGTGGGCTTTAATCCAATCTAACTGGCGTCCTTGTAAGCAGAAGAAATTTGGACATAACAATGAGACACCAAGAAAGTGCATAGACAGAGGAAAGACCAAGTGGAAGGTACTGTGAGAAGACCTTAAGGGGAGAGGCCACAGAAGAAATCAAACCATGCTGTCACCTGATATTGGACTTCTAGACTCCTGAATTGTGACAAATACATTTGTATTGTTAAGTCATCCAATTTATGGTATTTTGTTATGTCAGTCTTATAGCACTAATCTAAGTACCCAAGAAGAACTCTCTCTCTCTCTCTCTCTTTTTCCTTTAACCTCCAAAAATGGATTCTCTGCCATTCTTTTATGAATTGCATACTTTTTCCTTTACACAATAGTTTTTTTTTGTTGTTGTTGTTTTAAATTTAGGTCCCTTTTTCATGAATCACATAGTAAATATGTATTTTAGAACAACGTATTTACATGATTATTACATATTTATTTATCAACAATATATTCTTTATCTGATTCTTGAATATCACTTTATCAATGCTACATGTATGATAAAAGCTCAATAATATTTGCTAAATGAATTAATGTATCCCCATGCTTCAGTATTAACAGCAGAATTTTAAAACCTGAAAACAGTAAAAACAGTTAACATTACTACAATATTGAATACTAAACAGGGTTTGAGACACAACCTGTAATTTTTTTGGTAGTTACAGAAGTTTAAATGTTATCTATTAGAGATGTTAGTCAATAATGATTTTTAATTGTTACACAGTACCATAAATCACATTGTACAGTCCTGTATCTTCATTATCAATAATCTTGGCCAGTGTTGGTATCATCCTTTAAAAAACTCAAAGATCTTGCAGGTATGGCTCTCACAATAGTCTTATGAAAAACACAGAGACCTGACTCTCTCCATTTTGAGATTAGGAAAAAAAAACAACTGCAAATAAGAAAGGTTTGGAGTCTTGGGCGCCTGGGTGGCGCAGTCGGTTAAGCGTCCGACTTCAGCCAGGTCACGATCTCGCGGTCCGTGAGTTCGAGCCCCGCGTCAGGCTCTGGGCTGATGGCTCGGAGCCTGGAGCCTGTTTCCGATTCTGTGTCTCCCTCTCTCTCTGCCCCTCCCCCGTTCATGCTCTGTCTCTCTCTGTCCCAAAAATAAATAAAAAACGTTTGAAAAAAAAAATTAAAAAAAAAAAAAAAAGAAAGGTTTGGAGTCTTGGTCAATGTCAAAGAGCTAATTGGTAACATAATTGTCCCAAGAATACTGATCATCTGATTACTAATGTCTTCCATCCTCACTTTTCTTTAATCAATTTCTCATGCTGGAAAATAAGAACTAAAGTTGAATTAATTGGAAGGGAATGCTAAATATTCCAAATGATATTTCCATTACAATATTTTGCTTTGCCAATAAATAACTGAAATGCTGGGGACTTGGATGCTTTGTCCTTCTTAGGATGCAATCCTAAATTCAAGCAATGTATTTCTCTGATTCAACCTGTTGGAATATCACTTAAGTTACCTATATTTGTATTTGATAAAGTCTGCATATACTATTTGCGGATACTATTTTTGATAATAAAATTTAACATAAATTCTGAATGCAGATATATGGCTTCTAGTTACCTGCCCCCCAAATACCTTCTCTGAGCTGAGCCTCTGCATTTAGGCACTCACTACACAGAGAAATGAGTCTATTGTTTATGACACTTATTTTAGTCATTTTTACTTTTTAAATAGTTTTAATTACAATTTGCTTATATATTTCTCACAGAAATAATCCCAAAGCTTTTTTTTAAATAACTTTTTTTGAGTTCTAAAGTTGTGAAAGAGTTAATTACTTTATAGGGATATTACAGTGACTCTATGGATTCTTTTTTCCTGTGTAGATTAATAGACCATGTCTGTTAAGATTCTAAAAGGGCCAATTTTTGGTGAGCGAAAACAATGTAAATGTAATTTAAATTTTACAGAAGTTTAAGAAATGGTATCTCCACCAACACTGCACTTATATCTTGTTTAGAGACAGGATGCTTATTTACATTTTGGTTTGTCTTCATATTTGCTAACTGATTATATTTTGTCTTAAGGAATGGAAATTTTAGAAACCGAGAAATACTATAATTTTAGTTATTGTAGCAGTCTTCAGTATACTTGTTTGAAAGGAAGAAGTATGCAGTATTGGCAATAGTTTAAATGGTTTTTTAAAAAATGTTTTATAGAGGGGCATATATGAGAAATCAGATTTCAGCTAGAAACCTAGGTTTCGGCATATACAACTAACTAGAGCCTGTCATGCAAACATTGATTTAAATAATCGCTGACTCATTGCCACATCTTTAATATGAAGGGGAATGACACAAGAAGAGCTACGTAGTGGCATATAGTCAATCTGTCAACAGAGCAGTCTAAACTCCTAGAATGTTGCTACTTTGAGGTGCATTGATATCATGTAGATCCCCATCTATACTCACCCGTCATGCATATAGAAAAAAAGAAGCCGTTAGCTAAGTCGCTGATTTGTTCCAACAGCTAAAATAGCAGCAGTGTCTAATCTCAAAGCCACATCTCTATGCCTATTGATTTCCATTTCATCTCATTATACTCTAATGACTCCCAATAACTTGGTATTAGTTTGTTCTTAGTCTAACATCTCAGAAAACATTAAAATACTTGCATTTTATGTCTTAAGTTATCACCTCATTTAAAGTATTATAATCTAAATCAATCTTGGGATATAGTGTTCTTGATCATGGTTTCCTGGCAAAGGCAGAAAAAGCAGAGGTCACACAGTCAGAAGGTGGGAAAGTGGCACCTTTGGGCAATGCCAGATCATCTCTGCTTTGATCACATGGGTGGTCTACAGGGTTATAAGGAAGCTGAGGGAAAAAACAAAACAAAGCCAAAAAACAAAAACAAAAACAAAAAACAAAAAACAGGCATAGGGAACAATTTATCTTTTCACTCAGTTTGAATGAGTCCCTGCATGGAAAGGGTTTTTAATCACCACGTCTGAATGAATAGTGAAGGTAGCATCTGTGTTAAAGCTGAACAAAAAATATACTGGGAACATGAATGGCTCTTTTTTCTCATGCAGCTAGGTTTAGATGTATTTTTACTGGAATTTCCCCTCCCCCATCTAGTTAATATCCTCAATCATTGCTTAGTTCATTGATCTATTTGGTAG
This sequence comes from Neofelis nebulosa, assembly GCF_028018385.1. Lineage (NCBI taxonomy): Eukaryota > Metazoa > Chordata > Mammalia > Carnivora > Felidae > Neofelis > Neofelis nebulosa. The sequence continues at coordinate 31,991,656 of NC_080785.1, forward strand.
AAAGTAGAGGCAGAAGACAGTATTCAGTCTGATTCAAAGAGCAGAGCCCATGTAGTGATATCTGAAAATCATATTACACTCAGTAGCTCCACATCTTTCAAAATAGCCTTTTAAAGGAAAGTTAAGAAAATCAGGAACTAACACTTTTTCCAATGTTCACTAGATGTTAACATTTTCAATTTGCCACCTTTTTCACAGAACTCCTTTTCAGAGAACAACACCATTGCCCCAGCAGTAGAAGAGGACTTGCCATTTTAAAGACTAAACACTATTATGGGTCATTTCAAATTTTTTGATATATAACCTCTTTGTGTGTAACAGGAAGACCACCAGGGTGGTGTTATGTCTATTTCTCTGTTCTGTAAACAGTACTACAATTCAAAATGCAATTATTTAGGCAACATAAAAATTCTTACACAAATGATTACTTTATTTTTCATAGTAACTCTGGGGGTAGGTGGGGAGGAAATCTAACCTCTACACAGAAATACAGAAAGACAGAAGAGTTTACTGATTTTCTCCAGGATAAGATATTGAGTCTAATGTCTCCAAGTACATTGTTTTTGGCTAAAATTACAAGTGTCATTATGGCCTGATAATTCTCTGAACTCCTCCCCCTTCTTTCTAATCCTCTCCTTATATTGCTCCTGCTCTCACTATTAAGAGTTGACTTCCATGGGGCTCCTGGGTGGCTCAGTCAGTCAAGTGTCCAACTTGGCTCAAGTCATGATCTTGCAGTTCACGAGTTTGAGCCCCGCGTCGGGCTCTGTGCTGACAGCTCAGAGCCTGGAGCCTGCTTCTGGTTCTGTGTCTCCCTCTCTCTCTGCCCCTCCCCCTCTTGTGCTCTCGCTCTCTCTCTCTCTCAAAAAATAAAAAAAATAAAATAAATAAAAATATTACAGTCAGCTTCCTTAGAGTAAAGAAATGCATTTTACAGAAGCTTTTATGGACCAACATTTGAATAAAAGAGGTATGTTACTTTTATGGGAAAGCAATCCCATATTTTTATAAACTTTTTGCCCCAAATTTCCTTTTAATCTATGATAAACATGGCATTCTTCTTCTCAGGTAGGAGACCTATACTTCCTGACTCTATATATTCCCTCCTGTGTCTGGGGGGTAGGGGGACAGTCTGGATATGTGTTTTAATATCACAATGCCTTCAAGCTTGAATTTTCATGATTTCTTTATCTCCTTTTCTGATTAGCTACGAAACTCTAAATACTTACTCTGCATAATGCTAGCTTAGTTTGTGAAATAAGCTGTTTTACACACAGTTAAAGCAACTTAATTTCAGCATTACTGACTTACAGAAGTACCGTTATTCCAAGTAAATATAATTTTTAATTTCTATTCTTCACAGGGTACTACCAGTTACAACAGTTTACAACTCACAGTCTCATGGAATTTGTCAGTTTTCTTTCTAATAGGGCTGGCCAAAACAAGATCGGCCCATGTCCATATGTAATGTCTTTCAACTGTTGCATTTTTCTCCAACAAAGACATTTATACCCGCTTTATTGCTGAAAATAAAATGAAATGTCACTCAATTTCCAAAGACACAGTGGTAATTTGTAAATGAAAAACAGCAGCATTTTTGTGAATTTATTCTGAAATATTTGCTAAATATCTAAAAAAAAAATAGATCGAATATCCTATACATTGGAAATTTGATTTTAGCTATGTCATGAGATTTCTCACAATTGCTTTCAGCATTTTTTATAGTCAGTGAATGTTTGAAGTTGTGTACCCCCAGTAGTTTAAGCTACGTTAAGTCATTGGTAGTCATGGGTAAGCACTTGCTCCACAAATAAAATACATCATCTCTTCATGTCTTCATCCTCATATCTGCATTTTTTTGTCCCAAACATGAAAACCATCTTACTTAATAACCTTAATACAGATCGATTTAGACTTACAAATACCTGTTCCTACAAATACAGTACCATCATAATCGTAACATAAAATTCTATTAGTAGAGTCAAGCTGACAAAGACCTCAATGTTTTTCTATTAAGAGCAGGTTTGGAAGTACCAGTTATGTAAGTTTGGATGAGATACTTCCTCAAAACACTCAGTGAAACTAGTTTCTAGACTAGCAAGGAACATTTTGCCTATACTATTACATAAATCCTGTGGAAGTTCACAAGATCCCAGAGATATCATTCTCAGATCTGTAATGAAGAAACCAGCTTAATCAACATTTACAAATATGTAAATATTTTGAAAATTGATACAAATTATCGTTTTAATGAGTAACAATTTTCCCTCAAGCATTGATGGAAAATTCTCTTTGTTATGAAATGAAATTGCTCCTAACCTACATAGTAATACCTAATAACAGACCAGGGGTTTTCATTGTAATGTATGGATGACCTCCATACTTCCTACTGAATAATTAATTTACTGTAACAGATAAATTTCTAGCAACTGGATTCACTGAATTTTTATAGTTTCCTGTAACTGCAAAAAAAGCTTTGATAATACTTCATTAAAATTCGCAATATTAGAGCAAAATATGCTATTCTTAAATGCCCTGTACATGGGTGGCCAATGGAGGTAAAGAAGTAAGCCTCAGAAACCTGTTTATACTATTTTATACATCTTTTTTCTTCTGTGGGCAATAGATTGCATGCATATGCAATACAGTCTATAACTCTATAGATCATATAAACCATTTTAATCTTGGTTCTATGCTAATTTTAGACGGCTAATATTTTTAAATCACATTTTATTTTTATACTGTTTTTATTTTATTTTATTTTTTAAGTAATCTCTATCCCTAATGTGGGGCTCAAACTCATGACCCCAAGATCAACAGTTGCATGCTCTACCGACTGAGCCAATCTGGCACCCCTAAATCACATTTTAGAATTATACTGTCCTAAATTATTATTGGTGCTTCTGAGAGTGAGCATATCAACTCTGTAAGGTTTACAGACTCTTCTATATTCTGACTAGCATAGAGTAGCCCATCAACTTTAATGGACAAAAGTATCCTAAGGCAGCAAAATTTGTATATGTATCCAAAAGATTTTTTAATTTAATTTAAATTTCACTTTAATTTATTTTAATATCCTGAAAACAGTACAAATACAAAGATATATTCAAATGGATAGCATACACTCACTGGCTAAAATCAATTTTAAAATGTCCTCACCACAGCATTCTGCTTTTTCCCTCTTTTTCATTTTTTAAATTTAGGTCTAACAAAGAGAAAATAAAATGCAGTTCTTAAATGACCTATTTTATGAGGTTTGAAAACTGAATGTACCATTCTCCCCTCCTGTTATGTTATGAATTAGGACCCCTCCCTCAAATCATAGTGTCAAGTCCTAATTCACAGTTTGAGTGTATTTGGAAATAGGGCCTTGCAGAAGGCAATTAAGATTGGATGAGGTCAGTAGGGTGGAGCTCTAATCCAATAGGATGGGGTCTTCATAAAGAGAAGAGACACCAGGGACACACAAGAGAAAAAGTAGATATGAGGACTCAGCAAGAGGGTGGCCATCTGCAAGCTAAGGAGAGAGGCCTCAGGACAAAGTGAAACTGTTGGCACCTTGATCTCAGACTTCCAATCTCCAGCAACACGGAGAAATTTTAATTGTGGCGTTTAAGTCATCTCATGTGTGTTGTTTTGCTATGGCCCAAACAGACTACAAAGACACTTCATAGAACATTTCATATACCCAGAAAGTTACCTTCTTGCTCTTTCAGGGAGTATTTCCCTCTCCCTGCTTCCCCTCTTCCCCCTCACCAAATGCCATATATTTCCATTGCCATAACTTCTTTTCAACTACATAGTATTTGTATTCCATAGGAATCCTCAGTTTGTACATTCTTGTGTCTGGATTTTTAATTTCTGTTTGTTTCCTTAAAATAATGCTTTGACATTCATTGATTTTGCTGTGTGCAGTAGTACTTTGTTCCTCTGTTACCATACTGCCTCTTTAAATCTAAATTGATATAATATATTTGGTATCTAATGTTTTAGATCTATAAAATAAGGAGGTAGAACCAGATGTCTTTTGAACATTAAAATTCTGAATTTTTAGCTTTCAAAATGTATTGCCATTATCCACTTTGCTTCCTTTTGCTTTTGATATCATCAATCATTGAAGAGGTTGACATACTTTGAAAAGATATAAGGATCTGGAGGGCTAGAAGAGTGCTTTCAGAAAAGGTAAGGGACTTGGGGAGATACAATGTAAAATTCAGTTTAGGGTTTATAAGTGAAATAAGGAGCAGAACTTAAAATTAGACTTAAGGCAGAAATAAATGGGTAAATGTTAAATTATTTACTATGACTCGTTAATGAATTTATCCATGCTATCTATGACTTTGAGAAGAAAATAGTATGTTAACTATACAGTAGAATTGAAAAAATATACTTCTATTAAAATAATGCTAAGGTAAAAATTAATGTTAAGGCAACAAAAAAAATTGATGTGACACAAATTCTACATTAAAAAAAAGAGATTCTACATTTATTCTTTGTCAACCATAGTCCATAGGAACATAAATTATCAATATAAGAATACATTAAATATAATTGCCATGATAATAGAAAGAAAATAATTCAATTCTATCTGGAGCCATCAGGATCACTGCTAGCATATAATTTCTTTAAAAATTGTTTTAATGTTTATGTTTTGAGAGAGAGAGACAGAGTGCAAGCGGGAGAGGGACAGAGAGGGCGACACAGAATTGGAAGCAGACTGCAGGCTCTGAGCTGTCAGCACACTTAACCGACTGAGCCACTCAGGCACCCCTAGCATACAATTTCCTATACATGTTTTAACGTATAACAATTTGGATGATTCCTCAAAATATTTGCACTTATATACTAACAAGATTTATTAGTGATTATAAGTAGATAAATAGATGGAAAAGATATACGGGCAGAGAGAAAGATGAATAGAGAGTAATACTAACAAGTAAGGATTTTAATAAAATTATATACCTTACTATGCTTATAATATAAATCTTGATTAATACCTAATATACGTGGAGATGAAAAGACTTATAATATTGAAGAAATAAAGATAAAGAGAACTTACTCTCATAAAATAAAATCATATTAGTTTTCATGGCATCTAAAATATTTTAATGGGTTTCAACATGTTTTTCACATGTATCTGTAGTTATTATTTATTTTTACCATTAAAACATTATTAAGTCCACACTTTATGTTATTGAATTGCATTTTCTTAATATAAAGCATTAGGAACAAAAATTTTAAAGAAAAAATCTACAATAAATTTTTTTCCTGTATAATTGTCTCACATTAACATTTTCCCATATGTTCATATCTTTGTTCCTTAATATAATCCAGAAATTCTGCATCTGGAAAATGATAATTCCCAGATCCACATTTCAAAGCAAAGGAAATTAAGGTGCTAATTGCAGAAATCTAATTTCAGGGAGTACAGTTATCACCATACATTTAGAAATGCAAACATCACATAAAGAGGAAATATCACTAGATTTCATTTAGGAATAAAACCATTCTGTATAGAAATCTTTTTTTTGTTTGTTTTTCGTTTTCCTTCTATTTGCCTTGAGATTCCCTAAAAAAAATATTATTGGGCAGTGTTATTGTACTTTTAACTCACTAAGTGGGCATCAATGATGGACAAGTGAAATCGAGTATGGAAGGAGGGCATTACATGGATTCATTATTGATATGAACATATCTAAATTTATCTGATGGCTTGATCTGGAGGTATTGTACTTTAAGAAGCCACAGATATTCCTTACCAAGACAATCCTACAAAGCAAAGAAGGAGGAAATATTTATTCGCCTGCCTATTTCTTCCATTGTTCAAAACTTTTCCCTATAGGGATAACTCCCCTGGACTTGCGTATTGTGCATGTGTGAGTACGTGCTGAGACTTACTGTAGTAATGCCAGCAGGGAGGGTTAGGGGCATGATGTGAGGGGAAGACACGTCACACATGTGTTAGGTTGGCACAGCACACACAGAATTGGCTGCTATAATGACCCAGAGACACTGCTGCTACCAAAGACAAAGGTGGCCCCGAGGATCTGAGACGGTGCCTATGAGGGGTCTGATAAACTAAGTGATTAAAAAAAATTCTGGTTGTTTCCTCAAAGTATAATGGGTGTATTTTACAGGAACAATCTTGATTGCAAGAAATTTGAGTAAAGTTATAATTTTATTAACAAAGCAGGATAGCATAAAAATTTCATAATGTATTAAATCCAAATGTTAGAATCCTTTAGCTTTTGCTTTGACATATAAAGAGTTTGGAAGCTCTCACTCCCATCCCCATAACAAACAAACAAGCAAGCAAGCAAACAAAGCTGAACACATTGAAAATCAACAACTTTTTTTTAGATCTATCAGAGAATTGAGGTCACCGAGCAAACTACTATCTTGAAAACTGGGAGACAGATAAAACAATCACAGCTTACTGGGAGTAGAAACTCAGGAGCAAAAATCCACTCCTATATCCAGTACTAGCAGGTACACTTAACCCATAATTGACAAATTTTGGATTCTCAGTGTAGGTTAGTTTGAGAATTAAAAACTCTAAGGGGCCGTCTTAGAGGAAGCCCCACACTCTCATTAATGCCACCACTAAGAGCCCTATCAGGTTCTCATAATAAAGATTGGAGAACAATTCCCTCATGCTTGCCATAGGGAGTGGGAAAAGGTAACCATTTTTTGAGGTTTTATTTTTAAGTTCTCTCTACACCCAATATGGGGTTCAAACTCACTACCCAAGATCAAGAGTCACATGTTCCACTGACTAACCCAGCCAGACACCCCAGTAACCATTTTGAAATAATCATGGAGCTTTCTGTTTTACAGCTGCCTTCAAAGGAAACTACTTTGCCAAAGCCTAACTAAGGTAGAGAAAAGGAAATACATAAGTCTATCCCCCTCTAGTCTTCCTGTATCACCTACATTGAAGATGGGGACTTATGAAGGTCATAGCCCAGGAATACAGGCCCATTAAAAGATTGAGGCCAAATTACAGGAACACAGAACACTTCCCTTTCATCACCTCTCACCAAAATACCATCAAGCATCCTGGAAAGTAACAGAGGACTGAAGATGGAAGAACTGCAAGGCTCAGATTATACTTAAGAAGGAATTTCTAGTAAAAGCTAAAGACTATTGGGATAACAACAACAAAAGACCACTAGAAGAAATTGAAGCCTCGAACATATACACCTAGAGAAAACAGTAAACACAGTGTACCTCCTAGGCAAATTTCCATAAATTCTCATACTGAAGACCTATTTACTTTAGTTCCTCTGACCAAATACATACTTTCTGGCCTTCAAAATAATAATAACTGTGATGACAACAACAACAAGGCATTCTAAAATGCAAAAAAATCTCTGAAGACACAAAGCAAGCAACAAAACTAGATTCAGATACAACATAGATTTTGGAATGACTACAGCAGTGATTTAAAATAACAATATATAATATACTAAAAGCATTTAACAGAAAATGTGGACAACATATGAGAACATATGGGCAATATAAACTGGCAGATTGAAACTCTAAGAAAGAATCAAAAGGAAATGCTAAAAATATAAATAAAAATAAACAAGGTAAAGGAAATGAAGAATGTCTTTGATAGGCTCACCAACAGAATAAGCATGTCAGAGAAAAGAATCAGTGACTTGAAAGATATGTCAATGGACAAATCCCAAACTAAAATGCAAAGAGAAAAAATAAAACACAAAACAAACAAAATACCACCAAAGGAGAGGGGCAAAAAGCAGAAGAAATATTTCAAGTAATAATGGCTGAGAGTTTTCCAAAATTAATGACAGATACGAAACCACAAATCATAGAACCACAGATAAGCACAGATTAATTGAAACACAGTCATTTTTAAAAAGCTACATATAGACATATGAAATTTGCAGAAAATCAAAGAAAAAAAGTAAATGTTGAAAGAAGCCAGAGAGTAAAAAAGCAAAGCAAAACAGAACAAAACATAAGTACCTAACCTACAAAGAAACAAAAGAATTTCATCGATTTCTGTCAGAAATTCTGTAAGCAGGAAGAGAGTAGAATTAAGTATCTAAATTGTTGAAAGCAAAATCCAAAAACCTAGAATTCTAAATTCAGTGAAACAGTCTTCCAAAGTGAAGAAGACAAGAATACTCTGCTATGGAAGGAACTGTATTCCTCCAAATTTAGTATGTTGAAACCTTAATCTCTAATGTGATGATATTTGGGGATGGGGCCCTTGACATGCAATTTGGTTTAAATAAGGTCATGTGGAAAGGGCTTTAATGATGGGATTAGCCCTTGTAAAAAGAAACACAAGAGTGCTTGCTTCCCCTCTTTCTCTCACTCCACTCATATGTACCCAGGAAAGGGAATGTGAGGACAAAGCTGGAAATAGACGTCTGCAACCTGAGGAGAAAGTCTTCACCAGATGCCAATCCTGCTGCTACCTTGATCTTGGACTGCTTACCTCCATATTATATTTATAGTAGTAAATTCTGCATCCAATGTGGGGCTCATACTCATGACCCTGAGATCAAGAGTCGTTTGCTCTACCAATTGAGCCAGGCAGGCGCCACCCGCCCTACATTGAGTATTTTTTAACAGTTCTATGCTCACATTTTGATAATTTAGATGAAATGAATTGACCTCTTGAAAAACAATGTATCAAAACTCAAGTGATCAGAAATGGATACTCTGAATAGTCCCATATATATTTAAGAAAATTTTCAACCACATGATTAGATGGTTTCTAAGGCTAACTCTATCTAACATTTAATGAAGAATTTACAACAATATTTTCTGGAAAACAGAAAGACTACTTCCTAACTCATTCTATTAAGCCACCATTTCTCCTATATAAATACCAGATAAAGAAACTAGCAGAAAGGAAAACTACAGATCAATATATTTCATAAACATAGATTTGAAAATCTTCAATAAAATTTAGCAAATTTAATATATTTGAATATATTAAAACAATTACACACCAAGACCAAAATGAGTTCATCCTACTTTGGTGTTTGACATTCAAAAGTTAACATTCAAAAATCAATGAAATACTGGTAAGCCTAGCCAGAGCAATTGGGCAAGAAAAAGAAATCCAAGATATCCAAATTGGAAAGGAGAAGGGAAAATTAACTCTATTCAGAGATGGCATGTTCTTATATATAGAAAGCCCTAAAGACTCCACAAAGAAAACAAAACAAAAATCCTGTGAGTATAACCCAGTTTAATAAAATTAGAGGATATAAAATGAACATTAAAAAATCAGTTTCACTTCTATATATCACCAACAAAATATCTGAGAAGGAATTCCAGAAAATAATTCTTTTCACAATATTATTTAGAAAAATAATAATATACTTGTGAATAAATGTAACCAAGGAGGTGAAAGAGTTATACAGGGAAAACAAACAAACTATAAGATGTTGAAAGAAAGAACTTTTTTTAATGTTTATTTATTCTTGAAGGACAGAGAGAGTTTGAGTGGGGGAGGGGCAGAGAGAGAGGAAGACACAGAATTCAAAGCAAGCTCCAGGCTCTGAGCCATCAGCACAGAGTCTGGTGCAGGGCTCAAACTCATGAACTGTGAGATCACGACCTGAGTGAAGTCAGATGCCCAACTGACTGAGCCATCCAGGTGCCCCTGAAAGAATAAAGATACAATTAAATGGAAAGGGATCCCATGTTCATGGATTAGGTGACTTGATACCATTAAAATGTCTATACTACCAAAAATGACTTACAGGTTCAATGCAATCCATATCATATTTCAATGGCATTTTTTTACAGAAATATAAAGACATTCTAAAATCCATATGGAACTACAAAAGACCCCAAATAGCTGAAGCAATTTTGAACAAGAAGAACAAAGTTAGAGGCATCATGTTTCTTGATTTTAAAATAAATCACAAAGCTACAGTAATCAAAACCCTATGGCACTGATATATACATAGACATATAGACTAATGTAACAGAACAGATAGCACAGAAATAAATCCATACACAATATGGTAAAATAATATTTGATAAGGGTGCCAAGAAAACACAATGGACAAAGAATAGTCACTTCAACACATAATGTTGGGAAAACCAGTTATCCACATCAAAAGTATGGAACTGTATTTCTGTCTTAGCATATACATGAAAAAATAGTTCAGAATGAATTAGTGACTTAAATGCAAGATTGTAAACTATAAAACTCCTCATTGAAGGTTCAGGAAGAACAAAACTTATTGACATTTATCTTAGCAATAATTTCTTGGACTCAACACCAAAAACACAGAAAACAAAAGCAAAAAAAATCGATAAAAGGATTTGTATCAAACTAAAAAGCTTCTCTATGGCAAAGGAAACAATCAACAAAATGAAAAGACAACTACGGAATAGGAGAAAATATTTGTAAACCATATATGTTAAAATGAGTTGATACCCAATATAAATATATATATATGTATATATATATATGTGTGTGTGTGTGTATATATATACACATATATATGTATATATGTGTATATATATACACACACATATATATATATACATATATATATGTATGTATATGTATATATGTATATGTATATATGTATGTGTGTATATATGTATATATGTATATGTATATATGTTTGTGTGTATATATATATACACATATATATGTATATATATATATGTGTATATATATACACAGAACTCCTATAATTTAATAGAAGAAGAAGAAGAAGCAGAAGCAGGAGGAAGAGGAGGATGAGGAGAGAGGAAGGAAGGAAGGAAGGAAACAACCTGATTACAAAAATAAATAGACTTTTCTTCAGAAAATAAAATAGACTTTTCTGCAAAGAATACATACAAATGTCCAACAGGTTTATGAAAATGTGCTCAACATCACTAAGCTTCAAGGAAATGCAAATCAAAACCATGGTGAGATGTCACATCACACCTATTAGGATGACTATTATGAAAACAAAACAAAACAAAACAAAACAAAACAACAAAAGGCAAGTATTTGGAGAAAATAGCAACCTCATGCATTGTTAGTAGAAACAAATGGTGCAACCACTATGGAAAGCAGTGGGTAGTTCTCTCAAAAAATTTAAAAATGAACTATCATAAAATCCAGCATTTCTACATCTAGGTATATATCCAAAAGAACTAAAACTGGGATCTCAAGGAAAGATCTACACTACCATGTTCATTGCAGAATTTTCACAATAACCAAGGTATGGAAGTAACCTAAATGTCTATCAACAGGGAATGGATAAAGAATGGTATATACACAATGAAATATCATTCAGCCTTAAGAAAAAGAGAAATCCTTACATTTGCAACAACATGGGTCAGCCTGAAGGGTCTTATGTGAAATAAGCCAGACACAGAAAAGCAAAAACTACATACTATTATTTATATGATGAATCTGAAATAGACTAATATACGAAGAGAGTAGAATGTGGGTTCCCAGGAGTTAGGGAAAGGTGAAATATGGAAGTATTAATCATATAGTACAAAGTTTCAATTAGTCAAGATGATTAAAATCTAGAGATCCACTGTATAGCATAGCATACATAATTAATATTGTATTATATTCTTTTTTAAAATTTATTTATTTATTTACTTATTTAGAGAGAAGGGGAGAGGCAGAGAGAGAGGGAGAGGAAGAAAATTCCAATTAGGCTCTGTACTACTAGTACAGAGCCCAATGTGGGACTCAAACTCATGAACCATGAGATAATTACCCGAACTGAAACCAAGAGCCGGATGCTAAACTGACTGAGCCACCCAGGACCCCCTGTACTGTACTCTTAAAAATTGGCTAAGAAGGTTGATTGTACATTAAACATTACTGTTACTCAAACACACAAAATATAATGAATAAAGAGGGCAGAGGAAACTTTTGGAGGTGATGGATAGGTTTATGGCATAGATAGTGATGAAGGCTTCACAGATGTATGCTTAAACATTTAATTTTATACATCAAGTATGTATAGCTCTTGCTATGACAGTCATACCTCAAAAAAGTGGTTTTAAAAGAAAAAGAAAATCAAGGGAGCCTGGGTGGCTCAGTCAGTTAAGCGTCCGACTTCAGCTCAGGTCATGATCTTGCGGTTTGTGGGTTCAGGCCCCGCGTTGGGCTCTGTGCTGATATCTCAGAGCCTGGAGCCTGCTTCAGATTCTGTGTCTCCCCTTCTCTCTCTGCCCCTCCCATGCTCATGCTCTGTCTCTCTCTGTTTCTCAATGATAAATAAACGTAAAAAAAAAAAAAAGTTAAAAAAAAAAAAGAAAAAGAAAATCAATTAGTCCACCTTACAACAGGTTAAAGAAGAAAAATCATCATCTTAATTGCTGCAGAAAAAAACATTTAACAAAACCCAATTATCTCTCATGACAAAAACACAGCAAAGTAGGAATAGAGAGGCAAACTTCCTCAGCTCAAGGATATTTACCAAATTCCCAAAAGACATTAAATTTAATACTGAGAAACTGGTTGATTTCTTCTTAAGACTGGGGACAGACAAGAATTTCTTCCCAAAAAACAAAACAAAACAAAACAAAACAAAACAAAACAAAACACAAAAAACCCATGAATTTCTCCTCCTGCTCCCCCTATTGAACATTATAGTGGAAATCCTAGCTAGTAAAATAAGGAAATAAAAGGAATACAGATTATAAGGAAGAAATAAAACTGCATTCAAAGTTGACATGATTGTCTATATGGGATTATAGAATTATAATCCAAAGTTAGAAATAAAACTGGAGTTCATATTAATATAAATAAATGATTGAAAAAATTAAAATGAAAAAGAAGAGACAAATCTCACATATTGGAGACACCCATAAATTGTATAGATACTCTACCCTAAAAGAAAAGAACCATAAGTCCCCACTCATTGAGTATGTACTGTGCATGGGAACTTCTTTTCATAGAATTCAGTTTGGAAAGAGGAGGAAATAAAAAACCGTGTAACATCATTATGGAGAAACTTGGTAAAAACTACTTCAACCACATGATCTAGGTCAACATCAATCATCTTAAAACATGTAGATAGTATTTATCCTTATTACAAAATGATGAAAAAAGCAGTTTACCTGTGTGATCTTTCTCCTAAAACCCTATAAGACCAATCTAATCATGAGAAAGAGCTCATACAATAGTAACAAATTTAATTAACTCCATTAAATATTTTAATATTTTATTATTTTTATTAAAGAGTATGATAAAGTATATTAAAAAGTCTAAAACTAAGGAGAACACGTTATGGTTAATGACGAGCTAAATATAGTATTTTGTGATATTCAATTTAACTGTTTTCACTTAAATTCAGTAGCAGAACTCTAAACTGAATCTAATCCAGTGTGTGACATTTATTCCAATTCATTTATAAATAGAAAACATTAAATTGATTGAAATCAAGTAAAACAATTTTGACAGGTCTTGATGAAGTTTTTGTCAGCTTTCATTCCAATGCATTTAAACTTAGAATATCAAAAGAAACTGTAAATCTAAGTGAAATCATAATTGGTGTGAATACCAACAGGAAGAAAATGGTAAATTTAATTCATGCCCAAATGAAACCATTTCAGAGCACCCAACATGCACCATACAGTATGAGATTGAGTAAAAAGTCTTTGAAATTCAGACTATTACATAGTAAATTATTTAAAATATCTTCATTAAGAATTTCTGTTTTTAAATGCTCTATTTAAACACACTTCAGGTAGAGTTTTTGTTTTGTTTTGTTTTGTTTCTTTTTAAAAAGAGTAAAGTTAATTTCTTAAAATTTTTTAACATTTATTTATTTTTGAGAGAGAGAGAGAGAGAGGAGAGAGAGAGATAGAGAGATAGAGAGAGAGAACAAGCATGGGTCGGGGGCAGAGAGAGTGGGAGACAGAATCCGAAGCTGTCAGCACAGAGCCCCATGTAGGGCTCGAACTCCTGAGCTGTGAGATCATGACCTGAACCAAAGCTGGATGCTTAACCAACTGACTGAGCCACCCAGGCATCACCACGTTTTAAAAATTTTTTTGAGCCAAGTTAATTTCTTTAGATTAAAAAGGAAAATAAATTGAAAAAAGGTGATAAGGAGATTCTTTACATTGCTTAAGGGAACTATAATCAGCAATTATAAGAGCACCTGCTTAGTACAAGCCTTTCAACACAAATATTAGAGTAATAAAGAAATTTAATCAGGTATAATCATTCCTCTTTTTTAATCCTTATTTAAAACCATGGTATTCTCCATGTGTAAATTAAGAAAGATAGGTTTTTGGGGAGCAAAAATGTGTGATTTCCTTTTTATTTATTTATTTTTTAAAATTGTTTTAGTGTTCTTATTTATTTTTGAAGGAGAGAGAGAGACAGAGCATGAGCGGGGGAGGGGCAGAGAGAGAGAGACACACAGAATCTGAAGCAAGCTCCAGGCTCTGAGCTGTCAGCACAGAGCCCAACATGGGGCTCGAATTCACAAACTGTGAGATCATGACCTGAGCCGAAGCTGGACGCTCAACCGACTGAGCCACCCAGGCACCCCATGTGATTTCCTTCTTAAACAGAGGCTATGGATAAACAAAATCCAAATTCCAAAATCTAGCTCAACTTGAGCAAGAAATTAGTGGAGGGAGGGAAAGGAGACAACAATGATAAACTTCAGAACTAAAAGAGAGAGCACCTCTACATTTCCTGTAGATACTAATAGAATAATAAGATGACATTATGAATAATTTTATGCCAATAAATTCAACAGTTAAAATGCTGTTAGGCTGAAAAATTAATGTTAAAATACCAACCCCCTAGCACCTGAGATGTGACCTGATTTGAGAATAGGGCAATTGTAAACACAATTAGTAAAGAGGAAGTTACATTGTAGTGATGCAGGCCCTTAGTCCAATATAACCGGTTTCCGATATAAAAAGAATGTCACGTGAGAAGAAAGAGACATGTACAAAGGAAAGATGATGTAAAAATACAGGGAGAAGTTCCACACTAGTAGTGATTATCTACAGGACAGGAAGAGCTTGGAATAGATCCTCTCCAAGAACCCTCAGAAGGAATGAACACTGCCAGCACTTTTAACTGGGACCTGTAGTCCTCAGAACTGTAAAATAACAAATGTCTATTGTCTAAACCACCCAGATATGGTGCTTTGTTATAGCAGCCCTAGCAAATTAATACAGATGAAATGAACACATTCCTTCAAAGGTACAAGTTACCAAGACTGGCACAAGAAAATATGCAAAAAAAATGCAATAACAATTAAATTTTTAAATTCAGAATTAAGACATTATACAAAGACTCAAAGACCAAGAGCAGATGATTCCTGGTGAAGGCTATTATTTAAGGAAAAAAGTATATCAAAGCTGTATATTCTTTTTCAGAAAACAGAGAAGGTTAATGCATTCCCCAACTCATGTTGAAAGAGTGCTACAGAAAGAAAGAAAGTTATACTGATGTCAAAATCAGAACAGAAGGTCATTGGAAAAAAAATATGGGGAAATGTCTCATGCAAATGAAACAAAAATCCTTGACAAAATTTAAAAAATGAAGTCCAACAATACAACAAAAGATGTTGAATCATTATAGGAATTTAATGGTGGTTTAATGTCTGAAATGAACAACTTTAAAGAAAAAAAAATACACAAACAGAAATTTATAAAAGAAGAAAAAACTGCAATAAGGGAAATCAGGCAAAAGCAGGTTCTTTGAAAGGGATGACATCTTGGGGCCCCTGGGTGGCTCAGTCGGTTGAGTGTCTGACTTCGGCTCAGGTCATGATCTCACAGCTTGTGGGTTCGAGCCCCGCCTTGGGCTCTGTGCTGACAGCTCAGAGCCTGGAGCCTGTTCCAAATTCTGTGTCTCCCTCTATCTCTGTCCCTGTCCCACTCATGCCCTGTCTCTCTCTCTCTCTCTCTGTCAAAAGTAAATAAACATTAAAAAAAAAGGGATGACATCTTTAAAAGTTTACAAAATTGATAAAGTATTAGCAAAACTTACAAAGTAAAATTTTAAAAAAGAGACATTACCAATATTAAAAATAAAATATTGGACTTCACTACAAACATTACAAGAATATTAAATACATATTATAAATAATTTTGGAATAATATTTTTAAAAAGTTAGATGATTTGAACCACTTATTTGATATAATCTAAATTAAATCACAACACAAGTAGAATATTACAAATATAATTCTATATCTTTTAAATAAATATGATAAATATGAATATTGGAAAGAAAGAAAACTTGCTCTTTTTAAGGTGGCATGGTTGCATAACTAGAAAATACAAAAGAAGGTACAAAATATTCACAAGATACAGAAAAATATGAAATATGGCTAAGATTTTCTTATACCAGAATACAGTATTTTTATTGAAATCTCCCAAGCAACTCCTATTTAAGTTTGTGTGTACATATATGTTCTTTCTTTGTGTGTGTATATAAATCAATAAACTATGACTATATATGAAAATGCAAAGGCAAAGCACAGCCAAGATTATCTTAAGAAGAATAAATTTGGAGTATTTTACCACTAAATTTTTAACGCTATTCTATATAGCAGTCATTAGTAATGAGCTATTAGCCCAAGGACAGGCAAACATATTGATCACCAGAAGAGAGGTATAGAAATGAATTCTCATATGACAAAGTACTTAATTTTTAACAGCTTATTGAGGCATACTTGATATATACAAAATATTGCACATATTTAATCTATACAATTTGATGTTTGCCTGTGAAACCATCATTTGCAATCAACTAATAAATATATCCAATACCTCCAACAGTTTCCTTCTGATCCTGTGTGTATGTGTGTGTGTGTGTTAAAGACAATTAACATGAGATGTATTTCAACAAAATTTTAAGTCTACAGTACTTAAACTGTATGCACTATGCTGTACAGAGATCTCTAGAACTTACTCATCTTGCATAACTGAAACTTTATACAATTGTGCAACAACTCCCCATTTTCCCTTCTCCCTGACTCTGGAATCTCCATTCTGTAGTCTGCTTCTATAAGGTTGACAATTTTAGAGCCCTCATGTAAGAGGAATCATGAAGTATTTGCCCTTTTGTGACTCATTTCACTTAGCATAATGTCTACCAGGTCCTTTGCAAATGGTATGATTTCCTTCCCTTTTAAGGCTTACTGGTATTCTATTCTATACAACATTTTCTTTATCTGTTCATCTGTAGATAGACATTTCATTTGTGTCTATATCTTGACTACTGTTAATGCTGCAATGAACGTGCAGTTGCAGCTATCATTTTAAGATTCTGATTTTGACGATTTTCAATATATACCCAGATGTGGGGATGCTGATTATAAGGTAGTTGTAATTTTAATTTTTGAGGGACTTCCAAACTGTTTTCCATAATAGCTGCACCAGTTTACATCCCCAACAACAGTGGGAAAGAGTTCAATTTCTCCATATTCTCACTGACACTTTTCTGTTGTTTGTTGAGAGTAGTCATCTGAACAGGTGTGATGTGGCATCTCATTGTGGTTTTGATTTGCATGTCCTTGATGATTAGTGACATTGAGCACTTCTTTATACACCCGTTGGACATTTGTATATCTTTGAAGAAATGTCTACCTGTGCCTTTGCCCATTTTGTAATGCGGTTATTTGCCTGTGTGTGTGTGTGTGTGTGTGTGTGTGTGTGTGTGTGATAATTGAATTTAACTCTTTAACAGATATATGAATACCAAAAGCATAGGCAACAAAAACAAAAATAGACAAGAGGGACTTCCTTAAACTAAAAAACAAACAAATCAAAATAAAACAAAATAAGAAAATTTCTTCATAGCAAAGGAAACAATCAACAGAATGCAACAGCATCTTGCAGATTAGGAAAAAGAAATATTTGCAAACCATGTATTTGACAAAGGATTAACATCCAAAACATATAAAGTTAACTACATGTATTACAAAGGCATACTGTAATTCATGAGGGATAAAGGAATGGTTTCAAAAAGTGATGATAATGACCCAATCTTCTCTGCTTGCAAGATTGTCCTGTGTCACAATTTTTCTATCTCTACAAAGTGCTTTCCAGCTTCTTCATGACTACATAAACAACTGAATGCTCATTTAAATTTTCTTCTTATTCTTTCTCTCCTTTTGTTCTTTCCCATTATCTTTCTTTTGCATCTTTATGTATACTTTTCTCTATTGTTTATATTTTAATTTTTATATGCTTTTAATTTTTAGGAAAATATGCTCAATTGGTAGTCTACTCTCAGTTATAAGCATTTATTGGATCTACTGGTATTTTTTCTGGGAGCTAGAAATTACCCATCCTACTATAAAATCACTTCTAAAGCAGTAATTTTGACCATGATGATCCAAAATCATTGCATCTCATTAAACATCTACATAAAATTTATAGAACCACTGCCCAAGTGCCTTAAAAATCTGAATTAAGGTATATGTATGAATGCTGAAAACAATCACATGACTTTATCTGTTGATGTCAGTAATATAGATTTAAGTTGAAATAACAATACTTTGTTGCATCATGTTTCTCACTCAACAATTCTTTTGCAATCCACACTATGTTCTTCTATTTTTCCTGCATGGGAAAAATAGGCAATATATATGTAAGTGGCATTTGCTATCATTACCTGTTAATATAGTTTATACTGTATCCTTAGACTTGAGAAGTCACTTTTAAAGTCTGAGCCTTTAAGCTTTGATACAAGCAAAATTTTAAGCAACATACATAAAATTATATAATTCATATAATTATATATTATAAAACAAATTATTATTTTATTACATATTTATTATTGTTATTTTCCCAGTAATCATTTTAATTAATAAGTGAAAATAGGTCTTATTTTTAAATTTGCATATTTTTAAGGTAAAAAAGGTAAAGAATATACATGGTAAAAGTTACACATGTGCATATATGACCTTTCTGTTCTATTAAACACTTTAAAGGGAATTTGAAATAGTCTTTGAACATTGCTACATTTTTGGAGGGGAATATTCTTGGATGAGTAAAAATTTAAGTCCCTTTTACTATTCAACTCCAACTTCATGTTAGGACATCTTGCTTTTCAAAGAAAATAGGCACAATCCATCTTAATCACCACAATTTTTCATATTTGTCTGTATTCAAAGGCAAAAAGTGCTACACTATATTTTGTTTAAACTTAGAAGCAGCTGTTCTAACATATGTTTCATCATTTTGAAGATGCCCTGTATATTTTTATCAGAGAAAACAAACACCATGATGTTATTATCAGCCAGTAACATTATGCCTATCAAATATATGCAGAATATATATATATATATATATATATATATATATATATATATATGTATAAATTTGTTCACTAGACTTAAAGTAGATATTGCAGAAGATGGTATCAAAATTTCTTTCCAGCTCCAATACGTTATATTTCCATTGAAATGTCATACTCAATTTATACTCTGGTTTTCCCTGTCACATATGTCTCATCTCACTGTTGCTTTTAAGCATTTACTCTCTTAACTTGTGCAAATATTCTGCTCATTTTCCTTTAATCCACTTAAACTCAATCTTTCTGAGTAAACTATTCTTTCTCATTAGTGACAACTCAGGGAACTGAGTTAGTCTCTCAAAATCTTTGATGATTTAGCATTTAGACCATATTCAGTGCATTATCATGGATATATTAAAAGTCCACATGGATGCCCTATTGGACACTATGGCCTTGCAGTTACTTCACATCTTCATCTTCAATGATCACTGTTCACATACCATTTTAGCCATCTACATCCGGGGCCAACTGTCAACCTTGAAATTCCCTGCAAATGTTTTCATTCTATCCTTCAGTTTCTCACTGGCAATATCGTCTATTTTCTCAGGTTACAGAGTTTCTATTCCAGACACAGCAACTAACCCTAGGCACATTGTTTTTCAACACTGAAACTCATCTATATTCTATTTTTCAGATTTATCATCAATTTTGGTTGAAAATGTTGTGTCTTTTATCACAAAAGCAACTCAAAAATGGGCTAATAGACAAAGTTCTGAAGGGAACTTCAAACTTTCTACCATCCATAGCATCTCCTGGTTTTGAGTGGTAGAATGGCTTCTCAAAAATTAATTGAAAATGATTTCTGAACCAACCTTCCTCTCCTCTTGCTCTACACCTAAGGCAGTTTGGTCACTGACTGAGCTATGACCAGAAAGGGATTAACTTCTCACAGCCACTTCCCAAATAATAATTAGGAAAAGGGGTTGGGTATTACGTTGCCCCATTTAAAAAATCAAAATTCCACCTGACCCTTCCTGGCTATGGTGTTTATTTCCCTTAACAGCCTGGTTGTTATAACCAATGTGCTGTAGCTTAGCCAATGAAAGCTTGGGAGTTTCATACTTAATTCTGGATTAGCTACCTATATTCTTTTGTTGGATTGTCATGTGAAAAGGATAATGAGCATTTGGTTAAGAATCCTGATCACAAAGCTCCACTATAGTGTTTTACATGGTCCAATGTGAAGTACATCATATGTCTTTGTAAGTTTTATAAAAATGTACTGGCCTTTTTGCAGTTGACCCTTTTACACAAAAACTATGGAAGTAGCAATAACTGAGAAAAAGGTAAAGTTATAGCCAGTTAACCAGACACATTGGTTTCGCAAAAGTGGAAAAAGGACAAGAATCCATTCACCTGGGAAGGAGATATCATAGCCCCCTGAAAATATAAGAGAGGGAAAAACATTGATCTTTTGTCATTCAAGGTCATTCCGGGAGCCTGCATTAGGAGGAAAGCACTGCAGTAGTATCTTCCAAATTATCGCAAATACCCAAGTATAATTCTTGGGTCTGCTATTTCAGCAGGGTGGTTCTGACATGATTTGTTAGCCACTGTCCTTAACATTACTCAGAAGCCTATCCGAAAGAGCACAATACAACCCCACCTCTGGCACCTCTTACGAAAAACACCATTCTATACCTCCAATAAGTTTTCCTACTCTTTTTTTTGTCAGCATCGCTCACTCATTCTATAGGGCAATTGGATGCTGACAAATGTTAGTGTGGGTAAATAATTCAGATTTGACTGCCTGTGCTTAGGCCATCTCTGTAACAGGAAACAATAGACTCAACAATTTCAACTGAACCAGGATGTTGAGAGCCTATCAGGCTGACTAGAGGCCACATTGGAGGCACTGTCAACCTCTATTTCCGAGAAAATAGTCCTTTTGCAATAATTGTAACCAATACATTACTTCCAAGGTTGCTATGTGTACCCTGAGAATTGTGCTTCTTATGTAAAAATAAGACATTAACTTGGCTCCCTCCCCAAAACATAATGACTTACATATTATGAGTACTTAAAAGAGACCTTCAGGTATTTACAAAAATACCACTTCCACTATGGAAGACATTTGGGTCAGCCTCTACCCATTGGTCAAGTTTATGGGTAGTAAAACTGCTCTACACTTCCTCCTTGAAGGATAAGGTAGAGTTTGTGATTTTCTTTTCATCTGGTTGGGTATAGGAACTTAGGGAACATGTTTGAGGCTCCCTGAGTTTGGCAGGCTAGCCTTATTTTATTCTTGGAGTCCTGCTAATAGTAGCCTGAATTAAATGCTGTCTGAGACAAGTGAAGTGATTTTGTCCCAAATTCTGGCATTCTGATTTAAAATAGGTGATAAAATAGCATATTCATGGGACAATTTTTACCAGAAACCAAAATACAGTAGAAAGGAGAGATGAATATTGTTGGAAACAATTCTCCCTGGATGTCTCATCTTCTTGCATATCTTTAAACAGAGGCATTGATGGCTTTTGTTCTGCACTACTTTTTTTTTTCAATAATATACCCAAAGAATTCTTAGATGATAGACTTTGCTTCCTTCCAGAGCTGAAGTCAGGGTTGTTTACTATTCAGTATATGAAAGATAATGTCTCTTTCTGGGGAAAAGGTCAGGCAGGTTTGCTCATGGCCCATTACAAAAGATGCTGCATAGGCTTAGGGCCATTCTGCATGACCCCTGTGGGAATTGAGAGACAAGGGAAACTGGTGTGGACATGAAGATTGTGCAACCTCCCGTGTCATGAGTAATAAAGTTCTTTGATTCTGACCCAGCAGTCAGATTCCTCCACCAGCATTCATGAACCTATACAAGCTTGTGAGCAAGTAAAATTTCAGACTTTCCACAGTTCTTGACATTAACTTTATATATTCAATCTCAATATATATGGAGAAAATTCACTGTCTCTTCACAAACATTTGTGGTGAAATATATGCAGAGCCAAATGAAAGCTGATAATACAATCTGAAATTTGATTCCCTTTTCCTATGTCTTCAAATTTATTTTATAGCACATTTTCATGCAAGAAAAAGTCATGTTAATTTTGCTTTACTCTGCATATAAATTTGCATTTGTTTTTATATAAAAATGACACATCACATTACCCTTCACATTGTTTACCAACTGAACTACTTAACTTGCTCTCTGAGCCTCCCAAATTCATGAGATATTGATGAACTTGAATGTTCACTGGCATAAGCCTCTTTATCTAGTGAGCATAAGTCATTAATTCCCTGACGGTTGGTTTGGCTAAGATTTTAAATGGTTGCTACAGGATGGTTGTGATATTCATCATCTCAATACCAGATTTTCTGATTCTCTGGAGTCATGTTAAAATCTAGTAATTTCATTTTGAGGAATGAATGCCTTGCACAGTATTTTTTTTTTTCTCTTTGCCTGATTGCTAATTTTTCAAAGCTCCCAGTGGTACACTTAAAGATGGTCTGCCCCCATCACATGCCCTGGGAATCATGAAATAATGACTTCTTGGAGATTCTAACACCTTTATTAGCCTGTTTGTAAACATATAAATGGCTGGCAGCCTTCACATAAGGCAATCACCTGACTCTTCCCTTCTTTACATCTGGATGTTTCCATTTTTAATGGATGCTAAGTGGGAATTTAATTTTCATTAATATTAAGACTATTATCCTAGATACAAAATGTCAAGATATATAGAAATTAGAATTTTATAAATGTATGAATTTTAAACTTTCTTGATGCATTTTTTTTTTTTTTTGCAAACCTATTCACTATCATCAGCCATATGGGATAAGCGAGTAGCAAAAAAGATCACTTTCTTCACACTCAGAAGTGCTCCTGGGAATGGAGAAAATGTGAGGGCATTTAGAAGATTTGATCATCCCCTTGGTATTTACTACCCAGAGTAAATGCATGGGTAATCACAGATTTATATTAAGAATTTGGAATCAAATACTATGAACCTCTCAAAATAGTTGACATAATTAAGTTCACCCCAGATATTAAAGTAAGCAAATCCAATGAATAACTGATAGAGCTTTAGAATGTGTTGAAAATTCTATCCATGTAGAAATATATTTAATACTACGTGGTTACATTTTAAAGTGGAACAATGAATAAACCATCATTTTTATTCATTATCAATCTAAACATAATTTCCAAAATGATTTATAACTTTATTGTTTTAAGTCAAGTCATCCCTTTTATGGTGTTTGTTTCTGAGGCAAAAATAAAACATGGGAAAAACTTTCTATAAATTATGTTATTATGAAAAATATGTTAATGTATTCTGGAGTATCCACAAGACTAAAATTCATTTTAATAGAAGCGAAATTTAATAGAAATGGCCAGTGAGTTATTTTAAGTTTCTCTGTTCAGTACAATTATTTAGAATATGCTCTTACTGGGGCGCCTGGGTGGCGCAGTCGGTTAAGCATCCGACTTCAGCCAGGTCACGATCTCGCGGTCTGTGGGTTCGAGCCCCGCGTCGGGCTCTGGGCTGATGGTTCGGAGCCTGGAGCCTGTTTCCGATTCTGTGTCTCCCTCTCTCTCTGCCCCTCCCCCGTTCATGCTCTGTCTCTCTCTGTCCCAAAAATAAAATAAAAAATGTTGAAAAAAAAAAAAAAAGAATATGCTCTTACTAAAATATCATCCTAGAGTATCTGGAATCAGTGTAAATACATATAAAATAAGATATTTGACCTTCAATATGTTATGGATTAATACTTGATAAGTGGTCATTGGGACACAATAATATATACTGACATTTGAGAGAGAGAAACAAAGATATATAGGGAAGTTTAAAGAATAGAACCAAGGCGTGATTGATGAAGGAGAAGGCATTTAAGATAAACCCTCACGTGTAAGATTTTGAAACCTAGAAATTAAGAAAGTATGTTTCTCTAGAAGAGAATAATTCTAAATATTAGAATATTTCAGCTCTTAACATATAATTCTTAATTGTCAAGAATATAAAAAATAAAGTAAAACATAGACCCTCTCGATGACAATTGATCTTTAAGGAATTATTTTGGGAAGAATATAGAAGACTGAAAAATTCCTTACTCCTGATACAATTGAAGGCAACAGGCACAATATGGGGATGAGAAACAAGCATAAGGTAAGAAGACAAGAATTAGGCACCAGCTTGAAGGTGATGTACTGGAAAGTAATTTTAGTCTATTGGTGTTTTGTGCTACTCAGGAGATTCCTTTAAGCCAACTGTTTCTGCTCAGGAGATGTTGCCTTGTGAGTTAGAACATAGGGCGAAGATTATTCTATTTTCCTTTCATTTGATCAGGTACTTCTTTTAAAGGCTGCCTATAAAAAGATGGGGTGCCATTTTCATGTCTAATTTTAGGTAAATAAAAATGTGAGTGTTTAGTAGAATGTCTATCATGTTCAGTAAATTAATAACCCATATTTTCTTTATCTACTTGAGTAAACTTTGTGGGGAGTAATAGATATGCCCTGGATCTGAAAATGCTACCACCACAGGGCCATCTGGCTAATCAGATGTCAGTTTTCCCTTTTTGTCAGAAAATTAATTTTTCTGGTAGAAAGGGAGCATTGCTAGAAAACTTTCAGAGATAAGATAACCAAACTCTTATCAGAATTCTTGTGTAATAATGCTGTAAAATGTAAAAATTCCATCAGTTTCATAATTCCTTTTCATTTAGAGTACTTGAAGGTGAATCAAAAGTATGTCTGACTTAACAAAAAAGAAATCATGATTTTAAAAATATATGGTATAGGGAAATATTAAAATTACTCATGGATATAATTATAAGCTTTGCCACTTAAAACCCATGACATTGAATGGAACTGCCTCTTCTTTTTTTTTTTTTTAATTTCAGTTTCCACATACATAAATCATATCAGCCTTACAAAAAGTCATAAGATAAGATAATATATTTCAATCTTCTAGTGCAGTATGAAGCATTCTTCAGAGACCTCCTTGCCAGCCAGGTGGGTTTTACAGAAGCACATCTTAGCCTGCAAATTTCATGAAGGTAGGAATCTTCATCTTAATACTAGCTCTTGGTTACATAGTACACATAGCAGGGGCTCCATAAATATTCATACAAGGAATAAATGAATAATGCAATGACCCAAATTCAATTTTAAATTTAGAAAGCGTTTATATTAATTTCTCTGAGTTAAATTCTGAAATCCATTTATTAAAATTGATTGGGGATTTTCTATTTTGATATTTCAGAGATATGGAATCACAGTAGAAAATACATCTGCATCCCTTACTTCTAGTTTCTGGGTGAGGAATGCACATAGGAAAGTCTCTATAAATAGATGCGAGATGATTAATGCTATCATTCAATTTAGTTCTAAATTAGGAAGGCTTATGTTTTAATTCTAGTGAGTTCAGTTTTGATATTCCAGAAACTTGGTTATTAAGTGTGATATGTAGTCTTCCAAGTATTTTCTCCTCCTCCTCCTCCTCCTCCTCCTCCTTCTTTTCCTTCTCCTTCTCCTCTTCTTCTTCACCACATTTTGATTTTGTACCAATGTTATATTGTGTCAAACCTTATATAATACCTGTCATTGCTTTTCTAGTATAATCAAGAATTGGGTCTGGAAAATAGAAAGTGAAAAATTGTATTCAATAGAAACATGCTGAACTTGTATAAATCCTGCCAATGACATATTTCACAGTACACATGCAATGTGATGTGTATCAACATATATTTTGAAACCTTGTCGAGATAAAATGCATACAAATGTTCGTGATAAAGATTAAGGAAATTCACTCTGTTGTATCTAATAATTGATGTATTTTATGTGTAGTTTTAGAAACTGTCTCCTTTTATCTATTGCCATTGTTTCTATCTTAGCTAAGGCATGTCTTGTCTAGATTACATCAGCAACCTACTGATTGGATCATCACCTCCAGTGCTGCCTGCCAATAATGCATTATCCATACTCTTGCCAAAGTAATCATTCCAAGACATACAATAAATCTAAGTCTCCTACTTGTATTATTCAAAAATATCCTTCAGGCAAAAAATCTAAATCTTCACTTTGTAATGCAAAGTCATTTATAATTTGGCTTCTGATTAACACTCCAATGTCATCTTATAACAGTCTTTCTGCACATAGAGACACATTGGCATGTCTGCTCATATGAATATATCACAGTGCCTTGAGCACTCCATGATTCTTCATCCCTCCATGCCTTGGCATCCATCGTTCCTTCTGTTTAGAAAACATTCTCTTTCCTCTACCTTTCACTCTCAGGCCTACAATCATTTACCTTCCAACATGCAACAGAAACATCATCATTAAGGTTTCACAGAAATTCAGAGACAGTCTTACTTGCTTCCATTTTGTTTTATTTTTAAAAATTTTTAATGTTTATTTATTTTTGAGAGAGAGAGAGCTCAAATGGGGGAGGGACAGAGAGAGCGAGACACAGAATCCGAATCAGGCTTGAGGTTCTGAGCTGTCAGCACAGAGCTCGACGCAGGGCTCGAACCACAAACCATGAGATCATGACCTAAGCTGAAGTCAGACACTTAACCGACTGAGCCACCCAGGTGCCCTCTATTTTATTTTCTGATAGCACTCTATCTCTCTATATATATGATTCTTGAGCACTTTAAATTTGGCTAATAAGACTGAAGAAGAAAACTTATAATTTTACTAAGTTTATATTAATTCAAATTTAAATAGATATATCTGGATAGTGATCATTCTATTAGACACCACAGAATTAGAAGAGAGGCTTAATTTCGTGGTTATGCTACTAACTTACATATATTAGCTTAGGCAAGTCATTTAACATTTCTGAATATCACTTACTTTAATAATAAAGTGTACATTTTAACATTAATATTATTCACAAAGTTTAGAGATGTCAAAATTAGAAAATATATTATTAATAATAGTAATTCATTATTATTAAAACACATTATTCATAGCAATGCATTATGAAGTGTTAGTTATGATGACTGAAAGACTATGAGAAATAACTTTAAAAAATATACTCTTCTACTATCAATGCCTAAATCTACACTTAGTTATTAGTTTTCTTTATTTAATGCTCAAGTAATTGACAAATTGGTGAACAACCTATTGATTTAGTAATAGCTAATTAATATTCCCTACATAAAGTCATTGTACTATGCTGCCAGTGCATAATTCAATATCACACATTGTTGGAGATATACTGAATATAAAGGCAATATATAAATAGGAAATCCAATTTCTCTCATTAACATGATCTTCCCCTCACTGAACAGTCCCATGTTTTTCAAGCTGTATTGGGTTTTAAATAAAATCAAATTTGAAAAATATGTAAATAAAACAGAATTTTCAAGTCACTTAGTTTTATCATTTACATCATTTCATGTTTCTCAATTTTTAATGGCCACTTGAGAAAAACCATATGATATTAAATTTAATCTATTCTTCAGCAGAAAATATTTTATTAAAACTATTACACTGTTGAATAACTGTTGGCTATATCTATCTATATTGATGTCTATGTATCTATATATGTATCTGTCTATATCTTAAGAGATATATATATCTTAAAGAAGGTGATTTTTTTTAACTTTATTTATTTAATTTGAGACATAGAGAGAGACACAGCAGGAGAGGAGCAGAGAGGGAGGGAAAGAGAGAATACCAAACAGGGTCCATGCTGTCAGCACACAGCCTGATGTGGGGCTCTCCCATGAACCATGAGATCATGACCTGAGCTGAAACCAAGAGTCAGACACTTAATCAGCTGAGCCACCCAGGTGCCCTTTAAAGGAAATGAGTTTTAAAAGGTTTTCATTTTTAGCACACTAAATTTGGTAACTTGGAAATACCTTTCTAAAACCTTTCTGCAGATAATGTCTGTGGCACTATAAAGTAGGGTGCTTTTCACTCAATGTGAATTGCTATTGGACAGAAATATTAAAGTTGTTTCACAATTTTTATCTTACTATATTAGTGATGAACTTATGAATTCATAATATTTTGAAAGCCATATGTTTGTCATATAACTTAAAAACACTTATTATTATTAACAGAAGGGACAATATAGACAACTCTGTTAGACCAGATCATTGTCCATGCAGGTATGACTGTATTTGGTAATATTCAGTTAAGTGAGAACATCATGTTAGGATTTGAATTGTACAGTTTTTTGTTTTACCTTCACGCCACTGTTTTTAATCATGCAACACTCTAGAATTCTTTTTTATTTAGAATATTGAATGTACAAGCTAAGGTTCACCCCATTGAAGAAAGAAAGAAATTTCAAGTGGATATAAACATTCAGCTGCCAAATTTACAGTGATTATTTCATTACTTTAAAAATTGAATAAAAAAGCTGGGACATTTATTCAATTTACTTAGATATACAAATTACACTCTATGAAAATAAGATCAGTTATAATTTGGATTTTCTGGCCATGATGAAGTAACTGATACTAGAAAATATATGGAAATATATGGAAAATATATGGAAAAAACTATTTTTAGAAATTGGAAAACAGAAAAAATGACATTATTATTCCTAAGAGCTCTTATGCTAATCCAGGTGATCTACCTGGTAGCAGTCTCTAAACACAAAGCAAAGAAGGGGTAGGTGTAACAACACTTTTTTCGAGGGGAGTGGGGAGATGGTGGGTCATGAATAAAGGTGCTTAGAGCTTGGTATTTTCAGTGAAGACAGACAGAAACAAGGGCTACTTAATCAATGAAAAAAATATATCTATATAATTTATATCATCTATATCTGTATCTATCATCTAGGTCTATCTATCTTTAGGGATACCTTTGAGTCTTTGGCTGTACAAGGACATTGTACACAATTAGACTGAGGTTAGACAATGATAGGCAAACAACTATTAAGGAACAGTTAGCTTGAGTACAACCAGAGTTTATAAAGTCCTGGGAGGTGTTGGTTGGAGTCTCAATTAGCCAGAGTGAGGAGACATTGTTGAAAATCTGAATATAGCTAAAATAATCTTAGAGTAATAACTATCCTTACTGCTCTCTAAAAAGTTTAAAAAGGAAGGCTTGCATGATTCAAGTTGATGCACAAAGTAAATCAACTGCTTGCAAAATACTTTTTAAAATAAAACTACATAAACTCACAAATGCACTCACATGTGCACACACACAAGCACACACGCCAAAACATGCAGTATACAATACAAGTTAATAGAAAGTCAGAGAAGCACAAGGTGTAACACACAACTATGGTAAAAAAATAGAAACCGAACTAAAACTAAGAAGTAACAGGATTATCAGTCAAGGAATTTAAAACATATATTATAAATGTGTTTAAGAATTTAAGGTAAAAAGAACATCATGAATATAGAAATGGATGACATGAAAACAACAACCAGGCAACAAAACACAGCATTTACAGATCTCAAAAAACAACAGCTGAAATAATAATAATAATAGTAAAAAAGAAAATTCTGGACAGGTTTAACATAAAACTGGATAACACAGAAGAAAAGATTTTTAAACTGAAAAAAAAAGGGGGGGGTAATATCGTTTTCCAAATTTAAGTATCAAGGTAGGTGGGGAAGGCTGAAAAAACAACAAAAAAACCTAAAGAGACATTCGTTACCTGTGGGAAAATATAAACTAATTTAATTCATCTATACTAGGAATCTTGCCAGTAGAAGAGGAGGGGCAGAAAGAATATTTGAATAAATAATATTCAAAAAAATTTCCAGACTTAAGGAAGAAAATCAACCCATAGATCAAATAAACTTAGTGACTAATAGCAAGATAAACACAAGAAGTACACATGAAAAACAGTGAAATAAAATTATGAAAAATCATGGATAAAAAAATCTCAATGTAGCTGGAAAGATAAATGATAACATTACATATAGAGAAAGAAAAGAATAAGCAATAGAACTTACCAAAAGTATGCAAACAAAAAAGTAATAAAATTATCATTTTAAAGTGCTAAAAAAATCCTGTCAACATACAATTATATGTTCTGGTATCAATTGCCTATTGCTGATGTCCATAACATAATTTGGATTTAATAGGATAATTTGTTGAGTTGCCTTAAATTCCAAAGCTTTTTTGCTACTTTAGCAAAAGAAGCAGTAATATAAAACACAATGGGATAAATTTACACATTTATCAACCATTTGAAAAGTCTCTTCTGCAGTGTTTGTTCAAATTTTTTCCATTATTCACTAGGTTGCATGTATACTTCTTACCAATTTTTATGGTATATTTTATTATATACTGGGTATAATGAATATACGAACTGAGAATAACTTCTATTCAGTGCATTGTCTTTCATTCTCTTAATTGTATACTGGATAAACACAAGTTCTCTGTTCTGTTCTTTTTGTTCATTTATTTATTTTTGGACAATATTACATTGTCTTATTCATTGTAACTGAAGTGGATATTAATCTGGAAACATTCAAATCAGTTTTTCTTCAACATTGCCTTTGTATATTTTTTAATGAATTTTAGAAATATCTTTTCAATTTCCATAAAAATAACCTTAAAGAACTTTTATTGGAATTACATTGAATTTATATATTACCTTGTGAAAACTGACATTTTGGGCCAATCTATGAATGATTGTTTTTCTTCCTGTATCTTTTGTCAAATGATTTCTAAAAGTTAAACTACCTCTCTATTCCTGAAATAAACCCAAGTTGTGATATATTATGATTTTTACATACCCCTGATTTCAATCTGCTATTTTTTAAGATTTTAAATTATTGATCATGAAAATGTTTTTTTTTTCTTCAAAAACATTTTTATTAGATTTCAGTAATAGGTTGAGTGCCAACTTGTAGTGTTTCTTTACCTTTTCATACAGGTGTAAGTTCGGCACTCCACTGGACACTGTTAA
Organism: Neofelis nebulosa; assembly: GCF_028018385.1. Lineage (NCBI taxonomy): Eukaryota > Metazoa > Chordata > Mammalia > Carnivora > Felidae > Neofelis > Neofelis nebulosa. The sequence goes on from NC_080785.1 coordinate 32,022,797, forward strand.
AACCAGAGAAGATTAGAGAGAGAAGTGGAATGCCAAATAGTCCCACTTCTGACCACCTCGTTCTGACCTGCTGAGGCTCTATAGGCATGTAGACTCAGCTCTTACCGGACACTACTGACACCAAGGGACAAAGTAAGCCTAGCCCTATCTAAGGAATAGCCCTCTCATTGCTTCATCAGGTAACCCAATTGCTGAGTGGAGGTGGAAGGTGATGATGACGGAATACTGATTATCTCTGATTGATGGAAATTAATTACTCTCTGGTTAATACATAAGAAATAAAGAGATAAGGAACCAAGATATACATTTTCACTCTGATTTATGATGACTTCATTGATTTACTATTAATATTTATACATATATTTTAAGTTTGTAAAATATATCTGAAATTTCAACAGAGCAGAAGTATATGCCAGTCACTTTAAACATGTTCTAACAACAGTAGTTCCCTTTTTTTAAAGATAGTATACTGTAGAAATAGGGAAAAAAGCACAAGAAAATTAATATAAATGTTAGCAAAATAAAAAGTATGTTCATAAAACTCCAATACTTTTGATAGCATTCAGCGAGTCTGGGGAAAAAAAAATGTATTTTTCAGGCTTTTAAGTCACAAGGGAAAATTCAGCTCAGGTTCAGAAGGGAGATATCTGAAGTGACTTCAATGTTTTGCCACTAATTAGTCATTTTGAGCTCAACAAGTTTTCAAGATTGACTTAGAAAATGAATAGCTATTACTTAGTCACTGAAAATTAATGGGGGAAAAAAGAAAACAAAGACGATTCTACTTGTTTGAAAAGATTTGGGATTTCTGTAATATCTCCTTAGACCTAATGTCTACACAAAGCATCTGGATTGCTATTATTTTTCTTAAATCATGTTTGGTAACATACTTAATGCCACGGACAAACATATTATTGGCTTCTATATTTAAAGAAAAACACTTTTTCTAAGACCTTTACCTCACACCTAAGCAAAAAGCAAAATATAAAGCTTCACAACACATGACACTTTAGCCTGAATGACCTTAAAACTGCACATGTCAACGTGTCAAATAGAAGATGCAGACATTTAGCTAGTATCATCAAATTCCTTTTCTATAAAAAATGCAATTAAAATGAGAGTGAATTTATTAGCAGCAAGACTTCTAATAAGTGGCATATGATGTAACTTTATTAGCTAAGATTCTTTTTCAAGAATAATTCCTACAGAGTATTAGATGTTAACATATATGAAAGCCTTGTATTTTTCTGAAGCAAGTCATGCTGATAAGTCTTTGCCTACAGTTTTGAAAATAATGCAGGTGAAACTATAGCAAATTGTTTTATTGGCATTACAGTGTGTCATCCAATGAGATCAGACTTGAACACATCAAATGTTTATTATTAACAAAAGGATCAAATTAATACTATGTTTTATTGTTTACACTCAAAAGATAAGTAGACTAAGACAAATATGGTTTGGCTATATTTTCTTTATTTTTTTCCACATTTATTCACCTTTGGGAGACAGAGAGAGACAGAGGGTGAGCTGGGGAGGGACAGAGAGAGAGGGAGATAAAGAATCAGAAGCAGGCTCCAGGCTCTGAGTTGTCAGCACAGAGACAGTAGCGGGGCTTGAATCCATGAACCGTGAGACCGTGACCTGAGGTGAAGTCGGACACTTAACCAACTGAGCCACCCAGGCACCCCTGGCTATATTTTCTTTAATAAGAATGTTTATATAATTGTGGGAAGATGGTACAGTTTGAATGGCACTTGTAGTAATGGTTTCAAATGAAAAAAATAAGTAAAACCTATATTATGTCCAATACACAATGTGAGGCATTTAGTTAGGCATCAGCAAGGAGAGATAAGGTAGATTCTGGCCACACTCTGGGAGCCACCCTGAGGGTTAACAGCCACCTTCAGAGCCACCCAAAATGGCAACCAGAACAGGAAAGGCCTACTTAGAGCTGGCTCAAAAGCCACAAAGGGACTTCTCTGAGAAGCTAAGCATGCCTCAAAAGGTGCAACTTGCCCTAAGGTCACAGCAAAAGCTCATTAGAAATTCATAAATATACAATACATACATAAATACAATTATAACAGAATGCATCATTGGTAGATGCATGCACAGTAGCCAAAGTGTCATATAACCACTGTCTGTCAATCAAAGCCAAATTTACATATTCAGAAAGCCGGCTTAAAAGGATGTAGCTAGAGCTTCTTGGGCCATTGCCACTCTTGCTTTGGGAGTGGCCAGCTTTCTCACTTGAAAGCATACTATACTTACTTACTCCATAAACTCCCTATTTGGGTCTCAGGTCTTCAATTCTTTGGTGCATCTGGGACAAGAACCAAGCGACTAGGTAACAATAATACACATAAATGTTTTGAGGGAATGAATGTTGTATACTGAAATTTGGTATAGCCTTCACACTTTTTTATTTCTCCTACTTTCAACTATTCCTACTTAGGGGCATATATGGTTTCTTTTTTCTTTTTTTTTTTAACGTTTATTTATTTTTGAGACAGAGAGAGACAGAGCATGAACGGGGGAGGGGCAGAGAGAGAGGGAGACACAGAATCAGAAGCAGGCTCCAGGCTTCGGGCCATCAGCCCAGAGCCTGACGCGGGGCTTGAACTCACGGACCGTGAGATCGTGACCTGAGATGAAGTCGGACGCTTAACCGACTGAGCCACCCAGGCGCCCCTGGTTTCTTTTTTCAATGATTTTTTTTCTATGATGACTTTACTCAGAAATGTATACTCATCTGCCTCTTACTCTATACACATCTACTATTTATGGTGTCAATGACAATTACATTGGTAGACAAATAAAGAGATAGGCAGAAACACAGATAAATTGATTCCATATACATGCATCAACTATGAACTGTATTTATGGTTGTCTCTTAGAAAGATCCTTTAAGCACCTCAAAATTGAAGGAAAAATGTGCTAATATTTTGTCATGTGGTAAAAGCTATAAAGGTATCATTTGATCATTGCCCATCTACATATTAATTATACATATCTTAAGATAATTAAATTTATTTGAATGTAAAAGCATTTGATTTTATTATAATTTTTAAAGGTTGTTTTTATATATTTTATTTATTTTGAGAGAAAGAGAGAAAGTGACTGAGCAGGGGAAGGGCAGAGAGAGAGGGAAAGAGAGAATCCCAAGCAGGCTCTGCACTGTCACTGCAAAGCCCAATGTGGAGCTCGGACCTACAAACCTCAGATCATGACCTGAGCTGAAATTAAGAGTCAGGCACTTAACTAGCTAAGCCATCCAGGTGCCACTGAATGCCAAAACATTTTAGGGATTAATAATTTTTTTAAATAATAGGACTAATATTTTCATATTTTCATTGAATTCATGGGCTTATCTTAAATTATTAGAGAAAAATATTGGAGAAAAACTGAGAATAAGTTTTGCACTTTTTTGGAAATACATGCTATTAATTCAACTTATATCAAAAATAGAATAAATAAAAAGACAAACATAATTTTGATCTTGAGCTTATTTTCAGAGAGTTTACTGCTGCCACGGTAAACAAAATTATCTTCTTATTGAAAGAACTGAGTAAAAGACTAGATAAAGAAAGTCAGCCTATTATAAAAATAGCCATAAAGCCCACCGGCTTCTTTTTTAGTTAAAAGCTTAAATTCAGAAAAAAAATTTAAACATTCCAAGCACAAGATATAAAAAAAATGCTGTGTAACAATTTCTTCTTTTCTTAATTCTAGCGTTAGCCTTTGTTCATCTAAACAGGACAATCTTACAAATCATTTGTGAATCCTGTTGTCCTCTCAATGAGTTTTCAGTGCAAATACCACCTAATTTGCCTCTCATCTCTGATTCTAAAATATGGGTCTGATGTAATGATGTAGCAAATGAAGCCACCCAGAAGGTATCTGATGGAGAATTTGTTGTTGCAGCAGATATTTTTGCAGGGGGACTTATATGAAGCCCTGGAAATCATTGTGTGGTTTGTCTCAAGTAGTAAAACTTCATTAGTCACCACAGCCTCATGGCTATATCCTCTGGAGAAAACTTATAAAAATAGACTGTATAAAGAAAATAAAGCAATTGTTTCATGAAGGACTTTGTGAAACACAAGTTTCATTTCATTTCTTTCTTTCTTTTTCTTTCTTTCTTTCTTTCTTTCTTTCTTTCTTTCTTTCTTTCTTTCTTTCTTTCTTTCTTTCTTTCTTTCTTTCCCCTCTTATTCTTTCTTTCTTTCTTTCTTTCTTTCTTTCTTTCTTTCTTTCTTTCTTTCTTTCTTTCTTTCTTTCTTTCTTTTCTTCCGTGTGTGTGTGTGTGTGTGTGTGTGTGTGTGTGTGTGTGTGTGTCGAGGTAACAGTGTGAGAGAGAGGAGGAGGAAGAAGAGTTTCTATATGCAACAAGACATTGCTTGGCAACCTTGAGATATCAGGGAACAGAAGGACTTTATCAGAGTCCTTTGTTGAAATAGAGGATTATGACAGAAGTAGCTAAATGCCATCTCAAGTGGCTTCTGAGACAGGAGAAGTCAATGAGGAAAACTGGAGCAGAAGCACACAGATTATTTGTGTGACATATTCTTGAGAAACCAAAAAATACTTTGAAGTAAGGAAACTAAAGGAATCTGATATTCTACCTTATGCAGATAGGGAAATGGTTGAGTGAAATTTGTCGGGTTACTCTTGATGTGATATTTATACTTATATATAGAAAACAAGAGATCACATAAGTAATTAAAATTATACTTATTAGAAGACATTTAAATCATTAAAGTACTTTCTTCCTTAGTTACTCTTAAACCAAGTAAGATACTAAATGCATTCACAATAATGGGAATCACCCCATTTTTGCCACCTAATATCCTGAGTGTGGATACCTAATTGTGTCTTTACTCTTTTTTCACATCAATAAAGTAAAAATGACCACACTGACTCCAATTCATGCCATGAAAGCGCACTGGAGACAGGTTATTTTGTGAATCTATTAATTTAAATCTTCTATGCTACTTTTGTTTTCACAATTTAATGTAAATTTACATCACTCATTCATTCATTACCTCATTCATTACTAATTGTGAGCTGTTTGACGACTGTACATCATTATAAACATCCTTTTTTACACTGACAAAACATTGCTACTTGTGTTGTATTCTTTGTAATGATAAATTAAGGGTAAATACACAATAACATTTTGTGTTAATGAGTACCAACAAATAACCATTATTATAATTCCATCTGCCCTTGCCATTACACCATCACTGAAGTACTGGCAGTTATTAGGGATGATCCTTTCCATTATTTAAGATCCAGATCTATAGAGAAGATTTCACAGTCAATGTAGTTGAGTCAAATAAAAAAGATAGGTTATTTCTGCAATTGGGAAAATAGAACATAGAATTTTAGAGTAATTAGATAATGTACAAAATGGATCAGATTCTGAAAACATTTTAAGTCTATTCTAGATGTTCTAATTATGTTTTGATTCATTCATTTATCCATTAAAATATTTATTAAATTATCATTAAGTACAAGCTTTGAGTCATAAAAAGATACCACAAGATAAGAAGGTAGCAAAGTTGAAACAAAATATGGCAGTTAGCATTTTTGCAAAAATTATAAAGCAAAAAGACTTATAAAATAAAAATGCCTTTCCAAAATTCTCAAGGATGAAATATAAACGTGTGCAAAGTATTATAAATTTTATTAAATCAGGATCTATTGTTTGAGGATGTTTTCCTACTATATTTCATCTTTGAAAACCAACTATTCATATTAAGAGATATTAGAAAAAACCAACTACTTGCATTTAAGGAAGAAAAATCTGCTCAGTACTTTGCTTCCTCTTTGAAAGAACTCCAACAGACATCAACTACCTAAAAGAAAAAAATAAACTGAGTTCATGGAAGCAGCATTACCAATTATGAAGGGGAAAATTATCAGTAAAGGACTATTTTGAGAACACTTCATTGTTCAAACATTCAGCTCTGAGAAACCTCTGAGAGAACAGTAATAGTCTTTTAGTATAGCGACAGAAATGAGGAACAATTACAATCCAGCCACTATGCCAGATGGACCAGTGAGCAGGTCTCTCAATCCTATAAAGACCCTGAGCTCCTACATCTTGTCATATAGTTCAGAGAATTAGGAGCACAAAGGCGGAAGAGCCTCCCTCTGCTCCCCCACAAAATGACAGAAGGGCATGTGATTTAATCAGCCAAACTTGGTTGGTGAGACTTTCAGAAATACTACTAGCCGATCAAAAAGAATGAAATCTTGCCATTAGAAACAATGTGAATGAACTAGAATGTATTATGCCAAGCAAAATAAGTCAGTCAGAGAAAGACCAATATAATATGATTTCACTCATATGTGGAATTTGAGAAACACAACAGACAAACATAGGGGAAGGGAAGGAAAAATAAGATAAAAACAGACAGGGAGGAAAACCATAAGACCCTCTTAAAGACAGAGAACAGACTGAGGGTTGCTGGAGGGGAGTTGCATGCGGCGATGGGTTAAATGGATGATGGGCATTAAGGAGGGTACTTGTTGGGATAAGCACAGGATATTATATGTAAGAGATGAATCACTGTTTCTGAAACCAATATTACACTGTATGTTAACTAACTTGAGTTTAAATAAATAATTAAACAAAAAGAAATACTACCTAAATTATATCTCACAACCACTATAAACTGAGAAGAAATTGGAGCTTATATTTATGGCTACTTCTAAATATGTAAAACCAGAATTTTAAAACCAGATATTTATATTTATATAATATATATATATAAATATATATATTATATAAATATATATATATATTTATAAAACCAGATATTTTATTTAATATACATAAATATAATATAAATAACAGTAACTGTATTTATTTAGTTTTTGGTACTATCCTAGGTGCATTATGACCGTTACTTCATTTAAATCACATATTAATCAGAAAAATAAGCATTTTTACTTCCATTTTGACGAATGAGGAAACTGATGCTCTGAAATACTCCATATCTTGAATTATTCATAATTTTGGCTCCAATAGTCATCCTACTTCACAAACACAAACTTTCACCATATGAAAGATTCAGAAGATGGATGTTTAAAGGGAATTGAAATACATGAGGACAGAAGACAATAACCCTCCTAAATAGGGGAGACTTGAAGACTGATGGTGGCCTCTTGATTCAATAATATCCCTCATTGTTTGGATACTTTGCAAAACATGATATCATCCCTTCCCTTCAATTATTTAATTGAAATACAGAAATACTTGGCTAAGGGCTGTATTCAAGATTAAATTCCAATTAAAGATATGGCACTTCATGTGAATATTCCAAATTGTACCACTTTCAAATAGAGTGTAAAATTCCTGAGGACAGGAAGAATACTTTTTTTCTCATATGTAGCTTCATAATCCCTATTCTGGCATTATGGGAATACAAGACTCTTCAGTTGATTTGTTTAAATCATTTTTTTCTGTATTGATTTCAGAATCCTAAAGAAAGGAGTTAGGCTTAATTCTCACAAGCACCTTTGAGGGAGCCACTGGAATGGATTATTAGCTCAGTGCTCTGCCTGCTATTAAAACATTTTATAGAGGAATACAGTATATTTTAGTGGCCCAGAGAACTGTCTTCTGCATCTGACTCCCTTTGTTAACATTCTAGTTCTAGCCATACTAAATTTGCCTTGGCAAATTATACAACTTCTCAAAGTCTCTGTTTTGACATCTATAAAGTGGGGATGATAACCATATTTATATATAAATAATGTGATTGTAAATTTATGCATACAATTTATTTGGCATACTGCTTAGCACATAGTAATAAGTTAGGAATTGTTCATATTATGTTGTCTTCAGTCATCAAGAGTATCCTAGAATTTTTCAATTTGGTGTGCCTATATCTTTCCTACTACTGTTGTACCAAATTACCACAAATAGTGGCCTAAGATAAAACATATTATTCTATAGCTTCAGAGATCGGAAGTATGAAGTAGGTTTCATTGAGCTTAAATCAACTTGTGGATAGAGGTGCATTATTTCTGGAGACTCTACAGAGAATCTCTTTTCTTCCTTTTTTCTAGCTTCTGGAGGCCTCCACATGCATTGGCTCATTGCCCTTTGTTCCATCACCAAAGTCAAAAGCATAGGGTCTTCAACTCTCTCTGACCCTCCTGCTTCCTTCATTCATCCATAAGGACTCTTGTGATTATATCGGGCTCATTGTGGTAACCCAAGATAATCTCTTCATTTCAGGATTCATTCATTCATTCATTCATTCATTCATTCATTCATTATCTATTGGAGAGAAAGAGAGAGAGAGAGAGAGAGCACAAGCAGGGGAGGGGCAGAGAGACAGAGGGAGACACAGAATCCAAAGCAGACTCCAGGTTCCAAGCTGTCAGCACAGAGCCTGATGAGAGGCTCAAACTAATGAGCCATGAGATCATGACCTGAGCTGAGGTAGGACACTTAACCAACTGAGCCACGCAGGCACCCATCTATTTCAGGATTCTTAATTATATCTGCAAAGACCCTTTTTTCCAGGTAAGGTAACATATTCAAATGTTTGGGGGATTTGAAAGCAAATATTTTTGGGGGCAAGGAGGTGATTATACCACAGTGCCTTGGTGCATTCACTATGGACTTTATCCCTTCCATTAAACTCAATATGATGCATATATGTCGGTAATGATGAGACGTACTAAGTTCATTACTTCAACACAGTAATCATGAGACCTAGTTTGGGTATATTTTAAATAATTACTAAATTCTATTCAGGATATTTTATTTAAATGTAGACTATTTGGTATAACATATATACCATTTTACATTTTAGAATTTATAGTTTCCTTAAAGCAACACAACTGCTAAAGGTAAGCAAAAATTGATTAAGTGCACAAGCATAAACTCTTAATGACATCTCATTGATACCCACTTAATTGTTCCTGTATCCTGGGGATGTCTCTATGAGTGTTATTCCATTATTCAATAGGGGAAGGTACTTTGTGAATGCTATCAAAATCAATTACTGTTTGTCCATTTTGGGGGGCCAATGAGGCAGAGAATTAACCTCCAACTAATTTCCAAAGTCATTTACGATCTAATGGTTAAATCATTTACTGCCACAGGCACAAGACCTGTGGAACATTTGCAAAAATGCAAGTCGCAGGGTGCAAGAAATAGATCAGCTGTGTCATGACAGCATTTAAAACATATTTGCCCATTTATTTTAAGCTCTTAGAATCTCCTGAAAAACATTTTAATGTTTTAATTAAAAATTTTTTTTACATTTATTTATTATTGAGAGACAGACACAGAGCATGAGCAGGGGAGGGGTAGAGAGAGGGGGAGGCATAGAATCTGAAGTAGGCTCCAGGCTCTGAGCTGTCAGCACAGAGCCCGATGTGGGGCTCGAACTCACAAACTGCGAGATCGTGACCTGAGTCAAAGTCGGTCGCTTAACCAACTGAGCCACCCAGGCACCCCTAAATATTTTAATTTTATCATAAAATGAGTTTCTAAAGCCAATAAGAGATTTCTGTGTTCTCTAAAGAAAACTAAAATCCTCCAGCCACCTGGTTAAATCATTCCAAAATTTATATTAATGCTAAAATTAAATGTTAATGTCAAAATCTGAATCTAGATTTAATATAACCTTAAATTCCCTTGATGATAATCATGAAACACTCTTGTGAATTCTGGCTTCTATAGATGATGGATTACTAAGAAGAAATTATTTGCTTAAAATGAAGAAAAATGCATTTCATAATGTCCTAATAGATTTAATGCTCCAACCTTTTAAGTTCTAAGATGCTGAAACAGATAATTAATGCTCCAACCTTTTAAGTTCTAAGATGTTGAAACAGATAATATAAATATATAAAAGTTCTACTTTAGTAAATCATTCTGCGGATTTTATAATTTGTTTTAAAATTTAGAATATTAAAAGAGAAAAACCTAGTGTTTTCTCATTTGCCATGTAATAAGCATGGAAGTCATCACTTACATTTTTACAATAACAAAAACAATAACAACAACAACTGAACAAACCAAAAATCAACAACTCTTCTTCAATCCATCAGAGAATTGAGGTCACAGGGCAAACTTCTACCCTCAAAACAGAAGAGAGAAGGCCAAATATCTGACCACAACTTACCAGGAGTAGAATCCCACCCAGGAGCAGAATCCTGCAGCTGGAGCCAATATTGGCAAGACGACTTTAAATTATAATTGACAAATGGCTGGAGTCTCAGTACAGACTACCTTGAAAAGTATTCATAGGACTATAGAATGCCCCCTCACACATACACTTTATCCCCACATCAATGGCATTTAGGATGACAAGGGATTACAGCTAAAAAACCCCACAAGGCCCAGACCCTATTTAATGAGTCTAGAAAAATTCAATGACAACGTGAAATAAGCAAGTGCAATAGAGAAATTTTTAGCTTCTAACAGCATAGGTACAGCAAATAGTAAAAAGAATAACAAAAGTTTAACTTCTGGCCAGATAAACATAAAACCTTATTCTAAAGGTCAATATACCTCAGTTCTTCAGTTCCTTTGATGGGATACATCACTTCTAGTTTTCAAGAAAAGTTGAATTCTAAGGAATGCTAAAAGACAAAGAACAGAATCTGAAAAGACAAAGCAAACCTCAGATCCAGAATCGACATAGCAGAAATTTTGGAATTACCAGAACATTTACAATAGTTGCAATTTATATGCTAAGGAATCTAATGCAAAAGTGGACAGCATGGATAATATAAGCAGAAAGATGAAAACTATATGACAGGATCAAAAGGAAATTCTGGAAATCAAAACACTGTAACAGAAATTAAAAATACACTTGATGAGCTCATCAGTGGACTGGATGTGACCAAGGAAGGGATCAGTGAGCTAGAAGATGTAGCAATAGACACTTCCAAAACTGAAATGCAAACAGAAAAAAGAATGTACAAAATGGTGTTCTATCCCCAAGAAGAGGGGAGGATTTCCAAAAGGTGTAATATATGTGTAATGGCAATACCAGACAGAGAAGAGAGAAAGAGATATAAATATGTGATGTAATAACGGCTGAACTTTTTGTAAAAATCAATGACAGACAACAGACAACAGACCCAGGAAATTCTGAAAATAGTTACAGTTAATTTTCTAGCTATTTAAGTTCTCATGTAGTTCTCTTAAATATCCCATGAAGTAATTATTACTATCGCTATCTCAAAGAGGACTCGGGGAAGTAATGAACACCTACAAGGGAACTACAACATGGGGAGCTTGTTACTTTCAGCCTCACAGTTATATTTTACATTAATTTTACTTACTGCTGGTCAGTACTTTTCTGTCTGGTCCTTCCATTTTTCCAAAATGACCTAAAACTGGCTAGCCATTTAAGACTTTTAATGATTAAAAGTTCAGAAAACTAAAGATAATCAATGTTTTTTTTCTGCATGAATATCTAAGTGGAAATCATGCATTTATAATTTGTAAATTTATAATTAAAATATATTTCATGGAAAATTATCCTAATTGCTATTTAATTCCATCAAGAAATCATTTTATAGAGACACAAATCAGAAACATATCTACAATGGAATATTAAAGAGAGCTACATTGCTGTTTATCACTGGAGAGTGAAAAAGTGCATAACCTTACTTTTGGGTGCCTAACCTGTGGGAGCAAAGAGAAGAAATATTTGAAAATAAATTTAACCTGACTGCATGTAGGTAATTTAAGAACAAAAGGTGCAGTCTGTTTGAATGTCTCTGTAAAATTTAGAAAATTCTGTTTCTCCTATAAAAGGACGTATTTCTACTTCAGTATAGGGTAATAAATATTTACTTACATAAAAATGCTCACTGAGTAAAAATAGGCTAGTGATAAAAATACTAAAAAGATGTCTGGCAGTTCAGGATTTTAAAAAATAAGAGAGTTTAACAGTGGGATCATTATCAATATTTCTATGAAATCTTCTTTATGCATTCTGGCAGACTGCTAAATTGATCAACATCAGCCAGAAAAAGAAGATAAACTAATGAGGATACAAGTGAAAGGAAAATGATTATCAGGTCAGAGGAAAAAAAAAAAAGAATAAATGAAGCATTTGTTGGAATGTATTTAGACTACTCTTGCCATAATTGGGTGATCAAATGAGACTTTAAATATCTACATTTTCAAAAGACTGAAGATAATAGGGTTTTTCTACATAAATTACCAGATACAATGTTTTCTAATACCACCTAGTGAATTTTTATGTAATTGATTTAGAAATTTAGTTACTTATTATCTGAGGCTTTTCTTGCTTAAAGTTATCATATTGTTCATGGAGAAAGAACTCTTAAGATAGTTACTACATCAGGTAAATGTATTTAGAGGGATCACTAGTAAAATTGGAAATGCTAAATACAAACATAGAGGAGATGACCAGAATGGGTTCCTCAAATATGTTACAACACTTGAAATGCTTACTGTTAAAATCAATAGCATACTACTGAATAAAGTTTGAGACTGAACTCTGGGTGTCTATGACAAAGCTGCACTCATAATTCCCGAAAACTCTCAGCAATTGTGGGGGGGCATAGGGAGCAGGGATGTTATGCTGGAACAGGGAAGTCAGAAGTTGGAATGCTAAGATGCTATAAAGCTCAGGTTTTTCCTAAAATGGGAGAGAGTGAGGAGATAAATGTATGTCTCATAAACACTGTGCCAAAAACAGCTTTTTCAATTTTTTTTTCCTGAACCAATCCATGGGGATTTTAATATAATAATCACCAATACAAAAACTAACATTCATCACAAAACTAACATTCACCAAAAACTTAGGGGCGCCTGGGTGGCTCGGTCGGTTGAGCATCTGACTTCAGCTCAGGTCATGATCTCACAGCTGATGAGTTCGAGCTCTGCGTCAGGCTTGGTGCTGACAGTTCAGAGCCTGGAGCCTGCTTCAGTTTCTGTGTCTCCCTCTCTCTCTGCCCCTAACCCACTTGCATTCTGTCTCTGTCTCTCTCAAAAATAAATAAACATTAAAAAAATTAAAAACAACTTAATGTAATAAGTTTAGTAATTATGGTATATCAAACATACTAATGAGAAAATTTTTAAAATGGCTTAACTTTTCATACAATCAAGGTACTTTTAGATTTTCGTGGGCTGCTTTGGCCAATGACACCCTCCTCCTCCAACACACATACCTACACATCCCATCAATATAGTTTATTATTCTTCAACTAGAGTTACTTCATAAAAAAATAAAAATGTGCAAATCATTTACAAGTGAATCTCTAGAGTAGTAATTTAGTACATTTTAAGAGGAAATTTGTCTTGTGATATTTAAATTATGTATTCCAATATATACACTGAAACCATGCTCTCATTAAATGATGTACCTATTAAAAAGCATATATGCTTAAGATAACATGAAAAATAGTTCAAATATTAAAAAATAAGTAAATTAAGTAGCTATTGAACATATTCAAATCCATTCCATTTGATGGTAATATCATCTTGAATTTGATCCTATAAAGTGAAACAGATGGCAAAAATAAATCGCTTACACCAACACATATCATGTGCAAAAGGTTAATTGAATTGCCCTATCATCAACTCAGAAAACAAATATGCAATGCTAGTCTCAAAACGTTAGACATAAGCCAAGGTTCTTTTTCTTTCTAGTTCAGCTCAACTAGTGTGGTGGCTACATTAATTATAATTATTTTAGCTCTATTAGAAACGAAGATTTAAAAGATTAATTTATTTTAAAAATTAAATGTTCTTGGACCTCTTAAAGGAGCATGTTATGCACATGACATTGCAAATGAGATTCAGATATGCTTACAATCCTTTGATATGATTGATGAGACACCCTTAGCTAATGACAGTGGCAATCTGTTGATCTGTTCCATGTGCAAAAGCCAATAAAAAAATTTTTAGGCCTGGGAAGCTCTCTTAGGCACAATTTAACCTGGAAAGGACACTGAAGCCATTAAAAATTATGTGAAGTAGATAATGATAATGTTGGCTCACAAAGATAAGAAAAAAAAAAATAGTAAAGAAATCCAACCCTGGGTCACAAATTTCAACTCCATAGTCAGACATTTCACTTGTTAAATTATCACACTTTCTTTCTCTTTTAATAATTTTTCTCCACTTATTATTCCTTTATGTTTCATTTTTATAATTTTAATTAGTGCTACAAATAGAAATACTCTATTAAATTCTCACCTTTATGTGTAGGATTTGAAATAGGTATATTATTTTAGTGTGTGTATGTGTGTGGATATACATGTGCATGTGTGAGTCTTTAAGCTTGAAGGCTGTCTTCAAGTTCTTTATTAAAAGGTTCCTTATCACACTCATATTTATATCTTCAGTACCTGTGATAGTGACTGACATCTGATTTTCCAATGAATACATTAATATTTAAGTTTTTAATGTGCACCAATTTCTAGAATACTCAGCAGTACCGGAGGGTATAATATATGACCATCTTAATTAAATTGGCTTCACAATATCTTTTCCAAGGCCCATATTCATATTTTGGAATTGCTAATGGACATTACATGAATGACCCAGTTGAACTTCAAACTTAAATTATCTAAAACATACTACTCCCCCAGCCCCCCACATATGCTGTATTCATCAGTGTCCTACTGTTAAATCCAGTCACTGAACTCGCCTTTGACTACAGCTCTATGAGTTTTTCAACTACTGCCTAAATGTGACTACAAACTAAATTGGTTTGGTCCATTCTACTGCCTAAAGATGTTGATTTGGCTTCTACAATTTGTCTTAGCTTAACTGGAACCACACTTTCTTTTTCTCACGTATTTCTACTTCCAGTCTCCATCATTTTTTGTAACATGTTCTGCAGTCTTCTACTCGCAAACTTTTCCTCAGTGTTCCTTCTCCTTACCTCTATACCTTCCATTTACATTCGTATCACTTTTTCAATCTCCATCTAAAATGCCATGATGTCAGTTGGCCATTCAGCCATTGATCTATTTTTTCTCTAAGATCCTACTGCCCAAGTGGTTAGCATGTGACAGGCGCTGTGTACTCCACTTTGAAAGTCATGCTCTTGCTCTGCAAAATCTTACAGCTCATAAATAGGATATGTATGGAAATAAAACTGAATGGACTTATGTACTGAGTCTAATTAGAAAGACTTATTAACTAGATCCCAAACTTTTCATTAACTTCAGTAATCCCTGACATATTATAAGGTTGTCTGCCAAAAATAGCAAACTTATAGATAACTGTATATACTTTGTTCTGAATTTCACAGGTATTGTTTCAGGGGATACTTTTTTTTAGGGAGGCCATCAGTAGCAACAGCAAAATATAAAGCATACCTGAGAAATCTGTAATTAGAAGTATTATTTCCAACACATTCCAGTACACACACACACACACACACACATATATATATATATATATATATATATATATATATATATATGTATATATACACACATACAAATACAGGAAATGATATTTCATAAAATTGAAAAAAATTATTATTTTTAGGAAGCCTACATAGTCTTTTCAGTTGGAATGTATTTCTCTTTCCCTCATATTACCAATTTGCTGTCCTATAAAATTACCTTGCCTCTCTTTCCTCTTTTAACAAAAAACTCCTAGAAAGAATAACTGGTCACCACTATTTCATGGTAACAGCTCTTATCAAGTTATCCAATCACACATCTCTCTTCTCTGTCATCATTTTATTTCATCCTTTAAGGGGCAATTGCTATAGTAAAATAAATACTGCTTCTTTTGGCACTGTTGTTTCTTGTCTTTACTGGAAATAGTTTTCCTGGTGTTTTTTTGTTTTTTTTTCTTCTCCATTGCCTGGTTCATTATTTTTAACTGCACAATGTTTAATAGTTTTAATTGTGTAGAACTCCATCTTGTTCTTTGCTTTTTCTTGCTTTCTCTTTCTCCCTCCCTCCTTCCCTATATATTAGGTCATTTTCTTATGGACTTTCACGTATTCTTATGGCTGATGACTCACAAACTAATAACATTTTCTGATATTTACATTTAATACGCAATTATATTTGATGTCTAACAAAAATCTCATCATTTACCTGGCGAAAGAACTTTTCTCCCCCAAATATAGTCTCAAAACTTCATTCTGTACCATCTCATCAAATAGAATCATGATCCACCCACCCAGTTTTTCATGTATTCAATATAAGATTTTTTTTTCCTTGCTTTCCTCACATTTTCTATCCTTTTCCCACTCCCTGTGTCCAATTCATGAAAAATGGGTGTCAACTCTCACCAAAATTTAATTTCCAAAATATACCTTCTTTGTCATATATCTAACATTTTAGCTTTGTTATCATTTCTCATGTGTATGAATCAACTGCATCTTCACAATCTTCTTGCCTCTATGTTGCTTCTCTCCAATGGAATTGAATTCTCTCAATTATTCTTTGAATAGCACAACTTACTTTGATAGCACAAGTAACTATCAGTATAAATTAAAATATATCTAGTCCTTTTTAACATAATTCCCTTCAGTGGCTTCTCAATGCAACCAGAACAACAACAAAAGAATCCAAGTCATTTCCATGAACTACAAATTATTGAATAATTTGTCCTCATCCAAACATTTTCCTTCTCTTTTGTGCCAGTTCATTACTGTGCATCTTTAAGATATTAATAGCTAATTTACTCTGTACCCTCCTTTCAAGAATGTTTGCATAGCAGACAGCTTTGGGTAGCAAACATAGAGGTACCTCCCTCCCTAGAGCAAATCTGCATGATATTGCAGAGTAATATAGATAATGTTCCCTGCAGAGGATAGGGAGGGATGTGTTTGCCAGCTGTCCCTACATAATGTTGAAGTTTCTAATATCAAGATTCCTTTTCCGTAGCACACCCCACTCAGTGTACACATAACATCTGCCCCTCATCACACTGCTCTGTGGAACTGACACTATGCCATTCTGGCTCCTGCTATTGCTATGAATAATAACACTGACCCAGGAGTCTTACGTCTTTTATTGATACCTATACAATCTTGACAGACTAACTTGTTGGCTTACAAGTAAGCTAAAATTTCATGTTTTCACACTTCCTGACTTGATAATTACATCTTCATCACAATATCTAACTTTCAGTTTCCCAAATAGTAATCTTCTTTCCTATGTCAATTTCTGCACATAGTTTTCTTCCAGCTAGAATGCTATTTTTCCCTTTGTATGACATGTTTAATTCTATGAAAGTATCCACTTCGATAGCACATCTCTAACAATACCACCTAAAATATGTATTCTTCTAGTCCCTCTAATTCAACCCATGTCCGTACACTATAATTTGCATTTGTCTTCCTGTTTTTCTCTTTCTGTATTAGCAACTAGCATGAGAAGCAAACAATATCAGTAGGCTACTTTGGCCTCTTCAACAACTATTCCCTAAACGTTGCCTTGACATTCACAAGGCAACCCAATCCTGTGTAGGATGACATAAATTACTGTAAATAGTCAATATATATTTATCTATTCTATGTCAATTCCAATTGAATCTAAAGTATATAGTACTCATAAATTTAACAAAAATACCTAGAGAAGAAAAATTGTAAAATAAGTCAACTGGTTGGACTTTACATAATATATGCAATAGTTGGTATATTTCTAAAATGTTAGTGATAAACTTATTTCCTTCAGCTAGATATTGAATGGCTTTCTTAGTTTTATAGGGATTTTATAAAAAAAATTACAATCTGAAGAGTCAAGTTTTTATGTGCTAATATAATTTAATATTTCATTTGTCATCCATATTTTCTTTAAAGATAATTAGAATAGCTTACTTACGGTGAAACACATTGTTCATGCAACAATTTTTGAAGTGGATTGAAAAAAATTGTGAGTGAGTGTGTGTATAATTACTTAATACATGGATACTAATACAGATAATACTGGGACAATAGAATCAAACTTAGATTATTAGTAATAAAATAAAACTCATTGATAGATGATGCATGTACTTTTAAAATAAACATTAATATGGTAACTGAAGAACTTATTTTAATTTGACTCTTTCCTATTCAAGAGTGTAAGATAAATACTATAATTAGCTTAGTTCAAGAAAAGGCAGAAGAAATCCAGCAAAAAATTCTCAGGTGAATATTTATTCACTTATCTTGAGAGTGAAAATTGTGAGCTTACACCTGTCAATTATGGGCTCAGATCTGCAGTAGAACTAAAAGTGGAAAGAAACTTTGTCTTTATGTTGTTTACTTAATCATTCTCTAGCATGAAATAATTTAATTTCTTCTCAGTTAAGTAAACCTTAGGGAACATTTAGATATTAATCTAGAGAAAGTTTTATTTTATGTATTTTTAACGGACATTTAAAAACTTTTATCTTAATCATCGAAACATTTATTTATTTATGTATTTATGTATTTATTTAATTTATTGTTAAGTAATCTCTACACCCAACCTGAGGCTTGAACTCAGGATCCTGAGACCCAGAGTCACATACTCTGCTGACTGAGCCAGCCAGGCACCCTTGAAATATTTGTTTATTAATATCTGGCATTTTAAGACCTCTTAATTTTGGGGGTAGCAGCTTTTTGTTTGTTTAAGACTCCTTCCTCTAACCAAAATGAGTTTCATATTTAAATAATTTAACATAACATTATTTATAATATAAAATATAAATGTGTGTATTATGTCATTGCAAGCACAGATACATAATGAACTCCTAATAATTAAGATAACAATTCCTGTGTTATTATAAAAGTAAGTTCTTAGAAAGTTTAGTAGACCTTCTGATTTTCAAAAAGGCTAAAATTTATTAAAAAATATTTTCTAGTAGTCTTTTTTTAGATTAGACTAGTGACAATATAGTTAGTTTTTCTTCCACTCTTTCAGTATACATGAAATGTTTTTTCTCATTTTTAAAAGATCCTTTTGGCTGTTAAGATCCTTTTGGCTGGTAATATTGGTTTCAGGAGTACAATTTAGTGATTCATAAATTACATATAACATCCTAAGAAAACGTCAAAACAATCATTTATCAAAATTCCCTTGAAGTAAAGTTTTCTTGAGGATAAATATCTTCATCAGGTCTGCGATATTTTAATATCATATTCTTCCTGTTATAACAGTACACTCAGTTCTACACGGAGGACATAGAAAAGGCATATCTTAATAAGTGAAATTAAGATATCCTGATTTTCTATCCTGCCAACCCATCACTATGTTAACATAACTTAATTTAGTTTTAATACATGTGGCATATATTTAAATTATTAGTCATAGTTAATATTTATATAGGGCTTACTGTGTGCCAGGCATTGTTAAGTACCTTTTCATTTATATTTAACAAAATCCCTATATATGGTCTCTGTTGAACACACTGGGAAATTAAGATTTATAAAAGCTGTGTGTAAAATATCGATGGCCGTAAGTGTTTGGACTTGGTTATCACAGGTGACCTAATTATGGAGATACTGCCAAATGGAGGAGGAAAGGATTAGCAATGCCAGACATCACACACAAAAAAGTGCAGCTAGTAAGCCTTCAAAGTAAATACCTACCCCTACTGTCTTAGAGATGTAGAAAAGCTCTAACCCTACTGTTAAAGAGATGTAAATTCAAAATGACCTATTAGCAGCTGCTCATCATATCACTACTCAAGAATCTGCCTTTCCTAGTTTCTGCGCAGCTATTAAACACAGCCATGCCCTCAGCTAAATTATAGTTGTCAGACTAGCCCATTTTCATTTAAGGCAGGAGTTTTTTTGTTTTGTTTTTTAACCTCAATCCAGGAACCAATTCTCCTTTAAGTCTATCCTCCTTTAAGTCTATCCAAGGATACGGTTCCTTGGTTTTGGTCACTGTACTCCTGCACTATTCCCCATATCAAAGACTAATATCCTTGTCCCTAAAAGGTGTTGCCAGGAAAGATTTTCATCATGTGCCTCAGTATATAAAACCATAACTGGCTCTAATGCTGCTGGTGTTCCTTCTGGGGTCTAATAAGTGATCTATTTTAGTGACCTGTTGTGAATATTAAATCTGATAGCATCTAGGATCATAACATTACCTAGTTTTTGTGATTTATTTTATCCTGAAAGCAGAGACTTGCCTTAACCAGTTGACTACATTTTGTCTGTCAATTAACCCTGTTGCTATATTCCCATCCCAACAAAGCTCTTGACGATGGGTAAATGCCAGTTCCTTCCTAAATCTACTGTATCATTCTATCATCTTATAAGTAAATTACATACTCAGCCTGGCCAAACTGAAAAGTTTGAGCCCTAGCCACAAAATATATTGTAGGTACTTATGTTTTAAAAGTTTCTTTTTTGGGGGGTCATGATGTATTACTTGGAATTAAATACACCTACTCACATAAACAAATGAAAAACTGAAGAAAATGTATAAAACAATTGGTTTTAGACATTAGACAGTACAGTTCAGTAAATCTTTTTTGTTTGTTTCATGTTTTTATTAAATTCCATTACTAAATTCTAGTTAGTTAACATACAGGGTAATATTGGTTTCAGGAGTACAATTTAGTGATTCATAAATTACATATAACATGCTGTGCTCATCACAAGTGTCCTTCCTAATACTCATCACCTATTTAGCCCATCCCCCCATTTACCTCCCCTCCAGCAACCCTCGTTAAGAGTCTCTTATGGTTTGCTTCCCTCTTTTTTTTCTCCTTCCCCTATGTTCATCTGTTTTGTTTCCTAAATTCCACATGAGTGAAATCATACAGTATTTGTCTTTCTCTGATTGACTTATTCTGCTTAGCATAATACACTCTAGTTCTATCCATATCATTGCAAATGGCAAGATTTCATTTTTAATGGCTGAATAATATTCCATTTTGTGTGTGTACACATCTTCTTTACCCATTCATCAGTCAATGGACATTTGGACTCTTTCAGTAATTTGCCTATTGTTGATAATACTGCTATAAACATTGGGGTACATGAGCTCCTACAAATAAGTATTTTTGTATTTTTTGGGTAAACACAAGTAATGCAATTGCTGGATCATAGTGTAATTCTATTTTTAACTTTTGAGGAACTTCCATATTGTTTTCCAGAGTGGCTGCATCAGTTTGCTTTCCCACCAACAGTGTAACAGGGTTCCCCTTTCTCCACATCCTTGCCAACATCTGTTGTTTCCCCTGTTGTTAATTTTAGCCATTCTGATAGGTGTGAGATGGTGTATCTCGTCTTGGTTTTGATTTCCTTGATGATGAGTGATGTAGAGCATTTTTTCATGTGTCTGTTAGCCATTAGTAGAGTTCAGTAAATCTTAAAAAAGGGAAGTATACTAGGTGAACCTCATGTTCTGACTGGCTTTTGTCTAGGAAAACTACTTATAGTAGATGATATTAATAACAATTTATTCAGAGAATAGAAAGAGAGAGAACTTTCCCAAACCCGTGGCTGAAATAACAATGTACCTTTTCTTATTTTTATGTGTTTTACACATAAAACTCAGGTAACATCCAGATGTCAATTATCCATTAGATAATACGGACATATATACAAAGCCAAGACTTTCATCTTGTAATGAAAAGCTGAATTTGTCACTGTATATTCACTACTAGATATTGCTTAATGTCTGAAAAATCATTATAAATATAAACCATAATAAATCCCAGATTGGTTAAAGCATTCATTTAAATAAGGAAGTGGAAATTGGCAATAAAAAATAAAAATAAAAATGTGGTTATAACATTGATTTGTTGAAAGCCTACAAACATTCTCCTTTACTTCACCATTGTACCCACTCCATCAAACTGTTTTGAATATTAAATCTGATTGCATATGTAAATAATTGGGGAAAAGGTCTATTATATTAGAAAACACTCATTAAAATGTATGCTTTTCTTGCTCTTGTTGACCTTTGTGTACACCCTTCATCCTCTGTCTCTCTCTCTCTAATAATATTAACAGGAGCCACAACAAATTCATTTTTCACCATGAATTTTGTTCTTTAGGGTCAACTTTGCCCAATATTCTTTGAGTTATATTTTCCAGAAATGATGATGGGGCCCTATACTCCACATAAAATCTTCCCTATTTCAGCTTAAATAATAGGCATGCAGTTTTTAATGACTGATTATGGTAACATTAACAGACATATTAGATTTGAACGTATTACAGTATGTTTGAATAATATAAGGGAGGAGTCTTCAGTTGATTAGTGTTTGTATATATCAACAATTAGAGTCAAGAAAGTGAAAGAGAATTATCCCTTGTGTAACTACTGGGAATCACTAGTGAGTTATCAGGCTGGAGTTTGAAACAGAGATCAGAGCATATAAATTGTACATAGAAATTGCAAAAGAATCAGAGACAATCATTATGGATGGCTGGCCAGCTAGGGAACACTGAAGATGAGGGTGAGGGAACACTGGAATAAGTATTTGGATCTAGACTGATGGCAAACACCCAAAAACAAACAAAAAACAAAATAAAACAAAGCAAAACAGAAAGACAAAAAACAAACAAACAAAAAAACAAAAAATAAACAAAAAACAAAAAAACGACAAAAAAAACCCAGGACAAATCTGAAAAACATTCTAGCAGGTAGGAAACTACCTAGGGTCTTTGTGTAGGTGGGTCTGTGTGTAGGTGTGTGCATGCATGTGTGTGTGTGTGTGTGTGTGTGTGTGTGTGTGTGTGTGTGTATGTGTATAGAGAGGGATTGTCTTTATGTTGAACAGGTTTTATAGTTAACACAAGTCTGCTCAGCTCACATGCTTTGTCTTGCAAACTCAAACAACTCAATCAGATTTAAAGACAATGATAAAAGAGGATGGAGCAGAGGTAGAGGAGGAGCAGTTAATAGTGGAAGAATGTTGGCAAAGTAAGATTTCTTGTTATATGAAACTGCTCTGTTCAGAAACAAAATAATGGACCTAATCAATGCTTAAACTGTGTAGATTATTGGTCATTAGGAGAACCTGTAGGCCAATAAGGCCTACGATAGGGGTTTACTAGATCATATTCAGCCAGTCACAAATAAAAAACGATCTAAATTATGAACAAATGAGCAGGTCCCTATCAGTCCATGGCTCCTTGTGTGTATGTGTGTGTGTAAAATACATGTATTTAAGCATGCTTATATACTATTATGCTTCTTACAATAAAATTGCAATGGTGGACATTTTGCTTTTGCTAATATTGTTCTGTATTGATGCTCTTGACAATGACACCAATATTAATCATACAATGTATGTGGAACAGCTTTAAAAAGAAAGGAATCTTTAGACAAAACTGAGTGTACTTGACTTTTGATTACTAGTAACAATCTCACATTCAAAAAGCCAAAGTCTATGCCATTTTTTTTTCTTTTTACCCTCATAGGCATTTTAGTACTTGAATTACCAGAATGTAAATTATGCATCTACTCGTAAGTACACTGCATGATTAAATTTATAAGATCTGCATCTAAAATTCACTTGGCAAAAGTATGTGAAAGTCCTCTAGTCTCATCCTATGTATTGGAATAGGACAGACATTTGAAAGTGAATGTTCTCTTGACAATCACATGGTGTGAGAGTATATTGCTTACTAGTGATACTATATCTTATTTCTGAGGTCTAACAAGAACTTTTCAGGGCAGCAAAAGATTACAAAGGTAGGGTGGCTTTTGGGAATGTCTGTTTACTGAAACTCTAAAAAAATAGAAGTGTTAGCAGTGAATAATGATCAGATTCATATTAAGACTGTGTTGCTTGAAACCAAACTGCATACTTCTCATATGAAATATATTCAAAATCTTAAATTCCTCCCAGTCAGAGTAAAGAATAACAGCCTTGATAAAGCAAGTATTTTGGCATTATTAGTGTTAGCTTACCCTAAATTCATGTCAAAAGGGAAAAATTAATCCCTGAGTATGTTTTTAGTTGTTATTATTTATATATCTGACACATAGTATTAATAGTTGTGCCTCTACTCTTGCATTTCATCAAAATAATATTATGAACATAAGCTAATATATTTAATTTCTTAAATTAAAAATTTGAAAATTTACCTGCCTCACGGTGAGAACACAACTTGGTATTGTTAAAAATATCTTAACACATATTTTTATAAGCCAAGAAAACCACATAGAGTTCACGTAAATATGGACTAAATCACCAAAAATATTTCAATATTACTGTAAGTATAACTGTGAAAAATAATTATGATGATAATAATATGCTATTTATTCAGATGTGCATCATCAGTCCCTTTCCCAGGACACATGCTTCTATCCAGCAATCTGAAACAGATTTTATGGTCTGTATGGATAATCTAAACCCGTAATAGATGTTTCTGAGTTTCTTATCCCACCAGATTTCCTGCTAAGCAGTTGTAATTTTCTCTTCTCATTGAGGGTAACAATGAAATATCAACCATCTTTTCTACCCAATCCCCCGATAAAAATATGATTCAAGCTGATTAATTCTCAAGGTAACATGCTCTGAATATTTTAAAGGAAGTAGCGAGGCTTAACTTCAGTCCCACAATGGGACTGCTGCTACTATTTCCATCAGGCAGTCCCTTGCAGTTAGTTGCTCTTGGTAACAACCCAGCAGAGCCCTTTGTCACTCCTGCTGGTGACAGTGGCCGCTAAGTAAGCTTGGATTTGCTGTTTACACCAGCACTGGATCTTGATGGAGGCATTTTTATCCAGAGCAGCAGTAACTCCTAGAGCTAAATGTACAGCTTTCACTATACATTCCTGAAAAGTCCCTAAATTATTTGTGCTAGAGATTGAGAGCACCTTTCTCAGCAATTCACTGTGAAGACAGCACTCACTCAAGAGTCCCCAATTCCATGGCAGCTACTTCAAGATATATATTTATATAGTATACATATTATTTTATATGTCAAATTACATTTATACAATACACACATATGTTAATATTCAAAATTCCCAAGTGTTACATTAGAAAATAATCCCTTCGTTCTCCCTCTACGTTTCTCCCAATAGTCCTCATCCATATCCAATTCCTTTCCAATTTCAGGCATACTTTCCTCCCGACCCTGTTTATAGATGAGAAAACCATGTGTCAGCTTACCAGTGGGAGATCCATTAAGAACCAGAATATAGACCACATGTTTCAGTTTCCACTCTCTTCCTGTATTTCTCTCTTCCACTTTCTTGCCTTTTACACGGTATGAGATTAGCATCACTAGTTTATAATGCTATTATATATCAGTTGCTATATATCCCTACAAAAATGTTTTAAAATCAAGCTTCTCTGTTTGCTTGAATATAAAGGATTCAGTGACAGGCACTATCTACCAACTCATATCCACTTCCTCCTTACATTCTAGTAGTGTCTTAGTTTTATCATTTGAATAAACAGTGTGTCAGACACTGTCTGACAAAGAAAAATAAATAAATAAATAAATAAATAAATAAATAAATAAATAAATATAAATAGGTCATATGAGCTGTGAAACTTCTTGGAAAACTTTATGTCCCTAATTAAATAAGAAAATGATTATTAACAAGAAGAAGAAGAAAATGAAAGAACAGAAAAAAATAGAGAAAAATCTCAATCTCTCTCTCTTTCTCTACCTGTCTTTAGATGTACTTTTGCATGAACACCACATTTGGAGCTGCAGCAGACATTTTATAATCATTAAGTGTTAGCCTCAGCAAGAAAGTTATACCAAGAATGGGAAAAACCCACAAAGAGCTTGGGCCTTATATGACATCACTGATAACCTGAAATGATTGATCAACCAGCAATACTTCTAGTACGATGGGAGAAAAGAGTCTGGATAGTAAACTACCTTTACATATTTATTCTCTGCTTTGAAACTAATGCTTATGATAAAGACATTAAAAATAACAGTAAAATACCCTCAAGGAAAATAACTTTTCTAAAAGAAGAATCTGGCCATACATTTTCTAGCAAGATGTTCTAGGAGGTCATTAGTAACTGTAACACTGAGTCCTTACTTAGCCCCTGAATTATAGGCTTATACATACTTGAGGACTTTGCTACAATTTAATTTTAGCTTCTATACTATAATGACTACTTCTTGAACTATTCTTTGGGATTGAAATTAAAAACTTTTGAAAACTTACAAGTCATATAAAGCAATCCTATAAATAGTTATCATATAATTTAGAACTTATTTTTATTGTTCTAATTTATCAGTTGCTAATAGCTAAATTTAAAGTCTTTTTGTAAGGGTAAGTTCAATCATTTATTCAGTTTTGGCCACAATATTTTTGTTTATACACTATTACACATATAATAACTACCAATGACATCTCCATTAAAAGTATCTCCCCATTGAGGATTTATCTATACTTATAATAATTGTATTCTAAGAGTGAAGGAGATAGGAAGAGAAAAAAGCAAGAAAGAAGAAGAAAGAAATGTAGAGTATGAGGGAGGGGGGAAGAGAAGAAGAGATGAAGGAAAAGTGCAGTGACTTGGCACATGTTTTTGTCTGTTTTATATTTTCTGTAAAGTGAAACATGGGGCTAGATACAGAATATCTTTTTAATAGACACTTTCTGCATTATCTTTAAAAGTGCAAAAATATCCAATCGCCATTTTGATAAGTAAAGTATTAGAGCAAGATTTTTACCAAATGTAAATAAAATCTCATGGTTGAAGGTATTTTTGAATTATTGGGGAAAGAATAAACACAGATGCATGTTATTGAAGGTGACTAGCATGTGTGTGTTTGTGTGTGTGTGAATGGTTTCTACACACAGCTCTCACGAAATGGTCTTTGGAGAAAATATCTGAAAAAAAAAAACCTAAGAATTGTCTAGCAGGTATAATCCAGGACAAACATGGGTTAAAGGTTAACATATGATTCATTTGATCTCTTTCATTTCTTTGGAACAAGCTATTTTTGGTTAATTGATTTTCACAGCTCATTGAGTCATGTTCACCTGCTAAATGTCACCTTGTTTTTTTCAGTGATTGCACTTGAATGGTCTGTATCATCACTTGAAGCCTAGTTTGTATCATAGTGTTAATTGTAATTTCTATTTGAGGTGTAAATATTGTAATCTTACTATGTCTGCTTTTCTTTGAAATGTTAACACATTTCCAATTTTACTGGGTCAAGTCAGCTTTCCTGATAATGATTACTTGGAATCAACTAGAGCACAGAAAACCCTCTAGAGGTACATGGTTGCTTGAAATCCAAAATGAACACAAACTTTGAAGAGAAAATTAGATTAAAAATTTTTTAATGGTTTGTATTACCTAATAATATGCTTATAGTAAAATGTTTCTCACCATCTTTGGTAACCGATGACAGCAAAACTGCATCTATCTAGAAGGTGTGACAGACTATTTTAAAGAGTGTAATGAAAATGTATAGAAAACAATGCTAAATTGAGTGGAATATAGATTTCACAGTTTGAAATAGTATTGTCTTTTAGGAAGATGACGTCCAACATTGCATATAATATATCAGAATAATATAAATATCTTTGATAATTTTCAAATGGCTTCCACTGCTGTAAAACATCTTTGAAATTTATTGATATTTGGCTTATAAATTGAATGTCTCATTTTTGAATCCTTGATTGAATATTAAGCTAATCAGTGTAAGAGATAGAGATATATGGAATTACACATTAGAAACTTAACTAAAGAATCAAATTAGAGGAAAAAATAAAGTTCTTTTATTTGCAGAAATAAAATGTGAATAGGCAGAATTGAATGCTAAAAGAAAATGAGTACAAAAATAGTTATTTTGCTAAAGATAGATAGATATTGATAGATAGATAGATCTAAAGATAGATAGATATTGATAGATATTGCTAAAGGAATAAAGTACAGTATTTCATCAAAAATTAATAGCATATCTGGTACCTAAATTACTTTCAAAAATTGGAAATTCTAAACAATGGAACGATTATGTGTAGGTATTCAGGAAACTACAAGTAACTGAGACATAAATGCATTTATATAAAATATTAACTATATTAATATTGAAATATATTAAATATGCAATGTGTATGGGTGTACACATTGCGAATGATATCAAGAACGGCCATGTTGTCTATGACTTGGCCACGTGAATAAAATCTTACTCCCATGATCCATATGAGCACAAGAAATCCTCTAATAGTACATGATTTTGTGAGTCCTTGCTGACCATCTTTACCTGCCCTGTGTATAAGTTAGTCACTGTCCTTTTATTACTTACTAGGGCTCTGAAAGATTTCTATTATAGTTTTATTCACACACACACACACACACACACACACACACACGAACACACAATTACAATAACAGATTTACATGTTCCTTTATTTTCTGTGAAATCTATGAAGAGTGAGACCATTTCCTATTCTTTTTTAGATCTTTAACACTTGTAAAATGCCTAGTGAATTAGGGAGGGACAAGTAAATAATTGTTAGATAAATACATGAATTAAATATATCTTCCCAGAAAATATATGTATATAAAGATAAGCTGCATAAGTAAACTAATATCTATTCAGGTTCAAACTGGTCTTGTTACTACCCTGATGAGAACAAACCAGTGATCATGCCAGCCTAAATGGGTCAAATGGAGTGGTGTTTTTTTTTTTTCATCTACCATCCAGTATCATATTAGCCATTCAATAAGTAAGCAAGTGTCAGAAACTAACAACCAAGTACATAACAAAGTTAAATGTCACTTAGTATTTCTAGTCATTTGTACTGACATAGGAAGGGTAGAATGACTGAGAGAATTGTAGAGATGTAGGTTACAAAATTTGGAGTATTTTCAAAACCTGATTCATCCTTTCCAAGCCACTGTAAACAAAAAAGTTGACTTTACATCATTGAGCTGTCTTGTATATTCTGTCTTTGGAAAAGCTTTATCTGTCCTTTACCTTTTACCATAAGACAAATATTTACCTCAGTCACTCTGAATTACCAAAGGTCTTATAAGTTATGATCTGACAGTGCTGGTGAGGAATTTTCCACTATGTCTCAGTGAGGAGGTCAGCAAACCCCTTCTACAAAAACAAGCATAAAAATGGACAAAATTTACCAAAAAAAAAAAAAAATCAGCACTCTGGACATCAACCCAAGGCTTACAAATAATATGAGAAACATTTATTCTTGAGAAATAAGTTTCTGTTGTTTGTAAGCCACCTAATCTGTGTGG
Organism: Neofelis nebulosa; assembly: GCF_028018385.1. NCBI lineage: Eukaryota > Metazoa > Chordata > Mammalia > Carnivora > Felidae > Neofelis > Neofelis nebulosa. Next base: position 32,051,928 of record NC_080785.1, read on the forward strand.
TACTTTGTCACAGCAGCCTGAACCAGACTGACACAGGAATACAGATGAGCAAACATCATTCTCAGCCTGAATCTACAGGTTGCAATGACCTATTGATCAGAATTAATTTGTCACTCTTGTTTTGGATGGGATTTTCACTTCTTCTCAAAATCACAAAGCTGGTATCTTATCTTTCTTGACTTCAATTCTCTTTCCGAATCATGTACACCAACAGCACAAAAATTCAATATCCAGTATGTATTTTTACAGCTATCACTTCTTCTGTCTTTGCTATTCATAGCTTACTTGCCAGGCACACATTTGTATCTTACAGTAACAACCTTGTAGTCTTCTGGCCTCTAGTTACTTCTCCATTCAATACATTCTCCATTCTATAGCTGGAGTGATCTTTGTAACATGCTAATCTACTTACACTTTTCACAAGTAAATGCTCTTCTGTGGTTTCCCATTTCACTCACTACATAGTCTCATTTTCTTTTAATGGCTGAAATGCTATATATGTCTATGTGCATAAAGTTCCACCTCATAATCTATATGCCAACTAGCTTAAACCAGATTGTGCCATATTCTTGCTTGCTTCAGAGCTTTATATATGTTATTTTCTCTGCCTAAAATATCTACTTCCCTATCTCATACATATTTTCCCCTATTCCAGCTGACTTTACCTGGTTAATCTATAATCATCCATTTATATTTAGCATAGATACAATTTTCTCTGGGAAGCCTCCTTCCTTATAGTCCTTTAAAATAAAAGCTCCTGCTATATACCAATCAGATCTCCAAAGCATTGTACATAGCAAATGTTTAATAATTATTTAAAGGATGAATGAATGAATAAATGAATGAACAGAACTTTGAATATAGTATTAAAATTTTAGTTGAGCAAAGTTTAATGTTAAGTTCTGTGAAACTTGGCATATTGGTTAAAGTATGTGCACATTTCCCAGCTCTAGCCAACTTCATATGATTAAAACCATAAATTAAAGAAGCAACTTGCTGACACTTTGTCAGCATTCAATCAACTCCCCCCAGTGATTATCTAATTTTCTTCTCAAATAAATTTTCTCCTTCCACACTCCCTCAGGCGATAGACTAAGTAAACAGATGAACCTTGAAGTGAATTCTGTAGGACATTTAAGCTATTTTAGTATATAAAAAACAATTACAAAGTTTAGAAGTTCATATTCTTACTTCATTTGTATTTACATCTCTGTACCTGTGAATGAAAATCACCACCACAGTGTAATTTTGTTATTGATTGATTAAAATTTGTCTTTTCTATAAATAATTTACTTTGGTATTATAGATAACTAGGAGTTGGTATTTGGTATATTCTTCATTGCTAATAAATATGTTCTGAAGGTCAAGTCATCAAATGACTTTATGAGCCCAGGAATAAATTATTAGCTTAATATGTTCTAATTCTCATAACTAAGATATTTAAGAGCTCCATAGTGAATATATCTGGAAAGGCAGTAGGTTGAGTGCTGATTAATGAGCTCTTCTATATGTGAAATGATAGATTTTATTATGATTACATAGCAAATAAATCTTAGATATTAATATAAAAACTACAAACACCATATTGAAATCTTTGAATTACATACATATCTATTAATAGTGACTAATATTAGTAGTGCCTATTAGTAATGACTAAATAGTGTACTGCATGAGGTAGATATTTACATTTTTAAATTATTTATTTATTTTTTATTGTTTAGTTATATGATGGTAGCTATGTCCTCTAATAAATAGAATAATGCAGAAAGGGTACACTAGCAGTTTTATTAAGGTCAGATGAGAAACATTCAAATAATACTTTTATATATTCTATTATACTTACATCATAATTCTATTATACTTGCTCTGTCTCTTCAAATTATGTTTTTTTCCCTTTTTTTCCTTTTTAGTATGCTTTGTAATTTTTCTTGATAGCAGGATGTAACATGCAAGGTAAAAGAAAATGTTTCACTAGGCCTTTAGTAATGTGGTGGTAAAATGTGGGGATAAGGGAAGCAGCCTATAGTCCTGTGATAGGGTCTCAAGTCTGTCAGTGAAACTGTGCTTTTGGACTGTTGACTTCACAAATGTTTTCAGTATTTTTCTCTTTCTTTTAGTTGGGACAGGATGGCAAAAATGGACTGGGGATGGATATTTCCCTTGTCCCAGGTCTGCTATGCTGTGATACAAACACCCCAGCAGCAGATTAGGCAGGCTTCGGTTAACTAGTTTCTCCTGAAGGCAGGCCTTGTTAAGAACAGAATGCTCTGGCATCAGGAGATTTTTCTGTAATTTTTACTCTGAGAACCTGGCTAAGCTCTCAGAAATAAATCTCATAAAACTGGGAGCCCTTCTATGGCTGGGTCCCCCTGGAGTTTTTACCTCTCACTGGCTTCCATGCTGAGTTTTCAGCAATTTGTCAGTTAAAGTTCAGGTTTTCCTACCAACCCACTGGTTCCTGAAGTTTATTGTCATCTCTAGTAAGCAGGAATCCTGTATTCACCTGTTTCTCTCCAATCACAGTCGTTTGCCCTGTTACCTCCCCCTTCCTTTCTATGATTTTGTTGTTCTTGCCTTTTTCTTTAAGAGTAAGCTCTACATCCAAGGTGGGGCTTGAACTCACTATGTTGAGATCAAAAGTTGCATGCTTAACTGACTGAACAAGCTAGGCGTCCCCTCCCCTTTCTTATAAATCTAATAATTGTTGATTTTTCATGCCGTTTAGGTTTTTGTTGTTGTTTTTGTTTATTTGTTTGCTGTTATGATGGGGTGGCAACCTTCAACTCCTTACATGTGGAGTCAGAAACCGAAGTCCATTTATTTGGTTTTCAAACACTTCTCAGCTTCTATAAAATGAGAGGCCTGTTTTCTTTTTAAAAATTGTGGATGGCATAGGAAGATCATAGTTTTAAATATTTGAAGTTATAACTCTGATCTTATTTTTTAAGTAATCTCTACACCCATTGTGGGGCTCGATCCCACAACCCTGATATCAAGAGTCACATACTCCACTAATGGAGCCAGCCAGGCTCCCCATAACTCTGATTTTAGAATATGCTACAGCTGCATACAAATAAGTCATAAGTCTTATTTAAAAAAATTTTAGCTGAAAATCATCATTCATTTATTAGGTTAGAATTATCACCATTCCATAATTATTTCTATTTTATTACCTTTTGCCTAATTTTTATGCAATATCCTAAGTATTTAAACATTTTTCTCCACTTTAAAATTACTAAGTTAAGAATATGTGATCAAAGCACAATCAAAATTGTAAGTCAAAATACAATCAAAATCGACATGACACTATGTGGAACATTGTATGTGTCATTAGAATTTGTAAAAAAAAATTGCAATAATCATGGATATTCTATGCTTTTCTTCCTTTCTATTAGCTAGAACTAGAATACAAGACTATAGTTATTTAAAAAAGAAATATGAATAATGAAATTAGATGTTGAATAAATATATTAAGACAGTCTTGAAACAGTTTTAATAAAAGACATTAAACACTTTGCTTAATATCATCCTTTCATGTGTTTTCTTGAAATTCCATAACTTCTTATAGTTTAGGAAGTATGAGTACTCTAAATTTTTCCTAATAATAATATCACTAGCTCATGACCATATCAAATTGTATCTTGTTTTCTTTCATTTATTTTTTTTAATGTTTATTTATTTTTGAAAGAGAGAGAGACAGAATGCAAGTGGGGCAGAGAGAGACAGGGAGACACAGAATCTGAAGTAGGCTCCAGGCTCTGAACTGTCAGCACAGAGCCTGACGTGAGAATCTGTGATCTCAGAGCTAAAACTGAGATCGTGACCTGAGCTGAAGTTGGACGCTTAACCAACTGAGCCACCCAGGTGTCCCTTGCTTTCTTTGATTTAATGATCACAACTTTGGTGAAGGAGAGAAATTACGTGACTTACCCAATTTCCAAACTGAGAAAACAGAGGTTAGGCTGAAACTGAGATTTTCTGATTCCAACTATAGCCTCTGTCTATACCACATTTCATTATCATATACAGAGGTGTCCAGGTGTCAGGATCAGATGACAGAACAAAGGAAAGTATATCGAGTGGTTCCATCATGGTGTGTGAGTGTGTGTGTGTATACTGCCAAAGTAGTTCTGTGTAGCTGTTAGGGCTCTACATAGCAGTACATACAACTATTCTTAAGCAATAGTGGGGAGGTTGTAATTAAAATGCAAGTAAATTTTAAAAATGATGAAAGGCACATTGCAGCTGTACAACACCATTTACTGCTTTCCTGATCAAATTGCTGTGGCTTTTATTATTTAGTAAACCTGTTTTCGACATTAGTGTATCTTAAAGTAATGTAAAAGTTATAATAAACTACAGTACAAGTAAACTACTAGATTCAGAAAGATGTTTCTAGTTAGCAGAATCTGATGGCCTGATGATTAGAGCTGCTCCAGGTTATCTTTGAAAATATTAGGGATGCCTATTGTGAATTATCACTTGTTGCTAAAGCCTTTCTTAATCCCCCTACATAAAGTCAATTCATAATCCCTTTTTCCTTCCCAAATGACCACAGCACATTGCCAATACCTCTGTTATAACTTGTGGGCTTTTAGGCGAGTCATCTCTTTCCTTTCCCCCATTCCTACCTCGTTCCGCTCCAAAGTAGGTAGAAATAAAGCTCTGAATTATGCAAGTCATTCAGTAATGGTTAGCCTTTCAAGTGGTCTCTTGAATGGGTCCCCGCGTCCTCCAGAATAGCAGAGAAATGAGAAGGTTTCAGGCTGTTCTCAGTTAAGAAGCCTCTCTCTCTCACTCATTACCCATCCTGCCTCTTTTGCTCTCTAGTCTCTCTAGCTTATATCCCTCCCCCTTCCCTGACACAAAAAGCACAAAAGGCTGGGGCTGGGCCTCTATCCTTCTGTCCTAATGGTTCAGGGCAGCAATCGAAGATCAGCACTGTGCAAGGCAAGAGGCAAAGCTTCCTGGCTCTCTTGTGTGTTTGCATTTTCTTTCTGCATGCTGTGTTTTTTCAGGGAAGATTTTTTTTTCACAGTTATTATGCTGAAATATAAAGGACTGAAGGGCAATTAGATGTTTACAAAAATAAGCAAAAAGAGACTATCTGGACTGCTTGCTTTCTTAGCCCCATTGTGGCCATTATCCTCACAAAGAGACATTCTCTATATGTTCCAGTGTCAATCACCACAAGTGTATCTTGAGATTAACAAGATGATAGTCAAAAGTCAAATAGAATCTATTTTTTTCTTGACCTTGTCATTCATATATATAAAATATAATAAATACATGAACATTTATAGGGGCACCTGGGTGGCTCAGTTGGTTAAGTGTCCAACTCTTGATTTCAGCTCAGGTCATGATCTCATGGTCCTGCGACTGAGCCCCATGTTGGGCTCTGTGCTGAGCATGGAGCCCACTTGAGATTCTCTCTCTCTCTCTCTCTCTCTCTCTCTGCCCTTCCCCCATCCTCACATGCTCTCCCTTTCTCTCTCTCTCTCTCTCAATAAACAAATAAAAACAAAACATTTATATAATAAGTGGCCTATGAAGGATAGAATTTAAGGATTTAAAAATCTGTGTTTCAGGATCTATTTTTTTCACACTCCAAATATTCTACTTGTGAGTTTTATTATGATCATTTTTAAAACTTTTTTAATGTTTATTTTATTTTTGAGAGAGAGGGAGAGAGAGACAGAACATGAGCAGGGGAGGGGCAGAGAGAGAGGGAGACACAGAATCTGAAGCAGGCTCCAGGCCCTGAGCTGTCAGCACAGAGCTGGTTGCGGGGCTCAAACTCACGAACCATGAGATCATGACCTGAGCCGAAGTCAGATGTTTAACCAACTGAGCCACCCAGATGTCCCTTATTATGATCATTTTTTCACGTTTAACTTTCCTCTAAGACACAGAACATATTATTATCTATGTGCTTTTTTCAGATACCTAGATATGCTACAGATAGTTGATTCTTGCTGAATGAAAATTCTAAAGCCTGACTCAACTACTGAATAGGCTACTAAATGCACAAATAAGTGGGTATGATAGTAACCTGACTAGTTCAATATCAACATGTATGTTATTCTCTGTAGGGGCTGAGGACACTTTGAAAGCAGCTACAAAGTCACTGTAATTGTATACACATGCCATATTTTAGAGATTACTGCTAAATAAAGATCAAGTTTGTGTTTGTATTTCCCCAGAGAAAATAGAGAATTGAATCTCCAAGACAAGTTGTTGCCTTACAGGTAGTAGAGGAGTTTTAATCTGCAAAGAGAAGAAAGAGAGTAAGAAATTTAATCTTACACTGTTTCCAAGCTAAATCGACTCATCCTTTTAGACATATTCCTCATACTGCTCACAGAAGGAAAAGGGGGAAAGTAATTCCCAGCCCTGCTTCCCTCTCCCTAGCAGTCTCTGTATCAATGACACAGGCCTGCAGACCCTCGCTGTGAATGGAAAATATTAACCTCATTCTCTCCAAACACAGCAGAGGCCTCACAAATGTCCTTCCTCACTTTGGTACCTCAGGCTATGTTCAGAACAGCTCTGCAATGATAGTGTTTAGACTATAGGAAGTGTCACCAGAATGATGTAAGCCTTCGTAAAGTGGCTGTGGTGATGATTTTTAAAAGAATCACTGCCTGTGAGTTTGGAAGTGCATCATCTTGTCAGGAAAGGTCTAATGTGCTTTCTGATTTGTGAAATTTTGATGTCACATTTGGCAATAGTGGGATGCATAGTTAAAAAAAAAGTTGACAATCATCCCTAGTCATTTCATTTTCATTCACATTTAGGTGTGTGAAATCATTCTAGGTGGTATTGAGACTTTTATTCCAAAGTATTATAAAATCAGGCAATCATTTTTACATACTAAAAGTATGCCGACAACTTTGCATATTTCATTATTTAATTATCATGCCAAAAGACGCTGATTTAAATGTTAAATAATACATAGCTTACATAATATTTCAAAAAATACACCTAAAATGTTTTAGTATTATAAAAAGTATTGGCATCAATTTGTAATCCTTAAAATCAGCCGGGAGTTGTTATTCAGAATTCCTTTTTATTTTCTTTTTCCTTTTTTTTTTTTGGTACTGAATATAAAAGGACTAATGTTAGTGAATCAAATCCATACTTTATACCCCAGGAAAACAAGATACTGGAACAATAAACTCCATCACAGTTTTGCAGATCAGTGTCTCATTCTCAGACCCCAACCCCTCTGGCTATAGTAGAGTGGCAAAGGTGACATGATTCCTCTTCTTAATGTCCCTAAACATCCCATCTCACCCTGTACTGTTTTTACTTTTTGTTTGTTTGTTTCCTTACTAATGGTCTTTGGAAAACTGAAAGCTTCATATTCACTATTTCATTGGTGCCTAGGTTGAGACAGATCTCTCTATCTATAAACTCTTGTCACTTGCTTTTCTTCTGCTAACATCTTGAGCAAGACAGGGTAGAGAGAAAGGAAGCGGTGAACCTGATGAGTATTTGACAGGAGGCCTTAGAAAACTATTATTTGAATGGTCACCTTATACAAAAACACACTATAAATAAAATGCTTGGCAAATCATAGTTTAAGTCAGGAGATTCGTGAAGTATGATGCAATATACTCAGTACTAAATTCTTCTTTCTACTTTTATATATCAGGAAAGTAATTCCTACGTAATAATTGACTGAAAATTCTGTCAAAATGTATGAAAATAAAACAAAGTCCTTTACCAAAGAGATTATGAAAGTCTACCATAAAGTTACTTTTCTCAAGGTCAAGGTGAATATACAATTTGCAATACTTTCCAACAAAACTTTAAAGGATCAGAATAGATATAGTAATTATTCTCGTTTTTTTTTTTTCAAGGTATAAGTAGCGGGTATCCCAGAAATTGATGTTTCTTTTGTCATTTTGTTATTCAATATTGGATAATATGTTCAAGCTCTACTCTAGAAAAAATAAATTTAGAGGAGCAAAGGGATATTAAGAAGGGTGAATCTAATTTAGAACGGCTTTATCTAGCAGCTTGCTAATAGGGGGATATTGATAAACTTTTTACCATTTTGAAATATAATGATTTCTGCCTTATTTTTTCTTTTAACAATAATGTCCATTTATAGCTAATGTTTTGCATGGCATTTTTTTCAGAGATATGATATTTATTTGTACTTTTAAAAGTTACCTTCTACTAAGCATCATAAAGTGAATATATGAACTTGGTATAAATAGAAATGGGGGCTCTAGGTCAGCTACCAAACAAAGGCAAGTCTTTGATAATTAAAAAAAAAAGTCATTGCCAGCTATAGGAAAAAAGGCAGTTAGTTGACAGCTATAATATTCATCTAGTGCAAGTCATAATTTGCACGCAAATATATAATTTCGATGTTATGATCTTCAATAAAGAAATGTTAGCATTCTAGCTATAATAGACTCATCAACCAATGAGGGGTAATATCAACATTTTTTATTGTTTTTAAAATGATTATTGAGTTGGACAGGTGGAGATTTCATAATAATTGAGTTGGGGTATCTCCCACCTGATAAGTTATTTTCCCTTTGCCTGATTCTGCTGCAAAATGTTTTCTTCAGCTAGCTCTTCTGCCCTGAAAGCTACTGAGTTGGCTCATGTTTCTAAACACTGATTCATTTAGATATTGTTCTGTGGAATACAATGGTGCTGAAGTGACTTGCTCCAATTTGAGAGAGTGAGTGAGTTGAAGTGAGTCAATTCGTGGTTACATAACTGTAATCTTAAAGTTAGGAAAGAACTCTAAATAGCTTCAGCCAGCCCCTTTTCTGGGGCCAGATCATCAATAGTTTAATTATTTCAAAGAAAGGTCCTTTCGACACAATTGTGTTGTAATTGAACTGTAATTGCTCACCCTAATTGTCTACTTTGCACTTTTATTCACAGATACACTCCTGTAATGGCAATCATCAAGAAATTTCTCCCACATTTTTTGGTCTCTCATTCAGATTATCAGGCTAGTTGTAGAAGATATCTCGTTAGCTACTCCATGTAAGAAAATGTAGAAGCAAATTTTGAAATTATTTCCAATATTTCCAATCCAGGTCTTCCAAAAATATACAACAAATGACTTGCTATTTTATTATGCAATAATTATTTTTTACCATTTAATAAGGATACTGTGCATAAATGAAATATATACCTGCTCAACTATAGATATCATAAAATCTAACAAGTTCATATTAATGAATTTTTAAATAAGAAATCTGTAAATATTACTCACTGCAAACTTCCTTTTATAGGAAAACAGATATATTAATTTCAGGAGGAAGAATGTTTTCCTTAGCTACAGACGCTAATGATCCAGTTCTTTATATATGTAATAACTGCTAAAGACACACATAGAATTGTTTTTGTTTCTGTTTCCTTCATTTTAACAGTCCTAAATGTCCTTATCTTTTTTCAAGTTTTTATTTATTTAAATTCCAGTTAGTTAACTTACAATGTAATGTTAGTTTCAAGTGGACAATATAGTATTTCAACACTTCCATACATAACAATGCACAAAACAAAGGTCACATGGCCATAGTGCCTGAAAGCCCAACTTCCATCACTTCCAAATAGTGTGTGTGTGTGTGTGTGTGTGTGTGTGTGCATGGAAAGGTAAATACATGTTCCTGTGTAAACTTGTTTGTGGAAGGGGTGGAAATATGGGGCTGTATGGAGATAACAAATATTATGATAAATAACCCACTTTTCATATCAAATATCAGACTGTGATAGTACTCTTTCAGGCTTAGTGTATGATCCCAACAAGCATTTGAGAGATTGAGTAGGGGCCATGCAGTATAATAAGAAATATATTTGGTCTTTATCTCTGATTCCTAGCACAGAGCTCCTGTAACCCTTGGAATTTTCTGAGTCACAGGAGTGTCTTTTGTTATTTATGAATAACAAGCCCTTCTAACCATTATGAACTTCTGCTAATAGGGTGACTTAGGATGAGGCTCCTAGATAGCTTCTAGATGGGGCTGGTCACAAGAAGACCAAGTGATGAGAAAGTGGGATCTTTGAACCTTATCTACCAAACTCCATTGGAAAAGGGAGAGGGTGGCTGGAGATTGAGCTGTATAAAATCTTTTCAACAATAAGTTTTGGAGAGCTTTTGGGTTGGTTACTTAGTCCAAAACTCTTGGGTATAATTGCATTTTGTATAATTTGTAAACACATACAAATATGCTTTATGAGGCTTCAATTTGGGGGCTCTAGCTTGTTATTTTGTAGGTTTGCCACTAACTTAAATTTAATCAGTCTTGTAGAAGTTCTGTGTCACTCATTCTCTTCTGAGCTACAAAAAATTGAAAACCTTGATAAAAATATACATGGGTGTTCCTTATATAATTATTCTAATATGATTACTGTACTATACAAATGCATGTTTCAATAAAGGAAATGCATTCAACCCCAAACTCTTATAAAATTCCCGGTACTTAAATATTTTTTTTAATACTTAAGCATTTGTAGCTTTTCTCAGGAATGTTTTTATTGGCACCCACGTATGCTTGTATTTTGTCTACCTGTGCAGTTCCTTAACAAGATCTAGAGAGCTCCAAATGAACTAAAATTACAGTGAGTTCTGAAGTTGTTTTTATAAAGTAAACATGATTTCTAAAGATGAATCAAATCAATAATTTGGGAGCTTGCATACACAATATCAGCATAAAATTATATTTAAAAATTGTACTTTTAATAGGTTTAGCCCTATTTTGAAAGCTTATTTAAGTACTGCTAATCTTACAAATTCTTAAGTGTATTTTATATTTTAACATTAAAACATATGTTTTAAGGCTGTTAGTGTTTAGATTGAGAAAGTTGATAGAATTTTAATGTCTAAAGTACAATTATACATGTATAAACATGGCAATATATTTTGATTAAAGTTCTGAAAGGTTAAAAAGTGTGGATGGGTGCCTGGGTGGCTCAGGTGGGCTAAGTGTCTGATTTCGGCTCAGGTCATGATCTCAAGGTTTGTGGGTTCCAGCCCCACATCTGGCTCAGTGCTGACAACTCAGAGCCTGGAGCCTGCTTCAGATTCTGTGTCTCCCTCTCTCTCTCTTTTCCTCCCCCACTAGTGCTCTGTTTCTGTCTTTCAAAAAAATAAATAAATGTTAAAAAAAAATTAAAAAAAGTGTGGAGACACAGTGGGAGGAAATAACTGAGTAACATTAGTAAGATATATTTATAAAATACATGTTGAGAAGGGATTGGGAATAATGAGCTAGGTTACTGTGAGCATTGGTGAGAAGCATAATGGGGACTATGGCTCTGTGGAAGTGAGATTAGAGAGAAGTCTATGCTTACACAGACACCTTGATAGAGACGAGGATCAACATGAAGGCTGGCTGCGAAGAAGGAAGACAAGTGTGATGACAGAGCCTGGCCAGGTGCAGTGTAACATTTCCAGATCTGCAGGACTGTCCTCCCACCCACCACATTTGCTTCATCTGCACTTTCAGATGTAATCATTGATCATCGATTTACATGAAAGATGTTCCTTTCCTGTAATACACTCTACTCCAAGAAAAAAAGTGCACACATATGTTTATAACAAATTTTCTTAATCCAGAATCAGTTCCAAATGTTCTTGAAATAAAATGACAATGGAAGAAAAGAAAGAAAAAAAAATGATGTGTGGCTTTTAACTATTATGGGATTAGCTTAATTCTTTCACTTCTTATCCAGTTCGTGTGCTGGATGTGATAGACTGAGCTTTAATTCATGATTTACATTCTAATTCCATCTTCTAAAGTTACTCTCTTGAAAGTAAATGGATTTCATCAGGCCTAAGTGCCCTAATACAGATAACAGAGAGATTAATATTTCCTTTACAATATATTGTGAAAATCAAATATGATTTTGTACAACATTTGACACTTTTTTTAAACTTCTACTTTCCATTTTTTTTCTGATTAATTTGTATGTTTTCATGGCTGATATCTAGCTGGAATATACCAATGTAGAAGTACGTTCAGTATATTTATGCCTGGCATCAGTTGGTTATTTAGTGCCTTTGACAAGATTGTGTGTGTACCATTATTGCTATTAAATATTCTCAATATCACCTTCTATACTTATTTGATTTATTCATAGGAAGTGAAAAGCTATCTATATATTACTTATGGCTTATACATGGAGAATAGAAATGAGGAGGGACAAGTTGGAAAAATAGAGAATACTGATTTTTTTTTAGTAGACATATATATGAGCTCAAATAATCATCTACCAACGTAAAAGTAGTTTATGTTGATGGCAGACATATGAACAACATTGTCTCCAAAGACTTTTTTTTAAGTTTATTATTTATTTTGAGGGGGTGGAGGAGTGTGCTTGTATGTGTGAACAAGTAAGGGGCAGAAAGAGAGGGAGAGAAGAGAATCCCAAACAGGCTCCACACAGTCAGTGCAGGGCCCCACATGAGGCTTGATTCCATGAACTATGAGATCATGACCTGAACTGAAATTGAGTTGGAGCTTAACTGAACGAGCTACCCAGGTGCAATACCAAAGTCTTTTTTGAGACTAAAATTTTGCAAACTCCTGTCTCAACATAGACTGTTCTTTATGTACTAAATTTAAGACTGACATAGCATTCTAGGTAAGAAGAGAAACACAAATGAGACACTTCATGTTATTTGATCTCATTAAGAACTTTAAGGTCTAAAGAAAAAAGATGTATTTTATACGTTTGAAAATGAAATTCCAATCGTTATTAAATTATAAATATCTTCAATGAGGTAGGGTCAGGAATGAACATACACGTCCAATATTCATTGCGGACATAGAAACATCGCTTGTTTAGGAACACAGCCACGGGAATGTCTGCTGGCTCAGTTGGTTGAGTGTTGACTCTGGATTTCAACTCAGGTCATGATCTCACGGTTTCTAGGTTAAAGCCCACATCGGGCTCTGTGCTGACAATATGGTGCCTGCTTGACTTCTCTCTCTCCCTCTGTCTCTGCCCCTTCCCTGCTTGCACTCTCTCTTTCTCTCTCTCAAAAAAAAAGTAGATAAAACTTAAAAAAAAATGTAGCCATGGATAAATCTATGCACATACTCCTTGCCTTTGCTATACAATACACACACACATACTCACACACACAGCTCTGACAAAATACACAAAATGTATTGGTAGTGAAAGCTGAAACAGTACTGGATAATTAAAAAAGAAAAAAAAATAATGTTCCTTGCTCTTAGAAAAACAAGATTTTCCCTAATGTCTTTGTATATGCTAATATAATTCTTTGGTAAAACCATTCTCCTTTTGTTCTAGTCAATAAAATATATGTAATTAAAAATTTTTAAAAATTGTCTAGATGAAATTGACATGATATCCTACCAAAAAATCATTTCCTATAAGAAGAGTTTCCTGTTTCATTTTGCATTTTTACTAACTATTTATGTAAATTTTATTCAAAAAGTAAAGGAAACATAAATTTTGTTTTTCAATATAAAGTATTTAGCTATCACTTGCTTTGGTAGAAGAAGGAAGGAAGGAAGGAAGGAAGGAAGGAAGGAAGGAAGGAAGGAAGGAAGGAAGGAAGGAAGGAAGAAGGGATGAAACAGCAGAGAAGTAAAACTGATGAAATCTTCAGAATGTAAAGCAGATATATTGCTGTGGCAGTGATCTATGTTGTGTTTATTCCATGGGGGGAAAATGGTAAAACAGTCATGTTTTTCAGCAAATTGTGTTTCTATTGATTTTAAAGAACTAGTGAATATTCCAAATGTTCTACAATCTATTCTGCAAACTCCTATTTAAATTCATGTGGAATAGAAAAATTATTGCACAGTAAAAAGTAAAAACAATACATACATCTTGGAGCCTACAGTGATGAAGGTGAATTTTCAGTTTTTCTTTTAACTTCTGAGAACAATATAATTGGACACAATTCATTCCTATAGGTCCTTTACCTAGGCAATGTTTAATGGAAGGAGCTGTGATTTTTCAAAAGAAAACGGTATCTTGGCTTGTCCAATATAGTGGCTATTAGACATATGTGGCTATTTGAATTACAAAAATTTGAATTTCAATTACTCAATAGCACTAGCCATATTCAAAGTTTTCAATAAGCCACAATGCCTAGTGGCCACCATATGGGACATGGAAGATTTATAGAATATTTTCATCATCACAAAATGTATTACACATTAGTATAGACCTTTTGTTCCATTCAATCCACCCCACTGGATTTTGGATGCAGATGCATCCATGTGTATCATCTAAAAGCGTTTAACATGTTAAGCTTAGTTAGTCTTAATTTCTTGTGTGATTGATTTTTTTCTTTTGGTTGGCCTTCCATGTGAGGGGTTGAGCCAATCTAGTCAGTACTTGAGCTTGTTTTCAATTTTGTGGGTGTTATGTGTCATCCTATCTTTCAAGTTCTTCTAATGTTACCTTGTGTTTTGGATGATGGCTGGGTTGTCTTGACCCATTTTCTCAATGTTTCTCTTCCACAGCAGCTTTAAGTGCTCCCTGTAATCTTGCACCTCAAAGATGTTTTCTCTTCATGCTCCTGCCCCTTCCCTAAATGTTGACTGCAGTTTTTTGTTATTTGGAATTTTATTTTGCTGGCTCAGACTTAGTGTTGGTCATGTGGTACATCCTTTGGTGTTGGTGATGAGGGCGAATCAGGGATCTCATCTCTGCCAGGGGCAGCATTATATGATAGTAGGGGCCCCAAAAGGCGAAGTTTTTTTTCTTTTCTGTTCTTTTCCTCTTGTTGCGATGGGCTTCACTTAGTCCCTGAGTATGGCAGGGTTTACCATGCTGGATCCAGTCATTTAAGGCTTCTGTTCTATAGAAACAATAGAGAGTTGGAACTTTGAGTCATCCGCAGCAACTGTTCCTTGATGCTCTTAAGTCTGCATTGTGTGGGAGGCTTTCTCTAGTCTTTTCTCTAGTCTGTAACCAATATTAAGATCCTATAGTTAACTGTGTGTAGATTCCCCTTGTTCATTATGGTCCAAGATTTCTATTCTCTCAGGTTATTCCATGCTCAGCTCTGAGCAATTCATTAAATATTTTAGCTGAATTATTCTTACCAGTTTGTATGACACTCACTCTCACTGTGTGCCTTAGGTAACAAGAGTTCACATTTGCATCTCTCTTTGGTGGTGTCTCTCTTTCCTTAAATTTCAGGTTAATTGGTTGTGCTGTGTCTTAGTTGGAATTGCCATTATGAAATGCCATAGACTGGGTGGCTTAAACAACAAAACTTTATTTTCTCACAGTTCTAGAGGATAGAAGTCCAAGATTAAAGTGCTAGCATGGTGGGTTTCTGATAAGAACTCTCTTCCTGGCTCGTAACTGGTTGCCTTCTTGGTGTGTCCTCACATGACAGGACAGAGGGAAAACTCTCTGATGTCTCTTTTTATAAGGGCACGAATCTCATCACAAGGTCCCCACTCTCACAACCTCCTCTAAATTTAATTATCTTTCAAAGGCTCCATCTCCAAATACCATCTTATTGGAGGTTGCAGCTTCAGTTTATGAATTTAATGGTGGGGGAGGTCATGATTCAGCCCACAGCATGCTGTGACTTTCCAACTTGCTGCATCCTAAGTAGGAGTTGAAAGGAAAATGTACACTAATATTTAAAAGCACATATTTTTAATTTCAGCTTCTCTCTAGAACCTTAGGGTTAAATATGATGGTGATCATCAACGTGTGTTATGTATATTTTCATTAAAGAGAAAAAAAATCTGTTGTTGTTTTGTTGTTCAAATATGACAAATATTTTGTTTTCTTCTCATTTCCCCAAAATATAAACACCTACCTAGAAACACATGTTTACCCAGATACATACACAACTTATCATTGCCTACATCTGCTTTTTCAGAGCCTTGCAGTGAGAGCCCCACACTGCATTTATGTTTTGATTTTCCAGTTCAGTATTTAGTAGAGAAAATATATGTAATTTGGATATTTGCCTAAAGTGGTCTGTACCCACATACAGTCATATTTCTTCTATTGGATTGACTTCTACAAGTTGTTTTTTATTGTTTTTGTTTGGTTGGTTTTGTAACTGTTGTTTTTCAAGCAGCTCTGTCTTGTCTCCCAGTGTGAATATAATGATATGGTAAAGTAAAGAGCTAGAAAGATAGCTCTTACAGAGTTCATTTGATTACTCCTCAAGCCAGGTCTTAGAGAGCTTCTGCTGGACTCACTTCATCCACCAGAAAGTGCCCACTTTTGGGTTTTGGGTTGTATTGAGTTCAGGCCAGAGGATGCCAGAGGGATACAAATGGTAAACTCACCACTGTTTTGGTGGTACTTCAAATTCTCATTTTTTCCCTTGATCTGACTCTCATATTTGTATTTTTCAGCTGTCCCTGTATTCTTCCAGGTTTTTTCAATCAAGTTTAGTGGGAGATAAAAGGAGGTATGTGTTTATCTTAACTGCATCTAGAACCCTGATATTTATATTTTAAATACTTTAATTATTTTTATTTTAAATATTTATAGAATTAAATATTGTTTTATAATTCTGATGAAGTGTGTCAAGCTTTGTGTACAGGTTTATTGCTAAACCTGCAATAAAAATCACATATTATTATAATGTTATGTCTGACAGATGCTATTCTCTAATACTGGATACATAAAGTTGGTATCCTATGCAATTAATTCTTTTTTTCTAGTCAAAGAATGATCTTTTAATTATTAATATGTTTTCTTTTATGTTCTAGGAAGGGGGAGTAAAACAGCTGAACAGGAATCCATTTATTCCTTCTACCAGAGGAATGTGACCAGAGAAATAAAATAAGAAAGCATAGCACCTGGTCTAATCTTTCTGTCAATTGGACTTCCAAATAAATAGCATAAAGCTATTTGCTGACAGAAAAATACTCTATCTGTAAAATGCTGTTAATTAAATATCAGTGGCTAAAGAATGATATCAAGTAAATAGGACCCATAACCTATGACTCAATGAGGCATGGCTCCCTGGCAAATCTCCCTTGAGATATGTAGTTCTACCCAGTGTAAAATTGAGATGCTTTATAATGTAAATGTTCCCCAATATGTGATGAACTTCACAAACCTCAATTAGAGGCCCCATCTATTCTGGGCCAGAGATTCATATCTAATGGGTGAAGGAAGAACCTGGGGAGCCCCTGGATATTCTAGACTTCCCTTTGCTTTGTCAGAGAATATTGATCATCCTATTCTTAAAATTATTTAGTAAATTTTGATACTGATTAGTATCTATAATTGGTGTGTGAATTGATAACCAAATCAGCACGTAGATGACAGCACGTATTCCAATTTTTAAAAATGTGTTTTACTTTGTTTTTGAGAGACAGAGCATAAGTAAGGGAGGGGCAGAGAGAAAGGGGACAGAGGATCTGAAACAGGTCCCGTGCTGACAGCAGTGAGCCCGAACACACACTGAGAGATCACGGCCTGAGACAAAGTCAGATGCTCAACTGACTGAACCACCCAGGCATGCTGCACATATTCTAATTTTTAAAAATGGTTTCTTATTATTTCCCTTGTCATTCTTTATTATATGGATCTTCATTGCTTTTTATAGAGTCTTTTTTTAAAAATTTTTCTTTGGTAGTTTCTTGAGAGAGAATCCTTCTTCTCATGAAAGGGACATTATAGGTGCTTCCTTCTTCCTGGTTGATGTTCTCCTAAAATTTGTTTGGGGCAAAAGTTACATAATCTTTAGAAATGTGTTTCTTACCCCAATTGCTCACATTATTGTAAGATAATGAAGAAAATGCAGAATTTTCTTTTTCCTACTGGAAAAGTGCACATCTTTAGTTCCTGATTAGACACAATCACTTGGGCACAATACTTATGAGATGGTGTTAATGATAGGGTTCCTTTTCTAAATTTTGGTACAAATATCTTTTATTAATTAATTTTATTTATTTTTGAGAGAGAGAGAGCAAGTGCACATATGAGCGAGGGAGGGGCAGAGAGAAAGAATCTCAAGCAAGCTCCATGCTATCAGCATGGAACCCGATGGGGGGCTTGATCTCATATATCAGGAGATCATCATCTGAGCTGAAAACAAGAATCTGAAGGTTAACTAACTGAACCACAAAGGCACCCCTAAGTTTTAGTAAAAATATCTTACAGTTAGTTTTATAAATATAAGACCTTAGGTGATTTCCTTTTTTTTTTTTTATGAGTACAATATATTTATGGTAAAATGAGAAGTAATGCTTAACCTCCTAATAGGTGTATACATGAAAATTGTTTTTTTTTCTTTTTAAGCTCATAACTTAGAAAATATCTTACATAATTAGAGAAAAATATAAATGAAAGACAATTTATAAAAATAAAATCCTTTAATGTTTTGACTAAAATTCTCAATTACTCCTTTATTTCCCTCGGCATCCATGTGAGTGTATTTTATGACAGGCTATTTAGTGTTCAAGTTTAAGTTTAAAAGTTCTTTGCAAGAGCAAAGAGAGGGCATGGTTACAAGAATCCAGACATAATTGTAGACAGAATGGTAGACTCTTAGAAAGAAGAGCAGCCTGAGGTAAAGGCCCCAAAACACTACCTGCCTGAGGCCCTGGGGAGGACAGTATGGAAATAAATACCCCTACTTCTTCACCTTTTCATTCTGACCTCTTGCTAGCATAGACTTTCCTCAAGTAGCAGTCAGGGGGCAAAATACCTGAGTTGAAACAAACCAAGAAGATCAGAGTCCTGATACATATAGTGGAGTGGAGAAAGGTGGAGAGGTGATATGGAATACCCAGCACTTTTCCTAATTAATACATAAGCCTTTCTACTCTCAACTTCAAAGAGTGTCTGTTTTTCACAGGTGAGGATCCCAGATCATATTGGCTTAACCCTAGAAGCGCTTTGTGGTAGGATTTAGGGACTCTGCAGATGATGGCTTTCATTTGGAACAATTTCTCATCTGAGTCAGCTTCTTATTTCCTTCATGTTTGAGAGCTGCTAAACATAATTTCAGTGTCGTCAGATTTTCTCCATATTCTATCTCGACAGGAGACTCTATTACCCTGTCTAGACTAGGCTGTACACAGTAATGAGAGACAGACAGCTTAGCTGGGGTCCCAGACACTAGACTGTTTGCTGCACCAGCATCAAGAACCAAACTTCAGCCACCTGCTCGTTTTTCATGTTCTCAATACTGGTTTATTTAAGTGATTTTTCCTTTATTTATCAGATAGATTTAATATTCTTTCCACTCAGCTCCATACTCAGACACCACCTGTACGTTTTCCGTATGGTTGCATTATGTTCAGGAATTCAACTCCCTAACTGGTACAAAATACAAGCTAGAGTTACAAAATTGCTAGAAAAGGCATACTCATAGACATGTGTGTGTCTCCCCACACTTCTCAGACACTTAAGCCTTGGTGAGTCTCCAAGAATGTAGTGATGTTTCCCCATTGTTTCACTTTATAAAGATTTTTCTTAAATTTTTTATTACATGTATTTATTTTTGAGAAACAGAGTGAGACAAAGCATGAGTGGGGGAGAGAAGCAGAGAGAGAAGGAGACACAGAATCTGAAGCAGGCTCCAGGCTCTGAGCAAGCGGCCAGCACAGGGCCTGATGCGGGGCTCAAACCCACGAACTGTGAGATCATGACGTGAGCTGAAGTCGGACGCTCAACGGACTGAGCCACCCAGGCGGCCCATGAAGATTTTTTTTACTAAACATTTTTTTTTGTAATAGAAAAGCAGATACTTAAGATTTGAGTATTGACACTACTACTTTAATTTAGCAGATTTAGAAAACATGGTTTAATATAGAATTAAGTAAAATTATAAACATAAATTTCTTATATGAGCTGGGATCCCAAGAAGAAAATGAAATGCACTAGAAGGATTAAATATAAATATTTTTAAAATTAAAAATACAAATTTAATTTATATTCAAACACACATTAATATTATTTTAAATGCTATCAACTATTTGTATAAAATAATAAAAAAATTAAAAATAATAAATACTTAAACTACCATGAATTTATGGGATTTATAATATACACAGATGTAAAAGACAGGAAAACAAAAACATAAATTTCATGCAAGGAATAAATGGAATTTTACTCTTTGCTAGAAGGTTCTTACAGTGTAATATAATATGTGAAAAGAATATGATAAACTAAAGATGCATATTTTATTCTCTAGAGCAAATGCTAATAATGACCAGAAAAGGTATATCTAGAATGCCAATAAAGAAGAAAATTAAATAATTACAATTCAAGAGGAATAAAAAGTTAAAAAGGTGAGAAACTAAAAAGCAAATGCTTTGATGTTAGACTTGAATCTTACCATAATATTATTTATATGGAATATAAGTGTGCTAGATTCTACAATTCAAATACAGAAGTGGTTTTTCTGCATAGTAAAGCACACACAATGTGTCTGGAAGCAATACTTTTTAAATTAAAACATAAATGTAAAACATACATAATATGCAAACACTAAGCATAATATAGTAAGTATAAATATTTTCATATCAGGCAAGGTAGACTGCAGCATGAGGAATCTTTGCAAGGGACATTATATTACAATACATCAAGAAAATATACTAATCGTAAATGAATATGCACTTAATAAACAGTTTCAAGTTACATAAAACAAAACTAATAGAACTGAAAAGAGTAACAGGAAAGTCCATGCTAATAGTTGCAGATTTTAACAATCACTTAACAATAACTAATAGAACAACAAGAAAAAAAAAGTGTATGAATAAATAAGATTTTAATAGCACGGTCAACAACACCTAACTGATATTTAAAGAATATTATAGTCTGCAATGTTAGTTTTCAAACCCATTAGATGTACTCATGAAATATTTGCCAAACAGATGTTATATTGAGTCATAGAATGAGTCTCAATAAATTTCAAAGGATCAAAACCATGCAAAGCATGGTCTTTGAGCACAATGGCATTAAACTGGGAAATAAAACCAATTTCAATATATGTTGAAATTATGGAACTGACTTATGAATATAGTATGATTTATATTTAAAGTGACAAGAAAAATAGAAAATATTGTAATATAAATTAAATAAAGGAAGTATGTAAATTTGGGAATTTATTTAATGATGTCCTAGCCTCAAATGCCCATCTTAGAAAAAAATAAAAATTAAAAGTGTAAAATCAATTATATTAACTTCCATGTTAAAGAACTATAAAACGAAGAGCAAATTAAACCAAAAGTAAGTAGAAAAAAGGAAAAAATTAAGGTCAGAATGACAAACATGATATAAATGAAAGCAGCAAAACTATAAAGAAAACTAATGAAGCTAAAACAAGTTATTTGAAAATAGAAGTAAAATTGATGAACTCTTCTCAGTACAGATCAAGAAAAAAGGATTGAAAAATACAAATTACCAGTATTAAAAATGGATGGAGACGATACTCTGGTTTCTCTTCAGATCGAATAAATCTTTCGCCTTTTACTAAAAAAAAAAAAAAAAAAAAATGGATGGAGACCTATCACAAGAGATTCTACAGATATTAAATGAATAAAAGGAAAATTAGAACTAATTTATGACAGCAAATTTGGAAGCTGAGTTAAAATGGGCAAAAACCTTGAAAAACAAAATTTATCAAAACAGACATAGGGAGACTAGAGAATTTAAATAACTTCATATCAATACAATTAAATTTAAACCAAAAAAAAAGCTTCCATAAAATACAACTCTAGACCTTATTGACTTTATGAGCCCAATCAAATATTTAAGAAGGAAACAATAATACTATCTAAACTCTTTCAGAAAATACTAGAAGAGAAAACAAACCCAGACCTATTTTCAGATGCCACCAGAACCATGGCTGCAAACTCCCCAAATTTACGAGAAAGACAATTGCCAAACAACATATTTGATAAACACAGACATATATTCTCAATATAGTTTTAGAAGTGAAGCACACCAATTCATTTTTATTCAAGCTCAAAATCTGCTTTTATCTAATATATACACGTAAGTGTGTGTGTGTGTGTGTGTGTGTGTGTGTATATATATATATATATATATATACACACACACACATATATATTTTGTATGGCAATTAAAGAAAAGGGAAATAACTCATGCTAGTGAGTTTCACACTAAGAATGCAAGATTGGATAGAATATGAAAAGCAATCAATGTAAATAACCATATTGTAGAAAATAGGGAAGAAGTATCATATGTTTTTTCTCAATAGCTACTGAAAATGTACTTCCAAAATTAACACTACCCATGATAAAAAACAGAACAACAACAACAACAACAAAAAACAGAAACAAAAGCAAAAAACAAAAGCACCTCTATGCCAACTGGGATCAGAAGGAAATGTTCTCAAACTGATAAAGGATATCAATGCACCAGTCACTTTTGACGTTCCTAGTAGTTTAAGTATGTAGAATGTTCTTTAGAAATATCTTTTCCTTCTAGCTGAACGTTTAAATCCAAATTTATTCAATTCTTGTGTTTTAGTTTAGACTTCAAGACACTGACCACAATTTTCTTGATGCTAATTATATTTAATATCAACATGAAAATGAGTATGAAAAGACCTCTGCACCCACATTTTGCTAGGCAACATTGCAGATAATACCTCTGAAAGAAATTAAAATCTACTATCAATAAATGTTGCCCCTCTGGGAATCCTGTTCTGGGGAAAATCTAGTTATAATTATCTATTTTATCTTTATAAACATTAATTCAAAAATCCTATAAAATGAAGTTCTATATTCAGTAAACCAAAATGTCTCCTTGGTACATTTTAAAACCCATTTCCCAATGTGTTTATCTTCTCTAAAAGCCACTCAATTGAAGTGATTAAACACACCATCACTATTACCACCAGGGTCACTTTCTTCTGCTTCAGTGCTCTGTAGGTTCATTATCAAGCAATTGCTACATCTCTAAGATGGATATATTTTTGGTAGTGTTCCATCTCCTCTAAATACTCATAAGGGAATCATGCAGTTACCACATTATTGTAAGATTCTCATTCAATTATGTGGTTTGCTACTGGTTTATTAAATTAATATCTGTAGGTAGTCTGAATCATGTTTCAGTGAATCAGAAAAATGTATGAAAAAGAGTTTTAGCTCCTAATATTTTTGTTAGCCAAAAAACTCAATGCCTTGGTATTACAAACACTCGCTATAATAGCTAAAGGTAAACATTTCAAATTAGCTTACTGTGGAGGCACCTAACTCCAATGAATTAATTCCCCAAAGATTTTTAGAATACTTGGACTGAGATCTTTACATTTCTGCATTTTGATTTTGGTGCCAAGTCTGAGAGAAAGAAAAGCATATGTCATTTTCAGGCTCATGAGTTATTTCGCTTTTCCTCTTTGCTTTATTTGCCTTTTTTTAATATCAAAACCATTCATCTTAACAGTAAGGTTTTACAAATATTAAGTTTTTTGTTTTGTTTTACAAATATTGGTTTTTTAATAGACTTTTGAGACACGAATTTTGAGAAATAAACAATATTATTGCAATTCTATATAATTCAATTTCAGTCATCATTGTCATGATAAATAATTTTATATTCATCTGTTCTAATCTGGGCTGAACAAAACAAAACAGTTCAATGCAACTCATAGATTGAAAAGTGAGACCACAATTGCATTTATTTGTTAATGGACGCTTTCATTTCCCTCAGTAGCAGTTTTCATCAAGGAAAGAAAAATAGATTAGTTGTTCCAAAGATGGAGTGAAACATTCTTTAAGCAGATATAAAGTTCAAAGAAGACTTGAACAAAAGTGTTAGGAAAGAAAATAAAATCCTCAAAGAATCACAATACATAAGTGGAATGGCTCTTGACTACTTCCTAACAGCTATCCTCCATCCATGTTGCCTAAACTCCATCTTGCATTGCTGCATTCTATCTGATGAATTACAGGTCTATGAAAATATTTATAAAATAAAAACTTTTGCCTATCAACAGAGAATATACCGACCCATTGCTAGGCTTTAAGTTCATATTATACTTTTGTTATTATTCATCTCACATAGTAAATGAATAGGGGTAAAAACCTTTCATCTCTGCACCCAATTATCAGAGCAGAAACAAACACTGCATAATGAAAACCAAACTCTTCTTCTTTTTCCCCCTGTTTTCAGCTGTAAATGAAGTCATTTCAAGAGCAGCAAATGTCTTATTTGAATTACAAGAAGGTGAGACAAAATTTTTGGAAACTGAATTTTTATTTTCCTTTCATTTCTGGTTCACACATAACTTTGATCATCTCTTTACATCATTAGTATTTTTTAATATGTGGAAATGAGAGCCTGAGATATCTTTGGGTGCTTAGATTTTCTAAAGCCTCCAACAATATTGACAAAACTGAAGTTAAACATTATTAGAAAAGTCACAAGTGACATACATACATACATACACACGTGGACATACATACATATGAAAAAGTTGGATTAGTTTTCTGAAAGAGAATTTCCTTTTCTTCCTTCCTTCCTTCCTTCCTTCCTTCCTTCCTTCCTTCCTTCCATCTTTATGAATTACTGCCTTCTAAGTATTTTAATAAATATAGACTTAATGATGTATTCAGGTTTAATGAAAGAGCAAGAAGTAACTGAACTGAAACATTCTGAAACAGTTAATCAACTATAAAAATAATTAAAAATAAACTAAGAGTTATTCTTTTTACCTCACTATTATTGTGTCTTAAACACTATGGTTATTAAAATAAAAATGCATGACACTCTTGTGAGTCACCTTTATCAGACTGATAGACCTTCAGTAAGGAAAATGGGCCAGCAAGAGTCAGCTCTTCTTGAATGAAGCAACTATGCTGCGCATGTCAACCAGTTATTACGAAGTGAGGTAAAGAACCACTTAGTAAAACAGATTATTCCAGGTTGGTTGTATATTCAGATGGTTAGACATGAAAATAATTATTTCCAAACAAAATCTGAGAGGTAGAAAATTATTTTTAAATGTCTTTTTTATACCTAATACTGAGGTATAAATCTAACAAAGTCCATACAGAATATAGATAAGAAAAAGCCATAAAATACTGCAAAAAATAAAGGAACTAAATAATTAAGAGATGTCATGTTTATAAATTATATGAGTCAATATTAGTAAATGTCAATTCTTCTCAACTTGATCTATAGATCCAATGCAGTATCAATCAAAATTTCAGCACCTTATTTTGTAGATATTGATAAACTGTTTCTAAAATTTATATGGAAAGGAAACAAAGATTTAGAATAGCCAGAATAGTATGGAGGAAAAAAGAACAAAGTTTCAAGATTCCTGGCATTATAAGATTTAATAGAGCTATAATAATCAACATACCATTTTATTGTGGAAATAATAGAAATAGATAAATGGAACAAAATGGAGACCGCCCCCCAAAAAACACACAAAAATATAGTCAATTGATTTTTGACAGAGGCAAAAAGGAAATTCAATAGAGAAAAAAAAGTCATAAATGATAATGAAATACTTGGACATCCACATGCAAAAATAAAAAAAATATTAACATAGGTTATATCTTACATAAAAATTCTCAATATGGAACAAACAGTTAAAAATAAGATGAACACTTTAAAACTTTTAAAAGAAAACTTAGGTAACAGTTAGGACCTTGAGCATGGTGATGAGTATTTAGATACAATAACAAAAGCACAATTCATGAACAAAAAAACTGAAAAGTTGGACTTTATTAAAATTCAAATCCTTTGCTCTGTGAAAACCCCTTTATAAGAGAATGAAAAGATAAGCCATTACTGGGAGAAATATTTGGAAATTACTCACTGAACTCGTATCCAAAATATATGAAATCTTAAAACTGAAACCATAAGTAAATAACACAATAACATAACATAACAACATAACATAACATAACATAACATAACATAACATAACATAACATACATAATGTTAACATACCTGCACAGACACCACAGGAAAGATATATGGGTAACAAATAAGCATATGAAAATGTATGTAACATCATTTGGCTTTAGAGAACTGCAAATTCAAATAATTAGTTATTAATAGACACCTATTAGAATGGCTAAAATATAAAAATAAACTTTACAATATCAATTGATAGTGTGAAGCACCAGGAAAACACAGCTATTATAAGATACAAAAATCATGGTCTTCCATATTTACCCAACTGACTTTACAACATATGCCCACACTTGGGGCACCTAGGAGGCTCAGTGGGCTAAGCATCAGACTTAGGCTCAGGTCATGATCTCATGATTCATGAGTTCATGTTGGGCTCTGTGCTGACAGCTGGGAGCCTGGAGCCTACTTTGAATTCTGTGTCTCCCTCTCTTCTGCCCCTCCTTCGCTTGCTCTCTGTCCCTCTCTCTCTCTCTCAAAAATAAATAAGAATATTAAAAAAAAACATATGCCCACACAAAGGACCTATGCATGAATGTTTATAGTAGACATATCTGTAATCACCAACAACTGCAAGAAACTGAAATGGCTTTTTAGTGTCCATGTAAACTGTGTAACATAACAAGACGATAATATTCAGCAATAAAAATTAGCACTAAACTTGTAATCATTTATTGATATATAGAAATACTGAATTATTATATTGCCCACTTGAAACTAATATAACATTATATGTCAATTATACCTCAGTAAAAATGAATATTGATAAAATCAACTATTAGAGCATTTTAACAGTTATCAGTAAGAAATTACTTAAAAAATAGCTGTCAAGCTACACAAAATTATTATGGTGGAATCTTAGTTGTGATTGATAAGCAGTCAGTCTGAAAGGGCTACATGTTATATAATTCCATTTATATGTGTTTATAGAAAAGGCAAAACTAAAGACTGTTAACAGATTAGTGATTTCCAGAGGTATGGAATGTTGTAAAAGTTGAATAGAGGAAGCACAAACTGTTTATTCTTTTTGGATGGTAAAACTCTTTTGCATGATACTGTAATAATGGATACTCGACACTATACATTTGTCAAAATCCATAGAACTGTATGGCACACAGACTTGAATTATAGTGTGTGCAAATTTTTAAAAGTCATCTAGAAGATAGGGGGATCCCGGCATAGAATGCAGACTATGACAAATGAATCCAGTTGTACTACAAAAAATTTACATAATTTCATTTGAGTGTATAGGCTGAAATGGTGAATGACCTTAGTAACTTTGGAAATGAGTAAAGAGCATAAAAGATGGTCCTGGAGAATCTTGTAGTGCCCAAAAGTAAATAAGTACTGAGAAACAAAAGCACAATTATGAAGTTATGTCAAGAAACATGGGAGCCCACCAAAAGAGCCCCCAGTAACCAAAGCTGGAAAAAAAAATGAGTAAAAAAATAAATACTGCAGTACTGGATTATAACCCAAAGTATAAAATAAATATCAGTGAGCCCATATTGATAGAGATAAATGACTGAATAAGTAAGTAAATGGGGGAGAGAAACAAGTATTTTTTTTTCAGAAAAATTCCAAATACTTTATATAGATACTCTTCCTTCAATGAGATGTAGCAGAATTCCTATTCTTCATGTGTTATCTGCCCATAGTGACTTCCTTCCAAAGAGTACAATACAGAAGAATCTTCTTACCTGTGAAAAAACCTGATGAATACTATCTCAGTCTGGTGATCAAGTTTAACATCAACAGTGCTAAATCATTTTGATAGCATGTGTACTTGATATGATGTGATGAGAATGTAACCTTCTCTCTGTGGTCTTTCCTTCCAAAATCCATAACCCCAGGATAACCATGAAATAAACATCAAAAAACTCCAACTGAGGAACAGTCCAAAAAAAATCTGACCTGTACTCCTCAAACCTATCAAGGTCATCAAAATCAAAGAAAGTCTAAGAAACACAATCTGGAGGAATCTATAGAGACATAATTACTAAATGTAATGGGCTGTTCTGAATAGGATCTTAGAACAGAAATAACACATTAGGGAAAAACTAAGGGAATATGGATAAAATATGGACTTTAATAATCTACTGATACCAGATGATTTGTTGTGGCAAACATACAATATTAATGTAGGAAGTGTTAAATTAATTAAATAAGAAGATTATTAGATTGAGGTGGCTCTAATGCAATGGTGGTTTATGTAAACAGACCACCATCTAAGCCCATAAATGCCTCAAAGCACAAAACTGAAATCTAAGGACAACCAATCACAAATAGTCAACCTGGCTTTAAGTTACAGCCAGTCAGTAATTTCATTACTTTGCTTTTGTCTTTCCTATATAAAAGTCTCTCCACAGGTCCTGTTGGTAGAATTCTAACCACTTCAGGCTTAGTGCTCCCTGAGACTAACAGATTTTTACTGAAATGAACTCTTAAAATGTTTAATATGTCTCAGTTTATTTTTTTAACAGATACTAACAATAGAGGAAACTGAGTGAGGGGTTTATGGGAACTCTCTGGAAAATCTTCCCAATTTTTCTGTAAATCGAAAACTCTTTCATATAATCTTGCTTTTTTTAAAAAAAAAGAGTTTCTTAAGACTCTAGTAATTTACACAACATTGCATTTTAAAAGATAGATTCAAATTTGATCAAGATCTTCTCTATTCCAAATTTATATTGTACAAAACCTGTTATTAATAAAAATATTGAGTAATTTATTAAATACTGACTGGTCCATGTAAGCATGCTTGTTGGGATATTAGTTTAAGTGAGCTAACTTAATTCACAGAAGGTATGTTTTATTTCTATATCACCTTCATGGTTCAACCTATATATAATATATATATATATATATATATATATATGTATACACATATACATATATATATATATTATATATATAGTTCAACCTAATTTATATATGTATGTGTACATATATATATATATATATATATATATATATATATATATATATACATATATGTGTGTGTGTGTGTGTGTGTGTGTGTGTTTCCCATGCTATAACATGGGGAGGGGCTTTTTATTGAGTATAGTGAAAGTAAAGGCAGAGATGTCACCAGTTTCTCTTTCTCCTAACTTCCATCTATGCCCTTGTGAAAGATGTTCAGAATGTAATTGTTCTATATCAGTATGATTGTGCAGCAGATATAATTGATATTAATGCCTTCTTTTGTGGAATGTGTTCACCTGATTTGGGCTCTAAGTTTTAATTGGTTGACTTTATCTTAATGGATAAATCTCAGGAAGAACTTGGGTCTGAGTATGTTATCTGAGTAAATAAGATATGCACTATAGGGACCCTAATCCCTTCCTGGAGCTCTCAACCTTTCTATCTCTTAAAGCCATAATAGAGTCTCCCTGGTCTCTCACAATCTCCAAAATTATAATGCTATCATGAGTAGGGCTAGGAGGTTTCCCACAGGGGGAAACTGTGAGATAATAAATGGATATGGTTTTATATTATTATTATTATCATTATCTTATTTATTTATTTATTTATTTATTTATTTATTTATTTTGAAAGAGTGAGAATGTGCAAGTTGGAGAGAGAGGGAGAGAGAGAATCCCAAGCAGGCTCTACACTTTCAGTGCAGAGCCTGATGTGGTGTTCGAACTCATGAACCAGGAGATCATGACCTGATCCGAGATCAAGGGTCAGACGCTTAACGAACTGAGCCACCCAGGCACTCCTTGGATATGGTTTTAAACTGCTATACTTGAATTTGTTACATTACAATAAAAACTATGCTATTCAAGTTATGTCTTAGTATTATTCAAATTAAGTATTTGTCTTTCAGTAGAATTTATAAGCCTTGTGACTTTCTTATTAAATATATTCTTAGTCACTTTGGGCATTTTTGAATATAATATTTTATTATCTCAGTTTCTAGATGGCTAAATATTAAATGTTGAACTACACTGGTAGTGGGTTGCTGGGAGAATATGTCTTCCACATTCGTAGGATGAATTTTCCCTAAGCACCCTTCACTCACTGCCTCATCCATTATCCTTTCATTATTCAGGTAAAGTGAATTCCTTATCACAGAATAATGGAAAGAACTAGTACGTGTAACTCAACTCTCTCCATCCTCCTTC
Organism: Neofelis nebulosa; assembly: GCF_028018385.1. Lineage (NCBI taxonomy): Eukaryota > Metazoa > Chordata > Mammalia > Carnivora > Felidae > Neofelis > Neofelis nebulosa. The sequence goes on from NC_080785.1 coordinate 32,081,916, forward strand.
CTTTTGGGAGTTTGGTACATACAGAAAGGATAAATCAAGTCATCCCCTAGTTGAAGAGACAGACTCTCATGAAGAGAAACTTGACATTGACCAGATTCAGCATGAGCATGCCTACTCTTGCTGTCCAGCTAAACTTCATTATTATCAATCAGCATTTTTAGTAAAATAAGTGATACTCTTGTCCCTGTTGGTACTTCTTGTCAATCTCCATTGATTTCAACCTCAGATGGAATACAGTTGTGATATTAATTGTGACTACCTCAAGCCCCAGCAGCAGACTAGGCAGAACAAAAAAAAAAAAAAAAGGAAAGGATTTATGTTTATTCATTTAAAAATGTATTTTATTTTAGTTAGCTTGCTATTTAGAAATTAGGTCTTGATGTCAAGTGACTTCTATTGTGTTTCGTTGTAGCTGGAAAGTGCACTGGACAATGATCTATGGCTGGCTTTGTTCAACAAGCAGGGGGCCAGTGCCTGTCCAGACACAAGAAGGAGGGTTCTCTCCTGCTGGTCTCCATGCCATCTCCCAGCTCTAGAGGCAGGGAGGAGAATACATTAATTTGTTGAGCTTCTTCTCTATTCCAGTATGCCAGGAGACCAAGGACATTAAGAAAAATTTATTTCTGTGGGCATGGTTTAAATAATGATTTGTTCCTTTCTGATATGCTGCAGCTTTAACTGGCACTCAATTTTTTTTTTTTTTCATACAGGAGCGGGGACGGGAGGGGAATGTCTGCACTTTTTCTCCCTGTTAGATTTCAGTAAGTTCTGAGGTCTCACTCATACATTCTAGGTCTAGCACACTGCTGTGTTAGGGTCAAAGGCTGCTTTCTTGGGAGTTAAAAATAAAGAGAAGAAATACTTGAGTTGCCACCTTCACAGAATCCTCTCCTTACTCCCTCTGCATTCAATTTACTTAAAAAACAAAAGAATTTTCTGTGAAACCTGACTATAATCCCAGCCTATGATTTTTCAATGAAGGTGGAAGGCGCTTGAGAATGGGGGTAGTACTGAAACAATCTGAAGAACAAGAAAGCTCCAAGTCAGACCAGTCCCATTTTACTTTTTCTCATCTTTATCAAGCAATTATAAACAGTCAAGATTCTGTAGATAGGATGCTTATTTAACCAAATATTCCAACTTTTTACCATTTATTTATTTTGAGAGAGAGAGATGGGAGAGGAACAGAGAGAGGGGGAGAGGGAAAGAGAAAATCCCAAGCAGGCGCTGGGCTGTCCGTGCAGAGCCCAACATGGAGTTCGATTCCATGAACCATGAGATCATGACCTGAGATGAAATCAAGAGTTGAATGCTTAACCGAAAGCCACCCCAGTGCCCCTGGATGATAAATTTATAGTCACCATAAATACAGATAATTTTTCCTAATTATTTCCACAGTTAAAGTGTAGGAAAAAGTTATTAAGATAGTAGGCATTGATTTTCTTTGCAATTAACCTTTAACTAAAACATTGTGAATATTTTTATATTTAATAAATTGTAGAGCAGCAAATTTATATTTTGATGAAAATTTTAATATATGACTCATTATTTGGATCTATCAGTCTTCTTTTTGCATTCATTGTAAGTAATAATTAAAATGTATGTATTGTATTCATAATCCTCTTTATATACTTCATATTAACACTTCTTTTTTTGTGAGCATCACAAAGTTAAAGTATTTTCACATATGTACTATAATAATCAATTCTTAGCTTGTCATTGTGTGAAAGTCTGTACATCTTTGTTCTTCTCACAACAAACCTCAGGAAAGTATTTTATCATTTTTTGCCATTTTACAAGTTCCAAAGTTGTAGTAAAAAGGGTTAAAGAGCTAAACCAAAGACACACAGTTAGTGAGTGACAGAACCTACATTCTGTAGTCTGTTTTACCCAGGGGCCTGGGTTCTGAATCACCATTCTGTATATGCCACCCTCCCCTCAGAATTCCCCCATAGACTATGAAGCCCTGTAGTAACTTACGTCCTACATTCACCACATGGCAAAACTGTAACCTCTCTGTTCATTTGTCTAATATAGCACCTAAACCCAATGCTGCTCTGAGACTTCTATCCTGATGAATTTCCACTGGTTTCCTCTTTTTGAGCTCTCCTAACTGTATTATCTAGAACCCCTTATATGCTCAAACTCTTGGCCTAAGTCCTTTCCTATTCGTGCACATAACTGAAATTTGACTCATCTGTACACCTCTACTTCCCTTCAGTGTTACTGAACAGTCTCTATGGAATTTCTCCACATACAAAAGTGCACTGTCCCATTAATCACATCAGAATGTAGAATGCTTATATATTCTATGTCAGGCTTTAGAAATGTACTTGAGGGGTGCCTGAACGGCTCAGTCAGTAGAGCATGTGAATCTTACTGGGGTTATAAATTGGAGTCCCACATTGGGTGTGGAGATTACCTAAAAATAAAATATCTTTAAAAGTTCATTTATTCATTTTGAGAGGGAGAGAGACAGCAGAGAGGGAGAGAGACAGAGTAAGAATCCCAGCAGCATCTGCACTGTCAGTGCAGAGCCTGACACAGTGCAAAGTGTAGGGCTTGACCTCATGAACCGTGAGATCATGACCTGAGCTGTAAACAAGTGTTGGACACTCAACTTACTAAGCCACTCGCACCCCAAAAATAAAATCTTTAAAAAAATAAATGTATTTGAACATGTTAAAAAAAACCATAGGAATTACAAGCAATGTTCTCTCCTGCTTACCAATCCACCCAAGGTAAAGTAGGATTTGTCTCAGTTCTTCAGATTTTACATTTCCATCATTCCAAATCTGGAATGAATGATAATTTGCCAATTTTCCTAATGGCACTTTGGTTCAAGCTGAGTGAATGCTCTCCCCAGTTCTAACTACTGTGACCAGGGTAATAGATTATCATATAATTGTACAAATACAATCATCTTGAACTACTTGGGCTCACGCATAGGGATAAAATAATCTCGTTATAGGGATGGGCGGATACTTCACTAGCTGGTTGGTATTTAATGAGTACAGAGATGTTATTGACTTTTATCTCGGTCAACAACATTTCCTTCTTAATTCTCAATCAAAGATCCCATTTCCTCATGACATCTATACCATTAGGTGAGTTGTCACAAAGCTCTCTGCATGAGAATTAAAAATCCATTTCCAATTGTTGTCATTTCAATTGGTTTTCTATTGGTCCAGAACAATTACCACAGATTTAGCATCTTCATGAGACTTATTCATTAGTATCTCAGTTCCTGTGAAATAAAAGTCCAGCACAGCATGGTTTTGTTACTTGCTCAAGATCTGATAAGGTTGAAATCAAGCTATCAGCTGGGTCGTCATCTGGGGCTCTGCTCCTATTCCACCATCACTGCTTATCAGCAGAATTCATTCCTTTCTCACATATTCTATGTGTCCCTCTCCATCTTCAAGTAAGCAACAGTGGATCCTTTTCACGTTTAGAATCTCGCCGACTCCCGCTTCTGTCACATCTCCCCCATTTCTTTTTCTGACTTTCTCCTTTTCCTTTAAGGACTCAGCTAAGTAATAATCCAGGATAATCTGTTTTAAGGCCAGTTGGTTAGTAACTTTAGTTATAGACTCAGTTTCTTTTGTCATGTAACCTAACATAACCACAGTAGTGACACTGGGGGTGCACAGCAGGGACAAAAGTTCTATCACACTAAAACATAAAAAGGTGTCCTCAAATGCAAAACAAAACAAAACAAACAAACAAACAATGGTAGAGAGGTTTTAAATAGATTTTATGAATGGAGCATATTCCTGAAATCAATCTGATAAAAATAGCACAAGAAAGGAAATAGTTGTCCTGGAGCTAATAAGGGGAGTTGGTGGTTGTCTTTTGACCTTACTACACTAACCCTTCAGGGGTTAGAAAATTATCACACATATAAACTCTAAATGAACTTTTCTTTCTCTGTCTCTGTCTCTGTTTCTGTCTCTATTTCTTTTTTTTAGTGGTTGAAGTTATTTTAGAGGTAAATGGGGATAGCAAGCTAAGGGTTATGAATGCATTTATTCATTTATTCTACAAATAAATCTTTTATTTTTTAATTTATTTATTTTTTATTGATTTATTTTTTTTTTTTGAAAGAATGAGTAGGGGAGGGGCACAGGGAGTGGGAGCAAGAGAATTTTAGGCAGGCTCCACACTGGTGTGGAGCCCAACACAGGGCTCAATCTCACAACTGTGAGGTCATGATCTGAGCTGAAATCAAGAGTTGGATGCTTAAGTGACCGAGCCACATAACATCCCTCTTTTACTTTTAATTTAGACTTGTTAATGTGTTTCAAAAGCATTAGTACTAGATTTTCAGAAGCTATCCAAGAAAATCGTCACCATTCGGCATTCCTATCTCTGTAGCCCTCAGGTTTTATTTCGCTTAAGAAACACTTAAACCATCTACCAGCTATCACCAAATTATGTAAAATATGCATTCCTTTTTGATTCCAGTCCCTTTATGTGACCAACTTCCCAGGGACAGTCCTTAAAATTTCTAAGTCTATATAAGCATCACCTCAAGGCTTCAGCCTGCTGTTTTGTAAGAATATTAAAAAAATTTTTTTTAATGTTTATTTATTTTTGAGAGAGAGAGAGAGAGAGAGAGAGAGAGAGAGATAATGCAAGTGGGTTGGGGGAAAGAGAGAGGGAGGCACAGAATCTGAAGCAGGCTCCGGGCTCTGAGCTGTCAGCACAGAGCCCGATGTGGGTCTCAAACTCAGGAGCTATGAGATCATGACCTGAGCCAAAGTTGGATGCTCAACTGACTGAGTCACCCAGGCGCCCCTCGTAAGAATATTTTTGAAGATTATGTTTGTAGAGGAGGTGAGAGGGTAAATGAACTCCTGGTTTGATTTCATTTTAAAATATTTATACTAGTAGAAGCCAAAGATAGTAGATATATTAAATTAGCATACCTATTAAAATGAATACATGCAAGTCTCCTAAATACAGAGATTAGTCATAAGCGACTAAGGAAAAAATAGTTAAATTGGACTTTGTTAAAATTAAAAGCTTGGTGCTTCAAAGAACATGACTAGCAAAGTGAAAAGACAACACATAGAAGGGGAGAAGATATTTACAAACTGCATATCCAATGAAGGACTTGTATCACATTGTTTCCATATCTACTGGTTCTAGCAGTAGTTGTTCTGTAGAGTAGAGGAAACTACGTGTGTGTAATGCATATCAAATGCAACATTAGCTAACTCGTCCTAAATACATTTTAATTTATTAACTTGGTGATTATTTATCTTCATTAAACAAATAGGTATTTGAAATCTCTTACTATATTACTTCCTAATAATGATTGTGTTATCCCCAATATCATACAGTGTGTCCTATATTAATTCAAGTGATTTTTTCCTTTAGTTAGAGCAAGGTTTGTTGCCCACAGAAGCTATGTTTTCTAGTTTCCAAAACACATTTCCCATAATTGAGGAAATGTTTTCCAAGTACTATTTATAGAAATCATGTTGAATTTTGTGGTGGGTATTAAACAGGGGTTTTAAAATCCAAAGGTCAGAACCAAATTCAAAGCAGCTTACTCTAGCCATGGGAAGGGAAGAATCAATCATCCTTTGGATGTTAAGCACTAGAGTTTGAATGGCATGAATCCCCCATATGCTAATTTCTGGCTCCAGTGCATCAACCTTATTTTCCAGGCTATCTTCTCTATATTGTGAACACTTACTTGGCCACTGTCAGTTCCAGACTTATATCCCTAAATACTTAAAAGGGAGAATTTTCTTTCCTATACAAAAATTTAGGAGAGAGAGAAAGAGAGCAAGAGAATGGAAGAGGGAGAGAGGGAAACATTCCAGAGAAGGCCTTTTGCCCAACTTTGATGTCACATTGCCTTGTACTAGCAGCCACTGCCAGGCTGTGAAAGAGGAAGGTGCTTCTCACCTCGGGGCCATGATCGGAGCTTGGATGATAGAATAAGGACTCTGAAGGAAGAGTGCAGGTACAACCAGAAAAGTCACTGAAAGACTTCATGCCAGCTGCACAGCATTGAACTGACGTCTATCAGAACACACTTTCATTCTCTTTTCTCTTTGGCTTTAACTTTTCAAAAAATAATTATTTTCCATTTCACAATGTTCGTGGGTAAGGTGTCTCAAAAGTGTTACAAAAGGAATGAATAGGTCTGGATAAAAGATCCAGTTGGACAGGGGATTGAGGAGCCTTCACTGAAAAGAAGGACCTCAATGTGGGATTTAATAAATATATAGCATATTTGGAAAACATAGTAAAACTAGCAAGCCACCTCAGGGACACAGAAGGTGATTAACGCTCATTAGGACTGTTTGTACAACACTGGAGATATTGACCGGACCCTGTGATTGAGTTGGTAGAATAAACTGATGAATGTAATAAAGTAAGGTAATTTCTATGAATTAGAACCACAGGGCCAGAGGACTGCCATGATCAGGTGAAAAACCAGGTCTGACCGCATGCAATCAGATCCAATGGACTCCTATGAACTTGTCCAGAGATTCTGGATATTCTGGGACACATAGGTAGCTTATGTCTTTATGGCTATCTGTGTGTCCCAGAATATCCAAAGACATAAGTGAAGTTTTGAAGGGCAAATAACACTATTCCAACACTGTGTATCATTAAGTATTTATCACTTACTATGGGAGCACTATCATGGGTACTTTATTATTACAATGCAAGTAAATCTCAGGTTGCTCCAAACAGATCTTTTCATTAAACTATGAAATGACACTTAAAGAAAAATAGCGGGGTATAGTAGCATAAAGACCAACACATTTTAGTAAACTAACTAATGATCTCTACAGATGAGTATATATTATTAGACAATATACATTCCCAAATACAAGTAGTGATTTGTCCTTGTACATAAATGAAAGAGCCTGGGGCTAGAAAGCCACCTCTAGGATGTTTTAATCTCACAGGTACTTTTGCTTTATTTTATTCTTCTGCCAACCCTAAGTTAAAGTGGCACAGAACAAATGCTTGGCAGTTTGGAGTGCACAGTCTATTGTTCCTGAAGTACCATCTGGCACAGCAATCTCGACTGCAGAAAGTACTTAATGACCATCCGGACTGACGGTTATAATGGATGCATCTCTGCTACTCTTGCAAGATCTATGAGTAATTCTAACCAGACGGATGACAGTCACAAATCTCAACAGAGTGTTCAGTTGTTTCCAACTCCCAAGACCTTTTAAGATTGTGAAATTTAGCAAAGGAAGCAGACTGGTAAACAAAGTTAGAACATGTCCTCATACATAATGAAATATTCAATAAACAATGAAGGCACATTACCGAGAGTCGAATTCTTGTTCAGAGCAGCACTGTGACATGACTTCTTTGCAGGAAGCCAAAGGGAACAATTCACATGCTCACATTTCATGTACAGAAGCCAGTATTGCCTTGAACTCCCTCAAATAATGGCATTTCTAGCATAAATTCCATGTGTGAACCAAAACATTAATAAGGGCAAACACAGAAAGGAAACAAAGGAAATCAACTGGAGATAATAGCACAGTGTATAGTGAGACTCTTGGAACTACAGAAATTATGGATACTAGTTATACTTGGATATGTAAATACTTATTCCTGACTTCTGCATTCTCAGTCCAGATGCCTTGGAGGACTTGCAGAAATTGGAATCTTACAGTTTCAACATGGAGTCAGAAATCTCAGAAGGGAAAGAAATACCTTATATTTTGCAAACTTCACTTGGCATAGATAAATCTGTATCAGATCTTAAGAAGCTAATCCAAGTTAAGCCAAACTAAAAAACAAATCACTTTTACTTATAGAACATTGCCCTGAAATAATTGCTGGTAATAATGGAAGAGTATCTAGTTATTTCCTAAGTATAGATTGTGCAACAAAATGGCATTTAAATATTTATAGTAAAAATATTAAATTAATACACAGAAACTAGTCAGGCTGTATGAAATAAATGTCATGTTCATATTTGTAGATATTATTACAGGTCTTTTTTTCTTTTTTAACTTTTTTTCTTTTTTCTTTTATTTTCGTTCAAGAAGCGTCTTCTATAAGCATGTGTTAGGTCATGCAAAGATTAAAAGACATGAATCTTACCTCAAGGAACATACAATTTAGGATTTACATGGTCTGAATATCTCCCAGTAATGTGGACTAGATGGATATACCAAATCATCCATCTTTTCTGGAGTTTATCATCATGACTAATGCTGAAGCTTTGAACCAATCAAAATAGGAATTTGGCTAAAGAAAGTCCGCCATCACTAGAGAGAACTATTTTTAAATGTACAAGGTACATCTGCACTTTATTTTGACCTAATTAGCTTCATGCTATATTCTAAATAGAGCCACACAACAGAGCTCTCAAATACAAAAAAAAAAAAAAAAAAGCCTGAAATTGGCTTAACTTGCAGGAGGAAAGATTTCAAAACCATAGAGATGTTCTTGCTGCCACTATTCCAATTGGAAACAACCTCAGTCAGTAAAAGTTCTGATTAATGAAATAGTCTTGCGCCACCCTGACCATCTATTGAACAGTCAAATGGCTTTCAGGTTGGTTTGTGAGTTTGGACACGGGGCTTGCTCTGTATCGCATACCACCTCCCCTCCCCCGCCCGGGCCTCGTGCACTCTTTGGTAAGATCCTAAAGAATTCACACCATATCTTATTCATTAATTCAGTATTTCAAGCATTGAATACAGCACCTAAACTGGAAGGTGGCACATCATAATGAAGTCCAGGCTGAGGATACACCATAAGATGAATGGGACAGAACATACTATTAAAAATCTGCTCACATTGGATTACATAAAAAGCTCTTTATAGATTTTGAATACTAGCCCTTTGTCCGATATGTCATTTGCAAATATCTTTTCCCATTCCGTTGGTTGCCTTTTAGTTTTGTTGGTTGTTTCCTTTGCTGTGCAGAAGCTTTTTATCTTCATAAGGTCCCAGTAGTTCATTTTTGCTTTTACTTCCCTTGCCTTTGGGGACATGTCAAGTAAGAAATTGCTATGGCTGAGGTCAGAGAGGTCTTTTCCTGCTTTCTCCTCTAGGGTTTTGATGGTTTCCTGTCTCACAACAAACTGAGGGTTGATGGGGCGTGGGGGGGGGGGGTGGGTGATGGGTATTGAGGAGGGCACCTTTCGGGATGAGCACTGGGCATTGTATGGAAACCAATTTGACAATAAACTTCATATATTGAAAAAAATTAAAAATAAATAAATAAATAAATAAATAAATATAAAAATAAATAATAAAAATAATAGTATGCCTACCTCTTTTTAGATTTTGTACAGGAATCCTAAGGTAAATCATTTTATCAGTAGTAGACTTGGGGATACATTAGTTCACATGATGTCAGAATATAATAATTACTACATGCTAATTATAAACATGTTCCATGCATATACCGTTTACATTTTGCAAACATGACCCACTTAAATACTATTCCATATTCATATTTAACTAATTTTTAGTTTTAGTTTTATTTCTGTATTTTCTTAGATTTGCAACTTTTGTATGAGTGTGTATGAAAATATGTTTGTGTGTAAGGATTCATGTATACTTCTGTATTTTCTTTTTTTTTTTTTTTTAATTTTTTTTTCAACGTTTTTTATTTATTTTTGGGACAGAGAGAGACAGAGCATGAGCGGGGGAGGGGCAGAGAGAGAGGGAGACACAGAATCGGAAACAGGCTCCAGGCTCCGAGCCATCAGCCCAGAGCCCGACGCGGGGCTCGAACTCACAGACCGCAAGATCGTGACCTGGCTGAAGTCGGACACTTAACCGACTGCGCCACCCAGGCGCCCCTACTTCTGTATTTTCAATGTCACAAAACTGTAGTTGGTTCTCCAAAAAATTGTTAGAAATGTAATATATTCATACCTCATTAATCTCACAGTTTGGGCAATAAGTATAAGATTTCCTTATAACAAAAAAGCCTTCCTTTAATGTAAAAATATTATCAAACTATATAAATCTCTCAAAAATTTTGTCTAGGCTTTTGTTTACTTAAATATTACATTCTGAGTACTGTGTGTGTGTGTGTGTGTGTGTGTCTATTTTCCTTTTATTTTCTTCTACTACCTCTTTGATTAAGGCCTTAATAATCTAGATTACAGCTATCACCCTTTAATTCCCCAATGTGTCACAGCATTTCTCCACACCATTATAGATCCTAAAGCAATATTTCCATATACAAAATAGAATTAAAAAATTAAAATATGAAAATAAAACTACATTAATGTGTAAATAATGTATTTCAGGTTCAACTGAGTGTTCACTATTGGAGAAAAAAAGATTTAGGGGACTGACTTTTGTGTGTGTGTGTGTATGTGTGGCTTCATTCAAATATAGAGAATGCTTAACAATATCAATACCAGCAGAGGTACACACATTTTTGCTCTTAAATTTCAGTATTTTTGCTCTTGAAATGACCTGGTTAAAGGTTGCACATTTCACACTCTAGCTCATTTCTGTACAGTTTCAGTAACAAGAAAAGTATTTCCAAAATACTGTGGTCAGCTGCTGGCCTGTGCCAACCTAATCTAATTACTTGGCCAAGATCCCTTGTGTTTGCACTATTGGTCTTTCTTTCATGCAAAAGTTAGAGTTTCACTGTTTTGCAATGATGGGTGGCAAAATAAGATGGTGGACTTTGATCTTCCCTATTAAAATAACATTTGGAGATGATCTGCTGAGGACAGTAAAAGCCATTGCTCAGGCCAATATCAACTTTATTTAAGTTCCTAATTCTCTAGAACAGATTTCTTGAAAGCTATGAGTTTACTGATGTTAAATATGACCTTTAAGGAATTACTGACAATATTTTAAGTCCCATGCTTTTATTTCAGGTTTTCTAAATCTTCCAACAGACCCTTATTTATTGGTTTCTTCCATCTGATTTTTATAGTCTTTTATTTTGTTACTCCTAGGAAAATACATGAATCTATTCTTTTATCTTTTCTTTTTAATTGGTACTGGCACATAAACATGCTTATGTTAATGCAACTGACTTACCAATTCAACAATTGCTTTGGTAGAGGATTTAAAAATTTATGCTAAAATCAGTCTGTGTAGTCATATTCATAGCTTACTATCCTTACAGAACATGTAAAAGAGAGAAGAAACCATAAAACCTATGTCAATACTGTCCAACCCTGTCTAAAGTGTTTTTTTTTTTGAATAGTAAAACTATAGCAATGTAGTTTCTGGAAATAAATTTGATTTTAATACCACAGGGCTCCAGGGATCCTTTGATTGTCTGATTTAGAATGCTAGTCTAAGCAGTGTGAAAAATTAAAGGTTGAAATAGCTCGGTTATCCATGACATTTTACTGCAGTGTTACTGCTGTGGATATATAATAGATTATTAAAATATTTGTTTCCCCAGTGGGATTTTCATTCCTGGTGTTTTGATTGTGATAAGAGCAGTAATCCTTTAACTCTCCCTTTGGGTATAATAAAATTCTTCCAAGTAAATGATAATCAATCATAGATTTCAAATAAGCTGGACAATCTTTAACCACTGCAGAGAGAGCTGACAGCTGACATTGATATTTCTTGATTCCCCCTGTCTATTAATTTTATTTTTTACCTATGTTTATGTTATACAGACCATTTTTGTTTTACTGTGATAGGGCCATCTCCCATGATAGTTTGCATTCTATCTACCCTGTGAGAAAAACTACTGAGTATTGGTAATAGACTTTAACTGATTTATTTCTGTTAAAACACAGTAAGCCAGCTCTCCATTGCAGAAGTAATTAATGGCAAAATGAAGCTTAGCTGTAGTTATTGAAATATCAGAATAAATGTATACACATTTGTTCACATACACAGTTACTTCTATTGAACTTCAAAAACTGTTTTAAAATCATCTCTCCTATCAAGAAGGGTTTCTTGAATTTGCAGAGTTTGTTTCTGTCTTTTGCAGTAAGTAAACTGTCATGACCGCTTCTTCATTCTTGGTAGTAATTTACTAATTACCAACTTTGAGTGTCATTTTCAGTAGAGTGTGTAACATGGATGCATACTGTCTTGCCCCAAAGAGATGGACCTAAACATACAGCTGCCCTGAGCAGGCTGATAGTTTGATGTCTTTCAAATTGATAGCCTTTAAATATTTAGTCAATACTTATTTCAGTGTAAGTATTACTTTGGAATAGGAATAGGAAAAGATTATATGAATGATGTTACACCAATGAGAAACACACACACACACACACACACACACACACACACACACACACAGGGGGAGAGAAAGATTAGTTATTGTTGCCTTCCTTCCTAACCACACACATATTAGGCAGAGATGTAAGTTAGAAAAAGTAATAAAAATACAAGAACACTCTTAGGGATAACAAGCACATCTCTAATATATATAATAACCCCTCTCTATCTCTACAAAGAGGTATTATTTACATATATATTTATCTCTGTTTTCATATATATCCCTAATAAATATAATAAATATATTTGACTTGGTAACCTCAGGAGAATTTTTTATTTTAGCTAATATTTAGGTCACAGATATTCAATGTCAGCATTTTAAAAGATCAGGAAATATGACAACCATTGTAGGAGTGAATACAGAATTTTATGTAATGGTAAGTTGTAATTAAATAGACCAAAGGATATATTATTGGGAAGGTATTATTATGTAGTGACTTATTTCATAATAATTAAGTCACAGTGGGGCCTGCCTTTTTTATTTTTTCACCTACCAACATTATACTTTCATTATAAAATATCCTTAAAAGTATAATTGAAAATAAGTAGTCACAAGGATTGTTTTATCTTAAAACTCTCATTGATTTATCTGGAATTATTGCAGTAAGTAAGTTCTAATCAGAAATGGGTGATTATGAAATGTAAGGAGGAACCATGTTTCCAATAATTGGGGAAACAAACTGCACTAATGAAATCCTAATATATTCTTTAAGGTTCAATTCAAATATTATCTTCAGCTTTAAATGTTATTTAATTTCTTTTAAGAATTTTCTATTTCATCTCTACTTCCATAAAACACTGTGCATGTCCCTTTCACAGCACTTATAACTCCTCATACATCTATTTTCCTGATGTCAAGGACAGAAATTAGTCATGTTTTAATAGGGTTTGTAGCTCTATCCTTTGCAACTTCTGAAATTTTTTCTAACTACCTTCATTTAAGAATTTGCTATTTCTTCCTCTCTACTTCCATAATGCATTGCCCATCTCTCTTTTATAGCATGTATAGCTCTTTTTCATAGACCTATCTTTCAGACTCCAAGGACAGAAATTACTCATGTTTTAATGGGCTTTGTAGTTCCAGATTCTAATTCATGAATGCAGTATAGATGTTTTTCCACAAAGGATTTGGGAATATAAAACACAGCAATATAAAATATTGTTTGAATGCCACAATTCATACCTTATACACAAAATATCCATGTGAACGTGTGAAAGGCACACCTCTAATATACATACAAAATTGACAAATGATTCATATAAATTGTTCCTTGCCTTTGGAATCCTTCAGAGATGTTGAGAATTTATAGAAAAACTGGAGAAATGAGAAAAGACTGTTTTAGAAATCTATTTGTAGAACTGTTGTCCTGCATCACATACCCACAGTGGAGGACATATGACTGGTACAATGGTGTCTTCTAAAATCCAATGTTCTGAGACAAGTTTCAAGAGAACCACTTGGATATTTATGAAATATCTTCCCTCCACTGTGGAGAGAACATATTGGTGCCTGACTCATGACTGAAATTTAAAGCACATCTCTGAGATCTACCTTCCATGGAAAGCTAGATGGTAAAAGAAGGGTTGAGTTGGTTAAATGCCTGAAGGCAGGGAAACTGAAAGAGTACTGCCATTTTGGTAGTAACCTGGGATCCAAGAGATTCCTGAGGCATGGGGTAAGTTTACCATGGACAAGAAATGGCAATCAAGGAGAGATGAGTGTGGTCATATCTTGTCCTGCCTGACAGAAATGCCTGGAAGAAATGGGATACACAAGAGAAAGAAGAGAGTTTTCCACACATTGAAAAGAGTCATACAAGTCCTCTACCAAGATCATTAGAGCTGAGGAGACAGGAGAACAATAGAGAATTTTGGGATAAACATTTATAGTGCCATAAGCCAAATTAGAATTGCCCTATCTCTCCCTACTTCTCCTGTAGGAAAGTAGAACTAAAATCAAACCTGCAATTTGGTTAGTGTTTTGCCAGAGGAGAGTAGAGAGCAGATCATCTCTGCACTGAAACCTGAGTCCTCTATCCTTAAAGTGACTAAAGCTGAAAGAAGAAAGAAGATTTAACCCAGAGCTAAGTTGTAGATTATGATTAGTACAGAGGACTAGACATTTGCATGCATTAGCAACTTTGAGACAGTTAGGACTATTGTAGTACTTGAGAATAAGCAGAGAAAGCAAAGGCAAGGATTTTAATGTAGGGATAAAGAAGATGACTAACATTAAATGGAACTTAAAAAGTCTATAGAATAAAAAAGTAGTATTGGGTTTTGATTCATTGTAAGTCACACTGGTTCAACACAGGTTGCAGGTAGAATGCATAGGTTAAGTAGATAGTAAGAGAAACAGGCCAAAGACCAAATAATCTTGTGTAAGTAATAAGAATGCATTCCACACCATGTTGAATAATGATTAGAAGTAGGTCACCAGTTTGCATCTCTGCTAGATCATCCTGTTTTTGAAACATCTCATTGATGATTTAACAAAACCAAAACTGATCTGATAGTCATCTTCTCCAAACTGTGGTATTTTTATACTAATGAACGGAATTTCTTTATTTTTTGAAACCTGTGATTTTTAGCTGCTTTTCTATTCTCATCTCAAATTCCAACTAACCACCAAATCCTACCGATTATACTTTCTGCTCATTCCTGGAACCATTTCATTCTCCCCATCCCCATCCCCATACCTAATTCCTTAAGTTAGCCTTCTAACATCTTTTGCGTATACCACTTCCTAACTGGTCTCCCTGTTTTCAATTATACCACAACCCCACATGATCGAAGTTGAGTGAATTAATCACATGATATCCCGCTTAACACATGATCATGTGGTAAGTGTGTTTAAAACTGTATAGAAGCGTACTTTTGCCCTAAACATGGATTTTAACCACATGAATTACAAGTTTCTTAAAGACCTGGCCCCTGTTTCCCTATCCATAGTCTTTTCTCACCAATGAATTCCTCACTCACCTTCTGTTTTCTCGCCACATTCTCATTCATATCTAGGTATTTGCCAGTGGTATTTTCTAAACTGGAAACACAATATTCGTGGTCCTTCTGTTAACCTGGATAACACTATTCATTCTTCAAGACTCAGCTTCTACCTCACATCCTCTGTGAAGCTCTTCCTCATCTCTTATAATGAAACATGCCCATCCATGTCTTCTTGTATCACTTAGATTCACTTACATAAAAAAGCAACATTTCACTGCATTAAGAAACCTATTGCATATGCTCCCACCCCTCCAGCATAAGCCCTAAGGAGGCACAGAATAGTCTGACACATACACCTCATATTATTCCTGATATATATTTTACACACAACAGAATTGTTAGTCATTTTGGGGTATTAAAACTAAGAAGGCCAATAAAAAATGTATCCCCCAAATGGCCACTAGTCATGATCTGAGGCTTGCCTTAGCACTATGAGTAAGATTTTATATTTATTGAATGTTTACTGAATGTCAGACACTATGCTATAAAAATAGCTCGTAATGATCACTTTAAGACTTTTTAAGAACCTAACAGGTAAGTACTATTGCTGTGTATAATTTGCAAATGAGAAATGATGTTATCCAGGTTAAAGCTAAAAAATAATCTTTCCGGGATTAAAGCCCACATACAATATGATCTATATTACTTGTTCCCATGCAAACAACTCAGATTTCTTCCCTTCCATGTTGTAAGTATATTTTGAATGTTTTCCAATGCTTGAGACTTTAGTGCAATGCCACAAGGTCCAATCTGGGTTTGTTTCTGCAAAGAAAATGCTTGAGATTGCTTATTATATCCAACACTACTCTCTTTTTAATTCCTTGTATGTCAGGAAGTTGTAATTCCCCTGCCCCCCAGAAATTCTCTGATTGATTAGATACTTCTGCACCCCCTTCTGAGACTTAAATGAAAGCTCATCACACAATGTTTACTTCTCTCAGTCTATCTCCCAGGAAACTCAACCCAGCCCATGTTTCTATAACTCTAGGTTGTAAAACACAGGAGCCTAGTAACTCATATCATTTATTGATTACATGAATCATTAATAGTTTCTAATAAAGAGGGGCACCTGGGTGGCTCAGTCGGTTAAGCCTCTGACTTCAGTTCAAGTCATGATCTCACGGTTCATGGGTTCGAGTCCCACAGCACACTCTGTGCTGACAGTTCACAGCATGGAGCCTGCTTTGGATTCTGTGTCTCCCTCTCTCTCTGTCTCTCTCCTGCTCGCACTCTGTGTGTGTCTCTCTCTCAAAAATAAATAAATGTTAAAAAATAGATTCTGATAAAGATTTTGTTTTTTCTTACATAAAATCTCTGGATTCACTTCTGAAGTCCAGCCTTCTTCACAAGTGAAGAAAAATTTCAATCCATGCTGTTGCCATCTAGCACTGAGGTTTAGCAGCTATCCTAAATGGCAGGGTTGTGTAATTCAGAAATTATGAAGGAGTCAGAAACAAGCTATATTAACGTTTTAAGATAACTGAGGTTTATTTATTCTCAAAATAAGAGACACCCAACATCTAATTCCCTTATTTCATGTGTTCCAAGAGAAAGACCATCAAAACTAAGAGTGACTAAACAACATTAACAAATGTCTAGCAATGCCAAGAAATTGAACAGGAATTCCCTGACTATAATTAACATGCATCATACTTTTTATAAATATAGCAGTATTTCTACTAAATTTCCTCATTTTGGTGACAAATATAATTTTATTTTAGGCAAACGTATAACTACTAAGTTCAGTGCAATTGTATAAAGTGTTTTGAATAATTTTTTATATATAAAAAGGGCAAGAAAACACCTTGTTTTCATGAAGAAGTGAGCCCAGCAGTTGTAGACCAGACAACCTAGAATTTTTATCAAAAATTATTTATGATTCCTAAAATAAGTTATCAAGATTTTTGTATTTTAGGACTAAAACTTAAAACAGCATGTTTGTAAAACCAAAATACTGTAGATGTTGTATTAGGCAGTTATTCAGTCTTTTAGGGGTAAGGATCCTAAATCAGTTCATTTTTATTTTTATTTTCACTTTTATTTATTTTTTACCACATCACACTATACACTACAAATATTTATAGAATTCACATTTTCCTTAGAGATTCTAAGGAACAGGAAAAAGGATATCTCTCTACATAAAAAAGTAGAAACTTCCACACTTTTTAAATATATTTATTTGAGATGTATGTCTAAGAACATCTATGAAGTAAGAATATATAACTTGTAGAGAAGTTCTTATATTGGGTTTCTTGGGAACTTGATTCTGAAAGAGATTTGCAGAAATTAAGTTTAAGTGTATTTCTCAGCAATATTATTACCTATAAAGAGGAGAAAGAAACAAGAGTGGGTAGATGGAGACAGTGAAGTGTAACTCATTCATAAGAAAGACTTAAGCTTATCTCAGCGAGAGTGATGGAGCTTGGATGGCCCATCAGAGTTGTCCAAATTGAGGCAAGGGAGGAAGGCTAGTGTCCTTAGAATTTAGAACCCTTGTTAGGGAGCTACCTGGGAGGTAGTGTAGGAACATCTTCCATTTCTCTGATAGTGTGCACATTGGGGGCAAGTTGTACCAGGAGGAAGATGCTGAGGAGTTTGTGACAACCAGCTTGTCTGTGTTGCCTGGGTCCTCACTCAGAGGGGGTGTCATCTGGGAACACATGCTCTTGGATCCTTACCAGTGCCCTCCAACTGAGGCCTCTCCTGTCTGCCTCCACACCCGAATTCCACCCACCTGGCCAGGGACAGAATCCATTTCTAACCCTACCAATCAATCATTTCAAAAAACTTCCATTTACTGCATAGCACCTAGGCAAAAAACTGTCCCCAAATTCAGCTTGTATATTTGGCATATTAAACTTGACATTATGATAAAGAATAGTTACACATGTAATTACAGACATGATTACTTATGTGTCTTACTCTTAGAAATTATTAATTCTTCACACCAGTGTCTTATGGTACAATTCTGATGTCATCCAAAAAATGCAAACTAAACTTATTCATGAAAGTGGAAAAAAACTTTTTCTTTCATTTTTAAAATGCTTTAATGGTTGGTGTCTGTACAACATGTGATGTGAAGACAGGAAGAAAAGCAAGTGTACACAGTGAAACATGGCTTTCAGAGAACAGGTTGTGAATGAATAAAGTTCAGACAGCTTCCATGATTTACTGGGTACCAGACACGTGTAGGTCACCTCCATTTCAAACCTGCCCTCCTCCTCAGCTGTGGCATCCATGTGCTGCTAATACTCAGACACCAGGTTGTTCATGTTGCTCTCAGTCTTGGTGAACTCCATCTTGTCCATGCCCAAGGCCAGTGCAGGAAGGCCTTGTGCCAGAACATGGTCAGTAACTGCTCTGATGTGTGCCTCGGAAGGTCTCAAGTGACAACTAAACTGCAGTTGTAACTCTAAGGAACTTAATTATCTGGCATGCTATATAAAGTGTTTGGAATCGGGTTAATTAGGTTTGGAAGACATACCCAAGTGAATGCATACAGTTTCAGAATAGTTTATGTTAAGCAAGTCTTTCTAGAAATAATTAAGTGTAGTGTTGATTATCTGGTTTGACGATCTCCAGCGTTTAATAATAAAATTATAGCATTAGCAGTAAGAACAAATTCCTTACATTTCTAGTCTCAATAGTTTTGATACATGTATTTAGTCTATCCCTTATCAAATTACTTAATGACCTGGTTCAAACAGTATAATTTTAAAAACCTACAAGATTAAGGAACAAAGCATATTTATATGATACACTCTTCAGTCTATTATTTTCACTTATATTTAATTAGCACCAATACTGGCCTTTGTAGTAAAAATATGAGCTGTTATTCATATCTCTAACTTGATTGCAGTATGGATTCATACAATTCAATGCTAAATACTCACATAATTCATAACAAGTTCTGATTCATAGAATAAAATAAAATTAGAGGTTAATGTCATTCCTTAATGATGCTCCTACCAGGCTGAGAAAATAACAATCATTATTTGTGGAATAGCCATGCCTGAAAGGCACCTGGTCTTTATGATGAATATTGGCCTAAGAAGTCTAAATTTGCAATTTGTGATGGTAGAACATGATGGGCAAAAAATGGCAGCACTATTGAGATGACTGCTCTTTGAAAACCTACAATTGTAAAGATTTACCCATCCAGGCAATAATACATTCCTTGGATTAATTAGGATACACCAGCTGGAAAGTGTTCAAGATTACACATAGAGTGAATATTAGAGTGTTCTAGTTGTAGAAAAGCCTTCAGGTTTCAAATCATTACATATTAAAAATAACTTCCACCACCCAATCAGAAGGATATCTGGAAACTGCCATATTTAGGGAATTTTTTCTCAGAGTATAAAATATAAGAAAAGTGGGAGCTGCAAATACTAACTGGGATGTGGATTTGACAGTGTTACTGGGCACATATCACATCTTAAAATTTTCCCTTGTTCACTGACATGATATCTGGGGCAAACTTATCCCACAAGGATTGGTTATTCTTGACATTTTGGAAAGGAAAAATGTTTAAAGTATAATTTAAATTTAATATGATTTTAAGTAAGTTTTAAAACATCCATTGGACATGTTGCCTTACTAAAGTGGAAGATAATTTGTAATAATCTTTTCTGTTAGTTTTTAAATTATTTTTTCATAACTATGTGTATCAATACTTGAGGAGTAGAATATAGCCTTATTTTTATCCAATACAAACCTACTTCATTTTATCTAATGATAGAGCAGTATGAATGGAAACTTTTTTTTTCCTCAAAAAAGCTACATACAGTTTCAGTGGATCTGAAATAACACTCAACTAGGACCATGCCTGGGATTCTTCTGTTAATAAGGTGACAGTAATAGAGAGGCTGTTTGACCAGCTGCTCAGACCAGGTCTCATCTGGTGTTTCAATCTTATTAAAGTATTCTAAGCATAATACTGGTCTTCAGGTTTGTTAAATTCAGAATATCACCTTTATTCATCTAAAGGTACTGAGTTCATGCTTAAATTAACTAATTTAAAATTAGAAAATCAATGTATTAATAAGTAACTTATATATAGAAAGATATATTCTATTTGTAATTTCTCCCAGTGAATACTTTCAAGGAGGTATCTAAATTGCAAGACCTGTGAGCATCATTTTTAGCCAAAAAAAAAAAAAAAAAAAAAAGATTATTCATGACAGCACTGTGAACTGTCTTTTCAAAACTAGGAATAATTCTGTCTAGAAAACTGACATCTCCTTACACTTCCAGGGCCACTTATTATCCTAATTCACCAGTACTCTGAGCCAGGATATCAGAGTGCTGCAAGTTAATTAATTTCATTTATTTTTAAACATTTAAGAGTGTCATCTTTGGTGGAATTTTGGAGAAGCCCCAGTCCTTTGAGGAATTATGAGGATACCCTGGTCATGTGCTCCTTTTCATAGGTTTCTTCTACACTTACCTAATGTCTTTCTGTTTATGTTTATTCTCACTGAATTCAGTTTCATCAGGCATCATTTAGTAGTGAATTAAATTTTAGAAGTGTTCTGTATTTACATCACTGTTCATTCTTTACATTATAACCCTCAAATACCTCCACTCTACCAATCTTTCATTGGCATCATTAAGAAGTTCCCAGAATATTTGATGCAATCTTCATTTCATAGCAGAACAACAGAGCCCTTTACTTCTTGGTTTCACTCTGTATTCTAATTTCCAAAAATGTATCTTTATTATTTTAATTACATGATACAATTTGATAACTAAATCCAAGGGTTCCTTGCTCATCTCCAAATTTAGGAAGAGGAGAATAATTAAAACCATAAAAACAAAATGATTTTAACAATAAAACACCCTCTTACCAATTACGTTTATTATATGCTATGAGATATTTATTTAGACAATAAGTTGATACTGGACTTTATAAAAGTTTATGAAGCGACACAAAGATCTAGATCTCATAGAAAACCTTTCAAATACCTTATGCTTGAGGTAATGGCATTAAATCTTTCTTGTGTATCTTTACAAATTTTGTATATATATCAAACAAATCTACGATGCTAAATTTTTCAAGTAGGTATTAAATGATTATTCTGTACAACTAATAAATGACCTTTTTTCCATTTAATTGTGTATAAATTGACATTCTCACATTAATATGCATCACTCTACCTTATTTTTTTTTTTTTTTTTTTTTTTTTTTTTTTTTTTTTTAACAAATTTCAACATGTGTTTTATTGTTGTGGCGCTCTTTTAATCAACAATTCCATGTCATTAGGAACTGGTAAAAAAAAAGTTTTTACCTACAGTTTACAAGAGACAAGGCTCTGAAATAGTTCTGAGCCTTTTAGGTGCAGTGTCTTCTTGAGTTTTGTGCTTAATCTTACTGGACAGGTCACATGACTCTCCACATTTGGACAGGAACAGACCTCACATAAAGGACCACCACAAGTCCATGTGGTACCTTAGTGTGAATTAGGAAAAGGGACCTTTTCTTCGAGACATATAACTTCTATCTAATGGAATACTGTCTTGGAGATATCTGCTGCCATCTGTTAGAACATTGTAATAATTTGGTCAACCATATGAACGATGACCTGTAGGGTTATGCAGTATACAGCCTGCACATCTCTATGCAAAAGTTTTTCAAAAGCACAATGATAGTCAACAGGAAATGGAGCAGTGCACATGGGCCACTTTCTGTAAAGTTGTAGGTGTTAACAGGTGTGGATTTTGCTGTAGATGTGTCAGAGGGCAAAAACAAGATGAAAACCCAAAACTTTGGTCTTCACATTATGAGATAGGCAGAAAATGAAAGTTAAGTATGATAACAGTAATACTTAAGCGGGAGAAGCGGGAAGTTGGGGCTGCTAAAAGTCAGGACTTAGGTTCTACCTTATTTTTTAAACAGTTTTTTAGTGTTCCATTCTATAGAAGTTAGCATAACTAGATCTTTATGAATGAACTTATTCCCGGTTTTTAAAAAATGTATTAAATAATGCTATAATAAGCAGACTTGTTCACATATCTTGATGGACTTGTGCAAATTTATCTTTAGGGTATATTTTTACAAGATAAATTGATGAGACAAGGAATATATATATGTATCTTGAAAAGGATGATTATTTGTCCAATCACCCTCTAAATAGACTATTCTTATCTACATTCCACCAAAAAATACCAGAGGCCTGTTGTCTCATATGTTCTTAAGCATTTATGTTTCAACTCAGGTAAACAGTGGCACATAATGAATTTTAATCATATCTCACTAAAAGATAAGCCAATAGTACACAGGGCCAATACATCTCAGACCCTCCTTTCATTTTTCTTTCTTCCTTCCTCTTCTCCTTTTCCTTCATCATCATATTCTCTTCTTAAGCTCATGTATAGTCCAGGATATTACTTAAAGATTACAATTCATTATATTTGGTTTTGATTTTATAATTTTAATAATAAAAACTATTTATTTAAAATCAGATAAATGAGCAGTCACAGAGAATGTATTTGTAAGATTTTCCTCTGGACTGACCATGCACAGCACAAAACTGGGTTTGTACACACATACACAAAAGACAAAACAACAGGTTTGTAAAACCAAAATACTGCAGATGTGGTATTAGGTAGTTATTCAGTCTTTTGGGGTAAGGATCCTAAATCAGTTTGTTTATTTCTATTTTTATTTTTACCACATCACACTATACACTACATATATTTACAGAATTTGCATTTTCCTCAGAGATTCTATGGAACAGGAAAAAAGATCTCTCTCTACATAAAAAGTGGAACCTTCCACGCCTTTTTTTTGTATATTTATTTGAGATGCATGTCTAAGAACATCTATGGAGTAAGAATATAAAAAAGTCCTATTTTGTGATTATGATGATTCCTGTGTGTATGTGTAAGATTTGATGTATAAAAGGAATAAAAAAGTTATTTTAAAAATCACAGTACATTAATTCAAGGTTTGCACTTATTAAAATTGTATTCTGAAGTCTAATGGGGTGTAATCAGATCTTAATGTTTTAAATCATCTCTGGTCAGATTAAGGAACAAGTTGAGCCACGTACTTTTGTGTCCTCATGGGTTGAAATTATCCAAGTGTTTTAATTTAAGAGTGAATGCTTGTAAATATACCATGAGTGCCTAATCAGATATAATTATTTACATGATAGATAAATACATTCTTGCTACTTGGCAGACGCAATAGTAAGAAGTACAATAAATATGTATACTGGGATCGTAAGGATATTTTTGTTCTCCAGGGCTGATATAGTAGACAAGCACATAAGCACAAACATATATTGCTTGGAGGAGTGGTAGAATTAATACATAGTGCTTTTTCCAACTGAGAATGTAAGCCAGAAATTGAGCTGTGCACCTAAGCAATCATTCTTGGTTTAAATTTGCACTTACCTCAACAAGTGACTAGTCATTAGTGAGACTGCTAATCCCATAAATGGAAAGGATGTCTGATTCCAATTCCTCTCAGTAAACAGATGTGCATTGCCAAGCCAATTCCAGGAAGCTTTACAAAGGGTTTAATGTTGCATGAGCTTGCTCAGGTAAGGAGACATTAAAATAAACCTTCAGTTTTTCTTCAATAGAAATAGTTTGATTCACATTGTATTTACTTTTTCAATGTTAGCAAACCTTAGAGAAAAGCAGATCATCTGGAAACTTATTTTGTTCAGGCTGTCAGAGATAGAAAATCTACATTACACAAAGAGCAAGATCTTGAGGAAAATGACCCTTAATATGAACAACTATTTCATATACCAATTAATTAACTTCAGTTTTCCCCTTAATAGACGTTGCAGGTGTTGCATAAATTCTTCATTATCTACATTATGGTGATGCTTTCATAGTGTAAACATATGTCATAATTTATCAAGATGGTACATTTTAAATATGTGTACTTTATGTTTAAATAAACATGTAAAAATATGTACACTGTATTTTTGGTTTGTTTTTAAACAGCAAAACTCAATTTCCTCAAAAATCCTATAGAAAGTTTGATGTATACATAGATATACACATAAATTTTATGGATTTAAGTAGGGATGCCCATGCAACTTCTTCCTTTCCCTTTGCTTATGATCTCTGAGACGACCCTAATGAAGCCAACATCCTTCAGACTCAGGGTAGAAAGCCAATATATTATGTTGCTCTGTTCATAGAAGGCATAAAATACAATTTTTCATAAAAATATTTTCAATAATATATTGAATAAGAAGTTAAGGTTTTGAGATATAAAGGCCTAAACATTAACTCTGCCCAAATAGTTACTTATAAACATCACCTTTTTATAGTACCTAATGTATTACTACTATGGTCCTCAGAATTTCTTCCTGAAAATCCATAAATTTCTTAAGTCCTCTGTAAAATGTGACTTTTATTTACAGAAGAGAAGCCAAAGCTTTTGAGAAATCATGTGACTTTTCCCAGTCATTTGGGTAGTAAAGGATAAAGCAAAGATTCAACCCTTATCTATCTCCTCCAAGTTCCCTTATGACTTGTGTGTATATGAAGATATCCTAGACGTTCAAAGACTTCAAAATACTGACTCATAGAACATCAGAGTTGAAAGAAATATTAGAAATAATTATATTAAATCTCTTTAATAAATAAATTGGAGGCAGACAAAATGTCTACTCTGAGGTCTTACTTGTTATGATGGAACTCTTTGGATTCTCTCCACTCAACCTACCTTTCATTATCAAAAAGACCTATCTGCTTAGACCTTGCAAATGGGTATAAAAAATAATGAAAGTGTGTGAGTTAGAAGCTACTTGATTATTTTGTTTTATTTTTGTTGTGTGTTTAGTCTTCAGTAGAGTTGATTTCCTGAAACAGGAATATGAGACTGGAAAGGTTCGCTATTCTTTTCGATTCTCAGGTTTCCTCTTATTCTCTAGATCATCATTTCTCCCTTCACTGCTACTGAAAAATTGTTTAATTGGAGACATTTTTTTTTTAGTTGATGACAACAGAGCAATGGCTACAAAGAGTTTTGGAAAAATTAAGTCAAGCCTATAATTCTATGCTAAATGATAGAGTAGGTTAACAAGATAAAAATATTTTCAGATTTTAAGGGCTCAGAAAGTTTATTAACCATCAGCATGCCTGAAAGACTATATTGAGTTTCCATATTGGTCCTTGTTCCAATCTAAATTCACTTATTGCAAAAATGTACATCTGATAGACATTCTCAAATGCCAATATTTGTGATAATATTACTCATGTTTTAATCTATATTTCTCCATCACATTAAATAGAGTTAAATAACACAAAGAAATGCATTCACACATAAATACATACACACACTATCACACATACAGCTTGTGTACGCATGAACAAATATTCTCTGTAACAAATATAATTGTCAGTACTACTTTAGAGTGTTTTAAGTTGTTATTTCATACTGATCTCTACTATTGATTAATTCACTGGGACAGATGTATTTTTGATGTAGAAAAAAACTGAATGATTCAGGACAAGTTCAGATCCATTTTACCGAAAGTTAAAGATCATTTTAGGGGCTCCTGGGTGGCTCAGTGGGTGGAGCGTTCAACTGCGGCTCAGGTCATGATGTCACGGTTCATGAGTTTGAGCCCCACAATGGGTTCTGCTCTGACAGTATGAAGCCTGCTGGGGATACTCTCTCCTTCTCCTCTCTCTCTGCCCCTCCCCCAATCATTCTCTCTCTCTCTCTCTCTCTCTCTCTCTCTCTGTCTCTAAATAGATAAATAAACTTAAAATGAAATGAAATACTCTGTCTCCTTTAAAATTATATCATTCGTTATTCCTTTTTCTACTTTGACCAAGTCAATATAGAAATGCAGCCTTTAAACAAAGATATGGTGCAATATAATCAAGTGGAGTTTTTACAGGGCACATGCTGGCTTCTCAAAATATTGATCTCCAAAAGTAAATGGAACAACACATTGATCTAGGAAGAACAAAAAGCAGGCAGAAGCCAGATAATGGGCGAGGTACTCTTCTTCACAAAGAATAGAGCACATCTTGCAGAGACAATTGAAGGAAGACTAGAAAGGTGAAGGTGTGGAGAGATTTTAAAGTGAAATGAAGGGAATTTTTAGAAAATAAATCTTACTTTAAAAGTACAAGGTGAAGCCAACAGCAGAGAATAGAGTTTTGAGGAGAGTCCCAGAGAAAGGAAAAGCACATTATGGTGGAGTTTAGTTCTGGCTTATGTCTAAACAGAGGGGATTTGAGGAAGTCACCCAATCTTACTAGGTCAGTTTTCTCATATGTTCATTAAAAAGCTGGTCTGTTCCAGTGACAATCATGTTCTATTCATAAAACTGGCCCCAAATTCAACTCCTGGAGTTTATCTTGGGCAGAATCTATGGGATCAAACAATTTATAAAGTTCTTTCCAATTGTAAATTACCAGTATATTTACTAAGATAAGTTGTATTAGGATTACTAAATCAAGGAGTATCTCAGGTCACTTTGATGACAAGAAAATATAATAAATTGACTTTACAAAAAGGAATGAAAGTGTACAGTGGTGCTTAACCTGGATACACTATTTTGATAGATGGTACCACCATCCACAAATTCACAAAGTCCATAAATCTGGGAATCATTCCAATCTTTTTCCTTTGACTCTTTCCTCTTTCCCTATTACCACTAAACACTCACAGGTAATCAGTGTCCAACTCCTGACAAGTTTACCATTACCACTAAAATCTGCCCCCAAACCAAACAACTAATGTTCAGTTCCTCCTGCCTCCAATCTTACAATCTACTTCATTCTCTCTACTATTAAGACAGACAGAGATAAATCTT
Source organism: Neofelis nebulosa (assembly GCF_028018385.1). Classification (NCBI taxonomy): domain Eukaryota; kingdom Metazoa; phylum Chordata; class Mammalia; order Carnivora; family Felidae; genus Neofelis; species Neofelis nebulosa. Next base: position 32,108,960 of record NC_080785.1, read on the forward strand.
AAAGTCAAATTGGACCTCACAAACACTAGCATAAAACTTCTAGCGTTCCTCATTTTGTAGAGTCACACTGCCCAATATGGTAATGCCAAATCACATATGACTACAGAGTACTCAAAATTGGGCTAGCCCAAATTAAGAATATCTGTGACTATAAAATCTATCCCACATTTCTAACACTTTGTAGAAATAAAAAAGTAAAAATGCCTTTTATTTTGTATTTTGATTATTGATTTGCTAATATTCTGGATATATCGGTTTAAATAAGCATATTATTACAATAATTTCACCTACTTTTTAATGTTTCTACTAGAAAATTTAAAATTGCGTATGTGTCTTATGTAATATTTCTATTGGACATATTCTATTGGACAGTGTTTTTTTACAAATGATAACAGGATTTGGGGACCAAATAAAAGTCACAAATGTAGTACATCTTGCTCAAAAAGGACAAAAAAAAATGCTCTTAAAGGTACTAAAACTTCTTTTCTTCCATGGCCTCTCTCTCAACTTGTTATGGATTTCCTTAGTTGCTATTTAATATTGCATTTCCTTCAGCATATACAAGTGTTGTGCAAGGGCATTGCTGGACAAAGAGAAATGCAGACCCTCATGACTCAGCTCAGCTGCTACCCACCAGCTACTGGGTTACCTCTTCTTACTGCACTGGTTAGACATCCCTGAAATTGGTTGGGTCTTCTAGAGGATGGTTGTCAATCTGTGAATTATGGTTGATTGGTATGACAAGAAATAATTTCACCGGTTTTAATGATAGCATTTCGGTAAAATAAAATAGAATATATCAGGAAGAAAGAGTAAATAAAATGTTAGGGTACATAGAAATTAGTGAAATGTAAGTATTATTTTGAATATGTGTGTGTATGTGTGTGTAAGAGGTCATATAATAAAATCTATATTTTCCACAAGTGGTGGTCAAAAAAGTTTGAAAACACTCAAGTTACCACATAAATGGCTTTATAATTCTGACCCTGCCTGTACTTCTATTCTAAAATCTTAAATATCAGCCATAGTTTCCTGCACATTTTATAAACCATTCTTTCCAAGAATAATTCTACATGCTGATTTTGTCTCCTCATATACCCCAGTCGGTCTGGCAAAATCTTACTCTCTTTTTTTATTCTTAGTTAAAATACCATCATCTCTGTGAACCCTTCCCACAACTCCTTTATACTTCCCTCCCCTTACTGTTTTGATCTAGAGTTTGGGTAGATCTCTAATAACTGGAAAGAGGTGATAGCAAGACAATCTCTAAAAACTTGAAAGGTGGCAGGCAAATAGCATCTTTGACCAAATATTGTCACACATACATTTATTAGCAAGTAGGAACCAAACCTAATACAAACTATTGTGTGGGCTTAGGGTATCTTGGCATTGGGGTTTTTCAAAACACTGTTAATGAAAAATTACATAAGGCAAATGTGACTACATTTTGGGGGCAGGTTTTGGAAACCAAAACTCTGTGGACTAAGTCCTTTAACAATCTAACTGGAGATTGATGCCTGAATATATTACATATAAGGCCAACTAGATTCTTAGACCCATTTCCCCATGCTAGGGAAAAGTGAGGGTATCTCTCAAATATCTTAGGTGGGACACACACACACACACACACACACACACACACACACACACACAATGTACTAAATTCTTAAGAAAGCCAATTGCTAATTTTCATTAGCTAACTAGTCATTAATTTCACCAACACAAATCTAACTGTAGTAAAGTCACTGGTGTAGATTAAATAAAGATAACTGAAGCATGTAGCAGCTGTGTGTGGAGATCATTCCGATTAAAATTAATCTGGATTGTGAATTATTGATTAGGTAGAACCATACTTAAGCAGTAAACCACCATGTACATAATGATCTATGGATAAATTATTTTTGAGTTAATGGAATATAATACAAAACTAGAAAGTATGGCTATAGTCAACGTGGCTTGACTGTTGGAGGTCAATTATAATGTGTTTTAAAATTAGTTCAGGTCACAGGTATACTAGTACCAATAGATATGAAAGTCCAAAACATGGAAGAATTCTGATGATTAGTATACCAATAATCTCTCTCTCACCCCCACATGTATATCTATATATCATATATCTATATCTATCTATATCTATATCATCTATATCTATCTATCTATCTATCTATCTATCTATAACTTAAAGATCACAGATTTTTTTTTTTCTGAAAGTTCTTCAGACTATTAAAACCTGTGCTCTACCTTTAGGAAAATTAAATTGTCTCTCTTCTATGCACCCAAAATGTTAGGATTATTCCATGATTGAAACTTATTGTTAGTGAAAGAGAGGAACACAGTGTTTTTTCCTCATTTTTGATTAAGTCCACAACAGTATACATGTTTTCATACCAAAATGAGTGTGAGTTGAAATCCCATCCTTAAATGAAAAATTACTAAGTTTTCTAGAGACTTTTTCTATGCTTCATGGACCCCAGGGCATTATCATAGATTTATGAAGTCAGATAAAGTGAAAGTGGAGTGATTGGTAAATAATTTTATTTGGAGAGAATCCCTACCCTAATTAGAATCCCTACCCCACCCCACTTTTTATGAGCAAAGAGAAGGTACTTCTCTATAATTCTAAAGCTAGTGAAATTTATGGAAGGAGCAGGGAGACCTTCAACATACCTGAAGTGTTCCCTGTCTTTCAGACACACCTAAGTTAGTATCTCATAACTGTGAAAATCAAAGTAGACAGAAAACTAGGAACTTCTGGAAGACAAAAGAAGGGCTCTTTGAAGTAAAGCCAGAGAGTGAGGGTTTTGCTTTTCTGGAATTGGCCTGGTCACCCAGAGTTTGTCAGGGAAAGGGCAAAGGAGAAGTGAACATTTCCTATGCACCAGATGTGGATGCAATGAGATAGGGTCATGGAATTGGTGGAGGTGGACAAAAAGAATTCAGAGTAAGAGCCTGGAAATGTGATCCTTAATGTGCAGGGGCCACAGAAAGAGCCTGAAAAGGCCACCCAAAGTAGTTACTCTTCAGCCAAGGTTAAAGGAATTTCTAGAGGAAAAAACAACGTCAGAAACTTTTGAAGAACTTAGAGATAGTGAAAGTTGACTTCCCCAAGAGTCAGGAGCATTCAAGGAAGCTGTTTAATTTTTTTAACATTTATTTATTTTTGAGAGACAGAGAGAGACAGAGAACAAGTGGGGGAATAGCAGAGAGAGGGAGACACAGAATCCAAAGCAGGTTCCAGGCTTTGACATGTCAACACAGAGTCTGACACAGGACTTGAACTCACAAACTGCAAGATCACGACCTGAGCTGAAGTTGAAGGCTTAACTGACTGAGCCACCCAGGCACCCCTAAAGAGGCTGTTTCAAATGTCTCCATGTTTTAAATGAAACTTTGGTTCAATATTACTTATCATCAGAGAAAAATGAATCTAAGCCACAATGAGATACCACCTCATACCTGTCAGAATGGCTAAAATTAACAACTCAGGAAATTATTGATATTGGCAAGGATGTGGAGAAAGGGGAACACTTTTGTACTGTTGGTGGGAGTGCAAACTGGTATAGCCACTCTGAAATACAGCATGGAGATTCCTCAAAAAGTTAAAAATAGAACTACCCTACAACCCAGCAACTGCCCTACTAAATATTTATCCAAAGGACACTAAAATGCTGATTTGAAGGGGGCATATGCATCCCAAAGTTTACAGCAGCACTATCAACAAAAGCCAAATTATGGAAAGAGCCCAAATGTCCAACAACTGATGAATGGATAAAGAAGATGTCACACACACACACACACACACACACACACACAAATGGAATATTACGTGGCAATCCACAAGAATGAAATCATGCCATTTGAACAACAACATTGGAATTACAGTGATTATGCTACGTGAAATAAGTCAGTGAGAGAGATAAATATCATATGATTTCCCTCATATGTGGGATTTAAGAAACAAAACATAAACATAGGGGAAGGGAAGGAAAATAAAATAAAAACAGAGAGGGATGGGCACTGAGGAGGGCAATGGTTGGAATGAACACTGGTGTTACATGTAACTGATTAAACACTGGGTTGTAATCCAGAAACCAGTACTACACTGAATGCTAACTAACTTGAATTTAAACAAACAAACAAACTTTGGTCCATGTATCACTTTAATGAAGTAGAATTAATGTAGTATGACTAACCAATTTTTTTCTGGCTCACAACAAGAATTCAACAATGGCACAGGATTTTCTAAGATCATTCTATTAATTTTCTAGTGTTTCTCTGTTATTTGCAATGGCCAAAATGAGGGTGTACCCCTCAAGTCTTCCATCAAAAGAACCTGCTATGAGGAGTTAGTTAGCAGACATCCTGCAGCCTTGGTATCTGTCATAGCACTCATATTCAGATGTGCCCTCCCCAGACTCTTTCCAGAGTAAGGACTAAGAAGAGTCAGGTACTACATCTGGAATATTCATATCCATGTAGAACTTATTTTTTTACCTTTATTTTTAACTTTATTCATTTTTGATAGACACAGCATGAGCGGGGAAGGGGCAGAGAGAGAGGGAGACACAGAATCTGAAGTAGGCTCCAGGCTCTGAGCTGTCAGCACAGAGCCTGAAGCGGGGCTCAAACTCACAAACTGCGAGATCATGACCTGAGCCGAAGTCAGACGCTCAACCGACTGAGCCACCCAGGTGCCCCTCCATGTGGAACTTCTTTAGAGGGTATTCCTTGCTCTCGGGTTCCTAGAGCTGGATTGAAATGTTCTCAAAGCAGCACCACAAATTAGTTCTCTTTCTACTCAATTCTGCTTTCTTCCAACTCTCCACTCACAAACGCCATACCTCTCTGTTCACAAATGTTGCTCTCGTAGCTTGCTAGAAAATGGTTACTTCTAAATGTGAAGAAAGAAAAAAGCTCTAGACATTTTAAGCCTAAGTCTTAGTACTGATGAACCAAAATTCGAATTCTACTTGTAGGATACCTGTAGCTCTATTTATGTTCCTCAAATTATTTGAAATTGTCTTAATGTCAGTGTGATTGACCTCTCATGTTAATTGTAATGTGAGCAGAGACTGAAATATTTGGTCATTGTGATGATTACAAATCACACTTATGTTCACTGAAGGATACCATCTACTATCTATCTAGCCTCGATATATGTATACATGCACGTGTGTGGGGTACATACAGTGTGTGTAAAGTATGACCTGCATATACACAGATGAAAGTACTCAATACAAAATCTTAGTATCTGCTTCTCAAGTATTACTCAAGTTAAATAAGTGACATGTGGAAATGGTTACCTTTATTCTGCCTGTACCATCTGTGTAACCTTTGCTAGGCTGTTGTAAAATAAGTGACACTTTAAATTCATGGTAATGGGAACAGTTGCTTCCTGGTTTCATTGAAAGAAATGTCTTTATATCAATACGGTATTCCCTATATGTTCATTATTACTATTTAAAATCAACAATTTTACTGTTAACCATCCTGTATCTTACATATTTAATGTAACACCATTTAAATTGGTAAGGTCAGAACCTAGCACGGGGGACAGTGGAACAGTAAGCATGGAGATAAATCTTCTAGCATTACAGCTTCTAAAATAAGCACAATGTTATGCTAAAAATATTTAAAGGTGGCTGTGCACTGGAAATAACACAGTATAATGAAACAAAAGCCCCTGACTAGTCTGATTCAATAACACATTATTATAAGATATTATAAGATAAGAATTAAAACCAATGAGGGGCGCCTGGGTGGCTCAGTCGGTTGGGCGACCGACTTCGGCTCAGGTCACGATCTCGCGGTCCGTGAGTTCGAGCCCCGCGTCGGGCTCTGGGCTGATGGCTCAGAGCCTGGAGCCTGCTTCCGATTCTGTGTCTCCCTCTCTCTCTGCCCCTCTCCCGTTCATGCTCTGTCTCTCTCTGTCTCAAAACAAAAAAAAAACAAAAAAAAAACATTAAAACCAATGAAATAAGAAAACAAAACATAAATGCCACAGATAAAATTAATGAAGCCAAACCTAGTGCTCTGAGGTCAGAAAGATAAGACTGATCAAGGAAAACAGAGAAAAGAGAAAAATGACAATATTGGGAATTAAGGGGGAAGGTGGACTTCTATAGTTTTGATTGCCATTAAAAGAAAAACAAAGAAACACAGCACCAGAAAACATGAAATGCTTAGATACAAATATAACTGAATATATTCAAGATCTATATGCAAAAACATATTTAATACACTGACAAGAAGAATCAAAGAATACCTACATAAGCTAAGATGTACACTCTTTTCATGGGATAAATGATCAATTAAAAGGCCATTTTCTTCCTAAATCAATCCATCAGTTTTATTCAATCCCAGTAAAAATCCAAGAGGCTCTGCCCACACACCCCCCCCCCCCCGCCCCGCCACGCAGCCAACAAAGAAAACTGAACTGATCACAAAATTAAAACAGAGGAACTAAATTAGTCAACACAATTTTGAAACAGAAGAAATTATTTGGAGGATTCTCATGATTTAATTTCAAGAGTTGCCAGAAGCTACCATAAACAAGATAATGGGATATTGACAAAAGGAAGGGTACAATAATCAATGGAAAAAATTATAGTCCAAAACTATATGACTACATATATTGTCAATTGATTTTCAAAGAAGTTGTGAAGTAAACTGAATGGAGAAAGTATAGACTTTTCAACAAATTGCCCTGGAACATCTTGACTACACACACACACACACACACACACACACACAGTGAACATTGCAAATGCTTCACATCATATAAAAAAATAACAAAATGATTATAAACCTAAATATGAACTTAAAATCATACATCTTTCATAAGAAAAGATAGGAAAATATGTGATCTTGGCTTAGACAAAGATTTCTTAGGTATAATTAAAAAAGCACAATGAAAAATAAAAAGAAAAGCTGGACTATATCAAAATTAAAAACTTCAGCTCTTCAAAAGAAAATAAAAGAAAATAAAGAAATAAAGAAATAAAGAAAATAACAAGAAAATAAAAGACAAGCCACAGACTAGAAGAAAATATATTTTCAAAACACACAATTGATGAAGGACTTACATATGGAATATATAAAGAGTTAGCCAAATGCAATGTAAAGATTTAAACAGACAACTTCATGAAAGAAGATATATGGATTGCAAATAAGCAAATGAAAGATACTGCTTTCCATGGCCAAAGTCTAGGTTCTAAAATGATCTGGCCATTGGCAAACTATTCCATCTGCTTGCACCAGGTTCCTGTTGCCACATTGCTTCCAAAAACACTGGAGTAAGAATAATTTTCCCCCTCTGCTCCACTGATCCTTTCTCATTTTAAAAGATAAAACTGAATAAATAGTGACGTTATTAATCATAGGCTTAATGGATTTTCAGTATTCCTGAGTAGGAAAATATAAGGTGAAGTGTTTATTATTAGTAGTATAATTTCTTGGGCTTATACCAAACAAGTGTTCAAAATTCAAATTAAATACAATATTTCAGAATTTTCTTTCAGAAAATGCATGTTTGTCTTATTCAAGGAAAAAAAAATCAATCTCAATTCATTTTGGTTTAAACAAAGTTGATGGCACCTAAAGAATAGTATGATCTGGGAACATTCTGACTCTGCCAGGACTTCATCAGTGACATGAGAGATAAAGATTCATGAATGTTAATGGTAGATGCTAAAACAAATTCTTCTTCTCCCTGATTCAAAGATGGTGGTCAAACAACTTAGGAAATGAGGAACCATATTAAAATCATGTTAATAAAGAATCACTAACGCTGAGGAAGCAAAACATTTCAAAACTCAATAAAATTGAGTATTTGAAAACAGCTGTAAAACATTTCCTGAAAAGACTAAACCCAGGTCAATGACTTTGGACTTAGGAAAAAAAAGTGGAAAAAGCTACATTAGTATCAAGTAACATGTTCAAGCAAAGTAAGACGATAGATAATGTGTTAAATTAACTATTCAGTCACATGAATTTTATAACAGATCTTACTCCCCAAGAGTGTATTGATTATATAGGAATAGCGATAAATAAAACATTAATAATTGTTACTATGATTTAATATGTACTATTTCAAAATAAATTATTATATACAACTGGAGTAACTAAGTAACAAAATATCAGAAAATAGAACAACTCAATCTTGTATGCCATAAAAATGTAAGATGAAGTATTATTCATTCAAAATTTATAATACATAAATTTCTAAAATACGGAAACTGATCATAACAGTGTTTGATTTCAACATAAATTTTAAATTATTTACTGTATTTTTATCTCCAAAGTTTTTATTTGAAAATTTAAAAGAAATAAAAAATCATCCTAATGTTCTGGTTGTTTTATTTGCTAATAAAAAGTTGTTATGAATAAGATTTTCAACATCTAGGTTACACATTCAATGGGTACTCAGCATAATTTTACTTTTAAAACATAGTGAAGAGATATAGATTATTTTTCCTAACCAAAGCATTTATGCGTATAGCATAGAGTCTCTTACATTTGTGTGCATATTTTAAACTTGTGATTTTTCTGCATATACATGCTAAACTTTTGTAATTACCTGTTTTATTTTCTGGAAAAATCTACCTAGCATCAGTTTACTTCTTTATTTTATCAGCCTTTTTTCATTTCACAAATTTCTGACAGAACTGTGTTTAATTCTAGGTCAAGTCCTTTGCAAACTAAGACAAAATAGTCTTTACTATTTAATAGTTTGCTATCTAGAGAGGGGAGAAAGAAACATTTAAAAAAGAAAAAAATATATATATATACACTGTGAAAAGTTGTTTTATGAAGTGACAGATGTTTGACATCCACATATTTGAATAATTTGTCATACTTAAGCCATTCATTGAAAAAGAAATAGGGGCTCCTGGATGGTTCAGTTGGTTGAGTGTCCCACTTTTGATTTTGTCTCAGGTCATGATCCCAGGGTTGTGGGACTGAACCTTGCCTCAGGGCTTAAGATTCTCTCTCTCTGTCTCACTCTCTCTCACCCTCTCTTTCTCTCAAATAAAAATTAAAAAAAAGAAAACATAAAAAATGAAATAGAATACTACTCAAAGAATAAATTCACCCAATCAAGTCTAAACGATAACTCCAATGGTAGTCAGAATTAAGCTCTATATTTAGAACGAAGGCTAAATGAAATTATAGTAAGCAGTATAAATGTTTTAAAAGTAACTTGAAATACTATACAGCTTCCAAATTACTAGAATGGGACACAAAAGGAAAAGGGCAGTCTAGATTCTCCATGAGAGAAAAACAATGGAGAAGATGCAGAATCAATAATATTATAAATAAAATACTATTTAACTGAGTATAAAAGAAAATGAGTTAAAATCCTATAAAAAATAAAACTCCTCTCTTAATCCTTGAAGAACTAAAAATTGACATGAAAATACACAGAGAACAATGATAATAAAACAACTATGTAGTAGGACCTATGAAATCACACTAAATCATTTAATGGAAAATTCACTGCTTTAAATTGTCACTTTACTAGGTAAGAAATTAACATGAAAGGATTAAGAAGGATATCTATCAGCATCCTTCACCATATTAACAAATGAAAGGAAAAATCAGTTATACAACCACATCCATGAAATTACTGCAAATTTAAAGGACCATTTTGTTTCTAAGTTTTGGGAGGGGAGTGGAGAAACAGGCAGAAAAAGAATCCCAAGCAGACTCCACACTACTGGTGCAGGGCTCAACACAGGGCTGGATCTCACCACCCATGAGTATGTGAACTGAGCTGAAATCAAGAGTTGGATGCTTTATCCGACTGAGCCACCCAGGTGCCCGTAATTTTTTAACAAGAATTACTAGCAACTACTTGGAATGAATTATAAGTTTTGATTTCTTCTCCTCTGTTTACTTCTTTTATAATTTTCTATTTTCATTTTCTTAAATTCATTTTGTTGCATTGAAGTACCTCCGTATATTTTTTCAGGAATATTCACAGTTAAAAAGCTTTCTTAGGGGCGCCTGGGTGGCGCAGTCGGTTAAGCGTCCGACTTCAGCCAGGTCACGATCTCGCGGTCCGTGAGTTCGAGCCCCGCGTCAGGCTCTGGGCTGATGGCTCGGAGCCTGGAGCCTGTTTCCGATTCTGTGTCTCCCTCTCTCTCTGCCCCTCCCCCGTTCATGCTCTGTCTCTCTCTGTCCCAAAAATAAAAATAAAAAACGTTGAAAAAAAAATTTAAAAAAAAAAAAAAAAAAAAAAGCTTTCTTAGTCTTTGAAAACCTGAATATTTCCATCTTCTTAGTTCACTGAATTATTTAGTATAGAATTATAAAATCAACTTTTATCTCCCAAAAGAAAGAGTTGTACCTATTGCTCTGTTGTTACAAGCAATACATTGATCATTTAAAAAGACTAAAATAGGGGCTCCTGGGTGGCTCAGTCAGTTAAGAGTCTGACTTCTGATTGGGTCATGATATCACTGTTCTTGGGTTCGAGCCCCATGTTGCCCTCTGGCTCTGTGCTGACAGCTCAGAGCCTGGAGCCTGCTTCAGATTCTGTGTCTCCTTCTGTCTCTGTCCCTCCCTCACTCATGCTCTGTCTCTGTCTCTCAAAAATAAATAAATGTAAAAAAATTAAAATAAATAAGAAGACTGAGATATATACACATATACATATACATATATATTAATGTGTGTGTGTGTGTGTGTGTGTGTGTATATATATACACACACACACACACACACACACACTAATTAATCATTGTGATTTGCTATAGTGATTTTAGATGGTATTGTAAGAATAAAAAAGTTTTCTTCTGTTCTTAGTTTGCTAAGAGTTTCTTTGGTCATGTTATATTTTTATTATTTCTTGATTTATCGGTATTTAAAGAATACTGAGGTATAACATAAAGTGTTATGTTAGCTTCAGGTACATGATATAATGATTCAGCAATTTTATACATTATTCAGTGCTCACCATGATAAATGTATTCCTAATTCCATTTATTTATTTCATTCATCTCTCACTCTCCTCTCGCCTGGCAACCACAAGTTTTTTCTCTGTATTTAAATTCTGTTTTTGTTTTCTTCATCTTTTTTTTGTATGTTTGCTTATTTTATTTCTTAAATCCCACATAAAAGTGAAGTCATATGGTATTTGTCTGTCTCCATCTGACTTATTTCACTTAGCATTTCACTTATCATTAAACCCTCCAGATCCATCCATGTTGTTGCAAATGGCAAGGTCTCATTCGCTTTTTGTGGCTGAAAAATATTTCACTATATACACACACACACATGCACATACACACACACCCTATCCTTTCATTTGTTGATGAAACTCCATACTGTTTTACACAGTGGCTGCACCAATTTGCATTCCCACCAACAGTGCACAAGTGTTCCTTTATCTATACATCTTTGCCAACAGTTGTTATTTCTTGTCTTGTTTATCTTAGTCATTACGACACATGTGGGGTGGTATCTCACTGTGGGTTTGGTTTGCATTTCCCTGATGATAAGTGATGGTAAGGATCTTTTCATGTGTCTGTTGGCCACTTGTATGTCTTCTTTGAAAAATGTCTATTCAGATCCTTTGCCCCATTTTTAACCAGAATATTTGTGCTTGGTGTTGAGTTATATAAATTACTTATATATTTTAGATATTAACCCATTATTGGATATATTCTTTGCAAATATCTTCTCCCATTCAACAGGTCCCTTTGTCTTTTTGTTGATGGTTTTTCTCACTGTGAAAAATATTTTTATTTTGGTATAGTCCCAATAGTTTATTTCTGCTTGAGAAGATACATCTAGAAAAATGTTTCTATGGCTGATGTCAAAGAAATCACTGCCTATGTTTTCTTCTAGGAGTTTTTTTTATTATTTTTTTAAACATTTATTCATTTTGGAGAGTGAGAGAGACAGAGCATGAGCAGGGGAGGGGCAGAGAGAGAGGGAGACAGAATCTGTAAGTTATTTCAACTGTAGTTTAAAGAATTACTATTAATTTTATATAATCTGCTTACCTAAGTAAAATCATTATTTCTATTACTCAGAAGTCTCTATTAATAGTCCACAGACTTATAAGGAGGTGAATCAGAACACAAATTATTTTGTGTAAGGGTGATACCTTGTATGCAAAGGGAGACTGAAATTGAGAGATGCCTTATTTTGCTTCTGATCTGCTTGGTCAGACAAAACATCTGTTTCAATTAAATTTTAAGAGAACTCTACCCGGTAAATGTTTGATTCTAGAGTTTTATTTATTCTATATTGGTCAATTATTTGTCTGATCTATTGTCCACAGAACATAAAAACATCCCTAGACCACTTCTGCTTTTTCCTTGAAAAAATAAGAGGCCCGCTGGAATTATAAATGCTGGGGCAGAAAAGATGACCACAAATAAGTAGTCTTAGGTGCAAACAGGTGTTAGAACTGCATGGGGTAAAACACTAGTTTTGACATAAGGAAGAGTGTTAAAAAGATCCTTTTTCAACTATTTTCGGATTGCTGTCTGGGATACCCTGACTGGTTTCAATCTCCCTGAAGGAGCCTGAATTTGACACTAGAATTTAAGTAACAGTAGAGGCTTGGCCCATTTATAGTCAATTGTAGGAACTGTGAATTACCGTGAAGTTCAAATATGCCTAGAAGGGGAGATTCAATGTTCAAAAATGAAGTCTGGTGGTCAATAATCATCTAAGAATGGTAAGCTGGTATACTGTGTTAAATGAACAAATCGGTAGAAAGAAGTGTTAAATCTAAGAGGTAATTCCAGATGTCATACATATCAAGTAGTTTTTGTTTGTTTTGTTTGTTTTTATGAATTAGGATCTCAAAGGTCTAAATTGTCTTCAAGGCTTCCTATTATAGGTTAATGTTTCCTGAGATTGTTGCCAGCTTCCATGCATAAGAGAAGGCTTGGAATATGTGTTTACTATTATATACCTTCCGAAGATGCTTGTGACTTCTTCCATTCTCTCAAGCTGCAAAATACCTCTCTGTCTTAATAAATGAGTTTCTGCGTATCCTTCCTATACCCAAGCTGATGATAGGGCCCTGTTCCCATTCTTCATCAACTTTATTTTAGGCAATAATCCTAGAATGACACAGGTGCCTCTCATTCACATTAACTTACCTTTCACTTGAGAGCCTATATACCTCCTTGTCTACTAGCATCGAAAATATTTCCCATAACTGTTCTGTTCTCAATGCTAGCTTAGCACTGAATCAGACTTGACAAATAATCTTTGTCCTTGAACATGACCTCACCTTTTTTTGGCTTTTTCCCAGGATCTAATTAATATTTATGTTCTGTCATTGTTTCAGATACCACTCCACTTGTGGATTTTTTTTTCATTCTTCACTGCTTTAATTTTGTGAAAAAAATAATTTCAAATATATATTAAACTTAAGCTGAATGAAAATTCTTAATGAAGGTGGCCTGGTGATTTTGTTTACAAAAACATGGCCACTGTTCCTTGGCCTTAAAATGTCAAAAAGGATACCTTAAATGGCTTTGTGTTTGCATGTGTCAGCACCAGAACATAGGGATTGACTCTGGCATCCACTGTCAGAAGTTCTTCAGCTACCAGAGTGTCAAGTCTCTTAAGCAGATCATTTCAAAGACATCACTTACACAAATTCTTCATCTCTGGATTTGCTTTGAGTCTTACATTTTCAGCATCATCTCCATTAAGTCACTGTGATGAAGTGCGTGTACAATTTGACATACATGGATCCATACAGAGAGCTGGAGAATATTGAAAAATATCAGCTTCATAGCCAGTTTCATCCTCAAACTCCAGAAGAGTAGCTGATTCTGGGTTTTCATGATCATCCAAGACAACTGGGGGGTAATTCTAGGCATTAGCCTCCTATGGGCAGTCAGAACTGTTTCCCCAGAATGAGGCACTCATCACAAGTTCTTTTCAGGGGTGAGATAACTGCCATACCATCATTCAACTGCCCTTTTTCTGGTTGTACTTTTTACAGTTCCCAAGTTCTACATTTACCAGTAGGATCCATGTACATTGCCTTTTCAAGCTTGACCCATTTTCCCTCTGAAATGAACTCCTTTGAAATAAAAGCCTGTTTGGTATATTGAGAATTGGTTCTTGGTTTTCCATTTTCAAATCAGTTAGTTTTCAGTGTCCTCAAGCAAGAAGTTCATGGCCAGGGTTTGGGGTAAAGGGAAGGTTATACCTTTGGAAAAGGGAATGAAAGAAGAAAAGACAAGTCCAAGGTAACAGTCTCAGAAGGTGCCAGTGTTTCACAGCCCCACCAAACCATTTCAGCCTTCTCTGCAATTTTAAGACAATAATTTGTGTTGTTTTCAGCCATTAAATTTACGGTGGTAGTTTGTTAAAGCAGCAATTGGAAACTAATGCAGATGGGAAAGGCCATCTTAAGAAGAAGAATCTGCAAAATCAAAGACTTGAGTCATGACCTTTTCAGAAAATGAGGGGGGTGTGGAGTGTTTTGAGTCCATATTCTGGTATAAGAAGGGCTGAGGAAGAGATTCATACCAATTGAGGTAGGAAAGGTTACTTAAAAACAAGACTAAGGTCTTCTGCATTTTTAAAGTAGATTTCTATCTTATAAAATAATTCTGGCAGTAATGAGAAGAAATACTGGAGGTATAAAGACCGAGAAGATTCTTATATTCACTATGATTTTACCATATTCTAGCCATATTAGCCTTTCACAAATGCTTAAAAGAACACAAAAGGAGGTAGATTTAGTTGAATCTAAAAATGTCCTCTACCATGCTTTTTTCTTTGTTCATAATGATTCCTTATTCTGTCTTCTTTTCTTGTAACAGTGAGCATAAAAAAAAAATCATTACAATATGAATAGCAGTATACTGTAATTTCTCCTAGGTAGCTTACCATACGGTACCTGTCTCTGTTATTTAATTTAACTTGATCTGTTGAAATTCAGGCTTGTAAGGGCTCATATGTCATACTCATTAAAATGTCATATTGTTTAAAGAATCTAATTCCAAAGAGATCTGCATACTTTAATAAAATAGGAAACATTTTTATGCTCTACAGCTAAGAGGTAAAAATTCAAAAAGTGCCCAATGAACAAAATAAAATGTATTTTACATAATATTGATCATTAGGTAGAACAATAGGCAAGTCATTTTGCCTATTCAAATCTTTGGTTTCATAATTCATTGTCCAGGAAAGTACAACTGATTTTGGATGAATACACTTAAATAACTAGAGCAATGTAATTTGGCATTTAATTTGCCTACCTATAACAATAAACAACTTAAAAAATAATTCACAATCCCAAAGGATACGAAAGTAAAGAACATTGCTGCTTATTCACCATTAATAATAAAACGTGCAAATTAGCACAAACTTGACCTATTATTTTATGCTATCTAAAGCATAAATTTTTTAAGTTATCTAATTTAAGAAATATTGCAGTGAAAATAGTATACATATTTTATTTATAACTGAAGAGTTCATTATTTTTACAATGTGAAATCTACATTTATTTTAAAAATCTTCTTTGAAAAATTCAGAAAACTGAGACAAAAGTTGCTTTTTAATTACCTAATATTTTAATTTTTTTTTAAGATTTAGCTTTAAATGCAGTTGTAGCTATACTGAAACAACATTTTGGAATTATTATTAGTTTGTTTTGTGAAACAAATGACCACTCTTGATTTTAGGCATAGCGTTATCACCTGTTTCACGTGTTCAGAGATTTCTCCTTATTTCCATCAATCTTGTGTATTTAATTAATACTGCTGAAGGTTATAAGAAATCCCTTGAAGATATTTTGGTATCCTCAGAATAGCAGACAGGGTAGTTGGAGGCACAGAGAAATTTGTGTGATCTGAGGTTTGATTTGTATCCAGTTGCTTAGGTTCTCTAAGTATCTGCTATTCAAAATAATAACTTATCTTTTTATATGGTATCTATATTACTAATTCAATTTTCTATTCTTACTAAACTGGCTAGAAAATTTAGAATACGCTAAAAATATTGTGTTAAGTAGAGGTACCTCCTGGTTTTGATATTCATGACTAGTGCTTCGCTTTTATTATGATGTGTACAATTAAATTTTGGTAAAGTTCATCATATTTAAGTGCTTTTCTTATAATCCAATTTCATTTAAATTTTTATTTGAAATATTTGCTCAAATTCATAAAATAGTTTTCATGTTTATTTTTTTAATTAGTCTCTGATGAAGGAAAATGAAGTATGCTTATTTTTTTTAATTGTGCACTATAATAAAGGTACAACTTTATAAAGTTGTATCTCCTATTTAAATTTGTGGACGTGAGATTACTGGGTTCAAAGGAAATACATTGATTAGTTGGATATTACCAAATTCCCTTCCTTAGGCATGTGGCATGCCTCAGTAATTCATAGGAGTGCTTTTTTCCTCACACAGCCTTACCACAGAGTGAACTGTAATATCTCTATATATGTATGTATGTATGTATGTATGTATGTATGTATGTATATATCTATCATCTGTCTACCTACCTATTGATCTACCTATATATCTCATAGTTTATCTAAATTTTGCCAGTCTTGTAAGTGAAAAATATCTCAGTGTAAATTTTACATTTCCCTTATATATGAAAAATTAAATAACTTTTCATGTATGCAAGGCCCTCTCTGCATTTTTTATAAATTTTGTTTATGTTTTTGCCTACTTTTTGGAGATTTTTTTAAGGCTTTATTTTTTAAATAGTTTTTGTTCACAAAATTGAAAGGAAAAATACCTTTGATCCACTGTATTGTCTTTGCTTCTTTGTGAAACAGTAGTTAACTATATTTATGGTGCTCTTTTTCTAAGCTCTAAAGTCTGTTCTAATTTTATTTATCTGTTCTTCCAAAAATACCACACTCTCTTGATTACTGTAGCTTTTTAAAAAAAATTTTTTACATTTATTTATTTTCGAGAGACAGAGACAGAGAAGGGGCAGAGACAGAGGGAAAGAGAGATTCTGAAGCAGACTCCAGGCTCTGAGCTGTCAGCACAGAGCCCGACACAGGGCTTGAACTCATGAACAGCGAGATCATGACCTGAGCCGAAGTTGGATGCTTAACCAGCTGAGCCACCCAGGAGCCCCTTACCTTAGTCCTCTATCTGTTCTTCTCCTTCAATATCATGTTGGCTATTTTGGTTCCTTTGCTTCTCCATACAATCTTTAGAATCATTTTTTTTTATATCCGCAAAACAATTTTCTGATATTCTGACTGGGATTGCATTAAATTTATAGATCAAGTTTGGAAAAACCGGCATCTTGACATTATTGTGTATGCTTATCCATGAACGTGCAATATATCTCTATAGTTCTTTGATTTCCTTCATCAGAGCTTTTTGGGTTTTCCTTATATTGATTTTATATATATTTTGTTAGACTTATTCATAGTATATCATTTTTGGTGCAAATGGTGTTGCTTTTAATTTCAAATTGCACTTGTTCATTGATGGCATATAGAAAAATATATTTTTTAAATATTTCTTTATTTTTGAGATAGAGAAAAAATCATGAGTGGAGGAGGGGCAGAGAGAGAGGGAGAGAAAGAACCTGAAGCAGGTCCCACACTCAGTGTGGAACCTGATGCAGGACTCAATTTTATGACTGTGAGATCATGACCTGAGCTGAAATTGAGTCAATTGCTTAACTGACTGAGCCGCCCAGGCACCCACTATAGAAAAATATTTTGCATATTAACTTTGTATACTGAAACCTTACTGTAATAGCTTACTAACTTGAGGGTTTTTTTGTCATTTTTTTTCATATTTCTACATAGACAATCATGTCACTACAAAGACAGTTTTATGTCTTCCTGTTAAATCAGTATACCATTTGTTTCCTTTTCTTGTCTTACTGCACTAGCAGGAACACTGAATTTCTCAGCATTAATTATGATGTTAGCTATAGGTTTTTTGTAGATAAACTTTATCAGGTTGAGGAAGGTATGCCTCTCTTCCTTGTTTACTAAGAGTAATGTTCATGAACAGCTGTTAGTTCTGTCAAATAATTCTTCTGCATATATTGATATGATCATGTGATTTTTCTTTTCATTTAGTTGATGTTAAGGATCGCAGTTATGGATTTTCAGATATCGAACCAGCCTTACATATCTAGGATAAATTCCATTTGGTCATGGTGTAAAATTCTTTTTACATATTGTTGGATTCCATTTGTTAATATTTTGTTGAGAATTTTTACATCCTTGTTCATGACAGATATTGACTTAGAGTTTTATTATAGTGTGTTTTTGTCTGCTTTTGGTATCAGAGTAATGTTAGCCTCAAACAATGAGATCGATGTAGTACCTCTGCTTCTATTTCCTGAAAGAGATTGTAGAGAATTGGTATAATTCCTTAATTTTTTGGTAGAATTCACTAATGAAACAATCTGGATCCAGTGCTTTCTGTTTTGGACTTTTGAATTGGCTAACAGTCAACAATGTGTTGAATATTAACGTGAAGAGTAGGATACCCTTTACTTTTCCTTTTTTTTAATGTTATTGGAAATATCACTCATGTTACTGCATTTAGCAAGATTCTGGTTTTAGGGTTAAGATTATATAAATTACATAATTATGTGGGTTATGTTAAAAATTAAATATCAAATATTATTTTCTTGAGTTTTTTTTTCCTCAACCAGGAACATTTATAAATTGAGCAAATGTCTTTCCATCATCTCTGGAAACAACTAGATAATTCTCTCCTTAGATCTGTTAATATAGTGTGTAAAAAGAGTTAACATAGCAGACCAAATTGCTATTCTTTGAAAAACCTGCCTATAAATGTGACCCTTGCTGGCATCTAGGAACTTGGATTTTGGGAGGATCACCATTGATTTAATGGATGAGTGGTTCACTGCCTAAATTCTCTGCACAAGCATTAGGGTTTACATTAACTCCTTTATTTTCATCTAGGAGTCTAGAATTTTGATAAATGCTGGACAGAATGCACATGTGTAACCAGCCTGTCTAGGAAACCCTGGATACTAAGTCCCTGATGAGCTTTCCTGATCGACAAGATTTCACAAACATTGTCAAAACTTGTTGCTGAGGGAATTAAGTATGGCCTGTGTGAGTCCACTGCAAGAGAAGTCTTGGAAACTTGTACCTGTTTTCATCTAGAGTTTTTTTCATATGCCTTTCTCCTTTGCTGATTTTCTTTCTATCCTCTTACTGTAATAAATCATTGATGGTGCTGCTATAAACATCGGAGTACATGTGCCCCTATGAATCAGGGAATTACAGTTTTCCACAGTTTTCCATACAGTTTTCCACAGTGCCTGCACCTAGAGTAGGGTCAATTTTGAAATCATAGTTTCCTAGAAAGTTCCCATTTCATCTTTCAAATATTTTGCAGAAAAATGTTAAGATTTTTAAAAATATGTATTCAATTTTCATTATTACTCCCCTCTTATCCTTTCTGATTACTTATGTTTTCTTTATCTAGTTATTGGTATTTTTTGTGAAAATTTTCTAAAAAATATAATTTTTATCTAGTAATTTTATATCAGCTGTCTTATCTCTACATTGTTGATTTTTTCTTTTCTTTTCTTTTCTTTTCTTTTCTACATTTTTAAATTTTTGCTTCATTCTTGACTCTTTTTGTTTCTCTTGTTTTTCTATCATCATACTATTTTTGATCTAGGAATTTCATTTACTTACACTTTTAATATTTATTAATGAAAGGGTTTAAGATTTTCATATATTATGTTATAGAATGCTTCCATCCTCATTAATTTTTGGAAAAATAATTAATTTTAGATCATATTTTACTTTTCATTAAAGAGTTTAAAAGATAGAAACGTTACAGAAATAACGGAGATATAGTTTACATACAATTATAATACATTACAAACATTAAAAAGCTCACTTGTTTTAAATCTCTAGATTAACCATGAACAGCTGCAACAATTGTGCAGTTTAATAGCTATAAATAGTCTTCACCTTTCACTAGAAAACTTCCTAAAACAGAATATGAAGCAGCTTGAAACTAATGGGAAAATCATGTTTTTGAAATAGAGCATCTTGACTTTCCTATTTCTACCTGATAGAGGCCAAAGAACTTCAATAGTTCACAGGCTATGCTGAGACAAATTAGAAAGAAACATAAAATAGAGATATTTGTGTAGAGTACATTGCCCAGAGATGCAACAAATTGGTCTTTCTAAAAATGATATGGTGCAATGGAGACAGCTAAGAGCTTGTTAGCAATTCCTACAGGTCTCAAGGGGTTTAAACTGTTCAGAAACAGAACAGAACATGGTTCAGTATATTTTCACAGACATTCGAAAGTTTTTGCAAAAGTCACTCTGGAAATCTTCAGGGAAAAACATACTTTGCTACTGTTTCCTGATAACTTTCTCTATCCTCAGAATAATCCTCAAAACCATCTTGGATTGGCCCCCATAGCCCATGAATCTGGCAATATTGATGGGAGCCATGTCATTCGGACAGCTTGACCCGACTGAAGCCATGTTAGTGGGTAAGAGTGTTTGTCACTTTTTAATTATGGTAGGCAAGTTTCCTGAAGTGACACTCATTGTGAAATATGTTCTGCATATTTTTGTCTTATTTTTTCTTTTTGTTACTTATCTGCATAGAAGCATCTAGTATTTAATGATGATTCTTATATTTATATCTCTTATATTTCTCTAGCCTCTTGATTCCCCCTATGAATGTATTCTCCCACATCATCTACTTCCTTATATGATCATTAAAAAAACGTTTCATTAGTTATTCCATGTAGTTTCCCCTCAGTAATTGATTAATCTTGTAAATCTTCCTGGTCAAGGCACCACCCTCTCTCACCTAAATTATTTTAATAGCTTCCTAACGGGCCTTTCTGATTTGTTCCCCTAGAGTCTATTCTTAACATGACAGCCACCATGATGATAAACAGTGTCCCTCCTTTGTTGAAATACTTCCAATATAATGGCTTCTTGTATCTCTAAGAGATAAAGCCAAATTATTTAAAATGACCACCAAAATCCAACATGTTCTCTCTCTATATAGCCTTTCTCTCTAATATCTCCCTGACTTTACCTCCTACCACTTCTCTTCTTCTTTAGCATTTCACATTCCCTGGATGCAGTCCTAGAGGTATTACATTGAGTTTGCTGCCTGTTTCTTCAAAGCTTTTCCTCAAGGCAACGGAAATGGAGAAAGAGTTTGTGAGATTCTTATAGAAAGTATATTATAGTTCCACTTAAAACATTGTGAATATTTAGTCATTTTTAGGGACTCTTTTTTCTCTTAATAAGTAACAGAAAATTTAAAATGTAGTTTCAGAAAAAAAAAATATCGAGATCAGAAATCTCTGTTCACTTACAATTGTGGATAGTTATTTAAAGCATATATTTAAATTTCCATTACTAAACTTAGACTTTACAGTTATCACCTTGCAGTCAAAAGCTGCTAAATTATATTAGCCTACCAAGATAAACCAGTTAACTAAAATAAATTTTGTCAAGGTTAATATTTTATTTGAAAAAACTATGCTACAAATGACTCTTTCATAGTAAATATTATTATGTTTGTCCATATTTCCAGGCCTTTTTAAAAGATATACAGAAGCATTTCCAATAACTTATAAACTCATGGAATTTTAAAATCTCTTCAGAAAACAATTTTAAAGAAAAGGGGGCAAGTGATTTTGGGGAAACATTTTTATTGAGTCTTAGATTATATTATCTTGCTCAATTATTATAAAATCAATGTATTTTAACTCCTTTTAAGGGAAACTGAGTCTCAGAAAGGCAAAATGGTTCTTTCAATGCTATACAGCAAATATGTCTCAGAATTGGGGCTTAAATAATTTGTCTCTAACTATAAACATTCTGCTCTTCTCACTGTGCCACCCCATGGTCTCTTAGCCAATCGTAACTACTTTTTATATAATGACAACAAACATGTATTCATTGGTTTTAAAATCTTTACATATCAGAAAAAATCTATAATATCTGATAACATATTAAATTGAATTTGTTAAAATAATAAGGCATTTAAATATACACTATGATATATTATGTAGATATTTTAAGTGTAGCATTTTTTTCTTAAAGGAAAATTTTGGCAATTAGGATAATTTTAGAAAAAGGCAATATTCTTTTCCTGGCGTATAATTTATATAAAGTAAAACTCATTACTTTTGAGGTAGCTCTGTAAGTCTTGGTAAAAGTACGCAGAAGTGTAGTTATCACTTCAGTGAAGATACAGAACCCTTCTATCACTCCAAAATATTGCATCCTGCCTCTCTGTTTCAATCCCTACACCCACCTCTAACTACTAATAATCACTGATCTGTTTTTATGTGTTTTTGTTGTTGTTCATACTGTTTTTCCTTTTCCAGAATATCATATAGTTGGAATCATGTTAAAGTAGCCTGTTGAATATGGCTTTTTCACTAGCATAATGCATTCGAAATTTATCTATGCTGTTGCATCTATCAAGGTGTTGTTCTTTATCATTGCTGAATAAATACTTCATTATATGGATACATCACATTTGCTTATTCATTTACTTTTTCCTTCCATAATTTGGCAATAATGAGTCTAACTACTATAAATTTTCTGGGAAGATTTTTGCTTGAACATTAAGTTTCATTTATGTTGGATAAATACCTAAAAAAGGGATTGCTGGATTGTATGTAAATGTTGCTTAAATTTATATGAATCTGCCAAACCACTTCTAGAGTGGTTGCACTGTAAAAGTAAATTTAATATTGTATTATGACTGTACCTGTTCAACAACTGAATTTCCTAATACTAGTACCATATTTTAATCTACTATGAAAATCTATGTTCTAGAAAAATTCAGCAATTTACCCTAAATATTTTCCACTTAGTCAAGTTGACTTCACAGTATTTGGACTTGTATCTTAATAGTGGAGACTTCAGATAATAATAAATAACAAACTAGTAGTAAGTTGAAATATTTTTTAAATGAATGTGTTCAGTAATTTTCTCATTTATATGATTAATATGTACTTCAAAAATTCTAATTAATTCCAATATTAAAGTATTATAAATTAAACCTAAATCTTTTGAATAATTAGAGCAACTATATTAAAGCTGGAATTCAGAAAACTTTCTTTTAGAATAATGTTCAACTTGAAATAAGGTAACAGTCAGATCTCCTTATGCAAAACAAATTTAGCAACGTTGATGTGACAGCCAGTCTTTCAAAACTACATTTTATTTTCATATGCCTATTCAAAGGGTATATTAATATTTGTGACAATTGGTCTTTTTCTAGAAAACTCCCAACATGTGGGACATTAATTAATGGACCAAAATGGAAATACGGCAACTTCTGCACTTGGAGTACCATTTCCCAAATGGATCTAATGTTGGTTGTATCATTGAAGAAAAGTCTCATTAGGATCACCTGTGTGTCAGCCCTTTGCTGTTTGACTATTCTATGATTTGATCATGAAAATCTTGCTGAATGCAAAATATACCATAAATGTGATGGCTAAATCAAATGACCTTCTTCTACCATAACCTCCTAACAATACTTGTGGTTGACCAACAACTTCATCTTAAAATATAAGAACTGTTTAAATTACTTACCTCTGTGACTATTCCTTCTACCACAATTAATTCTTTTTACTCCCTATATCTTATGGGCTGTTAAGTTTCAGTATTGATAACATAGTCTTCTCTCTACACTCCTAAAATTTTGAAATCTTACATTTTCCAAGTTTATAATTTATATTACCATTATCTCCTTTTGAATGAGTGTCTATGCCTATTTCTAATGATTCTTCTGAGCTTATGTTTCACTCATCCTTCAGCATATCTACCATTTGCTCATAAGCAGCAGAAAATTGCAACCAAAACCGAATACTTCATTTTATCTCATTAAATACGATTCTTCTCCAAAAGCTTAGTAAAATTCACCAGGATTTTTCATCCAGGTACCCAGGATGGAAACATTGATCATTAATACTCTCCCCTCTCTTTTATCTACCCAACTATGATCCTATCAGGTTTTCTCTCACCAAGGCTAATCTTTTCCAATTCTTTCTCTCTTCTTTCAAATATAGCATTCAACTTCAAGTCCTCATGCCTATTTCCTTGATCATTTAACGTTCTCCTAATTGGCCTCACTTTTTAAGCCTTTATCCCTTCTTACTTTATATCTCTCCAAAGTGAATGTTCATTTACTCTGTATATTTCAACAACTGCTGTGGTTTCATATTTATAACAAAGTGGGGAAGAAATTCCATCACCTGTCATCATGATGTCAGTTTTTCTTTCCAGCTTAACTTTTTCTCTCAGTTTTTAGAATATCTGTGTACAAGGGATATTAGACTGCTTAAATGTGCTTTAGATTTATTTTTAGTTCCTCTGTGCCTTTCTTATGCTTATTTCTGATTCCACTGTATTCTCGTGTGTGTGTGTGTGTGTGTGTGTGCACACTCACACGTGTGCATATGTACATGTATCTCTAGAACATACTAGTACTTTCTATTTCCTTCTGTATATTTTTACATACTTTCCAAGCTTTATACAATGGATATAATTTGCATAAGAAATTATACATGATTCCTGTTGATAAGGAAAATAGGTTCAACAATAATCTTTAATACAAATATACCCTTATCCATCTTGAAAGTAAATTTCATTGCAATGAATCTTCCCCTAACCCCTTCAATCTGATACCATATATCTTTCTCTTTGGACTCCTACAATTCATCTTTAAAGCATTATAAACTTGATTCACAGATGCAATTCTTCAGTAAGGTTAAGAATCATTAATGATTCCTTCCTGCACTTACACCATAAAAAACTGGTCAAACTCTTTGTGTATTTTTAAACATTTTTCAAACCTTCCAGTTTCAAACACTACTACCCAGGTGTGTATACCTAATATTACTTTGCCTGAGTTACATCCTAGCATTCACATTGGTTCTTTTTCCCTCTGGTTTCTTTTCTCGACAAAAGAATCCTCCATCTAAAATAAGATTTTGCATGTATTACTGACATATACCACAAATGTGGTTGAAAAATAATGGATCAAAACAAATGGAAGAAAATAGAGATAACATTGAATTTTGCTTACTCACTGGCTAGATAACTAAATCCAAATTCATTAGAACTACATACGGATTTTTCATATAAGCCATTCCTATAAATATCTTCACATATCTAGTTGAAGTTTTACAGATAGATTTTTGTTGAAAACAAAATATCTTGGGGGCACTTGAGTGGCTTAGTCGGTTAAGCGTCTGATATCGGCTCAGGTCATGATCTCGGAGTTTGTGGGTTTGAGCCTCACGTTGGGCTCTGTGCTGATAGCTCAGAGCCTGGAGCCTGCTTTGGAATCTGTGTCTCCCTCTCTCTCTGCCCCTCCTCCACCCATGCGCTCTCCGTCTCTGTCTCTCTTATTCTCAAAAATAAGCATTAAAAAAATCTTTTTAAAAAAGAACAAAAATCTTGGATAATGCTGAAGATTATCAGTCATCTATAGCAGTTTTCTTCAAAATATGATTCAGGCATCTGATGATGTGCAAAGACTTCCCAAGAGATATGTATGCAGACATAGTCAGTTTTAATGGCACAATGTCTAGATCCTCAACTGTTATGTGTACTATTTTTTTAATGTTTATTTATTTTTGAGAGAGAGAGAGAGAGAGAGAGAGAGAGAGAGAGAGAGAGAGAGAGAGAAGAGTGCAGGGGAGGGACAGAGAGAGAGGGAGACAGAGAATGTGAAGCAGACTCCAGGCTCTGAACTGTCAGCACAGAGCTCAATGTGGGGCTAGAACTCACAAACCCCAAGATCATGACCTGAGCCGAAGTTGGATGCTTAACCGACTGAGCCACCCAGGCACCCTGTGTGTAGTCTTCTCTTACTATTCTGAAAATGAATCTGATGTCCTGGGTGATGAACAGGGTCTGATGTCCTGATGAACAGGATCTCTGTTCCCACCTCTTTTTATTTATCTTTTCATATTTATCCTTAACTTACCCATTCTAAGTCATATGAGGCATTTTTTTCAGGGTGCAGAAAACTCCCAAAACACTGAGAAACATTGGTGTCTATGTTAAGAAACAGATAAAATAGAGCTATTTGTATGAATATGCATAAATCTCTAAATCATAATGTTGACTGAAAAGCAGGTTGAAGAAAATGGTTGCAAAATATTATCACATATTAGTGTTTAAAACTTAAAAAAGCATCATGAGCGGTTTACAGGTATATACATATATACTATGTGTCAGACTATGTAAGACAGTGTTTAAAATACATGATTTTTGGAGGCAAAATGCCTAGGATCAAATTCTATTCCAGCCCTTACTGTCTATGTGACTTCAGATAGCTGCTTGCTCTCTTAAGGATGTTGTTCACTCCTATTGTAAGATGGGGATACTATATTTGCCAGTTTATTGAATTTACATGATAATGTAAGATATTTAAAACATTTCTGGCATGTGGATAATACAAGATAATTACAACAATTTCTGGCATGTGGTACAACTCAATAGATACTGATTTGATGGTTGTTATATTAAAAAAAATATGAATATAAACAGTATATGCCAACTTTAAGATTGTGGCTACTTTTCCAGAATAAAAGAGAAAAAATTAATAGCAACAAAGTTTTATTTGTATCTGCTATTACACTGGACTGAGTGTGGAGCCTGCTTGGGATTCTCCCTCTCTCTCTGCACCTCCCCCACTCACTCTCTTGCTCTTCCATTTATTTGTTTTCCTCTTTTTTTCATAAATTGTTTCTACATTTTTTTTTTGTCTTCACAAAGAAAACTGAGTTATGTGACCACAATTTATAAAGAGCATTAATGACATAGTGAAAAAGTTGGGCCTTTGTATTTTAATTAAAGAAGACAACCACAGGGGCGCCTGGGTGGCTTAGTCGGTTGAGTGGCCGACTTCGACTCAGGTCATGATCTCACAGTCTGTGAGTTCGAGCCCCGCGTCGGGCTCTGTGCTGACAGCTCGGAGCCTGGAGCCTGTTTCAGATTCTGTGCCTCCTTCTCTCTGACCCTCCCCTGTTCATGCTCTGTCTGTCTCTGTCTCAAAAATAAATAAGCATTAAAAAAATTAAAAAATATATAAAATAAAATAAAGAAGACAACCACAATGTGCTACTAGGGTTGGAGGGCACAGTTGCGAGACCAACTGGTATTATTTGTATTTGTAGTATTTCCTTTCTATAAAAAAAAACAATAAAATCTGAAGCAAATATCTTACTTCTGTATGAACTAATCTTAACTAGCTAACTGCATCTTCAACTACCCTATTTCCAAATAAAGTCATCTCCTGAGGTGCTGGACATTAGGACTTCAACCTATGAGTTTTGGAATGACACATAATATCCAAATCATAATAGGAACACACCTAAAGAAGTATTAGGACTTCAAACCCATCCAGGCCATGCTTCTTAGTGGAAGACTTCCTTTAAGAGTTGGGAAATTTCTTGGGCGCCTGGGTGGCTCAGTCTGTTAAGCCTCCGACTTCAGCTCAGGTCACGATCTCACGGTCCCCGTGAGTTCGAGCCCCGCGTCGGGCTCTGGGCTGATGGCTCAGAGCCTGGAGCCTGCTTCCGATTCTGTGTCTCCCTCTCTCTCTCTCTGACCCTCCCCCGTTCATGCTCTGTCTCTCTCTGTCTCAAAAATAAATAAACGTTAAAAAAAAAAAAAATTTAAAAAAAAAAAAAAGAGTTGGGAAATTTCTCAAATCAGCACCTCTGGCTTTAGATCTAGAAGAGAGGTTTATACATCATGGTGGGAGCAACAAGACTGAGTACAGTCCCCACATGCTTTACCTCATCATCACTATCCTGGGGCCAGAAGAGGAAGGAGGAAAGATGGAAAAGATAAGATCCCCATGGAGTGTTTCATATGAGGAAAATGTGGAAAAGGGAAAGTTTACATTATATTTTCTGAAGGTTTCTCAGGGAAGGGATTATGTTGTACCTGAAGATTGTCAAGGAAGAAGGAAGAAAAATGTTTCAAGAAGAGCAGAGAGAGAGGTGCCTGGGTGGCTCAGTTGGTTAAGGTCAGACTCTTGATTTCAGCTCAGTCATGAACTCATGGTTCATGAGTTTGAGTCGCCCTGTCAGGCTCTGCACTGAGTGTGGCATCTGCTTGGGATTCTCTGTCCCTTTATCTCTGCACTTCCCTCAGTCTCTCGCTCTTTCTCAAAAAAAAAACAAAAAAACAAAAAAACAAAAAAAAACCAAAACAGAAACAGAGACAAAAAAAGGAGAGAAAAATGAGCTTTCATTTGTTTGCTTTCCTCTTTTTTTCATAAATAGCTTCTACATGTTTTTTTGTCTTCACAAAGAAAACTGAGTTATGTGATCACAATTTATAAAGAGCATTATTGACATAGTGAAGAGAGTTGGGCCTTTGTATTTTAATGAAAGAAGACAATCACAATGTGCCACCAGGGTTGGAGGGCAAGATAAGTTGGGAAACCAGGAACTACACCGGCCATAAGGTTAACATAAATTCAGAAATGAACAATGCTTGATGTTTTTGGACATTATTTGGATTAAAGAGAGAAGGGATGATTTGCCATTAGGAACCATATCAGCTAGTACTGTACTAAGACACCCAAGAAACTGTCACTCACAGTAATGCTGCATCATATCTCCTTCCCTGACAGAGCCTTGCAGTTAAAGAGGTCAAGTAAGTGGAGGGAAAAAGAGGCATGAATTTGGTCAGGAGACCCCAGATCCAGGGAAAGTTGGAGATGGGAGTCCTTAACATACCTTCAGTGTAACAGCATGGTCCATAAAAGAGGGCATTTTGGTTCTTAAGACATTATTCTCTTAAATGTTCATATATTATAATGGGGAGGAGGATGGCTCCATTTACAGTAGGAAGAGGGGATTAAATGTCACTGTGAACTGTCTTTTCCTCCAAGAATTTCCCATGTCCTAGACCCAAGATTTCCAGAAAGGCCCCCTCCACCAAGGAAATGCCTTCAGGGAAAAAAATGAATTACTTACATGTTCAATGAAATAGACAGAGAAAGTTTAGAACTAAAAATGAAGTTAAAGAAATGAAAGAGAAGAAGAGAATTGGGAACAACAGTTATCAGTTATCTCATACAGGTATACCAAGACTGATCAGGAGGATATATAGAAAAAAAAAAAAATAAGGGAAAGAAACCATGGGTTTGTGAACTCCTACGTAAGTCCAAATCCTGATATTTCCATATTTGGGTAGTGAGAATCTCTGGGAGAAGAGGGAATTTGGGGAGCTAGACAGTTAGGAAAGAGCAAAATAAATGTTAATAAGATTTTGTATACACTATGTATTTTTGTCCTATCAAGAAATGCAAATAAAATTTCTGGATTCTATCTAAATTCTTTTTTCTCACTATGCTTTCTTAATTATAGTGCTCCCCAACTAAATACCATGAGTTTCTTCATTCATGTACTTTACACAATGTCAGTTCAGTTTTTCTACTAGATTATTTGTTCTCATGATTTTTGCACAATAATTACCTAAAGTATACTGTGTCCTTCCATCAATAAACTCAATTCTGTATGTCAGTAATTTCCAAAAAAATTAGAACTTGGACACGGTGAAAGTTAGTGATGTTACTCCTAAATAACTTCTGCCCCTCAAATGGTTCTTCCTAAAAATTTGGGAGTGCATGATAATATATCCATTCAAAAATCTCCGTGCAGTTCTGAAAGATTTTATTAGAAGGGCAAGCTCTTTGCTTCCATCCACAGGGAAAAATTCTTTCCAGTACTGTTATGGCAAGTAATTACCTTATTAGAAATCTAGAATTATCTGTGTGCCTGGCTCAGTTGGTTAAGTGCATGACTCTTGATTCAGCTCAGGTCATGATCTCACAGTTTGTGAGATCAAGCCCTGCATAAGGCTCTGTGCTGACAGTGCGGAGCCTGCTTGGGATATTCACTCTCTCCCTCTCTGTCTTCCTCTCCCCAACTCGTGCTCTCTCTTTCTCTTTCACTTTCTGTTTCTTTCAAAAAAAAAAAACTTAAAAAAATAGAAAACCATAACTCTTAAAAATTTAAATTATTTATATGTTTTCAAACTTTCCTATTCCACTTATATTTTATTTTACTTTTTCTACTTATTTGCTTGTTTTGAGTTCAGAATAGTTAACATACAGTGACACATTAGTTTTAGGTGTAAAACAGAGTGGTTCCACAAGTCTATACATTACTCACTGCTCATCATAATAAGTGTATTCTTTATATCTTCATCTACTTCACGCATCCCACACTCATATCCCCTCTGGTAAGCATCAGTGTGTTATCCACAGTTAAGAGCTTTTTTTCTTGGTTTGTCTTTTTACTCTGTTCATTGGTTCAGTTTTTTAAATTCCACATATGTGTGAAATCATATGATATTTGTCTTTCTATGACTGAACTTATTTTACTTAACAATACACCCTTTATATGTATCCATGTTGTTGCAAATGGCAAGATTTCATTCTTTTTTATGGCTGAGTAAGAGTCCAATGTGTGTGTGTGTGTGTGTGTGTGTGTGTGTGTGTGTGTACCACATCTTCTTTATCCATTCCTCTATCGGTGGACACTTGAGTTGCTTTCAGAATTTGGCTATTTTAAATAATGCTGCAGTAAACACAGGGGTGCAAATATCTTTTGAATCAGTGTTTTGTATCCTTTGGGTAAATACCTAGCAGTGGAATTACTAGACTGTATGGTAATTCTATTTTTAATTTATGGAGAAACCTCCGTACTGGTTTCTGCAGTGGCTGCACCAGTTTGTATTCACACCAACAGAGCACAAAGTTTCCTTTTTCTCCACATGCTCACCAACACTTGTTTTCTGTGTTTTTGATTTAGCCATTCTGACATGTGTGAGGCGACATCTCATTGTGGTTTTGGTTTGCATCCTCCTGATGATTAATGATGTTGGCCATCTTTCCATATTTCTGTTGGTCATCTGTATGTTGTCTTTGGAGATATGTCTGTTCATGTGTCTGCCCATTTTTAATTGGATTATTCGTTTTTTGGGTGTTGAATTGTGTAACTTATTTTATATAGTTTGAATACTAACCCTTTATCAGATGTGTCATTTGCAATTCACTAGGTTATTTTTCAATTTTGTTGGTTGTTTGCTGTCCAGAAGCTTTTTTATTTTGATTTATTCTAAATAGTTTACTTTTGTTTTTATTCCTCTTGCCTCAAGAGACCTCTAGAAAAATGTTGCTAGAGCTGATGTCAGAGAGATTACTGCTTGTACTCTCTTCTAGGATTTTTATGGTTTCAGGTCTCACATTTAGGTTTTTAATCCATTTTAAGTTTGTTTTTGTGTATGGTGTGAGAAAGTGGTCTGGTTTCATTCTTTTACCTATGGCTGTCCAGTTTTCCCAGCACCATTTGTTGAAGAGAAATACATAAAGCAGATAATAACAAGCATAATGGAATTGACAGTAATAATAGTCACAGTAGGAAACTTTTAACACTCCACTTACATAAACAGAAACAACATCCAAACAGAAAATCCACAAGGAAACAGTGGCGTTGGATGACACATTGGATCAGATGGATCTAACAGATATAGTCAGAATGTTTCATCCTAAAACAGTAGAATACACATTCTTTTCAAATTCACAGGAAAAAAGTCTCCAAATAGATTATATATTAGGCCACAAAAATTTTTTAAAAGATTGAACTCATAACATGTATCTTTTCCAACCACAACACTATGAAACCAGAAATCAACCACAAGAAAACATAAAGAAAAAAACACAAATATATGGACGTTAAGTAACAGGCTACTAAATAATGAATGGGTCAACTAAAAAATCATTTTCTTTTCGCCTTTGTTGAAGATTAATTGTGACCATATAATTGTGGACTTATTCCTGAACTTTATTCTAATTTTTTTTTAATGTTTATTTTTTCTTGAGACAGCGACAGAGCATGAACAAGGGAGGGGCAGAGAGAGAGGGAGACACAGAACCTGAAACAGGGTCCAGGCCTGAGCTGTCAGCACAGAGCCTGACACGGGGCTTGAACCCATGAATTGTGAGATCATGACCTGAGCTGAAGTCAGACACTTAACCAACTGAGCCACCCAGGCACCCCAGTGAACTTTATTCTACTCCATTGAACTACATGCCTATTTTCTGCCACTATCATACTCTTTTGATCATTATAGCTTTGTAGTATATCTTGGTATCTGGGATTGTGATACCTTCAGCCTTGTTCTTCTTTTTCAAGGTTGCTTTGGCTATTTGGGGTCTTGTGGTTCCATACAAATTTCAAGATTATTTGTTCTAGTTCTGTGGTAAATGCAGTTGTTATTTTGGTAGGGATTATACTAAATCTGTAGATTGCTTTGGATAGTATAGACATTTCAACAATATTCGTACTTCCAACCCGCATGGGATACCTTTCCATTTGTTTGTGTCCTCTTCAATGTCTTTCATCATCAATGTTTTAGCTTTCAGAGTATTGGTATTTCACCTCCTTGGTTCAGTTTATTCTTAGATATTTTATTGGTTTTGGTGTAATTATAACGGGATTGTTTTCTTAATTTCTCTTTCTGCTACTTAATTATTAGTATATAGAAATGCAGTGGATTTATGTATATTGATTTTGTATCATGTGACCTTACTAAATTCATTTATCAGATCTAGAAGTATGTTTTTTTTTTTTTTTTTTTTTTTGGTGTAGTCTTTAGGGTTTTCTATACATGGTGTCATGTCTACTGCAAAAAGTTTTATTTTTTCCTTACCAGTTTGGATGCTATTTATTTATTTATTTATTTAATCTGATTGCTGTGGTTAGGACTTCCAATACCAGGTTTAATTAAAGTAGTGAGAATGGAAAGCTTTGTCTCGCTCCTGATGTTAGGAAAAAGTTCTGTTTTTCACCATTGATTATAATGTTAGCTGTGTTGTTCATTTTTTCTTTTTTATCTATGACTTTTATTATGTTGAGGTATATTTCCTCTATACTTGCTTTGTTGAAAGCTTTTATCATGAATAGTGTAGTTTGTCAAATGCTTTTTCTGCATCTATTGAAATGATCATAAGGTGTTTATCCTTTCTCTTGTTGATGTGACATCATGTTGATTGATTTGCAAATACGTAGCTACCCTTTTATCTCAGAATAAATCCCACTTGATCACGGTGAATAATTTTCTTTAAAATATATTGTTGGATTCAGTTTGCTAATATTTTCTTAAAGATTTTTATATCTCTATTCATCATAGACATTGTCTTACAATTATCTTTTTTGTAGTGTCTTTATCTTGTTTTGGTGTGATACTGGCTTCATAGAATAAATTTGGAAGCTCTCCTCCCTCCTCCTTCCTCCTCCTCCACTTCTTCCTCCTCCTTCATTCACCTATGAAGCTATCTGGTCCTGACTTTTGTTTGTTGGGAGTTTTTATTATTGATTCAAATTTACTGCTAGTAATCAGTTTGTTCAAATTTTATATTTCTCCTTGAGACAGTTTTGGGAAGTTTTATGTTTCTAGGAATTTATCTATTTCCTCCAGGTTGTCTAATTTGTTAGCCTATAGCTTTTCATAATATTCTCTTATAATCCTTTGTATTTCTGTGGTTTCAGTTGTATTTCCCCTCTTTCATTTTTGATTTTGTTTATTTGAGTCCTCTCTCTTCTTTTACTATGAGTCTGGCCAAAAGTTCTACCAATTTTGCTGATCTTTTCAAAGTACCAGCTCCTGGCTTCATTGATCTGCTCTACTTTTTTTTTTTTTTGGTTTCTATTTTGTTTATTTCTGCTCTAATTTTTATTATTTCCTTCCTTCTGTTGGTTTGGTGTTTTGTTTGTTCTTTTTCTAGCTCCTTTAAGTGTAAGGTTAGGGTGTTTGTTTGAAATTTTTCTTGCTTCTTGAGGTAGACCTGTCTTCGCTGTTAACTTCCCTCTTAGAACAGCTTTTGCTGCATCCCAAAGATTTTGGACTGTGGTGGTTTCATTTTCATTTGCCTCCTGGTATTTTTTTATTCTGTCTTTTATTTCTCAGTTGACCTCTTCATTGTTTAGTAGCATGCTGTTTAACTTCCATAAATTTGTGTTCTTTCCAGATGTTTTCTTGTGGTTGATTTCTATTTTCATAATGTTGTGGTTAGAAAAGATGTATGGTAGGACTTCAATCTTTTTGAATTTGTTGTGACTTGTTTTGTGGCCTAATATATGATATATTCTGGAGATTGTTCAATGTGCACTTGAAAAAAAATGTGTATTCTTTTAGGATGGAGTGTTCTGAATATATCTTTTAGATCCATCTGGTCCAATGAATCATTCAAAGCCACTGTTTCCTTGTTAGAATGATGTGTCTGTCCACTTATGTAAGTGGGGGGAGGTTAGGTCCCCTTCTATTACTATATTACTATCATTTCTTTTATGTCTGTTATGAGCTGCTTTATCTATTTGGGTGCTTTCATGTTGGGTGCATAAGTATTTACAACTGCTATATCTTCTTATTAGATTGTTCCCTTTATGGTTATATAGTGTCCTTCTTTGTCTCTTGTTACAGTCTTTATTTTAAAATCTTTTGTCCAATGTAAGTATTGTTAACCCAGCTTTCTTTTCACTTCCAGGGCATGATAAATGTTTCTCCATCCCTTCATTTTAAATCTGCATGAGTCTTAAAAAAATAAATAAATAAATCTGCATGAGTCTTTAGGTTTGAAGTGTGTGTTTTATAGGCATCATATAGATAGGTCTTGCTTTTTTTTAATCCATTCCATCATCCTATATCTTTTTTCAGAGTGTTTATCCCATAAAGTAATTATTGACAGGTGTGTACTAATTGCCATTTTGTTACTTATAGTTGATTGTCTTTTTAGTTCTTTGTTCTTTTCTTCATTGCTCTCTTCTCTCGTGGTTTGTTGACTTTCTGTAGTGATATACTTGGATTCCTTCCTCTTTATTTTTTTTGCATATTTATTACCAGTTTTTGATTTGTGGTTACCATTAGGTTTATATATAACATCTTATGCATATAGCAGTCTACATTAAGTCAGTAGTCACTAAAGTTTGAATCCACTCTTTACTCCTCTCCCTGCCACATTTATGTATATCATGTCATATGATACATACTTTTATTTTGTGAATCACTTAACAGACTTTTATAGACATAGTTAATTTTACCGCCCTGCCTTTGTGCTTCCTACTTTTCTTACTCCTATTTATTCCCCCTTAACATTTCTTGTAGCGCTGGTTTAGTAGTCATGGATTCCTCTAACTTCTGTTTAACTGGGAAATTCTTCATTTCTCCTTCTATTCTGAATCATAGCCTTGCTGAATACAGTATTCTTGGTTGGATGTCCTTTTTTTTATTTACTTTTTTTTTATTTCCTTTCCTTTTGGCACTTTAATATACCATGCCATTCTATTCTGGCCTGCAAAGTTTCTGCTGAAAAATCAGCTAATAGGCTTATGAGGTTTCTGTAGAAGGTAATTATTTTCTTTTTTCTTGCCACTTTCAAAGTTCTTTATTTATTAGTACTTTTTGTGTGTGTGTCATTTTAATACTATGTGTCTTGGTGTGGACCTCTTTGGGTTGATTTTCTTGGGGGCTGTGTATCCTGGATCTGGATATCTGTTTCCTTCCCCAGACCTGGGACTTTTTCAGCTATTAGTCTCCAAATAAATATCCTGCTCACTCTTCTCTCTCTTCTCCTTCCGGGTTCCCCATAATGTGGATGTTTTTACACGTGATGCTGTCACTGCACTCCCTAAGTCTATTTTCATTTTATTATTATTATTTTTCTCTCTCCTGTTCAGCTTGAGTGCTTTCCATTACTTTGTCTTCCAGGTCACTTATCCATTCTTCTGCTTCCTCTTGTCTACTTTTTATCAAGATTAGTGTATTTTAATTTCAGTTATTGAGTTCTTCATCTCTGATTGGTTATTTCTTATGTTTTGTATGTCATTATTGAGGCTTTCACTGAAGTCCCCCACTCTTTTTTAAAGTTCAGTAAGTATCTTTATGACCATTACATTAAATTATCTATCAGGCAGTATATTACTTATCTTCATTTCGATTAGCTCTCTTACTGTGATTTTGCTCTGTTCTTTCATCTGGGACACATTCCTCTGTCTCCTCATTTTTTGTGGCTCTGTGTCTGTTTCTATGTGTTTGTAAAGTCAGCTAAATATTCTGATCTTTAAAGTAATGGTCTTATCAAATATCATATGACTTCACTCATATGTGGAATTTAAGAAACAAAACAGATGAATATAGGGTAAGGGAAGAAAAAAGTAAAATAAGATAAAAACAGAGATGGAGGCAAACCATAAGAGACTCTTAAATACAGAGAACAAACAGGGTTGCTGGAGGGGAGATGGGTAGGGTATGGGCTAAATGGGGGATGGGCATTAAGGAGGGCACTTGTTGGGATGAGCACTGGGTATTATATTTAACCGATGTATCACTAAATTCTACTCCTGAAAACAATACTATGCTATATGCTAAGTAACTTGAATTAAAAAATAAATAAATAAAGGGGGTACCTGGGTGACTCAGTTGGTTAAGCATCTGGCTTCAGCTCAGGTCATGATCTCACGGTTCACAAGTTTGAGCCCCTGCATCAGGCTCTATGCTGACAGCTCAGAGCCTGGAGCCTGCTTCAGATTCTGTGTCTCCCTCTCTCTCTGCCCCTCCCCTACTCATACTCTGTCTCTCTCTCTCAAAAATAAATAAAACGTTAACATTTAAAAAAAAATTAGAGAAATAGTCTTATGAAGAAGAAGTCTTGTAGCATCCTGCAGTGTAATGTCCCATATTCACCAGAATGTGGGGCTTCAGGGTGTCTCCTATGTGTATTGTGTGCTCTACTTTTATGGCTGAGTTGTGACTGCCTTCAATCCAATCATCTACAATGACTCCCTTTGCTTGTTATGGGCAGGTTTGGTGTCTGTGTTGTTAGTGGACCAGTCTGAAGCTGTCTTGGTTGGACTTCAGTTCGGTTAGATAAGTCATTTGCCAGAAATGTGGTATCACTGAATTTCAGAGTGCTTTCTCTACATTGTCTCTTGAGAGGCTTTCATTGGTGGGCAGGCCTTGTAGCCATACCCAATGTCTGTCCCCAGCCCCCTCCTAGGGCTGCAGGTGGACTGTTGTGACTGTGTGTTTATCTCCCCCTCTCTCTGGGACAAGAGTCATTTTGGAGTGGTTATGGCCCCTGTTGGGGCTACTTGCATACTGCCTGGCTTGGGAACCATTTTGGATGGGGTCTGGCCAAGGGCATATTAGAGGGAATAGGTCCACAGAATGTTGGGTGAGGCTCATGGTACCAGTAAGTTCTGCACTGGTCCATGGCAGTAATGGACTTGTAGCCTCCTGGAAGAATTGTGGAGTCCTGAGGGGGCTGGAAAGGACAGGTCCACACGAGAACACAAGGATGAGATACACTGTTAGCAAACTAGGTGGAGTGTTTTGGCAATACGTTGGTTCCTTGTAAATGTCTGTGTATTTATGCTAAAGGGCATGGGAGGGAAATGAAGACTGCCAGCTCTTCTTTTCTTGGTGAAGCTTCCCAAAGATATTTGCCCCTCAAGCAATCACTCTGAGGTTAGTAAATAAATTTTCCCATATACCCCAGGTGTTTTCAAACTGCTTCTTCCATG
Organism: Neofelis nebulosa; assembly: GCF_028018385.1. Taxonomy (NCBI): domain Eukaryota; kingdom Metazoa; phylum Chordata; class Mammalia; order Carnivora; family Felidae; genus Neofelis; species Neofelis nebulosa. Next base: position 32,146,551 of record NC_080785.1, read on the forward strand.
CTGTATCTCTTTGGGGCTGCTTCTTGTGCTATATCTTTAAGGGCAAGGACTCAGTTTCCTATTGCCCTCTTGGCTCTCCCAGAGCTGAGCCCACTGACTTTTAAAGTTCTAGGCGTTAAGCCCTACTGATTGTTATGTCCCTCTGGTTTTCAAAGCCAAATGTTATGGAGATTCATGTTCCCCATGTGGGTCCTTGTGCCTGGGGTACCTGATATGGAGGTCCGGTACTCTTCCTTCTCATCACCTGTGGTGTCCCTCCCTCCCAGAGACAGTCCCACGGTTCCTTTTGGCTCCCAACTGTGTCTCTATCATTCCTACCCACTTCAATGTGGCCTGTTCTCTACTTTAAGCTGTAAAGAGTCTGTTATGCCAGTTTCCAGGTTGTGTTCTGTATTATTTACACTGATGTGTATTTTCTAGTTGTGTCCATTGGACATGGTGAACATAGGATTTGAATCTACCATGTTCTAAATTCTAATCCTCCACTGCTCAATGGATGGTGAAGATCTAATTAAAAATAATTTCATCAAAATAAATTAAAATATCAATTACATACTGAATGGCATTATTTTAGATACATTGGTTTACACTTTTAAATCATCTTTTTCTTGTTACCGTTTTAAATATAGCTACTATAAAATTTAGAACTACACATGTGGCCTACATTATATTCCTATTTCTGTTGTAACCCAATGAAAGTCTTATTTGAAATGTGTCTTCATGGTCTACTTGTGATATTGTAATTAAACTCACTTGAATAGAATCTAAAAACAAACAAACAAAAAAAAACAAAACAAAACTGGGGCACCTGGGTGGCTCAGTTGGTTGAGCATCTGACTTCGGCTCAGGTCATGATCTCGCAGTTCGTGAGTGCTAACCCTAGGGCTCTGTGCTGATACTTGGAGCCTGGAACGTGCTTCAAATTCTCTGTCTCCCTCTCTCTCTGCCCCTCTCCTGCTCACACACTCTCTCTCTCTCAAAAATAAATAAACATTGAAATATCTTAAAAAACAGAAACAAAAACAAAACAACAAACCAAAAAACCCACAACTTTCCACTTTACTTAATTTTGGTAAATGATAGAGCTAAAATGAGTTTGTAGTTCCACTGCTCCTTGAATGTATAAACATAGTTTCTCCATTTTTTTTTTTAATTTTCTTTTTCAACGTTTTTTTATTTATTTTTGGGACAGAGAGAGACAGAGCATGAACGGGAGAGGGGCAGAGAGAGAGGGAGACACAGAATCGGAAACAGGCTCCAGGCTCCGAGCCATCAGCCCAGAGCCCGACGCGGGGCTCGAACTCACGGACCGCGAGATCGTGACCTGGCTGAAGTCGGACGCCTAACCGACTGCGCCACCCAGGCGCCCCAAATTTCTCCATTTTTATATGGTTGGACTTTATATTTGTTCCTTCACTTTTAAAAGTCTACTATCTTTTCTTTTCCCTAAGGTATTACAAAGTAAGAAGAACCACTAAAAAAATAAAAGTGGCTTCCCAAATATTGTACTGAATAAAGTCACTTATTGAGGGCAGAACAAATAATGCATAATGCATTTTTTCTCCGAGGAATTACTGTTTCAGTGGTTTCTTGTGCCACTTAAAACCTCCTGAGTAAGCTAAATACAAATCATGCGAGAAATTGACTAGATGAAATTTTCCTCTCAGAGGTTTGGATTCCATTCTTTGATGAAACCATATTTAGGTTTTGTAGCTGCAGGAATACCCTCAGAGATTTACTCATGGGGATTAAAAAATACTAATATCTCAAAGAACAACTGCTCTGAAAAGCAGCACAAAACAGAGCAATAGACAGGTATGTTCTCCAAAATTTGTTTGTATTTTTACAAGATAGGCCTACTTAAGAAATATGTAGTATTTTCAAGTTGCATTTAAACAACTTTATATGTATTGCTTTTTTTAATTTCTCTCAGTTTATTTATTTTGAAAGATAGAACAGGGGAGGGGTAGAGGGAGGGAGAGAGAATCACAAGCAGGCTCAGCACTGACAGCATGGAGACTGATGTGGGGATCAAACTCATGAACTGTGAGATCATGACCTGAGGTGAAATCAAGAGTCAAACGCTTAACTGACTGAGCCACCCATGCACCCCATTTTATATGTATTTCTAAATTAAAGATTTTCCCAAATGCATAAATCACACCACAGTTGCTAATAATAATGTACACAAATAAGAAGTATAAATGTTTGAAAAGATGTTCCCAATCAAATATGATAAAAGTAAGAAATGATTTGAAAGAAAATAAGATTAGACCCATTGTAGTATTCTCTACCACTATGTTAACAATCTCAATTAACAACTAAAATTGTTATATATATTGGTATCTTACATAGACCTGGGAATAAATTTAAGAGTAAACCTCAATCTAAAGAAAATACTAAAAATTACTGTCATCTGATGGAGGTTGTCAAACTCCCCCTGGTAAGATTAGCTCAATCCACAGTGTACAGTATACTTTTTGGTGTTCATCATATTTAATTGTCTCTTTGATGACATAGTTACCATCTCTTTAAAAAGATTATTAACTCTCTATTTGTTCTCTTTCTTGTGAACTTTGCCATTAAAAAAAAAATGAGCCAATGTCAGAGTTTGGCAAAAAAAAAAAAAAACAAAAACAAAAAGAAAACAACAATAGCAATAACAAAGAAAAAACAAAAGTCTTTGCCATTTCTTAATGCTAGATTTTTATTTTTCTCAGTTATAACTGGTCATTAATGCTAATAATAAGATAGGCAAACGTGTTAAGGAAAAGCAAGCTTATTTCTTATTAGTAGCATGACTATGGAAAGCTGAGACGATTTTTTTGTCACATAAATTTTAATCCTGGATGAATTCCTCCTTCTTGAACATCAGGGACCCATACTCATCCTCATTCATGCTGACTTCAACTGCTATAAATTATACTGATATTAATATGAATAAAGTTCATATAATCAAAGCATTGTCTCAGGAACTACTTAAACTGTCACTATATTTTCTTGGCTTTAAAATAGATATAAAGTTTTGGGGCGCCTGGGTGGCGCAGTCGGTTAAGCGTCCGACTTCAGCCAGGTCACGATCTCGCGGTCTGTGAGTTCGAGCCCCGCGTCAGGCTCTGGGCTGATGGCTCGGAGCCTGGAGCCTGTTTCCGATTCTGTGTCTCCCTCTCTCTCTGCCCCTCCCCTGTTCATGCTCTGTCTCTCTCTGTCCCAAAAATAAATAAAAAACGTTGAAAAAAAAAATTTAAAATAGATATAAAGTTTAACCTGATAAATTTCACTTGCCCTCTCACTTTGTACTTTGCCACATAATCCCATTTATTGGATCAATTTGTACATTTTCCCCCGACTTTTCATCATTGGTCTTATTTTTTTTTTCAGGAAAAGACTGTAACGGGGACCCATGCATTTACTGACAGAAAAGAGGAAATATAAACTAAACTAAATCAAACAAGAATGCCTATGCCTATACATAGAAACCATATGGTCCACAAAGGAAAAGAGACAGAGAAGACAAAAAGATTGTGGCAGAATTTCTCTGAATTTAAAATAGTGCCTTTTCCAAAGAAACCTATTCCAGGTGAAAACAAATGGTTTATTTAAGTCATAAATTTCTCATCTACTCCATCAGAAAGTCAACACTGAGAGTGCCTGAGGCTTATATTGTTAAGCTTCATGGTCTTCTAAATGCAAGGTATTTTGCAAAAAGGTTCCCTAAGTGTCCCATCCCTACCTTCTAAATTTCTCAAATTTAGATTTGATTTTCCTAAAATGTTTATATAATGGTTATATAATTTAATTTCATAATTATACCATTTTAAAAATATTTAGTTTATGTTGGCCCTTGGTATTATGTTTTTTTTTTTTTTTCAACGTTTTTTATTTATTTTTGGGACAGAGAGAGACAGAGCATGAATGGGGGAGGGGCAGAGGGAGAGGGAGACACAGAATCGGAAACAGGCTCCAGGCTCCGAGCCATCAGCCCAGAGCCTGACGCGGGGCTCGAACTCACGGACCGCGAGATCGTGACCTGGCTGAAGTCGGACGCTTAACCGACTGCGCCACCCAGGCGCCCCTTATGTTTTTTTCTATGTTAATGGATATATTTAATTTACTGATTATCACCTTTATATTTAGTTCCTGGGATACTTGTCTTCTAGATCACTGGGGAAAATGCCAAATAAATGACACTCTTTATGGTTATTCCCCAAGCACTATTTCCTATTATATTAACTGGGACTTAATGTAGTAAAAATCTATACATATTAAGCTAGTGTTTAGTGTTTGTAATTTGCAATTCAAATTAGTTTTCTACAATTTATAAATTATTTATTTTTATTACTATCATTGGAATTATTTTTTTTAAAGAAAATCAAAATGTTTTAGTCCGAAAAATAAACTCTCAAAAAAAATGCCTTAAAATATTTGGTTCTGTTATTTATTAAATGATTTTTATGGGTAAGGGACTTGGAGGAATTAAAGAGTACAGCATTAAGGTGTCTGTTCTGACTATCGGTTTGAATGGTTCCCCTGCCCCCCTGTCCCCTTCACTTGGTCCTTCCTATTGTTCCCTAATAAACTTTTCACAGTTCTAAAAAATAAAAAGAAAAGAAAAAAATAGAGGGAAAGAGAATGAGAGAAAATAGCATTAATTTCCCATTCCCATGGAGGAATGGTAGCAGCAAGAATAGGAGTAAAAGATGTGACCAGGAAATGATGTGATGGCAGATTAAATGTAGACTACTAGGGGTGTTCAAAAACTAAGTTTTCACAAGTGAACAAAACTTACTTCCAACAAGGAAAAAAAATAAGGTGCTATTTGGATATTACTTACCAGCTACAAAATTTTTTGACAAACCTTGTATATTATCTACTTTAAAAAAAGTTTTATTGACATATAATTCATATGCCATAGAATCCACCCATCTAAAATGTGGAGTTAAATAAATTTACCATGTTCAAGAATTGTGAAACCATGACCACATTTTAGAACATTTTCATCATCCCCAAAGGAAGTCCTGTGGCCCATTAGCAGTCATTCCCCCATTAGCCTTTGTCAGCCCAGCTGCATATAACACTAATCTACTTTCAATTTCTATGGATTTGTCTATACTGAACCCTTCATATAAATGGAATCCTTAATATTCAGTCATATGTGACTGACTTCTTTATGTAGCATAATGTTTTCAAGGTGCATTCATGTTTCTAGCATGTTATCGATAATTCATTCCTTTCTATCCTGAATACCTTTTTTTTGTTGTCTGGATATAACATACCTTATTTATCTCATCATAAGTATTCATACACAAAGAGATGGATATTGGGGTTGTTTCCACCTTTTGGCTCTTAGGAAAAATGATTCCTAACAGGAACTCTGAACATTTATATGGAAGCTTTTCATAAGTTTTCATTTCTCATAGGTACATACCTAGGAGCTGAATACATACATATATAAACTCTATGTTTATTTTTTTTTTTTTAATTTTTTTTTCAACGTTTTTTATTTATTTTTGGGACAGAGAGAGACAGAGCATGAACGGGGGAGGGGCAGAGAGAGAGAGGGAGACACAGAATCGGAAACAGGCTCCAGGCTCCGAGCCATCAGCCCAGAGCCTGACGCGGGGCTCGAACTCACGGACCGCGAGATCGTGACCTGGCTGAAGTCGGACGCTTAACCGACTGCGCCACCCAGGCGCCCTATAAACTCTATGTTTAACTTGTAAGAACTGCCAGACTGCACCATTTTATAATTCCACTATGTAATAATCCCAATCATCAATGTTATAATTTCTCTACATCCTCACCAACACTTTTTGATCACCTATGGTTTTAACCATAGCCATTCTAGTGGATGTGAAGTGATATTTCATTGTGTTTTTACTTTTAAGAGTATTTTTAGGGGCGCCTGGGTGGCGCAGTCGGTTAAGCGTCCGACTTCGGCCAGGTCACGATCTCGCGGTCCGTGAGTTCGAGCCCCGCGTCAGGCTCTGGGCTGATGGCTCAGAGCCTGGAGCCTGTTTCCGATTCTGTGTCTCCCTCTCTCTCTGCCCCTCCCCCGTTCATGCTCTGTCTCTCTCTGTCCCAAAAATAAATAAAAAACGTTGAAAAAAAATTAAAAAAAAAAAGAGTATTTTTAGAGCAGTTTTCATTTCACAGCAAAACTGTGAAGAAACCATAGAAATTTCTTCCTCATATATCGTCTGCTGACACATAGGCATAGCCTCATCCATTATCAACATCTCACACCAGAGTACTGTATTTGTCACAACCGATGAACCCATACTGACATTCCATAATCACCCTACTTCCATAGTTTACCTTACAGTTCACTCTTGGTTTTTGGACAAATTTATAATGACAAGCACTCATAATTACAGTACCACATAGAGTATTTTCACCACACTAAAATTCTTCTATGCTCTGCCTGTTTAAGTCTCCTCTAACTCAAACCCATCGCGACCACTGATCTCTTTTTACTGACTCTATAGTTTTGTCTTTTTCAGAATGTCGTATCATTGTAATCATGCAGTAGGTGGGCTTTTCAGATGGCTTCTTTCACTTAGTAACATGCATTTAAATCTCCTCAATGTTTCTTCATAGTTTGATAGCTCATCTTGTTTAGCATTGAATAACATTCTGTTGTCTGGATGTACCACAGTTTATTCTGAAAGAAAGAAAGACTGAAAGATATACTAATTCCATCCAACTTCTAGCAACTGTAAATAAAGTTGTTGTATACATCTGTGTGCAAGTTTTTATGTGAACATAAACTTTTAACTTCTTTGGGTAAATACCAAGGACTGCAATTGCTGGATCGTATGGCAAGTGTATGTTCAATTTGGCAAAAAACCACCAAACTTGTCTTCCAAAATAGCTGTACTATTTTGCACTCCCACCAACAGTGAAAGTCCTTATTCTCATTTTTTTTAACATTCAAAACTCCTCAAAATAAAGATGTCATTACCTCATTAGTTTAAAAAAAATGAGCTTAACAAGTCATGTAAACAATTAAATGAAATCATCAGCTTGTTATAGAACAGCTCTCCTTTGGGTTGAGACCGTCTTGGGCTTTATAAGGTGTTAGGATCCCCAGGCCCTGCACACAAATGTAGTAGCTTTGCCCTGGTCGTGACAACTAGTGTTGACTAACGGAGATAACATTTACTTATGCTGGATGAGTTAACTGGTGCTCTGGGAAAGCAATATGAAACACTAAGTAAAGAGAAGGCAATGGGGGTAGGGGGGGAGAAAGAAAAATAAAAAGAAAAAAAGAAAAAAAAAACATGCCCAAAACCCCAGAGTAACAAAATACTAAATTCTGGAGTAAGTACCATTGCTAGAGGTAAAAAATACAAAAAGGCAGTTACTTAAGCTAAAATAGTAAAACTTTAAAAATAATGGACATATTTTTAAGGAAACAGTTTGCACAATGGGCACAAAGAGGAAAGTCTCTTACATTTCCAAAGAAGAAGGCCTCTGGACCTACAAGGAATGAAAGCCAATCAATGGCAATAAATAAAATATGGACAACACAAAATTTGATGTTATCTAATATATACTGATATTTTCACTTATTTTTTTAATGTTTTTTCTGCAAAACCAAATGTTCTGGAGAATTTCAACAAATAGTGTTTTAAAGGGATGTTCAGAAAAGAGAAAACTATGATTAAAAAACGTTATCTTAAGTTTGCAAAGATTGAGTCTTCTAGGAAAAGTTGTCTTCTCTACTTAGCTTTCCACTTAAGGAAGGCTTAACAGAACAATATTCATTATATCCAGAATTAGGTGATTCCATACCAAATTGTATTATAAAGATATGCACATTCAAAATTATAAAAGATATGGCAGAAGTAATTTCAGCCAGACTTCTTAAAAAGGGTATCAATATCTCATCTTCAGTAATCTTTTTTTAAAATTTTTAACATTTATTTATTATTGAGAAACAGAATATGAGCAGGGGAGGAGCAGAGAAAGGGGGAGACACAGAATCTGAAGCAAGCTCCAGGCTCTGAGCTGTGATCACAGAGTCTGTCGTGGGGCTCGAACTCACAAACCACGAGATCATGACCTGAGCCCAAGTCGGACACTCAACCAACTGAGCCACCCAGGTGCCCCAGTAATCTTAACATTATAATAAATAGGTAAATATGTAACCATACTTACATATGTAACCATAATCTTACTATGTAAAGATAACACAGCTCAATATTTTTAGTTCAACTCATCGTGCATAGAATAAGATAAAATATTCATTAACAAGGAGTTCCTAATCACAAGGAAATATAAATAAATAAACATCTACAAAATAACATCATTACTGCTTTGAAAAAGGACTCCATGAGTTTCGCTGGAAAAACATTTAAAATATTACATTTAATTTTGAGAACCACATTTTAAGAAACTATTGAGGAATCAAACAGTTTAGAAGATAACCAGACTGATTGGGGATTGAAAATAAAACTAAATCAAGGAAGTTTAAGATATATGTTTTATTGTTCCTGGAGCAGAGAATGCCAAAGGGAAACATTACAGCTGAGTTTGAATATGTAACAAGCTATTATTTCAATATTGGGAGCAAATTATACTCTTCCAGAGGGCAAACATATGACTAATACAATTAGGTTTAGAAAGACATATTTAAATTCACTATTTAATATTTACAGGCTCCCAACAAAACAAAAAATGTTTTCTCAAGTATTCATATCTATTAAGTAAATTAATTACATCAGTGGAGGTTTTTAAGCAGTCAAACTAGCCATGTGACACTATGGAAGGGATTTGTTTTCTCACTGGCCAGTTAAACTAAATAATATCCTTGATCTCCACCAAATAAAAGATATTTACACAATTTTTAACATTTATTCATTTTTGAGAGAGAGAGAGAGAGAGAGAGAGAGAGAGAGAGAGAGAAAGAGACAGAGCGTGAGTAGGAGAGGGGTAGAAAGAAAGGAGACACACAATCCGAAACAGGCTCCAGGCTCTGAGCTGTCAACACGGAGAGTGCAATCATGACATGAGCCAAAGTTGGATGCTTAACCCAACAGAGCCACCCAGGCACCCCATAAAAGATATTTTAAGTCAAACTGTAAAATAAAGTCAATAGGCCCTTTATGTGCAAATAGGGTCTTTTGTGGTTGTCATAATGACTGGCGAAAGGATGCTATTAAAATTTGGTTTGTCAGAACAGTGACACCAGATATCCTACAAAGCCCAGCCATGGAATGCTATGTAACCTATAGAGCTTTGAATAACACAGCTAACATTTATAGACATCAAAAACCTATCAGAATTATCTAAACCTAAACCATACATTTTATTGCAAAAAGGGTGTGTGTGTGCATGTGCGTGTGTGTGTGTGTATACATATACATTATCGCGACCGATAGCTCAGTGCACTTTCCAATACAGAACCATATTCATCTAGTAGAACATTTTAAATAGGTAACAACAGGGTCAGAATATATTTTAAAAACTACATTTCTACATAGCAATGCAAATTGGAAAATAAAAAACTTTTCATTCATGATATCATAAAAAATAAAATACTTAAGATTAAATTTAATAAAAGGAGTGCAAAACTTGTACACTGAGAAGAACTACAAAATATTGCTGAGAAAAAATGTAAATCTAAGTAAATATATATGCATATATATATTTATGGATTGGAAGACTTAATACATTCTGGCACATAGATGAATCTCCAAAATATTACACTATGTGGAAGAAACCTGACACCAAAGACTCATATTGTGTGGTTCTATTAATATGAAATATCCAGAAGAAAACAAATCTATTCAGACAGTAGGATGGGAATTAGAACTGACTGCAAAGAACTCAAGGCATCTTTTACTGGTGCTAAATATGATCTTTTATTGGATTGCAGTATTGAATTGTACACATTGAAATGAGTGATTTTTATAGCATGTGAACAATACTTCAATATACTGCAGTAAAGCTGCTAAATATCCGGATACTCACACACATGCATGCAACGTTTGTTAAATTTACTTTATGAAATCTTGGAGTGATAAAAATTTCTCTAAGCCTGACCAAAAGTCCAGAAAGTAGAATCAAAATGACTAATAATTTTAACAGCCAAAAATAATAACCAAAATAAAACCAAATTCTTCTAAATGAAAACTATTCCACATATAAAGTTAAATTGAAATAAAAAATTGGGGAGGGGCCTCTGGGTGACTTAGTTGGTTAAGGGTCCTACTCTTGATTTTGGCTCAGGTCATGATCATGGTTGGTGATTTAGAGCCCCATATCAGGCTCTGCACCGACAGTGAGCAGCCTGCTTGGGATTCTCTCTCTCCCTCTCTCTCTCTCTCTCTCTCTCTCTCTTGCTCTATCCCTCAAAATAAATAGATAAGCTTTAAAAAAATTGAGGAGAGATTTGGAGCACTTACGAGATAATGGGCTGATATCTTCAATTTAACAATCAATAAGAAATAGAGTATCAAAACTTGGTAGAGAGAAACAAATCACATAGTTTTTATGACAAGGAATGCAAATGGTCAGTAAGCTCTGACTAGACGTTCCACCTCATAATCAAAATAATGTAAATCAAAACAAAATCATGGTCCTTTTTTCAACAACCTAATTGGTAAATATAATTTTTTGAAGATTATTAGTACACATTGTTGGAAAGACTGTGGGAGACAGGTACTTCCAAATGTCTTTGGTGATAGTATAATTTTCCTGGAATCACTTTTGAAGGACAATTAGCTGGAAGCTATTAAAATTAAATGTACTTACCATTTTCCCAACTGTTTCTATACTAGGAATTCACTTCACAGATTTTCCAAAATCCCTTGCCTAATCTGTCATCATAAAATTTATGGCTTTGACAAAAATTAAAATAACAAAAAATTGGCTATCAATTTTCCCCTTCTAAAATAAATGATAGTGTGCCCATAAATGGAATACTCAGCTGTCAGCAGAATGGATAAGGCATAACTGACAGCAAAAAATATTACCTTGATATCCTTGTCATATGTAAAATGTAAACAAAACAATACAAACGAAAACAAACTCATAGAGAAGACATCAGTGGTTACCAGAGGGGAAGATTTTGGGGAGATGAAAGAAAAGGATGAAGGGGGTCAATTTTATAATGATTGGTGGTAAATTTTGGGGGTAATCACTTTGTAGTATACGAAGATGCTGAGTTACATGAAATCATGTACACCTGATTAAAAAAAAAAAAAGAACATAAAACAAAAAATTTAGCCATTGAATCCTGTAATAGAAAAAGGAAATTAGTGGGTAAAATTGTCAAATTCAAGTAAAATGTGCAGTTTAGTTACTGGTATAATACTAATTTTTTAGTTATGGTAATTGTACTATCGATGTGTGAGATATCAATCTGAGGTGAAAGAGATGAAGGGTAAAATTAGATTTTTTAATTATCTTTCAACTCTTCAGAAACTAAAATTGCTTCAAATAAGAAAAATAAGAACTGTTATTGAATAATGGATTTGATATTTTCAGGTTAAGTTAAAAAAAATAAAACAGGAAGAAACAAAACAAAACCAGAACATAAAAAGGAGGCGATCCATATTTAATACCCATGGCACCTTCCCCCTTTATATTCAGTGTTCCATATCCCTGAAGAAAAAAAAAAAAAACAGCCGTAATTGTTTATACATGTTGCTGAGGACAAGGTTTCTGGATGCTGCCTAAGGCTCAAGGGTTTTATTACATGAATAATGAAAAATAAAATTTGAGACTCTCTGTGCCCAAACCAATGGTAGTAACAGCAGTCCTGTGAACCTCATGTGTTTGAAGCAAATCCCAGAGTAAGCTAGCTCCACAGTCACAAGCGACAACTGAGTGGCAAATGGCAAACAGCAGCCACCACAGTCCACAGCCTAACCACACTGCAGAGCTCAGAGAAGTTCCCTGTGCAGCTCTGTTTGCTTTTTGCAATCAGCACTCTGGCACCGATCCAGGTGATGGCTCTTTCCCAGACAGTCTCCGGGTCAGGCCAAGGTGTAACATCCCTCCTTTCATTTCTTAGAAGACTGGGAAGAGCAAAAAGTCACTATGATGTGAAGACTTATAAAACCCTGTTCACCCTATAGTTAGTTTTTTTTTTTTTTTTTTTTTTTTTTTCTCAGCAGTTTTGGTGATATAGCTCTGCTCTCCTATTTTGCCTTTGGATTTTCATCAGAGTCATTCCTTTGGAACAAAAATACAAAAAAAAATGTAAAGTAGCAATAAAAATAATAATTCTTCGATTTGTGGCAATGTGTGGCCTATCAGGCAAGGTCTAATCATTTTGCATGTATTCTGATTATTTTTGGTTTGTTTTGAGAATTAAAAAAAATCTGCACGTTAGGTTAAATTCACTGTTAGGTTGATTTTGCAAATGAAGAGAAATAAGCGGAGGCTAGATCCTCTCCTGGCCACAGGGTGGTGGCTGCCCCTGTGCACGTTGCACCTGCCTGCATCCAAGTATCACTGTGTGTTTGCTGCTTCCTTGTATGTAAGTTCTCTCATAGCCATTAATATTGCCTGATGTTGGTGGCATGTGTATTTGGGTCCAATTTGCATGACATCATCAGATGTTCCATTTAATATTCTATATAATAAATAGAAGATGTACTAAAAGGAAATGTCATATCATGTGTCTAGTATCGTGTACTTGGCTGATCCTCAATAACCAGAACATATCTCATCCTGACCATTCATTTATGGAGTATAGGTGCTTCTGTCAAAAAGAAAGGGAATGCATTTGGGATTAGTTATAGCAGAAATATCCCTGACTTAAAAGCTGAAATATGCGTAGGGCAGAAAATAATCATTGAAAAATGGCACAAAAGAAAAATATGATCACATCAAAAGCTACAGAATATGAGATTTTGCTTAATTCCACCTTCAGATGAGTATTTAAGATAGTTTTTAGGTCTTACAAGTAAAGATTCTGAAACAACATCTGAACTCTGACAGAGAAAGCATGAAACAATGATGATCAAAAAATCATTCTTGAGGACTCAATTGATGAGTCCGGTGAATTTCCCCAGTCAATGCAAATCTCTGGGTCTCTCTGTTCATTTAAAGAAGCTGCTGCTGTCTGAGTAATGAAAGAGCTAACCAATGAGTCAATCAGAGTTCACATGAACAGGACCTTTTCTTTGCTTCTGTGTTATAAAGGAATCAGAGTTAGAGGTTACTTCACATTCCCTATTGAACAAAAAATGACAGGTGGCTCCTGTATCTTTGAGAGGAAACTAGATGAAGATGTCAATTAAAGAGGACATCTGTAAGTTTGTTCCAAAGACCAATTCACCAAAGCCAATACAGGTATTATTATCATTAAAAAAGAGTCTAGCAAAAAGCATTAGAAATTCTAGGACTCCTTGGGTCATTGGATAGCATTCAGCATGCTAACATTAGCCTAGTAGTTTGTAAGTTTATAATTTGTAAACACACATACACACACACACACACACACACGCCCTAGGTAATGGCTTAGGTCAAAGAAGTTAATTAAACTTTCATGTATAAAACATATCACAGAATCTTACATTTTAGGTAGGGAAGGAACAGTGAAGTATTATTTTAACAAATAAATTATTTTCACTATCTTATAGATGAGACAACTGAAGTCCCAAGAGGTAAGGGACTTTAGGCAAAATCTCCAAAGATCCAGTGAAGGCAATGACTTCAGATATTATTTACTGACGTATTTTTTCTCTATCAGATACAAAATCCTGGTATAGGTATAAATTTTTGGTATTCATATGAGCAATGTTATCTATATTACTTCCATTCTGTAACAGAATTAAAAATGAGTTCTATCTCATTTTTTATCTCTGTTCATTTTGACTAAGGATATTAAAAAAGAGGCAAAACATGTCATTACTGAACCTCTTCAGATCATTTTCTATTTTTTTTCATTCTTATAAATAGTTAACCCATAGTATTTAAATGAGCTATTTAAACCATTTGTTTTTTTACTAACAGAAATCCAAGATACAGTTTTAGAGACCTGTATCACCCACTTTTCAAACATTTGTGTTACACCACTTTGCCTTTAAGAAAGACATACATTAGTACCTGTTTTTGATCACCAGAAGAAATCTAAAGAGGATTTTTATTTTTACACAAAAAGGTTAAAGCAAAAACAGCATTCGCTGTTTTTCAGTGAGCTGTCACAGAAATAGCAGGTCCCCCCAAGCAGTGAAAGTGGAACAGCCAGGGTCTTTCCCCAGGAACTACACTCAAGCATCTAAACTGTCATAGCTCTGAATTACGTCTGTCAGCATTTTATCTCCATTTATTTTGTGCAGTTAGATATGCCCTAAGACCAGAAAAGCCTAAGAGAGGTTATTTCCTGGGGTCTGGGAATGCTAATTTTTTTTCCATATGAATTCATGGTAATTGCTTCTTCACTTCACCCCATTTTGGCTTATTAGGGTTTTCACGTAAACATGCTACTTTCAGATAGTGGGAGAAATCTGTATTACATTCCATTCAATTTAGGGAATATCACACTGGTGAAACGTTTCTGCTTTTCAAATAGCAACACGATGACTTAACTGTCCTCAGCCAGTAGTCCTTCAACGGCTGTAGGTACAATGTTGTGAATTACCCCTCCCAAGCATCAAAGAAAAACCTAAGTATCTTGATGCCAAATAGCATTTCTCCTATGTTAAATGAATCTACATCTGCCTCATTACAGTCATTTCATCTCCACGTCTTTGTAAAAGTTTATCAGTGCTGATAACAACTATATTTTGGGCACGCAGAGCTCAAAAGACATTTGACTGTTAAGCAAAGAGTATATGAAAAAGTTAATTATTCACATTATGAGGCTTTCTGCAGAGAGACGGGCAGGCTCCCAAGCAGATCCAGAATCACTGGAGAGACTAAGGAAAGAGACTAACTTAGCTTTTATTGTGGTTAGAGGCTCATATGTATGGGAGCCAGAATGTGTGTGGTTTGAACTTCCCACTGGCACAAAAGAGGGAGCACACACACCTGATATCAGCTCGTCCAGACGCTGTGTGGAGGGAAGAGTGAGTGGTGGGGCTTGAAATCCATTAGCAGTCAAACACCCACACAGAGAGTACTCTTTTTATTAAACGTCCCTACCCCAAACAGAACAAGATATATTTCCCTAAGGTGTAAACACCTACAGGGAATTAAATAAAAGATACTACTTTTAATGAATAATTAACATACATCTATTTTTTCCATCAGTTTACCAATGTCTGTTAAGGGCAAAGCCTGAAGACAGAAATGATCTTCCTCTGAGCTCAGACATGAGGCAGCAGAGGAATGTGCAAGCAAGGGCAATTTTCTTTTAACAACTTTACACCTTCCATTTGGGGATACAAAAACAAACCTCTTAAGAGGGAAGCCTGTGAGACAAAGCAGAGAGAACATCAATAAAACATGCTTAATGTACAGACACACACATACACACATGCACATACAGATGCACACATGCGTGTTCACAGTTTGAAGAGCAAGCAATACCTTTCTGCAATTTGCAATACTCATTTTCTAGACCGTGTCATTGGCTGAAAATAAAAAAAAAGATGTGAAAGGCAAGGAGATATAGTTTAGTGATGTTGATTTAAGTTAATATAAATAATCTGAATAATTTCCCTGGGTCTTTTGACTTTTCCCTGGTAGAATATTTTCACTTTTTCAGTATTTGTCAAGAAGGCATTTAAGACTATGTTGAGTTAGAAGAGTTGCATCAATGAGAGTAACAACATTACTATTCCACACTCAACTTTTACAAAAACATTTTGTATAATACTTAATAAGAGATTAAGACAGTGAATGACTGTAGGAACAATGTAATATTTTGTAGGTTGAATAATTTTCAATTATTTGATGTCAATAAAATTGAAGGGATGCAATAAAGCAACCAGATGATAGCTCATTAAAATAACTTTTGGTAATAGCAATAGGTGTGTTTTGTTCTATAACTCAAAAGAAATTTTAATAATTGAATGGCATTGTTACAACAGATTCTCCTCTATACAGATCATAGATTTACATCTATGAAATTGAAAAGTAAGAATAAGAATAATGTTGAAACATGGTTCTTTTTGGCAAGAATGCCATATTTAGCCATGGTTTATAATTTATTGAAAAAGAATTACATTTATTTGATTAAGAGATGCATTTGTGAAATCTGAGCGTGTGGCCATGGGTGTCGATTTAGACTAAACCCCGAAGGTTAGCCATGGATTTCCTTTTGTATGTACCCTTTTGGCTTCACTCTCAATTAAAGTTACTTTTAACAGAAAAGAGAGAGAGGAGAAAGAGAGACAGACAGAGAGGGAGATGCGTTTGCAATAAAATTTCTTACCTTTCCTATAATTAATAATGATTTTAAAGTTTTTGTTATTTCTATGCTGATAAAATATGGTTTTAGTTGAATTCTAAAATTTTACTATAAAATTTAGATTTTTATAATCAGAGATAATAACTTATTTAATCAAAATTTAGTGGGAATTAGCTGCTAACACTATCAGTGCCTGGCCTTTGGCCCGTGGCCCACCTCAAGGTCTTTTGCAGTTTGGGGGACATGCCTCCCACACAGTGACAGCTTCTTGCCTTAGGACATCCTTCTCTCTGCCTTAGAACTTCCTGTGGTTATAAAGCCTTTCTTGACCCAAATCTGGGAAGGCAAGGAAGTCCCTTGGACTAAGGTCTCCAGGAGAAAACCTACACCAATAAGGCAAGGAGGTAGATAAGTAAGCAATATTTCTTGCCTTTCAATGAGATAATTATAGTACATGTATTAGTTTCCCCAAATGTTTCAGTAGAATCTGGAAGTTAATGCTACTGTTGCCCACAACAGTAACACACTCACAAGTAAACTCTATTGTTTCCCTCCCTCCCCTGCCTCACTTTCCCTGTCCTTTACCATGCTTCCCTAAAGCTTTCCAAAATAAAATACTTAACACCATATAATTGTCCCAGGTCTACTAATTCCATTATGTAATTTTATTATTTACTTTTTAATTTTCAAAAATATTTATTTTGAGAGAGAGAGCGCGCGCGCACACGAGCAGGGGAAGGGCAAAGAGAGAGGGAGAGAGAGAATCCCAAGCTGGTTCTTCATTGTCAGCACAGGGCTCAATCCCATGAAACGTGAGATAATGACCTGAGCCGAAATCAAGAGTCAGATGCCTAACTGACTGAGCCCCCCATTATGTAATTTTAAAAAGAAATGTGGTGATTTTATATTTAACATATCATTAATTACAATATGCCTGATTTATAACCTTTTAACTTTAAATTAATAATGGGAAATTATAGAAGTCAACTGCAATGTAAAAGGGAAATTACACTGTCAAAGTTATTTTAAAGGGTACATGAGTGGAACACTGTCACATAGAGAAACGTTTTGTTTATTTTGGGGGCAGGAGCGCAAACAGGATCATAAACCCGTAAAGTGGACACAGTCAAAGACATAGAAAAGCAGCTTGTGTAATGCACAAAAAGTTATATATTATTTAGGCTGGGTTTTCCACTCTCTATTTCTACCTTCTGTTTTGGGGAAATTGACCTTGTAGTGAAGAAGTGAAAGAAGAAGAGGAAATAAATGAGAAGGATGTGAAGAAAATTCCAATTGCTCACATAGTGTTAGTTACTACGTAAGCACCAGCAGGTTACTTAACTTCCATAAAATCTAATCAGAACTTTTAATAAGGAAAGACTTTTAGCATATTAGAAATATTTTCAAGCAAATAATTTTAAAATGTCACTTATTTTATTTAATAGTAAGAAAAATCACTTGTAGGTAACCATTCAGTTTAACATAGGAAAATATGGATAGCTTCATAGGCTTGTCATGAGGATTAGTTGAGTTAATTCATTTAAAGTGCTTGGCCCAGTGCCTCGAATAGGGAAAGTGCTAAAAATGTTACATAAAAAATAAACAAGAAATACTTGGGAGAGTATGTTTAAACTTTGTTTAACTTCTTGAGGGAAATTACCTTGTTTTCCACATAACAGTGATGCTATCAGAAACCCAGTATATTAGGGTAAACTTAAATTTCAAAAGTCGTTTCTTGGGTTCTCATGAAGTTTTAAAGTTAAATATTAAATTCCATTCAATTCTAATTTTCAGAAATTTGGGAAGGGATATACACTATGAAGTTAAAGTTTGTCCTCTGTTGCATTAGATACCATACACTGACATGTAGGTGTAACTTTGATTTTCTTTTAGCATGCAAAATAGAATTTAATAATGCTGTTTAGTTCAAAATCCTTATCTCTCTGTCATAATTTTGGATTCTCACTTCTGTTCCTGCCATAGAGGTGTGTTATAGTACAAAGAGTATATAATATCTTCTTACTCAAGAACATTTTCTATTTTATGGGCACCTGGGTGGCTCAGTCTACTAAACTTCTGACTCCTGATTTCAGCTCAGGTCATGATCTCACAGTTTGTAGATCAAACTCCACATTGGGCTCTGTGCTGAGAGTGTGCAGCCTGCTTGGGATTCTCTCTCTCCCCCTGTCTCTGCCTGTCCCTGGCTCATGGTTGTGTGCTCGCTCTCTCTCTCTCTCTCTCTCTCAAAATAAATAAACATTAAGAAAAAAGAACATTTACTATTTTATAAATGGTGTAGTGATATTACTATGTCAAAATATGAGGTATTATGTGATCCATCAAAATATCTACAGATAAAAAATGATTCTTCCCAACTTCAATATAGTTGTTTCTAATGATACCAGATAGCTATATTTATTTACATGCAATTTCACCTCTAGAGCTAGTTTTAGAGCTGGATGATATAAACAGCCTATCAGTTTAAGGATAAATATTAATCTCAAAGGCCATAAGTTTATAATCATATTTATCACTACAAATAAATGAGTTTTGGAAATAATAGATTCTTTTCTGAATTGAAATGTCCCATTTACCAAGTGAATTTAAATGTCTCTATTGTTGGCAGAATTCTAAGATGGGCCCTAAGATTCTTACCACTTGGAATACAATATACATATAGATATACATTATATATATATATATATATATATATATATATATATATATATATATATTCATTATATATATCTATATTATATATAGAAAAATATATAATACATATTAATGTGACACATGTTTTATATGTATGTATTATATATGTATTATAATATATATACTACATTCACAAAAAAGGTAGGAAATCCTACCATGTATAACAACATAGATTGAGGACATTATGCTAAGTAAATTAGTCAGATAGAGTAAAATAAATACTGTATAATCTCACTTATATGTGGAATCTAAAAAACATTAAAGTCACAGAAACAGAGAGTATAATGGTGGTTTCCAGGGGCTGGGCGTGGAGGAAATGAGAGCTACTGATCAAAGTATATACACTTTCAGTTATAAGATGAATAAGTTCCAAGATCTAATGCACATAATGGTGGCTATAGTTAACAATATTGTATTGTCTATTTGAAAGACTATGAGCATAGAGCTTTAATGTTTTCACCATAACAAAACAAAATGGTAATTACATGAGGTGAAGGCTGTGTAATCTGTATGGATATCATTTTATAACATACATGTGTATCAAACCATCACATTGTACACCTTAAACTTACACAATATTATATGTTAATTATATCTCAGTAAAGTTGAAGAAAAAAATAGATATAAACAGATTTGCACCCAGACTAATAATTATTTAGCTCCAGATGGGTTAATGTACTTTGTAGCTTTATTATTATTATTATTATCATCATCATCATCATCATCATCATCATCATCATCAAAACAACTTTGGTTATATCAACCCTAAGTCACTGGTGAGGAGACTGAGCCTTTAATGCATGAGGTGTGGTAATGGAGGTCATACATTAGGAGGAGACAAGATTTGAACTGAGATCTACGTACTTCAATGTCCATGTGACTGACCTAACAATGGCGTCTCTACCAGTACCCTACACACACTTTCCCCAAGATAAATGGAATCAAGCAAAAAGAATTCAAGAAAAAAAAATATATATATGTATGTATGTATGTATGTATATATATATATATATATATATATATATATATATACATACATACATACATATATATATACTTGCTACTATTGCTATTTTTTCTAGATTTATTTTTTTTATTTTTTGAGAGAGAGAGAGCACGAGAAAACCTGTAAATAGGGGTGGAGCAGAAGGAGAGGGAGAGAAAGAGTTCTTATGCTAAGAATCTTAGCATGTAGGCCGATGTGAGGCTCCATCTCACAACGCCAGGATCATGGCTCAGGCTGAAATTAAGAGTCTGATGGTTAACTGACTAAGCCACCCAGGGGCCCCTAGATTTATTTATTTTTTTTAATTTTTTTTTCAACGTTTTTTATTTATTTTTGGGACAGAGAGAGACAGAGCATGAACGGGGGAGGGGCAGAGAGAGAGAGGGAGACACAGAATCGGAAACAGGCTCCAGGCTCCGAGCCATCAGCCCAGAGCCTGACGCGGGGCTCGAACTCACGGACCGCGAGATCGTGACCTGGCTGAAGTCGGACGCTTAACCGACTGCGCCACCCAGGCGCCCCTAGATTTATTTTTTAAAGTTTTATGTAATATAATGCTATATGTTAATTTTTGTAGTAAAAAGAAAACATTTATTTAAAAAACCAATACTAAAAAATGTCACCAAGTTCAGTTACATCTTTCAAACCTTTAGTTAGTTATCTCTAAACCATTCACAGTAAAATACTATCTTTTTAAAATATCTCTAGACACTTAATAACTGTTTTTAGAAAATTATTCTGATACTGTTTCAGTTAAAATGCAATTTAAGTGCTTTTCTTTCTTATTGTGAGAAACAGTAGATCAGTATTCTCCAGAACAAGAACTTCAAATAGCATATTTCTGTAATTGCCCCTTGTAAGCCAGTACTTTATGGAAAAGCAAGATTGTTGATTGATATGCCTTATTTAGTTTCCAACCACTACTTAACTTTCTTAAAACCTCAATACTGTGTAGGATAACTTCTGAAATACTTAATAAAATACCTATAAAAATCAAATACCTCTTAAAAACCAACTTTTATCCTGCCTCTGTCTTACTACTAGAGAACAGATGGAATACTAGGTTTTTACTGGAGTAAAATGAAAAGAAGAAAACCTAAATATCCTCATTGTACAGCAAGTTTCTAGGGATAGTGCTGCCTAGCATACTCTATAAACTAAGCGTCCATTTAGAATATAGATGGCATGGTTTTTCCTACTTTATCAATATTGTGACATTCACATTCACAACTGCATGAGGAAGAGACAATATACTGTGACCTGAGAGACATTTGGAACTAATCCCCTTTCTATATCTGTATCTATATATCTACGTATCTATGTATCTATATATCTGTATATCTGTATATCTGTATATCTATATATCTATATAACTATATCTATCTATATATGATATGATCCTTTACTGTAAACAATCAGTCCCTATGAAGATGTTTGCCTGACAAATTAAAATACCTATTCAAGTTAAAATCTTCAAATTCTTCCCAACATTACACCTCATTAGAAAGCTGCCAATTGACAGCAAAAAATTCCACTTCTCCAAACTGTGGAAGACACTTCAAAGAAAGTCACTGAGCCATCTGGATGTTGGAGCCTGTGCTGCAAGGCAAAGCATCAAGTGGAGTAGATGGTAAGGAAGAGAGACTAGCTGTTGAACCAAGTATGAGATATTAAAGATGTTCAATCCTTTAGATCCCAAGATGGGGCTTGACTATTCAGAATTTTTAAACTTCATCATTTTTATTATCTTGAATATTTGTAGAGCTAAAACCATATTACTAAGAAACAAATAAAGACCTTCTTTGGAACAGAATAACTAAGGTAAAACATAACTGCAATAATTTACTATAAATTCTGTAAATAATGCATGCCAATGAATGATATCTGTGGCTGGAAGAGTGCTAAATAAATTCAAGTGTCATCCGATTTGATTCATGTTAAAATTAATTAAGATTATTGAAATTCTCTCCATATTTACAGATAAGCCAACTTCCTCGGAAATTTTTAGCCAGAGAACAAGGAGTTGGATATACAAATCTACATCTATCCAACCCTGGAGAGTTTACATATTCCCTCTCTCTCATTCAGAAATAATGCTTCATCACTAAGCTATTTACCCTTTATTTACATCATTTTAACAACAAGGTGATTTAATACCTAGCTGATTAAATGTGTTATACTAAGAAAACTACAATATAATGATATCCTATGGGCTAAAAGTGTTTATATTTGAATAAAAATTAGATATAGTAATATTATTAGCTTCAAGGACCTGACTTATTTTCTTTTATGAAAAATCAGTGTTAATCTTAAGTAGGCTCCGATTTGTACATTTGATTTATAATAATAGGACACAGAAAAACATTTATAGTATTTTATTTTCTTATAAATGTATCTGTGAACTTCTGTAAGTCAATTTTAATATGCTGTTGTGTTTTAGGTAGGGTTGGACAGGGTCCACAATGAAGAGACACGTTTGAAAAATGCCAGATCTAGACAAAACCAGCCACTCCTCCTCTTGCCTTATAAAAATTCACTCTATCGAAAGAAAAGGGAGTCAGGTCAGGGGAATGAGCATGGGCTTTCAAGTCTGAAAGATTTTGAATTCAACGTCAGTCTGGGTCATTTATAGCTCTAAGTGTAACGGCTTTGAACTTCATTGGGTTAAAATGTTCTTGTTTTTATCTATACAACAAAATGCCTGCCAACCCCCTTCCCCAGTGCACACAGACACCAGGAGGGTTTTGTTTTGTTTTTGTTGTGTTTTGTTTGTTTTGTTTTTGGCAGACCTGAGGTAGATCGAGTAAGCTGATATGCTAATATGATACCTTCCAGATACCATATCCTTAGTATCACTGGTACTATCAATTAGATTGTGAGCACGTTTAGGGTTTCCTTTATCTTGCTTCACTACCTTATAAAATCCAGTATCCTCACACATGTTCTCTTTACTGGTTTAACTAGTGACATAATGATTTTGTGTGCTTATGAATGTGTGACTGTGTACATATATGTGTGAGTAGGTGTGCATACTTGCATGCCTGAGACAGGGAGGAGAAGAAGGAGGAGGAAGGTGAGGAGGGGGAGGAAGAGGAGAAGGAGAAATGAGAGAAGAAGCAAGAGCGGAGAAAGGAGACTGGAAATACAGAAGGGAAAGAACAAAGAAGGTCAAAGAAAGTCCAAGGAAGGAAAATCCGCATTTATAAATAAGACCTTTAGGGTTAGATAACAGACAAGTGTTTATCAAAGAAAAAATTATACAATGATGTCATTGGTTTATGATGGACAATCTGGAGAAAATAAGACTAAAATTAATTTGATTGTCTGTATTTTTCCCCCTCCAGAAGCTTGTTCCTACAGGTGAGAGACTGACAATCTGAAACAGAAAATTAATTCATTATATTTTTATTCTCTAATCCCTAGGTTTTGATAACTATAGCTAACTGAATTTTTTTAAACTTGAGAATGCATATATTACTCATATTAAGTACTTGAACATTGAGGGTTAATTTAGACATATTGCATATGGATGTATTTACAGAAACTACTGATATCTAAATATGTTTAAAGAAAGGCATAGTAAACATAGAGTGTTTGATTAAAGGGCATCATGCAAATTAATTTTTATTCAAAAATGTCCAAGGGTTGTTAGTTTTAAACTGTAAGATACAGTCCAATTATCACTCCACACATTTGCAGAAGCACTGTGGTTAAATTAGGGAACTCAATCTGACTGAGCTATTGACAGAGGTGAGGGGTAGCCCTGGCACAGTTGCATTGGCCTCTTTCCTGGTGTCTTTTTTGGAAAGAGATGCCTTTTGCCTCCCACAGGCTTGTTGTCCAATCAACCACCAGGCATCTGGTACAGCAGATGGGCCCCGTGTATACCTGGAACAGTGGTGCCAGGACAATCAGTGCTTTTGCCACTTCTGCATGAATTTACTTGTGCTTTACTAGTTAGACAGCATTTGTCCACCCTGGAAATATGTATTGAGCAGTAAATACGTGGAAGACTGTGCTGGTTAAAAATTAACTACAGACGTGAATCCTGACCTCAAGAAGTTTCACTAAGATAAATCCTTTGCCCACCTTTAGATTTAAATCTAGTTCCATGTTTTTCTCACCAGTTTTACTTCTGGTCAATCCAGTCACTTTTGGATTGCATATTACTTTCATTTTCATGTGGTGATTCTTCTTTTATTTTTTACATTCTTCTATTTTTTTTAATTATTTTATTTGAGAGAGATAAAGTGTGAGTGGGGAGGCACAGAGAGAGAGGCAAGGAGAGAGAGAGAGACAGAGTCCCAAGCAGGCTCCACACCATCAGCACGGAGCCCAACATGGGGCTCATATGCGTGAACTGTGAGATCATGACCTGAGCTAAGTCGGACACTTAACTGACTGAGCCACCCAGGCAGCCTGATATTTTTCTACTTTTATGTATTCTATAACATATATTCTTTTTTATGTACTTGCTTTGTTTAATTAACTATCTCCACTTCTATGTATTATTGCACCTTCCGGTCCTATTTCCTTTCCTGGGAATATTACCAGCTTTAGGGGTTTCTTCATCATTTCAAATTATCTGAAGAACTTCTTTTCAACATGCACATGCTATAACTTTGCTCCAAGAGATTTTAATGGGGTAGGTCTAGGGTGTGCCTTAGTCATGTGTATCCTATCCAATGCCGTCTATATTGCTGACACTGATTCAGTCAAAATGGTAAAAAATGACTGTGGCTATGGCAGTATACCTTACCCTTGAATTTTAGGAACTAAGTTTCCTGTGGTAGGAGCATAAATAAAAACATCTCAGGATTCCAGTTGTAACCTTGTTGCCAGAGAGGTTGGAGAGGATGCTATACCAAAGGTTCTAGTACAATATACATAAGACTGAATGGAGAAGAAGAAACCTGCTTATAGGACAATAGTTTATCATCCCTTGATATGTTCTTGCTTTGCTCCCCCAAATTATCTGCATACTCTCTAGAAGCTTTGGGCTGAGAATATTCAATAAGTTGCAATGTATTGAAATATATCAAGATACACACAGACAAAAATGACTGATACATTAGTTTTGCTTTTGTGAAGTAAGTAGTGAAATAAACCACAGAGTTAATAATACCTGAGATCTTTGATATGTAAGAATCAAATACTTTAACTGAGTATGTAACTAAAACATAAATAAACAGAGCCAATATTAACCAATACTTTAAATCTCTCTCATCAACAAAAGATGTCTGCTAAAACTATCATCTCCCATCCCAGTCGTCTCTACCTCATTCCAGAGCTTTTCGTTTGCTTAAAGAACACATAGATTTGTCATAAAATTGTACACACTGTCCTCCTCCCACCATCTAGATTCCTATAAAAATGTAGCTAAATAAATGTGAAGATAAAATACCACATTTTATTAACCTTGTCACATAATTTCTATTTGTTCTTCTTTAATTATCTTTAGGCCCTGCATTTAGACAAGAACATGTGACTCTATCTTGATTTGTCTAGAAGTTATTACATAAATGTCCTAAGTCAGCAGCAAAAGCCAAACAGGAAACAGTAGATAAGCATCAGAATTATCATTGTAACTACTTTTAAAAATAAAAACTGTTAATAATCTACACACTACTGAAGTTAATATTTACTATTGATATTTCAGTCCATGCTTCAGAGAAAACTGAAATGTTTAACTGATGTTTTCATTTATTCACATAATTTTGCCTTAGAGGTGATGATACAGTATCCTAAACACATACTTCTTTACTGAGAATTTGAAGTGGTAACAGTCTGCATATTTGGGTTTTCAGGCACAATGGCAAATGTCATTGCTAAAACCAAACAAAACATAAAACAACCAAAATTGCATACAAAAGTGAATAATGGTTTGTCATCTCAAAATCAGCAACATGTAATGACTAATCCATTTTTAAAAATTGATACATCTTACCAAGTTTTTACACTCGCCAAGTTTTGATTACCAAAGTAGAGTATGTTTTACAAATGGAAGCCTTTATGCCTCTCCTTCATCTCCCTCCTCACTGGACTGTATTGGTAGTGTAGACAATAGCCGGCTGTTCTCAGTTGAAAGCAGATGACCTGATCTAGCTGTAGTCCAGTTTTATGCCTGCTCACTCCTTTCTCTTTCTCATCAGAGTATCCTCACAAAGATATGCTCTGTTTGTTAAAACTACTTTACCTTGTTCTGTATCTATTCCTCCTACTTCTTTTAATGGTTTGTGTCTTTATCCTACATTAAAATTTCCTATAAAAAGCTACTACAACTTTGCTACTGAATTATTTTAAAGCATATTATTTGAGAATATGACCCACCACATTATTTAGAGCCCCCTTTATAATAATTCATATAATAAAAAGGCTTATAGACTGAGATATCAGGAAAGTCTTATCTTTTCTTTCTTTTTTTTTTTTGTCTAAATATCTTTCCTGCTTTTTTTTTTTTTTTCAAGTAATGGAACTGAGATTTTCCCCATTTCCCTTTGGATACCAGAAAAGTACAGAACCAGATTGGCAACCATATTTTAGAATACTTGTAATGTCCATATCAACATCCTGCTCTTATTTCTGATATTTTCTATCTTATGTATTTTCCCCTGCACCAATTACATATTTGCATTTTTCAATTTAATTGACTATATTTATATAATTTTGTAAATAACCTCTATTCTTAGGTATAATAAGGGAGTTAGAAACTACACAAAGAAATTACACAAAGATGCCTCTTGAACGACTGCTATTCAAAGTTGTATAGGAACTTCCAGCCAGAATATTAGAAAAAGAAAAAAAAGTAGAAAGCATCAAAACTGGAAAGGAAGAAGTAAAGTTACCTCTATTCACAGAAGACATTTCCATATATATATATATATATATATATATATATATACACACATATATATACACACACACATATATATATGTGTATATATATTTCCATATATGTGTATATATATATACATATACATATATATACACACACACACACATAGCTGCAAAGAATGCAAACGAAAGCCACTAGAATTAATAAACAAATACAGCATAATAGATGGGCATGAGATCAACACACAAAAAGAAATTATGTTTCTATGAAAATGCAGTGAATAATTCAAAAACAATTAAGAAAGCAATTCCATCAATAATAGCATCTAAAAGAACAAAATACCTAAGTATAAATTCAACCAAGAAGGTGAATGAGTTGTATGCTAAAAACTTTATACTGTTTTCAATACTTTCAGTATGATATTCAATATAGAAGTCATTTTGTCTTCCACAGTAATACCATATTGAGGAATGTTTGAATAATACTGTTGTTTTGATTTTGTTTCATATTTGAAGGTGAAGACGGTACATCACTCTGGGTTTTCTTTTCCAAGTGAGAGTAATGAGTGTGCATTTGTATTCTTCAGACTTTTATACATCAGTATCATGACCCAATGTTGGTGGTGCAGCCTTATGCTGTAAAAGTTTCTTTTTGGGGGGATATGATTATAGTTTACCTTCTGTATTAAATCTGCTTCAATCACCTATTAATTAACTGATCTCTAAAGCAAACCTGCTTAGCAAAATGAGACCCAGTCATTTACATATTTTGTGATCATAAAGATTTTGGGCCTAGACAAATCATAAAAATAAAAAGTAAAAAAAAAAAAATCTAAGCTAAATATACTCCATTAGCACTCCCAAGGGCATTTTTTTCTCATTTCAATGACCAAACATGCAGCCAAGAATAGAGCTCTGGGGCTATTTCAGCCCAAAACCTAGTTTGCAGTGTTTACTCAACCACAGATAAGGCTTAACTGAGTTTGAAAAGAGAAATAAAACACAATAGTTTTTCTCCCATAAATATCCTGAATTGAACCTTACAAAGATCAAAAGTGAAAACAATTAACTGAAACTGCTACTGTAAAACCAAAGAGAAAATGCTATTTTTATTGGCTTCTTATTCTTTATTATGCTAACTTCAAAAGTTACTGAAATATTTTCAAATGTAACTTTAAAAGATCAACTATAGCAGTTAGGTAGAATAAAGATTGATCATTATAAGAGCTAGATATTAAAATCCAGATTTGAGTAAAATATAAATACTATTATATTTTACCTGACAGGGAGATTAAAGAAGTAAAAGTTCAATGCAGAATTGATAAATAACATATTGATTCTCAAGAATTTTAGCAAGTTATTTTACAAAATTCTGTATATGCTATTTCTGGAAATGCTATTTCTGTATATTTCTAATTCTGGAAATGCTATTTGCATATTTATTATCTTTCTTGTTACCGCATGCAATTTAAAAAGAACCTATTAAGAAATATCACTAATATATTACGCTTTTTAACTCTGTACTCTCCCTTCACTTAAATAGAAACCATTTTAGCAAAATTCCTCAGTGCATGCAAGGTGATCAACAAGGATGCAAGAATAATATATTTGTAACAGGGTCTAGCACCAACTTCCAGTGTGTGATAGCAGGGATTTCCCCAACAACTAGCAAATCTGACACTAGCTGAGTGTCCTGCAATTCAACTAAACTCTGACACTGTCTATGCAGAGATAATATCAGATAGCACAGGGTAAGGGCTGAGCCCCACAAGACTGCTCTCCACTTCAGACTCCAGCCACTAGCATAGGTCGTTATATGTATTTCTGACCAACTGAAGTTGGTTCCCACCACTCCCTGCTTGGATTCCCAAATCAGAAGTTCCCACCACTCCCTGCTTGGATTCAATTAATTTGCTAAAGTGGCTCACAGAACTCAGAGAAGCATTTTACTTACTAGATTACCAATTTATTATAAAGGAATATGACTCAGAAATAGCCAGATGGAAGAGACTTCAATAGGTCAAGGAAAATAATGAAAGGTTCAATACCCAGTTCTAGTGTACCACTCTTTCTGAATCTCTATGTGTTCACCAACCTGGAAGAAATCTGTACCCTGTCGTTTTATGGAGGCTTCATTTCATAGGCATGGTTGATCAAATCATTGACTAGTGCTGATTGATTCCACTTCTATCCCCCGCTCTCACCCCAAGAAATTAGGGATTTGACCAAATGTTCCAACCCTTTGTTCACATTTGGTTCCCCTAGCAACCAGCTCACATCCTTACATGCTTTTCAAAAGTCACCCAGCTGTGGTGGAAAGGGGTTTGTTATGAATAACAAGATACCCATTTCACTTTGTGGCTCTGAAGAGATTTCAGGAACTGAGGGCAGGAGACCAAACATGAAGCCAAAAGATTTTCCCATTGATCTTATCTCTTCAGGATTTTGGGAAATGTGAGCCAGGAATCATGGATAAAGACCAAACATATATGAAAATTATATTTGGTCATCTTAATCAAACATAATTTTCTCATAAATCACAATATTGCAATTTTCATTGCATTTAGAGATTAATTTTCTAACAATAAAAATAAATATTTGAAAATTTGAATTACCACTAATAGGAAAGCTAACTCTACTCTGTATACTGACTGTTAAAAAAACAATTGAAGAAAATAATTTAGGTGATACAAACAGACTTTATCACTTCATGAAATGGACAGTCTCCTTTCAGAAAACTGTAAAATTGGGTGGAAAGCACGATGCTTTAATAGGATAAAGACTAAAGAACAAGGAAGAGGAAAGTAGAAAATTTCTGATTGGCTAAGGGCAGACAGTCATCTTTGTTTTGGGTAAGAATGGACAAATAAATAAGTATAGAATCCAGAGTTGGCTTGGTATTTGGGGACTAGCTGACTTGATATATGTCTTTTTGGTTAAGTAGAAAATTTACAGGGGCATAAAAGTTATTTAAGTTTCTGTTTGCTAATGTGGCATCCTAGAAAAGAGTGTCTCCATCTTGGACTAGAGAGTTATTTATACAGCACTCCTTTTGATCATCCTCTTGACCATTCAAGACAATGATAAAAAATATCAGTCTTAGCATGACTCTTAGTTACCATTGTTTCTTTCAGGTCCCAGTGTAGCATTCACAAAAGATGATCTCAGGTGCCTACTCTTAGAGCTGGTTACAGTCTTCTAGTTTTGTTGTTATTGTTGTTGTTTGTTTGTTTGTTTGTTTGTTTTTGTCATTCTAGTTAAAGACAGACCACCCATTGGCTGATCCATGGCTGCCCATATACATTTAACACTTTTGAGAGAACACAGAGTATTAGGGAGACAATAGTTACTAGCAACAAAATAATGCTCATGGTTTGGAGAGGACTCTCAAATCAGGGTCCCCATGACACAAACCATCTAGAATCAAATAAATCAAGAAAAAAAAGCCCAAAGAAGAGAATATTTCTTTAACCCATTTGGCCTTTTTATGTACTTCATGTAACTGTGTCTCCACTTCTCAACTAAGTATTTATTTAGAAAATTTGTTCCAGAGAAACTGAGGAGTACAAATCAAGGAGAAGTTTGTGATGGGCAGAAAGAACTACAGGATCATCAGCATCGTATCAAATCCAATAGTCATTTGGAAGCGGATTACCCTCTTTGCAATGCCCTGAGATATGCAAACAATGACATTATCTTTCCAGGGCAGGGAAAGGCAAAAGGTGAAACAAAAGAATGATAAGGATCTTCATAATGTAAGGATTAGGAAAATAATGGTCAAAAAGGGAAGGGGCAGTAGAAAGGAAGAAACATTCTTGATCTGCCATCTTGGGAAGAAGCAGTCTACCCCAATGTTGGCTACTTCTCTTCTTATTCCATTTGATTTTGAGGTCTCCTGCATTTATAAGGTGGAGATACAAGACAATAGGTGGAGTCTTTTTCAGTTGTGAAATGTGTACTCAATGTTCAGCACCTTGTAATCTGGCAGTGGTGTCAGTGGTCAAAAGTTCAGGCAGGATTCTTTCCATGAATATCACTTTTTAAAAAAAATTTTTTTTTAATTTTTTTTTTTAACGTTTATTTATTTTTGAGACAGAGAGAGACAGAGCATGAATGGGGGAGGGTCAGAGAGAGGGAGACACAGAATCTGAAACAGGCTCCAGGCTCTGAGCTGTCAGCGCAGAGCCCGACGCGGGGCTCGAACTCACGGACCGTGAGATCATGACCTGAGCCGAAGTCGGCCGCTTAACCAACTGAGCCACCCAGGCGCCCCCATGAATCTCACTTTTAAAAACCATCCAAGTGAAACAATAACTGCTTATGAGTGACAAAAGACTTAAAAATGTCCATGGATGAGAGTTCATTTAATAAGGAAATATAGCTATTTCTGTGGCAGGCAATAATTTAGGATAATAATTAAACAATGGGAGTATTGACAAATTCCTAAAACCTTTAAACAATTTCTGGAATACCTGTGTTAGAAACACATATCCATATGCATATAACTTAAGAATGTTTATCATCATTTCTGATTTGACAATGCTTCCCACATAACATAACATACCAAATAAACACCAACAAAGTGAGAGACAAATCCTTTGAGATATTCCAGGGACCTCCAGAACATATCACAAAGTTAGTTCAAGGTTCAAAGATGTCATTTAGAATTTGTTTAAAGTTTGTCAAAAATATCCATATAACCAAAGTGACAAAAATTTTGAAGGCAAACACAGAAAGTTACATAGTTGTGAACAAAACTTAGCTCTTTTATTTTACCTTTTAAATTTATCATCATCATCATCACCATTATTATTATTATTATTATTATTATTATTATTATTTTTGAGAGAGAGAAAGACTGAGCATGAGCTGGAGAGGGGCAGAGAGGGAGACACAGAATGTGAAGCAGGCTCTAGGCTCTAAGCTGTCAGCACAGAGCCCGACTTAGGCTTGAACTCACAGACTATGAGATCATAACCTGAGCTGAAGTCGGTTGCTTAACTGACTGAGCCACCCAAGTGCCCCAAAACTTAGCGATTTTAATACTGAGAAGACTGACACTTTGTTTCTTTCTTACTTCCTTTTTTTTAAGTAATCAAAGACCTGAGAAAGACATGAAACATAGTAAATTATTTTGATTATTTTGGTAAAACATGAAATCTTTGCTTCCCAGGCAGATTACTAAAAAGGTAAAGAAAAAACTTTGATTAAAATTTCTTATTTAGAGAAGACCAATAACCTAAGAAAACTGTCCTTCTTTACAGAGAAAAAAACAAATTCTAATTTTGCACCACTGTACTTTTGATATTAAAACTTATTTTTAAAAAAACTCCTTAACTCCATTCCAATCTCAGCCAGGTTGATGACACATAAAATTTGCTTCCTAAGATTCTTTTTCTACAAGCCAATTATAAATGTTTTGTATCCATTCAAATTTTGTCTTGTTTTTCTCATTTTTGAACAAGTACTCATTTTATTTTCATACACAGTTCTTCTTTTCACCATTAGTATTTCAAAATAGTTTTAATCACATATTGATTAGAATTCTTAACGTTTAGAATCCATTATTCCTAGTGAAACTGAGCAGTAAGCAATTGTAGATTGATGGTTACACTAGCATTCTGTGAATTGGCAAAATTATAAATAAATTTCATAATTTCTAGAAGTATATTTTTCCTCACAGTAATTTTTATCAATGTGGCACAATACATATTTAGTAACAGACCACATATCTTTAATCCTTCTGTAAAAGGAAGTCAACAGTGGCTAAATCTATGTTCAGTAATTGATATTTCAGTATTTTATCTTATTTGGAAATAATCTGGATAGTCAATGACTATCCATCATTCAATTTACCTTAATCTTGTAATTTTGAAATTAAAGTTTCAAGTTACCAAAATGATACCGGAGACTATTTTTAATATGGCTATTTTGTTTCATTTATTTTATTTTATTTTTATTTTAGAGAGAGACAAAGAGAGAGAGAGCCCACATGAGTGGGGTGGGGAGAGGGGCAGAAGGAGAAAGAATGAGAATTTCAAGCAGGCTCCACCCTCAGCATGGAGCTGGATGCAGGGTTCCAACCCACAACCCTAGCTCGGATCATGACCTGAGCCAGAATCAAGAGTTGGACGTTTAACCCACTGTGCCACCCAGGCATCCCTGGAAACTATTTTTAACTAGACATACCATGGAGTATAATTCTTATTAATAAGTTCATTTATAAACTTTCCTTTTACTAATATCTATTTACTTGTTGTTAACACTTATGCTGCCATTAGAAAGTTTCATGAGAAATCAAATAGCTAATTACATTCTTAAGTTATCCTTCTTGCTGACAAATTATGTAACAGAAATCACAAAAGATACAAAGATAGCTATCTTACCAATATCCAGTGCCACTGCTAAAAATAGCCCAAAAGGGGAGACCTAGACAATTCTCCTGAGAGCTGGCAAGTCCATAGAGCCCGAGACACAAATGAAGTGCAATATACATTTTTGTCCAGCCATACTTTCAGACCTCCAACCTGACAGTTGAGCTGTCTGCATATATGACACAACAGAAAACCTGAAAGCCTCATGCAGGCAGAAAGCCAAAGTTCTCAAAACACAAAGTGAGACAAACCGCAGGCTTCCAAGTGAGTAGGGTTTAAAAGTAGAGTGTAGTCTCAGCGTATCTACCAGAATTTGGTAAGGTTTTCCATTAATTTAAATTTTTGTTTTCTCTTGGCTATTTAAGGGAATAATTGTTGGGAGTTTACTGGAGAATCCCTTGGGGTTCCATCTACCCTGAGGGGGGCGCCATATGAAGGTCCTCCTTTGAGAATAGATATGGGGGCATCTGAGTCAGTGTCAGAGGATTTGTACAAAACCTTGGGAGACAACCTCTTTTCCAGTGTCTTAATTGACTGGGAATAAGACAACAAGTTTTGGGCCAGTGTTTTGATGATGAACTCCCCAGGAGGGTGTAACAGGGAAGATTCTGGTTTTGCTTTAGGTTTTTGACCTAAGAGCTGTTGCATTTGTTAGGCTACTAACTTGGGAGCATATTAATTTACAGTCTTGTGGTCTCTTCAATATCTCTTTGAGATTAGTAGACTCTTTGAGATTAGTAGACTGAGTACTCAAGTAAAGGAGTATAGAGGGGAATAGTAAGAATCACATCAGTCATACAGTTTGTTTGAAGTACCTCTTGTGTCTTTAATTTTTCAAACAATTTTCAAATAAATTTTTCAATGAAAGTATTTTGGAATACTGAAGTCTTTTGGAGCTTTCTGCATGCCAAATAAAATCAGTATGCTATTCTGTTTGTTTAATTTGGGGGACTCTGTTTTCAAGAGGACTTCACAAGGGAACAATCTTATCTAATATGAATGATCCCCACAATGACCACTGTTAATTCTAGGTAGTCTTAGTAAGATTTTACCATTTTTGTAAATGTCCACTGCTTCTAGGATGACAGTTCTTGGACACAAAATAAACAGGTATTCCATGAGGTGACACTGTCATTTCTTTGATATTGAGGATCCCATGTTTTCAGCTGAACTGGGGTATTTCAGAGCCATATTAATACCTAAGATGGATGTGTCACTGGGCTGGGAAGTTTGTGGTATTTACGGTATTACCTCATTGCATAGAAATTTTCTTGAGTTTGGTAGTTAAGCTAGT
The DNA here is from genome assembly GCF_028018385.1 of Neofelis nebulosa. Taxonomy (NCBI): domain Eukaryota; kingdom Metazoa; phylum Chordata; class Mammalia; order Carnivora; family Felidae; genus Neofelis; species Neofelis nebulosa. The sequence continues at coordinate 32,181,086 of NC_080785.1, forward strand.
GTCAATATATCCCATTCTGTGGCCAACTCATGACAGAACTGGAGTCTTACAGTAGGTGGCAAGCATTCTAATAGCATTTATGTGCTCAACCCATGCACAGAAATTTTGCAACTCTGGCTTCTGAGATTTGCATTAGTCATACATATAGTATACCTAATCACCAGAGATTTCTATATAGTGGCTGATGTTTCAATGGCTTTTACTAGTCCAATCTGCACCTACTTTGATTTTGAATATGATGATCAAAACACTTCAGATTTCTTGTCTTTATTTTCTCAAGTTCCCCAGGTGTTTATGCTGTGGACTTACCTTGAGATTCTGTATGTACCCTAATGTTTGGTACCATTTCAGACTCCCCATGTAACTACCTCAGAACCTTTCTGGGAACATACCACCCTGAATGCACCCGATCTTATCTGATCTTGGAAGCTAAGCAGGGACAGGCCTGATTAGTACTTGGATGGGAACAACAACTTTTCAATGAAGTTTGTTTGGATCGGAGAGCTGCACACAAGGGAGCTCAAATCCGAGACTGACTTACCCATGACCATTGGTGATGATGAGAGGAACAGTGAACTCAGAAAGGTCAGTGGATGCTTTCTGCGTGCACCTCCATCCTGCAGACCTTGAGCAGTCACCTTCAGATTCCATACTCATCACCAAACGCTGTTAAAAATGGTTAAAGAAAACAATTATTGTGATAAAAACTTGAACACTTCATGAAGTGGGTAGGCTCCTTTTGGAGAACTGTAAGGCAAGAAGGTTTTGTAGGATAAAGAATAAAAACCAAGGAAGAGAAAAATAGAAAATATCTGATTTGCTGGGCCCACATAGCCAACTGTGTTTGGGGTGAGGAGGAACAAGGAAATAATCACAGAACCCAGAGGTGGCTGACTGGATATGCTATGTTTCTGGTCACGTGGAGCATTTACAGAGACACAAAAGTTGCTCTTTGCTGATGTGGCAGCCCAGGAAGGAGAAGCTTCACTTTGGGTGTAAAAACTTATTTCCATATGATCTGTGTGGTAGGTAGGCTAAAACAGGGTCCTCCTAAAAACATCTACATCCTAATACTTGGAAACAGTGAATATTACTTTACATAATAAAGTCTTTGTAGAAATGATTAAATTAAATAGTTTATGGTCGAGAGATAATCTTTGATTATCAGAGTGGCCTCTAATTGCCATCACATGCTTCCTTGTAGGGATAAGGAGATTTGACAACACACAGAGTAGAAGACAATGTGAAAATGGAGCAGAGAGATTTGAAGGTGCTGACTTTGAAGACTGGAGTGAAGCCAAGGAATGCTGGCAACCACCTGCAAGTGAAAAAGGCATGAAATGAATCCTCCCTTCAGCCTCTCAAAAGATGGGAGGCATGCTAACACTTTCATTTCAACCCTATGATACCAATTTTGGACTCTGGTTTCAAAAACTGTGGGAGAATTAACTTCTTGTTTCAAGTCACCAAATTTGGGGTAATTTGCTGCAGTACCAATAAGAAACTAATATGAACCAATATCCAGGCAAATTTGGATCTAATTACATCTGGCAAAGAGACAATGAACTTGCAATGTTTTCAAGATAATTAGAAATATGGTTTTATATCCACTATTATTTATGAGGAAACTAATCTTACATTTATATAATATTAAGCAATTAAAAACTGAAAGCCATTTACATATAAACATTGAGAAAATATGTAGAATCCCCCAGCATTTTTTTTCAGGATTTTAAGACTCATGATTTACAATTTCATATGTTACAAAATTTTGTTAAGCCTACTCCTTTTCGGATATTCAATGTAATCATGAAGAGGTGAAATATTTCTTGAGGAGCAGTTGTATTTCTGTCAGAGTAAAAAACAACCACAATCACATACACGCACACGTGCACACGCGTGTGTGCACATACAGAGTATGGAGACAGATAAAAATAAATTCCTTTGTTACCAAATATTGCTGGAATTTCAACAAAATGGTGCTACAGATTTGAAGATATAAGAAATTAAAACAAAATATGCAATATGGAAAGTTTCTGTGTAGATTGCTCAAAAGTGCAGATCCTTACATTGTTACAGGATTTTATTTCCAAAATGGAATACTAAAAGTTTCTCAGGAAGATTTGCAAATGAACAATGTAAAACACAAGCATACACATACACATACCACAACATATATATGTATGTGTATAGATGTTTTGATGTGTGTACGTGTATATACATATGACAGGTTAGATATAACTGAGGAGAAAATAAGTAAAGTCACAAATTAAATAAGATTCAAAAATGGAGCACAAAGAGAAGAATTCATAAAACAGATCGCGAGTCATGGAAGACTGAGTGAGAAGACATTATACATACCTAATTTTTTGAAGTGATGAGAGATAATTGGTTAGAAAAAATATTGGTGAGATAAGAGTTTGGTTTTATTTTAGAAATAAAAGATATTTGCTTTCAGTTTTAAAAAGCCATATTACTCCCAATTCTTAATAATAAAAAGATCTCCACACTCACATTAATTGTAATAAAACCAATGTATTAAAATAAAAATGTAAGTAAAATTTTCTAGAAAAAAGTTATTAATCAAGGATAGTATTCTTAAATTTGAATTTACTTCTTAAACCACTTTACTGAGCTACAACTGATCTGCAAAAACCTGTATGTACTTAATGTATACAACTTGGTAAATTTGGAGATAAGTACACATCTGCAAAACCATCATCACAATCTATGCCACAAAATACATCCATCACCTCCTTAAGTTTCTTCCCATCCTCTTTATTAGTTTTTTATATAAGTGAAATTGTTTTTATAAATGAAGGTAAAACTAGGATATTTTCAGACAGCATAAAGAATGTAGTATAATTTGGAAAACAATTTTCTTTTTTGGTAGGTTTATATGTCAAAATCAAGAAGTACAATAAAAATAAATCCTAAACAATAGCATATAAATCTGTAAAAGCAACTCAATCAAATTAAAATGAAAATAAAACAATTAAAAACACATTTAAGATATAAATCCATAAATACCATAAATAATAACTTGTGTAGAAAAATTGAAGATAAATATTGAAAATCAGATGCATTATTTTAAAATATGCCAGTGCACCTAAAACATAAAGTTCAGAAAAGTCAAAGTAAATTAATAGGAAGAAGATCAATGAGGCAAAATCAAGAATATGAAGTCAATATATTACTATTGGACAAAACAGAGTTGACATAAGAACTCAGGATTGAAAGTAAAGGGTAATGATTGCATATATTTGAGAAGAGATTAAATTGGGAAGACAAAAGATTTTTAAACATGCTATGTATCTAAAAGCAAAACATCAGTAATTAATAGTATGAGAACATAAAGAACACAAAATAGGTGAAAGGAATTAGGAGGTACAATCTTATAACTATAAAATAAATGAGACATGGAAGGGGATGCAATGTACAGTAAGGGAATATAGTCAATAATAGTGTAAAAACTTTGTATGACTATAGATGATAACTAGATTTAGCATGGTAATCATTTTGCAATGTATATACATGTTGGATCACTATGTTGTATACCTGACCTAATACAATATTGTACATCAATTATACTTCAACAACAAAAAAGTATAGTTCATCCTTGAACAACATGAGTTTGAACTGCACAGGTCCACACTAACGAGGATTTTTTTCAATAAATACAGTAAAGTACTGTTAAATGTATGTTCTTTTCCTTATGATTTTCTTAATAATTTTCTTTTTTCTAGCTTACTTTATTGTAAGAATACAGTATATAATACATATAACATACACAATATGTATAATTGACTGCTTATGCTAACAGTGAGGCTTTAGGTCAACAGTAGTCTATTAGTAGTTAACTTTTTGGGCAGTCAAAAGTTACATGTAGATTTTTTAACAGCACAAATGCTGGTGCCCCTAATTCCTGCATTGTTCAAGAGCCAACCTTAGGGGCCCCTGGGCGGCTCAGTCAGTTAAGTGTCTGACTTCAGCTCAGGTCATGATCTTGAGCACCGCTTTGGGCTCTGTTTTGACAGCTCAGAGCCTGGAGCCTGCTTCGGATTCTGTGTCTCCCTCTCTCTCTGTCCCTATCCAACTCTCTCTCTGTCTCCGTCTTGGTCTCGGTCTCTCTCTCAGAAATAATTAACGTTAAAAAAAAAAAAAAGAGTTAACCTTACATGGAATGCTTTAATGACAAAAATATGAACTTGATCAAAATGTCAAGTGCATCATCCAGTTTTGAGTACAGTGCCCATTAGATTTAATTCAAATACCTGAAGTATAAAATATTTATGAACATGACCAAGTTCTTGATAATAAAATTTCAAAAAATATGGAAAATAATGTATTAGAGAACTAATCTCTAATTACATTGACAAATGTTAATATCCACAACAAAGAGATAACAAAAATATGTAACTAAGATGAAATCTCTAATTTGGGGGTCAATGAAGAAATTATAATGGCAATTACAACATACTCACAACTAAAATAATTAAAATTAATACAAAATTTTGCAATTAAGTTTAATTAATATTTAGAGGAAAGGTAATACACTTAAGAATATATTTATATCAAGAAAGAACAAACGAAAAACAAATGACCTAAGTGCCCAATTTATTATTAGATAACCTCAAAATTCTCATGGAAATGATGAGGCCATTCCATCTTTGACTCTCTGTCTTTTGCCTCAGCACCCAACATTTAATTTCCTTGTGTAATCCCAATGTTTGACAAATTATATATTCTTTTCAAGATTTTTATCTACTTTCTTAATTTACTTCACTGTCATTATCTTTCTCAGTCCCTCACAAATACCTTCCCAACCTAAATACAAATATAATGCAAAGTATATTTAAATACAAACAGGGATTGTATTGCAGTAACTTTTTATGAAATTCTTTTGTACCTTAAAAATAGCAAGTTTTAAAAATCTAATGGGTAAAAACATTCCTTTATATTACGTGTCTTTTAAAGCACCGATTTTTGACTAGGTTCCTTTATGGCTTCTAATTTGTCTATTTTTAATAGCAGTTTTTTCAACCAAATGTATACTTCTTTTAAAGTAAAGCTTTATGGTTTTTTATGGAAAATCTACTGGAATTTCACAATGTTTTGCAAATCAATGCTGCATAAACATTCTACTATTTTCTCTCTTCATAGTTTTTTGAGTAGATTTTCAGTCTTTCCTGAAAGCACTTCATCATTTGCTGTGTCACATCATTGTCATTTCCATTTCTGCTTATTTGCTACTATCACCTTTTCCCTCAGGAAGTGGGTTATGTACAAAGGCATGATCTTCAAAGAGCAAAGTTGGTCTCAAAATAGCTCCTCTGCTACTATTCAATATCACTTGTGAGTCTTGTTGAAGACTAATGTTGACTGAACTAAATAATGAATAATTAAACATAATTGGACTTATTTCAAACACCGTTCATGGTTTTAAATCTTTTTATAGGATAAATATACATATTATGTAATCAAGGATTTATACAACTATTATCATGATTTCCAATTTTTAGTTATAGCATAGGCCAGAAAAAATTACTGGGAGTTCTGTGACAGCATTTTTTTGTTAGGTTTTTATACTGAATATATACATATATACATATACATTCAATATATATATATATATATATATATATATATATATATATATATATATTCACTGTATATATATATATTCAGTGTATATATATATTCAGTGTGTATATATATATATAATTTTATTACGTGATAGTCTTCTATTTTAAATTGTTGCATGCCATTACTATGTTTAGTCATGGAAATGTTCCTACCTATGAATTAATATCAGCTATAACAATATTTCTTGGACTTTTAAATGAAATTTCCTTTCATACTTAGAAATACAACTTACTGTGGTAGTAATTTCTTTGACATTGAAAAAAAGGCATTTTAGAAACCTTTACTGGTGGCTTTGAGAAGGGATATAGTTCTAAAAATACAATCTAACAACATTTAATATTGTGAGGATTAAGTAGAAGCTCATTTTAGTGAGCCACTGACCTAGTAATGATATACTGTGTATGTGGGTGTGCAGGTCAAACAGACAGAGGCAGAGAGAGAGAGAGAGAATGTGAGAAAGAAAAAGAATAAGAATATGAATTATTGATTGTGGTTCTGAATTTGAAATGTTTTCTGCCTCAGTCTTTCATATCTGATACACCTTATGATACATTTTGAAGAGTCTTCAAGGCCACACTTTCATCAAAGTCAAGCACAAGATTGATAACGCAATTTGTCCTGGTAAAGAGAATCAGGAGGCAGAGGATGTTTTGTTTTGGTTTCTGAATTATCAAATTAAATATCTTTAAAAACTTGTTTATAAATATGAGATCCTTTAATAGTGCATGCTCTTAAATTTTCCTATATGATAATCTACTCTGAAAAGTTTCAGGTAAGGAGTATGATGTATGTGTGTATAATATTAACTTATAAAATAAGTGTTAAAAATAAGCTGAAGCATATTAACAATTTGAAGAGCTGATTTCAGCAAATATCAACTTGAATTCGGCAATGCTAAACCAGAAGTGGGTAGAAGCACTTTACCCACAGAAGATAGGGGAATGGCTTATATAATTATAGAAGGTGTGGATGCAAAGAAAGGAAAGTATTTTATCAGGTATTAAGCTTAAATCCTAGTTGGCTATTTGAGATTGGTTGTTCCTCAGCTTTAACTTTGTAACCTTGAAGCATTTACATCCTTAGATTTTGGTTTACTTAGATAGGTCACCATGGTATTAGAGCCACCTCAGTCTAATGACCTCCCTGATTAATTTACTTAACAGATGTTAGTATTTGAAACACACTAATCAAGAATGTAAATTTTAGAGATGGCTACTGACAAATTATTAAAGGATTAAAATATGTTCACATAAAAGAATTATTTAGCATATAGAGTTTTAGGATAATTTCATTAAAGGCAATGACAGATATTTAAGATATATGGTTGTTCTGAAAGATTTTCTGGGTTCCAGTGACCATACATGGATGAAGTGAATGAATCTGACAAGACCAAAAACCTAACACTATACAACAGAGCTATAATTCAACAGCATTGCCTGGTCCTGGGTCTCATACTTAATGAAAATCTCAGTTCCTATTCTGATTCTGGAGATATACACATCTTCTTATGAAAATGCATTTTCATTTAACTTAGGTAGAATCCCAGGAGTGGAAATTAATAGGTTGTGCAGTGATTTTAATTTTTAACTTAGAACTTCATTAACTTAGAATCAATTTCTGCCATCATTGTTTTGTAGTTTTCAGTGTACATTCCTTTTGTTAAGCTTATTCCAGAGTCTTTTATTCCTTTTGATGTTATTGAATTGAATCTTTTCTTCTATCCCATGAAAGTAGTCATATAAAACCATAGATCATGTAATTTGTGAGGTGTGACAGTTTTCTTTTCTTTTTTTTTTTCCTTTCCTATATGGGTGGGGTTTTTTTTGTGTTGCCTTTTTGCATTGTCAAGAACCAGCAACATAAAATAGAGACAGTGAGACAGTAGAGCATCACGTTCTTTTCTGGAAAATATTCCGTTTTTTTAAGTATGATATTAGCTCTAGCTGATTGCTGTTGTTTTTTTTTAATTTCTAGTTTTGTTTTGTTTTTCCCCTAAATGGTTTTTATCTTGACTAAAAAGTTCCTTTTTTTTTCTTTCCCAGTTTGTTGAGAAACCTGTTTTGAATAAGTTTGGGATTTATCAAATGCTACTTCATCTTTTGAGATGACCATGTATGTGGCTTTTGTCGTTCTTTTGAGCAGTATGGTATACGCGTGAAATTACCTTTTATGTTAAACCATATTTGACTTCTTGGAATAAATATCACTTGGTAGTGGTTCAAAAAATGTTATATACATTGCTATATTCAATTTACTATCATTTTATAGAATTGTCTATATATGTGTGTGTGTATGTCTTTTATCTTTAAAAATATTTTTGAGAGAGAGAGAGTGAGTGAGTGGGGGAGAAGGGTAGGGGAGGGAGAGAAAGAATCCCAAGCAAGCTCCACACTCATTGCGGAGCCTGATGCGCAGCTCCATCCCATGATCTTGGGACCATGACCTGAGCTGAAATCAAGAGTCTGATGCCCAACCTACTAAGCCACCCCGGTGCTCCTGTTTGTCTATATTTACCAGGGATATTTGTCTGTATTACTTTTATTTTTCTTGTGATGTCTTGGTTTTGTAAGTATCAGGTATCAGGGTATCAAGGTAATATTGATTTAATAGAACAGTACAGGAAGTATTTGCTCCTCTTCTGTTTTCTTTAAGATCTTTTTTTTGAAAGACTAACATTTTTTTTTCATTAAATGTTTTGTATATTTCAGCAATGTACTCTTCTGGGGCTAGGATATTTTGTGGAGAGATTTTTAATTACTAATTAAATTTATTTACTTGTTATGACTGTATTGCAATATTCTTTCTTGAAAAAAAGTTTCAGTAATTTGTATCTTTTTTTTAGAAATATGTTCAATTCATCTAAGTTGTCTTATTTGTTGACAGAGTGGCTCACAGTATTCTGTTATAATGCTTTTAATTCCTTTATCATTCATTGTAATACCTACTTTTTAAATTTTGATTTTAGTATTTTTTTCTTCTCTCCTTTTCACTTTGTCAGTCTAAGGTTTTTCAACTTTGCTGATCTTTAAAAAGTAGTAACTCTTCTTAATTGGTTTTCACTCTTTGATTTTATTGATTTTCATATTTATCTGCAATATTTGGTTTCCTGCTTGTACTAGGTTTAGCTCTTCTTTCACTAATTTCTCAAGATTGCAATTGAGATTTTTTTATTTGAGTTAGTTCTTTGCTTTTACTATAGGTATTTAAAACTTGTTATGAACTGAATTATATCTCCCCCAAAATTCATATGTTGAAGACCTAATACATAGTGTGTCTGTATTTGGAGATATCTTTAAAGAGGTCATTAAAAGTAAATGAGATTATAAAGAGGGAGATCTAATCCAATAGGACTGTGTCCCTTTAAGAAAAGGATGTGCACCGAAGATGTGCACACACAGAGGAAAGGCCCTATGAAAATAGCAAATAAACAAGCATATGCAAGCCAATGAGAGAGGGCACGGGAGAAACCAAATCTGCCAACATTTGGTGATCCTGGATCTCCAGCCTCCAGAATTGTGAGGAAATAAGCTTCTGGCATTTAAACCACCATCCTGTGGTATTTTGTGTAGCAGCCTTACACACTGATACTGAGCTACACATTTTTCCTATAGCATCCCTTTAGCTGCACCCCATTTGTTGTGATATGTTATGGCTTTGTTTTCATTTAGCTCACAACATTTTCTAAATTCCCTGTGATTTCCTCCTTAACCCCAAATTACTTTTATGTGTGTTGGTTAATTTCCATTTTTTACATGTGGATTCCCTAACTTCCTTATTTTGTGGCTTTCTAATTTAACTCTGATTTGCTCAGAGAGCATACTTCATATGATTTCAATGATTTTACACTTATTGAGGCTTTACAGCTTACCATATGTTCTATATTGGGACTGTTCTTTATCAGCTTTAGAAGAGTATGCTTTCTCCTACTGTTGGGTAGAGTGCTCTATATAGATATTACTTAGGTCTGTTTAGTTCATAATGTTTTCAAGTCTTCTATATAATACCATTTTTTTCTACTTGTTTTACTCTTTAGTAGAGAGTCATTTATGCTTTTGTATTATTGTTAAATTGCCTATATATCTAATCTATTCTATCAGGCTTTGCTTCATGTATTTGGGGTCTCTTTTGTTAGGTGCACACATATATTTATAACTTTTATATCTGCTTGATATAAACTGACATTATAAACATTATAAAATGTTTAAACATTTGGTATAAACTTTATATATATATATATATATATATATATATATATATATACACAAGTATATATATAAACTTGATATATATATGTTTAAACTTAATATAGACATTATAAGATGTCTTTGATTTTCAGTAATTGTTTTTTGTCTAAAGTACAGTTATTTTTTTCAGATATTAATGCAGTCACTGACGGTCTCTTATGGTTACTGTTTGTATATTTTTCCTATATTTTCACTGTCAATTTATTTGTCAAAAAATATGTGAACTGTGTGCTTCTTTTAAACAGTATGCAGTTATATCTTGCCTTCTATTCAGTCAGGCAACTATGCATTTAATTTGGAGTGTTACTCCATTCACATTTATTTATTTTTATAATGTTTATTTATTTTTTAAAGGCAGAGAGAGACAGAGCGCAAGCAGGGGAGGGACAGAGAGAGAGGGAGACATAGAATCTGAAGCAGGCTCCAGGGTCTGAACTGTCAGCACAGAGTTCCATGTGGGGCTCAAACTCACAAACTGTGAGATCATGACCTGAGCTGAATGAAGTCAGATGCTTAACCTACTGTGTCACCCAGGTGCCCCATATTATTCTATTTACATTTAATGTTGTGACTGATATGGTTGGATAATGCCTGCTATTTTATTAATAAAAAATATATACATTACATATTAAGAAATATATATACATTATGCATATATAAGTTACATTACGTACATATCATACCTAACATAATCTCATGTCTTCTGTCTCTTTTATGCCAGATTCCCAGTTTTTTTACACTAAGTGGGTATTTTTAGTGTATCATTAATGTTTTTTATGTTTCAGTTTTTTTTTTTTTTACTCTAGTTTTGAATTGCTTTCTTTGGTGTTTGCTTTAGGGCTCTATAAAATATGTTCTATAAATATAAACTATGCATGTACATGACTATAATGTCTATAATACATATGGAAGTAATGTATTTGAAAATGATAGTCCTAGGAGGGTGGTCACCACATATGTTTGTGTGTGTGTGTGTGTGTGTGTGTGTGTGTGTGTATGTATACACACATATACACACACACACATATGTTTTTATGTCTTTATTAGTTCAGATATGAAATGATTTCAGAAAGGAGAAAATACACTTATCATCATTTATAGAACTGTACATAATTACTATTTCTAGTAGTCTTCTTTTCTTCTTGTGGTTATGAGTTACTGCTGTCGGGCAGTATTTTCTTTATAAGCCCAAAATATAATTTTATAATTATTTTTATGCAATTTTCCTTTATGCAATTTTCTTTTAAATTTGTTAAAAGAAAATAATATATTGCCTCATAATTGTCTACATAATTACATTTATAAGTGATCTTTCTTTCTTTGAGAGGATTTGATTTGCCATCCAGTGTCATTTTATTTTATCTGGAAAAATTTCTGATAGCATTTCTTCCAGAATAGTCCATCATGAAAGAATTCTCTCACTCTGCTTATCTAGGGATGCCTTTATTTCACGTTTGAAGGATAGTTACACTAGATATGGAAATATTGGTTGGTATGTTTTCCCTTTTTTCATCACTTGGAATATTCCATGTCACTGTCTCCTGGTTTCCATTGTTATTTCTGAGCAGCTATTAATCTTGTGTTTTTCTTGCTTGTAAGGATTTTAATTTTCTTTTGCTCCTATTTTTTGCCTTACCACATGACTGTGATGAGTCTACTTGGAAATCATTTTACACTACCTGAAGTTTGTTGGGCTTATTGGAAGTACAGATAAATTATTTTCATCAAATTTGGGAATTTTCTGCTTCCACTTCTTCTTCCATCTTTCTCTTCATTAGGTGTATGCTGGTGTATTCATTGATGTCTTTTAGGTCTATGATTTCCCACTCACTATCCTCCATTCTTTTTTCCTTTCTTTTCTTCATATAGGATAGTCTCTACACTCAAGCTCATTGAGTCATTCTTCTGCCATCTCAAATCTTCTCTAGTAAATTTATATTTTCAGTCATTGTAATTGTTTAACCCAGAGTATCCATTTGGCTTTGTGTTTAAAATGTTTATCTGTATTGATTATTTTCTATTTGATTGAGTAATCATTGTTGCACATCCTTCTAGTTATTTAATCATGGTTTATTTTAGTTCTTTGAAGATACTTATAACTCCCTCTTAAGTTCAACATATGAGACCCCCTCAGACAATTTTTCATTGATTTCTTTTTTTTTTCCTGTCCATGGGTTAAAATTTCCTGTTTCTCCTTTTGCACATCTAATCTTTGTTATTGTTATTATTGAAAACTGGGCATTTGAGAGAACATATCAAAACAAATATTGACTCTGATTTTCCATTCCAGGGTGGTGCTTGTTGTTGGTCTTTTTATAGTTGTTTGTTTCCTTAATGACTTGCCTTGCCCAATTGTGTATAGTCTACTACCCTCACAGTTTGCCTCTGATAATTTTTTGTCCTTTCAATCATATTATATTCTAACCAGTCTTCCTTAGGGTTGTTGCTTGATCAGTGTTGCTCAGCTGTCAGCCAATGATTCAACAGAAATCTTGTTTTAACATCTTGAGCCAGTGTTTCACCATTGGCCAGCAGAGCTGTGTATAAGTTAGGGAATGTGTGAAAAATTAAAAGGGACTTTAGAAATGTTTTGCAGGCACTATTTACTTTGTTCACCAAGGATATACAATTACCCACAGATGTACTGCTTAATGGTCTCTCTTGGGCATGAGTTTAACTTTGTGCATGTACTAGCTTTCCATACAAACAGGGATAGGTTGAATCTTCAGACAGTATTTGGCTCTCTTTATCCTGATTTCCCTTCCAGATTCATGATTTGTGATTCTATTTTTTGTCCCAATTGGTAAAGAAATATTGGTATAGTTAATTATGTTGATCTACCCTGATTATTTGCCATTGGAGTTGTTATCGTTTTTGATAATACTTCTGGAAATAAAATTTTTCACACTTTGATCCCATTAAAGCCATTCCTTATGCTACCAGTCCTCTCTGACTGCCCCACCCTACTAAAACGTCTGTATTGAAGATCCAGGGATAGAAGTATTGGAAGTAGGCCAGATAAAAACACCATACACTTCCACTTTTCTTCCTGTTGGTCAGTACATTTTCTTAAGTAAGTCATCTGTCTTATGACTTTTTTCAATTTCCCAAGTCTTTAAATGGTTGTTTGAATGATTCTGTCCAGTTGCCATTGTTGTTTTGAGACAGGATTTGCTAAATCAATCATTCTGGAAGTCACTTACGCTCTTTTGATTTCAGTAATCCCAGCGTCTCTCATGGTGGTGGTGGTAATTTACCATTACTCCTCAGGTTTGGAACTTGTAAGTGTCTTAGCCAGATAAATTTATTTTTCCTGGTTTTCACTTATTCTTTTTGAAGATGTTGTAAGAAACTATGTTGTGATGATCTATTTTCATATCTAGACTTATAATACCACTTTCAAGGAATTCTTAATTTTCATGTCTACAGAATACTCTGTAATTTAAAAAAATTTTTTTAACATGTATTCATTTTTGAGAGACACAGAGACAGAGACAGAGCATGAGTGGGGGAGGGGTAGAGAGAGGGGGAGACAGAATCTGAAGCAGGCTCCAGGCTCTGAGCCATCAGCACAGAGCCCGACACGGAGCTCAAACCCACGAACTGTGAGATCATGACCTGACGGGAAGTCAAGAGTCTGACGTTTAATTGACTGAGCCACCCAGCACCCCTGTAATTCTTTTTTTATCTATATATTGCCATTCCAATTTGCACAGATCTATGAAATGCTAAATTTAAAGAATCTTGTTTTCAAAAAAAAAAAAAATTGGCAAAATGGCAAGAGCTACATCGACTTAATAAGAACTGCTGCTATAATACAATATGCCTACTCTGCCCCCCCTCCCCCCCTTTTTAAATCTCTTACTTTTCATATTATCTTTCTGATTTGTTTTGGGGTGGGTCGGTGATATTATCAGGAAACAAGCTGCTTCCAGATTATCTGAAACCTGAAAAAGCCTTGCCTGTTTAAAAGAATGTAAATTTCTTCATTTCACTGATATAAAGAATCTAAATTTCTTCATCACATTGATGTAAATTGTTTCATTACATTTCACAGGATGCAATGTTCTTATTGGTTACTAAACTTCTGAATATTTCTAGTTAACCACTTCATGAACACTTTCATATGAACTCAGTTCCAGATGTTGGTTGCCACTCATTTGGATGGTTACAGTCTTATTTTGAAACATTTCTCCTTTTATTCCTCCTGATTGTGTGTGCAGAAAACACTAAAGTGCCTGTTAACTGGCAAATCATTTCTTTCTTGTATTCACATGTTTATTTCCTCCAGCAGTATTATTAGATATATACTGTGTACCAACACAGTGCTATGCTCAGGGGGCAAACTCACAAATAACCACTTCCCCTGGATGTATGTCTATAGTCAAAACAAAATGTGGTGCACAAACACCTAACTTCCAGAAACCTGTAATAGTTTGCATTAAATATACATATCACATTGTATGTTATGAAGTTCTAATGTATATCCATTTTCTACCTAAAGTTCTTACATATAATTGGAGATCAATTTCAATTTTAATGCAAACTGTGAAAGGAAAGAGTCTAAATTTTAATGCAGCCCAAGAAGCCATTTGTGTGCAGACATATAACTATAAATATTTAACTTTAATGCCATATTGAATAAGTCCATATGAGAAGATGATGATGTCTATTAGAATGAATAAGATCTGTAAGAACAGTCTAGTTGTGTGGTCTTTGTCCAGAATTTCTTTTTTTTTTTTCTGAAATCATTTAAATTCTTAGTGTTAGGCTTTACATTGGCAAAATGGAATAGTATGCATTATACTCTTCCAAAAGGAATTTGGAGGTGGGGAATAAAATAAAAAAAAATATTAAAGTATTTAAACAAGATGATAGTATATCAATTTGGGTTGTTACAAAAAGATCAAAGTAATTTTATTTATTATTTTTCATAGCATCTGGATGTTTCATATACTGTGTTTTTAAAATTTTAATACATGAATAATAAAATTTTGCAAGTATAGCAATGACATAAATCAAACCTAGATTTTGTTTTAAAAATGTGTCTTTTAATTTTTTAACAAATCACTCTAGTTTCACTGTAATTGGTAAGTCTAAGTTGGATACATTTTTTAAAAAAATGCTTTCTATGGAAAGCAGGAGAAAGACTGTAGACACTGTTATTCAGAAAAAAATATACAAAAACCTCTAGAGTACTCAAATGTTCACTATGGCCCTCTAATTTTGAGCTCTTCGCTGTGATGACAGTCTATTCTTTCCAAAAGCTTCTGCCTTCCACCTGCTGCCACTTCTGCCCATAGTCCTTGTTCCTCTGTCAGTATCTCCTTTGCTAAATTTAAAACTGAATAATGAGGTCACCCACACGGCCTTCTTCTCCTAGGACTTTTGAAAGCTAAGACTTTTTTTAATGTTCAAACTGTGTCTCAAATTCAATTCCTATGATGACATTATGACACCCTGAATAAAAATAAGAATGGCTTGTCTGGAATTTTATATTAAATTTTAATAAGAAGTGTATTTCATGGTATTTTGATTTTTGTTTGGAGAGAATTTTTATAAAACAGTGTAAGAAGTCTGACTTTTACTTGGGTACACTGCTCAATTTTTTTTTCTTAGAAATGCTGTTTATTTTTAAATTCTCATATGGCAAAATTAGCTCTTTTTTGCATATAGGTCCGTGAATTTTAAAATATGTATAGATTCAAGTAACCACCAGCAGTCATGATACAGTATAAGTTCCAACATCCCCCAAATTACCTCATGTTATCCCTTTATACTGGCAC
Organism: Neofelis nebulosa; assembly: GCF_028018385.1. Lineage (NCBI taxonomy): Eukaryota > Metazoa > Chordata > Mammalia > Carnivora > Felidae > Neofelis > Neofelis nebulosa. The sequence goes on from NC_080785.1 coordinate 32,196,762, forward strand.
CTGCCCACCTAACCCTGGCAACCATCAATCTGTTCTCCCTCAGATAAGTTTTTGTTTTTTATTGGAGAACATTACATACATGGAATTATAAAGTATGTAACCTTGTAAGGCTGGAACTTTGTACTTAGTATAATACCTTTGAGACTTATCCGAGTTATTGTATATACCATAGTTTGTTATTCTGTGTTTGTTGGAATACCATTGTGTGGCTGTACCACAGTTTATTACTTTTTAACAATAATTTTTTTAATTGTTTTTACTTTTATTTTTAAAATTTTATTAAGTTGTTTATGTTAACTCCAGTGTCATTAATGAGCAGTGTGATATTAGTTTCAGGTGTACCGTACAGTAATTTCCCAATTCTATATATTACTCAGTGCTCATCATGATAAATATACTTTACTTTAACATATTTTAACGTTTATTCACTTTTTGAGAGACAGAGACAGAGTGTGAGCAGGGCAGGGCAGGGCAGAGAGAGAGAGGGAGACACAGGATCCAAAGCAGGCTCCAGGCTCTGAGCCTTCAACACTGAGCTTTAGTGCATGGCTCAAACTCACAAACCATGAAATCATGACCTGAGCTGAAGTTGAACACTTAACTGACCAAGCCATCCAGGCTCCCCTGGTAAGTATACTCTTAATTCCCTTCACATATTCTCTTCACAAACCATCAGTTTGTTCTCTATAGTTAAGAGTCTGTTTCTTGGTTTCCCTCTCTCTCTCTCTTTTTCCTTTTGAACAGATCACTGAAATGGACCAGAGTTGTTTTTTGTTTTAATAGAATGTGGGTCTTTACATTTCTTACACAGATGCATTCTTTCTTTTTTTTTTTTTTTTTTCTTTTAAGGGGCCAACTTCTTTTTTTTTTTTTTTAAGTTTATTTACTTTAAGAGAGAGAGAGCAAGCAGGGAAGTGGTACAGAGAGAAGGAGAGAGACAATCCCAAGTAGGCTCCATACTGTCAGTGAGGAGTCCAATGTCAGGCTCAAACAAACCATGAGATCACGACCTGAGCCAAAATCTAGAGTCAGACGCTTAACAGACTGAGCCACCCAGGCACCCCCAGATGCATTTCTTAAAATCTATTTTAGTCACTATCTTACTTTTGGAAAGTATTCCATATTAATTAACGAAAATCTGATCATATTTCCTGATAATGCTCTAAATTTATATGCACAATAAGAGGACAAATTAGGGGCACCTGGGTGGCTCAGTGGGTTGAGCATCCGACTTTGGCTCAGGTCATGATCTCACGGCTTGTGGGTTCAAGCCCCATGTTGGGCTCTGTGCTGACAGCTTGGAAACTGGAGCCTGCTTTGGATTCTGTGTCTCCCTCTCTCCCTGTCCCTCCTCTGCTCTTGCTCTCTCTCTCTCTCTCATTCCCACTCTTTCTCTCTCAAAAATAAATAAACATTAAAAACAAATAGGAAGACTGACGACTTTTTCAGAAGTGATACTGAATCATGTGAAGAAGATATGGACATTTCCCTTCAGGTTATATTAAAAGTCAATATCTATAAATATAGTATCTGACCTGTTCAGGTCTGTCTGACAGATTCAACAATGGTTCCATTTGATCAGCCACCCTAGGAAAATTCTAATTGTGTCAATTTTCGGAAATGCAATAGGCTTAACTTAATGGATTTCTGCTTTCAGCTTTACCTCTGACTTCAAAGGCTGCAGAAGCACAACTATTGTCAAGGTTTATTGAATATGAAATATTGTTAGAAGATATATGAAATCCCTTTAATTTAAATGAGACAAAGATGGAAATGTGGTTTATCTCATGTATTTATTTATTTTCCTTGGTCTCAATTCCTAACATGGCATTCTAACTGTGGTACCTCAAATATCAATACCCAGCTGTAGAATTAAACATTTAAGGCTTGATATGTAATCAGCGTTAAGTACATTGTTCTTTGGTATGTATCCAAGTGGGTTTTCTATGCCCAACAAACTCAGACCTAAAGAAGATGAATGAATATGCTTGAAATTCCCTTGAGAGTATATTACTGTCTTCATGAGATTTAAATCTGCATTCACCTGTGGTGATTATATCCCCATTTTTGATGACGAAAGTCAAAATAAAGCTATTTTTACATTTCTGTTTGAGTATATAGTTAATTAAATTCAAAAGTTATTTTATATTGACTAAATAGTGTGTAGAATTATAGGTAATTATAAGTGGAAGGAAACAGAGTTAATATATGATATGTATGCATTTATATCTATCAAATGAGACAAGAAGTTTGTTGACTTGACCAAGATCAAGAATCTAGATCCATAAGCAGAAATCAGTAATTCTAATTTAAATTACGTCTTCTTTCCAATACACATATTTACTTTTTTAGTTCCAACTGCTAATAATATGATCATTGCATCTACATTTATTGAACATTTAATGTGAGCTAGCAATTTCACTAAAAAATACTAAGTGGAAATTTTTGTAGTTTAACCAACAGGAATTTGCAATTCACACTTATACAAGATTTATTAAAAGGTATGTAAATTGGCTAAGCAATCATCACCCACATGTAGCCCAGAGAAAGCTAAAGATCTAACAAGAGTTCTATCCATTGATTTATATGAATTGAGAATGCTAAGCATTTTTCTTTCTCTCTCCATTCCTGCACTCAACTCTACCTCCAATCCAACTCAGATAGCCCCGAAAGAACTCTTTGAGATAGCAGGAATAGTAATCTCCAAGACAGAAGATCTGAATACTGACCCTGGGTCAATGATTGATAAGCTTCAGAAACTCTTATATTAACTCCAGGCTGCTTCTTGAGTGGGGCACAAGAGAATTAATAATATAAAGTAGCACACGTCCTTGGAATTTAGGAAGCTTAAATGTCCAATTGTCTGCTAGAAAATTCAGAAGAGGTGGGTTGGCTTAATCAGCTTTCAGTGGCATGGAAGAAAATGAATATATGGGTGAATATAGCTTGTTCTTCCAGGTTTTGATTTTTTGGGTGAGCCACATGTAAAATAAAGAAGGTAGTCAGGCTCAAGTTGCCTGGCTTACATGTGAGCCACATGTAAAATAAAGAAGGTAGTCAGGCTCAAGTTGGTTGGCTGATGGAGGAAGGGCACCTAAGGTTATAGAATATGGTCAAGAACACAGTGAGTGTTGCAAGAGTTCAAAAATCACTGTTTCTTTCATTTTCACAGGGAATGAAAATAACGTTAAGTCCATTCTATGAAATATAAATTTGAAGATATGGTAAAAATCTCTTCATGATTTCCTTGCCTAAAGAAGAGACTTAAGTAGAATTTAAAGTATGGGGCAAAAAAATAATTAATTGCATGTTATTATCAATAAATGTTCTACTCACCTAACCTATTTTATTCTAAGACAAGAAGTTAAAAGAAAAATAAAAAAATGGATCTTTCTAACAGATGCTAAATTGGATACAAAAGTTTATTCCCCTTAGCTTGTACAAAAATTTATAGACATCTAGAATTTTCTGTCAGTTTTCTCCCTTTTGTTGAGGCAAAAAGTATAAGGTCATCCAAGAAACAATGATACAACATTGTGAAGGAAACATTATGTTAAATAAAATTATTTTAACAAGTCAATTACAATTTAATAATTCTTGTAATTTTTGTTGTTTTTGTTCCCAAATCATAATTACTAGTATAAGGTTAGAAATAAGGTGATTTTTTAAAAAAACAATGAAATAAAATGCAGATGAGAAAAGATACGGTATATTGTATATAATTTACTGTATAAAGTAGAGCCACTCTGAGGTATATTTAAAATGTGAATGTTCAGGGGCGTCTGTGTGGCTCAGTCGGTTAAGGGTCCGACTTCAGCTCAGGTCATGATCTCACTGCTGGTGAGTTCGGACACCGCGTCGGGGTCTGTACTGACAGCTCGGGGGCTGCAGCCTGCTTCGAATTCTGTGTCTCCCTCTCTCTCTGCCCCTCCCGCACTCGCTCTGTGTCCTCTCTCTCTCTCTCTCTCTCTCTCTCTCAGAAATAAAAACATTAATTTTTTTTTAAAAAATGTGAATGTTCTCACAACACACACAAAGGTAATCACATGATGTAATGAAACTGTTAGGTAACATATGGTGGTATTCACATTGCAACATATATATATATATATATATATGTATCAAATCAATGCACTGTACACCTAAAGTTTATACAATGTTTTATATCAATTATAATGCAATAAAGCTGGAAAAAGTGTAAGTATTTAGTAAACACAAATATTCTAAAATGTTTTTGTTTTGTAATAGATTGCAGTGATTCTTAGCATCATCCTTCATGATTTCAACAGTGACAAAAAACTGAATTTGCTAGTTAGCTTGATTTAAGTTAAATTTCCTGGTTACATAATATAATGAAGTTATTTTGGACAAGACATTAAACTTGCTATTTTGGTTTAAACTTTCTATGGGGCACCTGGGTGGCTCAGTTGGTTAAGTATTTGATTTAGGCTGAGGTGATGTCATGAGATCATGAGATCATGATGATCTCATGGTTTGTGAGTTTGAGCCCCCTGTTGGGCTCTGTGCTGACATCTCTCTCAGAGCCTGGAGCCTGCTTTGGATCTGTGTCTCCCTCTCTCTCTTTCCCTCCCCTGCTTGTGCTCTGTCTCTGTCTCTCTCAAAAATAAGTGAACATTAAAAAAAAACTTTCTATAGGACTAAGTAGATTTTTTTTCCCTGATATAGAAATTTTCTAGATTTTTTAACCCATGGGCCGAAGTGCCCCCTTGCAAATTACGTATTTCATAGTTGTAGATTATTTGGCTCCTCTTCTTTAAAAATCATTTTTTTTCACCTAACTTACATTAGTGAATGTATCACTCACTTTTTATTGTGCAATACAATGTAATTTTAAGCAATATAACCTTTTTAAACCAGCCCATAAGTCTATAGGTGGGTTTCGTCTTGCAAGATGAGCTAATGTAGGATTCTCCCTTGTGTTTGCTGTCAACTGAAAGATGGGCAAGTGACTATGTGATATAGGATGGCCTAACTAACAGGTAGTTACATAGTCCCTAGCAGGAATTCCTTGGTTCTCCTCTATTTGACTCCAAGTCTTCCAGAGGTCTTGTTTAGGTTAGTCACAGCACAGTCTTAGGGCTCCAAGCACAGCAAGAGAATTCAAGTCCCAAGGAGCAAACTCTGTTCAAGTCTTCTCCTGTGTCATCTCTGATATTTCCATTGTTCAAAGCAACTTGTGTGTCCAACCCAATGGAAGAGTGAAGATTTCATAAGTTATAATTATTTTCCATCCCCAATTCACTGTGGCATTTCAGATAATGCAGAGAAGTAGTATAACATCTCATTCATGTTATTACATGTAAGGCAAATTAACCATTAGGCTATTTACTCAGAATAGAGTAAATTCCTTTCTGCAAAGAAAACTATAGAAACTTCCTTTATGGTTTTATTTAAAGTCCTCTGTTAACAAAAAACTTAACAAAAGCAAAAGTAATTTGTTAAGCTCATCTGTTTTCTCCTACTTGTCAGTTCTCATTCAGAGAAAGGAAAATGTTTGGATGAGGGATCAACTAAAATTCTACAGAAAAAAATCATGCTGTAAAAATCCAAAAAAAAAATTGCTACCGCCAGAGAATATATATTTACATCATTAAATAAAATGAATTGAAGGAGTTGAATTTTCTATGCTTGTATATAAATGATTAGGAGAAAATGTGAGATTGAATATTTATAGAACATACTCTTCTCAAGCACAAATTACAGTATAACTCTAAAAGGATAAGTAAAACCTTTCTCCCAAATGAACAGTTCTATTGAGAAAGTTACTATTTGATGAAAGCTTTGCAGCCATGAATTTAAGCTGATATGGAAAACTTATGTAGTAATGGTTTTATTTGAGAACTTAATTGGCTAATTATATTTATACTACTTAAAGGAAACAGGTTATCAAAAAGTAGAGACTTCTCTTTCTGCTGCTTCTTTATTGGTGTATGGAAATACAACCAATTTCCGTGCATTGATTTTATATCCTGCAACTTTGAATTCATGGATCAGCTCTAGCATTTTTTGGTGGAATATTTTGGGTTTTCCATATATACTATCATGTCGTCTGTGAAGAATGAAAGTTTTACTTCCTTCTTGTTGATTTGGATGCCTTTTAGTTCTCTGTGTTGTCTGATTGCTGAGGTTATGCCCCCCAATATCAGGCTGAATAACAGTGGTGATAGTGGACATCCTTGTTGTGTTCTTGACCTTAGGGGGAAAGCTGTCAGTTTTTCTCCATTGAGGATGATATTAGTGGTGGGTCTTTCATAAATAGCTTTATGATCCTGAGGTATGATCCTTCTGTCCCTACTTTTTCAAGGGGTTTTAATCAAGAAAGGATGCTGCATTTTGTTAAATGCCTTTGATCTCATTTACAACTGCACCAAAAAACATAAAATGCCTAGGAATAAGCCTAACCAAAGAGGTGAAAAATCTATACACTGAAAGACTACAGAAAACTTATGAAAGAAATTGGAGAAGATACAAAAAAATGGAAAAATATTCCATACTTATGGATTGGAAGAACAAATATTGTTAAAATGTTGATACTACCCAAAGCGATCTACATGTTCAATGCAATCCCTATTAAGTAACACCAGCATTCATCACCGAGCTAAAACAAACAATCCTAAAATTTGTATGGAACCAGAAAAGATGCCAAATAGCCAAAACAATCCTGAAAAAGAACACCAAAGCTGGAAGCATCACAATTCCAGACTTCAAGATGCATTACAAAGCTATAATCATCAAGACAGTATGGTACTGGCACAAAAACAGACACTTAGGTCAATAAAACAGAATAGAGAACCCATAAATGGGCCCATAAATGTATGGCCAACTAATCTTTGATAAAGCAGAAAATAATACCCAATGGAACAAAGAGAATCTCTTCAGCAAATGATGATGGAAAAAATGGACAGCAACGTTCAGAAGAAAGAACCTGGACCACTTTCTTACACCATATATAAAAATAAACTCAAAAGGATGAAAGACCTAAATGTAAGACAGCAAGCCTGTGGGGAATAAGCTTAGGAATCCCCTGGGCTTACACCAATGGGTTAACAAGGCATAAAGAAGTACAAAGCCATAGGATGCTTATAGCCAAGTTTGGGTATACAAGCTCAGGACCCTAAGATACAGCAGGGAGGTGCAAAGACACCCAGGATGGGGTGGGGGAGTAAAGTCACCCAGAATAGACAGGTGGTGCAAAGGCACCCAGAATAGGGAGGGGGCAAAATCTCCCAATACAAAGGTATATGAGGTAAGCAAGATGAGACATTCAGAGTGAAAATGCATGTCAATTTAGTACTATAGCAGAAAGTTGCTTTCTCAGGAGGGAAGGACCAAGGTAGGTAAACAGGTAAATAGGGCTATAGACCACTGCACTGTGGGTGATGCTGCCCAGAGTGGAGCTGATTAACAAAAGAAAAGGTGCCTTATTAACCCTGAGGTCACGTGTCCTATCTGTCTCATCCCCTAGGCTAGCTAAGATAAACAGAGGTGGTGCCTCATGTCCGCTGTAAACAACCTTCCGCCCAACTGCCCAGCACCAGGATTGTGTTATGTATTAACCCGAACCCCTAACTATGAATATCTTCAAGACCCCCTTCCCTCACGTCCCCAAATTAATGTTCACAGTTTCATTGTCTCTTTGTGCACATCTGTCACCATGTTTGTAAGTCTTCTGATCCTAATAAAAACGGGGCAAGGACCCTTATTCGGGGCTCTTGTCTTTTTGTGGACATCAGCCATCTCTTGCTTTTGATCCTGCATCCTGCTGTCTTGCTGGCCAAGAGAAAACTTTAGACTTAGAGTCTATGACAGAGGCCATCAAAATCCAGAGGAGAAAGCAGGTAAAAACCTCTTTGACTTGTGCCACGGCAACTTCTTATTCAACATGTCTCTGGAGGCAAAGGAAACAGAAGGAAAAAAGGAACTATTGGGACCTCATAAAGATAAAAAGCTTCTGCACTGCAAAAGAAACAATTGGTAAAACTAAAAGGCAACAGACAGAATGGGAGAAGATATTTGCAAATGACATATTAGATAAAGGGTTAGTCTCCAAAATCTATAGAGAACTTATCAAACTCAACACCCAAAAAACAAATAATCCAATGAAGAAATGGGCAAAAGCCATGAATAAACACTTTTCCAAAGAAGACATCCTGATGGCTAACAGACACATGAAAAAATGCTCAACATCACTCATCATCAGGGACATACAAATCAAAACCACAATGAGATATCATCTCACCCCAGTCAGAATGGCTAAAATTAACAACTCAGGCAATAACAGATGTTGGCAAGGATGCGGAGAAAGAGAAACCCTTTTGTACTGCTGGTGGTAATGCAAACTAGTGCAGCCACTCTGGAAAACAGTATGAAGGTTCCTCAAAAAGTTAAAAATAGAACTGTCCTATGACCCAGCAATTGCCCTACTAGGTTTTTAATCCAAAGGATACAGGTGTGCTCTTTTGAAGTGGCACGTATACCCCAATGTTTATAGCAGTGGTATCAACAATAGCCAAAGTATGGCACATATACCCCAATGTTTATAGCAGTGGTATCAACAATAGCCAAAGTTTGCCCATTCCCGCCAAAGTATGGAAAGAGCCCAATATCCATCAACAGATGACAAATATCAATTGACAGATGAATAAAGAAGATGCATTGTGTGTATACACACACACACACACACACACACACACACACACACACACACATTGGAGATGATTGCCACAATCACGTGAATTAACATATCTACAACCTCACATAGTTATCATTTTCTTTCTTACTTACTTCCTTTTTCTTTTACTCTCCTTGTCTCTCCCTATCCAACTTCCTTTTCTCCCTCTTTTTTTTTCTGTTGAAAACACTTAATAAGACCTACCCTCTTAGCAAAGTTCAAGTATACAATATAGTATTGTTAGCTACTGCTACCATACTGTACATTAGATCTCTAAAATTCATACATCTGTATAACTGAAACTTTGTATACTTTAACCAATATCTCTCCACTTCCCTCGACCCTAGCTCATGGCAACTACCATTCTCCTCCCTGCTTTTATAAATTTGACTATTTTAGATTCAACATATAAGGGAAATTATGCAATATTTCTCTTTTTGTGTTGAGCTTACTTCATTTAGCATGTTCTCCAAATACATCCATTTTGTTGCAAATGGAAGGATTTCCTTTCTAAGGCTGAACAATATTCCTGTGTGTGTGTATGTGTGTGTGTATCTCACATTTTCTTTTCATTCATCAACAAACATTTAAGTTGTTTCCATATCTTGGCTATTATGAACAATGTTGCAGTGAACAAGGGAATGCAGACATCTCTTTAAGATAATGATTTCGTTTTTTTGAAATACATATACAGAAGTGAGATGGCTAGATCATATTGTAGTTCTATTTTTAATTTTGGGGGAAGCTCCAAACTCTTTTCCATAATTACTATACCAATCTACATTCCCACCAATACGGAACAAGTTTTCCCTTTATTCTACATTCTTGCCAACACTTATTTTTGTCTTTTTGGTAATAGCCATTCCAATAAGTCTGAAGTGATATATCATTTTGATTTTAATTTCCACTTTTATAATTAGTAAAGTTGAGAATATTTTCATATACCTGTTGGTATATGATATACTTGTATATCTTCTTTTAAGAAATGTCTCTTCAGGTCCAATACTCATTTTTTAAATCACTGTATTCTAGTTCCTTGTATATTTTGTTGGTTATTAACTCCTTATCAGATATGTAGTTTGCAAATATTTTCTCCCATTTTATAGGTTGCCTTTCACTCTATTGATTGCTTCCCTTGTTATACAGATTCCTTTTAATTTGATATATCACTTATCTAATTTTGCTTTTGTTGCCTGTGCTTTTGATGTCATATCCAAAAACATATTGTCAAGATCAACATGATAAAAATTTTTCCTTTGTTTTCTTTTAGTTGTTTTATGTTTTCAGGTCTTAGCTTTAAGTCTTTAATCCATTTTGAGTAGATTCTTTTTTAATTTTTTTTAACGTTTATTTTTGAGACAGAGAGAGACAGAGCATGAACAGGGGAGGGACAGAGAGAGGGAGACACAGAATCTGAAACAGGCTCCAGGCTCCGAGCTGTCAGCACAGAGCCCGATGCGGGGCTCGAACTCACAGACCGCGAGATCGTGACCTGAGCCGAAGTCAGCCGCTTAACCGACTGAGCCACCCAGGCGCCCCTTGAGTAGATTTTTGTATATGAAGTGAGATAAAGGTCCAATCTCATTCTTTTGTATGTGGATTTCTAGTTTTCCCAACATCGTTTGTTGACCCTTTCCCAATTCTATGTTCTTGGCACACTTGTCAGATCATAAATGTGTGGATTTCTTGGCTCTCCAGGCTGTTCCACCTGTCTCTATGCTTGTATTTCTGCCAGTACTATATTGTTTTGACTACTTCAGCTCTGTAATATATTTTGAAATCAGGATGTAGATATTTCCAGTTTTGTTCTTTTCACTCAAGATTGTTTTGGCTATTCAGGGTCTTTCATATTTCTATATGAGCTTTAGGACTGATTTTCTATCTTTGTAAAGAACACTTCGAGATTTCAAGAGGAATTTCATTGAATATGTAGATCACTTTGAGCATTATGGGCATTTTAACAATATTAACTCTTCCAAATCATGAGCACAGAATGTCTTTCCCTTTATCTGTGTCATTTTAAATTTTCTTTTTTCAGAATTTTTTGTTTTATAATTTCAGTATACAAGTCTTTCATTTCTTTGGCTAAGTTAATTCCTAAAATTTCATTCTTTTTGACATTATTATAAATGGGATTATTTGCTTTTTAAAAATATTTTATATAGCTATTATTCTCTTTTATTGAAGTATAGTTGACATACAATGTTACATTAGTTTCAGGTGTACAATATAGTGATTTGATGAGTTTATATTTTCAGCTATGCTCACCACAAGTGTAGTTACCATCTGTCACCATATAGCACTATTATAACACCATTGTTATATTCCCTATGTTGTACCTTTTATCCATGTCACTTATTCATTCTGGGATTTCTTTCTTAATCTCCTTTTTTGTATAGTTTGTTTTTAGTGTATAGAAATGCAATTGTTGGGCACCTGGCTGTCTCAGTCAGTTGAACGTCTGACTTTGGAGGTGGCTTTGGATCCTCTGTCCCCATCTCTCTCTCTCTGCCCTCCCCCACTCATGTACTCTTTCTCTCTCTCTCTCTCTCTCTCTCTCTCTCTCTCTCTCTCAAAAGTAAATAAAAACATTAAAAAATAAATGAAATTGATTTTTGTTATGGTGATTTTGTATTCTGCAACTTTACTGAGTTCATTATTTCTAACAGCTTTGTGGGGGGTTATCTTGATGGTTTTCTGCATATGTGGTTATGTCATATGCAAAAGAGATAATTTTACTTTTTCCTTTCTGATTTGGAATACTTTATTTATTTATTTATTTATTTATTTATTTATTTATTTGTGTTTAATTGTTCTGGCTAGGACTTCTACAACTATTTTGGATAGAAGCTCACTATAACAATATTATTTAATGAAAGTAATACTTATTACTTTTCCTGAATTCCTTTTCACTTTTTTCCATATTCTTTTTAAAATATATTTTTCATCTCTAATCAATTGTCACAGTTTAAAGATTGTCTATCACATACAGACATAATTTTAGAAATGAATCTTGAAAATTACTTTTCAAAAAAATCCTTCATCTAAAATGAGCAAATTGAAAACTACAGTTTTGGGGAGAATAGTGCTTTGTGAGACCACAGAATATAGGCCATCTCTATTTGACATAACATGTAGACAGCTAAGCAATTTTTTAAAAAGGATTAAACCCATATTAAAGTGAGTTGGTTTTTTTTATATACAACTTCACTGACATTTGGTTTCTACTTTAAAATGCCAAAACCGCTAGTAGAAAATAAAACTAAAATAGAAACACAAAACAATGCAGCACAAAAATACCCTAGCAAAACAAGTCTGTAAGCACACTGTTTCTGTTACTCCTTAATTTACTGAATCCATTTTTGAGTCAGACAGAGCGATCTTAATTCTCCATGTCATGCAATGGTATATGCAAATTAAGGGTCTTCATAATAATAATGACTACTACTTCTACACTTACTACTAGTACTACAAAGACTATTTTCTTTTCTTTTGAAACCACCTTAAATACCAGTTACTGCACAAGGCACTTTTTACGAACATAAAAATTCAGCCAGTGACCTTGTGCACTGGTTTTATTATTTTTCCTCCACTTACCAGATGAAAGAAGTGGGACGCAAACAAAAGATATCACAAAAACGAAGCAGAAACAGAATTTAAGCTTAAAAAAGATTTCTGCTCTCAGACTTTTTTGAGCTTTTATATTTTATTCATTTAACTTTTAAAACATTACTGTAATTGAATATCAATACAAAAATTTCAGGAGGTAGTGAGGATATTATTATAGCCCTTCACTCATTCCCTACGACACATAAAAATGCAAGCAATGAGCATTATACATTGGCCCCTATTAAGTATGCTGGTCTGCCTCTCAGAAGATGTCCAGGTATTGGGTATAGAACAGAAGAATCATTTGTAGTGTAAGCAGCTTGTTTATTTGTTGCTGTTTGTTTGTTTCTAATGCTCCTGGTAAGATTCATTAGCAGAAAATTTCCGTGTTCTCATCTATGCACCTAATAACCTATCTTCACAAAAGTTCACAACAGAAAAATGCTATTTGAGTGAAGTCCTTTATAGTTAAACAAGCAAGGTAAATAGCAGTAAGAGCAAATGTTTCCTTAGGAAGAAGCCAACTCTAGGTATTTATTAGGCATTTAAATTTAAGTGATGTGAAATCACACTCAATGTTGGCAAAGGTAGATGGATGCTCCTGACAGATCCTTGCCAAAATGTGTGTGCTAGTATTCTAATAATCTGGTGTGTATATGTAGAAAGCTACTCTGTATATTGCCTTCTGCCCAATAAACTTTCTATATTAACAGTATTATTTTATATTATTAGTAGTAACATTATACTATATTATTAGTACTAATAATCCATTTTCTAGATTATTGTGATATTATAAATTCATGATAATGTGATCTGAAAATAATAAATATATGTATTTCTTCATTTCCAATAATTACCATTTTCATTTGTTATGTATGCACTAGGATAGCCGAAATATTGATGAATAGCAGAGGTGATGATTTTGTCATTTACATTATGCCCAATCATAAGAACAAATACTGCAATATTTCAAATCAACTGTTGTATTTGCTGAAATTTTTAAATATTGCAGATGTTTTTCATCAGCTTAAGGAAGCTCTATTCTATTATTATTTTGTGGAATTATTATTATTATTCTACACTGAATTATACAAAAGACTTCTTCTGCACCAAGTTAGGCGCACATTTAATTTTTCAACTTTTTTAACATGGAATTTTAACTATCATTTATATAGGATGAGTCAGCTTAATGAACAAACTTGTGCTTTTATTTTCTCTGATACACAATTACTATTATTTTATTTCTTACTTTCTGGTACTATCTTGTTTCTTTCTCACTTTCCTTCTACTTTCTTTGGATTTATTTTCAGTGAGGATGTTAGTTTTACTCCAAAGAACTGTTTCACTATTATAAGTGGAAAGCCTCTTGAACTTTGTATTTCAAATTTGAGGCAATCAATAAACCTTAAATTAACAGGATGACTTACATTTTAAGGCCAAATTGTCCTAATGAGAATATCCTAACAAAAATGTTTTAGTTGTTCCAATTTTATTATTGGTCATTCCAGAAATGTGAATTGCCACTGCACACAATTCGGTGTTACTGTTTTTTTGTTTTTTTGTTTTTTTTTTCCCAGATTTTACACATATCCGTGGGACTATATTTAAAAAGGATATCGGAAACTGAAATTTTATAATCTGAGTTTCTCTGTCATCATTTTTTCATCTTTTATATAAAAAAACAACAACAACAAAAAAGAAATTTTGTTTGTTTAGAAATTATCTTGAGTTTGCAGATGGATGAAGATACTTTGATAATGCAGAGATTGCCATTTTTCCAAGATTTTGTCATCTAAGATTTTATACGACTTTGTGGTGAAAGTAATGTTTACAGTCAAGACAATCTGATTCTCATGATTTCTGTGACCTAATTAATCCCTTATTGTGTGTTTTTCTTTTGTTTTTGACATGTAGCTATTATCTAATATCTGTCCACGCATGTTACATCTTTAATTGAAAACTTTTGTATGTGTCTTATACCTAGTATCTACACTTCTCCCTCCACCACCATCTGAGGCAATTTCAAGAGCCATGCTAATTATAAATTAAAGTATAAAAATTGTGATTGTTTGGTACTTACACCAATTTTATCTCCCACTGTTTTTCACTTCTATTCCATTTCTGCTATTCAATTCCAATATTAAATGTTGAAACTTGGCCCATAGTTGAAAGTATACCAACCTCAAAATTATAAATCCCAACACTCTACTATTTGCCTCTAACATGCTTCTTGTTCTCATTTATCTTATCATTTTCATTTTAATAATACCCCAATTTCTAAGTTTTTGTCTACTCCTAGTATATCACCACGTTTCCCTGACTTTTTCTTATTTATCCAGAGTACATCACATAACACATCTTCTCAGTTACCCATTTAAAGGTATTGATAACATTCTCATTTCATTATTTTCTCCCCTTTCCTATTCACAAAAGCAGTGATCATATGCTGTCCCCACTCTAGCACTAATGTCTGCTGATAATTGTAGGAGAAAATGACACAAATATAAGAATAGTTGCTTCTAAAAAATTGAGATCCGTATACACAGAGAGATCTTCAGATTCATATAGGAAATATTTACCATGTTTTGTTCAAAACACTTTCCAATTTTTCACAGTAGCTCTTTTAAACTTTGACCACTACTCTCAAGTATTTTATTTTACCCCATTATCCTTTCTGTAAGTGGAACAGGTAGTAAAATTTGCCAGTGAATTTAAGAGGAAGTTGGTGATGAATTCCTTCATCATCTTCCTCCCCCTTCCCTACAATATCACTATCCATCCTATTTCTTTACCACAATCTCAGAGAAAGGCATTTTTCTTCATCATTTAAGGCAAACCAAGTAGTGCCTACTACTGCACTGTTGCCCCTGTCATTGATATTTTCATCAAAAATTCAATTTGCCCATTACCTATTTTCCCTCTAATGAAAAAAATCTGTCTTTCAAAAGACTCTTTTCTACATCCATAAAATATATTCACATATTTTTGTGGTAAAAATATTCTTTCATTTCCTTACATTATATTTCCACTTAGCTATGACTTTTGTCTCCATTCACAAACAAGTAAATTGATAGAACAGTCTACACTTGTATTTTCAATTACTCCCCACAATTATTTATATAACTGTACTAGAGGTTTACTTCTCAGAACACTGGGATCACAAATACAAAATATATTAGCAGTCTCCTGTTAAAAATAATTAACAAGTTCAGTGGTCACATTAACTACCTTTTCTGCAAATTTTCAAATAAATGATTACAGCTTTCTTTAAATAACTACCATGATATTTTTCTCCTAGTTTGTGATTCTACTTTTATTTTCCTGAGCATTTTTTCCCAATTTCTTTGAGATATTTTATCCTTTGATCATAACTTAAGTTCTGGTGTCTCTCATAGATTCTTCTCATTTTATATTATCTTAAATAATACATATATGCATACATACATATATGTATATATGCATGTGTGTATATATGTGTGTGTCTGTGTGTATATATATATATCAATTTCCGTTGTATATGATATATATATATTTATACATCCATGTATGTATGTGTATATATAATATATATATATAATATATATATTATATATATATATTATATATATATAGTCCGTGTATATGATATGTATATCAACTTCCATCAATTCAAATGTGACTTTATCATTATGATGCCTAATTCTTTATCTCTAGTCCTGTATTCTTCCCTAAATTCAACATTAACACATCATAATTATGTATTGGCTATATGGGGGTATTTCACATTTACCTCAAATTCATTACTTTTCTTGCATACTTATTCATCTCAAAGTTTCATTATCTCAGTAAAAATCACTACTCACCCAGATGCCTGAACCAAAAAACTAGATGTCATCATTACTGTTATATTCTGGACTCTAGCAATGGTCTTCCCTGTCTTTAGTGCAGAAGTTGACAGACACACATTGATTTTTACCTGCCATTATGTACATCTTCAAAAAATTAAGATTTGATAATGACACTGTTTACTTAGAATTGTTCAATGGTTCGCTTCATTATAGGCACTTTTTCAAACTTCTTAGCATAGTATATAAATCCCTATAATCTGAATCTTGCTCATCTCACCATGTACATCTCAGAAACAAATATGACAAGAATGCCTAACATTTTCTCTTCTAAATGGCCATTCATGATGAATGCACCTTTCATTATTCATCAATATACAACTAAAAGATCAACCCCTCAATTGAGTTTTACAGACTTCCCCTTCCTGTAGCCAGTTTTGTTAGTATATACATTCCGCCATTCAAGTCCAAGGATGTCACATTCACATTTATATAACAATGACAGTTTTGTGCCACTGCACTTTACCATCTACTACTATTTCAGCAGCTCCTTGAGAGTGGTGAGGAGATTGTGATTGTTTTTATTCACTATCAGTGACTGACACTTAGTAAAATTAATATGTGTGTGTGTGTGTGTGTGTGTGTGTGTGTGTGTGTGTATAAAATCAGTAATTTTTTGGTGCAGTAAAGAAGACTTTTGGAACATTCTTAGTCTCATAGGGGATATGATCAGAAACCATGTACACAGATGGACAGATTCTATTTCATCATAATTTCTTGTTTTGTGTAGGTAAAATCAGCATCTCACTGCTTGTGTTTCCTACCCAGAAAAATGGAGCATAGATTCCCCCTTTTGAAAAATGTCTATATATCCTAATAGTAGCTATCATTGGTTTTAAAAATTATGAATATATGATAGTATGCTTTGTCAACTAAAAAGACAAAAACATTTCAAAAAGCATCTCCTTTTAAAGTAATTACAAACTAATCTGTGAAGATAAAGTTCTAGCTCATCAGTGGAGAGAAGATGAACTTCGAGTCCCTAGAATAGAAATACCTTAAGTGATACAATCAGTATGATTACCCAACAAATTTCTAGTCAAAAGAATTATAGATAGAATAGCTAAAAAAGAGACACAGTTGGCAAAAAGAAACAGTAGGCATAAGTTACTGGAATACACAGATTGACCATGTTCTGGCTTTGGTCACTGGGAGAAAGTCGTGAACATGGAGAATGGTTTCATTTCATGAACTTTTGTGTCACTGTGGTGGTGACACTTTTTCCCCTAATCCCAGCTTAATTTATCTGAAATTACAATATTGGCAACATTATAAGATTTCCTTTTCTATATCAATCTAATTGTCAGAACTGAATTATTGACCAGTAAAACAGAATATAGGAGAAATATATGAACTAAAAAGTTGAGTAAAAATAGCCAGTTATGAGCACCAAATTCTTCCATATATTTTAAAATGTTTTATACAAACATTTTTATTCCTAATAATGATTATTAACAACTGCATGATTTAAGGATTATTTTGCCTCACATTTGACTTTCTTTAAAATTTCAAATCGTGCATTTTAGCTTTATTTTCCACTTAAGTTCATAATCTTATGAGATCTGAATCAAAAGACTACAGGTTCCATGATACAAAATGCTTTTGATATTTCTTTCAATTTCTACAAAACAAAAAACAAAAAACAAAGGAGATGGTGATAAATCTGTGTGTCAAATGGAAAAGAATTAGAAGTGAATTCTTAAATGCTGACATCTGAGCATTTGGCATCAGATTTCCATTTACAATTTTTCATGTTTAACTAAAATCAGCAGGTTAGATAAAAGTAAAGTTTCAAACACAGTGAAATAAATTCTCTGGCGATGTAACTCAGCTGTCAACAACAAACAGGGTCACAAGTTGGTTGGCTGAGCTGCAGTGTAGAAAATGAGAAACGAGTGGCTGAGTTGAAAACGGAAATACTATTCTTTCTTAGAGGCAGAAAGCAAATATGACATGGTGATAAGCTCTGAAAGTGAGATCTGAGGAAGTACTGATTTTTACATTGTGTACGTGTGCTTCCTTCTATTCTTGACATGAAGTTATTATTCAATCTGAATGCCTTAAGCCACAAAATAAGCCACAAATTTAAAGCCTCCTTGAAAAGCATCACAAGGTGAGAACAGTGACTAAAGATCACCGCCAACAACAAAAAGGTATATTTCAAAGAGAAAAATTCTAGTGAATTGAAAATATCCAAAGAGTCATCTGTAATTACTACTAATCAACTGTAGAGACCATGAGAAAAATAAATGAAAAATTAGATACATACCAAAATATTACTAATGTGTTGTTTTTCATATTTATGCTTTATTGCATAACGCTTAACATTGTGTTTAGCCAAGATCATGTTATAATATTTGGGTTGTTATTTTTAATATATCTATATTATATACAAACTGCTTGCTGAAAATCTCAAATTCACTTAAAATATTTTTCTCATCATGCATATGAAAAAAAAAAAACAGTTATTTTACTCAATTCAGCTATTCAAATGGTTCAGAAGCTTTTATGTGAATTCTTAGTTCTAAAGCACCTAACATACCATGAATTATATTGGTAGATAACAATTTCCAAGAAGTTTAACAGGAGCTTTTGAAAAATTAGTTAAAGGGTCCAGGTAAAATTAATTTTGAATAATAACACTCTTATAACATAAACATTCATAATCAATGCAAACATTCACTCTCATTCCCTATTTTTGGGTGCTTCGTAAAACTACCATATACAAAATTATGATGCATTACTATTAAAATTAGATTAAATTGCCATATTCACATAACAATGGCATCTTAGCTGAAGATCATAAAAATGAATATCTGAATAGAAATTGAATGTAAATGATAACTGAGCAAAATGAATTTTATTAGGAACATTTTTACATCCAAATCAAATATTTCTGAAATTGCACTGGAGAAAGAGCAGTTGAATGGGACCTAACAAATGATGCTCTGAAACCCTACTGAACTTGTTTGGATTCATAGACTAGTAGGCACTAAAGAGTCAGTTCTCACAACCTCTCCAGCAACACGTTTTTGAAATCAAAATCTCAAACTATATGTCAAGGTATTGGAGATTTAACACATTTATATAATCATACAAATTAAATATGAAGAATTTAAAAATAAATAGAAGAAAGGATCACTTATTCATATAAGTAAAAGTTTATTCCTAGTATCATGTAACATTTAAAATCGTAAGAGATGTTTATCCAAAAATTTTACCAAGTGAAATTGTATTTGCCAGATTTGTATACTATATTTTAAAAACATATACATACTTTAAAATGGTCATTCCATTTTCTTAAATATTGCCTATTTTTTTTAATGTTTATTTTTTTTTTATTTTTTTTTTAAATTTTTTTTTTTTCAACGTTTTTTATTTATTTTTGGGACAGAGAGAGACAGAGCATGAACGGGGGAGGGGCAGAGAGAGAGGGAGGCACAGAAGCGGAAACAGGCTCCAGGCTCTGAGCCATCAGCCCAGAGCCTGACGCGGGGCTCGAACTCACGGACCGCGAGATCGTGACCTGGCTGAAGTCGGACGCTTAACCGACTGCGCCACCCAGGCGCCCCATTAATGTTTATTTTTTGAAAGAGTGTGAGAGAGAGAGAGAGCACATGCAAGTGGGGGAGGGGCAGAGAAAGAGGGAAACAGAGGATCTGAAGTAGGCTCCTCACTGAGTGTGGACAGCCCTAAGCGGGTCTCAAACCCACAAACTTTGAGATCATGACCTGGTCCAAAGTCAGACACTCAACCGCTCAACAGACTGAGCCACTCAGGCACCCTAATGTAGCCTATGTTCTTATAATGAAAAAAAAAAGTCGCTTCAAAGCCTAAAACCTTTGGCTGTTTAGAAATTAGATTTTCATTGCAAGTGTTTGAATTTCTGTGGTGATATTTGCAGATCCACTTCTTACAGTATAGTTTCTACTAACTAAACTGAAATGTATTTCATGCAATAGAATTCTATTTATAGTCTTCTTTTCACAATTCGTAATAAATTTTTCTAGATATAGTACTTTTTTTCATGTTAACTTACATGCTGTGGTGTATTCCATTAGGTCCATTATCTTGTAACATATCATTTTCATTTATATTTCAGATGAGTGGTTTCAGTACATGACATTATTTCTTAAGATTTTATTTTATTTTTTTTTTTTTAATTTTTTTTTTCAACGTTTTTTATTTATTTTTGGGACAGAGAGAGACAGAGCATGAACGGGGGAGGCGCAGAGAGAGAGGGAGACGCAGAATGGGAAACAGGCTCCAGGCTCCGAGCCATCAGCCCAGAGCCTGACGCGGGGCTCGAACTCACGGACCGCGAGATCGTGACCTGGCTGAAGTCGGACGCTTAACCGACTGCGCCACCCAGGCGCCCCTAAGATTTTAAATATTAGTGTTTTGTTGAAGAATAGTCTACCTTACTGAACAGAAAATTTAAGTCATATATGCATAAAGACTGAAATAACATGGTAGAACAATGCATATAATCTGTTTCTAAGTTTTAAATGGGAGAAATGGAACTTTTCAAAGAAGAAATCATAGGACATGAAAATATCAGCAAAGTAGTATATCTTCCATGGACTTTAGGTAATTCATATAGCAGTTGAGGTCTAAGACAGTACACTTCATTAAAAATATTATTAGATCAATTCCATTCTGGAAGTATTAGGTATTCTCCATTGTGTACAATGAAAAACAAAATCTAGACAAAATTATGTTTTATCTTTCTCAGTTCTTTGCTAAGTACTAACATTTGTATAAATATGATCCTGATCAAGTAATATATACCCATTTTAAAATAGACACTTATTATGATACAAACAAGTAAAGTTTACATCTCTCTGTAAAGTTTAACTGCAGATACTGTGCTTTTCCCTTTGCTCTTCGTCGTTTGTTCTGTTAGCTGTATGTGGCATACAATAATCCACCTTCACTATGTGTTCATGATAATGTCACCCACAAGACTTGAGTTCAGCATGAGTTTAAACAGTCAATATCTGGAGAGATGATCTTGGCAGATGACAGTAGATACTTGGTCTGTAGGTCATTGGCTAGCTCATTGCAGAGCTCAACCATCACCCTGAGGTTTTCATTTTACATGGCAAGTACTTATGGAGCAGGCTCATTTGTGTTTGAGTGAGCCTATCTACTATGTGCCAAATGTCTGAAAAAAATGCCTGTTAAAAGCTATGAAAGTCTTTCCCAACATGGTAGAAATTTCATTATTTGTCTGCAAAGACAGCAATTTCAGTTAGGGACATCTGAGAATGTAGAGTTTGTCACATGTTATTTAAAAGTCATCATACTAAACACAGGCTCTTAAGTACATGTTATGAGAAGCTCAGAGTGAAGGTTGAGACAGGTCATTTGCAGCATTGCAGTATATAATGCCCTATGGAATCTGTAATAATATATTCATCCCACAATGGGATCCCTCTTTAACTCATATTAATTTGATTATTGAATTAAAAAATAATGTTAATTATTTCATAAATTTAAACAGATTTTGCTCATTTGGTTAGATTGTGTGTGTGTAAAGGATACATCAGCATATACTGAAGTTGGCAAATTTTATACACAGTATAAAGGTTTTACACAGCGATAATGCCTAAAGAAAGATCATTTCATTTGGAAGACTGCCATTGAAATAACTATAACACAAATTTCTTTACGAATTACAATTTATAAACACTATCAATATTAATTCCAAACACCATACATTAGATAGCATTTGTTATATAAATAATGAATAAATTGCTTTGCAATGACTATTTGTTCCTGGCTAATTGTTTAGTGTATAGAGTTTGATGGGTCTAAAATTTCATGTGGGGTTATATTTCATGTTTTAGATACTATTATTTATAATCTTATGTGTTTCTATATTTATTATTTAACATAAGTTTATCTAATATCAATTCATTTAAACACTGATATCCAACTTGTGCATACTGAGCTCCTTCTATATACTCACTAAGGTAGGCATTCAAAAATGCATACAGATGAGGACCCTGTCATTAAGAAGGAAGCCAGGAATACAGACTGGAGCCACAGTAGTATGTAAAAGGACATAAAGAAACAAAGAATAGTCCAATCCAGATACTTATTAGATGCTAGGGAGTGTACATTGGAGTAAGTGGACCCTAAAAATTTATACCGAAAAAGAAAAAAAAAAGCTAGAATGACTTTGAGCCTATATGGGCCTTTGGAAGCCTTTGAATCTACTTCTTATTTTTTATTGTTTCTACATCTGAATGTATTTAAGAATTCAAATGTGCTATATGTTGTACTTTCCATTTCATAAGTGCTGTAGGGAATGACCATCCTGACTGGGGGAAGACCACAAATACAGAAGTATGTCACTAAGAAAAATCCCCCCTGCCGCTTTTTCCCAGTAAATGAGTCATGATTTAGCATGAGTGCTTCTCACTATACTGAATTTTTGGTAACCGGAGACAGAGCAAGACTCTGAAGATAGTATTACTTTCCTCTTAAAGTCTTTAGGAAAAGAAGGCAGCAAAGTAAGGCATTTTCCACCTGGATGCACCACTTGGGAGTTTAGGACTTGGGGTTTGGGCATGGCCACTAGATATATCACTTTTGATTTATCCAGCTCAGTTTCATACTGATTTGTTTTAATTTTTTAATGGTTATTTATTTTTGAGACAGAGAGAGACAGAGTATGAGCAGATGATGGGTAGAGAGAAGGGGAGACACAGGATCTGAAACAGGATCCAAGCTTTGAGCTGTCAGCACAGAGCCTGACACAAGGCTTGAACTCACGAGCTGTGAGATCATGACCTGAGCTGAGTTGGGCACTTAACAGACTGAGCCACCCAGGTGCCCCTGAATTTTTATTGAAATTGAATGCCTGATTCATAGAAGTCTAGGGATTTTTCAGCCTGATAAGCCCATTTTTGAGGTTGGCCAACTTGCACTGTTTGACACAGTGAGATGAGCCTTAAATGTCTTCCTCATAAAATGAATGTATTACATTGAAGAATGCAGCCAGCCTGGCTCCAGCAGCATGCTGACTTTAAATGAAAAGGTGACAGCTGTCCCTAAAGAGGAAAATATAATCTCCCATTGTGCTGCCTAAATCAAATTAGAGCCACTGATTTTTTGGGGTCCCAGATTCAGAGTCTCCCCTAAATCCCTAGGCTTTTTTACAGACAGTTCAGCTATGCTGAAAACTGATGATATCTTCTGTGACTGTTCAGCCTGAACATAAGCAGCTGTGCAAAAACAAAATTTGATAGGCTGCTATACTCAGTGGAGAAAACCCAAAATTTTAGACTTCCATATTAAAGAGGAAATACAGTTTAGGACCAAGAACTGTGTTAACAGATTGCAGTTACTGGTCAAACTATTTGGATTATTTGTTCAGATGCTCATAGTAAGGCCTCCTCTCCGATGAGACTGAAAGGAATCAAGCTTGCAGTATCCAAATTGCCACAATGGTTGTATGGACCCATCTCTGTACTGGACATGGCAATGCACTTTCACCATTATTGACTGGGAACAAGGGAAAGGACTCTGTATTTCTGATACAAAGGATACTACTAGATGCTGAACTTGTGACTTGTGGGAAAAAAAAAACTGTTTAACCCTTAGTGAGAGAGTCTATATCATACTGAGTGTGGTCCCTTGCTTACTCTGACATATTGACTACATCAGACCTTTACCCCCATTTTGAGGCTATCTATCTATGATGCTTCATCAGTATTTACTTTTGACTTCTTCAGATTACTGATCAGCTCACACTGGCCATACCATTGAGGCTCCTGAGACAATTCCTTGTTATATGTTCAGCTTTTGAAACCATCTGTTTTATATGGCAAAAGCTCCTCAATAATAGACTAATAATCTGACTCTACTTCACTTACCTTTTCCAGGGACACACACCTAAATAAGGGAGTTCTGTTATTAAATGCAGATGTTCCCTGAAAGGGATTACCCATCTAAGCTTCTTACAGAATAATGACCAAAATGAAAAGTTAGGAGATTACAGGAATCATATTGACCAGTATTAAAATCTCTGACCAATTCTTAGTGCAGCTTTCTCAAACTATCATAAATGCCTTTGAGTGTAACTGACTGCTGAGTCAGCTATGACCCTGAGACCACCGTGGATGACCCCAGCTCCTGAAAGTCCTCAGTAGAACACTTCTAGATGCTTCCCCATATTGATTTCATAAAGATGAAGAATGTCACCTCAGTGATAATATAGACAAACGGAACCAACTGGACTGACTTCAATCAGAAAGTTCCTCAAAACAAGCACTGGACTCATGACTCACACTGAACTAGGAACTAGGAACCCTAAGTCTTATTAACCAGATGGGAGGCCCCATGAGAAACCCCATGAGATGATACAATGGAGGCACTGTCAAACTATATCCCTTATTGATATATGTCCCAAATAGGGGTCTAAACATTATAAACAACACTTGTTTTTAGAGACAACATATATGACCCTTAGGATTACACCTCATTTCAGTGACAGGCATTATCTTTCCTTCCTCTTAAAAACATGAGGACTTGCACCTTAGTGATGGTTATGAATACTTAAAGAAACACCACTGGTAATTCATATGTCACTCAGATGACTGCAGAGCTCTCTCCAAAATGAGGTTTCCTTCAGCTACTCAGATGACCTTCCCAGACAGGTGACTAACTCACTATTTAGGCATACTATATGGGCATCTCTACTACCATTTTAGTTATTTAATTTAAAAAAAAGTGGTATAAAGTATATCTGTAACTTTACTTGAAGTGATTAATAACATTATATAGGCACCAGAAGGCATTCAAGTTAGCTTCAGAATTTCCATAGACTTCCATAGACAGAATTCCAACAGACTTCCTTCTTGCAGGCTAAGACAGAATCTGTACTATTACATGATGTTGTATCTGGAATAATGCATGAAAAAAAATGGAAGAGTTAACATAGAAAATTAAGTAAAAAGACACCTGACTCTTTAATGTTTTATAGAATATTTTCAGCTGGCTACATCCAGGACCCTGTGGGTCATGGCCTAGGTCATCACTGGAACTTGGCTTCATTCAGATACCAGGATTCCTGATGACTGTAGCTTTAATTACTATACAAACAAATAAATTTTATACTAACCAATATTAGATAATTCTGAGAATCTGATTGAATAGTATTTGCATGGAAAATTTACCAAAGATTTGAACAGTGTGGAAAACATGAATGAATCTTTTGAGAGACAATTTACTTTGAATATTTGCAGTTTTCTGCCTGGTTCAGATCTTTGAAGAAAAGCATATGTGAATAGTAAACATGTCTTAGAAGACTGAAAGAGTGTTTCTGTAAAGTTAGACACCTCTGAAAAGATTTGAAAACAAAAAATTCTCTTCTTCCCCTTCCTGGAGACTTGTGTGTGCATGCCAAGGTAGTAAACCAAGAGATGCATTTCTGCTTTCTTCCAGAGGAAATGTGCTTAGTGAGTCATCTGTCTTAGTCACTAGTAGGGAGAATAAGCATATGTGCCAGCAGTCTATAAAAGCTCGGATTCTCCTAACATTTGGAATCACATGGTGAGGCAACCTATTGTATTTATTTGAGTTGCTCTGTAGGGACTAAGTATGGAGGGAAACAGCACTAACATACTACTTTGACTGCTGTCTGTGCCATGAGTAAGAAATGGTCTGTGTCTCTGACCCAGAGAATGGTGTCTTCTGTCAGTATGGTTATATAAAATGATAGCAGGCTAGCTTATTAGCTTGCAAGTAGGTTAAATTCAGTCACTTGACAGTTTCTGATCTCATTCTTAGAAATTTAGATTCAGTGTCATTTTGAGACTTTATCTAAGTCTAGTGATTTTGTGCATGATTATGGAAAGGATTACTGAGTGATGACATCCACAGCGCTGTCATTGAAGAATATAAACAAACTGTACAGAAAATGTGTATATATCCTCCTAAATCATTAGTGAAAGCCAACATGGAGACACAATAAACAATTAATATAGAGAAAATAATTTCCAATAAAAGTGCTATGAAGAGGAGAGGTGAGTAGGAGGATGGGTGAAACACGTGAAGAGGATGAAAAGTATACTATGAAGAACACTGAGTAATATATACAATTGCTGGATCACTATATTGTATACCTGAAATGAATATAACACCATATGTTACCCACACTTGAATTTATATATCTATCTCTCTATATATATGCATATATATTAATATATAAATTAAAGTAATTATATATTAAAGTATATATAATATATATTATATATTATAATATAATATATAATATATTATATATTATTGTTATAATATATTTATTTTATTAATATATATTATATATATTTATATTATATATTATTATATATTGTTATTAATGTAATATATTAATATATTGATATATAATATAATATATATAATATAATATATATATTATATATATATTCAAGTGCTATGAAGAAGCAAGACATTAGTTTAAAGGAGGAATCGATAGAGAATGCTTGCTTACAAGGACTGACTGGCCTGGGGGGAAGGGTAAAAAGTTAGGACTGTGAGTTTTTACAGACACATAAAAAAGAATCTCTCAATTAAGGGAATGGTCAACTATGTAACATGTTTCATACACCAGGTAAACATGTAATTGGCTATAGGACTTGAAAAGGGGGAGACTGTTAGTGACTTTGGGAAATAATTTTTGAATGAAGGGAATGAGAGCCCAAGTAGAGTGGGTAAGTGGAAAGCATGAGGCTAGAAAGTAGAGATAACATTCTTAGCTAACTCTTCACAAATATGTTACTCTGATGAGAAGCAGAGAAATAAAACAGTATTGAGCAGAACATGGGATCAAAAGAATGTCATTTTGAAGATAAACAATATTAACGCTCTTTGAATGTTGGTGGGGGTGCTCAGCAGAAATGAAGAAGCTTATGAAGAAACTGAGGGATTAAAGAGTGAAACTGTGTATGCAGGGCATGAGTCTGAAATCCAGAGTATTTACTATCAAGGCCAAGATCCAAATTCTGTTTGAATATTTAATAGAGCAACTCACAAAAATATTATTACAAAAAGAGAACACTCTATACTATAATGAAATAGTGATGATGAAGGGAACTAATGGTCATAGAGATCCTAATAGGTATAATGCACTGTTCTGAAGTGTTCTATAATCATTCCTTGATCTAGAACTAAATGTGGAATGCAATATGGCTTTAGGTACATGAAGCCTAGCATCAGAGAGAAAAAGCTCCCATTTGGAGAGAGACTGTTAACAAATCATACATTATTTTAAAAGATTTTTGCTTCCTTACAGCAGCAAGCTCTAAAGAATTTTGCTGTCTGTTCTTAGGGTTAAAAAAATTCCCTGATGACCCAATAGATTAATTTAAGAGTTTTATAAGCTCTCCAGGACATTTTCTCACACGAAGTCTTACAGTCGATGGTAGACTATGAGGAAGATTATAAAGAATACTCAGTGTGTATCTTATTCCTATAATCATTCATCCTATTATACTTTATCAATTAGTACCAAGAGGTCTAAAATTTTTTTAATAAAATATTAAAATTTAACTCAAAAACAAAATTGCAAACAACTCAGTTCAAATAATGGCAAAGGTTTATTAGCTAATAGACAAAAAGTCAATAAACACATGGAAAGAACCTCAATATCATTAGTCATTAAGGAAATGCAAATAAAAACCACAATCAGATACTACTTTATATCCATTAGGAGAGTTACAATGAAAAGCAAAATGGAAACAGTGTTGGTAAAAATTTGTAGAAGTTGGAATCCTCAAACATTACTGGTGGGAAAGGCAAACTGGTGAAATTTTGGAAAATAGTTTGTTCCTCAAAGACTTAAATGTTGAATTACCTTGTGACACAGCATTTCTACCCCTAGTAAATGCATAAGCTAATTGAAACTACACATTCACACAAAAGAGCTTGTACACAAATATTCATAGCAGTATTATTCATATTTGCCAAAAGTTGAAAAATCCAAATGTCTATCATTTGATGAATGGATCAACAATGTGGAACAGTCATATAACTGATTAATTATTCAGCCACAAAAAAAAAAATGCATGAGTACTGATACAAGCTACAACACAGATGAATCTTGAATGCATTATGATAAATGAAAAAAGCCAGACTCAAAAGGCCATATACCATATAATGACATTTATATGAAATGTCAAGAATAGGTAATACACTGAGACAGAATGTAGACTAGTTGTCATTCAAGGTTGGGGCAGGAGGAAATAAGGGTATGGGGTTTCTTTTTGGGGTAATGGAAGTATTCTGATATAGATAGTGGTAATCACTGTAAAGCATTATCGGTATACTAAAACACACTGAGTTCAATCCATTGTCAAATAATCAAAACAGTGAACTTTATGTTATAAAAAATTTGTGCCAATAAAATGATAAAATACTAAAATGTACCATTTTATTTAACCCTTCATCAAGAAATGTTTAGGAAATGCTCTAGATTACAGTTAATGCACAGAAAAAGTAAGTTCATGATTTGAAAATCTTGGCATGGATAGTTCTGTTTATTATTCTTACCTATTATTTCATCTAACTGTAACTTATTTCTTTTTTTGATGTTTATTTATGTTTAAGAGAGAGAGAGAGAGCGCAAGACAGAAGGTAAACATGGGAGGAGCATAGAGAGAGGGGGACACAGAATCCAAAGCAGGCTCCAGGCCCCGAGCTGTCAGCACAGAGCCCAATGTGGGGATTGAACTCATGGACCGCGAGATCATGACCTGAGCCGAAGTCAGACGCTTAACTGACTGAGCCACCCAGGTGCCCCTAACTGTAACTTATTATTATCCCTTGAAATTCAGTTTAATTAAATAATAAATTTTAATATACCTACCTATGCCAGTCACTGTACTTGACTTTAGAAATCAAAGATAAATGGCTTGTGCATTTGAGAAACTCATAGCCCAGTGACTATGGCAAAAGATATAAACGTGGGTGAGGGCAGGTCCATACAGAAAAACACAGTTCCTTTGATATTCATGTGTTTATTTTCATTCAGATGTGGGATCTGCCTAAAGGTGCAATTCTGACCCAAACTATGTCCATTTACCCATTTACTGGTGTTTCTCCTATGTTAAAGGGCAGATAGTGTATGAATTTTATATATATGCCACATATTTATGTATACAATAATATATATTATACACACAGATATGAGAAAACATATATATATATACATATATATGTGTGTATATATATATATATATATATATATATATACACACATATATATGTGTATACACACACACACACACACACACACACTCAATAACTCTGGTTGTGTTTCTGTGAAGCTGAATTTCCATCATATTTATCAGTTTCCAAAAATGTGTTCATAAGTATGTTACCATCCTCACTTTTAATCAGGTCTGGCAGAGACTCAAGAAACAAGTATTTTGTTTTGTTTTTGCTTTTGTTTTTGTTTTCTCTAGAAGGAGAGGCTAGCTAAAGGTTTCACTGAGATTGCTCAAAAAGGCTACCCACTGGGCAGTCTTTAATTCTGACATAATTCACAAAATAAATTAGAACACAAAGTTAATATATTAATTGGGAATTGGTGTCATTTAAAAGACAAATTCATTATTATAACTATTAAAATATATTTAACCAGTGGCTTGATTCAAAAGGACCACTTACATTCAAAACAACTAACTGCTGGTTTCACAAAATCCAGTATTTTATTATTAAATCTCCTCTGATCATCACCATCCTCTTCCAAATCAATCGTCATACATTTGTATATGTGCAAAACCTAGCCTTTGCTCTTGCCCCCAATCCATGTTCATATTCCCTAGTTTTTCTTCCTTTTACTAGTTTATGAATTACTTGTCCCTCTAATTATTTTGAGCATTTCTGTTTAACTGCCTTCTTTGTCTTTGTCCTTAATCCATGAAAAATATCACAATGTAAATGGTTTCATGTTGGTATTAATTATATTATTATATCTTTTTGTGGCTAAGTTGTAAAGATCTATATTATAGACATAAGTCACTAATGGCAAGTCTCAAGTGACCAGACAGGCTGATCTCTAATTTAAACGGCAATTCAAAATGTCTTCACTTGACTGACACTAGAAATATGATTGGTGTAATTTGATTTTTCATGGCTGGAAATAAGGCATAAGCACTTAAAACTGGCATATAGTAAGAATCAGAGTTAGTTATTTCATTACCAATACCAAGATATTGTTTATTGAATGCACATATTAACACTAGTAGAAATCAAACTGTAAAGACAGTATTATATATTAGAAATATCTCTTAGAGAATATATTTCTGTCAATAAAATATAGTAGAGACATGAATCCTCCATATAGCAGAGAAATGATTCTAGATTTAGAACACCATTTTCATTTTTCATGTTCTTTCTGCCTGGCAAAAGCAAATTCTCTGATTATCCAGATGGTTCTCCACATTTCACATGAGATGAATATTAAATGAAAAGGCAAAAATCATGTCTGTCAGACTGTAGTCCTGGATATTTAGACTCATGAGATTATTCTGAAGCATCCCAACGGAGTAAGCAAAAATTAAACAGTGTTTGGATTGCTAGAGTGAGATTTATCATTATACTTATGCTTTACCCTCCATGTCAATACTGTGCTTTTCATATGATAACAGATTTTCATAATTGACATTATTATAATGTCAGATGGTTACAGGAGACAAGTGGGAGAAGAAAGACAAACACAACAGTTACACTGAAACTACCCAGGGCTATAGAAAACTATGTTGCTCGAAGGTGATTATCTGTTATAACTGTGACAACTTTCAGAGATTAAAACACAATGATGAAAAACAATGGGCAAACTTTATTCAACATTATCAGGCAGGAAAAATTTCATATTCTAAATAAAGCTGTTATAATAAAAAATAGCATAATGCTTCTCAATTCTTAATTTAAATATTACCTAATTATATTAAAATAAAATTCTCTTTCTTGGAAAAATAAATGTTAATTTGTATTTACTCAGTGGAATTTCTATTAAGTTTCATTTTCCAAGCTAATATGAAATGTTGCAGTTATCCCTGAAACTTAAGCCCAACTAAGACTGAGTAGAAATGATAGCTTGCTGTGTTCATTAGAGTACTTAATGCTCTTGTTGTATTTCCTGAGGCACATACTTGCATGCATATGTATAGGAACAGCATGTGGGGAGAGATATTGACAGTATGGTTAGTTTAAGGTTAGGATTTCTCATCATGCTTTCCGTGTTTCTGCATGCAGTGGAGTTTGGAAATGATTTATGAGTCATGTGCATGATCGCTTAGTGTTGAAATTACCACTGCAAGAATTCACAGTCTGGCTTGTTTGCTGTTACTGACAGGATATGTGGGTTCAGGTCTGTCATACAAAGCAAATTAAATACCAGTCACTTATGTTTCTGTGATGCTTTCAATATTTAAAAAGGATCTTATCATTGTTGTTTAATTTTATCGTCAGAGCTCTCTGTAGGTAGTAAAAACATCCTAAAGCAATCTGTGGTACTTGGAGGTTGTTGATTTTTCTGAACAGCATTTTTACTAGGAAATAATTTTGATGTTTCAGGTTAACTGAGGAATCATAGGAAGAGACCCAATATTTCTGGAAGAAGAAATAGTTCCTGACTTTCTATCCGCATAAGAAAGATATCTTCCATTCACTTCCAATGATTTTCTCAATGACTTCATTTTGCTATATGTTATTTAACTACATGAATGCTATAACTTTTATACTGTATTAAAATAATACTTTACTAATGACTATGCAAGAAGTAAGCTAACAAATAAACATAAAATACTGGTTCTTGTATTTGCAATTCATCTCAAGAGAAGTCATGTTCTTCAGACCAGAAAGGTATCTGGGTGAGAAGGTCTAGATGTGATGCTCAGAGAAAATCATTCTCCTTTCTTCTTGACTGAAAATGTCAAAGCAGTGTAGAAGGTATGTAATACAGTCTAGATGCTAGAATGGTAATTTACATTAGAAGAAAAGCCAAGAGGGGCACCTGGGTGCCTCACTCCATTAAGCATCCAACTATGGCTCAGTTCATGATCTCACTGCTCATGAGTTCGAGCCCTCTGTCAGTCTCTGTTGACAGCTCAGAGCCTAGAGCCTGCTCCAGATTCTGTCTCCCTCTCTCTCTGCCCCTCCCAGCTCATGCTCACTCTCTTCCTCTCTCTCTCAAATATAAATAAAGATTTAAAAAAAGAAGAAAAGCCAAGCTATAGGGAAAATATGCATATGAAATGTATTTGCATGGTTGTGCTAACATGCTGAAAAACTGGCTGAAGATATCTTGGGCAACACATGGGAGAGACAGACATTACAAACCCAGGAAACAATTAGATGTGATATAATATCTGCATTTTTAACATTCTTTATATTAGAGTTCTATTTTCTTCTGCATTTAGTGATTCAATTATGAAGCAAATATTCAGTTCTCTTATATGCAAGATTCTATTGTAGAAAATGTAAATGCATCAATAAACAAAATAGACATAATTCTTTGCTTTAGTGGATTGTTTCCAACTATGACTATATTCTAAATTTTTCCGAACTCTTCTAATTGGGCTAGTTGGACTAAAAGGGTAGGTTTGTTGTTGTTGTTGTTGTTGTTGTTGTTGTATTTAACTTATTTATTTATTGTTCTCTCCACATTTGGAAGGGAGAGTACAGTGATAATCATTGAAATAGACAAAGTAAGAGAATGGATATATGGGAGCAATTTTTCAGCTACCATTTTCTTTTAAATAGCGGATATTTTCCCTGGATAAAAAACCTTAGAAATTCTGAATATTGCTTAATAATGCAGATTTCTTTTGTTCCCCTGGAAATGGTGTTTGGTTTCTAATTATGTATCATCCCTTTAGAGATCATCTGAATTTCCTCCAAGCATTAGCTAACTATGGCCTTTATACATATCAACATACAAAAAAAAATGTGTAAATAAAATATCTATTGTTTCTCATATATATACACACATACACACACACACACACACACACACACACACATATATATATATATAACGTTTATTTATTTTTGAGACAGAGAGAGACAGAGCATGAACGGGGGAGGGGCAGAGAGAGAGGGAGACACAGAATCGGAAGCATGCTCCAGGCTCTGAGCCATCAGCCCAGAGCCCGACGCGGGGCTCGAAATCATGGACCATGAGATCGTGACCTGAGCCGAAGTCGGACGCCCAACCGACTGAGCCACCCAGGCACCCCTATATTTATATCTATCTATATCTATATAGTTTGAATATTTAATTTGGCATGATTTCATGATAATAGTTTTTTGTGAAAATTATATCATTTGTTGGCTAATACAAGTGTTATATAGCACAGGGTCCATAACACAGCTCCAGGTATAGAGTCCTCCCCAAATATTTATATGGTTTTATTATTCATATACACTTTCAAAGATTATTCTAGATAATATGAATAGTCTATGTCTGTATTTGATTTCTGCTGTGTAACAAATTGCCACAAAATTAACTGTTTAAACAGCTTACATATATTAGAGTTCACAGTTGTGTAAGTCAAAACAAGTCTGGGCACAATATCACTAGATTCTCTCTTTTCAGGGTCTCAAAAAGCTAACATCAAGGCATCAACCAGGCTACACACTCAATAAGAGTTCAAGGTCTTCCACGTTTATTGATTTGGGCCAAATTCATTTTCTTATGGTTATTAGACTAAGGTCCCCATTTTCTTGTTGGCAGTAGGGAGGGGATCCTCTTAACTCTGAAAGGCCACCCACATTCCTTGCCACAAGACTTTTTCATTTTTAAAGACAACAATGGAAAATCTTTATGCTGAATTCCTCTTGTAACTTAGAATATCTTTCATTGTGAATATCTTCACCATTTTTAAGGATTAACCTGGTCAGATAAGATCCACAAAGGGTAATCTGTTTTTTAAAAGTCAACTGTGCCATATAATGTAATATAGTTACTGAGTGACTAGGCTATCACAATTATCAAGGATTATACAGGGTGTATATATATGGGAGCAGGAATCTTGGGTTTAGCTTAGAATTCTTCCCACTCTCACTATCTTTAATTATGTTATAAAGTAGCAGCATTATCAACAAAACCAAATTATGGAAAGAGACCAAATGTCCATCAACTGGTGAATGGACTAAGAAGATGTGGTATATATATAAAATGGAATATTACTCAGCCATCAAAAAGAATGAAAACTTTCCATTGGCAATGACATGAATGGAGCTAGAGTGTATTATGCTAAGCAGAATAAGTCAATCATAGAAAGAAAATTGCCATATGATTTCACTCATATGTGCAATTTAAGAAACAAAACAGATGAACATAAGGGAAGGCAGAAAAAAAAGAGAAGGAAGCAAACCATTAAGATACTATTAACTGTAGAAAACAAACTGAGGGTTGCTGGAGGGGAGGTGGGCAGGAGGATGGGATAAATGGCTGATGGGCATTAAGGAGGGCACTTGTGATGAGCACTGGGTGTTATATATAAGTGATGAATCACTGAATTCTACTCCTGAAACCAATATTACACTACATGTTAACTATAACTTAAATTTAAAAAATTGAAACAAACAGAAACAGAAAAACAACAACAGAAAAGTAGTGTATCACAAATATTGTATGGGGAATTTTCATAATAAAAAAAAGTTTTATTTATCTTAAATTCAAAAAAAATAAAGTGAAACTCATCTGTGCTACCACAGTGTGGTTATGGATCAAGATAGTAATGAATTTGTTTCTTGTGTTTTATTCATAATTTTTTTTATTACCTAATATATAGAAAGGGATGCATTCTTGCTTTTGAAAAGCTATCATTTTTATGTAATTTTATTTCATCTGGTGTAATTTGGAATTCAAAGTCCAAGTTATAATCAAGTATCATTATGTGTATCTTTTACATTAAAGTTACAAAGAAATACTTAACAATCGGAAATGAAGAGTTGTTAAAAAAATAAATAAACTTACTCGATGCCACTAATTAGATTAGTGGACACAGAAAGAGTTGAATCTAAGAATCATAAATCAGTTTCATGTTTTATTTAACTCTAAATGTTAAGTAAAAGGTCTAAATTACCTTCTCTTGTTATAAATAATGTAAAGCTTAAAATACCATAACTAGAATGCTTGACATTAGTGCTAAACTTACTCAAAATCAATATAACAATGTTCATATTATTATGAACAAGTAAAAAATACAAGTAAGTTCATAAATATAATTGAGAGTTTCATGCTTGCTAATATTTGGATATCATCTTTTTTTAAATTTATTTTTAGTAGAGAGAGAGAGAGAGAGGGAGAGAGAGAGAGAGAGAGGGAACGAGAGAGCATGAGTGGGGGAGGGGCAGACAGAGAGGGAGACACAGAATCTGAAACAGGCTCCAGGCTCTGAGCTGTCAGCACAGAGCCCGACGTGGAGCTCGAACTCACAGACCACGAGATCATGACCTGAGCCAAAGTCAGAAGCTCAACTGACTGAGCCACCCAGGCGCCCCAAATATTTGGACATCATCTTGAAAGTTATTTAGTAGTACACACTGAGATACTTTGATCAATAATTGATCAATAATTAAAATACTTGATCAATAAAAGGAGTTGTATATAAAATAAAGCATAAATCTTGCATACATATGTTTGAATTATAACCCATGTTTTTGAGGTTTATATTCAATTTGGGGCTTTGGACTTAATCTAGAATCCTAAATAAATTCATTCATTTTTTTTCATTAAATGTATTTTTAGAGCTTGGTATCTGCCTAATGTACTAGGTTATGTGGAGGAGAATGGGAAGAGGAGAATAGAAGAAGAAGAAAGGATAGGGTACTGGTTAGGTGAAGAGAAGAAGAGATTACGGGGGATAGAGAGAAAAGGTCATATAGGAAATAATTAATAGAGGAATTAAGATGACCAATGAAAACAGAATGAATGAAGAAATGGGAAGAGAAAGAGAAAAATGGATTGGCTGAAAAACCTGTAGATTTAAATAACTAAACATCTAGTTTTTGACTCCACCATCCTTTGGCTTGAGCATATTGTCTTGAGATGACAAGATATCTGGGCCTTCAACACCACATCTGTATACCAGACTGATGAAAGAAGACCAATAAAGCATATGAGTAGATACTGACATTTGAATAACCATAAAATAAGTCACTCTTACATCCATTTGGAAAAAATCTTGACACATCACTCCTGACTGTAAGGTACACTGACAACTGTTAGCTGGAACACTGTTATATCTTCCTCCACATCTTCTTTTTTTTTTTAATTTTTTAAATGTTTTTATTTATTTTTGAAGGAGAGAGACAGAGCATGAATGGGGGAGAGGCAGAGAGAAAGGGAGACACAGAATCAGAAGCAGGCTCCAGGCTCTGAGCCATCAGCCCAGAGCCCGACGCGGGGCTCGAACTGATGGACCACGAGATCGTGACCTGAGCTGAAGTCGGATGCTTAACCGACTGAGCCACCCAGGTGCCCCTTCCTCCACATCTTCCAAATCAAGGATCTCTCAGTAAAGCATACATAGTAGGAAAAAAAGATAGTAAGTAATAACACACTTGATCTCTGCCCAGAAAGGTATAGATGCAGGTATTTTGAAAGTGCTAGTGTAAAGAAGGAAATTTCCTGTGTGAAGGCCTCCATTTTAAAACAAGATCCAATGCTAAGCCTCAAAGGAACACTGGTAAAGTAGAAGTTGAAGACACTGGAAAAAAGTTGTAAATGAGGACAGTGAAGAAGACTTGCTTAATAGTCACAAGAAAAAGCTAGGTATGTATGGAGATCATGAATCTTTAGTGACACTAATAAAAATTGTTAAGTGTTTTTCTAATGCTTAGCAACCTGGGTATTAACAAAGTAAGGAAGACATTTGGATTAACCTAGGGTTGAGATTAGGGAGTTAAAGTTTTTGAGGAAATAATGGTTTAAATGATGTATCACGTAAAGTAAGCAGAGTAGTAGAAAGAAGAAGCACCCAATGGGACTACCAAAGTTGTGTTAAGGTTTATATTGTGAATAAGTGAGTTGTAAGAACTCTAAAAAATAGGTATGGTTATATTTTGAAATAAATTTATAATTTCAGTGGAGTAATAATTTCAGTGTTAATATGAATTAGACATAATAGCAATAAACAACTCAATATCTGAGGTCTTGGACACCAAAGAGGTCAACAATCTAAGAGCCTGGGTTACTGGATAAGTCACAG
Source organism: Neofelis nebulosa (assembly GCF_028018385.1). Taxonomy (NCBI): domain Eukaryota; kingdom Metazoa; phylum Chordata; class Mammalia; order Carnivora; family Felidae; genus Neofelis; species Neofelis nebulosa. The sequence continues at coordinate 32,234,183 of NC_080785.1, forward strand.
GTATGGACTCCGAATGTATGTAGGATAATTAAATTAAAATATTTGAATGAAAAGAGGAAGACTATAAGCCAGTGCCCAAACCATCAATAAATGAAAGAGAAGAGATAGAAGTGGCCCAAATACTAAAAGCTATTATCGTAACAGACTGGGACATTGATATCAATGAAAAATGCAATAATTACAAACTTCCATTTGAGATAGAAAGCAAGATTCTAGGCAAGACCAACCTGGTGAAAAGATTGGGAAATGTAAAAATGTCTGTTTACCTCAGAAAGTCTTATAAAGAAGACACAAAAATAATGGAAAAGGAGTGGAATAATATGCTAAAAAATGCAGATAGCAATGAAACAATAGTCCTAGTAAGAAGCAGAGGTACCAGGATTGCAAGATCTTGACATCGGTACAGGCTGGAAGAACATTTCTGACATGATTTTCTGCATGCAAAAGAATCTGGACAAAGATACTAGAAATACAAATGCAGAATCAAGTGTACACTTGTTAGTATGGAAGTGACCAAATCGGTTGATAACTTCCGAAGCTGAGCTATGGATACATGGTTCATTACACTCTTCTGCTAACTATCATCAAAGAGAATAAGGCTTGTATAGAACATTGTAATCCAGGTTCTTTCCATGTCTACATGAAGTCTACATATCCAATGTTTGTTATAAAAATTTGAAAATAATACATATCAAAATGTTATAGAATCTGGCTGCCAGTAATAATGAAGTCACTTGCTTGCACTACCCTACTCACATAAAACCAGTACATAATATGAAAAATATTAAATTTTAATCATTCAAAGGCATTAGAGAGTAACTAAAAGCAGATAGAAAAGAGAGGGGAATCTACTCTTAAAGTACAAGTGTAACACTTTATGTCTTTGGCACCTCTCAATTTGCATAAGACTCTGACAGTAAAAAGCCTCAGCCTTCCAAAAGGAAATCCAAAATTAATCGGAGGCATAAAAGTAAATCTAAAATTATAAATTTTAAAAAAAATGTTAAAGAATATCATCATGACCAAGAGATAGGTGAGGATTTCTTTAGTAGAATGCATTAAAAAATTCACAAAAGAGGGGTGCCTAGGTGGCTCAGTCTGTTAAGCGTCTGTTTCTTGGTTTTGGCTCAGGTCATGATTTCATGGTTTGTTGAGTTCAAACCCCATGTCAGGCTCTATGCTGGCAGCCTGGAGCCTGTTTGAAATACTCTCCCTCCCTCTCTCTCTGCCCCTCCCCTGCTCATGCTCTCTCTCTCTCTCTTTCTCACAATAAATAAATTTAAAACATATTCACGAAAGAAAAAAAAAAGGGAAATTAGATTTCATTAAAATTTGAAAGGTCTGTCCATCAAAAGACACCTTTAACAAAGTTAATAGGATAGTCACACACTGGGAGAAAGTACTCTCCAAACAATATCTTTAAAGAGGGAATTATATGGTATAAAACTCAATAATATAAAGATGCAAACTAATTAAAAATGGGAGAAATCACTTGAAAATATACATTAGAAGGGAAGATATGCCAATGGTCAATACATTCATAAACAGTGCTACAAATCATTAGTTATCAGGGAGTATAAAGTATATTGACAATGAGATACCATTACATAACCTCTGGAATGGCTAAAATAAAAATGTAAAAATGCTAACAACAACACTGTAAAGATGTGGAATAAATACAACTTTTATGTAATCCTGATTCAGTCTTTTTGATAAAAAATACATGTCAGTTTCTTACACAGTTAAGCAGGGAACTACTCTTTGATCCAGTGATTTCCTTATTTATTCTTTATCCAAGAGAAAGTTTTTTGAAAGTATGTTCAAAAGAGGAGGTCTGTAAGAATTTTCATGGCAGCTTTATTCAGGATATCCCCAAACAGACAAAAAATCGATTGTCTACTATCAGGATAATAGATACATAAGTTGTGATATATTCATATAATAGAATATGATGGCAATGAAATAGAAAAAGCCACTGATACACACAACATGGATAAATCTCACGGACACTTTGTTGAAAAAAAAGCACAATAGAATACATATATTTGATTCAATTTGTATTCAATTTATGGAATAGCAACAGCAATGTAACATTAAAAAGAAAACCAGAATAGTGGATTTGAAGGACATGTTGGGTTGAATAAGAAGTGACAAATGAGAAACTTTGGAGAGATGTAAATATTCTAGGTCATGATAGGGGTAGTTTTCTAGAATCGTACATTTGTCAAATATATATACAACTCATGTATTTCAGGTATGTAGATTAATAATTATATTATTAATAATAATAAGAGTGGAGGTGTGAAGGTACAGATTGTAAATAATGAAAGAATGTTGATAAATGCTGAAACTGTAATAATAGATATAGAGAAGATTATTATACTATCTTCGTAACTGTGAATTTAAATTTTTCATAAAAAAGTAAAACAGTATCTATTGATATAGTTAGCAGATTTGTACTACATTTCATATTCTTAGAAAAGGAGAGCAAAGGGGCACCTGGGTCGCTCAGGGGGTTGAGCATCCAACTTCAGCTCAGGTAGTGATCTCACAGTTCCTGAGTTCAAGCCCCACATCAGGCTCTCTGCTGTCAGTGCAAAGCTCATTTCAGATCCTCTGTCCACCTCTCTCTCTGCCCCTCCCCCACCCATTCTCCTCCCTCTCTCTCTCTCTCTCTCTCTTTCTCTCTCTCAAAAATAAATAAACATAAGGGGCGTCTGGGTGGCTCAGTCGGTTAAGCGTCTGACTTCAGCTCAGGTCACGATCTCACAGTCCGTGAGTTCAAGCCCTGCGTCGGGCTCTGGGCTGACGGCTCAGAGCCTGGAGCCTGCTTCAGATTCTGTGTCTCCCTCTCTCTCTGACCCTCCCCCATTCATGCTCTGTCTCTCTCTGTCTCAAAAATAAAAAAATAAAAAAACGTTAAAAAAATTAAAAAAAAATAAACATAAAAAAAGAGAGCAAAAAATGTAGAACTATAACTGAAATTAATTGCATTAAAGAGTTTGAAATATTATGTATCATTTGGTGTGAATCCTTATTCTAATTTTGGGTATGGAAGGATCAAGTATAAATATCCAGGAATTCATTTTAGGTGAAGACCTGGATTTGAGAAAATTAGTGTCACAGGTTTGAAAATGTCATAAAAGTGCATACTAGCAATAAGAATTGCAGAGATAAGACAACACAAAAATAAGGATTGATCGCATAGGAATAGAAGGCTAGAGAACTGCCCACACACTGTTGAAGAAGGTTTGTATTCTGAGATCTGCAATAACTGGAACCAGAGAAAATTCACAGATAAAGAAATAAGAAAGAAGAGCATGGTAACCAAAATTAAGGGAGAACAAGTCTTTAAAAGACAGAGAAACAACAGGCTAAAAACAGGTACAAAGATTAAACACTCATGAGAAAACCAGAATTTCCTACTGTTAGATGATAAGCATTTTAAATCCAAGTTCAGTAAAATGTAGGTGGCAAAAGCCAGATGCCAAATGTTTTAAGCAAGGAGATCTAGCCCTGTAAGAGTGTTGGTGGCAACAGAAAGGAGTAAAAGATAATTATGTTATATGATATATAATAGATTGTGAAATTTGTTATGTGAAAATGAGTAGTAATAAGTAAAATGTTTACTGATTTTGTTTTCATTCTTGACAAAAACAGTGAAAAAATTACTAATATGTTTTTAATACTTATATAATCAACTGACTTTTGACAGAAGCTGTGCTTAAAGTACAGGGTATATTATGGAAACAAAATGAACCCCAATGCTTTCCTCACCATCACATTTTACATAAAACTGATTTGAAGTATATCATAGACTTAAGTGTAAAATATAACACTGTCATAATTCTAGAATAAAATATAGGAGAGAATTGTATCAACTGGGAATAGGCAAGATTTTCTTAAGCTAAAAAAATAATAAAAACAAACAAAAAAGTTTAATAATATGGACTACATAAAATTAGAACTTTCAGTAAAAGACACTGTTCAGAAAATGAACACATAAGCCATATGCTTGGAGACATTATTCACAGCACACATATCTGCAAAGAAAGTGCATACAGATTATGTAAAAACACAACTGAAAATGAGAAAGATAAAAACTACTAGAATATGCAAAATACTTGCACACTGACAAAAGTAAACATATGAATGTTCAATAAGTCCATGCAAGTGTGTTCAGTAAGGAGTTCCAGATTCAGCTTTGAAATATAAAGAATTGGAGACTGTCACTTTCATGATTACAACAAATTTGGAAAGACAGATGAGTACAGAAAGAAAGTCCCACCTAAGATCCTACCTGGAGCCAACCACTAGAGCCATACAGTAAATGGTAACTTTGATGAATTACTGGAGGCAGTGTTGACTGTTGAAGACTGAGAAACTCTTAGGGTCCTATTCTTAGGAAAGCACAACTTCAAGAACAACACCAGGTTCTCCTGTTAAAAAGCAAAGGGAAAAACTCTTATTTCTGTCAGAGGGAGAGGGAAATTAACCATTTTTAAATATGCCTAGGGTGCACTTTATAGTGATTGCTTCCTTAGGGGTGGAAAAGACAGGCTTAGGCAGAGTCTCATCCAACCTCATAGAATGAAAATCACTAAACTCTTCCACCTTTAGTCTTCCTGCCTCATCTAAAGGGGTGAGGAAGAAGCCGAGAAACACTTATTAAATGTCATAGATCAGGGACACAGTTCATTAAAAGATTTGAAACTTAATCAGAGGATCATGGAACATTGTGCCCCCACCTACACATTACCACCACATTAATAGAGCTCCAGAATACGAGCAGTGGCTCACTGTGGAAAGATATCCAAAGCCCAAATTATATATAAGGAGGATTTTTCCTAGCCAGGTTAACAAAAAGCTTCATATTAAAATACCTTATTTACTTTAATAAGCTCCCATTTCTTCATACATCATATTTGACTTTCAAAAAAGAATTGTGCCATGCTAAAAGACAATACTAAACACAATTTAAAGATGGGACAGAGAAAGATATATCACGCTAAGACTATGAAAAGAAAGCTGGAGTAGGTATAGTAATTTCAGACAAAGCAGCCTTTAGAACAAGGAAGACTATCAGTGTTAAAGAGTGATATACAGGGATGTGAGGGCGATCTGGCTGCGACATCTGTCACCCCATTGATCGCCAGGGTTGATTCGGCTGATCTGGCTGGCTAGGCGGGTGTCCCCTTCCTCCCTCACCGCTCCATGTGCGTCCCTCCCGAAGCTGTGCGCTCGGTCGAAGAGGACGACCTTCCCCGATAGAGGAGGACCGTTCTTCGGTCAAGGGTATACGAGTAGCTGCGCTCCCCTGCTAGAACCTCCAAACAAGCTCTCAAGAGTGATATACATATCAATAAAGGGGTCATTTCTCAAATAAGTAAAGATCCATAAGGTGTTTCCACTCAATGACAATACATCAAAATGTGAGGCAAAACTTACAGACTTGCAAAGAGACATAATTAAATCCATTATTATAGTTCATCAGCAGATGAATGAGTAAAGAAAATATGGTATATGCAAACAAGGAGATATCATTCAGCTGGAAAAAAGAAGGAAATCCTGCCACCTGCAATAACATGGATGAACATGGAAGACATTATGCTAAATGAAGTAAGTCAGTTCTAGAAAGACAAATACTGCATGATTCCATTTACATAGGTATCTAAAGTAGACCAGCTCATTGAAGCACAGAATAGAATGGTGGCTGTCAGGCACTATGGGGAGAGGAGGAGAAGAAAAAGAAGGAGAAAGGGAAGGAGCAGAAGGAGAAGAGGAGGAAGAAGAGGAAGGGGGAAGGGAAAGAAGAGAAACAACAACAACAAAGCTGGAGGACAGATTTTACCCTACTGTAAGACTTACTACGAAAATGTAAAATATCAAGACAGAATAGTATTGGCAAAAATAGAGACATGTAGCTTAATTTGCTCAAAAGAATACTAAGGCCAGAAATAGACCCACACAACTAATCTTTGGAAAAGGAGCAAGAACCATTTAATGAACAAAGGATATATTTTTTTAAATAAGCAGAAGTAGAATAATTAGTTATGTAAATGCAAATATATATATATATATATTTTTATTTCATAAAAAAAAAATATATATATATATATATATATATATATATATATATATATATTTCATAAAAAGTAGCTCAAAGGAATCATTAAATTAAATATAAATTTAGGGGCGCCTGGGTGGCGCAGTCGGTTAAGCCTCCGACTTCAGCCAGGTCACGATCTCGCGGTCCGTGAGTTCGAGCCCCGCGTCAGGCTCTGGGCTGATGGCTCGGAGCCTGGAGCCTGTTTCCGATTCTGTGTCTCCCTCTCTCTCTGCCCCTCCCCCGTTCATGCTTTGTCTCTCTCTGTCCCAAAAATAAATAAAAAAAAAACGTTGAAAAAAAAATTAAAAAAAAAAAATAAAAATAAATATAAATTTAGTGTATAAAATGTCCAGTGAAAAAAAGGAAGGGGAGTCTATGTAAATTTGGGTTAAGTGAGAAGTGTTTGGATAAAATAACAAAAATACGATCCATAAAAGAAATAACTGATAAATAAGACTTCAGTAAAAGTTTAATAATCTACCTAATGTATGAAAGACACATTTAACAGAATGAAAACCAAGGCACAGAGTGGGAGAAAATATATGTAAAACACTCATCTGACAATGGAAGCATATCCAAACTATCGAGAGAATTCTTAAAACTCGATAATAGCCCAATTAAAAAATGGGGAACATATGTGAACAAACAACTCACAAAGGAAGATATAAAGATAGCAAATAACCACATGAAATGATGACCAACATCATGTCATCAGGTAACTGGAAATCAAAATAATGAGATAATACTACATTCCTATTAGCATGGCTAAAATTAAAAAAAAAAAAAAATGAAAACCCGGAAAATTCAAAATACTGGCAAAAAGGCTGAGTACCAGGACTCTCATTCACTGCTGATGAAAATGCAAACATACACAGCAGCCAAATTAGAACCTAATTTGGTAGCTTCTTATGAAGCCACAGTTTTAGCATACAATCCAAACAATTACACTTCTAGGTATATTCCAATTTACTTGAAAATTTATGTTTATGCAAAATACCTGAACATGAATATTTATAAAAGATTTATTTACAATTGCCAAAACTGAAAATAACAAATATGTTTTTCCAATAGGTGAATTAAAAAACTGTGTTCTACCTATACAAAGGAATATTACTCAATGATAAAAAGATATGAGCTATCAAGCCATATTCTTTTTATTTTTAATTACAAAAGGAAATTTATTTCAAAAGCATAAGGGAACATTTACATTTGAACAAGGTGAAAACAGGTGTCTTGCAAAAGAAAAAAATCATGATATGAGGTTTTTCATTCAAATATTTGAAGCAAAAATAACAAGTTGTGCACTATGGCTTTAGGAAAGGTAAGGGGAATGATGAGGAGGTAAAGGCAAAACGGGCAAAGGGGAGTGGGAGACACAGGCTTCCAGTTATGGAATGAATCAGTCATGGGAATAAAAGGTGTTGCATTGTATACAATACAAAGGTGTGTTTGTATACCTGAAAATAATGTAACATTATGTGTCAACTATACTAAAAAAAAACAAATCCATCAAAGATACCGTAAGTACATAAGAGCCAAATGAAAGAACTCCCAGTAGCCAAAGCTGAAACAATTAGGGCAAAAAAAAAATTAGTATAAGATTGTAACCTAAAGTCTAAAATAAATGTCCATGAGTTTATACTGACATGAATAATTAACTGAATAAATTAATACATGGGATGAAAATGCAAATCTCCCAGGCTGAGATTTTAAATAATTTAGGCACACATTACCTCCTGAAGGACTGACAGCTTAACTCCCCATTCCTTCTGGGTTGGCTGAATTTATCAATTTGTATCCAAAGAGGAGAGCAAAGGAGAGGGAGAGGGAAGAATATCTTTACAGTGGAGAAATCTGAGAAGTACTATCTAAACCAGGTGCTCGACGTCAAAATCGAGTCATAAATTATATTGATAGATCTTGCCTTTCATATGATGTAATGAAAATGGCACTGCCTCTGTGATCTTTATTCCACTAACTCATATTCCCAGTCTCACCATAATATCAGATAAATTCCAGTAATGGGCATCCTACAGCATGCCAGACCACTGCTCCTCAAAATGGATAAGGTCATCGAAAACAAAGTAAGTCTGAGAAACTGTCACAGTCAAGAGGAGTCTAATGAGATATGACAACTAAATAAAATGTGATATCCTAATAGGGATCCTGGAAAAGAAAAAGGATGTTAGGAAAAAACTAAGAAAATATGAATGACGTATGGACTTTAGTGATGTGTCAATATCCATTTGTGTACTATACCAACTATCACATTAATGCTGGATAATGGGAGAAACAGTGTGCAGTATATGAGACAACCCTACGTGAATCTTCACAATTTTTTTATAAATGTAAAATTGTTCTAAAATTGTTTACTAAAAAATGTATTCAACATCATTAGAATACTAAGAAATGAAAATTAAAGCCTTTAGAATTGCTAAAAGGCTTGCTATTAAGAGCCTCACAATACCAAGTGCTAGGCGAGTATATGGAACACATTGTTGGTCAAATTTGGAAGCCAAGTTTGGCAATCTTATAAAACTAAAAATTCATCTACATGATTTATTCCTAAGTGTTTATCGAAGAGAGAAAGTACTATCATAAAAATCCTTGCAAATTGTTTTGGGCTTCTTTAAAGTTCATAATGGCCCTAACTTGAGAATGATGGGCATTTCTATGAATAAGAAGAATAAACAAATCTAATTGTATTATATTCATTTAAAAAAACACTACTGAAAAATAAAAAGAAACAAACTACTGATACAGGTCATAGCACAAATGAATGCTACAAACTTTTGCAGAGAGAAATAACAAAATGGTCCCAGAATGATATATTCTGTATGCTTCTATTTATTTGAAATTCTAGAAATGGCAGAAGTCTTTTACAATGATAAAAATAAGTTTATCTGTTGCCTGGGGTGTTGGTTGTGGGTAGGTAAAGGCTATTTACTTAATAGGGCCCCAAGGGGACTAAGGAGCTAAAAATATCCTTAATATTGATCGGGGTGACAGTTATATGGGTGTGTACGTTCATCAGAGACATTGACTTATTCACTTAAAACGTGTGAATTTTAAGAAAATCATTTCACAATCAAGTTCAGTTTAAAAAATGGAAGGTGTGGTGTAAAAACAATACAATTTCCTGACTCTTACATTTTGGGATCTTTTAGGATTACTTTCATTCTACAATTTTTATAGAATATTTGTTTCTTTCGATTACAAAGATATGTTGATATTCCTTCAAAATTATTCAAGTGACCATTTGTTTCTTTTGCATACCAAATTTTCATAGCAGATCTATCTACCTACACCTAAAACATCATGTAGAAGAATAAAAACATACTAACACCTCTGTTTGATGTATTATGAACATGGCAGTACACAGGATAAGAGACTGTATAAATGATCATTAAATGAAATAGTTTTCAGTCAAAACAATGTATTATATTTCATTTTACGAACAGCCACAAAATGGATTAAAATTAAATTTCCTTCTAATCTTCCCTTTGTAATCCTGACTTGAGTTCATGTTTGTCATGTCTGGCCATTGTAGGGAATGTACTTGGAGACTTAGGTAATTTCTATCCCTTAATCAAATAAATGTATACCTATTGAAAATCTCTAATTGATCACCTAAGTCTGTTTCTCCTTATACCCTGAGAGTTTCTTTCTTTTAATTGTTTTAACTGTTTATTTTTGAGAGAGAGACAGAGCACACCGTAGGAGGGACAGAGAGAGAGGGAGACACAGAATCTGAAGCAGGCTCCAGGCTCTGAGCTGTCAGCACAAAGCCCGACTCAGGGTTCTAACTCACAGACAGTGAGATCATGACCTGAACCCAAGTCAGACACAACCGATTGAGCCACCCAGGCTCCCCTGTAAGGGTTTTCTGAGCCTAGAAATTTGGTCTTGTGAGGTTAAATCAATAAGCATCAACTTCCAGGATTATTTGTTGTTATCGTTGTTGTTGTTGCTGTTGTTTTTAGTAGGCAATTTAAAATTGCACAATATTGGTGTACCTGGGTGGCTCAGTCAGTTAAGCACCCGACTTTAGCTCATGTCATGATCTCACAGTTCATGGGTTTGAGCCCCACATCAGGCTCTGTGCTGACAGCTCTGAGCTTGGAGCCTGCTTCAGATTCTGTGTCTCCCTCTCTCTCTGCCCCTTCCCTGCTAGTACTCTGTCTCTCTCTGTCTCTCAAAAATGAATAAAAATGTTAGAGAAACTTTTTTTAATTGTACAATATTGACATTTTAATACCACATCTCCTTATATCTCATAGTATGTATTATATATATATATATATATTTTTATTATTATTTTTGGGACAGAGAGAGACAGAGCATGAACGGGGGAGGGGCAGAGAGAGAGGGAGACACAGAATCGGAAACAGGCTCCAGGCTCCGAGCCATCGGCCCAGAGCCTGACGCGGGGCTCGAACTCACGGACCGCGAGATCGTGACCTGGCTGAAGTCGGACGCTTAACCGACTGCGCCACCCAGGCGCCCCATCATAGTATGTATTATATAACACAAATATGTGCAAGAAAAATGTAAGAGAAGGAAGAATTAAAGATGACATCTAAGGTTTTGATTTTGTATTTTTCTTAAATACCTGGGAAATGATACAATTCAGTAAGATAGGTTTTAAAGATGCAGGGAAGGTTGAGGAAGAAGGCTAAAGATCTTTCCCTGTCACAAATTGCTCTCCTTATTGCACAGTTGTGGGAATTGTGGTCCTGTGTGATTGGGAATATTCCTGTGGTCACGTAATTAGTCACTGTGAATTTTGAGATTTTTAAATCATTCATCTGTTACTCTTTCTGCTCTATTCTCAATGGCTGCATGCAGTATCACTACTGTATCAAATCCCCAAAGAGTCTAAGTCAGTACTTTCGGGATCGAATTCAAATATGTGCTTTTCATACAGAATAGAAAAAAAATTTGGCAATTTTGGCATGCTCACCAGGTTTAGAATGGCTGCACTGTACTATTTAAAATTATCTAACATGTGTGTCTCTAAGTAGCTCTTAAAATAAATGCATTTAATATTCAATCTTATTTTTATTCTGTATGAAAACTTGGATCTTTCACCATATTTGCCTCTTTTTTTCCCATTTAAATAACATCTTCACGTGATTTAAAGGTTACTATAAAATCAGAAACAGTATTCTGCTATGTTATCAGACCATATCCAATTTTTTCAATCCCACCATTTTCATTTACAAATAGAAAAATATTCCTGTCTTAAAGGAGAATGATATACAAGACCTGGTCTCTAATATCCCCTCTATATTGTCCTGAAAATGAAGAGTAAAGAATATTAGCAAAAATCTTGCAGAAATAATGGAAAAATTGGAAATACAACATTTGACTTTAAAAATGAAAAATTCTGGTGATAAAAATAAATCCATTTGATTTTTTTTAAGTGAGAGATCTTTTGGTTGCAAGAAAAGAACTTCAACTAAATTGACATATAAAAAGAGGAAGATGAAGTAAAATAGGTCTCAACAATAAAACAAATTAAATGTCAATAAATGAATGTGGCCAAGTCCTATGTTGTGCAAAGTGGAGTAGGAATTGATATGTTACACTTCCTTTCTCACTGAGGCTATGTAATCAACGAATCTCTCACTCCTGTTTCTTGCCACATAAGCCAGCTGTCCACTTCTCTCTTGCCTATCTATACCAGTTTCCTCACTTCCCTCCTCTTGTGAATGGTTCACTGGAAACTTCCAGCGCCTATTCAGCATTACAAATGTTCATTGCCACTGGTGCACTGCCACCTGTAGGTCTGAGTCTTAATGGAAATTTTTGAGCAAAACAGTGAAAGGAGGCTGAGTTTGTGTGTGAGAGACAGAATGAAATGGAAAAGACGGAGTTATTTGAAAGAAATATGGTGATATCAATCTTGTGTTTTCATTTTTCAATGATCTATCTTCTAGTCCCTAGTATGGCCTATCGGAACACGCAGGATGTGGCACCTGCCTCTTCAACTCGCTTCATTTCATGCTGCTCTACCCTTTCTTCTCTGTGTGCCTTCCCCTCCTCCTCCTCTCTCACCCTTTTTTTCCATTTCTCAACAATATCATACTCCTTTTTCAGCTCAAGGCCTTTAAACACGTAGTTTTTTTCTTCCTGGAATGCTTTTTATACCTCTCTTACTTAGTTGCTAGTTAATTCCTACTTATTCAGATAGACTGCATAATGAGAAAAAATTGTTAAAGGTTGTTTCCATTTTTAAGACAAAAATCACCTTCTTCAATAGTCAACTGAAAGTAGTATGTTTTCTCCTGTAGTATAAAATGAAGAGAAAAGGGGTCACATCTTTCTTCTTCACTTAAGTATTTCTAAAATAAAAGTGCTCATTAAGTATCTACTGAGTTGATGGAGTAGGGCACAAAGGAACAGATAAATGGATGAATGAGCACATTTTCAGAGCCACGTGCCAAGAATGTGATTCTCTGTTCTATTCAGTCTTTTGCTCTATCTTCTAACAGAGGTATTCGTATAGTATACCTATGAAGTCCAACTCTGAACCAATTAATGTATAACAATTAATATATAACATAAATTGGTACAACATCTCTTTCATTCTAGTTGTATGTGCAGTTCTGGGAAAATAATAAAAGAATAACGATATTTTATTGAATGCCACTGTGCCAAATTCTAAGTGCTTTATATTGTTCAAGAAAAATCTCACCATACTTCCAGATACACATGTCCTTAAGAGTTGGGATTATTCACAATTTCTGAAGGGAAAATCACCATTATTCTCTTTAGATGTTTTCTTTTTTGGGGGGGGGGAGTTCTAGGTGAAGGTTACAGTCTCTGTGCAGGTGTATCTTTCCCATTCCTAGGTCAATTCTTCCTGTCAGACACAGGGTCATGCAATCACTATGCCAGCTCAGTCTTGAAGACTGCAAAATATCATGTGGGGTTACCAGAAGGGGAAACAGAAATTGTTTTCTTTAAAAATGAGTACAACCTAGCTGGCTTTTGTCAACCCAGAACTTTACAAGTCATACTGATTGCCACAATAGTGGCATAAACTTTAAGATGTGGGGAATGAGACATTGTCATGTGGGGTCTGAAACAGCGCTTAGAGTGCCAGTAGAGCGCTGAAACAGTGCCAGGAGGAATTAAGTTGGCTGAAATCAGGCACATGAAATAAGAAAATTCAGATCTGAGAATGCAGGTTGAATATTGCATTAAAGCCAAGCAGTGAGTAGAAGTAAAGCCAAAAAATAGAGTGAAATGTAAATTAGATAACCAGCAACAAAATCTGATGAGTTTAGTTGTAAGTGGAAACTAATTCTGACACCGCAGCCTATCCATCTTCTCTGCCATCACTCTTCAGTATTGATCACTATCAGTCAAAGAGCAAGGGAGAAACATCCATTAGGGGCCAACATGTCTATAAATGACACAAAATGCATCTCCCAATTGAGAGAAATCAAGAATTTGTTTCCAGGTTTATCACTGAACTGGAAATAGTTTCTACATTTTTTGAATTATTTGGAATTTTTTATTTTTATTTTTAAGTTCATTTATTTTTGAGAGAGAGAGAGAGAATGAGCAAGGGAGGATCAGAGAGAGAGGGAGACCAGGATCTAAGCAGGATCTACATTCAGAGTGCAGAGCCTGATGTGACGCTCGAACTCACAAACCGTGAGATCATGACCTGAGCCGAGGTCACATGCTTAACTGACTGATGCACCCAGAAGCCTGAAACACTTTGAATTTTTTAAAATCACTTAAATTTTTATTATTAAAAAGTAATGATGATTTTATTATATATTATGTATCTCAGGTATTTCTTAGAGATTGCACCATAGCAGCTCAAGAGAACTCTAATTAGACAAAAATCTCAATATGAAGGAAAACTAAATTGGGGTTAGAAATTATATGCAAGTACACAGCAGTGATTTATACCAGAATCAAACAGCACTGATAATTAATCATCTTAGCAGATTACTTTGGATAAATAGAACTGGTCGGATTAGTAATGATGAAGTGGTTGTACATACACACCATCTCTTCAGTTCTTCTCTAGACATTTTGTTCTTTCCTCTTGTTCACATTTATAGCTAACTGAAATAAGTTGGTCATCTGCTCTTGCATGTAGCAGTGTTACTTAAGAGTGAAGTAGAATTGGGGCCCCTGGGTGGCTCAGTCGGTTGAGCGTTCGGCTCAGGCCACCATCTCATGGTCCGTGAGTTCGAGCCCCGCGTCGGGCTCTGTGCTGACAGCTCAGAGCCTGGAGCCTGCTTCGGATTCTGTGTTTCCCTCTCTCTCTCTGCTCCTCCCCTGTTCATGCTCTGTCTCTCTCTCTCAAAAGTAAATAAACAAAACAAACAAACAAAAAAGAGTGAAGTAGAATTAAATCAAATAATTTAAATAATTCAAGATTCAAAAAGAGTCAAAATGGAAGATTATGATTACCTGACTTCTGATTTTTTTCTTATTTAAATATTAAGACAATAGAAAACAAGCATCTCCAAGGAAAATATTCATTTGCATTTATCTTTAATGAGAGTGTTTGTTAGTGTCTTTCAAACTTGATGAAATAGAAATGTGGTTCTTTCAAAAAATACTACATACCCCCTACCTTGAGAAGGATATTTTCCTGTAAAATATGTAACAATTCTCAATTTCTATGACCCACGTGTCACTATGCATGTGTACCTCTAGAACATAGTATTTGCCTCACATTTACAACTTGGCAGTTACTCTTCTATAGATTATTTCTTTCTGATATTCCCTAGTATGGCTAACTTTATGTGTTAACTTGACTGAGCCATGAGATGCCCAAACATTTGGTCAAACATTACTCTGGATATATCTGTAAGGACGTTTTTGGATGAGATTAACATTTAAATCAGAAGACTGAATACAGCCCATTACTCTTCCTAATGTGGATGGGCCTGATTCAATCAGTGGAAGGCCTAAGTAGAAAAAAAGGCTGACTTTCCCATGAATAGTAGGCAACTCCTACCTGACTTTCTAGAGCTAGGATATCAGTTTTTTCTTGTCTTCTGACTTGAACAGAAATACCTCCTCTTCCTGGGTCTCAAGCCTGCCAGCCTCCACACTGGAACTACACCATTAGTTCTCCTGAAGCTACAGTTTGTATAAGGATCTATGAATTGGTCAGCCTCCATAATCATTTCAGCCAATTCCTTATAATAAAATTCTCTCTTTTTCTCTTTATATACCTATAGATAAATATAGATGCATGTCTTATTCTGCTTTTCTGAAGAACTCTGATGAACACACTCTTACTTTTCTCAATTTTTTCTCATCACAGCCACAAACTTTCTTCCCTTGATAGGATGCCATTTACATGACAAGAACACTGTCAGTGAAAATAAAATGGTACAGGACATACTTCTTTTATGATTCATTTGTTTACAACATTGCCATTCTGTGTTTGAAAGGTAATATTACACTCTTAATAAAGGAATAGGAGTTACCAAAATAAATTCTTTTTTTTTTCTCTTTTAGAGAAGGAAGAACAGTTGAAAACTACTTTATTTTTGAGGGTCCTTTTAATCCAATGTAAAAATAACAAGAGATGTTAAGCTTTCAACAGAGGCAAATCTCAAAGATAATAAAGTACCTGCTCTTACTTGTATCTGCTCAAGACCATTTGCCAAAGAGAAGTAGTTTCTTGCTTTAAAACCACAAAGTGCAAATCTCTTTAGCTCTTTAAGGAAACTATTTCCCTCCCCCTGGATTTGGTCTTAACCTTTGGTTCATCTCTCAGCCTAACAAATGATCCATATGATGCATTACTCCTTAGAGTCTTGAGTCATTAAGCTGAGACTGACACAATAGGAAAACTTAAATGAAAAAAACAATGATAGTCCCTTCTGAAATCTCCCCACTAGTGTGAGAATCAGAATGAAGCATTCCTCTGGTAACCCAGTACATAAATACTAAATGAGATCACTTCCCTAAGAGGAGAGGGTATTCATTTTGAGAGAAAATTGACCTAGATATTTTAGTGTTGAATATAGAAAAATAACCCTTGAAATGAACAGAACTGGATAGCCTGCTGTCTATAACAGATCTAGGTTTACAATATTATGTTGAGCAGGGTCAATTCAAAATATGCTTCCCGCCCACACTGCATACAGCTCTAACTGCACCAGTGGTTCTTGATATTGCCTGCTCATTAGAATGAACAAAATGCAAAACTGGAAAAAGGATTGAGAATAGAGAGACTCCCTATGACATATGGGGTAGGCTTACTACATGAAAAGAATATCTGAGGGGCGACCTGAGCATCAGAAATCTCTTTCAGCTCCCCATGTACATTCTCGTGTATCAACAGGATTGAGAACTACTGGTCTAAATTTAGCTTCCAGAAACTTACAGAAAAAAGTTTTAAATAAAAAATACACAAAACCAACGAGGAACATTTATGTAACATTGGAAAACATCATAAGTACAATTGATTAATATGCCAGAGGGAGAAGAAAGAGAGAGAACATTTTTATATACCAAATGCTACACTTCCTATTATTTCAATAAATGAGCATATGCTCCAGAGTGAGTGTGAGATGGAAGAAATGAATGTACTGTTCCTTCAGCAGGTTTCAGTTCCCACAACCTTCTCCTAAGTGGGGGCTTGTGAGAACATGGAGAGCAAATATTTAGATTAATATTTAAATAAGTTGTTCTTAGGACATGGGTTCTAAAATGAAGCCAACTGCCTTTCTGGTGCTCAGCCACAGAGTAACAATCTGTCCCAATAATGAAGAAAAAAATGTGATATTCGATGTATTGAAAGACATTATGTTCTTCAACAGTATAACTTTCTGAAGGACACAGACTGCCTGCAGTTGGATGTTTTTAGTACCTAAATTAGCCCAATGCGTGCATATATTTTTCTCTAGGTTAGGCCAGGTCATATTCCCAGGCAGGGGTTTTTTTTTTTGTTTTGTTTTTTGTTAGTTAGTTAGTTTGTTTTTTAATATCTTCTCACTTAGGCAGAAGAGAGGCAACATATCCTCAATACACTGTATATGCAAAACTCACAGGGTAAGTGAGGTTACACTCATAATTCATTACCCATAATATAACTTCTCATTTAATTTATAAGACAGATACCAGCTGATTTAAAGTAAAAAAAAATTAAGAGTTATTACTGTATTTGTAAGGTGTTACAATGTTTTAGCATAAACTCGAATCTTTGGGAAAGATTTTAAGTCATGTTACAAAACATAAATGGGTTTGATCACACTAATAATCTCCGGTGGGTGAAGTTTACAATTGTTTCCTGAGGGATGATTGTCTTTTGTATTGACCTTGAAATTTTTCCTTATTTCTAACATTATGCAAGGGTAATATTCCTAAATTGACCAAAGAACCTTTTTTTTGTTAATGTCTCACCACAACTGAACTTAAATGTTAAGAAGAAAAGTTCTCTCAGACTTATTGCAAATAAAATACCAATCTGTCATGTTTTAGTATCGCCATTGATTGTTTTGACCAAGTGCCATCTACTGTACTTGATGTCAGTGTTAATCATAGTCTTTAAGTGATACTTGTACAAGTATAGCCTGGGTCACTGCAGTAGCAATTTTATTTCTAATATACAAAGTAAGATATGTAGGGTATTCAAAATCAAGTTTTCTTAATTTGTACCTTCACAATCACTAGTATGACATGGGGAAGACAACTAAGATGCAGAAACTCTCAAAGATTTCTGGTTACTCCACCACCTAAGCAACTTGTAACAGCTGAAATAGAGGTAAAGGTGAGAAAGATCTGAAATAACTAATGGAGGAGGAGGAGTCAAATATCAGATATTGATATAATGTCATCTGTAATAGCTACAAGTAGGATTCTACTGAACACTTTGTTTTATATCTTTGCAGAGTGTATGGATGGTCATGACTTTGCTTGGGAGTTTATAATGTATTGGATTTAATGGAAGCTGCATGGAAAGTGTAAAGTGTGTAATCCCTTTGTGTAATTTCTTTCTCAGTCTCAGCACTATTCTTTGCTAGATAATTCTTTGCTGTGAAGACCTGTCCTGTATGTTGTAGATTTAGCAGCAGTCCTGGACTCTACTCACTAGATACCCGTATCTCTCTTCCAGCTGTGACACACCCATTCCCACCCCCCAACACACACACATACAAACAGTCAATGATATTTATGTCTCCAAATTTTGCCTTGCCTTAAACCAGTCCCTTCCCAGTATTTCCAGTTTTGTTAGCCAATTAGTCTCTATTTTGGCTCATCTACTTTGATTTGTGTTTTTGTCACTTGACAGGAAAGAGACCTACTTTTTTTTTCATTTTTTAAAATTTGTGTCTGAGAGACAGAGAGAGAGCACAAGTGGGGAAGGGGCAGGGAGAAAGGGAGACACAGAATCTGAAAGCAGGTTCCAGGGTCTGAGCTGTCTGTACAGAGCTGATGCAGGGTTCAAAGCCATGAACCGTGGGATAATGACCTGAGCCGAAGTCAGACACTTAACCGACTGAAGCACCCCATAGTCCTACTTTTTTGGTTGGTTAAGCATCCAACTTTGGCACAGGTCATGATCCCATTGTTCATGGGTTTGAGCGCTGCATAGGGCTCTCTGCTGTCAGTGCAGAACCCACTTTGGATCCTCTGTCCCCTCTCTTCTGCCCCTCTCTGGTTGTGCGTTCTCTCTCTCTCTCTCTCTCTCTCTCTCTCTCTCTCTCTCTCTCAAAAATAAATAAATAAACATTAAAAAAATTAAAGAAACAAACATAAAGGGGGTTATGGGACCAGGGAGTGGCAGGAACTAAGTAAAGGAACCTAAGTCACCAAAGCAAGACAAGTTTGCTACAAGAGCCAGAATATTCTGACATATGGTACTGGGTGTTTGGTCATAGTGTTCCTAGCTATAAAGTAGATAAGCAGATTACTAACTTCTTATTGGATCTGCACAAATAGAAAAGCTCTAGGTCGCACTGGGTGTTGTATGGAAACCAATTTGACAATAAATTTCATATATTGGAAAAAAAATTTAAAGAAGAAAAAAAAAAAAGAAAAAAGAAAAGCTCTAGGTCCAGTGAACAAAAGTCTGACTTGAGCCCCTACAATGGGGAGTCCTAGTCCCTCAACCAATTTCCAGGCTTGAGTCAGTTTACATATCTAGATCCCACTGAATAAAATGTAAGCTCGGTCCCCTTGAGTAAGGTCTCTGCTGTAATATCAAAAATTATAGTTTCAATCTTTCTCATAACCTTCTGGAGAAAATTTACCAGGATCACTGTACATTAGGTTTTATTATATTACTAAACTCCCAATTGACACAAATTTTTGGACAACCAAAATGCCACTTTGGTAAAACATTCAGAGCAAAAAGGTCAGGAAATCAAGTCCATTTTTAGTTCAAGTCTACTTCATAGAGGGCTCAGCTAGTCCCCAAACATACCTTGTACTTACTTTTCCCATTCTAGAATACACAATTAGAGTAGACATACTTAGTATCTAGCAGAATCAGCAAATATCTACATTAGTTATGCATTGCTGTGTACCAGTATTACCATAAATTTAGTGGCTTAAAACCATTTCATAGCTTCTAACTCATAGCTCCTTAGAATCTGGAGTCTATGCATGGCTTAACTGCATTATCTAAACTACTGTGATCAAGGTGTCATCCAGAACTGGGTTTTTCTCAGTTCTACTGGACAAAGATCCCAGGCTCACACCATTGCTAACAACATTCAGTTCCAGCAGGTGTTCAGACTGAAGGTCGCAGTTTCTTGCTGGAAATCAACTGTAGGTTGCCCTCAGTTCCTTAATATGTGACCCTCCCTATATACCAGCACACAACATGGTGACTTGCTTCTACAAAGGCAACAAGGGATTAGGAGGTGAAAAGAATAAAATATTAAGAGTTTAAGTCCTGGCATCAAGACCTTGAATCTTTTCATGCTGATTCTCAAAAGGGTTACGAATCTTTTCTATTAACTCCAAAGATGATCCTGACATATTGATGAATGACTGATAGGATTCACATTGAAGAAGAGAAAGAGAACATTCTAAGCAGCCTGGAGTGGGTGGCTGTTTGGAAAAATGTAAAGAGTATGAGAATTAATATTACTGGCTTGTTCAGGAACAAATCATTGTGGGACACAGGTCTCTTATACTAACTATACAAAGACAAAATTGGTTATACATGCTTGACTCTGGAAAGCAAAAGATGCCTGTATACACAGGGTGTGGATTTTATCCCACAGTTATTGTGGAGTCAGTGCCTTTGATCAGAGAAAAATATGAAATAATTAAACAATATGACTATTATAAATATTCAATAAATCATAGGTAGATACAGTAATAGTCACTATTATCATATATATGCTCAAATTTCTTCCTGAACAATTCTGAATAAGCTATAGGCTCAAATCACTGTGGTAAATTGTTTTTCACTGTTTTCAATACACTAATACATCCCCCAAAGTGCAACTTCAATGCAAATACAAGTGTACAGGGCTCTATTGTGACTAGGTTTGTAATTCCTCCTTTTAATGGACATTTTATATTGTTGAAATTGAGATAATTGATTCCATTAACCTCAATATCTATCAGTATGCAATGTAATGGAAAATAGCTCTTACC
Source organism: Neofelis nebulosa (assembly GCF_028018385.1). NCBI lineage: Eukaryota > Metazoa > Chordata > Mammalia > Carnivora > Felidae > Neofelis > Neofelis nebulosa. The sequence goes on from NC_080785.1 coordinate 32,254,899, forward strand.
AATTCATTGTGCAAAGCATACTGAGAAGATGTTCAACAATCACCAATTAAAAAGAATGAGAGTACATTTTTAGGGATGACTTCAAACAATTATACCTGACATGCCTGTCAACTAATGTCAATATGGTTGCATTAAAAATTAAGAATAGATTTCTGTGCATGAAACATATTATTTTAGATACTTAGCATATAAAGAAAATAAACCAAGCATCCTTCTTCAATGTTGAACACTTGTCAGCCTTGACAAGTGGGGATGCCTTGAAGTTTGGTCACATTCACCTATATTTAAGATTTATCACTGATGCAATCTTCTTATATTTCAGTATGAAAGCATCTAGTAAGGGAATCATTATTTGTCAGCACTGAGGTACCAATGTGGAAACATTAACTAAGAGATAACATATGGATCTTATCATGACTAACATAAGCAAGAAAGCTAAACCAAACTTTGGAAATACTTCTATGATGCTGAAAGTGATTATGGCACATGATGCCTTCCTCGGGATGACAGTTTTTCCTGTGGGGGGAAAAACTATTTCTCAGTTAATAATAATAGAAGACAAAATTTAACCAACTAACCCAAATAATGAAAATCGGGAAAATTAAAATAGACAAATTACTTTATTTTGAAGGTGATCCTTCCCCAGTCTACCAATTTGAATGATAATCTCTCTTAGAAACACCTTCCTAGACACACCTCGAAAAAATATTTTACCAGTTATTTGGGCATCCCTTAGCCCAGCCAAGTTGGCACATAAAGTAGCCATCATGGATATTGTGATTTTTTAGACTTTGACATTCAAGTGGCAGTCATTTGTTCCAAATAAGTTAATTTTCCTATTTCCATTAGATCCAGGCATTATGCTGCTGTGGCACTTAACTCTGGTTCCCTACATTGTAGCCCCAGAAAATGTAATCATTATTCTCTTCACATTCAGTACAGCATCATTAACATTTATTGATCTTGTATAATGTGCAACAGAGTAGTTGTCTTCCCTACTTTGTTTTTAAGTCATATGCTCTATCTGCCAGTTCAGAGCTGGAGGTATGTGTTTCTCATCTTTGCATCACCAGTGTAATTATATAACTCAATAATTGTTTGCTAAATATCTACAGAATTTGAATAAATTGTCATAAAAATTATTTTCAGGGTTCTCCATCATGAAATTGGGATACTAACTGCCACCCCCTACTACCTCATAAAGAGAATAAAAAAAGGAAGAGGTTTCATTTTACAAAGTATAATAGGCTTCTACTATAATATTATATAAACATGTCACTTAGTTTTTTAAAATGACAGCATTTTATCGAACATTCAGCTTTATAGTTGAATAGTGTGTGTGTGTGTGTGTGTGTGTGTGTGTGTGTGTGTGTGTGTTTTGGCAAATGAGAAGAAAGATGGATGTTTGAAGTTAAGATTGACAAGTAGCCAGGTAGTTCTTGATCAGCAGGCAATTGCTAGATCTGCTCCCTCTCCACACTGATAGATTTGGCCAGGTAACAGTAAACCCAAACGAAAACAGACAGATTAGTATACATGTAGCAGCAGGATGCATGACCTTCAGTTTTGCAACAGCTCCCCCTTGCCCTCACGGCCCATGAAGGCAATGCAGAATGAGCCCATGTGAATGCTGTGCACAATGAAGTCTATGCCACACCTAAGGAAACCTGAGCTTAAGAAACCCCCAACTGTATAAGGATAGTAGCAAATCTACCCAAACTTTATCTCAGAAGGATCCATTATTGTGATGATACTACTCAGGAAACAAATGATCCCTCTCAAGGGATATGCCTCAAGACAAGAGAAAATATGTCTCAACTTGAAAAGACAGTCTGAGATAAAATTTATCATAAGTCATGTAGAAACACTAGGAGAAGTGTCTCACAACAATGGTAAGTATAGGCTCAAAGTAGCAGGCCTAATACTCTCTAGTTATCAGTTATTAATGAGTATATTTTATCTAATCTAAGAGAATATAAAACTGGGTATGACTGCAATTGTCGGTTACATCCAACATGTTTGTACAAAATCTGAACATTCTCTTTTAATCTGACCCTATTAAAAGAAGAACCACTGACCAAGAACTAGCGCTATGCTCTAGCATGGATTATATATATTTTTTATTTAATAAACTTCATATTAAAGAAATTTTAGGTTCACAGCAAAATTAAGCAGAATGTATAAAGCTGCCATATACTGCCTGCATCCCCACATGCACAATCTCCCCCACTATCAATGTCCCTCACCATCGCAATATATTTGTTACAATCAGTGAAACTACACTGACACATCATTATCACCTAAAGTCCATAGGTTTACATTAAGGTTCACTCTTGGTGTTGTACATTCTATGGGTTTTGACAAATGTATAAAACTATGGATCTGCCATGTAGTGTGATACAGAGTAGTTACACTATCCTAAAAATCCACTGTTTCTCTTTCTCTTCCCTCCTACCTGTGGCAACCGCTGATCTCTTTCCTGTCTCCATAGTTGTGACTTTTCCAGAATGTCATATAGTTGGAACCAAACATATGCAGCTTTTTCAGATTGGCTTTTTTCACTTAGCAATATGGATGTAAGTGTCTTCCATGTCTTCTCATGGCTTAATAGCTCATTTCTTCTTATATCTGATTAATACTCATTCTCAAGATTTACCACAGTTTGTCCATTCACCTACTGAAGAGCATTTTGATTGCTTCCAAATTGGTAAATTATGAATAAAGCTGCTATAAACATCTATATGCAGGTTGTGTGTGTGTGTGTGTGTGTGTGTGTGTGTGTGTGTGTGTGTATTAAGTTTTTAATTTGGGTGAATATCAAGGAGGGGAATTGCTGGATCATTTGGTAAGAGTCTGTGTGATTTCATGAGAAACTATGAAACTATTTTCTAAAGTGGCTGTACCATTTTGCATTCCTGCCAGCAATGAACAAGAGTACCTGTTGCTGTACATATTCTTTGCCAGTATTTGGTGTTGCCAGTATTTTGGAATATTGCACTCCAGTTGGAAGCTATGTCTGGAAAGTAGTATGCCAATGGAAAAAGAGGGGAGGGGAGTAGGGAGAGAGAAAGAGTGTGTGTGTTCCTGCTAACAGTTAAGCATTGCTTTAAAAACCCTTTTATGTTTGAATAAATTTTACAATTCATTTACAAATATCTTTCCAGTTATAAGAACTAGGAATACTAATATTCACTTAACAACAAATGGCTGTTTCATTGAAGCTTGTCTGGTTGTATGTTTCTGTCCACTTCCTGTCATAGGAGAAGGCTAAACTGCAGAAAATGTTTGTGCTGCTTGTACTATAGAATCTCATTCATTCTCTCTCTCTCTCTCTTTCTTTTATTTCTGCTGCAAACCAAAACAAATGCCAAAAAGAGTAAGTTCCTGTAATGGACACTTCTGTATCCTGTATCTTTGTTTCATGGAACACCGTGTGCTGTAGGAGACCTCTGTCTGCCATGGGGAGCACGAAACTGATGGAACTTTGAATTCATACTCACGATTCAAGCAGAAAATTCTCATGCTCTATGTAAAACTTTCAAGTAAGGTTTTGTTTGAATAATAAGATTTAGCTGATAAAAACAAATTCCTTAAAAAATTCTATATGAATAGGGGCAATGAATGTGTTTGTTACTAAAACTGAATCTTGGTGGGAAAAACAAAAATTCTATGCCTTAAATTTATAAAGGATACTAGTGTTTTTTCTTTATGTTAAGGTGAGCAAAACTCATTTTTCTAGAATTTAAAAAAAAATCAAGAAAGAGATTCCAATTTGAAATGACCTGAATTTGCATGACTCTTACGCAATAAACGAACAACAGCAAAAGTAAAAACACGAAAGGAAAAGAAAGAAAGAAGGAAAAATGTTAAATGTAGTCTGCAGTGACTCTGCTGCTTAGCAACAGTGAACCAAATCCTTGATATTGTTTACTATTGCAGTGTATTTTTCTGATAAAGTCCTTCGGAAGGACCTTCACCATTTTATCTATCACACTTTCACCAGCTTAATGTGACAAAGCGAGAAAATACAATTGTGGGATATACACATGATTACCAAACCTAAAGGTATTCCCTCTTCTCAAGGTGAAGAGTACAAAAAGCAGAAAAAAAAAAAAACATTTCTAGCGTAATCACTGATATATCATTTACTTTTAGTACAGGGACTAATATTATTTCTAGGTTTATTTTTATCAACACAAATAGTAATTATTTTTTGCCTATATGCAGAGAAACAGCCCAAACTCTGAGATATACTAGAAATGAAGCCACAGAGAAAGAAGGGACAGGGAAAACTTACTGGACAGGAAAACAAGGTAGAAGATTCTGCCTGGAGTAAAAATGATTCACTTCTGTTGTAAAATAATGGATCAGAAACTTCAATGGATAGCAAAGGTTAATGTAGTAATTTATGAGACAAGTAAATGCTAAAAACCGAATAAATAAAACCACATACTATTGTATTAAAAAGTGAAATTTCTAGAAGGAGAAATGTGAACAAGTCAGTAGCTAGGGAAAGGTTATCTTCATTTCCTATCGGAGTTAACAAATGAAATGGAGGTCAGAAGACACACAACAAACTTACTCTCCAGGTATATACTGAATGGCAAGTGAGGAGGTTCATTCCCAAAGGAAATTAGTGGGCAAAATGTATTTGAAAAAGTAATTATCTAAAGTAGGGAAACCTTTGAAGCTCTTTGAACTCTGAAATGGGCAGTTCCTCTGATAAAGATCTGATAAAGCAAGGAAAAATGAAGTATTCTGCATCTGTCCTTTTAAAGGAAAAAAGTAGTAACTTCCATCAAACTAAACCTGAAATTTTTTTTTTAATTTTTTAAATGTTTATTTATTTTTGAGAGACAGAGAGAGATATCATGAGGAGGAGAGGGCAGAGAGAGAGAGGGAGACCCAGAATATGAAGCAGGCTCCAGGCTCTGAGCTGTCAGCACAGAGCCCTGGAGCTCAAACTCATGAGCCATGAGATCATGACCTGAGCCGAAGTCGGATGCTCAACGCTCAACGGACTGAGCTGCCCAGGCGCCCCTAAACCTGAAATAAGTTAATTGCCCTTGCCAGCACAGTCTTAACTGAAACCCAGAAAACAGGACAGTATCTGATTCACAACATAAAAAGCCCTATACCTCTAAACAAAGTTTCTTTCCTTCTATGGCAAAATTCAAAATAGCAAACAAATTTAATGACAATTGAAGCTATAGATCTCTAAATGACTGATTTCAAAAAGCCCCAATGTAACCTAGGAAAAGGAATGGAAAAGAATGCTATTATTACTCATCTAGAATTCAACATTTATTTTTAGTTCTTAAAAGCAAAACAAAATTAAAAGCAAACAAATATACTATCAAATAAAATGTGCAGATCTTGGGCAAGTTGGAGATTGTAGGGTAACGGCAAGATTTATTTTTCATGTTTTTTTCTATAGATTCTATGGATTTATTTTCTATGCTGAATTTAGTGTAACTTTGATGATACTGCTGTAAGCAATGTCAGACTGAAATGTTTAATTAATTATTGCTTTTTAAATGAATTTTATTAAAACTAATGCTTAGCTGATGCATTAACTCTGACCCAGATAAACAAAACTGACTAATATATTTGCTCAATAAAATATTTAAAATGGGTATTCTTCTAATCTGTGCTATATTTTTGAGTATTTGCATATTATTTTCATAATGAAATAATTAATTTATATCCTTTAAATTCATACCTATTACATCATTTTGGATATAAGTTGAAAATCTTAATGTTGTGTGTTATTGTTCAAACCCCGCTCACTAACTGTCGCTCTTGCCAGAAGTGTGGGAAGAGGTGGCAAGGAGTGCTATCTCCAAAATCAGCTTTGTCTTTTTTGTGGCTCCAGTTAACATCCCCTTCTTACCTGGCTATTACCTTTTCTTTTTTTTTTTAATTTTTTAAAAAATCTTTATTTATTTTTGAGAGAGAGACAGAGTGCAAGTTGGGAAGGGGCAGAGAGAGAGGGAGACACAGAATGTGAAGCAGGGTCCAGGCTCCAAGCTGTCAGCATAGATATGTCCGATGTGAGGCTCAAACTCAGGAACCATGAGATTATGACCTGAGCTGAAGTTGGCCACTTAACCAACTGAGCCACCCAGGTGCCCCACGGCCACCACTTTTCTATAAACCCTCTAGTCCAAGGGAGAGAATGGCATTTCACAGTAGCTAATCTGTGGGTTGCCTCGTATTTCTTACTTTTTCCTATCTCTTTCAAAAATTAGCCCCCAGATTTAAATTCTTTACACTTTACAATATAACAGAGGCATTGTTTCCCAGACTATAACCCACAGCCTTATTTCCTGAGGACCATATACTGCAGAGCACATTAACTCATGTTTATAACAGTGACTCTCTTTGAGAAGGTACATTAATAAGGTGGTGTTTTTGTATTAACATTATAGTAAAGCTACTAGTTTAACCTCAGATATGAGTAATAAAAAATGTTCTACCTCAATGATTCTCTAACCCATCTTTTGAGTCGGTAGTATTGCAGGAATCTCTCTGCCCTTGAACCTTCGTCTTTAATAAATGATCTCTAAGTATCTGTCCCTAGATATCTAATTTACTAGGTTTTATTTCCTTATAAGAATGTTGTCATAATTCTAGATGTTGATAACAGGTCTGTGGCTTGCTATTTAAATTCTGAAGACTCACAAGTTTCCTTCCCATCAAGTTTGATAAATTGTATATTATCATACACTTCTACTTTATTGTAACTGCATTTTAGTTATCATTTCTTTCTGATTTAAACCCTAGAAATTATGTGTCTGCATTTTCCTCTTCCTAGGTCACTGTTGCCCTGGTTGTACATCACTGCTTCTCCACTTTCTGTAGCCAAATCTGCACCCAAACCCACACACCTGCCTAGCTGCCTACTCCTGGCCTCAATTCAGGATTTGTGGCTGCATCCCAGTTTTCGTTATGGCAAAAAGTTGTGATTGTTTTATATTTCTATGCAAATATGCAAAAGAAATTCAACACAAAAAAATAATTTTGCTAGGAACAGTATATTAATTTTGCTGATAGAAAAATAACTCAGATTCTGCCTGAAGGGTTTTTCCAAGCTATCTTCAGAAAGTCCTAGGAGTTAAGGACCTACTGAAGTGAGTTTAACATTTATGAAAAATTTATTTTAATATTATTTCTTTCATTCAGGATAAGTGATAAAAAGCATTTTGACATTCTAAACACTAAATACTTTGAGGTGGCGTTGAGAATTTGTTCTTAATTTTAGTTTTCTTATATGACTCAAAATTTGTATTAGATTATTTATACATTGCAGAATGGCATATTAGTTTATTAATTAAACATACAGTAAGTGTTTACAGATACTACTATGACTGAATATAACAAGATAGTTATTTTCATTTTATATACAACAAATGACATAAGAAAATGTGACTAGAGAGTGTTATAGGAAAATTGTCTCTTTCTCAGGTAACTGTAGCTTATCTCCTGCACTGCTCCTTGTGGCACACAATAGCTTTAATCTCTTTAATCTGGTATTAAGGCAACCACCATTTAATATTCTCATATCACTTCCTATATTTCATTCATACCTTTGTAATCAACAAATTCATTTTCCTCTATTCTCTGAAATATGGTTTAATACTTACTATTTTTTAGATTATATTCCTTTCTGTTGAAAAATATTCACTTTCTATTCAAATTCTATATACCATGTGAGGTCTAACCTCTACTTGTGCTCCATAAAAATTTACCACATTACTCTTGCCTGTGAATGAACTCAGAGTATTTAATCTTTCTCTCATTTCCCCCCTTATTTGTGTTCCCATAACACTTTCTCTATCCCTCTATTATAATATATATATAATATCATGCTATGATTTTCTGTAGTAAAACTTGAGCCTCTTATGTACAGCTTCTGTAATAACCTATAAACTACAATAACCGTGAGGTTCTCCAGGACAAGACATATGTTAAGGCATATTATAGTTCTTAGCACATGACAGAAAATAAGTGTATGTTTTGTTTAATAGAATTGCATTGCTCACCAGATACCATGTTGTATTGTAAATCCCTTCACATTCGTGTCTTACCCCTTCCATTTCAAGCAGAATATAAACTCAAGGAAGAAGGAATTACATCAAATGGAGGCTTATTTAAACTAAGCAGTTTTCAATGGTGCACAGAAGTAACTGTCTATACAGGAGAGATTTCTTTTTTTTTTTTTTTTTAAATTTAATTTAATTTTTTTTTATTTTTTAATATATGAAATTTACTGTCAAATTGGTTTCCATACAACACCCAGTGCTCATCCCAAAAGGTGCCCTCCTCAATACCCATCACCCACCCTGCCCTCCCTCCCACCCCCCATCAACCCTCAGTTTGTTCTCAGTTTTTAACAGTCTCTTATGCTTTGGCTCTCTCCCACTCTAACCTCTTTTTTTTTTTTCTTCCCCTCCCCCATGGGTTTCTGTTACGTTTCTCAGGATCCACATAAGAGTGAAAACATATGGTATCTGTCTTTCTCTGTATGGCTTATTTCACTTAGCATCACACTCTCCAGTTCCATCCACGTTGCTACAAAAGGCCATATTTCATTTTTTCTCATTGCCACGTAGTATTCCATTGTGTATATAAACCACAATTTCTTTATCCATTCATTAGTTGATGGACATGTAGGCTTTTTCCATAATTTGGTTATTGTTGAGAGTGCTGCTATAAACATTGGGGTACAAGTGCCCCTATGCATCAGTACTCCTATATCCCTTGGATAAATTCCTAGCAGTGCTATTGCTGGGTCATAGGGTAGGTCTATTTTTAATTTTCTGTGGAACCTCCACACTGCTTTCCAGAGTGGCTGCACCAATTTGCATTCCCACCAACAGTGCAAGAGGGTTCCCGTTTCTCCACATCCTCTCCAGCATCTATAGTCTACAGGAGAGATTTCTTAAAGATTGTTGTTATGATTTGTTCAATACAAGTTTGGGGAAAGGGTTATTATGGATCATGAGAATATTATAAGTATTTACGTATGGCATATGTAATTTTGAACCAAATAAATATACTTTGAAATAGTTAAGGATCAATTTCTTCATTCTGGAATTACTAAGATTACACTTCATTAAGAAAAAATCCATTCATCAAACATTAATGAGTATCTATTATGCATCAGACACAGATATTAATGAAATTATCACCAAAAAAGGTGAGCACCAAAAAAACTAGAGTTATTTAATGTAGGGAACACCACTGTGTGAGAGACCATAATACAGAGTTGAAGAGGAGTGGGTCATAGATTGATTCCTTTGAGCTAGAGACACTGAGATACATCGTAGGGTAGTGGCTGCCCATGAAAATGGGAGTTGAGCAAGAAGCATAGACAGATGAATTACCATCTATGTGACTATGTAAGGTATCTAGACTCTGAAGCCTGAGATAGACCTTGCAAATTATGGCACTTATGGAATATGGAACAATAAAATATTTTTATGTTGTTATAAAGAATAAATATATATTTAAAGAAAATGTGATCAAGCAAAGAGAAAACAGTAGTATTATGTTAAGACTGAATAGCAGAATAAAGAGTTTAATAGGGAATTCCCGGGGTTGGTACACATTCCCTGACACTTTGTGAACCACAGAGATCATGGAATGGGAACATGAAATGATTCTGGTCTTATTTATTACAGGCAGAGTTAAAATAGAGGCTAACGAAGAAACCAAGATCACATATGTGGAACAAAAATTTCAGGAAGTTTTTAATTTTAATTGATTTTATTAATTTTTTTTAAGTTCATTTATTTATTTTGAGAGAGACACAGACAGAGCACATGATCCTGGGAGGGGGGGAGAGAGAGAGAGAGAGAGAGAGAGAGAGAGAATCCTAAGCAGGCTCTGCATTGTCAGCATGGAGCCAGATGTGGAGCTCACACTCACTGACTGTGAGATCACGACCTGAGTCAAAACCAAGAGTCAGATGGTTAACCAACTGACCCATCCAGGTGTCCCTTTTTTATTTTTTTTATTTCATTTTTACACACACTGAAAAGGGCTGTCAGTGTACATCCTCACCCCTACTTAAGACAGCTTCAGTTTGACTCTTCCTTAGACAACGTTTTCCAACTGGTTCATTCAGCTCCTTGTTTTCCACCCTATATTGCTACTGTAGTTTCAAAGGCCAATATCAAAAGAGCCATGATCTGAGGAGACATACTGCTTTATCTGTTATTTACCATGTAAGCAACATGATTCTATAAACAAGATCAGAGCTGGAAGGTTGGCTAGGCATAAAGGTAAGGGGATGTGTGTGGTAGGGTGTGTGGGTGTGTGGGTGTATGGGTGTGGATGTAGGGTAAATGTCATTTAAGACACTAATTTACATAAGATAGACTAGAATAAACCATTCTTTCTGCATTCCCCCACAACCTTGGATAACCAGGACCCAAATGGAATAGTGCCAAAAAACATAAGTTAAATGAATAATCCTTCATAGTAGTTCCATGTTACCTATCCATCAATATGTGCATGTTGATTGAAAGCACAAACAATGTCGTGTTTCTGGATGTTTTATATATATATATATATGGCACACGAACATATAGAAACAGAACAAAAGTGCCTAATTTTTAACTTGTATCCGCTTTCTTAGCTTTGCAATGTTTGATAATTTTGTCTACCCTTTAAGCATATTTTTTATGTATAAAATAAGGATACCAATTTCACCTCCTCAGATTTTCTAAGTATTGAATAAAATATTTCTGTGAGACATCACCTGCCAGAATGTGTGATACATGACATCTGTTCAATAAATGCTAAAATGTTCTATTGTCAAATCAGTGCACATCTGGAGGGGGTGTTCCTGCCTCTGAGTGGAGAACCTATTCCAAGTGTCTTCTTTAGTCCAGTATTTCCAAATCTTCACACATAATATGAATGATGTTCATGTGTATGCATATGACCTATAAGGATACTCTATCACTAAAGATATTATATTGGAATATAACTGATGTTGTTACAGACATAATACTGAAACTCATACAAGTTTTTAAGTAATTCATTCTTATATTTATGGCACCACATAGTACAATTAACATATATCTGCAATACACTTATAATTAACTTTTAAAGACATGTTTTCCTGTAGACCACCTCAAAGATAGCAGGTAGGTTTCATCCCAAAAGACAGTTTCAACTGGTAGGACTGTAATGATTTCAGTATACATGAGGAATGAGAGCTGGCACATCAGTTCATTCGGGGAGTACGCTAATTGATTAACAATATTCACTACCAGGACAAGAAGGAGAAGTAGTGACTCACATGACAGATTATTTGCCATCCGTAGATTATTTTGTTTAACTTTGTAACATCTTACTGTAGTAAGACAATATCATATTGATAGGCATTTAGAAACTATGCAAATACTATGTGGTTGGAGTAGAAAGCCAGATATAACAAAATGTAATTCCGAAATGCAATAACCTTTGTAAGAAATTTTATTTTGTTTAAACCAAGTAGTCTAAAACTTACTCCACTAAACCATATTTAAAGCAAAAGGAACCTACAACAGAGAAGGAAGGAGGCAAACCGTAAGAGACTCTTATACGGAGAACAGAGGGTTGATGGGGAGTGGGGGAGAGGGAAAAATGGGCGATGGGCATTAAAGAAGGAAACTTCTTGGGATGAGCAATGGGTGTTGTATGTAAGCGATGAAACATGGGAATCTACCCCCAAAATCAAGAGCACAGTGTACACACTGTATGTTAGCCAATTTGACAGTAAATTATTTAAAAAAAAGAATAGAAAAGGAAAGAAAAATAAAATAAAATAAAATAAAATAAAATAAAATAAAATAAAATAAAATAAAATAAAATAAAAGGAACCTAAGCAGTAAGCAGGCTTTTCATTCAAAGGTGCATTAGCAAAACTTTACCTTGATAAGAAATACATCAGACTTATTACTTTGCAGTGCCCTGTAGCACATAAAGATTTTGATTAATGCATTTGCAAATGACAGTGAAAGAATTTATATTTATATATGTACATGAATAAAATGATTTTAATTTGAAAAACACAATATTTATGATTGAGGCTATTTATCTTCTTAAGGGACAGAATCAAGAAATTAATTATGTTCTCACAGTGATTACAAACAGAATTTCACCTAAACGACCTCCCTTGTTTACCTTTCAGAGAAGGATGAGTCTATATTTGAATACTTTAAGGCATCCACTCTTTAATAGCTTGGACACAGTGAATTCTATTATTTTCTAACAAACATATAATATGTGAAGAACAACCTATAAATATCTTTGCTGTTCAATGAAGCATGAAAAGAAAATTAATTCTTCACAGTTATTTAAAACATTAAAGGAAACATTATATTAGAGCATTAATATAAATTAAAAATAATTCTTTTCTTTTTAAAAAAAAATTTTTAACGTTTATTTATTTTTGAGATAGAGAGCGACAGACCATGAGCGGGGGAGGGTCAGAGAGAGAGGGAGACACAGAATCTGAAACAGGCTCCCAGCTCTGAGCTGTCAGCACAGAGCCCGACGCAGGGCTCGAACTCACGGACCACGAGATCATGACCCGAGCCGAAGTCAGACGCCTAACCAACTGAGCCACCCAGGCGCCCCTAAAAATAATTCTTAAAATAATTGGCAATAAGAAATGCAACCAGTGAGTATTAAACAGTAACTTTGCAAAAAGTATTTTATTGATAAGAAGGCTTTTTTTTTAAATGGCCAAGACCAGATTAAATCATAATTCAAAAATCCCAATATAGTTTCTTTTCTTTCTTCACAACAATTAAGATATGAATGGTCCTGCATGGTTTCAAACTTTGCCACATGTTTCTCTTTGCTGCCCACAAAGTTTAATGCAATCTGATTCATTACTTTCAGTATTCTTTCACATGTAAATATCCAATTTTCCCAGCACCACTTCTCAAGACTACCTCTTCTTCATTGAGTATTCTTGGCTCCCTTATCAAATAGTAGTTGACTGTATATACATGAGTGTATTTCTGGGCTCTCAACACTGTTTCTTTGTTTTTTTGCTCCTATTTTTATGCCAAAACCATACTGCTTGATAACTACAGCTTGTAGTATGGTTTCAGATTAGGAAGTGTGATTCCTCTGGTTTTGTCCTTTTTCAGAGTTGCTTTGACTACTATTCAGCATTTTTTGTGTTTTCATACAAATTTTTTATTTTTTATTTCTTTGAAAAAATGCCATTGCAATTTTGATAGTGATTGAATTGAATATGTAAATGGATTTGGATAGTATGGGAATCCATGCTAACAATATTAATTCTTCCAATCTGTGAATGTAGGTGTCCTTTCACTTGTGTCTTCTTCAATTTCTTTTACAAAAACCTTGTACCTTTCATTGTACAGATCTTTAACTTCCCTGGATAAATGTATTGATATTTGTGTTTTGATGCTATTGTGAAATTAGATAGTTTTATTTCTTTTTCAGATGATTTATTTTCAGTATGTAGAAATACAACTGATTTCTGTATGTTGATTTTCTATCCCACAACTTTACTGAATCTCTTCACTAGTTCCAATAAATTTTTTGGTTTAGTCTTTAGTATTCTCTGTACATAAGATCATATCACCTGCAAAAAATGACAATTTTACTCCTTCCTTTCTGATTTAGATTCCTTCTATTTCATCATCTTGTTTGGCTGCTTTAGCTAAGATTTACAGTACTATTTTTTTTCTTTTTAAAGTTTATTTATTTATTTTGAGAGATAGTGGGGGAGGGGCAGAGAGAGAGGGAGAGAGAATACCAAGCAGGCCCCCACTGTCAGTGCAGAGCCCCATGTGGGGCTCGAACCCATGAACCGTGGGATCATGACTTGAGCTGAAACTAACAGTTGGATGCTTAACCAACTGAGCCACCCAGGCACCCCATCCAGTACCTTTTGAATAAGTGTGGTGAGTGGGTACACTGCCTTATTCCAGATCCTAGAAAAAAAGCTTTCAACCTTTTACCAATGAGCATGATGTTAGCTGTGGTTGTGTTATTATAATATAGCTTTTATTATGTTATTATAAGTTCCTTCAATACCCAATATATTGAGGAGTTTTTAATCATGAAAGTCCGTTATATCTTGTCAAATGATTTTTCTGTACCTATTAAAATTATCATATGATTTTTACCTTTCATTCTACTAATGTGGTATTATCACATTTATTGATTTGCATATGTTGAATCATCCTTGCTTCCCAGCAATAAAAATAGTAATATTTAAACTGAAAAAAAGGAGAGAAGCAAGATTCCATGATGGGTTATTATGAGATTTACTTAGAAGATCAAAATAATTAAGCAGCATACAGAGAAATCAAGAAATCGATTCCATTTACAATTGCACCAAAAACCATGAGATACCTAGGAATAAACACAACTAAAGAGGTAATAGATCTGTGCGCTGAAAACTATAGAAAGCTTATGAAAGCAATTGAAAAAGACATGAAGAAATGGAAAAACATTCCATGCACATGGACTGGAAGAACAAATACTGCTAAAATGTCTATACTACACAAAGCAATCTACGCATTCAATGCAATCCCTATCAAAATAACACCAGCAAATTCACAGAGCTAGAACAATCCTAAAATTTGTATGGAATGAGAAAAGACCCCAAACAGCCAAGTAATTCTGAAAAAGAAAACCAAAACTGCAGGCATCACAATTCCTGACTTTAACCTGTATTAAAAAGCTATAATCATCAAGACAGTGTGGTACTGTCACAAAAACAGACACATACAGCAATGGAACAGAATAGATACCCACAAATGGATACATAAATGTATGGGTAACTCATCTTCAACAAAGCAGGAAAGAGTATCCAATGGAAAAATACAGTCTCTTCAGCAAATGGTGCTGGGAGAACTGGAAAACAACATACAGAAGAATGAAACTGGACTGCCCTTCTTATACCATACACAAAAATAAATTCAAATGGATGAAAGATCTAAATGTGACAGGAAACCATCAAAATCCTAGAGAAGGTGACAGGCAGCAACCTCTTTGACCTCGGCCACAGCAACTTTATACTAGGCATGTCTCAGGAGGCAAGAGAAACAAAATCAAAATTGAACTCTTGGGACCTCATCAAGATAAAAATCTTTTGCAGAGCAAAAGAAACAATCAACAAAACTAAAAGGCAACCTATGGAATGGAAGAAGATATTGTCAAATGACATATTTAATAAATGGTTAGTATCCAAAATCTATAACGAACTTATCAAACTCAACACCCAGAAAAGAAATAATCCAGTGAAGAAATGGGCAGAAGACATGAGTAGACATTTTTCCAAACAAGACATCCAGATGGGCCAACAGACATGTGAAAAAATGCTCAATATCAATCCTCATCAGGGAAATGTAAATCAAAACCACAATGAGATTACTACCTCACGTGTGTCAGAATGGCTAAAATTAACAACTCAGGAAACAACAGATGTTGGCAAGGTTGAGGAGAAAGGGAAACTTTTGCTCTGTTGGTGGGAATGCAAACTAGTGCAGCCACTCTGGAAAATAGTATGGAGGTTCCTCAAAAATTAAAAATAGAACTACTCTATGATCCAGCAATTGCACTACTAGCACTTTTTCCAAAGGATACAAAAATGCTGATTTGAAGGAGTACATGTTTATAGAACTGCTATCAACAATAGCCAAAAATAGAAAGACCCCAAATGTCCATCGATTGACAAATGGATAAAAACGATGTGGTGTGTGTATGTATGTATGTGTGTGTGTGTGTGTGTGTGTATATATATATGTATATGTATATATATGTATATGTGTGTATGTGCATGGGTGTGTGTGTGTGTGTGTGTGTGTGTGTGTATGCACACACACATCCACAATGGAATACTACTTGGGGATCAAAAAGAATGAAATCTAGCCATTTGCAATAATGTGGATAGAACTAGAGTGTATTGTGCTAAGTGAAATAAGTCAGGAAGAAAAAGACAAGTATCATATGATTTCACTCATGTGGAATTTAAGAAACACAACAGATGGAAATAGGGGAAGAGAAGCAAAAATAAGATAAAATAAGATAAAAATACAGGGAGTAAAACATGAGACTATTAAATATAGAGAACAAATTGAAGGCTGCCGGAGGGAAGGTGGGTGAAGGGATGGGCTAAATGGGTGATGGACATCAAGGAGGGCACTTGTTGGGATGAACACTGGGTGTTATATGTAAGTGATGAATTACTGGGTTCTACTCCTGAAACCAATACTACACTGTATGTTAACTAACTTTAATATAAATAAATAAATTTTAAAAATAATAATACTAACACCTAAAAAAAGATCAACATAATTCACTTTTGAAGTCCTTTAAGACTCTCAAGAGCCAGTGCATATATCTCTTCTCATGTCCTTGTTCAAGAATATCATTTTGTAGTCTGAAATTGAAAATGGCAGGGATATTTATTTACACTACAGAAATTCTCAAACATTACAAATCAGTGTCTCTCTCTCCACCCACCAAAATAAGAACTAGTTTTCCTGCATACTACTGAGACAGCTTGGTGCAAATTCTATCTTCTTCCTAACAACAGTGTGATCTTGCATGTTTGTTAGCCTCCATAACTATGATTTTTGTCTTCTATAAAATGGGCATAATAGTACAGAGACAATTATATTTTAATTTTTTATGAGTATTTTATCAGATAATCAACCTCAAGCATTTAGAACAATGCCTGTTACCTAGGGCATACTTGATAAATGTGTGCTAAAATAATAATTATTATTTTTTTCTTTAAAGATTTTCAGAAGCTGCCATCCTATAGTGGGCAATAAGGCAGTTGGAGAGCAACATGCTTTAGGAAGGTTAACTTGGCCCAGGTGTGGAAAGTTCATTCGAGTTTGCAGAGATCCAGGGTCATAAAGTTCAGGATTCTGTGCACAGCATAGCCAACAACCTTTCTTACGGTTATTCTGAGCAGTATGTAAAGGCAGTCATGTGTTACACAAATTCCATCATTCATACCCAAAAAGACAAATGGTTGACTTTGATGGATGTGTATTTAACGGCACATAGATTTATTTATTTTTTTTTTTTAATTTTTTTTTTCAACGTTTATTTTATTTTTTGGGACAGAGAGAGACAGAGCATGAACGGGGGAGGGACAGAGAGAGAGGGAGACACAGAATCGGAAACAGGCTCCAGGCTCTGAGCCATCAGCCCAGAGCCTGACGCGGGGCTCGAACTCACAGACCGTGAGATCGTGACCTGGCTGAAGTCGGACGCTTAACCGACTGCGCCACCCAGGCGCCCCAATGGCACATAGATTTAGTCATGGTCACAAAGGTAAAGACCCAAGAGTAAAACCTGTTTCTGGGAATGTTGGGTAGCTCCGACTAGTCTGTCAATTCCGCTATAAGCTGAGTTTCTTCTGAAACAGAACTTGAGTAGAAAAATGATATTTCCAAGCATCATTAAAAATTAAAATTCAAATGAATTAGATTTGCATAAGAGTCTAAATAATTAAGTTGGGTTATAAATATATTCAGGTATTAGTCAAAGATTTAGGTGACTTAAAGATGCATATAACACAGTCTCTAATCTGAATGGTCATTGTATTTATATGATGTGCATACGCACACATAAATTTTAAATTAAAAATGTCTCTAAGCCACAACAAAAAATTCTGAAGATTCAAAATCAGAAATTCACCTTGAGTAGTTAAGAGGTCTTCTAAAAATAGATAAAATTTAAGAAAAAAAAATTGGCAGGTAGAGAAGAGAAACAAAGAGATAATGCACTGTGTCTTATCTCTAAATCATGAAAAGCCTGAGGTTTAATGGGGAAAAGGTTATCAAAATATAGAAGAAAAATAAGAATGGAAGGCTATGTAAGCAGGGCTCAAAATATTAGGAATTCATATTCAACTTTATAGATTACCTTTCCACATGATTAAGTAAAATTTTATAAGGAAAATTGTTACTTAAAAAGATTTCTTATAAATATTTTCTGCTCAGCAACGTAGGAACATGTAAGTTTTGTTATTACCGTCATCATTATTACCAAATTAATTACATACCAAGGGAAAAATACAGCTTTTAGGTAAATATAACAGTTATGTGAGTTATAATATGACCTTTTGGTTTTCCCGCCTCTGAGTAAATCTCAGAGTCAAAAGCAGATTTTATCTGTATGTTGTCCTTATGAGAAGTTGACATTTTATAGAGCTTGTTGTTTTATATCTAATAGTCTACCTTGTGAGTTTATTATGAATTTTTTTCCTTGAGCAGATTCTTTTCAAAGAATATGGAGTCTTCAAAGGTCAACAGATGTAAGTCTTGAAGAGAGAAACAAATGCTAAAACAGATTGTCTCACAATCTACAGCAAAGCTAATAAGGGAACCTGGTAAAACTGAAAAAGCGGAATTATCTTTATAAGAAAAAAAATGAAAGTAGCAGGTTCATTACCCTTGCTCCTTTTGATTTAAACTACAAAATTAAATAAATTACAATGCATAATCCATTATATAAGCTCTATTTAGTTCAGTAAAATTTGGTACAGCTGGGTAAAAGAGCAGATGGTGACATTGTGATTGTGGACAGCACTCTCCAAAATCTAATTGAGAATGCTTGAGGGGGGACAAAAAAGACTGGTGTAATATATAGATACCCATAGTTACATTTCACCCTAGATAACCATCATGCACATCTGTTCTTGGATATCAAGAAAAACATGATTCCTTTAGTTTTTTTATCCAGTAGGCTCATCAAATGCTTTATAGATTGAGGTGGGATATTCTGAGAAACATGTGTTTGAGTTTGCTGGTTTCTTAATTTACAGTTATTTCAACCAAAAAGAAATGGCTAACAGAACTAGAATTGAATCATTTCAGATGGGAGTCTCCATCAGAGATTTGGGGAACTATAAGAGCATAATATATTGGATTCTGAGGAATGAAGAGGTAAAATCTGTAATTTGCATCATGAATTGTTTAAGTGGTTCACAAAAAGGCTCTACTATGCATACTGATTTTTATCAACAAAATTTGATCATTGTGTCTACAGAACACATTACATGATCTTGTGTTGGAATGGTCAAACCAAATAATTTTACAGTTGAGTAAACCAGGCCTCAAATAGAAATCATTATTTGCATAAGGTCATGCAGCTTTTTAGAGAAAATCTAATATTTAAATTTAGTCTCAGTATCAGAAAGATTTTATACGTAATTATCATAATTTCTGACACTATACAGTTTAAACAGTAGATTAAGGTATTATCCCACATAACAAAATCATCAGAAAATGGGGCAGATAATCCGGCGTTGGTTACTTAAGCAGTTCAACGTTGTCATCAACAATCGACGTACCTTCCCTATCTTCACTGGGCCACCTTATGACAGATATGACATATTTGATCCCAAGGCTGGTTCCTCCTTGGTCACAAGATATCTGAGCTGGAGGTAGCCTCTGCAGAAAGCTGATTCCTTCTTTCATTTAGTGTAACATAGAGAATCTTTTAATCCAATCTGGCCAACTTAAGATATTCTACGCATTTTTTGATAAGTAAGAGTCAACAAAATGTCAAGTGGGATGATGATGATGATGATAGTGATAATACTAAAACTAGCAATCAATGAATATATATTATGGGACAAGTTCAGATGCATTATATATTTTAATACATATTTAGTATATATGAATATATATATATATATATTCATGTGAAATGGAAACTGTTAGGCAACAAATAACACTAACAACAAATCGTTCTCTTAACCCTAGTATTCTACATCATCTCATGTGTATAAGGAAAACCCTTAATAGAAAAAAGTCTGGGTAATTAGTTATTTTGTTATTGTGTTTTAATGTAAATTAATAAAATAGAGAAAATTATGTCTGGTGGAGATCTTAAAGTTTTTAGTCAAAACACCTACCTTATTCTTTCATTAAAAATTGACTCCACTTTTGAAAACCTGGTGTGACAAAAACATACTATCTGGTAAGCCAGTCTGCAATTTCAAAAAAGGCCTATAGAGAAGACATTGCTGCAGTTTATATGACCACCAGCAGTGGTAGATTTCCTTCTATTCTTTGGTAATAAAATATTTAAGTGTCCCTGTATTACTGTTACAATTTCCAAAACATGAAAATGTGAAGTTGCATCCAATTCTTTGTCTTTATAAATCATTTACACAATTTTTGCTTTAGGTTTGAGACTGCTTCCTACAAGCATTTTTTTTTCAAACTCTTAACTGAAATATAATCGTGAATTTTCACAAATTTAGCACAATTACATACCAGCATCCAGATGAGGAAACAAGACATTAATATCATCCCAACTACCAGTAATTAAGTTGGTTTTATTTATTATGTCTCAATCCTTTTAAATCTCATTGTTGGCTATTATTTCTCTCACCCTTCATCTCTCCCTCTCTCTCTGCAAATACAGAATTGAAGCAACATTACCCACAGTGTCAGTGCAAGAATTCAACCTCCATATATATATATATATATATATACATATATATATATATATATATATGTATGTATGTATATATATATATGTATGTATGTATATATATATGTATGTATGTATGTATATATATATATGTATGTATGTATATATATATATATATGTGTGTGTGTGTGTATTCAACCTACATATATACATATATATATTTTAGGTTAAAATTCAACAAGAAACTTTACACAAGCCATGACGTTGAAGTCCAGAAACAACTGCATCATGCAGATGACAAACATTTACTTTTGCAAATACTCTATTCTTTATTTGACAACTTTAGTTGACATGTCTCCAGAATTTTAGGACAATGATGAATAATGTATCGCAAATTCTCTCAATTCAAAATATCTACTCTTTACTTATGTCAAATCATTTAATATGCAGAGGTTAGATTTACACTCTCATATCACACTAGCAAGTATAGTAGCAAGACCCCTATAAAGCTGGTACTGTAAAACATTAGTGTTTTCCTGAGGCCTTTTCAAAAACTAGAATGTCATTAATTCATTTGCCAGTGGATAGTTAATGGTTAGTTAATATTTATTCTGAGTATTAAATAGTTTGTTATGCTTTGTTTCACAACTAGTGTTATTCGAAATTGGAAGAATGAAGTAAAAAGCATTTATTAATTTTCAAAATATGTATTCAGAAGTTACATCTCAATAACTTTGGTGCTATTTGTGTTTTTTTTTTCAGTTTATGTGCCAGACTCCCCACAGAATAGACAAGAAGTTACATTTTGTTTCCCAACAATAGAAATTCAAAAGGTTCTAATAATCAGCTAACTCGCTTAGCAAAATAAAACAAAAATTTTACTGAATTTTTCTATTCTAAATTAACCAATAATCCAGTTAAAAATTCATTTGTACATACATTGTCTTCATACTGACATTGTATTTATATATCCATAAAGTACGGATTTTCTAATCAAACTTGTTATTCTTTAGTTCTGTGAAAATGACTTTGAGGTAATCCTCATTGGTAATCTTTGGTTGGTGTAAACATATTGATTTAAAATTATCAGAATATTCAGGAATCTCTAAGAATCATTAATAATTGTTACTGAACTAAACTAGAATGCTCAATGTCCTAGTTTCTAGATGAAAAGTTAAAAGAGTGAAAATACTGGGGCACCTGGGTGGCTCAGTCAGTTAAGTGACCATCTCTTGATTTGGACTCAGGTCATGATCTCACACTTCGTGGGATCAAGCCCCTGTTGGGCTCTGTGCTGAACGCGCCAAGCCGGCTCAGGGTTTTCCCTCTCCCTCTCTCTCTGCCCCTGCCCTGCTCTCTCTCTCTCTCTCTCAACTTAAAAAAAAATGTAAAACTCTTTTTTTTTTAAATTGGCTTTCCAAGTATGTTTACTTAAAATTTCTTACCTATGAACTACTATGTGATGAAATGTCTAAGTGTTAATATAAATGTTGTAATGATATTCTATACATATTAATCATGCATTTTCTATATTCAGGCTTTAAGACTTTGAATGTTTCATCTCTTTTCACCCATAAAAAGATAGAGTTACTGCTGCCCTGGGAATAAAAAGTGTGTGTGTGTGTGTGTGTGTGTGTGTGTGTGTGTGTGTGTATTATATGAATATACAAAGCCATAGCTATATTTACACATTTATATAATTATGTGTACACACACACACACACACATATATATGTTTCAAAAATAATTGGGCTATATTTGTTCTATGTGGTTGGTACACTTTAGGAAAAAAACATTTGCTTAGAATATATTCTATTCTATGCAACTAAAATCTTATTATACAATGGGTACTACAAATACAAGTGAAGTCTTAGTAGTTAACATTTAGATAGAGGTAAGTTTAAGTCAGACATCCGAGACATGACAGGGTGAGAAGGAAGATAAAATTATAATGTACATTAGTGTTAGAGGTGATTTCTGAAAGTATATATCCAAATAACATATTTAACCTGAAGAATTTTACCAAAATAAATCTGCAATCTCTTTCAATGAAGCTTACATATTCAGATTTTTAAAAATGGAGAAAACAATGACTTCATTTAATTAAACTGTGTCTTATATTTTCCCCTAATCAATGGACTTGGGTCAAGGTGAGTGGGGAATTCTATAACCTAAGATCCTCAGTAAGAAACCAATCACCTCCAGTTCTCTTTGGATAGTATCTGATAATTGTTGTCAAGAGTACTCCAAATATTATTTTTATTATTTGAATAACAACACTTAATATGGTATCTATCCTCTTAGCAAATTTCTAAGTGTATAATACAGTGTTAACCATAGGCACAAAGTTGTATAGACCTCTGTGTCATTACAGAGCCTAAGATATTAGACAATTTAAAATTGAAGGATCAGGTCAATTAGAATAAATTCTACCATTTAAATTATACTCGCAAGCGCACGCGCGTGCACGCACGCACACACACACACACACACACCCCAAGACTTAAAAGAAAATCTGTATAAATTTCCATTTTAGATTTACTTTTCAGGTTTGACAATAACAAGAGTGTGTATAGCCACTTCTCCCAACATTCAGGTTTATAGAGCAGTTAACATTTGTACTTAATTTTTATTTTCTAGTCCTCAGTAATTTAGGCACCTGCTTTCAAACTGATAAGCAATTTATCTCAACGTTTCAACAACTTCAGATTTTATGGAACGTTTTGAAGATTTAAAGAAGCTTTTAAAACTGATTAAAATGTTTTAGACTAAAAAGTAATCTTCACTGTAATGTTAAAATTTGACAATATTCTCTTAGAGAACCCCTTCAAAATAGTTCTTTTTGAACTTTCTCAAACAGGCCCATTAAGTTGTAGAATCTAAAGTCATCATTAAATTAATAAAATCCTTTGTCATCAAAATGGACATAAATTTGATCATGTGAGTATAAAATGAACATTACATAATTTTCATATCCATTACGCTCAGATATGAAATCTGTTTTATATCACAGCTGTATTTATGCATTCAAAATTACATTGAAAATTGAAGTCATGATCTTAATAGTTGTGTAATTTTGGTCTTATCTATATTGCAATAAAATATTGGAATTTGACTAAAATTATTCAGAATATTTAGACAAATTCTCACTGAATTATGCCTATTAATGTACATTGAAATACATGCATGAGAAATACTTGCTTATAATTGTTTATTTAACATGTATTTTATTATTAAGGTCAGAGAAGACATAGTTTTGGTGCAAAAATCAAGATACAAGTTATGAGTGTTGTGGTGGTGTTTCTTTCTGCTCAATGAATGTCTCAGAACCTAAACATTTTCTTCATCTAGATACTACTTTGGTTGTTGGAAGGAAAAAGAAAACAGAGAAAGGTAAGTGAAAGGAGGAGTTAAAATCCAAAATATGTTCAGAGATTAATGCACTCACTGAGAACTGGGGTTAAAATCTACAACTGACATAGATGTATAAAATATTAATTTAGGGGCGCCTGGGTGGCTCAGTCAGTTAAGTGTCTGACTTCAGCTCAGGTCATGATCTCACAGTTTGTGGGTTTGAGCCCCACATCGGGCTCTGTGCTGACAGCTCAGAGCCTGGAAACTGCATCGGATTCTGTGTCTCCCTCTCTCTCTGCCCCTCCCTTGCTCGCATCGTGTCTCTCTGTCTTTCAAAAATGAATAAACGTCAAAAAAAATTTTAGTATTAATTTATTTCTCCTTTTTTTACTAAAGAACTGGTTCAATTAGAAATCAATATTAAAGAGTGGTGTAGGAGCATTCCACATGTATCAGTTCTTCAAGGATTAAGATTAAAGTTGTATACAACATTCTCTTGATAATATTTCTTTTTTGTTTCCTCATCATCTTCCTGACTTACAAATGCATCTTCTTCTCAGGATATTTTCCTATAAATTTTCTTCTTCTTCATTACCCTCTAGATAAGATGTCGTTTTTATGCTAGTGCCTCTCAATGTGTCTTTTTTTATCTTTACTGCTCTCAGAACTCCATTGCTAGCTAACTCTGTAATGGCCACCTACTCCTGAATCTCTTCTTCTAAATGTATTATTTCATTCTAACCAATAAGAATAAATGGAAATCCATTCTTCTTATTGGAATAGACACCTTAGAAAATTATTGGCTTCTCTGATCGTCTCATCCAAATCCGTCTGAAAATCTTTATGAATCAAATTTCAATGTCTGCCTAGAATTTGGTTATTTTCTAATGTGAACACCATTCTTGTTCAACTCATTATCATTTCTCCCTTTTATTACTACAATAACTCATTACATATCTCTACCCTCCCAGAATTGTGATTCTTCAGTTTGTTCTCCAGAAAGAAGCCAAAGTGATGCTGCTAAAACATAATCCAACCATGTAACTCTTCAGCTTACCTCAGTATCCCTGTTCTTTGTCTACTTGAAATCTGAAATCTGACTAAAAGACATTATAAGATTTTGCTATATTGTCTATCATATGAAAAGAAAACAATAGTGATCAAGATTAATTAAACACATTTTCATGAAACTATGTTTAAGCCTCCTGAATTAATTGCCTGTAATGGAATCACTTTCAAAGTTCTTAAATATCTAATGGGAAAAAGTCTTTGTTATTTACAGATTTTTGTTAGTCCTATGTGTTGCTTTTATGACACTGAGCAAAAATAGGTTTTAATATTCTAGTTTTTGTTAGTTTATTTTCTAACTATAGAAAACAGATAGATGGTTACCAGAGGAAGGTAGGTGGAGAGATGGGAGAAATACGTGAAGGGGATTAAGAGCATATTTGTAATTTAATTTTTAGGAAAATAAAATTATGTTTTCAATGTCAGAATATTGGAGTACTATTATTGTTTAATGTATCTTTATTTCTTTTTTTAAAGTTTATATTAATTTTCTAATATTAAGTTTTTAATTAATGGCTGGGTATGCATGGTTAAAGCAGAAGGATAGGAAGATCATTCCATGGTAATCGAGTAAACTAAGAAAAATTAACAAAAAACAAAAAAAATGATCTAATTGTGGATGATATTCCACTGCCCACCAGCATTAGTGATCCTTCTTTGTGCATGAGAAGAATTACAATTTTCTGCTTCTCAAAATTAGCTGTTTTCATGAGACTCACATGATAGGTGAGCATAAATGATGTCTTTTTATTTAGATACTGAAGCAAGACACTAAAAATAAACTAATCAAAAGCTTAACCATGAGAAAAATTCATAAAAATAATTAGAAGGACTCACATGAAATAATTTAAAGTGGTTATATCTAGAGTGTTGTCATGGGCTGAGGTAAAGGTGGAAATATCCATTTTATGTTTAAAAGGAGATCCTTGGGGTAGGGAGAGTCAGAGAAAAATACTATGAAGGAAGAATTTGACAAGTTGCTTAGGCATTGGTGCAGTTAATCATTGTAACTGCTATTTGGAGCTTATTGAACTTTAGTCTTGCTTACTTTCACCTAGATAATGTTGATAGAGTCAAATTTCTCAGACATTTTTCTCCACATATCCTTCCAAATCTATTTTAATTTTTTAAATGTTTATTTCTGAGAGAAAGAGAAAGAGAGAGAGGATATGAGAGCGAGCAGGGGAGGGGCAGAGAGAGACACAAATACAAAATCTGCAGTAGGCTCCAGGCTCTGAGCTGTCAACACAGAGCCCAAGGTGGGGCTCGAACTCATGACCTGTGAGATCATGACCTGAGCCAAAGTCAGACACTCAACCGACTGAGCCACCCAGGAGCCCCTTCCTTCTTTTTTTAATGTTTATTTATTTGAGAGAGAGAGAGAGAGAGAGAGAGAGAGGAAGGAAGAGTACAAGAAGAAGAGGGGCAGAAAGAGGGAGAGCAAGAATCCCAAGCAACCTCCACCCTGTCAGCACAGAGATGAATAGGAGAAACCAAGAGTCAGAAGCTTAACCGACTGAGTCATCCAAGCACCCACATCTTCCTTCTTTTTCTAAATATTTATTTATTTTGAGAGAGAGAGAGAGAGAGAGAGAGAGAGAGATCACGCAAAAGCTCGCACAAGGGAGGGGCAGAGAGAGAGAGGGAGACAGAATCCCAAGCAGGCTCCATACTGTCAGAGCAGAGCCCAACATGGGGCTCAATCTCACAAACTGTGAGATCATGAGCTGAGCCAATATCAAGAGTCAGATGCTCAACCAACTCGGCCACCCAGGTGCCCCCCAGCTTCCTTCTTTAATACTTTTCTTCAGGGTGGTCATCAAACAGAGCTTTGTGACTACAGTGGAACAAAATTTTTTGTCTCTTTCTCTGGTTCTATTTTCTTATATTGATCATATGAATTTACTCTTCCTTCTTTTGTTCTTTCTGACAAAATTTTGGAAAATATAGCTAGAGTTTGGTAAATAACTAGTTGCATAGATGTTGGCATTATACACACACATATACATACACCACATGTATGTTTATTATAGATAATATATATGTTTATTATGTTTTTATTATAAATATAAAAATATATTAAATATATATGTGCGTATACACAAATTCCTTTTAGTTTCAATTTACTAGGTATTAGGGTTCTGTTAAGAGTGTATAATATAGGGGCTCCTGGGTGGCTCAGTCGGTTAAGTGTCTGACTCTTGATTTTGGCCTAGCTCAGGTCATCATCTCATGGTTCATGAGTTTGAGTCCCATGTTGGGCTCTGTGCTGAGAGTGCAGAGCCTGCTTGAGATTCTCCCTCTCCTTCTCTCTCTGTCCTTTCCCTGCTTGCACTCTGTCTCAAAGAAATAAACTTCAAAAAAAAGTGTACAGTATAGCTGAAGTCTGTCATTTTTAATCACTGCAGAATGATCCAGGTTGGAGGTGCAGGAATGTGTTCTAGACAGAAGACAATGTTAAAGGTTGTATCCTATTCGCATAAATGCAAGTGGCTCTATTTGTCTGATGCCGACAGAGCAAGTAGAGGAAGAGATGTGCTAAGAAACTGAGATGTTGATGGAGATGTCAGGTCTCAAAGCGTCTTCTAAACCACACTACATGAGAATCATGAGGCATTGCTAAAGGGATCTGAGCAAGAGGCAGAAATGGTGAGACATGTTTCTTAGCAGCTATGGCTCCAAGGGGTTTCCTATGGGAATTTAAAACTCTTCTACCCATTTCAAATAGTCTCCTCCATTCTTTGATGGAATATTTAATATTTTTGAAATTTTGTTACAAACATAATACAAATGCAGTTTCACATACAAGTCCTCTTGTTATCAAACATTTTGAAAATATAAACCAGTCTCATATTGGCATTCTTTTAGAACAACCACAGATCCTGTTCCTTAGAATAACTTACTGTTGTTGTGGAAATGAAATAGACACTAACAAAATTGAAGTCTAAGAGCTCAACTAACAAGTTTTCTTAACAGTTAGGGGGATCTGGCCCCAGGTGGTAGCAGTGGGGAAGGAGAGAAGAGCCTGCTTTAGAAAAATAATCAGGAAATATAAGACAGGGGTTTTAGCCAATTTGAAATGAGATCTGAGAAAGAAGAAGGTATCAAGAATAGGAACCATATTTTTGGTTTTGGCATCAAGGTTGCAAATGGACAGGTATATATTAGAAATAATAGATTTTTGGGGGGAGCTGTCATAAACTAAGCTTTAAGCATGCTGAGATGAGTGATATATGGGACATCTGGATGCAAGCATTTGGCAAGTTCATGCTTTATTATTGTTGCTACTGTCTAGTTTTCATGTCTAGTTAGTATGTCCTTATCCAGAGACTATCTAATGTAATTTTTGTGCATGTCCTACAATGAATCCAGAGTACCGTGATGATAGAACTCAAAACTGAAAACATACACCTGTCTTTGATATCTTATTACAATAAGCTCATGTGTCCTAAAAACACTTCAATTACTATATAATATAAAATTAATTAATCACATGTATCTCTATACACTGTGCAAAGTAAAACATTGAATGACTCAACAAATGCCAGTCTCTTCAACATGTTAATGATACGGTTGTAGAAATTTTTGTTAAAACAGTCCAGATATCATACAAATCTAGTTTTAGACACTATTTTTGTATGATATTAATTTACATATAAAATTTAAAACTTACAGTTTTTCCTAAATATTTGGTCTAATTTTTTTTCATATAAGTCACGAACAGGGAAACAAAATTAACCCTGCACAAATATAATCCTATCCTACACAAATAAGATAATGAGAGGATTATAGATTAAGATTTATTTTCAGAATATGGATGTGAGAGGAAATTCAAAATGTAAGCTTTTATATTACAAAATAATTAATGAACAGTCCCCAAAATTAGTTATTTTGGCTTTTTACCAAGTTATATGAAAATGAAACAAAGAAGAAAGCACATTGGATTTAAAGACAATAAGGAAGGGGGGGAAAAAGACAGTGAAGATAGTTTCCAAAACTCCAAAAGAACAAAGCTTTGCATAACAAAACTTGCAGAAGAATCTACCTCAGCAGATCTCACCATGATATTATCTGAATTATTGAAGAAGGTAATTCAGGTGAAGCATTATCTACAGAGATTTTTAACATTGATGAATTTGCTTTGTTTTGAAGCACATTCCTCTCAGAGCTAAAAGTAGTGGTGTGTGTGTGTGTGTGTGTGTGTGTGTGTGTACGTGTGTGTGTTTCTGAGCATAGTATGCACAGCATGACATGACATATTTTCAGACTTCTTTTCCCTTTCCCCACTCTTACCTTCAACCCTTGCTCTCTGACAAGCAAAAAGATGAAGAACAGATTCTCATTTATTTCAAGTTTGAGGATGCTGCATGGAGACACAGGTTGTGTGTAACTGTGTGTGTTTGTGCAGGCATTGTAACAGAGGGTGGTTATCCCAGATATCTAGATTTCACTTGAAAATGGTGAAAGAGAAGGATTTAAGATCAGGGGTGCCAAATTCCACCACTAAAAGAAATACTTCATCTGGTGTAAAAGTGATTAGTCAGTCAGAGAAAGACAAATATATGATCTCACTCATATGAGGGCTTTAAGACACAAAATAGATGAACGGATGGGAAGGGAAGCAAAAGTAATAAAAAACAGGGAGGGGGACAAAACATAAGAGACTCTTAAATATAGAGAACTGAGAGTTACTGGAGGGGTTGTGGGAGGGGGAATGGGCTAAATGGGTGAGGGGCATTAAGGAATCTACTCCTGAAATCCTTGCTGCACTATATGTTAACTAATTTGGATGTGAATTTTTAAAAATTAGATTAAAAAAAGTGAGAACTTTTCCAAGAGTTCCAAGTGCTTACGAATAGAAAATACAAATGCTAAGTAAAAATAAATCAGTCAGAGAAATACAAATACCCTATGATTTCACTCTTGTGTGGAACTTAAGAAAAACCAACAGGGAAAAAAATAAGAGAGAGAGGCAGATCAAAAAAGAGACTTTTTAAAAAAGTTTATTTCTTTGAGAGAGAGATAGAGAGAGAGAGAGAGAGAGAGAATCTCAAGTAAGCTCTGCACTATCAGTGCAGAGCCCAATGCAGAGTTTGATGAAGGGGGAGGGGCTTGATGGTGGGAGCTGGATCTCATGAACTATGAGCCCATATCAAAAGTCAGAAGCTTAACCAACTGAGTCACCCAGATGTCCCCCCAAAAAGGACTCTTAACTATAGATAACTAATTGTTA
This sequence comes from Neofelis nebulosa, assembly GCF_028018385.1. Classification (NCBI taxonomy): domain Eukaryota; kingdom Metazoa; phylum Chordata; class Mammalia; order Carnivora; family Felidae; genus Neofelis; species Neofelis nebulosa. The sequence continues at coordinate 32,285,005 of NC_080785.1, forward strand.
CCAGAAGGGAGGTGGGTGGGGGAATGCATGAAATAGGTGATGGGGATTAAGGAGTACAGTTGTGATGAACAGTAGGTGATGTATGGAATTCAACCACTATATTGACTACCTGAAACTAATATAACACTGTATGTTAACTAACTCACTGGAATTAAAAAATTTTTAAAAGAATAGGAAACACAAAAAAGTTTTAAAACAGGATTTCCACTTTCAGATTTTGTTCTCCCACACTGAAAAAAAAAAAAAAAACACAAAAAGCAAAATTCTTATTTGTTCACTAACACTATAAAAACTACCTGATACTGGTCTAGAATGTAGGAGATTCTGATTTCATAAATAGGATCTCTTTTCTTTTTTCCCATTCTAGTGCTTCCATTGTTTTGATTACAACAGAGTAATCAACTTTACTTTCTTTAAGGAACTTCAAGAGATCTTTGTAGAGAAAGTCTGTGGTATTTGAACCTCACCATTGGATTTGTTATTATAAAACAAACATAGCCCTAGGCTCTGCCTCCTAATAATAGGACTTTGGGTAACTGACTTTATTTTTTTGATATCCCTTTTTTCATCTGTAAATAAGAGATTAGAGTGCTTGGTTTATAGGATTATAGTTAGACCAAATAAAATGATAAGTATATTGATAGACAAAAGTATTTAGTATGTTATTGTTATAATCAATTTATTTCATAACCACTGCTTTTTATTTAATATTATTGGGTTTTTTTCATTTTGTATTTTAAAAATCCACTAAGAATGCTAGGAATTAATTATTTTTTAATTTTAATTTTAAAATTGAGTATTTTGTATTAAAAAAATAAATCTAAAACAAAAATTTATCTTCAGGAATTTAAGTTCCATTAGTAAAAAAAATAAATTATGCCTAATTACTCTTTCTCCAAATAACAGTAATAAGCTATGTAAACTATGAATATACATTATACATTATATATGTTATGACATATATGTAATACAGATTGTATACAATATGCTACATTTTATATAGAGTGTAATAGAATACAATATAACAGTTTGAACACACTGATGAGGAAACAAAAGGAAGCAGAAAGCCAGAGTGAAACAAAGCCTAAGAGAAAAAAAATATATATATATATATTTATATATTTATATATACATATATATATATATATATATATATATATATATATATACATAGTATCAAGTAACAAAGCAGAGAAAGCTTTCCAATTAATACAGAAATTTTACTGGATTGCAGAATCAGATTTTGCAGTTGGGTTTGCCAGAGTGGCTGCACACTGAAGCAGGAGAACCTTAGCAAAAAGAAACAGGAGGGTGAACCATCAAATATACAAATTCATCTCAAAAGTATGGCTGACTCTCTGTGAAAAGGAGGCTGAGAAGGCACCCTGCAGGAACACAGCAGGAAACCACATTAAGAAGGCTAAAATTGCTGAAAAGGGATGAAAGCAGCTACCCAGAGCAGTATAGACAGGATTAGGAGTACAAAACCTGCTGAGTTAAAGGATCTTGGCAAAAACCTCTTAGTGTCAGCGAAAATCCAGAAATCATGCCTTAAGGATAAGGGTTGCATAATAGGATTAAGGGGTACAGTTTAAGATGAAAGACAGAAGTGAAATAAACTCACCAAAATAAAACCTAAAACCAACCCTACCTCTAGATCAAGACAATTCACCTGTAATTGTCTGCCTACTAGTACCACACACATATCCCCATAGGCAAATCACACTGAAACCGCTAAAAATCAAAACTAAGATGCCATAATGAAAGCAGGTAGAGAAAGTGGACTCTTAAAATAAATGCAAGATATGAATGATGGCTGGTTTCTCATTAATAACAATAAAAGACAAAATAAACTTTAAGTTGTTTAAAAATATGTAATATGTTAATTAGAATTCTATATCTAACAAAACCATTTTAAGATAAAATAGAAACTCACAGTACTAGAAATAGCAAGAAAAGTTCTTCAAGATGAAACAAATTTGTATAGGATGGAAATGAACTTCTCTAGGAATGAAAGAACAATGAATCGCATCACAACTGTACCTGATCAAAATCAATTAGCAAAATGTGGATTTAAACGCAATTGTATAAATAATGATACTAAGTGTAAAATAACCCAGCACTGATAATGAAAGCAAAAGTTCTCAGAATGGATTAAAATCAAGAAACAGATAACATCAACTTACCATAAAGATACGTCAAATCAAAATACATTGGTAAAGGAGGTATCATGTGAATACTAAATTTAATAGCATGGCTATATTAATATTAAACAAAATAGACTCCAAGGTAAGGAATATTATCAGAGATGAAGAGGATTTCATAATGATGAATGTGTAAATTCATCCAGACATAATAGTTCTAAAAGTATATATATTTAATAAAGTAACTAAAAAACACATGAGGCAAAAATAACAAGCCTAAAGACAGAAGTAAAACAGTGCTCCTTTGACTTTGAAGAATTTAAAATGCTGACCTCAGTAATGAAAAAAAAGGAACAAATTATTTAAATCGAGAAAATTCAAATAGCACTATCACCAAATTAATCTAACTGACACATACAGAACACTGCAACAAAAAACTGCAGAATATCCATATTTTGTGTGTATGGAATGCTCATGTTTCTGGACCATGCAACAAAACTCAATTAATACCAAAGAGAAGAAAAGATACAGGTATGTCCATTTCTAATAGAAATGGAATAAAATCATAAATAAAAGAGAATAAGCCCTCTAAAGAATCTCCAAGCAGGTTTTTTTTTAAATTTTTTAACTTTAATTTATTTTTGAGAGACAGAGAGAGACAGAGTGCAAGCAGGGGAGGGGCAGAGAGAGGGAGACACAGAATCTGAAGCGGGCTCCAGGCTCCCAGATGTAAGCAGAGAGCCCGATGCAGGATTCGAACCCACAGACCGTGAAATCATGACTTGAGCCAACATCAGATGCTCAACTGACTGAGCCACCCAGGTTCCCCAAGAATCTCCAAGAGTTTTAAAATTAGGCAACTCACTACATAAGTCAAGAACCCATCAATCACAAATAACATTAGGAAATACTTTGAATGAAAGGATAATAAAGCACAACATACTCAGTATGTGGAATAAACCTAGAGCAGTAAATAAGAAATGTATAGCTTTCAATGATTAAACAAGAAAGATTTACAGTAATTTATCTATTTTCTATCACAAGCTTGACAAAAAAGGATAAGCTAAATATAAAATAAATAAAGAAAAAAGAAACTCTCTGAAAGAGAATTACACATGAATAGAGAAAATCTTTAGAACCAAAAAATGTTTCTATGAAAAATTTAGTAAAACCAATAAACCCTTAGTAAATGTCCCTAAGAAAGAGAGAATACATAAATTTCCAATGCCAGGAAAAAAAGAGGGGAAATTCCATATATCCTGCAGACATTAACACTGTGAGAGAATATTATAAACAACTCTGAGTATAATCAACAAAATGCACAGTATCTTTGACCACACAATGTATCAAAACTCAGAAAAATAAATAGAAAATACGAAAGCCTATTATGTTAAAACAATGGTATTTGTCCTTTAAAACTTGCTCTAAAAGAAACAGCCATACCCAGATTATTTCACATAGGATTTCAATAAAATATTTAAGAATTTATAATATTTGTACACATTTTTTTTTCAAAAAGTGGAGGTGGTGGAAACACTATTCAACACATTTCATGAGGTCAACATAACCCAGTTATCAACCCTTGATAAGAATGTTACAGGAAAGTATAATTATAAACAAATATCCCTCTTAAATATAAAAAAATATTCAAAACTAACTGGAAAATCAAATCTATTAATATAAAAATGAAAATGCAGGATAGCCAATGCTATTTTAAATATTCAAAAAGTAATCAAAATGTTCAAAATTAGGTATGCAAAAATAACCACATTAAGAAACTCAAGGAGAAAAAATGCACAATCATCTTTATGGACTAAAAATAGAATTTGACCAAAAAAAAGAAACAGATTTTGACAAAATTTGATAGTCTCTAAAAGCAAGAATTCTTTACAAACTAGGAGTCAAATTCACAATTCAAAGGGAATGTACTAAAGCCCAGAGCCAATGTCATGGTGAATGGTAAATTTTTGAGTACTCTCACATTAAGTCTAGAAAAGAAGTGAAAGTTTGTCTTCACTACTTCTATTCAACACTGAAACAAAGGTACTAAACAGGAATAAAAATTGATAATAAATACATATATATTTCCTTATTCTCATATACCATTGTTCTAAATAGACAAACTCTAAGGAATTTAGAAAAGAAAGAAAAAGAAAGAAAGAAAGAAAGAAAGAAAGAAAGAAAGAAAGAAAGAAAGAAAGAAAGAAAGAAGGAGGAAGGAAGAATATTAATTCTTTTTAAGTTAAGACTATTCCTATGCCACTTTGGGCTCTCCATGATTGAATTAATAGGCATAAAATAGGTACTGGTTGGAGTGACTGATGATCATTTCTAAGGAGAAATTGTGCCACTACTGTACAAAAGAAGTCAAGAAAACTATGTCTGGGATACAGAAATTTCCTTGGGATGGCTCTTGGTATACCATACCATGGTTGAAGTCAATGGAAAACTACAACAAACTAATTCAGGCAGGGCTGCTAAAGGCCCAGACCCTTCAGGAATGAATGATTGGGTTACCTGACCAGGTAAAGAACCATGACCAGCTAAGGTGTTTGTTAAAGGCAAAGGTAATATGGGATGGGAAGTAAATGTCACCTCAATTAAAAGTTGAATTTTATGGGGCGCCTGGGTGGCTTGGTCGGTTAAGCGTCTGACTTCGGCTCAGGTCATGATCTCACGGTCCGTGAGTTCAAGCCCCGCATCGGGCTCTGTGCTGACAGCTCAGAGCCTGGAGCCTGTTTCAGATTCTGTGTCTCCCTCTCTCTCTCTCTGCCCCTCCCCTGTTCATGCTCTGTCTCTCTCTGTCTCAAAAATAAATAAACGTTAAAAAAAATTAAAAAAAAAAGTTGAATTTCAACTTCTATGAATCAGGGACAATCAGATTTATGATTTTTTTCAAGGCATTTTAAGCCAACATCGTATTTATGTATATATCAATGGATTTTAGACCAATATCCTACATAAAGCTAAAATTTAATATTTAGTATAACACCCATCCCTGACTTAAACTCTCTGACTCTCCTAGCACTCCCTAACTATCGATCCATTCCACTCCTAGAACGTGCTATTGCTGGAACATGTCAGTACACTCTACTTTAGTGCCATTAATCCTAAAAAGGAAAGCTGGAAAGCTCTAAATTAAATCTCTTAGCTTTAGTAAGTATTTTTTGCCAATCTCAGTTAACCATCAAATTTCACAGCGCAATTGGCCCTCAACCTCATGTTCCAGCTGATTCCCATTATCTGGGTTTACATTTTCTTTCTTTCATAGCTCTAAAGAGTCTCCAACATTAAATTATGTGTCTATTTATCATATTTTTCCTTATCCTCATCAGTATTTAAAAAGTTCCAAAGAAGGTATCTTTGCCTTATTAATAGATATATTCTAAGTACTGGTGTCTCACATATATTAGGTGTTCAATAAATAACAACAAAAAAAACACATTAATCCCCAGTACAATCTTTCTGAATAAACTGTTTCACATCACCAATTTTTTTAGAGTATTGAATTTTATATTATTTACACTTGGGGAATAAATTTTTTTTTATTCATTTCTTATTATTTAAAAAATTTTAATGTATACTTATTTTTGAGAGAGAGACAGAGACAGAGAGAGAGAGAGAGAGAGAGAGAGAGAGAGAGAGAGAGAGAAAGTACAAGCAGGGGAAGTGCAGAGAGAGGGAGACATAGAATCCAAAGCAGGCTTCAGGCTCTGAGCTGTCAGCACAGAGCCTGATGCGGGGCTCAAACTCTCAGACTGTGAGATTATGACCTGAGCCGAAGTGGGACGCTTAACCGACTGAGCCACCCAAGTGCCCCTGGAGAATAAAATATTTTGTCCATAAAAAGGCTGAAGCTTGGGGCGCCTGGGTGGCTCAGTCGGTTAAGTGTCCGACTTCGGCTCAGGTCATGATCTTGGCTCTGTGCTGACAGCTCAGAGCCTGGAGCCTGTTTCAGATTCTGTGTCTCCCTCTCTCTCTTACCCTCCCCCGTTCATGCTCTGTCTCTCTCTGTCTCAAAAATAAATAAAAACCTTAAAAAAAAATAAAAAAAAATTAAAAAAAAAAAAGGCTGAAGCCTTTACATGTGACATTTCTACACCACTTCATTACTAAACTAGGAAAAGGCTGTTTTTTTCTTTTTTGTTAAGTAATTCTTCTATAATCAAAGCATTTTCTTTTTAAAAAAAAAATTTTTTTTAACGTTTATTTATTTTTGAGACAGAGAGAGACAGAGCATGAATGGGGGAGGGTCAGAGAGAGAGGGAGACACAGAATCTGAAACAGGCTCCAGGCTCTGAGCAGTCAGCACAGAGCCCGACGCGGGGCTGGAACTCACATACCGCGAGATTGTGACCTGAGCCAAAGTCGGACGCTTAACCGACTGAGCCACCCAGGCGCTCCAAGCATTTTCTTAATCTACTTAAAGTATAATGATATTTGTGATAAGCTCACATGTACAACATGGTATTTGTATTCAAACTTATACTAAATATAAAATGAGAAGGAAACAAATACGTCATGTATTTAGTATAACGCTGCTATAGTAGAAAGCATATTTAGTCACTGCATTCTGGTATGTAAAGGAAATAAAGGAAACAACAGATTTCACTAATTACATTATTAGGTAAAAATATTTCATTTGTTGAAAGAAATAAAAACATTTTACTTTTCATGAAAAAAAAATCTGAATCAATCAAATTGGTTGTTGGGAATTTCCCATATAATGTTTTGCTTTATACATTGGTATTAAGTATTAAATATTAAATATTAAAATACCAAATTAAATATATTTCAGTGAAAAGACTTCTGTGAAACTATAAAGACTTTTAACTTTAGGTTTTTTTTGTTTTTGTTGTTGTTGTTGTTTTATTTTGTTTTTTGAGAAAGAGGGCAGAGAGGAGCAGAAGGAGAGAGAGAATCTTAAGTAGGCTCCACGAATGTGGGGCTCAACTCACAAACTTGAGATCATGACCTGAGCTGAAATTAAGAGTCAGATGCTTAACTGACAGAGACACCCAGGCACCCCTCAGCTTTAGCTTTTATCTTTAACTTTAATATAATGGTATTTGTTTTCCCTAAAATATCTTTTATCGCATTCTTTGAAGTGTAACTTATAAACAATAAAATTAATTCATTTTAAGGGTTTGGTTCAATGAGTTGTGACTAATGTAAATCTTTGACTTCTTTCACTCAGCATAATGCTTTGAGATTAATTCAAGTTGTTCTGGTTATCTTTATTTTCTTTTTTTCATTTCTGTGTGGTTTTCTAATGTATATATATCACAAGTCATCTATAAATATATATCTATATTATTTCCAGTATTGAGTATTATTAAGTTCACTAGTAATATTTGTGAAAAATATTTTGGTAGGCATATATTTCATTACTCAAACATAAATACCTAGGACAACTGTTGGGTCTTACGGCAGGTGTATGTTTGGCCATATAAAAATGTGCGTTGTATGATCTTTGTCTCATGTAGCATTACTACCAGCAAGGTAATAATTTAATTTCTGTGTATATTATGACATGATAATTGAGGCCTATTTTTTCCTATGGCTATCCAGTTGTTCTAGCATAGTGTATTGAATTTTCAATATTTTCCTCTGTGGCACAGCTTTAAAAATAAAATGGCCGGGGCGCCTGGGTGGCGCAGTCGGTTAAGCGTCCGACTTCAGCCAGGTCACGATCTCGCGGTCCGTGAGTTCGAGCCCCGCGTCAGGCTCTGGGCTGATGGCTCGGAGCCTGGAGCCTGTTTCCGATTCTGTGTCTCCCTCTCTCTCTGCCCCTCCCCCGTTCATGCTCTGTCTCTCTCTGTCCCAAAAATAAAATAAAAAATGTTGAAAAAAAAAAATTTTAATAAAAAAAAAAAAAAAAAAAAAAATAAAAAAAAAAAATAAAATGGCCGTATAGGTGTGGGTCTATTTCTTTTTTGTTTTTTCAGCTTTATTGTGGTATAATGACAAATAATGGGTCTATTTCTTGATTACCTATTCTATATCATTGATATATACATTTATCAATATATCAGTATCACACCATCTTGATTATAGTAGTTTTGTAGCTGGTCTTAAAATGAAATAGAGATATTTTCCAACATTTTCTTTTGGCTTTTTCTAGATCCTTAAATTACACACATGTATCTAATGTATGTATTATATGTATAGAATATATATATATATATATATATATATATATGTATTTATAAATATATACATATATATTTATCTCTACCTTTATTTCTAGCTCCAGCTCTTCCTTCAATTTTCAACAAAAAGTACTAGTGAATGGGGATTTTTTTCAAGCGTGTGTTCAACCTATAGAGTCATTTGGGCACAGTTAACTAATCACTAGTAAATATTCCAATCCATGAACATAGTATATTTTTTATACTATTTTTAATTTTATTTATTTATTTTGAGAGAGCAAGTGTGCATGAGTGGGGAAGGGCAAAGGGAGAGGGAGAGCAGAGCCCAAGCAGGCTGCCCACTGTCAGTGCAGAGCCTAACATGGGGCTTGATCTCATGAACCATAAGATCATGACCTGAACCAAAATTAAGAGTCAGACACTTAAGCCACCAAGCCACCTAGGCATCCCTATTTTTATACTTTTTAGGTGTTCCTAATATTTTTAGCAAGATTTTATAGTTTTTTATTGTTCCAGTATTGTACATATTTTTATTCTATTATAAATGTTTTTAAATATAATTTTTCAATTTTACTGCTAGTATATATAAATATAAATTTTTGCATTAATTTTTTAATGTTTATTTCTTTTTGAGAGAGAGACAGTGCAAACAGGGGAGAGAGAGGGACAGAGGATCCGAAGCGGGCTCTGTGCTGATAGCAGAAAGCCCAATGTGGGGTTCAAACTCACGAGCTGTGAGATTGTGACCTGAGCCAGTCAGACGCTCCATTAACTGAGCCACCCAGGTGCTCCTATATTAATCTTTTATCCTGCAACCTTGTTGAATCCACTTATCCTAGATGTGATAGGATCTTATAGTGTCCTTAAGTGATGGACACTTAAGGACTCATCATTTCCCTAGACTCATAGAGAGTTTTACGCTTTCCATGTGAGGCTTATTATTCACCCACAGAATCACGAGAATCCTTATGTACACTTCTGTGCTTCTTACCCTCCTCTCCAGTTCTTTGTTCCTCAGATTCCAGACACCTTAATTTCTTCTATCCTGATTACTATCTCTACAACTGAGTTCTCCTAAGGATAACATTCCTTAAACTTCTGTCCATAATACTTCCAGGCAGAAATCCAGTGTGATAAGGGAGTATATATCATTTACTTCCCTTCTTATATGAATAACAATCCAGTAATGCCATTAATTCAATATCTATAAACAGTTGTATTATATATGCTTTTATTGTTTTAGTTGTGTACAATGAAAAAAATAATACAGTACAAACTAGTTCCTCATGGTCACAGAATATAATTTAATATTCTATTTCTCTTAAAAATAAATAAATATTATCTCCTCTAAACTGCTGGTTTCAACTTCTTTGCATGTCTCATAATCTATTGTTGAGACCTAAAAATTTTAAGTAATATAATGCAGCAATTCTGGGAAAAAAATCTCAATCCTCTCCAGGGCATATTGTTATTCTTTGCTTGTTTAACATCTTTCCAGAGTTAATTCTGTAAAGTGTAAATTCTGTAAAGGTAGTCTTTCCACGTTTAGCCACGTGAGTCTCTGCTCAGCTAGCATAGTGGTCAGTAATGATTGCACAGAGATTTCCTTAACTGCCTGAAATGTGTAGGTTTTATAATCTCTTATGAAAGGTGCTGTGTGTGGGTGTGTATGTGGGTGTGTGTGTTGGGGCACACCTTCAACACTAAGCCAGTCAGGTAACAATTGTGCCTTTGTCTTTATTTCTTGCTTGAGCAAAACTTCAATGTCAAGCCAAGAAGAGAATTTAAGTCTGTCTCAAGCCTTTCCTGGGAAAAAGCACAGGCCTATCCATGTGTTTGTCCTTATAGCTTCCCACAAATATGCTAGAGCTTTTCAAAGACTCTACATACATCTTATTTTTCAACATTTCCTTTTAAAATTTTTGGTTTGCCTATCATTTGCACCAACTTTTATTTTTCAATTCAGGGACCAAAGCTAATCAGTACCCTGTAACTATTTTTGACAATCATCCCTGGAGAAGTTATTCCTCCATAGGAACTCCAAGTCAGGTAAAATACAGTCTTAGAAGTGGTATCTTATAGAGAACTACCAGAATGGTCAAAAAAATAACAGTTCTTTAGGAATGAGGCTTTGAAAGGACTCTAATCCCAATTGGTCTCCTCTGGTGGCTACCCAGCTATTGGCTTCACCATGATTGTGGCCATTGGTTGTTAAGTCTACTGTAGGGCTGCCTATTCCTATATAGGAATAAGTATATTAAGACATCACAAAGCTCTCTGTTCTTATGAAAACTAAGCCTCCCACCACTCCTTATTTGAATAAATGCTCCCTTAACTGCTGTAAACCTCTGGCTAATTTCCAGAGTTCCGAATAAGTTGGTTTTGACATTTTATTTTGTCGGTTTTATCATTGCTTTTATGAAGGAAAGAACTTGTAGGGGTCCTCACTTCACCACTTATACTAATGTTTCATGGGGATTATATTTTAAATTGCTTCATTTTATCTCTTTTACTTATGTGATAAACATTTCCATCATCTTTTTTTAATGGAAAGAATAAAGTATTTTATTGCTTTCCTAGTGGAAAGGCTGCTCAAGACTGGCAAATAACTTCAGCCAATAATGTATTACAAAGGAAGTAAATATAAAGTAGGAACAAGAGAATCACAATGTCACAGCTCTATGATGATCACTTTTACAAGGGGAAAGTGCCCTGGTAGTTGTTTAGGTCTACTTGACATTTATTCAAAGGCAATGAAAGGATGTGTTACTGTTTTATTTTTATCTATTTCTGTTTAGAGTAAAAGATCAACTTGAATAATTACAAATATAAATATTGTATTAAGCAGGTTTATAACAGGTGTATGTCAAAAGTGGAAGCAAAGGGAAAAGCAACTTTTAAAAATATGTCATTTTTGGGGTGCCTGGGTGGCGCAGTCGGTTAAGCGTCCGACTTCAGCCAGGTCACGATCTCGCGGTCCGTGAGTTCGAGCCCCGCGTCAGGCTCTGGGCTGATGGCTCGGAGCCTGGAGCCTGTTTCCGATTCTGTGTCTCCCTCTCTCTCTGCCCCTCCCCCGTTCATGCTCTGTCTCTCTCTGTCCCAAAAATAAATAAAAAACGTTGAAAAAAAAATGTCATTAAAAATATGCCATTTTAGTATTTCATGAATAAAAAGTAGATTAGTTTGTCCAGTCTTTAAAAGGGAAAGGGGAATTTTCTGGAAAAATAGCAAAGTGATGAAATTATCAAGGATTTAGTATTCTTTATAATTCCTTAGCTAATATAGCTTTCCTAAATTCCTAATAAATATCCTCCCCCGCACCCCCCCCCAAAAAAAAACTGTAAATTTCAGTTGAATTAAGACTATGGGCATAGTAAAAATAATAATCATGATAACAACAATAGCAATATTATGTCATATGGCTTATGAGTTGGGTTGAATAAGGTAGTCCTAATTTGCCCATGATGACTTTAATTAGTTGTTAATATCCTCCTTGACATTCAAAACAAAAATATACTTGGGGCGCCTGGGTGGCTCAGTCGGTTAAGGGGCCGACTTCGGCCCAGGTCATAATCTCGCGGTCCGTGAGTTCGAGCCCAGCGTCGGGCTCTGTGCTGACAGCTCAGAGCCTGGAGCCTGTTTCAGATTCTGTGTCTCCCTCTCTCTGACCCTCCCCCGTTCATGCTTTGTCTCTCTCTGTCTCAAAAATAAATAAACGCTAAAAAAATTTTTTTAAAAATATACATATATATTTTTTATATAACATATTTTTTCCTGTGTGAGAACAATATTACATAGTTTTGCTACAGTTAGAGAAGACACAGAGTTAGAGAGACAGAGACAGAGAGAGAGGAAGGCAGAGAGAGAAAGAGAGATAGAAACAGAGATAGAGATAGGGATGAAACCCCTTGGGTTTGGTGAACGCCCTCTGGCATCAGCTTTTTCCTCTTTCAGACAGACTCTTCCACCTATGTACTGGCCAGTGTTTAGTCGTTTCTCAGATTGTATTGGAAACATTACTTCCTGTGACTGCCCAATTGTCACTGATACTAATTCATCAGGTCCCTTTTAAATGTTCTCATAATTCCTGTACTCCCTTTCTATAATGCGTTTTCTTTTTAATCCTTAGTATCAATAAGCGTGGCAATTCTGAATTTTCAACAGTCAAGCCCTTAGTATATTGTATTAACTAGCAGCAATTATTTAAAGGTATCAGTGGTAAAAAAAAATTTTTTTCTTATATGCAAGAAGACGGTAATTTTTCTTCTTCCTCGTTAGTATATAAATGACAACCTTCTTCTACATCTCCATATTTTTCTATCTTAAACTATATCTATACTAAATTGTTTTATCTTTTCCTCTAGCCCAAAGATATTTTGCAGTTTATCTTATAAACTAATGATTAACAGAATTTCATACATTTTAAATAGAAAATTAATAATGACTTTTTAAAATAGGAAGTTTTTTGTTTATTTGCTAAAAAGAAACATTAATATAGATATTATCTGTCAACAAATACCTGCAGACAAAAACTGCAGTTGTGAAACAATATAAGAGAAATCAATAATCTTGATAGCATTTAAAATCTCTGTTTAGCAACTGGGCTTGAGGTATAAAATTTTCAGGAAGTACACAGCCATACTTTTTTTCACAAAAGCTGCTGCTCACCTTCTTAATCACCTGTTTTCTATACACTTAATTCAATTACATTCATGCAATCAAGTAAAACAAGTAATTTAAGTGATGGATCATTCTTAGAACTGTTATAAAAAAAGTGTTACTTTAAATACTATAAAATATATTATAAGGTATATTACAATCTATCAAAATGAATAGAAACATAGCATTCATATTTAAAATTAAATTAGATTCTAATGACATGATTATTTACATTAATGTAAAGCAGAGGTTTTCATCTTGTGGTATAGGAACCGCAAGAATACTTCAGTCTTTTGAATTTGATTTTCTCATGAGTGAACACTAGAGTTTTCTGCAAGTTGCACGACAATGTGATTAGGTTCCTGGTCTGCCAACTACTGAAATGTATGCATGCATGTTTTTTTTTTAATTTCAAAACTATTTTAATTTCTAACATGGTAAGTATATGTGTGTGTGTATGTGCATATATAAAATTCATGAACCAAAGTTCTTTCTGGGTCCAGAATATTTTTTCTAAAAGGTAAACGTATTTGGAAACCATAAAGTTGAGAACCACTGATTTAAGAGAGCACACATTCTTAATTTCACATTTATATTAAGTAAAAGAGATATTTAATGCCCTTTCTTTACTTGAAATTTACTTGATTTTTATGTTACTTCACCTTTTTTTGAGAGAGTCCATCATTTCAGTTATATTTAATGATGATAAAAGTTATTAAGTGGCATTCTTAGTCTTTCTCACAAAAAGAAAAAGTCATTAAAAATTCAGAAGTACAAAAATGTACATTTTAATTTTGAGAAACAAATTTTCTAACTTCAAATAAATAAATTATATATTAAATTAAGAAAACATGTGTTTAGGTATATACTTTTAGACACTGATGAAATTAACCTAATATGAAGAAAAGTAGCATTTATAATAATTTTGATAATTACATGTTGAATGGCTCAAATTTAATCCTGTGCATCATTCATTAAGGCTCCAGTATTTTTGCGAAAGCTATTTTAAATTAAAATGGAATACCCAGTGGATATAATTACAAAACAACTCAAGTTTTATTCTAAACTGTAGTAATTGATCCTACAGTGAGATTTATTCTGTAATCATGGAAGTCAATGACATTTACAACTAGAATAAATTAAGGTAAATGAAGAGGAAAATTGTATTCTGTATAACATTTAGTTCATTATAGGCTTAAACAACTATGTCAATCCATGTTCATCAATAGAAATTATGGTGCTTGCAGACATAATTGAATCAAAATATTATCTCCAAGAAACAGCCTATGTTACACAGTGCAAAAATTATTGTTTGGTTTTTTTAAAAACTGATTTGCTTTTTAAGTCCTTAATAAAAGGGATAAAAAATGTGGATAATTTGCAACACTATTGTATATGATCTCTTTTGTATTTTAATATAAAGAGAGTATTTGAAATTGCACCCTGTAGCTCCAGGGGAACTTGTTCCTTTAGGAATCTTTTTAGAAATTCTGTTGTGCTTATCTCTACTAGTCATTTTAATTAGAATCCCCATGATTAATTCAAGAGAGTGAATATAGATTCTTATAAAAACCATCCCAATGAGATTTATAGATTCTAATTCTGAGTGAAACATTATTACTTACTAAGAGGTGAACATTATGTTTACAGGAAATAATAATAATTATAGTAGTAGCAGTAATAGTAATATTATTCTAAAAGACCTCCCATGAAGGAAATGAGAGAATCTCTTCTTTAAGAAAACTCAGGATGGGGTAATATATCAGCACCTAACTGGACATTACCCCAGTTTTCAACTATTATATTATATTATATTTAATAAGTATTTAATATTAATATATATTCTCCCTTCGTTAGGTAAACATAGTAGCATGATTCTAAATGGCAAGGTAGACAGTGCTTTAAAAAATATTGGGTATTTTTTGCCTATCTACCTACATTCCCACTTCATTTTGAGAACATACTTTTATTATTATTATTAATTTCTAGAAATTATATTTGATTATTTATCAAACATATTTGATCATCCTATATAGACTACAATTCCATGTGGAAATAGTTAAGCATGTCTGTTATTACATCATATATTAAGAAGCTCCATTCCTGGAAAGAGGGGCCAGGCTGAATTTAAAAATTGCTAAATATAAGAAACATTTCAGAAAGAGTCTTTTAATTACAACTTTAAGCATGGAAGAGAAGGTCGTTTCTTCTAGGCCCTCTAAACTGACAGAATCTGAATGTATGTATAATAGCCTAGGTATAGAAATATATGTATAAGCATTCCTATAAGTAAACATCTCCATCTATATTAATCTGAACATCAGCCTTCAAAATCTCCAGCCCTAATCCATTACCACAGCTATCACGGTAGCCTTCTTCATTTGCATGTCTGTAACCTCACAATGGAACTGGGAGAAATTTGGCACTCGCCATCTGACATAATTGTTTAACTCCCATTGGAAATTACTTTGTCAACTAGAATACAGTGCTAGGTGCAATCATTTTTGCCTTTGGTTTTATAATCTCCACTCATTTCCAAGGTTACTTAGGCCAGTATCTTTTTTTCCCAAATCACTCATGTTTGTAATACATTTAGAGTCTTTTTGATCATACTGCATTCCACCCTGAGATTCCCCAATGAATTTTTAAATTTATGAATGGGAAGGTTTAATTTTTGTGCTGTAAAGTTCTATGGAATTTGGCAAATATTTCATAGCTTGGATTCGCCATTACAGTATAATACAGAATAGTTTCACCAGCCTATAAAATCTCTTGTTTCACCTACTCAATGCTTTTCCATTATCAAACCCAAGATCACCACTGATAATTTTACATCTCTACGGCTTTCCTCCTCCAGAATGCCTTTCAAAGTATGTAGTGGCTTTAGACATACTGCCTTCACTTAGCATTGTCTTTAAGATTCACCTGTGTCCTTCATTGTTTGGCAGCACAGTGCCTTTTTAGTGTTAAATACACCATTGTATTTCACAATTCACTGCAATTCACTGTCACTATACTGGAACCCTGTTGGTATAATGGTCAAGTGTGAGGAAGGATATGTGTTCTATAATGTTTTAATTAAATCTCAGTTCTTTGGTGGGCTTGTATCTCTGGCCTATGAGCTTCACAAGTGTTACTTCTCTTGTATAGCTTTCTCCCAAATCAGCGATATTGGGAAGCTAGAGGGGTTTGAAGTTAGAGAATGCCCTTCCTACTTTTATTATAAAAAGGGTTTTGTGTGTTTTTCATAAGGATTACTCAGGAGGTCCTTCTGAGGGCTCCTCTCTTAGACTTTACTTGAGAACCTGGTAGGGTTCTTGGAGTTAAAACCCACAGAAGAGGGTATTACCTAAAACTCAAATTTCCAATTTCATGGTAGTCCACATTCAGCCTTCAGTAATTTGTCAAAATCACCATTTAAGTGTCCCTACCAGTTTATGGTTCCACTATCCTCTGCTCCAAATCTCAGCTAGGACTCTGAATTTGTCCGTCTTTCTAGATTATAGCATGACAATTTGCCCTGTAAACTAATTTCTGTAAAATATTTTCTCTTTTTGGTCTGTCCAGTTTTTTCTTGTAAGGCAAGAAGGACAAATGATAAGCTTTTTATATGTCAGACCTAAAACTAGAAGTCTTGCTTTACTTTTGAAAAAATGTTGATGTTACTTCATACAGTGGGGTAAAAACTATTAAAACTTAAATGTTGTAAATATTAGGTCTCTTAAAGATTTCAGTTTTCCACAATTACATATTGTGCTATTTACATTATTATGGAATTTCCTGCTCAGGATTCTATCTCTTTCTCTGCCCCTCTCCTCCACTCATTCTCTCTCTTAAAAAAAAAAAAAAAAAAAAAAATGGCACCTGAGTGGTTCCATCGGTAAGTGTCCAACTCTTGATTTCTGCTCAGGTAATGATCTCAGGTTTGTGGGACTGAACTCCGTGTCAGGCTCTGCATGGACAGCATGGAGAAGCTTGAGATCCTCTCCCCTTCTCTCTCTGCCGCTCTCCCACTCATACACATGCATACTCTCTCTCAATCAGAATGAACGTTAAACAAATAATCAAAAAATAAAATTAAAATAATAAAAGTTAATTTATTAGTTAATTAATTAAATTAAAAATGGGCAGGGGGCTGGGTAGCTCAGTCAGTTAAGTGGCCAACTCTTGCTTTTACTTAAGTCATGATCCCACAGTCCTGGGATGGAACCCTACGTCAGGCTCCATGCTGAGCATGGAGCCTGCTTAGGATTCTCCCTCTACTCTTCCTCCTCCCCTCTCCCCCTACTCATTCTCTGTTTCTCTCTTTCTAAATTAATAAAAAAATATTATGGGATTTTAATTTTTCCTGCATCATAAAAATCTTAAGATTCAGATATATTGTATCACTTTTAATTACCTAAAAAACACAATAACCAAAATATGACTAGCTGAATTATTTAAAATTATAATAAAGATCTCTACTTTGCTAGTAATCAACCAAATGTGATTAGCATACTGCATACTTCATTTGCAAATTTTAATTTTAAGAATTTCTTAAAAATGTATCTTATGCATTATCTGTATTTATAATTACCTTTTATTAGTAGTGCTAAGGGTAGGGGTAGATATATAGTGTATTTCTATAGTATCTAACTTAGATATCAATTAAAATATGTCATGTTGTCTATAAAAGACCCACAAAGTAATATAAATAATCTGATTATTCTCAGAATTTTTAATTTATAAAATTACTGTATTTAAGATATTGCTTTCTATGCTTTCATCACTAGAAAACATTTAGCCCATTTGTTTGCAAACTTATGTTAAAATTTGATGATAAACTTTTGAAACCAGCCAGGCTAGCTATAGAGACCACACCAGAGGAAAGTGACAGAAGAAAATTATGAGGGAAAAAGGGAGAATGTAGCAGTGATGCACTGGTTATGGGAAAAAAAAATCAGTGTGAAATAGAGTCATACCTTGAGTGGGGGAATACTGACCGCGTCAGAGACCTGGTAGAGGAGAGGACTGGTCATTGGGGAAATAACAGTAAGAGATTTGAAATGTGTGTGACCAGAGTTACAGTAGAGTGTGTTCTTGGCTGCTCTAGTGTTACTGTTTCTTGGCTGTGTTCTGTAAAGGGAATTAGGATGTCTTTACCATAGCTATATCTTCAGCGGACTCACTTGTCCATAAATTTATGTCTATGCCCCATAAATATCCTCTCTTTAAAGCCTCACAATTTGAAAACTTTATCTCTTCCCATGAAAAAGGGTCTTGTTTATTGAACTCAACAAGTTTCCTCTAACACAGTGTCCCAATTAGAGCCTTGTAGTTTCTAGAAAGTGGCTTACTCCTAAAACTCCTTCCTACTGTAAGCCAACTATGGGGAGTTATGGCATGAAAAAGTATAAACTTGAACTATTAATCCTGAGATGTGAGCAAATGTTGAAGGAACTATCCCAATATATGACAAAATACAAGCCCAATTTAGAAATCAAATTGGTGAAGTTTGATTATAGTGAAGTGGCTTCATCTTACCAAAATTTTAGGCTATAAGGCTGCATTTTTCCAAGGCTGGTTTATAGATCTCTTTAATCAGAATTTTCTAGAATAGAAGTCTTTGGTACCACTCAAGATCTACAAAATCAAATTTCTAAAGATGAAATATAGGAATCTGGATTTAAGAAGATTCCTAGACGATTCTTCCGGATCAGAAATTTGGACAGTGTGGTAGATTCCTTTTCAAGGACCACTCAGACATTTGTCTGGCTCCAAATGTGGTCAGGGCTTGATAACTAAAAATAGGCCATGCAGAAGTTAAGGGCCCTGTTCGTAGTGGAGGGATGGAGGGTGAAAAAAATCCTAAGAAAACTCTCTTCCTAAAGTGAAAGACTATGACTGATTTTTTCCTAGAAAATTGCTACTATTTGAGAAATAATGAATCAATGCTTAAATTGAGTAGTTCCTTCTACAGTGCTCTAAGAGTAGCTGGTAACCAGATCTCTTCTGAAACAAGAGCCTCTTGTAGTCCTTTACTGGAGAGTATAATAGATGATCACTCTAGTACACCATTTGACAGCATCTCCTCTCCCACAAATAGGCCAAGAAGATGTAGGGATTTGGATACAATGCTTTATACTTCTCTATTACAATGTAACAATAAGTCATTAGCCTAGTCATGCTACAATTCTGCTCAAATATAAAGAGGATAATCTTATGAAAAATTGCATGCATTTGAAATAAAGGTGAGTATTCTCTTTTTTTCCATAATAAACACCCCTGAGGTGAAACATTAGAACTATCACAAATCTATGCTCTAAATTTCCCGAATAGTACTAACAGTCTCTATTTTATCTGCAGACATCTGTTCCAATCTCTTCTCTGTTTCTCACTAAAGCCATGATTCCAGGTATAACTGCTAGTATACAGTTCTGACACTAAGAAGGAGCCAGTGTAAATTTACTAATAGCTTAATGCCGACTCTTTTCTGTCCCTATTCCTCTATAATCATTAAGTTCATTTCAGTTTATTTCTTGAGCAGATTCTTAATTTTTTTCTTGATTTCCAACAATCTTTTTAACAAATGTGTGTCAGGTTAGATTATCGTCTGCTTAGAATTCTCCAGTGGCATCCAATCTCCTCAACATAAAACATGGTTTTAATGATGATATACATATGGTCCTACATGACCTGACCCCTGCTGTAGCTGACATTATGTCCTACTACTTGCTCTGCTTTAGCCATTCTTCAAATATTCCAGCCACACTTATCCAAAAGGACTTAACAATTGCAGTTTCTCCAGCCTGGAAGGCTCTTCCCTTAGAGGTACATGACTCAAGCTTCCCCCCCGCCCCCGCCCCTTAAATATCAGTTTCTCAGTGAAGAACATAACATTTCCTTTTTCTCTTCTTACAACTTAATAATATCCAATCAATTATGATTTGATAGGTAGAGAGAGAGAGAGAGAAAGAGAGAGAGAGAGACCTTCTATATTTTATCTCTCCTCCTCTAGAATATAATTCTATTAGGATAGGAAAATTTCCTTTTGTCAGTTTTGTTTGTTGCCTTATCTCAAGCACTCAAAGCAATGCCTGGCACATGGTGGAAATTCAAGAATTATTTGATAAATAAGTGAATGCTATAATCTTAGACTGTACAACTAAATGACTTGGAAAAAGTTATTCCTTGGGGTATAGGGAAGAAGCTAGAATAATCCCCAGTGATTTTATGATAGAAACATTTTCACTCATTCTGCAACAAAAATTCACTGAAGTTGTATTTTAAGAGCCATGTAATTGAAAGAAGAAATCACAATTATTATAAAACAATTCTGTCATGTAAGAAATGAATAAAGTGTTCTTTGAATCAAAACATACAGGCCACATGGTGACAATTATATGTGATAGATTCTCTGTGAAGTGAAAAGATGCAACACCAAGAGACTATGGTCTTTGAGATATGACCTTTGGTATGAACTACCATCTTGCTGAGTTCTTAGATACCATCGTGGAAAGACAGCTGGTTTTGTCATACCACTGATAAACAAATGTGTATGAAAACACCACAAGTATCCTAATCAAAACTGTTTGAAAATTCATTAGGCTAATTTGATAACAACATGGTATTATAACAACATGATACTTACAATGATAATTGGTCACCCTTAAATTTACTCATTTATATTACGAATTTGTACACACACACACACACACACACACATAGTGCACTACTCATGCTGCAAAATTTTAAAGTCAATCACACAACTTAATAATGGGGAAACCAATTTTAAATATAAAATATTTTATACTAAAATATATATTTGTGTACATATAATGTAAATTATAATGAGAGTCTTAATTTCCCTAAATTTCTTGATCTCTTAAGTGAAAAGACAATGCAAAAAAGCAAACTAGGATTATAAAAATAAGATATATTTTAATGAAATTACTAAAGTTAAAATTAGTTTTGACAATCCAGTACTATTTTCTGAATAATGATTTCTATTTAAAATATTTTCTTTAGTATTATAGTTATGCTGAAAAGATGATGAAAAGGTTAAAACAGGAAACATCCTAATACACAGAGCCATATAAATATGGCTGGAAAAATTCTGATATGAGATGTGAGAAACAGGGTAGTAAGTTTGAGGAAAGATTCAGATAAACAATAATTGCACTGCTGTATGTTTTAGCATTTAACCTGATTCTACTGAATTGAATTCTCTGTATTATTGGTTTTAGTTAATCAGTTAGTTGGTTTCATCAACAGACATATACCAATGGAAGAATCGTTAAGAATTTTGAGGGCTGAGAGCACTTGGGTGGCTCAGTCAGTTAGGCATCTGAATCCTGCTTCCGGCTCAGATCAAGATCTCACAATTTGGTTCATGGGATCAAGCCCCATATCGGGCTTTGTGCTGAGAGTGGAGCTCACTTGGGAATCTCTTCCTCCCCCTCCTCTTCCCCTGACCCACTTGTGCTCCTTCCCTCAAAATAAATAAATGTTTTTTTTTTTAAAGGACAAAAGTGTTTCTTATAGCAGTAAGAAAATAAATACACGTAATCAGTGCATTCATGTACCACCATACATAAATGAGATTATTTTCAAAGAGAAATTTGGTAGTTTTTTATTTGCCCTATTTTTTATGTTTATTATTTTGAGAGGGAGAGTAAAGAGGCGCAGAGAGAGAGGGAGAGAGAGAATCCCAAGCAGTCTCTATGCTTAGTGAAGAGCCCTACACAGGGCTTGATCCCACGATAGTGAGACCACGGCCTGAGCAGATACCAGGAGCTGGATGTTCAACTGGCTGAGCCATCCAGGCTCCCCTCACCCCCTTTTATCACTGAAACAGCATTTTCCAAGATTCCATTAATTGGAATCACTGGAGACACAGTGAATGGTAGGCTTTATACTTCACTCAAAATTGCATGCAGGGTTAACCAACAGTTTTACTATTGACCTCCAAAGACAAGGAATGATTCACATCTTTCTTCTCCACTTAAAACATTATTTCTACTCCTTGACTTATTTTCTTGTTGACTCTTCTCCCATAAATCTGACTAGTAACAAGATTTATTTGACATTCCCCAGTAGATCATTACTTTGTACACTAATAAACCCTTGTACTGTCAAAGATTGGTGGTGATTATTTTAGGAAGTAATCAACTTGGTTTTAGTATGTTCTGAATATACAAAACAGATGGGAGAAAATTAAATGTTACTATTTGTAAAACTTCCATTAAGGAGAAAAATCAACTAAAGCAACACAGAGAAATAAACTGCTACTCAACACATATGGTTACCTAATAACAAGTGGTGACATGTTACTATATTTATGTAAAATAATCAAAGGAATAACGTTAATTATAAATGGCCATATAACAAAAAAAGTACAAACACTAATATTTCCATATATTCCTAAAAGCAGAAAATATAGAAAAAATAGATTTATATACTTAGCACATCCAGTTCTCCATTTTAGTAAAGTATCTTGAATGTAGTAGCCTTTTCACTTTGTTTAAATGTAACACCACAGAGTGAGTTAAGTGCCCTAGACGTTCAACTTTACCTACTCTTTCAACTCTATCATTAAACAAGTGCAACACATAATTAAAGTCTTCTGAGATTGGAATCTTTCATTAAGTTTCCAATAAAAAGATTATACAAACAGATTCTCAAGTTTTATCTTTAAAATGTTAAGAATCACTTTTAAACATGCAATGAGGAGAAAGGAACTCAAATAAAGGCTGGAGGATTTTTATTTGATATTTTTATTTTTAGTGCCTTTGATTATCTACTGGCTAAATAACATTTTTTATTTATTGTAATAAAAAATAGGCTTCCTCAAATTCTGTTGGAGTTAGATGTATTTTTTAATGGAAAAAAAACCCAAATGCTCAAAATTTATTAATTTTCTCCTTTCAGATCATTAAATAACATTTTTAGTGCATAAAATAGGAATTGAGAGATTGCTTCTTTTCAGTATTTTTTTTTTGCAGTAATGTGGTATTTTTCTTATGGTTGCAGCCATAGCAAACTAACATATCCTTGTTTATAGATGAACAAGTATAAGAAATATAAAACATCTTGTCAAGTGCAGGTGTTCAGAAAATGTCTCATTTGGCCTTCCAATCCACATCTGAGATTTCAAAGATAGTATTTATTTTATTACACTGCACTGCTACCCTTCTTCAATTCCTTCTCTTATAATAAATATCACTATTACAATTTTATACTTATTGTGCAAGTCTTTATTCAATGAAAATGGCATAATATGTAAGATTCAATCCCCTCTCAACCTATATTGCCTTCTTCTTCCTCCATTCAAGGCAATAAATAAAGCTAAGTCATATGCAGTGAGATAATTACTGAGAAATTAATTTATGATTAGTTCCTAATGCTATAGGTGTATGTAACGAGTAAGATGTGATTTTCAATCTGCTTTCCTCAAGGGCCTAGTAATGTCCTTAAAAGAACTTTAATGTCTTAATAAAAGGCAAAGTTAGGTGGTAATTTGTATAAGCAGGGGGAAGGGTGTACTAGGTACTGGGAAGAGGATGAAGTTTTCGGGGACCACACACCCTCATGAGTTCCTGGGGATGACCATGTGGTGTTGCCTGATGCTTGGCTGTGCTCAAGGTGCTCTAAAAGTCAGCCCTGAGAAGATTACTGGATTTAAAGCTGGGAAAAGGCAGTAGAGAAGCCATCTTCAAGGTAGCCTGGATCAATGAGCATATCACTTGGGATTTGTGTGATAAACTAAAGGAAAGTCTCCCCTCTGGGGTTATAACTCGGATTCTAGAAAGTTTTTCACACTTCATCCAATTTTACAACTGAACATGGATTTCATCCCAGCCTGGAGAATAGTTGCATCAAGCAGTTTAACAGGGTTTTAAGAAACAAACAGATACAGTATTTATATTTTTGCACTATGGCATAATTATTGCATGATTAAGTTTTAATACTGTTGACTTATAATAGCCTTCTCACTCACACACATAATATTGCATAGTAACATTGTGGATGGAGAAAAAAGTAGAGGTAAGTGGAGTAAAATGTGATTTCTTTAGATCACTTTCTTTTTGTCCTCTGCAGAAAGTGAGACAGATGCTTCTGTCCCAGGGACAACTCGAGCAAATTGGGCCATGGGTCACAGCAGAGAAGGACACAAATGAGGATACAGAAAGATGAGATACAACTTCTGATGAGATTATACAGAAGTGATTTAAAAGAATATTTGTTTCCTACTTTTAGTGCAGAAGACAGAATATGGATTCATCAAAGTGTGTGTGTGTCAGGGAGAGGAAATGTCAGAAAGGACAATATTTACTTGAGAGATGTACAGATGAGTCTTAATATTATTAAAATGCTTTTAACCAGTATACTTGATTGTCTCTCCATGACAGATAATGACGTATTCTATATATTTATGCTTAGACTCTCCAAAAATAAAAAAAAAAATAAAAAAACAATAAACAAGAGAAGTTTCAGGCTTTCACTGGACAATAAAATCATGCCATAGTCTTGGATATCAAAAGGAGTCATGTTGAGCTTTTCAGATCAGGCTTAATACATCTTTTTTTTTTCTATTGTAGCACTTTGGAGAATGTAGACTTGTCCATTAAAATATTCAGACTGATACCTGAATGTACAATGTAATTCATTGTGCCATTCCATTAGCCCACAATTTACTGAATTAGAGCCATGTAACATTTAGCTAATTAAGAAAGAAGAATAATTTAAATAATTGATGTGAATAGATGTAATTTAATTATAACATTCAAAAATCACTTTGGTACTCCTACAAATCTACCCAAGTTTTACTTTTATAATATCAAAAATGCATTAATTATTATATAAATCTGAATAAGTCTATATTGATCCATTAGTCAAATGCCCTCATCTTAAAGTAGCAGAAATTGAAACATAATACTAAATAATGAGGTTATTTTCAATCAATATTATGATTTTTCCTTTGGTAAAATACCATATTTCATCTGTTTTAATTAAGAAGATTATTGAACATTGGAAACAGATTGAATCCTATTTGCAAGTTAGATATTATAAATTAGACAGATGTTTAATCAAACCTAGCGAAGGATCTGATACCTACATTATATTTACACTTAATTTTTTTAATGGGGAAGAGATTTCTGAACCACATTCAACAAAACTCTTTCCATAGTGATAAGAAGAGAGGTGGAGGAAAGGTGAGGAGACTGGACCAGAGAAGCTGTGGGCCCTCCATCCACACTCTACAAAAACATAATGAATACATAAATTTTTAAATAAACATATTTTACAAACTGATAATTAATTTCTTATAACCACAGTCAGTTTGAATTTTCAGTTTTTGAACCTCTCGTTTCACTCTGTTTTCTCTGATGAATATTCTTCTCTATATTTTCTTACAGTTTTTAGTAGCTGGGAGATTTCACATTGTTTAAATTTGAACAGTTCTTAGTTCTTTTTAACTCTTTTTTAAATTTCATAAACACCTGTGTTCTCTCAACTTTTAAATTTTTCTTATAATCTTTACCATCTGATATTAATAAGATATATTGCTTGCCATCCTCCGAAGGAAGTCATTCTCTTTGCTGCTTTGGTGTTTAGCTGTGTGCTCTGCCCTTTCCTTAGAATTTCTTTCCACTTCTCTAGTTAACACAAAAGTCACTTCCTCCATCATAATTTTCCCATTGCCTTCAAGTAAGTGTATCTGCTGTCTCATTGAGTATTCCTAATTTCTTTGCTCTCAGCTTTACTATCTCTCACAGGAACATGTCTGGCACAAAAATACATAAAATACATTGATTATAATATATCAACATCTGATTGTTATCACAAATTAAGAAACTGTATGTTGTCACTGTAAACTATTTTTTGACTGTGTCTTTTCTGTGCTGAAGCTACAATAAGAGCAGACGAAATAGAAATTTAGTATATCAAATAAATACATAACTAAAAGTAGTAGGTATTAAAAGAAAATATATAAGGGTTTCCACATGCATTGCTCTACAAAACAAATGTAGCTAAAGACTACAATGAATTAATTGTTGCAGATGCTATATTATGTCAAAAATATCTCCTTTTTATAACCTGAATATTCTTTTCCCAGCTTCCAGAAGTGTGACTGTTGACAGTTCACAGGAGACTGCCTCTTAGGAATTATTGTCTGCAAAGCAGAGCTGCCTCACCTAAGTTTACACACCATTGCTGTGTGTGGATTTGTCAATGACTGGACAATACTGGAAATGTGAGGGAACAACACCCCCTACCTCAATCCTGGACAATTCTTAGAGTTCATGCCAGCTCTATGTTTCCCCCTACGGCACCACCTGAGGCCTCTGTTGCGACCATATCCCAGTTTTACTGATTTCTATACTGCCTTGTTTCCTTCACTCCCTTGTAGGTAATGGCCCCAACAACACTCCTCAGTAAATTCCCTGAACTCAAATCATCATCTCAGAAGCTATTTCCCTGGAAACCAGACTTTACCAAACCAAAGCACCTTATGAAAGAATGTGTCAGTTTTGAAAACCTGCTGAAGCCAGAATGCCAATACCTCCTCAGGATGGTACTATTCAAGAAGGGCCTTTGAGATTGCACTCCCATTTTCTTCTCCCCACCTCCTCCTATAGCATCCTGTAATTAGCAAAGCTAGGGGAAAAGGTACAACTTCCAGATGGAAATTTGAGAAGAAAAGAGAAGAATAGAACAGAAGAAAAGAAAAAAAGAACAGAGAAGAAAAGGAGAAGAGAAGGAAAGAAAAGGAAAGAAAAAGAAAGATTTATTCTTTCTTTATTTCAAGAAACAGGCTCCATAACAAAGAACATGAATTTGAGAATATTGTTTTTACTTTCCTAAACACGAGCCTATACATACATACATACATACATACATACATACATACATACATTTATTTATTTTTTAACTTTTTTATGGGTTTAAGATAATAGAACCAGATGTGAATCATCAATTTAGGAAAGATTAACAAAACAAATTTTAGGCTCTGAAATATGTTTTATTGTTTCTTCAATTTTCTCCTATTAAAAAGGCAATTACTAGTTGTGGATATAAACACTGAGGAAAAGAGTCATGAGTATTTTTGTGTTAATGCAAGTCATATTCTGATACTTGAGCAAAATAGGAGGTTTGACAACAGCTTATTTTAAAACAAATAAATGAAAAACCCATAGTTAGCATCATCTTCTAGGGGGAAAAGCTAAGAGCTTTTCCTCAATAGTCAGGAACAATACAGAGATGTCTACTGTCACTACTGTTATTTAACATAATACTGGGAGTCCTAGCCTCAGTCTTCAGACAACAAAAAAGAAATAAATGGGATCCAAATTGGTAAGGATAAAGTAAAACTTTCACTATTTAGAGATGACATGATACTCTATAGAAAACCCAAAAGATTCCACCAAAAAAACCCTGCTACAACTGAGAAACAAATGCAGTAAAGTCATAGTATAAAAAATCAACATACAGAAATCTGTCACATTTCTATACACCAATAATGAAGCAGCAGAAAGAAAAATCAAGGAATCAATCCCATTTACAACTGCACTGAAAACCATAAGATACCTAGGAATAAACCTAACCAAAGAGGTGAAAGACCTGTACTCCATACCCATTGGGGATACCCATATCCCAATGTTTATAGCAGCATTATCTACTATAGCCAAATTATGGAAACAGCCCTAGTGTCCATTAACTGATGAACAGATAAGAAGTGGTATACGTATACACACACACACACACACACACACACACACACGGAACATTACTTGGCAATCAAAAAGAATGAAATCTTGCCATTTGTTACGACATGGATGGAGGTAGAGAGTTTTATGCTAAGTGAAATAAGTCAGGCAGAGAAAGACAAATACCATATGATTTCACTCATAAGTGGAATTTAAAAAGCAAAACAAAAGACAAAGGGGAAAAAGGGAGAGGGAGGCAAACTAAAATGAGACTCTTAACTATAGGAAACAAACTGATGGTCATCAGAGGGAATGCAGGTGGGGGCACAGGTAAAATAGGTGATGCAGATTAAGGAGTGCACTTGCTGTGATGAGCACCGGGTGTTGTATGTAAGTGTATGGTACACTTGAAACTAATATTATACTGTATGTTAACTAACTGGAATTTAAATAAAAACTTAAAAACTAAAATAAACCAAATACATGAGAATGATCTCAAAAATCCCCATTATCTATATGCTTTATCAGGAAAATGTTTTTATTTTCCATGAAAACAACCCTGCTTCACTTACCAATAACTTCACTCTTAATTGTACAAGAAAAAATATCATAGACAACAAAGCAAACAGAAGGAAAAGGCTTATTTGTAATTTACACTCTCAGAACCAATCCTCCTTCCCTACTTGCTCTTGATGTCTATATCTAATAACATGAATGTCTGGCAGAAAAGACAACCCCAGATGGATAACATATATATGTGTGTGTGTGTGTGTGTGTGTGTGTGTGTGTGTGTGTGTGTGTATTAATTATATATATATACACACACATATATATATATATACCTATATATATATATATATACTCGCGCACACACACATATATATATACACACATATATATAATTACACACACACACACACACACACACACACACACACACACATATATGGTTTCCTCAGGTCAAAGATAAAATTAAACTGCCTAATATTTTATTTATGGTACATGATAGCTAAAATTGCTAAATAACTCTATCAACTATTCCACAAATCTGTTTTTAATCTGTTATTTTGGCTTTATAAGAAGAAAGTTGTAAAGTTAAGGAAGATAAATGTTGCAGGTGTTTAATCAACAGTGCAGTCCCTTTTGTAATGTGTGCTTTGGCTCTCCTTCTCATCATATATCTTCATGAAAGGTGGCATTAGTTGGAAACTTTCTGTTGATGATCTCAGATCATTACTGAAGACGAGGATATAACCTAAGTGTTTTCTCAGGACACTTCCCAGCTCTGGTATACACATCCCTTCCACCTCATCAGTTCTACCCAGTCTGAATTTCTTGACCTT
The DNA here is from genome assembly GCF_028018385.1 of Neofelis nebulosa. Lineage (NCBI taxonomy): Eukaryota > Metazoa > Chordata > Mammalia > Carnivora > Felidae > Neofelis > Neofelis nebulosa. Next base: position 32,313,993 of record NC_080785.1, read on the forward strand.
TTGAGGCAAGATGCCAACTCCATCTGTTCATTCAGGCATCTCAGAAATGAGAGTAAAATTTGTTTAAGGATGAATTTTTCTATTAAAGATGAGTTTTCAGTTGCTGATGATCATTACTAGTGCAAAGTATCCAACCGTGTCTGTGTTCCGAATGTGTGTGTTCAGATGTTGAAAAGATAGAAAATGAAATATATGGCTTTTTAAAGCAATATAATTTACATTAATTAATTTGACATATGGTCTCAGGGTCCAGCCAAAGCCAGGGTTTCAACGAAAAGTACAATTTTGCCCTAATGCCAAGGAAGGAAATGAGAAAAATCTATCACTGAGTATCTTACCAATTAAAAAAAAAGTGTAACTATATCTCAGTAAGAAATATGCTTCATATGTTTTATAACTTTCTAGCTTTTCAAAATATAATCATATACTTTCATTTAAAGCAGGTTTTAATGAAACATTTTGCCTTAAAAAAGTATGTCTACAGAGGCGTCTGGTGGCTTAGTTGGTTATGTCAGACTGTTAATTTCAGCTCAGGTCATGATCTCAGGGTGGTGAAACTGAGCTGCGTGCTCTGCACTGGGCTGAGCACGAAGACTGTTTAAGTTTCTCTCTCTCCTTTTCCCTCTGCCCCTGCACAGCTCATGTGCTGGCTCACGCTCTCTCTCTAAAAAAATAAAAATAAAAATAAATAAGTCTGTAATATCAAAAAACCCACTTACTCATTAATATTAACATCTACATCAGGGATAACTGACTCCTGAGGCAATTTAAAAGGGTGTGCATGTGTGCTCACACACACTTGTGTGAACACAGACACGGTTGGATACTTTGCACTAGTAATGATCATCAGCAACTGAAAACTCATCCTTAATAGACACTTGCCCTTCAGGCTCTTTTACAAAACTAAAGTTTCAAAACTATATTAAATGCATTGGTACAGAGGAATGACAAAATTAAATTAGAAATGCTAAGTAAAAGGCTCTAAAAACAATAGCGCCACACCTGCATTACTCCCAAAATAAAAATGAGAGTCAGATGGAAAATTACTGGTATTAGGGTTACATAGCAGCAGTCATGCTACTGACATGAACAGGTTCACTCTGAGTATTTAAATTTCAATACTCTAATAGGTCAAATGAGAAGTCTCAAAATATTAAATAAAATCATAACAATGAGATTAGATGTTACATATTATTTTCTATAGTTTTGAAAATATGTTGAGTTGTTAAAAAAGAAGGAAACAAAGTCAACCAGGCTGGTTCAGAAGCAGTTCTTGCAATGATACAGTCTAGTATGATCTAATTATTTTATAATCATATTTTCTGCTCTAATGATTATATACCTAAACATAGTAGTAGAAGTCTACTACTTTTTGTTGTTGTTGCTGTTGTTTTAATTTCTTCCTTTCTTTATGGAGCTTGAACAACTATAAAATGCCAAGCCAATAAAACTGTCACCTGAAATATGAAAATATCACCTGAAATATGAAAATATAGCCATATATAATAGTAAAAAGGAAATTTTATTAATCCAAATTATTCACCAACTCTTAAGTATTCTTAATTCAATTACATAGCAGTTATGCTAGAAATCAAGTATGTTTTCCTATTGTAAAGTTCATAAATATATTTATACCTCTGCATCTATGTGTCCAAAGACATGACGGTAGGGTGCCATAGTTTCATGCATTCTTCTACTTTGCCCTCCCTAAATACTTAGGTAAGCTAAAGTGAAGTCATTCAATATTTTCACATGCATTAAGCTGTGAAAGGAAGGATGGGGCAAAATATACTTTAACATCCTTTTGAGTCAGAAATTGAATGATGTGAGATTATAGAACATGATGTTAGAAGTTTATTTATTTGAATTTGATGTTAGAATGAGAGAATTATTCTCATTCAGCCAACAGTCGCATGGTCAAGTTTACCTTGCATATAGCATGTGCAACTTGCAGATGATCTGCTAGAATCCTTTGGTTCCCAAATAAATGTGATGTAGCATTTCAGATGCACCTCATTAGTCATCAGTCCTTTGTTATTTTCTTTTATTTTATAGACTTATCTCCAAACTCCAAGTTTATTTCTATTTTTTCCTTAGCAAGTAAACAAAGTTAAAAATGATTATAAAAATCATTTTAAATCTGGCATTTCTCCAAAGTTAAAGAGTAAAACAATCTTTGCCCTCCTCCCTCGGAAGAAAAACTTTCCATCTCAACAAAATAAAAATCTTCCACAGATTAAGATTTTCTTGCCAGTATTAAAAAATTTACCGTTGGTAGAGATCTACCATAACAAAATCTTAGGTTAGATTACACTTGAATTTAAAAACAACAACAACAATGTAATTGCTGTGAATACAAGTAACATAGGCCAGTCTGACAACAGAGTGACAGAATTCTAAAATATGTCACACTTATATTTGAGTCTAATTTAATTTTTCCTCTACCAGCAGGGTATCCTGAAACAGATGCTTTTAAGAATGTCATACAAATCTGCTCTGTTTATCTCACATTGCTTTGCTTTCTTCTTTTCTTTTTTTTTTTTTTTTTATTGATTCTCTCAACCTAGCAGGAGTCTTATGATTCCTGACTGGTTCAGTAACTCCATGACTCATCACATAAGTTACTCTGTAAAATTGTGTGTGCAGTCAATCTATACCCTATCTAGATGTTTCACATATTAGGGCTGAAAAATGAACACCATCACAGAAATAAATTTAGGAATTAAAACAGAAATTAAAACCCTTTAAACAAAACTGTATTTTAAGAAATAAGCTTAGGTGAGCTAAAATAATTAACAACATTTCCAGGTACATTTCCTACATAAAAAAAATGGTAAGTTTAAGTCAAATGTTAGTTTAAGTTCTTTGAGTCAGAAATTTGAATCAATGGGTCATTTCACTTAAATGCCAGAATTAGAGAAATATCCTAATTTAAAAACAAATTCATAATTATTAATTTTCTAAAATTTTATTTTTCTAGTATTTTTATTATTTATCTTTATGTTTATAAATATTTTTTAATTTTTTACAGAATATTTAGCCAGGTTACATCAAGGCAGTCAAAGCAGTAGAAAAGGGAAAAGAACAAGAAATTGTCATAGAACAAAGAAGACTGGGACACTGGGCAACTAAACAGATGTGTTATCCCGGACTGGATCCTGGAAAAGAAAGAGGACAGTAATAGAAAGTGGTTAAAATCCAAATAAACCCAGGAGTAGTTAATAATAACACAGTTTTCTTAGTTTTGATTACTATGCCATGATAATGTTAGTTGGTAATAAAAGCAGAAACCAGATGAAAGGTATACAGAAACTTTCTGTACTGTTTTTGCAAACTTTTCTAGAAATCTGAATAAATTCCAAATAAAAAGTTTACTTAAAACAAAATAAAACAACAGTATTTTGGGGCATAATACTGCAAACACATATTTTCAGTGGAAGTTCTCTCAAGCACATGTTGGTTAGTTTTTTATTTTGATTAAATTGTTTAACCCCTGTCAAAATATACTCGCTTAAGCCTACAACATGGAAAAACTCATAACTAAGATGTGTCTTTTTTCTTCCACCTGTTAAGTTTGAAAACTCAGTTTTGTTCTGTTTGTCATCCAAACTTTATAATTTTATGTTTTTAATGTGCATAATCTAAATAATTACTGTATAGCTGCTGAGTTTGAAAAGCTATTGTTCTGCAAACTGAGTTGAATATTTTATAAAGACAGAAACTACATGAATTGCCTAAACTCTGTTGGTAACTTAGTAGTGATACTACTTTATCCAGAGAGAAAAAATCATAACCTAGATATACCTAATTACTACACAGTTTCTTTAAGTTCCTGTTACCATTTAAAGAAATGAAAAGGAAAGACTATAGATGTCATATTATGCAGCAAATACAATGATTAAGCAGAGAATTCATATCTGGGCTTAGTAAGGTCAAATCCTGTGTTTGTTATTTCCTAGCTTAAGTGATCTTAAAATAGTCACCAAATATTTTGTATGCCTCAGTGTCTTCACCATTAAAATGATAAAACCTGGAGTTCTTGTGAAAATTCGATGTGTTAATATACGTATAATAAACTAGCACCGGAGAAAATAATAAGGTCCATATAACCTTTAGATATAGTCTATTCAAAAACATATAGAATAACTAACAAATGGACCCATCCTCAAGGAAACATCCTCCATTTTGAACTAACTGGCCAAGTACAGTTCTGAATACAAAAAATAAAAGGGCAATCTGGTGATAAGCAGCTAGAGAAACCATGACAATTTTAATGAGTACCAATGTGGAAAAAATATACCACCCAGGGATCTTTCTATTCCATTAACCTTGCAAATGTTAGAATTGTTCTCAAATCTTAAAATAGTATCAAAAATAAATAAGGCTTAAAATTTTAAATATATAAAACTGGTAACCATAAAACTCTCCACAATAGGCTGCAACTAAAATAGGTCGTTCAGTATTAGAGTTAGGTGAATAAATTTGATGATTTGAAGATGGAGTAAGTTTTTCTCGAGTCTGGGGCCATAGATTACGGGCCAGGTACATAATCAGGGCTCTCAGACTCACTGCATATTGCTCTCACTTGGTCAGCATAGTGCGAATGGAACTAAATAAAATGCTTCCTATACTACTAGGAAAGGAAGTAAAATACATGTTTTATTGACATTGGTCAGATTTTTCATCTTCACACAAGAAATCATCCGACAAGTATAAAATCTGCAATGCTTTTAAATCATTCCCTCATCAATTGGAAATATTTTCAATGTAATGCATTCCTGAAAGTACATCAAATCATTGAGTGGGCAACAAAAAGAATAATATTTTCTCAAAGAAAAATGTGCTCTTACTTATCTCTTCTCAACATACTTCATGTAAATGTATGTTAAAGGGACTTGTATTAAGTGTTTTATAATTGTTCTTTGAACTCAAATGGCTGCTAACACATCTGATAAAGTTTATACTATAAGTACTTGGAGACTTGCATAAGCAAACGTCAGACACAAATATAAAACACACACAGGTATTCACATATACACCTACAACAAACATGAGCTACATTTTAAATTGTAGCATTTTGCCCCAAGTTGTGTAATAATGGAATATACACTGTAAAACATCATCTGATGCTCAATGTATACACAACCATTTTAGAAGACTGCGTGGAAAGGAGAGACTTGAAGAATATGCATTAGGATGAATCCTGGAATTTAAAGTGGCAGAAGATGAGGACTGAAAACAGGGCTAAAAACAGTATGTAATGATACACATAGGCCAGGAAAAAAGGAGTTATATGATGTTAGGAAGATTTAAAATTATGAGAGAATGTTCTACTTACTTAAAACTCCATTAGGGGCAATTAAGTAAATAGACAAAGGATGATGAAACTCAGCTTCTCATTGCTAGAGCGCAATTTTATGAATAAACAAGGGGAGGAGGATAGAATGATTCATGTATCAATAGATTATATTTTGAGACATTAGTAAGAACTCATGTTTAGCTTAATATAGGTAGTTAACATACAAAAATATATATATAAATATGTAAATATGTAAGTTTGCATGCTCAAATATATCATTACTCTGCCAGGTAGGAGGGCCTAAGTGTCAGTGAGCATATCTAGTACCAGATCTTAGTTTTTAATATCATTGATTCTCTAAATAAAGCAAGCCAAGGCTATTGGAGAAAGACTGGTTCTAGGACTTGGAGAAGAAATATACAGGCTGTATTAGAACATCTTTCTGTAATAGAAAGTAAAGAAGTGCTAAAATAAATGAAATGCAAAACCCTGGAATAAAAACATAACAAGTAAAAACTAAGGAAATCTGAATAAACTATAGACTTCAGTTAATAACAACATTGTCAGTCAGTATTGGTTAATTAATTGTAACAAGTATACCATCCTAATGTAAAATGTTAATAATTTGAGAAACTATATTAGTGTAGATGGGAACTTTCTACATGGAAAATACCTTCTTAATGCACATATGTGAATATGCTCTAAAAGTAAATATGCTCTAAAAGTAACATCTATTATAAAACAACACTTATTATACAAAGGAACTGCCTTTTCTAGGGTAGGCCTTTAATTTCTTTGCTTCCAGGTTTAAGTTGAATAAATTAGAAAACTTGATGGTAAAAGTCCCCCAATAATAAATACATACATAATAACAACAATAGAAATAGAGGGTTGAATTTAAATTATAAGCACTGATGATAAATCCAAATTATTGTGAAAGGCTCTACCTTAAAAACTACATATATATGTAACCAGTAGCATTATAGATCGTCTGAAATTTGTATTTTGTATTTTGAATCCTGTATCTGTATATTTGGGAAAATATTAAATAATCACTCTAACATCAAATATACTGCAGTGATATATGCACAAAGGTGGAGAAAATAGTAAAAGTGTGGTATTATGATCTGTAGGAACACCTATCCATTACCTAACTATTAATTTCAATTATGACATCACACTACATTAGGGTAATTAATTCATGGGGAAAAGTTACCTTCAGTCTGAATCTGAAAGAACTACCTGGCACGTGACATGAAAGAGACAAGGGTAACTGGCTTCCAAAGGGAGGTGAACAAATGCAATTCATTCCATTATTCATGTTTTTTGTGTTATTGCAAAAGATTTAATTTCTCTCATCAAAAGTGTATTCTTCATTCTATGGTTATTTAATATCTACTTTTTCCTAGGGACTCTGTTCTTAAAATCTGAGTGGTCATACAATATAACTAGCATTTTTCAGCCTCCCTCTCCTTCCAGAAGATGAGGAAATTTTCCAGGTTGTCTTTGTTGCCTGATCATAGAGAATAAAGATTGTTAGCTAATTACCAATTTGTCCTCTGAAAAATCTCAGTCAAAACAAAAACAAAAATCAAGTCCATAGGGCCACAGGGCCATAGAAATGCTGGTTTATAGAAAAAGAGAGAGAAAAAAATGCTATCTCCATAATTTAAACTCTTTATTCCCCACATCCACTGTCCTCTTATTAGTCTGCCTAGTCATTTTTGCTTTGGTCCATTTATTCATAGAATATTAATCCCATAATTAATACCAAAAGGAAAAGGTAATTTACATAAGAAGAGCTATTTTATATCAAATATTTACTGGAATCTACTATGCCTTTTTTTAAATTTGAGTATATAGTTGATACAATGTTACATTTGCAAAATCTGACCTATAAATACAGAGCACTGATGATTGCCAGAGGAGAGGGAGGTGGGGAGACGGGCAAATAGGTAAAGGGAGTGGGAGATGTAGTTATGGAAAGAATAAGTCACGGTAATAAAAGGAAGAGCATAAGGAATATAGTCAATGATACTGTAATAATGCTGTATGGTGACAGATGGTAGCTACCCTGGTGATGAGCACGGCATAATGTATAAACTTGTCAAATTACTATGTTGTACACCTAGTCACTTAACTTGAATGAACCTTCAAATCCCAGGGAAGAGTTTGTTAGCTGAAGTTTATCTAAGTAAGTCAGGGTTGTAAATGACAGAATTAGTCTCTAAGAGTCTCTACAAATAGTAGACCTCTTCCTCTGCCACTCTTAACATAGAAAGAAGCTAAACATATTCACAGCCTGACCAACTGAACAAAGTAGTCTTCTGACAAGGGGTCAAAGGCTTTACTTCTCAAATTTTCCTTTCTTTTTTTTTCTTTTTCTGTTTCTGTTTCTTTTTCTCTTCTTTCTGATAATATTGGCTGCAGCTGAAGGCTGGTATTTAAACCACTGTGAGCACAGAAGCAGACAAATAGATATCGTGATAGGTGACCTTTAGTAGAAGAACAGAAAACAGCAGGAAGCACCCATTTATTAGCAATCTCTCATCTAGCATTTTTCAGCCATTGCTGGGCAGATCACTGTCCTCGAGATGTGCCTATATCACAAACATAATATAGGATACAATAAGGTCTCCATTTCATGTTTCCTTTCTTATTCCCCATCCGACCTTGATTAGATGTTTCTTCACTCAAGACCATAGCAACATGAGTCTGTACCTGTCAGATTCTTCTCATCCCTCTCCATCATCTCAGAAATCTGTAAGAAACTGAGAGCTTCCCTTGTTTACCAAAGAGACTTGTGAACAATGTGCATGACATGATGACTTGATTAAGCTGAAACAGGACAGTCTGTAGATATATCAAAATTTATAAAAACATATCAACACTATCTCAAATCAATTTAAAGCCTGTCTGTAATCCCCATGTAAAATATTAATAGTCTTTTGATAATTTAATCAAATGTTTTGAAAATAGATGTTGAGGGGGAATATTTTAAAATTTTTTCAGTATGGCTAAATGAAAATGGTATCTTTTATAATTATTATTATTATTTTTTATTTTTAAATTTTTTTAATGTTTATTTATTTTTGAGACAGAAAGAGACAGAGCATGAATAGGGGAGGGTCAGAGAGAGAGGGAGACACAGAATCGGAAGCAGGCTCCAGGCTCTGAGCTGTCAGCACAGAGCCTGGCACGGGGTTAGAACTCAGGAACCGCAAGATCATGACCTGAGCCAAAGTCGGACGCTTAACCGACTGAGCCACCCAGGTGCCCCCGTATCATCTTTTTAAATGAAATCAAATGTAAAAGAGAGAATGGGCATTAATTCATCTAATAAATGTGTGCATCATTAAAATAAGCTACGTACAGAAAAACTGATCAACTTAAGAGTGACATGTGAAAGCTAGCAAAAATAGAAAACACATCATTTTTATTTGCATTTAGACCACTTACAAATTCAGTATGCTATATAGCAAGACATAATTAAATGAATGTCAAAAGATATTATTTTAAACCATCAGAATATGTTCTTAGACTAGAGAGCATTAGGCTTTAAGTCAATATTAAAAAACAAACATGATGAGAAAAACTCCCAACTACTTGGAAATAGAAAAATGCATTGACAATAAGAAATAATAGTAAAAATTGGAGAAATATATATCCTGATGATAATGAAATTCTGCATATAAATATTTCTGGGCACAACAAAAGGAAAAGCTGTGCCTAGGGATAAATGTACATATTAACGGATATACTGGAAAGAAGAAAGAGAAAAATCAATGATCTAAGCTCCTAGCTAAATATACTAGAAGGAAGAGCAGATCAATCCCAGAAAGAAAAAAAGAAAGAGGAAAATAAGGGATATAGACAAGAGTAGAAGATAAAGAGAAAACAAACATTAAAATATAATAAATTGACAGTATAAACATGTTCTTTCTTTGAAAATTTTACAAATTTTGATAGAACTCTAGCAAGACAGATCAAGTAAAAGATACAAAACATACATCAATCCCAACAATGAACGAAGAGAACTAAAGAGCCTACAAGCATGAATATAACAACAGCACATTACAAAACATTAAAAAAATATATTTTCTTCAAAGAATTGACAAAGTAGTTGGAAGAGGCAAATTCACTGAAAATCATAACAGAATAGCCCTGTACCTATTAAAGAAATTGAATCTCTTTTATAAACTCAGAAAGAATTATCTAGTCTCAACTGATTTGTTTTATCATTGTCTGTAATATAAACAGTCCTTGAGAATTCAAATAAACATTCTGGCAAATAAGTCATAGTACAAAATATTCAAAGATGCAGGAAACCAAATGGTGAACAGATGGAAAGGAAGGAAACCAGAGGAACTGGTCAGTGAGGCCATGGCATCATTTGAATAATGATAAGGCAGAAAGAAAGCCTAGCAATACCACATGTGTGGCCAGTTTGTTCTGGCTTTCGAGATATGGGAATAGAATGTGAGTAAGGAGGGCAATTAATTACCTATGGGTAAAGGAGTTCAGCAACTCTTTGATATTACTCAATGTAAATTAACAAGACATAGATACAAATCTCAGGGACTAAGACATCTGTCCAATAGGATATCCAGCAGTTGTTCAGTCAGGGAGTCCATTAGTACTGTTTTCTAATTAATACATTCTTAGAAGTTATGTCTGATCTCTTTTTAAAAATTTTTTTATGCTTATTTATTTTTGAGAGAGAGAGAGAGAGAGAGAGAGAGAGAGAGAGAGAGAGAGAGAGAGAAAGAATGACAGCATGAGTGGGGGAGGGACACAGAGAGGGAGACACAGAATCCAAAGCAGGCTCCAGGCTCTGAACTGTCAGCACAGAGCCCAATCCCAGAGCTCAGAGTCATGAACTGTGAGATCATGACCTTAGCTGAAGTCAGACCCTTAACCAACTGAGCCACTCAGGCACCCCATGATCTCTTGATCTCTTGAAAAATGTACTTGATATTTTTTTTAGGTTCTTATTTAACATATTTGAGAAATAATGATCTTAGACTGTTGAGATCTGGGAACTCTAGTATTTTTGCACTAACTCCTAATATTACTTCATCTATTACGGAAAAAAAAATTAAAATCTACAGATATCTGCTGCATAAAACAATGGTAATTAACATTCCCACTGAATCAGAAATGACCAAAGAACATGATTTGTTAGTAACAGATGTGCCCTATGCTTTCTTTAAATACCTGATAATTATACTTTATTAAAAATATATTCTCAATTTTCTGAATATTTTACTTATGATTAATTAGTTATAATAACCTGCCAGTTTGCATGTGGAATGTACATGACCCTTAAGACTTTATTTCATAAGAGATACTAATTAGAGTTGTTTGCTAAGTATTGTATGCAGGCAGCAGAAAGCTGAATCAAGGATATCAAATCACTTCTACATAATGGAACAAATAATTTAATTTTAAAAATAAACAGATTATCAATTATATATGTATATAAGTATTATATATATCATATATATATATGTACATACACACATAAACATGTAAACATACACCTGTATATGCATGTGTGTGTATCTATTACTAGCTCTTCCTTGTACTCTCAAAGTTCTCCTGATATTTTCTTATATATCCATGCTTATCAAATTCTTTCTTCCTGTTACTGATATGGATCTGAGTCCTTATTTTTACATTTGGGATTCTCTCAACACCTATTTGGTTAATGGTTAAAAATGTGCTTTGAAGCAACAAGTTTTGACCAATAGTATTTTTAAAGAAATATATGTCAATATGCTCTATAAGTGGCAGCTGATAATTATCTATCACTTTTGGAACTGCTGTTCTTTCTTGTTTCTTTGAACTCTGAACTTCTAGCTCTTCTGTTCTATGGTATTTGCACTTTCCCTGTCAATGATCTATTTCTTTACTCCGAGACAAGAGGACATTTGTCAAGGAAAGGATGTAGCTCAGAGTATTCAAAAGGTTACATTTGCTTAAGGGTTTCAATGTGCCAAGTCCTGCTGTTAGGGCTTCATAAACATTGGCTCATTTAATCCTCAAAACAATACAATGATTAGCTATCATTATTATTCTCATTTTACCCATTAATAAATTGAGACATAGAAACATATGTGAGGCAGAGCCTGGCTGTGTACACAGCACCCTTCCTCAGTAGCCCACACTCCAGGGCTAAAAGTGCTATGCATCTTTGAAATAAGTCTATCAGAGAAAGACAAATACCATATGATTTCACTCATGTGTGGAATTTAAGTAACAAAACAGATGAACGTGGGCTGGGGTGGGGGAAGGAAGCAAACCAGGAAACAGACTCTTTTTTAACTACAGAAAACAAGCTGAGGGTTGCTGGAGGGGAGATGGGTGGGGGGATGGGTTAAATGAGTGATGAGTATTAAGGAGGGCATTGGTATTGACAACTGGGTGTTGTATGTAAAGGATGAACCACTAAATTCTACACCTGAAACTAGTATTACACTGTATGTTAAGTAACTGGAATTTAAATTAAAACCTGAAAGAAAAAGTGCTGTGCATCTTCAAGTAACGTTCTGATTAGGGTTTCTTAAACACATTCATTTTGACATATCTTTGGTTTCCTGGTCTCTGGGAATTTTTACACTGCAAAATTCCTTCTTATTTTTTTTGGCATAAAATCAAACAAAAACCCCACAAAAATTATCCTCTCTACCCCATGTTTCATTACTTCATAACGATTCTATCAGTTAACAGTATGTAATCATTTACGCTTCCCATTTCTCAACTAGCATACAAACTTTAAACTTTTAAAAACTCAGTCCATCCTACACCATTGTTAAAAAACAAACAAACAAAACAAAAAACAAACAAACAAAAACCTGTGTGCCTTCATACTGTCCTTAGGATAAGTCCAGACTTTCCAGAAAGAATACTTCCAATGTCCTTCCAAAAACAGTATAATTAACAAAAAATATTTTTAGGTAAACCACTTTTTATGACAGCACCTTTTAACATAAAAATGACTTAAGTAAAAATAAAATTTGTCTAGGAACTTTATTTCTTGTTTTCTTATAAGACAAAATGATACAAATCAGGGAGCTTTTGTAACTATTTGGTTAGCATCCACTCAGGTTCAGTTCCATTTGGTTCTTTGTAGAAAAATGTATCATTTATTTTAAAACATGAAGGAAGGATACACCAAAAAAAGAAAAATAAACATTTCCCCACTAACATATTTCTCTACTGTTAGGGGGAAAAACATTCTAAACAATTACCAGTGGAACCTGTTTAAATACCTGGGGTCCAAACTGATGAGGTTTTTGGGGTGATGTTGGGGTTTGTGGGGTCTGGAGCTGACGGCCAAGAAAGAATTCTTGAAGATGTCTTTGGTGCAAAAAGGTGGTTTTTATTAAAGCACAGGAACAGGACCTGTCAGCAGAAAGAGCTGCCCAGGGACCAAGAGGAGAGACTATTTATATACTTGGGAGTTGGAGAAGGTCAAGTCCAATGGAAGTTTCCAATGAGATTTTCATATGCTAAAGAAGACTCCCAGGATATTGTAGGCTTAGTTGTTTCTCCCTCTAGCAAAGCATTAGCATGAAGACAGCAGGGAGTTCCTGGAGAAACTTTTTACTTGGCCAGCCTCAAGTATCTGTCAATGGGCTGCAGGTTATAAGGAAATTTAGTTCTACCTGCCATTTCCTTCTGCCTTTGTTTCCCACATCACTATGGAGAGTTGATGTTGGGTCTCCAGGAAAGGAAGTCTATAGGTTTCTGGAGATTAGGCTATTGATAAGATTGCCTTTTTCTTGTGATTTACTAAGGTATTTATAAATAAATGGAGACTCAGGTCCTGCAGGACTCTGATCTCTATCAGTTAACCCTTTGTTTTTCCCCTTTCCTTTGTTCTTGGGCAGCCAGAAGTGCCCAAGGAATAGCATACATATCCCACCTGGGGGTAGGGGGAGGGTATTTGCAGCCTGTTGGCTTGCTTTATGCTCTCTCATCACAAATGATTATATAATGATGGAAAATTCTAAATTAAATAATGTATTGATTAAAATTATTTTCAAAAGCTACTGTAGATAAATGAATAATTTGAGAACTCTTATTAATAATATGGTTCACTAGCTTTTATTTATTTTTATTTTTAATGTTTATTTATTTTTGAGAGAGAGAGAGAGAGAGAGAGAGAGAGAGAGAGAGAGAGTTAGAGTGTGTGCCGGGAAGGGACAGAGAGAGAGGGAGACACAGAACCTGAAGCAGACTCTAGGGTCTGAGCTGTCAGCACAGAGCCCCATGCAGGGCTCGAACCACAAACCTTGAGATCATGACCCAAGCCAAAGTCAGATCCTTAACCCAATGGGCCACCCAGGTGCCCCCATTTTTAACTTTTACTATGTGGAGTAGCACATGTTCCTGATAGAAGATGTGCATACTGCTCATGCTGCCTTAAACTTTCATTTTAATTTGAAATTTCCTTGGCTAAAACTATAAAAGTAAATACATTTGACTCATGCTGTGCTATGGAAGCTGTAACCAGTATGTACTTATTAACAGAAGGAATTATTTGCTATTTTGCAAATAAACAGATTTACATTTAAAATTGACTCCCATCATAAATCATTTCTTTATAAAGCAAATATGATGAAAAGTACAGTAAAAACATATCTCAATACATGACTGTAAAAGTTTATCATGTAGCCTACATATTATATTCTCAAAAATAAGACTTCATAAGCTTTCCTCTGAGTCTAATACATAGCCCATTCATGAATGTTTATGGTCATGGACATGTCTTACCTCAAAACTGCTATGCTTCACTTACCCATATATAAGAGTTGAAACAAATATGTACACAAATACATATCTAAATACATATATCTCCTGCATATACTTCTAAAATGTGCAAGTTATATATTTTTAATCTCTTGTTCATTGGCAGGTGGGCAAGACTTATAGGTATATCATATTTTATTACTTTCTTCACAGTAGCAATATTCTATTAATATCTTTCAGTTACTGAAAAGAAATATATTCTGTTAGACTGATTTTATATTTTATTTATTATTGTATACTAAATGTATTATGTTATATATTTTATTGACAAATAATTTTTCTACTGTGAAAATCATTTTCTTTGGTCCGCAAAATAATTTTCTAGTTTTTACAACTTGAGTTTAAGATTTTAAAATTCACATTTGTTTTAATTAATGATTTGAAATTGGGTGAAAATAAACCAAACTACTACCATAGGTGGGATAAATCTGATGATTAAATCATTAATGAACAAAAACTTCCCAGGGCATATGTGTAGAAAAAGTCGTATTACAGCTCTGATCAAGGATTTACATGAAGTTGGTTATGTAATTGCTATGCTTAATCTATGAAAGAGAACTTTTTCATGTAGTATTAGTGTAGGAAGCTTTCCTAACCAATTCTTCCACCAGCAGAGAGGTAATAGAAAACAAATAAATTTAACTGCAGAAATGGTAACAAGGGCTAAATATTAAATGAGTTTGTCACTTTTAATAGGGTCTATAGAAGTGATAGTTGTTACCATGTTATCACAGAAACTATAAAAGATAGATATTATTATTATTAATTATTATTATTTTACAAATGAGAAATAGATGTTTTCCACAGTGGGTGATTTCCCAAAAACAGAAACAACGAAACTCATATTCTTTCAACCAGGATGTTTTTGTCTCTACCGTTTTAACTCCACCCTCCCATACATTTCTTATAACTCCCACACATTACAAATGTAGCATAAGACAGTAGGGACCCAGATCACTTAATACAGCAATATTAATTAGCACATGCTATCATAAGTGTTAAGAAGGCATTTGCACAAGTAATACACATTTTCCTCAGAAGTCAAAATTCCATTAGTAGATTTGAAATCAGAGTTTGTAAAATTAGTTCACACCACTCTCCCTTAATATGGGTTAAGAGGGATTACAAATACTGGGTCTGAGATCATAACTTCTCTAGGTTCCATACCTATATTTAGAGGTTAAGAGACTAAGATTTATACTCTCCTGACCCTTCACTCCTTCCTAGTTACAATGTCACAGTCCATCCTTCCCATCACCCACCTGAACACTACTTTAACTCACTTGCCCCTTCTAGTGTCACAGTTCTCATTCATCTAAGTCATAGCATGGTAAGAAAGAAAAACAAAACAAAACAAAACAAAACAAAACAGAAAAAAACATCCCTGTTTCTCCTTCCTACCCCAGTACAGTTAAATATGACTGGAGAAAAACTTAGCACCCTTCTAAATGAACAGAGTTTACATTTATAACTGTGAAACTCAAGAAAAACTTTAGTGTGGCTGATCAATTATTATATATTTTTCTAATTTCCTAACTATCCCAGTCTGCTAGAAAATGTTTCATACCTTCTCCTTAAACATTGCCCCTGCAACCTTAACACTCAACAATACTCAGATCCTACCTTACTGAGAGAACTGAGCAATCAAAGATGATTCTCAAATGTCCACCTCATATCTAACCACCTATCTCTTATATTATACCTTCCTGTTTCTATAAATAAAATATTCTATAAATGAATATTTCCATAAATGAAATATTCCTCAAGGGAGTCATTCCAGAAACCCATTCACTTCTCCTATACATCAATATTTTCACTGTCTATTGCCCATACCTGTCAACAAAACATGCTATTATTTCTCACATCTTTAATTTAAAAAGAAAAAAATTATTGATGCCACTGCCAGTGAGTGCTCAATTAATCCCCCATTCCCAGCAAAATCCTTCAAAAGAGTTTTCTATATTCAATGGCTATAATTTTTCTCAAGGCTTTCTCTTTTAATCTACTGCCAATCAGGAAGGTTTCTCTATTACTCCATATCCTAAACTTTCACTACCTCATCAATGATCTCCAGATCACGTAACATGTAAGAGGCTGAATAAGGGCTCCCAAAGATGTTCATTCATTAATCCTTTTAACCTGAGAATATTTTACCTCCTATGGTAAAAAGGACTTTGCAGATGTGATTATGTTAAGGGTCTTAAAATAGGGAGATTGCCCTGAAATATCCTTTTGGGTCCAATGTAACCACAAAGAGCCTTATAAGAGGGAAACAGGAGTGTCAGACTCAGACAGAGAAAATGTAGGCATGAAGTAGTGGCCAAAGAAGAGAGAAGATGTTACATTGTATGTTTTGAAGATAGGAGGATGGGTAATAAGACAAGTAATGCAAGTGGCCTCTAGAAACTGGTAAAAGCAAAGAAAGAGATTTCTTCCTAAAGTCTCTAGAAGCATCACTGTTTGGACACATTGATCTTAGTCCAATGAAACTGATTTCAGACTGCTGACCTCCAGAACTGTAAAGAAATAACTTCAGGTTGTTTTGAACCAGAAGTCTGTGATACTTTGTTACAGCAGCAATAGGAAATATATAAGTCAATGATCAGTACTCACCAATCATGTGAATAACAGGGTAGATAGTAGTGGGATGATGATGGTGATGATGGTGATGATGATGATGATGATGATGATGACAAGGAAGATGACAATAGTCAGATAGAATGATAATCAGCAACACTGCACATATCTGACAATTCTCTCATCCATCATATACTTTCTATGCCTGCTTTCCAGGATGCCACAGTCTCTACATCTTTAATCACTGTACTTCATTTTCATTGTGAATTCTTCTATTATACCATGGCTTTTCAATTGTCAGAAATTTTTATTTTTAAAAATTTTTTTTAACATTTTATTTATTTTTGAGACAGGGAGAGACAGAGCATGAACAGGGGAGGGTCAGGGAGAGGGAGACACAAAATCTGAAACAGGCTCCAGGCTCTGAGCTGTCAGCACAGAGCCCGACGCAGGGCTCGAACTCATGGACCACGAGATCATGACCTGAGCTGAAGTTGGCTGCTTAACCAACTGAGCCACCCAGGCGCCCCAATTGTCAGAAACTTTTATTTATTTATTTTTTTATTTTATTTTTTTTTTAATTTTTTTTTCAACATTTTTAATTTTATTTTTGGGACAGAGAGAGACAGAGCATGAACGGGGGAGGGGCAGAGAGAGAGGGAGACACAGAACCGGAAGCAGGCTCCAGGCTCCGAGCCATCAGCCCAGAGCCTGACGTGGGGCTCGAACTCACGGACCGCGAGATCGTGACCTGGCTGAAGTCAGACGCTTAACCAACTGCGCCACCCAGGCGCCCCTGTCAGAAACTTTTAAATGTCAGGTACAACTATAAGTAAAATTACCCAAAGGGAAAAGAATAGCTTATGACAAATATATCCTACCCAGATGCTAATATTCCACAAAAAATAACTTTTAAAATAATAGAATGTAAAAATAAATTACAGTGTATTATTGTGTCATAGCCAGTCAGTGGGATATTAATATTTAATTCAAAGACTGACATGATAATTAAGAAAAAAATATTGACTTTTCATTTAAGTATTTACTTTTTTAAATACTGAATCCAATCCACCCATTTAAAAAGTAAGAAAAAAAATTAGCCAATCATCCAAGTTCATATAGAAGACACTGATTACATTTGTCTGAAATAGTTGTGTTAGGGGACGATGGACTTTTTCATTATTATTAATACAAAGCGAATCAGTTGTTCTTTTGGTGATGGTGCTCAGATATAAATTTAGTATGATCCAATTTTGATAGAGTTTGAGAGATTCAGACAAATAGACTATGTAATTATTTATGAATAGTTTTATTTTTATTTTTATTTATTTATTTATTTATTTATTTATTTATTTATTTATTTATTTATTTATTTTTTTGGGACAGAGAGAGACAGAGCATGAACGGGGGAGGGGCAGAGAGAGAGGGAGACACAGAATCGGAAACAGGCTCCAGGCTCCGAGCCATCAGCCCAGAGCCTGATGCGGGGCTCAAACTCACGGACCGCGAGATCGTGACCTGGCTGAAGTCGGACGCTTAACCGACTGCGCCACCCAGGCGCCCCATGAATAGTTTTAAGTGAAAAACCAGTTTGCTTCTTTTTAATATCAGTTCATAAGTGGATAATAAGTTTTCAACCAAGATATTTTATTTATTTTTTTTTAATTTTTTTATTTAACGTTTATTTATTTTTGAGACAGAGAGAAACACAGCATGAACGGGGGAGGGGCAGAGAGAGGAGGAGACACAGAATCGGAAGCAGGCTCCAGGCTCCGAGCCGTCAGCCCAGAGCCCGACGTGGGGCTCGAACTCGCGAACCGCGAGATCGTGACCTGAGCTGAAGTCGGATGCCCAACCGACTGAGCCACCCAGGCACCCCACAACCAAGATATTTTAGCCTCTGTCTCCAAAGACCTTCACAGTATCTATTTTTTATAAGAGAAAATGCTGAAGTCACAGAGTTGAGATTTTTTTTGTTAATCTCAGGAAACATTAATTAAATTAATAAAATTTAAACATACTGCTTGATTTAATTTTTTCAAAAAACAAAGATTTTTGAATTAATACTGAGGAGTGAGATAAATCAAATTTAAAATAGTATATTATTCTAGGGGCACCTGGGTGGCTTAGTTGGTTGAATGCCTGACTTTGGATCAGGTCATGATTTCACAGTTTGTGAATTCAAGCCCTTGTATCGGGCTCTGTGATGATAGCTCAGAGCCTGGAGCTTGCTTCAGATTTTGCGTCTCCCTCTCTCTCTGCCCCTCCCCTGCTCACTCTCTGTTTCTCTCTCTCTCAAAAAAAAAAAAAAACATAAAAAGTTAAAAAAAATACTGCATTATTCTACAAAACAGAGGTAATAGGGTGTGAATTGGTGCAAGACAGACACGTCCATCAGAGCAGAACCCAAAGATAACGTGTATTAAGACCTGTATGTAAAGACTGAAACTATGAAGTTATGGAGAAACAAATACGAGAATATCTTCACAATGTAGAGAAAATAAAGGACTTTATAACAAAACTTCAAAACCAAGAAGTGTAAGGTAAATAAAATGGTGAATTTGATTACCTCAAAATTAGAAATAAAATATCCAATGAAGGAAACAGAAAAATTAGCAGAAAGATGAGAAAATGAGAGAAGGTATTTTCAAAATTTACATTAGTTTCTAGAATAGATTAACTATAGACACAAAACTATAAGAAAAACTGTCACAGATGAGCACAGGACACAGTAAGGCAAATTAAAGTCGAAATTCAAAAGGCTAACCATCATAGAGTGAGAAGTTCAAACCCATTAGCAGTCAGAGGAATTCAAATCAACAAATACATTTCTTTACATCAGACTATAATGAAAATTATTAGGCAGCTGTTTACTATCAAGTATCCATAAAAGGTGAAGATATGGGAATCCTTGTGCATTGCTGATAGAAGCTTCTATTTGTACAATCCCTTTGGAGAGCAACCCAATCGTACAAAGTCAAAATTCATAATCCTATTCCTTAGAGGTCAGAAATTCTACCTGCAGGTATACTGCAAAGAAACCAATTACTCCCGCCGGGGGTAGGGGGTGGTGCCCTTTGGAGACAACCTGAGTTTTTTAGCTTCTACTTCATAGTGTCACTGATGCAAACTACCATGGAGTGCTATGCAGCTTTTACATACAGCAGCATGTCGAAGAAAAGGCTAAGCCACAGACATAATATGGATACCACTTGAAAACAATTCTGAGTTCAAAATATACGAAAGAATAAGAAAGTAAATGGGAGTTGTCACATGATACAATTTATGATCAATAATAAAATAATCAAAACTGAAAATTTATAACAAAAAGAAAGATCCAAATTATGTTTAGCATATTTTCTCAGTAAGGTTCTCAAGTGCATTTACCTCTCTCTACAGAAATTTAAACTCCATTGTTACAGGAGGGTGAGACAGACACTGGTTCTTGTCTCATAGGAGTCAGGAGTGAGAGAGTGAATCTTAGGGCCAACAAAGAGTCAGCAAAGCAACAGAGTTTATTGAGGTAAAGTACAAAGCTCTCAAGAGTGAGCCTGGTCCTGACTGGATAGCTACTGAGAATTTTTGTCCCTGACTTCTTATTGGGACCTTATCGGAAAGTTTGTGAGATTCCACACTTGGCACCTCGCCTAGGCAGGTCTGGAATACGTTTTTCCTTTTTTTTTTTTTTTTTTTTTTTTTAACAAACCCCCATTGCTACTTCAGCCTCCCACTTGCAGCTGCTGCCAGCCTTCCCAGGGTCCCTTATGTTTCTGTGCCTAATGTTAACCCTTTCCTCACTCACCATAATCTATAAAGAAAACTTTAATATTTATGTTCTCAAATGATGATTTAACTATGGTTGTGAAATGCATTTCACTCTTTAAACTGGACTGAAATCTATTCCAGGAAGCCACATAATAGTTTAATATTGCTGACATTTTGTCAAGAAGAAAAAGAAAGTAATTTTGAAAACCATATGGCAATCAATTTATGATTAAGAAATGCATGGTGTCAGGGGCGCCTGGGTGGCTCAGTTGGTTGAAAGCCTGACTTCGGCTCAGGTCATGATCTCACAGTTCATGGGTTCGAGCCCCACATGGAGCTCTGTGCTAACAGCTCAGAGCCTGGAGCCTGCTTCTGATTCTGTGTCTCCCTCTCTCTCTGCCCCTCCCCTGCTCGTGCTCTGTCTCTCTCTCTCTCTCAAAAATAAATAAACATTAAAATAACTTAAACAAATGCATGGTGTCAGAATCTGAATGTTGTCTAATGGCACAGACCCATCCAGGTAAGAAAAAAGTATATAAGGCTCTAAGCTGGAAACTCACTTCCTATGACAGCTCTTCAGGGTGCCTTATCTCTTCCTGGATTATATTGGTATTTACATCAAAAGTTTCATCTTCTCTTTGGAAAAGCACTCCCTCTCATCATGTGTACTCAATTTGTAACAGATCTCTAAGACCACTAAATCCAATTTCTGTGCAGTTATAAATTCACAAGTGGCTAACTAGGAGACAGCATGCTACATTTGCATATCTTTGCAAAACTCGTGGCCATGGTTGTTTCATCACTAACATTTATGTTTAATTTGGTGTCTCTTTTAAGAAAGATCAAGGAGCAGAATAGAGATGATAAAGAGAAGAAGGGTGACAAGAAAGAAATGTTTTGAAAATGAGAATATTGATACAGAAAGCTTAAGATACTAGGTTTATTGGGACTAGAAAAGAGCAGTAAAGCTAGTTTCTGATTGTTCTAAGAAGGTGCTCAGTGAACAACAACAAAAAGTCCAAATTTCAGTGGGACAAAAAGGCTATAGACATGCTCCATTAGACTAAAGAAAAAAAAAAAAGCTCAAAGTTGTGAGCAGAGTCATTAGAAGCGACTACCTATATGTCCACTGCTAATTCATTTTTCTGCCCCTTGTCACTAGAACACATGAACATTTAACACCGGGACTCTGTTGCTCTGGTGATTCTAACTCTGTAATATTCTATAGGTTATCAATATAAAATAATTCAACATAAAATGCCTTTCAGTTTCATTTTACTACTTTATGGAATTTATCCAATTTAGTCCATCACAAGAGAAATATGATGTTAGATTAATCACAGAAAGAATTGAGGAAATGATGGAGAATTCACATTTTTTAAGAATTTGCTATAATATTTTTTTTTCCTTTCCCATTTAGGATTCGTTGTGATTTTACTGCATATTTTAATATTATCTTTCAAAATATGGTTTCCATGCATACTTACTCAGCCCACAAAGGAATACTCTATGGCCACTCTCTTTACAATTCATTTTGCTGAAACTTGGTCTAAATATGCAACAGCCATCTAAGGTAACATTTAGCTACCAGGTGTAAATTTTCCAAGTGGGAATTACTCCTTGGGAACCTGGCAAATGATGGCACATTTCACATGGACACCAAGCCCAGAGTTATTTTTCCCCTTACATATTTTAGTGTCCCTTTTGTGAATAAAAAGATAGCCATGTTCTTATGGTTTAATATTTACTAGCATCCTCCCACTAACTCTAGGACACTGAGAAACAAAAACTGCAGGTCAAATTAGGACTCTTCTCATGTTGGCCCTAAGCAATAAAATGAAACAAAAGTAATTCAGCTTTTGGTCCCCTACCTCTTCTTCTATCCCCTCTGCTTGTACCTATAGACTTCCCAGCTGTCAAAATCTGGCCTCAAGAAAAATTATCAATGGTCACTCATTTTTACTCTAGCTTGAACATGTCCCTGTGTTTCATCTCCAAAGAATATTGGGGTTTTATTGTTGTTTTTATTTTGTTTGGTTTTTAAGCTTATTTATTTACTTAGAGAGAAAGAGAGAGAGAGAGAGAGAGAGAGAGAGAACTGGGGAGGGGCAGGGAGAGAGAGAGAGAGGGAGAGAAAAAGAGAGAGAGGGAGAGAAAGAGAGAGAGAAAGGAAGAGAGAGACAGAGAGAGAGACCCCAAGCAGGCTCCACATTACTGGCATAGAACCCAAGGTGGAGCTCAAACTCATGAACTGTGAGATCATGACCTGTGCTGAAATCTAGAGTCTGACACTTAACCGACTGAGCTGCCCAGGCACCCCAAAGAATACTGTTGCTTTAACTCTTATTTACAATTATGAAATGAAATAATTTTCTCTAATAAAATTCTCTAATAAAATTTTCTCTAATAAGTTCTAAAAAAATAAGATCATAGAGTTTATTGTGTGGCTTATTTATTTATAAGGAGACATTAAGAAAACTATCTTCATTTCCAGCTTGCAATGGTCAGATTCAAACAGATTTCATTTCATGTAATTCTTATCTCTCGTCTCTTGCTAAGGAACTCATCATTTTTTTAAAAAATAACTTTTTTCTTTACAGTACATATTAACTTGTATTGATCTCTATTTCATGTGGAAACATCTCGAATGTTCAAGTACATCTGCTGAGGAATATGAGACTTGTTTTTACATTTTTAGTACTAAAAATGGTATTAGTTCCATAGGAGAAATCGGACAAATAATGACTTAAGTACCTTCTGACATGCTCCAACAGTTAAACAACTTCCTGATATCTTTTTGATGAGATCTTAGAAAAATTTCACCCTATGCACAAAAAATATATAAATGCTTAACAAAATACACCATAGTTTGATGTGTGTATAATTCCAGTAAATAATTGTGAAATCATCCTGTGGCTATGTCTGCAAAATGACTAATTATTTAGAAAAATACAAGAGTCATAAAATTTGCCTATAGGAAAACAAAACAAAAATCCTGTGACATATAGAAATATGTTAAGTCAATGAAAAGTTTAATCAAGATTACAGAAAGATAAAACAGCATAGTCATACTGTGTCAGCAAGCAATTCTATACTCAACACTACTTGGAGAGGAAGGGTTTAAAGGGACTATATTAGGTCACCTAACAAAATTAGTCTGTTAATCCAGGTCCAGAAGTTTATAAACACCATCTAATTTGTACACTTGAACACAACTATCTGTGAACGCACATATGAATGCATGTGTATGTGTACATGCTCACATATGGTCTGTGGATATCCACATGCATCTAAAGGAAGACACATATGCATATATATGGACACACATGTAAATAAAGTCTGTGAATACGTATGTACATTCATGCACATATGAGTGTGTGTGTGTGTGTGTGTGTGTGTGTGTGTGTGTGTGTGTGTATGTCTCTGTGTGTCCAGTCAGGCAACTTATATGTAGATAGGGAAACCTCCAGATATTGTGTGGGGAGGAGAAATAAAAAGAAAAGGTGGGTGGCACTGTACTTTTTCTCCTTTGATAAATATGTGACCTCCCAGAGAGTGAGTAAGCAATCGATCATGCCAGGCTTGGTTTTAGGCTTTGTTAAGAAAGCCTATTTAGGAGTTGTGTTCAGTCCTGGGATATAACACATACTCCAGTGCAGAAGTTGGCAAACTACAGGCCAAATTCATCCTATGATCTGCTTTTGTTTGTATGTTTTGTTAGGTTTTTTAAAAGATTTTTTTAAAAGACCCGTATCTGTTTGATGTATTGTCTGTGGCTTTTTTTACACTAAGATGGCAAAGTTGAGTAGTTGTTTTCCAGAACATATGGCCATGAAATCCTAAAATATTTACTACCTAGTCCTTTACACAAAAGCTTTGTCAACCCTGCTTTAGAGAAGTCTTTACTCCTAAAGTACAGACTTTCTGTTTTTTCAAATGAATATCGGATATCTCAAAGAGATCTCTCTATTCCTAATAGGTTGGAAGTCCAGAATTTCAAGCACTGTGCAATCTCTAACATATTTACTTTGCACTCATCCCTGTAACAACTATTATATTTTTAAGCCTCACAGTAACTCATGTTTATACACAGCCAAGCTTTTAGCCGAAAAACTAAGAGGGGCATCATACAGACTTTAGACACCTCTTTCTGTGCAACTTCCTCTTTTCCAGTATAATCATCCACAAATTGAAACAAATTCAGCACCCTCAAATTTCTATTTCTACATGTTTATTTATTATTTTGAAAATGAGAGAGAGAGAGAGAGAGAGAGAGAGAGAATGAACACCAGGGCTCGATCACAGGAACCAGAGATCATGACCTGAGCTAAAATCAAGAGTCAGATGCTCAACCCACTGAGCCACCCAGGTGCCCCTTAAATTTATATTTCTACCTGCTCAGCTCAGCAAGATAATCATCTCCACTTGGCCTCCACACCCTTGCTCTGTGGTCAAAAATGTAGGATGAAAGCCCAGGCTCACATGTTTCTCTTGTCTCAAGATTCTAAGACCTGTTCTACCTATTGTGCATTGCCTGGAAACTCATATTTTATATTTGGCCCAGCTTTATAGTTGCTTCCAATGAGAGGGTAAGCCTAACACAATTATCCCACTGTGGCTGGAAGTCTAGTCAGTAATAATAATTTAATAATGATTTATGAAGTAAAAGTGTGACAAACTTAACAGTAAATTAGTGAGTTTGGGGTATGTTGTAGAAAAATTGTGTGGCTAGCTACCATGTTTGAACTTGCCAGACAATCCGTCAATGAAGAGAGAATCAAATTCTGAATATAGGCCGTAACACTGTGGAATTTATAAGCAAAAGTCATTAAAAAGAGCATATATAAACAAATATAACCAAAAAATCACTTGGGTTTAATCACATCCAAATTTGATCAGGTACTATTTTAAACTAAATATACAGGAGAGCACAGTAGCTGAGTCATACATCTTCTAAAACCTATGTCTTGATTATCATATATAGGGAGTATGCATGCATGTCATAAATTAATTCAAAACTTTCAACTGACGTCTTTAATAAGATACATTTATATTAATAACTACTTTAAATATGATAAATGTCAACTCTAACACTAATAATTACAGAGAAAAAAGAAGGATGTTAATTTGCTGGAGAAGTGATAACAGAAAATTAAAGCTAACGAAAACAGCTGCACAAGCTAAATCTAGATTGAAGAGACAGAATAGTTTGTGTCTTTACTAGGAAACCATACTTTCAACAATTGAGTAGACTCATTCTACATTTTGAGATTTCTATGCTTACTCAACACTATATATGCATAATTATCTTACTGAATTAGCCTTGATACTGAACATTATAATCTTCAATGTGTCAAAGTAGAAACTATTAATAATATTTATATTCTAAGACTCACTCAAGAGTTGTTTAAGCTCCCAGAATCACTGAACAGGTTCCAGACCATACAAGCACTCATCTGAATGCTTAAGAATTTGCACACTTATTTCTGAATATAACTTTCACCAAACTCACAAAGCCTAGTACAGATAACTAATATCATGTAACCATTCTGTTAAGAGTTGAGGAAGGTGTTTTCTTTCCCCTCTTTGGTTAAGGAATAGGGGAACTAAATTCTAGACTGGAAGTCAATTATTATGTTGGTAAAGAAGCTATGTAAAGTATTGTATCAAGGTATGTAAAGTATCATACCATATAGTTTGCATTTCAGTGTTTATATTTTAGAGTTTTACATTAATATTTACTTCCTCCTCTCTGATATCTTCTGACCTAGAAGTAAGTCATATATTTTTTCCAGTTTTATTGAGAAATAATTGTCATATTTCACTGTATGAGTTTAAAGAGTACAGTATGATGGTTTAAATTAAACATATTGTGAAATGATTGCCACAATAGGTCAGCTAGCAGCCATCTCTTCATATATATAAAAGAAAAAAGAACAAAACAAGGAAAAATTTTTCTCCTTGTGATGATAACTCAGGAAATATTCTCTCAAGGTTTCTATATACCATAAAGCTGTGTTAGCTGTAGTCATGTTGTACATTTTATGCCCGGTGTTTATTTATCATATAACTGGACTTTGTACATTTTGACCATGTTCCTCCAATTCCCCCTCCCTTCACCCCCAACTCTCTGCATCTGGTAACCACAACCCTGATCTCTTTTTCTAAGTTTTTGTTTTGTTTTGTGTTTTTTTCCACATATAAGTGACATCATACAATATTGGTCTTTCCCTGTCAGACTTATGTCACTTACCATAATGTCTTCAAGGTCCATTCATGCTGTTGCAAATGGTAGAATTTTTTTTATGGTTGAATAATATTCCATTGTACACATATAGCATAAATTATTTATTCATTCATTTACTGATGGGCATGAGTTGTTTCCATGTCTTGGCTATTATAAATAATGTTGCTATGAACATGGGGGTGCAGGTATCTTTTCTCATTAGTGATTCTGTATCCTTTGGATATATTACCAGAAGTAAAACTGCTGGATCATATAGTGGCTCTATTTTTAAGTTTTTGAGGATGTTCCATACTGTTTTCCATATTAGTTATACCAATTTACAATCTTACCAACAGTGCACAAGGATTCCCTTTCCCCACATGCAGCACTTATTATCCCTTGTCTTTGGATTATGGACATTAAAACAGGTATGATGTGATATTTCATTGTGGCTTTCATTGTGGCATTTCCTTAATGCCTAGATGTGCTGAGCATCTTTTCATATGCCTATTGGCCTTTTATATATCTTCTTTGGAAAAATGTCTATTCAGGTTCTTTGCCCATATTTAAAAATTTTAATTGTTTAACTTTTATTTATTTATTTATCTTTTGCAATTGAGTTGTATGAATTCTATATATATTTGGATATTAAGCCCTTATTAGGTTATGGTTTGCAATATTTTTTTCTCATTCAATAGCTCCTCTTACTGCTTTGTTCATAGTGTTTTTTGCTATGAAGAAGCATTGTAGTTTGATGTAGCACCATTTTAAAAAATTTTTAATTTATTTTTCATTTTTTATTTTTTGTACTTGGGCTTTATGTGTCACATCCAAAGAGTCATTACCAAGGCCCATACCAAGAAACATGATGTCAGGTCTTACATTTAAGTTATTCATCTATTTTGAGTTAATTTTTATGGGTGATGTAAGATACAGGCCCAGTTTGTTTTACATGTGATTATCCAATTAGCACCACTTATTGAAAAAATTTTCTTCTCCATTGAGTATTCTTGACTTCCTTGTCAACTATTAGTTGACTGTATATGCATGCTTATATTTCTGGGCTCTTGATACTCTTCCACTGGTCCATGTATCTGTTTTTATGGTAGTACCACACTGTTTTGATGATTTTAGCGTTAGTGTACAGTTTGATATCAGGAAGTATAATGCCTCCTGCTTTGTTTTTCTTCTCAGGATTTCTTTGAGTAATAAAAGATCTTTTGTGGTTACATGTAACTTTTAGGATTCCCCCTCCCCCACTTCTGTGAAAAATGCCATTGGAAGCTTGATAGGGATTGCACTGAATCTATAGATGGCATTTGGTAGTATTGAAATGTTAACAATTCTTCCAATTTCTTCCAAATCATTATGCACATGAGACACTTCTCCATTTATTTGTCTTCTTCAATTTCTTTCATCAATGTCTTGTTTTCAGTGTAGAGATCTTTCACCTCCTTAGTTAAATGTATTCCTAAGTATTTTACTATTTTTGAAGCTACTGTAAATTAAATTTTCTTTCTTTTTCAGAAAATCGGTTTTTGGTGTATAAAAATGCTACTGATTTCTGTATGTTAATTTTGTATCCTTCAAGCTTATTGAATTAATTGATTAGATTTAATCAATATTTGGTTGACTAGGGTTTTCTATACATAAAATCATGTCATGTGCAAATAAAGTTTTACTTCCTTTCTAAATCTACTACCTTTTATTTCTTTCTTTTCCTTAATTGCTTTAGTTAGGACTTCTTTTTATTTATTTATTTATTTATTTATTTATTTTTAAATTTTTTTTTTAACATTTATTTATTTTTGAGACAGAGAGAGACAGAGCATGAACGGGGGAGGGGCAGAGAGAGAGGGAGACACAGAATCCGAGACAGGCTCCAGGCTCTGAGCCATCAGCCCAGAGCCTGACGCGGGGCTCGAACTCACGGACCGCGAGATCGTGACCTGGCTGAAGTCGGACGCTTAACCGACTGAGCCACCCAGGCGCCCCAAGACTTCTATGTTGAATAGGTGCGGTGAGAGTTGACACACTTGTCTTGTTCCTAATGTTAGAGGAAAAGCTTTCAACCTTTCAACATAGAATATGATGTTAGCTGTGGGCTTGACATGTATGGTCTTTATTATGTTCAGATATGGTCCTTCTATCCTTAATGTGTTAAGCATTTTTATGATGAATTGATGTTGAATTCCATCAAATGCTTTTTTTTTTTTTTTTGCCTCTACTGAGATGACCGTATGATTCTTTTCTCCTCTTATATTATTGTAGAGTATTGCACTAATTTGCATTTGGGAACCATCCTCACATCCCAAGGATAAACCCCTCTTGTTTGTGGTGAATGAGCATTCTAATGTATTGCTGAATTTGGTTTGCTAGTGTTTTATTGAGAATTTTCATATGTATATTCATCAAGGATATTCACCTATAGTTTTCCTTTCTAGCAGTGTCCTTTTAAGGTTTTGGTATCAGGATAACACTGGCCTCACAAGATGAGTGTGAGAGTTTTCCCTCTTCTTCAATTTTTTGCAAAATATTGACAAGTGTTAACATTAATTCTTTAAATATTGGCAAAAATCACCAGTGAATCCATCTGGCCCTAGGGTTTTCTTTGTTAGAAGATTTTAATTCATGGTAATCTATGTGTCTTTAAGGCTGAAGTGTCTTAGTACTTGGGCACTGCAGGTATGAACTCAGTCTGCTAGATCCATGTGCTAGTTGCTATTAGCCTCTCCTTCCTTCTCCATCACAAATTCCCAGTGGTGTGAGATAAGAGGAATCCTGAAAGGTGACCCACAATGCTGAGGGGAGCTGGTTGTCCCTTTAGCGTTCGCCTTTCCCACCAGAGGAACCAAAGTCTCAGGGAGACCTCTCCATGTAGGGCTGAACTGGCTTGGGGGAAGGGCAATTTGTTCAACACGTAGACTCTCTCTCTTACCCTACTAATGCAGTAATTCTTGGTACCTGTAGTGCAGGGGTACTTCAGCCTCATCTTCATGTTCTAAGATTCTCTCAGTGGGTTCCTGTTCTTGAATAGTTAGTTGTTCTTGTGATGGAAAGCAGAGTCAAAAACAACATATGTCACCATCTTTGTGACATCATTCAGACATAAAAATCTTAATTGTATTTTGTGTAGACACACAAAACAGGATTCTCCTATTTAGCTTTAGGTAATTTGGAAGTAATTCATCGTACTGCTTATGGACAAGGCAGTCTACACATGAGCCCAGTACTTATTTACCAGCTTTCTGCACAAATTACAAAAGGAAAATAGTTCCAAAAGTTTATAGATACTACTAACTTGCAAAAGGCCTGGCCAAGTTTGGTAATCTAGACTAGTTTACATTTATATTTATATTTGTGTTTAAATTTATATGCACGTATACACAAACACCCACACACATAAGCAAAAGCAATGAGTCAAAGACTTAACAATGACATCTCTGGCTTTGGAAGCTCTCAATCATGGGATATAAATATTTTCTATCAAAGCAAAAATATGTATTAAATAAACTCAAATATATTATTAGAAGAGTTTTTTTTAATGTCTTCTTATCCCTCTTATCTAGTGAATCATAAAAATCTTTTTCTGTGGCCAGTTATGGCATTAATAAAGTAACCATCTCAGTAAAGAAAAATATAATTAGTCAAACAAGTATTTCTTGTTGCTAGGAATTGACACACTGAAAATTTTCAGTTGCAAATATATATGTGAATTACATGATTTATTATTACATTAGGGCTGATATAAATAAAATATATGCTGGTCTATATTTTTAAAGAGCAAAAATTAGTTATATTTTAATTACTTAATATATACAAACTATATTCATACCTGAGTTTATAAAAGGCACTTAGGGGGAAAAACACATTAAAACTCCTAGAGATTGTTTCTTTCTCTTTATTTTTGTAATAAAATATTTTATTTATTTATTTTTGAGAGGGAGAGAGAGAGAGAGAGAGAGAGTGAGCGAGCAGGAAAAGGGCACAGAGAGAGACAAAGAATTCCCAAGCAGGCTCTGTGCTATCAGTGCAGAGCCCGATGTGGGGCTTGAACCCTGAGATCACGATCCTGATTTCTGCTCAGGTCATCATCTCACAGGTTCATGATATCAAGCCTTGTATCAGGCTCTGTGCTGATACTCTGGAGCCTGCTTGGGATTCTCTCCCTTCCTCTCCTGTTCTCTCTCTTGCTCATTCCTCTTTCTCTCTCTTCCTCTCTCTCTCTCTCTCAAAATAAAATAAACATTAAAAAATAAAAATAAAATAAAAAATTATAATTGTAAAAAAATTTTGCTGAAGAATACAATATAAATAGGATACTTGACTACTTACATATTATGTTGTTTTGGATATAAATGTTTTGATTTAAATTAAAAGTACTCTACTTATAGTGAAAAAAGTACTTACAGAGTATTTATAGCATTCTACTTATATACAGAGTGTGTACATAAATATATGTATATATACTTTTAAGTATTTTAAATAAATGTATAAATGTAATTTTATCAGAGCATAATGATCTTAAAATGTGAAAAATAGTTTAAATGAAAAGATCTGCCAAAAAACCCTTTCAAAATTAAACAAATCTGCGACAAAACACTTCAAAAACTAAAAGGCCGATTTTCAGTAAGGTACCAGAATCTTATGAACTGGCAAGCCTCTAGGAGGTAAAAGGTGGGGTGTGGGTGGGCTGATTCATCTTGAGTTCTCTCAGCACCTGTGCCTGCAAGTGTATAGTTGATAAAAATTATGACTTTGCCAATGATGAGTCTCGAGAGTGATACACACTGCCAGGAGCAACCTCTTCATGACATCTGATAATTTGATTTTGTCACTGGGTTCTTGAGAAAGCCACAGAGGTTAGAGTGCTAGACTTGCAGACAGGGTCACCCATTTCTCATGTTCCAAACAAGATTTCAGCACTGAGCTGACAGTTTGGAAAGAATACTATACCAGAGGTTTAACAACAGCAAAACAAAACAAAACCCTCAATGTTTGCTAGAAAGTAACCCCAGAACAGGCTATTACATGCAAAAAGTAGAAGTATATGATATTATTCAACTGATCAACTGCTTAGCAAATTAAAGTGACAACTTTTTTATTAGAAAAACTATAATTTTCTACTCAAAATAAGATGAATGAATATAGTGACTAGAAAATCATTTTTTCTATGCACCTGCACCTAGTAATTACTTCTGTGATTTGCACAACTTTTTTCTTTGTTCAGAAAATGTACATTTTTATATTGCATCCCACCTGCATTCAACACAGAACAAGTCTCTATAGTAATTATGTAGCTGTATTTAAAAGACAAATAAGGCATGTAATTATAACCTTAAAAATAATTTACAGTACAGTTGAATTTAGGCTTGAATTTTAACAAGGTGTCACACAAAAATGGAAGACAAAAAATTAACTTGTAGAATGCAGTTACCTCTGGGAGAAGGAAGAAACAGTCTTATAAAACAATGTACTCTTATTGAGGCAATTAATGGTTGATGCTAGAACAGCTGAGTATAAGAGATTCCATCAGTCAATTCCATGGATGTTCTGTGTAGTAAAATCAATTATTTATATTTCACTTATGATTTAATGAAGAAAAAAGCAAAGAAAATTTTAGAGAGAGTTGAAAGGGACTTGGAGATGATATGGTGGCTTCTCCTATTTTAACCAATGAAGAGAACTATATCAAGAAAGATTAAAGAACTTAACCAAGTTTACCACTAATTGTTCACAGTGTTTACAGAATAAAAGCTAAACTCCAATTTTCTGATTCTCAACTGAAAATATTCTCCAATTTATAAAGTCTATACAAAAAAATAAGCCAAGGGGCACCTGGGTGGCTCAGTTGGTTGAGCGTCCGACTTCTGCTCAGGTCATGATCTCACGGTTCATGAGTTCGAGCCCCGCATCAGGCTCTGTGCTGACAGTTTAGAGACTGGAGCCTGCTTCAAATTCTGTGTCTCCCTCTCTTTCTACTCCTCCCCCACTCATGCTCTGTCTCTCTCTCCTTCAAAAATAAATAAAAACGTTAAAACAATAATTATAAAAGAAATAACTCAATACTAATTGCATTTTTTAATGTTTTATTTATTTTTGAGAGAGAGAGAGACAGACAGACAGAGCATGAGCAGGGGAGGGGCAGAGAGAGAGGGAAACACAGAATCTGAAGCAGGCTCCAGGCTCTGAGCTGTCAGCACAGAGCCTGACGTGGGTCTTGAACTCACAGACCGCAAGATCATGACCTGAGCCAAAGTCAGATGCTCAACTGACTGAGCCACCCAGGCGCCCATTACTGATTGCATTTTTTAAATTAAGTATATTTGGCACATAACACTATATAAGTTGAAGGTATATAACATAAAGATCCAATACTTGCATGTATTGCAAAATGAACACCACAGTAAGACTAACATCCATCACCATACGTAGTTACATTTTTTTTTTCATTGCGATGAGGACTTAGGATCGACTTTCTTAAAAAATGCATTTTGATTGATTGATTTTTAATTTTTAAATATTTATTTATTTATTTTTGAGAGAGAGAGAGAGAGAGAGAGAGAGAGAGAGAGAGAGAGAGAGCAAGCTGGGAAGGGCAGAGAGATGGGGAGAGAGAAATTCCAAGCAGTCTCTGCACCATCAGCTCAGAGCCTGATGACGGCTGGAACTCATGAACTGTGAAATCATGACCTGAGCCAAAACCAAGAGTCTGAGGCTTAACTGACTGAACCACCCAGGCACCCTAAGAAATGCATTTTGATTTAAATTCTAATTATAAAATTATAATACTAATTATAAATGGAGAGACAAATTGAGGTTTCTTCACCAGAGCAAGCCTTAAAGATCTAAGTCTCTGCCCAGGATAAATAATCTACGAATCAGAAAAAGGTAGTCTCCAAGTTTAGAACTCTCAAAGAATTGTATCTGGTTATGAATAGCTGAGGCTTTGTTGAAAACTTGCCTCAATGTCCTATGTATGTTATTCATGTCTTGATAATACACAGGAACAGATGATTTCTGAGATTCCTTACAGCATTTACATCTTAAGAAATCTATTGGTATTTTAATGTTACTTGTCATCTATGATATTGTGATATATCTTTTATTTAGATCTTCAAAAAGAATGACCTTTTTGAAGAGTAAAACTCCACTCAACATTTAAAGTCCCCACCAATGTCAACTTATCTAATTCTGTTAGATAGAAGCAATTGCATCCATCAGCATTATCCTGGAGTCTGCCTTCACACTTCTCTGGGGGCACTTATCATTTCATCCTGAATCATGGTTATTTATTTTCATGTCTCTCCCCTACTAGTTTTTAAACTCCTTGAGGGCAGAGTCTGTATTTTATTCATTTATATATTGCTCTAGCACCACCATGGTGTCATGCACATAGGAGATATACCTTGTCAAATTAATGAATGAATTGCCATTTAAAAGTCTGTGCAACAAAACACAAAGAACACAAAGATAAATCAACCTGTCATATATGCAATTCTAGGATAGTATTATCTGTTCCTGTAACACTTCAGTTATATGTTATGGATCATGATATAAGCTGTCCATCCTTTTGCAAACATTATTTCATGGTTCATTTATTTATTAAGCCCTAATTTTTTATAAGAATGAAATTAAACATAACCGCTAAAGTAGCAAAAAAAAATATGGCCATAGTTTATGGTTCTATCAATACAGTCTGGATACACTAAATAGATCAATGTATTATATTCTTAACTTGTCATTCCAATTTAAGAAAAAAGAAAGTAAAGCTTACAGAAATTATACATAATTAACAATCATTTATATTGGGGGACTACTGAACAATGTTTTGGGAGTAAGATGGTATTTGGGTAAAAATTTAGCAAAACCGTAAATATTTTTTATATAATTTGATTCCTCCACTTACATCTAGAAATGTACCATAAGAAAATAATTAGTATAAAAATTTAGATGCTTTGTTTGAAAGATTCTTTGTCATAGTTACAAAATTGAAAATAACCGATGGCTCCAGCAATCAAAAATGCTTTTACAATTATGGTATACATATACAATGATAGCCTAATATGTCCTAGAAAACTCGTCAGTTCCAAGAAATTGATATAGTTGGACACCCTCATTATACCTGGACCTACGAGAGACCATCATAAACAAATTACCCTCTTGGGATTCACAACTAGTATCATCCATTGATGAGAATTAACGGAACTCTGAAATAATTTTGCTAGCTATTTTTCAGATTGCATTAAGTTATAGGTATTCAGCACTACTCAAGTCCAATGTTAGTGTGCCAATGTACTGGATGGGTATGCTTATTATAACCACTGTGAGTGGCCACTATCATGGTAGAATCAGCACTCCTAGAGCTTTCTAGGAGTGTGCAACTATGAAATCATTTTGTCATATCAGACATAAAGCAGAGACTATGCCATTTTATTGTCCAGTTTAACACTCTTGTCCAGTTGATGACAAAAGCCAATAGTGCATAATGCTTCACTGTGCATTATGGTGGCCTAAATAAAGAAGTTTTGAATCCATAATGCCTGATATCTTTTTAATTTTTTTTAATCTTTATTTATTTTTGAGAGAGAAAGAGACAGAGCACGAGTGAGAGAGAAGCAGAGAGAGAGGGAGACACAGAATCTGAAGGAGGCTCCAGGCTCTGAGCTGTCAGCACAGGGCCTGATGCAGGGCCTGAACTCACAAACTGTGAGATCATGACCTGAGCCGAAGCCAGACGCTCCACCGACTGAGCCACCCAGGCACCCCAATGCCTGATATCTTAATAGTGATTTTGCTATTATTTCTTGGTGTGTGTCCTTTGATGATATTTCCTTCTTGTCCATATTTCTTTAAAGGAAGTCAAATACCAGTCTGTTTTCACCTAATAGGAAATGCAGTATATCTGAATCACCTTCATATAGAGGTATATCTGTTCCATAGTAATATGCTATCAGTGAATCTGACAAATATTACTATAGTAAAGTCTTCAATCGTGGTCCAAATATTTATTTAGATTAATTACATTCTGATAGTGGCTTGCATCAAAGAAATTCTTTGTCTTATATGAGGTGTTATCCAATTACAGATGAGAAAAAAAAGGCAAACTGTGAAGTTGGATAAAATCTCAGTCCATTTTCCCCAGATGATTATCTTATGTAATCAGACAGAAAGTCATTGCTTATTAAAAAGTCACCAATAGCCATTTGCTCATCTTTTCCTATAATAAAAGAGACTCATCTTGGTTTTTGATTATTATCTTTGTATATTAAAGAAAACAAATCAATACCTGGATGTGCTTAATTCTCTATGACGTATCCAGGTAAGAAGACAAATTTGAGTAGAACCCTGTGCCACAGGAGGCCTTGGAGTAATTGAGTAAGTGATAAAATAAGCTCTTTTGGGGGCTCCCCATTTCTTTCATATGTCAAAGAATTAAAAGTATCAGTGACCAAGATCACAGTTGATTAATGAATTCAGTAATGAGAACTTTTGGGTATTAGCTCCTGTTGGGTTTTTGGACTTGAAGACTTCCAAATGCTACTAAACCAGATTTATATTTTAGGAGCAACTCTCAAGTTCTTTACAGATTTTAAAGGAAAGCATTTTCTCCTCAAAGGAAGAGTCAAATATTTCCATTCTGCAAAAACCTCCCTTGAACCAAAGTCCTTACAGAATGGGAAAAGCTTAAGAAATCACATTATGTTAAGAACTGGTTTACTAATTAAGTGTTGATGGAGATGATGTCTATAAGCACTATAATTGGATAGGGAAGAAAAATTCACTAAAAGAAGAATCTACTACCAAATGAGTTTAGTCCAACAGACTCATAGAGCCACCTGTCATATGAGCAAATTACTCCTTACCACCTGCAGTGATCACTGAGCACAATGGTAACTCCTCATGTGATACTTCTCACCAGAGAGGGTTCTACTCCTGGAATGACTGAATGATAAATTTACATATTCTCATAGGTTGTTGCTAATGTACTTATGTAGTCAGAGCACTGAGAGAATTAAAGCAAAAGCCTCAGCACCTGCTGTTCCAGCAGCAATATGGAACATTTTTCCTTTATTAAAACTTGGTCTTCCCAAGGCGCCTGGGTGGCTCAGTCAGTTAAGCCTCCGACTTTGGCTCAGGTCATGATCTCGTGTTTTACGGGTTCAAGCTCCGTGTCAGGCTCTGTGCTGACAGCTCAGAGCCTGGAGCCTGCTTCAGATTCTGTGTCTCCCTCTCTCTCTGCCCCTCACCCCGCAAGCTCTGTCTCTCTCTGTCATTCAAAAATAAATAAACATCAAAAAAATTTAAAAAAACATTGGTCTCCCCAACACCAAAATTTACATATTTATCAAGCTATTCCTACTAAAATAAGAGAAGAATCAAATTCCTAGTCTAGGGGTGCGTGGATGGCTCAGTCGAGTGTCCAACTTTGGCTCAGGTCATGATCTCACGGCAGATTCGAGCCCTGTGTCAGGTTCTGCCCTGATAACTCAAAGCCTGGAGCATGCTTCAGATTCTGTGTCTCCCTCTCTCTCTGGTCCTCCCCTACTCACACTCTGTCTCTCTCTCTCAAAATAAATAAACATAATAACAAAAAATAATAAATAAATATTCACAGTCTACTTCCTACAGGGAATGAGAGAAACTCTAAAATACTAGAAGTACAGTAAATTTCATCTTAGAATCCAGTCTTAGATCATTTTAATTCTCTCACATTATAGTTGCCAACTAAGTATAACTTCAATAGCCTATCTCTGAAACACTCCACTGAACCATCTAAATGTTCTCATTCAAATGCCACTTTTATTATTAATGGACCCTAACTTTGCATCCACAATGTATACAATATTGTTTAATAACTCTGTTTCTGGAGAACTCAAGGAAGTAAAAAATTTTCTTCTGTATGATAAATTTGAAATCTTGAAGGTTGTTAAAGCATGACTTCAATATTCCCCAGCAATAGGAAGTGCATTTAACTATTGGATTTCCCTCTCTTGATTTGAAGATCCATTTTTCCCCATAAATACTAAAATGTTTCCCCTATCTGTTGAAAAGTCTTTTGTGATCTGCACAGCTCTAAGGCTCTACTGCACAGAAACTTGGATTTGTATCTCCTGTATAAATAACAGTCAAATATTAATGTTTAGTCCTGATACTTTCCCACTTCACCTATGGCAATATGACTTAGTTAAAAAAAAAAACAATTACATCAGCAATTACAAAACTTCACTGCATATCAAAACCTACTTGGAGACATGATAAAAATATTTATTCTTTTTCTCTTCCCATATCCCAAATATTTAAAATGATAGATTCTAGACATCTGTATTTTCATCAAGATTGGCAGCTGCTTCTTGAAGCATGCCAATCCACATATATTTTAGAAATAATCCTGAATTACTTTAATAAGTCCATGATGTGTGATGTAGGATTTCAACATATTTTACGGAGTCTTTATGGAAATTACAAATCTGATACATGAATTTGAGTTTTCACAGGTTTTATTAATGATGGATATACAATTTATTCTCTGAAATATCATTTTAAAAGGCAGAACTAATATGGAAGCAACTAAATTCATTTTCTCACCTGAAAGTTCTCCTCTTGAAAATTCTCTAAGTAGATTTGATAAAGCAAATTCTGGATATTTTCTTTCAAAGTCACAGAATACCTGTACCTTGCTAATTGAATCTGTCTTCCAAGTAGCCATCCATTTATTAGTCAATATTTTTGGAAATTATTTTGTTTTTGGATATGTGGTTTAAAATAAGTAACTCTGCTGCCATTAAATCTATATTCTTCACTTCATCAACAAAAAGACATTGCATTGTATTCTCTACATAAATCAGTCAGCATAAGACAAACTATTTTAGGATACAGAAAAAATTAAGAATAAAATTCTGTCCTTGGAGAGATTAAAGTCTGTTAGTAAGAAAGTGTGTGTGTGTGTATGTGTGTGTGTGTGTGTGTGTGTGTGTATTCTTTCATTAAAAGTTACAAATAAATAAGTAAGGAAATAAGTAAGGCGTATTCAAAAGAAATACAAATCATTTCCAAGTGAGAGAGATCGGGAATAAACTTTACAGAAGAGAGTTTTCTATTAAGATATAACTTTAGGGGCACCTCGGTGGCTCAGTCAGCTGAGTGTCCAACTTCGGCTCAGGTCATGATCTCGCGGTTTGTGAGTTAAGCCCCACGTCCAACTCTGTGCTGACAGCTTGGAGCCTAGAGTCTGCTTTGGATTCTGTGTCTCCTCCTCTCTCTACCCCTCCCCCGCTTGTGCGCTCTCTCCCTGTCTGTCTGTCTCTCAGAAATAAATAAATGTAAAAAAAAAAATTTAAAACAAGATTGAACTTAAGAACATAAAGGAAGTGTGGTGACATTATGCA
This sequence comes from Neofelis nebulosa, assembly GCF_028018385.1. Lineage (NCBI taxonomy): Eukaryota > Metazoa > Chordata > Mammalia > Carnivora > Felidae > Neofelis > Neofelis nebulosa. Next base: position 32,353,066 of record NC_080785.1, read on the forward strand.
TGGTAAAAGAGCAAGAACAAAGTCAGCATTAGAACAATCCAGTGTCCTATGGACTTCTGTGATTATTTATCCTACTTCACACAGTTGTCTAACCAGTTAAATCCATTTCACTGCACAGTTCAAGTTTTCCATCATACTTATCCATTCTTACATCTCATCATATAACAGCTTAAATTACCATGCTTACGTTTCTTTTTGATAAAAGTCAGAGTTTTATCACAACTATAATTGTATGCGTTTGTATAAAGGTATCTAACTCAATGGATACTTTTCCAAATTATCTTCCTTGTTTTCTTAATTTACATTGTACTTTGTTAACTCTCATACGCCATATCAATGCAATTTAAATTTTTTCTTAGATTTTTTTCTTCAACAATTCTAAAATCCAGTGAAAAGCCTTGTATGATCAATCTTACATATCTCCTGCCAAAAATAATCTTTCTGATAGGCAAGGAAAACACTTGATTTTCATCTGCATTCCAATGTAATGTTCTAGTACAATTTACTTTTTTTATGCCATATAAATTCAAAGATTACAGAGTTCAGATCTTTACAGTTCAAAGCTTTATAGTTAGGAAGAGTGATATTTTTCTCTTCATTGTTCTAATTTATTATGAAAACCTTCCAGTCTATTTAAAACAAGGAAGGGGCCCCTGGGTGGCTCAGTCAGGTAACCATCTGACTCTGGATGTCAGCTTAGATCATGATCTCACGGTTGGTCGTGGGATTGAGCTGACTGCAGAGCCTGTTTGGGATTCCCTCTTCCTTCTCTCTACCCCTCCCTTATTCTCTCCTCTCAAAATAAATAAATAAACATAAAAAAACACAAAGGAAACAAAATTTACTGAAATTATTTAATTTGCTTATTATTTATTTAAAAGCAGATGATACTAATCATATAAATTATGTGGCTTCAAGCAACTTACATATTTTACTTTCACTATGCTCTTCCTTAAACTTTTAATTTAATCTTGCCATAACTTTAGTTCTTCTACAATATTTTATGTTAGAGAATATTATTTCTACTCCCTCATTTTAACTGGTAACATAACCCTGATGTATTTTCTGATATTGACAGAATATTTCAGGTAAGACCAATACAATCCAAGGAACAGGCTATGTCTCAGTCAACTAATGAGAAACTGAAGTGTGATAAAAACTTTTGGTGGTGATTTTTATTTCCTATAGAGTCATCTAAGGGAGAACGAGTAAGACTTACCTCACAGTATTTTGGTAAGAATTAAATGTAAAAGAACAAACATAAACGTACACACCTGCCACAAAGGGTGTGCTAAATGGGGGTTAAATGCAAATTCTACACAAGACAAAATAAGGTAAGATGATGGCACAGAGTTCTAACACTCAGCCACTAAACCTATGCCATCAAAATCTGTCCTCTAGACATTTTATGGACTGAGAAGACTAAGTCTCAATTAAGACTTTTATTTAATGTCTTTCACAAACAGCTAAAAACAAACTTAACACGTAAACACCTTACAGTATTATAGCTATTCTACTTATTTCTATCAATATCTTTTGAAACTCTTCCTGTCGCTGACTCCTAAAATAATGCTAACTCTGAGAAGATGTTGGATTCTTAGCTTCCTTTCGCACACCCAGTACTCTAGACATAAAAGAAGCCAAAGAGAATGACATGATGATACAATAATTCTCAGAAATCTTTCACATTGTAGAAAACTTGAATAGCATGATTAATAAGTTACAACAGAGGTAAAGAACGTTTCCTTAGAGAAGACTGATGATACAAATTGTTCCAAAAAAAACCCAAAAACCCTCGGTATTTTATGAAAGAAAGAATGTAATACAGAATTTAATATTTAGAAAATATATGGTATATATATATACACACACACACACACACACAATGTACATATAAATGAATATATGTAGATATATGTTTGTGTGTGGATATATACAATTGCATGTAACACACACAGTTATATTCCAATGTTTGCTAATCTAGACTAAATGCATACTCTTCTGGAAAAACATAAAATTTCAAAATTGGCAAAGTACACATAAACAAGCACAGTAGTAACTGAAATGCTAATTAGAGACCTCTCACTGCCACCCCCCCAAGCTTGCACACCCCACCCACAATTGCTATGCCTTTACAAGATTGTTTTACATGAATAGTCTACCAAATTATCAAGGAATTCTCTATCTTATATAAGTTTTACTAGAAAAAAAATGAGATAAATGTCTTTCTTGTTAAATAAACTTAATTCCAGAATTGGTAAACATGGTACAATAAAAGAGAAGACATTTCTCTATTGATCAAAAATGACACAAGTTCAAATGATATTTCTGGGTCATCTTTGTATTTTTAAAATGCATGTATATGTTTTATTCCCAGCAATTCAAAAGTAATTTTAGTAAGAAAACCTTCTCTCAGTGTCTTACCATGAATGAAAATGTAAATTGTAAATATAGAAAAAGCATTTGATAATGTCCAACATCTCAAAATGTTGAATAATGCTCAGAATTAGTAATAAGTAGAAATTCTCCTTACTGAGTATAGGTCGTATACCAACATCATATAAGAAACAACATAGATAAATGCATATATAATCCCTTTAAAACAAAGCACTAGGATGCCTCCTGTCTTTCAACAATGAGCAAGATGAGCTACAATTCTTTGATATAATCTCAGAGAAAGAAGTGAGGAGTGATATTGAGGGTAATAAAAATGCAGAGAAATTGAGTATCAATAGTAACCCATAACAAACAGAAGAGGTCAACAAGGTTGTCAGATATAAACTCAGCTAACAAAAATCAATAACATTAGCATATATCATCAATACTCATCTAGAAAATATAATAGAAATCAAAATACTATCTACACAAGCAATATACACTTTAAGGTATTAAATATGTTCTCTTAAAGGGTATAAAGAAACACAAGGATAATTGGGAAGTTAATAGATTGGACTACTTACTATTTTGAGGCTGCCAATTTTTCCCAACCTATTTTGAACATCTACTGAAAGTTCAGTTACATTTGTAGAGGAACTTTTAAGGTGCTTACTGTAATATGTGCATTGGTTGGGGTCCAGAATTCATACAGATTGGAAAATTGAACATACGTCCTTTCTCCTCTCAGAATTCACTCAAAAGTATACAGATAAAAAAATAAAAACTCAAACTTAAACACATGTTTTGATAAAACCATAATGTTAATGAGGACTACCACAGGCAATGATTATTCACTGTATTCATATACGAAATTCATATACGAAAGACATTTTAGGTAGATTCCACGTACTGAACCCAGCTGTAGTAGATCACAAGGTATACTTTTGGAGGAGAAAATATAGGCTAAATAAAGGCAATAAGTATCAAAATGTAAGAAAACATAAAATGAATTGGATGTTGGCAGAAGCATTCCAACCCAGTTGATTTTGAAGAAAAAGCATAAGATTGCACTAAAATTATACAAACAAGCCATATTTGCAGGAAGCAGTATGTGTTTGTGGTTAACCAAAAAAGAGAAGAGGATTTTGCGTTGTGAAAGTGAGCTATCCAGAAATGTTAAAATTATCAATCCCCAACAGCAAGGGAGACCTAATTAACATCTGGACTAGGAAAAACAAACTCATAAAATGAGAAATAAAGAAGTAAAAAACTGGCACGATATCTGTAAAAACATACGAAGAAAAAGATGAAGATGTTAACAAAATGAATTACCAGCAAAGAAAACTACCAGAAGAATGTTGCCATATTATGTGTGTGTAATTATAAACAAAAGAAATCCAATGAAATTGAAATGAACACATTGTAATTAGCTTTCCATATCTCCCTTTATGAATGAAAGATATATTATAAGCCCCAGCTACTGGGATTGCTGCCAGAAGATAACCCTCATCTGTCAGTCCCTCTAGAGATTGCCTCACTCAAAAAATAACTGATTTCCAGAAAAGCCTATATCTAAAATGTATCAAGGTAGGAATAGAAAGGCACAGCCCATTTGCCCCAATTCAGGATAACACTGAAAGGCCCTCCTAGGTATAGTACTCCTCATAAGAATTCCTCCATTGGGACTGCTTAGTGACATTTCTCCACGCACCCAAACCTCTTCCTCCATCTGCCTTCCATAGGTGTCAATAGTGTGTATGCCCTAATAAAAATCTTTCACATTAATCACTATATACTCCTAGGATACTGAAATTTTGGCAGTTGTTACCAGAAGTGGAGTGGTTCAAGAATGAAAATGATAATATTGGATTTTGTGCTTGAATCATCTTCACTGCAGCTGGCAATGATGATTTCATTTTCTGTGGTAGATGGACCACAGATAGCCTCTGGCAGAAGACAGTGGAATGGTTTTTCAAACACTTATTAATGTAAACTGGGATTTTAAACTCCTGGAAAGGGATGGGCTGGCTGGGGGAAACAGTAAGTGGAATTATAATGCAGACCACTGGATGTCTAGAGAAGGCCATGCCATCTGCAATGGCGAATTATGCGCTTATTGAAAAATAGTTCTTGGCATGTTACTGGATACTGGCAGAGACAGAACTCTTGACATGCACCACAAAGGATACCAGGGAAAGTACTATTCATCGTAAACTGGATTTCCTCAGACTCACTGAGTCATACAGTTGGGCAGGCCTGACAATATTCCATCTTAATATGGGAATGCAAATGTAGAATCAAACATTAACAGGATTGAAGAACACAAGCAAACTGTATGAGCAGGCAGTCCAGATACCTAGGACACTCACGAATACTGCAAAAGAGGCCCTCCTCAGTGCAGTGATAGTCCCTAAGGACACCCCCTACCACCAGGTAACAGAAAAACAAATTCTAACTTGGTTCATGAATAAGCCACCACAGTAAAGCTAACTAAAGCCCCATTCGGGAATGGCCTTTAAAGGCAGTGGTACAGAAAATCTTCCCTGTAGGCAGAGATTTGTGCAGTATACCAGATTATCTACTTTGAATAAAATGAGTGGCTGAGGCTTCCATTAAATATTTACTTATGAACATTGGTGAATTCATAGCAAACTAGGCAAAGTCCTTAAAGGAGGAGAAATGAAAGATCTAAGGCAAAATGAACTGGAATTGAGGTATGTGATGGGCATACAGTAGTGCAACATAGTGTGGAGTCTTCAGATTGCATATTAACACCCACCAGAGTATATACCAACCACAGAAAAGATACAAAGCAACCAGAAAGACAAAATTTCTCAACAAAATGATCTCAACCATCTCAATACTAATATATTAGTTACATGAATGAAGTAGTCACGAAGTGAGGGATGGGAGATTATACATTGTTCAACTTACCACACTTCCAAAGTGCTATTACAATGTGTCCAACTTGCCAGCAACAGCAATCACTGCTGATTCCCAGAACTGCACTCCTTGAGCACCTGTCACAACAACTGGTAGAACGTTGACTATACTGGAGCCCTTCCACCCTGGAAAGTAAAGCAAATCACTTTTTCAGAAAAATACACATTTTCTAGATACAAGTTTTCCTTTCAGGTTATAAGGCACTATTACCAGAGGACCTACAGAAAGTTTAGTCCTTGGATACAGGATTCCTCATGGTATCACTTTAAATCAATATATTTACTTGACAACAAAAGAAGAGTAGGAGGGTTTCCATATCTATGAGATTCACTTGTCATATCACATATCATACAATCCAGAAGCTGCCAGTCAGGTAAAGCAACGATATAGACTGTTGAACGGATAGCTGTAGTGACAGCATGGAGATGTATCTTACATGAATAGAGTGCCATCTTCCAGAGATAGAAACAAAAGTATATATATGTAGTCTATATATGGTTTTATTTGGTAACAAAAGTCTATATATGTAGACTACTACACATGTCTGGTAACAAAAGTATGGAAACACAAATGGCTTATCATCCTTATCACAAACACAACTAGGAAATTTGTAGTCCCTGAAGCTACAACTCTAGGTCATATGTGCTAAGAAGTCGTTGTCTCCAAAAGAGACATATTCTCATCAGAGGAAATAGCCTTCAGCTGTGAGCTATGGCTGTCACATGAGTACTTGAGACTTTGTTCCAAGGGATGAATAGACAAGAAGAGTCCTAATAACCATCTTGCAGGGATAACTATCTCTAATTATCAAGAGGGGCAAGAGTTTTTATACACAACAGAGACCAAGGGGCCTTAGTTTGTCACATGGGTGTAATTTTGCTGGTAAAATGTTTGAGCGCAGCAATCTTGGTCTGTAAAAGGCTTTAAAAGTATGGGTAGCACCACCAAATAAGCCACTGAAATCAGAACTGATGGCAAGGGTGAGGGAAAACTAGAAGATAGAGTAGAAGAGTAGCAAGTGTAGCCTCAAGATCAACTGCAACACTAAGAGCTATACTTTATCCTACCAACTTTCCCAGGGATCATAGAAGATCTTATTCCAGGTCATATTTGAGAAATGAATCCAAGCACTTCAAGAAATAGTCTGTGGTTGATATTGCAATATGCCACCCGAGTCCCCCTTCAGAAATGAATGGCTTGTTCCCCTAACTGTTGGGAACTCTGCTGAAAGATGCCCTCATACTCTTAGATCTCCTTGGAGATTGCAAGAGCTGAATAAAACTTCTTCACCTTAAGTTTTACCTCCTTCCATGGGTAGCCCATATCCAGTGATTTGGCACAGAGGAGGAATAAATGCCCAGGTTTTGTTACCCCAATTCTGAAGAGATGCCAAAGTACATTTAGCTCCAGCCTCATTGAGTTAGCTAAGACCTCTCTGCAAACGGAGGTTAAACTTTTTCCACTTGCTCATCATGCTTCTTTCCCTTAATCCTCACAGGTATTTATCCCAAGAGCCCACTCCAGCAGCCATTTTACATACTAATCTCTTCAGAATAGTTTTAGCCAATCTAAGATAGTACACATAAATAAAGGCTTCAAAAAAGGAACTAAAGTGAGAGCACAGAGAAAAGACACACACATAATAAAAGAAATAAACAGGGGCGCCTGGGTGGCGCAGTCGGTTAAGCGTCCGACTTCAGCCAGGTCACGATCTCGCGGTCCGTGAGTTCGAGCCCCGCGTCAGGCTCTGGGCTGACAGCTCAGAGCCTGGAGCCTGTTTCCGATTCTGTGTCTCCCTCTCTCTCTGCCCCTCCCCCGTTCATGCTCTGTCTCTCTCTCTGTCCCAAAAATAAACAAAAAACATTAATAAAAATAAAAAAAGAAATAAACAAAGATCGAATCTACATATTACTATGGACCAGGGGAAATTGATCCAGAATGACATACATTGAGAAATTATTTAGTAAACTTAATGGACTTCAATGAAAAAGAAAAAAAAAAAGTCCTTTCCCTGGTCAAGACAAAATTCAAAAAATTTATTAAAGAAAAAAATTAGGATGGCTAAATTTCCATATTCAGTATTAGAACACAGTAGAGCAACAGGTACAAAATACTGAAGGATTAAAGGACCTTTCTATCTAGCCAAACTTTCCCTTCTGCATGAAAACTTTATGCCATACTTTCGAATCTGAAAAAAACTCAGAAAACGTTCCCACAGCACTTCACGAGGCAACCAGTTAACAATACAACCAAAGAGTTAGCAATGAGCACTAAATATATCTGACATTAAAACTCAGACTAAAACAAATGTGGGAATTTTAAAAAAATTGATCTGTCCCAACAACATAGAGATTATAGATACCAATAATTGCTTAGAGAAGAGGAGAGTATATGGAAAGAAGGCAAGAAGATGGACTTCCTCATTTATAGTAACTTCAAAATACAACAAAATAACATTCAAAAGATATAAGTAGTGGGACTGTACGCATATGCACATCACAAAGATAAGCTACTTGCTAACAGTATTATTAATGGAAACAACTGTACAGGAAAGGAATAGGAAAGAAAAATAAAATATATTAGTTCTCTCATTATTCATAATATGAAATTATTCAATACAACCTAAAAATAAGATAAATTTACTACATATCACTATAAAACTTAAGATGTTTAATACAAATATATATCAAAATAAAGTAGAAACAAAAGAAAACACATGGCAAAAAACATAAAAAGTATAAATATTTAAAACCCACAAGGTAACATGACAGAATAAAACCTAAGCCCAAACTTTTATATTTTATAGGATATATATTTTATTAATATATTAAGCCCATATATTTTATTAATAAGAGCTTCTTAAAAACTTATGACATCAGTAAACACAGAACATAATAACACAGAATAACAGAAATACCTTTTTTTTTTAAATATGAAATTGTCAAATTGGTTTCCATACAACATCCAGTGCTCATCTCAACAGGTGCCCTCCTCAATAAGTATCACCCACTTTCCCCTCCCTCCCACCCCCCATCAACCGTCAGTTTATTCTCAGTTTTTAAGAGTCTCTTATGGTTTGGCTCCCTGCCTCTCTCTTTTTTTCCCCCTTCCCCTACCCCATGGTCTTCTGTTAAGTTTCTCAGGATCCACATAAGAGTGAAAACATATGGTATCTGTCTTTCTCTGTATGACTTATTTCACTTAGCATAACACTCTCCAATTCCATCCATGTTGCTACAAAAGGCCATATATTTCATTCCTTATCATTGCCAAGTAGTATTCCATTGTATATATGAACCACAGTTTCTTTATCCATTCATCGGAAATATCTTTAAAGAGAAAAATTCACATCGCTTTGCAGAAAGATACATCTAAGACAGTGATTCATAAAGTTAGAAAATTAACTAATTAACAAGATAACCAGGGAAATGTAAACTGTGATGAAATGGCAGGGGTTGGCAAAATGTAAATTGTATAGTATAACCAGTTACAAAACATTAGCAGTATTTACTAGAGCTTGGCACATGCAAATCCCATAAACAAGCAATTGTTCTGCTAGTCCATTAGAAATACACTGAAATATGTATAAAAATATTTAGCAGCATTATTTGCAAAAGCCAGAAACGTCTGTCAGCAGTAGAATGGATAAAGTGGCCTACAGCCATACAACTGAATTCTCTATAACCCTGAGAAAGACCAAATTACCTCTACATATAGACATAACTTTAAGTTAAAGAAACAAGATACAAAATGGGGCAAATTATATTAATTGATTCATAAAAAGTTCACAAACAAGCAAAACTAATCTTTATTGATAGAAGTCAGAATAACGATTACCTTCTGATAAGTAATGGATAGGAGGAATAGAGACTTCCTTTTTTTTTTTTTTTTTTTGATGGTGACAATGTTCTATAGCATGATAAGTGTGGGAATAATAGAGGTGTGCTCATTTTGGAAAAATTTTCCCACAGTAATCCATATCTGAAAAAGCAAACCCTTCTCTATGCATTGTTTTTATTGAGCTGATCTTGCTTCCTTAGAACTGTTCTTCCAGGGACCCTGGGTGGCTCAGTTGGTTGAGCATCTGACTCTTGATTTCAGCTCAGGTCATCTTGCCATAGTCATGGGATCAAGCCCCACATTGGGCTCCACGCTGAGCATGGAGCCTGCGTAAGTCTCTCTCTCTCTCTCTCTCTCTGCCCCTCTCTCCCTCCACTCACACCCTCTCTCCCTCCACTCACACCCTCTCTCTCCCTTTCTCTAAAAAAAAAACAAAAATAAACAAAACAACAACAACAACAACAAAATCCCTGTTCTTCCATACATATTTTTAAATTTTATTTTACATTTCTAAAGAAATTATTGGGTCAATCAACACAAAACATTTTTAAATTATATGGTAAAGTCTTTCTGCAGTCTGTGTTCCTCATCAATGTTGTTCTTCTTCCAATAAGTAACTATGGTTGTTTAGTTTTGTGGACAATCATGGAGATTTTATACCCTTTATAGGACACATAATAATACACATATAGTATCATCTTACAGATTAATTTGTGCAAAAATATTAGAAATTTTAATATATAAAGAAATTCTCCATCATTTTGTACAGATGTATGGAATATCAGTGTATGAGTACTAAATCAATCAGCCCTTCGCTTTTAATAATGAAAACACTTTTTAAAGCAGAAGTTATAAATAATAACATCACTTACAAGTGAGTCTATATGCTTGTATCCCTCTTTTCATCTATCAAAACTCAGACTTGATATATAAATAGCTATTGATATCCACATTTAAAATCCCAGTTTTAAATATAACAACTTGCAGATAAAATATATTTTTCCTCAAAAATGTACTATAGGGTCCTAGTCAGACTTATCAAAAAGAAAAGAGAATGGACCCAAAGATAAAATCACAAATGAAAGAGGAAAAATCACAAACAACACCACAGAAATGTAAACAATTATATGAGAATACTATGTAAAATTATATGCAACAAACTGGGCAATCTGGAAGAAATGGACAAATTCTTAGACACTCACAAACTACCACAACTGAAAACAGGAAGAAACAGAAAAGTTGAACAGACCCGTAACCACTAAAGAAATTGAATCAGTCATCAAAAATCTCCTAACAAACAAGAGTCCTGGGCCAGATGGCTTCCTAGGCGAATTCTACCAGACATTTAAAGAAGAGCTAATCCCTATTCTTCTCAAGCTGTTCCAAAAAGTAGAAATAGAAGGAAAGTTTCCAAACTTATTCTAGGAAGCCAGCGGTACCTTAATTCCAAAACCAGACAAAGACCACACGAAAAAAGAGAATTAGGGGCCAATATCCCTGATGAATCTAGAGGCAAAAATTCTCAACAAGATACTAGCAAGTCGAATTCAACAGTACATTAAAAGAACTATTCACAATGATCAAGTGGGATTTATTCCTTGGCTGTAGGGCTGGTTCAATATTCACAAATCAATCAATATGATACACCACATTAAAGAAAAGATAAAAACTGTATGATCCTGTCAATAGATGAAGCAAAAGCATTTGACATTATATAGCATCCATGTTTGATAAAAACCTTCAGCAAAGTAAGGGTATATGGAACATACCTCAACATAATAAAGACCATATATGAAAGACCCACAGCTAATAACATCTTCAATGGGGAAAAACTGAGAGCCTTTCCCCTACAGTCAGGAATAAGACACCAACGCCAACTGTCACCATTACTATTTAACATAGTACTGGAAGTCTTGGCCTCAGCAATTAGACAACAAAGAAGAAATAAAGGGCAAAGAAAAAGCCAAATTTTCACTATTTTTGGATGACATAATACTCTATGTAGAAAACCTGAAAAACTCCACAAAAAATTTCTAGAAATAATACATGAATTCAGCAAAGTTGCAGGATATAAAATCAATATGCAGAAATCTGTTGTGTTTCTATACAACAATAAGAAAGCAGCAGAAAAAGAAATCAAGGAAATGATCCCATTTTTAATTGCACCAAAAACAATAAGATACTTAGGAATAAACCTAACTAAAGAGGTAAAAGATCTTTACTCTGAAAACTATAGAAGATTTACAAAGAAGTTGTAGAGGATACAAAGAAATGGAAATGCATTCCACGCTCATGAACTGGAAGAACAAACGTTATTAAAATGCCTAGACTACCCAAAGCAATGTATACATTTAATGCAATCCCCATCAAAATACCACCATCAGTCTTCACAGAGCTAAAACAAACAATTCTAAAATTTGTATGGAACCACAAAAGACCCCAAAAAGCCAAAGCAATCCTAAAAAAGAAAAACAAAACTGGAGGCATCAAGACTCTGGATTTTAAGTTATATTACAAAGCTGTAGTCATTAAGACAGTATGGTACTGGCAAACAACAACAATAACAACCAGACACATCGATCAATGGAACAGAATAGAAACAGAAATGGACCCACAACAATATAGTCAACTAATCTTTGACTAAACAGGAAAAAATATCCAATGGAAAAAAGACAGTCTCTTCAGAAAATGGTGTTGGGAAAACTGATAGCAACATGCAGAAGAATGAAACTGGACCACTTTCTTACATCAAACCCAAAAATAAATTCAAAATGGATAAAAAGTCTAAATGTGAGACCAGAAACCATCAAAATGCTAGAGAAGAACACAGGCAGCAACCTCTCTGACCTTGGCCGCAGCAACTTCTTATAGACATGTCACCAAAGGCAAGAGAAACAAAGGCAAACATAAACTATTGAGACTTCATCCAGATAAAAAGCTTCTGCACAGCAAAGGAAATAATCAACAAAATTAAAAGGTGGCCTACGGAATGGGAGAAGATATTTGTAAATGACATATCTAATAAAGGGTTAGTACCCAAAATCTATAAAAAACTTATCAAATTCAACACCCAAAAAACAACCAATTCAGTTAAGAAATGGGAAGAAGACATGAAAAGACACTTTACCAAGGAAGACATCCAGATGGCTAACAGACACATGAAAATATGCTCAACATTACTTATCATCAGGGAAATACAAATCAAAACCATGATGAGATACCACCTCACACCTGTCAGATGGCTAAAATTACCAACTCAAAAAACAACAGGTGTTTTTTTTTGTTTTAAATTTTTTTTAATGTTTATTTATTTTTGAGACAGAGAGAAACAGAGCATGAATGGGGGAGGGGCAGAGAGAGAGGGAGACACAGAATCGGAAGCAGGCTCCAGGCTCTGAGCTGTCAGCCCAGAGCCTGACACGGGGCTCGAACTCACGAACCGTGAGATCGTGACCTGAGCTGAGTCGGACGCTCAACCGACTGAGCCACCCAGACGCCCCACAACAGGTGGTGACAAGGATGCAGAGAAAGGGGAACCCTCTTGCACTGCTGGTAGGAAAGCAAACTGGTTCAGCCACTCTGGAGAATAGTATGGAGGCCCCTCACAAAACCAAAAATAGAACTACCTTATGATCCAGCAATTGCACTGTTAGGTATTTACCCAAAGGATACAAAAGTACTGATTTGAAGGGGTACATTCACCCTGATGTTTATAGCAGCATTATCAATAATAGCCAAACTATGGAGAGAACCCAAATGTCCATCGACTGATGAATAGGTAAAAAAAGATGTGGTATATAAATACGATGGAATATTACCCAGCAATCAAAATGAATGAAATCTTACCATTTACAACGATGTGGATGGAACTAAAATGTATTATGCTAAGCTAAATGAGTCAACCAGAGAAAAACAAATACCATATGATTTCACTCATATGTGGAACTTAAGAAAAAAACAGATGAACACATGTAAAGGGGCAGGGGGAAGAGAAGAGAAGGAAACAAACCATAAGAGGCTCTTAATGATAGAGAACAAACTGAGGGTTGATGGAAGAAGGTGAGCGGGGGATGGTCTAGATGGGTGATGGGTGTTAAGGAGGGCACTTGTGATGAGCACTGGGTGTTGTATGTAAGTGAAGAATCACAATTCTATTCTTGAAACCAATATTTCACTGTATGGTAACTAAAATATAAATTAAAAAATATATATACTGTGGGAGAAACAGGCATGAAGTTTGAGAAATATCAACAGAAAATTTCACCAAACACAGGGAAATTCTCACAAATAAGGCCACACAGAAGGAGAAAGAAGTCACAATTAGAATGAAAGCTGAAACCAGGATAGCAAAAAAGAAAAAAAGAAAGAAAAAAATAATCATAAATGTCGACATCAGACATGTTGACATCCCACACAACTTTGGCTTTTCAGTGAAAGAATTTCATGGTAGTAATTTCCATGACAACTATAGCTGTCTGTTGATTCCAGTTCTTCCAGAGATGATGAAGAACTTACCTCTTCAGCATTTCATTCTCAAAAAGGCAGTATGGTCAGTGGAATATTATCCAGCTTTAAAAAACAAAGAAGCCCAATCATTAGTGACCACATGGATGAATCTGCAGCACGTTATGTTAAGTGAAATAAGTCAGTTTCAGAGGACACATATTATATGATTTCACCTATACGAGGCATTTAAAATCGTCAAACTTATATAAGCAGAGAACGGAATGGTGGTTGCCAGAGCTGCAGGGGTGGATGAGAAAACGGTCGTTGTTTTTCGATAGGTATTGAGTTTCAATTATGAACGATGAATGAGTTGTGGAGACCTGCTATGTAACATAGTGCCTATAGTTAACAAAATGTTGTGCACTTAAAATTTTGTTAAGAGAATATAGCTCATGTTAAGCATTCGTACCACAAAAGGGGAGCACAAAGAAACTTTTGGAGATGATAGATAGGTTTTATTACCTTGACTGTGATAATAACATCACAGGTGTATACATATGTCCAAACTCATCAACTTGTATACATTAAACATGTATGTGCATTTTTTGTCTGTTTGTTTGTATGTTAATTATCCCTAATAAAGCTGTTAAAAATTTAGTATGAGCTCTAAAATACTTATGGTTGAGGTTCAAATCCTATCTCTTTTCCTTGCTATTTGTGTGGCCAAGGGCAAATTACTTAATGTTTCCATTCATCAGTATTCTGATAAAATATTTAATAATTGGATTGTTATTGGGGTGCCTAAGTGGTTCAGTCAGTTAAGCGTCCAACTCTGGATTTTGGCCTAGGTCATGATCTCATGGTTGTGAGACTGAGCCCTGCCTCAGTCTCTGTACTGGCAGAGCAGAGCCTGCTTGAGATTCTCTCTCTCCTTTCTCTCTGCCCCTTCTCTTGTTTCTCCTCTCTCTCCCTCTGTCAAATAAATAAACATTTTTAATTGGATTGTTATTAAACAATATAACACTTCTAAAACATTGAACATAGCTCTTGGCACACGGTATATATGTTATATATGCAAAAACAAAGACAGTCATAGAAATAAATCCTTGATTAGGGTATTTGTTGAAATAATTGTTTAATTGATTTCCTTAAACAGGTGATAATGGGATAAAGATTGAGAACACTATTCTTTTGTGATCCTCCCTGGCATCTCAGAGCCTACTGTTTATGCCTTTTAGAAACTGGGATCCTAATAAGAAAGTGTAAATGCTGTAGATGGAGATCTACATGTTCACTTAGTTCAGGAAATCTTAAGGTACCAAGGTTTACGTTATCTATAACTTTAAAGACATCACAAGAATCTCTTGTTAAAATAAAATAAAATGGAGACCAGACTTCAAGATGCCTTGAGCAGTCAAAACCACTTAAGCCACATAAGCAAAACTTAGTAGTTTATGTTATGAACACAAAATGAAGGATAAGTTGGATTAATTCTTGTAAATACCTCTGATAATCATAAAAAAAAACAAAACAACAACAACAACAAAAACTTAACTCATCTTCCTATCGTGATAGAAGATAATCACTTTCAACCAAACTCTTGCTATTGGAAACTACCATAGTTAAAACCAATCACTATAAAGGTTAAAGAATTTCCTCATTTCCAGTTTATAAGTGATCCTAAAACATGTCTCTGAGAGTCGTAATAGTTTCAGGTTGAAGTATCCCTATTCTTGAACCATTTATTTCCTACTCAATAAAATATTTATATCAAGCAAAGCTCTCTTATTTTTATTTTGGCACTCTCTGGAACTAGTACAAGTACAAAAATGCTACTGCAATCAGTTAGTTGAAGTAATATTATGTTCCTCAATCCCAAATTCAATTTACCACAATCATCTATGATCTTGAAAACACTGCAGCATGAGAAGATATCAAGAGAATACACAAGAAGAAAATGGCAAATATAGATATAAACATACACACAGTAGAGTACTATTCAGCCATAAAGAAAAAAGAAAATCCTGCCATTTGTGCAACATATGGCATAATGGAGGACATTATGCCAGACATACATAAAATAAGCCAGACACAGTAAGACAAATACTATATAGAATTATACTTGTTTGTGGCATCTGAAAAAATCAAACTTCCAGAAATAGATATTCAAATGATGGCTGCCAGGGGCTGAGAAGTGGGGAAAATGGAGAGATGTTGGTTAAGAGGTACATACAAAATTTCAGTTATAAATTTTGAGGATCTAATATACAACAAGGTAATTATAGTTAATAATATTGTATTGTATACTTGTAATTTGCTAAGAAAATAGACATAAAGCATTCTCAACAACAACAAAAAGATAACTAAGTGGAGTGATGGCTACATTAACTGAATTGATGTAATTACCTCACAATATATATAAATATTAAATAGTCATATTGTACTCCTTAACAATTGCTTTAAACAATTTAAATAAATACACTTTTTTATTGGTCAATTGTACTTCATTAAGCTGGAGAAAAACAAATAATACATGAAATTATCAATAAAATGTAACGAATTATTTTTTAAAGGCAGTTTGGTACAGAATTTAATTCAGAAAGAACTTTTATAGTTGTGGCATTATAGTAATATATGTGAAGATAAACACATTTTGCAAGAAAAGCAGAAATGTATGCTTCTGGAGGAATATATGGTTCTAGAATCCAGACAGTAAATGAAAACTGGTTGGAGGGAAAGAAGATCAAGCCCTTGCACTAAGAACAATAGAAGGGAATTCAGCTAACATTCAGATTCTTCTTCAGTGTGTGCTATCTTCATCTGTCTACAGGTAAGTTAGAAACACTCAATAGGTTCCTAATAAATTCTTCAAAACCTGTGTCATAGGAAGAATAATATTCTTATAAATGCTTGAAAAATGCCAAGAGAGGAATTCTCACCATGGAAACATAACTTTGTGGCCTCAGTGGCTGAATCAAGAAGCTACTACACAAATGGAATGAAAATCTAAAATGCAATTCTCTTCCTTCATATCCAATAGACAAGAGAAGGGAGGTGTCTTTTTATTGAGAATCTGTTAAGAATCCAGCACCTTAGAATTGATAATGCAGGCCAACAGTCTCACTGTCAACCAACTATTATGAAAACATATACTTCCTTTTATTATAAGTAATGAAATAAATAAATAAATAAATAAATAAATAAATAAATAAATAAAGTGAAAGATTTAGTTTCCAATAATGTAAGTCAAAGACTTGAACCTTTACTCTGAGAAGCTAGTGCTAGACAGAGTACAAACAGTCTCCTGGGTATGTGCACACATCACCAGAGTGCAGAATCTGGGCAGGTAATACTGGATAGAAATCATAGCATCCAAAAATATATATGATCTCAGATTTGGGGGTCAACTTGGTCAGTTTTCCTGTCCAAAATCATAAACATGGAGGATGAAGTAAACCTTCAGAGAGTAGTACTTTACCTATAATCATATATAGATATGAAGATTGTTTAACATGTTAGTATGACATTAGATCTGCTCTGAATACAATGCTTGAGATGTATACATCAATAAACAGCAACATTACCCGAAACCTGCAGTTTCTTAGTAAATGGTATAAAATATTTTAAATTAAAAGTCAATGTTAGAGGGGGAAAAAAGCGGTCTAGAAGAGAGAATCCATTTCAAGAATACTTACTTTAAATCATTTGATGTTATTATCCTACAGAATTTTATATCTATTTGACTATCAACTAAAAATAAATGCTATTCAGTAGGATGATACTTCCAGGATATAAAGAAATCTCTGAAAGTGATATTTTTTGCACAAAAAAATTGAACTCGCGGGAATGCCCAATTTTAACACATCACTGTATTAGATTAGCTGGTTGATCCTGATATTTGCTTCAATGCTCCATGTGGCAAAAGCTTAAATACCCGGTACGCCAAATATTTAAACTGTACCATTCTTTTTGAAAGAGGGAGGCTAAAGCATTTGTTGTTTTTGCCATACATAATAATTCCAGATAGCAATATCTACAATGTGTTCAATGAACATGATAGCAACGAATGGGAAGCTCTACCAGAAGAACTAGACCTCATAATAAAACATATTCAAATAGACCTTTAAGAAGGGATGTTCATTAAATGTTCTCTAGATCTGGAGCAATGTGAAAAAAAATTATGTTAGCAAAACCTTTCGGTGATCCTCAAACATTAGCATGCATCAGAATCACCTCAGAGATAATCTGGAGTCAGAGGCTGCTGGGCCCAATGAACAGTATTTCTCATTCTGGAGGTCTGGGTTAGAACTGAGGACTTACTTTCTAGAAAGTTCCAAGATGATGCTGATGTTGCTGGTCCTAGGACCACACTTTGAGGACTTCTGCATTAATAGGATATGGCTGCGCAGAAAAATATGCAAAGATCCTCACAGTCTAAGCAACTCTTAGAGTGTAACAGCATCTGCTTAAAAGAGATATACTTTCAGGGGTACCTGGGTGGCTCAGTGGGATGAGCAACCAACTCTTGATGTCAGCTCAGGTCACAATCTCACGGTTTATGGAATGGAGCCCAAGTCGGGCTCTGCACTGACAGTGCAAAGCCTGCTTGAGATTCTCTCTCCATTTATCTGCCCCTTCCCCCCATGTTCTTCCTCTGTTTCTCAAAATAAATAAATATTTTAAAAAATAAAATGAACAAGATACACTTTCAGAAAATTAATCATACTGGATCTAAGTTTTCAGACACGGTCTTTGAGAAAGCAATTTTGGTGGAGAAAATAATGGGTCGGCTATAGTAATTTTCATTAATTTAGTGGGTCAGATTTGGAGATTCCTGACACAGTCTGAAATAATTTTACTTTCCCAGTCATCTATTCTACTTTTTGCTAATGATGTTCACCTTATTAAATTTTATTTCATAGAAAACCTAACTGATGTGGTAGTCCTGCTCATGCTCTCACTTCTTTTTAAATTTTCAAAATGAAAAAAAAAAAAAAAGTAACACATACCATCCTATTGTCTGTACTAAAAATATATATCATTTATAACATTATGCCATATTTTGGTTTCCTATATGTGAAAATATTTTATATCTCTACTTATCTATAGGTCCGTCCATCTTTAATCCTTCCACATTTTATACATTTTCCATAATAAAGTTGGCACCCCAGTTATCACTTTATTGCTTCTCAGCTCCAAATCCTTTTTATTGCCTCTGAACTCTAAGTAGTGACACACTAGTTCAGCTTTGTCACTAGATGGCGCCAGAGGGACATTGGAGGAGACAGGGATTTGATTCTGGAGTGCCCGTTTTCTTCCTTCTCCTCCTACCATGTATCGGCTACAAAGGAGGCAGCCAGTGGGGCTCACTCCCCAGATTCCAGCAGCACCACCCTTATGAGCAGCCTCCTGATCAGTCTGTAATCTGCCTCAAAGGGCACTCCTGATTGCCAGCTTTGGCCTGTGGATTTTCAGCAAACTTCTCTGTCATCCAGGGCCAGAGCTGTACCCACTGCAATGAGGCCTTGATTAGCAGCTAGGAGGGTATCTTCCAAATCTGTACCTTCCTTAGGGGCTATGCGTTAGTCCTAAAGATGATGGCTGCTGCTTTTATCTGTATTCTTTACAGTTTTTTATAGTTAATCTCTTCTTGCTACTTAATGCTCCATAATGTATATGTATATTATATATATGTGTGTGTGTGTATTTTAAAGTTTATTTATTTATTTTGAGAGAGAGAGAGAGAGAGAGAGAGAGAGAGAGAGAGAGAGAGAGAGAACGAACAGGGGAGTGGCAGAGAGGGAGAGAGAGAATTCCAAGCAGGCTCCACACACTCAGCACAGAGCCCAACTCAGGGCTAGAACTCACAAACTGTGAGACCTTGACCTGAGCCGAAACCAAGAGTCAGATGCTTAACTTACTGAGCCACCCAGGAGCCCCTCCATACTATATTTTTTATGCCAATTACTGTCAAGTTGTTGTCTCTTCACTGAACCCTAAAACAACTAGATTCCAGATTTTCTGCTAACCAATATACTGTGTATATTTTATAATTTGTCCATGTTATTATATATTGCAGGGCATAATTTTACTGTGTACATTACAATTATATATAGGAAACAATAAATATTTTGATTTGTCAAATTCTGTATTTTCAAATACAGTAAGTAAACACACCCAATAATTTTAAACTAGCTATATGATTAACAAATTTCAGAATCTAGGATAATTAGAGTTAAATCTATGGCCTTTCCTGCCTACATAGTTGTAATAGCATGTAGTTTAGCCAAATATGTCAAATGTTCAACTCTATTCTCTATTTTGATTTTAAAGACCTAATATGTTTGACAAAAGAGAACTATATAATTATAAATGCTCAAACTCCACCTATTGCTGTGAAGTGGAACTTCTGAAAAGGTGATGGCCTTGACATTCTCAGTTGTGCAGCAGCTTTAGCTCAGAAATTGGACAAGGAGTGTCTTTTAATCTTCCCTACTGCTCCCCATTCGGTACTCTCTGGATTCCTCCATTTCTGCCCCTGCATTAAAAGAGTGTTTCTCTTTTAAGAGTGTTTCTCTTCCCAGTCTTTAAAAGTCATATAAAAACATATTTGAATAATTAACAGAATTTAGAATAATGTCAAAATTTCCAGTTCTTTTCCAATTTAAATCTTTCCTCTCTACTACACAGCCAGGACACTTACTTGCTGGGGAAACTGTAGCAAGAGAGTTGGCTGGTCTCTTCCCTGTTCTCACTGTACTTAATCTCTCTCACTTATTGCTGTTTCTGACTCTTCCAGCGTCTAGATGAGAGATAGGTGAGGCTGGGAAAATAATGTGAGGCAAAGTGTTGTGTTCCTATCTGATGACTGTGCCCCTGTTGGTGGGTGATTTCTGAAGATGCCTCTGCCATCCCAGCTGAAAATTTCTGAATGTATTTATTTGCTTTGGAGCAGATAATGCCTCTCTGCCTTCTACTCTAGTCATTTACAATTATTTTTGTATCCTCTTGGCTTCCAGTCTTCCACCATTCCATTAGGAAATCTTTGTCTGTCGTCCTGGATGAGATCCTTTTGAGATAAGCCATTCATGTCTGTCTCCTCTCTACAGAAATTAGCCCCTAGAGACTCCTACTTTGCCCAATGAAAAGGCAATTGTAAGCACTTCCTTTTGCCCAACTGCAGGCAGAGGCAGGCCCACCCACAGCTTATGGCTTTTCAACCATGTTAAGTCAAACATGAAACCCTTTGTTCCTCAAACTCCAGGGTATATATGTCGATCTTTATTGAGTATTTCATTTCAGGCACCTTTCTGATTTGAGGAGATGGGAGGAACCATCATTTTCTTGCCTGTTTGAAGAGAAGAATCTAGTGCGTTAACAATTCTCTCCAAAGAACATTCCCCTGGCCTCCTCAACCTTCTGTAGAAACTGAAAGTGATGATTTGCTAATTCTTGTAGAATCAATTCTGTTTACCTCCTTTATATGTAAATAGATATATGACTCAGACAACTTTGTAGGACAGAACTGAATTATTAAAGAATATGTATATACTCTCTCTGGGAAGGGCTGTGATTCTATTATTAGATTCCCCAACAGTAAAAATATATTGTTTGATAGTCACTGCCTAGTGAGTTAAATTTACTACTATAAATGAGCCTGATCCTTAAATGTAAGTCACTCACAGAGAACTTTCTTCAAGTTTTTAGGGACAATTTTCCTGACAACTAATGCTACCAGAACTCAACAGTAGCCTACATGTTTATAATAAGCTAATGTAAGATAAGGATATTATTAAGGTTGTTAGTTCTGTCCCTTAGTATTCATCAAAAATACAAAATTGTAATATAGCAAACAACACAGAAGTACAAATCTATTACTTTGAATATGAATGAGGCTGCTTTTATTAGAGTTTAGAATATTCCTGAGGTCAAACTCATTAGTCTTAGAGATTTAGAAATAAAATGTAGTTTGTCTTATACAATGAAATATATTAATTTTATTTAATTTCAAATAACATTTATCAATGCTTTGCATATGCACATGTTGCCATTCAACAGTGCATACATTCTGTGAAGGCCAACTGACATATAAATACATCAACAGCAAGTCAGATAATTAAATGTTTTAACAGAGGTTCACATGAAGAGCTACAAATCATAATAAAGATTATTTCTGTTCATAGAAATTGAGTAACAGACTTCCTGATCTGAATTTTGCTGTTGTGTGGTTCTTTAGTGTTCCAACTGCAAGCTCCCTGACAGTGGGGACTAACTCTGTTTCTTCCATCTTTGTATACACAACACTTGGCATTAAGCATGAAACAATGAATATGTATTGTACTTTTCATTGTAATGATGTTGTATCATTTATCACTGTTGAATAGGTATGCTCTACAGAGGTTCTCATAGAGCAATGTAACATAGAAGTCTGGTAAATGATTAGGGTTGGAAGTACAGACGTAGGAACCAAAAAAATCATTTTTATACTTTTAGTCCTCCATTTTATCCTCTAAGAGATGAGTTACTTGACCTAAAACTACCTGACTTATATTTTAGGACTACAAGGGGGCTATAAATGACAAAACGCAGGACATAAACAAAGCGGCATGTATATATTTCTTCTCTATCAATCCTGGAAACAGTATTGTTAGAAGACATGTAAAATTTCTGGGGAGCATATTAGATTGCCAAAAGTGCTGTAATATTCATAGAGCTATAGCAGATAGTTTCAACATGATGCCTTCTGGATTTGAAAGATAAAAAGGCAATTCTGTGAAACCCTGAATGTGTATGTTTCTGTGCATGGATGTGCTTCTCCATTAACAGATGTGCCTGTGATACACAGCTCTGCAGGGGGCCTGGAACAGGTAGCTTCTCTATAAATATTTGTTAACAGAAGATTTACAGCTTCAAACCCAAACCTTAGCAAACAAAGATATCCCACCTGAGACCTTCTCACTTCAAGTTGCCACCCATTGTTTTAATGTATTCCTATCACCAAATTTCTTGAATCGGTTTCAGCTTTAATACCTCACTTTATACTCAAGCTTTTGCTGTCATAAAATAGTCCTCTTTAAGCTTATCAATGAAAGTCAATTTGACAGAATTCCTGGAATATTTACTTTGTGCAAAGAATTTAATAATAAAGTAGACGTTTTTTGAATTTTTCATATATTGTTAACCTCTTTGAACATTTGGTATGATTTATGAAGAATAAAAACAAGGACCTGAATCCAGATTGTGGACTTCTAATCCAAGCTCAACTATGTATCAACTGTGCAACCTCATGAAAGTTACTCAACCTCTCCGCATTTAATCTTCTTCCTCTGAGACAAGGGAATAATATAATATAATACAAATCAGAGGACTACCTTTTATGTTAAAGAAGCTAACTTATTTACTGGATTAAAAACAGATTTTGGTATACAGTGAGCACTCTGGTTATGGGATCTCCTATTATTATTGTAGTAAGTGATGTAACCAAACTATATTCACTTATTTGCTAAATCTTCAGGGATAAGGCAATTAAAATCTATTACATAGAATTCAGTATTCTTGCATGTTTAACTGTCCAATACAGTTATAATTTCTCAGTGTGTAAAAGCACTTTTCATATTTAGTAAACCCCAAGTTAAAAAAAAGCCACCAAATTTAAAAATAAAATCACCACTACAGAAGTCAAAATTATGATATCCAAGTTGGAAAAAAGCAGGTAAGCTAAGCTATATCCTATCAAGGTTTAATCTTATCAACAATTCTTAAAAATTCTTCAATTGTTTAAAAAATATTTATTTATTTTCCAGCTTCATTGATATATGATTGACATACAGCATTGTATAAGTTGAAGGTATATCACATGATGGCTGTATATATGTATATATTATAAATAATTACCATGATAAAGTTAGTTAATACATCTATCACCTTAGTTACTTTTTTTTTTTTTTTTTCCAGTGAGAACACCTAAGCTCTACTCTCTCTCGTAGCAACTTTGCAATGTACAATACAGTATTGGTAACTATAGTTACAACGATGTACATTACAGCCCCAGAACTTATTTATCGTATAACTGGAAATTTGTACTCTTTGATCATCTACACCCACCCATTCCATCCCACAATCTACTACTCTACCAATCTTCTCTCTGTTCCTATGAGTTCATCTGAGATTCCACATATAGGTGACATGATACAGTATTTCTCTACATATATTTTACTTATTTCACTCCCTCAAATTTTATCCATGTTTCCCAAATTGCAAAAGTTCCTTCCTTTTTTTAATAAAAGGTACAGCATAGGGCATATAGGCAAGGATATTATAATGTTGTATGGTGACAGATGGTAGCTACACTTGTGAGCATAGCATAAGGTATAGACTTGTCAAATCACCATGTGGTATACCTGAAACTTGAATAACATTGTGTATCAACTATACTCAGAATAAAACATGCTCCTTCTTTATGACTGAATATTTATATATATAAATATATATTCATATATAAATATATATAAATATATATTCATATATAAATATATATCAATGCACACACATTTTTTCTTTAAAAAAAATAATTTTTATTTATTTTTGAGAGAGAGAGAACCAGAACATGATCAGGGGAGGGGCAGAAAGAGGGGGAGACACAGAATTTGAAGCAGGCTCCAAGTTCTGAGATATCAACACAGAGCCTGACATGGGGCTCAAACCCATGAACCGCAAGATCATGACCTGAGCTGAAGTCTGACACTTAACCGACTGAGCCACCAGGTGCCCCACCACCTTTTTTATTTGCTTATCCATTCATGGACACTGAGTTGTTTCCATGTCTTGTAAAGATTTTTTTTTCTTTTTTATTTAATGAAGATGGATCAATATCTTCTATATAACACAAGGTATATTTATTATGAGTTCATTTATAATGATAAATAGAATACTCATTATCCTCAACCTATATACTTGTTTTTCAAACTGGGTATACAGTAAGATAAAACCTGAGAGTGCTGTTTTTGTTTCATCTTCTCTTTAAAAAAAAAATAATACGGGCGCCTGGGTGGCTCAGTCAGTTGAGCGTCCGACCATCTTCTCTTTAAAAAAAAAATAATACGGGCGCCTGGGTGGCTCAGTCAGTTGAGCGTCCGACTTCGGCTCAGGTCATGATCTCGCAGTCTGTAAGTTCGAGCCCCGCGTTGGGCTCTGGGCTGACAGCTCAGAGCCTGGAGCCTGCTTCTGCTTCTGTGTCTCCCTCTCTCTCTGCCCCTCCCCTGTTCATGCTTTGTCTCTCTCTGTCTCAAAAATAAATAAAACGTTAAAAAAAATAATATGAATACTGGGGCCAGGTCTCTTCTCAATTTAATCAAAATATCTGGATAAGGCCAGGTATTGGTATATTTTAAAAGTTTATTTATTTTTGATAGAGTGAGCACGGGAGGGGCAGAAACAGAGGGACAGAGAATCCCATGCAGGCTCCATGCTGTCAGCACAGAGCCCAATACAGGGTTCATACTTAGAAACGGTAAGCTCATGACCTGAGCCAAAATCAAGAGTCAGATGTGGGGTGCCTGGGTGGCTCAGTTGGTTGAGCATCCAGCTTTGGCTCAGGTCATGATCTCATGGTTTGTGGGTTCGAGCCCTGCGTCGAGCCCTGCGTTGGGCTCTGTGCTCGCAGCTTGGAGCCTAGAGTCTGCTTCAGATTCTGTGTCTCCATCTTTCTCTGCCCCACCCCCATTCATGCTCTATCTGTCTTAAAAATAAATAAAAAATTAAAAAAAAAAAAAAGAGTAGATGCTTAACACATTGAGCCACCCAGGTGCCCCGGTATTAGTATAAAAACCCCTCATGTAATTTTACTTTCTCTCCAAGGTTGAGAACTATTGGTGCACATGATCACATATGCAGTAAAGCAGTAAATTAATGAAAAGGAAAACATTGGAGGGAAAAAAAAGTATGAGAAAGTATCTTTTCCTACTGCATTTCCTAAAAATGTATTTTTTAAAACAATATACAGATATAATAAGGCATTCTATAGAGCTGATAGAATGTGATTCCAACAGAATACTCAGTGCATTCATTAAAGTCTTATTTTTATTTTATGAGGACATATCTATTATATATGTATGAAAGTATAGGCACTTTTCCATATGATCAGAAAGAGCTGTTTTACATTCCACTAGTACTTTTTTTTTTTATAATTTTATGGTCACGTGAAGAATACTAAATCCTAATTCTTTGAATTGCATAAAAGCATAGGATTTGGGTCCAGCTAATTAGTAATACTCCTCCCTTACAGAAAATGAAATCTTAGTAATTCTAAGAGCAATCAAAATTATTTTGTTTAAGGAAAAGTTCATTTTCTTTCTGTCAAGAGCCTATAGCAAATAGTCATTATTAGTCAAGTGTTAAATAATATTCATTTGGTTTTGAAATAATGAATGAAAAATAATCACCGGTAGTATTTAGGCCTGATATGCAGTCAAAATTTGTGGTAGCTCTGGGAAATTATCTATTATCTTACAGAATATTATGCCTTTTTTGCCTTTTCACTTTATAAGTTATCATTTTATGAACTGCATAGTCTGGGTAAAATTATTACAAATTCTGAATAGTGGAAATTTCATACTGTATAAGTACCAGAAATTTCATCTCACAGATCCTATTAAGATCTTAGAAATTTAAAATAAAATGGCTACTCTGTAATAAATTCACATGTTATTTCATTTATTCATAAATTTATATATAAAACACACCTAGCTCTATGTGACATTTTGCTATGACAGTATTGCTCTGTGTTCAATTAAAAAGTCTAACCAATAGGATGCAAATAGCCATAATTAGAGATTTACCAACTATTAGTAAATAGGGTGTTTAGAAACATTTTAATTTACCATGTTAATTTGAGTCTTATTGGGGCTTACAAGGGCTACATGAAATGTCTGATCTGTCAATAGAAGCCAAAACATGGATGTTAGTAAGTTTCAGGTAAGTCCCAATAAAACCAATTTTCCAGATAGGCCTCATTCTACTGTGTTCTCTGAAAGGCTAGCACTTTAGCTATGTTAAAGTCTGCAAATGGAAATATAGTTGGAATTGCAATGCCAGATACTTAAAATGGACTTTAAAGTAAATTACATTATAGATAACCTTTACTGCCATTTAGACACAATGTCAAAGTCTTTCCCTCAGGGCCTCCATTAGGATGTTCTCTCCTGTCGGTACAAACAAGTTAACTTTAAAATTGCATGTACCATCATGAGGTACTCTAAATTGCTCTCATACACCTCTCAAGGAAGAGCGTTTACTTGCAGAACTTACACTTGCCCTACTGACTTCTACCCTGAGAACAGGATTATAGAATTAACCAAGTACCAGCTCTTTTTATAATCTTTTAGCCCTGTACATTTCAGAAGGCAGTCAGATGATTCCATTTTACATATGATGATGGAGTGAATATGCAGATAATTCTGAAAGGGAGCGCCAGTTTGTAATGGTATCATTCAGAATGTCTCTGCAGTTACCTTTTCCTCTAAAATTCTCACTTTCAAGCATTTTCATTCCTTATAATAACTGAACCAGGCAAGAAAGTCAGTTCATGTGAAAAATGCCCCATCTTACACTGAGGCTGTTCATTAGGGGATCATTAGTAGGGACTAAATGAATGTTTCCCAGCCTAGACCATCAGCCTGTTAATTTTAATTTTGCACATATGCTACTGGTCTGCTGTGGTAGGTTTTCATGTGATGTAATACTGCATTTTATGTACTCACATTGGACCCTTTTGTCTTGCTTTTCATTTTATTACGCAGTCTATTATTGATACCTTTCTGTTCAGTTTTTATTATTTATTTATTTATTTATTTATTTATTTATTTATTTATTACAGAAATAATTTTGATCAATGCAACTCGCAAGAAATGAAAAAAAAATGGCCATAAAAAGCAAAGAGTTATTAGAACTGTTTTGTCATTACTAAAACTTTCAAGTATTAAAACCTGTAGAAAGTCTTAGTCCTTTTCTACTCTTTAAATATCTTCAGTGTGCTTGTGTTTGACTACTAAGTACAAGCTGCATATGAACACTTAATCCTTGAAGAAGCACACTGAGTTTGAAGTTATTTAACGCTGCCATATAAATTTCTATTTGAAGGGATTTTCAGTTCCATCCTGAAGTGTATAAAATAATGGGGGAGAGCTAGCAGTATGATTTAATGCCTTCCTCCAGAAACAGCTCTGCTTCTAACAGGAAAACTAGATTTAAAAAAAAAAGAAAAATGGACAAAAATTGCTACAACATTTTTGCTCATTTCAAACTCATACAAAGGAAAGGGTTTTCCTTGTAAAGCAAAGTCCAGAAAAATAAAATACTGAAATAAATTTACAATAATATCCCTTAAGATATTTTCTTAATGATATTTTATGTAAAGTGTTTGTTCTGACAATAAAACTTGTTTTTGCCCTTAGAGTAGTCAAGTTAACAATTGTTCCTGATACACTTATATTTTTATTGTTTTATTTTCAATTCCCAAGTGCAATTCAAAAGGAATGATTATATACCATTCGGGTTTCTTATAGTTAACTTCATTGATTTTTTATTAATAGCCATTTCATTGTCTTTATTACAATAAAAGAAGCTTTATCAAAACTTGATAGTGGATTTGTACAGGAAACGTTCCTAAAATATGTGAATTATATGTATTTTGGCTACTCAATCCCTTAAATTAAATTTAATTTAAATTAAATTAAATTAAATTAAATTAAATTAGAACACGAGGAGTTCCAGAAAACCAAGCACAGATTTTATGCTACCTTCTCCTTAGGAAAAACATTACAGGTCAAACGTCAGTAAATGTCAGTAAAATAGCATCCAAGAAAATGCCTGAATTCATCTGAACATAGGAGATCAATGTAAAGTGATACCTTGCAACGAAAGGATAGTACCTGAGAACAGAAAAGCATTCCTTCAGAAATGTGTTTTACTACGACGCTGGGTTGTGCTATGTTTTGTCACCTAATCTGATTTTAAGAACTGTCAGTATTAGCAGTAATACTGGTAAGTTTCATGTTTGGAGCTAAAAACATTGAAATTAAATAGAATTTTAAAAAGGAGAATTTTAAAAAGGAACCATTCTTCAAATGGTTCTTGAAACTACTCTCCTAAATATGTTTGTGCTTATATTCTGGTCTCAATGTCAATATTATTGCAGGGTTTTAGAAGATGAAAAGCCTATATAATTCATATAATTCATTCATATATTCAGCAACTCATCTTTTACACCTTTCCCCCAGGGGAGCCATATACTATCTAAATTCACTTTTTATAGTATAGGTTCTCAGATTTGCCAGATGACTACAGTTACACTCTTTGCACAGCACTGCATCTGTAAAAGGATGTGAAACAAAATGAATCAATGTTGAAACATGCTTTTTCAGGAGACTAAAACCAAATATCTAAACCTGTTTTTGTTCGTTTGGCTTAGTTGTTTGTTTTTTTTTTCCTTCAGATAAAAAGTTTAAACAACGTTGGACTCCCAAAGATTTCTCAGTTGCACTGTGCTATTTGAATTGTCTCCATTCTTAAACTGTAGGATAACCTACAACCAGTAAAATACACAAATATTAAGTATATATCCCAATGAATATTTATATACCTATGTGTGTATGTGAAATAGAAATATAGGTAGAAGCAGTGATAAGGATACGGTATGTGTCTGTGAAAGTATTAATTATATCAATATACAACATGTCCAATACTCATCTTAGTCATACTCCCCTATAGGTAACCACTATGTGGACTCCCAACACCTAGCACCATAGTTTTGTCTGTTCTAAACTTTTTTTTTTTTTTTTTGGTTCTAAACTTTATATAAGTGGTATCACATAGATATATTTTGCCTAAATTCTTTGACTTATCATTTTTACACTATATACATTGAAAGTAGAGAAGCCTTCATTCTGCACCATATTCCTTCCAGATGAAAGAAATCAGAACTCCAAGCCATGGGTAGGGTTAATGATACCCAAGAGGGAGAATGCTGTGCAAAGGGCTGTAATAAATGCAAGCTGTGTTGATTATTTGATGCTCAGACAGTGCAGTGTTCTAGGGTCCCTACTCTAGCCTCTAAACTTTAACAGACTAGACAGTAGACACTTTTAGCTTTGTAATTTTTGCACAATGACTCAACTTCATGTATGGACAATATGGACAATGAGAGTGAATTTCACGTAATTTTCATGTGTCACAAAATATTATTCTACTTTAGATTTTTCTACAGTCATTTTTAAAATGACTTAAGCATTAACCAAAGAACTAACCATTCTTTCTCTCAAGCCATACCAAAAAAATGGTAGCTTGCCAGCTGTAGTCCATAAGCTATAGTTGGCTGACCTGGAGCAAAGAATCTATATGTAAAGAACTCTTGACTAACAAAGATGTTCTTATTATGCTACATGATCTGACTTTCCTTCATTTTGTAAATGGAGAAATAATATACAAAGTGAAAGAAAAAAAAACTATGCTTGGTAAGGGGAAAATTCAGATACATTCAAAAGATATTCTACCTTGATATTCTTAGATAGTGAAACCAAAGTTTGTTATAAATAAGATTTAGAGACCTTCCACATCAAAGTGGTATCATATAAGGAATGGAGAGGGCCAATGATGTACTTAATTAATCTTGTTTTAAAAAATTAACTAAACTTTTGGGGCACCTGGGTGGTTCAGTTAGTTAAGCATCCGTCTTCACCTAAGGTCATGATCTCGTGGTTAATGGGTTCAAGCCCTACATTGGGCTCTGTGCTGACAGCTCAGAGCCTGGAGCCAGCTTCAGATTCTGTGTCTCCCTCTCTCTCTGTCCCTTCCCAGTTTACGTGATCATGCTCTCTCTCTCTCTCTCTCTCTCTCAAAAATAAATTAAAAGAGGAGCTGAGTCAGTTAAGCTTCCCATTCCAGCTCAGGTCACGATCTCATGGTTTGTGAGATCGAGACCCGCATCAGGTTCTGGGCTGACAGCTCAGACTCTGGAGCCTGTTTCAGATTCTGTGTCTCCCTCACTCTCTGCCCCTCTCCCGCTCGTGCTCTCTCTCCCTCATAAAAATAAAATAAATGTTAAAAAAAATAAATAAAAATAAACATTAAAAAAATTAACTTAACTTTAGACATTTACAATTTTAAGACAATAACATTTACAGATTTCTAAAAGCAATTAATATTTAATACAATTTTTGTTGCTTATTGAAAAAATATTTTAATATGATTTTTAACAAGCATTGTATCACCTTTTGACCTCTTTTGACCTCCATTGAAGGACCACAAACTGAATAATCAAAAAATAACATCTCACTTTACTTAGCCAAATTATTTCTAGATATATTTATTAAATTCTTGCCATAGGCAGATAGATGCTGGAGGGAATAAAAACATGACCAAATGATTGCACGTTAGTTACCCATTTTATAGACATGCAAACACACTCAATCTCCCTCTTTATGCTATAGTAATAAGATTATATTTCTTCTCAAACCAAACAAAGTTTACATATTGCATTCAGTTTTAAGATCTCTTTAGTCTCTTCATCTAGAACAATCCTCTGGCATTGCTTTGTTTTTGATCATTGCTGTTTTTCTCACTATTATTTTCTTCTCTAAAAGACCAAATTGTAAAATGACATGCATTCTGTACTTTTTCACATGTCTCTTCATGTTTTCCTTTAACTTGTGGCTATATTCTCTATAATCTGAGAGTTAAGTTTAGAGGCTTCATAAAATTCAAGTTCATGCATGGCAAGAATACTTCATAGGTGATATTTTGAGCTTTGTATCATGTTACTTTAAAACACATGTTGTTAGGTTGGCCCATTAATAATGCAATGTTTAATGACTTAGTCTAAGGCCTCTGTGAAGTCAATTTTGTAAATTATATTTTTCTAGGAAATCGCCTAATTAACCTAGTTTATTTTAAAAATACATATATAGAAAGATATAAATTTGTCTCATAGAAACTTAAACTATCTCATGTCTCAATAGCTAATCCTCCTGTCATGTCTAATTTTGTATTTTTTGAATAGTTTCCTATTTTGTTAATTAGGTTAGCAATTATCTTGTTTATTTGAATAAATATCTTTTTAGGAAAAGTCATTTAAAATTACTTCCTAAAAGTTAATTAATTTCACTATTTTCCACTAATTATTTTTTTGTTTTACCATTGCTATTTGTTCTTCTCTTTCCTTTCAGTTTATTTTATTGTATACTTTATATATATTCATATTGAAAATTTAGTTTAATCATCAGTCTATTACATTTTTCTATAAATATTTAAAACTTTCTGTCCCTCTGATCACCACCTTACCTAGAACTTTAATTAGAACTTTAATTTAATTATTACTATGCTTCAGAAATTCTGCAATTTGGGTTTCATTTCAAGTTTGACCCACGAGTTGCTTAAAGGAATTTTTAATTTCTCGATGAAATGATTCTCTTATGAGACATTTTAATCATCATAAAGTAATTTCAGCAATAGATTTCTAAACACATTTTTTACTTTACAAGAGAATTAGATTAATAGAAAAGTTGTGAAGATAGTGCAGGGAATCCCTATATACCCAACCCAAAGTTTCCCTATTATTAACGTCTTTCACTATATTGTGCATTTGTTACAATGAAGGAACAAATGTGAATACATTAATATGAACTAAAATCAATATTTAATTTAGATCCTTAGTTATTCACCAAGGATTTCGATTTTAGGGTATCATCTAGAATACTAAATTGTATTTTGTACTCCTATCTCTACAAGTATCTCTTGGATGTTGTTCTCAGATTTTCCCTGTTTTTGATTACCTTGACAATTTAGAAGAACATGGTCAGGTATTTTGAAGGATGTGAATCTACTAGAATTTGTCTAATAGTGTAGTCATGATTAGACTAGGGTTATGGATTTGGGGGAGGAAGATGATGCACATAAAGTAAAATTTACCATATCTATCGAGGGCACATACTGTCAACATGATTTATCACTGTTGATGTTAACATTGATCACCTGGCTGAGGCAATGTGTTTCAGCTTTTTCCTCCATTCTGTCATCTTTTGAAAGAAATCACTAGACAGAGACCAATTTAAGGAGTGAGAAGTTATACTCCATCTTCTTTTTTTTTAATGTTTATTTATTTTTGAGTTGGGGGTGTGCAGCAGAGATTGAGAGGAGGACAGAGGTTCTGAATAGGCTCTATGCTGACAGCAGAGAGTCCAATGCGGGGTTCGAACTCAAAATCCGTGAGCTCATGACCTGAGCCAAAGTTGGGCACTTAACCGCCTGAGCCACCCAGGCGCCCCTACTCCATTTTCTTGAAGGCAAAATACATACATAAATTATTTGGTATTATTCTTCATGAGAGATTTACCTCTTCTACTCCATATGTTATCTTATATCAATGTGGACATATGGATATTAATTTTATACATTTGAGTATAATACTACTTTATCTTCCTGATGAATTGCTCCATCTTTGGCCATTGGTTTTTAATCAGTTTCTGTATCTCTTTGACATATTCTCATGACAGTGATTTTTTTTTGATATTGCCTTATTTTCTGGCACTATAGCATAGTCCAGGTTCATGCTATATATTTACTACCCAGTTTTAGATTCATATATTTTCCCAAAGACATCTATCTTTATCCATAGAGAATAGGACCTTGCTATGTAGAATGCTCCGGGTATATTTAAAAATGATTATTCCTTCCTTTCTCATTCAAAGCCAGAAGGGGATCTTTCTTACATTTTCATCATGAGAATGTGTCAGAGATTCCTGGAGGTAAAACTTAACCTTATGGTGTCCTCCATAATACTCAAGTCCCAAGCTCTTATACACTCAGTCAATAGGAATTCATCAAATTTACATGTAAGTATTCCTACCAGGTTATGGTTTCAATGACTTCAGTACTAAGTAGTACATCTATGTTATAATTCTTTGGATTTCTTGTGTTTCTTATGGGTCCATGAAATGTCAGTGATTTTCAGCTTAGGTTTTTCTTTTCTTTTTTTATAATGATAGTTGTAAATGGCATGTACATGTTAGATATGAAACTAGAAGCTCAATAAGGTCTTTTTAAATTATTTTTTATGGGGTGCACCTGGGTGGCTTGGTCAATTAAGCATTCAACTTTGGCTCAGGGCATGATCTCATGGTTCGTGAGTTCCATCCCCATGTCAGGCTCTGTGCTGACAACTTAGAGCCTCGAGCCTGCCCCAGATTCTGTGTGTCCCTCTCTCTCTGACCCTCCCCTGGTCACACTCTGTCTCTCTCTCAAAAATAAACATTAAGGGGCGCCTGGGTGGCGCAGTCGGTTAAGCGTCCGACTTCAGCCAGGTCACGATCTCGCGGTCCGTGAGTTCGAGCCCCGCGTCAGGCTCTGGGCTGATGGCTCGGAGCCTGGAGCCTGTTTCCGATTCTGTGTCTCCCTCTCTCTCTGCCCCTCCCCCGTTCATGCTCTGTCTCTCTCTGTCCCAAAAATAAATAAAAAACGTTGAAAAAAAAATTTTTTAAAAAAAATAAAAAATAAAAATAAACATTAAAAAAATAATTTTTAATATACACTTAATTTTTCAAAACATTTATGAACTTTGGAAAGACAATAAATACCAGGAGGAACTTCCTCCTGAATTACTTGAAAATAACTTAACAACCTGTTGACTCATGATCCCCTTTCTGGGTTGGGACTCCTTTCTGAGCAAATGGGAAACCTGGTTCCAATTATCCTTAATGTAATAAATACACTATTCTATCTCTTCATCCTATCCTCATGTTAACTGATCTCCTACCTCTGCTACTTCTCTGTTTCAACTCTATGTATTATGTCCATATTTGCACTTGAACACCCTCTACCCCTAAGTTACAAT
This sequence comes from Neofelis nebulosa, assembly GCF_028018385.1. Lineage (NCBI taxonomy): Eukaryota > Metazoa > Chordata > Mammalia > Carnivora > Felidae > Neofelis > Neofelis nebulosa. The sequence continues at coordinate 32,387,552 of NC_080785.1, forward strand.
ATATCATGCCAACCAATCATTCCACAAAAACCTGCTTCTCATTGTAATTGGGTTTTGATATCCCTATTGGGTTATGCCAACATATTCATGCCATTCTGGCTGTGTATCTTCTGACACCACAGGCCAGGCCACTGCTCTCTGGGAACACTCTCTTCACACTGCTTGTGCCTCCTACTCTCCCCAACAGGTCACCCCCTCATATTCTGGCTTTTGTTGACTGTGAGTTTTTGCAGAATGTGTCATGAGACTCAGATATATGCACTGCCATTACTCTTGTAATATGTTCTTTGAGAGCAATTCTAAATGTTAATATTAAAAGAATTATGTTTCAGGTGTGGTTATATAGCTTCTATTGTACCATATCTTATGCAGGTAGCAAATTCATATACCAGAAGCCCTGAAGAATTTATGAAAGTAGGCATATAGCAGATGGAAGTCAACATTTTATGAAGAGATCAATATTAGTTGAATATCTTGTTTTTATGGCTTTGACCCTATGGAATAACCTATACTGCACATGCAGATGACTGAAATTCCAATAAACACACTTGTTGGCTTAAAGAAGTAGAGGAAAAAGTCCAAAAAACCATATCCACAATTGCTAAGAGAATTTAAAACTCAGAAAGAAGAGGTCCAAAGAAGGAGAGCCCAAATTCTGTAAAATCTCTTTCTGATTCTATGGCTAACACCTAAACAGAAGGAGGACATAAACATGCTTCAACCCCCATTGGGAATTATGCCTACACTACTCAGTATAAGTTACTGGTAGCCAAATTATTCTTTGAAAGTAAGAAATCCAGGGGCGCCTGGGTGGCTCCGTTGGTTAAAAACTCAACTCTTGATTTCAACTCAGGTCATGGTTGCAAAGTTCGTGGGATTAAGCCCTGTGTCAGGCTCCACGCTCACAGCACAGAGCCTGATTGGGATTCTCTCTCTTTGCCCCTTTCCCACTCAAAATAAATTAATATATTTTAAAAAATAGAAAATAAATAAGAAATTCGACTTTATGGGTATTAAAGTAGGCACTTATGATGAGCACCAGTTGTTATATGTAAATGATGAATCACTAAATTCCTGAAACCAATATTATACTACATGTAAACTACCTAAAATTTAAATTAATATTTGGGGAAAAATAAAATATAGGAAAAAATAAAACTAAAGAAAAAAAATGAAGAAATCCAACTTTGCGAATAATAAGCAAAACTAATTTACATTTCCATGGTCTACATCTACTAGTGAGAATAATTCATGGGGAATAAAGAATAATTATCCAAACATGTATTATTACTGCCCAACAACAGCCTCAAAGTAAGAGACAAGATAGGTAATCCATCCTGATATGTCTTTCCAACTCTCATCTAATGTGGTTATGTACAGTCTGCCACTATAGCCACATTATTGTGACACTTAACAGATAACACAAAGATATGAATTACTTTTTGTAGTAAGCTCAATCAGGGTTCTGTTTTTTTAATAATATTTTATTTTTATAGATCAAGGCTTTTCTTAGAATTAAACAATTTCATTTACTGTGATCATTACAAATTAAAGATAAATGTTTGGACATTACTGGGTTAAACTAATATCTTGCAGAAGTACTGATCTACAATATTTTTGTTTCTTATTCTAATCACAAAGAAGGATTGCATTTCACTTTAATAGCTGATGAGATGTGAGTATAAATGACATGTAAAATCTCTGAAATAAAGCCATCAAGAGTCAACAGATACTTATTTGCTTTCCCCCCTCCATTCCCGTACTACTAGTGATACATCAGAAGTAGATGTTTGTGTCTCCCTGATAGAAGATAACACAGGGAGAGAGTAAGGTATAAGAAAAAGGAAACAGGGAAAAACATGTTCTCTATCTTCACAGACACACAAAAGACAAACACTTCTATAAACTAGGACTAGAAGGGAAAATAATGCAGGTCATCAAGAAAAACAATAAACTAAGGGTGCATGGCTGACTCAGTCAGTAGAGCAACCCGACTCTTATTTTGGGGTTTTAATTCTAGCCCCATGTTGGGTGTTGAGATTACTTAAAAATAAAATCCTCAAAAAAGAAGAAAATAGAAAAAAGAAAGAGAAGATAAAGTGGTACATCTGGTAAGTTTTGACTGATTCCAAATAATTAAACAGAAATTCTCTAAATCCCCTATTCCTGAGTGTAAACAAAAGACATGCTCAAATGGTCTTTATGAAAAGGTCACTTTATATAGCTGCATATGCATGTCACTTTAAAAAGTGGCTTTGTCTGGGGCGCCTGGGTGGCGCAGTCGGTTGAGCGTCCGACTTCAGCCAGGTCACGATCTCGCGGTCCGTGAGTTCGAGCCCCGCCTCAGGCTCTGGGCTGATGGCTCGGAGCCTGGAGCCTGTTTCCGATTCTGTGTCTCCCTCTCTCTCTGCCCCTCCCCCGTTCATGCTCTGTCTCTCTCTGTCCCAAAAATAAATAAAAAACATTGAAAAAAAAAATTAAAAAAAAAATAAATAAAAAGTGGCTTTGTAAAGCACTCAGTCATATAGAGTGTAGAAAACAACTGAATTACTTACAAGCAAACCATGAATGCTGAAAAACACTACTTTTTTTCTCTAAAGTTTATTTTTTTATTTTGTTTTATTTTGAGAGAGAGACAGCATGTGGGAGGGAGGGGTAAAGAGAGAGGGGCAGAGAGAATCCTAAGCAGGCTCTGTGCTGCCAGCGCAGAGCACGACACTGGACTAGAACTCATGAACCCATGAGATCATGACCTGAACTGAAACCAAGAGTCAGATGCTTAACCAACTGAGCCACCCAGGCACCCCTAAAAAACCCACTTTTCAAGATGGTTGCATATTATTTAGATATACAAAAACTGGAAGAAAACAGTCACCACATGGTAGCTGCAGGGCTTATAGAAGTGTTGTATACCTGGCATTTTCAAAAAACAGTCAAAGTCCCTTTCAGCTTCTTTACACCCCCCTCAATATAGCATAAAAATAAAGACTTAGCAGAAATGATAAGTATTTCATTTGACTCAAAAATATTTCTGACTCTAAAATATTTACAATACTGTCTCCCCTACCCTTAGAAAATTAGGTGCTTTGGATAGCACAGAAAAGTTAACCAGTATTTCATCAATATGCTCCTTCTTTCCATAACAGGACAGAAAATGATTTCCCAAGTTCAAAGAAAAATGAAAATCACTGATGTTCTCTAAATAATTCAGGCCTTATATGCAAAATAGATCATCAATGTGCTTATAGTAGGAAATGAACAAATCTAAATGTAAGAGAGCTCTGATGATATAAATTGAAGCAGTCCTACTTCACTGAATATGGAACTGAGGAAACATGTAAAATACGAGAAAATGTGAGCAATAAATATAGCAGTGACAAATATGTTCAAAAGTTCCCTAAAATTTTCAATTATTCATCTTAGCTTTTCATTTTGTGTATGTGAGGAAAGAGATCTTGAGTATAAAATTCTAAAATGTGTAAGCCTCTTATTCTCTTACCTGTTTGACTATTCACCCATATAATGGGATGTGACAGAAAAGTTATTTTTCTAGACATATTTAGCTTGGTTGGACTTTCACAGAGCATAATTTTCTATTTTTGATAGACCAACAAATAGGAGCTTTACATATCAGAATTCGTAAGAGCACAAGTCTTCAAGTAAAATATGTTTGCCTCCCTTACTGCTCTATCAAGTTTAATTATGCAAATACTATTGAATGAAACTAGACTTCTAGACTCCCTGTGTAGTCCTGTCTGTTACTATTGCCTTTCTCCAAAAATGTTCTAACAGTTCCTGTTGAAATGTTTAGATGAGTGTAATGACATCTAAAAAAATTCCCAAAACCAGAAATGCTTTCTACCTAAGAAGTGCTTATTAAGTCTGTTATTTGCCTAGCCCTTTATCAGGCATTCTGAGGAGATATTTCAAAACATATCTGACTTGAATACTTAGCCTGTTAAGCATTTATGAAGAAGAAACGAAGTATCCAAATATGTGTTTCAGACAATGAACACTAAGAATGCCAGGAGGGAAAATAATTAGGAAAACTTCATTGAAAATATACACTCTAATCATTTGTCAATCACTATGTACATCATATCATCAAAACAATGTGCTACACATGAGATGACCCAAATTCTATAAACAAACTATAGAATAATTTGGATTTGAATACATTCTATAATTGAGACATAACTCATGAGCTCTGGGAATACACATGAAAGATCAGTATAAAATTTAAGTTTCTAGAAGGCTTGTAAAAGAGGTAATATTTACATAAAATACAGCTTTAACATTCTGCAACTATGACAGATGAGTATGATTTTTACTGGAGGAGAAGACAATGAAATGACATACAGAGAGATTAAAATAATATAGCTTACGGGGTTAAGATACAACTAGAAAACTGCTTTGGGGGAATGGTTCAGTATGATTGAAATTTAGGGGGATTTATGCATGGTAAAGTATACTGAATATAGACTGTAACACTCATTATTATAGCATACATGAATATTTACTAAAACATACTTTAAACTTGAGTATATAGACCAAAGTATCATTCTCATTTTTATTTCACAGAAGTCTAAAAATAGCTCTGAAAATAATATAAGGTAAGTTGAAGATACAGGAATTGATAGATGCTATGTTTATCTGTTATTCATACCTATATTTTCATTTAATAATTATTTTGAGGTGTTTGAAGGAAGCCTAATTACCTGATACATTAATAAGTGTTACCTTAAAAGAAAACAAAATCTGAGATAGAACACAAGGATGTTAAGAAGGGTTATATAACAAAATCAATTTTGTTGTGGTCAAATAAGTTTGGTAAATACTGAATTACAGAAAATTAAGCAAAATTCCTCACTATAGGACATAGGATAAAATAAAATATACTATTTTTTTCAAAAGACTATTTCAGACAGCATTCCTAAAATGTTTACACTTCCAAATACAGTTTTAAAGGAGTATCTTAATGGAATAATGTCTAAGGAACACATTTTGGAAGCATAGCTTTTAAATTATTAATTTCAATTACCCAAAACTTCCAATAAATGTTTAAGTCAAAAGAGATGAATCCAATTAAAGAAAAAGTGAGATGGAAGGTGACTCTCATATGATACTTCTACCCTATTTTTCCCTTCCTCTAGGAGTGTCACAAGTGGCTATCTTAATTTCTAAACATTTTAGGAAGCTTCTAAAGTCAATATGCTTTAATTCTCCTCAGAGTCTGCTGAATTAATCTGCAAAAGCCAAGAGGTGCTGTTGACTAAAAATTTTTGGTAATATATCAAGTGTAGCAGAGTACAGAATCCATTACACTTCTTCTCACTGAAAGAAGGTTTAAGTGTTTCCCTTCATTATTTTTTTCTTTTTAAAATACCTTTCTTGAAATAGAGTTGATACTAGGCACACTGAACATATTTAATGTGTACAATTTGATGAGTTTGGATATTTATAAATATTTGTAATATCATCACCACAATGAAGATAATAGATATATTCAACACATCCTCAAATTCTCTTGTGTCCTTCTGTTTTCTCTTGTGGAAATAACACTTACATTTTGAGGTACATAATACCATATTGTTAATTATAGGCATCACGTTGTACAGTATATTTCTAAACTTAATTCATCTAGCACAACTGAAAACAATCCCCCCATTTCCCCTACCCCCAGCACCGGCAAGTACTCTTGTATTTTCCGCTTTATAAGTCTATTTTAAATACATACTATAAGTGGAATCACACAGAACTGTCCTTAAGGTTCATCCATGTTAACACAAATGGCAAAATTTTCTTGTATGTTTAATTTTGAATAGTATTTCATTATATATATACTCCACATTTTGTTTATCCATTCATCTGTTGATCAAAATTCAGGCTGTTCCCATATTTTGGCTATTGCAAAAATGTTGCAGTAACATGGGAATGCAGATATCTCTCTGAGATTCTACTTCAGTTCTTCTGGATATATACTCAGAAGTATAGGGATGTGTACAAATTTGAAACATTGCGCTTTTGGTGGAAATGTCAATAGTGCAGAAGCTATAAAAAACAGTATACAGGGTTCCTCAGAAAAAATTAAACATGGAACTATCATATGTCTCTTCCTTATTGAAGAACACTGAACATGGCAAAGGGAACACAGGAGGAAAAAAAATCAAAAAACAAAAACAGGGACATAGGGCATTAAGGAAAAAAACGGAGTAATTAGATCATTTCTCAGGCATACATCTAAAGTAGGGGGGTGGGCAGCATTTGCAGAATATAAGGAATGTAAGTGAAATACAACACCATCCATGGAAAATGACTGATAAAGCCATGTACCGAAAGGCTATTACACTCAAACTAATTCAAATGCCCAAACGTGCCATTTCTTTCCTCTCTGTATCACCACATACAGGCCCTTCAGCTAGGTAATTCTGACCTATCTGAACAAATTCAGGTCAGCATCACCGTTTTCAGAATACCATGTCAACGAATATGTTTTTGTGTGCTATAATTTAAACTATCATAATGAGAATCTGATCAATCGATTGGGATGAACTCGATAACCCTTGCACAGGAAAGTGTTTTGTGGATGTTCACTGAGCACATGAAGAAGTGCCCATAAATCCAAGATACAGTTACTTTGATATCTCTTCAGAGAAGACAAGGTTATGATCAGGGTTGCAAATATTTTACTAAGAATATAAAAGGCATATGTAATTTATTTACTCAGAAATACTTTATTTGTATCTAAGCCTGTGACTCAATGCTTCTTTTCACATATTCTGAGGAAGGGTTCATTTTCTACTCTCATAAGCTACATTGGAAGATAGAAAAGTAAAGTCACTGTGGAGGGAGAAACTGCTCATCATAATTCACCCATACTGGGCTTTTCACTCTCTAAAGAATTTTACCTGAATGTTAAATCTGAGAAAGTAGAATGACCTAAAAAAAGGAGAATTATATAAAAGGCAGGCAGGATTAATTCTTCAGGGATGCACAGAGCATAATATAAAGCAATGTGGCATAAATGTCAATGGCAGGGAGAAGCAGCTGCAGACTGGGATGGAATAAAGCAATCAGCAGCAGCAGGACTCTGAAGGAAAACATGGTGTGACTGCAAGGGTAAGAAGCAGCATTTCTGGAGACAGACACAGACTCTACTGGCACTGTCTAAAATAATAATTTGTCAAATGGCTCACAAGAGTGTCAGAACAGAAGGGGCAGCTGGTCACTGGGTATTTTATCACAGTTGTACATATGGGGCATAATAATAGCAACCAAAATCATCGGTTGAAGGACAAATACATAATTATAAATAAGATACATATTCATATAAAGGTACATTAAATTAGCCCTAGCTATCCCAGTTAATGTTTCCTTAGTTTTTTACTCTATCCATGCCATATATTTGTGCAATATGATATACTTAATATAATGATGTTGTGCACTAGAATGAGTAAATTCCATAAGTTCCAGAGTCCATGACTATTTGCCTGGTCTATAAAAATGTTCAATTAATATTTGTTGAATGAATGAATACAGATTCATGCATTTTAACTTTCATGCAATCCTCCTCTACTAAGAGGTTAGAAGAAAATCCAGAAAAAAGAATTCACATAATTTATTCTTTCTCCATCAACTACTTTTAAAATTACTTTATACATAAAATTAAATAATAATTATGGAATATATTTGGAATATAATGAAAAATTAATTTCCTCTAACTCTAGAAAAGAAACCAAAACATCTCAGTGTTACTTTTGCTTACTAATACGATAGAGTGTTTTGAACAGCATGCAAATAGTGTTAAGAGCAATGTTTCTAAAGGGAAAAAAAAAAAAACGAAAAGCTAGACAAAATATATGGAATACTAGAAAAACTTTTTGGGGGGCCAGTCAATGTCAGAGAGATTCAGAGGCAACTGCACAGAAAGATCCAAGAGTCCCGAGGGAGCAGAAATGTAAAAATGTTAGTCTACAAGTTAGCAATCACAATATTCTCGCAACAGGAAGAATGCAGATTTTATTTTGTTAGTTAGCAGGGATGCTATGAAGAACAGAATTCTGTTAGTCTCATGGGATTGGAGAGAAAACTCCAGAGACTTGAAGGGCAAGATACTAACTACTTAGAGGCAAAACTGAGGAACTTAACCTGGCATACTGCCATTTTTCCCTTTAAGGTAAGCCACCTAGTTTAGGAAATTAACAGAAATTGCATAAATATTCCAGTAAGTAGATCAGGGAATTCAGTAACTCCATTGTGCTAAAGAGAAAATAATTCTATTTCAAAACTCACCAGATACACCAGAGGCTTATATCCAGAATCTAGAGCAAACAAAGTGTTGACAGAACTTCACCAAAGTTCAATCTAGTCGTACCAAAGTCCCTAGTTAGATGAACACGATTGGTCCTTAATGTGTCTGCCTAGCAAAGAATACAATAAACTCTCAAGTATGGCAGATTTTTAAATATTATACAAATGTCCAGGATTTAAGTAAAAATTTATAGTCATGTCTATAGAAATGTTTATGCAATAGAAACAGAAGAGGGTAAATAGACAATGGCCATAAGCTCCTTTAATTTACTAGTATTAACATGTTCAACAAAATAAAGGCAAGTTACGGAGAAAAAAAAATTGAAAAGACAGAAAATTTCACTAGAGAATAAACTTCTTAAAAAGAATCAAATGGATAATGTAGAATCATCAATTTAAAAGCTAAAATTAGGGGCGCCTGGGTGGCTCAGTCGGTTAAGTGGCCGACTTCGTCTCAGGTCATGATCTCGCGGCCTGTGAGTTCGAGCCCCGTGTCAGGCTCTGTGCTGACCGCTCAGAGCCTGGAGCCTGTTTCGGATTCTGTCTCCCTCTCTCTCTGATCCTCCCCCATTCATGCTCTGTCTCTCTCTGTCTCAAAAATAAATAAACGTTAAAAAAATTTTTTAATAAATAAATAAGTAAATAAATAAATAAAAGGTGAAATTAAGTATTCAATAAACAAATTTAATTGAAGACAGAGTAGTGAAAGGTTAGTAGAAAGTAAGATTGTGAGATCAATAGAAACTATCCAAACTGAAGCATTGAGAAAATAATAATTATAGTAAAATGATCTAACACAAGGATGAAAGATGAGTCAGAGGATGGACTCAAAAAGCAAAAGCAATAATGAAAGAAATAGTAAATATTCCAAAACCTGATGAAAAAGATTAACCCAAATTCAAAAGGGTCTACAAATTCCAGACAGAAAAACAAACAAACAAACAAAAAAACCAAACAAACAACAACAACAAAAAAAACCAAAAACATCAAGAAAAGTGAATTCCACAATGGAGAGAGTTCCTAAATGTGAAATCAGGTAAGCCAGGAAGACATTTCAGTAAGACGTTTAAAGTGCTGACAGAAAACAGTTCTTAACACAAATTAATCTACTGAATTAATGAAATCCCAAACAGCCAGAAGATGTCTCATGAAAATAGATAAGCCAATTCTAAAATGTGTATGCAATACAAACAACTTAGAATATCCAGGTTAAGATTAAGTTGAGCTTGAAGAAAAAAAAAATTAGTCAACTTATACTACCAGGTATCATGACTTAGATCTGTCACAAAAGACAACTAAACCTATAAAACATAAAACACTCCAGAAACAGATTCACTTACATAATGGTCATTTGATTTACAATCAAGGCCCTGCCATAATGTAACATAAAAAGTACCCTATTTTCAATAAATGGGCTGGAGCTCAGGACTGGAATCCACAACTAAGCCTATGTAAAGCCTGGTCACTCTGGGAAAAACACAACCGGATATACAAAAGCTACTTCAGGATGCCAAAGGGCAAGGGAACTCATCAAAACAATCCACTTGGATCACTTCCAGGTTTGGCATTTCCGAGCTGGTCTCACAAAGACTTGGTAATTTCTGTGACCAGAACATGAAAGTCTTCTCCAATGAAGTTAGGAAGCTTTACAATCAGATGAACTTTTGGCAGACTGCTTCCATCTCTGATCACACATATTAACCACCCAGCATTTACATTTGAAGCCTGAAAAACTTTGGACTAGCTGGACCACATTCAATTAACTTCCGTTGACCAGAAGATGAGTCTGGAGAAAGAAGAAGTGCCCCAAATCACCCACTAACCATCCCTCAAGCTGGCTATATCAACTTAATATCTACATATAAAAATGTAGATGCTCTAGGCACATCACATAAAAATTCAACTCCAGATGAATAATAGTTACATAGGTGATCTCATTTTACAAAAATTAATTTATCTGCCCATTTATAATTTATATACTTTTTATAAATATATCAATGACATATTAATCTTAAAAATATCTTTGCATATCTCCTTCTAGTTATATTACTACATATAATTTTTCTTATTTTCTCTTAGATTATATTAACTATGCCTATAATAACATCAAGTAATATTTTTCTGCTTATAAAATTATTGCATATTCATTGTAGAAAATTAATTTCAGTATATTCATATGACTTTTATATGTTTAATTATGTATGTAAATTAAAAGTACAGCTGAATTTTAAAGCATCACTAATACAGCCATTGTTAATGACACCAGAAGGAAGAAAAATTAACTAATGCTTGGTGATTTTATAATATCTGCTACTGCGATTATTAGTTTGTTAATCTTCTGCAGTTAGATAAATGATTGAGACATTTAACACTAATTTCAAAAATGCAAAATATGATGACTGTTTTTTTGGCAAGGAAAATAGGCATTCAGTTGTATCTCTGATTTTCATTTTTACTATGAATGTTGGTTTTCACTCAGCATTTCATTATCTATTTATCTGATCTCATTTTATCTCACCTATACCATGCTGATATTTTCCTGATTTCCAATCTCACTCCTAGGAGTTAACCCATTATTAGTAAGACTATGTGTGGGTATTTGTGTGTGTATGTGTATTCCCAGATTACTGTCTTTTGTAAACTAACTGTTAAATCACAGTGTGGAAAATCATACTCTTCACACTAATACACTTTTAAAATAAGTTTATTGTGACATACACAAATCATAAAATTTCCCCTGTTCAAATTTATACAATTCAGTTGTTAGTATATTTATGTAATTGTGCAATAAGCACCACTGTCTAATATAGAACACTTTATGACCTCAAAAAGAAACCCATTCACATTCACTCCCCACTTAATCTCCCCAGCCCCCGGAAAACACAAATCTACCTTCTGTTTCTATGTGTTTGCCTCTTCTGAAGATTTTCTATAAATAGAATCATTCAATATATAGCCTTTTAAAATGTCTAGCTTTTTTCACTTACTATCATTTTTTCAATGTCCATCTGTGTTTCAGCATGTATAGGTTCTTCATTACTTTTCATTGCTAAATTACATTCCATTCTATGACAATACCACATTTTGTTATCCATTAATCAGCTGATGGACATTTGGGTCATTTCCAAGTTTTTCTTAATTTTTAATAGCTGCTAGGAAAACTCCTGTGCAAGTTTTTTTTTTTTAAGTTTATTTATTTATTTTGAGAGAGTGTGTGTGAGCTCGGGAAGAAAAAGAGAAAGAGGAAGAGAGAAAATCCCAAGTAGGCCATCTGCAATGTCTATGCAGAGCCCAACGCAGGACTCGATCCCAGGAACCATGAGCTCATGACCTGAGCCGAAATCAAGCATCAGATGCTTAACCGACTGAGCTGACTAAGCCAGCCAGGCACCCCACTCTTGTGAAAGTTTTTAGGTGGGCGTATGTTTTTAATTCTTTTGAGTATATGCCTATATATAACATTTTGTGAAACTATCAAACTGTTTCCAACATGTCTACACCATTTTATAATCCCATCAACAATGTACGAGAGTCCTGATTTCTCCAAATTCTTGTCAACACTGGTATTTGTGGATCTTTTTGTTTCTTTTTAATTTTATCTATTCTAGTGGGTATGATGTGGTATCTCTTTTGATTTAAATTTCCCTAATGACTAATTGTGTTGAGCATCTTTTCATGTGCTTATTGACGATTGCATATTTAGAGAAATGTCTTTTAAATCATCTGCATATTTTTAATTGAGCAGTTTATATTCTGGTTAAGTATTCTTCATATGTTCTGTATATAAGTCCATTTTCAGATGTATGATTTTAAGATATTACACTAATGACAGGTATTTGCCCTCTTTGGATGATATCCTTTGAGGTACAAGAATTTTTAACTTTATAAAGTCAATTCAGCCTAATTTTTTTTTTTTTTTGCTTGTGATGATTAAGTCATACCTAAGACACCATTACATATAGGCGATTTACTCCTGTATCTTTCTATGAGTTATAATTTTAAATCTGACATTTGTGTCTGTGATCATTTTGAATTAAATTTTGCATATGAATGTAAGATAGGGGTCAGTTATCTTATTTTCTACGTAGATATATGGCTGCCTCAGCACCATTTGCTACAGATATTGTATATTCCCTATTTACGTGTCTTAACAACCTTGTTTAAAATCAGTTGACCATGAGTTCATTTTGGTACTCTCAATTATATCTACTTATCTCAATGTTGTTGCTTATGCAATACCACCCTGTCTTGACACTGTAGCTTTATAGTAAATGTAGAAATCTGGAAGGGTGAGCCTTCCAACTTTGTGCTTCTTTTTAAGATTGTGTTGGCTAATCTGAGTCTGTTGCATTTCCACATGGTTTAAGGATCAGCTTATCAGTTTACACAAAAAAGGCAGCTGGGAATTTTATAGGAATGGCATTGAATCAGTAGATCAATTTAGGGATTACTGCCATCTTAAAAATCACGTCTTCCAATCATTAGCATTGTAGATCTGTCCATTTATTTTGGCCTCTTTTAATGTCTTTTAACAATGTTTTTATGTCAGTGTACAAGTTTTGAACTAATTTTGTTAAACTTAACCCTATTTTTTCTTCATGCTATTGTAGATGTAATTGTTTTCTTAATTTTCATATTATTCATTGCTATTGTACAGAATTGCAACACATTTTATATTAATCTTTTATTCTGGAAACTTTTTAAATGTATTTATTACTTCAAATAGGTTTTTCTGTGTGTGTGTGTATAGTGTATAATCTGTGACTAGAGATAGCTTCCCTTCTCTTCCAATTTGGACTTTCCCCCCCTAATTTTCCTGACTAGAACAGTGTGTTGAATAGAAGTAGTAAGACACAAACATTCTTGTCTTATTCCTTTTCTTAAGGAGAAAGCATTCAGTCTTCCATCATTAAGTATGATGGAAAAAGTATTAGTTTTACATGCAATGTTTTATCAAGTCATATCTATTCCTTTCTATTCCTAGTTGTATGATTTCTGTGTGTGTGTGTGTGTGTGTGTGATTTTATTGTGAATGTGTGTTGCATTTTATCAAATGCTTTTTTTTTTTTACATCTATTGGGATGGTCATATCATTTTTGTCATTTATTCTTTTATATGATGTGCTTACATTAATCCCACTTAGTCATGGTGTATAATACTTTTCATATATTGCTACATTGAGTTTTCTATTATTTTTGAGGATTTTGTCAATATTATATAAGAAGTATCAGTCCATAATTTTCTTTTATATGATATGTTTGATTGTGGTTTCAGGATATTCCTAGAATGGCCTGGAAAATGAACTGCTCCTAATTTTCAGCAGAATCTTAAAGGATTGGTGTTAATTCTTTAACTTTTCCAAAGAATTCATCAGTTTCAGTAGTGCCTAGCCTTTCATTCTTTGGACATATTTTTATCATTAATTTATCACTTGTTACTGGACTGTGTTATGATGTAGAATACTGAGTTGAGTCATTCACATTAACACTGTTAGGCAGAATATATCCCCTTGAAACAGCCAAGTCCCAGATCCCAATCACTAAAAACTGTGAATGTTACCTCAGAAGAGGATATATTTGCAGATGTGATTAAATTAATAATTTTGAAATGAAGTAAAATTATTTTAGATTATCTAGGTGGGCCCTAAGTGCATTAAATCACAAGTACCCTTCTAAGAGAAAGACAAGGGGAAATTTGACACAGACCAGAGAGGAAAAGGTGCACACACATAAAAGGAGGCATTATGAGGACAGAACAAAGAGGGATTTGATCATGCTGGCCTTGAAAATCAGAATAATGTAGCCACAAGCCCAGGAATGCTAGCATCCACCAGAACATGGAAGAGCTAAGGAATGAATTCTCATATACAGCCTGTTGGGGAAATGCAATCTTGTTGACCCTTTTGTTTTGGCCCAGTGATATTGATTTTGGACTTCTGGCCTCCAGAACTGTCAGAGAATAAATTTCTGTTGTTTTAAGTCTATGGTACTCTGTTATATAGTAGTAAAATCTAATCACAGATCTATTCAGATTTTCTATTTTACTTGAATCACTCTCTGTAGTTTGTAGCTTTCTAGAAATTTATTCCATCCCTTTAAATAATTAGTTGAAAAACACTTTTTTGGTACCCTTTTAAAATTGTGTTATTTCTGTGTATTGGTATTAATTTCCCTTAAGTCATTCCTGGATTAACTTCAGGCTTCTTTTTTCTACACTGTTTTTTTTTTCCATTTTGTTGATCAATTCAATAAATCAGCTATGGTTTCATTGATTATCTCTATTATTTTTTTCGCTATTGCCTTTATGCTGTAGTCTTCATTATTTTCTTCTTACTGGTTGTTTTGCTTTTAATTTGTTCTTCCTTTTTTCCATTTTTTTTAAGATGGTATAAACTTCCCACATAGTACTGTTTTACCTTTTGGTGTACTGTGTTTTCATTTTCATTCATTTCATGTTATAACAATTTCTAACTTTCCTATGATTTGTTGTCTCATTGGTGGTATAAATATGTTAAGTTTTCAAGTATTTGTAAACTTGCCAAATTCCTTTCTATTATGATTTAAATCTTTTTAATTTTTTTGAGAGTTGTATTATGGCCTCATATATGGTCTACATTAGAGAACGTTCCATATGCACTAAGTAATAATGTATTCTGCTCTTGTTGGGTAGAGTGAGTGCTCTATAGATGTCTTTTAGGTCTAGTTATTTTATTGTGTTGTTTAGGTCTGTTATTTCCTTGTTGATTTCTCTGTCTTCCTCATTAATAAAAATGCATTTATTTCTCCAACTATTATTGAATATTTCTCCCTTAAAATCTGTTTTTGTTTCATGTAATATGGGGCTCTGCTGCTAGATGCCTGTATGTTTACAATTGTTCTATCTTTCTGATAGGTTGACTATTTTATCATATAATGTACTCATTTTTTTCTCTAGCAACAATTTTTAGAAGTCTATTATTCTGATGAGACTGAAGCCAATCCATTTATCTTTTCAGTACAGTTTGCATGGTATATATATATATATATATATATATATATATATATATCCATGGTGTGTGTATGTATGTATATGTGTGTGTGTGTGTGTGTGTGTGTGTGTGTATATATATATACATTTATTTATTTACTGTACTTTCAATGAATCTCTGACTTTGAATTTGAAATATGTCTTTCATAGACATTATATACTTGGATCATGTTTTATTTTTGTTTCTTAACTTTTCTGACAATCTCTGTTTTTATTAGGAATCTTAACCTATTTACATTTTTACATAATTTTTGATAAATTGGAATTTATGTTTTTTACTTTGCTATTTTTTTCTAGATGTCTTAGGTCTGTCTTCCACCTTTCTCTAATCCTACCTTCTTTTGAGTTAAACAGATATTTTATACTATATAATTTTAATTACGTTGTTATTTTATTGTATTTGAGCTATTTTCTATAGTACGTCCACCAGGGATTATAATTAACAGCTTAAAACAATCTATTTCTCATTATCATTAACTTAACTTCACCTGGATACTAAAATGCTATTCTACTATAAATGCATTCTCTCTCCTTCTTTTGAGTTATTATGTTGCACAAATTATATCTTTAAACATTACAGGCTTATTCACACATTTTATAATTATTGTTATCTGCAGTTATCAATTAAGTCAGACAGGCAAAGTTTTACAAACAAAAGCTAGAGAATATTATGTTAAGCTAAATAAATCAGTAAGAGAAAGATAAAAACCATATGATTTCACTCACATGTGGAATTTAAGAAACAAAATAGATGAACATAGCAGGGAAAAGAGACCAGGAAGAAGACACTAAACTATAGAGAACAAACTGAGGGTTGCTGGAGGGGAGGTTTGCAGGGGGGGATGGGCTAAATGGGTGATGGGGATTAAGCAGGGCACTTGTGATGAGCACTGGGAGTTGTAATATAAGTGATGAATCACTAAATTCTACACCTGAAATTGATATTACACTGTATGATAACTAACTGGAATTTAAATAAAAATTTGGAGAAATAAAAAGTTACATTGGTATTGTATCTATATGTAGTTACCTTTACCAGTGCTCTTTGATTCTGTTTGTTGATTTGTTATTATTTAGTGTCCCATAATTTCAGCTTTTTGTAGGACAGTTCTGTCAGCAACAAATTCACTCAGTTTTTCTTTAGCTGGGGATGTCTTTATTTACTTTAATTTTTGAAAGATAGTTTTGCTATATATAAAATGCATGCTTGACAGTTTTTTTTTCCTCTTTTTTATTTTAGTATACCAATGTCTTTTGGCCATCCTAGTTTCTTATGAGAAGTCTTCTATTAGTATTATTGAGGACACCTTGTTCATAATGAGTTCCTTTTCTTTTGCAGCTTCTGAGATTCTTTTGTCTATGGCTTTGGCAATTTCACTATAAAGTGGTAAGTGTGATTTTTGTTTTTACATTTTTTTTTCATTTATTTATTTTTGAGAGACAGAGTGAGACAAAGTGCGAGTGGGGGAGGGGCAGAGAGAGAGGGAGACACAGCATCAGAAGCAGGCTCCAGGCTCTGAGCTGTCTGCACAGAGCCCGACGCGGGGCTCGAACCCACAGACTGTGAGATCATGACCTGAGCTGAAGTCGGACGCTCAACCAACAGCCACCCAGGTGCCCCAAGTGTGATTTCTTTTATCCTATTTGGAGTTAGTTGACAATCTTGGATATATAGATTAATATTTTCCATCAATGTTTGGGTATTTCTGACCACTATTTACTTCAATATTTTTCTGCATCTCACTCTTTCTCTCTCTGTCTCTGTATCTATCTCTCCCTCTAGGACTCTCATTATGTGTACACTGATACATCTGATATTCTCCATATATCTCTGATATTTTGTTCATTTTTTTTAAATTCCTTTTTCCCCTTTTATTTCTGTTCTTCAGAGTAGAACTATCATCAATATTACTGACTCTTTTTTCTCCCTGATCAAATCTTCTATTCAGCCTCTCTAATGAATTTTTCTTTTTTTTTTAATTTTTTTTTAATGTTTATTTATTTTTGAGACAGAGAGAGACAGAGCATGAGCGGGGGAGGGGCAGAGAGAGAGGGAGACACAGAACCGGAAGCAGGCTCCAGGCTCTGAGCCATCAGCCCAGAGCCCAACGCGGGGCTCGAACTCACAGACCTTGAGATCGTGACATGAGCTGAAGTCGGACGCTTAACCGACTGAGCCACCCAGGCGCCCCACTAATGAATTTTTCATGTCACTTATTACATCTTTCAAATCCCAATTTCTATATGATTATTTTTATAATCTATTGTTTTATAATTAGTAATACATCTTTCCCATACTTTCCCTTAATTATTTAAGATGGATTTCTTTAGTTCTTTAATAATATTTATGATTGATGATTTAAAGTCTTTGTTTGGTAGTTTAAAGTCTGGGCAGCCTCTACTGCCATGTATATAGACATATATATATGACAGATGTATACAGAGAGACATGTACACACACACACCACACACTACCATCATTTCCCGTTTTAGATGTCTTACAACTTTTGTTGACATTTAAATTAGTATAAGGTGGGGCGCCTGGGTGGCGCAGTCGGTTAAGCGTCCGACTTCAGCCAGGTCACGATCTCGCGGTCCGTGAGTTCGAGCCCCGCGTCAGGCTCTGGGCTGATGGCTCGGAGCCTGGAGCCTGTTTCCGATTCTGTGTCTCCCTCTCTCTCTGCCCCTCCCCCGTTCATGCTCTGTCTCTCTCTGTCCCAAAAAAAAAAAAAAAAAAAAAAAATGTTGAAAAAAAAAAAAGAAAAAAAAAATTAGTATAAGGTGGCACTGCTGTAAGATTCCTCCTCCTCCCAAGAGCTCATTTTTCTCTTTATTTTTGTTGCTCTGTTTATTTAGTGACATTTTTGTAATAATTCTCTAACACCTATATTCCTTATGTGTGGCTACTAATGTCTCTGCTCAATGCTCAATTTATGATTGGACATAGATATACTTAAATACCTTGAACTAACATATCTCCCAGCCATTGCCATGTGTATGTCAGAGTATGCCCTCAAAACTCTGGTAGGCAATTTACATTTCTCCCTTAGCCCTCCATTTCTGGTTGTAGTCTCTCATCAGCCAGAGTGAAAGTTTATGAGCTTTTCAGGTGTTCCCTAGAAAGCACGGAGTCCTGCATTATGTGTCCTTCTAAATTTCCAGGAATATATGGGAAGTTTTAAACACTGCCTAAGAACATCTTATACCCCACTTTTCCCCCTTTTTTGGTCACCTTGTTAGTCCTAGCTAGTAGTTCTGTCTTAGACACCTGTGTTGTTAATTAGTTGATGATGATTATTTTCAACAAATGAGTGATCTCCAAATCTCCATACATGACAGTTACTATAAATAATAATATTCATGGGGCACCTGGGTGGCTCAGTTGGTTGAGCGTCTGATTTCGCTAGGGTCATGATCTTGTGGTTCGGAAGTTTGAGCCCCACCTCGGGCTCTGTGCTGACAGCTCAGAGCCTAAAGCCTGCTTTGGATTCTGTGTCTCCCTCTCTCTCTTCCCCTCCCTTGCTCATGCTCTGTCCCTCTCTCTCTTTCAAAAATAAATAAACACTTAAAAAATTGTTTTAAAAAATAATAACATCCATAAAAATAAAACATAAATCATATTTTTTCCTAAAAGGAAACTAGATTTCTCAAATATACTCTACATCTTATCACTAAAGACACAGTGATTATAATAGTTTGATATATCTAGCTAAATATTTTAACTTTACTAAAACAGAACTGTGAAAATTTTTGCTCCATTGAAATATTTCAGGGTGTTTACTTTTTATAATATAAATGCATACAGGAAAATATATACCTATGATGATAGTTTATAATAACTTTCTGATGCTCTTGTAAACAAAGAATGCTGCATAATTAGCATTTTAATCTCTATTTTTTAAAAAATTAAGTTCGTGCTATTTGTGAACTTTCTGTCTCAAAAGTTGTCTAGTAATTGAATATGCATAGTACTAACTTAAAGCTTTATTAAAAAAATCATTTTTATTATAAGCACTTTCTCTTTCTTCATCTTTTGCAGCATCTAATTTATTATCAGACACCTACAGTTGAGAAAACAGGAATAAATTACACAGTGTAAGATGTCAAAAATCTTAATACACAAAACATTAAAAATATAAACAATGCATAAATAATAACAATAATAATAATAATAAGTCATTTGATTCTTTCATATACCTATAAAGTGACATTGCATTTCAAGAAAAGTTTATGTTATGACAGTGCTACCCATTGGAAATATAATGAAAGTCAGGCAAGTCATTTTAAATTTTCTAATAGCCACATTGAAAAAGGAAAATGGAACAGGTGAATATAATTTTGAAAACATTTTATTTAACCTAATATTTTTAACACTTTGTCAGTATAAAGTACCACTAATGGGATATTTCACATTCCTTTTCCAATTTGAAATCCACACATTTCATGTACTCAGTCTTTAGGGATTTAAACGATATCTTTAGAAGCTGTCCCTTTTTTTCTCAGATCTTCTTGGGATTCCATCTCAGAGGGAATCTGTATACGTGTTCCTCAGCTACTCTGTACTTCACCAGGGTCTTAGAGCGTTTGACCCCAGGAGATAAATATCTTTCTGACAGAGCTAGAAAGTATTTCACGAAGGACCCTCCCTGGCCTGCCATGGATTACATGCCTGATGCTGAAACAATGAATATGTAGAGCAACTAAAATTCTCATTCGTTGTTGCTTGTTGCTGTGCAAATTGTGGCAATTACTGACTAAAACTGAACAGATGCCTAAACTGTAGCCTAGAAAACTGACTTCAAACACAAGTGAATACACACTTTCCCAAGGGATATGGACAACACTGGTCATAGCAGAACTAATTTTAATGGCCCTGTAATAGTTTTATGTGTCAACTCCACAGATTATAGTGTACAATTATTTACACACTAATCTAGCTTTCCTGTTAGGGTATTTCTCAACTGTAAATAAAATCTGTAATCAGTTAATATTAAGTAAAGGAGATTACTCTTCATAATAAGGATGAACCACATTCAATAAGTTGAGGGCCTTAAAAGTAAAAACCAAGGTTTCCCAGAAAAGAATTTGGCCTCAAGACAGCAGCATCAAATCCTTCATGAGCTTCTAGTCTATCAGCCTACCCTTCGCAGTTTGTATCTGCCAGACCCCAAAACTGTATGAGACAATTACTTCAATATATGAAATATGAAAAGTAAAGAATAGCCTAAGAAACTAGGATAGTCACTATCTTTGAAGTGAAGCAGCATGGGAGGAGCCTTCTAAGATGGTCATACTCTGTTACTTGATCTGGAAGGTTAACACTGGTAAATTTACTGTGTGCATACCTTATTAGATTGGGACCTTATGATCTGCTCATTCACGCTCATCACCCCAGCCTGCCACTACTGAGTATGGAGTAAAACCACATCAATCACACTGTGGTAATAATCTGAATTTCCATGACGACTAATAAAGTTATGGAACAAGGAAAACACATTTTTATGAGAACGTATTTCTGCAGAGTTAGGGACTTCTGAACAAACTGTGTTGAAAACACAGGATGCTGGGCTAAGAGCAAGACTTGAGAAAGTAATTTACAGCTATAGGAGACTGAGAAGAGTTCTTTGTTGGTATGTGTTTACATCTCAAGGGAGAATGAGGTCCAAGGTCTTGGAGATGACTTTAGATCCCCAAATCTGGAGTCACTAGAGCTCAGCTGTCCTTTAAAGATGTCCATTTACATTTCAAAAGGTAAGCAAGAGGATTGAGAATACTTTCTACCCCATTTCTAAGGAGTAAAAACTCTGTCTCTCTTTTCGAAAGGAGAGAGCAGCTGCCACTTTTTCCTGTACATAGGATGCGAAAATGAAAGTTCTATGCAAGTTCTGGCCACTTACATAGAAAATGTTTCCATCTGGTTTCTATGTATTAACCCATGGGTAAACACTGGGGAAAAGGGAGCCAATCCATTATTATGTAAATAATTATAATCTTCTATTAAAAAAAAACATGTGCACATTTTGTTTAAAATTTAAAAAGATAAATGTTAAAAATAAAAATACCAAATACAGTCTGGACACCTTTTCATACATTTATAACCATTCCCTAATATTTGAAGTGCCGATTGAGTTAGTTTGCTCATTTTCCTATTGGGTTCATGTCAACTGTTAACTATAGGCTTTAGTTACAAGGGTTGCACTTGAATAACAGGAGAGGAATTCATAGAAAAGAGAACAAAGGTAAAGATGAAAGACAAAAAATAAGTAGGAACATGAAGGGAATAATCCCTATGTGAATCAACTCAAAAAAGTTCCAGGTTTATTAAAAGTTATGCCAATAACAGTCAGTGACTCTTTATTGTTTGTGAGTTTGGGAAAAGAATAATGACTTCAAAGCTGAAAGCCATTACTTGAAAGTTCTTTTAGTTACAGAACACAAATAATTAGAAAAATAGAGAATAACGGATTTCTTTTTTGATTATCAGTGAGTAGATGAGTCATAAAAGGTAGCAAAGTGGGTATAATCTTGTGAAGTTAGACATTTGTATGCAGTTTGTTTCTTAGACAGCTTCACTATTTACCTTCAGAATCCCTTAGAATATATTAAATAAATAAAATTAATCACTGTCTTAAATCTGTTTTGAAATCTGCTATTTGTAGTAGAAAAAGTCTTAAAACATTAGGTTTTAAAAAATATAATTGCTTTTGTTATTTGGGATTCATTGTACTGTTGCAATTTCATCTTTCTGAGGGGGAAAAATAGTCCAGCTGTTAGACATGACAGAGGCTGCAAATAAACTGAATGAATAATAATTCCCTAGAGCAAGTATTTCAATAGTAAACTTTAATAGCATGACTGAAAAAATTTGTTTTTTAACTGTAAAATCTTTCATTTGCAACAGGAACAGTTGCCACTATTCCCCATACAGTGATCCAGTCTTAGCCACGTCATTCCCTCCTCCTCACTGGGCAGAATCATGAACTCTACTTTGGTTACCTGGACTCAGAGAAAAATCAGCTGGGCAGCTGACAGTCCTTAAATAATGCACCTGATAATTCTTTCCCTGCTGTGAAATACATGATCCTCTTCTGTGGACTACACTCAACTAAAAGTATTACTTTATTTTGGAATTTTTGAAATTTTCAAATAATCCTATCGTTTCCCCCATTTTTAAAATTGAACTGTTATTTTACCATTTGAACTTTCCTTTTTATATTCAGGATATGAGTACTTAGTTAGATTCATATAATGCAAATATCTTCTTCCTTTTTATTGTCTGTCTTTTCTTTCTTAGTAGTGTTTTCCTGATGAGCAGAAGTTATTAATTTCAATGAAGTCTAATTTAGTAATCTTTTGTTATTTGGTTAGTACTTTCTGTATCATGTATAAGTCATATTTTGCTATCCTAAATTATGAAGCTATCCTCTGTAAGTTTTTTTTATTTCATCTTTTCACATTTAGGTAAATGATTCTGCTCAAATTAATTTTGCATCTTGTGTGAGACAGAATTCAAAATTTTTACTAATTTTTTGTTTTATTTTCTGTTCTTTGTTATTTGTTTTTCATATGGTTTCTCAACTGACCCAGGACCTTCCATTAAAGTCAACCGTTTGCCCTTTGGACTTATCTATCCTTGTATCATCTCTTTACAATGCTCTCCAAAGAAATAAAAAGCTGAGATGACTTGATACGATATGAAAGCAATGATGAATCCAGTTAAAATAAGGCATAATTATAGTTTGTGTTGAGTTAGTTATATAGCTGTCATCTCTATAATAATGAATCTGTGTATACTATGTTTTATATATATATATTCCTCAATTGGAAAAATCTTTAGAAAGAAAAGATAATCTTCACATTGGAAAAAGTTAGCTTCAAACTGGCACAGATGTTTAACAAAATAATTACAATACAGTCAAATGAGGTGGACAACGTAAGTAGATTTAACTGCAAAATTAAAGAGTTAAAACTTAAAAAATGATAGTTTAAAATTTGTATCCATCTATTTTAGAGATAACAGCATGATTATAACTAAAGAGTTATTTTTTTTTTTCAACGTTTTTTATTTATTTTTGGGACAGAGAGAGACAGAGCATGAACGGGGGAGGGGCAGAGAGAGAGGGAGACACAGAATCGGAAACAGGCTCCAGGCTCTGAGCCATCAGCCCAGAGCCTGGCTCAGCCCAGAGCCTGACGCGGGGCTCGAACTCACGGACCGCGAGATCGTGACCTGGCTGAGGTCGGACGCTTAACCGACTGCGCCACCCAGGCGCCCCAAAAGAGTTATTAACTAAAAACTTTAGCACTTTAGTGTAGCACTATCAATGAGTATCCATACTTCAGTTCTGATAATTCCCAGAATTTCACTCACTGAATTGGGAAGCAAGGTAATGCTTTTTAATGGGTAAAAGTATTTCATTTATTGAATCAAAATATTTAAACTCTCAAAATATTGCTAATATTGTGCTTCACTGGATTTCTAGTATATGGCTATAATGCTATTAGAGAACTAGAGCAGATTCAGAAAAGCCTCATCTACACAGACAGGTATGTCAAGTTCTGGCTCCCAACCCTGCCTCCCACCTATAGAAAAGGAAGGGGGCAATTACATGAGATGAAGAAAAGAAATGATTTACTATGGGTGATTTAACAGGCTAAGCTATTCTGAGTTACATATTGATTGACTACTGGTTTTATCTTTAGAAATTTTGCAATCATAGATTTGTAATCAGGATTTCTTTTTCTGTTGACTTCTCTAATAATTGCTTAAAGCAATTACCATTTGCCCAGTCCAAAGGTTTTGGCCCAGTTCAAACAAAAGCAGGTAAAGTAGTTTCTCTACAGTGGCTTCTCCTGCTTTTTTTTTTTTTTTAATTGAAGTGTAGTTGACAATGCTATTTAATTTCAAGTGCACAACATAGAGATTTGACAATTCTATATTTTATGCGATGCTCATACCACAAGTGTAGCTACCATCTGTCACCATAAAACACTATTTATTACAATATCATTGACTATATTCCCTATGCTGTACCTTTTATTCTCATGACTTATTCATTCCACAGGTGGAAGCCTTTACCTAATTCTGAAATATCATCAGGACCTCTCCCATTCATCCAGTTCTTTAATCACTCAGCCAGTACTGAGTGTCCACTATTTGCCAGGAACATTTCTAAGTCATTGCTTAAAATTCTTAAGAAAATAATTTTCCCCCAATTTCCATGTTAAGTAATAATAATTATTAATCTAATAAATGCAATAAAATATTTAATAATTGTTATTACATTATTTATTATTATTATTCACCTTTTTTCCCTCCTTCTCCTCTTCAATATTAGTGTTTTTTGGTTTTGTGTTTGTTTCTAAGGCTTATATTCTAAGGACCATTTCCGGAAAAACCACCTGTTTCATTAAATTCCCACAAGAGACCCAATTTACAAATGTAGAGATGGAGGCTCAGAAAGGTTTAGAAATTTGGCTAAGACATTATAGCTAGTAAAGTTGAAATCACAAACCTAGTTTGACTATAGTAGACTATCCTTTCTCTTTGCAAACAGATTTGAATGAAGGAACAAAGAAACAAATGAGTTTTGTGAATGTTGTATGAGTTTAACTCTGTCCTTGGCATAATAAACAGATAACTGAATGGAGTAAGACATCATTTTCTTAGACATAATTATCTTAGAAGTATGTCCTATACAAATTTTTCACACAATACTCTATTTCTAAACAGACCAGCCATATCTCAAAGAAGAATCATACCATACCTAACTGCTGAGAGTAAAGTGCCTTACAAAGGTGTACACGTACAGCTAGTAGTAATAATAATAATTATTATTATAGTAGGGAGCATACTATATGTCAATTTAATACTCATTTAATCATCTTTAGTAACTCTATAAGGTAGGTGGCATTATTATCCCTGTTTTATGAGTGAGGAAACTGAGGTAAAATGTCACTAATTATCTCCACAAGGTCACAGAGATATTAAGTGATACAGCAAAATTCTAGCAAGCCGTTTGGCTCCAGAGTCCCCATGTATAACTTCCACAGCTTCCTCTTCTCTTTTTAAGGTATATGCATACAATATATATGCCCCTTCCTATGACTTTACCCTCTGTGAATTAAATTTACACATTGGTAAATACAGTTTATTTAGGATTTCTCTAGACAAATATTTGTTTAACATTAAACCATTCACCATCTCTAGATTGACCATTTTACCTCACACAGCCAACATGAACTATTACTCACCCTGACTTTGCTTTCCATGTAATAGGACAAGCACCTAAGAAGCAGGCAACCCAGATAACATTACCTCTATTTCAAATTTTAGGAAATGACACTCATGGAAGCCAAAACAAAGAAA
The DNA here is from genome assembly GCF_028018385.1 of Neofelis nebulosa. Taxonomy (NCBI): domain Eukaryota; kingdom Metazoa; phylum Chordata; class Mammalia; order Carnivora; family Felidae; genus Neofelis; species Neofelis nebulosa. The sequence goes on from NC_080785.1 coordinate 32,413,257, forward strand.
AAAAATGTGCAGAAAGTAATACATGACAGAGCTATTACTAAATCTAAGTTCTTCTGGATGCTAGTCACCATAATCTACTACAACAAAACTTTTCTCTGAGATCGCTATGCATCTTTTATGTTAGATGTGCAAAAATGCTATCATCTCCAAAGAAGTAGTGCCTTTGGCAAGGCAGGTGCACTTTTTCTAATGTGTTCAATGAAATGAACATCTGACTGACTCACTTTTGTTCTGCAGTCTCAGCTGTTGCATGTAAATAACAATTATGCAAACATCTAAAATAAAAAGGATGTCCTTTCCAATGGGCCCCATTTGGTAATTCCCAACTCTATAAAGAGAATGTTTTAAAGACATTCATCTGTGCAGATGTCTAAGGTGGAGACCAAAAGCTCTAAAATCATCGACATCCCATTTGAAAAGCAAAGGTCTGCTAAAATCTGTTCAAGGAGGGAGTCATTTTGAATGTTCCCATTGACAAATACAATATATGAGACATTTATTCTACTGCCATTTTTGGAAATTGAAATAAAAGTTACAGAAGGTGAACTCCAGTAATGAAAAAGATAGAAGACCTATATATCTCAAAGTGTTTGGACTTTTGAGTGGATTTAATAAAATTTAGGCAAAGAACTGACAACCATGCACCATATTCCCAGCAATTATACATCTTACCCATCTTACTAGCCCAGTTAATCTCATGTTCCATAAAAACAAGTTATATTTGTAATAGAGATATATTACGTAAATTAGAAGAGTGAGATTAATATTAGAAAATCAAAGTGGATTGCCATAAGCTAATAGGGGAAGAACTGTGAATCACACAAATGGAAGCATTTAAAAAATACTTTCCAGAGTACCAAAAGCACAATTTGCTAACTAACTCTAATATTAGAAGTGGAAATGTGGTTCTCTGTATGTTCCAGTCTATGAACCACATCAATTAAGCAAAATACCAACAACAACAAAAAAAAATACCTGTTTTGTTCTATTTTTGAAAACTCGTTTTTATCACTGAGAAGAATCCTATCGTGATTCATTTATAAGCAGTAATACTTTAAATAGAACATGAATAAGTAAATGTAGTATAAGTTATTCAACCAAATCAAAAAGAAATGGTTAGAATCAGTGTTAATAAAGGTTAAGAGAATACTGCTTGAAACCACTTTTGCTATCAGAGGTATACTCTGAAATATGACTTAATGCAAGTAACATACATAAAGAAAATTTTATATCTTTTACTGGCCTAAGAAAACAGGTTACACAAAGATATCTTCTCCTTTCAGGCAATCATAGCATCCGTATGAAATATTTTCATCATGCAGCATAGCATGAGAGATAAAAATTATTTGACTGGCTCATTTCACCATTTCTGTTATCAATCTCTGAATAGCAACAAATATTATTTGAATCCTTTATAACAATGGAAATATTAGTTTATTTTTTTAAATTACACAATACACAGTTTCTTTAGCCTATACCTAGAGAAACTATTATAATCTGAAAATTCTCAGTGAATATGGACGGACCACATATATCTCCACCTGCCTACAGCCTACGTAGTAGTGAAGGTTTCTTTTCCTTGCTAATTATTTTATAGAAAAATATGAACTAGAGACATTTTCTATATTTACACAAAGATTGAAATATCATTAGAAAAACAATAAAGTGATGCTTATCACATAATATCTGTCTACTTACTTAAATATAAAAAACATTTATTTTACTTAATTGTTTTTCTTCCTTTTGATTAAAAAAAAAATTATGGGGTTGTGAAAGTGGATGCAGCCCAAGGATCAGATATCTTTGGGTATTTTAGGTAGACCATCTGCTCCCAAATCCATAATGAACTTTGCACAAATCAAATAAGATTGATGAAACATACTCATGTTAGTTTCCAGAATTCAAAACAGGTCAGCACAGCCAAGTGGCAGCAATGGATGGCACATTTATCTAAACATCTTTGCCCATCACTCAGTCCAAAGAAGAATTTTAACACATGGCCACGGAACATCTTTTCAGAATACAAAAGATAACTTCCATATTTCATTAAATACATTTGGCTTTAGGAATGTGAAATTAATACAGCCCTAGGAAAAGGAAATTCCTTCCCCCTTGAGTGTCATCATATGCTATAGCACATAACCTGAGCTATGTAGGAATCTGTTTCCAGTGTTTTCAGACTTATATTCTGAAGAAAGCATGAAAACCTCCACAAACCAAGACTTATCTATTTTGGTGAAATGTAAAAAGAGTGGGAAAAACTACTTAGTTTTTCACCCTTATCCGAGGCAGTAGTGATGACTGGGATAGAACGTCAGCCTTCATAAAGAAGAAAAAAAGTGTTTTCTGTTTTGATTTTTTGTTCCTGTTGTTGTTTCATTTCCACAAAGATCATTTGCATTTCCATCTGTATGTACATTTAAATATAAGTTATTTCATATAATGGAAATGTATCTACTCGATTGTCCTCTAATTTTTTAAAAAAATTATGACACTCTCATTTATTTCAATTGAATTCATAAAAAGAGTTTCATTATGTATGAAAGCTTAACATAAAAAAAGCACAGATATGTAATCTAATCTCCTGAGATTACCACATAGAGAGAAATTATACCAAGAAGAGCCTCCCAGAAAAATCGTCTGATCCAAGTGTTCTCACAGAACTCAACCAAATCATTAAGGTAGGTAATTCAATGCTATTTAAATTATTTCGGAACTTAATTTATAATTTAATTATAATTCGAATTTTTTGAAGCAAATATATAACATTGATGCCAACGTGTGATCAAAACTTCATAGCAAAATAGAACTATAAAGAAATTTCACTAGGGGCGCCTGGGTGGCTCAGTCGGTTAAGCGTCCGACTTCGGCTCAGATCATGATCTCACAGTCCGTGAGTTCAAGCCCCGTGTCAGGCTCTGTGCTGACAGCTCAGAGCCTGGAGCCTGTTTCAGATTCTGTGTCTCCCTCTTTCTCTGACCCTCCCCCATTCATGCTCTGTCTCTCTCTGTCTCAAAAATAAAAGTTAAAAAAAAAGAAATTTCACTTAAAGCTTTCCAAACAAAATTCCTAAATTAAATATTAACATCAGCATCTTAGCACATTAAAAGAGGATTACATAAGGGTGCCTGGGTGGCTTAACTGGTTAAGCATCAGACTAGGATCTCATCCTTTGTGGGTATGTGCTGACAACACAGAGCCTGCTTCAGATTCTCGGTCTACCTCTCTCTCTGCCCCTCTAATGCTAGCGCTCTCCCTCAAAAATAAATAAACATTTTTTAAAAATTGAAAGAGGAATACATGGGGTGCCTGGGTGGCTCAGTCAATTAACCGGCTGACTCTTGATTGTGGCTCAGGTCCTAATCTCAAGTTTGATGAGATGGAACCCTGCTGACAGGGCAGAGCCTGTTTGGGATTCTCTCTCTCCCTTTCTCTCTGCCCCTCCTCCACCATAAGCTGTCTAAATAAATAAATAAACAGACAAACATTTAAAGAAATAAAAGAGGAATACATAATAAAGAGAGAGCTAAATCAGAAAACAAGACTAGAAAGATATTTTTATAATTTGCTAAATTATTTTAGCCAATCTGGGTAGAAACAAGTACTGTCTTACTGATATTATCATAATACCCCTGTGGATGGCAATCTGTTAATGTTTATCAAAATTGTAATGTATTTTATTTATTTTTTGAGAGAGGGAGAGACGGAGGGAGACACAGAATCTGAAGCAGCCTCCAGCTCTGAGCTGTCAGCAAAGAGCCCTACACGGAGCTTGAACTCATGAACCATGAGATCGTGACCTGAGCCTAAGTTAGACGCTTACCCAACTGAGCCACGCAGGCACCCCAGTGTTTATCAAAATTATAAATGCAATACTTTAGTACTCGGCAATTTACTTTGGGAAAACCAACCCACTATACATTACTCGTGTGAGATAATAAATGAACAAGGTCAACCTTGCATATTTATAGTAGTAACATACTGAAAACAACTTAAATGTCAATGAATATAGAATAGACTCAATAAATTAGTATATCCAAAGAACATAATACCACATATCTGTACAAAATAGCAAAAAAATATTTATGTATTAACATGGAAAAAACGTGAATATATTCTAAAAATTTAAAAATAAAAGTACTGAATACTGTGAATGTTACAATAATCTTTGTTAAAAAGAAAAATATGTATATACATATCTGCATACATGCATATAAATGTGTGTATGTTTGTCACTTTTTAAGAGACAGTATCTAATGACATTGAATAGGGATACAGAGGAACAAGGAACAGAGTATGGAAAAGCAAAGATAAACTTTTTTCCTTTATACATTTTTACACTTTTGACATTTGAAATATGTGACTGTATTAATCTTCAATAATTAAGTATACTTTTAATTTTCAGAAGTAATAACATAAGCAGGCAATGATGCTAAACACTGCTGAAAGGGTAAATAAATTGAGGTATAAGAAGCTTGAAATATTTCTATTGTCATCGATTCATTAGTGAGATTTGTCAATATGTATATCAGATGGGATGTTCTACAGTGTTCTATGGAATGCATTTTTTAAAAACATGAAATTATGAAAATCATTCCATAAAATTAAAGGGGAAAATGTTCTGAGTACTTTATCAGGCACTGAAAACTACTGTCTTAATTTCCATAATCCGGTAGACACATAAGGCCTGTGTTCCTAATAATGCAATTATATATAATTTCATAAAAATGACATATAAAATTACAACCATTGTGAGAAGTGGTTTGTAACAGAATAAGATAAAAGGCTTGGATATAGGTGAGCCTGAAATCACTTCATGCTGAACTAGCACCATTAGTCCTTTGAATGACCTACATTTTTAATTTGGCATGAAACCATTTCAAGCTATGTAGTGAAACTAATGAGGCTGTTACAACTGTGCAAAGCAATAATCAACACTACTTTATTGTGGAGAGTTTATTAAGTCCATGCATGAGGTGAACTGAGACAGCTTTTCTTTAAGAAAGGAGACATGTGTTTATACTCTTTGACTGAATAAAAATAAATATTCCAAATGTGTATGATGCCTGGAAGAAGTCCAACATCATTAGTTATTTTCAAACAAATGTGCAGCTCTGAGAATCACTCAATGCAATGATTACAGAGACAGTTTTAGTGTTTCTTGGAATGTTTCTTCAACTATTAAGGAAACAATGGCACTATGAGGAAACTAGTGATGTTAAAAGACAAAAGCAGTTACTCTGGCTTTAGATTGGGCATAAACATGCACATATACAAACTAAGCACATGTATCCAACCAAAAGTCTTCTAACAAAACGGTTTGGTTTTTTCTAAAGCAATTATGATCAAGAATAGTAAATCTAAATATTTTACACTAATACATCTGATAGCTAAAAATGAGCTCAAAGTCATTCAAGTTCTATAACACGACAGAAGAAAACAAAACAAACCAAAAACTGCTAAATATCATATTGATAATGTATTACTCTTTCTGTCTTAATGCAATCAAAATCATAAACATGAGTTTACCAGTAAATAAGCAATTCTCTAATAATTAACAAGTCAGAATGAATTCCCAAATTAATACCAAATGAGGTGGATCTTCTTGCCACCTCATTTGACTCTTGATGCATCTTCTATACAAAGGTGAGGAGACAATCTAGGTGAGCAAAGTATGGCATGTGTACTTTCATCCATTCAACATCCACTCACTCACCCATTCATTCACTGATTTCTCCAATAAATCCTGAATGTAATGTGGTCTCAACACTGAGACTGCATATATAGCAAAACCCTAGCTCATGCCTTCAAGGAGTTCATAGCACCTAGTGAAGAAGGGTTACTCATGCTACTAAGCATTCTTACATCGGTAGTGATAAAAGTAGTGGGGTATCTAACTCAAGTGGGGCATCAGGGAAGACTTTTTGTAGTGTTGATACCGAAGAAAGTCTTGAGGGCTAACTAGCAGATGAAGTGGGCAAGCAGAGTCATCCCTTTATGTGCAAGGGCACAGAAGGAAGACATGATGAGATGTACACAGGGAATAAGAACCCGCCCATCATTAAGATCAGGGAGAATCAAGACATGAAGGTGAAAAGGTACAGAGGGATTAAATTGAATCTGAAGGTTTCAGAAATAACTATGAACTTATAGAGATCCTCAGAATAAAAGAGATGGAAAATTACAGAAGTGCCCAGACAAAATCCTTAAAGTAGCATTTGAAGCACTTTGAGTTATATTTCATGTTTAAATTTGTATGTAACTGTTGTCTCAAGCACAGAAGGTATACTGCCTCCTCTTACTTCTATTAGGTTAAATAATACTTACAGAAATAAATCATGAACAAAATGATACTGCCTGATAAAAATCAGTGGCGAATCATGTGTGCCAAGAAAAGACGTGGATAATCAGATTTCAAAGGGGCATGTCACACTACATGTAATAGGTTGTTTCCCTCATTTAGTTTTGCATAAAGGGCATAAATATATTTCATTAGTCATTTTAATCATGTAGAAATAATAGTCTTTGATTAAAGAGTGTTAGAATATTACATGCTCAGCTTCATATACCTCCATGGATACATTTTTCTTGACCATATGCCACATATTTCATAGGTTTTCTAAAATCTTCACTTATTGTTGAGACATATGTAGATGGCACATGGGGGGTTGTCTGTGTGTGCACGCCTTACCATCAAGTGCTGGCATTTATACTAAATTACTATTCATCTAATTTTACTGAATCCCAAACCAGTAATATATGAAGCACTGAATTGATGTGATCACACAATTTTGAACAAGATAGCTTAGTGATGTAGTTGACATATACACAGAAATGCTGTGCATTTCTAATCCATTCTCTAAGGACAACTATATACAATAATATATAATCCATAACCTAATCCATTCTCTAAGTACAACTATATACAAGCTGGATACCAATAGTGAAGATTAGTTAGGATCACTAAATAAAACAGAAATATAAAATAGCAAAAACAACAGCAGAAAAGTTCTCAGGAATCAAGTAGTCTGTAGGAAGTCAATAAGTTGTTAAACGTGACATACAGGCACACTATAACCAAATTAATCAACCAAACTGCTTTAATACACAGATTTATGTATTACTCCAGGTATCCTTAGATTGTTCCCTTCCTTTTTGGCAACTATTTTCTCAGATTGCTAAGACTTCCTAATTAAAAGGCTGACCCTGTAACTATGAAATCTACATCCTCCAGTATTTTCTCTATTTACTACAAAGCCTAACTCCCTTAAATATTATTCTAAATTTTGTTTTAGAATAATAGTAATTTTTACTGCAAATATTTCAAAAATCTAGTGTAATTCAAGAACATTTGTTAAAACAGATCAAATTACCATCTGAAAGAAGATAATCTTCTTAGTGTAGAGCCACAGTGGCATCAAACAAAAATTAAATGCTATAAATTGGAAATAAAACTAAAATATGGTTATTGAATTATGCCAAAAACGGCCTCTATTACTTACTTTAGCAAAACAGATCTTTAATTTCTCTACATTTTATTTGCTCCAGTTTCTCTACACATATATGCTTGTGTAGTGTCAAACTTGAGAAGTTTTAATCAAATTGTTTATCAATAGCAGTTGAAAATTTGAGATAAATGGAAGTGTTAGGCTGTTTGATATAGGAGCCATTACATATGTGGGTATTGGCATTTGAAATAGAGTTAGTCTAATCTGAGATGTCCTGTAAGCACACAATACACACTGGATTTCATAATTTAGTAGGGAAAAAAAAGAATGAAAAATGTCTCAATAATTTTATATCGAACACATTGTAAAAGAATAAAGTTTTGATGTATTGGCTTGAATAAAGCATATACTAAAATTAATATATGTTTTATTTTCACTGCTTAAATATAGCTACTAGCAAATTGAAAATTACATGTGTGGTTCACCTCTGTGTCTTGCATTTTATTTCTACTGGACTGTGTTGATCGAGAGACTCATTAGAAAACAGTGGATTTTAGTAAAGTCATTCTCACTGTTGACTGGTTTACACCAGGAACTAGAGTGCATGTGTTCTTTGTCAGGAGTAGGCCAAATGCAAGTGGACATTTCCCACACCAGGGAGATGTAAATTAATTTATTAAAAATGCTTGTTAGGGGCGCCTGGGTGGCGCAGTCGGTTAAGCGTCCGACTTCAGCCAGGTCACGATCTCGCGGACCGTTGAGTTCGAGCCCCGCGTCAGGCTCTGGGCTGATGGCTCGGAGCCTGGAGCCTGTGTCCGATTCTGCGTCTCCCTCTCTCTCTGCCCCTCCCCGTTCATGCTCTGTCTCTCTCTGTCCCAAAAATAAATAAAAAATGTTAAAAAAAAAATGCTTGTTAGTCATTTTCAAATAATGATTTCTGACAAATAAGACATCTACTTGTTAATTATTTAACTAATTGAATAATTCTCAAGGTGTGACATATATATACAAACTAGTCTTGTTTGCGAGCCAGCAAAAAATTCAAATCACTGAAATTATGTAGGCTTTAATAAAGTGTATTTTGTCCATAGAAACATTAACAGTTTATTTCTTTCCTTTTAGTAGTGTTTCTAAATACTGTTAGAGCCACATGAGTGTTTTTCTCCTCATCTTCAGGTTTTTCTTCTTTTTAATGAAGTTTAAAGAAAACAAAATTAATCTTTCTTTGGGACAGTCTGTCTTTCTCTCACAGGGAATATAATGAAAGTTGCTTCCAGCACACTATAGACTCAACAACCACGGGAGTATTTTATATGGAGCATTTTCCATAAAAAGTTCAAAGGGTGGATATTTTGATCATTGAAAAATAATGCTGATTTTTAAATTTTTAATTTTTTCTTTGAAATTCGCATAAAGAACAGATTCCTAGATGAGACGTGTTGTAACCTAACCTGGCATCCCTACGATTGAGAGCAAACATTTTTATTTTAAAGGGATCCTTGAAATGTTTTCTTTCTTTCTTTATTTCTTTCTCTTTCTTTCTCTTTCTTTCTCTTTTCTTTTTTCTTTTCTTTTTTTCCCTTCCTTCCTTCCTTCCTTCCAATTTATTGTAAAATTGGCTTCCATACAACACCCAATGCTCATCCCAGCGAGTGCCCTCCTCAATGCCCTTCACCCACTTTACCCTCTCCCCCATCCCCCATCAACCCTCAGTTTGTTCTCTGTATTTAAGAGTCTCTTATGGTTTGCCTCCCTCCTTCTCTGTAACTCCCCCCCCCCACTTCCCTTCCCCTATGGTCTTCTGTTAAGTTTCTCAAGATCCATATATGAGTGAAAACATATGGTATCTGCCTTTCTCTGAATGACTTATTTCACTTAGCATAACACCCTCCATTTCCATCCACATTGCTGCAAATGGCAGGATTTCATTCTAATGGACACTCAAAGGTAAAAACTCGGGGAAGGGAGGTTTGTAGAAGGCTATGGGCTTGAATGTAACATCATTCAGGCAGGTAAGTTACTTAGTTGCAGGCAAGGAAGGGCAAGGAGGAAGTCTGTAGTTTAACTCCAAAACTAGGCTTTAGCAATAGAGCCACAGATGATGTCTAGAATGTTATTTGTTTTGTTTTACAGATGTATTAGTTGCAGGACTTTGTCAGGTTTGAAGATGGGTGAGGTTATAGTGCATACCTATTCAAGGGAAAAGTCTGAGAAGTGAGAGAAGAGCTGTCAGATATGTAGGAGCAAGGCAGTGGAGGGGTCCCTGGAGAAGAGACACTTTGCGGGGGGTTTCAAGGGGTGTAAAGAGGGCTGTAGGAGAGACATTAAATTTAAGATAAGGCAAGAGCTCATCCTCACTTGCTGGTTCTTCAAGTGTTACATTTCCAAATAAGCATTAAAATGGAACATGAACAAAAGCAAGTGAAAAGTAAAAGAAACACTGCATATATTGGGAGAGCATAAATTTAAACCAGCCTGACACAATAGTATAAAACTCTTTAAAGCTTTTGAAAACAGAATCTCCTATTTTTGCCAGTTTAACTGTATTCACTTTATTCTTCTTCAACCTACATATTTTTTTCAAGCACACTTTAAGTCTCTCCAATTTGCAAACAATTTTATTTACCTTTGCCTAGTTCGTTAACTAACTATATGAACACACACTGGTGACAGATATGAATTTGCAGCTAAGGAAGAATGTGGAAATTTTATTTTGGAACTCTGAATGCAGAATCCGAAAGTGGGAGCTGGGGATTGCAGAACCCCAGGAGAGCTTTCAGAAATCCAATGAAATATTAATGTTCTTTACTGAATTTCATTGATAACTAAGAAGGACATAAACTGAACAGTTTCTGATGCTATTTATCTTTAGTTACCAACACCTTAATACTAATGAAGATGAATTAACTATAAATTCTTCCAGGTAACTGGCTAAACATAGGTGGTATAGTAATTTTTAATTAATATATTAAAACTTGGTATTAAATAAACTAAAAAGAAGATAAAAAAGCATTTTGACAAGGTAGACACAGTCTGATGATGTGCTTGAATTTGACACTCCTAAGAGCAGGTAAAAGAGATACATACATAATCTATAAAAAGCATAAATCTACTCTCCTTTAAAAGTAGCATGATAATCCATTAATTGGTTAAAATATACTTTTAGCTGCCACAATCCATTCCTAAAAAGACAGTGTCATATTTGAACAGATTTTTGCATCTGGATAAAAATAACTATATGTATACCTATTGTACAAATTTCTATGAAGACTGATCTCGATCTTATTCTTTTTAATATTCACCAAACCCATAATACCATGCTTGGAGCAGTATAAATGTTCTAGTGTTGGTTAAAATGATTTAACTGCTTCATTTCTCTAGTTAGTCCCACAGGTTGGGCCAGAGATAACTACAGTGCTGACCAATCTTTCTGTATCACTCAGCCATCATTTAACTGCTTGCAAGGTTGCATTGGTGATTCCTAATCTTTCCAGTGATGACTATAAATTTAATCATCATATCCATCTTGTTAAAAATTTCTTCTAAAATCCCCTCTGCAGCTTTATTCTGAGGTCCAAAAGATATCAAAAATAATAGCTGTCAAATTACCTCAACAATAGGGATCTCCTTGTTATTTCTCCTTTAACTCTGACATGCAGCATTTTACCCAGCACAAATGCAAATATTCAAATGCTTACACATATTTTTTTAAACAGCTTTTAATATTTGAGAGCACTGGCCTAAAACCAAGTAAAAACATAAAGTTTCTTTTAAAAAGGGTATAGTAACAGCACATTTAATATTTTTAGTTCTTTCATGTCAACAGCTTGGATTCTTTCCTGAAAAAATGAATATACAATGGCCAGATAATACAGGAAAACAGAACTCTGACCTACAACTTCTGCTGCAGCCAGCCCAGGAAGCCAAACCACAACCTCTGCAGTAACTGGCCTAGCACAGTCAGGATATGGTTAATAGCTGCCAGGTTCTCTAATTTCTGCCTATGCTTCCAACTCAAGACAAGGAGAGAAAGCCAAACAAACAGGCTCTGCCAACAAAATATGTAAGATATTGTGATTCTAGTTTGCCCTCCTCCAACCTCCATGTCAATAACGTCCAATCAGAGCATACCTGAAGCCTTCATTCCCCCTCCCCCGACTCCAACTGTAAAGTTTTTACACTTCCCTGGCTGCCTTTGAGTCTGACAAATTCAAGAGTTTGCTGACATCCATGCTATAGGAAGCTTTGAAGAAAAAAAAGCCTCTGTTCTCTTTATGGTTTTCATTTATTTCTATAGCCCTAAAGCTGTTTAATGTTTTCAATGTCCCTGGGGCAGACTGAAAATTAAGATCAATGACTGACTACTGTTTTTGCAAGGTGGGGATTAACAGGTTGCTATTTTCTCTTGTTTCTGTCCCTTACTTTACTGTTTTAATGCTTCTCAAAATTACACTATTTTTATTGAAGTACAACTGACATACAACATTATATTAGTTCCAGGTAATGATGATTCGGCATGTGTATATGTTGTAAAATGATCACCACAGACTAGTTACCATATGTCACCATACAAAGTTACAAATTATTTTCTTTTGATGAGTGAGAACTTTTAAGATTCCCTTTGTAGCAACTTTCAAATATACATTGCAATAGTACAGTGTGCAGTGATCGCACCATAAATGATAGCCCTATTACTTATTTTAACTGGAGGTTTGTTCTTTTACATCCTGATTGTCCACTGTGTCCATTATCCTCCCCTCTTGCAACCCATCGATCTATTCTCTGTATCTATGACTTTTGTTTCATTTGTACATCCGTGTGTGTGTTTTAGATTCCACATATAACTAAAGTCATATAGTGTCTGCCTTCTTCTAACTTATAGAACACGGCTCAGCCATAAAAAAGAATGAAATACTGCCTTTTGCAACAACATAACCAGACCTTGGGAGTATTATGGTGAAATAGACTAATTTTAAGTTAAAATGTATTGCTACAATATGATCATCATCGCTTCACTAATTGATTTAGTACACATGGAAGCTTAGCACTGTTATCAGACAAAACTGTTAGTACTTCCAGTATTCTAATCAACAGGGCGACTGCAAAAAGCGCAATTTTCTACAATCAAACCTGATTCAATAAAAGGTACATAATAAAAATTCTGCAAAATCTTTCATAAATCATACAATATAATACAGACTTTGGATCAAAATATGAGTAAATTACTTTTCCTAAAACCAGTGGCTTTGAGAATTATAAAGTACTTATGTTCCTGATCTCATTTTGATCTCATTTTCAGAGACACAAGACTCATTTTGCAGAGGGTGGAAATGCTAAATTTATTTCTATTTAAAGCCATTCATGAACTTAAATTCCACGTGACTGGGTCTTTGCTTTTCAATGCAAAGAACAGAACTACTCAAAGAGAAACTCAGTTTAGTTAAGGAACATTTCCTTAATTTTCTGTCTTATATTCCTTCTTCCCTAGTACTGGCACTGAACATGAATGAAATGACTCCCACGTTGTAGCTGAAGATTAAACCACAAAGTTCAATGAAACTCTGCAGCGATTAAAAACATATTTATTTAGAAATCATGGCAGATGTACTTGATAAAATGAAGGGGGAAAAACATCTAAAACTACTTAAAACAGGTTTCTCAAATTTAACAGCCATATATCACCTCAGGAGTCTTGTTAAAATGCAGATTCTGAATCAGGAGGTCAGTGATAGAGCCAGAAAGTCTGCATTTCTAACAGGCTCCCCGGTGATGCCAATACCACAAATAGCATTTTGAGTATTAGGGACCTAGGGACATTCATTTTGGGGGTGGGAAGTAACATGCCTTATATATGTTTTAGAATGCAAACTGAAAACCCTACTCTTGGTCTCCTTCTCCACATTTGTGGAAATTCTTCTCACTACTTACAGGATCAACTGTAAAAGTTAGAGGAAAACAATTATTTTAAAGTGCCTGAATCAGTACCCGGTATGTACTAAGTACATAATGAATGTTGGTTTTTATGGTGGCCACACTTTTAAACTGAATCTTAATATCTAACAATAAGTTCAAGTGTACTTACATGTTCAACAATGTTCTACATTTTATATGTACTGATTCAAAATATAAACTCTTCCTATTCTCCATTTTATGGTAAATTAATTAATCACTGAGAGGTTAGGTATCTTTCCCAAAGCCCACAGGCATGAAGGGGGAATAAAGATTCAAATCCAGGCAGTCCCATCCTAGAGGCAAAATTCCTAATCTAGTACACAACATCAGATTGTCAAACCAGACTGGCATGGATCAGAGTTCTTTAACCAGCATTGAGCTTTACTAATGCTAAAGACATAGGCAAATGTCAGAAGCTGCTCCCAAGTTTCTTCTCTTGCTGGATAAGTCTCTCTGGCCCATTTATACACGACATTTCTAAGTGAGGTTCACAGAAACTCCTCACAGAAGGCTAGCATGTAAAATACCTCTGTTTTATACTCCAAAGAGTAGTATCACCTATGTGATAATTCTCCAGGGGGTCATAGTCGTAGATCTTGAGCATTCCCCTGAGGAACATCCTGATGAAAGCATTTCAAAAAGTCTCCTCCTTCTAGGCAAGGATCATTAGGTTGTTTACCCAAGTGTCAAGTTAACGGATTAGGTCAGATGACCTGTTTATTCCCCACAAAATCACCTCCTCTAACCCTACTCCCCAGCCAACAGTGAGAAAGATGAGCAGATCAGAGAACAGATGCTTTAAGTTATTTCAACCCTATAAAAGTAGGCAATAGAGCCACTCAAGAGTAGAGCATATCTGGTATACTCAGACAAACTAGCTCCTTAATAAACAGTGAAAATAATACCATTAGAAAATACAGCAGCAATACTGGGGATTATTACTTATCTAAGGGCTCTCACTGACAAAGAAGGTCTAAAATTAGGCAGATGGACAACAAAACCAAAGAGGTAATCAACAGAGTGCAGAAAAGAGCATATGGTCCATAGAGACAGTGGGGATACATGTACCAAAGGGCAGAAAATGGGAGTTCAAAAGGGCAAAGCAACAGTCAACAGCCAAAGGACACAGGAAAAAAGAAATGGGCCAGAAGACAGCAATAAACCCTACACACACAACCTTACTAAAACTAAAGCAGCTATTTGACTCAGGCCCAGACCTTCAAATGTACCTTGCCTGGGTCTTGAAGGTGGAATGAGATAATTGGTAGCAGCTCTCCAGAAGCAAGATGTCCAACCTGGGGAAAGCAGGAATTCTAGGCCGGCATATGAGATCCATCAGATCAGAAAAGCATAAACTGGGGCCATTCCTGAGACTAATAAAAATGACCTAATTTTCAAAATAAAAAAGTTCTATAAATCCATTTACATATGGTATAAATATATAATCCACCTTATCAATCAACTGCCTCATATATACATTCTAATTTTGCCTATAATTTTGGCTCAAATAGTAAATCCTGTTTCACTAGCACTTCATTTTACTCAAGATGTACTTAACTGATGCTTGTGTGCTGGAGTAGAAGTATGCATTCATCTAGAATAAACCTCTGAACTTGAAGAACACAGAATACCAGAAAACTGCTCTCATATGTGATGATTAATTTAAAATTATTCTTTTGGGTATATCAGCACATTTTATTTGTTTAAATGTTTATTTATTTTGAGAGAGAGAGAGAATGCGTGGGAGAGGGGCAGACAGAGAGAGAGAGAATCCCAAGCAGGATCCCCGCTGACAGAGCAGAGCCTGAAACAGGGTTCAGTCTCATGAACTGAGAGATCACAACCTGAGCCAAAATCAAGAGTCGGATGCTTAACTGATTAAGTCACCCAGGCATCCCTATCAGCGTATTTTAAATCATAATCTGTAATCCCAAATATACCCAAAATTTCTGTCTCGTTTGTTCTGCTACATGAGTAAGGAATGAGATGGGGTTGATTTTTAAAGCTAGTAAGTGTGTGTGTAGATTTGTCAGGAACCAGCACACGGGGAAGATAACGTCTTATTGAAACTGAAGAAGGGTAAAACTGGCCATTTCTAAGAATTGCACAAATACGTTTTTAAATGTGTAGATTCATATAATATGCTTAACAAAATGGTTGCAAAGTTTTCTTTCCAAAGAACTGTGGTAAAATCCAGTAGCAAATCTCATAAAATATGCTGCCTTCATCAAATAACTGTCATTTCTAAAGCCACTGGGTAACAGATGGGAAAACATGCACATTTACTAGTGATTTAGGACACTGAGCTTCGTTCCAGGTTGTTCGGCATTTTGTGATAAATGGTACCCACCAGCTCTCCTGAATTGTTTTTTTTTTTTTGTTTGTCTGTTGGATTGTTTTCTAAGACCATCACCTAGCAAATATTCGAAGAGTCTCCACTCTGGTGAATGAGATCACAGTTAATTGTCTCAAACTGAGTCTTCCTTGCAGATCATCCATTTCTTTTCCTATGACTCTGTGCAAGTCATTTTTCTGAGTGTTGGTTTCCTAAGATCTAATGAAAGCCACTATTTCTTCTTCTCTAAACTCATAAATGTGTGAAGCACAAAAGGGCAATTGACTGCAAAAATACCATTTAAAAAGGCAGAAGTAGTATGAACATTAAACTATTATAATTATGAAAACACTGGTCCATGATTTTTTTTTATGTTATGTAGGCACTTTTACCAATTACATCCTTCATTACCTTCACTAGTTTTCTATGTCACTAAGCTAAGAGAACATAATCAGTGCTTTATAGCAACTATAGAGGTGTGCCACCTAGACTTCTAGTGATATAAAAACATCAGGAGGCAAAAGTGAGAGAGTCTGTAAGTTCTTCCAAACTGATCTCTTTTTGTCCTTGCTCATGAACTTAATTTTAACGCCTATGCATGCCAGCTTCCCCGCTTCTTCTACTGAGTTCTAATATAATGCAAAGTTATAAATATCCCCAGAAAGTTTATACCATGCTATTTGGTTCTGTTTTTCCCCCTGATATGTATGTATGTATGTATGTATGTATGTATGTATGTATGTATGTATGTATTTTTTACTTTTCTCTTAGGCTTAGGAATTTAAAAAAGAAGTCTATGGGAGACCAAAAGCAAAAACATCCTTTCTCAGACAGCACGATGACTGATGCAGGGATTTCCCCAGACCTCTCTGGCTTTATATGCATTATTGGTCCATGCAGAGTGGGCTGTGACAGGATTTTCACTAAGTAAACAATCATTCTTTCTGCTGAGCTGCTAACACCTACATAAACTATACCCAGTGTCTGAACCAGGTACCATAACCAATGGAGGTGGGTGGTGGTGAGGGAGGCCTGCATTATTTATTTTAGGTAAGAACAATGTATCAAGAAAATACCACAGGAAATGGTAAATAATTGTCCAGAAAAAGAATGTCCACTTATGATAACCCAATTCTTCTGAAGAAGAATCAAGAAATCTTGGTGGGGCTGGAGGAGAGTAGTGGGGCACAGAGCAGTGCCTCCAAATCCCGGTTCCACAGAGAATCTACAGATACTTGTTACAAAATAAAGGCCCTACCTCCCCCTCTTTTCCCACTAAATCAGGAATTCAGAAAGAAGACGAAAAGTTCTCTATTAAAACTGCCTCTAATAAAGCTGTTCTATAGCCAAGTTTGGAAGATGACTGCCAAATCATACAGTCTAAATTCTCTATATTAGTGATGAGGGTGTTGAAGCTCAGAGATTAACTGAGCTGCTCAGATCCCCCAAACACACAGCTAAAAGAAATCTAGTTTCCTAACCCTGATTCTTTCCTCTCTGTGGACTATTTTCACATGATCAAGATGCTTATGAAGATACTATTTTTACCAACATGCACTGATCTGTCCTTGAAAAAATCAAGACCTCAAGTAGGTACACCTCAGGTCTCATTTCTGTGCTGATCCCAATACTCCATTCTTTATCAAAAAACCCTTTGCTCTTATTTCTGGCATCGAAAAGCAAATAAACAAATGAATCTTCCTTTCATAAAGGAAATTGTCCAGAAAAAAGAATGTCCACTTATGATAACCCAATTCTTCTAAAGAAGAATCAAGAAATCTTGGTGGGGCTAGAGGGGGCTAGTGGGGCAGAGAGCAGTGCCCCACTGCTCTATGGGACATAGACACTTCTACAGACATTGGCTACATTAGTTTGAGGAAGCTAACTAATCCTCTCCCAAAATGACAGTATAAAACTGTTCAAAATTGTCATTAACAACCATTAACCATCTTTAACAAGCAATTGTCAAAAGCAACCATTTTGGTTCTAGATGTCACTCAAAGGAAAATAAGAATTGAAGAACATTTACTTATAAAAACTGATACAGCTTTGCATCATAACGGTGAAAAACAGGTGGCCTTTTTGGCCAAGTTGTCATCCTCCCAACTCAGTTGGTGACAAGGATTTTACCAGCGCAGAGAATGGAAACTAGCGACACTGCTGCCAGAGGGGTGGTCTTGGTTTTAAGCAAGCAGCATAAACCACCAGAGTCACTGTCAATGAATTTAGCAAACTAACTGGGAAACAACTGGGAAAACATTCAGATCTGTTAGTTTGACCTTTCAATCCAAGATAGGGCATTCAGAGGTCTCTGAAAAAAAATTAGTATCAGAAAAGATAGACAAAAGGGGCGCCTGGGTGGCGCAGTCGGTTAAGCGTCCGACTTCAGCCAGGTCACGATCTCGCGGTCCGTGAGTTCGAGCCCCGCGTCAGGCTCTGGGCTGATGGCTCGGAGCCTGGAGCCTGTTTCCGATTCTGTGTCTCCCTCTCTCTCTGCCCCTCCCCCGTTCATGCTCTGTCTCTCTCTGTCCCAAAAATAAAAAAAAAAAAAAAAAAAAAAACGTTGAGAAAAGATAGACAAAAGACAAATGACAAGCTCTCCATACTTTCATGGCTGACTGGGAAGTGTGTACATGTGGAGAGAGACCACATAGATAATACCACCTGAAAGTGAGAGCCAAAATAGCTTCCCAAATGGTTGACCTTGCCATGTGTTTGCAAACCCACACTAATTAATTGGAAGAAAGTGGAAGACTGACAGGTTCAATGTATTTGAGGAGAAACATAAGTGTTTGCAAACTATAGAAAGGAAACAGGGGTAAGAGGGCAAGTTCCATAGTTTAAGTTCAAAACTGCTATAAAACAGACAAGAAAGAGAACAAAAAAAGAGAAGAGAGCAAGAGAGAGAAAAGAGCAAGAGAATTTAAGAAAATTCAAAATTCAATTTAGCTATAATATTATATCTATAATTTCCATTTCTCAACAAAAAAATTTGAGACATGCAAAAAAAGGAGAGGAAGAAGAAGAGTATGATCTATATTCAGAAACAAAGTTTATATAAACTGATTGGGATGAGATATTGTCATATAAAACAAATACGTTCAGCTAATTATGGTGTGTATATATACATATATGTATATATCTACAAATACTTATTTTTTACTAAAAGAAGAAAAATCTAAAATCCTAAATCAAAAGTATCTATCTCAAGAGATCAGAAAATAAGAGGAA
Organism: Neofelis nebulosa; assembly: GCF_028018385.1. Classification (NCBI taxonomy): domain Eukaryota; kingdom Metazoa; phylum Chordata; class Mammalia; order Carnivora; family Felidae; genus Neofelis; species Neofelis nebulosa. The sequence goes on from NC_080785.1 coordinate 32,432,223, forward strand.
ATCGAGCCTAAAGCAAAGGAAGGAAATAGCACCAAAAAAAAAAAAAGTGAAAATCAATGAAATAGAAAATACAAATGGAGTAGATGAATGAATGAAGCCTAAAGCTGCTTTGTGAAAATATCAACAAAGTTGGTAAAACTCTGGTTAGACTGGCAAAAAAAAAATAAGAGAGAGAAGAGGTATATTACCAAAGTCAGGATATATCATGACAGATGCTATGGATACTAAAAGTTAAAAGCAAATATTATTTAAAACTTTATACCAATAAATTACACAATTTTGTTTAAATGGATATATTTCTATAAAAACACATGATACCATAACAAACTCAGATAACAAATCTTCATAGACTTATAGCTAATAAATGAATTAAATTATCAATTAAAAAAATCATTTCACAAATAGAATTCCAGGCCAAGATGTCTCATTGATGAATTCCACCAAAATTCAAGGAGGAAGTAATACCACTACTAGATGAATAATTCCAGCAAACAGAGGGAGAAAAAACACCATCCAACTCATCTACTGAGCCAATATTACTCTGATCCCAAAGCCAGATGCAAAAAAGTGCACAAAACTCATCAAATGGTATACATTAAAGACGTGCATCTTTTTATATCAATTATACCTAAGGAATACACACATACATATGTACGTACATGTCATAGTTACCTTTTGCATTGAAATGCCAAAATAAATAAATAAAACAAAAGAAAAAATTTAATGGACCAATGACCCTCATGAATCTAACTGCAAAAATCAGTAAGATAATATTAATCAATTGTAAAAAAAAATGTATTAGGAAATCAAATTCAGCAACTCATAATACAATTTACAAACAATGACCAATAATCTTTATCTCAGGAATGCAAAAGTAGTTTGACTTTTAAAAATCAATTAATGGGGGCGCATGGGTCGCTCAGTGGGTGGCTCAGTGGGTTAAGCATCCAACTTCAGCTCAGGTCATAATCTCAAGCTTTGTGAGTTCAAGCCCCACGTCGGGCTCTGCGCTGACAGCTGGAGCCTGGAGCCTGCTTCAGATTCTGTGTCTCCCCCTCTCTCTGCCTCTCTCATGCTCTGTCTCTCTCTGTCTCTCAATAATAAATAAATGTTAAAAAATTAAAAAAATATATCAATTAATGCAATGCACCATATTACTGCATATAATCAATACAATCTCATGATAAAAAAAAAATCTCAGCCTTGGTCTATCCCCTTATTCATGAAATGAATTTTCTAACTCTGAAATACAATACATACATACATACAATAGTTGCATTTCTATTATCTAGAAGAAGTAAAGAGATGAGGGGGATACTTAGGTTTAACAGAGTTCTTCTCCATTCATAATAATTATTTATATTTATATCTCTAATTTCAGAGTTGATGAAACAGAGAGATTATGAAATAAACCCATTGTCACCAGCTGGATAATGACATATGCCACCACTCTCTTCAAGAAAAGAGGCTAATTTTCCAGACACAAATGGTACTCTGTAAACACAATGTAAAGAGAGGAATTATCAAGTATTGCATTTATTAGTACAAATGCTATGGGGATCAGAGGACAAAGCCACCAACTACATGGGATACAAAGGCGGTGTATTCTGTGCGCACTTACAAAAGGATGCCCTGGGGCGCCTGGGTGGCTCAGTGGGTTGAGCACCCGACTTGGGTCAGGTCATGATCTCAAAGTTCGTGAGTTCAAGCCCCGCGTCAGGCTCTGTGCTGACAGCTCAGAGCCTGGAGCATGCTTCAGATTTTGTGTCTCCCTCCCTCTGCCCCTTCCCTGCTCATGCTCTCTCTCTGTCTCTCAAAAATGAATAAACGTTTTAAAAAAATTTTTAAAAAGAACTAATTTATAAAAAAAAAAACAAAAGGATGCCCTGACCACAAGAAAGAGTGAGTTAGTCTTTATTCCATTATTCCTTCAACAATCCTATTCCACAGTTACAAACAGAGGTACTACTTAAATAGTGAGAAGAGAGTGGTGGAAAAGATACACAAGCCCTGATCTTACAGAGCTTGAGTTTTCACATATAACTATGATAACTACTACAAAAGATAAAAAGGTGTGTAAGATAATATTGGAGTAAGAAGCCTCAACCCACTTGAAGGGGATCAGGAAAATGTTTTTACAGAAGCAAAACCTTAGTCTTAAAAATTAGTAACAATTAGCTAAGATAAGGGAACCTCAGGGATTGAGCAAGAAGGATATTTCAGGCCAACGGAGGACAAGTGGAAAGTTAAAGGAACTGACAGAAAGCAAAATATAATAAAAATTTGAATAAAACCCATATTGACTATAATACATATTTTACAAATATAAATATTTGAATCATAATGCTCCACAGTAATATATGCCATTTAATGCAGTAGTTACTTCATAATCATTGGTTCTTTTTTTTTTTTAATTTTTTTTAACGTTTATTTATTTTTGAGACAGAGAGAGACAGAGCATGAACGGGGAGGGTCAGAGAGAGGGAGACACAGAATCTGAAACAGGCTTCAGGCTCTGAGCTGTCAGCACAGAGCCCGACGCTGGGCTCGAACTCACAGACCGCGAGATCATGACCTGAGCCGCAGTCGGCCGCCCAACCGACTGAGCCACCCAGGCACCCCCATAATCATTGGTTCTTAACATCCTTTGAAGAAGATACATTAAAACTTGTGATTCTGAGAAATTCTAATTATCTTTAGTATTATCAGTAAAATAATCTGATGAAGTTTTCTTTCTTATCAAGAGCAAAAAATAATCAATGGACTTAAGAGTACAGAGAGATAATGTTAACAGTGGCAAATTAAAATTGCAATTCATTTCTTTACCAAAATTAAATCACCACTACAGATTAATTTTTATTAAGACTCATTTTTATTATTTACTGAAAAACATCCAGCACTAAGAGCCAGGACATCTGGATTCTCATTCTTGACTGTTATTTAATTCAATCTATGGTACCTCAATTTTTTGTTGTTGTTTTGATTTTAATCTCCTTAGTGAACATTTGTTTTACGTACCTAAAAAGATTATTCTATGTGTAATACAATGTTCTATTTCTGCTTCCATTTTATTTTTTTATTTAATTTTTATTTACTTATTTTGAGAGAGAGAGTGTGAGCAGAGGAGGGGCAGAGAGAGAGGAAGAGAGAGAAGCCCAAGCACGGCCCACATTCAGTGTGGAGCCCAACACAGGGCTCTGTCTCACAACTACGAGATCACCACCTAAGCTGATATCAAGAGTAAGACGCTTAACCAACTGAGCCACCCAGGCACCCTGTGTTTCCATTTTTCTAGTTTGGATTTTCATCATACCAAGCCTGGATAACTGCAATGGCCTTTCATATATTTAAATCCTGTATCCTTGTATTCCAAACAATGGCACTGCAATAGCTTTCTAAGTATCTTTTTTTTCAACTTATTTCATATTTCTAAATTCTACAATGAATTTCCATTGCCTGTAGGTTGTGCTCACACAACTCTGCCTATATTAAGGTCTGTTTCTTCATGTCCAACAAGAATTGTGCATAGATAACAGGAAGCCTCTGCACAGCCAATGTTTCATCACAGAACTGAGAACATACCATCAGTATGATGGCTCTCACCAGGACTTCAATTTCACTTCTTTGCCCTCATCATCAATATAAACCCTAACCATTCTTCAATATCTACCTTCACTTAGCATTCTGCTAACCCTCATGATAATTTTTTGAAACTATTGCAATATATATTAATCTGTACTTTCTCTAAAGGCCAAGAATAGCGATTACCTAATATACTTGATTAAGTTAATTTAAAGAATGAGTTCTAGTAATTTCTTGTGCTATGTCCCCAGTAAATTTTAAGCTCTTTAAGGGCAGTCATGTCATGTTTTCCTCTAAATCAATTCCAACTGCAAGTGCTGACCACATACAAAAATCAATAAATTTTGAGATAATTATTTTAGGCAAAATTGTTTTATGTCACAGTAGGTTAGGAGACATGGTACAATGACCTTCCTTCCAGAACAGGTCACACCATTTCTATAAGCCCACAGAAATAGAGTTGAATAACAGAATCAAGGTCATTTCTTTCAATGATTAAAAGCATTTCCCTAATCTGCTATGCTCTTGGCATGCAAAACAAACTAAAATAATTTTCAGGCTTTGTCAATTTAAAAAAAAAAATCAGTCTTTGATCAACAGCAGCAAAAGATGTAGGTTACCTTTTCTCATGATCATGGTATCTTCCCTGCCAGGTAAGTACAGGTTACCTATTCTCTAAAGTAGACCAGTCATAAACAAGAAATGTAAAAAAAAGTTTCCACACATTTTGTTCTTTCACGACAAGCTCAAGTTTGTCAAATCAATACCAGCAAAAAATATTTCTTCCTCTTCATGAATAGCAGTCTACTACAACACTGTCTGTGATAGGAGGGTCCTGACTCAGACTCTTCCTTGCAATAGAAAATAGAAAGGCTGCTAGTTTTGCTATGCTCTGATTTCAGGAGTTTAGTGAAAACTCTAAACTGACCTTTAGAATATTTTAAATGTTGCCATTAAAAAGAATATGAATGTGCAATTAAATCACTAACTTATCTATTATTAGTTACTAAAGTTTGGTAAAATCAGAGTCTGGCAAATTAAAATTAATACAAATTTCCATATGCATATATTGAAATTTTAACCTAATGACTCCATTGTTAACATTCTATAAGCTAATCACCATTAGTTGGCTTTACCTATATTATCTTACTTATCTTTCCGAAGAATTGGTAAGTAAATGTTATTACTCCTATTTTGGATTAGTAACCGAAATTCAGATTTGATACTTGCCCAAAATCATGCTATTAGAAAGAAGCCAGATTCAAACCAGGTCATCTGCCCCAAGAATATTCTTTTCATTATACTAGTTAATAACATATTACTAATTACTGTTATTAAGGAAACATTATTTTAATATACCCATTATAAAGTGACAATTTCCAATACCATATTAATCTTAACAACTACATACTTCTTAATCTTACTAAATGTAGGAATTAGTGAATCTCTGAAACTAGTGAAAGCTTAGAAAGGATTTCTTTTCTCTCTTGACTTTCATTAAAATCTTGTCCCTAAAATGTACTGGCCAGAAAACACTTAACTATATGCCAAACATATGTATTTTGTATATTCATCATAGGATCTCTTTTTATTCTATGGTGGCAGAAATTTAACAGGCATTCCTACAGTTCACCAATATATAATCCAAAAATATCAGAAGTTTGCCAGTGAAAGTATTTGAAGGATTTTTAGGATCACTGACATTTTTTAAAAATCTAACTACAAAACATTAATGGGTTTCTTTATTTCATAAATTGAGAAACCCAGTGACTCATGTATATACTAGCTAGGAGAGCAGAAGTGATTTGTTTCAGCAAGGAATGGAAACCTCACTCTCCTATGATTAATGTTCAGGTGTCTCCTTTGTGTTTTCAGCTAATTTTTACATCAAAATTGTTTTGATTTTAAAACTGAGCTCACAACGTTTGTGGAGCTGATTCCTCCAACTTTGTGAATTATGGATAAAGTCCAAATCACTAAATCTAAAGTGTATTTGTACTTCCATGTTCCACAAAAACATCTAGCACTCAATCACATCTTTCCTTCTTGTGAAAATCAGTAGCTGCACTGATGCTACATGAGGAAACTTCAGATTCACCCGCACCAAGGTTCACATCAAGACTTACATAATACTATTAGGACACTTTGGATGAAACTAGTTTTTGGGCCTGTGTACAAAATTAGATGTGCAAAACATAGGTAAATCTCTTTTGAAGGAGAATATGGTAGGAATAAGATCAAACAGTTGAATAAGTGGAATAGGTTGAATGGTGACTCCCCCCCACAAAAAAGATATGTCCTCTGAACCCTTGCACACAACCTTACTTGAAAATAGGGACTTTGCAGATGTGATTAAATTAATGATCTCAAGATGAGATCCTTCTGAATTAAGGTGGGCCCAAGAGGGAGTTCTAAAAGAAAAGGAGAGAAAGACATAGAACACAAGGGCATGTGAAGATGGAAGCAGAGGTCAGAGCTATGCTATCACAAGCCTAGGAATTCCTGGAGTCAGCAGAAATGGATGAGGCAAGGAAAGATTTTCCCCTGAATCTTCAGAAGGGGCATGCCATTACTAACAACCTTTCATTTTGAATTGATGACCTCTAGAAATTTGAAAGAATCATTATCTGTTGTTTTATTCCCCCCAAATTTGTGGCAAGTTGTTAGGGTAGCCCTAGGAAATTAATATTGAAGTAACAGATTATTTGAATTATTATTTACAAATGTATAATGTTTCATATCACTTTTGATTTAATGCATTTGGCAGACTAGATAACCACAAAACATTCCTTATAAGACAGTAAACCAAATGTTTAATTCAATTATTATTGTCCTAAAATAAGCTTAATATTAGAATTTTCTAGGTGTCTTGCTAACATATATTCATGAGTATGTATAGAATAAAAATTCATCCTTGGCAACTGGAAATCTAGGGTATCTCAAGATTAGGATACTTAAGTCAGACAGTGTAGAAGAAAACTAAGTTTATATATATAATTACTGACACATCATATATTATTTATTTTATATATATGTCATATTCCTTTATGTTGAGGGGTGAGGGCAGCCTCAGCTCAGAAGAGATTACACCAATATGGATAAAATGCTTACACTTTATGTTTACTCTCCATGGTGCACAACTCTTATGCCCAATTAAATGCATGTCAGATAATCTTAACTGTTGAGTTTCCCTTAAAAAGGTAAATAACATACATAAATACATATTCAGTGGTATCACCTATTATTCCTATAGAAAAACCATTGCATTTAGAGAATAGTTGTCTGCTCACAATTTAAAACCATTTGGGTCTCAAGAAGACATCTGCACTCCCATGTTCATTATAGCATTATGCACATCAACCAAGATATGGATATGGTTCCATTGATAGATAAATGGATAAAGAAATTGTGATTAGACAACAGATATGTTATCAACCTTGAAAAAGAAAGAGATCTTGTAATTTACAATCATCTGAATGAACCTGGAGGACATTATGGTAAGTGAAATAAACCAGACACAGATAAATAATCTCACTTACATGTAGAATCTTACAAATTCAAACACTGAAATGTAGGTAGTAGGACAGTAGTTACCAGGAGTGGGCAGGTGAGAGAAACGGAAATGTTGGTCAAAGGGTACAAAGTTGTAGTTATGTAGGATGAATAATTCTATAGACCTAATGTAGAGCATAATGACTATAGTTAATAACACTATATTGAATACTAGATATTTACTAAGACAGTAGATTTCAGTTCTTACCACACACAAAAAATGATAATGTATGTGAAAGGATGGTATGTTAATTAGCTTGACTGTAGCAATCATTTCATTGTGTATATGTGTATCAAATCATGTTGTATATCTTAAGTATATATAATTTTCATTTAAAAATAAAATTATAAAAGAAAAAAAAACATACAAAAGCAGAAAAACTGTATAAGACCAAATTCTTGAAAGATTCATACTCTTAATGCTTATCAGTACTAAAAGGATATTTTTTATTCTGTTAATCTAATTTCACAGAAAAACTTTAAGTAGAGAGTGTGCTCAAATAAATTATCCTTGAATATCATCTGGAACTTTGCATTCTAATAACTTAACCTATAGATATTGTTCAAAGAAAGTCTTCTAATTTCATCTGAAATAAAATTCAATTGAAATATTTTATCCAAAAGAAGAAAACTCTATTCACCTCAATCATGGAAGCTCTTATTAGAGTATCTAATACTCTAATTATTTTTGTCTAATAGTAAGCAACACATGAGATGCCAACAAAGACAGAAATTTGCTTTATAACCAACCTTGAAGGCATTCTATTTCTCAAGTGGTCCACATTATCCACTCTAAACTGCAAGATAGTTCAGAGACAAGATACAGGACAGCATAAAAAAGCTACCTCCTACCAGGAAAAATGAAAAAGAAATGTTTTCAATGCTTATTTCCACATCTTCCACAGGATTCATCACCTCTCACCATTCATGTTCATGTAAGAAACAAGTATTTTTACGATAATAACCATAATAATGCTAATTTTATTCATGACAAGTAGTAATTCTGCTTTACCTTCTCTGATCTCATTTAATCCTCATAACAACCAAAAAGCCAATATGATTACTGCTTCCTCACAGATGAGGAAACGGAAGCACAAATTTAGTGACTTGCCTAACGTCTCAGAGTTGACAAAAGGAAAAATCATGATTTCAACTTTAATGTGTATAACTGCAACATCTGTGATTTAATTATCTCATATTTCTGTTTGGGAAGTAATATGCAGTTAAGGAATAACTACCAACTCCTAATAAGTGATACACTTCATTTACTAATCTACACCTCTACTCACTGACATGTAGAAATCCACAAAGTGATGAATATTTTTAAATACAACAGTAAAAACCTAGTTTGGCCTCAATCAGGTGAAGGAAACATAAGTGAAGATAGGTAAGGAACTTTTGGACTTGATGATCAATACATATGTTAGATATTATTGCACCAATAATATAAAGTATATTCTCAAGACAGCAAAATATTGCATCTGACAACACGTGGTATATGTTTTTGAAGGGTTTTTAACTACGCAAACTAAATATCACATTTCTTTTTTTTTTTTAATTTTTTTTTTAACGTTTATTTCATTTTTGAGACAGAGAGAGACAGAGCATGAATGGGGGAGGGTCAGAGAGAGGGAGACACAGAATCTGAAACAGGCTCCAGGCTCTGAGCTGTCAGCACAGGGGCCCGATGCGGGGCTCGAACTCACGGACCGCAAGATTGTGACCTGGCTGAAGTCGGACGCTTAACCGACTGAGCCACCCAGGCGCCCCTATATCACATTATTTCTGTAATCACTCCTTTTTGTGTACAAATTGTTTTATTTTATTTACAGGTTTTTGGTTTTTTTCAACAATGGCATACAAACAGATGGTTGATTTTGAAAGTTTTACCTCATGCAGTAAATGTATCTCTGTCCAGATGGACACTGGGCTATAGTGCCAATACTGTACCTTTACCATATGGACAAAAAGATTTATAGCAGAAGACACTATGTTCAGCTTTGTACCTCAATACAAATAATGTTTGACTAATTGTCAGCCAGCATTAATTTTGTGGTCAGGGAATCAGAAGGCAACAGGCCATTTAAGTAAAATATCAAAAACACAATTTTTGAGATAGCTAGTTATATATACTTGGGATAATATTTTTAAATACACAACAAATTTCAAGTTGACAAAGGTAATTAATTGTCTGTAATCAAATTTATGGAGGTATAATTTATTTAGAGTAAAAGTCACTCTGGGGTGCCTGGCTGGCTTAGTCGGTTAAGCATCCGACTTCAGCTCAGGTCATGATCTTGTGGTTTGTGAGTTCGAGCCCTGCGTTGGACTCTGTGCTAACAGCTCAGAGTCTGGAGTCTGCTTCAGATTCTGGGTCTCCTCCTCTCTCTCTACCCCTCCCATTCTCATGCTCTGTCTCTGTCTCTCAATAATAAAGAAACATTAAAAATACTTTTTTTAAAAAGTCACTCTTTTTAGAGATACAGTTCTACAAGCTTTGACAAAGTTATATAGTCATGTAACCACCACCACAATGAAGACGTAGAATTTTTCCAACATCCAAAACACTTTGGTCATGTCATTTGTTAATACTACAAATTACACTGTTTAATTTTCAAATATTATACCAACCTTGCCTATATGGGATAAATCTCACCAATCTTGAGTTATCATACGTTTTGTATAACACATTTTGGGTTTAATTTACTGAAATCTTATTTAGAATTTCTGTCTTTGAGTTCAGGATCAGTCTAATGCTGCCTTCACAGAATAAGCCAGAGAATATCCCATACTTTTCATTTTTTTTTATCCCATACTTCCCAAACTATGGGGGAAATGGTTTGTGTGGAAATGTGATTATTATTATTATTTTTTTTAATTTATTAGTATCCAACAGTGAAACCATATTTCTGAACATTTCTTTGTGGCAAAGTTTCGAGTTATATGTACAAGTTCTTTAACAGACAAAGGACTACTCAGGTTATCTATTTTTTCTTGAGTTAGCTTTAAAAAATTGTTTCTAGAAATTTGGCTACTTTATCAAAGTTTTCAAATTTATCAGCATTAGCATTTTTATAACATTCTTTATTATGTTTTAAATAATGGTAGAATTCATTTCAGCTCTCTTATTCTTGACATTGGTTTTCTAAGCTTTCATTTTTTCCATTATTAGTTTGGCTAAAAATTTATCAGTTATTCATCTCAAAGAACCAAATTTTGGTTTAATTAATTTTATTTTTTCTCCTTCAATTTCATTGATTTCTGCTCTTCATTATTTTTTTCTACAAATATTGAGTTTAATACAATTTTATTTTCCTAATATCTTAATAACTTATACAAGTTGAGGTTGTTGATTTCAGTCCTTTCTTATTTTCTGGTATAGGCATTTTGAGCAAGGAATTTCTCCCTAAGTACTGCCCAAGCAGTATCCCCAAATTTTCATATGTTGTGATTTCATTTTAATTTGATTTTCAATACTTTTTAATTTTCCTTCCCACTTTTTTTGACCTAAAGATTATTTAAAAGTGTACTATTTAGTTTCCAAGATCTGGGGATTTTCCAGAGATATTTCTGTTATTGATTTCTAATTCAATTCCACTGTGGTCAGAGAATATACCTTATATGACCTGAAATATTTTTTAAATTCATTGAGACTTGTTTTATGATTCAGAATATAGTCTGTCCTTCTGCACTAGAAAATATGCATTTGACTGATATTGGGTATTATATTCTATAAACATCAATTAGGTAAAATTGCTTGGTAGTAGTATTCAAATACATATTTTTTAATTTTTTAATTTTTGTTTTTGAGAGACAGAGACAGAACACAGGCAGGGGAGGGGCAGAGAGAGAGGGTGTCACAGAATCTGAAGCAGGCCCTAAGCTCTGAGCTGTCAGCACAGAGCCTGATGTGGGGCTTGAACTCATGAGTTGTGAGATCATGACCTGAGCTGAAGTGAGATGCTTAACCCACTGAGTCACCAATGCACCCCTCAAATATTTTCTAGTCAGTTATTTTTTGTCTGTTTATTCTACCAATGATTGAGAAGAGATGTGAAATTTCAAACATTTGAAATTAATTCTGGGTTTTTCTATTTTTTTGAACTTCTTTCAGTTTCTGCTTCACATATTTTAAAGATTTGTTATTATGTGCATAAATGTTAGGATCATTATGTACTTTTGATGAATTAACCAGTTTAGCATTGTGACATTGTTTTTTATCCCTACTAATATTCTTTGTTATAAAATCTAATTTGCCTGATATTAATATAACCATTAATAAAGATCTCTTTTGAATAATGGTACATGGTATATTTTTCAATTCTTTATTTTTCATATTTTTATGTCTTTATAATTGCACTGCATTTTTATAGGCAGCACTTGGTTGGGTATTTTTAATACAATATTACAACCTCTGCCTTTTAATTAGAGTTTATAAACCATTTATATTTAATGTGATTATTTATTTGATTATTCCCTTTTTAAAATCAATACTGAATTTGTAAATTTATTTTAGGGATAGTATAAATTTTGTAAAAGCATAGCCAAAGACAAAATTCCTTTCAAAAAAGGTTTTTTTTTTAAATTCATAACAAATAAGTTATCATATTTAGTTGAAAAAAAAAGGAACATTTTAAACTATTCCAACATACTAGGGAGTAGAAATTCCAGAAATACAGAGATTGCAGCCCTATGTATAAAGTCAAGACTACCATTGAACAAATGCTTTTAAAAGAAATTTAAGGGTTAAAAAGAAAACAAAACCAAATCAAAAGAAAGTGAAACCAAAAAATAAGAATTACCACTAATGTATAACATTTCACTGGAAAAAAAATATGTCACTCTTATTTTAGATAGTTTTCTCTCCTTTTCTATGACTTTCATTCTGTTCATAATACTCCTGTTGAAAATCTAGTTTGCTGAAAGTCAAAATTAGTGCAGGCCAATTTATCTATTTTATACAACACCTCATCATATATCCTCTATTATCCTGAAATCCTGAGGTCTCAAGTTCACCAGAGTTCCCACACAGTTTATGTAACCACATATTTCTAAAATGTTTTCCACACAAAGCAGCTTCCATGCATACATATATATGCATGTATTTTTCCTAAAACTTGGATAATCATCATAATTATTTTTCTTATATATGATGCCACTTCTGGCCAATGAAGCAGTTTACCAGTATGCAAAATTGGCCAGTACAGCTCCTTTTTAAAAATGTTGTCATGGTTTTAAACCTTTCCTACTTTCTCCTCTGCTGAGCCATCATTACTAACTGACAATTGTTATAGTTCAGAAATAAGCTACATGACGAACTTCCTGGGGATCTATAAAACATATATCTCTGTCTATAGGTTTTCATGATTCATTTGTAAATAAAGTATATGGGTTCTTAATATGAACTCGGAAGTTTCTGTTTTAGAGTCTTAAAGGACTTCCAAAATATCTCCACCTATTTCTAAATTCTTCTCTTTTTCATGAGAAGTTGATGGTACTGAAAAACTTTTGTATAAATAAGATGTTAAAGTATTTCTAAAGCCTCCAAATGGATTACACAAATACCTCCTAGAGATTTCATAAATAATTAAGGAAAAATCAAAATCTGGAATATCAATAAATTGTTAATAGTCTAGAAACTCTGAGTCCAAATGCTTTCTAAATTGGATAATTTACTATATTTTAAAAGGTCATCGTAAATCAATAACAAAACAGAAGCTAAATTATAAATATACATAAACTAGCATTCAAAAATAAAAATCCCATGTATTTATAGCATGCCAATTCTTCAATTCCCTTAAAACAGAAGATGGAAAAAAAAAGAATTTGTGTATGACATTTCGCTAAAGTTTGAGAAGCACCAATACTTTATTTACCAAGAAGTATCACAATACCCTGGGCTTGTGATACAGGCTATCTAAAAGACTAGGACCTAATTGTAGGATTAAAAATCATTTTGCCACCCCTCAAACCTTACCACTGTATTAATAGGGAGCCTGTACTTTCTACTCAATTTTTTTCTATAATCTGACACTTCTCTAAAAAATGAAGTAAGTATATTAATTTTATTTTAAAAAACCCAAAAGTTTCTTGTACTTGAATACAAAAATGACTGGAAAAGTAGAAGGAGAATCTATAAGAAAAGTACAGTTGTGACCATACCATATACATATTGGCATTAAGATAACATTTAGAGAGTGTGCTATAGGTAGCACATACAATAAATATTTTATATTAATATTAACACTCTCCCTGGACTGTAAGCATCATGATAAATTTGTGATTATGAGAGAATTTAAGTACTTTATTGGGGAATTTACGTAATACTCATGCTCACCCAGAGAACAAGTGGAAAGATTGAGAATTAATTCAAAGTCTGTTTGGCTTGAAATGCTAGTTTTAGGAAATAGTTTGCCAGATAAATATAAACTAAAAGAGACTTTTAGCACCTAAAGCTTCACTGGAAAACATTTTCAGAACTGTCTATTTAAAATTAGCATAAAGAGGATTCCCAAGTTACGCATGCCTATGTGTGTACAAAAACATGCTCATCTTTTCTGGCTCCTATACATGCAGCCCAAATGTAATCAAAGAACTTGTGTACTTTTAGTGGATTTGTTTGCCCATTAGCTGTAAAGAAAAGGGTATGCTAAAATCAATTTTCTTCTATTTGAAGGTAAGAAATTTGGAACTATAAGCTAAAATTAGATTCGGTAATCATTTGGAGATTTTTGTTTGTTTTTTCTGTCTCCAGTGAATAGAATATACATACGTATATATTTTAACTTTTAGAAATAATGAAAATACTGAATACATTTGTTGTCTGTCCTTTGCTATTTTGCATGAGAAATGCTTTCATCCAAAAGCCAGGTAAAGCACAATTATAGAATTTCGATGTGACTATTTAAATCAAATGATTCAGGCACTAGCTTCTTTCATCAGCCTGTTTATTTGTATGCAGAATAACTTTACCCAGAGCTCCAGATGAATAAATACTATCAACTATCAAAACACTTACTCTATGTGCTAAAAAATAATTGCAATACAACACACTTCTTCAAGAGTCACTGCTATCTTCAGATTTAAAAATTGCTGTATTCCCTGAGAGAGAAAAAAAGGAAACAGAACAGAAAACAAACCAAAGATGGATCCCCTGATCCTGAGTTTGGCACAAAGAACTCTTACAGTTGTGTAGGCATATTATATCCATTCATTACCACAAAATAAAATTGGTTCTTCAGAAAAAATGAATTGTGTTCAAAGGCTTGACAATCCTATTTAATACAATGAAAAACTATTTACTAAACCAGTCTGAGTTTTCCCAAAACTGAGATGAATAGTATAAAGTCTTGAATATTTCCTTGTGGTACTGAAGACAAAGAAAGAGGACACTAACTGGTCATAGTCAGAATGGGACTATTTTCAGCCCAGCTATAAATGAGCTAACATGATTACAGAATAGTGAATATTCTACCCAAAACACTAGAATTTCAGATGTAAATGTGTGGAGAGATATAGGACATTTGCCAATGGAGACAGAAGGTTTAAATCAGCAGAGCATTTGGTCCAATAAAATATTAATTTAGAGTATTAATCTGAAATGTTTATAAAACAAAAATTAACTCTAGAATTTTGGAGTCCGGATAGAAAGAAAACATCATCCATATTTTGGGTGATATGGGCTTTGAGAGATCTAATTTACCTTCTTAAAGGATACTCAAAAATATCTCCACCTAATTCTAGGTTATTCTCATTGTTCTGAGTAGTTGTGGGTACTAGATAAACTTTGGATAAAAAGAGACGCTAAGTATTTTGAAAGCCCCCCAATGTGTTAAACAAATATTTCCTAGAGATTTCAGGAATGATGAAGATATAATAAAAATTTAGAATCATATCAGCTCTTCCAAAACAAAAGTGAGTTAGTAAAAATCTGAATTACAAATTAGAACTTAGAAAAAAAATAGACAAAACGTGTAGAATCTATTCGGGCTTTATTTACATTTGACTAAATAAGATTGGGAGAGTGAGAAGAGGGCAATAAAGGGTCTACCTATTTATGTTTGAGCTACAATGTGAAGTGTTTCAGAGTGCTGTCCAAGAAGAATTTGGCCCACTACCAGGGGCCAAATGTCCTTTTACTCCTTACTTATGCACATGTGCATGCACACATGACAGGTCACATGCGCGCGCGTGCGCGCACGCACACACACGCACACACACACACACACACACACACACACACACACACACACTCATGCTTCAGAAGGCCTTTGCTTGGAGTTCAATTCTGAGCCTAAGGACCTTGTGCTATCACATTTTCTACAATATTTTTTACTATGGTTCTTAAATGTGTCAGGCAAAAAGACTGTGTAAAATTAGATATATTATTTTTTTATTAAAAAAAATTTTTTTTAACGTTTATTTATTTTTGAGACAGAGAGAGACAGAGCATGAATGGGGGAGGGTCAGAGAGAGGGAGACACAGAATCTGAAACAGGCTGCAGGCTCTGAGCGGTCAGCACAGAGCCTGACGCGGGGCTCGAACTCATGGACCGTGAGATCATGACCTGAGCCAAAGTGGGACGCTTAACTGACGAGCCACCCAGGCGCCCCTAGATATATTATTGCCTAATACCACAGATTAAGAATTTTTCTTCATGTAATCAAGTCAAGCACTTTTTTCTGATCATTGTGTTCTGATACATATTGAAGTTGGCTAGACTCACCCCAATCAATTTGACTGTTGTTGCTCAAGTCAAATTTCCCAAGACCCCAAGTTGCCCTGATAAAAAGAGAATGTTTGGCAAATGAATGTCACATTAACTTTTTCTGGAATCCCTCATTTTTCAGTCCTTTCCACTGGTCTCTAGATTTTGGACATTATTTTTCAGATGGACATACCAGCTGTTTTCTGGAAGCTCAGCTCCTCCCAATGACCTTGGGAGTAATGACTTTAAAAACACTTATTTTGCTTTAATTCTTCCAACTGTTTTTGAGCAAGGCAAAATTTAAGTGTCAATGACTGTGGACCACAATTCTTTCTTACATGAATTCTTATTTATAAAATTTTACAAAGTATTGTTTGGTATAGTAATTTTTTAAATTTTTTTTTTAACATTTATTCATTTTTGAGAGAGACAGAGTGTAAGCACAGGAGGGACAGAGAGAGAGAGGGAGACACAGAATCCCAAGCAGGCTCCAGGCTCTGAGCTGTCAACACAGAGCCCAACATGGGGCTCAAACTCACGAAAGGTGAGATCATGACCTGAGCTTAAGTTGGATGCTTAACCGACTGAGCCTCCCAGGTGCTCCTTAGTATAATCATTTCTTAAAGCAAGACAACACATAACTAAAACTAAACAGTGTGTGTTGCCTTCTCTAACAGATTTTTGAAATTTACAACTTACTTCAATTCTTGAAATCTCTATTTTACTCAACCATCAAATTTCACTGAATTGGGCCACCCATCACAATATTTTCTCTCAGCTTTTTTCCTTTGTATATCAAAGTATACTTAAGTAAATAAGCAACTAAATGAACATCCTATTTTCATATATACTAATGTTCAAAATAACTTTTCTTTAAACACATTATGGAATTAAAAACATTGGTAATAAGTAATAACAAATGAGTAAAACTATAGCCTCTATTAATTTTGTCTAAAAATAATAAGAAAGAATTATTACCAGTTAACAATCTGGGGAAAGACAACAGGATAAAATGTAGAAGAAAAGCTTCAGGCCAACTGAGTTTAAATTCCAACTCCAGTGTTAAAATCTTTGGGCTTTCTAGAAGTTTCCTCCTTACCTGGAGACTACTTCCTTGGTTATAAAACGACCATGTAATCCACCTCTCATGGGGGCCAGAAAAAATAGCAAGTGAAGGACCAATAACATACCAGTAAACAACAAGGCAGGTAATAAAACAAAATTAAACATAATAGACACTGCTAGAAATTGAATTGCTGACAGAAAGGACAGTACTGAATTAACCGCAATGAATAACAAAAAAACAAACTTAAGAATAATAGAAAAAAAATTGGGATGCCTGTGTGGCTCAGTCAGGTAAGCGTCCAACTCTTGATTTCGGTTCAGGTCATGATCTCATGCTTGATGGGTTCTAGCCCCCATTGGGATCCATGCTGACAGCACAGAGCCTGCTTGGCATTCTCTCTTTCCCTCTCTCTCTGCCCCTCCCCCACTGATGATCCCTCCCTCTCTCATAATAAGTAAATACATTAAAAAAAGAAGAAGAATAGAAAAAAAAAAAATAGAGCACAAGTAGAGATGAACCAAAGAAATACCTACAGGGTTTGAGGAAGAATAATAATTTCAATAATATTTAAAAAGCATTCACTGTTGTAATGCAGAAAATTTCCGTAACCTAAGAAGAATTAAAATGTTAGATGGGAAAAGTCATATGTTCCAGAAACACTGATACAATTGAAATACATTTATTTACTGCACCTCTAATATGATAAAATAGAACCAGACTGCTCTCAGATTTCTTATAACTGAACTAAATTTCAGAAGAAAGCAGAGCTACATATACAGATATGTGAGTAAAAAAAGTATGATTCAAGAATGTTATAGCTAGACAAATTTGTATTTAAGTCAAAAGAGACTGAAGTTCCTAAACAGAGAACACAGAATCAACAATTACTTTTTAAAAAACGTGATAATGAAATCTTACCAAATAATGATTCAAATATTAAACATTAAGAAATGGAAATTAGGGGCGCCTGGGTGGCTCAGTCGGTTAAGCCTCCGACTTCGGCTCAGATCACGATCTCGCGGTCCGTGAGTTCAAGCCCCGCGTCGGGCTCTGTGCTGACAGCTCAGAGCTTGGAGCCTGTTTCAGATTCTGTGTCTCCCTCTCTCTCTGCCCCTCCCCTGTTCATGCTCTGTCTCTCTCTGTCTCAAAAATAAATAAACGTTAAAAAAAAAAAAAAGAAATGGAAATTACAATGCTTAAAGAGCAGGTGCTGTACTTTTGATATATTTAAAATAAAGAACTAAATTGAAGTGCCTGTGGGATTATTATTACAGAACAAATGGAAATGTCATGCACCTAAACCATGGAAAATAATAATATAACTAATATAAAATAGTTGTATAAATACTAGCATGACAATGTCATTTTTAATAGTGAATTAACAATACATCAGAAGTCAACCGTCAGTTTTTATAACTTTGATGTAGTAACCTTCAACGCTGTCCAAAATTTAACTTGTAATTCAAATATCACTAAAATAAATTCTGTGTTTTCCATAAACTTCAAGAAGAATATATATAGCATGGGATGAAGGACTATTTATCAACATTTCTTTAGTTAACTTGCTTCTTTTACTCCTTTACATCAATTAATACTAATATTTTCACTATTAATAATTAAAGGTAGCAAATATTTTACACTTCAAATATCAAGTTTATCTTATCTGTATAGTGCATGGATAGATACTTCATATTCATATTCACATAATGTTAATAATAGTCATTTCAGGGTCACAGTGGTCTCCATGATTTTTATTTTTGTCTTTTAATTGGATACACTGCCTGACTTGCTTTTAAATAAACATATATTGTTTGCTAAAAAAGAAAGACAATTTTTCTTTAAAAAATATAAAAGAAAATGCCCTATCAACACAAAAAGATAATGTGAACTTGATATAGTTCATGATAATACTGTGCCTAACATATAGCAGCATCCTACCTATAAATGGAAGTGCATATTAGTACATTCTAATATTCATAGGCAGTTTGATAGTAATCACTGTGGGTTTTCTTAGAGCTTTAAGTACATTTATGCTACTGCATTATCAGCTTTCATATACTTGTTTACTGTGAGCTATTGGATGAAATATATTATTTATTTCTATATCCTTAAAATTTAGAATAATCCCTGTCCAAAAAGGCTCTCTTAAATGGTAACTGGGGAAAAAAGTAGGAAAAACTAAACCATATATTAAAAACAAAAAAATCACAAAAGGATGGGAGTGAAGAGACAGGAATAAAAATGATAAAATTTTAAATAGATGAACCACTATTTTTAAAATAGTGGGGAAAGTAGGTGGTACCTTCAGCTCAGAACATAGCCTTGAATATATCTACTATACTTATTTGTTCAACTCTATTCAGTTAAATACCATCTGTTCAATAAATGCTTATTGCTAACACAACTTATCTCTTGTGATGTGCTAGATGAGTAAATTGTTTTCCAAGAAATCAAACAAACAAACAAACTCATGGAAGGTTGTATTTTTTTAAAGTACAGTATTATGTATAATACACTCTCCTTGCACATCTGAACACACAATGTTCACTGGTAGGAACTGTCATGAAAAAAACAAAAACAGACAGCATTAAAATTTTCATTCCAAATCCAGATTCAGTGTTCACTTTGGTATTAGTTGTTTCACCTTTTTCAGATGGTTAAAAAGAAAAGAAAAAGAAGAAACAAAAAAACCGTGCTAAAATTATTAAGTATTTATGTGATAATGATACAAGAGTGGAAGAAAGTACAAAGGGAAGAAAAAAAAGGGAGGAAAACAAAGTAGAAGAATTCACCTCAAATAAAGAGAAATTCTGGAATCAAAGATGTTCTGAATAGGCCCTCCTTCTTGGTATGAACTATAAAAATAGACCATTATCAACTGGAGAAAAATTTAAATGTTTAAGTACAAACTCTTACCCAATTGCAGCAATTTCTTCCCATAATAAAAAAAAAAAAAAAAACGTCAACTATAGATGACTAATGATGACACATTCCTTCCTCATTTCTTCTTCCAATGCGCTGCTCAGAAGGAACCCTGCACTTCCTTCCCAGGGTTAAATGTTAATGGGAGCAATATCTCCCCCACAAACTCACCCTGGGCACAGTTTGCCCCTCAAAGCCTAGGGTTCTGTAGGAGGTTTATACATTCAGAGACCAAGAGAACCCACATGCTCTACAAAAGTAGTGCCCGCCATCTAGCAGGTGACCAGCATGGGGTCCAACAGGAAGGTTGTCTATGAGCTGAAATTTTTTCAAAATAAAGAAAAGCTAATTTTCCAGACTCAGAATAGCTATCCTGATCTCCAAGAAGCCTTGGAGAGGGGAGAAGAAGAGGGAGCAGAAAACAGGAACAGAATAGGGAGTAGACCAGCAGGGCAAGAAAAACACCAACTAAGAGTATGATATAGTCAAGAGAAAGAAGTCACAGCAAACGCTGCAGCAAATTAAAAGAATGAAAAGGAATAAAAAGAACAGCACAGAATGAGGGAAACTTAGGCAGCAAGCCAAGATTTTTTTTAATTCCCTAACGATAGCCATCAGTGTTTTTAAATAGAGATAGGCAATGTTCTTTTTCCAGCTCTGCAGGCCTGTAGTTCTCAGAGCTTCACACAAAATTGACTCTAAACATTCAATTTAAAAGAAACATAGGGAAGCCTGCAGTCCAAATTCAAAGATAAACTAAAAGGGGCATCTCAGCATTTAAAAATATATATATAAAGTCCTCCAAATTTGAAGGCAATAGGTCACTTTACCTCTCTTACCATAAGACTATTAACTAAAATGCTAGATTTTTTGATCCTCTATTCAAGAAAATAGAATACAGTAAGTGGAAAAGCATTGTAATGTTTAAAAACAAAAAGAAGAAGAGGAAGTAGAACGCTGTTTTTAATCCTTTAGATGCTTACAAGAAACTATACAAATTCATTTTGCAGACATGCTTTAATGTGTCTGCAACTGAAATTGAAAATTGTAGCAAGCTACTTAAAAGGAGCCCCACTGAAGGGAATTTGTTACACAATAGAGATACTTTCAAATGTGCCATTGTGTAACTTAGAGCTACCACCAGACTTTAGCCTTGTAGATAGTATACATGGAATCAGAGACCAGTAAATAGGAAGGATATTTAAAAGTATAGTCACTGAGCAGCAATTATATACAGAAACTGTGCCTGACAGTGAAAAGAAAGAACACAAACACTGTCCCCAGTCCCAAGGCATTTAAAATTTAACTGCTTCACCGGCAATGCAATAGATCATTGCAGTTACTTTATTTAGGAGATACTGAGAAAACAGAAAAGGAAAAAGGATAATGATTCATTTACTTAACATTTAAAAAGATTCGGTAGCATGTCTGATGGCCAGATGCTGAGGACCAGCAAATCAAACTCCTGGCCTTGTAGACCCCAAGTTTGATTCACAAAAAGCCTAGTTCACTTATGTTCATTCTCTTTGCTACAATGGGGGCAGGGTTCTCCAGAGAAACAACCAATAAGGGTAATAGAAACATATAGGTAGTGGATATATCCACTATTCTCTATCTTAATTGTAATGAGAATCTGGTTTGTGAATACACCACAACTTTTTAAATTATACATTTCAATATGTGAAATTCTATATATCAATTATACCTCAATAAAGCTGTTTTTTTTTAATTCTAACTAGATGTATGTACATGTATGTGCACACATACACACACATAAACACATATATACATATTGGTTGATATTAGAGACTGCTTTTAAGGAACTAGGTCACCCAGGTTTGCCATTGCTGGCAACTTTGAAATCGGTAGAGTAGGCCAGCAGGCTGGAAACTCAGATAGTTTCTATGTTGCAGTCCTGAAACAGAATTTCTTCTTTAGAAACCTCAGACTTTGCTCTTTATGTCTTCAACTAATTGGTTAAGGCCTACCCACAGTATGGAGGGCAATGTGCTTTACTTAAAGTCAACTGATATCAAATGTTAATCACATCTAAAAGAAAACCTTCCCAACAACATATGTATTTCAGTGTTTGAAAACAACTTAACAACTAGGCATCACAGCCTAAACAAGTTTTCACATAAAATTAACCATCACAATAATCTTCAAAATCCTGTCTGATCCAGAGTTTATTTATTTGTTTTTTTAAGTAGGCTTCACACCCAGCATGCAGCCCAACACAGGGCTTGACTCATGACCCTGGAATCAAGATCTGAGCTGAGATCAAGAGTCAGACACTTAACTGACTGAGCCACCCAGGTGCCCCCAAAGTTTAATGTTTTATATAGCAGGGGGTTCCCTTAGATTTTGCTCAGTTATGATAATGAAATTAGATGTTCTAAGTATATATTTCTATTAAATCTGCCAATTAAAACACAAGTCTATGGGAGCCTGGGTAGTTCAGTTGGTTAAGCATCTGAGTCTTGATTTTGGCTCAGGTCATAATCTCACAGTTCCTGGGTTCCAGCCCTGCATGAGGCTCTGCGGAGCCAGCCTGGTATTCCCTGTCTCCTCTCTGTGCCCCGCCCCACCTGTTTGTTCTCTATCTCTCTCTCAAAATAAATAAACACTTAAAAAACAATGAGTCTAGAGAAAAGATATGAGCAAGAGAGTATAAATGACATTTTCACTACAAATTTTCTCAGTGTTTCCTTACTCTTTGTTTTCTCTCTTTCTCTCTCTCTCTCTCTCTCTCTCTCTCTCTCTCTCTCTCTCTGTTGTAGTTTCACTTAGAGAGTAATACAAACACTTTGGTTTTTTTAACCACTCCTCTTCTGCCTGAAAATATGGCTTTATGAAAACATTTGATAAACACAGTATCTAGATATGAGTTAGTTTTCTATGGAAAATCACCCCAAATAGTCAATAAAGCAAAGTGTCTCCTTATAAAGAGTTGCATAAAAGTTCTTGATAAACTCACAGGATAGATGGAACAGAAAAACTATGATGTTGCCTTTTGTGGTTAGTCTTTTTATCTGAGCACTAAGGGCACAGCTTCCTCCAAGGCAATTTTACTGCACAACAACAAAGCCCAATTAGATGAGATGACTTCCCACATGAGTATTCATTCAGCCATCATTATCAATTTATACATGTTTATGGAAATTTCATAACATATAAGCCTCATATTTATTTCAGTCTGTCTTCAAAAAAGTAATTCTGTGATAGTAACCTCATATCATCAAATCCCTATTTATTCACATTCCTGATTGTACTATACACTGCATGGGCTTTACCCAAGGTAGAACTATGGTAGTCATAGGCCATTCTTCCATTAAAACAAAAATTAAAAAGAGGTGTTTTGTTATAAATGTGAATATATTAGTATTATATATACATACATACGTGTGTGTGTGTGTGTGTGTGTGTGTGTATATATATATATATATATATATATATATATATATAATTTTTCTTCAGATAATGTGTGTTTTTTTTTTCTGATTTTAAGATACATTATACATTTGTATGGGTCCCTAAAAGTTAAGTTTGTCTTAGGTCCATTGTGTCTACCATGACTAATGGACAGTTGGTCCTTGCTTCCTCTTCGTTCCAGTGGCCAACTTTCTCCATCTACTTTCCAAGCAAAAATGTATATACCTTTCCAACTATGACAGAATAATAAGTTAGCCAGGCTTAGACATAAAGCAATAGTTCTGCCTTTATAGAAGAAATAATATATTTTTGAGTTCTATGTGTTAATTTAATAGAACAGACCCTTTATATGACTAGCAGAAATCCTTCTGTAGGTTAAAATATAAGAAAAAAGAATACACACACACACACACACACACACACACACACACACACATATATATATACCAGTAGTCAAGATTTTACATCAGATTTTGTACTTAATCATTTAATTTTGGAAAGGTAATTTGATTCAATAAAAATGGGTAAATTTAATTTCTCCATCACGCTGTATACCCTAAACTTATACAACATCTGTTACATCTCAAAAAAGCTGTAAAAAAATTAATAAATTTAAGTACAACTAAAATAAGTCTAGGGCAAGAGGAAAAAATACTACAAGATACAGTGTCGCGATAAATATAAATAAGCATATCATTATTTAAAATGAAAAAGTATCATTTGTCCTAAATTTTCAGATAGAATACATTTTTTAAATGTTAATATGGTCATTTTCTTTTCTTTTAATTTCTCAAATTAACAGTTTCCACAGGATAGTTTTCATCTAAATCTCAAAAAATCATCTATAGGTTTCATTTTCATAATAACACTTAAAAATTACCCTAGCCAATTACCCAAATGTAATGGAAATAACTCAGAATAAAAGTCATGATTTAAGCTAAATTTATCATGGAAAATAAATTACACAGAACTCTAAAGAACACCAGGTTCATAAAAGCATAAATATATGTATTCGTAGGTATATACAGAAACATTACACATGTATGTGTATATTTATGTGTATACATATTTGAAATATAGTATATATATTTTAAAAATATAAGAAATGTTTGTATGACTATATATGTTCTCATATAAATACCTGAAATATAAACTATATTTATATAGTTATAAAAATATAACTTTTTATAGTTATATAAAAATAAAACTTACAAAATATATATAAAAATAAAAACTAAAAAAAAACCTAAAAACAAAACTAAAATAAAACTAAAATAAAAATAAATAAATAAAATATATATAAAAATAAAAAATAAAACTTATAAAAATATAACTTATTTTCTAGTTATATAAAAATAAAACTACCCTATGATCCAGCACTGCACTACCAAGTATTTACCCAAAGAATACAAAAATACTAATTCAAAGGGATGCATACATCCCAATGTTCATAGCAGCATTATCTACAATAGCCAAATTATAGAAACAGACCAAATAAATGTCCATTGACTGATTTATGGATAAGGAAGATGTAGTATATATATACAATGGAGTATTACTCAGCCTTAAAAAATGAAATCTTGCCATTTGCAATGACATGAGCTAGGGAGTATTATGCTAAGTGCAATAAGTCAGTCAGAAAAACGCAAATACCATTTGATTTCACTCAGATGTGGAATTTAAGAAACAAAAACAATAAGCATAGGGGAAAAAAAAAGAAAGAAAGGCAAACCAAGAAATAGATTCTTAACTATAGAGAACAAACTGATGGTTACCAGAGGGGAGGTGGGTGGTGGGATGGGGGGAATAGGTGAAGGAGACTGAGTACACTCACTGCGATGAGCACTATGTAATGTAGATAGAATTCTGACTATATTTTATACCTGAAGCTAATATTACACTGTCTTTTAACTAACTAGAACTTAAATATATATATGATATTAATGTGTAAGTATTATGAGAATATATATTTGGTTACACATGTATACTCGTGAATATAACATGTTCATTTTAAATATGCATATATTTATATATACACATGTATAAGTGCAATTTAAATTTTTGCTACATTTGAGGTAATTTCAGAAAAGTCTGGTTGACAATTTTCTTTACAACTATTAATGTAGAAGCATAGTTCAAATCATCCTAATTATTTTGGATTTTGCCCTCACACCAAAAAGCTTTATAGAATACTTGAAATTTGTTAATTCATTAGAAATAAAGCTTCATTTTATTCTTGTTTAAAAAATAACTTTTAGAGTTACTTGCAATGTTAATTGCTCTTTGCTTCCTTGTCTGGGAAGAATAACATAAAATCAGTGATGTGTTTGTTTTATTTTCTAAGGCCTAATGTGAAGAAATAAAATCTACTTAGCATGAAAAGTCTCTTTTTTTTCTTTTTCTAATAAGATGCTTTTATTTTTAAATACTATACTGTTTCTATTTGCCTATGAAAAGAAAATATTGGTTTATAGGAAAGAAAATATGCAATTTTAGTGTCTCAGTTCTTCCTAATATGAAAAGAATCAATATAGCAAGGCTGAATAAAATAACAATGAAACTGTGGTATCTAACTCTTTTTTTCCTGAAGTTTATTTATTCGTTTTGAGAGAGAGAGAGAATGCATAAGCAGGGGAGGAGCAGAAAGAGGGAGAGACAAAGGTCCAAGCAAGCTCTGTGCTATCAGCCCAAAAGCCCAATGGGAGGCTTGATCCCAGGAATGGTGAAATCATGACCTGGGCCAAAATCAAGAGCTGGACCATCAACAGACTGAGCCACAGAGTTGTCCTATGGTATCTAGATATTTGCTAACAGGAAAATGTAAATAGTCAGCATATAAAAGCTAAATGAAATAAACACATGTGGAAAAAAAAAGACATGCAGAGAAGAATGTGTTCATAAATTTAAAAATTATTCCCCTAGAGAATTTAAAGTCAGCTAAAATTTGATGAATTCAATTCAGGTAATTCAGATCAAATTTTTGCTTTGAAATATCTTGTTCAAGGAAAAATAGAAACTGAATACGCAATATGTTTGATTACATACTGGGAATTACTGAATAGAAATGTATTAGAATAATATACCTTTGAAAAATCTGTGAGACAGGTATAATAAGAAAGAATTAAAAAGTATTTGAACAGTAATATATCTTTGTAATACTGAAGATTTTAAGCAGTTAAAAAGTAAGTAGAAGGCCACAAAAAACCTCCAAATTCTGATGTTTTCTGAAAATACACAATTACAGTATAAATTACAAAACACAATTACAGTATTTTGATTATTACAGAATGATTTATAATTCATCTCTATCTTTATTGAACACGACCTTCTTTCTCCTTCTTTCTCCTCTAAAGGCCCTACACTTGAATAATTTAGGAGGAAACACTTACTTTTAAATTTGTCAAATTAGGGTCTCCTGGGTGGCTCAGTCGGTAAGGCATCTGACTTCGGGCTCAGGTCATGATCTCGCGGTTTGTGGGTTCAAATCCCATGTCGGGCTCTGTGCTGAAAGTTTAGAGTCTGAAGCCTGCTTCAGATTCTGTGTCTCCCCCTATCTCTGCCCCTCCCAAGCTTATGCTCTGCCTGTCCCTGTCTCTCAATAATAAATAAATGTGAAAAAAAAAAATTAAGTTTGTCGAATTAGTATTTTTATTTATTTTAACTATTTAAATGTTTATTTAGTTTTGAGAGAGAGAGAGAGAGAGAGAGAGAGCAAGAAGGGGAGGGGCAGAGAGAGGAGACACAGAAACCAAAGCAGGCTCCAGGCTCTGAGCTGTTAGCACAGAGCCTGACGTGGGGCTTGAACTCACAAACTACAAGATCATGACCTGAGCTGAAGGTGGACGCTTAACCATCTGAGCCACCCAGGAGCCTCTCAAATCAGTACTTGTAAAGCTCATTATTATATATTACAAAACACATATCAAGTGATCTGGTATATAGCGGTCTCTGTGCCAGATATCAACCACAACTCACAGTAAAGGAATTTGAAAGTATTTGTTCATACAGGATCTCTTAAAAATGTGATTTAGCCATTTCTACATTAATATATTATAATATTTTAGTTAAGGATAAAATCTTTTTTTTTATATAACCTTAATCCTACCTATGTATATTTAGACTTTGAACCCTGATCTAATCTTTGAAAAGATCAGTATAATAAAGAATATGCAGAAGTATATAAAGAAGAAAACAAAATGAACTTTGTCAGACAGTGCAGACCTTTGTAGAAAATAAAAGATGAAAAAGAAGAGGAGGAAGAGGAGGAGAAGGAAAAGAAAGAAAAAAATAAATGTTCTATCTAGAGGGGCAATAAAGGTAGTAATACAGATTAAAACAATTTCTGGATGGAATAAAAGATAAGCAATTAGGAATAGGGAAGGTGCTCTGTGACCAAGTGATTTTGTTTGAAGTGATTTGGGAAGTCATATATCTAACTTCACTGACAACAGTTGGCACCACTCCCTGGAAAATGCTGGACAATGTATTTCATAACCATAAACTTGAATCTAAGTTTGAATATTTCAGAGTGCTTCAAAAAACATGCTGTTGGATAATCTCTTGAAATCATGATAATTCTTTTACCAAAATAACTTTAATGATCAGTACTTCTCCCAGGTAGGCAGAGTTACTTCCAACCACTTTAAATTTTTGAGACTCAAAGACCTTACCAATCAAGATTAACCCCTATATGTCAAAATCCCCTATTAATTTTCTTGGACAAAGCTACATAGGAAGAGAATCAACAGGTTCCTTTCAATTTTAATTGTTTTGTTTTTATTTTCTTTCCTAAAAGACTCTTTATATAGCTATTGTTCTGGGATCTAAACTTTGGAGAATGTCTTCTTTTACATACCCATTTACTTTAGAAAGGAAATAAACCTCAATCTACATGTCTAGTTACACCTCTGTGGTGGATCACTTTGAACTTATTTCACTTACTATTAAAGGACAGGCAGGAGGTGTGTGGGTAAGAGTGGCTGATGTAGGATGAGTAGATGAAGGGCTAGGACATTATACACCCCTTCCCCACCTGCTGATGGTTATTAAACTTTTAGAAGATTAAAATGGTCTACACAAAGACTTTAATAAAGTGAAAATAATATAAATTACTGGTTTTAGAGACTTTCTTTAACAATGAGAATATCATTTAGAGGTTCAATAGTTCAAATGGCCATTATTTGTAAAAATTTTCATGTTAACTAGTTGATTACAACAGCTCTTTTCCTTTTATGTAGGTCATCAGTATTCTGATCACTAGGGAAAACAGAAAGGCTAGGTATAGAACATGGGGCACTGTAGCAAATGAGCAAGTAAGAATAGGACACAGGGAATCATAGCAAAACTAATGAAAAAGGGGAAATACAAGAAAGGCAGATAAAGATAATTTAGCCATTATATGTACTTTTCACTTGGAACATATGACCTTATGCTGATTTGTCAAAGTCATTGGATAAATATAATTCATCATCCTAGAGTGTTGATTCCACCCCAAAATTTTGAAGGTAAAGGTAGATAATTTAACCAAGTAATTCAAATATTAAATGTAAAAGCAAAAGCAATCTATAGATGCAATGCAATTTTTATCAAAATCTCAAAAGGAATTTTAATAGAAATAGAAAAATGTATTCTAATATTCCTATGGAAAAACAAAAAAAATCAAAAAGCCAAAATAATCTTTAAAAAGAAGAGCAAAGCTAAAAGCATCACATTTCCTGATTTCAAAGTATATTACAATTCTATAGCAATTAAAAGAGATGTTGCAAAAAAAATCTTTGTAAATGTTCAGAGCAACTTTATTAATAATAGCCCCAAATTGGAAACAATCCAATGTTCATCAGAAGGTGAATGTATAAAAAAATATATAGTATATCCGTATAACAGAATGCTACTGAGCAATAAAAGGAATGAACTATTAATATATATCACACAGGTGGATCTCAGGAAGATTCCATTAGAAAATTCAAACTGATCTATAGTGACATATATATCAGTTTGATTTGTACACACACACACACACACACACACACATATATATATATATATATATATATATATATATCAGTTTGAGCACCTGGATGGCTCAATCAGTTAAGCATCCACTTCTTGATTTTGGCTCAGGTATGGGCTCACTGTGAGATGAAGCCACCCATAGAGCTCTACACTGGAAGCTCAGAGCCTGCTTGAGATTCTCTCTCTCTCTCTCTCTCTCTCTCTCTCTCTCTCCTCTCTCTCTCTTTCTCTCTTCCCCTTCCCTGCTCACATTGTCTCTCCCTCTCAAAAATAAATAAATGTTTTTTAAAAATTGATCAAATTACACACTTAGGATGAATAGTTTATTGTAGCAAATCATAGTGTAAAGAAGTTGATATTAAAAAAAAAAGCAGTATGGTATTGGCATAAAAACACATAAACTAGTGGAACAGAAAACAGATTCCAGAAATAAATCCATGCATATACAGACAAATGATCTTTGACAAGGGTACTGACTTTACACAATGGAGAAAGGATAGTGTCTTTAACAAATGGTGTTTAGAAAACTGGATATCCACACACAAAATAATGAAACTGAATCCTTATGTTATGCAATACACAAAAATTAACTCAAAATAGATAAAATATTTCAATGAAAACCTGAAATTATAATACTCCTAGGGGAAAAAAAAACACAGACAAAAAGCTTACTTATACTGGCCTTGATAATGATTTCATGGACATAACATGAAAAGCCTACACAACAAAAGCAAAAATAGACCAACAGGACTACATCAAATTAAAATGCTTCTCTACAGCAAAATATTTGCAAACCAAATATCAGATAAGAGGTTAATTTCCAAAATACATAAGAAACTCCTCCAACAGCAAAAAATTAATAATCTCATTAAAATGTCAGCATCACAATTGAATATACGTTTTTTTCAAAGATGACATACAAATGGCCCACAAGTATATGAAAAGATGTTTACCTTCACTAATCATCACAAAAAGGCAAACCAAAGCCATAATAGCAACTCATACCCGTTGGGATGGCTATTAAAAAAAAAAAAAAAAAGATAAATGTTGGCATGGATGTGGAGAAATTGGAACCCTTGCATACTGTTGAATGGTGGTGCAGCAAATGTGAAAAAACAGTATTTTTTTTCATATTACTTTTTTTCCCTGACAAATTTAAAAATAGAACTACCATATCATTCATCAACCCAACTTCTGAGTTTTTATCCAAAAGGA
The DNA here is from genome assembly GCF_028018385.1 of Neofelis nebulosa. Taxonomy (NCBI): domain Eukaryota; kingdom Metazoa; phylum Chordata; class Mammalia; order Carnivora; family Felidae; genus Neofelis; species Neofelis nebulosa. Next base: position 32,462,712 of record NC_080785.1, read on the forward strand.
GTAAAATCAGGATCTAGAAGAGATAGTAGCTTTCCTATGTTCAGCGAAGCACTTTTCACAATAGCCAAGATGTTAAAACAACCTACATGTCCACTGATAGATGAATGAATTTAAAAAAACAAAACAAAACAAAAAAACCCAAAAAACTATGGTATATGCATAACAATAGAGTACTATTCAGCCTTAAAAAAAAAAAAAGGAAATTCTGGGGCTCTTGAAGGGCTCAGTCAGTTAGGCAACCAGCCCTTGATTTCGGCTTAGGTCATGATCTCAGGGTTCTTCAGATCAAGCCCCAAGTCAGGCTCTGGGCTGTCAGCCTGCTGGGATTCTCTCTCTCCCTCCCTTTGTGCTTCTGCCCTACTCGTTCTCTCTCTCTCTCAAAATAAATTAAAAAAATTTTTTTTCAAAGACAGAAATCCTCATATGCCACATGAGAACATTATGCTCAAAGAAAATATATCACTCATAAAAGGACAAATATTGCATGATTTCACCTGTATCAGGTATCTAAAAACTCATAAAATCAAAGAATATATATATATATATATATACATATATACGTATACACACACACACACACACACACGTGTGTGTGTGTGTGTGTGTAATGTTGATTGCCAATTGTGAGAAGGAGGATTGGGGATTTGACTATCAATGTGTATAAAATCTCATTTAAACAAAATGAGTTAAGTTCTAGAGATCTGCTGTACTAACACTGTGCCTATAGATAATGATACTGTATTAAATGCCAAAAGAAACTATTAAGCATATTTCATGTGAAGTATTCTTGACACAATAAAATAAAATAGTAAAGTGTTTTGGGGCATATTCCTGTGTTTCTTCATGAATTTTTATATATAAGCAAGTCTCTCCAGGCATTGGTTAACACTGTCTACTATTTCTTTCATACACATGAGACAGAAAAAGTGAGAGGAATGGAGGGAGAAAGAAAGGAAGGAAAAGGATAGAAGGGAAGAATGGAAGGGGAAAGAGGGAAAGAAGAGAGAGAAGGAAATAAAAAGGAAAAAATGGGGAAAAATAGAAGCTTCATAAGTTTATAACTCATAGCTAAATATCCAAACTGGCATTTTTGAGAATTAAATGAAATACAGATCACTTCGCAAGCCGTCAATTTTTTAGCTACTCAGGTGCAGTGAGTTGTGTTATTACCAGGCCAGCTTTTCTCAGTACTTTTACATGGTGCCAAAGGAACTGTTAGCTTTGCCTAAAAGTGCTCATTTGTTACCCAGTGATGACAATTACCTGTCTCCTCCTCTTTCATAGACACTTAATCTCTAAACTGAAAATGTTGTCAACCAAATTTATAGATATCCTTATTTGAGGCAAGGACATCAAATCCAGAGAGTATGTTGAGCCGTGTGTATGCCAACAAAGCAAGCCCATGACACAGAAAGTAAGTAACACAGGAAAGAGCCCAACAGGCAACAAAGTCAAATGATGGCTGCCAAGGAATGGCTGCTTGATCAAATGCAATGGGCCAGGCTCCAGGGATCAGGTTAAAATTAAATGATTAATCCACAGGGTTGGAAGAGCTCACTAGGACACCAGCTAGAATCCTAGTGACCTAGAGGGATCCCCACAGACTGCAGCAGCTGCTGCTTCTGCTATAAACCTGATGCCAGCAAAACACAGGCTGAATTCACTTCTATTTCCTCAGCTTCTAATTAACACTATGAAACACTTGTATTTTTACCTCATTTCCATCAAAACATAGACTAGATTGTTTCTTCCTTTCCTGAAGTGTCATCATAAATATGCTTCAGAATTTCTCAATATGATGCTCTCAGCAGCCTAAATCTCTCGCCCATATGGAGAAGAGTTGAGGCCAGTCCATTTCAAGCTACCTTCTTCATACAGCAGAGTAAACTGTACCCTGGATCCCTGTCCCCTCCTCCTGGCATGGAGACAAATACCTTTGCTCCCAGCTACCTACTAATGTAACCTTCTGGAAGAGCAGGGGACATCAGGCCTAATCCCCTTTACTTCCCAAGTCTCATGCTGCTTTCCCCCTTATCCAACTAAGACTGTTTCTGGCCTATACAAAAGCATGTGCTTGTACAATAGTTACTTTTCAAAGTGGTATCACCTTATTGTCTCATTCCTGCTTTACATTTAAATCGTTGCAAATTAGAAAGTGGTTGTTATTCTCACTGTAGATATGAGGAAAGGAGACTCAAAACATTAATGAACTTCCTCAAGGGCACACAGTTAATAATAGAAAGCAATTTTGTGCCCAAGGCTGGTGTTTGCGTCATCAGACTTGCTCTTGCTTTGTGTAAAGTGTCTCCCTCTCAAGAATATAAGTTAAAGGGCTATGGCACTTAATTCAGTACAATACCCATAATATATGTTCAATAATTTTCTGTAGACTGCTTGAACTACCATTCTTAAAATAGTATAATACTGCTGAAGAATTCATTCCTTAAGATTACTAAATATAAAATTTAAGTTCAAATCCCTTAAGTGAGTTTTACTGATTAGAAGAAACCACAGTGAGTGTCAGAAAAATAGAGAACATTTTGCCTTCATTCTTTTTTTTTAATTGAAAATATATCATCAATGCCCTGATCCTTAGATGTCTAAAGAAACCAAACACCATGAACAGAATGTCTTAATGTCCATTTATTCAGCAAGCATTTATCTAGGCACATCTGATAGGTGTACACAAAATAAAAGCCTGTACAAGGACAGATGTTTCTACAATGAAGAAAAATTTGACAAAGAGCAAATCCTGTTCCCTGTGTTTGAAAGGCACAGACTACCTTGAAATTTGCACAAACAAGGTAGCTATAACAGGCACTTATTATACACTTAATGCTTGTGAGATACTATTTGAACAGTTTATAGGCTTTACTTTAACTTACAGATCAAAAACTTGAGCACATAAAGTTAAGCAATCAGCCCAAATTTCCCAGTAAGAGTCAAAATGGATTTAAATCAAAATATCCTTGAAGCAAAACAAAACAACAGAACCTGGTCAAGCATACCTTACTGACTCCTTGGCTCAAGTTATTTACTTTTTCAATCTTCTCTTCAAATTAATTTCCTACATAATGAATCCAAAAGGCCATAAACATCTGCAAAATAGACTAGCAAGTATCACCAAACTAGAGGAAAAATAAATTGTCCTCAAATATGTATGAAAGAGAGATACCTCTAACTGGTGCTATTGCATCTGGCAATCAGAAAGACCACAACTCAACCTGAAAATGCTACATGATAAAGGAGAAAAAGAGAAGATATTCATTCCCTATGCCTCCAGTTTATGCATTAAGGGGAGTACTATGGCAGGAAGTGGATGAGATAAGGAGAACAGTGCAAGGAAACATATGCAAAGAGATAAGATAGAAAGGAGAGCCAAGCACAACATCCCCAGGAGCTCCATATCTCTTTATCACAACACAGTACCCTTGTCATGATGATATCAATATTTGTGTGGCTGCTACACAGAAACCACCAAAAATATAGCCATACCCCATTAATTTTAAAGATTATCCATACCTATTGCTCATACAGCGAATACTGATTTAGCAGCTATGTATGCTAAAATAAAACTTTGTGACACTTGGAAAAACAGGGAAAATTCACATATCGTTGTGACAAAAAAATTCAGCTTGTATGCTTTACTTTTTCCCTCTGAGACCTAAATGATCTCTCCTAAAAAGAGTTGTTTTTCTTTTTCTGCCCATGACTGTTAATATTTTGGTGGCATACATTTGGTTAATCAACAAACAAGCATAAAATAAATTACTTTTCAAAAGAGCTTCTTTGACATATTCAGGATTCATGAGCTCTCTTCCTCTCATAATACACAACATATGTGGTTATACACAGAGAAATCCTCTGTGAAAAAGATCCAGAAACTAGCTGAGCAACTCCTACATATCAGACAAATGAGTAAATACCCAAACAGAAAAGGGTAAAAAGGCTGATACATACTCTCACCATAAACCCTACTCAAACTTTTTACTCTGTAGGGAGAAGGTAGGAGTGAATCCCCAACTCCTAGCTTCTCCTTGAGGAGTAGTAAAGGATTTTGACCCCACATCAAGCACCTCAACTTTCAAGACTCTAAGTGGAGGAATAAGTTCCCAAATACCTACTTCTGAAAGCCAAGAGTTAAAGTCAAAGAGTGTAACAAAGACAAAGAAGGTCATTATATAATCATATAGTGGTCAACTCATCAAGAGGATCTAATAATTATAAATACTTATGTATCCAAAATAGAAGTATCTAAATATAAAAAGCCAATATTAACAGATCTGAAGGGAGAAACAGACAACAATACAATAGTAACAGGATATTTCCACATTAGACCAGATGGCCCCTAACAGACATATACAGAACATTCCATCAACAATAGCAGAATACACATTCTTCTCAAGGGCACATGAAACACTTCCAGGATAGATCATATGTTAGTCCACAAAACAAGACATAATAAATTTGGAAAGACTGACATTACATCAAACATCTTTCTGGACCACAATGGTATGAAACTAGAAATCAATTACAAGAAGTAACTTGAAAAATCATAAATATGTGGAGATTAAACAACATGCTCCTAAACAACCAATGGGTCAAAGAAGGAATAAAAGAAAAATCAAAAAATCTCTCGAGACAAATGAAAATGGAAATGCAACTTACCAAAATCTATGGAATAAAGCACAAGCAGGTTTACATTGATCAACACCTACATTAAGAAAAAAGAAAGATCTCAAATTAATAACCTGACTTTACGCCTCGAGGAACTTGAAAAATAAGAAAAATTTAAGACTGTAGTTAGCATAAGGATGGAAATAACAAAGATCAGAGCAGAAATAGATGAAATGCAGACAAAAAGACAATTTTAAAAAATCAATGAAACTGAGGGCTGTTTTTTTCTAAAGATTAACAAAAAATAGAAACCTCTAGCTAGCCTTGCCAAGAAAAAAAGGTCAGAAATAAATAAAATTATAAATGAAAAAGCAGGTATTATAACTGATAACACAGAAATATATAGGATCATAAAAAACAAATAATTATACACCAACAAATTGGACAACTTACAAGAAACGTATAAATTCCTAGATATATATACAAACTACCAAGACAAATTCTTGAATAAATAGAAAACCTGAACAAACTTAGTACTAATCATATTAAAGATGAATCTGTAATTAACAATCTCCCAACAAAGAAAAGTTCAAGACTGGATGGTTTCAGTGGTGAATTCCACCAAATTATCAAAGAACTAGTATCAATCCATATCAAGCCTTTTCAAACATAGACCAGAACACTTTCAAACTCATTTAGCAAAGACAGCATTACCCATATACCAAAGCCAGACAACGATATCAAAAGAAAATTATCCCCAATGAACACAGATGCAAAAGTCCTCAGCAAAATTATTACCAACCAAATTTAACAATACACTAAAAGATGATATACCATGATCAAGTGGGATGTATTCCTGAGATACAAGGATGATTTAACAACTGCAAATGAATAAATATGATAAACCACATTAACAAAACGGAGGATAAAATCATATCAACATCTCAAGAGATGCAGAAAAAGCATTTCACAAAATTCAACAATTTTTCATCATAAAAGTTCAAAAAACTTTCAACAAACTGGGTATAGAGGGAACACACCTGAACATATATGGCAAGCCCACATATATAATATCATACTCAACACTGAAATGCTGAAAGTTTTCCTGTAAGTCAGGAACAAGACAAGAATGCCCACTCTTGCTACCTTTATTCAACATAGTACTAGAAATCTTAGTGAGTAATTTATGGAAGAAATGGAAATACAAGGGATCCAAATAAGAAAGAAAGAAGTAATTAAAACTCTTTACTTATAAATGACACGATATTTTATGTAGTAAATCCTAAAGACTCCAAATTAAGTCAGTAAATTTTCAGGATACAAAATCAATGTACAAAAATCAGTTGTGCTTCCATACACCAACAAACCATCAGAAAGAGAAATTAAAACATCCCATTTACAATAGCATCAAAAGAGTAAAACACTTAGGAATAAATTTAATCAAGAAGGTGAAAGATCTGTACCAAAAACTGTCAGACACTAATGAAAGAAACTAAAGAGGAACCATATAAATGGAAAGATATTCCATGTTCAAGAACTGGAAGAATATTATAAAAATATAAAATAATATTCATACTATTTAAAGTATTCTATAGATTCAATACAATCTCTTTCAAAATTCTTATAGTAATTTTTACAGAAACAGAAAAATAGTGATTTTTTTAATGACAGTACAAAAGATCCTTAACAGCCAAAACAATCTTGAGAAAGAAGAATAAAGCTAGAGACACCACACTTCCTGATTTCAAACTACATTACAAAGCTATAGTAATCAAAATAGCATGGTATTGACATAAAAACAGACACAGAAAACAATGAAAACAAAAAGCCCAAAGATAAACCCATACATATATGGTCAATTAATTAAAAAAGAGACAAGAATACAAAATGGGGAAAGAGTAGTCTTCTCAATAAATAGTGATGGCAAAAATGGATAGCCACGTACGAAAGAATAGAACTAGACTCCTATCTTACAGTTTTCATTTTCATAGACAGACAAGGAAGAATTTCAGTGAATTTAATGATGCACTATTAACCAAATATGTCATACTTGCATAATGTAGGGAGAAATTATAAAATCTGTTTCCAACTTTTTTAGCCTTAATTTATTGAAAGCATACATTTGCCTTTCAATGATTATTTTTTATGAAAGATTTGGTGATAGTTCCCTATAGGAAATAGTCACTCAATAATTCATTGTAATACTATTCCACTAGAAAAAGTGATTGAGTCTGTGTTTTCTCAGGTCTGACCATGAACCAGAGATACATTTTTTTTTTTCAAATTACATTCAGCTTTAAAAAATAAACAGTCTTCCCAAAGGCAGAGAAACTTTAAGAGAGCAACATTCACCATCCTGGCTGTGAACATCGCTCTCTATAAACAAATCTGACAAATAAACATGGTCTCTAAGCTACCTACTTCCCTGTCCATCTGTTTGTATGGCAGGGTGCCCTCACTCAAAGGGCACTGCCAATTTTATTTTGGAAAAAAAAATACAGTCACAATGAGGTGAAATAAATTGCTTCTGCAGAATTTGCATTGCTTAGACCTGCATGTTTGGTTTTGATTTTGGTTTCATTTAGTTTCATTTCTGCTCTTGCAACTCCTTAGCCAAAGGAGAGGGCATGCTAAATGTATCCTCAAATAATATGGGGAGGGAAGACTCAGAATAAAATAACCTGTTATCTCCTCCCTAAAACTGGCAATGTGTGAAATTACAAGCATCATTTTATCAATGAGAAGGGCATTCTCAGCATTATCATCCATGTTTCCTAAATGATTCTCCTTATTGAAAAAAAAAAAAGTTTAAAACAAGAACTAATGAGAGTGAGATGAAGAGAGTGCAAGTCTTGCTACACAGAACATTTTTCAATTAGAGATTAGGCAATTGAAGAACAGACTAGTAGTGTGCCTATGAGATAAAGGCATCAACCAGCAGGCACTTTCATTCAAATGAAATCCCTTGAAAGACATCACCATCCAATCAAACATTAACAGAGTAATAAAAATGATCTTAACCACAAGCCTTTTAGAATATTGTTTTGGCTTCACACTTTTTTCCCCCAAAAAGCTCAAGTACCTGGATAATAAGCAATGAACTATAATCCTTAGTAGGTCATTAAATTTTATTGACTTTGTTTTTTGTTTTTTCTTTACTTTCAGTGCATTTTTTGTCTTCTTTCAAAAAACAATCAAATTAAAGTCAAATATATCCTTTTATAGTACTTTGTCTATCCTTATGCTATGATTACAGAAAAACTGGCATTACCTTATGTTGTCTCATTAATTAGAAACAGGACTAATAATTTCCTCTACTAGTCTTTGTTTTCAGAGATGTGGGAGATCATGGGCTACCAGTAGACCAAACCTTACTGCTCTTACATTAAAACAATGCTGCCTATAGTAAAATTCCTAATATCAACTGCATCATTAACCTATATTGTAAAGAAAAAAAAAAACACCACATCTTGTTTCCTTTATAATGTATACTTCTTAATAAAGTTTTATTTTTTTCCCTCTTGGTAGGTATCTCATGTGAGAGCTTACTTAGAGATATTCTGAGATAGACTTTTACCACTTAGTTTCTTTACCTAATAAAACTTTATAATATCTAACCATCAAAGTAATATACTTTATATAAAGTCACATGTGAACACTTTTAAATTAATAACTCTATCTAAATGTTATGTTCTTTTTAATCAATGCAGTTTTTATAAATTGGCAAATTTGTAAGAAAACATCTTACATTCTGCATCAATTCATCCATCTCTCCATCCATCCATCCATTTCACATTCATTAAACCCTAGTGTCCCTGACACTAGGATTTTACCCCGCCCAAAAAACATTACCACACAAAGCAGCTGCTGTTTGTTTTTTTGTTTTTTTAAATTTTTTTTAATGTTTATTTATTTTTGAGACAGAGACAGAGCATGAGCAGGGAAGGGGCAGAGAGAGAGAGGGAGACACAGATGTGAAGCAGGCTCCAGGCTCTGAGCTGTCAGCACAGAGCCCGACGTGGGGCTCAAATTCACAGACTGTGAGATCATGACCTGAGCCAAAGTCGGACGCTTAACCGACTGAGCCACCCAGGCGCCCCAAGCAGCTGCTATTTGAAGTAACTGTGCATTCCTCAGGATAAATACCAAAATATGTGTGGATCATCACTGTCATGAGAGAGACAACTAACTGAATAAATGATCAACACACCCTAACCTCCCCCTCAGCTTGTACTAACTTTAGACAGACTTCTTCCTGACTCTAAGCCCTGACCTCCCTTTTGTTAAGAGGGATTTCTTTAAAAAACTTTTAATTCTAAGTTCTTTCTCTTCCCCTTTGAGATATAAATCTTTTTTTTTTAATTCACTTGCCAGTTTTCCAACCCAAGAATGTCTCCTTTAAGAACCTGGGAACTATCTATTTCAAATATTATGACAGTGCTCCTATTTCCCAGTTTCTGTGGGAGGTCAGAGCTTAATTTCAGAGGATACCATGCTCCAACTTTCAAAGTTGTCGCCTGTCATAAAGATAACCATAATATTTACCTTTTTCTCTTAAAGTTTATGTACTTATTTTGAGAGAGAGAGCACATAAGCGGGGGGGGGGGGGGGGGAAAGAGACAGAGACAGAAAGAATGCCAAGCAGGTTCCGTGCTGTCAGCACAGAGCCCAACATGGGGCTCCACTTCACAAACCATGAGATCATGACCTGAGCCAAAATCAGGAGTGAGACACTTAACTGACTGAAGCCACCAGGTGCCCCATACTTTTCCTTTGGGTAAAGACCGTTAACAAACACAAAAGCCTAAGATCCCCAACCCCTTCATTTCAGTTCTTACAATCTCTTCTACCCTTTCTTTGGTGGAATTGAGTTCACAGCATCTTTGGTTTCTCTCCTTGTGGCCTTGAATGAAATGTCCCTTCCCCATTTCACACACCCAGTGCAAGTTTGGCATTGACACAACCGAGGGCAAAATAAGCAGTATTGGTGAACCAGACAGAATAGAATATTAATAAGCATAAAAACAAATGTAATGGGATAAGCAAAGATATGGGATAAATGAAACAAAAACAATTAGTCATAAAAATGACCAAGTGGACTCCCTGGATACAAAAAATATAAGAACTGAAACAAATTATTCAGTAAAGAAGTTAAACAGCACAATAGCCTCCGAGCAAATTAGGGAGCAAAGAAACGAAGAAACTCACCCTAAACAATACCAGGAAGACATGATGAGCGGAGAATATAAAAAAAAACTTGAGATACAGAGATTCAAGTGTTAACACCTTAGCGATAAAGACCCTAAAGAAGGAAAAGCAGAAATTCATGAACTAGGAATATCATGAAAATTACATAGATCTAAAAACTAACAAAACAAACTATTAATAATCCAAGGATAAATATGAAGCCAAGAGAAAATGTATGAAATACTTATATACACAATAAATTACACAGCAAAATTTATGCAAGTGGTTAATGCGGTGCTTAGAGGAGTAATAGTGGCTTGAATACATTATTCACAAAAATAAAAAAGGCAGAAAAAGTTTGAATATTTGAATGCATTATTTATCAAAAAATAAAAAGGAAGGAAATGAGTTTCACATTCAACCCAACAACAGAATAATGGAATGGAGGTTCATCAAAGAAATAAGAAAGAATAAAATAATAAAGTACAAGTCAGTATATAAATTAAAGAATAAAACCAATCAAGAAAACAAAAGATGGTACTTTGAAAAAAGGATAATTTAAACAAATCTCTGGCAAGTTCTATAAAGAAAAAAAAGGAAAAGACGCAAATAAAGAGAATGAAAAAAACTGAAAAATTAAAGATAGTTATCTTTAAAATAGAATTACTAGAAGTCTTGTAAAATACAAAATGCCAAAAGTGCATAAGAATGAACTAAAAATGACGAAAAATATATATACCGAAGAAATGGAAATGGTAGTTATAATCTACCTTGCATAAACAAATGCCATGCCCAGAAGATATTTTAGGGGCTTTCTAGGAGTCTTACAAGATACATTTTTAAAACTAATTTATTTATTTTGAGAGAGACAGAGAAAGTGCAAGTAGGGGAGAGGCAGAAAGAAAGGAAGAAAGAAGGCCCCAAGCAAGCTCTGTATTGTCAGCAAGGATCCCTCTGCGGGCCGCACCCACGAACCACCAGATCATGACCTGAGCTGAAACCAAGAGTCAGATGTTTAACTGACAAAGTTACCCAGATGCCCTTCAAGGTACATTTAATCCCATTTATATGAGATGGTACAAATAATAAAAAGAACAAGTGAAAAGTAAAGTTAAGAGAGATCTGTTGACTTTAGAATATCGGGCCAGTATAATTTTATCAAAAAGAAGAAAAGTTAGAAAAACATGTATAGGCCTAATTAATAGACAAATATACATAAGAAATGATAAACAGAACTTCAGCTAATTGTGTGCAACAATGTATCAAAATTATGCATCATGGTCAAGTAGAACATAACCATCATCTGTTGCCTGTGTCATCACTGCGATATCATTCTAGCTGGTCTCCTTGCTTCCACCCTCACCTCCATAGAGTCTTTTCTCTAACCAGCAGTTTCCCTTTCTTTGCAGGACTAATGTTATGTCAATTTTCTGCTTAAAACCCTCTATTCACTTCCCATTTTATTCAGAGTAAAAGCCAAAGTTCTTTTGTGATGGTTCATTTTATGTGTCAACTTCATGTCATCACAGGGTGATGCATATTTGGCTAAACATTACTTCTGGGTGTGAGGGTATTTCTGGATGAAATTAATACTTGAATTGGTGAGTTTAGTAAAGAGAACCTGAATAGAATAAAAAGGCAAAGAAGGAAGGATCTGGCCCTTCCTGCTTGATTGTACTGGAACATAAATACTTTCCCTGGTGCCCCTGACTCCAACATTCAGACATTCAGACCCAGACTGGAATCTACATCATCTGCTCCCCTGGTTCTCAGACCTTAAGACTGGGACTGAATTATACCACTGGCTCCCCATGTTCTTCAGCTTATAAATGGCAAATGTAGGACTTTAAAGTGTCCAAAATCGGGGCGCCTGGGTGGCGCAGTCGGTTAAGCGTCCGACTTCAGCCAGGTCACGATCTCGCGGTCCGTGAGTTCGAGCCCCGCGTCAGGCTCTGGGCTGATGGCTCGGAGCCTGGAGCCTGTTTCCGATTCTGTGTCTCCCTCTCTCTCTGCCCCTCCCCCGTTCATGCTCTGTCTCTCTCTGTCCCAAAAATAAATAAAAAAAAAAAAATAAAAAAAAATAAAGTGTCCAAAATTGTGTAAGCCAGCTCCTTAAAATCTCTTCACACACACCCATACACACACACACGCAAACACACACACACATACAAAATTGGTTTCTCCGGAGAAACAGAATAAAAATATATTACGAAAAATAAATATACTGAAGAAATGGAAATGGTAGTTATAATCTACCTTGCATGAACAAATGCCATGCCCAGAAGATATTTGAGGGGCTTTATAGGAGTCTTTCAAGATACATTTTTAACACTAATTTATTTATTTTGAGAGAGACAGAGACAGTGCAAGTATGGGAGGGGCAGAGAGAAAGTGAGAAAGAGGACCCCAAGAAAGCTCTGCACTGTCAGCAAGGACAGTGGAAAAAAAAAAAAATATATATATATACACACACACACACACACACACACACACACACACACACACACACACACACAGTCTGTCCCATCACCCTCCCCATAATCACATGCTTGTCTTCATCTCCTACCACCACTTGGGAGCTGCTGGTCACCCTGTTTCAGCCACATTGGACCCCCTTACTCAAATATCCCAAATCTGCCCCCGCCTTATGACTTTGGCCACCTGTTTCTTCTGTGTGAAACAGTCTGTCTCCAGTTATTTCACTGGTTTATTCCTCAATTTATTCAAGTTTCTTAAATATAACAATACCAGCTCTTTCTCTGACAAATGCTATAGAGAAGTATAAATACCCACACAACTTGACATTGTCCACACCCTGTTTCTATTTTTTTCCCACGGCACCACTCACCATCTACACCAATGAAACAGCTACTGTGTTTTGTTCACTGAGGTATCTCTGTATCAGGAAAAAAAATGGACAAAGATAGAAATGGAAAATACATGGAAATCCAATCCAAATGGCCAAGAACAATACAAAAAGGATGCTAAGAGCACAGATCCTGGAACCAAACAGCCTGGTTTGAATCCTATCTCTACTATTCATTAGCTGTATCATGTAAACACAAAAAGAGTGAAAATCATAAAGAGTCAGAGAAATTCTAATTCAAACCAAAACCCCCCAAAAATGAAATGTCAGAAATTAGAGAGGTAGGTAATTCAAAATGTGGATTCAAATATGATAAATGAAAATAGGATATATATTATATAAACACTTTGGAAATCACTGTGACATCATTCAGAAAAGTTACCCCATGATTTGGCAAACTTACTGTGGGTTTAAACCCCTCCAAAAAACGCACTGATATGTATAAGGATGGTCATTGTGTAGCATTGCTTGTGATAACAGGAAGTTGTAAACAATAGACATGGGTATCAATAGCTACAACACTATACAAAATATGGTAATGTATATTATGGAATCTAAGTAGGAGCCAGAAATATATAAAACAGTACTCAGGAAAAAAACCCAAAATTTTTCAAAGATATAAACAGATCTATGGACATATCCTAATATTAAATACATTTGAACCGATGACTATGGAGCAAAGAATGGCATTTGGGATGATGTAAGAACATAATGTAAGGAAATAAATTTTCTCTAATGAAAAAGAAACTGGACCTTGACAGGCTGATGCAAGAAACATTTTAAAGTAGCAGAGATACCACAGCCTTCCTTAAACCATGCTCTGTCAGTTTTTCCTACAGCCCTCCATGTTAAAGCCAGTCCTGAACATTATAAATATCTCTAGAGGAATAAAACTATTTTATAAGATGAACATGATCCAAAGACAGGAATAGCAAAAAGAGAAGAAACTCACAAATGTGACATTCGGAGATTTTCTATTTCTTATTCATTACCCCTGTCTAGTGATTTCTAATTTGAACCCTAATGCTTAAGGCTCAGAATTAATGAGCACCTACAGGAAAAAGAAATGCAGTTTAGGGTACTTTAGATAGTTGCTGGATAAAGAAAAGTGGTATTCAAGAACAATCAGAATTATATTTACTGAAATTATATACTATGTGTAAGAAAAAAACAATTCTAAACTTTTGTATAGAATTTTAAATTCCTCCTTTCACCATTCGTTTGAGCTTCTTCTAAGTTCCAAGTACCACGCTATGTTGGGAAATAAGACCTAGCTTTTGATATTGGAGAGTTCAATTTGTAGTCACTGTTGGTTTATTTATACTCTCTAAAGTAATGCCATGGATACAAATTAATACATTTTATTTTAGGATACTGCTTTTTAATAGAATCACATTTCATTTTCTTAATACTTGGATTTCACAGTATTCAACTCTGAAATTACTAAAAATAATTACATGGAAATAGATAAATAAATAAATAAATAAATAAATAAATAAATAAATAAATTTAATGATTAATTCAATATCTGACAGTTAACCAACATCCTTATTAATTTCAGGCATCTTTTCCCTAAAGTTTATAATATATTATTTCACAAATATTTCTTTTTATTCCATTAAAATAAATAGAGATGAAATTAGAAGAGCTTTTAAAGGCTAACTAGTGGAAATACTAGACTACATTAGTGAAAAGTCTAACTTACAAGTCATTTTACAAAGAATGTTATGTTACCACTGTCCTTTCAACCATGCACAGTAACTTGAGCTGAGCTCTACCAGATTTCTGGCTACTGAAGTTGAGAAAAAAGATGTGGCGAGAGAGAAAGAACAATGGCCTAGCAAGTAGAGAAATGAGTCTAGTTTCTGGTTTACTAAACTACTGGTACGTAGATTAATGTACTGCTATGGTAACATACATTTGTTCAGAAAATTTATTTGGAGACGCTCCTATGTTCTAGGTTTTATAGATAAATGGGAGAACAAAAAACAAAGCTCTTCCCCTCCTGGAGCTATCTTGCAGTGGGGAAAACAGTCAAGCAAGAAGTAAAAAGCAAACTTACATAAAAGATCCTGTCAGTGATAATTACCATGAAGAAAAATAAAGCAGGCTTGAAGATGTAGATTATCTGTACACTTTTTAGAAATGGAGTCTGGGAAGGTTTTGCTGAGGAGGTAGCATCTGAGCAAAGTCCTGAATGAAATGAAGGAGTTTCGTGAAATGCAAGTGTATGAGGAAAAGGCTCCACACAAAGGACATAGTATTTCACCAATGGAAATAACAAGTTAGAAGGTCCTGTTGTAAAAATGACCTCAGTGATTTGAGAACTGGCAGGAAGGCCCACGTGGCTTGAGATCAAAAGTCAATGAAGTGGCACCAACAGCAGGGACAGATCACAAAGAACCTTCTGTCATTAACATTTTATATTTCAATAGCTGTTTGGGGGTCAGGAGGAAAACAAGAGAGACCCATGAGGAGGTTTTTGCCCAGTAATGACAGTGGCTGTTTCTAACAGCAGCAGGAGTGGGCACTGTGGAGAATAGTCAGCTTTGGGGTCATTTTAAAGTAGAGCAGGTAGAATGTGCTGCTGATTCGGATGTTACTAATAAGAGAGAAGATCAGGGATGCCATTGGGATTTGGGGCTTGAGCAATTTGGGGGGGGTGGTGGTATAATTTACTGAGATGAACAACAACTGATGTGAGGGGGAGGGAAAGTTAATTACCTTGGTTGGGGACAATTTGAAATATTCATATGGGAGACCAGTGCTCTATCCCCTGAGTTACATAGCCTTAGAAAGTGAATTGGGAAAATGTGGAAGGGGCAGAGAGGATGCAATTGAGCTAACCAAGTGGTGGCAAGCACCCACTTTCCTGAGATTGGGTATGTCAAGAAAGCTGAATTTTCAAACCCAACCCCTGACTCAAAAAACTGGCTGTGGGGCGCCTGGGTGGCGCAGTCGGTTAAGCGTCCGACTTCAGCCAGGTCACGATCTCGCGGTCCGTGA
This sequence comes from Neofelis nebulosa, assembly GCF_028018385.1. NCBI lineage: Eukaryota > Metazoa > Chordata > Mammalia > Carnivora > Felidae > Neofelis > Neofelis nebulosa. The sequence continues at coordinate 32,478,388 of NC_080785.1, forward strand.
GTTCGAGCCCCGCGTCAGGCTCTGGGCTGATGACTTGGAGCTTGGAGCCTGTTTCCTATTCTGTGTCTCCCTCTCTCTGACCCTCCCCCGTTCATGCTCTGTCTCTCTCTGTCCCAAAAATAAATAAAAAACGTTGAAAAAAAATTAAAAAAAAAAAAACTGGCTGCAACAGAGGATTATTAGGGTTGTGGAATTTATAATACAATGATATAATACAATGATGGATATATATCACTAAACATTTGTCAAAATTCCATACAATGTACTACACCAAAAGTGAACCCTGATGTAAAGTATGGGCTTTGGATGATAATGATGCATCACTATAAGTTCATCAGTTGTAACAAATGTAACACTCTGGTGCCAGATGCTGATATAGCAGAGGCTAGTAATGGGTATTGGTGCAGGGAATATATGGGAGCCCTCTCCACTTGCCACTCAATTTTGCTGTGAATCTAAAACTGCTCTAGAAAATAAAGTCTACTATTTAAAGATAAAACAGGAAAGAAATACTCATTTTCAGTCTAAGTGGCAATGTTGAGTAGACAACTGAATAAATATATTTATCCGGATTTCAGGGGCAAAGGTAAGACTAGAGATGTATGTTGGATAGTCAAATTTTCTTTTCTCAACTGAAAATACTTTCTTTTCTCAACTGAAGATACTAAGGTTTATAATATTGAAGGCTTATAATATTTGAGAGATATTTATTGAATTACAATTGACGTGTTTGTGTACAAGTATATATCTCTACAATAATCTAAAAGAAAAAAAAAAACAAAAAACGCTATAAAGAACTAGAGATAGAGGCAATTATGACCGGAGAAAAGCTTTTCATAAATCCCCTGTTGTAAACAAAGCAAGTATATGAAAAGAGAAAGCTGTTATGAACCTATAATAATGATTATTTTATAAGTAGTATGGTCCAGAAAATAACTCAAAAATTATTTCTAAATTAATTCAAAAGTGTGGATTTTAAATATATAAAGTGTCTAAATTTTTAGTATCAAACAGTTACATTTCAGGTATTCCAAAGGTATAAAAAGGTATTAAAAGATGTATTCAGGTATTCTAAAGGTATAAAAAGGTATTAAAAGGTATTAAAAGATGAAATATTTAAATGAACCTGGAAACAAATAGCTGTATTTCAGAATTCATCATGAAAATACATGCAAATGGAATATTCTTTCAGGAAAATAATAGGAAACTTGATACCAGAGAACTTTAAGGTAAGTATTTGGAATAATTTTTAATGCACCATCAAAAGAATTGGTAAATATGTAGTGATTTCTTTAACAATGATCAGAAGGTAATGAGGAAAAAAATGCAGGACTGGTGAATATTTTAAAGTTTTTAGCTCAACTGTATTTAAGTAATCAAGTAAGTGAACATTAGTGTTTAAAAAGATTCTGGTGTATTTCAAAATAGATATGGATAATTTCATAAATATTTGAAACTTTATTACCTTAATGTCTTAAACAGCAGATATTTCAGAATTCTTTGTAATGCTACTTGGCAATAATTTTCAAAATTTAATTTTCCATACAGACATAATGAAGCTAAATTTCCAGAGGCAAAGTGATGGTTTCAGAAGAAATAAATTGTTTTTCTCATTTAAATGCACTTTCGCTAAAAATAACTTCTATATTTCATACTTTAGTCACCTCAAATATGTTACAGATATTTGAAACTCAATTGTAATTCAATTTGCAAACACAAGGTCAAAAGATATCTTGCTTAAGACAACTGAAGAAACTGAAAGATGTGGATTTAACATGAAAACAGAATATAGGTGATCATTTTGTAAAGTTGAAAAAATAACTGATATGTATTCAGGTGTCAGACTATGTGGTTTTTTTCCACTTTATGTTTTTAATTATCATAATTATATCAAAAGTGCACTTTTTTGGTACATAGTTGTGTGAATTTTAACACACAGAGTACATATACATGTAACTAGCAATATAATTAGGAACTGTTTTACAAACTTTGTTCCATGTAAATTCCCTCATGCTGCTACTTTAACCATACCCTGAGGGGTTAGGGGCAGGGGAGGTTATACCCACTGGTACTTTCTCATTCACTAAATTTTTGTTGTTACAAGAGTAGAACGCTTCCTTCTTTATTATATTTAAGACTGTGTATTTTCTTTTGAGACTTAGTCCATCATTTTCCTAAATTTACAATAAAAAAAAGTGTTCATAATGTTCATCTATTACGTGGAATAATTTCTTGGTTTGTCACTTAAAATATTTTTCCTGTATATATTATATATATAACATATCCCTTATGATTATTTATTTTGATGGGATGTTTTTTCACTTGAGACAATATATTAAAGGTGTTCTCATGGGAGAAATATAAGACTAGGTTCCAGGCTTATGACTACGTATCTTATTTTAATTTGATTTAGCATTTATTTCTAATCTAGTAAAAATAAAGTTAGGCAATCATGGGTTTTTATGGTCAGGAAGTATTTTCTTTTCACTATCCAGCCAGAAAGAGACTTCTACTTGCAAATATGGTTTACTTGTATAAATCCATATTTATAGCCACCTCCTCTATTCCTCAAAGCTAAATATAGTCTAGAGGTGATTCGAACAGTAGTTCCTGAACACCATCACTACTTTTGTAAACATAAGATTTAAGCCTCCCATTTCTGGTTTTGATGATCCCTTTACTGTTGGCTCATTCCAAGAGGCCACTATGGCATCTTGTCTCTGCTTCCTACCACAGGAACCCCTGGTTCCCTTCAAGCTATCAACAGTCTTGCCACATATTATATGTTGATTTAGGTAATCTGTGATCTCCTAGCTTCCACAGAAATATTTTAGGTGTTCTATCTGGTCACTCTTTAAATTATAGATAATTTTTGAAAAAAAGGACAGAACACAGGTTAACTTCATGCCCCAATCCTCAAACTGAAAATATCAGTTGAAGCATTTTTCCAAATGGCTCCTCTCAGCTACTAAAATTTTTCACAAGGGAACTGAAACCCACAGAAATACCATCGGAATGGTATAATCTGGCCAGATCTGGAAGCTCAGTTCCTGGTTACAACACAATCCTTTCATACTTGAGACTAATACCCCTTTTCATAAAGAGTATGTGTAACATATGCACTTCTATTTAATGGAATTTTACAAACACCAGGTTCTATTATTCTGTTTTTTTAGTCAAATCTACAGCCCAAGAAAAAAAAGTATGTGCAGAGATACCTCCTCCTCTTAGCAACTTGAAAAGTACAGTCTAACCGTAATTTTCCAAGATGTACTTTTCAAAAGGACATAGATAGGGATCTAGATAAAAATGTACTCTCTAAAGCCTAATCTGAAGTATTTTACTGCAATTAGTTCTTCTGTTTATTAACACTATGAAGATGAATGCCAGAATATTCAGAGAGCTTTTTAATTAAAAATTGACTATAAGTGATATATAATAACCAGGCAGTTGACACACAGTAATTGCATCATTATCATTGGTTCTCCCAAGATTTTTATAATAAATGCTGAAATGTCCCAAGAAGCCTATTTGTAACAATACAGACCATAAGAACTAACTCGAATTAATAGGGATCACCAGAGCAATTGCTTTCTTTTCACAGAAATTATGTGGTCTTTTAGTTAATGTGTGTAGAAATCCATAGTTACTAAATTGTCTTTCTATGTAACTCAATAATGACTTAAAATAATCATCTATTAGAAGACTTCAGCAAAGGCAGTCTTGAAATTTGAAGTCATTTTCAAAATTGTAAATTTCAATGGTTTTTATAAGCAGTGGCCTCAAGTGCCCCTTTACAATAGTTCCCCAAAAAACCAAAAAACTCCTGTTCCTACTCCTTTCAGCACTGATGCATACATGTACTCATAAACATGCTCACATATGTATGTAAACACATCCACACACAGACATGCAAATATACATCACACACACACACACACACACACACACACACACACACGGATATGTGAATGTTAGGACTCTTTAATGTATGCAGTCCATATAACTAAATAAAAACTCAGTTCCTAATTGCAGCACAAACTTCAATCATGCAAAATACTAAGATTTGACAAATATTACTATTTTCTATTTTGTTTTCTTGAAAAAATATATCTAGATGCCCATTGCTTGCCATACAGACTCTGGCATCTCCCAATGTGGATTTTTAAAGTTATAAGCTTTCATTCATATGAAGAATTTTTAAAAAGCTACCACTCTCAACCTCAACAATGGATGTAATTCTTGTCAACTATTATGGTAACCAGATCATTTTATATCTAACAAACTTAAAATATCCTCCATGCACTTTGTCATAGCAGAGCATTCAGCAATAATGTGGTTTCATCTTACCTAGCCAACCTCCTTCCTCTCTCATTTCTTCTTTTACATATTCCTCTCTAAACTCAACTCTGCTTACCTCTTAGAACATATATTTGCTTTCAGTACTACTACATTTCTCCATCTTTACATGCCACTCTGTCCTCACAACCCTCTTTTCTTCTCTGACAATAGCTAATCATTAAGAGACCGTCCATGTCCCAATGATTTGTAAAGTTTTCTCAGGCCTTTCAGACCCCCATGTGTTCCTGAATTTCTCTAACAGTTCCATCTTTACAACTTATTCACACATTTTACATACTTTTTGTACAATCATTTTTTCATATATTTTTCTTATGTCTCCCAATTATAATTTTATTAGGAAGCAGAGATAGACTCATATTTTTAGTATTAAAATGTTCCATGCAATTGTTATATTAAATACAGTTGGCCGATTCATTGTGAACCTATTTTCTTTGTATGTTGCTCAACTGATGATAAAGAGATTTTAATGATGGTATTTAGGTTAAAACTCTAAGTAAAAGAAATTTGGTTAGGAATTATTTCCCTTCATCTTCATATTCAGTGATGGATCTGTGAAAAAGATTAATCCTAGGCACAATTTAAATTTTCCATAATAGAAAGAGCCTAAATGTCCATCAACTGATGAATGGATAAAGAAATTGTGGTTTATATACACAATGGAGTACTACTTGGCAATGAGAAAGAACGAAATATGCCCTTTGTAGCAACATGGATGGAACTGGAGAGTGTGATGCTAAGTGAAATAAGCCATACAGAGAAAGACAGATACCATATGTGTTCACTCTTATGTGGATCCTGAGAAACTTAACAGAAACCCATGGGGGAGGGGAAGGAAAAAAGAGGTTAGAGTGGGAGAGAGCCAAAGCATAAGAGACTCTTAAAAACTGAGAACAAACTGAGGGTTGATGGGGGGTGGGAGGGAGGGGAGGGTGGGTGATGGGTATTGAGGAGGGCACCTTTTGGGATGAGCACTGGGTGTTGTATGGAAACCAATTTGACAATAAATTTCATACATTGAAAAAAAAATAAATTTTCCATAATAATAATAGATATTATTCCTGGATGAAACTGATGTTGAAAGAAGCTTTCTGTTGACATTGCTTTCAGTCTGATTATTTAAGAGTTAGAAATATCTTCTTAACATTTTAAGAGTACTTACACAGATGATGCTGGCCACTGGCTAAGAAGAAAGGATCAGAGTCAAAGAGTCATAGATCACTTACTTACTTGCTGTCTGACCATAGAAAAATCACTAAATTTTCTCTAGTGGTAGTCTGTTCATGCTGCTAAGGTAGCTCAAACAAACATATTTATTTCTCATAGTTCTGGAGTTTGCAAAGTCCAAGATCAAAGTGCCAGAAGATTTTATTCCTAGTACGATCCCTTTTTCTGGCTTGCTAAGAGACAGGTTCTCTCAGTGTCTTCCACAAGGCTGCATAAGAAATAGCTCTGGTATCTCTTCCTCTTCTTATTAAGGACATTAATCCCATCATGGTGGCCCCACTCTCATGACTTCATCTAAACCTGATTACTTTCCAAAAACCTCATCTCAAATATCATCACATTGGTGGTTGAGTTTTCAATCTATAAACTGGCAGGGGAGGGAGGGGGGGGCAAAGCATTTCATGTATAAAAATACTCATGTATCAAGTGAAAATATCTTATATGTATTCTTTGAGAAAATTCTTTTTTTTTTTTTAATTTTTTTTTTCAACGTTTTTAATTTATTTTTGGGACAGAGAGAGACAGAGCATGAACGGGGGAGGTGCAGAGAGAGGGAGACACAGAATCGGAAACAGGCTCCAGGCTCCGAGCCATCAGCCCAGAGCCTGACGCGGGGCTCGAACTCACAGACCGCGAGATCGTGACCTGGCTGAAGTCGGACGCTTAACCGACTGCGCCACCCAGGCGCCCCGAGAAAATTCTTAAACAGAATCCGTGATTCTCTGGCATAAACCCTTCTCAAGTCTCTGTTCCACGTACTCCAATTCTGACCATTTGACTCTTGCCACGCTGGTCTTGTGTTAGTTCCCTTAAAACTGCTTTGCTCTTGTTCTGTCTCCTAGGAAGTTCCTACCCCAGATCTTCATACTGCCTGTTCTTTCAGACCTGTCAGGTTTCATTCAAACTCCACCTCAGTGAGACATTCTATTGCCAGCCTTATGAAAAGGCATTCCAGATACTCCCTGTTTATTATCTCATGCTACTTACTGTTTGATATTTCCCTGTTCATGGATTTATTTACTCTGGACTGTCTTCCTTAATAAAAGTTAAGTTACATAAAAGCAGAGACTTTTTCTGTCTTGTCCACTGCTGACTCTCTTCTATCTCAATTGTGAATGGCACAGAGTCAGCACACAGTAAATACTTATAGGATTACTAATTAATGATTTTAAAAGTTAGAATTTAGAGTCCCACATAGAAACAGTCAATACATGGTCTCTGTGTTAATAATGTGCACATATAATTATTTCAACTTTAATAATCAAAATAGCTTTAATTTAATCCTAAAGCTCAGAAAATACAACAATTTTGAAATAAGAAAGATACTTGTATATAATTCTATGTGGTCCTTTGTTTACTTTTCAAACAATTCACCTTATTATGTTAATTAAATATATTAAAATTGAAAGTAAATTCACTTAGCTATCAATATACATGAATGGTTCAAAATGGTACAGATCTTGCTGGCAGAGTACTGAGTAGGGGTATGGGCTAAATGGGTGAGGGGCATTGAGGAGGGCACTTGTTGGGATGAGCACTAGGTGATATGTGTAAGTGATGAATCAGTAAATTCTATTCCTGAAATCAATACTACACTGTAAGTTAACTTGGATTTAATTTTTTTTAAATGTAACTAAAAATGGTTTAGATATGCTAATACATAATTAGATTTTCTCACATAATAAAACACCCTCAAACTCTTGAGATGCCTGGGTGGCTCAGGAGAGTAGGCGGCTGACTTTGGCTCAGGTCATGATCTCATGGCTTGAAGTCTCGTGAGTTCAAGCCCCGTGTCAAGTTCTGTGCTGACAGCTCAGAGTCTGGAGGCTGCTTCTGATTCTGTGTCTCCCTCTCTCTCTGCCCCTCCCCTGCTCGTGCTCTATCTCTCTCTCTCTCTCTCAAAAATAAATAAACATTAAAAAAAGTTAAAACAAAAAAAAACAAAAAAAAACCTCTTGAGGGCAATCAATGGTCTATGAATCCAACACCGGAGGAAGGATAAGAGTTTTAGGCAGAATGCCAGCATTATATAGTTTAAGAATAAATGGAATAAAACACTGTTGTGCCTTATTGACGTGTTCTGTCATCTGGACTCTTTTTGTACTCCTTCACTCCTGACCATCAGTTTCTCTCCCGTGAGTTCATGTTCCCATGAACTCATCCTGTCATTTTCCCTGTCTTAATCTCTACACATAACCCTTCATTCTCCCATCTTTTTATCCCTTTCCATTCTCCCTAAAATAACAGGTAAATACAGATGCTATTATGTTGAAAGTAACACCTAACAAAATATAAGAAATGAGGGGAAAAATGGGGAGTGTTAGTACCACCTTTCCTCATGTCCAGCTCCTCACCTGAAACTTTCAGCTTCTTACTACTCTCTTGATTTCAACAACTAGAAATATAAATGGCTAATTTGTCCCAACTTTCTTATTCACTGCTATATAAAGAAATTACTAGCTACTATTGGTGTGACTCTTGAAGTCACTCAAAATCAAAGATAAATTGGTTTGTTATCTGACACATCCATAGATTATAAAAAAATTTTGATTACAAAAGGATGAATTGATTTTTTTTTAAATGAGACGTGTCACCCTTGAAATCTACATTCCCAATACTTCTCTACTCCACCTCAGCCATAGCTTCCTCTCCTGACAGATTCACAATACCAGGCACATAAAGGCAATAAATGTGGAAATGAATAATTACTCCAGAAAGTCTCCATCCTGTCCCTCCTTATGTTGCACTGTTTCTCCCACATCAGTATTTGACTTCAGTCAAGTTTTTCTTCCTTATGCCTGATCGTGCTTGTAAATTTTCACTTCCATGCCATTGTACACATTATTTTTTTCCCACAAACCTCTACCTAACTCCATCCCATTGAGGAATTCTTTATTTGTATTCTTTAAAGTCCATATTAATCTTCACCCTTTTATCATAAGCAATTCCTTTTCTTAATGTTTATTTATTTATGAGAGAGAGAGAGAGAGAGAGTGTCAGAAGGGGAGGAGCAGAGAGAGAGAGAGGGAGAACAGAATCCGAAGCAGGCTCCAGGCTCTGAGCTGTCAGCACAGAGCCTGATGCGGGGCTCAAACCCATGTGCTGTGAGATCATAACCCAAGCCCAAGTTGGATGCCCAACTGACTGAGCCAACCAGGCACCTCTTATCATAAGCAATTCTTAAAACAAACCTCTCCTTGATGCAGAATTAACCATACACTCATTTGTGTGGTTTGGTCCCACACAGATACTTCTACTCTTCATTTACCACACTGCGCAAATAACATTTATCTTTGTTTATGAATCCTGTTGAACTAGAACAAGGGCACTTTTAAATTTAAAATATGTTACAAATTGATTTTCTACTTAGAACTAGTAGTCACACCCAGCACTGACCTAAAAGACTTAGAATTTGAAAAATTAGTAAATGTATAGGAACAAGATGATTATCCATTCTAAGTCCAGATGTGACATTCCACATTAAAAGGCATTTCGGGATACCTGGATGGCTCAGTCGGCTAAGTGTCCGACTTCTGCCCAGGTCATGATCTTGTAGTTTGGGAGTTTGAGTCCTGCATCTGGCTTGCTGCTGTCAGCACAGAGCTTGCTTCAGATCCTCTGTCTCTCTGTCTCTCTCTAAATAAATAAATAAACTTAAAAAGGCATTTCAGAGAGGGGCTTTTTATAATTGTAAAATGGTTAATCCACCAGAAATATATAGGACAATTACAAAAGATATATGAGTAGGGGCCCCTGGGTGGCACAGTCTGTTGAACATCTGACTTTTGATTTCTGCTCAGGTCATGATCCCAGGGTGGTGGGATTGAGTCCCAGATCAGCCACCCTGCTGAGCATGGAGTCTGCTTAGATTCTCTCTCTCTCCCTCTGCCTCTCTTCCCCACTTGCATGTTCTCTCTCTCTATAACAAAACAAAACAAACAAAATAAAACAAAAATCTACAAAATATATATGAGCCTAGCAACAAATTCCCCAAATACATGAAGCAAAGCTGACAGAATTAAAGAAAGAAATAGACAACTGAACAGAGAGAGTTGGAGATTTCAGTATCTCACTTTGAATAATCGATGAAACAATGAAACAGAAGATCAACAAGTAAACAGAACAATATAATGAACCAAACAGCACTAAACACATAGAACATTTAACCCCAAAACAACAGAATAAACATTCTTCTCAAGTTCACATGGAACATTCTCCAGAACAGACCATAAGCTACCCATATAAGAAGCATCAGTAATTTTTTTTTAATATTTCAATAATACAAAGTATGGTATCCACAATAAAACGAAATTAAAAAAAAGAAATGCTGGCAATTCACAAAGATGTAGAAATTAAACACTGGCAGCACCCTCCTAAGCAGATAATGAGTCAAAGAAAAAAAATACAATATACTAAAATGTGTGGGATGCAATAAAAACAGTGGTCACAGGTGAATGTATAGCTGTAAATGCTTTTATCAAATAAGAGAAAGATTCGAGTTCAGTAACCTAATCTTCCACTTTAAGGCACTGGAGAAAAAGAGCAAAATAAACCCAAAAAATGAGGAAAAAATATACGATAAGGACTAAATTAGAAATAAATTAAAGAATAGGAAAAGTAATAGAAGAATTCAACAAAACCAAATTGATTTTCTGAAAGAATCAGCAACATTAAGAAACTTGTAATATAGTAACCAAGACAAAAAGAGATATGAGTAAAACTGCTAAAATCAGGAATAAAAGAGGAGACATCCTCTCTTAAAAAATAAAATACTAGTGAATGTCCCCTAACTCATCTATGGGAATAGTAATATCCTAATAACAAAACCAGATAGACATCCCAAGAAAACTATATATAATACCTCTTATAAATACAAATGCAAACATCCTAAAAAAAACCCAGTAAAACGATATATACAAAATGTTATACAATATTGCTAAGCATTTATGCCAGGAATGTAAGATTGATTTAACATTGGGAAATAAGTTACTGTAAAGCAGCATATCAAAAGAATAAATGCAAAATCACATGAACACTTCAACATATACAGAAAAGGTATCTGACAAAACCCAACAACACTTTGTGATGAAAGTCTCAACAAATTCAGAATAGAAGAAAAACTGCTTAACTTGATTAAATGAATGTAGGAAAATCTGCAACTAACTTATCTAATGACTTAACGTTTTTGCCTAAGATCAAAAGCAAGACAAAGATGTCTTTTCCCGTCACTTCTATTCAACATTGCACTGAAGAGTCTAGCCAGGGAAATTAGGCAAGAAAATAAGATAAAAGGCAACCATATTGGAAAGGAAGCATTAAAAATCTCTCTTTTTGCAAGCAGCATGATATATATAGAAAATCCTTAAAGATACACTACAAATATATTAGACTAACAAAGAAGTTCAGCAATGTTACAAGGTGTAAGATTAATAAATAAAAATCAATTCTGTTTCTATACTGTAAATAAACAATCTGAGAAATTAAGAAAATAATTATATTTACAATAGCATCAAAAAGATAACATACTTAGAAAGAAATCCAACAAAATACAAACAAAACTTAAGAAAAAAACCTTTACTCTGAGAACTATGATTGCAGAAAAACATTAAAGACCTTAATAAATAGAAAGACATCCCATGCTCATGGATTGGAAGACAATATAGTTAAGATGGAAGTACCCTTAAAATTTATCTACAGATTTAACATAATCATTAGCTAATTCTCAACTTTTTCCCCCCATACTAACAATTTACTAAAATTCCAAGCAATGGCAATTCAAGTAACATAATAACCAAACAATTCTGACAAAGAAAAAATTTGGACAAGTCTTATTTCCTAACTTCAAAAACTAATAAAAGGCTATAATAATCAAGATAGTGTGGTACTGACACAAGAACAACCATATTGACCTTTTCACTAAGTTAAAGTATCCAGAAGATCAATTTGAAAGCAGATATGTTGGATATTTAGACACAGAATTAAACTAATAAACAATAAAGTAAAAGTGTATTCCAAATGCAAAATGATGTTCTACAAGCAAATCAAATTGACAGGAATCCTCAGAAATATATTACAAAACTGTTTCAAAAAATATTTTCATTAGCTAGTTTATTTGCATTCTTTTTGATTATTCAGGATATATTAGAACACTTGTAATCAACAGTAATGAAAAGTTAAAAATTTTATTTAATTATTGATAAATCTTTCTATATCTCCCAATAATCTAAATTTCCATATATTTAAACTCTAATATTCTTTATAGGAACAACCCTTTTACGGACAATGCAGAAGATGTATCTGAAGGGATACAGGTTGTAGCTAGGTATCAAGAAAAGTAACCAAGAGAGAACAGTCAGAGCTCAAATAACCTACTGCAGGTTGCGTGCCTATACTGGTAGCATCAGCATCACTTGGAAAATTATTATAAATGCTTATTCTTGGGACATACCCCAAACAAGAAACTTTGGTGTGTGTTATAAGAAGCTCTCATCCAGATGATTCTGACGCACACAAAAATTGAAAACTACTGATGTATGGAAATGAGGCCAATTCCCTAATGACAAGCCATTCATTTAGTTAATATTTTAATGACTTTGAGTAACTGTTAATAGCAAAGACTGAGACAGAAAAAGAAATATGACATAAGGAGACTGAGGTCAACAGAATTGAAATAGCCTTATGCATAAAGTCAAAAGCAGAATCAGTTCATCTGAGATTGCCAAAAAGGGTTTAAAAACAGGGATGGATTAAAGATTATGGAAGGTTACATGTGAACCATTAATCTTATAATCTTGTTTGAAATGTTTGTCCATAAACAGCTTGAACATATTCATATAGTGACCCCTATGGTTCCTTCTAATAAAGAACACTTTGGTAAAGACTTCAAATGGACATGGTCATTTTGAGACATGATATCATCTACAAGTGCCCACAAATACCTAATGTGACAGATGATCACAAATTCTTTGATTTTACTCTTACTGAGAGAAGAGGTCTACCTCTAATCTTGTATCTGTGAAGGCACTGTAACTACTTAGCCATTAGAAAAGAGCAAATGGGACATCCTATGCCCAGAACCCAAGATACAGGCCACTTCTACTTCCAGATTCATGAGACAATCTCTTTGGGAGCTCTGAAGTTCCAAAAGTGTCCACTTATGATCAGATAGCCCTGCATGAGAGGCTATGTTCTGTTTAACAATCCTAGGTGCCTTCAGCCTTTTGGCCATTCCCAAACAAGGAACCACATACATGTCTGAAACCACCTTGAGCATTCCAGACCATTGTATATGCTGGCTGAATCTTACCAAGTCCTCAGTCTATATCACATACAGGAAAAGTATTATCCAGCTGAACCAGCCCCCAAATTCCTGATCCACAAAGTTATAAGGTATGAAAACACAACAGTCATTTTAAGTCTTATGTTGTAGAGTAAGTTTTTACGCAGCAATAGATAGAACATATAAGTATCCTCATCTGAAGGTAGGATACATCTTTATGGTACACTGAAATGTCAACAGATGTCAGCAACATTAGGAGTGAAGTGTTGCGAGGGCTCTGGGGAGTGGAGGATGATGTGAGGAGGTCCAGCACCATGCCTGAGGTCCTGGCCTCCTTGTCATACTTTCTGTTTCTTGTGCCAGGGCAGATGTCCTAACAACAGCACTCTGGATAAAGAACATGACAAAGTATGGAGATAGCTTTATTAATCATGATGAAAATTTTATGATAATTTGTATCTTTATTCAAGGAGAGCTAGGAAGTATAATGGTAAAAGTCCAGATAATTATGATACCTTGTTCTTTTTTGCATGGTTTTTTTCATTGTTTGGTTTGGTATTGCTATAATTGCTGTTTTTCCAAAGAAGAAACAGAAATTAGTTTGGGTGACTGGCCCAAGGTGGTAGTGAGTATTCAAATATGAACTCATTACTTAATTTTAATTGTATATTTACCTATGTTAAGGTAAACAAAATCTTAAATTTTGCTAGAATTTTTTTTTTCTTATATACAGGCTAATGACTAATCATCTTGTTCTTGAATGCTTTCATATGCAACTTCTGTAAGCTCTCTATGGGAAAGATGCAACACCTAGATGCACAAATAAAAGAAAGGGAATAATATCTGATATCCAACCCAAACCCTTGGTTCTACTAGGCAGAAAATGTTTCTGTACCAGCTATTCAATTCAGTAATTTTGTAGGGAGAGAAAGCCAAACAGTAGGATGGATGGTCATTTGTTTCTTTTTAAACAAAGGCCATTAGAGATATCAGCTTACAAACCTAAACGTATATCCTAGACTTGTCTTTGTGTATGATACTTTCTATGCTTCGTTTCTTCTCTAAGGCAGCAACAAGCACCAAGGTCTTCACGTAGACCAACCAGTTAACGCAAAGTCTTCACATCGACTTACCAGTTAGTAAAGAATCCCTAAAATTCTTCCACAACAAGAACCTCAAACTTTTTTTTAACATTTTTGTTCTTTTTAAAATTTGTTTTAATTTTTATTTATTTTCGGGGGGGAGGGGCAGAAAGAGAGGGAGACAGAGAATCCCAAGCAGGCTCTGTGCTGTCAGTGCAGAGCCCCATGTGGGGCTCATTTCCAGGTTCATGAGATCATGACCTGGGCCAAAATCAAGAGTCAAGTGCTTAACCAACTGAGCCACCCAGGTACCTCCCCCACCCTTTTTTTTTTTAATTGAAGTATAGTTGACATACAATGCTATAGTTGTTTCAGGTATAGAGCATTGAGATTTGACATTTCTGTATAATACTCAGTGCTCACCAAGATGAGTATGGTTACAATCTGTCACCATTCAACATTATTACAATATTATTGACTATACTCCCTATCCTGTATTTTTAATTTCCATGACTTATGTGTTTTGTAACTGGAAGTTTCTATGTCCTAATCCCCTCACTTGCTTTGACCATCCCTCCACCCAACCACTTTCCTGGCAACCACCAGTTTGTTCTCTGTATTTAAGATCCACTTGTTTCTTTGTTCGTTTGTTTTGTTTCCTTTTGTTTTTTAAGTTTCAAATATAGGTGAAATCATATAGTATTTGTCTTTATCTGTCTTATTTATCTCATTTAGCATAATACTCTCTAGGTCCATCCATGTTGTCAAAAAATGGCAAGATTTCATTCTTTTTATGGCTTAGTAATATTCCATTGTTTATATATACTGCATCTTTTTTATCCATTTATCTATTAATGGACATTTGGGTGGCTTCCAAATCTTAGCTATTATAAATAATGCTGCAATAAACAAGGCACATCCAGTAATTCCACTACTGGGTATTTACCCAAATAAAATGGAAAAACTAAATCAACTTTTTTAAAATTTTGTTTTGTTTTGTTTCAGTTCCATAGTTTTTAGACTAGACTCAAGTGGCATCATTGAAAACCAGGCCTCTAGCAACTGTCAACACTGAGAGGCAGGCTGGCAGCTTTGAATGACACACTGACAATGGCAGCTAGCTGCCAGGAGAATAAATACATTCTCTGAGCATCTGCTTAATTCTTTGATAATGTTTTCCATTTTGTAAAATCAATTATTTACAGGGCAATAGTTCATCTAAATTAAAGTTAATAAATATGAAATGCAATTTCCTCATGATACTGACACCGTTCACTCTAACAACATAACCAGATATTATAAAATATACCCAAAATAAGTATTTATATATTATTCATAAGCTTTGATCTAAGATCTTGAGAGGAATATTTGTAACAAATAAATTCAGATCTATATTTTAACAAAGCTATATTTTAAATACCAGCTGAAAAGTCATATGGTTAGTCAAGGAATCAAGAGTACAGGTTTGAAATGTCAACTTGCGAATTCTGATGTTAACTTATTTTCTATACCCTCACTCACAAGTAGATTCCTCCCCTTTTATATTTGTGTTGACTATCTAAACATGTTCTCTGATAGATGTGTCAGTGTTCTAAAAGTTCTATAGTTCTAGAGTCTATATCTGTTCCAAGAGTCAGATATAAATTGTTTTCTTTTAATGACAAGAGGTGGAAGAGCTAGTCACCCTAAACATTTGGGAACTCTAGTGCCACTATTTACCCTTTAGGCACCACAAACAACTGGCCTCTTGATCTTTTCATGAATTTCTAGACTAGGAATCTAAAAATCAATTTATTTGCTGTATTACCAATTATCTCCTTCTGTTATAACCTGATGTCCAGATGCCTTATCCTTCTGACATTAAGTTCTCCTTGGATACAAGTCTAAAGTATCACTTCTTAAATCTTCTCTTAAGTAAGCTGTTTTCCTGAAATAAAACCCAACTCTCACATCTGGAATGCAAACTCAGCATTATGAGAGTCAAGCAAAATTAGGAATGATCAAATGGAAACATCTTGGTATGTGCCAATTACTACTCTAGCTGCTTTACAACTGTCTTCTAATTTATCTCCACAAGGTAACTTCAGTGTATCACTGTTCACGTGTTTTACACATAAGGAAAGTGAGCCTCACTATAATAATATTAAAAGGATTGAGTATGAAAACTCCTCATCAAAGGAGCAAAACCCACTAGCTTAGTGATCAACTTCTGGGAACTTGAACTAAATATGAAGACTGGATTTAGAAAAATAACTGAAGTAACAGTACTTGCTTAATAAAAACTGAAATGTGAATCAATGTAACTTAATAAACTAAGCATTTTAATAACTACAACTTAATGCTTGTAATCTTAGTCCTACTCATACCTGAAACCCAGTTCATAGAGCTAAATATCTGACATTACCCTAGGATGTTATTAAGGGTAATCACTGAAGACTAGGAACATTATACTTCAAGAGAGAAACTCATTCTACTTTGCTCATGTAGAAGAGAAATGTAAAAACCTATGCATTTTGCTAGTGTATGGGATTAATTAATTAGCTCCTGACTAACATTAAATAAATTGAAACATGGAAACAAAGCATTAGTAAAATAGTGCAATATGCTATTATGAATATGACATTCAAATCATATTTAGAAATAGAATTTTCATAAAAATGATAATTAAAGTACATATGATTCTTCAGTGTTGTGCGTATGTGCGAAAGCCGGTGTAAACTGACTCCTGAAAGCTAGTTTATAATCTTCAGAAATTTTGAAAATTTCTTGTTAAATACAAGATTTATTAAATACACTATTATTAAAAATTAAATTATATAAACTTGTAATCAAACAAATTATGGTAAAAATGAAGATAATTCATACTAGGGTTATAATTTCCTGATTATTTTGCCATGTGTTACTATTACATAACTTTTTGAGATTTATATCTCCTATGTTTGTATGGTAGAAATACTGAATAATGGTGTGCTAATGTAATTGTCTGCCCAATTTTTTTTTACTGATGTCACATTTATAGCTTTAAATTGGCCATGAGAGGGGTATTTCAACCACCCAAATCAGCAAACACTAAGAATCAAGGATGTTTTTCCTGAAGAGTCAATTGTTGAACATTTACCTATATACTACTATATATATTTATATGATTATGTTCACTAATTTACAATGATCTCAACATAGCTGATAAGCGAGTCAGGGCAGATGGAGATAAAAATATGAAGTTTATTAATGATGAAGCTGTTTTCATAAACTGCTTTTAGATCTGCAGCTAAATTAGTTTTCTAGTCCTATGATGCATAATCAGATAAATTTACTCCTGGTCTCAACCCAGCTGACATCTGCAAACTAACCTTGAGCAAGCAGTCCCGAATGCAGCCACTCTGTAGGCAGACAAATCTACAAATTAGGGACAGAGAAAGGAAAGGCTGAGACAAGCATGCCCTGCAACTTCTCTCAAAGTCATAGTATCATTTAGTTCATGTTTGGATGCTTGTCACAGAAAAATGCAAAATAACAATGACTAAACAAGACAGATCCCACATCATAGCAGGTTTCCCCATGCAAGTGTTCCATGAATGCTATAGCTCTGTTTAGCTTGTCATACTTCCATTCTGAACAAGTCATGACCACATAAAATATGATTTGCAGTAATGCCAGGACCACCCTCTCATTTATACTTAACTAGCAACAAAGACAATTGAAAGAAAAAAGCCCATCCTCCATTTTAAGATGATGTCCTAAAACACAATCAACTCTTCCCATCTCATCGGTAAAAACACAAATAGTCACAAGTACTGCAATGAAAAGTGGCAAATTTAGTCTAATTTTAGAGGGACACATTGATGCTTAAGATATATTTTATGTTCTATTACTAAAAATTAGAGGGGGGATGTGTGAAGAACCTTTGCCATACTCACCAATTACATAATTAAATGAGTGAGAAGAGAGGCCAGAAACGTCAATGTAGCTGAATGTACTCTGGAAACATAGGCATAGTAAATCATTTTCTACCATAACCTTTGTTTTCTTACTCCTTGAATCCATTACAATGAAGGCGGTAGAAATAGCACTCATAGAAGTGTATAAAATAAGACTGCAAAGCAACTACAAAGGATAACACACAAAATTTAAAGGACTGTACAAAAACTAATTCTAAAAACTGCACATTTAGTTAGCCATTGGGTTTTGACACAGGGGAGAGGAAAGTCATGTATTCCTACAAAGCATTCCATATTTATATGAAAATTAATTACATGAACTCTCAATTACTGCCAACAATTTGGAAGACAACCCTACAAGGTAAGAAAACTAAAATGTAGTATATTCAAAAGAAAAAAAAAAACCTGTAATGTGATCATACCAATGGTCAACTGTCTCCAAAATTGGGTGAGAAAAAGCATGAACTACATGTCTTTATGAATCTGCTATAATAAATGGATAAGAGTAATCTGTAAATCTATAGATTTCCTGAAGAAATTGAGGTTGCTTGAATTGTGTATTCTTAAGTAGTTTAGTAATTATTAGAACATGCATTTGCGTAGCAAACACTTTATAGATAGTATGAGTTCAAGCATCATTCTAATACTTGTCTAAATTTCTTCAAATTCTGGAACACTGATGTCTGAATTAATGAGATTTTACTCTAAATTCTAATTTTTGCAAGGACACAGAAAGTTTCATTATCAGTAATGTACTTTTCAATCCTTGATGAAATGTCTGAAATAAGTACTATGTCATTATAATGTAATTCCAACTAGAGAAGAATATTGAATGTGCCTTAATATCTCTTCCTAATGTGACTTTGCAGTACTTTTGTAAGCACCAATGCAGAGACACTTAACATTATGTGATTAAGTTAGCATGTTTTAAACATTTCTGATTTCTTTTTGGAACTAGCAATAAATCAGCATGTTTCTAGATGCTGCTGAGAAAGAGTAATCTCCATCTACAGAACAGAAGTTTTAACATTTGCCTAATATTATGCCCTTGCTATAAGATTTCCTTTCCATTCAATTTCAACATCGGAATCATTTTTAATCAGAGAAAATAAGCATGATAATCAAATGCAAAGCAGCATAGATAGGCTTATAGTGAATGTTTATTCTAATGAGAACTTAACTTCTGCTTATGTCAGATAATTTAGCTCTCAACGTTGTAACTGACTATTAAGGCCAGGAAAAGTCTACGCAAATGTATACTAAATTCCTCCATGAAGCTAGAGAAAGATTCCCCTATAACCGTTATGCATTTCTTCTCCATTAAAGAAGTCACTGTTTCTCTGGAGTCACAAGTACACCCATATCACATGCCTCATCAATTCTCAGTCTGTATACAGCCCTTAAATTAATATCTAGGATCATATTAGAAACACTAACAAAACCTCACTTGATCTAGCTAGGCTCATTTGTTGAGCCTGCAAGGTTAAACTAGTCTAATTAAAGGTGGTGGTGAATTTTGAATGACTTTTGCATCCATTCTTCTATCCTTCAGACATTGTTCAAAGACCTGAATGTTAACATTGTCTTCAGGCTCACTTTTAATGACATACACCTTACATAGAATGAGACAGCTCATACAAAAAACAGAACTGGGCAAACTATCTACTGCCATGAGAAATGATTAATTTGTTTTCTTCAGCTAGAGAACAGATAAGCATTTGATTGTCGTAATGAATTGAGGGTCGAGAACCTTGACCACAATATATCAATTTAGGTGTGGTATAGTAAAAAAGAATAGACAAAAGATGTGTTTTTAAAAATAAAATTTCTATAACTTCCTGTTAAGTAGATTTAGATTGTGATGATGGAATAATCAAAATCAGATACCAAAGAAAAGGATATCACATGAAGTTGGGAATCAGTTTTGAATCTTGCTGAAATTAAAATTGTCAGATGATAGATACACTATTCTCATTGGATTAAGTGGGATTCTCACACACTAAATTAAGACTGGGATTCCTGAGCGTTTGGGGTAGACACTGGGTGATACTGAACTGATACAGAGCTGCAGTGGAGTATGAAAGATAGAGGCAAAATACTATCTAAAACCAGGCACAGACTTTTTGCTTCCACTTAAAATGAAGAGTATAAGAAGTATCATTGCTTCTAGTATAACAAGAAAAAGCTGGATAATCTACAAAACAAGTTTCCCTAAAAATGCCTGAGAGCAAAGATTGGAAGTCAACTAATTTGCTTAATTTTTTTAATGTTTTTAATGTTTATTCATTTTTGAGAGAGAGAGAGAGAGAGAGAGAGAGTGCCAGCAGGGGAGGGGCAAGGAGGGAGATACAGAATCCAAAGCAGGCTCCAGGCTCTGAGTTGTCAGCACAGAGCCTGATGTGGGGCTTGAATCCAAAAACCACGAGATCATGACCTCAGCCGAAATCAGACACTTAACCAATTGAGCCACCCAGGCATCCCTAAGTTGCTTAAATTTTAAGGAAATACAGGCATCTCTAAAGAAAAACGGTACACTGACAAGAGACTCATGCAGAGCAAAGCACACGAGGAAGACCAGGTCTCCATGCTGGCAGTTAAGAATTCAGATATGTATACAGATACAACAGATAGATGATATAGATATAATAATATAGATGTAATATAGGCTCTTCTCCACAGAAAATCACTGAATGTTCAGTAGGAAGGATGTGGGCTGGGTGGGTACCAAATAAAGCCTTCATCAGTGATGCCAGACTGTGGGATATGAGTGACCACTTCTGTAAAAAACATAAGGCCTTGAAAAAAGCCTTTCCTGGATTATTACTCCTAGGAGATAAAAGCTTTAAGTTGCTATAAAAAGGAAACAAATCTGTTATACCCTAAGACAAATGTCATGACCTACTGCAGCTAAGAGACAAGGAATTAACATACCCTCTACTAATGAAAAAGGGGCGTGAAATTATTGTCCAGACCACAAGATAACTCCTACCATTAAGGGAAACAGAAAGCCCCATTACAGAGAACTAGGGACTCAGGGACTGCCTGTGTCTGAGTCTAGGGCAGGAAAAGAGAAGATGTCTCTGCCCCTGTACATGCTAGCAAGCACTGCAGTAATGACCTTCTGCTGAGGGGAGGATAAAAGCATGAAGACAGGCTCTGACAGAATAATTAGAAAAACCCTAAAGTGGAGGGTGGAACAGACCAAGAAAAAACTCTTCAGCAATCCAGCCCTCCCTCATGCACTGGTTGACACTAAATAAATTATAAAGCCAGCAATTCACCAAAGTAACCATAATAACAGCAATACTCTAATTTAGGTCAGCTCCTAACTACATCCATTCAATTTCCCCACAGTAAAGCCATATGAGACAACAAGCCATTCTTATACTCAGGTTGAGATACAAAATTACCTCAGCATCTACATCCAACATATGATGTTTAAGTTTCAACCAAATACTAGAAAAAACACACAACAACAACAACAACAACAACAACAACAAGCACAACAACAAAAATCACCTAGTATTAAGAGACGAAAAGCACTTAACAGACCCAGACTTGGATATGGCCCAATTGTTAAAACTACCAGAACTACTGGGTATTTAAAATAATTATAATTAACATAGAGACACTGACAGAAAAAAAAGGGTATGAACAGATGGGAAGCACAAATGGGAAATTGAAACTAAGAATAAAATTAAAATGCTAGAAAAATAACCCCCTGGTAACAGATATAAAGAATATCTCTGAAGGATTCACTGTGACACCTGGCACAAAGAATCAACCTGTGCACTTGAGGACAGGTGAGCAGAAACTACCCAAACTGAAACACAAACAGAAACAAAAAACAAAAAACAAAAACGTCATCTGAGAGTTGTGGGAGATATCAAATAGTTTAACACATGTATAATTGTTCTCAGTAAGAGAAGAGAGAGAAAACGTGGCAGAAGTATTAAAGAAGATAATTACTGCGATTTTTCAAAAAATTGTAGAATAAGTTAAACTACAGGGTCAAGAATATTAGAGACCCCAGTCAGGATAAGTAAACCACCCCTCAAAAATGAAAAGCCCTAGGCACATAATATCTAAACTTTAAACACCAAAGACAAAGACAAAACCTCGAAGGCAATCAGAGAAAATGACACATTACATACAGAACTTTGACAAAAATCATATTAGACTTCTTGTCAGAGTACATTGAATTGGCAAAATCAAAGTACTTTAAAAAAAATCTATAAAGCCTGAATTCCAAACTCAGTAAGAATATCATTAAAAAATGAGGAAGTCATGATGGTAGTGTGGGACAAATGAAAACTAATATAATTCATTAATAGCATTATCCCCCTAAAAATGTTAAAGTCCTTTAGGCATAAGAAATATTATAAGAGTTTGACCTATCTGCACAAGCAAATGTAGATCTCCACATACTTTAAAAAAATGAAAATACACTAGACATTTTTTTCTTTTTTTTTAATTTCATTAAATGACTATTTCTTGTCTATAAAAATGTTAGGAGGAATGTAATGTGGGTTTATAGCCCTCAAAATTAAAATACGATGGGGGGAAGGAATTGCATTGCCTACTGGTTTAGAGTTCTCATATGTGAAGAAGTGTAATACTGAAGACAGATTGTAACTAATTAATATTATAAACTCTGACTCCTACTAAAACATGAAATGAAGTAAAAAAAAAAAAAACCACAGTGCAGATCAAATGTATTCATAATAATAAAATGCAGGTAGAAAAAGGAAAAAAGGAACAAAGAACTGACAGAACATAGAGAAAACCAATCTTGTGATACCATCCATATCTTTCAAATCACTAGAGTGAAGAAGAGGATACACAGAAAATTTTTATCAATATTCCAGAAACCATAAAAGAAGAAATTAGTGAAGAAAAAGTATAGGCAAAATAAAACAAGAAACATTATTTAACTTTCAAACCATATTCAACTCATCACTACCTTTAATCAGTATTGTCTCCAAAGTATATTTGGGGGAATCTAATATCTAAGTGAAGGCTTGACAACTTTTTCAGTTCACATACCACAAGCCATAGATATTCAGACTGTGGTAATAAAATAGAAGTAATTAAAGACAACAACTTGTCCTTGTAGAAGTTACAAGGTGTTATTATATGAGAAATCTAATTCTTTCAGTATTAATTTACTTTAATCAAATTAAAGGTTTGACTTGAAACCATATTTCATTACATCAGCATCTTTAGAAAGTATAAAGATGAGGGGCGCCTGGGTGGCTCAGTTGGTTAAGCATCCGACTTCAGCTCAGGTCATGATCTCATGGTCCGTGGGTTTGAGCCCTGCATCGGGCTCTGTGCTGACAGCTCAGGGCCTGGAGCCTGTTTCGGATTCTGTGTCTCCTTCTATCTCTGACCCTCCCCCCTTCATGCTCTGTCTCTGTCTCAAAAATAAATAAAAATGCGGGGCGCCTGGGTGGCGCAGTCGGTTAGGCGTCCGACTTCAGCCAGGTCACGATCTCGCGGTCCGTGAGTTCGAGCCCCGCGTCAGGCTCTGGGCCGATGGCTCGGAGCCTGGAGCCTGTTTCCGATTCTGTGTCTCCCTCTTTCTCTGCCCCTCCCCCGTTCATGCTCTGTCTCTCTCTGTCCCAAAAAAAATAAATAAAAAACGTTGAAAAAAAAAATTAAAAAAAAAAATAAATAAATAAAAATGCTAAAAAAAATATATTAAAAAAAAGAAAGTATGAGGATGAGACTGCATTTAAATTAAAAAAAAAAAACCAACTTAATTTTATGAAGACTTTTTGCTGTGTTAAAATGGATATCAGGAAATAACTAATATCAGCCAAAACATAGATTTCTCTGAGAAGACAGGCAACAAATTATTTGGACTACATTTTATTTTCTCAACTATAAAAACAAGTCTGGAGAAGATGATTGATTATGGGGGTAATGATGGTAGTCTGACAATGCTGCCATATAACTCTCAGGTGCAATAGTATATCTAGGATTAGAGAGAATAAGGCAATCACTTTTTGTCCACATTTTGACTTTAAATAAGTATTTAATGTCTGTAAGCTGCAATTTCTACACCTGAAGATGATCCTTACACATTCAACATATGTAATTCCAAAATATTATAGACAGTAATCACAAGAATCAATCCAATTTGAGTAATGTGGATTATTTTCAAAATTGCCATAAGTACAAACATGATCATTATAAATGAAAAAGGAATGAAAGTCTTACCTTTTCAAGTAGAGTGAAGCAATGTTTTGTATCACAAGGTTAAGAATATGAGGATAGATTGATGAAGGAATGCCTCTGGACAATAATGAGATTCAGGTATGGCAATACTGCATATAATTAGATATTTTGTGTAGCCACTTGCAAGGAGATAAATCCCCCCAGAAGTTCCTTGCTGTTTTCAAGCGTAGTTAGACCCATTTGGAAGGTGCCTGAAGGGAGAAAGAAAAAAAAAAGCATAGAAATGGGAAGTTTTCAAGAAAAAAGGTTAATGTAGGAACTACTTTAGTAGAAAAATATAAATAAACGGGCTACTTGAATAAATACTATTTGGTAGGTTGTTGTTAAACTATGAAAGAAATAATCAAATATGAAATGATTACTGTGTCAAATCCCTGGTCTCTAAGATTGCTCATATCAATTCTCCTAATCAGTTCCAATCAAGTATATTTAATAAGCAACACAAAATCCAGAAAAATATATAAACTAGAGGAAACCATAAATCTAAGAAAGCTTTGTTTGGCATGTGAGAATGTTCCTGATATTATAGAATGAAATATAAATTAGAGGATCTCTGAAAAATGTGTTCATATGAAAGTCACACCAATTATACATAGGTTCCCCTCACTCCCCCAAAGATATTCTGTGGAAAAGTATGTAGAGATGTAGAGAAATATTGGTTTAAAAAAAACTGTTATACCATTTAAATCAAGAAAATACAGCCCATTATAAATGTATGAGATGCAGCCTGATTTTAAAAGGAGTGAAATGTAAAGACAGTTCACTATTAAACACTTAACCAACTATCTCCTCCCTCTACTCCCTCATAAAGCTGGCAATGACAGTAACAAAATGATATAAGGAAAAGGAGGGAAAAATCTTACACAATCCATTAACTAGATACCTATCTTTCTGATTAATTAAGTAATTTGCCAGGGCTTATGGTACTATTTAGGTTTTTTACAAACTGTAAAAAATTTCAGACAGTTCTACACCCTATTCATGCAATAAAATTAAAAAGTAGGGAGAGCTTTATTACTTTTTTTTTTCTTTCACTCAAAAAAACTATAAATAATGTAGACGCTGAGTTTAGTCACTTTGGTAAGTTTCTCTATTTCCAGAGCCAACTTTTAGAAGAAAAAGAAATCTAACTGTTGAGTGAATTCATTAAATTTGGAATAGAGCATCTTCACTGTCTCACTCAAACTCTCAAAATAATTGTACTTTCTACCTAAGGGATCATACAGTCAATTTCTCAAGTCATTTGCCCCTCAGCTAAAAGTTAACGTTATCTACATCGCCAGAGATTTAATTTTAGGTTTTCAGCAGATGTCATATCCTAAGGATATGAAGTAAAAGTGACAAAACTAAAATTTGATCTTCAACTTACCTGTATTTAATTAAACATTTCACTGTATTCCATTAAAAAAGTTAAATTCTAATTTTGTGAAGAGATTTTTAAATTTTTTTTTCAGATATAGAATATATCCATTGGTCTTTTCCATCCATGATATACTAGATCAAATATGCTACACATGTAAAAACTCACATCTCTTTTAAAAAGAATTTTTAGAAGAGTTTTATTTTCAAGATAGCCTTATAAAGTCTGAATGCCATCTGAGGAGAGGATATCAAAAAAAAATCAGGAAAAGTTAATCTTACCATTAAAAAGTAGATATTAATGAAAAATAAATTTCAGTTTTATCAGCAAAACAAATGTCAATTTTTAAAAAATAAAGAAGCATCCCTTTTTAAATTCTGATGTAGGCCAAAAGTGTTCCAGTAAACAATTATTTCTCCAATGTTAAGAGTATTTTACTACAATTTATTATACACAGGTGAATAGCAATAAACGATACAGAAAATTTAATATAGTCAACCTTAATTATATTACAACTCCAGTAATCATTACATCATAAACAGATATCAAGAAGTCATTTATTATATGGAACAACTCTGAAATAATATTTGCAATAGGTATAACACAAATCAACTACAGAGACAAACTAGACCTACTCTGTTGCTTGTATGAGTTCTAAATTCTTTGGAAGAAAATTTTCTTTAGATCAGTATGAATAGGATAAATATTAGATGGAAGGAAAGTTCTATAAAGCCAAATTGTTTATTCACAAACATTGTTATACTCTCTCTTGATGATGACCTGTAGCAATAACATAATAACATGTGTCCTCATACACTGTATAGTCTAATGGACATAAATTTGGAATATTAAATAGGGTTGCAACAGACCAGGTAGTGCAGTTTTAGGGGCATGATCAGGCATTTGGTTTTCAATTTGTTACACTGATTATGCCTGTTCATCATCAAACTCGAGATGCCAGGTAGATATTTGTGTCTGAAGATGTATACATTTGAGAATCACCATCATGGATGGATGACATTTGAAGCCATTACACTGGATGAAATAAAGCAATTAATATGGATATAAAAAGTGGTCTGAGGGTCAAGTAGAATGGCACTCCGAAGAAAGAAATCAGGTGGATATGGTGAAACCAGTACAGACAGTAAAGGACAGCCAGTGACACAGAAAGTCAATTTTTCCAGGACCATTTGTTTAAAAAACTACCCTTTCTCCATGGGAATGCCTTTGTATCTTTGCCAAAAATCAGTTCATGAGGGTATGGATCTCCATATAGGTGCAACTCTATTTTCTGGCTCTCTATTGTTCCATTAATCCATTTTTCTATTTTGTGAAAAACACACTTCTTGATTACTATAGTTTTAATAAGCTTTACACTATAACTGAATTCATTTTCAAAGTTGTTTTGACTATTCCAGAACATTTGCAGTCCTATATGAATTTAGAATCAGCTTGCCAGTTTCTACAAAATAGCACATTTTTGGAATTTTAATTGGAATTCACTTGAATCTATAGATTAATTTGAAGAAATAACATCTTAACAATAATTAATATTCCAATTAATGAACACAGTGTATCTCTTTATTTAGATATACTTAAAAGATTTTCTCAATAATGCCTAGTAAACTTCACCTTGAAGGTATTATGCATTGTTTTAAGACACATCATAAAGTATTGAATATTTTTGATGCTATTGTGAACATTTTTATTTCAATATTTAATTTTTCATTGGTTGTACACATAGAATTTTTATTAAATTATAATGCATTTTGTAACTTTGCTAAGCTTATTAGAGTAAGTCCATAAGATCTCCTACATAGATGAACATGCCATCTACAAGTAATGAGAATTCTACTTCTTCCCATTCAATATATAGGCCTTTTGTTTCATTCAATTGGGTTTATTGGAGTCCCTACTGGTTTCCTTTTTTCTATCTCATTGATTCTCCTCGCATCTTTATTTTCTTCTTTCTCTTTATTGGGTTTAATTTACTCTTTATTTCCAAATTCCATAATATAGAACCTGAGGTGTTTAGTGTTACCAATTTCCCTCTAAGTACTGCTTTTGATATATCCCACAACATTTTAATGTATACTTTTATATTCATTTATTTCATATTTTCCTTAATTCCATCATTTTTTTTTCTTTTTCAACTTTTGGGTTATCTAAAATGTACTGTTTATTTTCCTAATATTTGGGGATTTCTAGTTTTTTGTTTTTACTAATTTCTGGTTGAATTCTACTGTAGTCAAACAATATGATTTGTATGAAACTATTCCTTTAAAATATACTGGAATTTGTATGGCCGCTCAAGTCTTTTATAGTTTATTAATTTTTCTGTCTACTGGGGTGCCTGGGTGGCTCAGTCGGTTAAGCATCCAACTTCGGCTCAAGTCATATCACCTGGAGCATGCTTTTGATTCTTTGTCTCCCTGTCTCTCTGCCCTTGCCCTGCTCCCACTCTGTCTCTTAAAAATAAATTAAAAAAACATTAAAAGATTAAATTTTCTGCCTACTTGTCCTATTAATCATTGAGGGAAGAGTGATACAAATTCTAACTCTTAATGAGGATTTACTTATTTCTCTTTGCATATCTGTGAGATTTTGCTTTCTGTATATGCAGGCTTCAATATACATGATATACGTAATAATGGTTATGTCCTCTACCACTGGTGACATTTTTTTTTTTCTGAAATCTACTTTGTTGGATATGAGAAAAACCATTCCAGATTTATTCTGATTGGTGTTAACATGGTATATCTTTACCATACTTTTGTTTCTTGATCTTAACATTTGGTTTCCTGTAACCATCATATCTTCCTGAGCCAAGTCAGATGCTTAACTGACTGAGCCACCCAGGTGCCCCTGGATCTATGTTTTTTTAAAAACTGAATTGGCAACCTCTGACTTCCAGTTGTTATAGATTATTTAAACTTAACAGGATTATTTACATGCTTGGGATTAAGTCTGTCATCTTGCCATTTATGATCTATACAACATCCCATCTCTTTTTTGATCCTTTTACCTTCTTTTTCTTAACACTCTTGATTAACAAATAATTTTCATACCATTTTACCTCCATTGTTGGTTAATTAGTAACAACTCATTTTCCTCTATATTAGTAATTGATTTAGGGCTTATAATGTAATGGGCATATAATAAAGTTACATTTTATAATCAATATTAAGCTACAACAGCTAACTGTGAGGGAAAATATGACCTATTATTCTTTTTTTTTTTTCAACTTTTTTAAATTTATTTTTGGGACAGAGAGAGACAGAGCATGAATGGGGGAGGGGCAGAGAGAGAGGGAGACACAGAATCGGAAACAGGCTCCAGGCTCCGAGCCATCAGCCCAGAGCCTGACGCGGGGCTCAAACTCACGGACTGCGAGATCGTGACCTGGCTGAAGTCGGACGCTTAACCAACTGCGCCACCCAGGCGCCCCTGACCTATTATTCTAAGCTCGTCAACCAAAAGCCCAAGACTCCTATTTGTTTAAAATCTGGATGGAGTTGTTGCTCTTCTAGAAAAGAAGAGGCTTGTCACGCAAGACCAGCACACAAAGATGTTGACAGCTCTTCACACCAGGAATAGAAGTACAGTTTCTCATTCTGAACTATATATTAAAAGTAAACTAGAGATTCATAAAAATATCAAAGGAATTGTTTCAGAAAGAAAAGTGTACCAATGAGAAAAATGGAAAAATATTTACAGCTCATAAGCTTTGAGATAAACAGACTAAAAGGAACAATGAGGTTCTACAAATATTTAAAGAATGATGAGAGTTTCACTGACATGTTTTCATTACTTTTCATAGAAGAAAAAAACAAGAGAAAATAAAACTGAAACCACAAATTGTTTGATTAGACTTTAAGCACGATTTCTTCACTAAAAAGCAATTAACAAATGAAAGACACATTTTGGGACGCTAATGGAATCATTATTCATAATAATAAACTACCCAATACTTTATGTTAATATAAACTACTATATGTCTTTATACATATAGGTATTACATTGTAATTCCACTTCTCTTCAGAATATTCTATAAATAAAAGGCCATTTTTATTATTTTATGTTTTATTTATGTATAATTATTTCTCTCTGGGAGGAAGTAAACTGGGTCATGTAACCACTTTTATCAACAGAACAAGTTTTTATATAAATCACTGATTACATCTTTTATATAAAACTGGAAGTGTATTTTACCTTTAGAATAGTCTACTAATTGCTTCTTCAGGAGCCAACATGTACTGCAGGTAGACTCAGCAGAGCATCAATAAACACACAGTAAAGAAATAGTATGTTTAAAAAAATGTTTTCAATAAAATTTCTGAAGTCTCTTTCCATTCTCCAATCCACACTGTAAATCCTACTTATTTTAAAAGTGGAAATTTGGGGCGCCTGGGTGGCTCAGTCGGTTAAGCGTCCGACTTCGGCTCAGGTCACGATCTTGCAGTCCGTGAGTTCGAGCCCTGCGTCGGGCTCTGGGCTGACAGCTCAGAGCCTGGAGCCTGTTTCAGATTCTGTGTCTCCCTCTCTCTCTCTGACCCTCCCCCGTTCATGCTCTGTCTCTTTCTGTCTCAAAAATAAATAAACGTTAAAAAAAATTTTAAAAAAATAAAAAAGAATAAAAGTGGAAATGACATAGATAAAATTAAACAAAGTGTCCTTATATAATAATCTTTACTGAAGGGACAATACAGTTGACTATGAGCATCCAGGATTGCCGTACAGTCTCCCTTCTGTTATAGCTCACCACACAAAGAAGAGAACATCTCTCAGAAGTTTCCATACGCTATTCAGTATTTTAGTACCTCAGAATCCCCTGCCCATATGTCTCCTAAAGCATCATTTGTTGGGCTGATTTGTTTTATCTCAGTGGGTTTCCAGCATCTACATTTTAACAAGTGTTTCCAGTGGTTTTCAATCCAGTGTAAATGATTTGAACTTTTAAAATTTTTATATTTTGGGGAATATAATTAAGAAGTATGTTTGAGGAAGAATAAACGTCTTTATACATTTATTTAAGAAGACAAATATCCAAACTTCATGTCACTGTAATTATCTGTAAAATTATTATTATGCATGCTCTAATTTAGCTCTCTCGAGAATACAGAAGATACATTAATTCAAGAAAACTACGTACGTGCATACTTCTTATTGCTGAAGCGTAACACACAGGAACACTTCTTTAAACTAAGACACTAGATGAAAGAAACAAAAGAACAATGTCCTGGGTTGAGTTCTCCAAGTAGTAGAATTTGAGATGCAATTCAATGTGCAGAATGTCTATAAGGGAATGCCTTTGGGATCAACAGCTATAGAAGAGAGGAGAAGAGCAGATGTGAGCAGGTGAACAAGTGGAAATGCATTGACAGCTAGTAATGGCCTCCTCTGGCTCCGTGGGAACCTCTGGGGTAAGCATGGCTCCTCAGAATTGTCCTGGGTTGGTTTCAAATGACCGAACCTTTATTATCTCTCCTATGAATCACCTGATGGTGGGCTGCACAGGGAAAGGCAGTACTTCAGCCAAAGTAGCTCCCTGAACCTGTGGCAATTGCTCCAGGGAGCTGAAGGATGAAGGATATCTACAGACAATGCTCCCAACAGCTGGGGCAACAAATCCTTCCTGGAAGGCAAAATCTTTGCTAAGCTTCACCAAGTCAACCACAGACACTTCTAACTTGTGAAATATGAGATACCAAAAACAACTGCCCTAACAAAGTACTACTTATACATTTAAGCGAAGCAACAGAAAATAATAATTTGTTTTACCATTGGAAGTTAGTTTACATAATGGTATCATTGTGTTACAACAAGTTGTGGTGATTCATGGATTTGTATTTTTTAGTTTAGTTTTGTTTTTTGGTCCTGGAGTGGGTGGATCCTTTTGTGTCATTGTTTTACTTTGTTTTGTTTTTCTTCTAAAGCAAACCCCCTTATTACATATCTAGTATCTAACAATGTAAGAATACTAAATGAGAAAAGTTTATTCAGGAACTTAGAAAATTTTATATCAAGCACATTTAAGTTATATGTCAAATTTATTATAGTGTTATTAAAACAACCAACTTTCAGTGACTTGGGGATGATTACTGACTAAGGAAAGATCACAAACATGCTGTATTTTCATCTTTTGAATGATGTCCAGAACAATCTACACTGGAAATACTCTGTGATACTTCAGTCTACTGCATATGAGCTTAATCCAGTTTGATGATTCACACTTAATATGTTCCTTTTGGTAAATATCAGTCCTTTCTACAGAGGTGGGTAATGAATATTGGCCTCCCCACTGACAATCTACCACGTATAATGTTACAATTGCAATTCTCACATGGAATACTACCACACATATCTTTAGGAACAAACTGATCCAAAATACATTGATAGCAGGTCTTCTCTAATCTCACTGCAGTCACAGCCCTTTGTGCTTTGGAAGCTATAACAGCACCTTCTATGAAAAATTCATTCAAGGCAGGTATAGCCATATTCTGGAGGTAAAATTCAGCTCAGCATTTATACAGAGTCATGTGAGAAGGTATCCTCTGAGTCAGTTTCTGGACATAAAATCAGTTTGAAATAACAAACCCAGGGCATCATTCCAAATGGTGCTGGTTATAGGCTGGATACATCCTTACAACCATGTTCTTACAAGGGTAGGAATTCCTATACACTACTTCTCACAATTCACACACCATGAACACTCATTTCACCAACTAGAGAAATGATTTATATGATTCCTTACACTGGCATATCCTCACGGATTGCCTAAGTATCATATTAGCAGAAATATTTAGAGTAGCTTATTCTGCATTGTAAACTTCTAAATAAAATCATTTGAATACATCCAGAGGGGAGTGCCTTTCTAAAGAGGATAGTTCAGAAATTAGTTGTTCATGGAGGGGAGGGGTTAGGTTAAAACTAACCAATACATATAAATATTTCTTATTCAGGTTTCAATATCTTAAATTATAGACAATTTAATATTGGCACGAGAATACAAAGTAAAACCAAACTCCAGAACATAAAACAATACTCAAGGAATGTGAAATAAAGTGTCAAATGTTATTATTCTGAGTAATTTTGGTAACTGTAGTTGGTCATCACCAGGGTATATCACCAATATACAATTGTTTTAATTTGCTACATCATACATGATACCATGTCCAGAACCACAGCAGCCTGTTACATGCCCCAACTTAATTCACTCAATAGGTCCATGACTAAACACTGAGGTACAGATTCCAAAATATGCTTGACCTATAACTCCAATGTTTGGTACTTTAGTATAACGGTTTGAATAATTAAAACTTAAAGTATTTCCAATAAAAGATGAAGTCAGAAGCCAAACCCTAACTAAGAAAAGAAGGAAGATGTGTGTGCATATGTATGTGAGAGATTGAGGTTGAATGTGTGTATGTGTACATATATATATATGTGTGTGTACATATATATGTGTATATATATGTGTATCTATACACATACACATGTGGGTATATGTGTGTGTTTATTTTCATAACAAAAAAAGTGTTTTGGGCACCATGTTATACTGTAAGCACTAAATGTCTAATGTCATGTATGAGAACAGAAAAAGAGAACAGACTATTAAGTAATAAGAAAATTATTACAAGGAAGGACAACTTTTCATATAATCAATATCTCCAAAATGTTAAAATACCAAATAGAGTGCCACTCCAACCTATTTGAAATTCATATAAAGCTATGACAATAAATGCACATCACATATTGTTAGGGATAGTTTTCTAATGATGTTCACCTTGACACACAGGATGGTGGGCGCTCTCTAGTTCACAAAAGGGTAATTACTATCATATTTATCTTTGATGTTATTAAAATGTTGTCATGTGCCTGAGGGTCCCCAACAGAGATAACCCTAACATCAAATTCAAGACTTTCATCTGAACAGAAAACCAAGTCAACAACCACAGTCAGCTAGTGTTCTGACTGAGTATCAGAAACTAGCATCTGGACAAGCAATTTAAAACCACCTCAGGCTTTTAGTCTCTTAGCAGTGTAGCATAACAAAGTGGAAGACAGTACAAGAAACACAATCATAGCCTCTTAGAGACAGAAGGGTCATAGAGTCCAATCTCCATCTCAATGAAGAAATCCTTCATACAGCAAACTTAAGAAATGTGCATCAGTCTCCCCTAAAATGAGTCCATGGCAGGAAGTGTATGGTGGAGAGGATTCCTTTATTTGGAATACTATTATTCCCAGAAAAGTCCTTTATTATTTGGAGTGAAAATATGTCTGCCCCTTGTTCCTAGTTCTAAATTATGAAAACACCCTACATAAATGATCTTCCAAATGAATGTTTCCCAGATATTGTGTGATACAATAATGTCTCTGATTTACCATTTCTTCTTCAGGCCAAACTTTCACAGCTGTCTTAACTTATTCTTCACATGAACCCTCCAAATCCTGGGAAAATCTGCTTACAGAATATCTGCCAATTTTCTCTTTCTGTGTGGCACCTACTTCAGGATATAATGTGCCATCAGCAGAATGACAAACAAAAAGTCACAGAGAATATGTTCTCCGTATTTGGATACTGTTCTGTTGTAACTATAGCCCAATATTTTTAGAGCAGTATATGTATGTCTGTCTGCTTGCTTGCCTTCACCAGCAAAATCACATATTGTTTCTATAGAACTTGTGGCCAAACAAAAATCTCTAATTTGCATCTAGATTGCCACTCATCCTCGTACAAGCATGTCATTTATTTTGAAAATCAAAATAGAAAATTTTATATATAATCCTTCTATACATGATTTTTGGTTTCTGTTAATCATTACAGCTATTTATGACCTTCAAAGATCAGGCATAATGAACTTCACATATGCACACATGTGTCACCTTTGTGTGACAAAGTCTTTGCTTATACTGCTTTGCTCAAGGTCTTTGTATGTACTGTTTCCTCTTACTGGAAGGTCTTTTCTAAACCTATACCCTCACACACTCACTCTTTTTAACTTCTCTCAAGTAGTTTGCTTTTTTTCTTATTCTTTAGTTCTGACTTCAAAAATCATCCAGGAGAACCTCAATGAATTATACATAGCATATTTACATACTGTTTACATACTGAAGTATTCCTAATTAACATTCAATATTCTCACTGAACAGCCAGCATCAGTCTCCCATGTACAGCATTCTGTAATTTGAACTCATACTTTCTGTCCCGTTTTACCATGGATATGCTTTACTCTCATATTTAAACAGTGATGTGTTGAGCATAAAAAAGAAGTCACAGAAATCATACATTTCTGTCACTAATCGAATAAGTCATATTATATTGCCACTGCCTTTTTGGGGGTTCATATTATTGCTATTTCTAAGGATTCAAACATACTTTGTTATTTTATTAGCATGTTTCAAAACCCCCAATTTGTTGAGAATCTTCAAGAATAGCCTCAAGATTTCCAATGCTCAATGTATAATATTTGTCAACATTCATGTATCCCTTTTTGTGAACTTTGAGCATTTTTTCACAATTTGAGCTTATAATATAGCACCGATAATTTCTTTAAATGATCATTTTTTTTCTTTCATTGGATTTGTTTCTGAGTGCAGAGTTGAAATTTTATTTTAGAAACTCTTGTTATTTTTCAGCTATATTCTCTTTTAGAATTCATAATCATAATAGTCTTAAAGTAAATAATAAAGTAAATAAAGCCTTAAAGTAAATTTTTAAAAGCATATTCAAGTATGACCTAAACATGAAATCAATTAAATGTGTGGTTCAAACAATTTTCACCAAAGAAGTACATTCGAAGAACCAGAAAAATCAGAGAGATTTGAAGAAGCAGAGATGAATTCCTATTTGCCTTAAGGAAACACACTGTCCTGTGAGGAAAACCACATGGCAGGATATGGTAGGAAGCCTTCAGAAGCTGAGGTTCCTGGTTCTAAAACCAAATGGAAATGAATTCTGCCAACAACCAATGAGCCTTAAAGAGGATCCAGAGCTTTCTATGATATTGTAGCCCCTGGCAACACCTTCATTTCAGCCTGTTGGGACCTTGAGCAGAAGAGTCAGATAACTCACACTCATAATCCTGACCCACAGAGACTGTGAGATAATAAATACGTGTTGCTCTGAGCCATGAGTCTGTGGTAATTAGTCACACAACAATAGAAAACATTAACATACTAAATCAGAATCTTCATTTTTAACAATCCCAGCTGATTCTTATGCCCATTAAAATTTGAAACATTTCTATTTAACCTATGCTTAAGTAATACTGTCAGAAATAGCTCCAAGGAAGGGGTGAGAAATAACAGAAATATATATATTATTACATAAGAATACATATTTTTATTTTGTAATAATTTTATATTGCATTATAAAATATACATGGAATAGAATTTTAAATAATTTTTAAATATTTCATTTTCTATTTTTAATGGTGTAAAAAGATTTTCTCACTAAATTTCTTAGTAGTAATGTTGTTAAATAATATTATTATATCCATTTTATATATATGTATATCCTACATAGTAATATTAGTAAGTTACTGAATGTTCAATATTATGAAAACTTTTGATTCATATTATTATAGAAAATTTGAATGGAAGGATATAAGTTCAGTTTGTATATATTCTTAATTTTTATAAGTGTAAAGCTACTAAATTGAGTAATTGTATCAATTACCACAAACTAAATATTATGGTCTACATTTACTTATGATATCTGACTTAGTCCACAAACTGTTGGCCATACGATCTGTAGGAAAGATAAAGGATTTCTTCTTGAAGTAATAAACAGAAAACTAAAATAAATATAACTATGGTCAGCCAAAAATTCCCAACTACTTCCACTGTCCTGATTTTTTTAAAGTTACCATTATTCTCTTCCTAAATTACCAGCTTCTTCTATATCACTATACTTATATCTTAAACCTAACTTCAAATCATTCCAGCTTTAAGCTTTTAAAATAAAAATAGTTGGTTGAACATCTGACTCTTGATTCCAGCTCAGGTCATGATCCCAGGGTAATGGGATCAAGCCCCACATCAGGTTCCACTCTCAGCATGGAGCCTCCTTAAGATTCTCTCCTCCCTGCAGCCTTCACTCTCTCTCCCTCTGTCCTTTTCCTGCTTGTGCGCTCACTCTTTCTCTCTCTCTCTCTCTTTCTCTCTCTCTCCCTCTCTGTCCAATAAAAGGAAAATAGTGTCTCAAAAAATTTTTATTCAGGGCGCCTGGGTGGCTCAGTGGGTTAAAGTGTCTAACTTCAGCTCAGATCATGATCAAATAGTCTGTAAGTTTGAGCCCCACAAAGGGCTCTGTGTTGACAGCTCAGAGCCTGGAGCCTACTTTGGATTCTGTGTCTCCCTTTCTCTCTGCCCCTCCCCCTTCCACTGTCTCTCTCTGTCTTTGAAAAATGAATAAACCTTAAAATTTTTTTTAAATATTTTTTAATTTTATATTATGGAGACTATGTATATGTATTTTTTTTTCATTTAGAGTTGGAGACTGGTCATAAAAATAGAATACAGAAAAAAATCCATCACCTATATATTTGAAAAGTTTATTTTGGTCAGTTAGAAATAAACACAAAAGCTCAGCAATTATTCTGAGAACAAAAATATTATGTTTTATCTTCATCCAACTATTTTACCTGACTTATGATCACCAAATGCTCCAAAAAAATATTATACAAACCTTCAAAAGTAGAAATTTTAAAACAGGAAAATATCAAAAATAGTAATTGTTCCTATTTGTCTTGTTCTATAACATCAGTGCATTTACATGGTTAAATTTCAGTGTTCAAACTATCCAACTTAATGTTTGCATTTGTGTAATATATCTGACAGATGTCTTAAGTTTTGGTCTTTAAAAACAATTTTAGAGTGTTTTTAATAATCATGATTTTACTAAAAGTTAAGTGTTTTATTTCAATATGGATGAGGTTTTTAGTAAAAAGAAAGTATTAAAGAGCTTAAGATAAAAAATATATGTTTCATTAAAAAGTCAAAATAAGTCTTTGTGTTTACACTATAATTTCTAATAGAGACTGAAAAGAATAGGAAGGGGTTATGCAGGCCTTCAGAAACTTTATTTAAATTTCATTTACATAACTTGTATAACCATAATGCTTGTAGAATAAATACATGAATAAGTGAATTAAAGTGTTGAAACTGTTTTGTTGGTACAAAGTTACTCTGGGCTAACTGCTGTAAATCTGCACAATACACATCAAATACCACTGGACATTCTATAGTCTTCTCAGGCCACTTGCCCTAAACTCTGGCTATAATATCCTGAGATTTACTTTAATATGCCTCATGATTACCTGATGGCCAATGATCTGTATCTCTATGATTGTCCCTTAATAATAAACACTCCTTCATGGGAATGCAAGCTGGTGCAGCCACTCTGGAAAACAGTATGGAGGTTCCTTAAAAAACTAAAAACATAACTACCCTACGACCCAGCAATTGCACTACTAGGCATTTATCCATGGGATACAGGTGTGCTGTTTCGAAGGGATACATGCTCCCCCATGTTTATAGCGGCACTATCAACAATAGCCAAAGTATGGAAAGATCCCAAATGTCCACAGATGGATGAATGGATAAAGAAGATGTGATGTATACACACACACACACACACACACACACACACACACACACACACACACACACAATGGAGTACTACATGGCAATCAAAAAGAATAAAATCTTGCTGTTTGCAACTATGTGGATGGAACTGGAGGGTATTATGCTAAGTGAAATTAGTCATAGAAAGACAAAAATCATATGACTTCACTCATAGAGGACTTTAAGAGACAAAACAGATGAACATAAGGGAAGGGAAACAAAAATAATATAAAAACAGGGAGGGGGACAAAACAGAAGAGACTCATAAATATGGAGAACAAACTGAGAGTTACTGGAGAGGTTGTGGGAGGGGGGACAGATGGGCCAAATGGGAAAGGGGCACTAAGGAATCTACTCCTGAAATTACTGTTGTACTATATGCTAACTAACTTGTTTGTAAATTTTAAAAAATAAAAAATATAATAATAATAATAAACACTCCTTCAATGATGTAGTGTTAATGTATTCTCTCCAAGTATAGACTCTTTATGCCACATCCTTCAACTGCTAAGAGGTGATGTGGGATAGCAGACTCCTTCCTAAACCAATTGATAGGTCTGAACACATGAAAACTCTTCGAAAAACGTGCTCTATGTGTTTCCCTGATTTTGTGGAAAGAATCTTGTCTCGTTTTATGACAAACACTTGAAATAAAAGCTGCTAATTTAGTATTTATGATAAATTGTAACTGAGTCTCATTGGCTTGGGAATTTTATTAAGCCATAATATACATAAGAATTAGATAATTCAAAGGGTACATTTTTGAGATGTTTATTGAAAGAAATCCACCCATAAGGAAATCCAGAAAACTTGCACTGAAGAAATGATCATGACTGCAATGTTAACATTGTTCCACAATATAAGCAGTGGCTATTGATTTGATATTTGAAATTTAAAACTCTGAGTAATGGCTAGCCTGGATTACAGTCTCACAAGGTTATCAAATCCTTTTTTTCATGATGAAGCCTAGTAAAAGACAGTCTTACTGCATATGTTGAGTTTTACTCAAAAAAGTAAAGAACCCAACAAGCATTTTGTCAAGATTCGTTCCTGTCCTTGGTTTAAGATAAAGCTGATGAATGCAAATTTAGGAAGCATGATCACAAACGTTAGACTTTTCATTATGAAGGCTGAAGAGTAAAGTTATAACTTTCATAAATTATAATCTGATTATAATTTACAAAGGTTATACATTATAACATGAATATATAAATTCATAAATTATACCATGATATATTTAAAAATTTTCTAATTCACTGATATTTAGCCAAAATAAGTAAGAAAATAAGTTATTTCTTGCTTCAATGAATTTTTGGTCAGAGTAACTAAAACACCTATATTGAAGTATTATGGATGTACAAGAAACAATTGTACCTAAAGCAAACATAACTGGATCAATTATACCAGATAGTTCAAGCAGCATATTAAATGGAGTTTCTTGTATGGAGCCTTATACAAATACCAAAGGTTTTCTTTATTCAAGAGTCAAACTAATTTCTCTCTCTTTACTAGAGTCTACCCACATCTGTTACTTGAACTCATGCATTTAGTAATTCATTCTGCAAATTTAACACCACATGCAGTAAATAACAAAAACTTGTGAATCGTACAGTCTTTTCTGCATCCATGTATTAGTTGAACTCTCTAATATTAAGGCTAGTGAATGTATTTTCACATGGTGAGTGCTATCAGTATTTTCAATCTGATATGATTTCTGACTCAAAGAACTGCCCACCTGTCTCTGGAATATATGTCTCCATAATGTTTTCTTACACTCTGACTTAAATTATTATCTTCAGAAATGCTAACAGTAGGAAACCACTCCCACACACACAGCTCAACAAGAAATTCCAGAAAAAAGAACACAGAAGATTCTCAGAGTAAACTAGAGAGCAACATACACAATCTATGGATTATTAGTTTGGTTAGGAGGCTCTAACCAGAACCCTGGCCATCCTTAATGTCGTTGTCAAAGGCTTTTCTATAAGAATCATTGTGTACATAGAATTTTTATAACAACCATGGGTTACTGACAGAACCCAGGCCAAGAGCTGTCCTAAGAGAGAGAGGAAGGCGAAACTGGAAAATTCGAAATTATTAAGAACCAAGTTCTATCTTCTCCTTTATGTCTTTCTTTGCTTCTTTGCTTCTCTTGGCATCCATGATCCATCCTTTTCACTTGTCAATGCACTTGAAAGATGGTCAGTGTGCAGCTAAACTAGCTGCATAATTTAAGTTCAGAAAAATAGCCAAGTCCAACTGGTCAGTATGTAAGATCATGTGATACAAACATGACAAGGGCCATCAGTGTAGGAAGTGGGAGGAGGCAGTACTGCTTTGAGAGAAGAGGGGGGTCATCATGGGCTAGGCACACAATAAAAACAGTGGCTACTATAACTGCCAACATTACATCTCATGGCTTTTTAAAGTCTTTTTCACATTTATACAAGCATTTAGGAATTTATTTTTCTCTTTTTAAATTCTAATTAGAAAACAAAAACATATTAATGCTGCAATAATTAACTACTTTTCTATTATATAAGATAGAAAAAATAGATAAGAAAAAATAGATAAGAAAAAATAGAATTTTTAAAATACAAAGCTTCCTAAATGTTATTTATATTTTGATTTAGCCTTACATTATATATTCCCCAAGTCAAGATGGCAGAATTTACTTCTACTCTTTGTTAATTCCCCTAAAAATACATTGTCTTTATATTTCCTAGCTTCCATTACGACAAAATGGCTTTGGCTTTATATTCATTTTGCAAAAATGAGAAAAATGTATTGAAATGTTGGATTATCACTGACTGCAATAGTAATTGAGTTTTTGGCCATGTTCTATCTCACTGTGCACTTTTTTGATGGGTCACGGAGAAAGGAAGTAAATGGACATCATATTCTGTGAGTTCTGCATGGCTACTACATATTATTTACATTAATTACTTGTTATCTACGAAATCTGCATTTGTGGATAGCCTATATTACGCCATGTTTTCTTCTATGTATATTTTTCATTTTTCTCAAATGGGTGCTCAATGAGAGATAACATAAAGGTTTGGTAAAATCATAAATCTGATCATTTCAGATTCAGACAAAAAATGTTTACAATGAGGGCTCATTATGAGGGAGACATTAGACCAGTTGCTAGAAATACAAGATGATAACAACGTTGCCTATAAGGATATTAAAAGGTAGTAAGGGGAAGACAGACAAGTAAAAGTAAAACATAGTAAGGAGTAAACAAGAGGATTAAAATAAAGTAGGGAAAAAAGCTGAAAAAAAGAGCTATAGTTGAAGGACCCATTCAAGGAAATGAGAAAAAAAGTTGTTAGAAGAGATGATGCTTGAACTGAATCTTGCCAGGGACCTCACTTAGATGATAAAATGGTGATGGCTCATATTTCTCTTTCATCTTTAGATTTTGATTTAGGAATTATTCTTAATATACACATTTGGGAGCATAAATTTCTTCTGCAAACATCAGCTAGCTTTAAAGAAAAATAATCTATTAGGAGCCATCTAAACTCCAAAACCAAGTGCAG
Organism: Neofelis nebulosa; assembly: GCF_028018385.1. Lineage (NCBI taxonomy): Eukaryota > Metazoa > Chordata > Mammalia > Carnivora > Felidae > Neofelis > Neofelis nebulosa. The sequence continues at coordinate 32,520,054 of NC_080785.1, forward strand.
CATGTTAATCCTGGTTATGTGATAAATAAATAAAATAAAAAATAAATGATCCAGTTTAATCAATAGCACCGTTTAGAGAATAAAAGTGTCATTGCTTAAAATTTTTAATACATGAACTAACTGTATTGGCCACAGTCACTCAAAGTTCAGAGATCGGTCAGCATTAAATACTAGCAGAATAATAAAATGAGTGATAAACTTTCCAAATGAAATTTCTTCTAAACGTGAAGTCAGGGAAATACTGCATGAGTTGCAAAAAATCCTATGGAAAAAATATTAATTTTTCAAAATATCTGGAAGTATGCATTTCTTAAAAAAGAAAAAAGGAACTGAACTCAAGGCTTCTGGTTTACCAGTGGTCAATATACTGATTAAAACTGCAACCAACATTTATCACTGGAAGATTGAAAACTGATTTGTAAGATGTCATTTATGAGTTTCATAATGGGTGCCTACAATGCCTTACTTACTCTGTTTTTTAGATTTATGTCTTTTTCAGATTAACTACTTGGAACACAGGCTCCAAACTGATGTGTAAAAAACTGAAGTACATTCACTTGATAATTGTGTGTAAAGTGAAGCAGATTATAAGTAGCCAAAACTCTGAAACCAGCAAAATTTAAGAAGAGAAAGAAACTGATAGACTACACAAAGTCCATAAAAGTAGAATCCATTATTGATGGGTGCAAAATCCAAGGGATTGCCATGGGCATCCTTGTTTCAGAGACCTGTTCAGTGAATAATGTTTATGATGGGAGAGGAAAAATCATCAATAAAATATTCTATATGTTATATCTATGGAGACATGGAGATTCATAATTCACTTTATATAATTTCAACTGTAACAGTAAAATGCCAAAAATGTTTTTAATATGAAAGATATTATATTTATATAGAAAAATCACTTTCATGTATCATTACAATTTTAGAAAAATAACTGTAGAAATTTATTCTCATTTTAAGTAATTTGCATTTTCTCAAGCTATGCTTTACCAATTTATGATCTTTAAATATGAAGACAATTTCAAAAATCTTATGATCAAGCTAATTGAAGATATTCTGTCATCTCAAGTCTTTTTCCATCTACATCCTCTCACTGATATATTATAAAACTATCAGAAAAATGTTTCTATGAGATAAGCTACAAGAGTTAATGAATAGTTCAAAACTCAATATAATATGGCCATGATGAGTTTACTAGGCCTAATGCACTGCATTTTCAAGACAACTTACTTTAGTATACTTTAACTAATAATTTGATAGTGGGAATTATTTATACTTCTTGTCATGTAAAATGCAGTTTTCCAGTTTATTTTTCTCTAACTTAAAGTCTTCTATGAAAATAACTTATTAGTACCAACAGAAATAAAAATAAAGCATTTTATTTAATAAATGTTTTAGTAAAGAGCAGAATCGTTCAATCGGGTAGACATCTGAGAAAAACACTGACCTCTACATCAAGCTTTCCTTCCTAATTACAAAGTGTCTTAAACACTATTTACATTTTGCTTCAGCATTACATTATATATTTATTAATTTCATTCAAATAACTACTAATTATTTAATTTTTCACATTAACCAAAGGATTTAACATTTCTTATATTTTCTACAAGCCACTATGGATTAATTTTTTTCTACAGAGAATGAAAAATATACTGATATTTTGAAGTTTCAGTAGTATGACAAGAATATAAAATGATCCCAATTTATTTTTTCCCTACTAATATTTCTATATGACCCAGCACCATGATTTCAGTTTTTCCCCCCACCCAAAAATATCTTCTTTATGACCCAGCAGTATATTGCTTAATATATCAGTGAGAACCTCCCATTCCTTTGGTCATATTTTTAAAATATACTCGGAACAGGCACTACATGAACTGAGATATTTACTCAACTGATTTGAAAACTTATATCCACTAAAACTTCCCATGAATGTTTACAGCAGCCTTATTCATAACTGTCAAAAACTCAAAAGAACCAAGATCCTATTCAATAGGTGAACAGATACACCAATTGTGATGCCCATACAATGGGAAATTATTTAGAAGTTAAAAGAAATGGAGTTATCAAGAAACAGAAAAACACGGATGAATTTCAGATGAATATTTCTGTGTGAAAGGAAGAAGTCATTCTGAAAGTCCACATACTGCATAATCCCAGCTATATGACATTCTGCAAAGGGCAAAACTAAAGACATAATAAATATTCTAGTGGTTGCCAACAGTTCAGAAGAGGGGTGAGAGTTGAACAGGTGAAGCACAGGGGATTTTTTTTTAGGGCAGTAGAACTATCCTAAAAGATACTATAAGGGTGGATACATGATACTATGAAAAAGTCAAACTTAACATATGCAAGTTTAAAAAATATTTAGAATGCCAGAGAATTCTACAGTAGAATGCAGACTGTGACAAAAGGACCGCTGTATTACCAATGTATGTGATAATCTCACTGAAGAAGATTGAAGAAATAAAGTTGTCTCCCATGATAATAGGGGTTAACAATTCTGATACTGTATTAGAATTGAATAACAATTAAGTAAATTGGTAGCAGATGGTAGGATCCCAGTTTCTCATTTGGATATTATAGATAACCAAGAGAGAGAAGGCTGATCATCCATATGACAATGGATTAGAATTGGATACATCAGCAAAAACCATGTTTAGCTTAATATAAGATGAACAGAATAAGAATTATTTTTAGGTATGTTTATAGAGATCTTCCTTGATTTATGACAGGGTTCTTTCCTGATAAATTTATCATAAGTTGAAAATATTATGTCAAAATGCATTTAATACACCTAACCTACCAAACATCATAGTTTAGCCTAGCTTAACTTAAATGTGCTGAGAACACTTATACGTGCTAGAACACTTATATTAGCTTACAGTTGATCAAAATCATCTAACACAAAGCCTATTTTTTATAATAAAGTGTTAAATATCAAATTTATTAAATACTACACTTAAAGTGAAAAAAGCAAAATGTGTGCATGGGTACAGAATAGTTGTCAGTATTATCAGTTGTTTATCCCCATGAGGGCATGGCTGACTGAGAGCTATGGCTTGCTGGTGCTGCCCAGCATCAGGAAGGAGTATGACACACCATTCAGATTGCAATTCAACATTCAAAGTATGGCTTCTACTGAATGCATGTTGCTTTCACATGATTCTAACGTTGAAAAAGTCAGGGACTGTCTGTATACTGAAGTTATTATACACTCATGTTTCTTCATGCTCCTACATTTGGGAGTGCCTAGAAGCAAAGATACCCCAGTAGGAAAGAACACATTTAGTACCCAGATCCTGGTTTCTGATTCCATTATCCAGTAAATAAAAACAGAAGTCCTTAGAGAAATGGCTGATTCTAGGACTGAGGTGGAAAGTACATGAGATAAGTCTAGAACATCTTACAATGCCAGAAAGTAAAGAATTCAAAAAAAAATTAAAAAGTGTGATGATATGGTTATGTTATAGACACAGAGGAGTCAACTGAAAGATCTCCCAATGGCCAAAGCTGAAATAATTTGAAGAAAAAATAAATAAAGTATATTATGTTATAACCCAAAGTTTAAAATAAATATCTAGGAGACAATACTGATGAAGAAACAAAAGGAAGGAAGGAAGGAAGGAAGGAAGGAAGGAAGGAAGGAAGGAAGGAAGGAAGGAAGGAAGGAAGGAAGGAAGGAACACACATAAAGACATTCACAGAGACAGGGAGGGAGGAAGATGAATTCTAAACACCACATGCAGACACTCTCCCCTGAAGAGGGTGGAGCATGACTCTTCATTCCTTAAATGTAGGCTGTGTACACCAACTTCCTTCCAAAGAATAAAGGATGGAATGGGGCAGGGGACAACTTTACAGTAAAGAAATCTGACAACAATCTACCTCAGTGAAGTACTTAAGATTAACGCTAAAGTGATGCCATATAGATACCAGGTAAACTTTGATATGATATGGTGAGAATGTCACTTTAACTGTCTTGTCTTCAAACCTTATAACACCAATCTGATGAAAACATCAAACCAATCTCAACTAAGGAACATTCTACAAAATACCTGATCAGCACTCCTCAAAACTCTTAAAGTTATCAAAAACAAGGAAAGCCTGAGAAACTGTTCCAACCAAGAGAAACTAAGGAAGCATGATGAATTAACACAATATAGTATTCTGGAAGAGGTTTTGAAACAGTAAAAGAAAATAGGTAAAATAAAAGGAAATCTGGAAAAAACAAAGACTTTAGATAATAATATATACAGATACATGATTCATAAATTATGACAAATTTACTATTTAATATGAGAAAAATTAGTAAGGGAAATTCAGTGGGGGCATATGGGTACTCTGTGTACTATCTTTGTTGTTTTATTAGTCTAAAACTGAAATAAAAACATTATTAAAATTAATTAAAAAGGGCACACACAAATATCCACATAATGGTAATATGTCTCACACATTGTCATGCCTATGTCATTCAACATTCTAAAGTAACTTATGACACTGCTATTATGTCATTTACTTATGACATTGCTATTATGTCATTTAACGACATTAATCTAACACTAATTAAAATTCCAGACTCCTAAGGTGATCTTATTATAAACAATGAACAAAACAACTCATTCAACATAGATTTTTTGTATAGTTTAACTAAATTATTGCAAACTACTCATCTGCATATTATTTAGAAAAAATTATGAGCTTTTGAATAAACACCAAATAGCTGATGAAGATGGACTATATCTAATTATGCCCTCAGTTTCTCTATCATCTTATATTTCAATTGAAGTTTACTAAATGGATAGCATATTTCAAATCATTATCTTACCATGAGGTGAATATTGAAGAATATTTGAAATGACTATTTTGTTAATTCAGTGGACATATTTAAACTGTGCTAAAGAAAAAATTATGACAATTGTTAGTATTGGTAAAGAAGTCTTATTCAAGTCTATTTGTGATGGGTGTCAAGACAATTATGATAAGTGAGAAAGAGTAGGCTCAATGACTAATAAAACAAGGAAAAATAGGGATTTACAGCCAACAAGTAGAGTGTGGAGTCAACAGAGGGTAAATAAGAGGGAACATCAAGGATAGGAGATTCTTGTTAAACCAACTTAACAAAACTCTTGCTGAAGGCAGGCCAGGATGATGAGATATCAAAGGTGGGGAGATCAGGAATTTGATCAGATATTCAAGGTAAAAGATTTTTCTTTTAGTAGGTGGTAATTTTAATAAGCTAAGGAACTTACATACAAGGCTAGTTTGGGGCATCCTTAAGACAAACAGATCTCCCCACCAGAATTTTAAAAGTTTATAAATAGGCCTTAAAATATTTCAGTCACAAACACTGTCCAGATGGTCTCAACAACACATTGCTCTCTCAAGACTGTGCCTTTGAAAACGGTTTCTACTGTGGAAACAGTACACAGAGTATACATCCAAGGACAGGGAAGTAGTCTCTGATTGCTTGGGTCCAGCTTGCATGTCAACTGGAAGTTACATCCTCTCAATTACCTCCTTCAAGATGTTGAAATAGTAACAGAGAAAAGCAACCCACTGGATCTGCCAGAGTGCCAGTCCAGACAGAAGAAACAGCAATAACAAAGACAGGAAGGCATACAACTACACTCCAAGTTCAGTAAGAAAGAAGTTCTCGTGTGGCTTGAATATAAAGTGGATTTTGGGCAACTGTGGGAGAATTCACAAGAGGGAGGGTTGATCAGATTATGAAAGCAACTCTGTGGCCTACTAAGGACTTTGGATTTTATCTAGTAGGTTCATAATTACCATTTTATCTAGTAAGTTCATAGTTCACACATTCATATACCTGTATAATTTCTGCAACCACTATATACTATTATTAACTTGATTTTTTTTTTTTTTTTTTTTTGGTTCAAGATCCTCTTTAAAATGACTTAACAGAACTCTTGCTACAAATAAACTGAGCAGGCCAAAGGCCCAAGGACAAGGCAGATTAAAAGAGGGTTCAGAAGAACTTGTCTTAACTTTATTACATAAAAAAAGTGTTTCTTGGGGCACCTGGGTGGCTCAGTCGGTTGAGTGTCCAACTTTGGCTCAGGTCATTTCGCGGTTTATGGGTTCAAGCCCCGCATTGGGCTCTGTGCTGACAGCTCAGCCTGGAACCTGCTTCAGATTCTGTGTCTCCTCTCCCTCTGCTGCCTCTCTCTCTCCTTCAAAAATAAACATTAAAACAATTTTTTAATTAAAAAAATGAAAGTGTTTCTCTTCTGTGACAATTTACATACTCATATTAACTTAGTTAAGAAAATATATGAGCTAAATTTGTTATTTATGAGACTTTCTCCCTCAGAATTTACACAAAATAGAAGATGAATGAATGGATGAAAACTAAAGGACAGATGATGATGACAGGAAAATATATAGATGATATTTACATATATATATTTTGTCACTTTGTATTTTGCTAATGAAATGCAGTATTTACTAATAAATTGAATCAAATGCACTGAAATTCACTTTTATTTTCCTATAAAATAATCCATATGATTCAGCACTATGAGCTAGATATAGAAAAGACTTAATTAGAAAATTTTAACTGCATAAAAAAATTAAAGACTTGGGGCACATGGGTGGCACAGCCCATTGAGCATCCAATTCTTGATGCCAGCTCATGTCATGATCTCATGGTTCATGAGTTGGAGCCCCATATCTGGCTCTGAGCTGTCACTGCAGAATCCTGCTTGGGATTCTCTCTCTCTCCCCTCTGGCCCTCCCTTTCTCTCTTGTGCACGCTGTCTCATAATAAACGAACTTTAAAAAATTCAAGACTTGAAAATATCCAGAATATTTTTCTTTATTTTAGAGAAAAGTCTCATTATTGACCTTTTTGTAATGAGAATTTCTTTTACTCTGGTGATCCAAAATAATAAGTGATGCATATTTATTGATGTATCAATGAAGATCATATAAAAATGGCAAAAGGTAGACCTTCCCTGAGATCCAAGAAATGAATGTGACACTAGACTGTTTGTTCTGTAGTATGTAAATACAGATCTGTTCTTAGTACCAAAGTAGGAAATGTACATATCTTAATTACTTAAGTATTAAAAGTACATTTCATTTTAATATATTCAATCAGAGTTGATTATTAAATTCATTTAATTATAAGACTTATTCATCTTGAAGAAAGTTTAATATAAAGACTACACTCTAAGGAGAAAACATTCCATTAGAGGATTTATTTGGAGAGCAAGTAAAATGAATCCATATGATTAAAATCTAATTACAAGTATACCAAAACTTCCATTACTACTACTTACCCATATTAGCATAATCAAAAATTTTTAAGTAAAAGCTTATTCTCTTTTTAAATTTTATTTTCAATACACCAGTGGAATTTAATTCAAGCACAACCAAATCTTGATTAATAATTGGAAACAATCTCAAAATTTCCCAGAAGAGTCTAATATTTTTTAAAGCTATAAATTAATTATAACATTATATAGTATTAACTGTGAAATGTATTACTAAATTATAAAAAAAGGATTAGATTAATTTTTCCTACAGATATGAAGCATACCTCCAGTTAGGAAGACTTTTTAATGTTATTTAGAACAAAAATTTCTAACATCCTACCTTCTTTAAAGTGTTTATTGTTATGTCAGAAACCCCTTTTGAAGGGCATCTCTTTTAATCTTTGTGATAACAAATATTCATGAAAATATTATTGACAAATTACCAATGTTAATAGCAGGAAATTTTTTAAATCATTATATGTGTTTCATAAATAAAGTTTACAAAAGTAAAAGTTTTACAAAGACTATTAATGAATATATTTATGTAGGTGATAAATGAAATGTCTGAGAGGTATAAATTGGGGAGAAGTCAAATATACAAAAAGTTAAAAATGGTATCCACTGACTCTTGGCCAATTAAAAGGTTAAGAAAGCAAATTTCATTAATTAGCCTTTTTTTTCTACTACTATCATCAGCTATTATTCAGTACATAATACTGCAAGGAAACTTTTCAAACCATGTTTAATGAACACTGTATTAAGTTACTATAATTCAAACTATCTTTTAAGAAAAGGTTAAAAAGTATATGGCTTAAAGTTCCTTTAAATTTTGTTATACTGAGATAGATTTAGCAGAGTATTTAGCTGCATTAAATTTAAATTTAATAAAAGAAGAATCAAGCAGCTGAAGACAACAATGACATAAAGATACCTCTACTCCTGAAAAGAGGAAAAAAGAGATCTAATGAAGTCAGAATGAAAGATGAAGCCCCATGTGATTTTCCTATGGTAGCAAATTGCTGAACTGGGAATAAGTGGTAACAGTAAGGTAACAGTAAGGTCTATGTGATTTTCCAGGATTGCTTCTCAAGAATGGTGACATTGAGGTTAGTGTGGTTGGGTCTTCCCTCACTCCATTATAACAGGATCCATCAGTTTAAGTTATAGCCAAGGAAACTGAAAGAGATGCATTTCTGATTAAGAAACTTTAAAGCCACTATAGAGAGCCATGTAAATTATCTATATGAACTATAAAAGACAATTAATATTTATTTCATGTGTGTAATGTGCCCACAAACTACTAATATATATTTATCACCAAATATTTATGAGACAATCATAACAAATATTTTGTTAAACCCATTTTATAGTTAAGGAAATTAAATGTATAAAATATTGTATTAAAATTTCCAGTTAATAACAAAGGCAGAATCTGTTTGACTTCAAAGGCAATTCACTGAGTATTTACAGTTATTTCTATTTCTGGTTCATTGAGGTATAATCACATACAATAAAATTTAGTCTTTGCAAAGTATGACTTTTAACTTCAGTTTCCTATTGTTCATGCCAGTATATAAAAATAGGTAATTTTGTCTATTGATCCTATATTCTTCCAACTTGCTAAAATGACTTATTAGCTCTAAGAGCATTTTTATAGCTGCTTTCTCCTCCTCCTCCTTCTCCCTCCCTCATCTTTGATCCCATTTATGTAAAGTATAAAACAGGTGAAAATAATTTATGCATTTGGGATGTCCATTTTGTTTTATTCTTGGAGTGAACAGTGATTGGAAGGGACAGGAGACTGCTGGTTTGTTGTGTTTCATGTGTCAATTTGTAATGACATCCATTAAATTTTATACTTATTTATGTCTCTCGATATGCATACTATATTTCAATAAATAGTTTAAAAATAAAACAACTGTGAAATGGATATTGCCATATTTATATAATTCTTTCTTCCAAAATACCACCAAAAATTACTGGGCATACAGCTTCATAAACACTGACCTAGCATTCATAGTTTAACCTTTAAAAGCTTCAAGTAAATAACATGGTATATTAGCTACACTGGAATAAAATTAAATTAAATTAAAATTAATTTAAATATAAAATAAAATCTTCAAGTAGCCTTCATATACTGAAAAAATAAATTTTAAGACAGAGTTTAAGAATTATTACTTTTCATTTCAAAAAGATAATATATCATAGTCTACTTGACATTATACTCTACCATCAAATTTCTAAGTTTTCAATATTTTCCCTGATCAATAAAACTGAAACTAGACTGGATGTCATGTGAGTGGCATTGGACTTCTAAGTGTGGAGCACTGTCATCATGTAGATTAGTTTTAAGTATAGTAAAATAATCAGAAATAAATTTCCAATAGATATGAGACTTGAAAGTAGATAATATTTTTAATGTGTGGTTACAGTGTATATCAAGGTCACCATTTAAAAGAAAAATAAATATTATAAAGAGAAAAACATAACTTGAAATAGGTTGTGGTGGGGGAAAGGAATGGAATCTCCCTTATTAATTTTGTGAGTTTTAATTTCATGGTGTTCTTCAGCTCCAGTTGGCAGTCTTTCATTCCTGCTTTCTTACCTACAATCATTTAGACTACCTTGTATAAATCTGGAATCCACAGGAATATCCAAATTCCTGAGAACACATCATTTAGTTCTTTATGCTGGTATTTACCTACGTCAACATAACCTGATATAATAGTTAATATATGCCATGTTAAACCCAAGTATCAGTTTCGGCTTACCTACTACTTGACAATTTAAAGAAAACTAATTTTAAATACCAATTTTATCACCTGTGCAAATACAAATCCTTTCCAGAAACTTTTTTTTTTTCCTGCCTCTGCTCCAGTGTTTGTTCATAGAGATGTCCTGATTCTGTTCCATGAAAGCCTATAAACATATATTGGCTCCTTTGCTGGTTTACAATAAAAGAACTGAACTAAAAATCAGTTTTAAAATTTTAACTAAGACTTGAAGAATTCCAGAAAGATATTAGGTCACAAACACTCTTCAATTTCACTGGTTTCTATTTCACATTCTAGTGATGCCAGGATGAGATTTGTTATGCATGTGTTTTGTGAGGGGAAATGCTTGTGAGGAAAAATGAGGAAGAAGCTGTCAGAAGTTTGTAGAGACATCAGACTACAATGTAGTTCTGACCAACGTGAAGGGGAGGGAAGGGATAAAGACTTATTAGAAGAATCTCAGATCACAGTGCAGTCTAAGGAATTCAAGCAAGACTGACCAAAAGTTATCGAACCGTAAGTGCCCATCAGAGCAATCCTGCCTTTCCCAGGAACAGGGGTGCCCTGGTCTCCCTGTTGCACTCAGTCACTGACTTGTAGCAGAGTCCGTAGGAACCACAAAATAAGCTGAAATGCAGTGATGGATTTCAGAGAACAGCAGCTCGGATCATCAGACATTGGTACTGCATGTATTAAAAAATCTGAAGGGCACATTTTCCTGACTGCCAGAATCCATCCCTGGTACCACACAGATTATCCACACACATATGGGAAAAAATGATCTCATAGGCCTTGCTTCCTGAAAGGAATATCAGAAGAGGGAAGTTACTGAGACTGACTATATCCTCTATCACTATGATGTATTTCAGAACTGCAATTGATGTTTGTCCAATCTCTCTGCTCCACTATCCATTGAAAATGCCTCTCTCGGACTTCAGTTAAACTTCCCTGAAAACTGTTCTTAACTAAGCCTCAAACTTGGGCTTCTGTTTCCATTCTCGCAAACTCTAGTTAGCAAGAATCCTGCTAAGTCATTCTCGATATCTATCACCCTTGATATCTGATCAAGTTCCTCAACCCTTACCTTGGATGTATAAGCCACTGACCTGCTTGCAGCAAGAACCCTGCTGTTGCTGTAGCAAAAATCTCCCTACCCTTGATATCTCCTATTAGTAACCTTCCATCTATTGACCTTCCTCACACTCTTCATTGGTTATGAACCTCCAGCTGTCTTTGCTATATTTGGAGTTGAGATTAATCTCTCTCCCCTACTGCAACAATCTTGAAGAAAGTCTCCCTTACCATTTTAACAAGTGTCAGAATAATTTTTCCCCTCTCCCCCTCAGCTACCACCTGGGAAGGTCTTGGAGGCTTACTTGGTGATAAAATAAAACATTCATCCCTAGGGACATTTCATTACCATAAACTTCTCAGCTGTAGTTGTTGCATGTGCCCACTCATAGCTACATTGGGGCAAGGGAGTACCAGGAGGTACCTATAAAACCATGGAGTCTCACACATATCCATGATCTCCATTTTGCAAAAAGAGCCTGACCTCTCTTACCAACTGGAGTCAACTGCCTTTGCCAGTACTGTGACCCCTCTTCTCATCCCCAAGTTTCTAGGCTCAAGAACTCCAAAGGGCCCTGGCAGCATCCCATGCAACCGCTGCATAGTTGCCTGGTTTAATTTTAACTCCTTTGTGAGGATAAAAACTTCCAACCCTGTAGAAGCCAGGGTTGGGATATAGTGTGAGAAAGACAGTCTGTTCAAAAAATATTCCATGTTCTTTCTGGTAAACAACAACAACAACAACAACAACAACAACAACAACAACATTACAGTTTTTCAGGCATTTGGCAGTTAGTCGGGTCCATGTAATTAATTCTGACCAATGAATGTCCTGAATCTCCTCTAGGCCAAACCAGTGAAACACTAACTGCACTGATATTCCAAAGGTTCAAATAAAAAGCACTGGAGTGAACTTCACAGTCATTGAGAGTCTGTGGATCCTTCACCAAAATGCATCAAACTTTCTTGAGTGAGAAAAAGAAAAAATTTTAACGGGTTAAAATCACTGATATCTGATGTTTAATTTATTACATTATCCTGACATAATCTGAGTAATACATATCCAAAGATTTTTAAAACAGAATGTAGTATTAATACTTGGCAGAAGTTTATGAAAATGTATATTTATATGCATATATACATGCTTACATAAATATCAAAAAATGCATTGAAATGTTATTTTCCTCAGAAAATTTTGCTTTTCATATCAAGTTGACATATGGTTTGCTCATACTGTGTACATCAAATAGAAATAGATGTGGGTTCTCAAAACTGCAATTTAAATATCAGAATGGGAAAGTGGGTTGATACTTTCATCGTATCAATGGGATGCATTGGGCTCCCATTTATAGTGTGTCTTAATGTAATTTTCTGAGATAGAATCAGATTGTGCCTGCTTACCTGTATACGAGTGAACTGCCCTTGATTCATTTATCCATACAGATCCAACCACATGTGGCCCAAACAAAGGTCATGTTCTATAAAGCTAGACTGTCCCTCCAGCAGTCACTGTGGTTGGGGCACTGTCCCATAGAAAATGGTCTACTCTAGCCAGGAACTCCAGACTATTCTCCTTCATCATCCAGTTGAATAAGCTATTCAGTAGAACATTTTATCCTCCAAAGCAGGGTGGGTGAGATTACCATTTATGGTCTCATCTTTCACTTTCTTTATATATAACTGAATTTCAACCACAACCCTCTAATACTTCCCATATACCCAGTGACTCAAATAGTTTTTTCCCTAGTTTTTCTTCAAATTTTCCAGCTACTTTTAGGCACTGCTTCCAACTATGGATCAATACTTTCTGATTTTATCCCAGGTACTTTGCCACTTGCCATTAGCAGTCTTATTTGTCAAATGAACAATATATATTTATTCCAACTCTAAAGTATAGTCTATAAGTATTCAGATTATTGAAAGTAGATGGGTTTTTACTAGTAAAACTGTAATAAATTTGATGACAAACAGTTAAGAGTGCCAGGAGCTATCAGATCTGAAAGGAATTATCTTATAGAGTATTTTGTTGTCTAATTCAGTACAGTGTACATGCTATCTAAATGATGCCAAACAACATGCAAACTCCAGCCCGGAAGGAACATCAGTGTGACATAATAATGTGTCCCAAAATATAAACTAAGTAACATCAGGTTATGCCGTGATAACCATTTCAAGTTCAATTAACCACAAATAATAAATTAGGCAACAAGTCCTCCAAATAGGTTCATGTGTATGGCATCATATTGTGTGGGTGTATTTATTTATTCACCTGTCATTTTTCTTTGGCCTCAAAATATAGCATCACAAATTTTTGCAGAAAATAATGCTGAGTGGGGTGCTTGGGTGGCTCAGTAGGGTAAGCATCCAACTTTGGCTCAGGTCATGATCCAAGGGGTTTGTGAGTTGGAGCCCCCCATCAGGCTCTGTGCTGACAGCTCAAAGCCTGGAAACTGCTTGGGATTCTGTATCTCCCTCTCTTTTTGTCCCTCACTCACTCATACTCAGTTTCTCATTCTTTCTCAAAAATAAATAAACATTAAGAAAAAAAGAATGCTGAGTAATTTTGACCAAATATGATGTATCATAATACTCAGTTTAGAAAGCACCGTAACAATTTCAAGGGCAAAAAGTAAAGTCATCAAATCTTACAAAACTCTGCAAGATAATTCTGATCCTACTGTTCTCTTTGTTGTAGTCAAACAGAAAACAGTCTTCATTATTAAGCATTCATCTATCATTAGCAATAATTACTTTTTTAATTAATAATTTTAAGTTAATTATGTACTACAGAATAAAAACAGACTGATGTCACAGTAAGTGACAAACTCTGCTGCCAGGCTCCTTTGTGTTATTATGCAAATCATGTACTTAATGCTAAAAACAGACTGTATAGTAATTGTAGAGATAAAATTTAATACACAGAAAGTTATCTTGACCATTTTATATTCCATTTACTGCAATTTTTTTAACAGAGATAATAGCAATTCTGCAATCGGTCTAAAGCATATAATTGTAGGAACAAGGCAGATCTTGAGAGAGCACTAATAAATACTCCTCCCCGCAGAGAGAACTACATGGAAATAATTTCAGGAGGTGAAATATAACCTGCTTTTAAAAACTTTACAAGCTCTTTAAAACCTCTGACTTCCAAAGATTCTTTCCTCTTTGTCGTATCACTCACATTTCATATCACTAAGTATTTTTTTAATTCCCTTTCAACAAAGTACTTTCATTTTAAAGAATTGTATTTTTCCCCAGCCAGATGATTCTAGTTCATCTGTTAGATGACTACAAACTTTGGCAATGGCTAAGAACTACAGAAAACACAAAGATTGCATATGACATAATACCTGACTTTGAAAAATTAATACTCTTGTTGAGGGCAATATGCATGCATATTAAGTAAAAAAGATTTTTTTAAGCAAATCAAAGATCTCTAACAGTCAATGTAATCGGATTCCAAATATATTTTAAATAAAACAATCTCTATGAAAAGTTAACAAGATGAGAAATATGTTGTTGGAAATTATAAAGGCAGGCTTTCTGGAGCATTTGGAACTGTAAATAATCCTTCAGTAACGAGCAAATTACTTCTAAGTGAAGAAGGAAAAGAGAAAACATTTGATGTGTGAGAGGAAAGCAGAGACACACTTGAAGTTCTGCAGAGATAAGGGATGATTTATTTGAATTTATAAACCATCATGGCTAGAATGTTGCTGAATAGTGAAAGTGCAGTAGGATAGCTTCAGAGAAGAGTTGAGTATGACTGGAATGAAGAGTATGATCTCATAGGAAATGAAAGATAATAGCAGGTTCTTAAATGAGAAAGTCACTCTTTTATAGCAATGCTTTTGGCATCACTTTATAGATTTCATTCCAAATAATTTCCATGTAATTAAAATTGAACCCTAGCTTTTATTAATTTCTGGTTGTGAAAAATACCCCCAAAAGGAAAATTAATTTCTTCTTCAATTATCTATTTAGAAACATCTATTTCAAGCATACTTGAATAAAATGAAAGACATGAGGTTCTATGCCAATTAATCTAGTATATAATCTTCTAAAGAAAGTTAAAAGTTCAAAAATTATATAATGAGATATATTTTTCATAAAATTGACAGACAAAAACATTAAAATGTATAAATGTGAATATTCTGAGACAGGGAGAATAAAATCAAAGTAAATAAAATATATCCTAAGGACTTCTTAAAGGAAGAGAAGAGTTTCCTTCAGACGAGTTGTACAAGCAATGCCTAGTCATATAATATTCTGAATTGCCTTTAGGTGTTACTGCTTGTGTTTCTGGAACTGAAACATTTTTATTGAGAAATTATTTTAATGGAATGACTATTCTGAAATATGATATGTACTCTTTGGGGACTTTTTTTTCTTTTACAATAGTTTATTCCCCTATTTTCTGTCATTATTTTAAACAAGTAAATTATTACTCATTCCAATCTTAAAATGACAACACATATTAATAAAATTTTTTTTATATAGACATTAGAAATAGATTTTTGACACATTGCTAAATGGCTCAAAAAGAAACATATCTAATGGACTGACTCTCAAGGTATGGTCCTAAGACCAGCAACAGCAACCCCACCTATAAATTGCTGAATGAAAAACTATGGGGATAGGACCCACCAATCTGTTTTCATAAGCTTTTGTGGTAAGTCTGATGTAAGTTAAAAATCTGAGAACAATTTACATTAATCTGTTATAACTATAGGCTGTTTCAGTAAGATATTCATAATGTTTCATTTAATGATGTTTTATCCCTTCTTGAAAAATTATTATAATGCGGTTGTAATCTATTAGTCTTTTTTCCATAATAATGCATTTTATCTGCTATACAACCCTTTTATGAGAAATTTGAATTGGCATTGTACAGAGTTGTCCTAAAAGTTTATGAGTAACAATAATATGCTAAAAATACAGGAAATGTGCAAGTTATAAGGAATACAACAATCTTGATCAACATATTACCTACACAGAAACATATATGATTCTCTTACAGAAGATAAATGTTGGCTTAAGCCAATATGACTGACAAACATATATATATACACATATATATATATACACACACATATATATATATACATATATATATGACAAACATATATGATAGTATATATTTGCCAAAATTATTAAATCATATACTTGAAGTTGTTTAATTTTATCTATAAATTATATTTCAGTAAAAGTGATAAAAATTTAAAGTATTAGTTTACCACTACACATAGCTCCTCTCTCCCATATTTATACGTCTCCACAGAAATTCCTTTTGTCTTGAGTTAAATGTTATTTCTAAATTATATCATAAATTTATCAACCCAGTTAAGCCAAGCAAAGGCATCCCTGGAAACATTCCAAATTTGATAAATAACTTAGATTTGAATATGATAATAGCAAAGTAAGCTGACCTAAAAAAGTTAAACCCTAGCCATTTCAGTGGAATCAGGAAATTTTTCTATCTCTTACTGATGCTATCATAATGAACCCATAAACAGAGAGATCAGCACTTTCCTTAATAAGAACAGAAAAGTTCTTACAGTACATAAACTGTTTAAGCATTGTTGCCTACTTTGTGACACTAAAGATGTGCCTATAGGAAATGCATGGGCTTTTAAGTCAGAGGGACATGATATTTAAGACAATCTCCAACATGCAATAATTTTGGTTGAATTACTAAATCTCTTTCAGCCTTAATTTTCATATTTGTATGTTAAGACTAAATACATTAACATTAGTGTAGTACCTAGCATAACAGTAGGTACTCAACAAGTGGATAATCACTATTTTTCTTCAGCTGGTGCCATGTGAGTCTCTAGTTCTTCCCATCTTCATTAATTCTGATATAACATGATTAGCAATCGCATTCTATTCTTCTTCCACATCCCCAAATAGGGATGACCCAAAAACATGGACTGGTAGGCTTGAAGCAAGGAGGGGAGAAAGCAGGTAGGTAAGGACAAGTTCTCTGCCTTCAGTATTTTCCGTGCCCGAATTCCAGTATTGGACCAATGAAATGGGTTACTGCTGAAATTGCTGCTGGGACCCTGGAAGTCCCTGGCAGTCAATGGAATCAGACCAAATTCCATACAGAAATAAAAAGCTGCTTCCAGGCAATGCCCGTAGATAGCCAGAACTTGAATGGATGTAATTCACCTAGCCAGACCCTTGGAAATTCCAGGGGATAGTTGGACAGGCTCACTCAGTCTTTTCATTAACCTTGCAATAACTGCATCTCCATATTTTACATAATGAAGCTTTGTGGACACTGCTTATTACATTATGATAAACTTTTACTCTAGGTGATAATATATTAATCATCCCTTTTTATTTTCTGTTTCTCTGATGCTTTCACATCTTGGGGCCTTACTGACCCTAGAGAGACTGCCCCTCCCAGGACTAAGTTAATTCCTAGAAATGGTAAAAGACTCACCATTGAACATTGCTTTTATATGCAAAATAAACAATCCAGAGCCCATACTCATACCTCCATCATAGGGTTGTTATACTCTAAAACACTATTCTTCTGATCTATTCACCCCAGGGCCGAGTACCAGAAAACTAGAGACAGTCTCTATACTGGAAGCACAGTGAAATTATTTAAACTAGCCAATCCTAACTCTGCTTATTTTGCCTTGTCTTACTTTTCCCAGGGAAACCACAATAACGGTTCTTGCCCACATTTCCCCCTCATTCCCTGTGCCTCCTGACTAATGCTGGTGCTTCCCCATTGGTCTCCTATATGCCCTGGTATAATTCCTATTCTTGGGAACTGTGAGTAACAAACTTTTCAATGGCAATGATCTCATGATCTGTTGGCCTCACCATATCTGAATAATAATAAAATCTACATTTTAAAACAAATAAAGTGTGACAAGATATTTAACCAGTATCTCTCAAACTTCAATGTGCAAAAGAATCACATGGATATTTTGTTAAAATACAAATTCTGAATCAATAGATTTGAAGTATGGACTTGCATTTCTAACAAAGCGATGCCGACACTTCTAGTGAATAGACCACACTTTCTATAGCAAAGGACTAAACTAGATACACCCAGTTTCAATATTCTGTTTTATGTGATTTGGGGGCTATTTTACCTCTTCACAAATGGTTTCCTTCCTTATACAATGAAAAAAAAAATTTTAAGCCTACCTAAAAAGGTGCTCAAGGATAACATGAGGTAATATGGATAAAACAACAATTATTAAATTCTAAATATACTATAAAGCTATGAAAAGTATAAATGACCATGTAAATTGTTTAAGAATATAAACTACTTCTTTTCACCCTTAAATTCTACGGAAATAGCAATTTACATTTGGAATGCTTGTTACAGATTTTTTAAATACCTGTTTATTAAATATCCAAAGATCACTTCCCTTTGACATCGTTAATATTATTTGTTATTTTCAAATGAAGTTGAAACTAATAAAATTAAAGCTCTTGAAACAGATAGTATTGATAACCCTCAAATTCAGAAAGATCTTTTTAAAAATTAAATGTGTTTTTAAGGTTTTGTTGCCCAGAGCATAAAATGATTCAAAGTGTAACTACAGTTAACCCTTGAACAATGCAAGGGTTAGGGGCGCCAAACCCCCATGCAATCAAAAATCCACATATACCTTTTGACTCCCCAAAAACATAACTACCAATAGCCTACTTGACTAGAAACCTTACCAATACCAGAAGGTCAATTAACACACTTTTTTGTATGTTATATGCATTATATACTGTATTTTTACAAAAAGATTTAAAAAACAAATTTCTAAAACATTTATAATATTATAATTATTTAATGAGTAAGTTCAGAAGTGCAAAGAGATTTTAAAATATTTTGTACACTATGGGGTTGTTTTCTCCAAAATGTCTACAGTTCTGCAAAATGAAAACATTTAAATCTTTATGTTCTAGGTAGCAAGTATTAAGCATTACCCCATACTAACTATAATGATTTAATTTTCCTGACTTATTCTGTAATGAATTATAAAAGTAGCAGTAACATACTGCTCTTCAAAACAATGAGAGCATATTTATGACAGAGAAAACTGTTTAATTAGTCTCCCTTTCAAGATTAATTACCTGTCAATTAGTTAAATCATCCTTCTGAAAACACATTTCTTGTGGTAGTCATTTAAATTATAAGTATTATAAATTAAAGATACTAGGTACTATAAATCTTGAAAAAGTCAATGTCATATTCATTATGTTGAAAAGAAAAAAAACAGTCTGCATTTCAAGAAAGTACTCAGAACCTGTATTCAAGAGAAAATATTTTGTAAAGGGTTTGGAGTCCCTAACTTTGATTAAGTTGTACATTAAATTTAGTTCTTAATTAAAAGGTGAAATATTTCCTCTATAGTGTAAGGCCATTCTTCATTTAATATTACTTAAAATATTGCTGTTTTGAGTTTTGAGAATTTTTTTCCTTTCTGATAAGAGGCCAAAGAGAGTATAGTGAATTCGAACCATCAAAGCACTGAATATTAGTGTTGTAACTCAAAGATGAAAGCTATTTTTAGATCTTCCATTTCAGTTCTGCTTAAAGTGATTATTAATTTTCAGTCTGTGGGGACTTCTATGCAATGTAAATGAATGTAAAACTCATTCATACTATTACAAAAAAATTTTGCCTCTAGAAAATATAAAACATAATTCAATAAATACTAATATCATTACTAAACCTTAAATAAGGTATTTTCCAATAATTCATTATGCATCAAGCCAGCTAAGTCTAATGGTAATTAGGTTCCAACTGCAAAAACTAAATAACAGATACTATTTACCCATTATGTTTTGTTCTGTTAAATGTTTGGAAAAAGCTCTTAAAATGATACAGTCAGAAAGCAAAGGTCCCAAAGTCAGATAAGGACACTACAAGAAAACTACAGGCCAGGGTACCTGGCTGGCTCAGCCAATTGAGTGTCTGACTTCAGCTCAGGTCATGATCTCATAGTTCGAGGGTTCAAGCCCTGGGTTGGGATCTGTGCTGACAACTCAGAGCCTGGAGACTATTTCACATTCTGTGTCTTACTCACTCTCTGACCCTCCCCACTCATGCTCTGTCTCTCTCTGTGTCTCAAAAATAAATAAACGTTAAAAAAAATTTTAATTAAAAAAAAAAGAAAACTAGAGGCCAATATTCCAGACGAATACAGATGCAGAAATTCTCAGCAAAATACAAACAAAACAAATTCATTACTACATTAAGGTGGAGGGGAGGGCACCTGGGTGACTCAGTCAGTTAAGCGTCTGACTTCAGCCAAGGTCATGATCTTGCCATTCCTGAGTTTGAGCCCTGCACAGGCTGTGTGCTAACAGCTCAGAGCCTGGAGTCTGTTTCAGATTCTGAATCTCCCTCTCTCTCTCTCTGCCCCTCCTTCACTCACGCTCTGTCTTTCTCAAAACATTTAAAAAAAAACTAAAAAGAAAAAAAAAGGATCATATACCACAGACAAGTGGGTTTTATCCCGGGATTGCAAGGATGGTTCAATATACCCAAATTAATAAATGTGATATACCACATTAATAGGATGAAAGATAAAAGTCATAGGATACTTTCAATAGATGAAGAAAAAAAAAAAAAAACATTTGGCCAAATTCAATAACCATTTATGACAAAAACTGTCCACACAGTGGGAACTGAAAAAACATACATCACCATAACAAAGGCCATATATGACAAGACCACAGCTAACATCATAATCAATAATGAAATACCAAATCTTTACTTCTAAGATCAAGAACAAGGCAAGTACGCCCACTGTCACCACTCCTATTCATCCTAATACTCTAAGTCACAGTCTGAGCAATTAGGCAAGAAAAATAAATAAAAGGTAGCCAAATTAGAAAGGAAAAAATCACATTATCTTAATCTGCAAAGTGACATGACCTTAGATATAAAAAATCATGAAAGCTCCACCAAAATACTCTTAGAACTAATCAACAAATTTGATAAAGTTTCAGAAAACAAAATCTACATACAAAACTCAGATGGAGCCATGGCCTACAAAATCCTCCAGGAAAGCTGGGCTGGTAGTTGGCTTATAGTGTCCTTTTCTTAAAGGTAGTGAGAAAGGTCATTTGCAGATAAGACAGGAATTTAAATTTTGATGGCCTCCTAAAGAACATAATATACCCATCTTTATAAGTACTGTTCTTAAAATCTAGTGAAAGCAGCTTCCTTCAGTGAGTTTCCTAGTAATCCGAATGAATAGCTAAACAATAAAGGCGTTTAAAGATTCCATACAAGATTCCTGAAGAAAACTTGTAGCAGAAGTTCAAACCTTGAAATTAATCAATTATTGGGATGACTGGGTGGCTTAGTGAGTTAAGCATCTGACTCTGGCTCAGGTCATGATCTCATGGTTCATGAGTTCAAGTCCTGCATCGGGCTCTGTGCTAACAGCTCAGAGCCTGGAGCCTGTTTCAGATTCAGTGTCTCCCTTTCTCTCTCTGCCCCTCCTCTGTTCGTGTTCTGTCTCTCTCTCAAAAATAAATGAACATTAAGAGAAGTTTATAGAAATTGATCAGTTATTTATGGTTTATCCTTATAAAACAAATTCAAGAAAATCTATATAGATAATTAAGAACAGTACTGCATTTATGAAATAATCAGGAAGAAGTTAATAATGGCTGTTTTATAATAAAAAATAATCCTTGGAAATAATTTATGATAACAAGGAGGGATACTAGCAGGAAAATTTATCAAAGATTTTGTAAAAAACAGAAGAGATTACTGGATTTTTTTTTTTCAGTGTAGTTCTAGAACTCCAACAGATGCTCTTAGGTAATATTGGAATGCATAAAAATGTGCACCATGATTACTCTTGTGTTGAGTAGGTTAATTTACATCTTTGTGATTTTCTTTCTCATTCCAAATTCCAACTGTTCATTGCTGGCCTATAAGAAAATAAACTGATGTCTGTATATTAATCTTGTATCCTGCAACCTTGCTATACTTAATACTTAGGAGAGTTCCCTATAGATTATAGATTTTCTCAAAGATAATCATGTTTCCTGTAAACATTATTTAATTTCTTTTCAATCTGCATGCTTTTATTTTTTTAGTATTTATTTTTGAGAGAGAGAGAGAGAGAGAGAGAGCGAGAGAGAGAGAGAGCGCAAGCAGGCTAGGGGCAGAGAGAGAAGGAGACACAGAAACCAAAGCAGGCTCCATTCTCTGAGCTGCCAACACAGACCCCAAAGCAGGGCTCGAACCCATGAACTGAGAGATCATGACCTGAGCCCAAGTCCAGCGCTTAACCGACTGAGCCACCCAGGCATCCCAAATCTGTATACTTTTAAAAACAGCCTCATTTTGGGGCACCTGGGTGGCTCAGACAGTTAAGCGGCCGACTTCAGCTTGGGTCATGATCTCGCGGTCCGTGAGTTCGAGCCCCGCGTCGGGTTCTGTGCTGATAGCTCAGAGCCTGGAGCCTGCTTCAGATTCTGTGTCTCCCTTTCTCTGACCCTCCCCCATTCATGCTCTGTCTCTCTCTGTCTCAAAAATAAATAAACGTTAAAAAGAAAAAAAAAAAGCCTCATTTTGTTATCGATTCCTTATTAATTGTGGTCTGAGAGCATATTTTGTATAATTTCTATTCTAATTTGTTAAGGTGTGCTTTCTGGTTTTGAATGTGCCTTATCTTTATGAATATTCATGTGAGCTTCAAGAAATTGTGTATTCTTCCATTGTTTGATGAAGCATTCTAGAAATACAAATTGGATCAAGCTGTCTGATAGTGATGTTCAGTTCCACTACAGCCTTAAAAGTTTTCTACCTGTTGAATCTGTCAATAACCAACAGAAGAATGTTGAAGTCTCCTATAATGGTGATTCAACAAGTTTTTTCTCAGTTCTACCCATTTTTACTTCATGCATAGTGATTCTCTTATTAGTTGCATATACATTAAAAATTGTTGTGTCCTCTTGGACAATTGACCCCTTTATTATTATATAATGCTCTTCCTTATCCTGATAATCTTATTTGTTCTGAAATCTGCTTTGCAATTACTATACTTACTCTAGTTTTTTTGATTAGTGTTACCATGCTATACATTTCTCCATCTCTTTCCTTTCACATTATTTGAATATTCATATTTAAAGTAGGTTTCTTGTAGGTAAGATATATTTGTCTATGGTCAGTTGATCAATTCTGATTAAATTGGTGTAGCTAAACCATCCATATTTAAATTAATTATGGCTATATGTATATAAATATTTGTAATAGTTTAATTCTTGATTTTGATGCCCCCCATTTTACTGATATATGATTCACAAGTAAATATTGCAGATATTCAAGGAGCAAAACATGATGTGTGTTGTGTTGTATATATATATATACACACACAACACACACATATATATAATACATTATTATTACCTTTATTTGCTGTGCTGTACATTATATCTGCTGCACTTATTATCTTAGAACTCAAAGTTTGTACCCTTCGGGGCATCTGGCTGACTCACTCAGAAGAGTATATGACTCTTGAGTATATGGTCATGAGTTTGAGCTCCATTTTGGAGATAGAGATTACTTAAAAAAATAAAATCTTAAAAAAAAAAGTGTATCCTTTAATGAACATCTTCTCCCTTCTTTCAGCCTCTAACACCTGATAACCACCATTATAGTCTTTGCTACTATGATTATGACTTTTTATATTTCATATGTAAGTAAAATCATAAATTATTTGTCTTTATGCTTGGTTTACTTCACTTAAGATAATGTATCCTAGATTATCCATGTTGTCACAAATGGCAAGATTACTTTTTTAAAGACTGAATAATATTTTATCATTACTGTTCTTTATCCATTGTCCATTGACAGGCACTTAGGTGGCTGGTCATTTTCTTTATCCATTGTCCACTGACAAATACCTAGGCTGTTTCCATATCTTGGCTATGGTAAATAATCCTGCAATAAACATAGAAGTACATCTCTCTCTTCAAGGCATCGATTCTACTTATTTTGCATGTGTACCCAGAAGTGGGACTGCTTTTTAGTTTGATGTAGCCTCGCTTGTTTATATTAGCTTTTGTTACAAAACCTTTTGCTGTCAAATCCAAAAATGTCACCACCAATACCAATGTTAAGGAGTTTCTAGACATATGTTACCTTTTAGGAATTTTATGATTTCAGTCCTACATTTAATCACCTAATCCACTTTGTTTGGTTTCTGTATATGATGTACGATAAGGTTACAATTTCATTCTTCCACATGTGGATATTCACTTTTCCCAACACCATTTTTAAAAGGGACTATCCTTTCCCCTTTGTGTATTCTTGGCATCTTTTTCTGTGTAGTTAACCTTACATGCAAGGATTTATTTCTGCATTCTCTATTCCATTCCATTGGTTTATGCATCTATTTGTATGACAGTACCATACTATTTGATCAGTATGGTCTTGAAATATATTCGAAATCAAGAAGTGTGCTACCTGCATCTCTGCTCTTCTAGCTCAATATTGCTTTTGCTATTCAAACTCTTTGTCATTCCATTCCATTCCATTTTAGGATTTCTTTTCTTTATTTCTGAGAAAAATGCCACTAGAATTTTGATAGAGATTATGTTGAATCTGCACATCAATTTAAGCAGTAAGGATATTTTAACAACATTCATTCTTCCAATCCATGAACATGGGAGATTTGTGTGTATGTGTGTGTATTATTGGAACATGGGATATATTATTTGTCTCCTGTCATTTTTATCATCAATATTTTATAGTTTTCAGTATACATGTCTTTCACTTTCTCGGTTAAAGTTATTCCAAAGTATTCTATTATTTTAAACATGTTGTAAATGGAATTATTTCTTAATTTCTTTTCTGGATAGCTCATCATTAGTGTATAGAAATGCAACTTTTTTATATGCTGATTTTGCATGCTCAAAAAGATTTTTTTTTAATTTGGTAAAGGTTTTTTAAATTCAAAAAGAGAAAATATCCACACTAGAAAAGGCTGAATTTATTCGCTCTGAAGAAATATATTAAAGAAAACAGAAGATTAAAAAAGCAAATCTCAAATACTGATAGAAATAGATATATCCTCTATAAAAATCTGGACTAACTGGCTGAGTCATTCATATCCATTCAGTATTCAGAGCATGAGATAAAAAGCAGAATATAAAATTTTTTAAATCCCAAGATTTTGTCATTTGAACCTTACTGACTCTATGAATTTGTTGGTTAATTTTAAGTTTTATTTTTATTATTATTATTATAGTCTTTACAGTTTTGTATATGTAATATGTCATCTGGAAACAGAGAATGTTACCTTTCCAACTTTGGTGAGTTTTATTTCTTTTTTCTGGCATAATTGCTCTGGCTAAGATTTTGTACTACTACATTAAATAGAAGTGGTAAGACTGGACACTTCTGTCTTGTTCCTGACCTTAGAGAAAAGTTCTCAAGTTTCCACCATTGACAAGTAAGCTGTAATCTATGGGCTTGTCAATATAGAAGTATATTCCTTCTTTACCGCATTTGTTATTTTTCTCATACAAGAGTGTTAAATTTTGTCAAATATTTTTTTTTTCTGCAGCTATTGAGATGATCCAAGGACTTTTTTTTACTTCATTCTTCCATGTGCTGTGTCACATTTATTGACATGTGGATGTTGAACCATTCTTGCATCCCACAGATAAATCTGACTCAATTGTGGTGTATGATATTTTTAATGTAAAGTTGAATTTGGTTTGTTAATATTTTGCTAAGGATTTTGCATCTATGTTCATCAGGAATATTGGCACATAACTTTCTTTTCTTACTATGTTCATGCCTAGCTTTGGTATCAAGGTAATGCTGGCCTGGAAAAATGAGTTTGGTAGTGTTCCCTCTTCAATTTTTGGGAAAAATCTCAGAACTGATTATAATTCTTCTTAAATATTTGGTGGACTTGACCTGTGAAACCACGTGATCCTTAACTTCTATTTGGTGGGAAATTTTTGAGCAATAATTTAATCTCCTTTTTATTGTTCAGATTTTTCTGTGTCTTTATGATTCAGTTTTGGTAGGCTGTATGTTTCTAAGAATTTATCCAATTCTAGGTTATTCAATTTGTTGGTGTGAATTATAATGTTTTATGTTTTACATTGTTAGTTGTAATGTCTCTTTTTCATTTTTTATTTTATTATCTGATTAATTTTCTCTTATTTTTAAATTCTAGACTAAGATTTGTCAATCTTGTGGGTTTTTTTCACCTCAATTTCCTTGATCTTGTCTTTTTAAAAAATTTTTTAACGTTTATTTATTTTTGAGACAGAGAGAGCCAGAGTATGAATGGGGGAGGGTCAGATAGAGGGAGACAGAATCTGAAACAGGCTCCAGGCTCTGAGCTGTCAGCACAGAGCCCGACGCGGGGCTCGAACTCACGGACCATGAGATCATGCCCTGAGCCGAAGTCGGCCGCTTAACCAACTGAGACACCCAGGCGCCACAGATCTTTTCTATTATTCTAATCCCTATTCCATTTATTTCTGGTTCCCTCCTTCTTCTAAGTTTTGACTTAGCTTGTTCTTATTTTCTAGTTCTTAAGGTGTATAGTTAGGTTGTTTTAAGAACTTTTTTCTTAATGAAGCTGTTTATGACATATACTGCTCTCTTAAAACTGCTTTTGCTACATCCCATGTGTTTTGGTATGCTGTGTTTTCATTTTAATTAGCCTCAACATATTTTAATTTCCTCTTTGACCACACTGGTTATTTAGGCATGTGTTGTTTAATAACTTCATATTTGAGAAATTTCCAATATTTCTCCTGTTACTGATTTCTACTTTCATACCATTATGATCAGAAAAGACACTTGATATGATTTTAATCTTCCTAAATTTATTAAGACTCACTTTGTGACCTACCATATGTTCTATCCTGGAGGACATTCTGTAAGCACTTGAGAATGTACATTCTGCTCCTATTGGACAGGTGTTCTGTAAGTTTATTAGGTCCATTTGGTCTAAAGAGTAGATAAAGTCAACATTTTCTGATTAACTCTCTGAATAGCTATCCATTGTTGAAATAGGAGTACCGAAGTCCCTTAATATTATATCACTATTTCTTTTGTAGGCAGCATTAAGTTAGATCATTTTTTTAAACACTATCCAGCAACTCTATGCCTTTTGATTGGAGAATTTAATTCATCTATACTCAAGTAATTATTTTTTTGAGAGAGAGAGAGAGAGAGAGAGAGAGAGAGAGAGTGAGAGCAAGCAATCGAGAGAGGGGCAGACAGAAAGGGAGAGAATTCCAAGCAGGCTCCACACCCAGCATGAAATCTGACACAGGGCTCAATCCTGTGACCATGAGATCATGACTTGATTTGAAATCCAGAGTTGGATGTTCAACCGACTAAGTACCCAGGTGCCCTAAAGTAATTGGTTTTAAAAAAAATAATTATCAATAGGGAAGGAGTTAATATTGTCATTTTGTTAACTGATTTTTGTCTGTTTTGTAGTTTCTTTCTTCCTCACTTTTTGGGATTTTATGATTTTCTACACTGATATGCTACATACTTTATCTTTTATGTATCAACTATACATTTTTGCTTTGTTGTTACTATAAGGCTTACATAAAACACCTTATAACTCTATTTTATGCTGGTAACAGCTTAACTTCGTTCATATATGAAAACCCCTCATTTTTACTTCTCCCTCTTACATTTTATGATTTTGCTGTCACAATTTACATCGTTTTGTATGTGTATCCATTTAAAAATTATTGTGGCTACAGTTATTTTTAGTACTTTTGTCTTTTCATCTTTATACTAGAGTTAAAATTGGTTTACACAAAGTATTCTGAATTTGACTATCACTTATATTTACCAGTGAGTTTTATACCATCATATTTTTTCATGTTACTAATTAGCATCTTTTTGTGTCAGCTTGAAATACCCCTTTTTGTATTTCTTGTAAAGTAGGTCTAGTGGTGATAAACTGTGTCAGCTTTTATCTCTCCTTCCTTTCTGAAATACAACTTTGCTGGGTAATACATTTATTTTTCTTTCAGCCCCTTGAATATATCAACCCATGCTCTCCTAGTCTGCAATGCATCTGCTGAGAAATCTGCTGACAATTTTATACGGGTTCCCTTGTATATGATAAGCCTTTTTACTCTTTGCTGCTTTCAAAATTCTTTGATTTTTGAGTTTGGTCATAATGTGTCTTGGTAAAGTCTTTGGGTTCAACCTGTTTGAAGACAAGTATCTAGATTTCTACATCTCTCCCAGATAAGGGAAATGTTCAGCCATTATTTCTTTAAATAAATTTTCTCTCACTCTTTTGCTTTGGACTCTCCCACAATGCAAATGTTAGCTCCCTTTATGATGTCCTAGAAATTCCACAAGTTTTCTTCATTTTTGTTCTTTTTGTCTTGTTTCTTCTCTAAATAATTTCAAATGATTTCTCTTCAAGTTCACAGATTCTTTCTTCTAATTGCACAAGTTTGTTGTTAAAGTTCTTCATTGCACTTGTAATGTTATTCACTGTACTCTTCAGCTACAAAATTCCTGTTTGGTTCCTCACAAACTATACCCTCCATCTATTTTTTTCCAAGGGCCCATTCATCTTTCCCAAAGTCCTTTTACTCTCCCCAAAAGGTCGATATTCCCTTCCCCTTTTCCAATTAAGATGGTGTTTAAGTCTGAATTCTAAGCCACCTAAGAGAATTACTCATTTTTCCCTGGATCTCTCCTATGTAAACATGAAGTAAACATGTTAAGAAATTTCTATTTGTTTTTCTCTTATTAATCTTTTTAAAAAGTTTTTTTTTCAACGTTTTTTATTTTATTTTTGGGACAGAGAGAGACAGAGCATGAACGGGGGAGGGGCAGAGAGAGAGGGAGACACAGAATCGGAAACAGGCTCCAGGCTCCGAGCCATCAGCCCAGAGCCTGACGCGGGGCTCGAACTCATGGACCGCGAGATCGTGACCTGGCTGAAGTCGGACGCTTAACCGACTGCGCCACCCAGGCGCCCCTCTTATTAATCTTTTATTATATGGGTCTCAGCTAAGAACTCAGAAGGGTAGAGGGAAAATTATTTCCCTCCCTTACACTATTAAATCTGTTAAAATGTTTAAAAAAAGAATCCTTAACTTGTTAAAAATGTATAATTAAGTGTAATATTAATTAGTTAATATTAATACTAAAGTGTATAATAAATGTATATTCAGAGGTGAAATAACACAATGTCTAAGATTTGTTATGCAAACATAAGAGAAGGAAGTGGGAAAAGGATGAAATAAAATCAACAAAATGTTGACACTCCTCTCCAGTTTTGGGGGCATTTTTCAGTTACCAGTAATTGGCCTTTTGGTGTTACTTGGTTCAGGCTCCCTGAAGAGTAAATATAATTGACTGAGCCAACCTGCCAGCCACTGGCTAGGGTCTGTGGTTTTGCTCTCATTGGGTTTACTCTATACCCACCCTGGGTCCGAAGAGCTGGGAGAAGTGGGTTATAAGGCAAAAAACCTGGCCACCTGGGTCTGTCCCTTCAAAAAGGGTTGAAGATGGAGGGCACTTGCTCAGAGTGGAAGACGCTGGAAGGGGGAAAGCAGACCCACTAATTAGCATCTCCAGCACTGTCTTCCTCAAAGTGAGAGAATGATGTTTGAATAGGATCAGGTTTGCATGCTCGAGTTCAACTTCAAAAGCAATAATAGCAACAATTTTGACTAATTATGTTGGCATGAGCCCCACATCTATTTGTATACCATCTCCTTTGATTGCTTACTGCTCATAAAGAGTGAATGGGGATCAGGAGTTACTCTCATACCTTTTTAGGTGAGCAAGTGGCAAAGTGACTTACCCGAAGTACAGATCCGTTAGCTCTAGGGGAAACAAATAAATTGCATTTCTGTAAATCAACTAGACTCCATCATCAGAGAACTGTATCACATTAAAAGCAATTTTCTGGGGCACCTGGGTGACTCAGTCTATTAAGCATCTGATTTTGCTCAGGCCATGATCTCACGGTTCATAAGTTCAAGCCCCACGTCGGGCTCTGTGCTGACAGTGCCCAGCCTGGAACCTGCTTCAAATTCCATGTCTCCCTCTCTCTCTGCCCCTCTCTTGCTCCTTCTTCTGATCCTTGGCTGCTGTAATTTCCCATTTCTTTGCTCCCAGGATCTCCCTGTCTTTCAGCTATGCCAGTCATCTCCAAATTCTGGGTAAGAGGAGAAAAATGTGGGTTTTATGGGCATCATTCCATACAGTGTGGGAAACCCAAGGAATCACTCATTACACTCTCACTTACCCACATGGGAGAAATTATGGGTAGAGGATGTCTCCTTCGGCACTGATCTTTGGTGGCCTTAGGGTAAAGATATGGGTAAAGTGAAACTGTCCTTCTTACCCTTTTCAGTACGTGTATTCTCACATTTTTTGCTTCACTAACATGCTCATACTTCTCTGCTAGAATCCCAGACTCCCAAAAAGGTATTCTGATCTATGAGTAGTTGTCAAAATCAATGTTCTGTGGAGGGATGACAATAGAAAACTCCTATTATGCCATCTTGCTGAAGTCATTCCCTTGTTACCCTTCATTTCCCCTTTACCCTCTTTTTTCAGACTTCTCTGCATTTAATTGACCATTTTGTGTGCTAAATTAGCATATATACTGTCCTAGATTATAACGATTTCTTTTTAGCATTTTTAATGGATGTCCTATAGTTTACAATACGTATTTTTAATCAATCTAATCTTTCAAGTAGCATTGTACTGCTCTTTACTGATGTGTATCTTTTATGTAGAACCTTTTATTAGAGTATTTTAATCCCTGTCATTCATTTTATATATCCATATGCAAGAATTATTTAATATGCTATTATTATTGCTAAAACAAATAATTATGTTTTAGATCAGTGAAGTATAAAAAATATTTTCTTTTACCTTCATTTATTCTCGCTTTTCCCTCTTTTATTAGATCCAAGTTTCTGACCCATATAATTTTCACTCTGCCTGCATAACTTTTAACATTGCAAGTGAGGTCTGCTAGGAATAGATACTATTCACGTTGCATTCCAGTTTAGAAGATTTCTATTAACCTGTCTTCAAACTCACTAATTCTTCCCTTGGCTACGTCAGGTCTACTGATGAGTACATCTAAGACAGTCTCATTTTCTGCTACAGAGTTTCTGCTTTCTAGTAAATCCTCTGATTCTTCATAAAACTATCCATATGTCTTATCTTGACCATGTGCTTTTACATGTTCTCTACTTTGCATTTGAGTCCAAAAGATATTAATCATAGCTTTTTAAATTCCCTGCCAGATTATTCCAACCTCTATGTCATGGTTCTCATGCCTAGTTCTCACAACTGCTTTGTGTCTTCAAAAGGGTTTTGTTTTGTTTTCCTTGTTAGTTGTGTGTGTGTCATTTGTTTTGCTTTTTCAGCATGACTTATTTTGTTGTTGTTGTTGAAAGCTGGACCTGCTGTATGGACAACAGGGACCTAAGTTAAGTTAACCTTTTTCTAAAACTGTTAAAAGGTGTGCAATGTGATGATTTAATATACATACACCACAATGAAGTTGATTAATATCCACCACCTCACATAAATACTATTATTTAATGTGAGAATTACAACGGGGCGCCTGGATGGCTCAGTTGGCTAGGCATCTGACTTCGGCTCAGGTCATGATCTTATGGGTTGTGAGTTTGAGCCCCACATCAGACTCTGTGCTGACAGCTGGGATCGTGGAGCCTGGAGCCTGGAGCCTGCTTCAGATTCTGTCTCCCTCTCTCTGCCCTTCCCCTGCTCACTCACTCTCTCTCAAAAATAAACAAACATTAAAAAGGAAAATAATTTACATCAATCCAGGTAGAAGTTAGATTATGTTTATTTTAATGTTTATTGTAGCCTTAGGTTCCAGCAACTTCAAATTCCTGTAGTGTCCTTGTTCTTGTCTCCACTGCTAATATTGGGCTCCCCTTTGTACTCTCAGAAAGAATTTGCTTCTTGCAGCTCTTTCACCTGCAATCCCCCACTATTACATTAGAGTTCTGTAGTGTGGTAGTAAGTTGTGGGTGAAAAAAGCGTTCAATAATCACCTATTAAATCTCAGTTTTTCATTGGGCCTATATCTTGAGGTTCTGACCTTCACAAATGTTTGTTCAAAGGTATTGCTTTTATTTTTCCCCAGCCTTGGGTTCTCTTCTATGGCCCCAGCATTCCTGATTTATATTCCTGAAAACCTGACCCCTCTAACTATATTTTTCTTTTTTTCTCCCTTAGATGAGACAAGAAGACTGAAAGGAGCTAAACTGGGAAGGAATTTCCTTGGGATTCATGGTCAAAATTGAGCTGTGGCAGAGTCTTATTTTCTGGAGTAGGGACTTTCTTTTTTTTTCTTTCTTTTGTTTTTTGTTTGTTTTTTATGAAGAAGGTTCTTGATGTATGTTTTAATGGTTACTCTTCCTGACTACCATAACTACTATTTTGGAGACCATAAAGATTTCTGTAGATACCTTTCAAATTCTTAAAAAGCAGTAAGGTCTTCATCTGCTCAATCATCAGCATCACAAAAAAACTAATAAATGTAAGTTCACACACCAGCTTCATATAAGACTCTGAGCTCCTCAAGTTCAAAAATTTTATTTTATAATCATACCAACACTGAGAACTCATGTTAAATGAATATTTCTCTGAGCTATACTAGTAAATAAGAATCCAATTTTCTTCATGATGTTTAACAATGAAATACCCTACATATGGTCATATAAAAATACAGTAGGATACAATAAGAACAAATAAAACAAAAGCTAAAATACCAAGAAAAGGTTTTATGTACTGAATCATCAAAAGGGTTCACTTTATGTATTATTAATGTGAACCATATTCTTTATATGGAAATATAGGTCTACTAAAACTACAAAAATTACATAATAATAGATGAAAGTCCAGGTACCTTGAATATTATCACAAAACTAAATCATGTTGAATTTGATCTTCACTAGCACTGCTGTAGATTAGTATTTATTAAACATGTGACCTATAACATTTTGATTAATAAATATTTTTATGTTCTCCTTGATCAGGTTAGGTTATTTCTTAAATTTAATTGCAAAATGAAACACATCATTCATTAAAACTATGTATTATAACCCTGAGGTGGAACAACTTCATACTTTTAATATAGATCTAGAGAAATAACTAATAAATTCAATGTGCAATACAAATAATTGAAGATAATATAATGAACTAAATAGAATGTTTAATTCACTCAATATAAAATAATGCATTGCTAAAATAACCTTGGGCTTATAGATTTGTTATATGCTCTATAACGGAAAGTGCAGTAGTGCCATCTCCTGGAAAATATAATGATCTAGAAGAGGAGGTGTAATTTAATATGAGCTCTTTATTTAATAAGTATTTCATATTAATCCAAACAATAAGGAAGGGAAGGAGAGAGAAGCCTACAGATTTCTAACAGTTATTTTAATATCAATTAAATTTGAGAATAAATATTTCACCGTTACAACATTATGTCTTTACCCTTTAGAAACTTACATCAACATATATCATTAATTCCTTCGGTGTTATTATTATGAACATGTGTTGAGCTTACAAACATATAAGGTTAATCACCTCAGGTCATGAGATTAAAGCACCTGTCTAAAGTGAGTCAGAACTCTCACTTTGTAGAATCCCATCCCCCTTTTAATCTTATAGCAATTATAAAATATTTTAAAATACAATTGGCCATAAAAGTAATTAGTCATGTGCTGAGAGTCTATGAGTTTATTGAGAATATTTCTCTTTACCTCCATATCATTCCCAAACCTGAGATTTCTGTTGTTTGAATTTTTTTTTAAATAAAAAGACTTTAATAGCTTCTTTCGAAAGTTATTTTTGTGTATCATATTAGAAAAGTCATTTATCAACACTTGAATCTTCTGTGCTCAATGTTTAATCCACTTCTTCCTAATTTTTTATCAATGGAGTCATTATTCAGAAATTTGTTTTATTTTTTACTTCCCTTAATGTCTTCTATAATTTTTGCCACTCTGTACAGAACTTTTTAATCTTTTACATTATCTTAAAAAATATCAAACTACATACACAATAATTTTTTCAAATTTTTATTTAAATTCTAGTTAGTTAACACACATGGTAAAATTGGTTTCAGGAGTAGAATTTAGAGATTTAACCACTTACATATAGCATTCAGTGCTCATCACAAGTGCCCTCCTTAATACCCATCACCCATTTAACCCATCCTCCCACCCCCCTGCCTTCCAGCAACCCCATTTGTTCTCTACAGTTAAGAGTCTTTTCTTGTACAAATTACTATTTATGTTTCACTGTCAGTTTTTTGGATGGTAGGTATATTATTCACATTACTCTTAAGAGTATTACTTTTGGATAAATATCTAGTGATGGAATGGATGGATCATAAGGTAGGAGTATGTTTAGCATAACTGCTAATTCTTACATAGATAAATCAGCAAAACAGACCCTTCTTTTTTCCCTGAACTCTCATGGCCTGTTATGTACATCTAATTTGTGGGAATGATAAAATTCAGTCCTGGGAATTAGTTATGCTTTCTTTATTCTGTAAATCTCTATTAAAAACCATATGAAAACATGGATATTTTCTTATTTTTCTCTTTTACATCAATGTCATGTCCATTATGAATGTTTAATAAATATGTGTCTCACAAGAAAATAATTTAAATACAGAAGTATTTTCATATATATTAGTTTGGCCTCTCATCCCTCTTAGTGACATGAGGTTCTTACCACTCTACCTCCTGCTGTTTTCAATATTTTCTGTACTGTCTCAGAGGAAAATTCAGTATTGCTTTTAAAGGACATGTGAATGCTAAAAAGTGAAGTCAAGTTGTTTTTCCAATGAAGAGAAATGAGACCATAACATGTCACCAGATCAATGGAGGTACTAAAATAAATAAACTTAATAGGTGGAAAAATATTTTAAATGCCAATTTTGAAACAACTAATACATAACAGATTTTATTGTGAGATAGAAATGAAGCTAAAAGGGAAGTTCTTACCTGATGCAAATCATCACTGAAACTTCAACATTTACTGTCCTTACTACCTGCTTTGAAGGTCAAGACCACATCCTGACCAATAAGAGATGGTCTGAAAGATAAGAACACATTCACCAAAAATAAGCTTAAATGTGTTTTCACAATTATAAAACACCTTTTAAAAAGTCAATGTACTAATTACAAGTATTTTTGGACATGAATAAGCCAGATATATATCTCAGCAATATTTATAGATACAATCCTTGCATTAAACAAGCCAAATGACACATCCAGTATACCAAGAATCTTTCTTTCCTCACCAGATATTGTGAATAGGAATTATCAAACCCCTTTGGAAAATGTACTCTTCATTGTCAACTAGCAATTTTCAGTGTACATGAGTGTTTTAAAAAGTCTTTTGAGGGCAAAGATACTGCCATAAGACACTATGCTTTGAACTATGATACCACAGGACCAAAATCATGTTTATTTTATTAATCATTATTAATATTTCATTATTTTAATAATTAAACTTACGTCTAAAATGGATTCATTTCTACTATTTAAAATAGTTCTGTTTAAATTGTTTAATGGTGGGGCGCCGGGGTGGCTCGGTCGGTTGAGCGTCCGACTTCGGCTCAGGTCATGATCTCACAGTTCGTGGGTTCGAGCCCCACATTGGGCTCTGTGCTGACAGGTTAGAGCCTGGACCCTGCTTCAGATTCTATGTCTCCCTCTCTCTCTGCTGCTCCCCGCTCATGCTCTGTCTCTCTCTCCTTCAAAAGTAAATAAAAAAAAACATAGAAAAAAATTAAAAAAAAATAAAATAAATCGTTTAATGGAGTGATTAAAGAATCTACTGAAAATCATTGCAGTTTATTTTTTGTAACACAAGAGAGATGTCAACACCTTTGTTTAAAATTATTTTTAAATGGAATATGAGAAACACAATTATTTTCAAATATATCAAAACATCTCTAACAGGTTTGCCATGTAATTTTTTTAAAAAGTGATTGAAGGTTAGTATCAAAAGTATTTAAATTGAGAATCCGAAAGGTTAATTAAATTTTAATTATTAAATATATATTCCAGATAATGGAATTAATATTAATAAATTAAATATGTATTATAAAAAAAAACACACAGTTTATGTTAGAGGCCATAATTCCTATGAAAGAGATGAGAAAAAAAGAATTCTATAAATCCAACATTTCAGAGTACTCCTTTAGATTATCGAAGTGAATATAAAAGGCGAATTTCTTTTGGAATATTTAATCAATATTAATTTAACATAACAGTCATTTATACCTTATGGTGAATTAGGTCAAAAACAAATAATCTTACCCTTTATTTATTGCCTATTTTTATTACTTATTATCTCAATATTCATCTATTACTATCTTTTTTCCCATTATTTAGTCTATCAAAATGTATATACTCTTTCAAGGCAATGACTTCAGGTAGTTGTCAAAAATATGTATTTGTTCTGGTATTATGGTTAATTTTATGTGTCAACTTGAATAGCCACAAGTATATCCTACTGATTCTCTTTTTTTTTTTCTTTTTAACATTTATTTATTTTTTGAGACACAGAGAGAGCATGAATGGGGGAGGGTCAGAGAGAGAGGAAGACACACAATCTGAAACAGGCTCCAGGCTCTGAGCTGTCAGCACAGAGCCCGAGGTGGGGCTCGAACTCATGGACCGCGAGATCATGACCTGAGCCAAAGTCGGACACTCAACCGACTGAGCCACCCAGGCACCCCCCTACTGATTCTATCTCTGTGGCTAACCCTAATACACCTGACTTGAAATGTATGCCAACTCATACCTAAATAAAATTGTAAAGCCTTCAAATTCACCTACTATTAAGAGGGCCTCTCTCTTTAGAAACATCAACACCACAGTGATCACCATTTGCTATCTGCATTCAAGCTTAAAAGCAAATCAAACAGCCTAATAGATATCAGTTCAAAGCCTGAACTGAACACTTAAGTAATTGTGTAATATTAACTTCATTATATCACCCTCAAGCCAGTTTCTATATCTATAAAAAGAGGACAGGAACCATTGCTTTGTGTGGCTTTATTAAAGATTATACATTATTTAAGAACCTGAAATCCAATAGTGGTATGATAAATAATAGTTTTAAAGTTTATTTATTCATTTTGAGAGAGAGAGAGAGAGAGAGAGAGAGAGAAAGAGAGAGAGAAAGGGAGAGCATGCACACAGGGGATGGGCAGAGAGTGAGGGAGAGAGAGAGAATCCCAAGCAGGTTCTGTGCTGCCAATGCAGGGCTTGATCTCATGAATCACAAGGTCATGACTTGATCCAAAATCAAGAGTCAGACACTTTAACCAAATGAGCCACACAGACACCCCTAAATAATATATTTTATTCATTAGTTTAATAATAGAATCATTATATTGCCAAAAACCCAAAGTTATTCTATTCCAAAAGGATAGCATTGTTTTTTAATCCACAGATAGTAAATATTTATCATCAGATTTTTATGTAACATAGCCAGAATATATGTGCTAAGGAATTTTTTAATAAAGAATTATTGACACATTGAAAATTATATATATCAGCTATTTGTATTCCCTAGATCATATGCTTCTCAAGTAAAATAAAACAATGTTTATAATTTGTTGCTGTAAACAACTTAAAAATTTTTATATTTCCTAATAATGAATCTGTTGACCTAAAGAGCAACAATCAAGTAACTCCATTTAAATATGTGATAATATTCCACAGAAAATATTGTGACTATTATAATTAATCCATTCTTCTACAGTGTCATTGACAATCTATAATGTTTTCCAAAATTGCTGAATGTTCACTCTACATCAAAAGAATTTGCATGATTTATCCATGTGTGCAGTGTCTAATACGGCTTCCTCCTAGATTTATGTAACTAATTTGAGACTTAAAAGCACAGTTAGAGACTACCTATGTGAACTTCTCTTTTTGCTAAAAGTGTGGTGATACAACAGCACATGTTGTATACACTTTAGACAGTTTCATCCATTTAGCTCTATAAATTAATTGTGTAGTACCCCCTCAGAAACATTATTTTAAAGCATTCTGGAAATCTTTAAGGTTTTCTAGATTTTCACATATCTAAATCACACAGGATTTCCAATGTTTCCTGTCATATCTCATTCCCATCTACCTAAAACGTAAGTTGGTGGTATATTTTCATCAATCTTTTCTCAACATACTTCAGAATAAGCTGAAACTATTTCTCCATTATTTTCATATGTGAGTTTAGGCAATAAAACATTGACTCTTAGATAATCAATGATGTTGACCTGTTGGGGTTAGGGTATATTATAAATACAAAGACTTCAAATAAAAATATATAAGTATGTATATATGTGCAGATACCTATATACTAATTAAGATATAACTTTGTACACATCAAGACTAGCATATTCAATTGATCAATGAATGAGAATAACTTAGTATCTCTTAATGTTTACATATAGCAATTATTATATAAACCAAATTTGTTCATTCATTATGTAAATTTTTCTGTGTGCTTAACATGTACAATATACCATAATAGGCACTTTATTTATGTAAAGCTTAATAAAGTAATTTCTAGAAACCCATAATATGTAAGAATAAACAGAAATCTTAATAGTAATCAATAACAATCAAAAGACAAAAATTAGATTAGTATCATAAATCAGAATGATTAAGAAAAATTTTCACATAGTCTAATTGTCTCAGAGAATAACAGTGTGCAATAAAATGAGGTCAGAAACCTAGAAGGAAATCAAACAAGAGGACCACATTTTTTGAGAACCTTGATAATCCTGTTAAGTCAGGTTCTATAAATCAGGCAATGAAAAGATTTCAAAGGTTTATAAAAACACAAGTGACATGGTCAGTATGGATCTTGCATAAAAATGGAGTATCTTGAGTTCAAAAAGTAGACAAGAGTTGAGACCAAAGAGAAGGAAGTCATTACAGGCTTTTTAAAGTATCTAAATGAGAAGGAGTCAAGGATTAATTCCATAGTGGAGCAATGCAAATCAAGAGAAAAAGACAGATTTGAGAGATGATATGAAGATAGAATTGAGAGGTTTTGGCAACTGATTACCCATTGGCTATCAGCCACATCCTAATTCTGTAAGAAAAAATATAATTGTGAAACACTAAATAGCAAAGCTATTAAAATCCCTACCTTCATTGAAGATACATGTTAGAGC
Source organism: Neofelis nebulosa (assembly GCF_028018385.1). Classification (NCBI taxonomy): domain Eukaryota; kingdom Metazoa; phylum Chordata; class Mammalia; order Carnivora; family Felidae; genus Neofelis; species Neofelis nebulosa. Next base: position 32,559,411 of record NC_080785.1, read on the forward strand.
CAAATGTATTCTTGAGGAAGATTATAAGATAATTTTAGGAATGCATTTACTTCATTAGGCTTTACCTACATTTTTATGCAGATGATTCACTCAAGTGTTCCACACTTCTATCAAGAGTTTCCCAAATGTTTTTCAAACATTTAAAGCTGTACACTTTGCTCATATTTTAAACTCAAGAATCCCAAAATTTAGTTTTTCATCACCCAACAATCTGCTCAGTTGATAATGCTCTCTAGCCCAATGAATGTTTTCACCGTAAATGAAACCATTTACATGTGTGCTTCCCACACGTGAACAAAACCAAGTAACAAAACTTCCAGTCATCAGTGATGAAAACTTGAGTGCTCTCTTAGACTTAACCCTCTACCTTCTCAAGAACTTTTAAGGGGCTGAGATTTTAACCTACTTTTAAGCTAACAGAAGACATGTTTCATGGTAACTTTGATAACAACAGAGGACAAGACTTCTTGTCATTACTCACATCACAGCAAGCAGCATGAGCTTTATGTCCATTTTGGTCACCCATGCCCTCCAAATACAACAGAGATGACATGGAGTGACCCAGTTGGTAGCTGTATACACAGTAAATCTGTGTCATGGCTGAGCAATTCCAAACTGAGGAAATCCTAGTGTTTCAAGGAACTATTAGAAAACCTTGCTCTAAATCTGTGTCATGGCTGAGGAATTCCAAACTGAGGAAATCCTAGGAACTATTAGAAATCAAGGAAACTATTAGAAAACCTTGCTCATCTTTGCATATAAAGAAGATACTATCTTCATTATCATGGTCAGGGATCAAATCTTTCCTCTGTCCTGGAGGGGGAGAGTATTTCTATTTTCTAAGGTTGCTTGCTTTACAAGCATCATTGTAAAGACAGTCCAGAACAAAAGCCGACCCAAGACATGCAGAAATGTCATGAAGAATTGTTTCCCAACACTACTTATCTGCCATGTCTGGTTTCTAATCCTTTCAATTAGGCTTAAAAAATATAATTTCCTAATTAAGAAGGAAAGGATTAAGGGAAATATGGCAAGAGAAGATGAAGAGGTTCATAGAGAATATCAGCTACATGCTTTTGAATTTTATTCCAGCCTTAAGAATCAGCCTAAATGTGATCTTATATATCCCAACTTAATGATAAAATACCTCTTTGCTTGTTAAAACTTGTGGCTTGGTGAATTGAGTGATATCCAGCTCACTTATGGGCTATTAAGAATGCAGATTTCATTGGTGTTCTATATATAGGCATTTAGTTTCTACCAGGGCCCAGATATGAACTACTGGCCAAAAGCTTTACATAGAAGTAAACATTGATCATAACTTGCAGGAACATAGTAGCACATTGTAGCACAGTGCTATTAAACAACGAATCTTAAGACTAATATCCTTGTTCTGATTCCATTCATTGTAGGAGTATTCAAGCCATTCAGTATAGCATGCTTAATACTACTGAATGCACTGGTTTGAGCAACACAAATACCTAATTCACTTTTACACTTCTTATTATAAATGAACAAACTGAAGTCCTGATTTTGTTTCTCTGTTTAGGTTTTTCTGACCTTTGACAGTACATTAGCTTCCTTGAATACAATTACTTCTAAGCACACTAATATTATGGAGTATCTGAATCTTGACACCTGAGAGTCCATATCCGTAGTGAAGACTTCGCAAGGTGAACACAACTTACAGACTGAAAGGATGAAAAGTCAGATCTCTCTAGGAGACATACCCCTTGGCCTTACCACAGGTGCTTTTCCTCTCACTGCATGCTGTCTTCAGTATGGAACAACCTTCATTTTGCTGCCTTTTAAGGTTCAGTTTAAGAATAAATCAATTAAATCATCCTTCATATTCAAAGTCAGTATTAACAGCATGACTCTGTATTGGCTTAGCACTTTACGTTTACATCTATTTCTCTGTTTATATTATAGCCAGTTTTAGTTAAGAAATATACCATATTCAGATGCATCATCCAAACAGCATCTTGAAGAGTGCTTTGTAAATAAAAGTATTTTCAAAAACATACGCTGAATCAATAATTCAAGCTCCACTATTAAATCTTGACTCATATAAAATTGTAGAGAAACATGAGATCAGGCATGTTCTCATTAATATGTATTATTCTTACCAATAAAAAAGGAAAAAAAAATAAAATACATACTAAATGTATAAATCCCAAACAGGCAACTCATAAATGCACAGAAAAAGTTATAAAATATGGAAACCTCAATTTAAGTTTAATTATAAATAATAAAGCACTGCTTTTACCTAAGTATTGGCAAACAGGAAAAAAAGACTATTAATACCTTGACTGGGGGAAATAGACATGCATGTGAGAAGATATATATACTGTTTGATAAGCATACAATTTACCATAATCTTTCTCGATAGAGGTTGCACAATATGTACAAAAAGCATTAAAATATATATACATAATAATTATACTTCTGTGGGTTTACCTAATTGAATTGAGTACAAAAGTATGCTTATAGATTTTCAACACAGCATGCTATATCCTTTTCTCATATAACATTATAGAATGAACATTTTCCATCTCAATAAGATATTCTTCTTACAAATATATTTATTAAAAGCTACATAATACTATTTCATATTGGAATACCATACTTTATTTAGCCACTCAAGTATTGAATATCCAAATTATTTCTGCAATTTTATCATTATAAATAATATTGAAATGGATATCTTTCTTTACATATTTCTTTGGGCTAGAGTCTTAGAAAAGAATCACTGGGTAAGAGTGAGTGCACTTAAAATACTGATGCATATTTCCATTACCTTTCAGTGTTACAAATTAACTTTAAGTGTTACACTTCCATTAGTAGTATGTATGAAACTATCTTACCATGACTTCATTAACATTATACCATTCTTTTAAATGTTTACTTATTTTTGAAAGAGAGAGAGAGTGTGTGCATGAGAGGGGCAGAGAGAGGGAGACTGACAATCCCAAGCAAACTCCGTGCTGTCAGCACAGGGCCCAACACAGGGCTTGAACCCACAAACCATGAGATCGTGACCTGAGCCAAAATCAAGAGTTGGTCACTTAACTGGCTGAGCCACCCAAACGCCCCTAGCATTATTATATTTTAAGCACATTTTTAATTCAGCAGACATTTTTAAATCTTACTATTGCTTTTTATCTTCTGTTGTTCATTTTAATCTTTTACTGCATTTGTGGCAAATTTTCATGTATTTATTGGTAATATGCATTTCTATTTTTACAATTTTTCTGTTCATTGTCTTTACGGTGTCTACATTGGTCCTTAAGGAGTTTTGTCTTACTGATTTGTATGAACTTTATATATTAAAAATGTCAACTTTTGAAGCACACTGCTTTACAACTTTATGTAATTGCAACTACATATATTTTCCTCTTTGAGACAGAAAAAAGGATTACATATTTTAAAAATACTGTTCACAGATTAAGTATTCATCTATATTGCTGTTTGTTGCTTTACATTTAGTTACTTACTTAATATTTACTTGAAATATACTATTTTCATGAGAGAGGCATGATTCCAAATATTTTTCCAATTTTCCTAATGTCATTTATTTTAAAAACCCTATTCCTTCCGTTTCTAGCTAACGTACAACCCTTATATCAATTTCTTATTCCTCCTTCTATTACAAATTACTTTCCTATACACTTCCATTCTATTGTCAATCTGTCCTTATACAAGTTCAATAAAATGCCTCATTATTTTCTTCTTTTTAATATTTTATGTATCTGGTAGTATAAACATTTCTTTATTGTACCTCCTTTTCAAAATAGGCACAGAATTCTCTTAATTCTTTAAATAATCACTTTGGCTACAGTCCATAGTATCTCTTGGGAAGGAATATTAACCTAAAATACCATGAAATTCCCAGATGCTATGTTTTTAGGTATGAAAACATAATTCTTCCCTCAGGATCAGTCTTTAAATCAAAAAGCCATCTGTGTCTGGTATGGGAGGTTTGTTTAAAGATATTGTAATGAATAATGTCTGAGGCTGTAGGAAAGGAGATAGAGTGATTTAGAAAAAATTTATCAGGTTGGAGTTAATGTCCCCTCAAGTGCCTCCTACAATAATGAGAGATGAAAGATAAAGTTTCTCAGACAGCAAAGTACTAAGGACTAATAGACAGTATATACAATAAGAGTTGTTAATAACAAGGTTTAATAGCCTTCAGTGGACTCTGAAGGGCTGACTTTACTAGAGGTTTGGAAACACTGGAGTCTTCAAAACTGAGACCTATCAAGGGCTTAACTCTAACTACCAACCTTACTCATTCACTAAGCAAGGATCTGCTTCCTGAGATGAGACTAACCTCTTTGGAGAAAAGTAGAGGAAAGAGCTATAAATTCTGTAGACTCATACAAGTGTGAAGACAGCTCACCTCCTAAGGTTAAAGGCATTCTAGCCTGAAGCTCAGAAGTTCACAACTGGATGGAACGTCAATCATGTTTTGTTTTGTTTTGTTTTTGGAAAAATTCTGCTGAGATGAACTATAAAAATAAACACAAATGGGATTTATGATAGTTTTTAGGAGATGCCTTAGGCCAACTTTGAGGATCAATGAATTTGCTTCTGACTTTAATGCTTAGAATGACTCCTTTATATACTTCGGAGAAAATAGCTTGTCTAATGTTATCCTTTTGGAACATAAAGCAAGTGGAATTTTCTTCATCAAAACAAAGTGTTTATTATTAGAATCAAGTTAAAGTTATTGATTCTTCTCCACAAAGTTGTTATAAATCCTAAGATAGTACTGAACTGCATAGGTCACAAAGGACTTCTTTTTTGAAATATCCTATATCTATTTCTCCATTGGAGCCTAATTTGTAGAAATAATCTTCAGGTGTCAAGAAGCAATGACAGAAGCTATACAATCTATCAAAATGATAGTAAACGGGAGGGCTTTAGAAGCACCCAAAGGAGAGCAAATCACAAATGCCACAATCTATTTTTACTTGATAAAATATTCCTAAAATCATCTCTTATTAAATAAAAAGAGTATATTTAAAAAACAATTTTAGGAGGATTGAATTAAAATTAAATTCCTTCATATATAATCACTGATGCACATATATATAACCCTCAATACTTTTCAGTTGGTGTATATTAATGTAAAAACCAAATATATTGTTCTAAATATCACAGAAGTATACATTTGGTAGGGAATGAACTTCATACTGCTTACATAATAATGAATCACAGGCAAAAGATATCAATGATACATACATAAATCTATTCACTTAGAGGAAATTACTAATACCGCATAACAGAAAACTAGGAAAATCCCAGAATTTCACTCCAAGTGAAATGTACTTATTTACTCTTTCCTTTAATAAGCATACATTGTGTACCCAGTATGTTCCCAGGTACTGAGCTGGTCATGCGGATAAAAGATGCATATGAAACAGTTTTGGATTTTATTGTGACACAGCTTAAAAAAAAAAACAAAACAAAACAACTCACAAACCAAGCTACTTACAGTCAAGTTTACATTACTAAGAACTAAGACTCTTTTTTCAAAAACACTCGGAAAATTTATTTTCTTATAAAAGTAAAGTCTTTCTTGGAAAACTTAAAATCATGGTATTGAAAACTGGTAATAACACAAAGGGTCACTTCACAGAGGAAGAAATTGAATGCTTACTTGATGGCCTAGAGGTCATGAAACCAGAAAGCAGCCAAGCCAGGTCTATAGTTATGTCCTTTCAACTATTCTTTCTGCTGGATCCGAAGGTCCACTCGGTACAGCATACACAGTTGTTTCCCACTATTGCGCAGAGGCTCACTCATGAACCTTTTAGAGGTATGGCGCTAAACTTTTGTTAACACTTAGAATTTAACTTGACTAATATTGAAAAAATATACTGCCATAGTTCAATACAAGTAAGAATAATAAACCAATACTTAATGTAGAAAAGCATGTTAAATGTAGAAGGGGATACAAATTTCTGTGAATAAAAAAAGTAAACAACAGGTATAGGGCAATCATTTGCAGTGTCTTGTTAGCAGACTTTATCTTGTAAACTAAGTAACAGAATTCTGAGTGGAACATTTTATGCCATCACAATATTTCTACAAGAACAAAAAGTAAGGGCAGAAAGAGAATAAGACATTTCCACTATGATTTTTAAAAAGTGACCAAAACAGTCCTTCAACCACCATCCATAACTCACCTTCAACCTACATAAAAAGATTATTTAAAATTGACAAAATAAATCAGGGAATTCATAGCCGCAAGGTATCAACCCAAAAAGAATATGGTGGTATTTTCCTTTATCCTACATGAAGAGGATTATTTCCTACCAGACTCAAGTAAGGAGACTCCAAGCAAATCACTCATAGAGGCTGAGGGCCCTACAAGAAGGAACACCTTGAATATTTTTCCTGGGGCATAAGTAAAAATATAAATCTTCATTCCTGGAGATGTGTGAAGGCAGGTAGAAGACCAAAACATTCTATAACGGAAAAAAGAGTCATCATTATGGTAAACTGAATTATTATTATTTGCTTGACAAGGATATATTAATTTCCTGCAAGACAAGTTAACAATATGGAAGATAGCAATGCTGGATCATCTAGAAAATAACCACTTCTAAATTGTGTCCTATTACAGGCAGGGAAGTGGTAAGAGACACAAGTATATAAAGCTGGAAGCAAAAATGTAAGTCTTCCCCTAAAATTTAGGACTGTACGTTGCCTCTGCTTAAACTGCATGGTGCAAAGTTCCCCATGGGGAGCATAGGAAATCACTTAGGCCTCACACAAGGATCCACGTTTAGCCATCTATCAGACTGATGGTTGCAGTAGATACCACCTTAACAAGATCTCCACCCTTTTCTGCTAATAGCCAATGCCCAAAACTGAAGGGGAAATGGAGGGATACACTGGACTGCACGAGATTAATGTTTTCATACAGATTAGACCAGAGATTTTAACAGCTGGAAGTAGGTCATGATTAGCAAAGTAAGTTATTCTTATAATCCAAGGTCACCAAAACCTTACAGAGTATGTCTGATATCTTGCCAAAAGAAAAGGAATACTTGACATACAAACTTAAGTCTTTTTCTTGCTATTTTTAACCAAAATGAAACTGTTCAATTAATGAGACATATTAATATCTTTATGCAGCTATCAAGATTTTTCCTGACATTTTTATTTTTTTAAGTTTATTTATTTATTTAGAGAAAAAGAGAGAGAGAGAAAGCACATGCAATCTCATGCACACGAGTGGGGAGGGCAGAAAGAAAAGGAGAGAGAGAGAATCCCAAGCAGGCTCTGTGCTGTTCACTTGGAGACCAATGTGGGACTTTAACTCACAAACTGCAAGATCATGACCTGAGCTGAAATCAAGAGTCAGACGCTTAACCAAATAAGCCTCCCAGGTACCCCTTCCTGGCATATTTAAATATGAAATTTTCTATTATTTGTAGCACAGAAAACCTATGCATATAAGCAAGATTATACAAGCTCTCTGAGAAGAGAGGTATCAAAAAGTTTTCCATTTTCATTTTCAAAACAAGCAGCTAACAATTTAAATGAGTGGTTAGAGCCCAACACGTAGAACCAACAGGCAAGTACAAAATTAGTAGCCCAAAATGCCATCACCAAAATGCCATCTCTAGGCTGCTAAAATTTTTATTGAATTCCTGTTTACATCCTTGTTATGCTCGTTTTCCTTTCTAACAGTACTCTTGAAAATGTCCAAAAAACAATATATTTATCAAACTCTTAAGGTACAAAAACACAATTTTATTCTAAATACTAGAACAAAAAATATTATAATTTACAAGACGATCAAGTCCTAAAATACTTACAAAATATGTGTGAAAGACCTCTACACTAATAAAGTAGATTTTATTTTCCTAAATGAATGCAATAATGTATGACTACAAGCACTTCTTACAATGTGATTTTGACCACTCCTTCCACCAAAAGAGAATCTGTGCTTCCTTCCTACAGGCAGTGAAACTTCCTAATAGATTATGACAAAACTTCTCTAACAGAATATGATAAAAATGATGGCATGTGACTTTCATAGATAGGTCATAAAAAGGCATCAACTTTGACCTAGTTCTCACTTGAAACTCAGCCACAAGTTAGTGAGGAATCCCACAGTACACAGACAGGATGTGTGCCAGTGCTCTGGCTGGCAGCCACAGATGACATCAAGGTGACTGCTAGTACCAACTGCAAGATCTATAGTGATGAGCCTTCAAATGATTCCATCCTCCTCCCTTTGAGATACCACAGCTCATACTGAGTGGAATACTGATAAACTCTCCCCTCTAAGCTTTGCTCAAATTGCACATTCATGAACAAAATAAAGGCTGCTTTAAAACTTCAAACTCTGAGGTTACTTTTTATACAGTATTAGAATAAGTGAACAATCTGAACAATTGAAAAATATACATTGATAAGACAAAGAAAGGGTTCTAAATAATTTGAAAAGACAATATTCATAAAATTGAAGTTTCGATTGTGGCTAATAGATTAATTATTCTGAAAATTACTATACAGATTTAATGCTATCCCAATCAAAATTTCAGCAATTTTTGGGGGGATGTCTAGGTGGCTTAGTCAGTTAAGCATCTGACTATTCATTTCAGCTCAGGTCATGATACCAGGGTCGTGGGATACAGCCCTGCATCAGGGTCCACGGGAGTGTGGAGTCTGCTTAAGATTCATATTCTCTCTCTCTCTCTCTCTCTGTCTCTGTCTCTCCCCACCCCCCACTCTGCCCCTCCTCTTGCCTGCATTCTCTCTCACTCTCTAAAAAACCAAAATTAATTTTTTTTAATTTTTTTTAAGTTTATTTATTTCTGAGACAGAGAGAGCCAGAGCATGAAGGGGGGAGGGGCAGAGAGAGAGGGAGACATAGAATCAGAAGCAGGCTCCAGGCTCTGAGCTGTCAGCACAGAGCCCGACGCAGGGCTCGAACCCACAGACCGTGAGATCATGACCTGAGTTGAAGTCGGTCACTCAATCGACTGAGCCACCCAGGCACCCCAATTTTTTTAAAAAAATTGACAGACTCTTTCTAAAATTATATGTAGATAAAATTAGTAGAAAGCCAAAAATAATTTTGCAAAAGAACAAAGTTGGACTTATAGTATCTAATTTCAAAAGTTAACTTCAAATTTGTAATATTCAAAACATGTCATATCCGGGTAAGAATAGATATCTACATAAAAAGAACATTACTGAGTCCCAAAATAGACAGACACAAAAACATCTATTCATTTTGGACAAAGATGTCAATGTAGTTCTATGGGGAAAGGACAATTCCTTTCAAAAATGTACCATTAAAATGAGTAGGTATTCATAAGAAAACCAAGCAAAAAAATTATATTTAAACAGACAACAGACCTAAATATAAAAGCTAAATTACCTAAACATGTAAAAGAAAATATCAGAAATCACCTTCACAACCTTAGGGTAGACAAAATACACTAACAGTAAAAAAAAGAAAACTTGATGGATTGGATAGCCTCAAATTTAAAAATTTCTGCTCTTTAAATACACCACTATAAGAATGTAAAAGAAAGCCACACACTATGACAAAACATGTATATTGTTTGTGAGAAGGTCATAACCACTCTGTGAATTTCTTTCTTATAAATGTAAACATAAACTTAGTACATATGACCCACTAGTTCTATCCCTACTTATTTACCCAAGAGAAAGAAATGTTTATGTATATACAAAAATTGTAAATGAATATTCACAGCAGCTTTATTCATAATAGCCCCAAACTGGAAACAACCCAATTCAAAAGGTGAATGGATAAACTGGTCTATTTATATAAAGAGAGACTACAGAACAACAGAATGGAATATTAATGCACATAATACCATAGATGGATCTCAAAAATACTGTTGAGTAAAGGAAGTCACACATCCTATGAATCCATTTATTTGTAATTCCAGAACAAGTAAAACCAAGTGACCAAAAAAACAGATCAGTGGTTGCTTGGCACTGGGGATAAAAAAAGGATGACAAAAAATGAACACAAGGGGACTTTGGGGATGATGGAAAGGTATGTAAAGTATTGTCCGCAGGGGTCACACAGTCATATAACGTGTCAAAACTTATTCAGCGATACATATATAATCTATGCATTTCATTCTATGTAAATTGTACTTTGGGAAAATCTGATGAGAAAAAATACACCTGGTGACAACACTAAACTATTAACACCTTGCAGTGTGTTTACAAAATGCCTGGAGAAGTGACATGTGACACTCTGAGTATACTATTTAACCCTAACAAATCGTGATGACATTATCTCCTTGTTCTAGAATATCCTACTATCCTGTGACCCAATTTTAGCTTTGTGGATGTGATTAATTAGCTTCATTACAAATGAAGAGGTTTTAAGCAAGCAAACTGCTACATACTAATTGCTGATTTCTAAATGAGGTTTGCCTGCTTGTCCACATAATGTCTAAATGAGATGAAAACTGTATGGATAATTCTATTACTATTTTTTTGTGTGTGCATGTGTCTACAAGTCTCACAGCCTGTTTGATGAACTAAAAAACTGAACCTTTTTGGAGGTTTTTATCTAATCAGGTTATTTACTTTCTTACAGAATCCCAACAAAATTGCAGTGTGTTTGAATCTCATTATATAGATTCTTCTTTCTAAAATATAGATAAAATCATAATACCTCATACATACTTCAAAACTATTGATAACTCATTACATAAAGAAACAGTAACAAACACACAAAATGAGATAACAATAATAAACATTACTTCTTTGGCTTGCTATGTGCCAGGCACAATATTAAGACTACATTTATTCACTGATTTAATCATTATAATAACACCTTGAAAAAATTATCAGCAGCAGAAGCAGCATTATTACTTATAAGTTGTGTGAATGGGGACATAAATGCTGATTGTATTTAATAACACCATGTACAGTATTTTTAGGGATTAAGAACCAAATCAATATAGTAATTATGTTTTGACTTTTTAAATCTGAAGTACGGATTTTTAAGAATAATCCTCTGAGACACAAAATTGATAACTGTTAATTCTGTAAGAAGATAAAAAAAAGATATTTATGTCATATTTACTTGGGTTAACTAACCATGTAGCTTATCAGATTTAAAAGTCAAATCATCAACATGGCACTTTTATGGTCTGTCTCCTAAAATTCCACCCTCAGCTGCTTTTATCCCTGAGGAAACATGGAGTTTATTAGTTCTGTACTTCTGCTCACAGGGGAAACAACATTCACCTGGAAAGCTTCCCCAGCAGGGCAAAGGAGCTATATATAATGCTTTCATTTATACATTAGTTCAGAGACACTGCATTCTATATAGTTTTAGAACTCCTGCACCAGGCATAAGAAAATTAGCCTAAACATATGCCAAATAAAAATATGTAAATGACAGATTGAAAACATTTCAGACTGCAACAGCCTTTAACGTTTTGGCATACTTACTATGATTCATATAGCATCAGTATAATACTGAGAAACAATTTTTGAAAATATTTGGCAACTTTTACTTCAGGATTATATTGGAAAAAAAATATCCAAGGTGTTATAACACTTAAAAGACTAAGAATGCTACATGAAATTATACTGTGGATATATTTGGTTTTTGCTTATGTTTCTTAAATACTCTTCCTAATAGTATAATCAATTGTGTCAACATTTTGTAATGTAAGCTGATGTAACACTGGTTCAATAAATTTGAAAGTGATATACATAAAAATTGCTGTTCCAATTCAGAACAAACTTGTGAGCCACAACCATGTGCTAAATGTAATTTTAGGTGATTTCCTCATATATTTACCATCTAGGTTTTTTTTTTCTTTTAACTATTCAAAGCCCCAATTTGTGGTCTATTTCCAAAAGAATCCATGGTCAGCAAGCCCATTCTAAAATAATGGCTAAAGGAAATTTTTTAGAAGGTAAATGGAAAAATAAAATCCTTGGAAAATCAGGAATTAAAGTATAAGAGAATTGGTAAAACTATGGATGAAGAAAATATTGATTTCTTCTTAGGTTTTTTAAAATGCACTGAATGGTTGAAAGCAAAAATTATGAAATTGTAAAATGTGGTTTTCATGTAAGTGTATGTAATATGGAAGACTAAAGGACCTCTATGGTGCTAAGATTTCTCCACACAAATTAAGGTGGTAAAATGTTAATTCAAAATAGACTGTGTAAAGTGTGAATTCTGTTATTACTAGGAAAAACAGTAAAAATTACAGAGTTATAGACATCATCATCGTAAATTAAAATGACATAAACCAAAAAAAAGGAAATAGAGGAATGAAAAATAGAACAACCAGAAAAGAACTAATAAAGCAATCACTCCAAATTCAAGCATATCTATAATTATAGAAAATTAAAATGGTCTAAAAAAGAAACCAACTTAAAAACAGAGATTATAAGAACAGATCATAAATACAACCTATGTGCTGTCTACAAGAAACTTACTTGGAAGTAAAATTACAGAGGTAGGATAAAAGAATAAAAGGATGAAGAAAACATACATTATGCTAACACAAATTACAAGAAAGCAGTAGTAATGCCCACATTCAACAATACTGTATATGCACTTAAAATTTTATTAAGAGGGTAGATCTCATATTAAGTGTTCTTACCACACACACACAAGACAAGGAAACTTTTGGAGGTGATGAATACATCTATTAGCTTGCTTGTGGTGGTGGTTTCATTGGTGTTTGCATACATACAAACTCATCAAATTATATACATAAAATATATGCAGTTTTCAAAATATCAATTATACACTGACAAACCTGTTCCTTAAAAAAAGGAAGCAGTAATGGTTATGTAAATATACAACTGCAAAACTGAAAAATGCCAAATCACTTAAAATAATTATAACATAAAAGATATGCTTATAGATATATATCTGATAAAATATGTGCAAGATATGAAAACTCAAAACTATAAAACACTGATGGAAGAATTTTTTTAAAGATGTAAATAAGTTGAGATGCATACCAAGTTAATGGATTGGAAGACTTAAAATAACAATCATCCATGAATTGATCAATACATTTCTTGTAATATCAATAAAAATTGATTTTTTTGCATAACTTGATTATAAAATCTATAGGGTGCAGAAATTTCAAGGACGAGGATAATTAAGTCATCAGAGCAAAGGAAGTAGCTAATGCATTTTGGTAAAGAAAAATTCATTTAAAGAAGTCATGCTACCCAATGTTAAGACATTTAAAGATACAGTAATTCATCCACTGTAGAAATGGTGAAAGGACACACATATAGCTCAAAAATAGAATACAGAGGGGCACCTGGGTGGCTCAATTGGTTAAGCATCCGACTTCAGCTCAGGTCATGATCTTACAGTTCATGGGTTTGAGCCCTGCATCAGGCTCTGTGCTGACAGCTCAGAGCCTGGAGCCTGCTTCAAGTTCTGTGTCTCCATCTCTCTCCCCACCAGCAACCCCCCCACCCCCACTGCCAGCTTCCACTTTGTTTCTCTGTCTCTCAAAAACAAATAAACATTAAAAAACATAGAATATAGAATCCAGAAACAGGAACATATAAATATATCAATTTCATGTCTGATTAACACACAAAAGATATTCAATAAAGGTATGTCTTTTCAACAAATAATGTTGGACCAGTTGTACATAATTTGCACAAAATGTATCTCAAACTATCCTTACATTTTATATTAAGATTAACTCGAAAAGAATCACAGATCTAAATCTAACACAGAAAACTAAAACTTTTAGAAAAAATCATTTAAGAAAATCTTCATGATTAGGTGAAGAGTTCTTCAATATAACACAAAGTAAAAAGAATACTGATAAACAGAATGTCATCAAACTTAAAAGTTTTGCTCTGTGAAATACCCTGTTTAGAGGAAAAATAAGCATCAAACTGGAAGAACATGTTTACAAAGAACTCTTATCCAGTGTACATCACAAGTGGTCAAAATACAACAATAAGAAAGCAAACAATCAATTATAAACTGTGAAAAGAACATGAAAAACTTCACCAAAGAAAATACAAAATGCCAAGTAAGGTGATAAAAATATGTTTAACATGATTAGCCAATAGTGTAATGCTAATTAAAACCACAATGAGATACTACTATACAGCCTATGAGAATGGTGTATAAAGTGACATAAAATACTGACAAATCAAGTGCTGGTGAAAATACAAACTAAATGGGATCCCATATATTGTTGGTGGGGATGAAAATATTACAGACACTGCAGAAAACAGTTTATCTTTTTCTCATTCAGTTAGACATACCCATACTATATAACCCAGCAATCCATCTCTTAGATATTTACCTCCCAAAAATGAAAACTTACTATATTAGTCCATCATGGCTACCACAATAAAATACAAAGATTGAGGGGCTTGAGGTGCCTGGGTGGCTCAGTCTGTTAAGCATCCAACTTCGGCTCAGGTCATGGTCTCATGCATTGTGAGTCTGAGCCCTGCATAGGGCTCTCTGCTGTCAGTGAGGAGCCTGCTTCAGATCCTCTGTCCATCTCTCTCTCTGCCCCTCCCCTGCTTGCGCATTAGTTTCTAGATTTTAAATCTTATTCTTGGTTCCACTTTACATCTCCATTATACATTTTCCTTGTGCTATTGTGCTACTCTTTATTATTACTACTTACATCCTACTCTTTATAATTACTACTTTTAAACTGTGTTAATTGAACTGAAGTTGCGTTTGTAACATGATTGGGAAGGAAAGAAGAGAAAGAGGGAAGAAGGGAGGAAAGAAGGAAGAGGGTTTCAAAAATTTGGGGCTTATTATCTTTCACATTTCTTTTTTTTTTTTTTTTCAACATTTTTTATTTATTTTTGGGACAGAGAGAGACAGAGCATGAACGGGGGAGGGGCAGAGAGAGAGGGAGACACAGAATCGGAAACAGGCTCCAGGCTCCGGGCCATCAGCCCAGAGCCTGACGCGGGGCTCGAACTCACGGACCGCGAGATCGTGACCTGGCTGAAGTCGGACGCTCAACCGACTGCGCCACCCAGGCGCCCCTATCTTTCACATTTCTGATTTTAGTGTTCATCAGTTTGCCATCAACAGCTCTTTGCCATCTTGATATCTCTTGTAACATACATACTTAAAATCCTTACGATAAGTGAATTCACATCCATCCATCTATGAAGATGACATAACTAATATTCAGTATAAGCAGAATGGAGCTTACTGATCTCTCAACACTCTACAACCCTTCTTACAAACAAAAACACATACTGACAAATGATTTTCTAGCATTTGGAGTTCACTGTTTAGTTAGGAAACCAAAAGTGCTGCTGACCAGAATAGGAATAAAGTGATGGGCTTACAATCAGTAGTAACACAATCTAATCAAGGATTATTCTTATACTGTTCAGAAATATGTAAAGTTTATTTTTACGGTTTTCTGTCTTTCCTTTTGAAAATCTCTTCAACTTTTGGTGTCCTGATGATTGTTTACACTGTTCCAGGGTTTTTCTCACCTCCAAATAACTAGTTGTGTAGTGAATACAAATGATTAGCCCTCTCTGTGTTGTCCTTCATTGCAGACCTCATCTCACTGGACTTACTCTGTCTCCCTTCCCACTGATAACATAAGTCTATTTTTCCAAGTTCCAAGATTTCAATTCCACTCTTCTCAATTCTAAAAGAGAGAATGGAAGGAAAGGAATGTTTATAGAATTACAACAGCCTAAGTGCCTCATTTCCACCATAAAGGTAGGAAATATGTAGCATTCACAGTAATTCAAGGATAAAAGAAGCTGAAATTCACATCCATTGACCCTCTCAGGACCTAAACCATCAGGCTTTGGCAGCCAGGGTGTGGCTAGTCCCCAGAGTTATCAAAGGAAATACAATAACATTTTATAATCTGAAGGCACCTTGACTGCCAGGACTTGAAATTCTCTTCATTCAGTAGAATTTACATCATCTTTAACAAAGATTCTCTGCCTTGATTTCTTTTTGCTCAGTAATATAACATCTGCATTACTCTCCTCTGACATCCAAAGAAGGTCTCCATAAATATGCATTTTCCATTGAATTTATGATACAACCACACTGAGTGCATTCTTGACATCATGTCACTTCCTTATTCGTGCACTGACATTATAATGTTATTTACTACAAAGTTGCATTGACAGCATCTTGGGAACACTGTGACAGCATTTTAGTTGCCATGAAAATGAATACCGAAAGCACATTTGAACAAAAATCACTTGCAGAAAAAAATATATACCAAAGAGGACCTAGATATAATTATCATAGTTTTTAAAAACAATTTAACAACCTGAACACTCACTAGAAGTTTGTTCTAGTTCAGTGGCAGATGAAGAGAGCAAACGCTGCTCCTTTCAAAATATTGAAAGGAACTTTTGTCTGAAACAGAGAAGCAGAATAGAATCTAGAAAGAGTTTTTTCTGAATGCAGGATCCTTTTGTTATCCAACTATTTTTTTTTTATCAAATGACTGTATCAATAAAATGACAATCTACATTAAAATGGATATTTTAGAAGTGTATATTTAAAATATATACTTAAGTTTAAGTAGTACAGACTATCTGTAACCCAATGATTCATTTTAAATAGTTTTCATGCATCAGCTATTAGTATTACCTATTACATGTATTTTTAATTGCCTTGATAGAATATAATAGATGCCTCTAGGTAATATTTTCAGGAAAATGAAAGGAGAAAAAATAAAATAATGACTAACATTTAATAGTGTCCACTCAGTGCCAAATACTGCAAACCAAACATTTTTTGTACCTACATGCATTTAGTCATGACAAGAATCCTGTAGAGTACGTGTAATTATAATTTTCTACCAATAAGAAATAGCCTCCAAGAGGTGAACCATTTTTTGAGGGACCAGAGCTACTAAGTAATGGAATTAGAACTAGAACATATCTGACTCAGTGACTATGTTGCAATGCTTCTTGAAAGAAGAGAAAGGGAAAAAATGGAACCAAAAGTCTGCACATGGTGGGGTGTGCCAAGCATACCCAAAAATTCTTCTAGTTCATGAAGACAGTGTTTTCATTTGCCATTCCTGCCTGCAGAGAGGCTGGTGGAAGGCAAGTGTTTCTGTCATACAGCAAGGATTGATAAACCCAGTGTAAGATGTCCAGTAGGGTCATGTCTGACAAGAACTGTTGAGTAAGAATGGGCTCCTCTAGAACCACACATAGTACCACCAGGTCCTTTGAGTTTTAGGCTGCTGCTACTAGTATTCTAGCAATTAATGCAAATAATTCCATTTTATAAATTATTTAGGTTTAGGGTTTAGCATAGTGGGGTATCTAATCCCAGTTTAGGTATTAGCTATTATGTATTCAGAGATATTAAAGTCATTTCCATCCTGCATTATTACTTTAGGTGCAGCTATTTATAGCTTATTTAAAATTTAACTTCATATTTTGACTCCCTTAAACATACTTTTTGCTAAATGTTACTAGCTTGCATTAATCATATTACCAAAGTGGCAGACAAAAAAATTACCAACCCTTAAATACAGTGCTTCGAACAGATCATTAGAGCAAGGGAGCATGTAATACCTACCAAAAGCTTCATGGATGGTCTAAGAGAAAGATGTGGACATCTGGACATAGATCACCCTGAATATGTACCAGAGACAGCAGCAGCTGGACTCTCTAGTCAGGTAATTTGGGCAAATACATATAATGCTTAATAGCATTTAAATCTATTTTATTTCAGTAACTAGTTTTTGGGTTTTTTATTTGTTCGTTCATTTGTTTGTTTTGTTTTATCATTAGCCAAGATATTTGTTAGCATCTACTATCCACAGTGAGATCTTATCAAACAGCCTTCATATTTAGTTCAAGACGTCAATGAATAGTTTTCCTAAAATGTCACTGTGTCTCTGCCTAATCTTGCAAGCAGCCTTAGTAGGGACTGGTGCCACTCCAAAGTGACTTCTGCCCTGGAGAAAGAAAAAGACAACCACTTGCATATCAGTTTGGCTACAGCCCCAGAAGCTAAACTTTATAACTGACAGTGTAGAAAGAGTGCCATATGCAGTCCCAGCAAATGAACTACGGACAGATATCCGTTCTGAATGCCAGCCCTGCTCACCAAATAAAGGCTCTCAGGAAACAAGGTAGGGGGAGCACCCTATAGATCAGCACTCCTACAGCCAAAACAACAAACTAAGGGCTGACATCTGGTTTCTCTGCAGGTCCCTCCCCCCAACAAAAGCCTTTCAAAGGACAAGGCAGCAAGATTACCCTGCAGTTCCATACCATCACAGCACTGGCAAACAGGCTGAAAGCTGGCATCTGAGCTGACAGCTGGCAAGGACCAACTACAAGCCCATCAAAGCCCCAGACTGACCCCTTAACAGAATAGACACCAAAGCCAGACCACAAGAAGCAAAGTGGGCCACTGCAGATGACTGGACTGAAGGCAAATGAAGCTCAGCCACAACAGCAGAGCTTAAACCTCACACAGAAGATACCTCTGAAGTACAGAGGTACTTTGTTCTAGTGAACAAAGGACACTGCACGACAGCACACCCAGGGCCTCTTCTTCATAAGCCACTACTTTCAAGATCAGGAGACATAACTGAGTTTCCTAATAAACAGAAAAAAACACAGAGTTAGACAAAGTAAGGAGACAAAGGAATATGTCCCAAATGAAAGAATAGGACAAAGTGACAGTAAAAGAGCTACTAAATGAAATGGAGATAAACAACATGCCTAAGTAAAGAATTCAAAGTAATCATGAAGATACTTACTAAATTTCAGAAAAGCGTGGAAGACCTCAGTGAGACCCTCAACCAAGAGACAGAGTATACTTTAAAAAGTCAATCAGATATGAAGAACTCAACTGAAATTAAAAATACACTAGAGGGGAATAAACAATAGACTAGAGGAAGCAAAAGAATGAATCAATGAGCTGGAAGAGTAATGGAGAGCAAACAGGCTGAACAGAAAAAAGAAAATAGAATAAAAAATGAGAATAGGTTAAAGGAACTCACTGATACCATCAAGTATAGTAACATTTGCATTATAAGGATCTCAGAAGTAGAAGACAGAGAAAAGGAAGAAGAAAATTTATTTGAAGAAATAATAGCTAAAAACTTCCTTTAATCTGAGGAAGGAAACAGATATCCAGATCCAGGAGGAATAAAGAGCCCCCAGTAAAATTAACCTAAGGAGGTCCATACCAGGACACATAATTAAAATAGCAAAAAGTAGTGATAAAGAGAATTTTAAAGCAGCAAGAGAGAAAAAAATGATTTCATACAAGGGAAACCCCATAAGGCTATCAGCTGATATTTTAGAAGAAACTTTTCAGGCCAGAAAAGAGTGACATGATATACTAAGTGCTGAAAGGTAAAAACCTGTAACCAAGAATATTCTACCCAGCAAGGCTATCACTCAGAATAAAAAGAGAGATAAAGAGTTTCTCAGGCAAACAAAAGTTAAAGGAATTTATCACAATTAAACTAGCATTACAAAAAACACTAAAGGAAATTTTTGAGTGGAAAGGAAAGACATTAATCAAAAGCAAGGAAATGAGGAAAGAAAAAAATTTCACCGGTAAATGCAAATAAAATAAAAGTAGTAAATTAATCACTTATAAAACCAATATAGAGATTAAAGCACAAAGCAGTAAAATCAAGTATATCTACAAAAACCCATTAAGGCATTCACAAAATAAAAGGATATAAAGTATGACATTATATACATAAAATGTGGGAAGAGGAGGAGAAAAAATATAGTGCTTTTAGAATGGACTCTGACTTAAACAACCATATCTAGTAGTAGAGACTACTATACATACAACATCTTATATATGAACATAATGGTAACCACAAATCAAGCCAGAAATAGATACCCAAAAAATAAAGAGAAAGGAATAGAAGCATATCTCTTAGAAAAGCTATTAAACCATGAGGGAAGAGAGCAAGAGAAGAAAGCAACAGAAAAGAACTACAAAAACAACCATAAAACAAGTAACAAAATGGCAACAAGAATATATCTATCAATAATTACTTTTAATGTAAATGGACTAAATGCTCCAATCAAATGACACAAGGTGATTGAATGAATAAAAAAAAAAAAGACCCATCTATATGCTGCCTACAAAAGCCTCACTTCACATCTAAAAACACATAGATTGAAGATGAAGGGATGGAAAAGCATTTATTATGCAAACAGAAATGAAAAGAAAGCTGGGATAGCAATACTTATACCAAACAAAACAGACTTTAAACCAAAGACTGTAACAAGAGAAAAAGAAAGACACTACATAATGATAAAGAGAACAATTCAACAAGAGGATATAACTGTAAATATCTACATACCCAACATGGGAGCACCTAGGGGGCTTTAACATCCCACTTACATCAATGGGTACATCATCCAGACAGAAAATCAACAAGAAAATAGTGGCTTTTAATGACATGACAGACCTAACATATATTCAGAGCATCCCACACAAAAACAATGAAACGCACCTTCTTTTCAATTTCACATGGACTATTCTCCAGAACAGATCAGGTTAGGCCACAAAACAAGTCTCAACAAATTCAAAAAGACTGAAATCATATCATACATCTTTTCTGACTACAATTATATAAACTAGAAATCAATCATAAGAAAAAAATCTAGAAAGAACATAAAAATATGGAGGCTAAAAAACATGCTACAAATGCACGAATCAAGAAATGAAAAAGGAAACCAGAAAACACATGGAGACAAAGGAAAATGAATACACAATGCTTCAAAATCTTTGGGATGCAGCAAAAGCAGTCCCAAGAGGTAAGATTATAGAAATATAGGGCTACATTAAGAAGAAAAATCTCAAATAAACAACTTAACCTTGCACCTAAAAAAGCTAGAAAAAGAACAAATCCCAAAGCCAATAGAAGGAAAGAAATAATAAAGATTAGAGCAGAAATAAATAGAGACAAAAAAAAAAAAAAAGGAGAAGAAGAAGAAGAGAAGAAAAAAGAAAGAAAAGGAAAAAAAGTCACTGTGTAGAGAGACCCATTAACACTGGAACATTTTTATTTTAATAACTTCAAGCTTTTCAAGTCAACAACTTAAGTCAGTTTCTTTCTGGCTCCCTTATTTAGCCCTATGATGTGAATCAACTCTTTCCACCATTCACACCATGGAATACACATATATTCCATGTATACATATGAATGAATATATATATATATGATATATTTTATATATATATATAATTGTACTCTCGGTTTGATAGCAAATTGCCCCCCAAATATTAAATACTAGATAGCTACTCCTGAAAAACAAACAAACAAAAAAAAAACAAACCTCTTTTTTCAATAGGTACTTAAAAGTTTCAATAAAGTAGGCTTCCTAGGGACTATTAAATGAATGGATTTTCCTGGTTATAGTCAAATGATTCCTACACATAGTAGCTGGATGATATTCAACATAATCAAACATACTGCTAGTTTGTTGTCTTCACTTTAGAAAAGTATTTTCCTTAAATAATCAGCTTGAAGGTGAGTGAGTGCTACGAATCCCTGTATCGATTGCTATTGTTAGAAATTATCCCTAGTGATTTTGCTTTTCACTTAATATATAATGTGAAAAGTTGATAATACTTGTTTTGTTTTGGTAACAGATTCATGCCTCAAACAGGTTATTAATTATATTGGAAGACTTGACCAAAATATAACAAAAATACACAGGCACAGACATTTCTAGCAAGTCACTATTCCCTTGAAATGATCTGCTTCATTCATTTTTCTGATCTCATAACAGATGGTTATCAAAGAGTCAAATAACACAGAAGCATTTACAATGAAGAGTAATAAATTCCTGTCTAAATCTTTTCATCTCCATCTCAATTCCACTTCCTCTCTCCTTAGGTCATTTTTTTTTCATCTTTTGTTTTTTAGTTCAATTGGTGATTACCTCCACATCTTGAAATAATATCATTATACCAATTACTACAGGTTGTTAACTTCAGATATTTCTTACTGCCCTCCTTATATACTAGGTAAGGGTTCCCTCCCATACATAATTAATACTTTCTCATTCTAATAATATTGTTTTATAACTAATTTAATTAACTCTTTAAATTCAAAAGACATATTTAAAACTACATTTTTCCTACCATTGAACACAGTATATCTTGGCTCAGTATTTTGAAATATGAGAATTCCTATCAGGACAAGATGGAGGTTTATTACATTTTTTATAGTCTATTCTAACCCATGGATATGATGAGTCTGAAATTTTAAAACTAATATAGAATACTTACATCATTATTCTGATATATTTTATAGAATTTTTTCTATGAAGTCTTCATCCTTTAGACTCACAGCAAAACTAAGTGGAAGGTATATAGATTTCTGATATATCCACCACCCTCATATTTAAGTCATCACCAAACACAAGGTCATCCAGATTTACTCTGTTAACTTCTAAAAGTTTTATAAATTTTAGTTTTAACTAAATGTGATCCATTTTTAGTTCATTGTTTATAAATATTGTAAGGTCTGTGCCTAGACTCACTTTTGTTTGTCTGTTTGTTTTTGCATGTGAATGTTCAGTTGCTTGAGTATCAATTATTTAAAAGTTTATCTTTTCTCTAATACCTTTGCTCCTGTATCAAAGATTAGTCAACTAGATTAAGTGGGTTTACTTCTGGGCTCTCTATTCAGTTCCACTGTTTTCTTTGTCTATTCTTCACCCTGTAACTTTATAAGTTTTGAGTTGGGTAGTATCAACCCTCCAATTTTCTCCTTCTTCAGCATTGTGGTAGCTATTCTCAGTCTTTTTGATGTCTACAAAATAACTTGCTGGAATTTTTATAAGGATTGTACTGAATCTACAGAACAAGCTGGGAAGAACTGACATCTTGACAACATTGATTCTTCTTATCGATGAACATGGAATGAATCTCTCTCCATTCACTTAGTTCTTTTGTGATTTCACTCTTCAGAGTTTTGTAGTTTTACTCATAAAAGTGTTGTACGTATTTTGACAGAGTCATACCTATGTGTTTCACTTAATGTAAACAATATTGTTTTTATTTTCAAATACCATTTTCTCATTGCTGGTATATAGGAAAGTAACTGGATTTTGTACATTAACCTTGTATTCTGCAATCTTCCTATAATTGCTTCCTAGTTCCAGAAAGTTTTTTGTTTGTTTATTTGTTTGGTTTTGATTCTTTGGAGTTTTCTAAATAGATGATCATGTCACCCTGGAAAGATAGCAGTTTTAGTTCCTCCTTCCCAAACTGCATACTTCTTATTTCCTTTTCTTGTCTTATTGCATTAGCTAGGTCTGCAGTATGATGTTGAAAATGAATGATTACAGGGGACTTCCTTGCCTTTTTCCTGATCCTAATGGCAAAGTTTCTAGACTTCTATGATTAAGCATGATGTTTGTTTTAGTTTTTATTTTATAGATATACTGTATAAAGTTGAGGAAATATCCTTTATTCCTAGTTTACTGACAGTTTTTATCATGAACGAGTAGTGATTTTATGAAATGCTGAATTATGCATCTATTGGCATGGCCATTTGATTTTTATTCTTTAGCTTATTAATGTGATGGATTTCATCGTTGATCTTGAAATGTTGAATCAGGCTTTAATACTTGTAATAAATCCCTTGGTTATGGTACATATTTCTTTTTATAAAATTATACATTGCTAAATTTGATTCAATAATGTTTTGTTGAGTATTTTTCATGTATGTTCATGAGAAATACTGGTATGTCATTTCTTTCTTGTAATGTCTTTGGCTGTTTTGGGTACTAGAGTAATACTGTTTTCATGGAATGAATCAGGAAATATTATGTTTCCATCTTCTGAAAGAAATTATAGAGAATTTGGTATAATTTCTTCCTTATATATTTAGTAAAACTCACCAGTGATTCCACCTGGACATGATGCTTTCTCTTTAGAAGGTTTTGGATACTGTTATTTATCAATTTCTTTAATAGATATAGGGCTATCCAGATTTCTTTCATATTCCTTCTTCTGTGAATTTTGGCAAATTGTACCTTTAAAGGAATTGGTCCATTTTCAATTGGGATATCAAATTTGTGAGCACAGGACTGTTTATAGTATTCTATTATCCTTGTAATATTCATAGGATCACTAGTGATGTGCCTTCCTTCATTTTGGTATTAGCGATTTATATTCTCATTCTTCATTTTTCTTAGTTGGCCAGTAATGTATCAATTTTATGAATCTTTTAAAAATACCACCTTTTGGTTTCATTGATTTTCTCTTTAAATTTCGTAGATTTCTGCTGTAGTTACTATTTCTTTTCTTCCATTTACTAGTGATTTAATGTTATTTTTCTAGTTTCCTAATGTACAATGTTTGGTGACTCATCTTTCATATTTCTTCCTTTCTAATATACACATTCAATTTATACATTTTTCTTTCTAAGTACTGCTTTTGCTGTATTTCACAAATTTTGGTAATTTGTATTTTCATTTTCATTTAGTTCAAAATATTTTTCTAAATTTCTCTTGCAATTTCTTCTTTGATCTATATGTTATTTAATAGTGTGTAATTTAATCTCCAAGTATTTTAGAATTTTCCAGGTATCTTTCTCAATCTTGATTTCTAACTTAATTCTATGATGGTCTGAGAGCATTGCATGATTTCTATTCTATTAAATGTTTTAAGTTTTGTCTTTGGTGCAGAACATGGTCTATCCTAGTGAATGTTCCATGTGAGTTTGAGAAGAATGTGGGTTCTGCTGTTGCTGGATAAGTAGTCTACAGATGTCCATTATGTCCAGTTGACTGACAGTGTTGTTGAATTCAATTAGGTACCTACTGGTTTTCTGCCTGTTGGATCTGTCCATTTATGACAGCAAGGCATGTTAAGTGGATTCATCTTTGTAACCTTGCAGTTCTACCAGGTTTTGCCTCTTTGACACTCTGTTGTTACATAGATTTAAATTAAGTTCCATTATGTCTTCCAGCCGAGGCTAATTTCTCAACTCACATGAATGATTGATTACAACAATGGAAAAATCAAAGACTCTCCACCTTAAGGTGACAGAGGAAAGAATGTGTGACTGGAAAATTGAAAATTTAATAAAATAAATATTGAAGGAAAGAAAAAAAAAACATAACAGAGATCCAAAATCTGAGTAAAAATCCTGCCCAAATCTCCAGGCTAACAACTAAACTATATATGTGCAAACATGACACAAGGGGGCTAACGAAAACATGCCCAGAATAGAGTCTAATCTTAAAAGAGAGGGACACCACATGAGGTTTGTAAGTTTCCTATACATCTTTTAAAGAAACTGAATGCATTCTCCAACCTATTCTCAAGAATCAGAACACTGAATCCTCACTGACTTCTGGCACCAAGATACAGAAAAGTGTAAGTCTTACAGAAGAGCTAAAAATTCCCAGAATCTAAAAATAAAATCTGCCTAAATATTCAGCTGATTATCAAACCAAACAAACACAGCAAAGACCCTTTGGACCAGGATAAAAGAGCACCAGCTGGAGTCTGTCAATACTAAGCAGAAATAGCTGCTGTACTTTGTGGGAGAGCAGAGATTGCAGTTTAAAAACAAGTTGACTAACTAGATCAAAAACAATAACAAGTCTTCAGAATACAACCAAAATCCAGGGTTGACACAATCTATCATCTAAAATACCAAGTTTTTAAGCAAAATTTCTGTGTAGGAAGAGAAACAACAAAGTAGGACATATACTCAGAGAAAGGTGTATCAGTTAATAGAAACTGACTACAAGCAGTTGAATCTAACAGACTAAGACTTCAAAGTAACTACTGAAAAGAATGTCAAAGAATTAAAGAAAAATGTTTTCAAATGATTAAAGGATAAAATAGTCTTATGGTGAACATACAGGAAATACTAACAGATGAGTTCTAACTACAAAGTGGAAATTCTAAAATTGAAAAGAAGAAACTTTTAAGAAAGCTTTACAGATATGTGTGGGACAATATCAAGCAGTTCAACATACATGAACATTTAGTTACAGAAGATATGAGATGGGAGAAAAGAAGAAAAGTATTTGAACAAATAATGGTCCAAACCTTCCAAAAATAGACTGAAAATATTTACTTATACATCCAAGAAACACACAGAAACATACATGATAAAAGGAGCATGTGTTTAAAATTAAAGTTATGGTAATTTAATATTGGGTTTATAAAATTAAAAGATACAATATATGCCAATAGTGGCTCTGAGTATAATAAATAGAAACGCATTGTGGTGAGGTTCCCATATTATACCTGGATTAGAATATTAATTCAAAATAGACTGTAACAAATAAGTTAAAGGCCTATACTGCAATATCCAAACCAAGCACTAAAAATAATGCAATGGTATATAGCTAAAAAAAAACCCAATGGAGATATTAAAATGCAAAATTGTGGGCACCTGGTGGCTCAGTCAGTTAAGCCTCCAACTTTCGCTCAGGTCATGATCTCACACTTCATGGGTTTGAGTCCCACATTGTGGCTCTATGCTGATAGCCTAAGTAACAAAGCATGCTTCGGATTCTGTCTCCCTCTCTCTGCCTCTCCCCCACTAATGCTCTCATGCTCTCTCTCTCTCTCTCTCTCTCTCTCTCTCTCTCTCTCAAAAATAAAGAAACATTTGAAAAAAATTTAAACAAAAAAAAAAATAAAATACAAAATTCTATTTATTTTTATTAACCCATAAAGGCAGAAAAGAAAAAAAAATTTTAAAAATGGATGAGGCAAATATAAAATGAATAGCAAATGACAGACTGAAATACAACTATGTAAATAATTAAGTAACAATAAATGTAAATGGGCTAATATCTGTATTAAAAGACCACAACTGTCACATTGGATAAAAAGCAACATACAGCTAAAAGCCATGTAAAGAATATTATAAATATAAAAAAGAAAAATAAGTTTAAAATAAAAGGATAGGAAAAGATTAATCATGAGCCAGTAAGGCTAAGAAAGCTCAAGTGTTATATAAGGGGGGAAAGCCTTCAAAAGAAGTAGTACTACATAGAGACTATGACTTGAGATATATATATTCATTATTTACATTTCATGAATATACATACACACAGACACATATATATATATGTGTGTATATGTATACATGTATATATACATATGCATGTATACATATACATATGCGTATATATACACATGCAGGTATATATATGCATATGTATGTATGTGTGTGTGTGTGAAGTCGCTAATTTTGTTTACATGAAAATATTTGTATTGCATAATTATTTTTATTCTAGGTTGACCTTTTTTTAGAACTTGGAACATGCCACTCCAATATCTCTGGCGTCCTTTTTTTTTTTTTTTTCTGATAGAAGTCGTTCATTGTTCATACTGTTCCTCTAGATATATGTCATTTTTCACTGCTTTAGGTTTCTTCTTTTTATTGTTGGCTTTTACAGTTTGTCTATAATGTACCTAAAGTGATGATTTTTACATAATACTTGGATTTTTATACAATAACATTTTGCTAAGTCAGTGGACTAAAGGTTGCTGATAGTAATAAAAGAAATAAAACAAAGCATATAGTGTAGACAAAGAAGAAGCAGATGAAGACTTTCTAGGGTAACGTTTTCATGTGAAATGCTTGTTCTTAAAAATGGAGTATGTGACATTTGATGTTTTGTTAAATCCATCATTGTGTTGAAGCTAGCTCATAACACTGGTTTACCAGAAAAAGTTTTAAGTATCTCATGGATTGTTAAGCTTATTTTTTAAACCACTGGCAGATTGATTTGATAACTGGGGAATACTTATGACATGGAAATTGGCAAACACTACCAATCAGTTCTCCTCTCTCAGAGCCAGCTAAACATTTGCCAGCATACTGCTACTCAAACCTAAAAATGTAATTCATAGTATTACTGCAAAAGATGACACTAGTTCCAGTAAAACCGGGCTCTCTCGCTCTCTCTCTCTCTCTCTCTCTCTCTCTCTCTATATATATATATATATATATATATACATATATAACCAAGTTTCCTTTATATCAAATGCATGTAGAATTAACATAATAACCTATATTTTATTATTAATCAAAGTGAAATCTATGGAATATATATACTTTTACTATTTTTCTCAAATTTTTATATTAGTCATAAAAAATATAGACTATATAGTTTCAAAGTTAATAGAACCATTCTAGTAAATACTTAATGCAAGTAATCTAATACTAATATAGTATTATTATATTACTAATAGTGCCAATCAGTATCCATAACCTACTATACAATCTAGGACACTTTAGACTTCCACAAAATAGTAGAAACATTTTATTAGAGTCCATCTGCTGCTTAATAAAGTAATAAAGTGGAAAAATAATTGTTACTTATAATTCAGAAATGTAGCAATTTCATGCATTTATACAAAGGTAAATCCATATAGTTTTCTTCTAAGTCCAACACATCATTTTTATAAAAGTTAGTTTCATGATACATAATTTAAGAAAATACTTTTTATCTCAGACCTTCAAATCAAAAGAAATTCACCATGGATAAAGAACAGGTTCCACTAAAAGGTGAGAATAACATTGACTAAGAATGCTGTATGACAAGCAATCTGTTATGCTCTTTCACTACCTGTATAGCAATTTTTTAAACATTGCAATTTTACTGCTTTGGAGAGACAAGGAATTGAGGGTCATACAGAATATATTTAGGTTTCAATATTAATTTATTTTAAGATGTACTATTTTGGCTAAATGAAGTAGATATAAATTGAGTAGAAATTTACTGACTAGTACCATAAAAAATATCTATAATTCAAATGCCTTAATTAGGAATATTATTTAGTCTTCAGAAGTAAAATAAAACAATTGAGTCAATAGTAATAGACCCCTGATTCACTGAAGGAGTCTTAGGGAAAAAAGAATCTAATAAAAGACACCATTTCTGACACAATAAGTTTCAGAAAGGTTACACAGTTTTTGATGGTAAAAGAAAGGACATGAGGAATAGCATAAGAGTCTAGCCAGAGAATAATGCACTCGTCATATACTTCGTATTTAGACAAAAGTCTGAAACCACCCAAACCAGTCAGTATTTCTTAGATAGGATCCTTGGCAGGGAAGAACTAAGGAAGACTTAATATAGTCTTTATCTCAAGAGGAGTTGAGAACATCTCAGCCACACCAACCTAGAAGACACTCAGGCCAAGAAACTACCATGCTTTTGGTGAGGGCCAACAGGTGGTTAGTCCCAACTCTGTCTACATACAACACTCTATAAATACATCTCTTTCCTTTCTTTTTTTATCTAGACACATAAGGTAAGTTAAAATAAGATCTTCCCAAAACCTTAAAATTTACATCTAATGATTAAAGACTCCTTAGAGTCATAACTTCTGGAACATTACTCACAACCATTCTGAATTAACTTGCCAAGTTAATACTCCAAATAAAGAGCAAGACCAGGGGGGTATGGAACCCACGGCAGCCTAACTCTAAAGGTCATGTTCTAACATTCCCTGATGAACCTCAACAGCACAGAAAATTATAATGACATTATTTAGATAAGGAGCAAATGCCTTACTTTCTCCTGCCATCCCACTGAGTATGTCATGAAATGCTCGCTTTTCACGTTCACTTGATTTTATATCTTGCAGTGTTACATGCAATTTCTTTTAAAATATGTAGCATTCACTCAAGTTATTAACTATGGTTAAACTCCACAAGGGAGCATTTCTTCTGCATCCATGGCTCCTTTTGAACTAGATGTTAGTCTTGAGCAGAGGAAAGGGCAGAGAGTAATTTCCCTATGTGACTGAACTATCAAGATACATGTATGGGCAAAGATACAGAAAAGCTAGAATTGAGATAACAAGATGATAAATATCTCTATTACCTGATAAGTATCTTTACTAATAACTTCAAAGTACTAAAACTTCTATATATTAGATGTTAGAGAAGAATCACAAATCTTTTAAAATTAATCACTCATCACTTTATGAAAAATTAAATACTGTAGGTATGCATCATAAAGTTATGCATTCCAGTATTATATGCTGAATGCTTGTTGCAAAGAATGGAAAAGAAAGGAAATACAAAGTAGTGCAAAAATGGCAAGAAAAGTCATGGCATTATTAAAAATACCTAATGGTATTTCATTCTCCTAGATTTTAGGATAATGGAATTTTGTAGTAAATCTTTAGCCATACCTAGTATACTTAATTCACATCTTAAATTTAAATTCTACATCTGTGCCTATGGGACTGATGAGTCTCATTGACATTCAGCACCACTCTCATCTTGGCTACAAAAACACAGTATTATTAAAGATAAAATGCAAAATCATATTCAAGAAAATGATTTATTCTATTGAGTAGACTTTGGATAAATAGAAATCCATAACCCTTGAGATTCTAGGATGTGAAAAGTTTTTCTAATTGCTTATTTGCCTTTTGTTTAGAGTGAAATGTTCAGAAGTGATCATAGACACTTAATTGACTACTAAAAGTATCATGGTACTATTTCCTTTCCAGAACTTACAAATGGCTGAGAGAAGCAGAAGACTACTCATTAGAGATTACCCTGGAAGGTAGGAAAAGCTACCCTCCTGTCCTCCCTAAGATAAGAAACCTTCATTATACTGCCATTCTACACTAGAATGAGCATGATATGTTAATTTAAAAACATACTAATACTATTTTCCTATTATATTTTAAGCTGATAAATCTGGTAAACATCTAACATTTACTGACTTCCTATTACGAATGAGAGCCAGAACCAGTGCACAGTCTGAGGAATCAGAAATGAGCAAGAGAGGATCCCTGCCTTAGTGGAGAAAGCAATCTACTAGGATAGAGATCCTATAATAATGATAACAATACTGTTAATATCATATGCTTAAGATGTGTAATGCATTATGCGAAAGTACTTTACATGCATTAACTCCCTGAATCCTGTATGCAATAAGTACCATCATTATTATAAGTATCCCAGTTTACAGATGAAGAAGAGGAAGCTTAGAAACGTTAAGGTTACCCAGATAGTAAAGGGCAGACTATAAAATCAAACCCAGTCCTGTCTGAATTCAAGACTATCAATCATGCTTGTTGCCCAGCCAAACAAAGAAATGCTAAGAATCCTGTGTATACCTAGTTCGGGATGCTTATCCCAACTGGGATTCAGGAAAGGTTTCCTGAAGATGGGGATTAAATTAAATTAAGTGAAGGAAAAACAAAGACTTTCCAGAAGTAAGAAAAGAAAGAGCAAGAAGGTAGAAGTATGACATAATCCCAGTAATGTCTCACTACATCACGAATGATGAGGCTACTAGTGAGCAATGGGGTAAGTCAGGGAATAGTTTGTGTCCTGTGCTATATAGCTTGGACTATGCTCTGGAAGCCTTTAAAAGATTTCCAGCTTAAGATAAATAACAGATTTAGATTTGCATTAAGAGGGATCAACTGGATAGCTGTGTGAATAGTGATTTTAAGTAAGCAAAACTAAAAGGGTAAGAGATAATCAGTACCAAATTGAAGCAGGAAGAGAAGACAATGTTAACTTTCATGTTTGCAATCTCATACATGGTAAGTGCTAAGAACTTGTTAAAAGATTACAACTCCTCGCTAAACAACTTCACCCTTAATAAATAGCTCATTAATTTAAACATACAACATTTGCTACTTCTGAGCAGATATTTACCTAAGTCCAATATAGAGAACTGATATTCTTTCAAATGGATGGAAATATGAGATTTTTCTTCCATTAATTTTCAAGACTGTAGAGAAAAGCAAAAGCCTAGAAACCCAATGCCTACTCGGTTATCTCAGTGTTAGTCCCTGCCTCCCTAGCAAGAAACAAAGCTCGTAAGTTTATAAGCATAGGGATTCTGGATGAATGACTAACCACATCAAAAAAATTACAAACTTAAAGTTCTAAATAAATGCTAATATTTTACCACAGTCTGTATATTAAATATTTATACTCACCACCTCTTCTTTGATCCTCCTTGGTACATCTTAAAAGAATAGTGGAAAAAGTAACTGGAAAATTTGTTTAATCAATGTGGGAATCCTATAAGATGTGGGCTTCAAATTGTAATACAAAAATACAGTAGCTGGAGAGCATGCTTTTAGGATGAATTTCTAAACCCGCTGAGTTATTAAGACGTGTACAATTTAGATTCTATCCAAGTTAAATGAAACTTGTGAAAAGAAGCTAAGCTTTCACACATATAATTCTTATTTTCTTTTAATCAACAACAGCAACATTTTTATTAGCTACCAAAATAGCAACAATGAATTCTAATTATTTCATTTTGAAATCACCAGCTTAGCTTGGTTAACAAAGGATATCTTCTTTTTGGACCTCTTTTATGTTAATGAAAATTAAAATTATTATAAATTACTTAATTTACAAAATATAATTGACTTAACTTAAACATTGATATAAACAAAGTATGGGCTACTTTACCTAGGCTCATATTCCTTTTAACATAAAACCTAATTATGAAAATCGTATCATTTTTAGATAAATAATTGTAAAATGTACATGTTTCTGTACATCTTGAATTATTTCTGTTTTCTATACAATCTTTCAGGAGTTCAGCTGGGTCAGGACAAAGAGAGTTGAGCCATCAGGTGGAAGAGGAGCCAATGAAAGCAATAAACCATAAATGAGTTAAGCCTTTACTCACTGTAATGAATAAATAAAAGTCTAAAACTAAAACCTGAGGGGGGCATCTGGGTGGCTCAGTAGGTTAAGAGTCTTAACCTACTTGACTCTTGAAGCCAGCTCAGGTCATGATCTAGTGATTTCATGAGTTCAAGCCCGATCCTTAGTGTGCAGCCTGCTTGGGATTCTCTCTCTCCTTCTCTCTCTGTCCCTTCCCCACTCATGCTGTCTCTGTCTCTCTGAAAACAAATAAATAAAACTTAAAAAAATTTTTTTAATCTAAAACCTGAAGAAACACTGATCACACTATTCCCCCACAGATCAGACACACTGGTGAAGGATCAAGTGGATCAATAAAGATGTGGGGGGTTTGCCTCACTGTTGAAGGAGCCCAGAATGAAAAGCTAAGGCAATTTTTTTTTTAATTTTTTTTTCAACGTTTTTTTTTTTTATTTTGGACAGAGAGAGACAGAGCATGAACGGGGGAGGGGCAGAGAGAGAGGGAGACACAGAATCGGAAACAGGCTCCAGGCTCCGAGCCATCAGCCCAGAGCCTGACGCAGGGCTCGAACTCACGGACCGTGACATCATGACCTGGCTGAAGTCGGACGCTTAACCGACTGCGCCACCCAGGCGCCCCTAGCTAAGGCAATTTTACAGGCTGGAAGGGGCATAGGGAGAAGGGCTAGGAGTGAGAAAGTACTAGGTACTGAGTCAGAATGGAGAAAGGTGTTTTTAAGGTTCCTCTCTTCCCCCTTAGGGAAACCTCGGGAGATGCTTGAAGATGACCTCCTCTCCAAGGCCTCAGATAAAAAGACCTAGGAATGAGGCACCTGTGCTAGAAGTAAACTATATGAAAGAGCATGACCAGCCAGCAGGGCCCGAGGTCTTCATTACAACTCCCTTCAGAGATTACAATGACTATGTACCAAATCTGATGTCTGAAATGCAGTGTTCCTCTGAGGCCTGTGAGGTAAAGACTTCAGAATTGTTTAAGGTCAGGGTTGAAAATTACCCATATCTTTCTACTAAAATTTAGTGTGGAAAACAGCCACATCAAATAAAACATCTGCCAGTTTAATACTTCTAGATGGCTTACAAAATGGATCACTTTCTACAAATTGACTTTAAAACATCAGTATATTGGGGCACCTAGATGTCTCAGTCTATTCAGCATCTGATTCTTAATTTTGGCTCAGATCATGATCCCAGAGTTGTGGGATCGAGCCCTGTGTCTGTCTCCATGCTTAGCATGGAGACTGCTTAAGATTCTCTCTCTCTGCCCCCCTCCCCTACTTGCACTCTCTCATGCTCTAAAAATAAAATAAAAAAATAATAAAATAATAAAATAAAATAAAATAAAATAAAAATATCAATAAATTGGCAACCCCATGGACATATGGCATGTAAGCGAAACACCTATCTATTTGATGAACTGATTTCTTTTATTCCCCAGCTAGGATGCTATCTTCTTGCGTGTGAAGATTACTTCTTCAATGGTCCATTTACAATATTCTTACTACCCAAATTCAGGTGCAGAATGAATAATCATCAAGAGACTTAGTGGGGTATCAGTGGACATCTACTTATTAGAATCAGATACCCTCTTCTGCCCTCTTCTCTTACTATAGATATATTAAGAACACAAATAAATGTAACCATCAATTTCCAAAAGTAGCAATATAAAAAAGCAAGAATCAAGAACTTGAAGAGCCATAAAATAAAAACAGTATTTTCTTTTTAACAAATACCTCATAGAGAGTTATGTGGAAAGACTGTATAGAGGTTGGTAGATGGAACTAAATTTCAAAGTCCAAAATTCACTAGCTAAAGATTTGTATTAACTAAAGATCTGAATTAGAAAAACAAAACAAAACAAAAAAGCAGATAAATATCATCCGCAAGTACTCAACGGTGAAAGCTATAGGCAGTTGGATTCAGTGACAGAAGCAAAAAGGAAATCAGGGTGATTAAATATATGAGGAAAAAAATTATTTACAAATACACGTAGAACAGGAATAAGGGTATGCTGAGAAATTCGAGTGGCAAGGTCAAGAAGATAGGAAAAAACAAATGTCCCTATAACACACCATGAAAGGAGATATTTCCTTCAACTCCTAACTTGTTCAGCAGGTAGTACTTCTAAAGTACTCACCTTCTAAAAGTCACACCATTCCCAGGAAATGCACATTCAATTTTTCTGTTCCAACCATTTCAGAAATTCTTTCATATATACTTATTAAATAAATACAAAGCAAAATCTAAATGTCACCTATAACTGTTCCAAAAAAGATTAAAAAATACTCAGTAGAGATAGTACAGCCAATTATTTTAGAAAAGTTGTTCATTAAAAATCTAAAAATTAAAATGCCCCAGAAAAGTTATGTAAGATTTGTATAAGAAAATTTCCTTTTATTTTTTCCTCAGTTCTAATACAAATCTTTATATAGTTAACTGTTTAAAAATTGTACAAGCAATGGTGATGAACACCTTTATTTCTCCCTTACTAAATACCATAAACTGTGCAAGGTATATTCCTACATCACCCTATTTAAGAGTACTTACTTGAAAACTATTAGGAGACTATGCTTCTCAACTCCCGAAACTGAGACATGATATTTTGCAGTTCATGATTCATAACTGCTATAGGCAATTTTCTTTGGTGATAAATGCTCATACTTATGACCTGCTTAAATCACAACTTATTTTTTTGGCTGTGTTTAACTCTGTTACTCCCTGTGGTTTTAGCAAAATGATGCAAGACTACATAATTTAGTTAATCTAAATTCATGACCAGTTAGTTCAATTTCAACTAATTTATTGTTTACACATTCCTGACTATTTTACATTTGACTACTAAGAAATTATGGGTTAAATGCATCCAAAATAAGAGTGGTGATTTAGTGAATAAGGAATGAACAGTTCACCATTCTGGGAGCATATATAAATACAGAGGTTTTTTTACACATTAGTTAATTGATTCAGATCCCAAAACCTGTTTGTGAAGTTAAAAAATACTTATCCTAAGCCATTTGAATTTAATTTTTCACTTGTGTGTGTTTTAACTATAGTTTGCAACCCAGATCTATTTCCCTTTACTCCCTCAGTATTTTTGCTGTAATAAAAATGAGTCACTCATAATTTTTAAAAAATGTTCATTTATTTATTTTGAAAGAGAGATAAAGAGCAAGCAGGGGAGGGGCAGAGAGAGAAAAAGAATCTCGAGCAAGCTCCGTGCTGTAAGCACAGAGAGCCCCCTGACATGGGGCTCAATCCCACAAACCAAGAGATCATGACCTGAGCCAGAATTATAGACACTTAACTGACTAAGCCACCCAGGTGTCCCAGGGTCTTTCATAATTTTATGTTTTCTTGTTGTTTGCCTTTTGGAAGGAATACACGTTTCCTGATGATGAGAAAAGTAAATCAGAAACCATAACTTATAAATCTTACTTTTAACTGAGTTACTTATATGATGTATATATTAAAAATTGGGACGCATGGTAGGCTCAGTTAAGCATCTGACTTCGGCTCAGATTATGATATCTCAGTTCATGGGTTTGAGCCCCACATTGGGCTCTGTGCTGACAGCTCAGAGCCTGGAGCCTGCTTTGGATTCTGTATCTCCCTCTCTCTCTGTCCCTCCCCTGCTTGCTCTCAAAAATAAACATTAATTTTTTAAAAAAAAATAAAATACATCACCTAATTTCTTTTTCATCTGTTTATTTACATATGGATAACAATGTCTTACAATAATGTTAGGTAAGGAATATGTATTTCCTTTGTAATTTTACCACGGATATTTGTTCCAAATAAATTCCACCTAAACTGGTTATCAAGCAAGAAGAAAAAATAATAATCTTGAATCCACATAATAAAAGAAAATGGCTTTCAAGGTAGGCAGCACATAAAAACCAAAATTAACTACATGATTCACATTTTTCAGGAGACAGGTCATTTCTATCTCCCAGGTTCCACATTTTAGCATCAGACGTCCATTTTATACCAACAGTTTATAATGTAAATCTTCCCTCAATTAGATCAAAAAAGTGTAGAATGTGTCTCACAATTCCCCCTTAAGGTTACAACTTAGAAGAACCCTTTGGCCTCAGTTTCCTAAAAGGATTTGTCAGTAAAAAGTGCACCCAAATAGATAAACCAATTAATCACAAACATAAAGAAACTCAATTTATAATAATACAATAATGGTAAGGGACCTGAACACCTCACTTATAGCAATAGACAGGGCATCTAGCAGAAAATCAACAAGGAAACAACGGCATTGAATGCTACACTGGACAGGATAGAACTAATAGATATATTCAGAACACTGCATCCTAAAAGAGCAGAATACACATTCTTCTTGAGTGTACATGGAACATTCCCCAGAATAGATCACATACTGGGTCACAAATCAGCACTCAACAAGTACAAAAAGACTCATTACATACCATGCATATTTTCAGACCACAATGTTATGGAACTTGAAATCAACCAAAAGAAAGTATTTGGAAAGATAACAAATACTTGGAGATTAAAGAACATCCTACTAAAGAATGAATAGGTTACCCAAGAAATTAAAGAGGAAATTAAAAAGTACATGGAAGGCAGTGAAAATGAAAACATGAAAGTCCAAAACCTTTGGGATGCAGCAAAGACAGTCATAAGACAAAAATATATAGCCATCCAGGTCTTCCTAAAGAAGGAAGAAATGTCTCAAAATATACAACCTATCCTTACACCTAAAGGGACTGGAAAAAAGAATGGCAAATAAAACCCAAAAACAGCAAAAGAAGGGAAATAATAGAGATTGGACCAGAAATCAAAGTTATAAGAATCAAAAAATCTGGAGAACAGATCAATGAAAGCAGGAGCTGATTCTTTGAAAGAATTAACAAAATTGATAAACCCCTAGCCAGACTGATCAAGAAGAAAAAGGAAAGGACCCAAATAAATAAAATCACCAATGAAAGAGGAGAAATCACAACCAACACCTCAGAAATACAAACAATAATAAGAGAATACTATGAACAATTGCATGCCAAGAAGTTTGGCAAACTGAAAGAAATGGATATATTCCTAGAAACATATAAATTACCAAAACTGAAACAGAAAGAAATAGGAAATTTTAATACACCCATAACCAGTAAAGAAACTGAATCCGTAATAAAAAATCTCCCAACAATTAAGTTTAGGTCCAGATGGCTTCCTAGGGGAATTCTACCAAACATTTAAAGAGTTAATACCTATTCTGTTGAAGCTATTCCAAAAAACATAAATGTAAGGAAACCTTCCAAACTCATTCAATGAGGCCAGCATTATCTTGTTTCTAAATCCAGACAAACACCCCACTAACAAGAAGAATTACAGACCAATTTCCCTGATGAACATAGATGCAAAAATTCTCAACAAAATACCTGCAAATCAAATCCAACAATACATTAAAAGAATTATTCACCATGATCAAGTGTGATATTCCTGGGATGCAGGGCTGGTTCAATATCCACAAATCAATCAATGTGATACATCACATTAATAAAAGAAAGGATAAGAAAGAACCACATGCTCCTCTCAAAAAATGCAGAAATGAAAAAATGCATTAAAAGCATTTGACAAAATACAGCATGGTTTTTGATAAAAACCCTCAAGAAAGTAGGGATAGAAGGAACATACCTCAAGATCATAAAGGCTATTTATGAAAGACCCACAGCTAAGAACATCCTCTATGGAGAAAAACTAAGCTTTTCTCCTAAAGTCAGGAAAAGACAGGGATGTCCACTCTCACCACTGTTGTTCAACGTAGTACTAGAATTCCTAGCCTCAGCAATCAGACAACAAAAAGAAATAAGCATCCAAATCAGCAAGGAAGAAGTCAAACTCTCACTCATGGATGACATGATACTCTATGTGGAAAATGCAAAAGACTCCACCAAAAAACTGTTAGAACTGATACATGAATCCAGCAAAGTTGCAGGATATAAAATCAAGGTACAGAAATCAGTTGTATTTCTATGCACCAATAATGAAGCAGCAGAAAGTGAAATCAACGAATCAATCCCATTTATAATTACACCAAAACCATAAAATACCTAGGAATAAACCTAACCAAAGAGGTAAAATGATCTATATCCTGAAAACTATAGAAAGCTTATAAAAGAAACCGAAGAAGACACAAAGAAATGGAAAACCATTCCATGCTCATGGACTGGAAGAACAAATATTTTTAAAATGTCTACACTACCCAAAGCAATCTACACATTCAATGCAATCTCTATCAAAATAACACCAGCATTTTTCACAGAGCTAGAATAAACAATTCTAAGATTTGTATGGAACCAGAGAAGACTCCAAATAGCCAAAGCCATGTTGAAAAAGAAAATCAATGCTGGAGGCATCACACTTCCAGACTTCGAGCTGTATTACAAAGCTGTAATCATCAAGAGAGTACAGTACTGGGAAGAAAAACAAACACACAGATGAATGGAACAGAACAGAGAACCCAGAAATGGACCTACAAATGTATAGCCAATGTAGTCTTTAACAAAGCAGGAAAGAATATCCATTGGGAAAAAAAAAAAAGATAAAATCTTCAGCAAATGGTGCTGGGAAGACTGGACAATGACATGCAGAAGAATGAACCTGGACCACTTTCTTACACCATACACAAAAATAAACTCAAAATGGATGAAAGACCTAAATGTAAGACAGGAAACCATCAATATCCTAGAGGAGAAAACAGGCAACAAACTCTTTGTCCTCAGACGCAGCAACTTCTTTACTAGACATGTCTCCAGAGGCAATGGAAACAAAAACAAAAATGAACTCTTGGGACCTCATCAAGATAAAAAGCTTCTGAACAGTGAAGGAAATAATCAACAAAACTTAAACACAGTCTGGAATGGGAGAAGATATTTGCAAATGACATACCAAAAAAAGGGTTAGTATACAAAATCTATACAGAGCTTATCAAACTCAACACCCAAAATACAAATAATCCACTGAAGAAATGGGCAAAAGACATGAACAGACACTTTTCCAAAGAAGACATCCAGATGGCTGATAGACACAGGAAAACATGCTTAACATCACTCATAATCAGGGAGATACAAATCAAAACTACAATGGCTGATTTCAGAATGGGTAAAAATTAACAACTCAAGAAACACCAGGTATTGGCAAAGATGCAAAAACAGGGAACCCCCTTGCACTGCTGGTGGGAATGCAAACTGGTGTAGCCACTCTGAAGAACAGTATGGAGGTTCCTCAAAAAATTAAAAAATAGAACTATACTATGACCCAGCAAATGCACTACTAGGTATTTATCCAAAGGATACAAAAATGCTGATTCAAAGGGGCACATGCAACCCAGTGTTTACAGCAGCCCTATCAACAATAGCCAAATTGTGGAAAGAGCCCAAATGTCCATCAACTGACGAACGGATAGAGAAGTTGTGGTATGTATATGTATATATATATATATATATATATATATATATATATATATATATATATACACACACAATGGAATATTACTCAACGATGGAAAAGAATGAAACCTTGCCATTTGCAACAATGTGGATGGAACTAGAATGTATAAGCTAAGCAAAATAAGTCAGGGAAATACAAATATATGATTTCACTCACATGTGTAATTTAGGAAACAAAATAGATGAACACAGTGGAAAGGAAAGAAAAATAAGATAAAAACAGAGATGGAGGCACACCATAAGAGACTCTTACATACAGTGAACAAACTAAGGATTGTTGGAGGGGAGGTGGATGAAGGGATGGGCTAAATGAATGATGGGTACTTTTTAGGATGAGCATTGAATATTATATGTAAGTGATGAATCACTAAACACTACTCCTGAAGTCATTATTATACTATATGGTAACTAACTTGGATTTAAATAAACATTTTTAAAAAGATAGAAAAAAAAGGGATTTGAGGATTAGTTCAAGGTTTACTGAATGTAGTGGATTTCACTTTCAATGTAATTTGAATAGCAATTAAAGGTGGTATCTGCTACTTCTGCTTTGTCTTTTTTTGTTGTTGTTTTGGGTGTTTTTGTTTGTTTTTGCTTTTTGTTTGTTTTTAGAAATTCATTGATAAACCTCTTTGAGTGTGGCAGGCTACTGTTCCATCAGTACCTCCATTATAGCCCAAGCTATGGTTTGAAAAAAAGAGTAAAACAAAGGGAAAGCTAAAATGCTCTATGTAATTAAGAGGAGAAATCTTGAATTTCTGGAAATAACCCAAGAGGGAGGATATATAGAACTGCACTGAACAAAAAAAAGTCCCTGCAAAAATCGTAAGAAGAGGGGCGCCTGGGTGGCTCAGTCAGTTAAGCGTCAGACTTCAGCTCAGGTCATGATCTCGCGGTTCATGAGTTAGAGCCCTGCACTGGGCTCTGTGCTGACAGGTCAGAGCTCAGAGCCTAGAGCCTGTTTCAGATTCTGTGTCTCCATCTCTCTCTCTGCCCCTCCCCCACTCATGCTCTGTCTCTCAAGAATGAATAAATGTTAAAAAAAAAAAAAAGAATTAAAAAAAAGGTAAGATGAAAGGAGTATTCAAAGAGACAAGACAAATACACTCGGTTGGGTAAAGAAAACTGCTAACACAGTGGATAAAGACTGATTTGAAAATTGCATTCTAGCTCTCTTTTATCTCCAAAACTTCAATAAAAATGCTTCCAGTCGTGATACCCCTGGAGAATAAACTGTAGAAAGTAAGAGTGCATTGGGATATAATTATCCATTGGTGCAGAGGCACTAACAATCTTTTGTTCTGCACAACTTTTCAAAGGTATTTGTATAATATATAATACAAATTTGTATAATTTGAAATATGAATGAGTATCTTCTTCCACAGGAGAGAGCTACTTTATTTGCTAATAAAAATAGTGCCACCCTCTGGGACAAATGTGTATGTTTTCTTAGAGCCCACTGGCAAAGACTGGGACTTCCTAAACTCAGGGCTCCTTTCCTTTAATGCACCCTACTTACCATGAGAGTAACTGGGGCTTAGGGAACTGACATAAGAAGATGGTGATACTCTGGTCACTGATATTACTGTGAATAATAAACTAGCATTAGTCTCTGATCCAGGAATCACATATATTCTACCAGCATCCATGAAACTGCCACAAGCTGACTTGTTAGCTTGCAAGTAGAATAAAATCTAAGATTTTTCACAGTCCTTACAAAAGGGTGATGTCCAGCATGAGATGACAGTGACCAATGAGAAATGACAGCAAGTGGCAAGTGCTCAAAATAACACATAAGAAAAGGAAGCAAACATTGGCTGATCTACATTAAATGTAACCTCCTTTCTAGGTTACCCAAAAATAAAAGATATTAGGGGGAAAAAAAAGAATGTCTCCTTGTAAGGAGTATGAGTATCAATACAGCATTTGGATATTTTTTAAAAGGGTGGCCTTAGGGGTGCCTGGGTGGCTCAGTCGGTTAAGCAACCCACTTGGACTCAGGTCATGTTCTCGGGGTTCACAAGTTTGAGCCCTGCATCAACTGTGTTGACAGCTCAGAGCTGGAGCCTTCTTTGGAATATGAGTCTCCCTCTCTCTCTGCCCCTCTCCCACTCATACTCTGTCTCTCTCTCTCTCTCTCTCTCTCTCTCTCTCTCTCAAAAATAAATAATAAAAAAAAAATTTTCTTAAGGGTGGCCTGAATAAATTAGAGGACTAAGAGATACTGGGAAAACCAATTTTATATCTTTCAGCTCAATTTGATGATTTATTTTTCAAGCAGCAATGACTGTTTCAAAGATCCACATGGCTGCAAGAAATTATTTTGGCAGAAAACCTTTTTTGTGACAGAGTATATTGCTTTAAACAAATCATAGCCATATACTGTTAGTTGAACATAACATTTATGCATATTAATATACATGTTCCATTTGTCATATTTCTTTAATAGATTATTATTCTCCAAAATAAACTTTTGGACATTATTGTAGATGACACATTAATGATTCCTAAGAACAATTATAGTGTTATAATAATTGATCATTTTTTTCTAATTTTAGAAGTTTGGAATTTATAGTGAATTAAAAAAGGGAGTGAACTAATATTTACTTTTGCCACCCTCTCATAAAGAGTAACTAAGAGGGGTGCCTGGGTGGCTCAGTAGATTGAGCATCTGACTTCAGCTCAGGTCATGGTCTTACAGTTCATGAGTTGTAACCCCGCATCAGGCTCTGTGCTGACAGCTCGGAGCCTGGAGTCTGGAGTCTGCTTCAGATTCTATGTCTCCCCCTCTCTCTGCCCCTCCCCTGCTCATGCTCTGTCTCTGTCCCTCTCTCTTTCTCTCAAAAATAAATAAACATTAAAAAAATTTAAAAAGAGTAAGAAATTAGCAAAGAAATAGGAAATAACAAATTTCCTTCCTTCCAAAACAAGTACCAAACATTAAAGAGATATTATGGGTGTTGCAAATTCAAAAATGCACCTGTAGTGGAAACTGAAGCCTGACTGCATAGGTTGGTAGTTAAATATACTGTTTCATGAATCACTTCTATCTAGTAATAAATATGGAGAATTTATTTTATTAAGTCAATCTAAGTAAGTATATGCATTTGCTTCTAATTTTTTTTTTATTTTTGGAATTCAGTGTGTCCATTCACTCAGACCAAAGTTCTACCAAATCTGAGGCATTTTTATTTTTATTTTTTTTATTTTTTTAACATTTTATTTTTTATTGAGAGAGAGAGAGCATGAGCACGGGAGGGGCAGAGAGAGGTGGAGACACAGAATCCAAAGCAGGCTCCAGACTCCGAGCTGTCAGCACAGAGCCCGAGGCAAGGCTTGAACTCAGGAACTGTGAGATCATGACCCTGGCCAAAGTCCATAGCCCAACCGACTAAGCCACCCAGGCACCCCTGAGGCATTTTTATTTTTAGTGAAATGATCAATGTCCATTCCCACCTCTTGCTTTTCAAATGAAATCTACGGTAATAGCAGATCTAGAAATCAAGAAAACAGTATCAACTATCAACTATTTAGCTCTCTGAGAATATTTCATTTCTGGTTTAGTCAATCAAAAAATTCACCCATTAATACACTCCTTTGTTACCACGAGTGTCAGTATAGAAGCTTCTGCACATTTTGTTCAGGTTATCTAATTGTCACATAAAACTTGATGCGATGGAAGCAGAAGGGTTGTTCCCTTTTTTCAGTTACTTTCTATGAACACAGTCCTTTCTCTGTGAACTTGATTAAAACAGAATAAATAAGTCTTACTAATAAGCTCTTTTTTATTCTCTCCAGGAAATCAGAGGGGTAAAAAGTTCATTGATTGGTGGTCTTTTAATGATTTTTGCTAGGGGTATCAGAATGAAAAGGTGATCACCCTATACTTGAAGCCTGAACCAAAATTATTTCTTATCATTTGTGCCACGTAGCCAGGGTTTCCCATGCCCCTCCCCTCCTGTCACATAGAGAAAATAACCACATTAATCCCGTACACTGGAATAACCAACAAGTCTGTGACTGACCTGTTTGCAG
This sequence comes from Neofelis nebulosa, assembly GCF_028018385.1. Lineage (NCBI taxonomy): Eukaryota > Metazoa > Chordata > Mammalia > Carnivora > Felidae > Neofelis > Neofelis nebulosa. The sequence continues at coordinate 32,603,596 of NC_080785.1, forward strand.
CACAACAGTGTACCCTCAACCACCCAATGGGTGGGAAGCTCTGAGGAGGCCATTCTATTCTAAGCTTTAGGGAACACATTGCTTTTTATATATGCATTTTCTGGACACTTCCTTAAATCTCTTAAACCAATCTAAAAGAAAAGAGGGCATTATTCCTTCTTTAAATTTCAGCATTTACTTACTGAATGACATTCATTACCTGGAAAACCATAAATTGTATGCAAAAAATATGAATACCTTACTATATATTCTTTACCTTAGTATGCATTTTCTCCACTCTTTTAACTTGCTTTCTTCCATCACACTGGGTAAATATTGGTTGCACACACATACATAAGCACTGTGAAAGGCATTAATGTACAAGAACATTTTTTTAATGCAGGATGAATTACCAAATCCATTGCAGTATTACAAATTTTGTGTAATAATAAAAACTCTAAATCAACCTTGCATTAAAATCATGAATCCTGATGAATACCTCACCAACATAGGCATGACCCCAAAAGGGTTATAAAATGCTGTTCTGAGCCAACAGCCAGGTAACTTAATTCATCCTGTCTTTATTGTAAGCTTAGTTCCAAACTTCTTTATATTTCCTTTAGAAAACAGAAGAAACAGAAAAAATTTCCTTCAACCACTGTGAGATTCCACAGAAGCTGGCCAGTATGCAACTCACCAAATTTACTTGTTTCTTCTAATTATAATTCTAGCATACATATACAATTATAATACACAAATATCATATATATATATAATTCTAATTATATCTTCTCATTTTCTCTTCATGACAGCTTTTTTTTATGTTTATTTATTTTGAGAGAGAGAGAGAGAGAGTGGGGGGAAGGACGGAGAGAGAAAAGAATCCCAAGCAGGTTCCGCAATGTCAGTTCAGAGCCCGACATGGGGCTCCATCTCACGAACCGTGAGACCATGACCTGAGCCCAAATCAAGAGTTGGACGCTTAACCAACTGAGCCACCCAGGCACCCACCCCTTCATGACAACTTTTTAAGGAGTGGAACAGTGAAAGGAAAAAAGGGCTGGAACTGTGGCTGAGGGAGAGAGATGGAGATGGACATGAAGGTATTGAGGGACATAACAAAATTAGAATGAAACACATGAAATATTCTAAGATATTCATATGATAGCATTAATATTTATGGAAATGCTATTTAGTTGTATAATATCCTAAATATTTTTATAATGATCTATTCTCTAATAGATAAATTCTGCTTAGTATAAATTAATGCTTTCTTTTAGATAAATATATATGAGGAAGAATAATATATTCAATATATTCATGAAGACTATATTGGTGAGAATTCTCTATATCCAAAAATATGCTCCTTTCCTGTTCAATCTCCCTCTTTCTTTGTCCCTAGGTCTCCAGCTACTGCCCCATGGCTGGAAGTCAGAAACACATTGGTGGTCTACATAGAAAACAGTACTTTCATAATATGGCTATTGTTAATGCTTCTATAATGCACATGCCCCTTCATATCAGTATTTTTGTATTCTTTGGATAAATATCTAGTAGTGCAATTGCTTCACTGTATCGTAGTTCTATTTTAACCTTTTGAGGAACCTCCATATTGTTTTCCAGAGTGGCTGCACCAATCTGCATTCCCACCAACAGTGTAAGAGAGTTTTTTCTCAGCATTCTTGCCAACATCTCTTGTTTCCTGTATTGTTAATCTTAGCCATTCTGAATGGTATGATGTGGTATCTCATTGTAGCTTTGGTTTGTATTTCCCTGATGACGAGTGATGTTGAGCATCTTTTTATGTATGTGTTAGCCATTTATAGATCTTCTTTGGAAAAAATGTCTATTCATGTTTTCTGCCCATTTTTAACTGGATTATTTATTTTTTGGGTTTGGAGCTGAATAAAGAAGATGTGGTACATATACACAAAAGGATACTGTTCCATCATCGAAAAGAATGAAATCTCGCCATTTGCAACAACGTGGATGGAGCTAGTGTACATTATGCTAAGCAAAGTCAGTCAGAGAAAGATAACACATGATTTCACTCATATGTGGAATTTACAGAACAAAACAGGTGAACATAGGGGAAAGAAAAAAGAGAGAGAGAGGGAGACAAACTATACGAGGCTCTTAACGACAGACAACAAACTGAGAGTTGATGGAGGGAGGTGAGTGGGGGATGGACTAAATGAGTGATGGGTATTAAGGAGGGCACTTCTGATGAGCACTGAGTTTTATATCTAAGTGATGAGTCACTAAATTCTACTCCTGAAACTAATACTACACTATATGTTAACTAAAACTTCAATAAAAACTTGAAATATTAAAAAAAAAAAGAAAAGTAAAGAGTACTCCCATCTATTCTCCATTACAATGTATCTTAAATATAATCCTCATTGGTGTCAGTCTAGTTTTTCAATCTTCTCTTCTGTCATTTCTTGCTTAGCACCAACATTGCCAGAACTTTCAGGGAAACCATAGAATTCTGTATCAAGTGGACAGAGCCCATCCATTAGGCATACACATCTTTGTTTAAAGATTCAAAATTTGTTCTGTTTTTATAACAAACTTTTGTCATAAGTCATTTTCTAGTCTCAGTTTGCTGAATATTTGCTCCTTAAAAGCCCATTTATTCAGCAGAAATTCTGCTGAATCTTCACTGCACACAAATTAAAGTCACTTGCACATTTAGATATATCCATCTTCATTCCCTCATCTCTGACATTCATGATAGATATGCTATATCCCATAGCCCTAAAAGAATCCCTTGTAGGACGCCATAAAGGCAGCTTACAAGCTTAAATATACTATATTAATAAAAACATATTACTTTGATTCTCCAACTAATTTTCATTTGCATAATTATATTTTCCCCCAGGTTTTAAAGTGTTGCGTTTGAAAACTAAAGTGCTTAAAGGTATAATAACAGTTCAGTATCCATAAAAAAATTAATTCCAAAATGTGGATCAGAGCTTTTCACATCATAAGTATGATTCCAGTATAATGAAAAAAATTAACACTGCTTCGGCATTTAAAATTAACTTCTTCACTTTCACCTAAAATATATTATGTACATTACATGCATTCAATTGATAAATTTAAATATTTCTAATATTCCAATAGAGTAAAATATCAAAATACACCTTGATATGTAGTTTTACTATGCATTATGAAGTAGTTGAAATGTCCATGTATTACCAAAGCAATATAAATAACATCTTTATAAAATCAGAGTAACTAGAGTAACTTTGCATAAAAACATTACAGAACTTCTTTCTCAGATTTATTATCAAACTGGACTGACATTCTCATGCTTCATTTTTAACAGACTTAAGAGGCAGTCTTTTATAAAACATGCTACATTGATAAAATTGTATGTTCAAGTTAGATAAAATGTTTTATTCATAAGTATTTTATAGTTTCTGTATTAAAATAAGGCACTGAATGTCCTCTGAATTGTTTTTTAAGTGCACAACTTCCATCCCCTTCTCAATGTGATAAGTTACCAGCTCGTTTTAGAGACAACTTAAATGGAATAGTACAAGGACAGAGAAGGCAGGAAGCAAACAGTAGACAGTTTTACGTTAACTCTATAAAAACTTCCTAGAATTTTCATAAAGAGACATCTTAACACCTAAGGAACTATTGTTGGATCATCTTCATCATGGGATTCTGTAACTCTCTCCTTACAATAACAGACGGAGAAAACCAAGAACAGGAATCAGAACAAAACATGGTCCAAGTGAGGTGGTGACTGAAAGCAGGTCTGGACCTACAACTGTGAAAATTCTGGACAGGCTTCCCTCCAAACCAATATTTTTAAATTTTTTTTTCAATCTTAATGTGAACAAGAAAACTGTCCACTTATTAAAAAGGTATGTTTTTTTCCTTATATTACAAATAATGATTATATACAGTGAAATGTAATACTCCATTTTAACTTACTATATATTTGGAATTATGTCTGTATCATTGTTGTTCCACCATTCATGAAATAAATGGCACAGTCACTCCAGTTCAGGGATTATGTTAATAGACATTTACTTGCTTTCCACTCCCAAGAGTTGCCAGATCTATCAACAACAACAACAACCACCACCACCACAACAAAACAGGATGGCCATTCAAACTAAAATTTCTGATAAATAGCAAATAATGTTCAGTAGCAACATATCCCAAACATTGTAATCCTATATTTTAGTTTAAGTATGTCCCAATTTTTTGAGACATGTTTATACTAAAAATGTTTTCATTGTTTACCTAAATTTCAGATTTAACTGAATGTCCTGTATTTTATCTGGTAATCTATGACCCACATTTAGAAACTGCGGAACTCAATTTGAATTAAAATAGCAAGAAATGTTTCTTTATGGGATTTACATTTTTTAAAGGATGAGATGTAGGTTAAGTATCCTGGGCAAAGAATGCTTCTGGGTCGTAGACACATCAGGAGAATTTAGGCTGTTATCTATTCCAGATAGGAAATAACGGAGACTTTCACTCATAAGAACAGTGAAAGAGCTGAAGATAGAACAACAGGATATGCAAGTGCTAAAATCAACAGGGAAGGCTATTTGTCTAAACTAAAGGAAGCTAAAGCTTTAGGGTGCCAATGTAACAAGGATGTTTTCTAAGGAAACTGGACAGCCTCTAACGAGTCCACCTGTATCATTTCAGCCCCCCTGTAATCAGACATCACACAGCAGCCAGAGCAATCTTTTCAAAAAGCAAATAAGATTTTGGCATTTCTCCTACATAAGATCCTTCAATGGCTTCCTATTGCTCTTAGGACAAAGATCATTCCACATCTGGCCATTGCCTCATTCTCCAGGGCATCTACTACCTGCTTCCCCTGGCCATCCCCAAGACCTCCAGTCATACCTGCTCCCTTTCTCTCTCAGATCTAGTATTGCTCCCTCTGCAATAGGGCTTTGAGTCTTGTTCTTGATTCTTGACAGCATGTAACTCCCATTCGTCTTTCTAGTCTGAAGTGTCACTTTCTGTCAGAAGCCCTTCTAGACTCCCTTAGCTGTATCAAATTCCTTTCTCCTATGTTGTCATCAAACTGCAGATCTCTCCTAATTCTTAGAACTGAATTTTTCATGTTTACTACTTTTTATTATAGCAGATATTAAAAATATACACTAGTAGAAAGAATAAGATAATCAAGCCCCATGCTCACACTGCCCAGATCCAGCAAATAGCAATTCATGGCACTCTCTTTTCACTATGTCCTCATGCAGACACCAGTCATATTATTTTCAGACATTTCCCACTTCCTCTCAAACAATTCAGTAAGTATCTCTAAAGGATATTCTCTTTAGAAAACATAAACTGGACTGGACTATAAAATTCAAGAGGATAGGGGCTGTATCTGTTTTCAATATTTTTCGTATCAAAGTATCTAATACAATTTTGAGCACAGAGCAGTTTCTCTGGCCTGTAAATAGATGTTAATTGACTTTTTTTTTTTCATTTCGTCTTCTACTTTTTAGTCTACATTTAACATTTTAAAAAATTAATTTATGTTCAGAGAGAGAGTGCATGCGCACGTGTGCACCAGCAGGGTAGGGGCAGAGAGAATGGGAGACAAAGAATCCCAAACAGGCTCCACCCTGTCAGCATAGAGCCTGATGCAGGGCTTAATCTCACTAATCATGAGATCATGACCTGAGCTGAAATCAAAAGTATTAAATTTAATCAACTGAGTCATCCAGGTGCCCCTAGTCTACATTTTTTATTCATATTATTTCTAATTTGTATTACATTCTGTAACTAGAACAGGAATTACCACCATAGGGTGGTGTCAGTTAGGACCTCAGAAGGTTCATTAGCATGCCAAAGAAATTACTACTCCAGATTCAACTGTAGCCTAAAGACTTCCCTCAAGGGAAATTAGATGGATGAATGCCTAACACACCACTACCCAAATGCAGTGGAATCAGGCAGAAAGTTTCCTCAAATGCTGACACAGAATACAAAATGTGTGAAGTGGATATATTAAAGAAATGAAATCCAACAAAATGAAATTTAACAAGAAAAAAATGTAAAGTCCTACACATGGTTAAAAACCACTTCAAAATTTCTAAGTGGAGACCATGGTTTAATGAGAGCTCTTATGAGAAAGAAAAAAGGGAGTTCATTAAATGTGCTTCACTAAAATGTATAGGTTCACTGTTCAGTTAGTTTGCCTACAACAGCTCCTTATACTCAATAGATATTCATTAAATATTAGATGAATTCAAAAGTGAATGAATCAATGAACTGTAAGTTCTAGCTGCTACAAAAAATCATTTAAATCTTGGACTACATTAACATAATTACAGGCAATAGAACATACAGAGAAGACAGCCCTGTTCTGCTCTCAATAGCCTGACCCAATTATAGTAAGGTTGTGTCTGAACAATGTACCTAGAGTGGATGTGTAAAGCCAGATTATTCAAAAAGAGGTTACCAAAATGATGATGCCATTGAAAGCCCAATAAGAATAGCAGAAGATGTGACTGAAGGTGAAACAGCAGGTAATTGTGTTTATTTTCATTTTGTTTGTGGTTTCCAGTTTTCATTGAAATTCCACTTAATTAACATACAGTGTAATATCAGTTTCAGGTGTAGAATTTAGTGATTCATCGCTTACATATACCACCCAGTGCTCATTACAAGTGCCCTTCTTAATACCTATCACTCACTTAACCCACCCCCCACCTCCTCTACAACAATCATCAGTTCTCTATAGTTAAGAATCTGTTTTATGGTTTACCTCTCTTTTTTCCTTATGTTCATCTGTTTTGTTCCATAAATTCCACATGAGTGAAATCAGATGATATTTGTCTTTCTCTACCTAATTTCGCTTAGCATAATACTCTCTAGCTCCATCCACATCATTGCAAATGGCAAGATTTCATTCTTTTTGATGGCTGAATAATATTCTATTATATATGTGTGTATACACATACGTGTCTATATATATATATATATATATATATATATATATACACACACACACACACACACACACACACCACATCTTCTTTATCCATTCATCAGTCAATGAACATTTGGACTCTTTCCATAATTTGGCTTATTGTTGATAATGCTGCTATAAACATCAGGGTGCATATATCCCTTTAAATCGTCATTGTTGTATGCTTTGGTTAAATATCTAGTACAATTGCTGGGTTGTAGGGTAGCTCTATTTTTAATTTTTTGAGGAAACTTCACACCATTTTCCAGAATGGATGCACCTATGTGTATTCCCACCAACAGTGTAAAAGGGTTCCCCTTTCTCTTCATCCTCTCCAACATGTTATTTCTGTTATATTCTGTTATATTTGTTGTTAATTTTATCCATCCTGACGGGTGTGAGGTGGTATCTATACCACTATATTGTATTTTCTTGATGATGAATGATGTTGAGCATCTTTTCATGTGTCTGTTATCCATCTGGATGTCTTCTTTGGAAAAATGTCTATTCATGTCTTCTTCCCATTCTTAACAGGATTATTTGTTTTTTGGGTGTTGAGTTTTAGAAGTTCTTTATAGATTTTGTATACTAACATTTTATTGGATATGTCATTGGCAAATATCTTCTCCCATTCTGAAGGTTACCGTTTAGTTTTGTTTAAATATAAAAAGAGACATTTATTTGGAAAGGGGGTTAGATTTGCTCTAGGTGGCACCAATGAATAGTTCGACAAAGTGACTAGAAGAAAAAATTCAGCTCAAAATAAAGGAAGGATGTACTAAACGACCTGTCCCAAAATGCCAGGAAATGCTAGAAACTGTATATTTGTTTTCCCTTTTTGAGTGTTTGCATATTTTCCCTTTTGAGATATTTAAGCATAAGGTAGGCAAGCACTGGTCATAGAAGGATTAAGAACATGAGATAAATTATCAGACTAGAAATCCATAAGATACCTCCAACTCTTAATCTTTAAAGATTTCCTTAAGATAATATGAAAGGTGGAAAACATTCTTATGTGTTTCATAAAAAGACAAAGCAAAGAAACATAAAATTCTTTTATCAATAATGCAAAATATATTTTAAGAATATGGAACCTCATGGGTCCAAGTTTTATCTATCTAGGGAAATGTGATGAAGTAGAATACTGTAATGATGCAAATGTATTAGATTTTCACCTGTACTCTTCTAGAAATAAACTCATTTATTAATAATTAGCTGATACAAATATAATTTTATTATAAAAATGCAATAAATCTTTAAGTATGAATGTTTATAAAAAGATGTTATCATTTAAGAGGTAATCTAAGCTAAACTTGTATAAAAGTTCATCAAAGTGTCTCTCTAGTCTCTCATTAAATACACACAAGCTTGAGGAATCTCTTCTTTCAAGAAGTTGCTAGTTCCATTGTGAGATATGTTTTAACAGCTGGAAATTACGTTAAGTTAAATTTTCCCTTCCCATAATTTCTACCTAGTTCTATTCTCCAGAACATCATAAAAGCAATATGAACCTTCCTACGGAATCCTTGAAGAAATCAAAAAGAGCAATCAAGTTCCTAATTCTTTCCTTCTCCAAATGAAACTTTCTCAGTTCTTTCTATGCCTCCTTTCTCATGATTTCCAGACAGTGAACCAGAAATGTGGTCATTACTTCTCCTGAACATTCCTTGATTTGATTAAAAGACCTCCAAAAGTAAGCCTTCCAGGAGAGAACACAGCACCCTAGGTGAGGGTGGCAGCACAGAGTAAATAAGCCCCATTCCCTCCCTCACTTATGTTACTGCAAGATCACAGAATACCACTTACTTACATTGGGCTTGTTAGCAACTAAAGCTCAAGTTCTTCTCAAAACTTGATTAACAATTGCCATGTTAAGTAGCAGTGGCGTTGATTAACATATAATTAACATTTCTTTGTAAATAGTATACAGTTCTCACTTTTTTTTTTAGAAATAAACAGGTTTTACTCAGCAAATGAGTTGTGTTATTATTATTCCCATTTTATAAATGAGAAAATTAACGATTAAATGACATGTTTAAATGATTTATATTTGTAACAAATAAAATTCTTCATAAAGCAATATGTAAGATAATGAATAAGGAAAACAATACTCTTCATTGTTCTTACCCTCCTGTGTATATTTTTAAAATACATGAACAAAAGCTTTGTTATTTGTTTAGTACTTCTGAACAAGAGAGGCTTTTCTTAAAATGTTTTTAAAAGAAACTATCTTTAATTCAATCTGACAGGTAATATTTCTTAAGGGTCTAGAATGATGAAAGTAGCATTTTATGCTAAGACTCTGGAGATGGTAAACAAAATAAGAATTATGTGCTTAAACCAAAACTTATGAACTACAGATTCAAAATTTATTAGCATGGACATAAAAGCCATTTTAAAAATTGAAAATGATACAGTTTTCATCAGCGTTTCAGTTTCTTTCCAGCAGTGAATTGAACAAATCCATTAGAGCTAAAAACATATTTTAGCAGAGAGAATTCAGTTAGGATCCTGCTGGACAGATAGCAGTTGATGTCCAGGAAACAGCAGGAAGGTCCTTGAACTGTGACACCTGAAGAAACTTGGTATGTGTAATGCATACATCACTCAGAAACTCTGGGAAATCCTTACTTTCTTATATTCTCAGAGACATGTATATGTAGCTACATCTTCAATTATTTCTATAAATTGCTGTGATATATCACAGGATAATATCATAAGGGCTGTTTAACTGATAACCACATTTTCTCTGAATTTACCAGGAGCTGTGCACACCATTCTGGTGCATCTTGGGGAAACAAGATTCAAGTCTGCCATCTGTAACTATTAATTATCTCCCATGAGTGAGGACACCCTGGCCGGGCTATGTCAGGGCAATGATCAAGTCTGTGCAAACAATACTCATTTTGTATAATACAGCCAGCTCTGACAACTCAACCTCTCACCTCCCTGAAGAGGACAGTCTCCATGGTCATTTGAAGGTTTGCCACTTTACCTTATTCTATTTTACTGCGTGCTCTTCCCTCCTGCCTTCAGGAGTCTCATTTGGACCTGTGTGGCTTGATTCACACTCCACAGCCTGGAAAGGTTTTCTCTATAAAATATTCATTAGGTCATGGGACAAATTTTTCCTGATTGTTTTATTCTCTCTTTCAAGGACAATCAAGAGAAAAACTCTCTTCTCTCCCTTGGAAATTTAATCATTTACCTTTCCTCTAAAGACAAGAAGCTTGCAGCAACTGCAGTAATTTATTTTTTCAATTTATTACAGATTATTATAAAATCATGGAAAGAGCAATGGACTTGAATATTTGTCAATGAATCCAGATAACGCCAAGCACTTCAGTAACAGAGTTACTTCTCTGAGTTTGGATTTCTCCCCAGGAATTAACACAATATTTACGTCTGAAAAATATTGTGATGATAAAATCAGGCAAAATAAGTGAAAACAACAGGCCCAATTACCTGGCATTTAGTAGTTTCCCTAAATGTTTACGCAATCACAAGCAAATAATTCAATTTGTATGATATTTTGATTGTCTTTTCATAGCTGGATACATGATTCTTTTCACAAAAACTGGTTGTTTTCAAAGACCCCACCATATTTAGGAGTCCAACAAACAAATATAAATCATTAACCAGAAGCACAAGATACATTATGGTAACAGAAGGTGGTAAGATCTCTGCAGAGTAAATTAAACGCATACTACTAACTATAGTTTACATATTGACAGCATCATTAAAAAGTAACCCAGGAGTATTATTATTTTCAAAATAAACCAGAGCCTAACTTCCAAAGTGCTGCGCTTTATATTCCTTGTTTTGTAATTTGATATCAAAAATAAAGACTGAAAATCTGTAGTAGTTAAAAAAAACTTAAGTGAAGAGTAACATCTGTAGGTCACAGAAATCTAAAATTTGATTTGTAACAATAACCCTGCTTAGCTCTTCCTCCTGCACCCCATCATTTCCTTACTGATAACCTTCAAAATAATAAGTTCTTGATGCATATAAGAAGGCATAAGCAGATTCAATTTTTGATGATAATTTGGCTATATATTTCTTATAAAGAATGTTCTTGAGGACAAGAAATGTCTGCTTAAAGTGATAGAGTCCCCTGTCCTCATAATTATGCTGCTAAAGAGAACTGACTGAAAAAGTTTAAAATCATGCTTATTTCTGCACTTGAATTAATCAAATTCCTACTGCAATAGAACAATGACTACTTATAACTAACATAACCAGAGAGCTTATAAGATATATAGATATATTTCAACACTTCCATAACACAGGAAAAACTAATTTCCAGAAGCTGATAGCAAGTTTATTTTTCATGGAAAAACGTAGATGGAGATGATTCCTGGGCTCAATTCTGTTTTCAGAAAAGTCTGAAAACCATACCTGTTGAGAGTATATGGCTTAATGTAGGAAAATTTAATATAAGAATAATGTATAAATAATAAATACAAATAATGATATTAATAAATAAAAATAAAAAATGTAAGACCATTTAATGTAAGAACAACACATTTTCTGTGTGTGTTCGTTTAAATTAACAGAAGACTAGTTTAAAGCAGTAGACACATATGGACAAGATTGGAGGGCATTTTTCATTATTTCTATAAACTGTCTTCAACATAAATGATCACCTTTCTAAGGAAATAAGCAATAAAACCAATGAAAAGATTCAAGTCTCCAAAAGGACATACATCAAGGTGAATACCTGCTAGAATTTAAATTTATGAAAGAGTCCAGGCTGAAGTTGTGACAATGGTAAAAGTGACCAAGAGACTGAGATGCTGAAGAATCATAGAATGGTTTTAGCACTGACACACTCATCCAAATCCAGGCCTTGTTACATCAGTACCAGGGTTTTTCCAGCCACAGGGCTGAAAACCGATTTACCACTAATCCATCTGAACTTTAGTTTTCCTTCAAATGTAAAAGTAATTGTTAATTTTTTCTCCCTAAAGTATCTTATTACCTTTTTTATCGTATGCTATATCTGCAGAGACGTATCACTTACTTATCAAATAGAACAAAGAAGAAACTACAAGCTGTTGACACCTGACTTTGACAGCTACTCAAAATATATAGTAACATTACTATGGCTGCAACTCGCCATGAATAATAATTCCTTTATCCTCTTATTTTAACATATTTCATTTTATGATATGGCTATATATGTAGTCTACTTTCTTCTCATTCTTTGTAACCCATATTATGTATCTCATTCTTATACGTGACTTAATTCAATTATTTGTTGTCTATATTTCCTCACTGTGTTATGTCTTTTAAATTTTAGCGTACATTTTCTTTTTTTCTATCAAACACTAGCAAAATATCAATAGGGAGGAATAAAATCACAGTTCTCAGATATTCAAGAGAAATGAGTTGATGGATATGATTTACTGAAACTTATGATAGGTTTGGATACCATTTTTATCACTTCTATTCACATAATATTTTAGCATTATATTTTATTCACTATTACAAGCTTTATCATGAGAATTAATATGGAACAATTTTCTGTTGCAATGAAAGGATTTGATAGTAAAATTGATGAATTGTGTTCCATGTCTGTTCAAATGTTTCAAAGAGGAGTAAGACCCATTTAAGGTCTTTCTTAGAAAATGAGTGCTATTTCTACCCATACCATGATTTTCTTTTTTTTTTTTTTCAAATTTTTTTTTTTCAACATTTTTTATTTATTTTTGGGACAGAGAGAGACAGAGCATGAACGGGGGAGGGGCAGTGAGAGAGGGAGACACAATCGGAAACAGGCTCCAGGCTCCGAGCCATCAGCCCAGAGCCTGACGCGGGGCTTGAACTCACGGACCGTGAGATCGTGACCTGGCTGAAGTCGGACGCTTAACCGACTGCGCCACCCAGGCGCCCCCCATACCATGATTTTCAAGACATTAGACTTTTTTCTTCACTTCCTAGGTAGTCTCAGGTTTCAGAAACCTGTTATATCTGGCAGTTTGTATCCTCAGTTCATATAACAAAATGTAGTCTATTACCACAAATCTTGGTCCCATGCAACTAGAAAATTTGAAAGAAACAAAAATCAGCATTTCATGAGAATATCAATGAAGACACTTTTTCTTTTAAATATGAAAACATAGAATGCAGTTAAAGTATACCTTAGAAAAGTTGTGTGTATAAATATATGTATATTTATAATAATTTTAATAACAAATACTCTATAATATCACTCTTTAGACAATATGTTACTGGGAGCAATTAACATCTCCTGAAACATTTCTAATGATCAATTTCCCAGGATGTAGAAATGAGCCTCATTACCCAATAAACTTGGAGGGTTGGGGAGTACAATTACTGATATATCACACTATTTGGCTTTCAAATTTCATATTATTGTTTTCCTTTATTTTCTACTTTGCCCAAGTATTTTTGATGTTATCTTTGTGTTTTATATGCATACGTTTGCAACCATCAATCCTTTTGAAATAAAAATGATTAAAGAATGAATACTGATTAATTAACAAAAACAACCTAGAGGCCGACCTATTGTTTAGAGTAGCAAAAATGACTCCAGCTGTAATCTAGACTTGAGACTCTCAAACTCACCATATTTCCTGAAGAAAAGTGTTCTTTTCTCCTCTCAATGAAAGGCACAGAAGGATTAAACAGACTAGGGGTCGGTAATCATTCTCTATAAAGGTACAGATAGTAAATATTTTAGGATTTGTGGGCTACATCCATTATCACATATTCTGGGGGTTTTTTGTTTGATCTATAAATACATGATATACCATTTTTAGCTTACAACTGTATACAATCAGACCTTGTGGCTACTGCTTTGTCCAGTAAGCAGCATTGTTGAAAAACTCTGAGGACAGTGCTAAGGTACTTTGGAAGCTGCTTCTATCTCATTCAAGCCTGCCTTACACTGGCATGGCATTAACTCCCAAGAAGTCAGGCCTGCTGGACTAATCCTCTCTCTGCTGTTCTAATGTAAGCCTTGTCTACAATTTCCAGGAGCTCCTTTCTGAAACACTCTGATCAGCAGTCAGCAAACTATGGTCATAAAATGTACTGAGCTTTGGAGTGGTACAAACCTGATCCAGATTCTGGCTGTGTGAAATCCTGGCAATGAGGCCTTGTTTAAATTAAAGGACAAAATGTTTAATTTCCTCCCTAGTAAAATGGAAACACAAAATCAGTGCTATGTAGATGAACTGAAATAAGATAACATTTGAGAAAGTGACAGAGCCTAGAACACTATATTGCCTCAGACCTTGCTATGCTATGTTCTTTCTCATCCCTCTTGGCTGCTGTCCAGCAGCAGGAGCAGCAAGTACTAACCTCTCGTAAAGGCAGTTCTGCATGGCCTAGATGATTCCTTTCTCTCAACAGCAGGCCCACTTGGCATTACTATTTCAGAAACCTTTCTTTCCACTGAACTCGTATCACCAAACATGTATCAAGGCACAACTGCTTGTTAAGGCACCTAGTCAAAATGCCAGAGCATGGAACTAAGAAAATCTATCTATGAAAGGACGTTCTAGAAGTCTCATGCTCACCTACCCTGGGACTACCTCTTCCCCAAGCCAACTCCTAGAAAGCTTGGTGTGATTGTATACACTTAATGAAATAATATCAAAATTGCATTCAATATGTTATGGAAAGAGCCGACCATTTACGTCTTTGCAAGAAATAGTATTGTACCATTATATTTACGTAAGAAGAATTAAAGTTGTATTTAATTTCAATATTAAGTCTTTGATAAGGGTTTACACCTTCTTAGATTATTATTCTCTTGAACTATGGTCGTCAAATGTTATGGGGAAAGCACACACTGTAGAGATCACTGGGATAGTTCCTAGATTTAAAAAATAATTAATTCTTTTGAAATTTAATTTCCTTTATTGTTATAAAACATTAGTTTCCACCACTGACTAGCAGTTCCCAAACCTACAAAGATAACTTTCATGATGAAATTTCCAGTGGCTAGTCTACAATAGTGCTAATAATAAGTGTTAATGATTTTAGAAAATATCAGACTCTTCCTTCAGAGTCATTATCCAAGGCACAATATGCGACACAAGTCTCATCAGTTTTGTGATATCTGTGTGTGCAAAATTCCTCATGATGGTTCTTCATTTTATTATTATGTAATCAATTAACTAACATTTAGCCCTCAGCATTGCTGGGCCAGGAGTTATTTAACCCTGATTTTACAAATGAATCTCCTATGGCAATCTCTGAATATTATATAGATGCCAGGGTCCTGTGCCAGATTGAATTGGGGTATAATTTTGTTGTAGGCTTTTTACTAAAACAATTGCAAGTGATACTGATGTGCATCTAGGATTGAGAACTCCTGTGTTCAGTTTTGTGGGGACAAAGAAGGGCAAATGAAAAAGGCTAATTAGGAACAGCCTAATGAGCTAAATCTTGTTATTAATTTATATTGTAATTTAATCCTCATTACTATTCTATCAAGGATTTCATTTTTCTCCTAGTATCAAAAATTGTACTCCAAAAATGAAATAGCTTTCAAGATGAAGTCAGACCTCCTACCCAAAAGCCCATGACATTCCCCTTAGATAAAGTAGCCGGCAGCCTAGTTGCAGCAGTGAAGCAGTCAGAAACCACCATGATCCCTGTGGCCTGACACTGTCCACACCTTGAAGGTGCCTAGTGTCCGGCTGCTACCCTGGCTCCACTCAGTGACAGGTCCTAATGGCAAACAACTTGAAGATTTAAAATGTTTGCTTATTTATTTTGAGAGAGAAAGAGAATACATGATTGGGGGACGGGCAGAGAGAAAGAGGGAGAGAGAGAATCTTAAGGAGGCTCCACACTCACCATGAGCCCACACAGGGCTCAACCTCACAACCTGAGGCAAAATCAAGAGTCAGATGCTCAACGGACTGAGCCATTCAGGTACCCCAACAACTTGAAGATTTAAGTCCACCCAAGGCTTAAGCGGACTCTGCTTGAATATACCCCAAATTATTTCAGGAAGGCTCATTCTCTAAATGAGATTTAAAATGCATTTTCCTCCCTCAAACTTAGTATATCTAGAGGAAGGCTCAGAGAAACTTTGATTATAAAGAGTCAATAAGATACTCTATGTAAAATTCCTAGCAAAGGGCTTGATGTGAGATAAGTATCCTAACAAGCACAGCCTTCCCTTTCCTATTTCTTCCTGGAACGGGACAAAACTAAAAACAAAGAACAAAACAGATGACGATGACAGCAACAACAAAAACCTAGAGCCCTGGTAAATGCTACCCCACTTGGCTAGAACACTGATACCTTACTTACTCCTGCAGGCTGGCATTCTTTTCTATATATGACCATAACCTCTATCGTAAAACTCCTACTACTGCATCACAGGCCAGGATCAGCTCCCCCATGTGATTAACAGCTACAGTTGAGGCCAGTTAGCCACTCAACTGTTGTATGATGACTGAAATTTCTGGTCATTTATTTGCAAGGTTATCCTGTAGGATTAATCCTAACCACATCTTTTTCTTAATTACCCCTCCTTTTTGTCGAGTTACCACACACTTCCATTTGGGGGAATTTACGAAGCTATCAGAATAAGGGGGAAATCCCAATTTGTTTGCATTTCCTACAAAGGTCTTCAATGATCTGGAGAAAATGTCCTTTTCAGAGGACACTGGCATGGTAAAAGAAAGGGATCATTATAGCAATACTCAGTGCCAGACACAAAACTAGTGCTTCCAGGACAAGAAGATCTGTAGTAGGAAAACATTTTTGAAATTCCTTTTTCTCCTTAATTTCTTTCTATCTCTAGGCCATTCCCTTATTAAAATATCTAGAATTCTGTTTATTTTTTTGGGTGCTGAGTCATAAGAGTGCTTCATGCAGGGCAAAACAGGTAAAGAAGATTAAGAAGTACAAACTTTGTGTTAGAAAATAAGTCACAGGGATGCAAAGTACAGCAATGAAATGTTGTCACTAGTATTGTAATAATTTTGTATGATGACAGGTAGTAAGCACACTGATTACAGTGAGCATTTTGTAATGTATATCAATGTCCAATCACTGTTATACGCTTGAAACTAACACAACACAGACTATCAATATACTTCAATTGGAAATTAATTAATTTTTAAAATACCCAGAATTCCAGGGAAAAGATGACATAACAGGAAAGAGAAAAAGAATTGTCAAGCCTTTTAAAAACCCTAGTCTCTGAGAGAAAAGAAAGGAGTCCATGTATATGGACAAACCTATAGTAAAATATTTGGTAGGTAAAAGTGACTCTTTCCACTCCAGAGAACAGAAAAGAATTCACAGAGGGAGAAACAAAGATAAGAGAGCTGTGATGACAGAAGTTTGGAGGGCTAGGATAAGAGGTTCAGACCTGGAAGCATTGTGATGGGGCAGGCAATGGAGAGAACATCTGGAGTCCACATCGCCCCACTCCAAGGAGCACATTCTGTAGCTAGGAGCACAGCTGTACTATGATGTAAAAGGAGGTCCTTTGGACAGAAGAAAAATTACTAAATGAAAACACAGATCTGCATGAAGGAATGAAGGACATGAGAAGTGGTACCTCATAGTTAACTATATAAAATGTTTACCTTTTTATTTAAGTATATTTAAAATATAAAAATAAGTAAATAAAATATAATTCACTATTTATAAGCAAACATGTATAGCATGAGCTCCTAACATAAGTAAAAGCAAAAAGGTCAGGAGGAAAAAAATTATTGCCTTATTTTAAGGTCCTTGCAGTTAGATTATAAATTAGATTATCATAAATCCAGAAACAACTAAAATTTTAAAAAGAGACAATTCAATAAAAGATAAAATTGGACCATAACACATATTTGATAAATCCAAAAAAGGGAGAGAAGGTAAAAAAGAAACAAAGACATATGGGACAAATAAGGAAAATAAAACTAAACATATGAATAAATCACATTCAGTGTGAATAGTGTCTATACACCAATTAAAGAGGAGGGGGTGTCAATTACATTAAAACAGCAAGCCTCAACTATAGGCTGCCTACAAGAAAGATATTTCAATTATAAATAAACATACAAAAGATGGTAGAAAGCTGCACTGATTCTACTCAAAAGAAAACTGGAGTGGCTATATTAATATCAAATAGATCCCAAAACAAGGAATATTACCAAGAACAACAACAACAAAAATGCTAAAAGAATCAACTCAAAAGGAGAATGTAGTAATCCTCAATGCTTACCAGGGCTTCAAAATACCTAAAGAAAAACTGATAAAACTTAAAGAAGAAATGGATAAATCTAAAATTATACCTGGATATTCTAATACTCTTTTCTCAATAATTTACAGAATATACAGAATATCAGTATATAATGGGGAATAGCATTGACCAAGTTGACTTAATTACATTTTTAGAACACTCTACATATGGACAGCAGGATTCACATTCCTTACAAGGATACAAAAAAATTTACCATTACTTAGTCCTTATTATAACGAATCATAAAATAGCACTCAGTAGAATGAAATAATTCAAGTGATACAAAGAATGCACTCTGACCACAATGGAATTAAACTAGATACAACAGAAAAGGATCAGGAAAAGCTACAAGTATTCTGAAAGCAAACAACATAATTCGAAAAGTGTACAGGCCAAAGACAAAATGGATATTATAATGTATTTTGAAATGAATAAAATTTAAAATACATCATAAAACTTTGTGGAATGCCATTAAAGCCTTATTAAAGTATACATATAATAATAAATGCTTATATTAGAAAAGAAGAAAAGTCTCAAATCAATGATCTTGGCTTTCACTTTAAGAAACTAGAAAATAAGAACAAATAAAACCCAAAGTTAGTCAAAAACTGGAATAATAAAGTTTAGAGAATAAAACTGAAAAACATAATAAAGAAAATTAATGATACCCATTAGATAAAATCAACAAAGTTGTTAAACCTCTAGTCAGCCTCCTCTGGAAAAATTAAAAAAAAAAAAAATCACGACTTACAATATCAGGAATGAGTGAATTGGCAACAACAGTTTCCAGGGGTAATAAAAGCATAATGGGATATATTATGAACATTTTAAAAAAAATTTTTTTTCAATGTTTATTTTTGAGAGAGAGAGCAACCACAAGCAGGGAAGGGGCAGAGAAAGAGGGAGACACAGAATCTGAAGCAGGTTCCAGGCTCTGAGCTGTCAGCACAGAGCCTGACGCGGGGCTCAAACTCACAGACTGTGAGATCATGACCTGAGCTGAAGTCCGACGCTTAACTGACTGAGTCACCCAGGTGCCACTAAATATTTTTATTTTAATAAACTTGGTGACAAATGAAACAGACAAACTTATTTAAAATATTAACTAATAAAGCTCACTCATCATGAAACAGATTACAGTCATATCTCTTAAATACTGAATTTTATGTAAAAATCATACCAGAGTGAAAATTTGAGAAAGAGGGCTCCCATAGTGAATTCTACCATTTAAGGAAGAAAGACTACCAATTCTACAAAAACTGTTCCAGTAAACTGAAAAGTAGAAACTACTTCCAAATTATTCAGTCCAGGATTCCTTTACAACCAAAATAAGATAGACATTATAAGAGAATACAAGATAGAGATCAATACTGCTGATGAACACTAATGAAAAAATTGTAAACAACATTTTAGAAAGTTGAACACAATATGACATAAACAGATCATACATCATGGCCAAGTGGGATTATTATACGAATGCAATCTTGGTTTAACATTAAATAATCAACGTAATTCACCATTTTTATAATCTAAAAAGAAAAAAAAAGTATGATCATCTAAATAGATACAGTAAATCCAACATCCATTTCTGATAAAAATATCCAGCAAACTAGAGTTAGAAGGAACTTTCTTCAACCTGATATTGAGCATCTTTAAAAAGCCTACAGCTGGGGCGCCTGGGTGGCGCAGTCGGTTAGGCGTCCGACTTCAGCCAGGTCACGATCTCATGGTCCGTGAGTTCGAGCCCCGCGTCAGGCTCTGGGCTGATGGCTCAGAGCCTGGAGCCTGTTTCCGATTCTGTGTCTCCTTCTCTCTCTGTCCCTCCCCCGTTCATGCTCTGCCTCTCTCTGTCCCAAAAAATAAATAAACGTTGAAAAAAAAAAAAAAAAAAAAAAAAGCCTACAGCTTATACCAACTGAATAAACTACTGAATGTGTGTCTGCCAGTATGACGAAAAAGGAAAGGATGTCTGTCATAACCACTTTTGCTCAACATTTTACAAAAGGAAGTCACTGTAATGAGGCAAGCAGAATTAATAAGAGGTAAAGTTGTCTATAGTTATAGCCAACATAATTTTCCATGTTGATAATCCAACAGATTCTACAAAATAGCTTCTAACATGAGTTTAGTAACATTGCAAGACAAAAATCAATATCCAAAGTCAATTATAGTTCTACTAACTAGCATTGAAATATCAGAAAGGGAGATATTTAAATGCCATTTAAAATAGCACCAAAAATATGAAATGGCATGACAACAGATGTGAAAAACCTATAATCTGTATTGATTAGAGGGGCACCTGGGTGGCTCAGTCGGTTGAGCGTCCCACTTCAGCTCAGGTCATGATCTCACGGTCTGTGAGTTCAAGCCCCGCGTCAGGCTCTGTACTGACAGCTCAGAGCCTGGAGCCTGCTTCAGATTCTGTGTCTCCCTCTCCCTCTGCCCCTCCCCCACTCATGCTCTGTCTCTCTCTCTCTCTCTCTCTCTCTCTCTGTCAAAAATAAACATTAAAAATTTTTTTTAAATAAAAATTAAATTAAAAAAATATTGATTAGAGAAGTTTAGCAAGGACTAAGTAAATGGAGATATATACCATGTTCACGGATTTTAAGTGTCAGTATTGTTAATATGTCATTTCTCTCCTAATCCTCAACAGATTCAATATATTTAAAGTCCAAACCCAGCTTTTCTCATAGAAATTTACAAATTCCCAAAGTCAAATGGAAACACAAATGACCCAGAATACAGCCAAAAGTACTTTAAAATATCTCACCAAATGTGGAAAACCAGCACTACTGATATTAAGATTTGTTATAAATTTACAGTAATTAAGATGATATGGTGTTGGCTAAAAAACAAACAGGTCAATAGAACAGAATAAAGTACTTAGAATAGGTCAACAGAACAGAATAAAGTCCCTAAAAACAGGCCCACTTGACTCTAATATATATATGTTGGGTTTTTAACATCAATCTTTATTAATTTTATAGTGAAAATGTACATAAGGGCTTCTGGATCAGAGACAAATTACCCACTCACTATCTCAGTTCTCACCCCTGCAGGGTTGTGATGAAAGTCGGATGGAGTAATCCCTTACACGAATGCCCAGACACTCTACAGGCAAGGGATAGTTTGAATAAATTTTCTCTGCTTATCAACAAAAGGAAATGGCAGGTGATACCCCCTACCCTCCTAAAACTAAGAGAAGAAAACTTGCATGTTAGAAATGGAATGCAAAAGACTCTGGCTTCTCACTCTAAATAGGTGAAATGTAAATATACCTTTCCAAGAGCCAAATAAGCTTCAGTGTCTATAGCTTTTACAACCTAGAAATGTCTCCAAGGTTTCAGGCCTCATTTTCTCTTCAAATGTAAACATCTACCTTCAAAGGTAAATCCTTCCGGAGTTCTCTCACTATATATAGTCATAAATTCATTTCCCAAGGCTTTCCTTCAGCCCAGGATATCAAGTGTTTAGCAAAATTCATTCAGAAAGCCTCCACACTGAAAATATACAAAAATATTTTCTCTATAGCCCATAATACGTACAATAAAATACTACTCAGCAATAAAAATGGATGATCTGTTCATATACACAACAGCATGCATAATCTCAAAGTAATTATACTGAGTCAAAGTCAGACACAAATAAAACAAACTTTATAATTCTAGTTACATGAAATTCTACAAAATGCAGATAGCCCATAGTGACAGAAGGAAATTCATGGTCTGCTTAGGGAAAGGGAAGCTGGGCTGAGAGTAATCATTTCAAAGAAACGCAAGGTATTTTTTGGCACTGATGCAGATGTTCATCATTTGTCTATAGAGATACTTTTATGGGGTATGTGTATACATAAAAATCTTTAAAAATTTTGTACTTTATTCATGTATAGTTGAGTGTAGGTCAATTACAATTCAATTAAAAAATACAAAATAAAGACAGACACACAAGTAGATGCAAACACAGAAAACAAAGTTAGATTTTTTATGAAGACAGTGAACACAAAGGTACAAAATATTGTAGGCCCCTGCTTTCTTCTGGCCTGAAGATTTTGTGAAAGATATGATCACATCTTTAATGATTATACAAGTGTATAAAATACACAGTCTGGGGCACCTGGATGACTCAGTTTGTCAAGCATCTGACATCAGCCCAGGTCATGATCTCACAGCTCGTGAGTTCAAGCCCGCATCAGGCTCTGTGCTGACACCTCAGAGCCTGGAGCCTGCCTCAGCTTCTGTGTCCTCCTTTCTCTCTGCCCCTCCCCTGCTTGTGCTCCCTCTCTCTCTCAAAAATAAAAATAAAACATTAAGAAAAATAAAAGACACAGTCTCATGTCAGCTCTTTATAGGTGCTTTTTAAATATTGTCTACTACCTGCCATTACTTTTGCTTTCTATTAATACATTTGTCATTTACATGATTTATTACATATCCGTAATTGTAACAGAGATCCTTCAGAGTAGAATGTTGCCATCTTTAAAATATCCTACTTCCGGGGCGCCTGGTTGGCTCAGTCGGTTAAGCGTCCGACTTCGGCTCAGGTCACGATCTCGCGGTCCGTGAGTTCGAGCCCCGCGTCGGGCTCTGTGCTGACTGCTCAGAGCCTGGGGCCCGTTTCAGATTCTGTGTCTCCCTCTCTCTCTGACCCTTCCCCATTCATGCTCTGTCTCTCTCTGTCTCAAAGATAAATAAATGTTAAAATAGGGGCGCCTGGGTGGCGCAGTCGGTTAAGCGTCCGACTTCAGCCAGGTCACGATCTCGCGGTCCGTGAGTTCGAGCCCCGCGTCAGGCTCTGGGCTGATGGCTCGGAGCCTGGAGCCTGTTTCCGATTCTGTGTCTCCCTCTCTCTCTGCCCCTCCCCCGTTCATGCTCTGTCTCTCTCTGTCCCAAAAATAAATAAAAACGTTGAAAAAAAAAATTAAATAAATGTTAAAATAAATATATATATATATATATATATATATATATATATATATATATATATATATATATATATATATATCCTACTTCCGGGGCACCTGGGTAGCTCAGTCGGTTGTGTCTGACCTCAGCTCAGGTCATGATCTCATAGTTTGTGGGTTAGAGCCCACGTTGGGCTCTGTGCTGCCAGCTCAGGGCCTGGAGCCTGCTTCAGATTCTGTGTCTCCCTCTCTCTCTGCCCCTCCCCGCTCATGCTCTGTCTCTCTCTCTCTCTCAAAAACTAAATAAAAACATTAAAAAAAATAGATAAAATAAAATAAAATATCCTACTTCACATCATGGGTCTCAGAATATGAAAAGGCAGGACTGATTATATTTAGTTTCATAAAATATTTTGAAATAGAACATGATATCCAGATTTGATATAATATTTAGGACAGATTTCCTTCTCAAAGCATCCATACTACTATGCTTTCAAGAACACTTAGAGGTAAGACAGCCATCCCTGCGATGGCATTCACCAATCCACCATTCACTTGCTTTCTAACCACCTAGTTGTCTTCTCTTTCCAACCTCCTCATGCTCCTTCCTTTCACTTTTCTTTTTTCCTCTCCTGCTTTAAAACTGACCTTTGGCTGAACTTTCATTGCCCTTAACATCACTCTCAATATAAGCTGCAGGCGATATGCAGTTCAATTCCATCCGAATTTTGATTCTCTTCTCTAGTCCCCATTAACATGTTCAGCATCAAGACAAGCAAAAAAAACATGTGTCCCTCCTTCCCATATATTTTGTGAATAATAGCATTTTGGTTGATCACTTCTGTGACCTGGCTGCCAACATCTAAAGCTCTCCAAATGCCATGACTCATGCTCAGATGTTTTCGTATTTTAAATGCATTCAGCTTTCCTATAAATACAATGACCTCTTTCTTCCCCTGTTAAAATTATGCATTAAATCTCTTACTCCTTTTTCATTTTTTCAAAGATCTACATCTACCATAATCTAGTTTGTTCACATTTAGGCATCTTTCCAGGTTCC
Organism: Neofelis nebulosa; assembly: GCF_028018385.1. Lineage (NCBI taxonomy): Eukaryota > Metazoa > Chordata > Mammalia > Carnivora > Felidae > Neofelis > Neofelis nebulosa. The sequence goes on from NC_080785.1 coordinate 32,627,741, forward strand.
ATTGTTACATTAATGCTCTGGCAATATTATAATATTTTACATTATTATTTCATTTCATAACAAAATGTAGTCCTAGCAGGCTTCACAATATTATCATTAAACTCTTCTAACATTCTCTTTCTTGTTACAGGGAAAAGCTTTTCTAGCATGATCCGTAAGTCAATTTTCTATGAGGTACAAGTAATATTATCTCATCATAACACAATTGCAAATGTTGCCATTTTGTATTTTTAAAAATGGCATATAGCCACAAAAGGGAGTGGAGCTAGCTTCCAATTCTGAGAATACAACAAAATAACAAGACTGTTCCTATATGTATTAAATCCTGAAAAATATCACTATTCTATAAAAATTGGCTTGAATTTTGATTCTTTAAATCAGAAAGAGATCAAAAGTGCAGCAACTAGCCAAAATGGTTTAACTATCTCCTTATTTTCCCACAGTAAAATGGCAAAAACATTCAAATATCATCTGCCATCCCTCCAACTCTCTACTGAGGTGAGAGTCCTGAGTGGGTCTGTTCTAGATCTCAAGCTGACAGACCATAACTCACTTGTAGTGGATGAATATAAATATAGAGAGTTTTTCCAGTTTACAGTAAATCAGCCAGATTTGACCATGTGAGGACTTCAGAAAAAACCATTCTGTTCGCCTTTTTTATGTATCTTCTGGGCAGAAATCATTAGCTCTTATTGTAATCCTGCTTTAATGTTCTTGACTCTTTTACGACACTGAGAGCCAACGTTCTTCCTATTCATTAAGAAAAGCATAAAACATCTGGTAATATAATTATAAATAAAAAGTTTTCTTTTTAAAATACTTTAACAGTATCTGTCCTCCCTATCTTCTGAAAAGAGTACATGAGTTTTCTATTGTTGCATAACAAATTACCACAAACTTAGTAGCTTAAAACAATGCCCATTTATTATCTCAGTTAGTTCTACAGTCAGAGGTTTTAGTGGGTTGAACCAAGTTCTTTGTTTAGGGTCTCACAAGCTAAATATAAAGTTTTAGCCAGCAAGGATTTTTATCTAGAGGCTCTGAGGAAGAAGTCACTTCCAACTCATTCAGACTATTGACAGATTTCAGTTTCTTCTAAGTATAGGACTGTTTCCTCTCTGGTGATCAACTAGGGGCAACTAACTTCTAGAGAGTACCAAAATTCCCTTTCCATACATCAGAGAAAACCTGCTTCTTTAAAGGATGCATGTGATTACAGAATGCATAATCTTATATACTAAAACCCTAAAGGCTCCACCAAAATCTGTTAGAACTAATAAATTCAGTAAAGTTGCAGAAAACAAAATCAACATCAAAAATTAACCGTGGAGGGGAGGGTGGGTGATGGGTATTGAGGAGGGCACCTTTTGGGATGAGCACTGGGTGTTGTATGGAAACCAATTTGACAATAAATTTCATATATTAAAAATAAATAAATAAGTAAAAAAAATAAATAAAAAGTGAAAAAAATTAACCGTGGATCTATACACTAATAATGAACTAACCAAAAAAATTAATTTTAAAAGTCCCATGTACTTCAGCATGAAAAAGAATAAAATATTTAGGGATAAATTTAACCAAGGAGGTGAAAGATTTCTACACTGAAAACTATAAAACATGGAAGAAAGAAATCAAAGAAGATATGCTAATGTTCACAGATCTGAAGAATTAATGTTAAAATTAATACACAAAGCAACCCATATCAATGCAATCTGTATCAAAATCCAATGGCATTTTCCACAGAAATTCAAAAACAAACAAAACAGAAAAAACAAACAAAACCCTAAAAATGTATATGGAATCACAAAAGACCTTGAACATCCAAAGAAATCTTTCTCTATATATCTGTTTCTCTCTCTCCATCTCTACTTGTTTTATCCCATCTCTATTTTTATCATATTCATATACATCATATACATGAAGGTACTTTACAGAACGACAGGACTAAAAAAAAAAACAACCTTTAAGTTAGTTTTCTGTTGATAAACACCACAATGAAAATAAGAAAGCAATAAATGCTGATGTATGAACCTAAGGGAGAAATGTCCCAACCAACAGAGATATACAATATAAAATGACAGCAACCTGGCAGCCCTTTAAACTTTACACACATTCTCATGTACATTATTTCATTTGACTCCTATCACAATCTAAGAGGTTACTATTATTATTTTCCATTTAACAATTAAATTGTGGCTCAATTTAAAAATTACTAAATGAATTATGATATATAAATATTTTAGCATCTTGCTATAACCCTAATGATAAATTCCAACCATTGGTAAAAGAAAAAATAGTAAAATAATATTTTTGATACTGGTATTAAATTGTAATAATATCATTAAAGCATTCTAAATTTGTGATTTTCAAGAGGCAGTAATATGGTGGCTTCTTCCTACTGACGTGTTTCAATCCATTTTTGGCATCATTATTTGAAAGTACACTATATAAAATGTGAACGCAAATTCACATGGAGAAAATAAATTATAACGGGTGGGGACAACATAAAGGGGGTCAATGATCAAAACAGTTTAAGAATCACATCACTAGAGGTGATTCAAATAAAATAGAGAAAAGTCAAAGCTATAACTTTAGTCTAGAAGTTTTATTCATACTAATAAGATGCTTTATTTGTTAAAAGAATGAATTTACTCAATTCTGGGAAATAAAGCCATAATGACTTTTATAAGATCATTACTTTCTTGAGAAATTTAGAGAATCAACTGAAAATTTACTAGATCTAATAAAAGACCACAGAAAACTACCCAAAAATAAATAAGGAAAAATAAATTTAAATAGGTACATAAGTCATAGGTAAAGTCAAATTTACCTGCCCACTCCAAACAACTAAGAAATGGATAAAATATACTAAGTGATGATTTTCAAGACATTTGACATCAAGCAATGGCCAGTGATCTGTGAAAGATGAAAAAGTAATAAGGAATACACACAATTGTTCTTCCTTTCATATTTGACATCTTTCCCCAGAGTGGAATCTGGTCTTCCTAAACTGTTGGTAAGAGAGTTTCTGTTGCTTGGCTTTACCTTTTTTTTCTTGCATTCGGATACATAAATCTAATAATCATTTCCCAAACATCTCACAGATTTTAATGCTTTAAGTTCCTCTTCTAGAAGAGGAAGAATTAGCACATAAAATTAGAGTACTGAACACTTATTTATAGATTTTTTCCCTCAAATGTCAATGGGACACACAGGCATCTAACAATTCACTAACATTAATGATAGTATATTAATAGATTGGTTTAGTATTAGCCATAGATTTCCACATTATTTTGTTGTGATTAGAATTGAGCCCATTATCCATCCCTCCACTACTATAAAACCCCACTGCAGAAGACCCTTTGAATGAAATCTGCCTTATTGTTTAAAAGGTGTCTTTAAATATACATATGTATCATATTAAAATATATATGTAACATGTAATTTAAATACAATTTATATAAATGAATGTTGTTCCTCAAAGTATAATTTATATTTTGTATAAATTATATTTATACAAATTTATACAAATTTATATAAAGTATAAATTATACTATAATTTATAAATTGCTTTCATTTGGAATTCAGTTGAGCAAATTTTGGTTAACTAATAACTATATTAAGAATCATTCAAAAACTATAAAACTAAATGTATTTTTTATTTCTTAAATGGGTATGATTTCATGACTAAAAATTTTAAAAGATATCATTATATCTTCAAATGAAAAAACTCAAATGATGTAAAAATTCCTATGATTCCTCTAATGACATTTTAATCATATAAAAATCCTTTTTTTCTCCAGGCACCTGGGTAGCTCAGTCAATGGCCAACTCAAGATTTCAATTCAGGTCATGATCTTGCGGTTCATGGGATGGAGCCCCATGTTGGGCTCCATGATGACAGTACAGAGCTTACTTGGGATTCTCTCTCTCTCTTGCTCACTTTCTCTCTGCCCCTCCCCTGCTCATGCTCTCTCTCTCAAAATGAATAAAATAAACTTTAAAAACATTTTAGAGGCACCTGGGTGGCTCAGTTAAGCGGCTGACTCTTGGTTTCAGCACAGGTCATGATATCACAGTTTATGGGATTAAGCCCCACGCTGGTCTCTGCACCAACAGCATGGAGCCTGCTTGGGATTTTCTCTCTCTGCTCTTTCTCCACACACATGCGCGCTCTCTCTCTCTCTCTCTCTCTCTCTCTCTCTCTCTCAAAATAAATTAACAAACAAAAAAAATAAGAGAAAAAATATTTTTAAAATGCCTTTTTTTCCATAATAAAGATAAATAAATGTTAAAGGATGAATAGCAAACTTTTCTTTATGCTAAAAAAATTTTGCACTCTTAATTATCCTTAAATATAACTAAATTCTCCTCCTTTTATAAAGATTTTTTTTCCCACATCAGGAATTAAAATAAGAAAAAATATAAGAACACTTAAATAAATTAGATTCTTCCCATGTTTGAAGTTTGAATAATACATCATAATTTTTGATATTTAGTAAATCAACTTGAGTTATATTGAAATGTATATTCACTGAACTGAAATGTACCCACTGTCTATTAAAAAAAATGTGTTTGCTAAACAAATTAATCAAGAATCTCCTTTCTCCAACTGTCAAGTGATCGCCAAAGATGTTTTTAGCTCAAAAACTGTTAAGTTCAGTCCTTTTAAGAAAATTAAATTGTTTGCACTTAAAAATGCTTAGTATTTAAACTAAAGTGGATGCAGTTATTTATGAATGTATTTTATCTGTTCATTAAAATAAATACAGTAAGATTTATACCTAGAAACATATTTACAACTGACGTTACTGGGTTTAAAAGCAATAAAAATTCATTTGTTTAAAAAGTTCCCTAATCCATAGTTTTTATTCCATTAAAAACAAAAAGCAAAAAGCTTTATACTTAATATACTTTGCTTACAGTAACACAAAAACAGATTAAGTATTATATATTTTGTAGATCATCCCCATGAAAAGTATAGGTTTTTGGGGTGTTTTTTTTTTGTTTTGTTTTTTGTTTTTGGATATGACAAGATGCAGAGTTCTCAGTTGGCTTCTCCTTTAAAAAAAATTTCCCCTAAATTTGGGTCTTGACATAGCTACACTATTTCTGTCTAGAATGATGATTATAGCCAGAGGGAATAAAGTTTTAAAATATTATTTTGAAAAAAGACTGCCAGATTTTGACATTACAAAATTTAGAAAAAAATAACTGATTTTAAAGGCAGAAGAGAGATGGTGATAATGAGATTATATAATTGTGCTTATTTCTCTATATCAAAATATTTCCCAAAAAAGGCTTACTGCTTAAGTAATTTTTCTGATATTATTTCTGTTAACTCTGAATAATTTTTTTCATATCAACTTATGGTATATTCAATATGACATTATTGGGAAAATAATGTACCTATCCATTACATACAGTTCTTCTGTACTTTCATTTGTTTGAATTCCTATAAAATACATCTTTAATCAATGCTTAGTCAGAGATCTTTAATCAATGTTTCATAGGCTCTAGAATCACAATAGTATGCTTTTAATGTATTTCCTTACTATCTTTAGTGTTATTCATAATTACACTCGTTGGTTAAACCTACTCAAAAAAATAAAAACCCTATATAGAAGTAAGCTCATTAAACTCCCAGCACCATGCTCTTTCTTCCCACAAGCTCTGGTGTTTCTCATCATTTTGACCTTGATGGAGTTGGAGTCCTCACGAATATATAGCTTTCCTATAGATATTAAATCTCCTCCACAATTCACAGGCACACTGTTCCCACTAGTGGTTAAAGTATTTCTGCCACTGCAAAGGTCAGACAGCATCATCTAGAATGAACACATACACTTAAGATCATATCTCTGGGAGGCTCTGAGATTGAACCTGCTTAAACACTAAAAAGAAAAAGAAAAAAAGCTCTGTGCATAATTATTAGTTACAGTAGGTGCTGAATGAATGATTTAATAAAAATATTGATAAGGGAATTAACTAATTCATGTTTAAGGCTGACATCATTCAGGATGCTAAATCACCTTATATGCAAGGAAAATATCTGTTGCTACTCAATCATGAGGTCCATTCCAAAGTAGGAATACAACTGTCTCTAAATGCTTATTTCAAATTTACTCTTTTAAAGCATAATGCATTTTGACATTCCCCTGCTCCAAAACTTAACAATTCTCCATTTTATATTAAGGTAAAAATTCCTTAGTATGCACAAAAGGTTAAAAATCATTTGAAGTTATGCAAAAGGTGCAAGTTATACATCAAGAGAAAAAGGCTGGAAATGTGAGGCATTCAAGATATTCGACCATCTGGTCCCAACATACCTTCCTAGGTATGTTCATTACTTCCCACCTTGTGTTCTAGTCCAAGTCAACTACTCTCCCTTAAAGTCTTCTATGCCAATGCTTTGAGCATCCTCTTTCTTACCTTACTTACTAGGTCTTATCTGCTCAGCTGAAAAAAGGAAGAACAACGTCCTTTTCAATAGATTACTTTAAAAATATTAAATGGGATAATATATGCAAAACACTGAGGAGAGTGTGAGGGACTTAGTAGATCTTCATAAAGGATAAGATGCTAGCTCTTAAAATTATTGTTATCATGGTTTTGTTACTGTTATAAGAATTCATAAAGCTTTCCCAACTCCTATGCAGTTACAGTCTCTCCTTTCTTTCCTCCCTTTGCAAATTTGGATAATAGTCCAACAATTTTAATCCTTCTAAGTATATGCCATACTCCCCTTTGTAGAACGTAAGTGCTTTGTAAAAAGGAGCCACGTATAGTTATACTTTGCTTTCTTAATTCCCCATAGCCTCTACCACAGTAGGCATCCTAAGGGCTCATAAATAATTATCCAAGCACCTCTTTCCTATTTAAAAAAAATGTTCATCTTCTCCTCAGAAAATAAGCAAGCAAGAAGAGAGTAGAGTGAAATACTTAAAGTGTTGAGAGAAAAAAAATTACCAACCTAGAATTCTGTACTCTGTGAAGTTATTCTTCAAAAAGAAAAAAAAAAACAACAACAACAACATAGGCTCTCAAACAGAAATTAAGGGAATTTGTTGCCAATATACCTATTTGGTTGAAGAAGTTCTTTAGAGAGAAGGGAGATGATATAGGTCAAAACTCAGACTTACATTTAAAAAAAGAGAAAGTATGAAAGAAAGAAAAAGTGAAGGCAGAATAAAAACTTGTATTTCTTGGGGCACCTAGGTGGCTCAGTTGGTTAAGTGTCTGACTTCAGCCAAGTCATGATCTCATAGTTCATGGGTTCAAGCCCTGTGTCAGGCTCTGTGATGACAGCTCAGAGCCTGGAGCCTGCTTTGAATTCTGTGTCTCCATCTCTCTCTGCCCCTCCCCTGCTCACACTCTGTTTCTCACTCAAAAAAAATGAATAAATATTAAAAAAATTAAAAAAAATGTTTTATTATTTTTTATTGATCTAATATAACAGTTAATTTAAAATAATAATACCAATATTATATTCTATTATTTATGCTATTTATATACACATATAAATGCTTATGTATGCTTATGTATATGTGAAATGGATGACAGCAATAATACGAGGAATAGCAGGAAGGAACTAGAATTATTTTATTATAAAATACACTACACATTAAGTTTTATAGTGTTATTTGAAAGTAGGCATAAATTACCATGTATGTATGTGTGTGTGTGTGTGTGTGGGTATACATGATAAGTTTTAGGGCAACCACTAAAAAGGTAAAAGAAAATAAAAAGAAAGAAGTATGTATAACCAATATGCTGAGACAGAAGAGAAAATACAATCATATAAAATGCTTAATTAAGACCACAAAAGGCTTTGAAAAAGAGCAAAACACAAAAAAATAGGAACAAAGAATAAGGGCAACATATAGAAAATAGTCATGAATATGCTAGATATTAACCCAACTGTATCAATAGTCACTTTAAATGTCAATGGTCTAAATGTACTGCTTAAAAGACAGAGATTATCAAAGTGGATTAAAAAAAAGCCTAATCCCTACTTTAGATTGTCTACAAGAAACCCAATTTATATTTAAATTAAAAGTAAATCCATGGCAAAAAATACACCACATTTACACTAATCAAAACAAAGCACAAGCAGCTACAATAACCTCAGTATGTTATCAAGAGTAAAAAAAAAAAAAAGAGAAATACATAATAATAAAGGGGAAAATTCTCCAAGAGGACATAACAATCTTTAGTGTATTTATGCCTAACAACAGGTCATCAAATTATGTGAGGGAAAAACTAAAAGAACTACAAAGATAAGTAGATGAATCCCATATCATATTCCAAGACTTCAAAACCCCTCTATCAGAAATGGATAGATCCAATAGGCAGAAACTCACCAAGGACATAGTTGAACTTAACACTATCAATCAAGTAGATATAACTGACATATACCAACTATGTCATCCAACAGAAGCAGAATATATATTGTTCTCAAGCTCAGACAGAATGTTCACCAAGACAGACTTCAATCTCAGCCATAAAAAGAAAAAAAACTTAGCAAATTTAAAATAATGGTAAGTATACGGTGATTACTCTCCAACCAAGTAAACTAAATTAGAAATCAATTAACATAAAGAAACTGTTAAAATTCCAAAATACATACAGATTAAACAACACACTTCATAAAAGAATACTAAAATAATACAAGAGTCTATGAACAACTTTATGCCCACAAATTTGACAAACTAGATGTAATGGACCAATTCATTTTAAGACACAATTTGTCAAAACTCATATAAGAAATATAAAAACTGAATAGGCATTTGTCTATTAAAAGAAATTGAATCAATAAATAACAATCTTCAAAACAAAAGGTACCAGGCTGAGATAGGTTTATTGGTGACTTCTACCAAATATTTAAGGAAGAAACTATATCAATTCCTTAAAATCTCTTTCAGAAAATAAAAGCAGATGGAATACTTCCTAACTCATTTCATAAGGCCAACATTACCCTAATACCAAAATCAGACAAAGTGATTACAAGAAGAAAATTATAGACCAACAAATCTCATGAAAATATATATAAAAATCCTCAACAAAGAATTAGCTAATCAAATTCAACCATACATAAAAAGAATTATACTCCATGACCAAGTGATATATTTACCACAGGTATATAAGCCTGGCTCAACATCTGAAAATTAATGTAACCCATCACATCAATACGCTAAAAAAAAAAAAAAAATCACACGATCATACAAATAGATGCAATAAAAACATTTGACAAAATCCAACACTCATTCCTAAGCAAACTAGGCATAAAGGGGGACTTCCTCAACTTTCTAAAGAACATCTACAAAAACCTACAATACGTTCATATTTAATGGTGAGAAACTCAAAGATTTCTTACTAAAATCAGGTACAAGGCAAGGATGGCCCTCTCACCACTCTTTTTTTTTTTTTTTTTTTTTTTTGGGACAGAGAGAGACAGAGCATGAACGGGGGAGGGGCAGAGAGAGAGGGAGACACAGAATCGGAAACAGGCTCCAGGCTCCGAGCCATCAGCCCAGAGCCCGACGCGGGGCTCGAACTCACGGACCGCGAGATCGTGACCTGGCTGAAGTCGGACGCTTAACCGACTGCGCCACCCAGGCGCCCCTCACCACTCTTTTTCAACAAAATTCTAGAACAAAATTCCAGCTAATTCAATAAGACAAGAAAATAAAAGGTATACATGTGGGAAGGAGGAAGTAAAACGGTCTTTATTCAGGGATAACATAATCATCTATGCAGAATATCCCAAAGAATGGGGGGGGGGGGGGAGGAGAAACTAACAAAAAATTACAGCAATGTTGGCAGTATACAAAGCTCATATACAAAAGTGAATTGCTTTACTATATACCAGCAATGAACAAAACAAATTTGAAATTAAAAACAAAACACAATTTGCATTAGCTCACAAATAAATGGAATACTTAGGTATAAATCTAACAAAATACATATAAGAGCTGTATGAGGAAAATGACAAACTTTAATGAAAAAAATTAAATAAATGGAGACATATTCCATGTTCATCAAGAGAAGACAATATTGTCAAGGTGCTGGCTTTCCCCAACATGATCTATAGATTCAATGCAATCCCAATGAATCAAAAGCCCAGCAAGTTATTTTATGAATATTTACAGCCTGACTCTAACGTTTATATGGAAAAACAAACAAAACAGAATAGCCATCACAACATTGAGAAAGAACAAAATTGGAAGACTGACAAAACCTACCTTCAAAAGTTATTATAAAACTACAATAATCAAGGCAGTGAAAAATAACAAATAAATAGAACATAATAGAGAACTTGGAAATAAACTCACATAAATAGTCAACTGCTCCTTGAGAAAGAACCATAGGCAAAACAGTAAAACAAAGATATTACAACAACTGGTGCTGGGACAACTGGACATGCACAAGCAAAAATGAATCTGGACCCAGAGCCTAAATCCATTATAAAAATTGACTCAAAATAGATCACAGACGAGAAGAGAAACCACAAAATTAGAAAATTCCTAGAGTATAAACAGGAGAAAACCTAGATAACCTAAGGTTTGGTGATAATTTGCACATACAACACTAAAGGTATGACACATAAAAGAAATAATGGCTAAGCTAGACTTAGTAAAAAGTTAGAAGTTCAGTTCTGTGAAAAAAAACAATGCCAAGAGAATGAGAAGAGAAGCCACCAACTGGGAGAAAATATCTGCAAGATGTATCTGATATAGGACTGTTATTCAAACTATACAAAGAACTCTTAAAACTCAAACATAAGAAAGCTAAGAGCCCAATATTACTTTTTTGTTTCAACTTTTTATTTAAATTCTAGTTAGTTAACATATAGTGTAATATTGGTTTCAAAAGCACAGTTTAGTTGATTCATCAATTGCAGGTAACATCCAGTGCTCCTCACAAGTGCTCTCCTTAATTCCCATCACCCATTTAGCCCCACTTCCACCCACCTCCCCTCCAACAACTCTCAGTTTGGAGTTATCTAGATAGATAGATAGATAGATAGATAGATAGACAGACAGACAGACAGACAGACAGACAGACAGACGCATGCCACATCTTTACCCATTCATCAGTTGATGAGCATTTGGTTCTTTCCATAATTTGGCTACTGTTGATAATGCTGCTATAAACATTGGGGTGCATATGCTCCTTTAAATCAGTATTTGTGTATCCTCTGGGTAAATCATCTAGTAGTGCAATTGCTGATAGTTCTATTTTTAACTTTTTGAGGAACTTCCATACTGCCTTTCAGAGTGGCTGCACCAGATTGCATTCCCACCAACAGTGAAAGAGGGTTCTCCTTTCTCCACATCCTTGCCAACCTCAGTTGTTTCCTGAGTTAACTTCAGCCATCTGACAGGTATGAGGTGATACCTCATTATAGCTTTGATTTGCATTTCCCTGGGATGAGTGATGTTGAGCATCGTTTCATGTGTCTGTTAGCCATCTGTTTGTCTTCAGCCCATTTTTAATTGGATTATTTAGGTTTTTTGGTGTTGAGTTATATAAGCTCTTTATATATTTTGGATCCTAACTCTTTATTATCAGATATGTCATTGCAAATATCTTCTCTCATTCAGTAGGTTGTATTTTAGTTTTATTGATTGTTTTTTTGCTCTGCCAAAGCTTTTTATCTTGATAAAGCCCCAACAGTTCATTTTTGCTTTTGTTTCCCTTGCCTCCAGAGATGTGTCTAGAAAGATGGCACTATTGCCAATGACAAAGAGGTTGCTGCCTGTATTATCCTCTAGGGTTTTGATGGTTTCTTGTCTCACATTTAAGAGCCCAATTTTAAAAATGGATCAAAGGCCTAACAGACACCTTACTAAAAAAAAAAAAAAAAAGATATATTGATTGCAAAGCATATGAAAAGATCTCCACATAATTTGTCATCAAATAAATGTAAACTAAAAACAACAAGATACCACTACATACCTACTCACACGGCCAATATCCAGGAAGGATACTGACAACACCAAATGCTAGCAGCAAAGATATGGAGAACGGGAACTCTCATTCTCTGCAGGTGAGAATGTAAAATGGTACAGTCACTTTGGAAGACAGTTTGGTATTTTTACAAAACTAAATATACTCCTACCATATAATCCATAAATTATGCTCTTTGATACCTACCTAATGGGGTTAAAATCTTATGTCTAGGGGCACCTCGGTGGCTCAGTCAGTTGAGTGTCCAACTTAAGCCCAGGTTAGGATCTCATGGCCCATGCATTCAAGCCCCACATCAGGCTCCCTGCTGTCAGCATAGAGCCCGCTTGAAATCCTCTGTCCTTCTTTCTCTCTGCCACCTCCCACTCACACTTCGTCTCTCAAAAAAATGAACATTAAAAAAAAAAACTATGTCTACACAAAGACCTGCACACAGATATTTACAGATTTATTTATATCTGGCAGACTTAGAAGCAACCAAGATGTCCTTGAACAGTGAACTGATAAAACTGTGGTACATCCAGACAATGAACTATTATTCAGTGCTAAAAAGAAATGAGCCATGAAGCCATGAAAAGACAAGGAGGCACCTTAAATGCATATTACTAAGTGAAAAAAAGCCAGTCTGGATGGCTATGTACTGCATGATTACAGCTATATGAGATTCTGGAAAAGGTAAAAATATGGCAGTCAAAAGATTAGTGGTTGCAAGAGTTGCAGGGTAAGGGGAAAGAAAAATCAGGGCACAGGGGATTTTTTTATGGCAGCAAAAATACTCTATATGATATTATAATGAAGGATGAACAATGTCATTATACGTTTGTCCAAACTCAAATAATATATAACACCAAAAGGGATATAAACTATATCACTATAAACTATATATAAACTAATATAAACTATGAATGATAATTATTTGTCATTGTAGGTTCATCTACTATAATCAACATACCAGTCTAGTGGGAGATGCTAATAATCAGAGAAGCTATTCCTATAAGACAGCAGGGGTACATAGGAAATCCCCTTTGGTTTTGCTGTGAACCTTAAACTGCTCTAATTTTTTAAAATAATATATACACAATCGACCAATTAGGAAGAAAATGGTCAGAGCACAGTGATCTCAATAAGAATGGGTTTTTCAACTCCTAGAAGTATTCTCTCCTGGAGAACTTTCATTAGGGACAATTAGTAAATTCCATATCAAAATAAAGGCCCATTCTATTTCTCCTTCTTTGAATATTTGAACCAACAAATATTAACTTATCCTGGCAAGCTTTCCATTAAAAAAAAAAAAAAAGGAAAGGGGTGAGAACATAAATAATACTATTCCATTAGCTTACTACAAGAACTTCATCTTTCTAATGATAGAATACTACATATTTACATCCGCAAAAGCTCTTTCTCAAGTGAAAAATGACTCCGGTGTCTGGGTTGTTTAAATGCGTTAACTGTTTAACTTGGGAAGAAAATATGATTTCACTGGACAATATTTAGCATGGCAAAAAATGGATTAGTCGCCCTGAACCTTCTCAAATGAGAATGGAAGGAGCTGCATCCCACTTGTCAGAACCTTAATTACCACGATTGTTTCAGTAACTTTAAAATATTTGTCCACACTTTTATGTTTTCTTTCCTGTAGTTTACAACACCTAGCAATTAAAAAAAGGGTAACTGTGGCCAAGAGAAAAATTTCAGCAAAATAATCCTAATGCTCTTTTCCTTCTAGTTCTCCAAACTGTTCTTATGGGATTGATGATAATTTACTTGGTTCCATGCCCAAAACTGTTTAAGTTTCTTCACAGATGAAGACAAGAAATGTCTCTTAAGATATAAAAAAAAAAAAAAAAAAGTCCTACAGAAAGGGTACTAGTATAATATCCTGGTTTTGGAATCATTTTCTCTCCTAGAGCTGACTAATCTCTAATTAGCAAGTTATATTATTTCCATAATGAAGCATTGAAGAAACAGACTGATGAGTCAACCTAATAATGAGGAAAGTATCTGCAAATGTAAACTTCAGTTGATCGATTTAATTGCCAGACACCATGATCTATTCTAAGGCACATTGTTTTATCCCATGTTTTGTAAGGAGAGGATTTTTCCATTTCCTATCCTCAGAATATTTAGAGAAAATAAGACTGACAATGATAGAGGTCTGTAAAATCTGAAAGATTCCAAACATAGTCAAGGCAGACCATCGAAATCTTAGAAGGGAGTAATGAGAAAATCCTATTAAAGGTAGGAAAAACAATCCCTATTACCATACCCAGACCTCCAGAGGGCACTGATAGCTGTAGTTAACCAGCAGGATTGCTGGAAGATTAAGACCAAATCTTCAGCAGAAACATAAATACAAAAACAACTCATTTTACAGTATAATAAATTGGAGAAGGCAATTATTTTATAAAAAAGTAAGTAATACTTTAAGAGAAAAATATAAAACTGGCCTTTAAATGTGTATTGTGAAAGAAAAAATTACATTCCCATGGAATCTTGTAGATTTCAGAATTTTTCTCTGGATATTTTTCCTTTCTCTCTCGTTTGATTTCCCAAGCTACCTTTCATAGGATTTCACAGTTGCCTCACTGTCATCTCTGGCTCCATTTTCTCTATCCTCCACAACATTTTCTCCATTATTGATAGAAGGATCTATTAAATACTCAAATCATGTTGTTGTACCCTCACTACTTGGTGTAACATCTATTTGTGATTCTACCTGAACCCACACAGTTGTAACTCCTCTGCACAGCAGCGGTGGCCCTCTGTGCCCTAGTCCTGCCTCATTTCTCACTGCTGCCTCTTACTGTGTATCTTACCTTGCTCAGAAACACTAAACATACCTGTGGTTTCCTAAGTTCTTACCTTTGCATGTTATGGTCCCTCTCCCAAGAACATCAATTTCAAGACTCGCTCATACAATAGTATCTATGGACTTCTATTTTCACCTCTTTAAGGCACCCATTTGAATTAAGACTACCATTAAAATACAAATCTTAGTATAATCTAGGAGAGATTGGCATGTTGAGTTAAAGTACCTAGATTCTAATAGGTTTCAGGAAGAATATGTGACAGTAGCACCCACTTAACCTCTCTGGGTCTTTGTTTACTCACATATAGAGTTATGGGAGTAGACTACACAATATTATAAAGTTCCATTCTACTTCTGAGAATTATATTCTATAATGTGGGCAAATAGTACATTATATCATTACTGCAGGTAATACTGATTTGTTAAGTGAATAGGGAATTTCTAAGCAAATAACATACATTGTGTATGTTGACAAGTCAAGAGAAAAAGAAATAGATCAAAAGCTTTACAGAAAAAAAAAATTCTTGATTAGCTCATATGGCTAGAACATTGTTATGAGTCACAGCTCCTGATTAAATCACCCTGTGAATCAGTTAACCTCTTTACTGCTCCAGGGTCATAAGCAGCACAACTGATCAGAATAAGATCATAGGTATACCCAAATTTATTCACCTAGTTTATCCTGAGAAAATCTGCTTCTGGAATAATGACAATTTTATGGTGGAATCACAGTATCATCATTTTACATGAAGATGAGCAAATCAGATCATTTCTATACTCTTCAAACCGACATTTTTGGCCAATCATAATCTCCCCAGCCTTCCACTTTCAATCTTCCTGAACACTGTTCAATACATTATCTAAGGGTCAATATCTTTATCATTCATTCATACTGTTAGCATTAATTCAGCAAATATTTGAAAGTAAATAGACCTAATTTTGTTTTATATCTTACATAGTAATATACATAATATTATATAATAATTACCTGTTCTGTGCCTACCCCTTCATAAAAATAGATAAGAAATGTCCCCTCCCTTCATGAAATGTGTGTACCATTTTTCTTCAAGCAATGGAGTCCCCCATAATATTTTCCACTGGTCTACGTACATTATACCATCGAAGACGTTAATTCAAATTTCAGTATTCTATCCAGTGCCATCAGCCTTAAAAACAAAGTTAAAAAAAACTGTTTTTTTTAAAAAAGAATCAGGTCTTAAGGATGATAGACGTTTCATTAATATTGCCTGTGTTAAATGAACTCCCCTTAAAAGGCCTCTAAAAATTTTTTTTTTGTCATAATAGTTCTGGGATGGCTTAGTAATGCGTACTAATTTTCACATTCCTAAGCAGTACTGTCATAAAATGGAAAATGGAAAATGTTCATGATTGCTGCCCTCCTTTCCCTTTCTAAATTTGCAGCATGTAAGGTGACAATGAGCCAGTAATAAAATATTAAATAAGGAATGCTCACAGCAAAAATAAAAGAAATTCTAAACAATTGAGAAGGGATCTAAAATTACACAAACAATTTTGATTGAATAAGTATTTCACTTTGTTTTATTTGAAACATGTGTGCCAGCATTTGAACACATGAGAGCTACCGCAACAAAGGGCTAATGAATAAACAGGTGAATGAAATAATGAACACCTGTGAGGATAAAGGAGATGACAACTGCAACGGAGATTGGGCTGAATATACAAACATCTGTCTAGGTGTTATTCATCTAGGAAACAAGGTCACATTTTCCTTCTGGGAGTTTAGTTAGAGAAATGTAGAAGGAAATCTGGAGATAGAAGCTGTACTGCAATATCCTTATACCCTCTCAGCTAAGGAAGAGGGGAAGGAAGTCAAGCAGAGAAAGTGCTTCTCATAGCTGACCATCAAACCCATCCAGAGACAGCAGATGCCACTGCTACAAGTGTGGCTACAAGTGTGACTACAAGTGTGACTACAAGTGTGACTTGTAGAGTGCTTGTTCTCACGAAGTGGAGAGAAACCACCCTCCATCAAACTATTTCCTGCAATGGCCTGAAATCCCTCCACTAGAAATTTAGTGCTTTAAATTGAGAATCTCCACCACATACATATATACATATATATACATATACATATATATATATACATATACATATATATATATACATATATATATATATATATTTTTTTTTTTTTTAATTTGGTGTGCTACAGAGGAGTGTCAAGTCTTTGTTAGGGGACCTAATTATCAGTTCCCTGAAGTATACAAAATGCTTTTTGTGACTGACTTATTTCACTTAGGATAATGTCCTCCAGGATCATTCACATTGTTGCAAATAGTCTCAAGCAGTGACTCAAAGTACCATGCTTTTTCTCTGCATTCAAGAAACCTAGTGCTGTCTGAGACATGCTGGCTATTTAAATAGTTACTTAACTAAGGAAAATTTACAGCCCTGCCTTAGAACTGCTAAGTCCAAGAATTCTTTCCTAAAGTTTACTTCTCAATTTTGTATAGTCTGTATTAACCACTGGCATCTACAGAAATGAGTAAGAGAAAATATCACCTGGATGTCTTCTTTCCAAGTATTCCCTCTGAGAGAAAAACTGAAGTAGGAGGAGTCCTTGTTACTAAATCTGTTTTGAAGTCCATTTCCATTTAGGATAATCTATTTTACCACACATCAATATTCTTTTTAAGGAATACATCTGAAACCTCTCTTCCCAAAATTATACCTTAAGTCTCTAGAGATTGTCAGGGCAACCTAATTCTTTTTTCAGTATAATCCTATAAAGGACTAGGATGTGTTATGCATAAAACTAAGCATCAAAAATGACCTGGCAAATTCCCAATGGTTATATACATAAAAGAAACAGCATATGAATTTGAAAGAACACAGAATTAAGAGTCAAGGCACCTGATTCATAATCTCAATTCTGCCATAACCAGCTATGTGACTGGACAAAACTTTCTACACTTCTTATATTCTGTGGTGTAAACACACTTACCCAAATTTTTATTTTTTTTAATTTTTTTTAACGTTTATTTATTTTTGAGACAGAGACAGAGCGTGAACAGGGGAGGGGCAGAGAGAGAGAGGGAGACACAGAATCTGAAACAGGCTCCAGGCTCTGAGCAGTCAGCACAGAGCCCGACGCGGGGCTCGAACTCACGGACCGTGAGATCATGACCTGAGCCGAAGTTGGACGCTTAACCGACTGAGCCACCCAGGCGCCACCCCCCCCCCCCCCGAATTTTTAAAGTATAATTTAAAGGCTATTAAATTTAAACTTCTGCATAATTTTTTTTTCCTAGCCAACTGAATCATGTTAAAAGATAAAGTGAGGCACATTAAAACTTTTCAAATAGGGCAACACCAAAATGTAAATGGTTACACGTGTTCCACCAATAGAGGCTAATGAAGAGGTTTTTACAGAAAAGGTGAAGAAGCAAAGCAAGGAAATTGCCTGAAGGGCTGTAGCATAAGCAGTTGCCTTATTTAGGAAAGTTTAGTTAGCTCTTTGTTATTGGTTGTTCTTAAGTCTCATTTTCTTGGATGCAAGTGCATTGACTCTGGTTTAAATTTTGGTTTGCTTTCATAGACTACAACCAAGGCACTGGAACCACTTTATCTAATAGCTCCTTGTTGAAATTCCTTAACAGTCATAATAAAATCAGCTTTATTTTAGGTTTGGGAATTAAATGTGTGTATATATGTGTGTAAGCATTACAGTTCTTCCTCAAAGGTCACTGATTAATTGCAAGAAGTGTTTACAAAATTCCAAATCTATACATTTTTTGAAATAATATATTTAAAATCAGTGGGGTTTCTGGGTGGCTTAGACGAGTAAGCATCTGAATCTTGATCTCAGCTCAGGTCATGATCTTGTGGTTTGTGAGTTCAAACATCACATTGGGCTCCGTGCTGATGGCACAGAGCCTGCTTAGGATTCTGTCTCTCCTCTCTGCCCCCTCACTTGCTTGTTCTCTCTCTCTCTCTCTCATGCAAAATAAATACACTTTAAATAAATAAATACATATATACATACATACATACAAAAGTTAGGTAATATAATATCACCTTTGAAAATTTACTACTTAAGAATTCAAAAAATTAAAACCAGAAGAGGTTTTCTACTTGTATCCTGGTGAGAAGTGTGACTGTATCTCTTTACAGTGAAGTTTCTTTGCTTGCTAGTAATATTACAGAAGAATTAACTTTGGAAGACAATAGATTTTTCAGGAAAACTTCTCATTAAAATCTTTAACACATACATTACTGAATATTTTACTAGCAGGTCTTCCCCCTGAATTTGAGAAATCCAGATTTAATAATAATTATTATAAAACCAAAAAGAAACATAAAAGAATATTATTTTAAGGTACTTGTTTGTACTGCTCTATTCATAGCTATGAATAGTAGCCCCAGTTAAATAAGTTCTAAAGAGATACAGAACTGGCACGTGTAACTATGTGTGTGTGTGTGAGTGTGTGTATAATTATACACACACAAGTACACAAACAGAACACAGCCATATGTAATTCGGTTTTCTCTGTATAGGAAAAAAAAATATCTGACAGAAAAAAAAAGTTAAAATTGATCAAATTCTCTACAAAAAGTGATAATTTCTATAAGATGCTATAGAAACATTTGGGTAAGGGCTGAATGTCTGTATTTTTTGCAATGTAATATTTGGGAGTCACTTAATATATGGTAAAAATCAACCAGTAAATGTACTGCTATTCCCCACCAATGACTTTCTGAAAGATGTAATGAATGCTTAAGGTGAGAGTTCAAAAATTCTGGTTGCAGCAGGGCTATGGAAATGTTGCAAACACTTGACTTTTGCATTCAATTTCCCATAGGCTATAAAAGTGGTCCTATATCTCTGATCGTTACTTTATATTATTTGAGAATTAAGAATCATTTTGAAAAGCCATAGCAATCTAGAAGTGCTAAGCTTACTGAATGATATACTTACTGTATGGTTGACATGGGAACAAGACAGCAAAGTCTGAATCTGATGAGAATGTCAGTCAAAGGACACCTTGTTCCAATTCTAAAATTAACCTCCATTTCCTAAACTACTCAAATATTTATGACCACCTTATGAAATTGCCAAATTAACTTCCTGAATCATTTTACAACCCATAAATTTCCTGAACTGAATGTTTTCTATTGTCACAATTAAAAGAAACCATGCTTTGATCTAATTACAACTGCCAAATAGTTTGTTCAGACTTAATATTATTTTAAACATCATTTGCTATGTGCTTCCAAAAAGTAGTCAAGATTCTTAAATTCAGTGTGTTCTTTCCTAGTGAAACTCAGTATCCAGATCAAATGATGCATCACTACCAAACTGGGTCCATGAAAGAAAAAACTTTTTCCTATGTATGTATACAAAACTTTTTTTTATGTATGTAAAGCTAAAAAAAAAGTACTGAGTATGTACAAATTTATTGTAAGATGGATACAATATATCCTAGGCTATGTACATGCAGAACTGTTCTAAGAACACTACTTCTCTGAAGATACAGAAGATGATCACATTAAAGTTATTATGATTTTTTGTAATATAATCACCTTAAATTCAGGAACATCTCAAAGTGAGAGAGTAAGACTTTCACTTCCAGCTATGAAGGAAGTGACTCATATCAGACTAAGCATCTGCTCAAGAATAAATATAAAAGTCAAATAAAATAGAAAGATGGACATAAAATTTATACCCAAAATAAGGTTTTTAAGACATTAAGGAACAATCCAAGAAGCCAGAATTTGAAGGGACAAGACACAAGAGAGAAGTGTTGAGAAATACTCTGAAGATTTGGCATGCAAAGCACAGATTTAATTTTCACTTCTTTATATCAGATGCTGTTTTTACAGCAGAAAGTAGCATAGAGATATACTTAACACAGTTATAAAGAAGGTTTAAAAAATGTCTGTCTTTTAAAATAAGGCCTTGTGGAAAATAACACTTTTTTTATAGAATGCCTTAGAAGAATTTTTAAAGAATAAATTATTTTATTTTATTTTACTTTATTTTATTTTATTTTATCTTATTGTGGAGAGAACATTTAACATGAAATCTACCCATTAGATCAAATTAATTTTTATAGTTAGAAAGTTCCTTGTCTTAAATCCAGGGAAAATCCTATTTGGGTAAATCTTAAAGTTTTACTTCTTGGGGAAATCCTATATCCTGTATCTAAGACAAACCAATACAAATATTTGACATTTTGAACTTTCCTACAATTGTATTAATTTTGAGAGACTGAAAAATTGAGATGCCATCTCTCTAGTATTTTTCCTTAAGCTAAGCTACACTGATTTATTTCAATTTCTGTTCTCATATATAATAGAACAGTATATTTATACATGCACATACTCACATAGAAAATATATGAACTACATTTGTATGCATTTCTCTCTAAAGAGTTCCCCCTTTAAAAGATCATCCCCCAAGATTTATATGTGCAAAGAAGAAATAAATTGTTGTAATACAGAAAACTACCAATGTACTTTTCCAAAGCTAAATGACTTCTCACAGAAATAAGAGAAACTACAATATATAAAAGAATAATACAAAGTTCTAAAGATACATTGTACATATTAAAATAGATCTAAAAAGGAAGTTTACTGTTAGTTATGTGTCAGTTTCTTCTGGAGTTAAGAATAAAGGTCAAATTCTGAAGCTCATAGAATCCATTAAATATAGACAATAAAATAACTGATAAAGATGATAATATACATCATAAATTTGCAGAGTATAGTTGCGGTGATAGTAACTATTGTAAGTATTTCTTTTACCTTTTGACCCCCCTTCATCCATTTCTCCCCTGCCTCCACCACCTGCTTCTGTTTCCTCTCAGTTTTTGTTGGTGGTGGTAGTGTTGTTGTTGTGCTTTGGGGTTTTTGTTTGTTTTTAGGGTCCATATATAAGAGAGATCATACAGTATTCATCTTTCTCTGACTTATTTCACTTAGCGTAATGCCCTCGAAGTCTACCCACATTTTCACAAATGGCAAGATTTCATTCTTTTCAATAGCTGAATAGGATTCCACTCTGTGCGTGTGTGTGTGTGTGTGTGTGTGTGTGTGTGTGTGTGTGTGACAATTTATTCATCCATTCATCCACTGATGGACAGTTAGGGTTGTTTCCATAGCTCAGCTATTGTAAACAGTACAGAAGTGAACACAGGGGTACATATATCTTTTTGACTTAACCTTTTTATTTTCTTTGGATAAATACCCAGAAGCGCAATTGTTGGATCATATGGTAGTTTAACTTCCAATTTTTTGAGGAGCCTCTATACTATTTTCCACAGTAGGTGTTATAGCCCTCCCTAGCCTCTCATCAGTTACTGGGCTTCTCAATCAGATAAAACAGGAAGTCAGTGTGCCTTCCTTGTGTAACGAAGACAGAACATTACTGAACTGACACCATAAAATAAAGATAAGCAGAGACTCTTGGGAGCTACTGCAGAGTCTCAAATCAGGATTTGACTTTTCTCATTGAAGGACATAGGGCATAAGACTGTTTCACAGGACTATGGGGCTTGCACACTGTACAAAAGCATCCTGCTCAGGGACTACTAAACCTCAGCTTGGTTCCATCTGACAAGCAGTAGAACCTACTGCAGAACTGGAATCAAAAAGACCAAGCACCAACCTGTGAGGTCTTACTTACTCACAGAGGCTATCCTTCTGAGTCACTAGCCTAGATGCTTGTTGGAGGTGGGCTTGGTGAGATGGCTACTCACTGTAACAAAGAAAGCATGGTGAAGAAGGCAGAGAATTAAAATACCCCTCCCCCACCCCCACACATGCACTCCTCTCTCTGTCTCAAAATAAATAAATAAACTTAATTTTTTCTTATTAAAGTGGCACACCATTGACCCACCACTGTGGCTGTTGCTAATAAAGTTGGAAATTATTCCTGTTAAAAATTAAGGACAGTGACTTCTGGGTATCTACCCCAAAGAATTCAAAGTGGAAACTCAGATATTTGTACCTCCAGTGTTCATAATAGCATTAATCACAATGGATAAAAGGTAGATATACCCAAGTGTCCTTCAAGGGGTGACATGATAAAATTTAGTAGACACTACATACAATGGAACATTATTCAGCCCAAGAGGAACAAAATTCTGACACATGCTATAACATGGATGAATCCTGAAGACATTATGTGAAGTTAAATAAGCCCGCCACAAAAACACAAATATGATTTCATGTACATAAGGTACCTAGAAGAGTCAAATTCACAGAGACAGAAAGTAGAATGGTGGCTGCCAGGGGATGGAGGGAAGCAGAATGGAGGGGTTAGCATTTAATGGGCATACAGTTTCAGTTGGAGAAAATGAAAAAGTTCTGGAGATGGACAGTGATGATTCCACAACAATGTGAACATGTGTAATGCCACAGAACTGTCCACTTAAAAATAGTTAAAGTGTGGGGTGCCTGGGTATCATTCAGTTAAGCGTCTGACTTCAGTTCAGGTCATGATCTCACAGCTCAGCTCATGAGTTCGAGCCCCACATCAGGCTCTGTGCTGACAGCTCAGAGCCTGGAGCCTGCTTCAGATTCTGTCTCCTCTCCGTGCTCCTCCCCCTCTCAAACTCTGTCTCTCTTTCTCAAAAATAAACAAACATTAAAAAAATGTGTTAAGTTTTATGTTATCTATATTTTACCACAATAAAAAAATAAAGAGAATATGCTTCCTGCATTATGTTCAAAAGATTTAAGGAGGGAGTCCCTGTTGCTTCAGATTCAAGTTACTTTGGTGGTTGGTGATAAAGCATGAGTTGGCCCAAGTGAAAATGTGCAGCCCAGGTTATAACAATCTTGTAGATAGGCACAGCTGCTGTGAGCAGCCTCCTTTCTCTGGCTCCACTATCTCAATCACCACTGCAGCACAGTCTTGGCAAGGATCCCCCATGCTTCTACAAATTATGGCTCTGTCAATTCACTATTTTGTACTCAGTAGTGTAGCTAAGTCAGGACGAGGCCAATATCAGTCATTCAACTCTATGTAAAAATTACATTCCCCTAAAAACTAAGCCCCATGGCTAGATATGGGCTCATTTCACCAGATTCCATTTTTCTTGTTTGTTGTTGTTGTTGTTGGGGGGGGGGGGTGGAGGTCAGGTATGTGGGCCATAATATAGTCTAAACCTGAGGATAAATGGGGTCAAGACTTTTTTCTCATAGTGTCATGACCTCTATACACATTAGGAGATGCAAACAGATACTAAGATTGGAGGATTATCCAATTCCACTATAAATCTTGACACCAGAGGCCTCTGACTCCCAGCTTACTGAATTTTAATATAAAGGAATTCTCCAAGTATTTTTAATTGGAATGCTATATAATTGAAGCTGTAGTCAGTGACCAAAGTAGAGAAATTGAGGTACACGTTATTTGCTATTTTTACAAGATTATGAGATTACAAAGCTATTTTAACAACATTTATTTTTGTCCATTTATTCTGGCTTAACACATTCTACCTGTTCCTTGTTCTTCCTATCCATTCACCCACTAGTCAAGGAGGTAGCTCCATCTTCCCCTATAATAAGCATTACAGTATCTCCAATTTGTCAGGGTAAGAATTAATATCTATTCTACTAAGATTAGTAGAGAATATAGACAACAATTAACTTGATCTTCTAGATATTCTCTATTCTAGGTTGTCTACTAACATCAATAAAATTATATCAATTCTTGCACTGAGCCATTTCAGATGCACACTTAACACTACTGCTGATGGGTTTGCTATACAACTGCACTTCTCAATACATAGGAAAGCTAGAGATTTATTAGACAGTTCCAGTACTGATAGGATATGCTGAGTTCAGCAGTGCGGCTAAACAAAAAGTAACATAATTTGAGGACAGCAGTTTTTCTATACAAAATATCTACACATATTTTCCTGTCCTATAAATATGCTTCTAAAAATTATTTTCCATACACAAAGAGTAAATGTTTCTGCACTATGCTACTGAAATACCTCTGTGCAAAAAATGAAAAGCATGTTTTCATTAATAAAAAGCAGTCCACATGACATTACCCTTTTATGACTTTAACTCCTGTGTGTGTGTAACTGAACATAGATAGTTTACTTACAAGCAGCAGATCCTATTTCACAATAGAACACAAAGAGTACGCCCACTCTAAATTCAGGTTTACTTTGATTTGGCCAGTTAGTTATTCACACAGCAGCTATATCAATGACCGTATCTAAGAACCACGTTAGTGGAAATCCACACGTAGGTGAAATGACAAATACAAATTCTTTCTCAACCATATCCTCTTTGGTGCTAGAGTTAGTACTGGAAGCTATGGCAGACCAAGAGAATTTTATTCCTCTGGTGTATAACTCATACTTTAAAGTGACATAGTGGAGCTTACATATTTTTTAAATCTAAATATTATTAAAAGTTTGGAAATGTATTTGATAGATAATATAGATATAAAAGCAAAAGTAACTGTCAAAGTACCATGATTTCATAAGCCACATATAGTTTACCCCACATTTCCTACATAAATCAAATTCAGAGTAAATGCTTAAGAGGCTGTTTAAATGAGTGATTACTCTACCTTCCCTACATAAAGATCCTAAAATCTAATTGCCTGTAAGTCCTGGGCAAACCATTTCTCTCAATTACCTAGAACTGGCATCTACAAATCTATCCTAAAGATATTAGTCACCCTAAGTGAAAAAGATCCAGAAACAACCCAATATCTTCCTGTCTTTCATTTACAATACGTTGTATTTTTGCAAACAACATAACCTCTGATTAAAGAAATTTACATATGGTAAGTTCTTCACCAGTATAAAAATAAAAACCAAGTGAAATATGTGCTCTGATATATATTTTACATTTAAATAAAAACTATTTTATAACCTAGATCCAAAATTTATCTAAGAACTTATTTTTTACAAATGGAAAGTCTAATTCATTATTTTGGTAAATCTATTTTATATTTAGATTGTGCTAAAACATGAAGGGACACAAATATCTATGTGTGTATATACATACATGTATATATGCAAACATTTACACATGTATAGGTCTCTATCATTCAAATTAACATAAACAGAGATACAATAAATTTCCATGAAACTCTTAAATATCTGAGTATATGACTGGGATATGACAATGTGTGGCTATGAAACTATACTGTCTTACGTTTTAGGTTTGCAAATTGTGTGTTTACTTCCTTGCTTCAGCAATGACACTTCTGTCCACACTCCCCCAGGTTGCAAAGCCATTCTTACAAAACCCATTTCTTCTGAAAGATACCTTCACCTTCACTAGTGATAAAGCTCTCTTCCTGATAGCTTCCTACTCATCTGAGCATTTGCTTGTCCAAATGTCCAGCTTGTTATTGATTTTCTGGTCAAACAGTATGAAACTGTGACTACGTAGACTCTTCCATGCTAAGCACAGACTTCCTTATGATTTGCATTTCAGAAAGTGGGAAAGAGAAAGTTTTCTCAACCAAGAAAAGGACAAGCATTTTTTTTCTTTTGTATTTTTGCTTTTTCTTGTTTGTTTTTGCTCCCTATGCCTGGCAATTGCAAACTAGGTATTACTGGTAATTTATATAATTATTTTTTAACAATTGCTTAAATGTATTAAGTTTCTCCATGTTAATAAGCAAATCACACTTTTGTTCAGGTCTGAACAAAGGAGCAGCTGCTCAAGGCTCATTTGCCAGTGTTCTTGGCTTGCTCAAAGACTTGACTTTAGATTTAGGAGCTCCTGGATGCGTTTTCATCCTGCCTTGAGGAGAGGAAAACAAACACATCCTTTCTACTGCTTCTGACCAAGATAGCCATTATTAATATTCTCCTAAACTTCACTAAATTTTAGACTGGTTTCTTTCCGACTATAGGCCCTGATTTTCATTTTCTTAGAGCATTTACTTCAGAAAACTTTTAATTATCAATTCTTCCCTTGCCTCTTTGTGATGTAAATATTCTCTCTCAATTACTTGCCAGTTTTACAATCCAGGAAAGTCTTTCTCAAGGACCTGGGAGCCATCCCTTTGAAATACAACCAACATGGAAGAAAAGGCTTCTTTCTCCCAGTATTTGTAGGAGGGTAGGAACCTTACTCCAATAAGCTTCAATGAGCAACCACATAGGGCCTAATCACGTTGACCAAACTCTCCACTAGTTTCCCTCCTGTGATTCTCTAGCTTATCCTAGTGCTTAAAATCTCTCCTGATTTTTGTTTTAGCAGAATTAAATTCAACCTCTCCCCTTTACTACAACCCCTTTATTTACTGACTTAAATAAAGTCATCCTTGCCTGTTTAACTCCATCTGGCACAAATCTTCTTTGATATTAACAACTGGCTTCTTTTTTTAAAAAAATCTTTTATTTTCAAAGGAATGATGGAATATGGACAGAGCACCTATTATATATAGTTCTCACATATATTATTAATCCAAATAAATTACAAGAGATCATGTTATAGATAAAATAAATAAAGTTCACATTTACAGATGGTCATTCAGAGCTGGAAGATGGCATTACTGGAATGCACAGTCACTGAAGGTAAAACCTGGATTTGCTTTTATACATTTGAGCACAGTTGGGTTTTTTACCTGAAGGGATGTGGAGGGGTAGGAGCACTGAAGGCTAAAGGCCGGACCTGAATACTCCAAGCAAAACTGGCTGGTAGTTTTATGACCTTCCCATAAGCCTTAGAGAACAGACAGACATCATGAAACAATGGCACTATAAAATATAAACATATCCAGTATGGCCTAGTGGCTCTATGGCAAAAAAGCAATCAAAAATTTCTGATGATGAATAATTTTAAAGACTTAACACCATACTACGTGCTAAATTTTATTCCTTCCTTCCCTCTTAACTGGATTGGATTTAGCCAACAAAAATAAACACTGAAAACCAAACACAATAGAAAGCAAATGTTCTTATCAGGTGTGGTTGGATATTTCAATTTAATAAAACAAAGGATCCCCAAAGAATAAGCTTAAATCTACGCTTGCAGGTAAGTTTAATAGCAAGAGGACTAGATAGGGCAAAGATCAAAGAATTGAAAGGCTAGGAGTTCTCAACTCAAAATCACAGACTTCTTAATGTTGTTTGGCACTTTTTGACAGACTGTTTTTGAAATAGATTATTCTGACGGCAATTATGATTGTTTCCAACCAGGAATAACTTCGGTTAAATATTTGTCTAGTAATACAAATTAAAATTGTTTGTTAAGCAATGTTTACTTAATGATATAAGGCATATACTAAACAGAAATTCAGAAGTGCCATTTTATTTTTTTAAGTTTATTTATTTTGAGGGGAACAGAGACAGCACAAGTAGAAGAGGGGCACAGAGAAAGAGAAAGAGAATCCTAAGCAGGCTTCACACTGCCAGCACAGAACCCGATGTGGGGCTCAAACACAAAACCATGAAATTATGACCTCAGCCAAAACCACAGGTCTGACACTTAACCAACTGAGTCACCCAGGCACCCCAGAAATGTTGTGTTAAATTGAAGGGTTTTTTTATTGTTATTAATAATAACGTTTAAATTTTTTGTATACCCTAACAAGATTACATTCCAGGTATTAAAAAAATAATGCAGGAGTCATCCAGAATAGCAATTCATTTTACAAAGAAACTAAGGTTCAGATACATTATCTAAGCTACAAATCAACTCAACGACAAAACAGCATCTCTAGACTTCTGCCATAGGCAACCTGACTTCCACACTAGTATTTTTTTCATCGTCCTATACTGTATCCTATTTGTGTGCTAATATAAGTAGGGTTTATAATGTGAATTCTCTTACAAAGTAATATTATGTATTATTTATAAATTGCATAGTGTATTAGAGTATCCTACAATGATGAATAATATCTAAAATTAGGACAACTACTAGGAAGCACTATACATCAGATAAACAGTATAGATTTGAGAGAAAATATACCCATGTATTGTACAAATTATAACATATTCTAAGGAATATACTGTATCATGAAATTTATAGATTGGTTGGATCTTTGAATAAAATGTTATTTGTGTGTATTAGCTTAAAAAAAGTGAAATTCCAAGTTAATTTTTGAAAATCATGACATTCCTTTATCAATCTCTACTTGAAAACCTCGTGTTCTATATTATATTCTGTATACGTAAACTGAATTTAATCTGAAAAACACGTATTTCCAAATACCATGAATCAAGTTCGTGAAACACAGATTCCATCTATTGCTCAGAATATTAAATATGCCTTCATTTGTTTAAATTTATTTTGTTGCTAACAACTTGTGTATCTACAGAAAAGTGTGTCCATTGGCCTAACTCTCCAGCTCCAGTTTCCAGAGAAGTTTTAGGGATAGTTAGGAAAGTTCTGAGAGACTTATGTCACACTGGAAGAAGTAAACCCTCCCTAAATAGAGCTTCAGGGAGAAAAATCAGTGTCCTTTTTTATTAACTTTTGAAATTAGTTCACTGCCCAAATTGGACCTAGAATCCAGCTAAACTAGCATTATTAAAAGTTTGAAAGAGAATGTTTTCATGGAATTCAGTAAAGAATTTTTTAATTGTGCACTGTTAAATTCAATTTTCAATCAAAATTCTGAGATAAAATTTTGTAGAGAGAATAAAAACTGAAAAACTAGGAAATTCTAAAAATACAGATAATTGGTCAATAAATGTGTGCAATGTATCTTAACTAAAACAGAAAAGTGAAATTGAATGAAACAGTAAGGGGAACATATGGATCCACAGAAATGTTTTCATCTGATTCAAACAGAACACCCTATCCCCAAAAATAATCATCCTTACTTTTAAAGAAAAAATGATTTTTTTTTAATTTGAGAGGGGGGGTGGGGGAGGAAGACGGGCAGAAAGAGAGGGAGAGAGAGAATCTTAAGGAGGCTTCATGCTCAAAGCAGAGCCCGAGACAGGGCTTGATCTTACAACCTTGGGATCATGACATAAGCCAAAATGAAGAGTCGGGTACTCAACCAACTGAGCCACCCAAGCGCCCCACAAAAACATGGATTTTTAAAGACTTTCCAAAATTGAAATTTATGTATGCTGTAAAATTAGAGGGAGATTGATCACATTACAATCCAATTCAACTACTTCTATCTTTATGAGAATATAAATTTGGTAGAAATTTTCTCTAGTTTGGAAACACTACCAAAACATTTAAAATGATCATATTATTCAAGTTAGCAGTTCTACTTATAATATACACAAATACCTGAAAGAAAACAATTAAATGATTATAAAAAGGTATTTGTATACAAAGGCTTATGAAAATGTTACTCTTGTGGTGAAAATTCTGAAATAACCTAAAGGTCTTACTACATAAGACTGTTACAATTATAGCACATCCATTCATACTGTATATTAAAATTTTACACTGTATAAAAATATGTCATGACACAGAAACTTGTTTGTAGCAGATCATACAGTGAAAAATCAAGTTTTAAAACACATGTAGAGCTTGGTCCCATATTATACACATAAACACACATATGCTCACAGTCTAAAAGATTATATGCAAATATTTCAACAGATACATGCCAAGGTTATAGGATTAAGGATGATTATTTTTTCATTGCTTCTTTATATTTTATTGTGGCAAAACACACGTAAAGTTTACTATCTGTTAAACATACAGCTTTAAGCGTACAGTTCAGTTGCATTATATTTATATTGTTGTATAACCATTACCACTATTCACCTCCATAAATCTTTTCATTTTGCAAAACTAAAACTCTACCCATTTAACAATAAATCCTCATTATTCCATCCCTACTGCCCCTGGCAACCTCTACTCTATTTTCCTTAACTTTCCCTCCAGCTGATTTTTCAAAAAAAGGGGGCAGAAACAATGTAGCAGAGAATAGTGCTACATAAATCATAAGTCATTGAGATATAAGACTGGCCAGCAAGTAGCAGTGTGCAGACTTATCCTTCATATTAAAAATGCTAACATTCAGGATAAAAGGAAAAGATGACCTTACCGTGAAATACTGAGATATTTCCTATTAATGGTCATATTATGGTTTCTAACATTTACCGTTGCAATTAAACCTGTGATGAATACTTTTATACATAAATAATTTCTTCTCATTTTCTTAGAAAATACTCTAACATGGAATATCCAGACCAAAGACTAAAGAGATGATTTTAATGGTACAGTTGTTAATACAAATAAGTCTTATTAAGCTGAAAAAAGAGCTCGTCTTTGTAAACACTGTACCACATATATTTCATTAGAAATTTGATAGCAAAGATTTTTTAAAACCTAATTTAAAATTGATGCCATGACTAAAGTAGATAATCTTTGCATCCTGTAAATGTCTAGTTTCCAAAATATTTCACATATGCAAAAATATCACTAAATATAAATCATAAATATAAAATTTAAGTCAGATTTATTTTGAAGAATACCATACCACACAGTTTCTTCTTCTCAATGTCATGTTTAGAATATCAGGCATTTCTATAAAGAACATAGTCTTTTAATTACTCATTACTGATGTTTACAGTTTCATGAAGAAAAGAACGATTGCCCACTTTTATGTATCACTAGACAGTTCCAATGATTTCATTGTAATCTGTTTCCTTATTTTTTTACAGCAAAAGAACATGAAAATACTGCTTATCATTACATGGAAATACACAAAATGCAAAATAAGTAACTGAAATATTTTTCCAATAAAAATAGCATAGTTTTTAAAAATGTATCCATTATCCATGGATTTAAATATAGTGACTGCTCTCATTCAGAATTTCTGATTTCGTCAGGTCTGAGATTGTAGCATTATTAGTCAACATACTTGATTTACATGGTTAAGTATTCTATGCATTTTCTAACCTGTTACAATTTCTTAAATAGAATATTTTTCCCCTAAAGTGTTCAAAATACTAAATTGAACCAATGGGCCAAAGGAAACTCCTGTTAATCATGCATCATGGAACACATTTAATTTTTAAAAATCCTAATGACTTCAGTACTTTTATTATTTCTTTACAAATAGATTGCAGTTATTGCTGAATAGTTCTAACAGAGTATTTTCTCGAAATACTTAATTAAATCTTTGCTTCAGATACTTCATGTAACAAAAATATTTCTTGCAGATAAATTTTAAGAAATAAAAATATATTTTTGAAATATATTTCAATATTTTTAAGCAAGGTTATGATCAAAATATTTTAAATAAATGTCTAGCGTTTCATTATTTTTCCAAATTATATATATAATTCTGTATAAAATATGAAATAAAATCTGAAGATAGTATTCACTTACACACAAAAAATAATTTCTTAAAAGCAAAAATATTTTGGGGCACCTGTATGGCTCAGTTAGTCGAGCATCCTACTCTTGATTTTGGCTCAGGTCATGATTTTGTGGTTCGTGAGTTTAAGCCCCATGTCAGACTCTGCACTGACAGTGCAAAGTCTGCTTGAGATTCTCTCCCACTCCCTCTGCTTCTCTCTCTCTCAAAAATAAATAATATTTTTTTAAAAAGCAAAAATATTTGGCGCGCCTGGGTGGCTCAGTCAGTTAAGCATCCGACTTCGGCTCAGGTCATGATCTTGCGGTCCGTGAGTTCGAGCCCCGCGTCGGGCTCTGTGCTGACAGCTCAGAGCCTGGAGCCTGTTTCAGATTCTGTGTCTCTCTCTCTCTCTCTCTCTCTCTCTCTCTCTCTCTCTCTCTCTCTCTCTCTCTCTGACACTCTCCCATTCATGCTCTGTCTCTCTCTGTCTCAAAAATAAATAGACGTTAAAAAATTAAAAAAAAAAAAAGCAAAAATATTTTAATTTTGTTATCATACAAATAGTTACAAAATACTCTAGAATTTATTCTTAGTACATAACAAAAGTAAAAATTAAGGGCAGGAAGGTAAATTTTATCCACATTCTATTAATACAGAAGACTAAAGAGAAGGGGTAATTAGAGCTGTCCAAGTTCACAAACAAAATGAAAAATAAATTATATGGCATCTGTAAAATCATACTACATTCTCCCGTTCTATTTGTTTAAAAAAAAAAAAAAGGAAGTTATAGAGGAAGAAAAGGATAAAAGGATTTAGCATGCTAGATACAGATTAAGAATACAATTTGGAACGAAAATGACCCAGATACAGATTTTTTAAAGCATTTGTATGTTAACAAGACCAAGGATTCTACAAAACACTTTTTCAAAAACAGGACTGCAAACATTATAATGAGATTTAAAAAAAAATGGAGATGGCTAAGGTAAAGAAAGAGCTGGTAATTGAAAAATAATACCATCACAGAGAGTAAATCAGATATATTAGAAAATACAAGTATTTTCTGAACATCAAATTAATGGAAAACTAAAAATAATCACTGTGAATGTGGAGAAAAAGTGAAAATAGTAATGAAATTAGAGAGATGAGAAATATAGAGGTCAGAGAAACATGATTACTAGAGTCATTTAGTGTCCCCAAAGAAGAAAATCTAATAAATGAAATTTTATAACACTGAAAAATCACAGTACACAACTGCATGTAATTTAAGGAAAAATTTGAATCTGCAGATTAGAAGGGCCCTATTCTGTACAGAATTGTTAACATAAAGCATCATCAAGGTATTTCTTGGCTAAGTTATTCAATCTTTATATTAAAGGAAAATATTTCAAGGAACTGGAAGAAAAGCAAATCATCTAGAATAAAGGAGGTGATTGGACTCCCCCCAGACTTCTCAGAAAAATTCAATGGCAGACTACAACAGAAAAAAGTCAACACTCTAAGGGAAAGAAAGCATTAAACATGAATATTATAACCAGTCAAGTTATTGCTCAAACCTAAAAACAAAAGGCAATTAGGTCCTTCCTATAAAAAATTATCGGATCATGAATATCAACAAAACAGAGATAAATAGGTTGCAAAATGAATCTTCATGTTAGAAACTATGAAAAAATAAAAATGATGTTGGCAACAAAACCTATCAACAAAAGCTGATATGTGTTCATTACCTCTTAATGATCTTCATGATGTTTTAATTTAGCAGAATAGTTTTGGAATTGATAAATATTGTGGGAAAAGGAAATTATCTGAACTCCAGCAACCTCTGTAATTTCCCTTTATTTTCTCTAAATTAATTAAAATATTTTTCTTAATTTTAAAATACCACTTATGGTATAATTTCATTCTAAAAGAGTTATTTCTACCTATTTACTCATCCTTTTCTTTAGCTACCCATCCATCCATCATTAGATTTGCGTGTATGCCTAAAAATGTTTTCAAAATGTTTACCAATCATTAATGTTGGTTACTCACAGATGGATGATAATATTTTTTGTACCTTATTTTTTAATTGCATGTTTCCATATTACTTGTATGATTTAAAATACATCTTAATAATACTTTCAAAACAAAAAATGATCCTTTATAACTATAACTAATAGAACCAAGAACTATTAAAATAATAAAACGCACTGATATGTGTGATCCTATTTGTGTTCACATAAAATAAAAATGGGCATGGTAAATGACTGGAAAAATACTCAAGAAATCGATCCACCTTAGAGAAAGGCACAAGAAAAAAAGAAAATAGAAAAAAATAATAATGGACTATTTTTTAGAGCAGTTTTAGGTTCAAAAGACTATCTTGTGCTCCACTGAATTGCCTTTACTCCTTTGTCAAATCAGTTGACTGTATTTGTGTGAATCTATTTCAGGCCTCTCTATTCTGTTCCATAGAAGAGGAAGGCTTTTAACTTTCCACTTTGTATACTTTTATATGTTACTTTTCTAAACACAATAATCACCTTTCACCAGAAGGAGGTTCACTAAATTTTTTAAAGTATTTATCCTTGAGTGATAGAATTACAGATATTTTTTCTGTGTTTGCCTGAATATTTTTCCATGCATTATGTATATATTATTTGGTCATCAGAATAATCAAAAATCTCATAATTATTATCTTTTAAAGAAATAAAAGAAACTTTTTAAAAAAAGAAGAAAAATGAAAGATCTTTAAAGGAGAATAAGAAATCTAAATTATCATCACTTATATAAAAGCCCTAGCAGTGTTATAAAGGTGTCCATGTGACGGAAAATCGTTTAGAGTATGAAGAGTCAGAGCAAAAGCAAGATGAAGGTGGAGTCTATGGAAGTGTGGCAGCTGAGCGTTCTCTATTAGAGCAGAAAACAGCATGAAAGGTCCATACCACAGAGAGATGAAGAGAATGACCACATAAGAGGAGGGTATCCCAACCTGAATGTCAGAACCCAAGTTGGGTAAGAAATGCATTGACGGATATGGGTGAAAATGCCCAAATCTGGTGATAGGTCTTCCTCACGTGGACTGGTGGGTAATCCTAAACAGACTGTTTAAGTCAATGAGGCAAGGAGGGTGGCCATATAGAGAGTAACCAGGCATGGGGTATCAGGCAATGTGGTAAGGTGGGCAATCACTTGGAGGCATACAGTGAGATGCAGACTGCAGAAACAATACCTGAGTTTCGCTAGCAAGGAGAAAACAACTCTACATAATAAAGGAAACCAGTGAGAAGGTACAAAACTGAGCTGCTGTGGGATAGTGAAGAGGAGGGATGTGGAAGCTGGGAAGGGGGAAAGAAGCAACATTTCCAGAAACTGTGAATGAAATGCCATGTGCTATGTGATATGCCCCCCTCCCTCACTCTCTCCACTATTCAGAAATTATTATTCAATAAACAATCTAAAACTTTCAGTGGTTTAGAAAAGCAAACATTCATTTCTTCCTCCTGAATCTACAGATGTTGAGTGTGGCTGGGTTGAACCTGGCTGGGTTCGTAATGTCAGCTAGGCTTACATTCACATATGCAACAGGTGTGTGTCATTCTGAGATGCAGGCTTAAGAGCACATGCCACCTGAGTATGTTCTTTTCATGGTGAATGGCAGGAGTTCAAGAAAACAATTGGCTTCTGCAACGTATCTGGCCAACCCAAGTCAGTGAGATCTGAAGTAAACTCTACCCAATTGGGAAGAAGCAGGAAGAAGTGGATATTTGCTAAATAAATCCCACCACACATCCTTCAGTAAAGCTGGGAATGTAATGCTTATTTGGTGAATCAAAGAGCATGCTGAGTTTTGCAATAATCTCTGTGTAAAACTGAAAGTACAAGGCTAAGTGAATGAGAACAACAAAAACCTGGATTATGTTTTCATTTCTTCCACATAAAAAGAAAATGAGCTCACATTTTGTTAATCAACATCTGTTTATTAGATTCCATTCTATGTAATTTGTCTCCTTTTTTTTTTCCCCCCACAACAGTCAAAAGGTAAATACAACTATCCTAATTTTTAGCTAGGAATATAAACTTAGAAAGGTTACAATTCTTTCTCCCATTCCTATAACTCATATGTTTAGGGTTTTTCACTATATATATATATCTTTTAAAGTCACTTTTTAGAATGTTTATCTTGTCACACAATTATTTAATGACCACACACAGCGCTCTTACATTAGGGAGAAAAATACTGCATTTTATCTCAAGATATTTCATGGAAAATTAATGATGCTGGTCTCAAAAAAACATCATATGTCTTGTCTCAAAACATGTGAAGGGCTTGAATTTTTTTTTTTTTTTTTTTTTTTTTTTTTTTTTGCAATCTCAGGAGCAGCGTGGAGTCAGAGGAAGCCACCCTGGTTAGCACCTCCCTACAAATACTACCCCTACATGTCCTTGTTCGCAGACTCGCCTACAGGCAGATCAATCCCATCTTTCCAGGGTGTTTTAGAAAGAAAACCGAGGTGTAGGCCCTGAACACGTTTCAAAACTTCAGCTGATTATGAACGGGAGGCAGAGCTCTGCCCCACAATCGTACCAGGTAGAAAAGAGCTTCGGCGGTTAACTAGGTGCTTGGAGGCGACGCGCGGAGGCCGAGCAGCTGCCGCAGTGGAACGGGCCCAGCGTCTTCTTGAGCTCATTGTAGCTCCAGTGCAGCTGCTCCACCTTGGCCTTGTGCTGTGCAAGCACCTGGCTCAGTTCCTGCAGGAGGTGCTCGTTGGTGCCGACCAGGGAGCTTGTCGTAGTGCTATACATATTTCTAAAGTTTATACAAAGTTTATGTATTTGTTTTGAGAGACAGTGTGTGTAAGCGAACAGGAGAGAAGTAGAGAGAGAGGGAGACAGAGAATCCCAAGCAGGCTCCACACTGTCAGCCCAGAGCTCGATGCAGGGTGTGAACTCACAAAATGTGAGACCATGACCTGAGCCAAAATTAAGAGTCAGACACTTTACGACTGAGCCACCCAGGCACCCCTGTGTTAAGGTTTTAATTCAGGAAGAATGTATCATTGAGGGGATTAGGACTAAGTCTCCTAACTTTGTTTCCTTAAATTCTGTGTCTATTTAGATCCATTAATCACAGGGCTGCAGAGCCAAAGTTATTTACATCCTCCCTACAATCGAGCATTCACAGGGTCATGAAAATCACACTACAAACCTTCCACCCACAAACTCCAATATCTGTGTTTCACCTGATGCCCCCACCTAAGAACTTCCAATTACTATAGTAATAAAGACTCTGGCATAGGCTTTTCTCACATTCCTGTCTGCCTGCTGACCAGCACGGATGCTCTCCCAAGAGGCACTGCATGATATGACTTGCCCCCTTCTCAGGGGAAACGTAGGTAATAAAAATATTTCAATGGCATTAGCTTCTCCATGTCAGCATGCGTTCACCCCTATAAATCAAAATCCCTGGCATAAAATCCCTTAATGTTAAGAGCCATTAAGACCCCATACATCTTTTTGTGCTCACCTACTGGGATGCCTAAGAGGTCCCTATGGTTTGCATTCTCTCATAGTGCAATGAATAATAAACCCAACTTGCTCAACTACAGGTGTATCCCTGGTGGTCTTCACCTGGAGGGCACTGACAGTGCCAAAAGACAAAGCATCAAGGTTTGAAGGGATAACTGGTTCATCAAGGTCCCACAATTAGTTCATCACCGAGAGTGATTTGAATCTAGCCTTCCCCACATCAACATACATATCATGACATCTTGTGCAGTAGGATGGACATCTACCAGATTTTTTAAAAATATAACTTTCTTATTGAAAAGCAGACCTCATGTTTTAACTCTTCCAAGCAAAAATTTATTTGCCCTGTGGCCATCAATCCCCTGCAACAATCTTTCTCGGTAGCTCATCTCAGCCATCTCCTCTTCATGGCCACGTGCTGCAATTTGTCATTAACAATAACTGCACTCTCTATAATCTCATTTCAACACCACCTCTCACATGTCCAGCTCACACTGTCTAGTCACAAACACCAAAAATCCTTCCAAACAACCCCCATCTGTCTTTCATAAATCTTATCACTTGTTTCACTGACCTTTACCCATATACCACCATACCATCACCTCCCTACTTACTTGATTAAAGTCTTCGGTCATTTCTGAATATTTTCTTACTTGCCCCTTTTCTTACTTGCTGGCTAAACCAGTCTTATTTAAAACTATTTACTTGAGGGGCACCTGGGTGGCTCAGCCAGTTGAGCATCCAACCTCACTTCAGTCTAGATCTCACGGTTCATGGATTCCAGCCCCACGTTTGGCTCTGCAATGGCAGAACAGAGCCTGGAGCCTGCTTCAGATTCTGTATCTCCCTCTCTGTCTCTCTACCCTTCCCCTACTTGTGCTCCCTCTCTCAAAACAAAGTAAATAAACTTAAAAAAAATAAAACTATTTATTTGAGACACTGATCTGATTGAAGAAAAAGACAAAGCTATGCTGTCCTCACTTTCCTTCATGGATGAGCACCTCAAGTGGGCCCTTAATACTGAACAGCAATGATAAGTTATTTCCTTGGTGTCCTTCTCTTTAACCATTTCATATTTTCTTTTTTTTCAAACCTCTTCAAATTTTCTCTTAGCTGGTGTCCTTGTTTTCTGATTCATTGAGAAAAAGGACAGTAAAATTCCACAGGCTCCCAGGACATCTATCCACCTGTTTGCAACTTGCCAAAAATATTTTATTTTCTTTCCAGTTACTGTAGGTGAAATTTCCACCTTTTTAGCAAAAGCTTAGCCTCTCCTCCTGTACACTAGAGCCCACCCTCTCAAGCTAATTCACAGCATGGATCCAGCAATTC
This sequence comes from Neofelis nebulosa, assembly GCF_028018385.1. Taxonomy (NCBI): domain Eukaryota; kingdom Metazoa; phylum Chordata; class Mammalia; order Carnivora; family Felidae; genus Neofelis; species Neofelis nebulosa. The sequence continues at coordinate 32,666,614 of NC_080785.1, forward strand.
CCCACCACCACCTCTCAAGTAACTCAGGGATCATCAATATTTTTTTCTACTATATAATGAAAATCAAAATAAATGCATACTGGTGTTTTCTCATAAAAACAGCATTATGACCATACCCCCTCCAGCTATTACTACCTTAATTTTTTCATTTTCCTTACAGTAAAATTTTTGAATTACTGCCAATAACTGCCTCCAATTTCTCCCCATTCTCAATGCAATTCCCCTTATCCTTTTGCACTTGACTGATATCATTCTTACTGTTCTCCACCAAGATCTCCATTTTGTGAAACCCAACAGTCATTTCTCAATCTTAGTATTAATATAGCAACATTTGTAACACGTGATTATTGCCACATTCCTTGAAACACTTTTCTTCATTTGGGTTCCAAGACACTGCAATTGTCCTACTGATCTGGCTACACCTTTTCAGTCAACTTTTCGAGACGCACATCATTTCCAATGTTGAAGTGTTCCAGATCACTCCATTTATACCTTCACTTTTCTTTTTAAAAACTGGAATCGTCTTTGAACCCTAATATAGTCCACATCCAAAGTAAGAGCAAATCTTGTCAGTGCCAATTAAAAAAAAACAAAAACAAACCTAGAATTCTGTGCCTGGAATCTTTTTTTTAAATCTATGCTCATTTCTGGATGATTTCATTCAAACTCATGAAATTCGAATTTTACCTATATATTAATGATTTCCACACTGAGAGTTTCAGTCTGGTCCCCTCTTCTGACCTCTAAGCTAGATCAGGTCTCTAGCTGCCTGATACTTGCACTTGGTTGTCTATATGCAACTCACCTTTAGCATATCCAAACTGACCTCCTGACTCTCAAACACAGACCTGCTCTCTACACTGCCTTCTTGATTTTAGAACAGGTTAGCCCATTCCTATACCCAGTTCAAAACTCTTCTGTCCTTTCTTTCTCAAAGGCCTATAATAAATTAGTAAATGTTCATTTTACTACTTCCAAATGCATCCAAAATTTGACCACTGCTATGAGCTTATTCTAGGCCACCATTATCTCCAATCTACATTTCTATTATAATATTTTACATTATATTTTGACTAGACTTCTTGATTCTTCCCGTCACCTTAACCCTAAATATATAAAAGGGTAATTTCTTCCTAAAGTTTATAAGCTGCCTCCCTTCTATTTATCGTAATCTCTCTTTCAGCCTTCTATTATCTTATTTCAATTTATTTATTTGCTTGTCTAAATTACAACGATGTCCTTTTCAATTGTCTCCATGGCTCCAATGTAATTATTGTCTAATCCATTCCACCACATTACTTCCAGCATAACCTTTGTAAAACAACAGTCATCGTATTGCTTGAAACTGTTCAATGGATTTCTACTTCCTACATATTAGATGCTTAGCTACTCAGTGACCCAAGGAGAGACCCTCCAGTACTGGCCACAGTGAAATATCAGACTTGTATCAGACCAAAAATCTTCTGCCAAAAACAACTATAAAAGGTGAACAGTATAACTGAGTGCCTATCTTCAGACACTGGAGCACAATCAACTCAGGTAAGACTCGAGGTGCTAATATCAAAGGAAGGCAATTTCAGAAGAGTCCTACATTCAACCCAGCAGAAAAGGAAAGTGCAATTTAAGCATAAAACAGCAGCCTCACTTGCAGAGGAGAAAAAAGTTGAACTTTAGGTCCAACTAAAGGTGTCAGAATTTGAAGAGCAATATGTTGGTGATGAGAAAGTCACAGAAACGTGAGCTCTAAAATTCTACATTTAATTTTCCTTTGACGTTTCAGCTGACTCCTAAGCTCACATATACAGGATGTATCGTAAAAACAATACAGATCAGTGTGATGTGGCAAAGCACATGAGTGGGAGGATAAACAGATGAGCAGTGATTTCGCACATGCTATTCCTTCCACTTGAAATATACTTCAACAACATGGTGCTTAGAGGCAATAGGCTGTTGTTCAAACCCCCACCAAAATGGTTAACTGCAACTCTCATTAGAGCCCTTAGAAGAGCCAGGCTTAGGAATAAGAGCAACACCTTAAGAATAGATGCTGAAAAAGGTCAGCCCCTTACAAAGCTAAATCCCAAAATGCAACAATAACGAAGTGAATTGTTGGTTATCCCTCTGTCTTCCAATAGAAAAAGTATACTGGGAAGAACATTGCTGGGAACTTCACCCAGAGCGTCTATAATTTTGTATACACAACTTGTGGATCTCAATAAAACTTCTGACTACATGACAAAGAGGAAGGGAGAGAGAGGGGAAGGGAAGAGAAAGAACTAAGCACCACCCCACACACAAACAGAAACAGATTCGTGTTACTGAATAGATGAACGTTACTGTAGGTAGGGGAGGACGGCCACCACCGCAGTCAGTGCCTTTTTAGTTCTCTTCTTTGGCTGGTCGGCATACTAGACTGCCGCCTCAGTTTTCCCTTTGGGAACACCTGTCGCCACACTTAGTGAAACCAAGTAAGGGCCCCGAATCCTATCCACCCCCCCCTAATTTCCAGAAATTAAACCGGCTAGAGATGTAGGAGGAGAGTAAGCTCCAGGACTGAGGCTTCTGTCATTTACCGGGTAAGAAGCGTATCAAAACAACAAAAACAAAAGCATGGGGGTACCTGGAGAAGTTTACTGCAGAACGAGGCTTCTAGGTCCTGGGTCTCCATGTTGACGCAGGTCCTTTCTTGGAAAAGGCAGCCTTCCCACAGGCCACTGTGCTTTCCGGCACTCCGCTAATTGCTCGTGGACGCAGAAAGACACACAGCTGCGCACTGGAGAATTCTGAAGTTGGGGGTGGGGCGGCGTGCGTGAAGGGCCCGGAGCACCTGGGTTCCTACAGCGCACGAGCTACAGCGCGCACGCCTGTGTGCACGTGCAGTGTGCACGTGCAGTGGGGTTTAGCCCTGCTGCCGGGCTACAGTTCTCTCTGCGTTGGAAAGTGAGAGGCTGAGGAGCTTGAGGCACGAGTCCTTTTCCCGTGACCTAGTGCTGGAGTGCTAGAGAGAGCAACGAAAAGAAGGGAGAGAGGTCGGGTCCTGTGGATTCATCCAAGCGGTGCTCAGCCGGCTCCCCAGGGCGATGAAAACGCTTTTGTTCTAACGCAGAAGGAAAGGTAAGTGGTGCTGTGGCTCGTCCTCAGGTCAGAGGGGAGGCCTCGCGGGCGGGGGCACGAGGAGTGATAGCCCAGGGTTCACGGAACCGAACTCGGAAAATACATTCGGACGCCATGTGGGGAACACTGCGAAAGTGACAGACTGGCATCCAGTCTTTTGTTGGAGATCTTAGCCTCAAGGAAAAAGTCATAAAGGACAAGTAATAGGGGCCACGTGGCCATAAATGACGGGGTATGGCTGCAAACGGGTGGGGACAGGTTCTGAGAAAGGTGTATGCCCCCGCCTCCACTTCTGCCTGGACCTGGACGGGGCCTTCTGCCTCCCCTTGGAGGCCTGGTGTGTCTCTTTCTAAGGCTCTTCAGCAGCAGGGACCCAACAGCCCTTCTTCCGATGTCCTCAGAGAGAGTAGCTTTTTGCTTGTTGGGCACTTTTAAATCAGAAAAGCAAAAACAAATTATGTGACATTAACAGTAATAAAACTCCATTAGAAAAAAAATTAGCTGTGACTCTCTGCTATAGGACAGTTTAGTCACATCTGTAATGTGGCCTAGCTGACGTTAGAATTTATGTAGAAATAAAGTTACAAAAATGCATTCTTTTACATTTGCCCAACAGCCTTAATATTAGAACATTGCGGAAAAAACAGGCAATATGAGAAAACATCTATAATATTTCAACTTCAATGTCTGGAAAAGGCTTTTTTGTTTGTTTATATATTTTTTAAAGTTTATTTATTTTAAGAGAGAGAGCAGGAGAGAGAAAGGCAAGAGAGAGAGAGAATCCCAAGCAGGCTCCATGCTGTCTGCACAGAACCCCACTTGGGGCTCAATCTCACCCTGAAATCATGACCTGAGTGCAAATCAAGGGTCTGACCGAGTGAACCACCCAGTGCCGTGGAAAAGCTTTTTAATAAAATTCAAATAATACGCACACATGTACACTCACGTAGAGTTGTAAAGGACCAGAAAATATTTCCTTTTATGCCATCTCAGACTAAGAATCAGTGTCACTTAGTATTCACAATTAGTAATGTTTTTCCATCATTATTACTATTCCATTTTAGCCAGGAATAGGAAATGATTGTTTACAATTACTATTCTCTACTCAATAGAAATAAAATATGAAATACCTAGATATAACCTTAGAACTTTGTGGAAGTATTTGAAACAGCAAAACTTTCCTAAGGATCATTAAAAAGAAAAAAAAAGGATGAGGTATTTCATTGTGATCCCCAATAGAATCACTCATTCTCAAAATACGGTCTATTCCCACACTAACCTTCAACTCAGTTAAATTCAGTGAGACTATCAACCAAATTTTTATTTTAATGAAATTACATAAAGTGACCATTGAGGAATACCATAGTTGTAATGACAAGATATTTTAGGGGAAAAAATTAACAGAACTTCCCTTCTGAATAATAAAATAATTTCTAGAATTTCGTTAATTAGAGTCTAATGAAGAGAAGAACCACAAATATTATGAGATAGAATTAAAAAAAGTCACTCTAGCAGGATTTAATATTACCTGGTTATCATCATGGTTCTGCGTTCCATTCATACTCCCAGTCTGTGGATCACAACTCCATACCTTCTGTATCATCAAATATTCAATAATCCATCCACCTGTCTCCTGCTCAACTGATAGCTTGTGTCCTATTTCATAGAAGAAAAAAAAAAAGAAAACTAGAAAATATATGCCTATAGATCTATAGGCATTATAGATTGTAAGATGTTCCATTACTTGAAGTACCAATATGAAATTTTAAAACAATTATAATTATAATAAATCATCAATTATAAGTTATATCTCAACATTAGAGATGATAAAATGAAAAAAAATGAATTATTACAGTGGTATGCCTAAATACAGTATTATGTCTAATCTTTAAAACAACTCTATTAAGAAAGTATAATTGTCTTTGCCTTATTTAACTCAAAAATTTTGTTAAATAGCGGTGATAGTACAAAAATGCTAATGTTAATATTTATTATTAGTTAACATTTATTGAGCACTTAATTTAACAAGAAGTTATTCAAAAAGTTTTCACGGATTCATACTTAGTCTTCATACCTGGGTCCTATGAAATGGTTATTATCATCATTTCCATCTTCCCGATAAGGAAACTAAAGCACTAAAAGGAGAAGAAATAGCTTGTAATTGATAGGTAAACTAGAATCTAACCCCAACTTGGTTTTACTCGCACACATTGTTCTGTCATCGTAGGAAATGTATTAGTTTGCTAGAGCTATCATAAGAAAGTACCACAAACTTACACAGAACAGATTGTTTCATACTCCTGGAGGTTAGAATCTGAGATCAAGGGGTTGGCAGGGTGGGTTCTTTATGAGGGCTGTGAAAGAGAATGTGTTCATACCTCTCATGTAGCTTCTAGTGGTTTGCTGGCAATCTTTGGTGTTTGTTGGCTTCTGCTTCATCACACAGATCCCTGACTTTGTATATGCATTGTGTTCTCCCTCTGTGTGTATGTATTTGTCCACATTTCCCCTTTTTATAAGGGCAGAGTCATATTGGATTAGAGACTCCATTTTAACTTATTACATCTGCAATGACCATCTTTCCAAAATAAGGTCACATTTTAAGGTGAAGGAATAAGTACTTCAACATATGGATTTTAGAGAGCAGTCAGTGTTAACAGATACTTACATTTCGTCAGATAAGAAAGTTATCTTAAGGTTTATTTAGGAATACAGTAAAACCTTGGTTTGCAAGCATAATTCATTCTGGAAGGCTTCACTGCTATCTTTTGACTCAATAGAATCTTTTTCTTTTCATGAAACTTTAACAAGGAACCTATCCAATGACACTTGCTTTTGCCTCCTTTTGAGGATTTCATGGAAATGGGACATTGCATTGTTGTTAAACAGATTCATCTCTCACACTGCTACAGCCTTATTCAGGTGGTGCTTTTCTACAAAATTTTGCAGTTTCCCACATTTTACACATCTCCCTAATCTCATTTGAAATGAGGGATTCCTCTACCTTTTTTCTCCTCCTCCTCTGCACATGAGATGCAGAGTAGACTAGTTGTAAAATCTTGCAATTTCGGCCACTCGCATACCTGGTTCATACTTCTCAGTGATTTCCCATAATCATCTCCTTCTTACCACCTTTCTCGTCAGCGTTTTTCTGCATGGGGGCCATTGTATACACTTGCTCAGATATTGACTACAGTACAGTATTAACAAACTGTTTCCATATACTGTATTTAATGTAACTGGCAATAAGGCAGCAGAGAGAAGGGTCTCCACCTTCAGGCAGCCTGACTTAGAATGGAGCAAAGCATTCCTAAACTTACTCTTGTATGGAAAAGCAAGGGACTGTCCATAGGTTCTTTGAAGTGACAAAAAATGCACTTGTGCCAGTTGGACACCTTCCAACATTCTGAAAAAAAATCACTGATTTCTGCCCAACGCTGCGGCCTAAGACCAAGCATCAACCATGGGAGATGATCACCCACAATCCCGCAGAAAGAGAGACAGAGAGAGGAACCCTTAGGTCGGTTTTGATCATGTGACGTTTGGCGCCATGTACTACTGATATTGCAAGACATCGCTCTTTAATCAAGTTAAAATATATTAGAAATGTTTGCTTGCTTTGTGGAACACTCACAGAACAAGTTACTTGCAATCTAAGGTTTTACTGTGTATTGCTTTGATGACCTAAGAGTAAGATAATGTTTGATGTTTACAATCAATTGATAAATTGTATCTTTTAAATTATGAGGTAATGTACTAGAAGACCCTCAAAAGGCCCTTCCTTTCAGGAGTTCTGCTTTCCATTTGTCCTAGGCTAGTAACCATCCAGCTGTGGTGATACTCCTGGTGGAGAAAAATGCTGACTGTATTTGGGCACAGTTGATGAAAACTTTGGAATACTCTATTTCTAGAATTTATTGTCTGGTTTTAATAATATAGTGCCAGGAGGAAAAATACACAGCTATCCTGCCAGAACACAGTATAGACCAAAACTTTTGTGATAACAAAAGAAACACCTATGTATTTTGCTACCTATGGCCAAAATATATAAGCATCTATAAACAATTATATGCTAGCAAATTAGACAATCTAGAAGAAATGAATAAACTCCTAGAAACAGAATCTTCCATGACTGAATCATGAAGAAATAGAAAATCTGAATAGACCAGTTGCTAGTAATGAAATTAAAACAGTAATCAAAAAACTCCCAACCAACAAAAAGTCCAGGTCAAGATGATTTCACAGATGAATTCTACCAAGCACTTAAAAAAGTATTACCTGTTCTTCTCAAATTATTCCAACAAATTGAAGGGAAAGGAGCACTACCAAACTCATTTTATGAGGCCAACATTACATTGATACCAAATACTGACAAGACACTACAAAAAAGAAAACTACAGACCAATATCCCTGTAGATCCAGAAGTCCTCAACAAAATACTAGCAAATTAAATTCAACAGTACATTCTAAGGGGCATATGCCATGACCAAGTAAGATTCATTAGAGATGCAAGCATGGTTTAACATCTTTAAATCAATCAGAGTGATATGCAACATTAACAAACGAAGGATAAAAATTATACCATCATCTCAATAGATGCAAAAAAAAAAAAAATTTGACAAAATTCAACATCCACTTCTTTTTTTTTTTTTTAATTTTTTAACGTTTAGTCATTTTTGAGAGACAGAAAGAGACAGTATGAGCGGGAAGGGGCAGAGAGAGAGAGGGAGACACAGAATCTGAAGCAGGATCCAGGTTCTGAGCTATCAGCACAGAGCCCACCACAGGGCTTGAACCCACAAATAGTGAAATCATGACCTGAGCCGGACACTTAACAAAGTGAGCATCCAGGAACCCCTCAACACCCATTTATTATAAAAACTCTTTTAAAAAATGGGTATACAAGGAATTTACCTCAACAAAATAAAGGTATAGATGATAAACCCACAGCTAATATCATACTTCAGTGGTGAAAAGCTGAAAGCTTTTCCTCTAAGATCAAGAACAGAACAAGGATGCTCACTCTTGCCATTTTTATTCAACATAATATTAGAAGGCCTACCCACAGCAAGTAGGCAAGAAAAAGAAGTAAAAGTCATGAAAACTGGAAAGGGAAAAGTGAAACTCACTATTTGCATATGACATGATGCTGTATAAAGAAAACCTTAAATACTCTACCAAACAAAAAGAAAAAAGAATGAATAAATGAATTCTGTAAAATTGCAGGATACAAAATTAATATAATACATGTCTTTCTATACTTTCATAACAAATTATCAGAAGGAGAAATTAGGAAAACAATTCCATTTTTAATTGCACCAGATAGAATAAAATACCTAGGAATAAATTTAACCAAGATGGTAAAAGACCTGTACTCTGAAAACTATTAGACACTGATGAAAACAGTTGAAGATGTTACAAATAAATGGAAATATATGCTGTGATCGTAGATTGGAAGAAGTAATATTGTAAAATGTATGTACTACCAAAGCAATCTACAGATTCAGTGCAATCTCTATCAAAATACCAATAGCATTTTTTAACAAAAGTAGAAGAAATAATCCTAAAATCTGTATGGAATGACAAAAGACCGTGCATAGTCAAAGCAGTCTTGAAAAAGAAGAACAAAGCTTGGAGGATCACACTCTGATTTCAAACTATACTACAAAGAATTCAAAACGGTATGTTCCTGGAACAAAAAGAGACATATAGATCTAAGGAACAGAATAGAGCACCCAGAAATAAACCCATGCTTATATGGTCAATCTACAACAAAGGAGGCAAGCACATACAATGGTGAAAAGATGGTCTCATCAAAAAGTGGTGTTGGGGGGCGCCTGGGTGGCGCAGTCGGTTAAGCGTCCGACTTCAGCCAGGTCACGATCTCGCGGTCCGTGAGTTCGAGCCCCGTGTCAGGCTCTGGGCTGATGGCTCGGAGCCTGGAGCCTGTTTCTGATTCTGTGTCTCCCTCTCTCTCTGCCCCTCCCCCGTTCATGCTCTGTCTCTCTCTGTCCCAAAAATAAATAAAAAACGTTGAAAAAAAAAATTAAAAAAAAAAAGTGGTGTTGGGATAAATGGACAGATAATGCAAAAGAAAGAAACTGGACAACTTTTTTTATACCGTATTAAAAGATGGACTGGATTAAAAGATTAAAATGGATTAAATCGATTAAATGGATTAAAGACTTAAATGTAAGACCTAAAATCATAACATTTCTAAAAGAAAACATAGGCATTGACATTGACATTGGTCTTGGCAATATTGGCAATTTTTTTTGCAATTGGCAAATGTTGTCAAAATTGGCAATAATTTTTGGATGTATATCATCAGTCAAGGGCAACAATAGCAAAAAAACAAACAAACAAGCAAATGAGACTACATCAAACTGAAAAGCTTTTGCACAGTGAAGGAAATAATCAGCAAAATGAAAATGCAACCTACTGAATGGGAAAAGGTACTTGCAAATGATATATCTGATAAATGGGTTGATATCCAAAATATATAAAGAACTTATACAACTCAGTAATAATAACAAACAAACAAAAGCGAACAGAGGACCTGAATAGACATTTCTTCAGAACAGACATACAGATGGCCAGCAAGCTTATAAAAAGATGTTCAATAGCACTCATCATCAAGGAAAAGAAAATGAAAACCACAGTGAGATACCACGTCACACCTTTTAGAATGGCTATTATCAAAAGATAAGAAATAGCAAGTGTTGGTGTGGATATGGAGAAAAGGGAACTCTTGTATACTGTTGGTGGGAATGTAAACTGGTGTATTGATGTATGAGTGAATAAAAAAATGTGAGGTGTGTATATACATATATACATACATGGACACATATATACACACATTGTGTGTATATTATACATGTATGTGTATGTATGTTTATGGCTGAATTTTATATGTATGTGTGTGTGTATATATATATACACCAAATTATCAGAATAATAATAAGATATATAAATATAATAATATATATAAATATATATATTATTCAGCCATAATGATAAATGAAATCCTAAGTAAAATAAGTCAGAGAATCCAGAAACAAATCTAAAGAGAATCTAGAAAACAAAAACAAGACTTATAGTATAGAAAAAAACTTAGTTGTCAGAGGAGAGGTTGGTTGGGGCATGACTAAAAAAGATAAGATAAAGAGGTACAAACTTCCAGTTATAAAATAAAGTCTCAGAGGTGAAAGGTACAGCATAGGGAGTATAGTCAGTAAATTGTAATAACCCTGACAGATGTTGACAGATGGTGACAGATGGTGGTTACACTTATTATGGTGAGTATTGAATAATGTATAGAATTGTTGAATCAATATGCTATACACCCGAAACTAATATAACATTATATGTTAATTGTACTTCTATAAAAAATATTATAAATTAAACCAGTATTATGAAGTATCAGGTATTTTGTGAGTTCAATTTGAGATTCACCAAAAGTGGCCCTTACCCATATAACACTGTTATCACAGATTGGGATTCAAATGAAGGACCAAATCAGTTAATTATGGATTCCAAATCTTTGGTAGTCAAAATAATCATTTTTCCTGTTGTGTAATACAAGGATATTTTGACAAAGTTATAAATGGGCCTTATCTTTAACGCCTAACTTCTCCTTGACCAATAAAATCCCAGTCAATTTTAATAGGTTTCTAATCCCAACCAATAATTTCACATGTCTTACTTTATTTGCATTTGGTGCCTCAGAAGTTAGAGAGCCTGAATACAGATTACATTTCCCATTTATGAGTTCCTATAAATTAGGGGGCCATTAGTTTCCCACAAGTTCATTTCTTGAACTTCTGTTGCCAAGATCCGAATCCACTGTTTTTTCTACTTTCTGTCTGGAGGAGCATACTGAAGAGCACCAGTTTTTCAGCATGTATACTGTTCCCTGTCTTTGTTTCTGAGTATGATGTCTAATTATCTGTTCAGTGTACTTTATCTAGTTTTCTACAATTGTGCTATTTAAGTCATTTGTCATTTTTGTTTTACTCCTGAATGTTTTCCCTTGTTTGCAACTGGAGACCAATAAGTCTTTTGCCTCAATATGTTTGTTTTTATTAAAGTCAAATTCAACTTGTCCTATTACTACTAATGATATTTTTACCTATGTCTTCTTTAGGGTGTTTTGGCCAATATGGTTTATTCACCAAAAATGATGTTGCCACAGAGTGCTTATTGCTTGGATATTGAGTGCATATTTTGGACTTGAAATACAGAGTTCCCCAGAATTATGTGAAATGAGTAGTAGTGAGCCCAAATATACTGAAGTTTGAGTATGCCAAAGACTTCCCCAAGTGTTAAATTAGTGGGTATTATGGTTTTTCATAGTTGGTATTGAAACACAAAGGGTCACTTCCAAGCTGATACTTGTTTTAGTTCGACTGTATTCATCCACAAACACACAGTCTGTAAGAATTAGCACTGACAGCATTGGCACTATACAGGTATCCACTGTATTCCAGCATCTTTCTCAGCTGATTGGTGTCTAGATTAACAGGTACACAGTGACCCATGGTCCTTGTGTGCATTTAGGAAGCAACAACTCTTGCATGGTACTTTCTAAAGTCTGTTATAAGAGATAAAATAAAAATAAAAAACAAAATGCCATTAGAATTATTCCAAGTGTTTTCGTATTTATTATTAGTATCATTGAGACACATGGTGTAGATATTCCACTTTGAATGTTTCTTAACTCATTCAGAGCCAGTATGGACATCAGCCTTACACAAAGAAGGAGATTTCAAAGACAGATGGCTTCACCTTTATATACATCTGTAAATTTGGCTAATACTTGCAATTATTCTCCTTTTCCCAGATTCTCACAAGATACCAAGGAAACATTAGAATTTCTTTATAGCATTTTCCATTTGCTTTTTCCCTTTCCTTGAAGTAATCACTTTCCATTCTTTACATCTCTTAATTTTTTTTTTCTCAGACTTTCCCCTTCCTCCAGATTCAGCGAGAAGACTACAGAAATATGAGTCTGACCAAAAATCTTTTGTCTCTCATTCATTTGTAGGATAATTAATTAAGGCTATGACTGTAGAGTAAGAATAAGAATGGATTAAGGACAGGAATCTTTTCTTGACCCACCATTTCATATTCTCCCTATTTGCCCATAGAAATATTCTAACTACAATGCACTATCATGTTTAAGTGATTTTGTCTCTCCTTTTGAGACTGCAGTCAATTTTATGACAGGAATCATGTTTTATTTATCCTGGCAAGCCAGAATCTAACACTGTTTCAGTATAGATAAGTGATTGAAATAATGAATAAATGAGGCTAGATTACCCAAACTCGAGTGGAAGGTAGGAAATTTGCATAAAGTGGACATAGAAGTGATAAGACCTTGAGAGGCCACCTATAAGATTAATTGTAATTAAGGGAGGTGATAAGAAAGGAAAGAAGCATATTAGGGATTATTTTTCTATGTTGAACACTTGCACAAAGGGTATCCCTTTTCTGTTTGGCAATTGTATTTTGAAGATTTCTTTTTTTAAATCATTAAATAGCAGCCTACTGATTGCTCATTAATGTATCTGGTTTCTGAATGTGCAATTCTCCATCCAATGGTAAGGAAAAGTTGTTTAAGTGTTAGGAGGTAATGGCTAAAAGGAAGACAAAAGGTGCCATTTTCTATCTTCAACTGCATCATTAACTCAATTTGTGAGTTGCACACATTATTTAATTCCCCCTGCCTCAGTCAGCTCAGGTGTAAAATTGGGTGGAAATCTGTGACTGATGGTCCACATGAGAAATTTGATTAAAGGTGTCCAAGAAAATTAAGTGAAATTGAATCTAAAGTGTCTTCTGAGCCTGAAATTAACTAAAAGTAAACATTTCATAAATTTGTTGAAGTCTCTATTTCCAGAAAATTATGATATTTCTTTTTTAAATTCCATAATATTTTAATAGGATAAAACCAACTTAAATAGGTAACTTATTTTCAGGAAAGATGCTGTCTCCATTTTTCTCTAGGAAGCCCCAGATTTCATGGACTTAAATATTGCAAATCTATTAACGCTTGCAAGTTCTTGTTGAATTCCCCTGTACTTAGAGTTTCTTCTCCTCATCCCCTCCCACCTCTTCTCCCCACCCTCTTCCTCACCTCTCCTCCTCCTCCTCCTCCTCCTCCTCCTCCTCCTCCTCCTCCTCCTCCTCCTTAGGATCAGTGTGTCTTCATCTGGAGCGGTTTAATGGGTTTAGGTTGCACATTTTTTAAAAAGTACCATTTGAACACTTATTTTACTCCTGTGGACAGTGAGGCACAAAGTAGGTGGAAGGTCTTAGAATATTATTATGAATTAGTAGCTAGGAAAGAAAATAAAACTTGAACTGCTTAAGTTTTGTACTACTTTCAAGACCTTATGATAATTATGGTTTAGATTTAAAAGAATAATAAATTATAAAACTTGAATTTTTATATAAAGCATATTGTCTCCATTGTAACTGACTTTAGAGGGATAACATGAAGACAAATTTCAGCTATTAAAGTGTTTAGAAAGCATAAAATGACATATAATGAGATAGAAGACCCAGAAGATACAGACAAAAAATAGTTCATAAATTTAAAAAGAATTTAAGGAGGTCATATATATCTATTTTATTGAAAAACTAAGAAAGCTTTTCATTTCAGCAAGTAGACATTTAAATAAGTGTTTGTACTTAGTTATTTCAGGTGGAAATGTGAATCTATTTTAGAGAGTTGTAGTTATGAACAACTTACAGTTTATGGTAGTCATCAAAGTGAATTAGAAATAATTGACTGTTTAGAACTAAACTTTGATAACATCTTAGTATTTGAACATTTACCTAAACTTTGTCTGGTCTTTATGCTGATCTCATTGAAGGACACAAAGCTATTAAAATAACATTAATTTTAAATGAGGTTTTTGTTCTAATTTGGCATTTGTTATCGTATAGCCTGTCTGATTTTTTTTTCTAGCTTGCATTTTTAAGCCTCATGTATCAGTGTATTTCATGACACAGATGGATAGCCATCTGTGTAATTTCAATACACATATGAATTTCAATGAAATTTTGTCTAGACTGACATAAATGTAGTGAAAATGCAACACTTATAGTCCCCATGAAAGGATTATGTAAGCCTTTAGCCCTTTAAAATACTATAATGTGATTTAGGGAATATCAGGCAGTGGTGTGATAATTTAAGGAATGACTGACACCAGCAATATCTCTCTAGATTCTACTCTCAAACCAGGAGCTAATGAGGTCAAAACTGATAATAAGGTGTGAAGCAAAAGAGTCAATCAAGGAGAAATGTTCACTTAATTTTATGACTTCCTCATTTGACTGACAGACATTTCATGTATTATTTGGGGCATAAAAACTTAAGTTCATCTTTAAGAGGAAATATTTTAGAAATGTAAATTTTTCTCCTAAACAAGTTGTAGTATACCATTCGGTATCCCCTTACAATTCTCAGTAGCCTATTGAATTGTTTTGAAGTAAGATTTTGATTATTTGCTGATAAAGAAAATATTGTTTATATCCCTTTACTTATGAACATGTAAAGCAATGGGGAAGGTGGTCCGTTTATTGGAGAGTGTTGGTTGGTGAGTCAAGCTAGACCAGATCTAAGCACACTGCACAAAGGATAGTGAGAGGACAAGGACTCATGCAGTGAGTAAATTTCTCCAGTAAACCTTACTTTACCCTTATAAAGGACTCGTGTGTCCCCTTTATATGACCTCCTCCTCCCCAAATGTATTCCTCTCCTAGTGAATAGCACCATTAATTACTAAATGTTTTAAGCCACAAGTTAGGAGTCATTATGTATTCCTCCCCTTTCTTCATCTTCATATTCTATCAATTATCTTGTCCACCCTGCTCCCAAAATATATCTTAAATGTATCCCCATATCTCCATTTCCACCGCCATTCTTTTGTCCACAGGCTATCATCATCTATAACGTTAACTATTACAACAGCCTACTAACTGGTTTTTTGGCCTCTGCTTGTGCCCACTCCAATCACTTTCCCCGTGTAATAAGCAGCAAAAGTTATCAGCCTAAATATAAACTGAGTCATTTCACTTTTCAGCTTAAAATTAATGGCTTTCATTGCACTAAAAACAGTACGCATACTTCTTAGCAAGGTGTATTAGGCTTCAATATGAACCCTAATTTTATCTCTAACCTCATTTTATACTCTTCTAATAACCACTGAACTTCAGCAACCTTTTGTTTCTTTTTCAAGAAAAGGCTGTACTCTTTTCTGCCCTAGTACCTGTATGTATCCATTTCCAATAATGGAAAAGTTGCCTCACCAAGAGTATGTGCTTCTGGCCACCTCTCTGACCACTCACCAATTTCGTATGCAAAGCTCTTTTTTAATCTCCAAAAAGGACTTTCATAACAATCCTATGGAAATTAGGCAACCCTATATTTATTGTTGTGATATAATATTTTGGTCAGATTATTACTTTTATTTTAATTTATTATAAAATATATTTTTCATAGTTATTGTTTATCAATGTGTAATTTTTTCCTACTACTTCATTGGAATGTAGACTCCATTTTCCCTGATGCCTTGACCAGTATTGACTATTTACGTGCATGCGATGTGTTTGCTGAGTAAAGGATTGGCTTACTATAATTTGAGTTTTTATATTTTAGGTGACTTTATTTTTTCTAGTTTATTGAGGTATAATTAACAAATAAAAATTATATGTATTTAGAGTGTACAACATGATTATTTTATATATATACACATTGTGAAATGATTATGACAAGTTAATTATAATTAGCACATTTATCACCTCTTATTTTTGTAGTGAGAACATTTAAAATCCCTCAGCAAATGTCAAGTATACAATACAATATTAGTAACTGTAGTCACCGTACCGTACATTAGGTACCCAAAACTTATTCATCTTATAACTGAAAGTTTTTACCCTTTGATCAACATTTCCTCATTTCCCCCACCCCTCCGCCCTTGGCAACCAACATTTTACTGTGGTTGTATGAATTCTACTTTTAAAAATTCCACATGTAAATGAGACTTACAGTGTTTGTCTTTCTGTGTCTGGCTTATTTCACTTAGAATAATGTCCTCTAGTTGTATCTATTTTACTGTAAGTGGCAAGCTTTACTGATTTTTTATGCCTGAATAATACTCCTCTGCAATAGTGAATGGTGCTGCAATGAACATGGTAGTGCAGAGATCTCTTCAAGATCCTTACTTCGTTTCCTTTGGACATACACCTAGAAATGGGATTGTTGGGTCATATGGTAGTTCTGTTAATTTTCTGAGGGTTTCCATAAGGGCTATACCAATTTACCTCCACACCACTAGTGAACAAGGGCTCCCTTGTCTCCACACCTTTGCTAACCCTTGCTCTCTCTTATCTTTTTTTATCTATATAACAGATGTGACATGACACCTCATTGTAGTTTTGATTTGCATTTCCCTAATAATTAGTGATTTTGAGTACCTTTTCATACAATTGGATATATTTATGTCTTTGGGAAAATGTGTATTAAGGTCACTCACCCATTCTTAAATTGGTTGGTTTGGGTTTTGTGCTATTGAGCTGTTAGGTTACTTATATTTTTTTATATTAACCCTGATCAGATATATTATTTGCAAACATTTTCTTCCATTGCATAGGTTGCCTTTTTATTAGTTTTTGTTAGTTTCCTCTGCTTCAGAAGCTTTTAGTTTAATGTGTATTATATCCAAAAAATTATTGCTAAGACCAATTTCAATGAACTCTGAAAAGGAATATGAACTGTATAAACATTAGCTAAGATTTAAAAATCGTAAGAGTAATATCTAGTATATCATTAAGTATTTCATTAGTTTAACTTATAATATTCAAATCTCTAAAAGAGAATGTCTAAGTTTAATATCAATAACCCCTAATAATATGTGAACGTCTTTGAAGATATAATAGGTCTTGGGAAACTGAAATTTTCAGTTTTTATATTACAAAGTAAACGATCTGGTTTGAGTACACCCTTTACTAGGGAGAGAAGTAGTTTCTGTGCAAAGTTTTTTATCCCTCTACCACTTTCCCCATTAATTTCAATGCTAATATAATTTTAACTTTCCAACTGAATCACTTTGATTCGCAAAGTAATTTTTTCTTCTTTTCAGATTATTAGTGTTCCTGTATTTTTCCTTTTGTCTCACTAGAAACTGTACAATGTCCTTGCTATGTGATTCTAAGCAATCATCTTGGTTTGGGTGTTCTCAAGCATTTTTCTCCTATAGTCTTCTAAAGGTTCTTCAAATGCTTCTTGGCCAACTTCATGGTTAAAAGAAAGATAGAGCAAATTTACAGACCAATATTAAAGTTTGCTTTGTTATTTCCACTTTCCTATTTTTTCAGGCTCTTTCCTCTCTTTTAGAACTAGTATCATTTTAGAGGTACCCAGATTAATATTCAGAATATTGAAAAGAACCATTTCATTCAGCTTTAATGAAACAGACTATGCTGTTGCCTATGATTCAGAACAATTATGTAAGTCTTTTTATTTAGTTTCATTCACCCATAAACTGTCCATTCATTTGCCCTTTGGAGTTTGTGCAGAAGTCTTTTCTTTACCCACCTGAAGTGTATATTTTATTTAATACTCTTCTGATCATAATGCTTTTGTATCCTGATTTTCACTGATATTTTCAACTCCTTTAAGTTTTGGCAATAGAATATATTTCAGGAAAAAATTTAAAAAAAATATGGCTATAGTTGTTGCTACTTAGTATTAAGATGTGCTTTCATAGCACATATAAAGATGAGACTCAGTGGTTAAGTAGAAATACTGATGAAGTCCTTCACCAAGGCATGTTTACTGGCTGCCAAAGTTTTGTTCCATAGAAAAATGTGTTCTCAGCATCTATCCTAAGCAGGAAATTACTCCTCTAGTGAAGGAGCCAGTGAGACAATATCCCTTTAATTTTTACAGCATGAACATGTCACAAAGAAGCAAAGGACTCAGTTGAGAGCACAGTGAAAGCAGAATTGTCACAAAGGATAAAATGGAGAGATTCCCTTTAGATGACAGTAAGTCATTAGTACAGGCACTCAGCAGGAGTGTTATTGGAGCTAGTCTCCCCAAGAGGTGATAAAGACTGTGTACTTCAAATTAACTTCAAATTTGCACAAATTCAGACCTAGAGCTGGAATTGTTCTGTAAATAGTGTTATGTTCCCAGAAGCAAGGGAGTAACATAGGACAGGAAGAATTTGATAAGACAAGATCAGATTCAGTTGGATACGATAAGGATGAGAAGAATCACAGTAAGCTCCAGGAACATCCATTCTCTATCCCCAGTACCTAGCACAGTGCATGATGCAAGGGAGATATTCAATAAATAATTGTTCAGTAGAGTAATTAGTCCAGAAGATACAGTATAAATCACATTGGATTTTCTTCCTAGTGAAGAAAAAGTTAGAAATTAATTCAGAATATTTATATTCAGTATTTCTTTATGGATATTATACAGTTATACTATCTGAGCAGTATAATGTACTTAATATTTGTTATCTAGGGATAGTTTAAGCATTCTCAACTTAACCTATTGTTTCTTGATTTAAAAAAAATCCTGTTGGGGCGCCTGGGTGGCTCAGTGGGTTGAGCGTCTGACTTCAGCTCGGGTCATGATCTCGCAGTTCGTGAGTTTGAGCCCTGCATCGGGCTCTGTGCTGAACAGCTCAGAGCCTGGAGCCTGCTTCAGATTCTGTGTCACCCTCTCTCTGCCCCTTCCCCACTCATGCTCTGTCTAGATCTCTCAAAAGTGAATAAATGTTAATTTTTTTTAAAATCCCATATATCAATACCTGGTTTTGGTGGATTACTGTAAAGATTTTGTTAGCCATAATTAATAAAGCATTAGTAAGCCAAATTTTCTATGGGGTGCAACTTTAGGTAAGATGATTTCACTTAGGAAAGATGTATCTAACATGAAGTCATGTAGTAAGGAGGGTTGTCTTAACCACTGTTTGGAGAGAATATATCTGGTTATGGTATGTTCAATATGAACAGAAACTGAAAACTTCTTATTAAAATATAAGTCTTGATATAAGAGTTTACAGCAAACTGTACTTAAGTTCTTCTTTTATTTCATTAGCGTTTCTGTTTCCTTAAAAGACTTGTCTGAATCTGAAAGATTTGAATATTTTATTTAGGGTTTGTTTTGTTTTAGGAAAATTTCATGGCTTATTTCTTTAATTTTATGGGAATAGACTTCAGAGGGTCTTATAGCATGAATTTTTAAAGCCATCTTCGGCTTTTTGAGATTTCTTGGTAAAGAGTAGTGCTTATTTTATGCTATAAAAATGGGCTGAGAACTGTTCTCATCTCTACTAACAGTACTTCTTTGGAGAATGCCTTGGGAGCGATTCTAATGGAAATATTGTACCCATCATCTAGTTATATATGCTACACCTTCTGTAAGGAGGAGCTCTATTGGTTTAGAACCAGGATAATACAAGAATCAGGGAACCTGAGGGAGAAGGTGTTGAGGATTGGTTATGGAGAGTAGTTATAAGAGCAGTATGATAGATTTGACTGGTGGTTGACTTTGGTTATTTTTAAGTGGTCTTCATGAAACAGTATTTTAAGGCACTTGTATGTACTTTTTTTTTTTTTTTTTGTAGAATAGTGACATGTCTGGTATAGCTACCATATCTGAATAATTTTCTTTTTTTTTAATGTTTTTTTAACGTTTATTTAGTTTTGAGACAGAGAGAGACAGAGCATGAATGGGGGAGGGGCAGAGAGAGAGGGAGACACAGAATCGGAAGCAGGCTCCAGGCTCTGAGCCGTCAACCCAGAGTCCGACGTGGGGCTCGAACCCACGGACCATGAGATCGTGACCCGAGCTGAAGTCGGATGCTTAACCGACTGAGCCACCCAGGTGCCCCTGAATAATTTTCAAATACATTCTGACAAGTCATAGTCACAGATTCTATAAGGGACCTGGAAAATACAGGTGGTTTATTAATATACATCTGTCCTGTGGGTGAGGGTAATATAAAATACTTTTTAATTTCAGTGGCAGAGATGACAAGTTTGAAAATGCTAACTACCATGATTGCCCACCTCAAGATACATATATATTAAAACCTTGACCTGAGAATAAGCTACTTAAGGACCTTAAGAAAGTGACTTTGCATGCCAGCATGTGATTTTTTGTGATAAAAAAAAAAAAATCTCTTTGCTTTAGCTACATTTAAATAATCTCGCATATTTAAGTTGTTTCCAATGGCCCAGGGAGCCATAATACCTCCTTGAGATGGCCTTAACATCTAAAGCACAATTCATTTTGAAACGCTTACGTTTCTAGAGTAAATTTGTGTCTCTCATTAGAGATTCTGTTATCATCATACTATAGCACCTAATAATGATTATAGTGGCCTTTTTTGTATTTTTTTATAATTATTTTCCTATTAATTTCATTCTACTTCTGTTTTTTTTCCATCTCATTTTTCCTCAACCAGATCATTTCAACTAGTCTGTACTAAAAAAAGCCTGTTAAGAAAAACAATCAGTGAAATAACTCACAATGAGATACCACCTCACACCCATTCACATGGCTACTATTTAAAAAATAATAAGTGTCGGAACAGTCGTAGAGAAATTGGAACCCTTGTGCACTGTTGGTGGGAACTTAAAATGGTGTAGCTGCTAAAAGGAAATAGTTTAGCAGTTCTTGAAAAATTAAAAATAGAATTACCATATGAAACAGCAGTTACACTTTTGCGTAGAATTTGTATATATACCTTTTGTTGTATACTGAAAGGTATATATCAGATTAATTGAAAGAAGTGTCTCATACATTGGAATATGATTTGGCCTTAAAAAGTAATTTCAGATTAATGTTGAGGACATGATGCTAAGTGAAGTAAGGCAATCATTAAAGGATTAAATACTGTATGATTCCACTTATATGAGGTGCCTAGCATAGTCAGACTCAGAGACAGAAAGCTGATGGGTTTCTATCCCTGAAATGGTTGCCAGCGACTAGAGATAGAGAGAATGAGGAGTTGTTTAATGGGTATGGAGTTCCAATTTTGAAGAATGAAAAGAGTTCTGGGGATTATTTGCAAAACAGTACAAATGTACTTAGAATTACTGGACTGTATAATTAAGGTGGTAAATTTTATGTTTTGTGTATTTTAGTAATTTAAAATAAAAAATAAAACAATTGTGAAATTAAAAATAATGGACTTAAAATAATTCTAGAAGTTAGTGTTTACATGCCATCACGTTATGCCAAAATTTTTATGCTTTTGTTTCTTCTATAATATTTTCAGTGAGACTGGCCCTATGCTTTTATATTAACATTTGGTGACTAAAATCCAAGTTAAAGGTTTCATTTGATGGTTTTCATTTACAAGTACTGTTTTATAATTATTCATCAGTGTATACAATAAGTTTTTTGCCATTTATGTTTAATAAGCATACATATATACGCAGACACATTGCAGTTAACACAATATAATATGATGATTGCAACTGGACTTTTAAGAGTGGTAAAAAGAAATATGTTGATAAACTTGCATATAGTTTTTTTTAATGTTTATATATTTTTGAGATGGAGAGCACCAGTGAGAAGGAGCAAAGAAAGAGGAGGGATAGACTATCCAAAGTGGGCTCTGCATGACAGCAGCGAGCCCAATGCAGAGCTCAAACTCATGAACTGTGAAATCATGACTGGAGCCAAAGTTGGACACTCAACCCACTGAGCCACCCAAGTGGCTTTTTAGAGTATCTAGTTTTTAGAGTATTTTTTGGAAGTCAAACATGAATGTAAATTTACTGGCTGTTTTGACTTCACAAAAAATGGTTATTGTATGCTTTTATTCAGCCATATTCTCTGTGCAATGTCTACATTAAACTGTTGTGTAGTGCATGCATGATAGTCTCTTTAGAAGTTTCTCAAGAATCATGAAGTAGAAAGCAGAATCTCAGGTTCTGAAATAAATTACTCAAACCTCAAAGGAAATTATGCTGGCCAAGTATATAATCATGCATAGACGCTAAGAAGGGTTGAGTGCCCTGAAAGTTTTACTTTATTGTTGAATAAAGCTTATTGAAACAGAGCACTCATTTCAGATAGTACAATTGCATGAGATATTTCAAAGAAAATGATTTTATAGCTATATTTTGGGGGGATCATAAGATAAATACCATTCTTTCCCTTCTATCCGATTGTTCCTAAAACATATTATTCTCCAGAGAGAGGTATATGCATTTAAAAAAGCACATTACAAAAGAGTAAGAAAAGATACATCCTTTAAAATATGTATGATTTGCTTTAACCATTAGCATTTAACCTATAATTAATTTGTGGCCATAGCTGGATTATAAAATTATTTACAAAAAAAGTCTTATTATGGGACGACTGGGTGACTCAGTTGGTTAAGCATCCAACTTTGGCTCAGGTCATGATCTCACAGTTTGTGGGTTAGAGCCCACACGTCAGGTTCTGTGCTGACAGCTCAGAACCTGCAGCCTGCTTTGGATTCTGTATGTCTCTTTCTTTCCCTCCCCAACTCACACATACACACACACACACACACACACACACACACACACACACACACACACACTATCTCTGTCTCTCTCAAAAATAAATGAATAAACATTTTAAAATGCTTCCAAAATGCTAGTTAAACAGAATAAATTGAATGCAGTATATTTTACATCTAGTGAGAAAGGGACCTCACATTTGTCATCTAAATAATCAGCAATCAAAATGACCATAATTTTCAAAGCAAATTATGGGAGAATGTATGTGCCACTTGAACTTGTGGAGAAAAATATTAACTACAGAATTATATAAGTTGTCATATGCAGACCATATCTCCAGCCAATGTTTGTAAAGCCAGACCTCCCCTCTATAAAGAAGTGGATCAGATGCTGGCAGTTTATTTTTCTGGCAAATGATCATTAATGTAACTGTCAATAATCTATTTATATTGATACCATTGTTATGCTCTAACAAAAATGTGAAGGATGATATGTCATTAAAGCTATGAAGATGTCATCATCCCCTAATTGCACTTTCATTCTTCTTCTAACAGATATTTATTGAATGCCCATAGTATGTCAGACACTGTTTTTCTCTGTGGGAATGTGAACATGAGTAAGGAAAACATAGAGTGGATGCAGGGAGGAAAGCTATGTGCTTAGTAATTGGAAAGATTGCTGAGGTGCTGTTTTTTTTGTTTGTTTTGCTTTGTTTTTTTGTTTTTTGTTTTTGTTTTGTTTTGTTTTTGCTGACGTGCTGTTTAAGCAGACTTTTTTGAAGTAAGTGATATAGGATCCACATGAGTACCTAAAGGGGGTGTTCCAGACAGAACAGCCAGTGCAAAAACCCTGAGGTAGAGCTATGCTTGTCATGTTTGGGAGATAGTAAGTGAACTAGAAGGACTAGAGCAACATAAACAATCATGTAAACCATGGCAAAGTCTTGGATTTGCTCTAAGTCAGAGGGAAAGTCATTGGGATGTTTTGAGAAGAACAGTGAAATAATGTGAATTATGTTATAACAAGATTATTCTGGTTTGTGTCTTGATAACAGATTGTATGTGTTAAGGGCAGAAGAGGAGAAACAAAAGAGTATTATATTGGTCTCCTTTCTAGCACAGAATGGTGACTTGAATATATGTGTTAGGTGAGAAGTGGTTAAATTCAGGCATTTATTGAAGGTAAAGTCAACAGTGTTTGCTAATAGATTAGATATATAGTATGAAAAAAGGAATCAAGGTTTGGCCTGAGAAAAAGAGAGTTGAGTTACCAATTATTGAGATGAGAAAGAAAGAAGAGTTTTGGAGAGGAAAATCCAGGAATTGGCTTTGGGCATAATATATTTCTGATGTAGTATTGGAGCATCTAATCAAGATGTTAAGTAGGCAGTTGCATGTACAATTCTAGATATCATGGAAAATAGTGGTCCAACCTGGAGATATGTATTTCATAGCTATTAACATATAGATGGTATGTAAGTTATGAAGTCAACTAGATGAGATCACTTAGAGAATTAGCGTCAATAGAGAAGAGAAAACACCTAAAACTTGAGCCCTGGTGTGATTCTGATCTTTAAAGATTGCTAAAGTGAAATGGCAATAGGCAGTAAGATAGAAATAGGCAACAAGACAGAGTTTTGTTTTCACGGCTGTCTGGTTTAGTTGGGCATACTGAGTCTAGCAAAAGGATGACTACCTTGAGGGCAAGTGATAAGTGGAGGCTTAAATCTCACATGTATCCCACCTGCCAAGCCACAGGTTCTTGCTCAGGGCTACATCTAACATAAGAAAGGGTGTCTTATAGTAATTCAAACACAGTTGTCTTATAAGCTAGTAGAACATCTAGTTGTTACAAAAGTTAGGTGAAAAGAGTACTTGAAGACAGTTTTAGCACCAATGTCAAATACTGTGTGTTGTTAAGTAAGATGATATTTAGCAATTAACTGCTGCACTTGGATATGTGTAGGTCAATCATAGAAGCCTTATTTGGGGAAATGAAAAATTTTAAAAGAGGAAATAGACAAAATTAATACTTGTAAAGGCTTTGGGAATTTTTCTTTTACTCCTTAGAGGGGAGCAAAGAAAATCACATGATGCCGGGAGGCAGATGTGGAGGTCAACGAAGAACTGAATAAAATTGTGTATGCTAGTGGACAAGGAAAATGTAATATAAATTAGGAATATAGGAAGACAAGTGCTATCCTTTAGTGCTCAAGAGGGGATTGGACCTGTACAAAATTGGAGCAATTGGCTTTAGAAACAAAGTCAAACATGATACCCAAGAATAGCATGGGGAAGGCTGAGTTTATGACTGCAGATGCAGAGGCAATAGGGGATATGGTTTGGGGAGCTTGTAGATATTATATTCTGAATGCTTTTATTTTCTCAGAGAAGTAAAAAGGAAGAGTCATGAGCTTAGTAAAAGGAATTAGGATTTTACGGTGGTTTGATTAGAGAGTAAAAGTTGTAAAAATATTTTCCTAGGGAAGTAGAAAGTAAATGCTATAGGTATATTTATGGACCTATATAAAGTTACTGACCATGAATATAAAATGATACCCATATTCATGGTTTATTTCTTCTCCAAAGCTATATTCATCTGGCTCAATTCAGACAGACTAGGTGGATTGGGATTTAGCCAGGCAGATATAATGAAGGGTATATGCAGTGGAGTGAGTGTAATGATGGACCATTGGATCTAAGAACCTGTGTGAGAGGGAGAGTGAACATGTAATGGAGGCAGGACAGTGAGAAGATTGAAGATCTCAGTGAGGTCAAAGGCTTTTAGAGTTTGAGGTACTAGAAGGGGTGACACTTAAATTTTAGATGGTAGTTGACAAAGACCTGAATGCTGGAAATTGAGATTGCCTTAAGGATGCAGTTCTCACTCTTTTAAGTCTGGGATGATTGAATATGAGGTCGCTGGGGAATACACAAGTGGAGAGCAATCTGGCAGGAGGCAGAAACTTGTGAGTATCAGTGTTTAGATGGACAGTGGAGTTATGGGAACAAATGAGACCAAGATCACATTAGGAAATATGATTCGAAGGATTTCTTTAGGAGGGGAAGAACACTGGGTGGGCCTAGAAGGTATACTTGGGTTTTATGAAGAAACTGGTACAGGAGTCATGGAAACTATTTTTTAGCGAATAACTTTTACATGAAAAATCAGGGCAGAAAATTATCCATTAGGTTAAGATACAAGGGGGGCTCCTGAGTGGCTCAGTCGGTTAAGTGTCCGACTTCAGCTCAGGTCACTATCTCGCGGTCCCTGAGTTCAAGCCCCGCATCGGGCTCTGGGCTGATGGCTCAGAGAGTCTGGAGCCTGCTTCCGATTCTGTGTCTCCCTCTCTCTCTGCCCCTCCCACGTTCATGCTCTGTCTCTCTCTGTCTCAAAAATAAATAAAACGTTAAAAAAAAAGTTTAAAAAAGATACAAGGAAGTTTTAGAGAGACAGTAAAGTGATTGGGGCAAAAATTTGTAGAACAAAAGGAAGATAGGAAAAAAGATACTACATTAAAACAACTCAAGGGGCGCCTGGGTGGCGCAGTCGGTTAAGCGTCCGACTTCAGCCAGGTCACGATCTCGCGGTCCGTGAGTTCGAGCCCCGCGTCAGGCTCTGGGCTGATGGCTCGGAGCCTGGATCCTGTTTCCGATTCTGTGTCTCCCTCTCTCTCTGCCCCTCCCCCGTTCATGCTCTGTCTCTCTCTGTCCCAAAAATAAATAAAAAAAAAAAAAAAAAAAAAAAAAAAAAAAACAACTCAAAAAGTTTGGCTGTGAAGGGATGGAAATAGATGACAAGGGAGTTGGCATGAGTCAGGGCTGGGAATGGCTTTTCTTTAGAGATTAAAGAAGATTGACACTGAAAATACCGAATGATATAATAAGTAAGAAAGGATTTAAAAAGAGAGAATAAAGAGAAAAACCCCCAAGGAAAAAGGAAGAGAATCACAAGGCAGTCATTCCATATGACTGAGTGGAATTTGAGAACACTGCTCTTGAATCCATGCTCTCAACCAACTGCATGACATAATCCTGAACAGGCAGTAGAGACCATTAAAGAATTTAATGCAGAGAAGTCACTTATGACTTTGAAAATATCCACTGAGTAGATGTGAGTTTAGAATCAAACGAGAAACTTTCGGAAAGTTAAAAACAACAACTTGTTTTGTGGTTGTTAAATTGATTAACCAAATGCACACCAACAAATATTAAACAGACGCAGACATTGCTCAAGGCAATACACTTTTGTTTTATGTCTTCACTAGCAATAATTTGTATTTATTCCTAAAGGGGAAGAATCATAAATCATAGATCCTGGAGCTTTTGTCAGAATGATATGTATATTATCCCTATCTTCCTAAATCTTACAAGTCTTATTCCAGTAGGCACAGCTGCTAAATCATTATTCTCTGCATGAGTAATTGTTGCAGATGTGCATACTGATTAATGGGGAACAGCTATATTTATGGTGGTTTCAGTGTGGCAACTATGACTGCTCTTAAGACAAAGGGCACTATGATGTGATACTAGAGTATGGGGCTCCTGATTGACTGCCCTTTGACTTGCAGTTTTCTTTCTCAATCCTGCTCTCTCCTACCCACTGGTATGGGTCTATCCTCATTACACACATAAGACATTTTTTCTAGGTTATTTTCACATTAGCTGTAGACATATCAAATATTACAGATAAGACTTGTTCTCTCTTAGCCTCAAATTCAACAGTACCAATGAAAGTAATCACTAACATGTGATTCTTTGGGGCCCTGTTTTTATGCCCTTCCATTTATTGACTATGTCCTATTTGGTTGTTCCATTTTTCTAAATTGATTGACTAGGAAATAAGCCTTTAGAAAAAGATTGACCAGGTGAATAAGCTGGATCAAGGAGGTAGCATATAATGCTCAGCAGAGCAGACTGTTTTTTAATTTATGTGTCAATTATTTTTTGTTTAATTTGGATCCAGTTTTGACTCTTTACCAGTTGTAGAATGACCAATTGTCCCAGTTTTCCTGGGGCTAGGGGTATTCCTGGGATACAGAACTTTCAGATTTAAAACTAAGCCACTCCTGGCAAAGCTAGAGTAACTTGATCACCCTACAGCTAGGTGAGTTGGCCTGATTTCTTAACCTTTGTGTACTTTATAAATTTTCTTCTATGTAAAATGAATTAAGTTGGTTAAGTGCCCATAGCATAGCATGTGTAATAGGTGATAGTTTCTTTTCTATTCCTTCCCCCATTTCAAATTATATTTATCCCTCATAGGTAGAGAGCAGGTATTTTAGTTCTGTGAGTCATCCCTCAGTGTATATAGCATGCTGAGGTCTAAGCCAGAATAATACTTGGGTCCAAGATACCTGGTAGGTACTTAATAAACACCTACGGAATAAATGAAATCCTTAAGTTGGTTTTGAAACATCCAACAATTTGGGTATTTTCATGTTATTATTATAATGAAAGAAAAGGAAAAGATCCTCACTGGTGGTTGTTGTTTTTTACATGTTGTAGCTTCCTCTAAATCTGTGTTTCTTAAGATTCTTTTTTTTTTTAAGTTTGTTTGTTTATGTAATCTCAGTGCCCAATGTTGAGCTCAAATTCATGACTCCAAGATCAAGAGTCACGTGCACTTCCAACTGAGCTAGCCAGGAGCCCCAACATTTTTTTGTTTTAATTTTCATCCTTCTAAAGAGAAAAGGTAAAGAAAACTATACCTAATTATAAAAATTAAATACTAAGGAATAAGATTTTTTTCACATAGGGTTGAGCCACAAATTGTTGTAGTACTGAAATTTTTTTGCTCTCTTCCACAAGAACCAGTTGTGCCCCTTTGGAGAAAATATTACTTTTGTTGAGTAAAATCACATGGGTCACTTGAGACTAAATTTTATATTCCTTAAATTCCAGGGATGAATTCTTCAATCTATGGTAGTATTTTAAGAATGATAGTTCAGACACTCTGTAAAAGATTACTGATCACATACTATATGTGTCTTGCTGAATTAAATGCCAGAGCAAAATTCAAACCCTTGGAACTTATATTCTTGAGACAGAGACACTACAAATATGCAAAAAAATTAGGGGCAAAAGAAAGTGGGAACAAGTGTTGTGGTGTAGACACCAGTCTCAGGGGCCACAGAATGACTCCTCTGTTACTGTGTGCTCTTAACCTTTTGAGATTCCTTTCCTCATCTTCACAGTGAGACTGGCAACCACTCTCCAATTTAAAGCAGATTTATATTCAAGCAAATTTAAGAATAAATGAGATAACATAGGTGATAACACTTTGAAAGCTGCCAAATACTGTACAAGCATATGCTGTTAGAAATACAGTCTTGTTTTAAAGCAGAGAAAGAGCAGCAGGAGATGGAACTGTCAAAGCAATGAAACTTTGGAACGACATGAGGGACATAAGCTGTGATGTCCCTTGCTCTTCCATAAGGTCCCAGAGCTGGAGAGCTGTGAGCAAAGGTGCTTGTCTTCATGCCAGTCAGAAGGGCACTGGGATCTGGAGGAGAGCCCAGAGTACAGCCTGAGCTGCTCTGTGAATAAGGTGGTCTGCAAGGAACTGGATTCATCTCTCCTCCACATGGGAGAGGGAGGGAGGTCGTTGAGAGTATCATGTTGAGAAATACTTAAGAATATCTAAAGTGATATTTATAGACAAGGAAGAAATAATTTAGTCCAACTATGTTTTGATGAAACACAGTATTAAAAAAAGTAATGCGTTTCATAGTGTTAATTAGCAGCTGAGGAAATAGAAGTGAATTCAGCCTGTGTGTTGCTGGCATCAAAGTTTATAGCAGTAGCAGCAGCTGCTTCAGTCTGTGGGGATCCCTCTAGGGCACAGGATTTTAGCTGGTGTCCCAGTGAGTATTTCCAACCCAGCAGTTTAATCATTTAATCCAAAGCTGATCCTGAGAGCCTGGCCCATTGCCTTTGATCAACCAACCATCGCTTGGCAGCCCTCATTTGACTTTGTTGCCTGTTGGGCACCTTCCTGTGTTATTTACTTTCTGTGCCATGCGCTTGGTTTCCTGGCATACTCTCCCTGCTCAACATAATCTCTGGATATGATGTCCTTGCCTCAAATAAGGATATCTATAAATTTGGCTGACAACATTTTCAGTTTAGAGATCAAGTGCCTATGAAAGAGGAGGAGACAGGTAATTGTCATCACTGGGTAGCAAATGAGCACTTTTAGGCAAAGCTAACAGTTCCTTTGGCACCATGTAAAAGTACTGAGAAAAGCTGGCCGGCTAATAATGCAACTCACTGCACCTGAGTAGTTAAAAATTTGATGGCTTGTGAAATACTCCATACATCGTTTCCCCCCCCCCCCCAGAAATATTAGCCTGTGTCCAGAGCCCTTACTTCCTTATAACTGTGTTTTAAGAAAGAGATGAAAGTGTTTATTGATGGATGCCAACACTTGTCTTTCAAAGCCAAGATTAAAAGAACAGAAAAAAAAAGAAAACACTTTGAGCACAATTAGCACAATCCTTCCTAAAAGTTTCAAGAAGTGAAGTAGAGTAGCAGTTAAAAGCAGGATTCTGGAGCTAGACGCTAGGTTTGAATCCCAGCTCTGCAGTTTACTATCTCTGTGAACTTGTTCACTTAACCTCTGTAACTCCTTTTCCTCATCTGTAAAATAAAGATCATAATAGTACCTATGTCATCTTGGTTGTTGTGAAGAGAGTTTCTATTTAATAGGATTGGTATGAGGATTAAATTGGCTGATAAAGTGCTCTCACAAGTGCATGATACAAAGTATTGATTTTTCTAATATTAATAAATTCTACCTTTTAGGTGGATAGATTTTCTGATAATTGTATTATGTCAAAATAGTCAAGAAATATCATTTTGAGGATAAGCAAGAATATTCCTCTGACAATATCCTGGGCTTTATTTTTAACTTCTGTTAAGATGTTACATGGCGTTGTATTTTTGTTTAGGTATAAAGAACATCCCTCTTATTTGGATTACCACATTTTATGAAAGACTGAGTTGTGCCAATAGTATTACCATCTGTTCTGATTGGTAGATGCTTATACCATTTACACCTATTGTTGAATGTGTTAAATATCACCCTGTGTTAGTTACAGTTCTCCAAAGGTATATGTACATGGCTGTGGACACACACACATCCTATATATTTTTATAGAAAGAGAGAGAGAGACAAAGATTTATTTTAAGGGTATGGCTCATGTGATTGTAGAGATTGGCAGGTACAAATGCAAAAATCTGCAAGGTAGGCCAACAGGCTGGAGACCCAGGGGAAGCATTGCAGTTTGAGTCTGAAGGAAGTTGGCTGACAGAATTCCCTTTTGCTCAGGGGGAGGTCTGTCTTTTCCTTAACTCTTTCAACTGACTGAATGAGACCCACCCACATTATAGAAAGCAGTCTGCTTTACCCAACCGATAGATTTAAATGTTTGTTAATCCCATTTAAAAAGTCCTTTCACAAGAAAGGCTGTGATGTTTGACCAAATATTTGGTTGGGTACTATGACCTAGCCAAGTTGACATATAGAATTAACTATCATACTCCTTATATCTCATATGGAAGTATTTTGTGAAAAACCAAAGGATAAGTAACTTTTTATCTTATTTGAAAAATACAATTTATACATGCAAACTAATTAGGAAGAAATGTGCAATAATGGTATAAAATAAAGTGTTGAAATGTTTTGAGCTGCAAGTACAATACGCATTAGGAGAAGGCACATTTCTATTTCTATCTTACATTATTTGGGGAAATTGCCTAGAGAGAGAAGACACTATTTCTTGCTCAAATGCATCGAAAATTCCACTACTGAAATAACATGTGTATTTTAGTAGGAAAATTTAGTTTTAGTCCCTGTAACATAAAAACTACTTAATGAGTAAGATCTCCTGAAATCAAAGGAAAATGAATAAACAAGTTCAAGCACTCCATCAGAAAAGTGCTGGTAGGAAACATTCTCGATGTCCTCCGCGTTGAACTAACTGTACAGTTAGCATGAAGTTAAAAATAACTCCACTTCTCTTGGACACTCAGGAGAAGAGGAAAAGATATCCCCTGGAAATTCATGATTTAAATACATACCCATTTACTTACATACCTACCTACCTAAAGCTATATACAAGCACTATTTCTGTCTTTTTTTCAAAGTTTGTTCATTTATTTTGAGAAAGAGCACCAGTGAAGGGGGGACAGAGAAAGAGAGAGAGAGAGAGAGAGAGAGAGAGAGAGAGAATATCCCAAGCAGGCTCCAAGCTCCATGCTGAGCCTGATGCTGGGCTCAGTCCCACCAACTGTGAGATCATGACCTGAGCCAAAATCAAGAGTCGGATGCTTAATTGACTGAGCCACCTAAGTGCCCTTCCATCTTTATGCTTCTGGCACCAAGGTTCATATTTGAGTATAAAAATTAATGAAAATCATGCCTGAATGAATTAAAATTTAAGTAAAATTTTAATTAACAATAAAAATCTTCCACAAAGAAAAAGCGAAAACAACCAAAAAGTTGATCAAGACAGGAATGACTAAATAAGCTAATGAATTAATAATAAGGGTTATTGCTGACAAAAATTTTAAAAATAGTGAGATAGACTAACAGGATTTTTCCAAATTATATATTGAAAGAGGCAAGTTGCATATATATTTTTTTCCAAATTATATGATATATTGAAAGAGGCAACTTTCTTTTAAATTTCTATTAAATTTAATACAATTTCTATTAAATAAGCATCACATAAAATAATACTATAGAGCAGAGTTTTCAGCAAACTATGGCCAAATAGGCCCAGTCCAGTCAGCAGCCTTTTTTTTTTTTTGGAAATAGTTATTTTGTGACATGCTATGCCTGCACATTTACATATTGTCTATAATCTCTTTCATCTTGCCATGGCAAAGTTGAGTGGTTGTGACAGAGACTACATGTCCTGCCAATGAGGCTGCAATGCACATGTGTGTTTCCTTGCAATAGTTGTCAGCCTCTGGAAAAGCACCTGCCCCATCATATGGTCCCAATAAATATTTAATGACTAAGGGAACTGTTAGTCCCTAACATTGATTGATTGTAACTTCTCTTTTACTGAGGCAAACTCTGACTTAAGTGGGTATTGGCAAACAGTAAGGGTACATTTCTAGCACAGTCATTTAAATCTGGCCTGTTATTTGTTATTTAAATCTTTTCACATTGGAAAAAATATAACTAGAAATTTTATTAATTAAATTCTTTTTGTAAAAATAGAAGGGCATGCAATTTAAAAATACAACATATTTTACCAAAGTACTGTAGTATAATGTATCGACTCTGAAGCCGGACCCCTAGAGTCAGATACTGGACCCACCATTTACTAGAGAAGTAGAATGGGCAAATTTAATTAATCTCTCAGGTTTTCAATTTCATTATCTGTAAATAATAATAATGGCATTTACCACAGGATTGCCATGAAAATTAACAGATAATATATGTAATGTACTTAGAAGAGTCTGGCCTAAAACACATACATACTCAGTAATATCATTTTGATGGTAATGATCTTAGCCATCAATGATATTGCTTTCAAAATTGGAAATAGAGGGGTGCCTGGGTGACTCAGCAGTCAGTTAAGTAATCTACTCTTGATTTTGGCCCAGGTCATGATCTAATGGTCTTGAGATCCAGCCCTGCATCAGGCTCTATCTACACTGAATGAGGAGCCTGCTTGGGATATTCATTCTCTCTCTCTCTCTCCCCCTCCCTCCCTCCCGCTCCCTCTGACCCCACCCTTGCTCTCTCTCTCTCTGTCTCTCTCTCTGTCTCTCTCTCAAAATAAATATTTTAAAAACTGGAAGGTAAAAATTAAAATAATGTTTTATGGTCAAAGAAATGGCAATATACTTATGTGTAAGATTCAATTTTAATCACTCAAATAGAATATAAATAATTTTTTACTCTTTTAATTTATATTTTAAAAAGGAATTCTTTGTAATTACCTCCCAACAGAAGCTGTCAAAGTTATCTAAGGACATATTCTATTTTAGGAAAGAAAAACTGAAATAACCAGTGTTCAAAGGAGCCAGATGATTCTCTCTTTTCCTCTAAACTTGTCCACAAAATCAGTGGAGAATATGACACAGTGATCATTACTGATTGATGGGATCTTTTCCTGGAGCTTACAAATATTCAAAGTAAAAGGGAGATAACCTTTATCATATCATATCCTCAACATCATTATTTTATCAATATAATACTCATTATAGAAAGAACGGCATATATCATGAATCAGTCTAAAGTTTTCAAACTTAGAATTGAGTTTATAATTGTAAAATAAATCATATAACACTCTCCACTGATTGAATTTATTCCAGGTCTTGGTTATGACTTGTATCTATGACTCGATAAATCATCTCAAACAAAAACAGTTGGACACAGTGTATCTACCTTGTTACAAATGTTCTTACCTTTAATTTCATCCAGAAATTTTTACAGATGAGCACAATTATACTGTCTTACTACCTTTGTCCCTCCTATAGTTTGACCATTTATCTTACTCCTGCTTGTTTACTTTTAGTTTTAAAAAGTTGTCTGCATCAACTGATAAAAATTTAGATTTTCTAAAACTTTTCCACATAGTCTTTATTATAGTAAGATTTATTTTCCCTGTGAGAGCTGGGTTTAATGTTTAAAAGGTCCATTGACAAGATGAGATTTGTGTTAAAGAGTACTTATTTTGAACTGAAATAATGGTCATGTCACTATATTAATATCCACATGACTGAACAATAGTGTTTTGAGACATTGTGGTTCTATGGGGAATCTATATCTAAACAAATACTTTAAAATTCAGTTCTCTGAATGGATGTGAACTAGCACATGTATGGTAGAGTATGACAAACATACGTGTTTTAAAATAGATGTGAGATTTAAATTCTCAAATTAGCAGTTAGAAACACATGTTCCATTTTGTGGGTTTTTTTAGGTTTATTTATTTATTTATTTATTTTGAGAGAGAGTAAGAGAGTATGTGCACACAAAGTGGGGAGGGGCAGAGAGAGAGAATTCCAAGCAGGCTTCGCACTCTCAGCGTGGAACCCTGTGCAGGTCTCGAACTCACAGACCATGAGATCATGACCTGGGCTGCAATCAGGAGTCAGGTGCTTAAACAACTGAACCACCCAGGCACCTCTACATGTGTTCCACTTTGAATTGTGCAAGTTTATAGACTATGATAGGAGAAGAAAGGAAGAAAAACTTAATGTTTTTATGAAGTTTAATAAAATTGAAATCTTCCCTTATTTCACAGTTAAAATGCAAAAATTGTATACTATGAAAAAAATTAGATGTTGTGTGGTAAATAATTAACTTTATCCAAAGAGAGGTCTGAACTTTACTGGTATTCACCTCCTGGAAGATGACCTCTAAGCCCTTGGAATGTTATGCCTCATGAGAGTATCTTTGATTACCTGGCAACTTTGTGCCATATCAGAGAGTCTAACAATATGATTTAGGGTGAAGGCTAGCAATTGAAGTCAAACATGTGGGTGGCCAACCAGGTTGAGGAGAACAAACCCAAATAAAACTTTGGACTCCAAGGTTCTGGTGTAATTGGCTAGTTGGCAGTATTCTATATGCATTGTCACAGCAATGATGAGAAATTGGCATTGTCCATGACCCTACTAGGAAAGGGAGATTGGGAGTTCCACATATAGAACGTTCCCGGCTCCTTCCCCTTGAATGTCTCCCCTTGGCTTATTTTAGTCGGTATTCTTTTGCTGTAATAAATTGTAACCATGAGTACAGTAGCTCTCAAAGACCTCTTTGAATCCTTAATTATCAAGCCTGAGGGTGGTCTTGGTGACTGGCCATTGGTGTCAGAAGTGAGGGTCATGTTGGGGACTGTTCTCTAACTTTACAGATTTTTTTGTGTGTGATTTTCTGCCTTTTCCCCCCCACTGCTTAGAACCACAGGACAACACTGAAGTTCAAAACATACTATGTTTTTTTTTTATTTTCTACCATTGCAGGTATAGATATTTATTGATGGCCTATTATCTTGCTAAGCTCTTAGTATGCCTCAATATGCTGTCAGACATAGTGAATATTGAAAGTTGTTTCATTTTGTGTTTTCTCTCACAAAAGAAATTTAAAATTAAAGGCTTGATTTGAATTACCTGAATTTCATTTATAAAATTTAAGCAGTAAATAAATGTGAAGACCTCCTTTTTCACAATGTGTTTTAGTTTTCCTGATGATTATTAACTTATCAGAATATCCTTGTTCTACATATTTGTTTCAGGAAAAATTTGTATTTAGGTCAGCCTTCTGTGTTGACCATTTTCATATTTCATCCCAAGTATTTAGAAATAAAAGCCCACTGTTTTCTTCCAATGGACCAGATTTTCCTTTCATTGGCACATAACATAGCTTAAAAATAAAAGCTCCTCATCGTAAAAAGGACCAACTTCATGCTAAGTAGATTTTATTCCCTCACATTAGGCTTTTGGCAACTAAAACAAACACTTCACTGATTTTATGTAATTCTCTCCCAGACAAGAAAACAATGAGCAAATAACAATGGAAGTAGCCTTAAAAGTTAGTTTTCTAATAAGAAATAACATGAATAAAACGAGTGGGTTTATTTTTTATGAGCTAATCCATTTCTAGACATAAAGTTTTCTTAAATGATTAAAAAATTTGATAATTTAAAAGTTACTTGATGCACTAAAAAATAGTTTTTGACATTGTGCTTCTCTGAATTTAGTATCTAAAATAGAGCAGCCATTTATGCTGTGTGTGTGTGTGTGTGTGTGTGTGTGTGTGTGTGTGTGTGTGTGTGTGTTTTCTGTGGCTCCTTTACAAATTACCACTAATGTGATGGCTTAAATTAATTATTATCTCACCATTCTGAAGACCAGGAGTCTGAAATGCCACACTATGTCTAGAAGTACTAGGGGAGAATCCATTCCTCATCTTTTCCAGCTTCTGATGACTGTATCACTCTAATCTTTGCCTCCACGGATAGATACATAATCTTCTCCTCTTTATATATATAAAATCTCCCTTTGTCTCCCTCTTATAAAAATACATGATTGCACTCAGGGCTCACACAAAAAATCCAGGCCATTCTACCTACTTCAGGATCCTTAAATTCACCATATTTATAAAGATCTTTTTTTTTCCATATAGGACAACATTCACTGGTTTCAGATTAAGGCATGATTTTTATTGGGGAGAAGGGGATGCATTCTCAGCCTACTGCAGTATATATCCTTGTAACTTCGTGTTCTCTTTGGAATTCCAAATCTGTATTAGACTAATAGTATTAAGCATTTTCTCTGTGTCTGTTAGGTGATAAAGTTATTTTAAATTATAGCTCTGCTTTGTACTTATCCTATTGTTATATGTTCAATATAAGCAAATATTTCAAGTATATATAAATTGTATTAAGAATTTTTTAGAAGAGATCTATTTATAGAGATAGGTGTGTGGATAGATCTCCATTATTCAAGGAAGGAAAAACAAAGACCTAGCTAACATTTTCCCTAAAAATCCTAAGTAACACTTAGAAGAAATAATAGCTTTTCATTAGAGAAATTGATTTGAATCTTACCAATTCTCTTTTATCTCAAGAACATTTTTTCTTTTTGTCCCTAGACTTACTTTAGAAATAGTAAAAGTAATCTAAGATTCTTTTGAAACATACTTTTTAACTATATACATTAAGAATTATTGCACTGGGGGCACCTGTGTAGCTCAGTCAGTTGAGCTTCTGACTTTTAATTTCTGATCAGGTCATGATCTCACAGTCATGGAATTGAGCCTCATGTGGGGATCTGTGCTGACAGTGCAGAGTCTGCCTGGGATATTCTCTCTCTCTCTCTCTCTCTCTCTCTCTCTCTCTCTCTCTCTTCTTCTCTTCTTCTCTTCCTCTCCCCCCCATCCCCCGCGCAGACACATGCTGTCTTTCAAATGAAAAAGAAAAATACTTGACATAGGGAAACTTGTTTTTAATCTATCTGACCTTTTATTTTTTCAAATATATACTGGCTTCTTAGATGGATGAGGTTACCAAAATGAAATCTAACTCTCCGTAAAATTAATATACTTCAGATTAATCTTCATCTATAGGTATTTATGTTAAAGGTTTACATTCATAAAATAGTTGCCATTTACACCACTATTTACTAAGCACCTAATATATGAAAGCCACTGTGACAAATGCTTTACATACATTATTTCAAGCAAACTAGTGGCAGTCCTTTGAGACAAGTATTAACAAAGAGCTCTGTTTCACACT